>NC_058094.1:12505000-15005000 GCF_020171115.1 Neogale vison | reverse complement strand
TACCTGGTGTGTCTGTTGCCAGTGTGTCTGTTGGGTCTTCCTGGAAGCAGGCTGTGAGATGGAGTGAGGAATACAAGTGGTTTATTAGAACATAATGCTTATGGGAGATGCAAGGGAATGGAAACAGGACTGGGCTGGGAAGGATTGCCATGCAGGTCTTTCTTCTAAGAAATGAAGAGGATATGGAAGCAGGACTGGGCAGGAAGAACCTCAGATCATGATGCAGACCTGACAGTCTCAGTCAGATCAGCAGGCACTCTGGGCAAAAGGGCAGGGATGGTCAGACCCTATTGTTCCTGCTGTGCTTTGTCACTGGCTGGGAGCTCACTAGGAAGAACATGGAAGCGGCTCAAAAGCTGAAACAAATCCTAACATATTATAGACAAAGGCTGCCATTTAACTACATTCTTTGCACTAAGCAGCAAATTTTTCTTGAAGGAGGATTTATTTCATTTATTTTATTTTTTATTTTTTTTTAAAGATTTTATTTATTTATTTGACAGAGAGAGACACAGCAAGTGAGGGAACACAAGCAGGAGGAGTGGGAAAGGGAGAAGCAGGCTTCCAGCCAAGCAGGAAGCCTGATGTGGGGCTCGATCCCAGGACCCTAGGACTGTGACCTGAGCCAAAGGCAGACACTTAATGATTAAGCCACCCAGGCACCCCTTGAAGGAGGATTTTAGAAATAAAGGAACAAGTACAGTGTTTAAGTTAAAAATTTACTCAGTAGTGAAGCTTAAGATCAGAGAGTACAAGGAGAAAGGTTAAATGGGACAGTATGTCTGTGAGGTGTCTTATCAAAGAATACAATAATGGGAACCACCACCATATATAACAGTGAAATATAAAGACAATTTGTGGATATTTTATGGTAACAACAAAAAATAAGAGCTAAAGGAAAGTGAGTGAAACATTGCATTAGTCAATAACTGAAGATTTTGATTTTAGATTTATCAGAATTGGAAAGAATAAAGTGAATGTATGCCACTGACTTGCTTACTGATCATGAACCCAGCCAGGCTAACACACAAAGAAATAAACACTGAAGGTAAGTGTGAATATTCAGGGAGTTGGTTGCAGAAACTTAGTGTAAGATATTTGAAAATCTGTAGTGACAAAGCTTTTCTGTTGATCATGAAGCCGCTGAGAATTACATGTGTAAATTTGCTAAGATCATATCTGATGAACACCTTAATCCTTCACAAATTTGCAAATGCTGATGAAATGGCTCTCTACTGGTGCTGTTTCTAGAAAAACCTAAGCAAAGGCGATGAGTGAACCCTGGCTGTTTTTTTTTTTTTAATTATTTTTTATTTATTTTTGGCATAACAGTATTCATTATTTTTCACCACACCCAGTGCTCCATGCAATCCGTGCCCTTTATAATACCCACCACTTGGTACCCCAACCTCCCACCCACCCATAAATTCAAATCCCTCAGATTGTTTTTCAGAGTCCATAGTCTCTTATGGTTCACCTCCCCCTCCAACTTCCCCCAACTCCCTTCTCCTCTCTAACTCCCCATGTCCTCCAGGCCTGGCTGGTTTTGATACTGGGTCCAGGGCAACTGTTTTTAGATGTGCCAATTCTATAAAAAGATTAGTGGGTAGTGATTGGAAAGAGCTAACCCCCATGATTTTTAACTGATGTATACAACTCATCCGTCATTACTGTGCAAACAGGGACGTGTGCATGAGCACACAAATACCTTCTGACTGATTCAATATTCCTCCTCACCTATGCTTGAGTTCAAGGCACAACCCAGACTCGAAAAAACCTGGAGTTTTCTTGTTCATGGACACTACCCCACACATCCCTCTCTTAAACTTCTTGGGGAAAAATGATTTCAGCATGTAATTTTTCTCTCATTGTTAAATCTGTTGATCAAGACTTTTTGGTCAAGAAATTTTACTTTCTATGAGGAAAATATATGCCCCCCCATCCAAATTTTGTTTCATTTTAAAATTCTATACTTACTGACATTAACAGATATTTAGGAATCCCAGACATGCTTAAAGAGTCAAGTCTTAGGGACGTCATTTTTGCAGTAGCTAATGCTTAGAACAGTGTTGATACAAAATGTAAATATTATCAACCTTGACAATGTAAACCCAAACTACAAAATTTATTAGTGGAAGTGGGGTGGGGGGCAAGGAAGTGAAGTGAAGGGAAGGACAAGTTTACTAGTCAATTCATCTTAAAATTTGCTTAAGAGATAATGTCAATATTTAGTGAATAAAAGAAAGGAACAAAAACAGTGTTTAAATTTTAAAGTTAGCCAGTAGCTAAACAAAAATGGTGACATAAGTGCATTGGGAAAAAGAAATTGGGATGGTGTGAATTGATACTATCTATCTGCAAATTGTTTGCTTGGAGTTAAATGTGCAATTATCAAAGAATCAAAGGTCCTGAAGAGCAATAATGAAATACATAAATCCCCAGCTTATTCCCCCTCACTCCCAGGCTCCTCCCCAGAAGGATCTCCTTTTATCCTGTACCAACTATACACACCCTTGTTGTTGTTGTTGTTGTTATGGTGATCTTTCTAATTCTAACTAAAATGATTTAAAAATTAAAACTAGAGGGCCCCTGGGTGGCTCAGTGGGTTAAAGTCTCTGCCTTCAGGTCATGATCTCAGGGTCCTGGGATCCAGGCCCACACTGGAAGAGAGGAGTCTGCTTCCCCCACCCTCTCTCTACCTGCCTCTCTGACTACTTGTGATCTGTCTGTCAAATAAGAAAAAAATTAAAAATAGAAAAACTGGAAAAGAACTTAATCTTGAGGGAGATATTAACACTAGTTCACATATAAACAATATTATCTAAGAGCATACCTTTACATCCTTCATTTCATTTGGCCCTCAGGGAGATTTTGTGAATTTGGCAGTCCTTGGCATTATCAGATCATTTTAAGAGTAGGGAACCCAAACACAGAGAAGATGACTAATTGGTCCAATATCGTATGGATCTGGACATGTAGATGTCATGGTCAGACCTAAATCACATGTCTTCTAATCTTGTCCTTATTTCTATATATCAATGTTTCCCAAATGGTGGTCTTTGAAGAACACTGGTCCAGGAAGACATTTTATTGGCCCAAAACTTCTCTTGGGGTAAGTTCCCAAGTACATGTTTTTGGCCTTGAACACCCTGAGCTGTGTACTATTTAGGACAAGTAGAACAGCAGAGCACTCTAGTGCCCTGTTTGAAGCTCTTCTGGTCTGCTCTACTTTTAACTTCTTGGGTCTTGCAAATATCCAGGATGAAGAGATGAGGTCTGACCTTCACTTTTCTAAGTATCATTCTGTCATTTTGGGGGCAGTTTTTGAGAGATGACTTTTGCAAAAAATAAATGTCCCTATAACATTCAGATTTACATTTCTAGGCTCTTCTATCCTCTGGTATTTGTGCTGTGATGATTGTTTTCAAAAGGACATGCCCATTTCTGCAGATTTGTTGAGCTGGCATTTCAGCTTTCTTTCACATGTTTTTGCAATTGGACTTTGATTGAGAATTTGTTCTTGGAAGTTAACTACAAATTCAGAATGCACTGTTTCTTGTCCACTTAAATCCCATCCCAACCCCATTTTATATTCCTTAATGTTCATTTCAATGAAATCACATTGGTTTTCTCCACTGAGAGTCCCAGGTTAGAATTTTGAATAAGAAATGCTGTTTGCATTCCTCCTCAAGAACTCCCTTCATTCATACTGGGTTGTTGGTATATTAAAATAATCAATTATCCCCAGTGGTTTGATATGAAGATTTTATTTCCTTTTTTTTTGAGAAGCATTACAAGTGCAGATATTTGATGGATTTTTCATGCATTTCAGTCATTTTCAGAATGATAATTTTTATAAAAGTAGGGAGGTAGAAAGTATCATATGGTCAAGTGGGAGAGGGAGGAGTTTACTTATCACGCTGTTGCTTATAATCTGTGATGTCAAGCAAATTACTTACACAATCCAGATCTCAGTTTTCTTATTTGTAGAATGGAAATAATGGTTTTCATGCTAAGTTTTTTCTTTTTTTAAATTTGAATTTAATTTTAATTTACTTATTTTTATTATGTTCAGTTAGCCAACTTATAGTACATTAGTTTTTGATGTAATACTCAATGATTCATTAGTTGCATATAACACCCAGTGCTCATCACAACATGTGTGTTCCTTAGTACCAATCACCCAGCTACCCCATCACCCCACCCCCTTTCTGAGGGTTATTTTATCATTTTGCTGTGAGGCTTGAAAAGGAAGAAAAAACACTCAGTACAGGAGTCTAACATATAAGTTGCACGCAATATATGATAGGTACTATTTTTATAAACCTTCTTCATCTCGGGTTCATGGTAAGTAAGTATCTAGCAAAATTTGTTGGTAGACAAGAGATAATCAAATAACATAATAATGAAGGGGTAATGGAACTATTCAATCTTATATGGAAACATACTGAACTACAATGGGCTTCCACTTTGCTGACAGACTAGCTCTTTCAGGGCACCTCACATGGATGTATTGCATACTTTATAGAGGTAGGAACACTACAGGGTTGAGAGTTAATGCCATGTTACTCTGCCCGAGATTTTACTACTTCAAGTAAAGTGGTGGTTGGGTGATTACCTGCTTTTTAAAACTTTTTCCTCAGGTCCATTAACTGAAACCATTGAGCTTGGTGGGATAATCAGGAAGATCAACAAAAATCGTTTTTCTGCTGTGAGTCTAACTTAGGAGTCATCTTTTACCTAAGTGTGGCTCCATTTACATTCCTTGCTGACCCTAAGGTCTTGGCTTTCACTCCAATTACAACACTGGGATTGGAGCCCTTACCTTCCATACTTGGCAGAATTCTTGACATCTTGCCTACATAAGTTTGTTCAGGGCCCCTCCTCAGAATTCTTATTTCTCCACTGTTAGCCTGGCTCCTGTTCTGAAAAAAACACATTATCTGGTGTAATAGTCATCACCTGACCTCAAGTATTCCCTGTAGATGTCTATATCCTGATTCTACTCATTGGACAGGTCTTTGTGAAGCATATATTCCAACAACTACTTGATTTGCAGCTATATTCAGGTAATTTATACACATATGTTGGCCAGGGGACCCTCTACCCCCACCAAGATGGCACAGCAACTGGCCAGTTCCTTTGTGGAATTCCACTACATTCCCACTCCCTTCTATTTAAGCTGCCAATATCTCATCAAGTCTTGACTCAGAGGCTTTTGGAGTACTGACACACTGGAATTTTGTAGAAGGCTCTAAAATATCTAAAATTCCAAAAGAATGAAAACCTTCACAGATCCACATTAGGGTCTGAACCATTTCAGCAGAGGATGGGTGTGACTGTTACCCACCACTAATTCTTCTCCACTCCTTATTTCTTACTGCCCCATGCTCTGTAGTGTCTGACACAGTGCTTCCAGGGGCCAGCGAGGCACGTCTCCTGGGCTGGTGTTGTGTCATGACCACCATGTGCTGCATTCTATTCAGGCTCTGTCTTACCAGGAGAGCTTTAATTTTAATTTCCAAGTGAAATATGGGACACTGTGGCAGAGATAAATTTCTTTTCCAGTGTCTGATATACAGTTGTCCCTTGGTTGCACGATAAATAGCACAGTTTTTGCTTTTAAACTTGTTGTTATTGTTTCAATTAATCACTCTCTGAGAGACTCCTTCTTTTTGCCCAGGCCCTGGAGAGCTCACAGGGGCTGGTATTTGGCAGACTTTAGACATAAGGTGATTTAACCCATATACATTTCAAAAGTGAAATGAAGTTGAAGCCAAGAGTGGTTAAGGGCCTGCTTGAGGCTGCATAGCTCCTTCATGGCAGAGTCAGACAACACCTCATGTCTTCTGGCTGTTTGGGATCTTATTTGTAGATTAATGTCAGCCAGAGTCTCCCATCCAAGTATTAACCAGGCCTGACCCTGCTTAGCTTCCGAGATCAGACGAGATCGGGCGCGTTCAGGGTGGTATGGCCGTAGACTAATGTCAGCCAGAGTCAATCTTTGTTTTTTCTAACCTTTGAATGTCACATGCTGGGCTATTCTCAAGACTGAGAATTCAAGATTTATGAGGGTTGATGGGAAAACTAGTGAATTTATTATAAGAGTCATTTTACAGTAGGTTTAACACATTCCTGGTCTCTGCCCAGTCCATGATGGGGATTGTGGGGGTCTTGGAATCAGTGTCCAGATGGAGCTCCAGCACTGGAGAGTTTCCATACCAGAAAAAGGTAATCTGAATCTGGAATGACCTCTGTCTCTGTCTCTCTTTTCTTTTTCTTCCTTCCTTCCCTTTTTCCTTTCCTTCCTTCCTTCTTTCTTTCTTTTTTTTTTTTTTTTTGTTGTTGTTGTTGTTTACTGAGGATGTGCTTTAGACAGAGACTCTAACAATGCAGTTCAGAGATCCTATAGAAAAGAGTCAAATCATTTGATATCATTGTTCCCCATGTTCAGATGCAAAACCTCTTCCCCATAGTGCACAGAGATTCCTTAGGGTCTTGGGAGGGAGATAGTGTCCCATTTGGGAGTAGTGCACCAACTTTCTCTTTTATGGACATCCTATTGGTTTTGTTCTCGTTCTTTCCACATCTGTATATTACCAGACTCTGACACTCCTGCCTCCCCAGTCTTGCATTCATTTCTCCCTGAACACCTCCATGACCTGACCATGTCAGGTTCTCAGGGCCTTTGAGCTGGCTGATTGCAGAAGCCTCTGAAATAATCCCTGGCCTTCGATGTCGTTCCCTCTCACTCCGCTAAATACCACTCTGCATAACCGCCAGTCTTGCAGTGTTGCTGCTGATTGGAAATGTGTGATGGAGTGGGAATGTTGTGATTTGGAGTTAGACCTACATTTGGCCTTCAGCTCTGTGACCTTCCAGCTAGTGTTTTGAGCCAAGCTATTTAATTTCTCTTAACTTTAGTTTACTTGTTTATGAAACAAGGATAAAAACCTTGATAAGTTGTTTTGAAGATTAAATGGGAGTAATACCCATGAAGTTCTTAGCTGCAGTAAGCCTGTAAAACCATTGTCTTCTTTCTATTCTCATTCATACCTGATATGGTGTCTTAGCTTGTGCCTCACCTAGAAGCAGCCCCCAAAACAAGAATTAGAATTCAAGTAGTTTATTAGGCAAGTACTTCTAGAAAGCACTGCTCATCATGTAGAATGAGACAGAGAAGAGAGGAAGAGTTATAAAGGGTATTCTAATCTGCACGTTGCTGCTATGGGCAACCGAGTTATAATCCCCCTAGAAACTCTTTGACAAACTCTGTAGAATGTATCTCACACCTGTCCCACTGAGGGTCAGTGAAGCTGGAGCCCACCAACTGGAACTCTTCATTGGTTAAACATGGCTCCTGGGAGTTGACTTCCCTGTATTTCTAACCTGTGCCATGAGTTGGCCAAGCAAACCCCCTGCTGGGGAGCTCACTTAGCCAGAGATGGGGTAAGGCAGTGTCTGTGTGTGCCCTCTGGGGAAGATCTAAGAATTTGTCCAGGGCTTTGACAGTTCAGTCCACATTGCCTGACCCACAGTAGGTTATTGATGGGCTGAAGAGAAACAAGACATCAATGCCAGGTTAGGAAGAGGTCCTCCCATAAGAAGGAAAATGCTGGGTCCCTCAGTCCCTCAACTTTTAGCTCTGTTGCCAGGCTGGTACATGTGTAAGCATGTGCCAGAGAGCGTGCGTGCATGCGCGCGTGCACACACACACACACAATATATATATATTTGCAAGCCTGGGAAGATCCTCTTTCAGCCTGTGTTTAGGGATACTTCTGGTCAGGGGCCTCCAGACCTGACCTGACTAGGGTGTGTACCTACCAGACAACCCCTTTCCTCTTTCCACTCATGGTGAATCAATTTCTGTCTTGCTGATAGCATTAAAATGCCCAAGAGTGCTATAGCCAGTCAAGCCCCCAAGACAGGTCACATTTATCATGCTTGTCTGCATCTTCTCTGTCTCCTCTCTACAACTTTCTCTGGCCCCGACTCAGTAAACAACCATTGCTCTCAAGACCTGGCTTATTGTTACGTTACTTTGTTCCTCTGCCTCTCCTTTCATCCTGCAATTTCCAATATAATCTTTTTGTAATCTCCTTACTACAGATTTCCTATTTGTTTTCCCTGTTTCCATTCTAGCCAGACAATTCCTTTTCATACCTGACTAATCTCCCTTGATCCCTTTACTTCCCAACTTGTTTGCGTTTGGTACCAAGGCGAAGGTCCTGGTCCATTCCTCCTTAATAGGTCTAGTTGATTAGCTGCAAGAATTCCACTTTTTTTCCTTTCCTTCCAGGCAACTCACTTTACTGTGGTCAGTATGGGTTGAGAGGATTCTGTGTCATTGAGAGTATACCGTGTGCCTAGCCCTGGCTGTGTGGAATTTATGGACATGTAAGATACAAGCAAGGCCTTGCAGAATGAAGAGTCTGGTTGATAAACAAAGTATCCAGTCATAAAACAGTTAAATAAATTCACATGTATGTTAGAGATGAGGCTGTAAAGTGTAGAGTAGCTTGGGAACAGGGAACAGTTGGGATTGAAGAAAGCAGAAGAGGCTTTGAGAGAAAAAGCTATGTGCCTGTATTGGGGTTCCCCAAGACCATTCTTAGGTTTTTCTAGGTCCTTAAAAGAACTCACAGAACCCAGAAAAACAGTTATACTCCTTTATTACAGTTCCAGTTGAAGGATACACCATAAAATGAGCAAAGGCAAAAGGCACACAGGGCAGAGTCCAAGAAAGATGAAGTACAAGATTTCAGTTGTCTTCTCTCAAAGGAGTGACATGGACAGCACTCAATTCTCCCAGCAATGATGTGTGACAACATGTGTGGAATACTACCAGTCAGGTAAGATTATCCAAGGCTTGGAGTTCATGGTTTTTAGGTTTTCAGTTACCCAGACTCAGCCCCATTAGAAGTCAAATTGATACAATGCAGCCCAATGTCCCAGGCCCACAAAGAGAAGCTTTCAGCGACTAAGTCCCACTGTTAGCATAAACAGTGTGGTGTGGCCCAAGGCCTCAGGTATACAAAGACACTATTATCAGGCAGGATATTCCAGGAGCTCAGAGGTGATCTTGCAGGAGGGAGTTGAAGGCCAATCCTGAAGACCTTGGGATTGTGAAGACTTTGGGCCACCAGGCCTGTGATTTCACCCTTTACTGAACACTACCACTTCTTCCACTAAACCATGCCATCAGTCTATAGGGTGGGAGAATGATGCAGCAAGGAGAGGCAACGGAAGCCACCAGACGTTTAGTCTAAATCCTGTTGTTTCTTAGGTAAGGGTCAGGAAGGAAAAGTCACCTTTAAGGTGTGTTGCTTTCCTTCCAAAAATCCAATAGAATGTAAAAAAACTACCATTTCTTAAATGCTTTGTAGGTATTAAGAACTGGACCAAGTGGTTTTCATGCATTATCTCATTGTTAGCTGTGATTGTGGGCATTTACATTTAAGTTGTGTCAAGATGGTACACTCTCTGAAGGTTGAATCTGTGACTTGGTCATCTTGATATCGTTAAAACCTAACACAGTGCCTGCCACATAATAGGTGTTCAAGAAGTATTGATGAAATAAATATATAAAAGAATTAATATTTTGTCCTGTGATGAGGTAAATAAGAACCTAGGTAAATAGAACCCAGGTCCCCTCCCGTTGCAATTCATCTGAGTAATCTCGCAAACACCATATAAAGAGGATGACAGTGTCCCAAAGCTGACATTTCCTAGAAAATGAACTATTTGTGGATAATGTTCCATTGGCTCATGCACAAACATACAAGGATAGAATGAAACAAAATCATATGTCATCAGCTCTAGAAAAAATATTACAAAATACCATTTATTAGTAATGAAATGACATGAATTTCCCCCAACGATGCCATGTTGTTTGCTTTCTGTAGTGCCTTTGCTACACAGCCCATAGTGATCAGGGAGGTCTTCATGTGTCAACCCAGATTCCCCTACCATGCCACTAATTTGGGACTCAGCTTCAGGATTATCCGTTAGATGGGGGTTCTTAACAAGGGTTCACTATCTCCCAAAGGATCCATAGGTGAAACTCAGGAGGTCCAGATATGGGGAAATTATGTCTATTTTCATTAACCTTTAACTAAAATTGGTCACTTTTTAAAAATTATAAATGTAGTTAACAAATCCTACTGGTATTAGCAGTATTTGAGATTTTGTTACCAAAAGAAGCACAGATTTTTTTTATGACTTTATAGTTATTGCAAATATCTCAACATATTGACTATATTCTTCACTATTTGGTAGCTATAGTAGTTATTAGGCTCATTGTTTGATCTTACTTTAGTAAGTTACTAAGAAAACATACATTTAAAATATTTGATTACTACATTTCAATATAATTCCTTGTGATCCTATGTTTTTTATATTATGCATTAAAATATTATTTATATGTTACATATTTTAATTAATAAATAAGCTTACTTTATAATATTAAACATATTCAGATAAGTTTCTCCAGAAACATGAGACTATGACTAAGGATATCATAACCTATTTTGGGTCACAGTCTCATGTGGTTCTATGATGTCCATGGATGTGTCTATCAAAGGGACTTCTCAATTTCCATAACACTCCATTAAATGTGTGTCTCCCCAACTAGACTGTGTGTAATTCTGGGAAGAGAGGGAGTCCTGTTTGTTTGAATGTCTCCAGCTTCCAGGACTGTGCCCAGGGCTTGGTGGGTGGTCAGTATCTCTTCCTGAATATGCTGCTAAATTAGTGAATACATGAATAAGAGGGTTTCAACAGGCATGTCTGGACTCAAACTTATGAATGCAGTTTTTTTCTTCTTCTGAAGATCTTCTCTTGGGAAGGCTGTGCATTTATTCTTTTTGGTCTTCCCTTAATCAGGCTATTTCTGCAGTTCCCCTTGGGTAGTTCCTTTCTTGGACAGGTTCTGATGGCACTACTAAGTAATTCAGTCCATAAAACTGAAATCAGACTGGATTGTGACCCACCTTGGTCATCTAGCTCTTCGTTCAAGCTCAGTTCTGAGTGGCTTTTGACCATTTTAAATGGAAAAAATAAACTTCAAAAAACAAATAATCCATTTTTGAATATGCAGATCTTATCACTGTCACAGAAGTTCTTTAAAAGCACATGTTTTGAACAAAAACCTGAAAAGAATTCTGGAAGAGGGACACCCAAAATGTCCTGAGTCATGGCAACTTTGTGGGAATATTTGTAGTTTGTCAAAGGGACCACTTTAAGTTGGCCAAGAACTTGTCTAAGTTCTAACGTGTTGACTAAAAAATGGCTCGATTTTCTGGCTCTCTATTTCTATCTTGCAGGAATCTTGGAGAAGTTTCAGTGGTCTCTTAAGTTGTATTTAGGATTGGTAGTCAAAACCTCCCCAAATATAGTACAATTATATATTGCAGTATCTCCTTCTTGAAATAAAAGTATTGAGGCCTAATATTTGGAATGAAACAATCTATTTGGCATTTTGCTGTTGTGGAGCACTTTTCCAAACCCCTTGATATAGAGTCAGACATTTACATAATCATGAACTCTCAAAGGGTGAGTGCCACAGAGGCTCATTTTAGAGAGCCAATTTGCTAATTAGTATTCTTTTCTCACATCCCACACTGGATTAGATGCATCTATGGAGAATTACGAGAATCTGGAAGGATGTTCTTCCATTAATTCCACCTTCTTTTACATTCCTCTGGTGCTCCAAGAATGAAAGCCACAGACAAAGAGTTCTTGTAATGCTGCTTTTCCTCTACACCACAAAGGAAACAGACAATACAAACACCAGCAAGAAATAAAGGTCTCATGAAGGTTAACTGTGAGAAGAATTTCCTTAATTCTTCGCTGACCCTTGACAGATCAATTGTAAAGATCTGTCCGTGGGAGATTATGAAAGATAAATAAATGTTGTAAAAACTGTTCCTTGCAGGCACTCTAGCTTTAAAGAATACAACATTGATTTATTTGGTTTCCAGTCCAATAAGCTGTGTGTTAATCATCTTTCACAGCAGATAATTCAAAGGAGAAAAAAGACATTATAAAGAAGAAAGTCTTTAAGACAGTTTAAGATATCTCTAAATCTCATTTTATATCTATCTATATATATAGATAGATACACACACACACAAACATATGATACTGAGTTGCATACGTATTAATTTGGATTCTCTTATTTATATAACGAGTCGACAAGCTGATAGGTCCTGGAGGCCACCAGAATCCAGGTCTGTTAATTATCTAACATAATTACTGCAAGAAACATCTGTGCCTTTTTCCCTGCTCACACCAGCAGAAAGATGTATTTATACAGTAGGTAGGGAGTATCGTTACTTTAAAAACACCTAATGTTTAAATATTTCTTCTTGTCAACTATTAAGTTAATTAAAAAGTAATATTCAATGGTTTAATTTTCTCCATTTTTTGATGTTCAACTCAACAACCTAACAGTTATATGCTAACTATGCGCCATATACAGTTCTAGATGCAGAGGATACAATTTAAGAATTATTTGGGTCCTTGCTTTCTTGTAGATAACAGTAGAATGGGGAAGACTAAGTATAATGGAATAATTGCTGTAATTGAGGTGTAAAAAGTTCTATATGGTGAAAGATAAGGAAGTCTGCTTTATTCTGCTAATTATATCCTCCTCCTCTCCTATATTGTCACCATATCCCACTGTATGGATATCTCTCATCTTCTGATAGAAAAACAAAACAAAGCAGCACTACCAGAAAGACTCCTTTCCTAAAGAATATGTGTCATCACTGTCCTTTCTCCATCCCTGCCCAATCAGATTTGCAAATCTACACCCACTATTTCTTTGTACCCAGGTTTGATGGATTCTGTAATGCCCAGATCCTCTTTTTAGGAAGGGGATACTTCCCCAGCTGCTGGAAGAGCTGTCAGCACACCGCCTTCAGCTACTTGCCCTTCAGGGCTGCTCAGCTGAACAGAGCTGACTCACCTGAGTTCACACCCGTTTTGGTTTGTTCACCTTCACTGAACGATTGAAGCATGGTATAGAGGCCTGGCCATGATGATCTGATGTGGGATGCTTTGAAAGGCCATCCTAGCTCCAGAGCTTCCTATGGTGTACACTGGGGCTGTTGTATGGCCAGTGTTATATCTTGATTTCTCCCTCTGTCCACTCCTACTTCCTTCTCCACAGAGCTGGATCACAACGGTAGTCCTTAAAAAGCATTCTTTATACCAAATTCCCTCTGTGCCCTTTCAGAGAACCCGTCCATGTAGTCCATGACACCTGTATGCCCTGTGCCTCTCTCAAAAACCCTGTACGATGAGCCTTGTAGTGAGGCAATTAGAAAAATTGTTTTAATTTTTTTCTGCTGGGTTATTTGTTGCTCAAGAGAAGAGGCCATTTTTAAAAAACTTTTACTACATGTGGTACCAGGAGCAGCAGTATAGATATGTTGTAAATATTATTTAATGAATACATATAAGAAACCCTCTCATTATTTATATGTTCAGATAATTCTAGAAGACCAATATTGTTGGCTCAGAGAGATGCAAAAAAAAGTAGAAAGTTGGCCAAAAAAAATTTTTTTAGAAACTTTGTGTACATTAGAGTATTATAATACATTGGATAAAATATCTATAATACAAACTGCCTCAAGTCCATGAAGGGTTAAGAGGTAGAGAGCAAGCTGCAAACCAGAGATGCAAGGGTCCAGAGGAATCTAATAATATCTAGAAAGATAGAAGTAGTGACAGCCCAGGTGGACTTTGTTGGAGTTAAAACTTGGTGTGCAGAGGAAATGAGGAGGTACTTTTGGTAAGCATGTAGCAGTAGTGCGTGGAAGTGGGGAAGTAGTAGGACCAAGGCAGTGGGAGGAATAGTTAGAAGAAGATAATAGGATCAATTTGATCAATTAGGTTTTCTTATATGGAAAGTATGACAATAGTGAGGTACCAAATCATGCAACTGTAAAACTAACTCCAACATCTTGTGGCTTAAAACAAAAAAAGTTAAAAATAGAGCTACCCTATGACCCAGCAATTGCACGACTAGGTATTTACACAAAGGATACAAACATAGTGACCTGCAGGGGCACCTGCTTCCCAATGCTCATAGCAGCAATGTCCACAATAGCCAAACTATGGAAAAAGCCCAGATGTTCATCAGCAGATGAATGGATAAAGAAGATGTGGGATATATAATCAAATATTGCTCAGCCATCAAAAAAATGAAATCTTACATTTGCAACAACATGGATGAACTAGAGGGTATTATGCTGAGCAAAATAAGTCAATCAGAGAAAAACAATTATCATATGATTTCACTCATGTGGAATTTAATAAACAAAGCAGAGGATCATAGGGAAAAATAAAATAAGATGAAATCAGAGGGGGAAACAAACCATAAGAGACTCTTAACTCTAGGAAACAAACAAGATTGCTGGAGGGGAGGTCGGTGGGGGGATGGGGTAACTGGGTGATGGACATTAAGGAGGGCACGTGATGTAATGAGTACTGGGAGTTATATGCAACTGATGAATAATTGAACTCTACCTCTAAAACTAGTAATACACTATATGTTAATTAATTGAATTGAAATAAAATAAAATAAAATAAAAAAAGAAAACAACAAAAACCAAACAAACAAACAAAACACAACCATTTATTAGCTCACTTTCTGTCATCAGGCACCTGGGCATCCACTGGGGCCTCTGTTTTAGGGCTCTGACAGGCTCCAATCAGGTTATCTGGGGGGCTGCCCTCATCTCAAGCTCCAAATGGGGAAGATCCACTTCCAAGCTCATTCATGTCATTTGTGATAAGATTCAGCTCCTTACGGGCTGTTGGTTTGAAGGTCTCCATCTCTTGCTGGCTGTTGACCAGAAGCTGCTCTCTGTTCTTTGCCATGTGACCTCTCCATCAGAGCAAGCACTGGAGAAGACACACAGAAAGAGAAAGAATACCAGGAAGATGAAAAGATGAAAAGTCATAGTCTTCTATAACCTAAACATGGAAGTGACATTCCATCATTTTTGCTGCATTCTGTTTGTTAGAAGCAAGTCACTAGATCCAGCCCAGAAAGAGGCAGGGATTGCACAAGGATGTGAGTTCTAGGACGTGGGGATGCTTGTGAGTCATATGAAATACTGCCTTGCACATACTCAAATTCTACCATAGTAAGTTTCATGAAGAGAAGGTGCATCATCTTTAACCCATGCCTGTCTTTTTTTGTTCCTTTCCAAGAAAGTGCGCAGCTTTTTCATATCTGTGTACCTTTGCATATACTGATTCCCCCTCTTGGATACTCTTCTCTCTTTTTTACCTCGATAATTCCTACCTCTTCCTTACGTTTCAGTTGTTCATCACTTCCTCCAGGAAGCCCTCCCTAAATCCATAGGTACTATTAGTCTCTTTCTTCTCCATGTTCCCTTTTCCCTTTGTAAATATAGTCACACAGCAACTTGTCACATTTCATTGAACTTATGTGTCTACATGTGTGTTTTTCCTGCTAGATTATTGTTTCCTTGAGAGCAAAGATTAGGTTTTAATTATCTTTTGCACAGTTATTATTAGCTCAAAGTAAACTCTGTAAATAGTATCTATTTTTTTATGGCTAGTCATTGAAGGTGGTTAATAATTACTATTTTTTATTTACATTATTATATATTATATTATTTATATTAACCATTGGAGGTAGTTAATAATTACTATTTATTTATTTATATTATTAATTTATGAAACACCTGCACCTACTTTGCGCCACTCACTCACTTTCAGAAAACACAAAGCAAGCATTGTTTCTCCTATCTTTAAGATTTGGAAACTGAGGTTTAAAGAGATTATTTAACTTTCGTGAGCTTCTTTCTTTTCAGCCCCCTTCTAGCTAATGGAGGTCATTAAACACAGTTCTGGTCAATGGCATGTAACTGCAAGTCTGCTGGTGGGGATTCCAGGAAAACTTTTGCTTTCCTGATTAAAAACGAACCACCTCAACTGGAACACTCTATTGTTTTTAACTACCATTGTGTTTTCCCTGCTGTTTTTTTTAGGACCTGGAGGTAACTCCTGGAAGTTCAGCAGGCATCTGGTAACCACGAGTCTATAAGCAAGAGGGTGCAAGCCAAGGGGACCACTCAAACAGAGAGTCGAGCGTCTTAATGGTATCTGTGAATAGCTACAACAGACTTGTGTTGCCTTTTGTGGCAATATTATGTGAAGAAATTTAATCTATTTGTATAAACCAATGTTAGTACACGTTTTTCTGTTTTTTTTTCTAAAAATCAATTTCCAGTTAATACTGCTACCAAAAGGTAGAGCTGAGATTCAAACCTAGCCTCCTTGACTCTAAATCCCATATTATATCTGCTTCCCCATATCACATAGATCCTGACTCAAGTTTAACCAACATGGTCAGGAAAACAAAGACTAAGTGACACGGAAAAGAGGTAGTATATACTATAAATGTAGGCAATCAGCTGTGCCCAGCCTGCTGAAGTTTTTCCATGGATGGATGAAGTTAGTGGTGGTAGAATGATCAAAAAAACCTTCACAAGCAGGGTGGGCTACAAGCTAATTCTCCACGAATGGGTAGAATTTTGATGCCCAGGGAGAGGAGGGCACAGAATAGTGCCACCTACATGAGGGAAGAAAGGAGACTGTCATATCACTGGTAAAGGGAAATCACACAAACTCTTTCATCCTTCTCCCTTTACCTTTACAATGTGCTCATTTGTAGAGTGTACTTGGAATCCTTTCCTTAACTTCTGGCAAAGAGTTTGAGATGCCTTTATACCATTATCAGTAAAGGTCATCAAAGAGGGGCAGGTGGAAGAGGGAAGTGTCATTTGACAACCAAAAGCACTGTGATGTCAGACAGTGGAGTCAACTCGAGATGGGTAGGTCGCTAGGAAGTTACTTTTTGCACTCTCATTAATGTCTCTGGTGTACTTGACAAAGCTCTCCCATCCTTATACCAGGAGACCACAATGCTGTCAGGAAAAGCCATGGCAGAGCTAATAGTTATCAGACAATGGTTTTGGCAAGCACTATGAGTAAGTGCCAGCCTGTTGGGACACCTGAGGTGCTTTAGAAATTATTGCCTTAAATATTTCTGGTGTCTGAATCAGAATGGAAGAAATTTGGTGTTTAACAGAATCTTGGCTGGTTTCATGACTTTTTCCTCACAAATGTAAATTTCTTCTGAGTGTGCACTTGCAGGAATAGAGAATACTTTTTAGTTCCTTCTCCATCACCTAAATAAGCTTTTTCCTGTACAGATAAGAATGAGGTATAACTCTCTTTAGGTGGCCTTGTTCAAAAGATCTAATAATCTGAGAGGTTTGAAGTGGCGGGGGGGTGGGAGGTCGGGATACCAGGTGGTGGGTATTATAGAGGGCATGGATTGCATGGAGCACTGGGTGTGGTGAAAAAATAATGAATACTGTTTTTCTGAAAATAAATAAATTGAAAAAATTAAAAATAAGTAAATAAATAAAAAGAAAAAATGTAATTAAAAATAAATAATTAAATTTAAAATAAAAAAAAAGATCTAATAAAATGAAGTAATTTAAGATCTTTCCACAAAAAATTTTAAACTCTATGTGTACATTATATGCATGGATATTTAGAGAATACTTAAAGAATGTATACTCATCCATAATTTGTATAACAAAACAGCTTAGCTATAAGCAGTCTCCTGAATAGTGTTTAGAGCTTATTTTCCTGTGGTAAATTTTGTCTTGTTGTAAGTATTATTCAGGTTCTCCCTAAATGACTTTTATTTTATAATTCCATCTGTTAAAAAAAACCAGCAGAATGAGAGTTTTATTTTTAGAGTAAGCTGTTTTGACCATTGAAATTAAAGCAAGCTTAGAAAACAACAAGGCTAGGACTGCATTAAAGAGCAAGAAGCATCTGGAAGAAAACAGAGGGAAAAACCAAACAGATAAACTTGTGTTAGTGACAAAATCTTGGACATGATAGAGCATGATGTCTATATTCTGCTTTTGTTTCCAAGCCTAGTCTTCATGAACTCAGGTTTATCTCCTGTGAAGATAAGAAGTATTTGGATTCTTTGTCGTTTGTTTTTTTAATTTGAGAGAGAGAGGGAGAGAAAAAGCAGGAGCAGGGGAGAGGGGCAAAGGATAGGGAGAAGCAGAGTCCTCACTGAGCAAAGAGCCTGATGCAGGACCCTGAGATCATGACCCAAAGGCAGATGCTTAACTGACTGAGTCACCCAGGTGCCCCTGGATTCTTTGTCTTTTCATGGAAAGAATAGTCCATTATGGAGCTTTTGTACTTTTGTATCTGAGGCTCAGAGCAACAGTTGGTTATGATCATGCTTGGGAATCAATGACAAAAGCATCCATAGTGCTTGTTAAACTGCTAGAACCTGGGGCACCAAGGGGTTCCCAAGGATATGGTAAAAACTCTATGAAGCCCAGTGGTGGCCAGTGGGAAAATATGGAGGGCATCTCTTATTTGTTGAAAAGCTATGCCTGGGTATGCTGAGGACTCCAGAAGACCAAATGGTACAAATGGTCTCATTTGTACATGGAAGAATTGGTAGTTTTGAAAAGATATAAGCTGCCCAAGCAAAACATTGCTGAAAACGTAATGATGTCGATCAGAAATAACCTGGAGACTCTTCTTCTCTTAGAGTTCCTTCCTCTCTATCCTCTCCAGCACACCCCAGGTGGCATTTGGATTGTCTTCCTACTTGCTGTCGTTGTTCGCACCTACTTGTCTTCCAAGATCACCTTACCCATTCCTGACATTTGTTACTATTAATCAGAACTCCACTCCCACCCATCCCCAAATAGCTCAATCCTCTTGCTCAGGCTGGGAGTAACTCTGGAGGTAAGGTGTGGAATGTGCCAGGGAAACCCCACCAAATTCTTACACATTCTTGGATAGGTTCTTGAGTGAGCATAACATCTCAGAATGAGAAATAGATAGAATCAGAATCAATTAGAACAAATATTGGTATCAATTGGCATACTTAATGTCATAAGACAAAAGACCGTTGGTTCTTGACACTTGGCTCAGTCTACCTGGGAAATGCAGAAGTCCATCCTGCCAGAGACAAAAGTACAAAGAGTTGCAGAGAAGTAGTTGAATGAGGAATTCTTTTACTGTGTCTCATTACCTCCCCTGCCCCACATATAGCCTTAGCCTTGAAAGGAGACAGTATTTTACCGTTAATCTGATGGTTGCCCAGAAGTGTGCTCAGAACTCTGCAGTATTGGTGATGACCCTCCACTTGCCAAGGCTTTGGTATAAATTATTCAGATTCCTGTCTCATAAGTAGACTAATGCACCAATGCTAATTTATTCTTGGTCTATGACCATGCCAGGGTCAGGTTTTGGACAAAAAAACCTTCTTCTTTTTATTCAAAATCTCTTTCTTTAAAGTTTAAGGCCTGAGTCCTTTTGATTTTAGATCTATTTATGGTTCTTACATGCTTTCATGGACTGCATCACTTGTATACCTGCGCTGCCTCAGTGCTCATGGTGTCTTCTGCTGGAAAAGTTTAGCATCCCCCCCTTAGGTTGTTAAGCCGGTAGAAGAAGTTTGAGAGGTAAGGGAGGACAGTGCCTACCTTTCCTTTTCTTTGTCTCTCACAAGATATTTTTCTTTTTTCAACACTTCTGCCTCACATTCAAGTTTTTTTTTGTTTGTTTGTTTTCTGTTTCTCTCATAGAATGGCAAACCTTCAGAACTCAGGAAATGGCTAACTTTTCTGACATGAGAAATAGTGAGTTCAAATCTCAGTTGTGCCAAATACTGGCTGTGTGACCTTGGACCTTATTTTGTGTTCCGATAGTCAATTCCAAGGGTGTGTACACCACCAAGAACTTCTCTGACACCATCTGGGTGACATATAATTTTACTCCATCTGGACACTGTCTACCTGGAAAGCTCATCTGACTCCACAGTGGGAGAGGTGAGTCCTACAAGGCCACCATCCTCTTCAGACACCGTCAGAAGTTCAGACTCCTGTCACCTATTCTTCTGAGTGACTGGCTACAGGTTGGAGGTTCTCATGACCCCATCTTTGGGTTTGATTAAATGTTAGAGGAGATCACAGAACTCAAAGAAACATTTTACCCACTAGATTTCCAGGTTATTATGAAAGGATATAACTCAGGAGCATCCAGATAAAAGAGATATAGGGCAAAGTATGTGGGAAGGGGCATGGAACTTCCATGCCCTTTCCAGGTACACCATTCTTCCTCTACCTCCAGTATTCACCGACCTGAAAACTCTCAGAACCGTAGCCTCTTGGGATTTTGTGGGGGCTTCATCACAAAGGCAAACTGATTAGATCATTGGCCATTGACAAATTGATTCAACCTCCAGTGCTGTTCCCCTCCCAGGAGGATAAGAGTAGGACTGAAAGTTCTAAATCTCTAAAAATTCACTGGTAACCAGTCCCCATTTTTTGGGTGCTTGCCAGGCAACCTCATTAACATAAAAAAAGAAACCTTAATGATTCTCATCACTTAGGAAATTCCAAGGGTTTTAGGAGCTCTGTGCCAGAAAAGAGGAGGTAGACCAAATATATATTTCTTAATATAAATCATAATATCATAGACATACAGGTTTCTTTATATGCAAAATTGGGATAATTAATGACTTCTCACAGGTGTATGAGGAATACATGTGATAACATACGTGAGAGTTTTTTGTTAAGAGTAAAGCTCCTTACAATTGTAAGGATTTAATATTGCTATAGTTGTTATTCATCTTTGTAGTCTTCACATAACCTCGCATTGAGCCTTATATCTCAATAAGTGCTCAATACCTGTGTCTGAAATGAATAATAAATACTCAAAAATTAAGCCTGGTTTTTTTTTAATTCGTTAAAGATTTTTTTTTTTTTTTTAATTTGACAGACAGAGATCACAAGTAGGCAGAGAGAGAGAGAGAGAGAGAGAGAGAGGGAAGCAGGCTCTCTGCTGAGCAGAGAGACTGATGCAGGGCTCGATCCCAGGACACCGAGATCATGACCTGAGCCGAAGGCCGAGGCTTTAACCCACTGAGTCACCCAGGTGCCCCAAGCCCAGGTTTAAGCTTTGTAAATGTTGATTGTCAGTGACTGCCATGGAATGTTAAACTAGTGTGTGATCTTGCAGACAAATGAGAATTTAGCAACTCAGGAGACTGTGGGTCCTTCTGTAACACTCCCCAGGACATCCCAGGCCACTAAGGCCATAGTAGCAAAAGCATGGGTGACAGGGTTCAGAGCTGGAGACAAGCCTTGCTCCATACTGTCCTGGGTTGGGTGTTCAATCTGATGGCATGTTTCTACTAATCCAAATCCAGATTTCTTTTTACAGATCTGTTCTTTGGAGTCAATGTGGCCCTTGGAGCCACCACTTTGATATGGTAAAAAGAACACAACTTTTGGAATTCAAATCCCAGCTCTGTCACGTGTTAGCTATGGAATATTAGGCCCACTTCTCCTGCCTAAGCCTTAGTTTTCTGATCTGGAAAACAGATGAAGATAGCCTACTTCAGCGGCTGATGGGAGAATGGAGATAATATACACAAGGAACCTAGCCCCCGGGATCAAGTTCCCGGCAGGCAGCTGGCACTTGATCAATAATGTTTATTTTCCTACGGATTTGAATAGATGGCTGCATGTTTTGCTCTGTTTCTATCTTCTCTAGTTTTATTTTAGTATTTTATGATTTTTATCTCCTTTGGCTAGTAGGTGATTTTCTATATTCAGCAGTCTTTCCAAATGCCTTGTGACCTCAGTTCTCTGATGGGTATGAGAAAAGTTATTGATTTTCCAATTGTTTAGCCTTTTTCTTGTTGTAAGGCTGGAAGTGATGACTTCCAGTCTTATTTTTTTTCTAAAAATGCCCTTTATTGAGACATGATAATAAGCATACAGAAAGATATACATATTTAATGCATACAGCTTGAGATTGGAGATAACTATATACCATGAAATCATCACTACAACTAATGCCATAAACTTATCTATCACCTCCAAAAATTCATTCATTCATTCCTCCATCCCTTCCTTCCTTACTGAATTATTATTACTATTAGAACTTTTAATGTAAGATATATCTTCTTGACAATTTTAAAGTATATGATACAGTGTTGTTAGCTACAGGTACTGTGCTGTAGAGTGGTTTCTAGGACCATTCAACCCATATGCCTGAAACTTTGTACCATTTGACCAACATCTCCCCATTCCTCCTTCTCCCATCCCTTGATAACCTCCATTTTACTTTCTGCTTCTAGGAGTTTGACTGTTGTAAGATGTCACATATAAGTGGGATCATGTAGTATTTGTTCCGTGTCTTTTTTTTTTTTCCTTCACTTAGCACAATGTCCTCAAGATTCATCTGTGCTGTCACAAATGGTAGGATTTCCTTCATTTTTTTCTAGGCTGAATAATATTACATTGTATGTATGTACCGCCATTCTTTTGCCCTTTACTTACTGATGGACGTTTAGGTAATTTCCATTGTCTTGGCTATTATGAATAATGCTGTAGTAAACATGGGTATACAGATATTTCTGAGATCCTGATTTCAATTCCTTTGGCTGTATATTCAGAAGTGAGATTGTGGTTTCGTATGGTAGTTCTGTTTTTAATTTTTTGAGGAATCTCGATACTCCATGGTGGCTGTGCCAATTTACAGTCCCACCAATAGTTGTATAAATGTTCCTTGTCAACATCCCTTATCTCTCTCTCTCTCTCTCTCTGTGTCTGTGTGTGTTTTGATAAAAGCCATCCAATTGGTAGGAGGTGATAATTCATTGTGGTTTTGGCACATTGGGATTTTGACCTTATGGTCTCCCCAAACTAATGTATTGTAGATAGTTTCATTTTCAGCGCATAAAAAAAAAAAATGGTGCAGGAGTGCTAAAGGTGCTTTTAAGAGGCAAATGGTTGATTAGCAGAGGAACCATGCTTCAGACTCTGGTCTTCATGACTCCAGGGCCTATGTTCTTTCCACAGAACCACCCAAACGCTGGACTCCATGAAGACCGTGTTTGTTAAACCCTAAACTATAACACTTATTTTACTAGCAACTTCACATGTATTAACCAACTAAATGCTCGTAACAATCCTTGGCGTTAGGTAGTATTATTACATCTGATTTACTGATGAGGAATCTGAGGCACAGAAGGCTAACTCATTAGACAAAACTCCACAGCTAGTAACTGGCAGACGAGCATTCATATTCATGTGATTTAGCTTCAGTGCCTACGCCGTTAACTGCTACATCGTTATACAAGGTGTGACACATAAGAGTGAGCCTACTGGGACCCTGAACAAGGACATAACATTGTCAACAATATCTCAGATAAACGCACAGAACAGATATGGATAAAGGGTGGAGACAGGGGGTCAATTAATTTTGTTGGTAAACCTCACAAAAAGCCACACACCTGATGATTGAAAGGTGGATCACAAAAGATCATGCATGCCAAGAAATGTGACCTTTCTGAAGAATTTTCATCAGGGAAGACCATGAATTACTTTTGTAGCTTTGAAAGTGATTTCTAGCATAGAATAAAAGAGGTAAAACTAGGTTTTGCAACAGTTCATGATCGAATTTACTTGGATGTGGTCATCCAAGCAGCTTAGCTTCCTTCCCCTCCTGACCCTCGGTCATTTCCGAAGGCTATACTCTATTGAGCAGACACTGGTTAAAAGGAAGTCACTGTCATCCCATCAATTGGCCAAGGAAAGAGAAAATCATTCCAGTCTTAAATCTTAGTCACTGTTTTGACGGCTGTTATACAGAAAGCTGACATCCCTATTGAGTTATCTGCTTTGACACCTCACTCACTAGTTTTTGAGACATTTTAATTATCTCGAAGATGCCCTTAGAATGCATGAACAGGATCACAAGTTCTTCAAAATCCAGAATGCTTGTGTCGTGTATGTTATTCTCGACAATGTGAGTTACCTTCTGTACTCGTTTCTGCATGTGGTTTAATGTCTTGGTGTTCTTAGTTCTCCCTGGGGTCATCCTTCCTCTTGATTACCCTGAGTCATTTGGTAATCTGCAAATCAGTCCTCTTAACAACTGGCACCTTCTTCCTGATTATTAGCTAAAGTGTTGAATGGCCGTGTCTCCCTTTTCAAGGTTAATGAGAATACATTTATTTCTAACTCTTAATCTTGCTTAAACTCAGCGCCTTTTTTCTTTTGCACCATTTCCAACAGCAATTTCCTCAGAAGCTCTGGGTGAAGGACTAATCAGAAGTCATGTAGATTAGGAAATTCTGAACCATCTCAGAAGGACAGGACTTTATATATGGTGTCTGAGGCATGGGAACACTATGAGTTCAGAATGGGGTTGTTTGGGAACATTCATAGGGACAGAGATCAGAAATGACAATCAATGTTAATGTGAATAAATGTGTTAGTACCTGTCATGTGATGAATGTGTGGAGAGGCACTTGGACGAGCAGTTTATTCGTATCAGATTGTTCATTCTCTATAAAGACAATATTCATAACTTTAAATTTTAAATGAGAAAGCTAAGGCCCAGGGAGATTATATAATGTATCCAAGGTTAATAACTTAAAAAGCTGGAATTTGAAACCAGACCTTTTGTAGCAAAGTCTATTGTGAGCATAAATGAAATGGTGCCTGAAGGATGGAAACAGAAGACTTTTCTTTTGTTTTTTTTTAATTTTTTTCAAAGATTTTATTTCTTTATCTGAGAGTGAGCAGAGGGAGGGGGAGGAGGAGGGGGAGAGGGAGAAGCAGACTCCCAGATGAGCAGGGAGCCCCAGGCGGGGCTCGATCCCAGGACCCTGGAATCATGACTGGAGCCAAAGGCAGAGGCTTTAACCCAATGAGCCACCCAGGTGCCCCAGAAGAATTTTCTTGAATAAACAGGTTCATTATTGAAAGCCTACCTGTTAGTTGCCTCAGGCATTTGCACTTATGAGTCAGGCTATGCATTACAATGGAAAGAAGAACACAGTTTACAGATTTTGATGTTGACCTCTTATATGACTGAACAATGACACTGAAGAAACCCTTAAGACACACTTATTATTTTCATGTGCTGACAATGCTTACAATATCTAAGATATACCAGTCTTAGCCTCCTCTTATTCTGCTCATTGTTTTAAGGAATCTGAACTAGTTAGGATGCGTCTGCTAGAGTTCTCAGTGTTTCAGTGCGGGAATGATTCTCTATGATTCTAGGGATCCCCTGATTCCATCCGGTTTTGAGAATGACCATTCAAATACTACCTTTGCTGTGATTGTTCAAACTAAGGTTTTCCATTTACATTTTTATTATGTTCTCAGACCTCACTTTATTAGTGTGAGCACAGTCACGTCTCTGGGTTCACCATTAGATGAGACATCTATGGAGGTAAATTTTTGTTAGTACCTGCTGTGTGCTAGGCACCTTACTAGACACTTCAAATATGTTATTTCATTTACTCATACAAAAATTCCAGAAAGAAGATCTTGTTCTGACTTTTTCAGGTAAAGAAATTGTTACTTAGAGCGGTTAAGTAACTTGTCAATGGTCATATTGTTCTTTAGGGATGGGAGAAAGATTTGATCCTAGGTTTTTGATGACACTGTTATATTACACTTCTTGGCATGTTGCTTATTTCATAGTCTCTTATTACCTTCTAGAAGAACTATGATTTCATTCTTTTCTTTAATTTTCTTTCTTTCCTTTTGTCTTACTTTCCTTATCCCTCTCTCTCTCTCTTCCTCCCTTCCTTTCTTCCTTCCTGTCTTCTTCCTCCCTTCCTCCCACCTTTCTTTTTTCTTTCTACTCTCTTTTATTTCTCTCCTTCCCTCCTTTTTTGTCCTCTCTTTTTTTCTTTTCTCTTTGTTAAATGAAAGATGCAAGAAAGACTGAGTCCTTTTGACAGAAACTTCTTGGATATTTTCACTTTTTTATTGTATTTTCAGGCACCCTTTCAAGTGAATATGTGTTAAAATAAAAACTTGCACAAATGTCAGCCGATGCCATCTCTCTGTTTGCCATAACTTTCTGAAGGAAAATTAAATTTGATGAGGTTTTGTTTCATTGTTTTGGCCCGAGTTTTACAGACACCGCTTCAAAGGATTTTGCTCAGTTCTCAGAATGGCCTTGTTTGAGGCACAGGGCTGGGTGGGTTGACCTCAGAGACATACTGCCTATTTTTGAATCAGTGACTGCTAGAGCTGCGGGGGCTCTTAGAAATCACTTTTAATAAAATAAAATAAAGAAATCACTTTTCGAAAAGGAGTCAGAGGCTCAGAAGATGAAGTCAGTTTCTATATTTCTAAAAGGGGGATATTAATAACACCTACCTCTCATGGTTCACTTCCCCTCATGAAAGACTATGGACTCTGAAAAACAATCTGAGGGTTTTGAAGGGGCAGAGTGTGGGAGGTCGGGATACCAGATGGTGGGTATTAGAGAGGGCACGGATTGCATGGAGCACTGGGTGTGGTGCAAAAATAATGAATACTGTTATGCTGAAAATAAAAAATAAATTGAAAAAATAATACCTACCTAATAAATGGTTATAAGTATTAAGTAAATTCCTACTTGTGAAGTGTATAGAATTGGGACAAGCACACGATAACTACCATAGACTGAAAAATAAACATAATAATTTGTCCAAGGTCATAGGGTGAGAAAGGTACCATAGTTTTCTGAATAAAGATACCTGGGTTCCAGTTTCCCTGTATGACTTTGGGCAAATCCTCTAACCTCTTAGAAGGGCAATTTTGCTCGATCTTGAAATCATGTTTGATGTCTTGACTTCATAGCATTCTCGTAAGAATTGAATGAGCTGACACGGCAGAGTACCCTGTCCCTGATAGGAGCCCAGCAGGTGAGAGCTAGCTTTAGACCCCAGGTCAGGAGCAATAACCACAATCTGACAAACTCAATGCTCTTTGTGAATCTTGAAATATTTCTATGATTACAAAGAACAGTGATTTCATGTCTATAATACAACTGTTTCTTTTAGGGTTTGGGGGTGGAATGTTTAAGGTCCCTTAAGCCAACCCAAGAAAACCCACCTAACTTGAAAAAGAAACATATTCTAGACACTTTTCTTCCTGTTGGCATCATCATTGGTTAACACACTGTCTTTGGCTGAGCTCCATTTGTATTCTCTAAAAATCATAAGGGTAGGTAGGCTGAAGTCTCTGTTTTTATTTGGAAGAAAATATTATAAACATCGTATTTCCTTATCTCTTCTTTCGATTCTTCTGCTTTACCTCAGTAGTCTAGGAATCACACAATCTCAAATCTGATTCTAACTCAGACATAGCCAGTTGAATGACCCTGGGCTGGGCACTTGTCATTTTCTTTGACACGTGATAGCTTCTATTTACCTTATTAAAAAAAAAAAAAACCTTTATTTACTTATTTATTGACTTTTAATTTTAGAAATAATTTCAATCTTTAATTTTGATTTTAGTTTGAGATTTACAGAAAAATTATGAAGCAGAGTTTCTACATATCCTTCACCCATTCCCCTGATTATGAGCAACCTATATTATTATGGTACATTTGTTATAGAGAATGAATGAATACAGATATGTTGTCATTAACTGAAGTTAATGGGTTACAAAAATTAAGTTGATTGCAGTGATTGTTCTCACATATTGAATCAGTATATCCTTGGAATAAATCCCACTTGGACATCACACATACTTTTTTTCTCATACAGTTTTTGGATTCTGTTAGCCACCTGCATTTTCCAGTGTTGTCTTTTACTGCTTGCTGATATGAACACTGATCTGATCAGGCAACCCCATTGTCTAGTATATGTGATCTTTTGTTCAAATCCTACCCTTTCCTGTAGATCCTCTTTAATTTGTTCTTTCTCTTCCATCTAATGCTTCCTAATCTACTCCTCAATCTCTACCTCTTCTGTCTCTTTTAATGGTTGTATCTCTATGCAGCTCTTGAACTGGCATAGATGCGTAGATTTTCTGAAATAAGGTCTCTAAATTTTTTTGGTTTGTTTAATATCTCATTTTTATCACAGCAAGGATTTAAAGCATTTTCCTCAACTACACTGATTCAATAAGGTAAGAACAATCAAAGCCTAAGTGGATAATGACAGTGGGATGAAGAAAAAAAATAGGGTGGAAAAGATAAGATGAAGCCGGAGTTGAGGTTTTTGTAGAATACAGTGATAAAATTCTCTGTTTTTCTTATTTTTTTGAAATTTTTGTACATTAAATTTCTGGTATAAAGTCTTACAGTTTTCAAAGGAGCTTGCCACATCTTATTTTGTTGTATGTTGGTATTTTAAATTTTTTCTTCTTTTTTTTTTTGGTCAGGGTAGAAAGCCAAGATTCAAAGAGTATAGGAAGTTGTGAATAATAGAACAAAGAAAGTAATCTCACTGTGTGAAAGTTCAGGGTCATTTCACATATATTCCATTTCACAATAGGATTATAGAAGCTTTGTGAGGAAGGGGCCATGTTTTGTAGTTGCTTTGTTTTCTATATTTTGCTCATTCCAAATTAGGCACCTATTATGGCCAACCACATGCACATTGATTTGAATGCTATCTCATTTTGCCCCCAAGTCTGTAAACAGTGTGGCAAGGTGGGTTAATGAGAATTTAATGTAACAGAATAGGAAGACCCAAGCTTGTGTTGTGTTTCCTATTGCTTTGAAGAAGTAGCTCTTCAGCCTTGGGGATATAAGACTAACTCATGCATTTTTACATTGATCTGATTCCCATAAAAACAAAAATACTATCTTTAATTCTGTGACCTAAAATAGCTTATAGATCCTAGTTAACCATTCAGTGTCCCCATTAAGGAGAAAGTGTGAAGAAAGACAAGTGGACAGTGATCTTAGTGTTGAAAGTAAGGGCTCCTCTGCTTGGTGGGTTAAGAGGAGATTAGGGGAGCTTTCCTGAGACACACGGGAGTGTCAGGTCTTAAAGATAGGAATTCAGGACACAGGCTAGGAGCCAGAGAGTGTCTGTGGGAAGGGCTGGTGATTCCCTGGCTGGTTTGAATGAGGAAAACCTACATTATGTGGCCAGTTGGCTAACGGTCAATACTGTAGTGGTCTGAAGGAAAGCCTCTTTCCTAACTTTTGAGTAATCCTGAAAGCTTCTAGCTTGTTATAAGGCCATAAAAATCACCGATTAATGAAGGTAAGTGAGAGTTTGAAAGGACATAGTTTGATCTGCAAATATAGAGAAATAAGATCTTTCTTGCACCTTGGGTGTCAAGGAGCAAACTACGCCTATTACACACTAAGTGCTATGTACACCAAGTACCACAACTCTAAGAAATATGTTTTTGTCTCCTGAGTAGGCAACATGGTATAGCTTTTCATACTTAGCTGTCCCTTGTAATAACCCAGAAAATTTGTTCAAGATACAGAAGTATGGGCTCCATCTCAGTTATACTGAATCAGGTTATTGGTATTAGGACAGGACATGGATAACTGTAGTTTTCCTTTTCTGTCAGTCCTGCTCTTATCTGTGGACTGCTAGTGGGAAGATTCCTGGTCAGGTGATAAAACATGAGCTTTGAGTTCAGGCAAGTCAGGATTTAAATTAAAGCTCAGCCACTCAGATAAGTTACCTAAATTCTGTGAATTACAGGATCTTATTTATACAATAAGAATTAAAAATATCTACCTTTCTTGCATTTGAATAGATTAAATGGGCTATTATATCTAGAGTTTTCACTTCAGTGCTTAGCATGTAGTAGACATTCAATAAATATCTGTACATCCCTCCACCCCATTAAGTTTTCTGCTTGATTTCAGGACATCACTCCATTTAGGTAGCCAAGGGTTCTTAGAATGTTTGACTTAGACCACCTCTTTGGTGTCTAACCTAAAAGCTCTCCTTCATCATAAACCTACCAATGGCTTCATCCACAATTGTTCTAGGTACTGACTGACAGATCAGAACACTGAGAATGACACATTTAAAATGACTGTGTGCTCTAATCTTCACTGCCCTAGAAACTATCTTGGAGTTAGCACAACTGAAGATAATTAAAAGATTGCTGTTTCAGAGCTTGAATCTTTTCTGACAGCCTTATATGAAAATGTCTCCTTTGTGTTGTCGAGGAATGATATTGTAGACAGATGAAGCTGTTAATCAGTTTTATTCAGGAAGAAAATGTCTCTTTTGATTGTTTAATACTTGGTCCAATGACGGCCAAAGGGTTGCTTCAGTTTTCAAGGCTATATGGGATGGTGGTTTTCAAAATGGAAAGAGTTTGGAGTTAGAGATGGAAGATGTGAGCTTTCGTTCCTTTCCTCCCTTCCTCCTCCTTTCTTTTCCTTTCCTTCTTTTCTTTTCCTTCCTTCCTTCACTCCTTCTTTCTTTTAACAATATGGATTTTGATAATGAAAAATACTGCATTTTGCATCTCTTTCTGTAAAATGAAAATGACAACCCCTGCCTAAATTATATCTCAAGGGCTTTTATGAAGATTAAATGAGATACATACGGCCCCATTTTATAAATTACAAATTTTGATAAAAAAATAAATACAGTATTTATTTTTCATGTTCATGTCTTAGGTGACTCTGGAATAAGAATGTGTAAGAGAAGGAAAGAAATTTTTCCCATTTATTAATTATTCATTCACACACTCATTTATCATTAAGCAAATATTGAGATGCTGTGATAGAGTGTAGCCTACTAAACCCTTGCACTTGTATTATTTCATTTAATGTTTATATCAACCTTGAAAGGTAGTTACTTCACTGAGAAATTTGAGATCCAAAAAAGAAGAATACTTAGACTAAGGTCACATAGCTAATGACAAGATTGACATGGTAGCTTGGGTTTTTCTGACCATAAATAAGATCAGGCAGTACACAAGCTCGAAGATAACTAATTTTTATAAAGCGTTAAAAACTTGAGGTGCTTTGGATGTCTCAGCAGGATCCCTTATTGAATAATAAGGGTTTTTTTCTCTCATCACTTCTGCAAATTTCCATCAGCTAAAATTAGATCTTTCTTAACCCTTGCCCTAAACCCATGAAGTCATGCAGACCTAGTTTAGACTTGTGCTTGACAAGATGGTAATTTAGATTCTTCTGTCAGTTACAGCCCACCCACCAGTCACCCAGTAGAACAAAATGTGGAGTGATCTGGTGAGGAGGGTGACAAGACACCTATGATACTCGGGCATTCTGCTAATGATTCCATCAGTTTCTGTCACTCTCAGAATGGCAGGGGCAGAAGCATCTAGGTTTTCAAGGCAAACATCACAGGATGATGGTGGTTTTCCACTGTGAATTCAGAATGACAGTTTAGTCCCCAACATGATATACTTAAATGCAGAGCCCAGGTCACTCATTCCATTCTCTTCTTTCTCTGGTCTCCCAGATGTCTCTTGGTGGGATGAGGGTGGAGAAGGGTCTCTAATGAACCCGTGTTAATCTAGGTTTTGACTCACAGTTGGAATCTGTCTTCAATTGCCACTCTCACTACTTCCCTTGGGCCAACCCTCCTATCTCTGCTTCTCTTCTTCTGAGTACTTACCTTCAGCAACCTCTGGGCTCTCAGCTGTAACACTACTGCAGCTTCTGTGTGGGGGCTACTTGGTTCCTGCTTCCAAGACTCTGCTTCCTTTTCATTTGCACTTAATGGATTTCTGGGTGAGTCCGTTCACCCAAGATTCCATTGCTTCTCATCTGCACTTAATGGATTGCTGGGTGAGTCAATTCATCCAAGACTCCACTGATTTTGTATCTTAGAGAGCCATGATGAGGTTCTTGGAATTATCATGGGTTGGAGGAAAGTAAAATAAAACAATGGATTCTATCATTTAATTTTGTCTCATAGATTACACCTGCTGAGAAGAGTTCCATGGCCTTGCTGCTTAGGTTTTGTCACCCTTTGGTTATAGGCAGCCTTTTGTTAAAACCAGCCACAGAGGCTTATTTATGATTGCTTCAAGAATCATTCTCCACATTGCACCAGAAGCATTATTTTCTACTTTAAGTCTTAAATTCCAATATAGATTTCTGTTCCTGATGTGTCAAACTATTAATAATACTAAGCAGTTTAGACCTTGAAAATACACCAACTCATGCTGTTTTATTTAGGAGGTTACATTTGGGGTCATCAGGTGAGATAGAGTGAGTATCATTGAACTACCAATAGTTGGTATAGGAAGTGAAGTAGACCTTTGGGACTAGAATGTGAGCTCTATAAAGGCAAGGATTATTTTCCGTTCACACTTGATTTTCCAGTGTCTAGAATAGTGATCAGTAAGTGTCTGTTGAATGAATGTTGAATAAATGGTGAATCACTAAAGGGGAGAGGGAGAGTATTTATTGTCTTAGGGATCAAAGAGGGAAATATGGGAAGCAGGACATCAGTCCTTGGTGATTTAGAACATGGGAGGGAGACAGATGAATTGCCTTTGTTCTCACAGAGACAAGCAAGGATGAGCTCAACCACTTTCAGCTGAATGCAGTGACAGAGAGAATAACAATGGCAGCCCCCATGGAGTGGAGCCCCAGATTCCCACGGACAAATCTTTATTTACTCTTGCCTTCCTAGGAAATGGTAAGAAGACAAGGGATTGACTTTTTGAAGTGGAATAAAATAGTATTACACCTATCTCTGCATCTTAGTGGAGATATAATACTAGGTACATTGTGTGGCTGATGGTGGAATTCCTTCTAATCTTGTCCATCTGTCTTATGGATGAGTCCCACAAAAACATCCACGAGTACCCATGGATGAAGGCCTTGAGACCTTGAGTTATGACATCAGATTCAAGACAACTCATCTCATGTAACCATGGCAGATGACAGCATTAAGAGAGAATGACTTGCTCCCTGGAATGGTATACCTTGAAAGCAGTTTGTACACAAGATAATGAATCAGAACCTATTATGTGTTCAATGAATTCTCCCACATGGTCCTTGCAGTCTTCAGTTGACTTCCCTATAGTTCAACCATTTGCCATTCTATGTCAGAGTCGCATTCCTGAACATAGTTTAGATTTTCTTCCTCACCTAAAGACCTGATGGCATCCACTCAAATCACTGGATCTAAGAGGTAGTTGGGGTAAAGCATTGAAGCTACAGTTCTCATAGCTCCACAGGCAGTAACCTCTTTTGTATACTGTATGCAGTTATATGCTTCAGCCCATGTAGTGGTTCAATCTGTGAATTAAGAAAAAGTTGTGGCTCCTAACTTCTTCAGTGGAAGAGACAGAGGCTTAGGAGGGCTGGATGACTTGCTTAAGTTTGTGCAAATAATGTTTCCAAGGCAGGACCTGAACCCAGGTTTTTGGACTCAAATCCAGTGCTGCCTCATCTACTCAGGCTTCTCCTTGTGATCAGAACTAAGCGTCACCAAAGCCATGAAGCTGACTGGATTATATCTGGGTCTTCTGAATCCCGGTAGCTCTTAACCCTCTTTCCAAGGCCAGAGTTCTAAGGTGTACTTCCTGCTGAGTTACTTGGCTGTCCCATGTGATGGAACAGAAAAATGATACAGGTTTTGGAACCTTTTGTGGTATAACAAAGGTCAGCTTCATGAATCTACAACCTGTGCAATAGCCTAAATCCTGTGCAGAGGTCCCTGTGCTTGGCTTCATGATATGCAGTAAATTAGGTAGTTGATCCTTCTTTTAAGCCTATGACTTCAGTTATATTTCTTTTTTTTTTTAAGCTTTTTTTTTTTTTAAAATTTGAGAGAGAAAGAGAGAAAATGGGCAGTGGAGAGGGGAAGAGTGAAAGAGAGAGAGAAGGAGACTCCTTGCTAGGCAGGAAGCCTGATGTGGGGCTCTATCTGAAGACCCAGATATCATGACCTGAGCCAAAAGCAGCTACTTAACTGACTGAGCCATCCAGGTGTCTCTTTGGTTACATTTCTTAACTTTTCTAAACCTCAGTTTTCATATCTGTACATCATATCTGTAAACAATGTAGTTATGCATATCTTTTTAAAAAAAGATTTTATTTATTTATCTGACAGATAGAGATCACAAGTAGGCAGAGAGGCAGGCAGAGAGAGAGGCAAGCAGACTCTCTGCTGGGCAGAAAGCCTGATGCAGAGCTCAATACTGGGACCCTGAGATAATGACCTGAGCTGAAGGCAGAGACTTAACCCACTGAGCCACCCAGGTGCCCCTGTAGATATCCATATCTTAAAGTCTTCTTGTGTGGAATAAATCAGAACAGCAAATTGGCTAGCAGCTTATGTGCAGGCATGGTCCTCAATAATTCTTAACTTCTTCACATCAAATCCAGAAGGGAAACCTGCTCATTAACATCTTACTTTGTTAGCTTGAAAACGTTGTTTACATGCATGTGGAGTTTGGTTTTGTAGTGGATAAGATAATTATTTTGATTTTGCTATTGCGAGAGTAGATTAAATAAGAAGTAAAAGGGCTCCTTTTTCACCCAAAGGCACTAGTTCAACCACAATCTAGACCCGGTAAGCAGAATGATGAGGGAAACACTGTATAGAAGCAAAGGCTAAGGAATCAGTCAATCCTCATTATTGCCAGGTCAGTACAAGGAGCACACATGCTTCTCAGAGCAGCACTGAGCCCTCTCATTTGAGTTGCTGGTCAAGGATAAGGCGAGGGGTCAGCAAAAAATGTAAAGAATGCAAGAATTAAGGTTTAATGATATTTAAAAACTTTGTGTTTGGCACTGGTCTAGCTGGTTCAAATATAATATTTCTTTTAATCTTTCTAAAAACCTCACAAAGTAGATAACATTAGTGGTATATTATTATTGAGGAAACTAAGCTCACTGAGTATTTACAGCTCTAGAGAATGTCCTTGAATGGAAAGTGTTTGGAGTCCATATTCTTGAGGACATAGCTAGATGAGACAGTAAAGATTATCTCACCAGATATGGGTTTCATCTTGTGACATAAGTCTAGTTCTTTCATAAGGCTGTGTTAAGAAGTGTTCTAGGACTCCATCTGTCTGGACTGGGTGGGATAGAGTGTCTTGATCAATCAGCAATGTCTCCCTAGGGCTCTAGAAAAGTGGTGGTGGCTTGTAGGGCAGATGTCACTGTCTTTGACCTAATCTCCCCACTTTACAGAAGACACCATGACTGATAATATAGTTACAGTTTATAGGCTAAACTACTGCCTAAGTCTGCTTTTAATCCTGAAGTCACTGATGTTTATAGTAAGGTTGCTTTACAAAACAAACAACTAAAATAAAAAACAAAAACAGAACTCCAAAAGAAATAAATTTATTGACATTACCAGCATCAATAGAAAAGGTATTAGTGCTTAGGATTCTTTTTAAAATCCATAAAATCATAACATAAAGAGCATTTCAAACATTAGTGTTTCAGTAGCTGCTAGAAAGCTTTTATTTTTTTTTAAAGATTTATTTGTTTATTTTAGACAGAGACAGCATACAAGCAAGCATGAGTGGGGGATGGGGGGAGGGCAGAGGGAGAGAGAGAGAATTAAAGCAGACTCCCTGTTGAGTACAGAGCCTGCTATGGGGCCCAGGACCCTGGGGTCAAGACATGAGCTGAAATCAGGAGTCAACTGCTTAACCAATTGTGCCACCCAGACACCCCCTGCTGGAAGGCTTTTAAAGCCCAAGTTGCTGGATCTTACAGAATTTCTGAGTCAGTAATTACAGCTAGAGTAGGGCCTCAGAATCTGCATTTCTAGCAAGTTCCCAGATGAGGTTGATGGTCTGGTCTGTAACTATGTTTTGAGGGCTCCCTATTCGTAACTTTCCCTTGACAAATGATCTGATTCCTTTTGAAATGAATTATGCAAACATGCAGTTTTTATAAATTTGGGAGATACAATCTGCCACTCCCATGGAATTTGTTAATAAGTTATGAAAGTTATCTCGAGGGGAGATGCAAATATGACAGAGGAGTAGGGGGCCCTATATCTACTGGTCCCCTGAATTGAACTGGATATCTATCAGCATTCTGAACATGCACAAAATCAACCTGTGATGTAAGAATATATATCTGGATCTCTAAAACAGAATATCTCAGGTGGTTGGTCTCAAGGTATAAAATGGGGAGACATGATTCTGTGGACAGATATTGGAAGATAAACGGAAGACAGAGGGAGCCTCCAGGATCCTGTGCCACTGGAATGCAAGACCTGCTGTGCTGGGGACCAGGTACAGACCCTCAGACCAGTAGCAGCATGGAAAGGACTTTAGGGAAGCCCCCCATACTAAAACCTGGAGCTCCAGCCCTTTGAAGAATACTTGTGGAATTTTGATCGGAATGGCATTAAAAGTAGATTGCTCTAGGCAGTATAGACATCTTAACAATGTTTATTCTTCCAATCCAAGAGCATGGAATGGTCTTCCATCTTTTTGAGTCTTCTTCGATTTCCTTCATGAGTGTTCTGTAGTTCCTCGAATACAGAGGCTTTACCTCTTTGGTTAGGTTTATTCCCAGGTATCTTACGGTTCCTGGTGCTATAGTAAATGGAATTGATTCTCTAATTTCCCTTTCTGTATTTTCATTGTTAGTGTATGAGAAAGCCACTGATTTCTGCACATTGACTTTGTATTTTGCCACGTTGCTGAATTGCTGTATGAGTTCTAGAAGTTTGGGGGTGTAGTCTTTTGGGTTTTCCATATAAAGAATCATGTCATCTGCGAAGAGAGAGAGTTTGACTTCTTCATTGCCAATTTGGATACCTTCTATTTCTCTTTGTTGTCTGATTGCTGTTGCTAGGACTTCTAATACTATGTTGAACAAGAGTGGTGAAAGTGGGCATCCTTGTCTTGTTCCTGATCTCAAAGGGAAGGCGCAAATAATCCAGAAATTTGTATGGAATCAGAAGAGACCCCGAATCACTAAGGAAATGTTGAAAAACAAAAATAAAACTGGGGGCATCACTCTACGTGATTTCAAGCTTTATTACAAAGCTGTGGTCACCAAGACAGCATGGTACTGGCATAAAAACAGACACATAGACCAGTGGAACAGAGTAGAAAGCCCAGATATGGACACTCAACTTTATGGTCAATTAATCTTCGATAAAACAGGAAAAAAATATACAGTAGAAAAAAGACAGTCTCTTCAATAAATGGTGCTGGGAAAACTGGACAGCTATATGTAGAAGAATGAAACTCGACCATTTTCTTACACCGTACACAAAGATAAACCCAAAATGGATAAAAGACCTCAACGTGAGACAGGAATCCATCAGAATCCTAGAGGAGAACATAGGCAGTAATCTCTTCGATATCAGCCACAGCAACTTCTTTCAAGATAAGTCTCCAAAGGCAAAGGAAACAAAAGCGATGAACTTTTGGGACTTCATCAAAATCAAAAGCTTCTGCACAGCAAAAGAAACAGTCAAGAAAACAAAGAGGCAACCCACGGAATGGGAGAAGATATTTGCAAATGACAGTACAGACAGAAGGTTGATATCCAGGATCTATAATGAACTCCTCACACTCAACACACACAAGAAAGGCAATCATATAACAAAATGGGAAGAAGATATAAACAGAGACTTCTCCAATGAAGACATACAAATGGCTATCAGACACATGAAAAAATGTTCATCATCACTAGCCCTCAGGGAGATTCAAATTAAAACCACATTAAGATATCACCTTACACCAGTTAGAATGGTCAAAATTAACAAGACAGGAAACAACATGTTTTGGAGGGGATGTGGAGAAAGGGGAACCCTCATACACTGTTGGTGGGAATGCAGGTTGGTGCAGCCTCTTTGGAAAACAGTGTGGAGATTCCTCAAGAAATTAAAAATAGAACTTCCCTATGACCCTGAAATTGCACTCCTGGGTATTTACCCCAAAGATACAGATGTCATGAAAAGAAGGGCCGGGGCGCCTGGGTGGCTCAGTGGGTTAAGCCGCTGCCTTCGGCTCAGATCATGATCTCAGGGTCCTGGGATCGAGTCCCGCATTGGGCTCTCTGCTCAGCAGGGAGCCTGCTTCCCTCTCTCTCTCTCTGCCTGCCTCTCTGCCTACTTGTGATTTCTCTCTGTCAAATAAATAAATAAAATCTTTAAAAAAAAAAAAGAAGGGCCATCTGTACCCCAATGTTTATAGCAGCAATGGCCATGGTCGCCAAACTATGGAAAGAACCAAGATACCCTTCAGCGGACGAATGGATAAGGAAAATGTGGTCCATATACACTATGGAGTATTACGCCTCCATCAGAAAGGATGAATACCCAACTTTTGTAGCAACATGGACGGGACTGGATGAGATTATGCTGAGCGAAATAAGTCAAGCAGAGGGAGTCAATTATCATATGGTTTTACTTATTTGTGGAGCATAACAAATAGCATGGAGGACAAGGGGAGTTAGAGAGGAGAAGGGAGTTGGGGTAAATTGGAAGGGGAGGTGCATCATGAGAGACTATGGACTCTGAATAACAATCTGAAGGGTTTGAAGTGGCGGGGGGGTGGGAGGTTGGGGTACTAGGTGGTGGGTATTATAGAGGGCACGGATTTCATGGAGCACTGTGTGGTGAAAAAATAATGAATACTGTTATGCTGAAAATAAATGAATTTAATTAAAAAAAAAAACCTGGAGCTTCAGGGGCATGCTTATGAACTGGGGGTGGCTGGCAGTTTTAGAAGAACAAAGGACAGAGATATGCCTGGACCTGGAAGCAAGGCCTGGGAGTGCTGTTGTGTGGTGCATAACCCAGGACTTTGTGGTTTTTAGCAGCACAGACAGAAACAGACAGTGTGGACTGGAGAGCTCACTGTAGAACAGACTATGATCTCTCTGTTCGGAGACAGAGGTTTGGATACAGTCATTCATTTCTGCTCTAACTCTCACAAGAGAGGCAGAAAGCCACCAGAGAAAGCTGCCAGAGAAAAAAGACCCCTAAAACCGGTTTTTACTGAGCCCACCCTCCACCCCCAACAGGGGGCAGGACAACTCTGCCAAAAAGGGTAGCCTGAGTAAGAATGAGACAGGCCCCTCTCCCAGAGGACAGGCTGGAAGAACAAGAGGTCTTCAAGGTCCATATAAAACAGGTGCATCTTGCTTGGGATGTGGTCAATAATTTGAGCTCTGTACATTCCCTCAACCACCCCTCAACAAAATGACTAAGAGAAGATGCCCCCAACATAAGAAAGACTCAGACCTCTACCACAGAACTAATGGATAGGGATATAAGCAAGATGTTGGAAATAGACTTCAGGGTAACAGTTACGAAAACAATAGCTACGATGGAGAAAATCATTAATGGCGACATAGATTCTCTAAGGGCAGAAATGAATGCTGATCTGGCAAAACTTAAAAATTCTACCAATGAGATCCAATCTAATCTAGATATCTAACAGTTAAAGTAAATGAGGCAGAAGAATGAATGAGTAATTTAGAAGACAAACTGATAGAAAAGAAGGAACAAGAGGAGGCCCAGAACAAACAGCTTAAAATCCATGAAAACAGAATAAGAGAAATAAATGACACTATGAGATGTTCTAATGTCAGAATTATAGGGATCCCTGAGAGGGTGGAGAGAGAGAGAGGACTAGAAGATATATTTGAGCAAATTGTAGCTGAGAGCTTCCCTAATCTGGGAAATGAAACAAGCATTTGTGTCCTAGAGGTAGAGAGGATGCCTCCCAAGGTCAAGAACAGACAAATGCCCTGGCATGTAATGGTAAAACTCACAAATCTTAGAATCAAGGAAACCATCTTAAGGGCAGTTAGGGGGAAGAGATTCCTTACATATGGAGAGAGGGAATCAAGAATAATGTCAGACCTGTCCATAGAAATCTGGCAAGCCAGAAAGGGCTGGCAAGACATATTTAGGGTACTAAATGAGAAGAACATGCGACCAAGAATTCTTTATCCAGCAAGGCTGTCATTCATAATGGATGGAGAGATAAAGAGTTTCCAGGACTTCCAGAGACTGAAAGAATATGTGACTAGTAAGCCAGCAAGAAATATTAAGGGGGGGTTCTATAAAAGGAGAAAGATCCCAAGAGTGATATAGAACAGAGATTAATGGAGAAAATCTATAGAAACAAGGACTTCACAGGCAACATGATGAAAATAAAATCATCTTTCAATAATCACTTTCAATGGGAATGGCCTAAATGCTCCTATATAATGGCACAGCGTTGCAGATTGGTTAAAAAGATAGGACCCATCCGTATGCTCTCTACAAGAGACTCATTTTGAACCTAAAGATACAACCAGACTGAAAGTGAAGGGATGGAGTCATGCCAATTGACCTCAAAAGAAACCTGGGATAGCAATTTCCATATCAGACAAATTAGATTTTAAGCTAAAGACTGTAGTTAGAGATATAGAAGGACATTATATCATTCTTAAAAGGTCTATCCAACAAGATTAACAATTGTAAATATCTATGCCCCCAACATGGGAGCATTCAACTACATAAGCCAACTATTAACCAAAATAGAGACATACTGATAATGGTGTTAATAGTAGGAGACCTCAACACTCCATTCTCAGAAACAGATCATTTAAGCAAAAAATCAACAAAGAAACAAGAGCTTTGAATGACACACAGGACCAGATGGACTCATAGATATATACAGAACATTCCACCCTAAAACAACAGAATACTCATTCTTCTCGAGTGTACATGAAACTTTCTCCAGAATAGACCACATACTGTGTCACAAATCAGTTCTCAACCAATACCAAAATGTTGAGATTATTCCCTACATATTCCTAGACCACAGTCCTTTGAAACTGGATCTTATTCACAAGAAAAAGTTTGGAAGAAATTCAAACACTTGGAAGCTAGAGACCATCCTGCTTAAGAATGTTTGGGTCAGCCAGGAAATCAAAGAAGTACTTTAACTGGTTTCTTACTGAAACCAGTGAGAATGAAAACACATTGGTCCAAAACCTATGGGATACAGCAAAGGTGGTCTTAAGGGGGAAATACATAGCCATCCAATCCTTTCTCAAAAAAGTAGAAAAACCCAGAATACACAAACTATCTTTACACCTTAAGGAACTGGAGAATCAATAAAAATTTAAGCCTAACCCATGCACGCGAAAGGAAATAATTAAGATTAGAGCAAAGATCAATGAATTAGAAACCAGAAATGCAGTAGAACACATCAGTGAAACCAGAAGCTTGTTCTTTGACAGAATTAATAAGATCAGTGAACCACTGGCTAGACTTATCCAAAAGAAAAGAGAAAGGACCCAAATTAATAAAATTATGAATGAAAGGGGTGTGATCACGACTAACACCAAGGAAATAGACATGATTATCAGAAATTACGATCAACAGCTCTATGCCAATAAATTAAGCAACCTGGAAGAAATAGATGCATTCCCAAAAACTTATAAACTACCAAGACTGAAACAGGAAGAGATAGACAACCTGAATAGACCAATAGCCAGTAACAAGATTGAAGCAGAATGCAAAAAACAAGTCCAAAAACAAGCCCCAAAAAACAAGTGTCCAGGGACTGATGGATTCCTTGGGAAATTCTACCAAAAATTCAAAGAAGAAACAATATCTATTCTCCTGAAGTTGTTTCAAAAATAGAAATAGAAGGAAAACTTCCAGACTCAGGCTATGAAGCCAGCATTACCTTGATCCTCAAACCTGGCAAAGACCCCATCAAAAAGGAGAATTTCAGACCAATATCCCTGAAGAATATTGATGCCAAAATTCTCAACAAGATCCTAGCTAATAGGATCCAACAGTACATTAAAGGGATTATTTACCATGACCAGGTGGGATTTATCCCTAGGGTGCAAGGGTGGTTCAGCATTCACAAATCAATTGTGTGATAGAATCCATAAATAAGAGAAGACACAAGAACCACATAGTCCTCTCAATTAATGCAGGAAAAACATTTGACAAAATACAGCATCCTTTCCTGATTAAAACTCTTCAGAGTATAGGGATAGAGGAAACATTATTCAATTTCATAAAATCCATCTATGAAAAACCCAGTGTGTATCATTCTCAGTGGTGAAAAGCTGAGAGACTTTCCCTTAAGATCAGGAACACAATAAGGATGCCCACTCTCACCACTATTATTCAACATAGTACTAGGAGTCCTAGCAACAACAATCAGACAACAAAAAGAAATAAAAGATATTCATATTAGCAAAGAAGAAGTCAAACTCTATCTCCACCCCCAAATACTAAAACTCATACAGCAATTCAATAATAGGGCAAGATACAAAATCAAGGCACAGAAATCAGTTGCTTTCTTTTCTTTCTTTTTTTTTTTTTGTAAGATTTTTTTATAAGAAATCTTATAAATTTGTAAGATTTGTAATAATTTGTAAGATTCTTTATGTAACAGAGAGAGAAAGAGGTCACAAGTAGGCAGAGAGGCAGGCAGAGAGAAAGGGGGAAGCAGGCTCCCTGCTGTGCAGAGAGCCCGGTGTGGGGCTCGATCCTAAAACCCTGAGATCATGACCTGAGCTGAATGCAGAGGCTTAACCCACTGAGCCACCCAGGCACCCCAATCAGTTGCTTTCCTATACATTAACAATGTAAACACAGAAAGAGAAATTTGAGAATTTATTCCATTTACAATAGTACCAAGATACCTTGGAATAAACCTAACCAAAGAAGTAAAAGATCTATATTCTAGGAACTATAGAGCACTCACAAAAGAAATAGAAGAAGACGCAAAAAGATGGAAATACATTCCATGCTAATGGATAGGAAGAATAAACATTGTTAAAATGTCTACGCTGCCCACAGCAATCTATGCTTTTAACGTCATCTTGATCAAAATACCAATGACATTTTTCAAAGTGCTGGAACAAACAATCCTAAAATTTGTATGGAATCAGAAAAGACCCCGAATTGCCAAGGAAATGATGAAAAAGAAAACCAAAGCTGGGGGCATCATATTGCCTGATCTCTAGCTATATTACAAAGCTGTGATCATTAAGAGCATGGTACTGGCACAAAAACAGACACATAGGCCAATGGAACAGAATAGAAAGCCCAGATATGGACCCTCAACTCTATGGTCAACTAATCTTTGACAAAGCAGGAAAAAATATACAGTGGAAAAAAGACAATCTCTTCAATAAATGGTGCTGGGAAAATTGGACAGCTATATACAGAAGAATGAAACCTGACCATTCTCTTACAACATATGCAAAGATAAACTCTAAATGTGTGAAGACTTCAATGTGAGACAGGAATCCATCAAAATCCTAGAGGAGAACATAAACAGTAACCTCTGTGACATTGGTCACAACAATTTCTTTCAAGACAGGTCTCTGAAGGCAAAGGAAACGAAAGCAAAAATGATCTTTTGGGATTTCATCAAGATAAAAAGCTTTTGCACAGCAAAGGAAACAATCAGCAAAACAAAGAGACAACCCATGGAATGGGAGAAGATATTTGCAAATGACATTACAGGCAAAAAGGCTGATATCCAAGATTTATAAAGAACTCAAACTTAACACCCAAAAACAAATAAGTAAAAAATGGGCAGAAGACATGAACAGACACTTCTCCAAAGAAGACATACAAATGGTAACAGACACATTGAAAAAATGTTCATCATCATTAGCCATCAGGGAAATTCAAATCAAAACCACATTGAGATACCACCTTACACCAGTTAGAATGGCAAAAATTGACAAGACAAGAAACAATAAATGTTAGAGAGGTTGTGGGGAAAGGGGAACCCTCTTATACTGTTCATGGAAATGTAAGTCGCTGCAGCCACTTTGGAAAACAGTGTGGAGTTTCCTCAAAAAATTAAAAACAGAGCTGCCCTGTGACCCTGCAATTACACTACTGGGTACTGACCTCAAAGATACAGATGTAGTGAAAAGAAGGGCTATACGCACCCCAGTGTTCATAGCAGCAATATCCACAATAGCTAAACTGTGAAAAGAGCTGAGATGACCTTTAACAGATGAATGGATAAAGAAGATATGTATGGTTCATATACACAATGGAATATTACTCAACCATCAGGAAAGATGAATATTCAACTTCTGCATCAACATGGACAGAACTGGATGAGATTATGTCAAGTGAAATAAGTCAAGGAGAGAAAGTCAATTATCATATGGTTTCACTTATTTGTGGAACATGAGGAATAGCATGAAGGACATTAGGAGAAGGAAGAGAAAAATGAAGGGGGGGCGGAATCAGATGGGGAGATGAACCATGAGAGACTATGGACTCTGAGAAAGAAACTGAGGGTTTTAGAGGGAAGGGGAAAGGGGGAATGGGTTAACCTGGTGATGGGTATTATGAAGGGCAGATATTGCATGGAGCACAGCATGTCATATGTAAACAATGAATCATGGAACACTACATCAAAAACTAATGATGTACTGTGTGGTGACTAACGTAGTGTAATGATAATACAAAATGAAAGTTATCTTGAAAAATTTTAATTTATTCTTTCCTTCAGCAGAACATACACTAAAATTGGAACAATACAGAGAAGACTAGCATGGCTCCTGTGCAAGGATGACATGCAAATTCATGAGGCATCCCATATTTTTTGGAACACTTGTGCTCTGTTGGTGGGAATCAAAAATTGTGCAAACACTATGGAAAATAGCTATGGAGATTCCTCAAAAATTAAACAGAAGTACCATATGATCCTGTAATCCCCCTCCGGGTATATATACAAAATGACTCAAATTAGGATCTCAAGGAGATGTTTGTATATCGAAGTTCATTGCATCTTACTCACAATAGCCAAGAGGTAGAAGTAATCCAAATATCCATGGACAAATTAATGGATAAAGAAAATGTGATATACACATGCAGTGGAATATTATTCAGTTAAAAAATGGAAATCCTGCTTCATGCCATACCTTGGATGACTCTTAAGAATACTATGCTGAGATAAGCTGTCACAAAGAGACACATACTGTCTGACCCCATTTATATGAGGTATCTAAAGTAGCCAAACTCATAGAAACAGAAGATAAGAAGGCTTCCAGGGCATAGACAGGGGTGGAAATAAGGAGTCAGTGTTCATTAGGTATAGAGTTCCAGGTTTGCAAGATGAAAACGTTCTGGAAATCTGTCGCAAAGCAACATAAATTGTACTAACACTATTGGACTGTCCATTTATAAATGGTTAAGATGGTAAATTTTATATGTGTGTTTTACCACAATTCAAGAAAAATGGTTAATTTAACAATAGATAACCGTTTAGATAATAATTGTTAATTTAACAATAGATAACCGTTTCCCTGGAGGGCACAGTAATTCTTTGTTGGAGAGGTATCTAGAAGGAAGGTAGAGGCTCTTTGTGGCTACTCAGATATGAGTTAGGTACTTCTGGGTTCCAGCGTTGTCAAGCTTCATTCTATGTATGGACCTACAGATTCCCAACCTCGTCTAGGTGATTCTTTAAACTATTGCTATCTCAGTCCAACCCAGAGATTCTCATTTGGCCTGTGATATGACCTGGATTACAAGATTTTTGAAAGCTCCCTCGATGTCTTGAATTGTAGCCTGACCTGTAAAGCACTGTTTGGATTAATGATTTGTAAATTATATTATATTATATTTGTAAATTATATATATATATATATATATATATATATATATATATGTTAAAAGGATCTCTCTGGAACTTTGAAAAACTGTATATTCTCAGCTCTCTTCCATTCTCTTCCTCATTGCACTAGGTAATTCTGATTATTGTCCCCTCCTCAACCAATTTGAGAAATGTTATATTAGATGATTTCTAATACCTTTTGGAGATAAAATATGTCCACAATTGCTGTTTTCTATTATAGGATTCTTCTGATCAATGGATTGGGCTAGATCCTATATTTGAACCCCAGAGAACCGAGTTCGTCATCAACTGGGTTTGCCCCTGACCAAGGTTCCTGTTGAGGTTAGTGGGACAGTCTAAGTTCCGGCTGCGTGTGTACCCAGAACTCACTTATCTTTTTAAATCCTCAGCCAGTCAAACCACACAGATGACACAGCATTTGGGCTTAAAATCAACTTGTTGAGCTGTAACAAAATCTTATTCTTTTGCTTAGACGTTGTTTGTCAAGCTATGGATAATTTTAGTATGATCTGAAGAACAAAAGGATAAAATTTCATAGAGTTAACATTCGAGTAAAGACATTAGGCACTGCCAAAGGGATTTTCTCGACTCCCTAAAAACCAGCAGTATAGCAGAGGGTATAGGGAGTCTTAAGGAATTATTATCAGGGTGTGCTCATTACCAAAAAATCCCAATGTGAGAGAACCCCTCACACATTCAGCCACTGAAAGCCAGTTTGGATACCCATGAGATCAGAAATCTGGCAGCACAGGAGACAGGGGACTTGCCAACTTAATGCCGTTTAATATTAATTAAACTTAAGATAGCTCAGTTATCTGTTTTTCAGATATTCCCAGGAAGAATACCAGAAAAGAAGAAATAAATCTATATTCATATTTTATGTATATAAAAATTACATAATCATAAATGTTCTCATAATTATATATTCACATTATGTAAAACATTATCATATATTCTAAGTTTCTGGATATTTCTAGACTAACTGAATAGGAGAAATAGGAAATCAATAATTTCCATGAAATCTATTACCTGGGAAAATTCATACGAGAAGGTACGGGTGTCATTGTACAAATACACATTCTTAGTATGTGTATTTAGCCTGAAGAAGGCTAAAATACTGCTATTTGTACTGCACATTAAGCATTCAGGGGTGGGAACAATTAAAGACCCCTTAAATTTTATGAGAAGACATCATGAAGATATGACTACCCAGCTATGTTTTAAAACATGTCTAAGTTTAACCAATTACTGTTGGGCAGTGCAGTTACCATGGTGGTATTATCTTGGGAAGGTATCCAGTCACACATAATCTTGGCGAAGTTCATTGCATTCAAACTTTGATGGCTCCCTCTTTAGGAAGATTATTACATACATAAAATGGAACTATTGTAATCTCTTCCCCATCTGATACAAGCCTGTAATACTTAGCACAGGGCAAGAAACACCTAGTTTCTGTCCAGCAACCCGATTAAATTACAGTTGGTTTTCTGAACATGTAGCGATGCTAAGCTTTACTGAATTTTATATGAAATTAAATTAGCATTCCCAGCATGTGCTAATGTAGCAGACACTATAGTGTTGTACACACAGGGAAGAAGAGAAGAAACCAAAGGTAAAGAGGCAGAGAACCCGGGTCTAGAGTCCCAGTCATGTTCTGAGGCTTAATCCATAGAACTCAGGCTTCGGTAGATATAAAGGGTAAACGTGAACTTCATAAACCAGGATTGTCAATAAATTCAGTAAGGAGTTTTAAAAATGTACGGATTCTCAAGACCTAGCCTGTGATTTCTGTGCAGAATAAGGCTGAAGAATGTGCATGCGTAAAAACTTCCCAGGTAAGATGGTTGTTTCCACAGATGGAATAACAGGGGCTATGTTCACCGTCCTGCAGAAACAACTATAAAACTGGACAAACATACGAAACAATAATTTTAACACGTTGGACATCACACAACACAGGGCAATAATCGCTGAAAGACCGGAAGCAAATGAGGTGAGCTCTACCGTCAGCCCAGATTACTGCCTTGAGAGAGATTCCAGGTTGTGTTACTGGTAGGAGGGACTGAGGCTGAGCCTGTTGGTATCCCTGTGTTGGGAAAATGGTCATGGGAGTCCAGGGAAGCCAAAGTGGTTAGAGTTTGCAAAGTGAAGTCCTGAAAAGAGAGAGCAGGGTACAGTGAGAGCCCTGGAAAGTTGCCAATGACTCTTTCTCCAGGCTTCAGCTGGTTTCTGATCAGTATATATATGTTAAAAACAAACAAAAACAAACAAACAAACAAACAAACACTTCATAAAGACAAAGAAAAATGCAACATCAACTCCTGATAAAAACTGTTAGCAAATGAGGAAAAAAAGAGATCTTTTTTTTTCCAATTTATTTATTTTCAGAAAAACATTATTCATTATTTTTCACCACACCCAGTGCTCCATGCAAGCCATGCCCTCTATAATACCCATCACCTGGTACCCCGACCTCCCACCCCCCTGCCACTTCAAACCCCTCAGATTGTTTTTCAGAGTCCATAGTCTCTCATGGTTCACCTTCCCTTCCAATTTACCCAAATTCCCTTCTCCTCTCTAACGCCCCTTGTCCTCCATGCTATTTGTTATGCTCCACAAATGAGTGAAACCATATGATAATTGACTCTCTCTGCTTGACTTATTTCACTCAGCATAATCTCTTCCAGTCCCGTCCATGTTGCTACAAAAAAAAGAGATCTTAACCTGGTAAAGATCATCTATGGAAAAAAACATACTGTTAATATCCTTAGTGATGAAAGGCAGAATTATTTCCCTTTGAAGATCAGAACCAAGAAAGGGACATCCGCTCTCATCCCATCTATTCAACATTTTACTGGAGGTTCTAGCTACTGCAATTAGGCAAGAAAAACAAAAATAATTGCATCCAGTCTGGAAATGATGAAATAAGCTTGTTTTTACTTGTAGGTGGCCTTGTCTATGTAGAAAATCTGATGGATATAAAAAATGATATTTGAATTAATAAGTGAATTTAGCAAAGTTGCAGGATACAAAAATATACAAAACTCAATAGTATTTAAATATAGTAGCAGCAAATATCTGGAAATTAAAATAAATGTCAATTATAATAGCATAAAATTAAGAAATATGTAGGGATAAGTCCAACAAAAGATGGGTAAAACCCATATTTTGAAAACCATAAGATACTGATGAGAGAAATTAAAGAAAACCTAAATAAATGGAGAGATTTACTTTGTCTATGGGTTGGAAGATTCGATATTGTTAAGATGTCATTTATCTCCAAATCTATCTGAAGATTCAACACAATCCTAATCAAAATTCCAAGAGGCTTTTTTTGGTGGGGGGTGCATAGAAATTGGCAAGCTGATTTGAAAGTTCATATGGAAATGCAAAGGATCTAGAATAGCAAAAACAAAAGCAAAACCCTTTGCAAAGGACAAAGCCAGAGGGCTAACACTACCCGAGAGAATTGGTTAGCTCAAAATTATATTCTGAGGCAGACAATTAGTAATATCCTGAAACTGTACTAAGTCATTGCCTTTCTATTTAGCAAATGACTAGTTTGAGATGCTAAACAATATCCTGGAGGTATACGAGTTATGATTTAGCTGCCAGATTATCTACAAGAAGAAAGGATATATGACATATGGGCACTAAAGTAGGGATCTAAAATTTGTGTTTTAACAGAACCCATATTTTTTAATGCATATAAATGGAGAAGCAGTATTTGCCTACCTGCTCTTATTTATTGTAGGGATGAAAACATGCAAATGTATTTTAAAAGGATGAAACACTATGCAGCTCTGGAATTGCTAGCCTATGCATGCACATCTTTAATAACATGTATTTGGAGCTCCTGAGAGATGGGGAAAATTGTCCAGCTCTTGCCCATTGTGGGGGAAAAGTGCCTAAAAGTTGGGAGATAGAGTCACAGCCTGGACCACTTGTAGCATGTGAAAGCTTTGTGCTCAACCCCACGTCCTGAGCTTTGGACTGGCCACTAATTTAGAAGGGTAGCATGTGTGAAAGAAGGATATATAATCCAGGTATATACTAATTATATTATTAAGCAAGATTCATATAGCACTTTGTACTAGCTCAGTAGATATTGGGCTTTAGTAGTGAGTGGTGAGGATTAAATGAGAAAGAAGCATGACATATAAAGTATGGTGCTTATATTAGGAATTTTATAATGCTAATCAGAAATATACATGGTTTTCAAACAACTCCCCCCCAACCAAATAATGTTAAAATTTAGGAGAGTAAAAAGCATTCCCCTTTGTGAACAATAACGTAAACTATACAATTTGTTCTACTTCCATTATTGCCATGGTTACCTGGGAGCTCAGAACCAATTATGAAGCTTAGTTCTAACAATTCTAAAATTCCTATCAATTTTATATCTGATTCACATTTTCTTTCAATTAACCTCCATAAACCACTTATTTCTTTCTGGGAGGAGGGTTGGAAGAAGAAAAGTAAACAAGTGAATGAATGAATGGGTGCATGAATTAAGGAATAAATGAATGAATTAAATATAAAGAAGTATATAAATATATATGAATATCTAATATAAATACATATTTATATATAATTTACACATCTATATCATATATTAAGTAAAATTTATATAGCATCCTAGCTACATATTTATTTACCATTATTTAATAAACATACATGAACTACTATAACTACTATGGCAGATTCTATGTAAATCCCACCTGAAAACTAGACTTACACTATGATTAGATCCCAGCATCTGTGAGAGAGAATGTGTGTGTGTGTGTGTGTGTGTGTGTGTGTGTATCTCATGTGTCTGTGTCTACCCTCACTCCATTAAATCTCATTCTCTAAGGACTTTGAGTTAAAAGAAAATCCATCCCTTTTTGGCCAAAGAGGATTTGGCGTTAGTTAATTAAATTCCTCGTAGGCGTCTTTCCTGATGTAGTAATACTAAATCCAGAGATAAGTTGTCTTGGCAACTGTTTTGGCGACTGTTAACAGCCTGCTTTTTAGGCTTGTGAATAAAGATGTTTGAGAATGTAAATCACCAGCTGAGGTTTAACAGATTTTATTCTCACTTTCCCAAAGAAGCTGGACACTAATTGATAATACAGTACACTTTTATTTATGTTTGAATAATAATATAGCAACATTCGTAGCTCAGCCCTTGGATGATTACATATATTATTCATGCTTTCAAAATGTAATAAAGATACATAATATCAGTTTTCCAATTAAAGTTTATGACCAAGCTTGGTGATGGTTATAGTTTTTGGCAGAGATTTTTAATTTTCTTCAAATGCTTTCTTGGGATTCACAAAACAGCTTCAAGCATAAACATATTTTGCTTGGGGGAATGGGAAGGGCAGAAACTAACACACATGCGCATGAAGATGTCATATATATGCAAACACTTTCCAAGTACTGAATTTTGCAAAAGTTGACAATAGCCCTATTTTTTAAAATGATTTCTTTTAATTAAGGTAACTTTTAGCGTCTGCATGCAGTAGAGAAATTGGCTGCTGAGTTAATTTGTTAACTATCAATTTTTGTGGCTAGCTAATGTGCACTGATGTCCTTTCCTAGTACTAAAAAAAAAGTGTGACAATAAAACCTTTTTTACTAGATAATAAAGTAATCCTCACTTGAGAGGCTTCGCATTGAATGTTTTATAGAAATAAAGGGTATTAAACAATTATGCAATTGAAAGAAGCTTAAGACCTTTTGTTCCAACCTCTTTACTTTACAGAAGAGGATACTGAGATCCAGAGTAGCTGTAAATACCATGAGTCTCTTTTAACTACAATCAGGTCATAAGGTCCCCTATATTGTCAATGCAATAGTAGAGGGTTCTGCCGTGGTGGCCTCCCCTGTACTTATTTCTTGCTTAAATAACCCTTTTATGGTATTTTTTTCCTTTTCATAGGGACAGCATGGTGTAATTTAAGTTTGGACTTCTGGGACTCCTAGGTGGCTCAGTCAGTTAAGCATCTGCCTTCAGCTCACGTCATGATTCCAGAGTCCTGGGATCCAGTCCTGCGTCCAGTTCTTGCTCAGGGGGGAGCCTGCTTCTTCCTCTGTCTGCTGCTGCTCCTGCTCGTACTATCTCTCTCTCTGTCTGACAAATAATAAATAAAATCTTAAAAAAATAAAAGTTTGGACTTCTGAGTCATGTACACCTGGGTTCAAATTCAGATTACTTAAAACATATTCCAGACTCCATAATTTTTTTATTTTTTTTATTAAAAGATTTTATTTATTTGACAGAGAGAAAGAGAGACCCCAAGTAGGCAGAGAAGCAGGCAGAAGGGGAGGGGGAAGCAGGCTCTCTGCTGAGCAGAGAGCCCAATGCAGGGCTCAATCCCAGGATCATGGGATCATGACCTGAGATCATGGGATCATGACCTGAGCCGAAGGCAGAGGCTTAACCCACTGAGCCACCCAGGCGCCCCACCAGCCTCCATAATTTTGATTCCCATAAAATCCTATGGTTAGGGAGTAGCCATCCTATCTATAAATTACATGCAAGTGTTCTATAATCTTGAAATTATAAAGATGACAAAGGATTCCACCCTACCATGAGAACTTCGTATTGTACACAACACATGGTTAGAGACCTTTAGCTCCACAGAAAAATGCATATTTCAAAATCAGTCTCCATTTAGTGCCCACAGGTGACCTGTTCTCATTTGGGACTGCTAAGGAAGAGACTTCCAGCTTGTCATGGCTGAATCTTTTTCTCTGTGACCCACCCTGTCCTTTTTCCATGGACATTAGTCTGCAACAAAATATCTGCTTCTTGTTTTTTGTTTTTTGTTTTTTTTTTTAGTCTTAATGTAACAAAGCTAAAAAGGGCTACAAGATACTATACTTTTTTCTCTAGTGGACTATGCTTGTTCAGTTCTTTTTAAAACCCATCCCTTCTCAATAATATGACATGGTTCTTCTGTAGGACTCATTCACTAGGGCAGTACTGTCTGACAGAAATCTTGGAAGTGACAGGAATGTTCTGTGTCTGCCCTGACAAAAACGGTAGCCACTAGCCTTGTGGGGCTATTGAGCACTTGAGATAGGACTAATGTGTTGGCTGAACTGAATTTTTTATTTCACTTAATTTTGGTTCATTTAAATTTAAATGTCAACATGTGAGTAGAAGCTACCATATGGGAGAGTTCAGGTCTAGAATTTGGATGGATAGATATTAGGATCCCACCTCTCTACCTCTTCCTTTTCTTTCCTCTCTTTCTTCCTGCTTTCCCCAAGTCCCTCTACTTCAAGTTTTTTCTTCTATACATGATAAAGTAACCCAAGCCAAATGGGGCTTCTTCCAAGGAGACATATTTTGCTTCTTACTGGAATCTTTCTGGGGATGATCAAACTGGGAAAAAAATGAGAATATCAGGCTCTGTAGAATCTTGAGAAGGAAATTCTTTGAGGTTAAGGAGGTCTGCGATCAACCTGTGCCCCTCAGACCACACCTTATAGATAAGTATCCCCTCTTCCAGTTCAGAATGCAAGTCACAGCTGAGCATCTCCGGTATTACTGGCACTGACATTTCTTGATATGCTGTCGTCATGTCTTATCCCCTTTAAATAACCTGATGTACATCTTAATGTCAACAGCTTTTAGTGCTCTAAGTCATTAAGTCTAGACTTCATTCTTAAAATAGGTAATGATTTCATTTTTAAAGGCTTTGCTCATCTATCTCTAGTCCCTCCATCCCCATGTGCTGTGTAAGGATAGAAGATACCCATGTCACAACTGGCTTTTCAGATTTTTTTGTGTTTATTCATTGCACAAACACTATGCTTCCTTCATTCTACTACTGCTGGAGAGAGATAAAAAGGACACAAGATGAACATGGGCATTTGTATTATAAGGTAGAAGACAGACAAAGTATTTCAAAGGTAGCTCTCAGAAGGTTTCCTAGTTTCAATAGGAATTCCCTTCTTTCCCCTCTAGTGTCTAGTGTCTGGCCTAGAGATTTTGTTTTGGGAAGTCCTTGTCTCTAATCTTCTGAAGTCACATCCTTCAACGGTGATTTCTGAGTGCGCAGCCTGTGGCTACTGAAGCCCAGACCCATTCCTTCAAGGTCTGACTTTCTAGACAGCAGCTGGCTTGTGACATAATTAGGTGGGAATCACCTTCTTTGTAGCTGAGTACAGGCTGCTTTCTAAAGCCATTGTTTTAATAAATTACTTCCTAAAACTGAGACCAAATATGCAATTTATCCACTGTAATGACCGTGCTAATTCTTTAACAATGTCCCCATCTCCTCTTCACTGTCTAAAACATCCTTTTCATATATATATTTTTTTCTGATGATGTGCATAGTTAGTTTCCTGCAACCTTAAAAAAAGTCCTTGGCATCTACTGTGGTGCAGACCTCACTTGGCACCCCATTGATCAGCAATGTGATCACCTAGACCAACATTCCAAGAAAATCATAGTGTCCATGAAGGAAGCTGTTATCCATTCATATAGTATTTGGTGTTTCCTGTCTGAGGACCTCTGTCTGGGGATATTTCCTTTATACAACAATAAGAATTATTAGCAGGTTGGCATTACCATTCTTACTTGCCGTGAGGAAAATGATGCCCAAGGAATAAAGAAAATTCTACAGATTTTGTAGCTCCTTTTGGTGGGGTTGACACGCAACCTGGGTCTCTGTGGACTCAGGGACAGCGCTCTCCATTTTTCACACATTAATCTACTTTAAATAGCAGTGTGCCTCGTTCTCTCTACCTGTGAAGTGAGAATGATGGCGAGATGACCGTTCTACTTTTTTCCTCATGGAAGTAGAGATTTATAAATGGGTTTGACATAACAATACTTTTGTCCTAGAAGGGAAACCCGGTTTATTTTTGAGTACATGAGCTTCTCTTGACCCCTGTCACTTGCTCTTCAACGGTGATAAAGAAATCACCTGCTCATATAACCTCTATATTGTGCCTGGTGTTAATATTTGAAGCATTCTTTTCACCATGGAGAACCAAGAACCCAAGCTGAAGAATCAAGAATTCCTTATTTCATTGTCCAGAAATATTGGAATAGATACCAGTAGGCTTTACATGTAATTTGAGGAAGAGAAAAACCTAGAGCAGCCTGAGATAAGCATATTTCAAGGAAGCTGCTATAGCTTTCCCTGCAGTGTGGCCACAAGGTGTCAGCCTCTTAGAACATCTGGGCTAGTGGACATCCTGAGCAACAGCCCCGCTGATTGGTCTTGCCTTCACAGCTCAGCCATATCCAGGTCAAGGATCTGCCAAGGTGATAGCTGCCAACAGATCCATCAGCCAACACTGATGGAAATGACTTCTTGACAGTGTTTTCTAAAAAGCAGTAGCCCTATCGCTCTTCCGCTTTAGAGTGCCCTAGCTTTCAGAATGCTTTATTTCCTTCAAGAATCTAACATATAGAATGGCTTGAAAAGAAAATGTGGGGGTAGGACTTCCTTATATTTTCCTATCGTTTGAAGTGGTTGGTTGTCAACCTTGATGGTACATTAGAGTATCCTGGAAAACTTTTTTTTTTTTAAGATTTTATTTATTTTATTTGACAGAGAGATCATAAGTAGGCAGAGAGGCAGGCAGAGACAGAGGGGGAAGCAGGCTCCCCGCTGAGCAGAGGGGCCCATGCGGGGCTCGATCCCAGGACACTGAGATCATGACCTGAGCCGAAGGCAGCAGCTTAATCCACTGAGCCACCCAGGCGCCCCAAAACTTTTTTTTTTTAATTTTTATTTTTGTTAAATTTCTTTTCAGTGTTCCAGAATTCATTGTTTATGCATCATACCCTGTACTCCATGCAATACATGCCCTCCATAATACTCACCACCAGGCTCACCCAACCTCCCACCCCCTCCACTCCAAAACCCTCAGATTGTTTTTCAGAGTCTATAGTCTCCCACAGTCTCTCCTGGGGAACTTTTAAATCAATCTCTGGGGCAGGATCCCAGAGATTGATTTTTAAAAGTACCCCAGGCAATTCTAAAGTGCACTCAGAGTTGAGAACCATCTTTCCAGGTCCTCACAATTTATTCACTCATTCACTCACCATTTATTGCACACTTCCTCAAGTCAGCTCAGAGCAAGGTGATGGTGATGATGTTAAACGAGATTCTACAATTGCCCCCAAAGACTGTGCAGGTTAGTAAATCAATTCAATGGATGTCAATTCAGCAACCATGTATCAAGCTCTTATGCATGACAGGGACGATGCTAGATACAGAGGAGGCTGAGATGACAGCAAGTCCTGCTGTCTCGCTTTTATATTCCAGTGGGTGGTATGTATAAGTAGATGAGGTGGAATTTTGTATTATTAATGTCTTACCTTTCTCTAACACTTCACGGTAGCACAAGGATTGTTTACTAACCTATATAACTTGAAGCTTACTCAATAGTTCTTGAGATGTAAGCAGCCAGCTATCACTCTCCGAGGTTCAGAGAGGAGACCAACATTTTTGCCGGGAAGAAGCAAGTCAGTCCACACCTCCATGTCTACAGACTCCATGATCAGTCCTTGCTGATGCATTCCATGCTATTCTGTGGTGCTCAGGAAAGAGTGGTTGGGTTTGACTGCCTGAGTAAGGGCAATTGTTCAAGACTGTGTTTACGTATTACTCTGGAGAGCTTTATTTTCTGGAGAGGGAGCAGAGGACCATTTCTGTCCACACGTTTCCCGAGATCTTTCCTCCATCCAGTCAAAGGCCTCTTCTGATGCTAACCTGAAGCTCATATCCTTTGTATATGATTTCTTACTTTCACTAAATTTCTCTTCCATCTGATGTTCTGGATACCTATTGTCTTGAAGAGAAAACTGAAAATATTTAGTTCCATCAGCAGATCTGGTTGTCATTAGCTTATGTCAATCATAGAAAGGTTTAATTAGGGGACTGAGAATTAGTCCAAATGTATATAAAGAAGAAGCCAGACAAGTCTCATTTTTAGAGATCTCCATTCTGTCAGCTAATAAAGTGCTAAGCCAAGTGCCATCTGGATTGGGTCTGACACATAAGATAGTCGATGATGAACATGTTTTAAGAATTAACCTTATGGCTGATTTGGAAAGTTGTCTCTTAAGGGAGAGAAGTGTGGGTGAATATTCTCCTTATGTGTGGAATCAAAGTGATATTAACACCCTTTAGGGTAAATCGATATATGTAGATATTCCTGGGCCACTAATAATAGCAGAGGATCCACCAAGTGATTCCCAGAGATCTCTGGCATTTCTACTGCATAGAAGACTTCACTGGGGACTATGGAATTACCTATCTTTCTCTTAAGGGATTAGAAATCTGAAATGATTAGGATTGTCCAGATTTAGGTGTGATAGCTTAAAACAAAAGCTAAAGAATTGGAGTGCATCCAGGAGGAGACATTCATATGATGAGGAACCTGAGCATCCTCCCAAAGAACAACAAATGAAGGGCTATAAAATTTTAGGCTGAGGAAGCAAGAATGCAGAAATGATAATGGAAACATGACAAATGTTCAAATATGCAAATATCTATGTGTGGGAGTAAGATTGTGTTCACTCTATCTGGCTCCAGAGAGAAGGATAGTGATCAGGGGTGGTAGTGACAAGGGAGCAGATTTCAACTCACCCTGTGTGGAAGAATGCTAGAAATGTTCACCAATAAAAGGGGTTGCTTCATAAACTCCCCCTTTTTTCAGATATTTTCAAGAACACTATGTTGGGAAGTAGGGATTCCTTAACTGGGTAAGCAGTTGGTTTTAATGGACTTTTCTGGAAATATTCAACAGTTCTGGGTATCCAGCTCAAGAAGTCTTAGTTCTCATGTCTCTAATTATGTTGATCACATTGTCCGTGTCATTGAATCTCACTCTTTCAGGTGGGGAAGCCCTGGATGGAAGTGAAAAATCAGCCATGAGTGTGAAGTGGACAGGTAATGTATTGGTCACACTTTTAGGTGTATAGAACATATCACTAATCCCTGTTAAATGAGCATATGCATGATGATTCATCCAATGTCAAATCACCTGTATACCAGAGGGGACAAACGGTCCCACACAAGATTCCAGTCTATCTGTCAAGCTCATCTTGTCCCTAACCTCTCCCTCTTTACACTTCAGTCAGACTCAACTACTGGACACACTCTTCTTTTTTTGTTGTTGTTGTTGTTATCAAAGCACAGACTTTATTCACCATTTCCTTATTTTTAACCTAATGCCCTTTCTCAGTTTCGAATCCCATCTAGAATACTACATTACATTTAGTTGTGGTGTCTCCTTAAACTCCTCTTAACTGTGAAAGTTTCTTAGATGTTCCTTGTTTTTGGTGACCTTGAGAGTTTTAATGAGTACTGGTCATATATTTTGTAAAATGGTGTTCAGTTGGGATATTTTGATGTTCTTGTCATGACTGACCTGGAGTTAGGAGTTTTTGGTAGGAAGACAACAAAATAAAGTACCATCTCATCATATCCTATCAAAGGAAGATACTATCAATATGACATCACTGTTGATGTTGATCTTGACATCTGTCTGAAGTAGTGTTTGTCCAGTTTCTTCATTGTATCTTTACTCTTTTTTTTTCATTTTTTAAAAATTTATTTTCAGCGTAACAGTATTCATTGTTTTTGTACTACACCCAGTGCTCCATGCAATCTGTGCCCTCTCCAATACCCACCACCTGGTTCCCCCAACCTCCCATCCCCACCCCTTCAAAACCCTCAGATTGTTTTTCAGAGTCCATAGTCTCTCATGGCTCACCTCCTCTTCCAATTTCCCCCAACTCCCTTCTCCTCTCTAACTCCCCTTGTCCTCCATGCTATTTGTTATGCTCCACAAATAAGTGTAACCATCTGATAATTGACTCTCTCTGCTTGACTTATTTCACTCAGCATAATCTCTTCCAGTCCCGTCCATGTTGCTACAAAAGTTGGGTATTCGTCCTTTCTGACAGAGGCATAAGACTCCATAGTGTATATGGACCACATCTTCCTTATCCATTCGTCCGTTGAAGGGCATCTTGGTTCTTTCCACAGTTTGGCGACCGTGGCCATTGCTGCTATAAACATTGGGGTACAGATGGCCCTTCTTTTCACGACATCTGTATCTTTGGGGTAAATACCCAGGAGTGCAATTGCAGGGTCATAGGGAAGCTCTATTTTTAGTTTCTTGAGGAGTCTCCACACTATTCTCCAAAGAGGCTGCACCATCTTGCATTCCCACCAACAGTGTAAGAGGGTTCCCCTTTCTCCACATCCCCTCCAACACATGTTGTTTCCTGTCTTGCTAATTTTGGCCATTCTAACTGGTGTAAGGTGGTATCTCAATGTGGTTTTAATTTGAATCTCCCTGATATCTAGTGATGATGAGCATTTTTTCATGTGTCTTCATTTTTTCATGTATCACACCTTTATCCCTCTACTTTTCTATGTCTGAGAAATAACCCTAGCACCTTTACCTACCTCACCTGCCTGTCTGCTGTTCCTCCTTCAGAGCCATCTCAGACATCACTTTCCATAGAAAGTTGTCCCTGTCCCCCAGGAATGTGTTCATTGCCCCTTCTCTGCTCCCATTGGACCTCCTGCATCTCACTTCCCTCCCCTTACGCTCCTGGCACTCGTTACTAATTAGTGATGGCACACTTTCTTGGTTAGCCTAGATTCCACTTTAGAATCCTTTTTAAGGCATTCAAGGAAGCCACCACTAATGAACTAGAGCCGATGATCCAGATGAAACCTGCCTGCCAGTCCCAATTTAGGGCATGCCTCACTCATGACACTTCCTATGTTGTATTGAAATAGTTCATGAAATTGCTTTTTATACAAGGCTGCAGTCACCATCAGGAGAATTGTTGTCATTTCCAGATTTTTAAAAAATCCCCAGGGCACCTGGGTGGCTTAGTTTGTTAAGCGACTGCCTTCGGCTCAGGTCATGATCCTGTTGTCCCGGGATCGTGTTCCGCATCGGGCTTCCAGCTCCACGGGGAGTCTGCTTCTCCCCCTGACCTTCTTCCCCTCTCATTCTCTCTCTCTTTCAAATAAATAAATAAAATCTTAAAAAAAAATCCCCAATATCATGTGTGTTGCTCAATACCGGTCTTCACAAAGAGCTCCTTGTTATGGAAGGGAATGGGGGCCTCGCTGGGAGAAGGTTGGAAAGGCGAAGGGAAGCTCTCCAACTCCTTCACTATCCAATCTCAGTGTACCTGCCTGATGATGACCTGGGACATTATTGTCTTTGAATGGAGGATGGGGAGGACATCATGACTTCTGCCTACCTGGAAGCTGGGCCAGGAACACATGACTCAGGGTCCCTCTAGGAGCCTCTAAACCCCTTTCTTTTAAGGGTCTGAGGGATCTTCTAGCATGAAGGCAACTCTTGCCTTTGAAGTCCTTTTTATTTGTTTTATTTTCTTAGAGAGAGAGCATGCAGGGGAGGAATAGGAGAGGGAGAGAGAGAATCTTAAGCAGGCTCCACACCCAGCATGTGTCAGATGTGGGGCTTGATCCCAGGACCCTGAGAGCATCACCTGAGCCAAAACCAAGAATCAGGCACTTAACCAACAGAACCACCCAAGTACCCCTCCTTGTTTCTTATTAAAGAGTGCTTTGGGGTGCCTGGGTGGCTCAGTTGGTTAAGTGCCTGACTCTTGGTTTTGGCTCAGGTGATGATCTCAGGGTCCTGGGATAGAGCCCCGAGTCCGGCTCCCCACTGAGTGGGAGCCTGTTTGAGGATTCTCTCTCTCTCTCTTTCTCTCTGCCCCTCCCCCTGCTTGTGCTTTCTCTCTCTCTCTCAAATAAATAAATAAATCTTTGAAAATAATAAAAAAAAAAAGAGCCCTTCAATATTTAGGCCCATGCCTGCTTCCTCTTACTGCCTCCAAACAGAGCCCTACTTTTCTTTTTCTTTTTTCTTTTTAGATTTTATTTAAATTTCAGTTAGTTACAGTACAGTGTAATATTAGTTTCAGGAGTACAATATAGTGATTCAGCCCTTACATGCAACACCGGGTGCTCATCGCAAGTGCCCTCCTTAATCTCCATTCCCTATTTCCCCCATCCCCCACCCACCTCCCCTCCGGTAAGTACCAGTTTGTTCTCTGTAGTTAAGAGTCTGTTTCTTGATTTGCTTCTCTCTCTTTTTCTTCTATGATAGTTTATTTCTTAAATTCCACATATGAGTGAAATCATATGGTACGTGCCTTATTCAGACTGACTTATTTCCTTTAGTGTAATAGTCTCTAGGTCCATCCATGTCCTTGTAAATGAGCCCCATCCTTCATTTCAAAGTGCTCACTCCTTCCTGAGAGCCCTTCAGACCTTATTTAAAGCAGCCCTCTCTCCCTCATGTGCCACCAGGGGGCGTCCGTTCAGCGCTGGTCCACCTTGTGCTTGTCTTGCCTATAAGCCTCCTGTCCTCTCTCCATTACCACCTGACGGGAACACTTCTCTCCTTCTGCTCTGTGCAGGGAGCTTGGCTTCCAGAAACTCGTCCTCAGTGGCTTTTGCTTCTGAGCCTCCAGCCCTTTAGGAGCGTCAGTGAAGAGCAGAGCCCAGGGGCCGATTGCACAGACATCGGAGGCAGGTAGAAATGACTCTACCATTTACTACCCACGTGATCTTAACATGGTACTAAAAGGCACTGAGACTTGTCTTCTTCCTCATCTGTAAAAAAATGATTGTGAATTATTATGCCTGCCTCATATGATTTTGGGGAAGATTAAGTAAAACTTGCTGTACCCTTGGCAGACCCTATCCTCTAATAAGAGTTTGCAAAATTTTGGACTGAATAACTAAATGCCATAAGGGATCCCCAAGCAAATCTAAACAAAAAGATGGTAGTGAGGTGATAGCCACAACCCAGCTGGGGCTTTGGGTGCTGGTAGGGGGCATGTGGTGGGAAATAAGACTGGGCAGATGAGTTGGAACCAAGCTCAGGGAGGCCTTAAAGGAAAAGCTGAGTGGTTAGGACATCATTATACTTTTGCTCTCTGGGCAGGAGAAAGAGGACACCGAGGAAGTCACTGATCAATGCCTGCCCACAAGCCCCCTCTACAGAAAGGGTGAGCTGTTCTGAGGATTTACAGGTGAGCTGAGCAATTCTACATTGGAAGAGGACTGTGATTTAGACCATGCTGCTTTGGTCTTAGCTGACAGGGAATCCTTTGAGGAACCCCACTGGCCCTATTTTGGGCATAGAAATTCCTAACTTCATCTCTTTTTTGGGTAGTAAATCTTCGAAAGCCCTCAAGGCAGGTTTGATAGCAGCTTCTTTATGCAGAGGCTGATTTTGGAGCACAAGTTAGGCCAGTAGTAAAAACTCGACCACCACAGCTACCCAGTTCACAAATATGGATTAAGGTTGACTCAGACCCTGAGACCAGCACCATGGCCCCTGCACCTGGCACCTCCCCACTGGGAAAAGGTGCTTGTACATGTTGGACTTCCATTATAGCGCATCTACAAATTCAACTTAAGGAAACAAAGACCAAAGCCTTGGATGTGGGGTAGACATGTGGGAAGGTCTGTGGAGAGGAGAGGGCTTACCCCAACTCTGCCCAGCTCCAGAGGAGGGACAGTGACCAAGGGTGGGCATTTCAAGGGGTCTAGTGTAACCACTTGGTGGAAAAACTTTGGGGCTATCAGACAGTGGAAACTGCTGCTTTACAAAGTGTTCTGTTTTGTAGTGATATTTAAAGACCGGCTGTCACTTGGTAGAAAGGGTGTCAGTGGTGGTTCCTTTTTGAAGTAACACTTTATATTAAATGAATACTTACTTGGGAAGGAAGCTGGATAAAATGTATTTTCCTGAGACCTCATGATCTGCAACATGCTTTATTTATTCAGTATTCTTGGATGCTCTGTAAAAGATGGGTCTTCCCAGTCTTCCCACCTATCTAAAGATCCTCACTCCATGGTCTGTATGGTAAGACAGTTCTCTCAGCTAAGAGCAAAAACTTCGTGCTTATTTACATCTGAATCTCTAGCTCATAGGACAATGCATATTATTAAGTAACTGTGCAATAAATCTTTGTTGAATGAGTCTCAAATTAATTTTTTTTTTGTATTTAGGAGTAGAACATGGACTGAATCCCTTTTGTGTGCTAGATATGCCTACTTGGAATGAAAGCCAATGGCCAACATTAATCTCTTATTATTGGCCAGGTGCCGGGCTTAATGCCTTACATACATCGTCTCACTCAAGCCCTATAAACAACCTTATTAAAAAAGATAAAATATATATTACTATCACATTCTTCTTACTGATGAGGAAACTGAGGCACGCAGAGGCTAAACAGCTCCCCCATGATTACATAGAGAGCAATTAGATGGAGCGGGATCTAAATTTAGGCAGTATGACTCCAAAGCCAGCATAGTTCATCAGTGCACTATACTGTGAATGAAGGAATGACCATTAGCAATCATTAATAAGGCAGAATATGTGCAAAACATAGCTAGCAGTTACTGAGTGTTCTCTACATGCCAGGCACTAAGTATCTGCTCACTTAATCCTCATAGCATGTTCATAATTTAGGTGTTATTACTGTGCTCATTTTATAGATAAGGAAAAGATCCAGGATTTTGAGTTTTATTGGGTCCTAAAGCTCATTCTCCAATATTGTGTAGTTTTTCCCTTTTTTGTGATCCAGAAGAGGTGAATAATGAATCTTCTTCTGCAGTAAGCATGTGTTCCTTTAAGAAAATTGTGCTTGGATTTGACCTGGATCTGGATCTCAGCCCATCAAATACTTTGCTTGGATTGTAACACTCCAGAATGCTTTCTGCTTACCCCCTGGCCATTGCTTAACTAAGTGTTTAGAGGAAGTGTGGGAGGTGGCAAAGAAACTCATCATAAAGCCAGTGTTGTGGAGATAGGTTTAGGGCCTGGTTCACCAGTTTCCTGACTATAGGAACCTGCAGGCCATGTAACCTCTCCATACTTCAGTTTCATCATCTGTAAAATGGGAACAATAAGTATACTCACCTCATAGTGCTGCTATAATGAGTAAAGGCATTGGATTTCCTTCCCTTTCCTTGTCCTCTGTCTTCCTTCTTTTCCCTTCCATTCTCCCACTTTGTTACTTTCCATTCTCCCCTTTCTTCTTCATTTTCTCATTATTGCTCATAAAATTTTTAAACAGACTTATTTACTTACTTTAGAGAGAGAACATGAGAGCGAGAGAGCCCATGTGGTGGGGGAGTGCAGAGGGAGAGGGAGAGAGAGAATCCCAAGCAGACTTCCTGCTGAGCACAGAGCGCAGCATGGGGCTGTATCTCAAGACCCTGAGATCATGACTTGAACTGAAATCAAGAGTCGAACACTTAACCAACTGAGCCATCCAGGCACCCCAGGTTGCCCACAAATTTTTTTTTAAAGATTTTATTTATTTATTTGACAGAAAGAGGTCACAAGTAGGCAGAGAGGCAGGCAGAGAGAGAGGAAGGGAAGCAGGCTCCGTGCTGAGCAGAGAACCTGATGTGGGGCTCGATTCCAGGACCCTGAGATCAAGACCTGAATGAAGGCAGAGGCTTAACCCACTGAGCCACCCAGGCACCCCACTCACAAATTTTTAATGTAGATTTATTACTACATACAAGATATCATTCATTCCTTTCCCATATTTTCACCTAATTAAAATAAGTCATACTCCAGAAATAATGTTAAACCTTTTTGTTGGATTGAATCTAAAAACTGCAAACTATATTCTAAGAAAGTCAGTGTGACTTTAACAGAAAGAGGCAGAGCTCTTGCTCCCCTTCTTTGGGTTCAGATGTTTGAGCTCAAAAGCGGTCTTGTTGAGAAAAGGGGCAAGGGCTGATATGTTCAAGAGCATGCATGTTCTGGAGATGGCAGCTAGTGTGGGGAGCTCCCAGGAACAACCAAGCAGGGAGGCATGGCTGGCCAACAGGAGGAAGTCAAGAATTTACTGCACTAATCATACACAGCACCTGGGCAGGGCACTCCTTGAGAAAGAAGCCTTTCTCTCTTGGCCTGGGGATCCCTCTTAGGTGCTTTTAGGTGGAGGGTGTTGAATTATACTTTAGACAACCAAAGCAAGAATGGGATTAGCCATTTGCATCTCTTGGCCTTTTTCTCCCTCCCTCCTTGAGGGTGAGGATGTGTGCTGCCTCCTGCTGGGCATTGTGGGAAAGATTAATTAGCTAATATTGGTAAAGAGCCTTTGATGATGACTGCTAAGCGTTTGCACCATGTAATTGCCATTTTTTCCAAGAAAATGTCCATATAGTTACTAATTAGGCATTGTTGAAGCACCTCATGCCCCATTATTTTACAGTTGTCTTGCAATTAACTGGCATTAGTACCATTTCAAATGACATTTATTGCCCATTTCCCTGGTTTAATTTTTGGAAATTTTATGGGAAGTCTGAGCATTGTTTCTTATTCACTGTAACTTGAATAATTAACAACGTAAATATGGCTTTGGGTGGCTATATTGGCAACACAAGAGTTCTTTTGAGATTTTAATTAAGAACGTTACACATTGTACTTCATGTGAAGGCTTATTCTGGTGCCTGAACACTCTAAGTACTTCTTCCCTCTGGGCCTGTGGCTCATGCATGAGTGTCCTTGCACGTCTGTATGCACACACATGTATACACGTGTGTGCATGTGTATGTGTTCACCGGGGTGCATGTGGGAATGTATGGTCTTCATGACCAGGAGTGTGATGTGAGATACAAGGACAAGAGCCAAATCCTCTTTTGGCTTAGTGTTCTTTAAGGCATAAACTAGAGAAACTGATTAAAGAGCTTTTCTCCATTTCTTACTGTAAGCTAGAGATTTGAGTTGGCTCAAATCAAGCATCATTTGTTAATGTCCACTGTGGTTTCAGGTATTAGACTAGATGCATTTCATGCTTTCTTCAGGCTTTACAAGAAGTCAATGAAATCTCTCATGTTGACAAAATGAAAGCTCAGGGGGGTTAATAAAGGCTTCCAGCGTCACACAGCTATTAACAGATGAAGACAGGACTCTGAAGTACTCTGAAGCCTGGGCCCCTTCCATGATCTCTCTCTCTAGCAAAATTGCTGAGCTTTCTATCTGGACGTGAGCATTGGTCCCTCCAAAGGCCAACTTGTACCTTCTCCAGGAAATCTCACATAGCTCACCTTTCCTGTATCTCATAGAACTTAAAAACAAACAAACAAACAAACAAACAAAAACAAACAAACAAACAAACGATTTCATTTCATTTCATTTCATTTCTTATAATCTGAGTTTTATTTTAGCAATGTTCTGAGGAAGGCAATATGATATAACCATCAGGAAGCTTGGGCTTTGGGGGTACCTGGATTATACTTCTCACTCTGCTTTTTCCTATCTGGGTCATCTTGAACAAGTTCTAGCACCTCCTAATCTTCATATTGTTGTTGGAAGATGAGTGGAGAACATGTATGGAAAGCTTAGAATGTTTCATGGCACATAGAATGCATACAATACGTAGTGGCTGGGTGGATAAAAAATATAAATAAGTGAATGGATGGCAGAGACCATTACTCATTTGTACAATTACCTCCCCCAAATTCTGATCTCTCAAACTTATATTTAGTATTATTTCAATAAGGTTTTTTAAAAGTAAAAAGGAATCTCAAGAAGATTTTTTAGAAAATTTAGTATATCTCACTGGGGCTTAGACTGTCTGTCCCTCTGTGGTGGGAAAACTGGATGAAACCCTGATTATGATGAAGCATCCAATTTCTTTTTTTTTTTTAATTTTATTTATTTATTTGACAGAAATCACAAGTAGGCAGAGAGGCGGGCAGAGAGAGAGAGGAGAAAGCAGGCTTCCCACTAAGCAGAGAGCCCAATGCAGGGCTCGATCCCAGGTCTTTGGGATCATGACCTGAGCCGAAGGCAGAGGCTTTAACCCACTGAGCCACCTAGGCTCCTCAAAGCATCCAATTTCTTGACAAAAATTACCACTAAGATCAGAATGCAGTGATTACTAATGAGCTGAAACATAGGAGTCTGTCGTCTTGGGGTTTCTTTCACCCCATTTCATGTGTAGGGACAGAAGGACAGAGGCCAAGTGGAGGCATAGACTTGAAATCTCAGGATTCTTCTAAGGATTCCAACCCCACCATGTGTAATTATCCATGTGACATTTTGGCCTGCCATAAGCAATAACATTCATAGGAACTATTCAAGAAACGGGCTCTGAAATGGAGATTTTCCGGTAGAAACTTAACTGGCGAGGCCTCTCTGTAAAGGCACCTGTCAGAGACGGAGAGAAGCAGGACAGGTTGGGGTGACTGCTGCAGATGGGAAGCTGCCCCTCTGGACATTTCTGGAGCTGGTGGCGGGGGGGATGGGGATGCCTCAGAGCTGCCCTGAATTCAGAAAGAGGGCCACACCTTTGAATCCTTGCATGTCATCCCCAGGAGAGGCGTGTGCCTTTGGGCAAGGCCAGGGCAGGGCAGTTCCTGGAAAGGAACTCAGCTTTGAGCTCCCCACTCCCCCAGCAGGAATGGGTTTCTCAGTCCTTCGGGGGAGGACTCTGGATGGAGCACTACAGCATCTGCCGCAGTGAAGCAGGTTTAAACCCATCATGTCTTTCCCCTTATGACTGCATCATGATTTTTTCCCTTGCCACTCCATGCCTCTTGCCAATTCCACTTCACTGATGAAGGTAGAGTTTCGGAGTTAAGTAGCTGCTCCAATGACATACCAAGAAAGTGTAGGGCCCATCACAGGCCACCAAAGCCCAGGCACCCTCCCTAGGACCATGGGTCTGCCTACTTCGATAGCAAATGAGAAGTCACTCATAGCTTGCTGAACTATTCAGCACTCAGTTGCTAGCTGAAACTTATAAAAAGATTGAAGGATAGTCTCTGTGTGTGTGTGCCTGTGTGTGTGTGTGTGTGCATGAGAGGGGAGAGAAAGAGTGAGAGATGTTTCAGAGCAAGCAGAAATTGGGCTGTTTCTTCAGCGTGGTTAACGTCGCTCAGGATTTTAGAGGAGGAGGAGGCCATTACAACATGCTTCACGTTGAGAAGATTCTGAGTCAGGTCTTCCTGCTTATAAATATAACTCCATGCAATCAAACCTAATATACATGTTTTGAGCTGCACTCATCAATTCCCTATTACTTTGGGAATTATTTATTGCACATCTGTGATGTACTCACTAGGGACATGCAGGTGAATGGAGCTCAGAGGTTGGTGGTGACAGGATGGGTTGGTGCGGGCTCCAGTACTGCAGAAGGATTCTGCAACCACGGCCCGGCAAATACAAGCAGACAGAAAATCACCCCCTAAACTTCAGTCTGTTCCACCAACCCCAGTATGAGGTGGAGAATGCAAGAGGGAGGGAGGGAGGGAGAGGCTTTAGGGAAACGATAGCATGTTTACTCCAGCCTTGAAATGTCCTACAACTGGAGAAGCTGTGACTGTTCGAGTGGCTATCTCTGCCAGAGTAAGTCCCTCCAGGGTTGACTGGCATAATCAGCAGCCTGTAAGCTTAGAGATCCCAGTTTCAGGGCTGCATGAACTCATGGGGGAGCAGTAGCCACCACGAGGACTAGCTTAGACATGCCTTCTTGCCCTTCACCGTCCCTGCCTGTTAGGAAAGGCAGGGCTTCGGCTCACCATTCCCTTATACAAAATATTTGCTCTTACCTGCCCAAACCCCATCAGCGTCTGTGAGTCTCTGATAGGCACACAAGATTCTTGTCACCTCTTCCGACAAAATGTGAGAGCAGAGTTCAGCTGGCCACTTGGTTCAAGGCAGAATGAAGCGGGCTTGAGTTCCGATTCCACTGCTTACTGGCAAGTGGTGGGCTACTTCACTAGTCTGGGCTGGGGTTGTTCCATCATCTGCAGAATGGCAGAATGGTGGGGGTTTGGAGGTGGATGATAGCCATCCCATACCGTGAGAATCAAAGGGGAGGAAGTTACAGCTTCAAAAGAGTGGCTGAATTCAGATTAAATTGTCACTTATTAGACACATACCAAAGACTGAGTATGGTGCTGGAAATACTTCTGTCTACATTAACTTTGGAATCAACTGACACCACAGTCGCCTTCTGTGAATTTGAAGGAATGGAGCTCATAGAGACGATTTAACTTGCCGGAGGTTGCTCAGCTATGAAGCCTATGCTGGTTCCAGATATCTCGTTCTGCAGAGATTAGAGACTGCCTGGGCCACAGAGGGGACAAGATAGTGCTTGCCCAACAGATGGTGTGACTAGATGCTAAGTCTCTACTGACACTCAAGTTCTAGGATCTGGGGGCTTGGTGAGGACCCCTGCTGGTTGTATTGTGTAGTTTGGTGTGAAGACCAGTGACTTTGCAGACTGGGAGGAAGAGGACAGAGAAGCTGAGTTTCATTGTTTAGTCACTCATCAGGTGTTTTGGGTGCTCCTCATTGCGTTCTTTGTTAATGCCCTTTGCACAAAGATCACGATGCTATCAGATGCTGCTTGGCATGCCTCTGCCTCCTGCTGCAGCCTCATCTCCCCTGGACCCTGCTCCCTCGGGCTTTCCCACCAGCTCCAGTGCCTGCTCCCTCTGGCCTTTGCGAGTGCAGCTGCTTCTGCCTGGAACCCTCTCCCCGCGGCTCTTGTGTCATCTTTTCATCCTTCAGCTCTCAGCCAAGCATCTTTTTCTCAAAGCAGGTGATTCTGCTGCCCTGGGGCCTGCTCAGCGTACTTTGTGCATCCCTAATACAGCCCTGTCTTCCTTTCCTTCAGAGCACATCACTCGCTCTGCAGTTATCCATTCTCTGATGGATTCACTGATTAATATTTGTCTTTCCTTCTCCACTGGGAGCTCCAGGGGAGCAGGGGCAGTCTAACATGGCTGGTGCAGACCTTCTGATCACAGACCATCTACCATGTAAATACTCTCTAAATCCCAGTCTCCAATCTGTGAAACTAGTTGTGGTAAGTGTTAAATAACTATTTGTGGTTCACTCTCAAAAAACTTCTTCCATTCTTTCAGAACACAAATTCACTTCCTCTCTGTATACTCTTTAGTGGGTCAAATGACTAATAAGGAATAAATGAAGGACAGAAGGACTGGGTATCATTGGCACTTACCATACCATTAACTGTTTGCAAGGCTTGCACTTCGAGGCACACCTGTTCCTATGTTGTGGGGTTTCAACCTCTGGAGGAGAATTTGAGGGCTGTCTGTTTATCCAGCTAGGAGCTGGTGTCCATAGTAAAAGTGATTCTTCTCGTGCTGTGGCAGGGCACAGACTTTGGAACCAGACTGCCTTGGATTTAAAGCCTGACTCCACCACTTATCAGCTCCATGAATTTAAGTGAGTTACTTAACCCACTTTTAAGTCAGCTTTGCCATCTCTAAAATGGGTTAATAACAGTAGTTATGTTGTAGGGTTGCTGTGAGGACTGAGTATTTCAATACTTGTCTTGTGAAGTTTTTAGAACAGCTCCTGACACAAGGTACATGCTATTTAAGTGCTAGCTATTGTTTTATTTGTTTAGGAGGTATATCGTGTCATGCCTTTGTTGTTAGCCCTTATAGTTACTTCCTTCCTACATCTGCCTCCCTTCTGACTTGAGTTGCTAAAATCTGACCATTTCCTGAACGTCGCTGATGATGACAGAAATTTTTTTCTCTGTGATTTCAACTGAACAGAAAAAATTTCCTTCCAATTTTTATTTCAATTTCAAAACTAAAACTTCAAGGTCAAACTCAATTTCAACTTCAATGTGATTTTTTAAAAAGATTTTATTTATTTATTTGAGAAAGAGAGAGAGCACGAGCAGTGGGGAGGGGGAGAGGGAGAAGCGAGACTGGATCCCAGAACCCTGGGATCATGACCCAAGCTTAGGGCAGATGCTTAACCGACTTAGCCACTTACGTGCTCTCAATATGGTTTTCTTTGAAATTTCTCCACTGTTAGAAAATGGACCTGTAGTCCCACCTAAACCTCAGTTCTGCCCCAAGAAAATTTGGCTCAGCGGATTTAATCAACTGGAAGGAACAGTGTTGGGAGGGGAGCAAGCTTGAGAAAGATGACTTTTGTCAGCGTGAGTGGATACAGTTCAGTTCCACTGTGCTACGTGAGGCTGCCTAAATTCTGGCGTTCGCTTTCGTGTGCATTACTGCTCTCCTTTCTCACCTCTTGTTGGACTCCTGACTGGCAAGCTGATGTGAAAAGAAAAGGAATGTTCATGAAATGTCTTTGTGAGAAGGTCTGCCAGGGCAATTAAAAAAAAAAAACAGAATTAGGGGGCACCTGGGTGGCTCAGTGTGCTAAAGCCTTTGCCTTCGGCTCAGGTCATGATCTCAGGGTCCTGAGATCTAACCCTGCATTGGGCTCTCTGCTTAGTGGGGAGCCTGCTTCCCCCTCTCTCTGCCAGCCTCTCTGCCTACTTATGATCTCTCTCTCTCTGTCAAATAAATAAATAAAATCTTTTAAAAAGTAAGAAATAAATAAAAACAGAATTAGTTATTAAGGTTCATTAAAGTTATAGAGGGTTGAAACTTTAAGTCTGATCTAGCTAGGACTGAAACCATTGTCTGTGGGGAAGACAAAAACCACAGTCCAGAGATGTGACTTGCACCCAGGTTCCAACACTTATGGCTTTGGTGACCTTGGGGAAGTTCCTTCCTGCCTCTCCTCCTCTTCGTCTGTTAAAGGAAACACTTCAATCATCTATTCACTAGGTATGTGTTGAGACCCTACCATGTTTTAGACACTGCTGGACTAGATGAACTCGTAGGTGTTTGACGTCTGAACCGCCTGTGAAGTCCATCTGTGAGACCACATATATGCTGAACTGGGTAGAGGGAGCCCAATGGACTGCCCTGTTTTAATTTATGATTAATATATAGCACAATATGTGGCACAATAACATTCACACAGGTTGCTATGTGGTGCTCTTTTTAAAGATCCAACTTTGGGCTTTCTTACTTCCTGTGTGTGTGTGTGTGTGTGTGTGGTTGTGTGTGTGTTATTTTATTGATTTAGATTTCATGTTTACCAGTTACTTTCTATCTACCTTGGATTTATTTTGTTATTTACCTGTCTTTTATAGTGGAAACACAAGTCATTCATTTTCAGCTCTTTTTTTTTTCTCGGTCTGCATATAAGTAAAGTTGTAAGTTTTCCTATAGTACAACCTTAGATACTTATTAAAATTATTGACATGGTGCCTTTTCATTATGATCATTTGAAATATTCCAATTTGTGACTTCTTTTTTGACCCAAGTAGCATTTAGAAATGTGTTGTTTAATCTCCAAATGTTTGCATATTTTTGTTTTATTTTTTTGTTATTGAATTGCTAATTTTTTTCCTCTTTATACTCAGAAATATAGTCTAGAAGCACAGTGGTGTTTCCTTTCTTCTCTGGAAGAAACTCTCCCTAAGATGTACAATCCAGCCCTGGGCCAGGAATCCATTTCCCCATGTGCCATTCTGGAAACTCCTATCTGCACAGTGCCCTTCCCTTTAGTGCCATGGTTTCAGGAGCCCTGGACCCTGATCTCTGTTTCCTCAGTTTAGCAAGAGTGCCGTACTCTCCTTAGCTCTTTCCTTGGTGACATATGGGAACCCTGAAGTTCCCCAAGGCGGAAAGGTGGGAAACATCGTGCTCGCCACATGTGTCTGCTCCTTTGCTAGCACACAGTTCTGCACGGACACTACCCTCTTCCTCTCTGATTTCTCCTTCAAAAATGCTTTGCTTATTTTGTCCACTTTTAAAGTTGTTTACAGTAAGGGAACAGGGAGTGGTCTAGAAAACCCATGCTCTGTCATGGCCACCCCCAAAGTACTCCTTTTGAATTTACTCCTATTTAAGTTACTAACAGTAAACTGAAGAAAGTGGTTTTGAAAAGTTAGGTGTTAAGATACATGCTTTTAAAATTCAACAAAATGCATGTATTTTTATCAGCAGATTTAACTTAATTTTTGTTTGTGTGTGTTTTTTTTTAAAGATTGTATTTATTAATTTGAGAGAGAGAGAGAGAGAACATGAGCAGGGAGGAAGGCAGAGGAGGAGGAGAAGCAGACTGTCTGCTTCTGGGATCCTGGTTCTGGCTAGATCCTGATCCCAGGACCCCAGGATTGTGAATTGAGGCAAAGGCAGATGTTTAACCGACTGACTCACCCAGGTGACCCTGTTTGCCTTTCTAGTAGCAAAGAAAAAAATTACTGGTTATGAACTTCCAAGAGAAAAATTAGTCAGTTTTTCTCACTCGATTTCTGAACTTCCATCACTCTGCGCAATTAAATTGAACCTCAACTGGTGTATGAAACCTGTTTCTAACAATACCTGAACAGGGCTTTTTTACCTGATGCTTTTTAAAGACTGCATAAAGACCTAGTTAAGAATGACTAATTTAATACAGAAGATCGACTATGGTTTACTTTAGCACAATGGTACCATCTCACGGCACAGATGACACAATTGGTTGATACCTCCCGTCTTCTCCCTCGGGTGATGGCGAGTCCTTCAGTAAACACATTACAGCTAACATCGGTTTCTTGTTCCTGCCTGGATGGTCACACTGATTCATGTCTGATTCTTTCTGTTTTCCTGACTCTCTTCTGTGTTTCATACTTGTTTCTGCCAGATGTGCCAAATAATTATGCTTCACGAAAGCATGACTTTATACCTGTATTGAAAATCTAGCTCCAGGGCAGCTGGGTGGCTCAGTCTGTTAAGCTTCTGCCTTCTGCTCAGGTCATGATCTCAGTGTCCTGGAATGGAGTCCCATGTCAGGCTCCCTGCTCGGCAGGGAGCCCAAGTCTTCCTTTCCCTCTACCCCTCCCTCCTCTTCATATGTGCGCTCTTTTTCTCAAATACATAAATTAAAAAAAAAATCTAGCTCCAGAGAATTTTTAAACACTTTGCCTGTAATTTCCTGTAGTATACTCATTATGAACAGAATCTTCAACTATTGCATTTCTTAGCCATTCATGTTCCCACTGCCTACTGCACATATCCATGAAATTGCCGAAAAATAAAGTTTTGGGTTTCTTTTTCCCCTCCAGAGTACATTCGGCAAAATCGCAGTGCTAAACCTCCTTGTTATCTAAGAATAGTGTCTTCTCTGTACAGGAAAAGGAGGGTTCTAGAGGCTGGTTGGCTTTTTATGAAAAGAAAAAAAAAGTCCAATTTCATGCTATTTGAAAAAAAGAATCTATTTCACCGGGTCAAAGGTTATTTACCCTATACCAATTCCTGTGTCACACTGTTAAAATAATTCCCAGTTGTAACAGTCTCAAGATTTTCCCTTTAGTTATGTTATGCTTGTTTTGGATGGTACAAATGAACTTAATAACATCCATTTTGAATATTTGAAACAGCTTTACTTTTTCTTATGTTTCTTTCATATGCTTCAAATAGATGAGACCACTGGAGCAGTGAATTCTGGGTAGATGAGATATTATTCTATCTTCCACTCATTTGTGTGGCTTCATTAAGCAGTTATAGTTTAAAATCACAAATGCCATGATTTGGGGGGAAAGAATTTTGCTTTATACTTTGGAGAACACAAGAGAAGCAAACTCCCTGCTCTCAAGTTGCTCAAGGCATATGTGGAAAACCTAGGTGCAACTACATGCAAAATTAAATGACAGTTCCAAATTTTTGAAATACAAGACTTAGAGGAAATTTTGTGAAAAATGATTGGGGTAGGCAGTGTGAAAAAATGGAGCCCCGAAATGGGCTGAGAAATCTTTTCCAGGAACACTGCCTGCATATAACTACTGTAGCCTAAAAAAATCTCAATGCTTAAACCCCATGACTGTGTTTATACCCAAAGGTGTGGAAAGCACTTTGTTTTTTGAAATGCAATAGGGTGTGCTGTCTAGTTTGATACTCTATCTCCTTATTTAAATCATAGCTTACCATCCTTGCACTCTGCTCTCTTTTTCTCTGTGAGGAAGCTCATCTGCTTTTTAGAACTCCAATCCTCCGCTTCTCTTGCTGCCTCCTCACTTGTGATGCAAGCGATAAGGGACTGGCTCCCCATTCTGACTCTGAACAAGGGTATTGGCCAATATGTACTTCTCTGCCCAGATTGTAAGTGAATGAGGAGCAATGGACTAGGGAGAGCATCTCCAAACGCCCCCCAAACTGTCATTGGATTGTACGTGGCCTCTTGGAAGAAAATTGTTGCAGATACAGCTCAGCGTGGTACTAGTTTGAGACCAGACCAGAGCAACTTTAGCTACGCCCACAGGAACAGTTAAAGAAGAAACATTGAACAAAGAGGAAGACTTGCAGCCATATTAAGGGAAAGTTGTCCTTGTCTTTAGCTGGAGGTATCACATTCTAATTTGTCCTTTTTACTCTCTCATATATAATACACCACCTTTCTCTTGGAAAATGACACTGTAGCCATTGGTATTGTTTTCATCAATCAAGGTGAGCCAACCCATATGGTTTTCAAGGGGGAGAACACACCAGGCACAAGGGCTAAAATGTAGTTATGCAATCATGAGTAGGGGAAGAAATGGGTGCATTTCTGGATGGCTGTGTTCTCTAGATGGAAGCCAAACCCTGGAGCTAGGACTTAATGCTCCAGCATCCATATCTCTTTGGGACCACTCCTTATCCTTGTTTGAAAGCATAGACCGAGAAGTGAAACTTAAGCTCCTTTGACAAAATCCTGTTTAATTAGGCCTCTTGCTTATCTGCAGGCATAAGCCAGCCTCCCCAGAGCTGAAACTTACATAGTTGGCAATAGAAATTTATTTCCTCCCTCTTGCCACTTCCCAGAAGCATGGATGGCCCAGGAACTCAAACTTGAACTGGACCCTAAAGGATGGATAGAATAAATGTCATTTTCAGAAATAGTTTGTCTATCCTAAGGTTAAATAACTATTCACCTTACATTTTTTTCTTTTACTTTTGTTTACAAAATAATCGAATCTCTTTTTGTGTAAAATAAGGTTTTAATGCTATCCCTTGCAATCCATTAGTCTAACTGGTCCACTCTCATTTATTGAATGCTTTAGCAAATGAATGAGACATTTTTATAATATGTAATGCTTTTATGTAAAGTTGAGAGTGTACTTGGACTTTCCAGCCTCTTCCATTATTTGTTGATTAGTCTTTATACCTGTACCATAGTTTTGATATTTTAAACTCAGTTTCTTTTTTTTGTGTGTGTGTGTGTGGGTGGGGTAGGGACAGAAGGAGAAATAGAGAATCTTTAAAACATACATACACACACACACACACATATATATATACACACACACATATATATACACACACACATATATACACACACACTATATATATATATATGTATATATATATTCAAATTAATGTATAATGTATTACTTGTTTCAGGGGTACACGTCTGTGATTCATCAGTCTTACACAATTCACAGCACTCACCATAGCACATACCCTCCACAGTGTCCATCACCCAGCCATCCCATCCCTCCCAACCCCCTCCACTCCAGCAACCCTCAGTTTGTTTTCTGAGATTAAAAGAATCTTAAACAGGCTCTACACCCAGCTCAAAGCCTGATTCGGGGCTTGATCTCAGGACCCTGAGATCATGACCTGAGCCAAAATCAAGAGGCAGGCACTTAACCAACTAAGCCACCCAGGCACCCCTTAACTTCTTAACCTCTGCACTACTGGCATATCAAGTCAGATAATTCTTTGTTGTGGCGAGAAGTCCTGGGCACTGCGGGATACTTAGTGACACCTTAGGCTTTGCCCTCTTAGATGTCCTGCCCACACTGCAACTCAGTAGCAACAAATAAAACTGTCTCAAAGACATTAGCAAATATCCTCTGGGAGACAAAATTGCCCACAGTTGAGAATTACTATTTTAGCCTAATGATACATTTTATATATTAGATAAGACAAACCTACTCCTTAACAATGTTTGGATGAAGTTCTGAGGCATTGCTATCTCATTCATTTTAATCAGGCTCTGGTACTTTATTTAAAGGAACAGCAGGGTGTAATAACAAGATGAATTACGTGATCAAGAACTGAAACTCATTATGATCATATGATTATTTTTTTCTCCCTCTTTCCTTCTCTGTTTAGAACCTAGGAGTGAAGGAATAACTTGGATCATAAAGTCATTGTATCCTGAGATCTTTTTGACAAAAGTTCACTCCATAAATATAACGTTATTCATGATCATGAAGAAAAGATGTTCCTTTTTCTTTTGCCTCAGGAAGTATCTATGAGGGACTTAAATCACTCAGGAAGGGTATGGACTAGGAGGTGTCAGTAAGGCTGGGCAAGCTCAGTTGGACAGATTATCTGGACAAGAGGAAAGACCACCCAGACCAGTATTGGAGAACATGTAACAGACATGCTAACATAAGTTAGCAGAAATATGCCAAAAGAAAATGATGGAAAATCCAGTGGCTAATGGCATCAGAGAAAATGACGTGCATGTATAACCAGTCTCCAGCTTCTGAGCTAAGTTCCAGAACAGAGAAAGAAGTCAGGGGAGACTAAGAAAAATATGACAGCTCTAATAAGTTTTACAGGAACCACAGGATTGAAATGAGAAGCTGGCTCAAGGAACATATCAGAGATTCAATTACTTGGGGGTAGAGAATGAGATTCTAGAAGATCAGTAGCAAATATTTCTTTATTCCGTATCTTTATGCATTAGATGGGTATGCTTTCATCACATCACAGGTGAGAGTTTATCTACGAAATTGACAAATAGTTTTTGAAGACCTACAACCGTTGGTACTGGGTGATGGAAATTTAGTCACCAAAATAGAAAAACATCCTCCTGTCATACAGTTTATATTCTAATAGAAGAAGAGAAGCAATAAACATAATAAATAGATAAATATATAGTATGTTAGAAGGGAATAAGTGATAAGAAAAAATGGTGCGGTGTATAAAGGCTTGGGAGTGCTGAGTGTCAATTCAAAGTAAATACAGACTTAGATAAAGTGAGACTTTATTTAAAAAGACTATTCCAATGGGTAGAATGCTCTGACCCCAGAAAGCTGTAAGTATCTTAAAATTTAACAAAAAATAAAAGGCTTTTCTTTTATGAGGGGGTGGGCAGAATTAGCAGGAAGTCTGTAGGGGAGTAGGACAAGTGGATGGGGTGGGCAGTGACATCCTTGGGGCATTTTCACAGTGGAAAAAAATTTTTTTTTATTGCTAGCAGATTCTCAGAATGAGCTGTTTAGGGGTGGGTGTTCTGCATTGTTGTGGTATAATGTTTGCTTAAACTTGAGGACAAGCCGATATTTAGGGGCATATGTGGAGGGGAGGAGGCCGACTGAAGTTTATTTGGTCAAGGAAAGTTCAGTAGGTATACCATGGACAATTTTGCACACTTGGGCATAGGGAAGAGCATTATGGTATGATGTCAAATAAAGTGGTCAATGATGGGGTCATTGGCATATTGTCAGAGTTGAAGTAAGTGGAGAAGCAAAGACTTCAGAGCAATGAGGGAACCAATAGCTGATATGGAGAGAAAAGCCTTTCTGGCGGAAGGAAATCTAGCACAAAGCGTTGAGGTAGGCGTATAGCTGTTGTGTTTGAAAAAAAAAGCACAACAGATTATATTTTCCAAAGATTATCTCCATCATATTTCACATCCCACATGCTTTTTTTTTTGCAATGTAATCTTGCCACATTCCCATGAGCAGGGAGAGTTTATTTCTCCGTGTCCTTAAATCCTTTCAGGTTCTGTGACTGCTGACATCAATAGAATACAGCAGAAATGTCACCGTGCCAGTTTCTAGGTATGGCCCTTTCTTAACTGGCAGAAAATGTCCTGGTTCCTGGCACACTTGCTCTTGGCACACTGCCTCCCAGAACATGGACTCCCCTGGTGCCGCACTGTGAGAAGGCTGAGGTGCCCCAAGAGGCTATAGGGAGGCGCTCTGGTCTGCAGCTTTAGCTAAGCCCCAGCTAACCCATGCATCAATTAAGTCATTATAGTTTTGAGAAACTGTAATTCTAGTCATCTTGGGCACCCAGATTTGGGGCCAGTAGATCGCTTCTGGCTGAACGTGGTCTGCAACCATACAAGAAACCTTAAGCAAGAATGCCTCGCTGAAGTCAATCAACTTACAGAGCAACGAGAAGATAATAAATTGGATTAAGCCACTTAATTTGGGGGTAGTTAGTTATGGGACAATAGATGAGTGAAATAAATAGCAAGGATGACATTGTAGGGAGAGGGGACTGGGTCACAGGGAGACTAATCCACAGGGAAATGAAGTTGGAAAGGTACATTGAAAATCCAGTTGGGTATTGCCTCACAAAAGCTTTTGAATTTTGCTCTGAGTGAGGTGGAGTCCTGGTGCAGTGTTGTGAAAGCATGGTGATATGATCTGAGGAACATTCTGGAAGGATCTCCCTGGCTGCTGTGGGGGAATCAACCACAGCTACTGTTGTAACAATCCAGGCAAGCAATGATGGCGGCTCAGATCAGGCTGGCAAGAGGGATGGGAGATGAGAAGTTGTTGGCATCTGTGTTTCAGTTGGAGGTAGAGCACAAAAGTCTTTCCAGATGGATTGGGACGTGAGAGAATGACAGTGACAAGATGCCTGTGATACAGGAAGAACGATGTTCCCGCTCTTAACTGAGTTGAGGAACGCTACTGGAGGTGCGGGCACAGAGAGGGACACTGAGGGCTCAGCTCCGGATATGTTTCATCTGGACCATGGGTTGTATATCTCTGTGAACATACCAAGTAGGCAGTAGGACATTATGGATTTGGAGTTAGTGAAGATATCAGGGCTGGAGTTGTACATATGGGAGTTCTCAGCCCATGGGTGCTTTGAAGTTATGAACTAATGAGATCGCCAAGGGAGTGAGTGTTGAGAAGAGGACAGGAGAGGAGAGAAGAGGAGAGGAGAGGAGGGGTGGGAGGGGAGGAGAGGGGAGGAGAAAGGAGAGGAAGGAAGGGAAGGGAAGAGAAGGGAAGGGAAGGGAAGGGAGGGAAGGGAAGGGACTGAGTCTGAGGCATTGCAAGGTCAAGAGGCTGGGACAAGACAAAGGGACGAACAATCAGGCTGAGATGGAGAAGCCAGTGACATACAGAGAAATTGGATGTCCTCAAGTCTGCAAAGGAGGTGTTGCCAGTGGAAAGGAGCCAGCAGCTGGGTCAGTGCTGCTGCTAAGTAAGGAGAGAACTGAAACTGACCTTGGTAATAAGCAATATGGTTTCAGCAAGTGATCTTACTTTCTCTCTGTTTCTCCCCATACACAACACAGTAGTTATTGAGCATTAATATATGTCACATATGTCATAGATTTGGGGATATTAAGGTAAGTTAAATGTTCCCTTAAGGAGTTTACAACCATCCAATTGATTAAATGATATTCACTGCATAATTCCTATGCATAAGACACTCTGCTAAATACTATGAAGGATATAAATATTGGATGGGATATATGTTTAACCTAATTGGAAATCTAGACAGAAACACACAGACTGGTACATTGCAGTACAAGTAAAGCCCATAGAAAATGTCCTAATGAAGTGTAAGTTCTCAATAAATGATGGTGTATATTGTATGATGAAGAGATAGATTGCCTAAGTCGGAAAAATCTGGAAAAGCTTCATGAAGGCACATGAATAGAAAAAATGCAGGGGTGGGGAGCCTGTGGCATGGGCATTGGAGGTCAATTATTAGGCAATCGTGGAGAAGTCAGAAAATGAATGTGAAAACTAAGGGTGACACCAGGGATGAACCTGGAAGATATAATTCTAAGTGAAGTAAGCCAGTCACAGAAGGAGAAATACTGTGTGATTCCACTTTCAGGAGGAACCTAAAGTAGTCAAACCTGTAGAAGTATGGTGGCCACCCGAGGCTGGCAGAAGGAATGGAGAGTTGCTATTGCCCGGGAATTGAGTTCCCATTTTATGAGACGTTAAGTTCTAGACATCTGCCTCACAACCCTGTGCCTACCATTAATAATACCATATTGTACACTTAAAAAGTTGTTAAAAGGGTAAATTTCATTCTGAATCTTCTACAGCTTAGAAAACAACAGAAAGCAGTGCCTGGGTGGCTCACTCAGTTAAGCTTCTGACTCTTGATTTCAGCTCAGGTCATGGTCTTAGGGTTGTAGAATTGAGCCCCGAGCCCTGCTCTGCACTCAGGGTGTAGTCTGCTTGAAATTCTCTCCCTCTCTCTCTTTCTCTCTGCCTCTGCCGCTGCTCACGTGTGCATGTTTTCCCTCTAAAATAAATAAATAAATAATTTAAAAAATAAAAAAAAAGTATGAATTGAAAAAAGTAAGTGGAGATACCTCAAGAAAAATTGGGACTATTGTGCATGACTTTGACTTCTGACTTTTTTCTGTGCTATGGCAGGGTTGGGGTCTGGAGGATGAGGAAGTTATGGACCAGTGGATGCATCACAAATTCCTGTTTTAGGGTCGTTGATCTGGTGGGGAAAGTTAGGATGGGGTGTAGTTGGGGGGGTGATAGCACTCAGACATATTATCACTGAAATGGACTGATATTTAGAATAATACAGGTATTTTAAAAAGTTTTTCAAACCTGTGGAAACTTTAATTCTTCATAGATACATGTGCTCTTGAGCATTTAGGGTGAGGTGTGTGCGTGTGTACGTGTGTGTGTGTTGGATGAACATCTATGTCTTAAAGCATTCCTTCCTATATACTCAGTTTTTTGCTGCCAGCCAATAGGCTCCCTTTCCTTCACATTCTAACTATCACTAATGCTGAAGAGTTTAATCCAATGCTTGGGGTTTCCTTATGTGCTACAGCAAAAAGGGCTTAGCTGGTCTTTGGATTTATTTTTCCTGTGGTTTTCTAGTTATGCAATTATCTCACCCACAAACATTGCTATTTCAGTGTCTTCTGTTTTGATTCTCACACTGCTTTTTAAAATGTAAAGTCTGAACATGGTGCTCGGCACATATGATATTCTCTAAAATAATCACTCATTCTTATATTCTTTTTCTCAGGTGTGTGGAAACATTGTCCAGTAAATATGTTAGACTTAGATGTTTTTATTTTTAAGTTGCTATAAAACTTTTATGTTGTTTAAATCTCTTGATTTTGTCCTGTATCTTAAAAATCTTTTTCTTCCCATTTTTATTCACTTAAAAACATTTACCAAGCATTTATTATGTGGGAAGCTAGAATCTGAACATAACCTACCACCCATCCCCATGAAGATCTCAATCCACCAGGGGAGTCAAACACAGAAATAAATTACTTTAGATACAATAAAACAATAGATCTTATACAGGTACAAGTAAATTACTAGATTTCTCATTTCTCATTCCAAATGTTATTGTTACACTTTTTAGTGTTTTGTACACTGTCCAAATTCAAATATATAAACTCTAAGATTTTTTCCAAAACACTATAAATATTGTTACCATATTAGCATTAAATTTTGTCTTTTCATTGTCTTAGTCATGGTTTCAATTTTTTTCCTTTTAACTTTTTATTCCTCATGATTTTGGGCTGTCATCTTCCTTCCCCATTTTTTATGGCTTTTAAATATTTACTTATTTAATACATATTTGAGGGTAAGTTTTTATGTTAATGGTAGTAATAACATGACTTACTATATTTTTGCCCTTAATTACTCTTCTGGCACTATTACCTATACTTTGAATGCCTGTTTTTATTTTGTTACCATTAAACATATCTTTGTAGGTGTATGAGTCCAAGGCAGGCCACCCCAAAATGTGCCACTTTGGTATATTACTTATTTTGTATTAAACTTAGTTTAGAGTCAGCTTGTGTAGGAAGGACACTCTGCCCCACATTTTGTCCCCCCAAAAGCTGGAAATAAATCTCCCTTGCAAAAAGTGTCCTCTCTGAACCAGGAGGTAAAGGGACATCCCTATCACGAGAGATGGGAAATTTAGAGCAAAGAAAATTCCTGAGGAATTTTTTTATTTATTAAAATTTTATTTATTAAAATTTAGAGGAGGAAAAATTCCTCCTCTACATAGGCTGCAATTAGTTGTGTTTTATTTTGAAATTTAGAAGAGGCTCTTTTTAGCAGAAATCACAAGGATGTTCCCAGTAAAAGTTGTATATCAGTTACATTTTGGATTTTCTCTTTTTTTCTACAAGCTTACTGTTCCTGTTCCCAGTGTTTTCTTTTCACATATTTATATTACATGCCATAGATGCTTTTAAACACTTCTTTCCTCTCTTCAACTCATTTGGAAGATAACTCTAGGTCATCTCACTTTCTTTCTATCTTAAAATATTAAAAATAATAAAATTATTAAATTAAATTAATTTAATTAATTAAAATATTAAAAATAAAAAGAACTCTTTTTTCCCCTCCTATTTTTTTTTTAAACCAGCATACTACTTCTCTACTCTCTGAGAAACCACTTCTCTACTGTCTGAGGCAGTAAACCATGTCGGTAGACCCTGTTGATTTTAACTCAAGTCGCTGCAAATGCTCTTGGGGACCTTCCCACCAACCCCACAGATGAGGAGCTACAGATCACTGAAAGATGGGGCTCAGCCAGTGATTATTTAAACTCTTCCAACTGTTCTATCTCCCACCTGGAGGACACACTAGTCTCCCTCCTATCCCCAGGTCCTTTTCAACATCAGTGTCCTCTGCAGCACCGAACTCAACATTTCAGCTCACGGTGTGTACATAAAGGAATTCTGCAGAAAACACTGCCTGGCAGTGAAGGATATAGAGGTGAGAAAAGAAAAGGTTTTATTTACAACTAGTAGGAGGATCACTCTGGAAGTGCAATGGGGCTGATATCTGGCAATTAGCAGAGACTTGATGTGTTCGAGGTCTTATGGGTCCTGAGACAAGTGGGGCTATGGGATGGGGCGGTGGGGCAGGCACATTATCTCTGAGGCCAGTGAGCTGTTATCATTTCTCTGAATCATGAATTCGAGAGTTAATCCTTATGTCTTCTCAGAAAATCTGACATAGAAGTCAACAAATCTGAGAAAGTACATTTTATGCTTTTTGTGGTTTGGAGCAAAACAGAATATATGGGGGGGGGGTGTAAGCTTAAGACTTCCAGCTCTGTTTTTGCTGAAAGGCTTCAGCTCGTCACACTCCTGAGCACCCAGTACACCCATACATGGCTGAGAGTCGGCTCTGCCCTACAGAGACAGCAAGCCACCTCCCGAAAACGAATGCCACCAAACAAGGGTGCAAATCATAGATACCGTCTTAACTCCCCAAAGCCAGAAATGGTCCCCGTACTTTCATGCCCATTAGCCTTGAAGTTAAAGGGAGAGGTTATCTTGTGGTGTCTGTGAGTGATGGAGTGAAGTCCAGGACAACGTTTTGAAGAACTGTGTGTAGAGATGAGAAAAATATTAGCACACTGGCGTAAGTGCACAAACTATGGGCCTTGCGCTGCCCCCCGGAATTCTGAGGCTGCACCTTGTTTATTACAGTTCCAGCTTGTAGCTCCTCAGTAGGAAGGTCATGCTCCCCTTTCCCTCAGCGTACCTCTTGTCCTCTTGTTTCTCCTGCAGGGGAAGGCACGACAATTCACAATTCTCAGAATAGTGAAAATGGGGATTTCTACAACCACAGAGAGGAGAAGAATTCATAGCGATCCCTTGACCTAATGTAACTTTATTCTATTGTTCCCAGGCTACCTGTGGGAAAGGGATAGTTTTGGTTTTTGGCTTTATGTGTGTGTGTGTGTGTTTTCTTTTGGTATGTGACAGTTTTGTTTTTTAAGTCTTTAATCTATCACACACTGATTCTTTTAAAAAAATCATAAAAATAAATAACTGGAAAAATTAAAAGGCATAATTAGATTCAACAGACATGAAATTTCTCTGCCAGACCTACTCTCGATTTCAGTACTCGCTTTTTCACAGATAGGTGATAAGTGGTTTGCAAACTTGTTCTGGTTTGTGGACAGCCTTGGAGTATCACTTTCCAAAGTTAAACATCTTGAGAAAATAGAGTGATTAACCTTTTTAAACACACTTGTATTGAAATCTCTCCTTCCTTCCTTCCTCCCTTCCTTCTTCCCTTCCTTCCCCTTCACTTCCTTTCCCCCTCCCACTCCCTTCAGGTCTACCTTCCCCTTCCTCCCCCTCCCCCCCTCCCCTTCTATCCTTTCCTTTCCTTTCCTTCTCTCTTACTTTCATTTTCTCTCTCTCTCTCTCTCTATTATCTACCTATCATTTATTTGTCATCATCATCTATCTTTATTTTGTATTTTATTGCTTCCATAGTTTCAAGCTGTATACTTGAATCTTGTTCTGTTCTATTCCATTCTATTTCATCCTACATTGTATCCACTCCATTCCATTCTGAATTTGTTTAGCTTGTGGCCACAAGAGCATCTCTTCCCTGTGGATCTCAGAACAATTGGGTAGCAGGTATGTGTGTATGATTTTGGTAATGCCTGTAAGAGTGAACTATGATGTGTTAAACATTTATGGGAAAGTAGTCACTTGGTGACTGATGAATGTTCCTTTCATATTTCATAATGCAGTTTTTTTTAAGTAAATAATAAAAGTTCCCTTAAAAAGTGAATCTTTCTATTTTAGGCTCGGACTCCTTTGTTCTTGATAGAAACCTTCGAGGGCTTTTTGGTTGTCAGAAATCGTTTTGGATATTCTTTGGTTATACCTTAAGATTTCACAAGGAAAGGCCTAATTGACTAGTTTTCTTCAGGTGCTTTATCACTTCCTTTTAAAAATATCAAGAGTGCTTTTTTTAAAAAAATTATTTACTTGAGAGAGAAAGAGAGAGAGAGAAAGAGAAAACATGAGCAGAGGGAAGAGGCAGAGGCAGAGGCAGAGGCAGAGGGAGAAGCAGGTTCCCTGTTGAGCAAGGAACCAGATTCTGGACTAGATCCCAGGACCCTGGGATCATGACCTGAGCAGAAGGCAGATGCTTAACCGACTGAGCCACCCAGGGGTCCTAAGAGTACTTACTCTTTAAGATGATATCTCACTTAGTTTTATTCCTGAACTATTTATTTTATTACTTTTATCTTTTAAGGAGTTAATAATATTTTTCAGTCTAGTGTATTGTTTGTTTTCTGTGTCTACTAGGCCAAAATTAGCATATCTGGGATCTAATGCTCATGTGAGTGTTTTGTTTATCTTAGACTTGTGTTGATTTTTAGCTAACCCTGGATTTCTTATAGTCTAAGAGGTAAAATCTATAGTTGTTCATATTCTTTTATTTTTTATGTTACTTACGTTCCTCCTGGAACTGTGTAAGATTACGACCTTGCATTTGTAGGGGAAGAAAAAAATATTTCTCATGGGCTTCTGGGTGGCTCAGTGGGTTAAGCCTCTGCCTTCGGCTCAGGTCATGATCTCAGGGTCCTGGGACGGACCCCCACATCGGCTCTCTGTTCAGCAGGGAGCCTGCTTCCCCCTCTCTCTTTCTGCCTGCCCCTCAGCCTACCTCTCTCTTTATGTCAAATAAATAAATAAATAAATCTTTAAAAAGTATTTTTCTTTCTACCCTTCTAGGTTTTCAGCTAGGGCTTGATGGGAGAAAAAAGGTACAAAGGCCAGATTTTTCTGTGGCTTGTAGTCTAAAGGCAGGAGTCTTGAGACATATGGGGCATAACACTCCTCCAGCTACCCCGAGGATTTCCTTTTAGGTTTTACCACTAGAGTTTTGCTCTGATGACTATAAATATCCCTCCAGCCCCATACTATTAGCAATCATCCCTCAAACATATGGCCCACTGGTATACATCAGAAGGGTCTCATGACTAATGTTTTACTAGACGGTAGTAAATAACCTTATCTTAATAGTAGCTAACACCTCAAGGTCCTGGAAACCTTGCTTCCAAATTCCTTAAGATTTAACGTTACCCTTAATCCCCACTAAAGAAAAAAAATATATAATCATTTACTCCTTACAACCCCAGTGCAGCTCCTTCTGCCCCCAGATTTCTGTCCCTGTGCTGTTATAAAAGAACAGTTTTGCACTGAAAACTGCTCAAGAATTCTTTCTTGATCCTAGCTAGCTCACGACTCCACATCAGGGCTCTGTAAGGTCAATAAGAGAAAAACAAACACATTTCATTAACATGTTTACCTTGTGTATGCATTGGAGAAACTTGGGAATGAGTGACTCACATTCTTATTTAGAGGCTGGTCTTAGCAAGGAAAGACATTTTGGGGGAAGTGACAAGGCAAAGGAAAAGGACGCTGGGTCTCTACCAGCAACAAATTGTGTGGAAACAACTATAAGGTAAGCTAAGTCTAGTTACCTCAGTTTGGTATGTGGATTTCTCTTGTGCTTCCAGGTTGGATAAGGGACTAAAATTGTCTCTGGTGATTAGCTTTTGTCCTCTCTGGTAGAGAGGGGAAGGGTGAGACTTTGGCAAATTTATGTCTTACTTTTACGCAAATGGGAGAAGGGCAGAGAACATTTTTGTGTCTGCTCGTTCTTAATTGCCTTCAGTCTGAAATAATCCATGTGCCAAACTGGCATATTTTGGAGTGGACAAACTTTGCTAAACTTCACATTTAAGGCAATGAGGTTTGAAAATTAGAGGAAGGTGTTTTTCTTTCAAAGTTGTTCTAAAGAAAAATAAATCAGAAAGTAATATTGATGCATATATGAGATTTAATATCTGGGCTTTTTAAAACAGAGTACAATGAGAATCACATCTCTGATTACACAAAACTAAATACAGATCACAGAGCAAACATAGAAGCGAAAGACTCAGGAGAGAAGGGAGATGGAAATGATATAAAAACCTACTCTGAACTAGACATGGATTTAAAAAGAAAAGCAAATTCCTTTCTTGGATACCATAGTCTTTAGGTGCGTGGATTCTGGAGCCAGATGACCTAGGTTCGGATTATCCGACATCATTTATATAATCGTCTTTTGGGTCCAGTAACCTTCTTAAGTGTGAGATAAGTGGTAATAATAATAATAATAATAATAATAAAACCTTCTTTATGATATTTTAAGGATTAAATAAGTTAATACATTTAAATGTGTGAAACAGTGGTCTGGGAGCTATGAGTATGAAGATGGGTGTGACATATTTTCCGCTCTTTGAGAACCACCACTCTTACAAACAAAACATAAAACGGTGAGAGTTAAATGTTCTAAGACAGACAAATGGATGAGGAGACAGACATGAACAGACAGGGTGGGTGTCGGTGGTTATACTCAGTAAATGAAGAAACAGAGATATAAAGAGTTCGTGATTTATTTTTGATAGCAAGACTGGGGTTGAGAATATGACTCGAAGAGCCATCTCCAGGTAGAGAACGAGGGTTCTTTTCCCACTCAGGCCTCCATCGCTACTAGCTGTGCAAACTCTGGGAAGTGACTCAGACTCTCTGAGCCCAAGTTTGTGTATCTACAAAACAGAGCGAATAATGGTACCCATTTCTGGAACTTGCTATGGGTATCGCAGGAGATGGTGTGTATAGAGAGCTTTATAGAATGCCTTGCTTGCAGCAAGCATTCAATATATCTTGGTTTTTATTAATAGTCATATAAATGTTTTATTTCATTCCAGTACTGCTTGTGGAGAGCAGATTACGTACTTGGAGTCACATAGTCAAGATTAGTTCTATTTTTGTGTACATTTTTTTTTTGTTTCCAGGTAGAGTGTATAAGAAAGAAACAATCAGAAATAATAAATATATAGAGAGAAATACGACCATTACAAAGCAAAGCCTTCCAGAAGTAATTAATTGCAAAATGAAGTGACTTGGGTTTTCCCCTTTCTCTTCAAGCTTCCACACGAGGCTCTGCCATACTTCAAAACACTACAACATATGAGCTTCACAAAGGAGAAGAGAAAAAAAAGGATTTCTGGACAATCCAGTCTGTATAAAATACCTAGGCCAATTCCTGATACTAAAAACTTGTTCACTGTAAGTTAAACTGAGTTTTCATGTGATTATTGAAAATGTCCTCTATGCCATCTTCACAAATACTCACTATCTCCAAACAAAGTAGGTTTGTCAACTTCAAGGTTGAAACAATACCAAAAAAGAGAAAATTTCTCTGGGTGGGGGAAATTTATGGTTCCATCTGTGACTCATTTTTAATAAAGTATCTAAAAATATATGCTTTTGAAGTTTTGGGCCAATTTCAAAATATGAAAAATTTAAATTTATGAAAGCTATTTTTTTGGTTGTTGTTTTTGTTTGAAAGATAATTGTGAACTAAGTGATAGAGAGTGTCATTAAATGCCAAGCGAATTGTGAACTAAGTGATAGGTTCATTAAAAGCCAAGTGAACCATAGGAAGCAAGGCTTCTGTTGAGAAAATCATGCTCCAGTCTTAGGGTGCAGAAGTGCCGTTCCGTAAGCCATTCAGCTGCCGATCCAACCTATGTTCACTAAGCCCTGGGGTGGCGCACAGTCTACACCGGCGTTGAAGGTACCAGTAAACACTGGTCAGGTTCCCACTGGAAAGACAAGACATACAGTCAGATGTCAACCCAATGATACTGTCCAAAGTCAATAAAAATCCCATAATAAGGAATTACAGGGTAGAATGTGATGCATCCCAGAGGAGAGGCATAAGCCGTAAGTTCTGTGCATTAAGGGCAAGAGGAAAACTCTGAGGTTTGCAGGCAGCTGGAAGACTTCATGGGAGAGGCGGGATCTTGGGCTGAAACTTGGTAGGAGTACAGTGTCAGGAGATCTATGAATGTGGTGAGCTCCTGGGGCATAAGCAGGGGTTGGTGCCGTATAATGGGAGCAGGCAGGGATATGTTTGGCACTCAGGACATCCACTGGGGCATCCCTTAGTGTTCCTGGGCTATGAGCTCGTAAAACATGGCAACTGGGGGCCCAGATTCCTCAGGGATGAGGGCAAGAAGTACCCACCAGAGCTCAAGGGGAATCTAAAAGAGTGATAGGGAAGGGAGAGAATGGGTACCACCTGAGGTCTGAGATCCAAAAGCAGCACAGGAGATTAACTTATTCCACTAACCTTCCTCTCATAAATTTCTCCCCAGAAACTGTGACCATCTAGAAAATGGAAGACTATGACAGAGGAGTGAACTTAATGTGCCCTGCACAGAGCACTTTGGATTCCTTTTACCAGCAACTAACCTCTTCCTGTTTGCCACAGAGGACTGTGCCTGGGCCCTGGGGGCTCACATAGAGCAGCCTGTTGTTAATCCTGGGGGACTGTAGTACTGCAAGAGCCCTTCTCCATTGTCTTAAGACAAGAGCACCTCCAGAGTGTAGTTTATACTCCAGAACTTTCTACAGGATTAGGCTGCAGACAAGGGGGCTGCATGGACCTCACACCCTTTCTTGGCATCCTCCCACACCCTTCTCTGCTTCCTTTCCTTCCTTCAGGGTTTCTTGGGGGAGGGGGCACTTCCTCAACCCACCCCTTGTCCTGGACTCCTCAATGCAGGATCTGCTTCTGAAAGGGTAGATGTAATCAAGGTTTCAAGGAGAGGATAAACATGTTTCATTTGCTTGAGAGAACTAGTCTCACTTGGGTACAAAAGGATCCAATGAAAATCTGAAGAAGAGTCTAGAAACCCAGCTGTTGCTACTGCATGGCACACTGCAGACATTTAATGAAGCTCAAGAAATTCATAATTCTTTTTTCGCAGTGTATTGGTGGAGACAGCCTATTGCAGGTGAAGTTGCCTTGGCTCAGCTGAAATGTGACCAAGTCTAAATTCTGTGAATGTATCTTGCAATTCAAAATGTGACTGTACGACGTGTAGGTTAGAGACACTGCCCATGTTGCTCACCCGTGTCTTCTGAGGACTTGGTGGTTCAGGATACTACATGCTACGAGAACTTGTGGTTTTCTAAGAGCCTCCTCTGGCAAGCTATCAAGATTGGCCTGTTAGGTGGGCTGTAAATGTTGGGGAATTAATATCCTCAGAGCAGTTCTCATCTAATGAGTGTTAGTGCTTGAAACAGCCCAGATTTCTCAGTTTTTCAGCCATCTCTGAGAGGTGTACTACACTGCCCCCTGGAGGTTGAGAGGCATCTCTCAAGGGTTCTCGACTCTGGCTTCATGCCTCTTCCCATTCTCCATCCCCGTGCTGATATTTGCTAGGATCTTATTCCAAGTCTCTTTGCAATGAATATTGTCGTCAGAATCTGCTTCCTTTTTTTTTTTTTAAGATTTCATTTATTTATTTGAGAGACAGAGATCACAGGCAGGCAGAGAGAGAGGAGGAAGCAGCCTCCCTACTAGCAGAGAGCCCAATGTGGGGCTCAATCCCAGGATTCTGGGATCATGACCCCAGCTGAAGGCAGAGGTTTCAACCCACTGAGCCACCCAGGCACCCCAGAATCTGCTTCTTGGGAAACCCACATGAAGACAGACAGTTGGGACCTCAGAACTTCCATATTGCCATGGATGTTCTCTGCGGAGATGGAGTTCCTTTAAAAGGCAGTTTACCAAAAAAAAAAAAAAAAAAAAAAAAAAAAAAAAAAAAAAAAGGCAGTTTACCTGTGGTGCTGCTGGGCAGGTTCAGAGCACACTCCTCTGGAAAATGTTTCAGTCACTGTAACTCGTGTTTATGAACATGGTTAGTCAGGATAAAGATTTTTTTTTTTTTCCTTTGACTCTGGTCTGAATAATCATGAGTGGTATTGGAAGCAGAATGTTTCAGCAGAAGGAAATTAAGGAAATCACAATCATTCTCGAAGTGGTTGATTCAGCAAGTCACTGATTCAGCAAGTATTTATCAAGTCTTATTTATGCACAGGGCACTGTGTGGTGCCAAGATAGTTGTAATTGTAAATTTGATTTTGGAGAATGCATCCCATAGTCGTGAAAGCCAGGAGGATATTCAAGTTGGTTAACTAAAAAAGAATGAACAGATTTGCAAGCATGCAACTTGCTCAGATACTCTCTCTGGAATCAGGATCTAAGGAGGAATTCCTTCCTAGTTTTTTGTTGTTGTTGTTTTGAGTGAAGAGAGACAATTGCCAAAGAAGGGCATATCCAGACCCCTAAGGTGGCTGGCTAGGGGGTGCTAACGTTCATTAAGCTTTGTGAAATGCAACACAGTTCTTTAAAAATAAATCACTCTATTTCATATTCTACCTCATACAGTCTTTAGTTTTTCTAATCACTTTCCATAAGCTTGTTTTGTCTTCACAACACAATAGTGAGATGTGTCGTATCATCCCACTATATTATATAACTATGAAGGGACATAGTAAGTTCACCCACTTATTAATGTCACAAGTGTTCATTGCATGATTGTAGTGTGTCAGACACTGCTTCTGGGCACACTGCAGACATTTAATGAAGCTCGATAAATACATAATTCTTTTTTTGTGGTGTATCAGCTGAGACGGCCACTCATTACCACAACCCCCATCTCCTCTTGTTATGAAAAAACAATAGAGAATACATGGTCTCAACTTGCAGGGAGTTCTGGTTTATTTGCAGAAACAGGCAAAGAAAGAGGAATTTTCCAAATGGAACGGTAAGTGATAAGAAAGGAGAGAGTATGGGGTGGAGGGATCCCAGTCCATTCAGATTTGGGAAGGCTGGGAAAACAAGTGGGGCCAGGGATGATCCCACGATACCTGTCATCTAAATCTCATATGTATGTGCTTTAAGGATTTAGCTAGAGAACGGGCACTGGAGGCAGAGGGAAACACAAGAAAGTGTTTAGACATGGAAGAGAGCATGGGGTGTTTGGGAACTATGAGTGTTCCATAGAGCTTGGTGCAGAGTTTGCTGAGGGCTGGCAAAAGAAAGGAGATGAGTCAGAACATGAAGGGCTTGAATGTTCTGCTATGCAAGAAGACCATTTTGGAAGGATAACAAGAAGGGACAGAAATTTTTTAACATATTAGTAAAAAAAATAAGATTTTCACTTTAGTTTGCTTTGACTCTTCCATGGAAACTGAATTGTGGGTGAAAAGACTGGAAGGCAGGAGACCAATTAGGAGGTGGTACAGTGGCCTTGGAAGGATCAAGTGATAGAGTGATTAGGCTGGCATCAGTGGAGATGGAGAGATGTTGGTAGAAGTGTTAAGAGGGGAAGAGAGGTTATGTGTAAGGAGGGGTGTGGGGGGGCACAGAAATTAAGTGCACTTTATGCATAAGGGAGTGCAAAGTTGAGGAAGGAGACATGACTTAGCCTTGCTTCAGGGGTGACTAGAAATTTCATTCCTTTTGCTATTTCTTCTGGTTGAAACTCTGTTACAAGACTTTTGATCACGTGTGACAAAACCCAGAAAACTCTCTCTTCTGGTCTGAATTTGCCAACAGGGGAAAACAGACCCTTCGGCTTCCTGTTCTTTATCTCATGGTTGATTAATAGAGATTAAAACTCTATGCTCTCAGAAGTATGCCGTATTTGGGAAAAACATCCATTTCCTGTTTTGAAGCCTATAATTTATGTTTGCAGCTTGCAAAACCACAGCGTAAACCACCTCATATAAAAGCTTATATTTAAAAGCTCCAAAGATATTTAGAATGGGGTTGATACTGCTTGTGATAGTCTCCATCATATTAGTTTCCTAACTTGTCTGGTTTTTGTCTCAGATAGTTTGGTGCCATGACCCAGGATCTGAACTTATCTTCAGATTTTCATTTACCCTAGCCAGGTCATAAGGCCACTTGGAGCCTTTTGTACTCCATTTCTGGCTGGAAGTCCAGAGATCTAAAGGTGAGTCCTGATCCTGGTCCTATATGTTCCAAACTCTTATCTGTTGGAAGCACAGTAAGATTTTGATTTTTATTCTTTCTGAGTACTTTAGTTGATTTCCAGTGGTGGGATTTTTGGTGTGTGTGTGTGGTTTTTTTTTTTTTTTTTTTTTTTAATGTTTAAACCATTTGGCTATTTCTGTAAATGAATTAAATGGTTTTTTGATATTTTGTCTCTATTAAATGAAGGATGATGGAAAATCGAGTTTGCGACTCTTTTCTTTTTATCCATTTTTCTCCATTTTGAATTCAAATCCATTAAGAATTTATACCTATTAGTAAGGAAAGAACTCTTTATATGAAAGTGAGTTTTGTATTTCTGGGTTTACCCCTGATGTATGGACTGAAAGTTTGGAATTGAAGGTCTAAGTTTTCTAGATCTAGGTGTATGTTTATGTGTCTACAGGTATTTAATATTTTTCTACTTCCAGATGGTATTACTAAATTAGATTACACAATTTTTTAAAAAAGTTCTGCTCTAATTGACAGAGCTAAGGTCTTATATGAATGAGACTATTCCTAAAACTTGTCAAATATTGAAAAAATTAAATTTTGAATATTTCAATGTGCTCAAAACACTTTCTTATAGGCAAGTTACTCAAATGTTCTAAGAATTCAAGTTTACATAATTTAGGTAACTTTGGCAAATGAGACTAATTTAATATTGTTGGTTTAATAAGAACATTGTCAACATTAAATGTAATAAAAATGTACATTCTTATTTTACTTGGGCATGTTTTTCCTCAACTTGTGAAGGTTCTGAATTGATATGCTATCATTTCAGTTACTATATTTTAAGATTATAAAAAATGTAAACTTGTGTTTAGTCAAATTAAGTCATTATGTGGACAAACTTTATTTCAAAAGTAATTATGTTTTGTAGCATGTCAGCTTGAAGACAGTTTCCAAATCAATTGGTAACTTAAAATATTGGACTGATGCTAAATTTAGTTAATTCATAAATCATTATGTATCTATATCATATCTAAGTAGGATAAGACATTAAAACTTTAATTGCTAAATAACAATCTCATTCTTATATATTTTTGCTTCTTATTTTTATATAATACAGACAGGCTGTATATTTGGGTCTATTAATGGACATGTTCATTTTTGCCACATTGAGATGCTATACTATGAGGGATGTTGACGGCTATAAAAAGATATAAGATATATATTTAAAAGCTCTGCTAGTCTGCTAGAAAATACTGGTATATAGAAAGACAGTTTACAGTTATTTACTAACAGACACTCCTTCTTTGGCCATACTTTAGTCAGGCTCCCGTGAGTCTTCTTCAAGATCAGGCCTCCACCTCGGACTGCTTAGCCCCATTTTAACAAAGAAGCCTAAGCTACTTAAGTAACAACCGCCTCCCTTTATATCTGATTGTCCTTGTTATATGATCAAGCTCTTGTACCTTGCCCTGGATATCTAAGTCCTTGGTCTGCTTTTATTAAGAGTCCTGTTAAGCCAGTTTAGCAAGAATCCCCCTACTTTGGTATCTAAGCAAGTTCCTCTCAGTAATTTTCCTCGCTGGTCTGTCCTCACTTGGCTCCTTGGCTGCAGATCTCCAGTTGTCTGTGCCGTATGGAATGGGACTCAGGGCTCTTCTGAAGTCTCTCTTCTCTATGCAGTAGCTCTAATAAGATCTGCCTCACCATTTTGACACATGCCCTGGGAATACCTCTTCTTTTATACCACCTCCTAGTCCTCTCGGTGCAATAAAAGCAGCTGTAGTGAAAACTTAGAATCAATATATGTGAATGAGGCTCTATTAGGAGCAAGAGCAGCAGAGAGGAAAAAACTTTAGATGCAAAGCATGCAGGAGGTATTTTGTTAAGGAAAACAAGAGAAGCTTTGTTCCAAAGTAAAATGACTCATTCCAAAATGAAAGAGAGAGGGAGAAGTTTATGACAAAACTTGTCTGGAGAGACAAAGTTGCAGATGGTTCACGGAAAGGGAATTTTACTTCTTATAGTCAAAGCTGGCGGAGGTTTACGAGTTTATTTATAAGATTTTTAGTAAGAGTGTTAGTACCAAATATGCTGTTTCAAAACTAGCATTTGGTTTTCACTTTATTAAAATGACAATTTTTTCTTGGAATACTGGTGTTCTCTTAGTAAGTGCTTGTAAAGTACTTTCCTCTACCTTGAGAATAATCTGCCTAGAAAATAACTATTCAGGGTCTTATTAGAATAATTTCTGTATTTGTTGATTTTGTCATCCCCTTAATAATTTGAGGGAATAAAGCCTTTTCACTTAAAAAGAACTGAAAGTCTTTAGAGTCACATACCTCTTATATCTACTTTAAAATTTATATTGTCATTTTAGTTAACTAGATAACCAACTATTTTTCTTAGTAGTCCACGATCTTATGTAATTAAGTGTTCAAACTTGACCCTTTTCATATTTTACCTTCCAGAGCTCAAATCATAAATATCACTTGCCACGGAAGTTGTCAAGGAAAAAAAAAAAAAAAAGTTGAGTCTGGACCCAAGTAAGGGAAGACATTATCGAATGAAACTATTGCAGAGAGCTGCTCAAAGCCCAGGCCACAACAGTTTCAGGCAAGGGGAGTGGGAGTGAAGCTTCTGTAAGCAGAGACCTTGGGATAACTGTCTGTGGAAAGCAAAAGCATGATGTCATGTTAACAGCTGGTGTGCGGGAGAGACTTGGAGCTTAATGAACGGCATCAAATATTGTACAAACAGAAAACTTGAGGCAGAAAATTTGGTTTGTGCTCAGGCATATGGGCTTGGGATTCTGTACATCAGATGAAGGAAACAAGCTAAAGTGTACCTAGGATTGGGACCTGGTGGTCTTCAGCAAAGCAACCTAAACTCGTGTGAAGCACAAAGTTCCATCAGCCTTTCAGTCCCTCTCCTTGTTCAAGGTGGGTTCAGAGACATTCTCTGTGAACAATTCAGAGATGAGGAATAACTCCAACAAGAGATGGCTGAGTGAAACTGACCTCAGTGTCTACATTTTCTTAGTGATATCCCTAGTGGACGGCTAGTTTACCATCGGTTTGGTATGTAGGCAAAGATCAGTTGTTTTAGTGTCCTTCAATGGAATGCCAAAAATAAAGAAGATAAATGTTAATAAAAAGGAATGTATTAAAATAAAGACCCCAGGGTTGAACCCTAAGACTATCTAGTCCTGTGAAAAAAGCTGAACTGTCCTGCTGATTATGTTGTCCTAGTCTGGGTTACCTCCCTTGTAAGGACATGCATGGCATGAGCATTTCACCAGACTTTCTGTGACTCAGAGTCACTTTTAGTGACTTTTAGTGACTCAGACGGCTGCTTGTCCAGGGACAAGTCTGGTCCCTGCAAGAACCGGTGCAGTGTTCCTTGAAATCCTGGGGAGGGGGCGGGGGAAGACCAGTTACAAGGCAACTTAGAGTCCTAATAAGGATCTGGGTAATCATGTTCTCATTCTCAGTGACTTGAAGTCAGGAACAAGGGAGAAAAGTTGGACAGGTTAGTTTGAAATATTTGTAGTCAGATATTGAAGGAAACAGGAAGAACTGAAAATTTGATGAAGGTTGACAATCTGTAAATTAACAGACACAGATTTGATTTATAAGTGGGTAGCAATACTAGTTTATCCATACTGGGAAAGGAAGCTAATTAGTGTCTATCAGACAAGACAAAGTTTGCATATCGACCAATTACCTGCAGTTTACAGAGGTGCAAAAGAGCTCAAAGGCAATGAATAGGGTCAGAATCTGATAATCCAGAAGAACATGCTTAGTTTCCCATTGAAACACAAAATGCTCTTACAGTCCTTCTTCCCCTTTTGATCAAAGACAATCTCAAAGAAAGATTATTCTTGATCACAAAACAAGGCTGCTTTCATTAGACATGGCCTGGTTGTTTCCATAGATGCAGCAAGAATGACAAGTCACCACACAAATCTTCTATTTGCTTTGTTGGACATTTTCATAAAGATACCTAAGATTTGACTTTTCAAAGCCTCTTGAGGATAGGAAGCCAAGCCAAAACCTCACCATCATTTTTCACCTGTGGTATCTAGGGATTTGGTGGAAAGCCTTCTCTTCCTGAGGTCCCCCAAATATCCCAAGATTCCTGAGCCCACTAAGAAGTGACTTCCTTGCTCACGTATGAGGCTGGGAACCCTATGAAGCCAGTTACTAGGCCAGTTTCCCCAAGAAGGACTTTGTAAGGCCCCATAAAGTCTACCTTAATTCCTGAAAAGTGTGTGGTCACATCTAATGAAATGAGCATCCTTCTCAACTATGCCATTCTAGGCAACACCAGTCTTGATTGTAGTGTGTCCATTTTGTTCCGATTAACAAGGTAAACAGACTCTTACTGAATCTATGCAAATATCTAGAGTGTCACAAAAACAGGGATCCTCAATAAGAATTCCCCAAATTTCACAGGGAAGCCAGTTTAGAAAAGATCAATGTTTCATTTCTGCTTTACAAGAGCACAGTATAATAAATTGTTATGAGTGATAGATGGCTTGAGAGAAAAGAGCTCAATGCTCTGTTTTCTGGATATTCCCTTACATCCAGAAAACAGAGCATTAAAGCATAACCACTGTTCCAAGCAAGGCCCACGTCCAACTAGTTTATTCACTTCGTTCAGTTCTTTGTGATTAATTCTTGTTCCACTTGATTTGGGGTTAGCTTCTTGACTAGATGTCTGGAACTCCTGACTCAGCTCACTGGTAGGATCTCATAGTTATTGAAGTAATGCCATCAGAATCCTGTGCCCGAGAGGACCTGGCATAGTCTTCTTTACCAGACTCTTAGACAGGGATCTGATCTGAGAACATTTGTTGAAGATGGAACACTTTGCCTTATAGCTGAGTCCAGGTGACTTCATGGAAGCATCAGGGTAAAATAAAGCATACAAGCTCTCTGTAGATGATGAAAGACCAAAAATGTCTATTGTTTATTCTCTATTGATATTTTTCAAAAAAGAATAATCTGAGGAAAGTTCATTATAAGAATGATAGAATAATAGAATTGACAAACATATTGGATTGTCTGCATAACATGCAAAACAAAACCAAGTCAATCCAAAAAAGTTTTTGATGAAATATGTGTAAGCATAAAGATTTATGCCTATTTCAAAGAAGAGTAGAGATCACATCTAATTTATGAAAGCAGATAAACATAATCTTCACAAGGATAATATAACATATAAATATTCAGAAATGTTAGATACCATATATACCAGCATAAAGTTAGCATATACTAAGAATATATCAAGATTATCAAGTAAATAGATTCAATACATCTGAAGTAGGTTCTAAACATCAGTAGTAGATTAATAAAATCTAGGATAAATGACCTGAACTTCCAGTAGAGCACTACTGCCTGAAATACACTAGATTCAAGTTAAAAAAATAAAGTTGAAACCAAGTTAATGTTTTTTTTTCTAAATAACTGAAATTATGAGTGCTAATACAATCTGCTTTTGTCTTATAGGCAAAGCAACACCAAGGTTATGATAAATAGAAACATGTCATGGACAGCAAAAATATTAACCATTGTCTTAAACATTCCTATACAGAACATAGTTGTTTAAATATTTATGTTAAGGACATTTTACCCATCCAAATTTAGCCTAAGGAAATCTAGGTATTTCTTCTGATTTGAGAATATTTCCCATAACTCATCGTCAGAAACATAAATAACCATCATTATTCCTAACATTTATACTTTTTATAAAAGAGATTTTTGGGGGACCCTTTGAGAAATCTCAAAAACAATTCTGGGTCCTGACAAGGCTAATCAAGCTTTGAGTTTGATGCAATGTTAAGACAGCAAGGCCCTCAAACCCATGTACAATTTCTGTCCCTTATTTGTTTGTCTCAAGTGCAGAACATGCCCCATGTGCTTAACCACAAACCAAGACTTCCTGCCTTGACTTCTGTTAGTAAAACAATTGGTGAAGGTTAAGTTTCAGGACCCCCCTCCCACACCAGCTTTTACCTCCCCACCTCCTACTGTCCACAGCCACCTATCCCAGGCATCTTTGCATTTAAAAATTTTGCTCAGGGGCGCCTGGGTGGCTCAGTGGGTTAAGGCCTCTGCCTTCGGCTCAGGTCATGATCCCAGAGTCCTGGGATCGAGCCCTGTGTCGGGCTCTCTGCTCCACGTGGAACCTGCTTCCTTCCCTCTCTCTCTCTGCCTGCCTCTCTGCCTACTTGTGATCTCTCTCTTTCTGTCAAATAAATAAAATCTTAAAAAAAAAACAAAAGTTTTGCTCATCCATCCCTCCCCTGAGACATTTCAGACTTAGTCTTCAAGCATTTTCCTATTATGATACTCTCCTCCTCCTATTGCAATAATTCCCTTAAAGAAATCCCTCATGTTAATATCCAGATTGTATTTCTTTTTCTTTGACAAGGATGATGCTGTGATTCTGCCCCCAGGACTTTGTTCTCTTCATGCAGGGGTCAATGCCATCTTAGCAGATGCTGGGTCCTTTCCTGGCTTGGAAGTCATGATCCCAGACTGTGAGTCTAACTCCTGGTACAGTGTTTCAAACATGTGTCTGTTGTAGCGTGGTAAAGATTTGACTTTATTCTTCATTTTCATCATTTTCCTTCCTTCTACTTCTCTGCCTTCTTCTGGCTTTCCTGGGTATGATTAAAGCCTCTGACTCCCTCCTGGGATAGACATCTTGGTAAAGATACTTAGACCAACAGGTATTTGTTTCACTATCATATTACCATTCCTTTCATTGTTCCACACTCTCTTGCCTGTGAGGGATGTGCTTGAACATTATTCACACTGATTTCTCCCAATCTCTTCGAAATGACAAAATTTCACTAAAAAAATAAATAAATAAAAAGTTTAAAAAACTTAAAATTTCAATGGCCTCTTTGAGGGATTAAGGATCTTTGCAAATTAGCTCATTCTGAGCTAGAATCTACTTGCTCAGATCATTCTGAGCAAGCAACGACTCCAAGATCGCATCCAAAGAGTGGACTGCTTTTATTGTTTGGTATAAAGAAACAGAACAATACCTGTTCCACAAAAACTTTCAGAGACCACTGCTTCCTTCAAAGACCAGATCCTTTCCTCAGTGTCTTCTAAAATCTCTGCCTTCCATGGCCACCCCTTAACTTCTGCCTCCTTTTTTCCATTCTCAACCTTCACTTCGGCTCCCTAGAATCCTTTTTTCTTCCCGCTGCAATACCTCTACCTCCTCCTCTTCAATAGCCACCCCCTGCCAGGCCTTCCTTTTCTCATTCATGCTCCTCAACTTCCTGTAGACAGCTGAGGTTTAAGTCCCCCACCACTGTTGGGGTTCTGAGGAGCTCAGTGACACCAAGACAAAAGCTTGTGCTGAAAAAGCTAACTGGAAACAGACTGCATGTTTTCAACACTCAGATGGACTTTGGAGATCCCAGATGGCTGCTTGGTTGCTTCTCTGCCCCTCTCCCAAAATGCAGTCCACAGCCTCCATAGGATTACATGTCAGGGCAAAACACATCTTAAGGATCTCCTCCACAAATACTGAGGAAACTTGTTCAGCTCTTGCACTGAGCAAGTTACTTCAAGTTGCCCCATCTGCCAAAAATGTAATCTTTGTAAAAATATAAAAGGGAGGCAAGGAGTAGAGTCAGCTCTTTTCTATGAGCCAGTGAGTTTTGAGTTTTTATGTTTATGTCTGAATAAGGGCTAAGATTTTTTAGTTAATAATTAAAGCTAGAACCCTCTTACGTTGTTGGTGGGAATGCAAGTTGGTGCAGCCACTTTAGAAAACAGTGTGGAGATTCCTTAAGAAATTAAAAGTAGAGATACCTTATGACCCTGCAATTGCACTACTGGGTATTTACCACAAAGATACAAATGGGTTGAAAAGACAGGCCATATGCACCCCAGTGTTCATAGCAACAATGGCTACAATTGCCAAATTGTGGAAAGAACCAAGATGCCCTTCAACAGATGAATGAAAAAAGGAGATATGGTCCATATATACAATGGAATTTTACACCTCCATCAGAAAGGATGAATATCCAACTTTTGTATCAACATGGATAGGACTGGAGATTATGCTGAGTGAAAAAAGTCAAGCAGAGATAGCCCATTATTTTATGGTTTCACTTACTTGTGGAGCATAAGGAATAACATAGAGGACATTAGGAGAAGGTAAGGAAAAGTGAATTGGGGGAAATCAGAGGGGGAAATGAACCATGAGAGATTGTGGACTCTGAGAAACAAATTGAAGGGTTTGGAAGGGAATGGGGTAGGGGAAGGGGTGAGCCTGTTGGTGGGTACTAGGGTGGCATGTATTGCATGGAGCATTGGGTATGGTGGATAAACAATGAATCTTGGAACACTGAAAAAATAAAAGAAAAAAAAGAAAAAGATTAAAGCTAGAAGCTCTTTGTGTCTATATGTGAATGTATGTTCTATTATGCATGTGTAATATTTTCCTACCTCTAAATATTATTATCACATTAAAATCTAAGATCTTTTAAAGGAGCTCCTTTTGGATTGGCTAAGAGAGAAGTAAGAGTTTATATAATTTTAATATTCCTGAAATTCCCAGAAATTAAGACAATTAAATCCCTAATATGTTCAATATGGGAGGGGGAAGTATTCCTGTAGAAACTTAGCAAAATGCTTTTAAAATTCAAGCCCACATGATTTAAGTTAATCTTTGACAAATGAGATTATTTTAATGTTGTTGTTTTAATAAATGCAGTTATGCCTTTTGAGTTATGAACTTTGCAAGAATACTTTTTTAGTTTACTCAAGTATGTTCTTCCTAACTCAATCAGATTAAGTTTACTTTTTGCTTGATAACAAGTATATTTAAAGAATGTGCCTGATATGTTCATGGCATATCATGTCTCAGAATTATGTTGTATCTGATTTTTTTTCCTCTATAAAGATAATGCTAATCCATTTTCACAAATTAGATAAAACATCCAGTCTTCTTTTTTTCTTTTTTCTTTATTAAGTTATATTAGTCACCATACACTACATCATTAGTTTTTGATGTAGTGTTCCATGACTCATTGTTTGCGCATAACACCCAGTGCTCCATGCAATACATGCCCTCTTTAATATGCATCACCGGGCTAACCCATCCCTCCACCCCCCTCTCCTCTGAAACCCTCAATATGTTTCTCAAAGTCTATAGTCTCTCATAGTTTGTCCCCCTCTCTGATCCCCCTGCTTCATTTTTGCCTTCCTTCTCCTAATGTCCTCCATGTTATTCCCTATGTTCCACAAATAAGTGAAACCACATGATAATTGTCTTACTCTGTTTGACTTATCTCACTCAGCATAATCTCCTCCAGTCCCATCCATGCTGATGCAAAAGTTGGGTATTCATCCTTTCTGTTGGCTGAGTAATATTCCATTGTATATATGGACCACATCTTTATCCATTCATCTGTTGAAGGACATGTTGGCTCTTTTCACAGTTTGGCCATTATGGACATTGTTGCTATGAACAAGGGCATATGGCCCTTCTTTTTACTACATCTGTATCTTTGGGGTAAATAGTAGTACAATTCCTGGGTCATAGGGTAGTTCTATTTTTAACTTTGAAAATAGGATTCCTCATTCTGTTTGGCATGTTTTGTCTAAAACTTTCTAAACTGAGTTTTTTTTAAGTCTCATATAAATAATCATATATCGTTATCAACTGTACTAGTCTAATAGTGACTTATGATCAGATCTTCCACTTTTAAAGTTATAAAAACAATGCACTAACCATGGCTATTTTAAGTTTTCTGTCACTTACAAGTAGTTTTCTGCTTTACTCTGATGTTTCCCAAAAAGCCTTTGCAAGTCAGCTACTGGCTAAGTGCTCTGCTTTCAACAAAAAAAGGACTATCCTAGAAACCTATGCAAGTGGACCATGACACATATACTTGGATACAGAATTCTGATGGCATTGCTTCAATAACTATGAGATCCTACCAGTGAGCTGAGTCAGGAGTTCCAGACGTCTAGTCAAGAAGCAGATGTGTTCATGAGACTACTAATCCCAAATCAAGTGGAACAAGAATTAATTACAAAGAACTGAATGAAGTGAATAAACTGGTTGGACATGGGCCTTGCTTGGAACAGTGGTGATGCTTTAACACTTTGTTTTCTGGATGTAAGGGAACATCCAGAAAACAGAGCATTGAGCTCTTTTTTCTCAGCCATCTATCACTCATAACAATTTATTATACTGTGCTCTTGTAAAGCAGAAATGAAACATTGATCTTTTCTTCCCTGACTCACCCTGTGAAATCTGGGGAACTCTTATTGAGGATCCCTGTTTTTGTGACACTCTAGATATTTGCAAAGATTCAGTAAGAGTCTGTCCACCTTGTTAATAGGAACAAAATGGACACACTACAATCAAGACTGGTGTTGCCTAGAATGTCATAGTTGAGAAGGATGCTCATTTCATCAGATGTGACCACACTTTTCAGGAATTAAGGTAGACTTTATGGGGCCAATGCTTACAAAGTCCTTCTTGGGGAAACTGGCCTAGTAACTGGCTTCATAGGGTTCCCAGCCTCATAGGTGAGCAAGGAAGGTCACTTCTTAGTGGGCTCAGGAATCTTGGGATATTTGGGGGACCTCAGGAAGAGAAGGCTTTCCACCAAATCCCTAGATACCACAGGTGAAAAATGATGGTGAGGTTTTGGCTTGGCTTCCTATCCTCAAGAGGCTTTGAAAAGTCAAATCTTAGGTATCTTTATGAAAATGTCCAACAAAGCAAATAGAAGATTTGTGTGGTAACTGGTCGATATGCAAACTTTGTCTTGTCTGGTAACCAAGCTTTCTCATTTCCTGTGCAAAAGCTTGTTTGGTGTTAACTTCTAAACTGAACTGCATTTTCTCACCTTGTACATCTTGTCAATGCTTACCAAATTTTCATTTCTTCCAGTTTCCTTCAATATTTGGCTAAAAATTAATCTTAGCCTCTAAACAAGCTTTCCAATTTTTTTGTATCGTTGAGTTGGAATTACTGGGAGCTACAAATTGATTGGCAGGTTTTTACTGGGACTGTAAAGTTGCCTTGTAATAAATTTTTGCCTTCAAGATCTGAAGAGTTATTATAAGCTCAAGCCTAAGAACTTTTCATAATACTAGAAAGACTCATTATTCCAGCTGATTATTCATGGTCCAGTTATTTCCCTGGAGAGGCCACTGTTTGGACTACCAATGATGTCTGGTGAAATTCTCAGGTCATTCATCCTTATTGGACTAGTAACCAATGCTATGGACAATACCACAAATACAATTGACATCTCAGCTCCAAAAAACTCAATGAATGGTATGAGACTGAATATAAAAATAAGCAGTTGTTAGACCATATACAGAAATAGAGCTCTGACATGCAGCCTCTATAGCAATTAGTCTAATAAGGCACACAACCTGTTTAGCATCAGTCCCAAATCAGGATCTGGTCAATATTTCACAGCTGCCCTAATTTTTGCCTATACTTCTAACTTAGGATGAACCATAGAAAACCAAATATGTACTCCTGACCAATCATATAGGGTGGCCCACTTCTAGTTGGTCCTCTAGTTTCTGTAAGCCAATAGCTTCCAATTGGGGCACACCTGAAGCCTTTCCTTTTTCCACTCTAGAGCATTTCACTACTTAACCTGTGTTTGAGTTTCTGCTCATCTCAGGTGATGGTGGTAACTAGCTTGATATCGCAAGCTCTGAATAAATGTTTGTGTTCATTTCAGTGATTTTCATTTATTACCACAGTTTCTTGGGAGTTTCCATCAAGACACAGTTTGCACTGACCATCACCATGGCCTCCAGTTTTCAACTGGGCACCTAGAACCTATTATGTCTCACTGCTTGCTACTTATCAAGTCCACAGTGAATGGTAAGTCAGCACAGACCTGAACTCCACTCTTTTCTGTTGAGTTCTTTGGTCATTCTTCTGAGTTTGGTACACAGGTTTTGTTATCAGTGCCCACCCATTTGTTTGGAAAATGGGTGGGTCTTTTCATTCCTTTTTGTTACATTTGTGTTACTGCTTTATGAAGTGCTTCCTAAAAGTGCTATATGTCATAAGAAGGAGAATCATATGATATAACACAGTCATATGTCTTCTAAGCCTTTTGTTGATGGCAGCCTCACAGACCAAAGAGTTTGCTGTTTTTATCACAACTGCCCATTTGGACAAACTTTGTTGTAAGTCACCAGTAAAACTGGATGAGGTTCTCTTTCCATCTCAAATTTTGGTCCTGAGGGCTTTGTTCCCCCCTCCTTTTTGATTCAGAAAGAGCATTCTTTCTCGTATTCCATGAGCCAGAAGGCACAGATTGTCAAGTCTGTTTTTGGAGGTGACCAATCATGAGTTTGGGGTTTGAGATAGGAGCTGCACAAACGTTTCATTTCTACCAGCACTGCCAGCTCTCGTGAGATAATCTAAGCATCAATTTTCTCCTTTTCTGGGGAAACTTTGGCTTCATATATCTACCCTTATGACAGTGCTTACTCCAATACTTACCTTTCCAAATAACATAATTTTTCCCAAGTATGATTTAAGCCTTTAATGGGCACTTGAGGTGGGGGGAGGCGTTTGACTTCCATAAAATTGTTCTTTTGAAAATTTCCTTAGAAAAGAAAGGAATGTGATTTCTCAGTTCACAAGGGCAGCATTTTTTGATTGGTATACAGAGGCCTCCAAAGAAAGTTTAAATAAAATATTACTTTACAAAAAGATTCTTTGACCAAAGTTATGAGGAATTAGACAAACTTAAGCAACAAAGTAATTTCCCTAGCAAGCCCTCGTCTTCTTTGTCCTTCAACTTTCCCCCTATATCCTGTTATCCCTCTTCCCTCTTATCCTTCCAATCTCTTTCTTTCCACAACTCTATCAAACCCTCTATCTGCTTCCCCTTATCCAGACCCTTTACCTTTCCTCAACTCTTCTAAAACCACCAAAGTCTGTTGCCTTTAAAAATCCATCCTTCCCATATACTAGGTATGCAGGGAACTACAAAATATAAACCTTGGACTCAAGCTGTATTATGAGCTATAAAGATTGCTCTAAGCCTAGACAAGACCAGCAAATACTCATAAAATAATTTAGAATTCTTTTTGGTGCATATGACCCAGAGTTACTTGACCTATAGCAACTTGTACACATGGTTGGTTGGAAGCTCAGATGCTGAATCCTGTGTGGCAAAGCTGATTGGACCTACCCAGAATGGGACCTACAGGATCCTTCTTTCCACAATAAGCTCAAGACTCAAAAAGAAGTTCCCGAAGCAGGGCAAAGTCTCCTGAACCATACATGAAACGTTTCTAATAAACATTGATTGGACCATCATTTAATCATGCAATAAATTAAAGATGAAATGATGGGATATATTTTTTAGGATAGACTAAACCACATCTTTCCAAAAAGTTGTAGGTGTGAAGATGCTGATTGAACAGCAGCCCTTGCATCTCATTTTGCCAATGGAGCTGAACCTGAAACTGGGCACCTAATTCAAAGGAATTAGAATAGGAAATAGCCTCATTATCTGAACTAAAACATCTGACATAACATTTTGAAATAGTTTTAGGATGAAAATGAGACAAGACTTAAACTTGTGGCCCTAAAGATCAAATAGCTAAGCAGACCACTTCTCAACCAGCCACCTATTGATAAGGACACTTGTAGATATTGTAAAAAGAAGGGACACTGGGGAAGAAAAATTGTTTCATCCTAGCAAAACAAACAAACAAACAAACAAACAAACCCATCAATTTAGATCAATAAGGAAGGAAAATGCATTCAATATTCTGGATTACTTTTAAGCAAACAAAGTGAATTATAAATATAAATGGTCAATCTCAGTAAGTCTTGATAGATAATGGGTACTACTCTTTCTATGTTAAATTGTACTGCCATTACTCAACCTCTTCCTCAGAGAAAACAGCACACAGGAGCAGGCATTTTAAATAATTCAGTCCTTAACTGTAACCCTTGTATACTTTACTGAAAAACTTTCATTTTTTGCTTTGTGATACCACACTTGCAAAGTTAATAAGGAGATATATGCTTTGCAAATGGCCTTTGCAAATACACATGGAAGGAACAATTTCTTGGGATTTGAGAGGGCTCCTTTATTCATAATCAAGTTGTTTTTATTCTGGATATACCTTTGCCTTCTCTATAATATTTAATACATTCCTCCAATAAAGATCTTGACACCATACTTCACACTTTATGGGCTAAAACTTCCAGCACTGGAAATGGAACATAATTGTAAGAGAACCTATTAAAATTCAGCTAGATCTTACCAAACCATCACCCAAGCTTTCCCAATATTCTTTGAGGCCAAACATAAAGGAAGAGCTCAAACTTATCTTCAAAAACCCTATATTCAAAGATCTTCTCATAGTTTGTAGTAGCCCTTGTAACACTCACATTTTGCCAAATGGATGAAAATATAAATTGTTGAAGACTTCAAAACCATCAACAAAATTGTGATTTTTTTTCCCAATTTATTTATTTTCAGAAAAACAGTATTCATTATTTTTTCACCACACCCAGTGCTCCATGCAAGCTTTTGTTTCTTTGTAGTTTCTTAGTAGATACCATCCTGTCATCTATTATGCTTATAGTCACTTGCTTCACTGTAGTGGATCTTTGCCTTGTCTTTTTCAGCATATCTAAGAGGACCAAGAAAGTCAACACTTTTTTACCTTCCACCAAGGAGAATAACATCCCTGGGCAGTCATGCCTCAGGAGTACACTGAAGCCATCTACTATTTTTCTCAGGTCTTTAATCACGACTTATAAGATGCAAATTTCCCTTGTGATTCAGTTCTGATTAATAATATAATATAATGTAATATAATACAACAGAGCTCTTATTTTGTTCAGGGAACAAGGAAGTTGTAAAAAGATCATTTGCTTATTCTCAGCGTTAATAGGAAAAGAACATGATGCTTCAAAAGATAAATTACAAATGTCTCACAACACAGTCCTTTATTTAAGAAATGGCCTATCTAATGAAGGAAATATTTTCCTGATAGATTAAAGACTGTCCAAATATTCTAGACCTCTTTCAAGGTGGCAACTGGGAGGACTTCTAGGCTTAACTGTAAAATGAAGGCAATGAGTACCAAACTTTTCTGTGATTCCAACACTTCTTTATGAATTGTCTAAGTCTTCAGTAAGAGACTCTGATCTGGGAGCACAAATACAACAGGTTTTCTGTAATCTAAATAAGGCCTTATAATAGCCTCCTTTCTTAGGCACTCCTAACTACAAAAGTCATTCCATCGAATTGTGCACCCACAATTTGAACAAGCCCTTCAGGTTTCAACTCAATTTCTTGGGTGTCTTCAAAAACCAGTTGCTTACTATTGACTCACCCTTGACCCACTTGTAAAGGCTTTTCCCCCTTGACTTAAGGTAATCAGTGTCATGGCAAAACTTATTGATGCTTCTGCTGAAATAGTTCTAGGCTCTTTATTTAACCTCATGGTCCCTCATGCAACACAGACATTACTATTGACTGAGAACATGCAGCACTTTTCAGCCAACTGGTTAACCTCTTAAGAGATTCTGTTACTCTCTCCTATCACATTACTTTTCATCCCTGAAACAACCTGAAACATGTCACTCTCCTGTTCCTAAAAGAATGGCAACAACATGATTGCCTTACTTCAGTTAGGAATCTTTCTGTACTTTGCAGATGTACAATGTATTAGAGATCCCATTGAGAAGTCTGACCAAATATTATTTGTGGAGGGACAATTCCTCAACTGAAATGAGGTTATTAAGCAGGACATGCTATTAGGGATTTAAGAAGATTGTTCTTTAGAATATAGTCATTTACCTGAAGTAAAATCAGCCCAGACGGCAAAACATATTGTTATTATATTCCTTCATATTGAAAAAAAAAGGAGGGATTGACAATTTTGGACTTTTTCTGAGCTCTGTATTCCTGGAAAACAGAGGTTGGTTAATATATTCCCCCACTTTTGTGTTCTAGGAAAGGATTTACTGAAAAGAGGCACCAATTTTCTCCATACAATTTATATGAGTCCCAGTCTATTCTTTCTCATGACTTCAATAAGAGTTGTGTGTCTAGGTGTCTATGGACAATTAGTTTTTGACAAAGATGCCAAGACCATTCAATGGGAAAAGAATAGTGTTTTTAATAAATTAATCTGGGATAATTTAATATAGTCACATGGATGGCATATGGATTCTTAACTCACACTATATAAAAATTAACTCAAAATGGATAAAAAATATGCGTGTAAGAACTAAAACTATGGAATTCTTAGAAGAAAACAGTGGTAAATCTTCATGAACTCAGTTGTGGCAGTGGATTTTTAGATATGACCCCAAAACATAAGCAACAGGAGGAAAAACAGATAAATTGAGCTTCATCAAACTAAAGAAATAAAAAGCATTCAAATTGGCAGAGAAGAAGTCAAACTCTCAATCTTCATACATGACACGATACTTTATGTGGAAAACTCAAAAGACTCCACCCTAAAATTGCTAGAACTTATACAGCAATTCAGCAATGTAGGAGGATAAAAAAGTCGATGCACAGAAATAAGTTGCATTTCTATACACTAACAATGTGACTGAAGAAAGAGAAATTAAGGAATCAGTCCCATTTACAATTGCACCAAAAACCATAAGATACCTAAGAATAAACCTAACCAAAGAGGAAAAGGATCTGTACTTCAAAAACTACAGAACACTTACAAAAGAAGCAGAGAAAGACACAAAGAAATGGAAAAATAGTCCATGCTCATTGATTGGAAGAATAAATATTGTTAAAATATCTATGTTATCAGAGCAATCTATACATTCAAAGCAATCCTTATAAAAATAACATCAACATTATACAGCTGGGACAAATAATCCTAAAATTTGTATGGAACCAGATAGCCAGGGGAATGTTAAAAAAGAAAACAAAAGCTGGAGGTATCACAATGCCTGACTATATTACAAAGCTGTGATCATCAAGATAGCATAGTATTGGCACAAAAACAGACATGTAGATCAATGGAACAGAATACAGACCCCAGATATGGACCCTCAACTTTATGGTAAACTAAACTTTAACAAAGCAACAATTTTTCAATGGGAAAAAAAAAAAAAAACAGTGTTTCTGGAAAACAGTATGGAGTTTCCCCCAAAAGTTGAAAATAGATCTATCCTATGACCCAACAATTGCACTACTGGGTATTTACCCTAAAGATACAATTGTAGTGATCTGAAGGAGGGGAACATGCACCCAAATGTATATAGCAGCCATGTCCACAATAACCAAACTGTGGAAAGAACTTAGATGTCCATCAACAGATGAATGGATAAAAAAGATGTGGTATATATACACAATGGAATACTATGCAGCCATCAAAAACTGAAATCTTGCCATTTGCAGCAACGTGGATGGAACTGAAGGGTAAAATTATGCTAAGCAAAATAAGTCAATCAGAGAAAAAATTATCATATGGTCTCTCTGATATGAGGAATTTGATAGGCAGGATGGGGGGCCATGGGGGGCAGGGAGGGAAAAAAATGAAACAAGATGGGACCAGGGAGGGAGACAAATCATAAGAGACTCTTAATCTCAGGAAACAAACTGAGGGTTGCTGGGGGTGAGGGGGAAGGGTAGGGTGGCTGGGTTATGGACATTGGGGTGGGTATATGCTTTGGTGAGTGCTGTGAATTGTGTAAGACTGATGATTCACAAATCTGTGCCCCTGAAGCAAATAATACATTGTATGCTAATAAAAGAAACAAAACAAAAAAAAAAAAAGAAAGAAAGAAAAATAGGATGTATGAGAGCACATAAAAAAAAAGAGAGAGAGAAAAGACAGTGTCTTCAATAAATGGTGCTGAGAAAACTGGACAGCCACATGCAGAAGAATGAAGCTGGGCCATTCTCTTACACCATAAACAAAGATAAACTCAAAATGGATGAAAGACCTATATGTGAGAGAGGAATCCATCAAAACCCTGGTGGAGAACATAGGCAGAAACCCCTTCGACTTTGGTCACAGCAACTTCTTGCAAGACATCTCTCTAAAGACAAAGAAAACATAAGCAAAAATGAACTATTGTGACTTCCTCAAGAAAAAAGTCTTCTGCACAGCAAAAGAAACAGCCCCTCCCCCAAAAGCCGTAAAAGGTAACCTATAGAATGGGAGAAGATATTGGTAAATGACATATCAGAAAAGGGCTGGTATCCAAGATCTATAAAGAACTTAACAAACTCAACACCCAAAAAACAAATAATCCAGTCAAGAAATGGACAGAAGACATGAACAAACATTTCTCCAAAGAAGGCATATGAATGGCCAACAGATACGTGAAAAATGCTCCATATCACTTACAAATCAAAACCACTATAAGATACCATCTTGCACCAGTTAGAATGGCTGAGGTTAACAAGACAGAGAATAACAAACGTTGACAAGGATGTGGAGAAAGAGGAATCCTCTTACACTGTTGCTGGGAGGAAACTGGTACAGCCACTCTAGAGAACAGTATGGATGTTCCTCAGGAAGTTAAAAATAGATATACCCTATAATCCAGTAATTGCACTACTGGGTATTTACCCCAAAGATACAGATGTAGTAAAATGAAGGGGCACCTACACCCCAATGTTCATAGCAGCAATGTCCACAATAGCCAAACTGTGGAAGGAGCCAATAAGTACTTCAACAGATGAATAGATAAAGAAGATGTGGTTTATATATACAATGAAATATCACTCAGCCATCAGAAAGGATGAATACTTACCATTTACATTGACATGGATGGAACTGGAGGTATTATGCTGACTGAAATAAGTCAATTAGAGAAGACAATTATCATATGGTTTAACTTACAGGTGGAGTATAAGAAAGAGTGTAGAGGATCATAGGGGAAGGGAGAGAAAACGGAATGGGAAGAAATAAGAGAAGGAGACAAACCATGAGAGACTCTTGAATCTGGGAAACAAACTGAGGGTTGGAGAAGGGGAGGAAGGGGTAACTTAGCAATGGGCATTAAGGAGAGCATGTGATGTGATGAGCACTGGGTATTATATGTAACTGATGAATAACTGAACTCTACATCAGAAACTAATGATGTCTATATATTGGCTAACTGAATTTAAATTAAAAAATGTGCTTCAAAGGGTTTTATCAAGAAGGTGAAAAGACAGCCCAAAGACTATGGATATATTTGAAAATTGTATATCTGATAAGGAACTTATATCTAGAATATATAAAGAATTCTTACAACTCAATAATAAAAATGACAACCTAACTCAAAAGGGCAAAGGGTCTGAATAGACATTTTTCCAAGGAAGACATACAAATGACTGATAAGCATATAAAGATATGCTGTTGATCACTAGTCATCAAGTTTATGCAAATCAAAACCACAATGAAATACTACTTCATACCCAGTAAGCTAGAATCAAAATGTTAGGATAATAATGAGTCTTGGCAAAGATGTGGAGAAACCAGAATCCTTGGGGATGGCTAGTGAGGAAGCAAACACACTACTACTTTGGAAAACAATCTGAAATTTCCTTCAAATGATTAAATGTAGATTTACCATATGACCCAGATATTCCACTCCTAGAAATATAGCCAACAGAAATGTAAACGTGTGTCTACACAAAAACTTGTACACAAATGCTTTACAGCAACAGTGTTCATTATAGTCAACCCAGAACTCATCAATTGTATATTTGGATACATAAAATAGGATATATCCATATCCCATGGATATAATGGAATATTATTTGGCCTTAAAAAGGAATGAAGTACGGATATAAGATACAAGACAGACAAACCTTAACCACATTAATGCTAAATAAAAAATGCCAGTGATGAAAGACCACATATTGTATTATCCATTTATATGAAGTGTCCAGAATATAAAATCTTAAAGGACAGAGAATAGACTAGTGGTTGCTTAGGGCTGGAAAGGATGGGAGGTGATAGCTAAACAATATGTTTTCTCAACTGAGATGATAAAAATATTCTAATATTGATTATACTGATGGTTTCAAATTTGTAAATAAAAATAATTATACATTTTAAGTGAATCAATTTTATAACATGTGAATTATGTCTCAAGAGAGCTGTTTAAAAAAAAAAAGACAAATGGCCCATGATTTCAGATGATTAGCTCTTTGTAGCTTGTTTCCTGAATATAGGAATCTGGGAGCCCATTTCTGACTACCTTTGTCCCTTTTAATTCAAACTGCCAGCATTTTCACTAATACGAGTCTCTTAAAATTTTTATGGATTTACACTGTTGGTGAGAATGCAAACTAGTACAGTCACTCTGGAAAACAGCATGGAGGTGCCTCAAAGAGTTAAAAATAGAGCTACCCTATGACCCAGCAATTGCACTATTAAGTATTTACCCAAAGATACAAACACAGTGATCTGAAGGGGCACCTACACCCTAATATTTATAGCCGCTATGTTCACAATAGTGAAATGACAGAAAGAGCTCAGACATCCATTGACCAATGAATGGATAAAGAAAATCAAAAACTGAAATCTTACAAGTTGCAATGATGTGGATAGAAAGAGAGGGTATTACACTAAGTGAAATAAGTCAATCAGAGAAAGACAATTGTTATATGATTTCACTGATATGTGGAGTTTAAGAAAAAAGCAGAAGATGATTGGGGAAGGGAGGGAAAAATAAAATAAGATGAAATCATAGAGGGAGGCAAACCATAAGAAACTCTAAACTCTAAGAAACAGAATTGCTGGAGGGAAGTGGGTGGGGGGATGGGGTGGGGTAGCCGGGTGATGGGCATTAAAAAGGCATGTGATGTAATGAGCACTGGGAGTTCTATGCAACTGATGGAAAACTGAACTCTACCTCTGAAACTAATGATACAGTATATGCTAACTGATTATATTTAAATAAAATAAAATTTAAAAAATTTTGTGCCTTTTTATGAAGTTGAAGAGAGGTTCATTCCATGACACAAAAGCTGCATCCATAATTATTTTTGAGTCAGATCTTCTCATTCTGACTGCCTAAGAGGATGCAGAGGGTCAACCCTTTTACCTTCCTGTAAGCATCTACTACACACCACCTTCAGTACTTCAGAGAGATCTTAACAAATGTTTTACAGTTACCCTTTGCAATACAACAAACCAAACCAACATCCAGTGAATTAAAACAGTCATGATTTTTAATACGTCCGGTCATTTTGTGAGCCAGTTTGGAGATTTCCATGTTGATTCTGCCTGGTTTTGTGTTTGTGTTGTTTCAGCTAGAGATTTAGCAGGACTGGAAGGTGCAAAATGACCTCACTTACGTGTTTGGCCTTTGGTTCTGGATTTTGGTTGAGATTCTTCAATCTTTCTTTACATGGCCTCTCATCTGCCAGTAGGCTAGTTCAGCTGCCTTCCCTGGCATTCCCTCGGGAAGTCTACTGAGAGAAGAGAAGTAGAAGACATGAGGCCTATTAAAGCTTAATCCCCGAAGTTACTTATGTCATTTCCACCATATTCCATTGGGCAAAGCAAGTTACAGCCTAACCTAGATTCGAGAGGATGGAGAAACAGACTCCATGGCCAGACGAGGGGGAAGGCAAAGTCATATTGTGGTATAGTGTCTTACTGAGATAGAGGAGGGGTTAGGGGCATGAAACAACCTGCCAGAGTCCTTGCAAGGATTTTGGACTTTATCCTTTGGTGCCTGAGGCATCTCTGAAATTTATTAACAGGAGGGAATTATATGATCAGTTTGTGTTTTAAAAAGAGGACTCTGAAGGCAGTGTGAAGATGGACAGAAGACAGAAAAGACAGAAGTTAGGCAAAACGTATTTAGAAAAACAATGAAATCATCCATTTAGAGATGATAAGGGCTTGAACAGAGAGATTGGAGGAGATAGCTTATGGACTTGAAAACCTGATTCAGTGTTAGGTAAGTGTCAAGATTTTAGATAGCGTAGCAACTCACTATACCATGAATATATGTATATATGATAAATCATATATAACATTTCTAATAGTACATATATGTGATGTAAACTATGTTAAGTGAAAGCAAGAGAATAATGAGCGTAGAGTTTGAGATGATGACTATCTTAGATGAGGGATGTAAGCGACTACAAAAGCTTTGGATTTGTGATAGATAGAAGGCTCATACATGCCTGCTTTATTGCTAATGGAGGGAGAAAGGAAAATAGATAGCTGTAGACCCACGATGGAACCACAGCTGAAACAGGGTTGTTTTTTATAGATCTGATCCATGAATGAAAGCGAGAATGCTGATCTGCCTTGTGAATCTCCAGTAAGATGGATTAGCAGGTATGATGATGCAGCATTTCCCAAACTCCCTTGCTCCGGAATCATTTGTCCACAGACGAAATGCGGAAGGTGCCATGGCACTTATCATTTCGCAGATGAGGAAATCGAATTTGTGAGATATAAAACAAACTTGCTCTTTTTTGTCATTCTGAGTTTAATTCCTCTGTTTTCTTTCTCTTTCTTTTTCTCTTTTACTTTCTTTTTCTTTTAGTGACCTGTTACATTTTTATTAGCTAACACCCAGTCAGTAACATTTCATGAGGACTAAATACTTCAAAAAGCCCTGTGAATACCATAAAAGAATAAAAACCATATTCTAGTCTCCAGAGATGTGCTGTCTATTACAATGGCTATAAGCCGTCTTTGGGTTTAAGCACTTGAAATGTGGATAGTGTAACCAAGGAACTAAATTTCTAATTTCATTTAATTTTAATTAGTTTTGTTTAAAAGTTAAAATATTTTCCCATTAAACACAACTCTTAGTTCAGTAGGATTATATTTCACTTAAAGTCTTGAAAATTTATCATCTAAATTGAGATGTGCTGTAAGCATAAGATACACACTGAATTTGAATTATGGTTAGACAAACAGATTTTATTTTTATTTATTTTTTTATTATACTATGTTAATCACCATACTGTACATCATTAGTTTTTGATGTAGTGTTCCATAATTCACTGGGAAAAACAGGTTTTAGAAACAAAAAAGATCCATTCTGTTTCGGACACATGGAAAAGGGGCCTTATTATAAAGAAAGATTGTAAAATATTTCATTAATAATCTTTTATGTTTATTGCCTGAGAAAATAATAATTTTTATATAAATCAGGGTGAATAAAATATATTTTATATTTTAATATATTTTATTATTATAGATATTATTTCTTAATATTTTAATATATTTAATACAATATTAAAATTCCATATGTTACTCATATCTGCTTCTATTTGACAGCACTGACCTAGTAATTTTTTATTTCTCAGGCACAAACTTTGAAACACTGTACTTGCCATGTGCCCTCATGAACATCAAAAGAGAAAAATATCCTTCTTTGGCTTTCTGAGTTTTATATCGTTAGCTGTCACTGGCTCTCTGTAATGCGGGTGGTCAGAGCCTGGGGTCTGCGAGGGCATCTAGGGTAGGAAGTGGTCACTGTTTCTCTGTGGCAGTATCCTCTAGACAGACAATACTCATGACTGATGAGAGGCCTCTGTTTGACTTCTCTACTTAATCAATCTTGGCAACAGTTTATTGCTTGCTTGACTAAAACATGGCAGAGATTATTGCTTTAAAGAACCTTTGTCAGCTCTTTGCAGGGCAGAGAATTCTCAGGGCCACACAAATTACCTTTGTATATGCCAATGATGAAAAAGGCAGGCGTGATGGGGTAGGAAGAATGAAACTGAGAAATGTCAGAGCTCAAAAGCCCCCCAAGCCCTCTCGCAGTAGAGTCAGGGTGTCACTCCGAGGACTGGATCAGTATTTAGAATCTGGATTTGACCCTCTCAGAGAGGAGATGCATAGAAGAAGCAGAAGAGGCAGTGCGGAAAGGGTGTGTGTGTACAACTACACAGGCATACATAATTTAAAAGTTTTTACCCTTCCAAATAAAGATCCACACAATAAATATCTGATTTCTTCATTTAACAAACATTTACTCAACACCTGACACAAGCCGATGGTTTGGTTGTAGATGGAAGAAAAATAGAGGAATCAAGGGTAGATGTTAGGTTTCTACCCTGAACAACTTGGCTGTGCCATATTCTGAGATGCACAAAGTTCAGATCTAAGGTCGAGGACATAGGAATGAAGGGAGCCTCTGTGTGCATGTAGATTATACAAAAATCTCTTGGGTGGTACTCTGACTTTACTTCCGTTTGGTTTTAAGTCTTCTCCAGATGACTCTGTAATGCAGCCAGGGTTGAGAACACTGGGACCTCATGGGATCCAGAAACAGACTTCAGAAGCAGAAAAGAGCCATTTCATTTCAAACACGAAAAAGAAGAAATAACACTGTCCTGAACTGAGTCAGATTCAAGGATCAGAATCCTTGCTTCAGCTCTTTAATCTTACAGAAGTGCTGCCCAGTTAGCCTCAGTTTGCTCACCTGTAAAATGGAAAGGTTGGAGAGGAGGAGCAATCTCTTAGGCAGCTGTTCCCTAGATGACGGTTTTGGCAATATACTCTGAGCGGTACAGCGGTTAAAAAACATGGATTTGTTTTTCAGAGTCCATAGTCTCTCATGGTTCACCACCCCTTCCAATTTACCCAAAAGCACATACCCTCATGGTGAAAAAATAATGAATACTGTTTTTCTGAAAATAAATAAATTGGAAAAAGGAAAAAAAAAAAACCACATAAAAAAAAAAACAAAAAAAACAAAACATGGATTTGAACACTGCTATAAGAAATCCCCAATTCTGTAATGATCCTGGACATGTTCTCCACCTCTCTTATGAGTGATTTCTTTGGCTGAAAAAAATCGATCTCAATCCCTAAAGCCCCAAGTTGTTAACAAAGGCTAAACAAATTGATACCTGTTAAGTACTTAGTACAATGACTCTCACCTGAGGGTTGGTTGGTAAAAGTAGCTTATTATTATTATGCTCTTTTATGTTCTTACTTATCTTGCCTCATTTTGTTGATTTTACACATTTGGCTCATTTCTCTATAGATTCATAAGGACATATTCTCCCCCTCCCCCAGCCAATGCTTAAACTAAAACATGAGATTACAAAAACCTCCACAATGAGCAGAATTAATTATCATCCATTCTCCACCCTAAGACTGTACTTGAATAGTGGAATTATCCCTGGGAGATTTCCAAAGCATTTTCAGTACAAAATTTTTACTTACAAAAGGGGAAAATAAGTCTCCCGTAAGAATACATTATTTCATTTGGAAAGTACAACAGTAGTAATTGCTTTATTCACTTGTAACAATTTCACCATCCCGAACTTACCCACAAACACATCTTTCCATATGAAAGTCTCACTGCCAGAGAGCTGTTTACATATTTTGAAAGGAGGGGAAGAGAAAGGAGTGGACATTTATTGTGTTAAGCCCTGTGCTATGCTTTTTAATGAAATTTTTAACAGCCAGGTAACATTTTGAATGCATGGACTCTTTCAACCCTTTAAAAAAATCTATTTTAGGTATATGTAATGATTTATGTTTTAAACCCGGTGCTGGGCGCACGGATTTTTATTCTGTTATTCTACACGTTTCCCTACATCTACAATATTTCATTCGGCTTTTGTTTTGGCAACGAGATCTGCTGCGTGACCTGCATAGGACAAGGAACTATGTTGTTTCTTGGTGCTGCTATACTCAGCACCTCTATTGCCTTATTTTTTTTTTTTTTCCCCACATATATTTATGTTGGGGGATAAATGCTAAACGGAAGTTTAGTGCCTGCCCAGGAGGCATTCCTGGCCTGCTGGGAAGTTTCTGAAGCAACTTCAGTAATCACTCCTTCAGTTAAAAACACACTGAGAAGTTGTATAGGCCGAGAGTGCAATTCTCCATGCTGGAGCTTGGTTGGACTAAATAGTTTTGGATTCAGGAGGACCGTTTCCCATCAGGAAGATGGGAATTAACTAGCCACAGTCAGCGTGTCCCACAGAAGACAAATGCCTCTCCAGGAACAGCACTTTCAGCTGGTAAATAGACCTGACATTTACGCATCTATTGGTCCTTTTGCACTAATAAGTCTGACTGGAGGCCCAGAAATCATTAGAGGAGTGAGAGCTTTTAATGAGCTCTAGGAGAAGAATATGGTTGAAAAAACACATTACCTGCAGTTAGCAGCACCAAGGATGCTAATGTTAAAATTTATGAGAAAAGTGCTTGAGGAAGGTCTGAGCCATTATAAAAGCTAGGCATAATTTCTGTTTTAGAAAAAAAAATCAGATCATTCTTTTCAAAAAGGTCTACTCTAGAGTTTACTAAAACCTCATCTTAGGTTTTATTTTAGAATATTTTCCCCACCCTTTCCTCCCCACGATGGTCAAAGCTTAGGCTGAGGAACAAGCAGTGCGATCCTGTTGTGAGCTGATTTTTAAAATTTATTTATTTATTTTTTTCTGCCAAAAAAAAAAAAAAAGTGTACAATGGTCTCCTCAACTGTCTTACCCACTAACGAAGGGCTGCTAATGCTCATCTGTTCTGTTCTTTAACCAATTCATTTATTTAATGAATCACTTAATAGACATTTTAAATTCCATACCTACAGAGTGCCTGGTAATCTGATAGGTGAAGAGATTAATAAAACATCTTATTTTCCCAGGGAGTTTAAACCCATACAACATTTACTTTCTTACATAGTGAACTGATGGTTAAAAGCACAAACAGATCTGGGTTTGAGTCTGGTTTCCCAGTTAATGCAGGTTAACCAGGCAATATATTGTCCATAGCAGAGCCCTTCTGAGGGACAAAAGCGGTGCCATCAGTAATTGCTTCTGTTATCTACTGCTGTGAAACATCATACCCTAAAACTTAGTGGCTTACAACAGGAATTATTATTATCTCTCACAATTCTCCTGTTGACTAAACCTGGCAGGGTGGTTCACACTTGTAGTCTTTCTTATGGTTTTTGGCTGGGGTGGTGTCCTCTGAAGGCTCAGCTAGGCTGGATGTCTAAGACGACCCCCTCATCTGACTGGTAGGTGATGCTGGCTATTAACTAAGACCTCCACTGTGTTGTCAACATGAGCACCTCAGGCTTTTTCACGTGGCATGGGTTTCTCATAGTATAGGGGCTGGGTTCTAAGAAGGAACAAGCTGTGAGATACCAGGTGGCAATTGCAAGTCTCTGCAAAGGTGATGTCTAGAATGGCAGGTCACATTATTTTGTGACCAAAGGAGTCCTAGCACAGCCTGGAGTTAAGGGGCTAGATGAATAGACTCTACTTCTTGGTGGGGAAATGACACATATATTCAGGAGGAAACGAATGATACTGGGCGGCCCTCTCAGAGAGAAGCTATCTCAATAATTACACTAGGAGAAGAGAGAGAGCCCAGAGGGTTTTTTTGTTTTTGTTTTTGTTTTTTTTAAGATTAGATTTATGGGCCCCCTGGGTGGCTCAGTGGGTTAAGCTTCTGCCTTTGGCTCAGGTCATGGTCTCAGGATCCTGGGATTGAGCCCTGCATCGGGCTCTCTGCTCGGCAGGGAGCCTGCTTCCCCCTTTCTCTCTGCCTGCCTCTCTGTCTCTTTGTGATCTCTCTCTGTCAAATAAATAAATAAAATCTTAAAAAAATAAAATAAAGATTTTATTTATTTATTTGACAGAGAGAAAGAGAGATCACAAGTAGGCAGAGAGGCAGGCAGAGGGGGGAAGGGGAAGCAGGCTCCCTGCCGAGCAGAGAGCCAGATGCGGATGCAGTGCTCCATCCCAGGATCCTGGGATAATGACCTGAGCCCCTGAGCCTTAAGGCAGAGGCTTAACCCATTGAGCCACCCAGGCGCCCCCCAGGGTTGTTCTAAGGCTTGTCATCCAACCCCAGCCTCTATCTGTAATATAGGGTAATACTAATATAACTCCAATTGGCTTATAATGAAGATTAAACAAAATAGTTTAGTTCTCTGGCACACAGTGAATAAGTGAGGAGGTCCAGCTGTCAGATAGCCCCGGGTTGATCACACTATTCTCCATTTCCATGGCCATAAACCTGGATTAGGCCTTTTGTCACCTCTCCTGTGGTAACATCGTTTTTGGACCAGGCTTGCTGTTTCTGTGTTCAGTTCTCATCCACCTGCCTGTCCTTCAGATAGTTAGTCATTCATTTTCACGAAGCATCCTTTGCTCACCCTCCTCTGCTCTGATTCCTTCAGCAGGCCCTCACATTGTCAGCAAAGTCCAAACTAGCTTGTGCCCAGACATTGGCCCTGGAGAGCAATAGTTGCTGGGAATGGATGTTTCCTTTCTCCCTGCCTGGAAGGCCCTTTCCTAAGTCCTGTATGTCCAATCTCCCATCCTCCAAGGTTTATCTGACAGTGTTCTCTCCTTCATCTGTATCCCCATGTCATCTGTGCCTGCCATAAAGCTCTGGGGCCTTTCTCACTCGCATTATGATTATAAGAATATGTGGATGTTTCAAGGGCTGGAGGGAGGGAAGGAGGAAACACAGATCGAAGTAGAATGTTTTTGAAATAGCTGTTTTTTTGTTTCCAGCTCTGTCATCATTTGGTTCTCTTTAAGTAAGCTAGCCTGTTCATCGAGGGCCTTCACGAAAGGATTTGGCAGCCGAACGATGGTTTTGAGATTCAAAATCCTAAAATGTGATCAATAGATATAACTCAAGGCATACACTAGAAAATATGAAGAGAGGAACAAGGCTTCCATCTATGACATGAGAAAATAATTTTCCCCAGGCTTTGTCGAGAGGAAAGGGACACAGACAATGTGCAAAGGCGGAGGGAACTGTGTGGCCCCAGATGAGAGTACCAAAACCGAAAGGGCTGTATAGGAGGGGTAGAATCAGCATTTCAGAAGGCTCAGTTTTGCCCAAGGGAGCACCATCTTGTCCCATCTGAGAGACTACACATATGATGCTCGTCTAGTGTCCAAAGCACAGCCAGAACTGCCTATGGATAGATACCATGTCTGCCTTACCCTTTGGTTGGTCCTTGACTGACTTACCCAATGGAACAACCACTTCACTGTCCTTGAGTTCTCCTAAATGCACGAGAGAGGATGAGCCTGGTCATGGATGAATGGAGGGTATATGGGAAAACATATGTCTGGAACTCTGCTTTGGTGTGTATGAGTTGATTTAACATGAGAACTGGGCTGAGGCAGGGATCAATCTTAGCACTGCACCATTACTGTCATGAATAATAATGCATAAAGAGTTATGGAATGAAAGTCTATTGCTGAAGGCACAATGGCATTATTTAGATTCTACACAAAAGATTTGTCTCTCCTCTCCCATCCATTTATTTATACAGTCCTTTATTTATGTTCATATATATTTATTTTATGCTTTGGTTTATAAGTCAATATTACTTTATGCATTCTTTTTGCTCTAACTGTTTTAGCTTTGGCTATTAGGAGTTCCTTCAGTTCACTCCTGTGTCCCTTTGATATACGCCCATTGTTGTTTTGAGCAATTCCTTACTTTTTGGCACTAGATTCTTCATGCTTATCATGCATTCTTCCTGTTCCAATCATAGAATAAGCCATTTCTCTCAGGAGACCTGGTCTCTTTTATTGGAGAATAGCATTAGAAACCAAGATCTTGGAATGAAATGGCTTTGTCTTTTCATTTAGGAAGGGAAATTCTCTCCAGAAGGCTCTTATTTCCATCTCAACACTGGGCTAAGAAAATAAAGTATTAGTCCCCTCGCCTTCCATGATAGAGGAGGGTATAGTCAGGAATGGGTGTTAAGTAAGCTAACCTACAAGATTTGCCACTATGTGAGAGCCAACTGCTGCACATCCAGATTTACAAACCAGATTGTAATAAACACCCACTGGTTTACTTGGAAATTTGGCACACTCCACTTTTGCAAAACTTTATGTTCCTGTTTCAGCCTTAAGTGTAGACTAATAATCAACATAATATAAATGTATTGGGTTCCATCCACTTATAATAATAATGATGATGACAGTAACCAATGTTGGTGAAGTGCTTGGATAAGCTATGGACTATAGTAAGTATTTTGCATGCATTATTAGATTTGATCCTCAAAAAATCCCTAGGCACAATTATCAACCTCAGAGGAGGCAGCCGAGGCTTAGGAACATTAGTGACTTGTCAGAGCTAACAGCTAACACGGTGGATCCAAAATTCGAAGCTGAGCAGCCTTTAATAGGACTTTAGCCTCAATTTACCTGTGACTGCCTTGGCCATTTATAAGGGAAGACATTGCATTTGGGGATATGGCACCTGCAGAATCTCTTGAAAGATGCATTGCCAGGTATTCACATAGAGCACATAAAAGCTGTTACATGCTCTGCAGAGCATGTGATATCCATATGCTTAGATCTATCATGCCACAAGTGATTTCACCCAATCAGAACTCAGCCAGACTCTGCTCCTGTGGGAGTCACACATCTAGAGTAGTTGGTTTATGAAAGATATGAGAGCTCAGACTCCAGTTCAAGATGCCATGGCAATTTATAAGCAAGGTAAACTGGTTGAAAAAACAAGGCACCATTCATTTAGTGACTGCTAAGATGAGGTATTTATGCCTACCACAAAATTGTCTGCAAGTGACAAGAAATATGACAAAAGCAAGATATTTGAGTTAGGCTGTGCAGAAAACAAAACAAATAGAGGAAGAGGAAAACAAGTTATTTGATGTGTGGCTTTCAGTTAGGACTTCTCCCACCTTGGTAGAGCCACCCCTGAATTTCTATCCTCAGTTTCAGCCTTAATTGAAACCAAAATCCGTGGGGCACCCACATCATGCATATGTCTTGGCGGTCTGTCATTAATTAAGTGGTAATGCACTGGTATAAATGAATACACTCCTGATTTAACAGAGTTAGAATCCTGGCCTGACCATGTGTGTCACTTTGGGCAAGATTTGTAACCTCTCCAAACCTCAGTTTCCCTATCTATAAAACGGAGACATTTTACTTTTATGAGAGATAATAATTTTTAAATGTTTTTCAAACATTAGTCTTACATATTAGTTTTAATATAAATTTTATTAATAAAATAGATGAATTATTTCTGTATAGTTAATTTGTAATAAAAATTTATTATAAATTAACGTTCTGGGTAACATGGTACTTTTTAAGTGAATCTTCTCCTGTCAGAATATGCCAAGCATGACTTATTTAGTCTTTAGTTGAAGATCCATCATCCTCGTGGATATCATGAATCTTCAGTTTTAGATATGCTGTTCAGTCACTCCTGACTCTCCTTGGCAGGACCCCTGGTTACCATTGTAACTTTGTCTATTTCTTCTGTTTACTCACACCCAGTGCTACAAGGCATCTAAGCTGTTTGTGTGTATCTCCTCCCTGTACCCAAGCCTGTTTCATCTCCACAAGGCTTTATGCAAACTCTCCTCTGTGCTTCAAATATTTCACCTTCTGTCCTTTCTTCTTCTTCTTCTTTTTAAAAGACTTTATTTATTTATTTGACAGACAGAGATCACAAGCAGGCAGAGAGGCAGGCAGAGAGAGAGGGGGAAGCAGGCTCCCTGCTGAGCAGAGAGCCCGATGTGGGGCTCGATCCCAGGACCCTGAGATCATGACCTGAGCCGAAGGCAGAGGTTTTAACCCACTGGTCCTCCTTTAAAACAGGCACCCCTGTCCTTTATTCTTCTGATCAAGCTTTGTATTTATCGTTCAAGGCTCATCTCAGATATTACCTTTTCTAATCTTTGCACTGACATTCAGAGTTAGATATCTCTCTCCTGTGCTTTTGTGGAAGTCTGAACATACCCATGTGGTGGCATTTATCACAAGTATCATAGTTCTTTGCTCATTTTTTTATGCATATCCTCACTGGATTCTGACCTCCATAAACTATTTTTTGCCTTAAACTTTGGATATTCCAGACCCATAAAAAACTACAATTTAATAGCCTCTTTATATATACTTAAATGAATAAATGGACATAAAAACACACTGGGATTTCCCAACATTGGGTACAATAAATTGATAGCAGTAACATAATTTTTGTGCATCATTTGGGCTGATTTTGCTACTTCTTAGACACTTATTGAATGCCCCACTACATGCAAGACACTGGTTCAGTCTGGAGAACAAAGGGGAAAACAAAACAAAACACTGTTGTAATCTTTTCCATGATAGGAAGCCTCTACCTTTTTCCTCTTAATTCCTAGTTCCTCTCCAAGAAAGAATTGTTCCTTCAGTCAGAGTCTATAATTTGTCTGCCTTCTTTCCATCCCAAGACTTAAACTAAGGAGGGAACCAGAAGGTCCCTCCTAAGACTCAAAGTTGATATATATACTTTAGCCTAATTTTTTAAAATTAAATTAATTAATTTATTTTCAGAAAAACAGTATTCTTTATTTTTTTACCACACCCAGTGCTCCATGCAATCTGTGCCCTCCATAATACCCACCACCCGGTACCGCAACCTCCCACCCCCCCGCCACTTCAAACCCCTCAGTTGTTTTTCAGAGTCCATAGTCTCTCATGATTCACCTCCCCTTCCAATTTACCCCCTTCTCCTCTCTAAGACCCCTTCTCCTCCGTGATATTTGTTAAGCTCCACAAATAAGTGAAACCATATGATAATTGACTCTCTCTGCTTGACTGATTTCACTCAGCATAATCTCTTCCAGTCCGGTCCATGTTGCTACAAATGTTGGGTATTCATCCTTTCTGATGGAGGCATAATACTCCATAGTGTATATGGACCACATCTTCCTTATCCATTCATCCGTTGAAGGGCATCTTGGTTCTTTCCATAGTTTGGCGACCGTGGCCATTGCTGCTATGAACATTGGGGTACAGAAGGCCCTTCTTTTCACGACATCTGTATCTTTGGGGTAAATACCCAGGAGTGCAATTGCAGGGTCATAGGGAAGTTCTATTTTTAATTTCTTGAGGAATCTCCACACTGTTCTCCAAAGAGGCTAATTTTTACAGAGCTTTGCTCTAGGAATTACACTGTCTATGCCACTAAATAAAGTACAGCTTTGTTTTCTATGTGACCATGGCTCCTTATATATAGCTCTCCAAGAAATTGGTTTTGGTCAGAGTGGAGGTTTTGGGGGCTGGAGAGGGGTGGGGAATGGGGAGATAAATAAGGCAGCAGGATTTAGGCTTTTCTGGGTTTCCAGCCATACCATCAAAACACCACTGAAATTCATTTCCCCATAATAGAAAAGACACACGAACATAATCTTATCCTTGCCCTCTAAAAATTACAATTTAATGACCTTATGAAATTTATGTGAATGAGGAGAGCTGGTATATTAGTTTCCTAAGGTTGCTGTAGTAAGTTCCAAGGCCCAGATAGCTTTAACAACAGAAATGTATGCCCTTGCAGTTAAGGAGGAAAGAATTCTGGATCAAGACACTGAAAGGCTTGGTTCCTTCTAGGGGTGGTGAGGGACAGTCTATTCCACGCCTTTCTCCTAATTTCTGTTTGCCTGCCATTCGTGGCATTCCTCCGTTGTAGATCCAACATCCTGGTCTTCATTTGGGTGTTGCATGACATTTCTCCCTATGTGTCTGTGTCTTTCTGTATTCTCTCCTCTTATAAGAACACCAGTCATTAGATTGAGGATTCACTCTAAACTCAGGATGATTTAATTTTGAGATTAATTACATCTTGGAAAGATCCTATTCCTTTGTTTGCTTGTTTGCTTTAGTTTCAAATTCTTACTTACACTCCAGTTAATTAACAATAAGCAGTACTCATCCCAACAAGTGCCCTCTTAATACTCATCACCCACTTAACCTATCCCCCACCCATCTCCCTTCCAGGAATCCCCAATTTGTTCTCTATAGTTAAGAGTGTGTTTTATGGTTTGCCCTTTTCTCTTTTCTCCAATATGTTCATCTGTTTCATTTCTTACATTCCACATACGAGTGAAATCATGATATTTGTCTTTCTCTGACTAACTTATTTCACTTAGTATAATAACTCTAGACCCATCCATATCATTGCAAATGGCAAGATTTAGTTCTTTTTTTATGGCTGAGTAATATTGAATTGTATACATATACCACATTTTCTTTAACCATTCCTCAGTCAATGGATATTTGGGTATTGTTGATAATGCTGCTATAAACATTGGGGTGCACGTATCCCTCTGAACCAGTATTTTTGTACTTGAGAAAATACCTACTAGTGAAATTAAAAGATTATAGGGTAATTCTATCTTTAACTTTTTGAAGAAACTCCATACTGTTTTTCAGAGTAGCTGTGCCAGTTTGCATTCCCACCAAAAATGCATGAAGGTTCACCCTTCTTAGCATCCTCGCCAACATCTGTTGTTTCCTGTGTTGTTAATTTCAGCCATCCTGACATGTGCAAGGTGATATTTCATTGTACTTTTGATTTGTATTTCACTGATGATGTGTGATGTTGAGCATCTTTTCATGTGTCTGTTAACCATCTCTATAAAGACCCTATTTCAAATAAGGTCATACTGTGAAGTTCTTGGTGAACACAAACTTCTGGGGGATACTCATCAACTCATCACAGCTGTCCTAAGATAAATGGTAAAAAATAGTGTTACAAGCATGCTGTATGTGAAAGAGACATTGATCTGGAAATCAGTAGATGTACCAAAACAAGCTGTGCAATTGAGTAATTCAATTAACCTCTCACTCTCTAGATTTTGGTAACCTTATCAGTAAAATAAGATATTTAAACCGGGATCTCAAGTTTGAGGGGATCTACAGACTGATGCGGGTTATCTTTTACTATGATAATCCTTGCCTGGCTCCACATTTGACTGTCCCTAAGATCCCTTATTATATCTTATTTTCTATAACCTGTTATTTAGATTCCTAATAGGACCTCAAGTCTAATGCCTCCTCATTAAGTTTCTTACATTCTATCACTAGGGAAGCCATGCAACAGAGTCTAATCATAGGATACTTTTGAGTGTACTATGAAAACTTACATGGGATAATAGACAAAGACTGGAACCGTCCCAGGCAAACAATGTCAGTGTATCAATCTCTATCAAAATGGTTCTCAGACTCTTCACTCCAACTGACTTGTAAATTACTGTGTCTAATGATAACTTAGATCATGAATAGTAAGATCCATGCCCATGACCAAAATTACTAATTAACCATAGAGCTTTTGGGGTTGATGTTAAATCTATAACTAACTTCAGAATCCTTCTCAAGGGTGTTCCAGGTAAGCACTATCAAAGCATAGGACTTGACAAACAACATGGAAACTCTTTTCTACATTGGACTTTGAGAATTACTAGTTTTTCTCTATGTAAATGTGCTACTTACTAAGCATTGAAACCTTGATTTTTAAGAGTGAAATTCTAATAATTAAGATCCCATGCGTTCAATGGCATAAAATGTTGGGAGGGAGTAACGAACTAGATACTTTTCAAAATATATTTTTAAAAAGATGAACTAAAGAAAAATATGTTCTATGTAGAGAAAGACTGATACTCACAACTGCTCTAGTTCTATGTTTTTTATTTGAATTTTTGATTTAAGGAAAGAATTTAAAAAACAATAATAATTTAGTTTCTTTCTACACCTGTTGGATTAGAACTGAATATGATAGTGACCCTCATGAGATAAAATTGATTTTGTGTTGACTGTTTGCTGGAAAGGGAGGAGATGAGCATCAAGTCCTCAACCCATTTACTCCATTTACAGAAGTGGTGGTGGAGTGGCAACTGGAAAGACATGCTCCTGAGAAAGAAGCCTTGTAAGCCAGTCTAATTGCCTCTTAACATACTAATACTAGACCTCCTGTCAATCAAACAGTGGCTTCTGCTAGCAGCAGAATCCTTATCTAAGAAATGCTTTTAGTAGAATATGTCTGCTTGTCTAGGTTTGTGTAAGAGCTTGGATAAACTAGGTGACTCTCTAAATATAAAATGTAGAAGCTTTGAAAGTTAGTGAGGTGACTGCATGTTTTACTTAGAAACTATATCAGTTAACCTGGGCCATAGCTCATCTGATGTAGACAGGAAGGGTCTAGGGAGCAACACTGGGGTCCTGGGCTTCTTCCTGCTTCGCCTGTGTTTTATGATGACCTATATTTTTGAAGACATTAGTAAGGCCTAGTAGTGGATAAAATATTTTGTTCTTGAGTCTCATTAGACAATCTGAACTTTTGGGTTGTCTCGGCTTTCTATTATGGGCAGTACATATTCTCCTTTAAGTTTAGGTTTTTGACAGAATATTTCTAAATAGGGGAATTCTTGCAGAAATCAGAGACTGTAGCTGGCTTCATCGTTGTTTCTCTTCTGGTGACAGATCAGGGATCAACCTGGAACAGACCAAGAGATACACGTGGTTTCAACTGCCCAATTTGTTGAGGGCAAAAGCAAATGGTGGAATAACTGTCAAAGTTTGTTGGTGATTTTTGTGGATTCTTGAGCATATAGAGAACATTTATTCAATTTATTTAAGATGGAAATATAAAATACACCACAGTTTCCTGCTCTTGCACCAGGTACAAAATGAAAAAAAAATGGTATAAATAAATCCATAAACATGATGTTCACAGAAGAGTCATAGCAGGCACCAGAAACTGTGAGAAAACCCTGAAAGACATAAAATAGCCAACATAGAATTGAAAACAGAAACTACCATGAAAACCACCATAGGAGGCCTGATAACAAAATCGAGGTTGGCAGCTAAAAGCTTGCACACCTGGGAGTGACCTAGACTCAGGTTAAGTAGCAACTCTGTGGCCCTCAACAAATAGATGCTTTGGTTTTGCCCATAGAAATAGCTTAGTACTTGCCAAACAGCCATGTCAGTTCACCTGGATGTCTGCCTCCAGGTGCAAGCAGAGAGTTTGGGAGTTTGTGTCACAGAGAAAGCACCCCGAATGACTGGTCACTCCAGAAAAGAATAGAGGGCAGTCACTGTCAGACACCTTGTGTTCTCTGTGAAGACAGTCTTAGAACCACGTCCTGTGGTTACCTCCAAGTCCACACTGCAGAGAGATGCATCAGAAAGTTGGCTGGAAACCTCATATACAAAAATTAACATACAATCTGCAGTCATAAACGTCTGGGGAAAGACAACACTCAAGAGAAAGAGAGAAGGAGCCCAGTCGGCTTTGGGTGTGAGTCAGATGTGCTCCTTCAGAGCCAGAATTATGAGACAAGATCCCAACCTAGGAGAAACTTAGAAGAGAAAGGGACAGTCTCCTTAATATAACCTAGGGCACATTCCTATCCCTTGATTTGTCATTCATGCCCTTGGTTGCAGAAGCATGACATTCTTACTCTACACTACAGCTCAAGGAGAAAAGAAGACAAAGCAAATCAAACAAACTCCGTAACAATTAGGCCACTGCCCAGCCTGGCTAACAGGAGTGAGAACATTTTAACAATAGTTTTACGCCATTAAGACCTTGGTTCCTTGGTTCTGGTGGGAAAATTGGGGCAATTGTTATCAAGGTCATAGAGACCATGTTTTCTCAATGGATAGCATGATCCCCAAATGGGTCAGAATTGATTACTTGTCGAAAGAATTCTTGAGATTGAGAAGAAAAAACTATGCAAAGAGATTTTCTTTTCCTTAACATTGGAAGGAAAGAAAATTTGTGAAGAGGGTTACTAGCCTCAAAATGTCATGTATAAATAATGCTTCTGAACCTCCCAAGGAGAAAAACTCTAGGCCACAGAATAATTACCAAGATGTAGGAACTACACTGTTCAATGGTATCATTCTGTATTTTCTGGCAAAGGCAGGAAATTCCTTTACTGGGGCACAGAGGGAAGAAAAAAATGTCCTTCAGTGTTTGGTTAAATGTCACCTTAAAGAAAATATTTCTGAAAACATAAAAGTCTTTATCAAAGCTCATTAAGGAAGACATAGACAAAAACATTTTCTTTAACCTAAAGGCCAAGGAGAAACTAAGACAAAAATTGTTCATTTTAAAGTTTTATAACTCAAGTTCTGCTTGGCTTTCTCTTATCCTGTTTTATTTTGAGAAATTTACTTAATTCCCTGAGCCTTTCTGTCTTCATTAATAAAAGAGGGATGGATGGACCCAGTATGGTTTGTTTTTTTTTTCTCAAGGAACCCAGTATGGTTTTTAAAAATAATTATAAAGTTATGCATATTTATATTGGAAAATAAACTGGAATAACGATAATTTAAATCTATAAAATTACATCTCTGACATCTTTTCCCATCAGAATCAAGTTTAATCCCCTAACACTGAATGTAGTGATTTGTTCATACTAGATGTTCTATCACTATTGAATGAATGAGTAGTCTTACATCTCTGAGTTGGAGCTGTAGACAAGCACCAGACTGTGGATTTTTTTTTTTTTTAAGAATTTTATTTATTTATTTGACACAGAGAGAGAGATCACAAGTAGGCAGAGAGGCAGGCAGAGAGAGGAGGAAGCAGGTTTCCCCATGGAGCAGAGAGCCCAATGGGGGGCTTGATCCTAGGACCCTGGGATCATGACCCAAGCCAAAGACAGAGACTTTAACCCACTGAGCCACCCAGGCGCCCCTGTGGATGGTTTTGAATCCCACACTGAAGAGCTCTTATTTTGAAGAGACATGTCTTCATTAAATTCACACAGTCATGTGGAATTTGGAGCTGAATACTGGAATTAGTGGTGGGTGATGGGGAGGGAAACTGAGGGAACAGAACTAGGGAAATAAGTTAGGTGGATTCCATCATAGTTTGAAGGGTGTTATCTTCTTAACCACATTTCTGCTTCCTTTATTACCTCTAATGGTGTCCCATAATGAAGGGGAAAAAGGAGGAGGCAAGGGAAGCAGAATGAGAACAAGGAATGTAATCTTGATTATTTGTTGAAATCCCGAGTTTTGCTTGATTCGTGCTAGGTGATTCCAAGCATCTGGATATTTTCTTATTTTATGGACAAAACAAGCCTATAATCTGGACACCGTGGCCCACTGTCCTTTCCAGTAAAGGAATTGAAGCTAAGGATGATAAACTACACTTGAAACCTCCCCTAGATAGTGAATATTACAGTGATTTTCAAACCAAAGTTTATATGACTACAAAGCCCCTTTTTCATCTGGTAAACCATATTTCCTGTCCAGATAGAAAAGAGAAAAAAAAGTCATACTTCTTAGTGTTACACTCAAGGTTCCTCACACTGTGCAGTACTGGGATCACAATGAAGAACCACCTTCAAAATATATATATTTTTTACTTGAACTGTCCCAACTCATCATCCCTTCCCCTTGATGATGTTGGAATCAATGTCTACTTTCCTTTGTTTCTAACATTATATTTATATATACACACTTATTTTTATATTTTAGTATTATACATTTTATATAAAATATACATTTTTAAATTGTGACATAATTGACTTACAACACTATATAAATTTAGGTGCCCAGGACAATGATTTGACATTTGTATATATTGCAAGATGGTCACAATGAATCTAGTTCACATCCATCCCAACACAAAGTTATAATTTTTTTGTATATATTATATAATATCTTCATACTACCTTTGATGCCTAGAAAAGAACCTCATGATTTGCAGGAGAATTATGCTGAACTGACTTTTCCCCAGTAGCCTGATAGCATCCTTATCAATCCTCCCTATCTGAGAACTTGAAATTTTCAGGGATTCACAGGTACAGAATCCCAGTCAGCACCAGAGCATGAATGAACAGGTGATTCTTGAGAGAACAATCCCTTCTTACTCAGGCCCCGCATTCAGCCACAGAGTCAGTTTTCTCATTCCATCGTCTGCCTGTCTCATCTTTCTCCAAAAGAGGCTGGAGTCTCTTTAGAGAGTACAGAATCCAACTGGTTGTTTCCACAGATCAGATTATCTGGACAAGTTCAGGGGCAGTGTATGAAGGGAAATGAAAGATAATAACCAAGAGCACTGGGTTATAACGAAAAAAAAAAAAAAAAGGAAGAAATTAAGTGAAAAGAGCACCTAATGAGTAGAAATGTGGAATAACCTTGTAAATGAGGTTGACAGCACCTTTTCTTCTGGAGTCAAAATAGAACAGAATAAATCACTGAAGAGCTTTTGTGCGAGGCAGTCCTGAGTGTCATGCTGGTGAATGTGTTGACCTCTTCAGCTCCCTAATTTCTATGGCTCCGAGAACTAACATTCCCCGCTGCCTCACTGGAAGAGAGAGAGACATCTCTTAATGATATTACTGAACACTGACCTTTTCGAGAAAAAGAAGCCTAGACAGTTATTAATTAAAAAAAGAGGGGTGACTACAATGTCAGCTCAGATATGAACCTGGAGATCCCAGTTTCAAGGCTGTGGCAGAAGCCCCTTCAGACGTGCACAAGTTCAATGTATATTTAATAGAAGAACAGCTTCCTCCTGGTATCAGTGCTCAGATTTGTAAGTTGCACCGGCAGAAACAGTCATGAAAATCTCAATTCCCTATTTGTGTTTGCTGTCATCTTCACTGCTACCTGGTATGCTAAAAATAGTATTAGGCATTGTATTTTGAATCTAAAAGGAAAAAAAAATGTGTGTAGAATTTCCAGCTGGCATATTACGCTTTGAAAATGGTCTATATACTACAAATGGAGTGATATATATATATTTTTTATAATGGAGGGACGACCGAAGTATATAATGTGTGTTGTGTCTGCTCTATGAAGACTGCTTTGATCTGGGGGAGCCTGGGTGGCCAGTAGGTTAAGAGTCTGCCTTTGGCTCAGGTCATGATCCCAGGGTCCTGGGATTGAGTCCCACATCGGTCTCCCTGCTTGGCGGGGAATTTGCTTCTCCCTCTCCCCCTGCCTACAGCTCCCTTCTTCTTGTGCTCTCTTTTTCTATCAAATAAATAAATAAAATCTTAAAAAAAAAAAGACTGTTCTGATCTGAAAGATGGGAGTTTTTAACAAATTAACATATAATGTATTATTTGCTTCAGGGGTACAGGGGTCTGTGAATCACGAGTCTTACACAATTCATAGCACTCACCATAGCCCATACCTTCCCAATGTCCATCACCCAGCCACACTACCTCCACACTCCCCAGCAACTCCTGGTTTGTTTCCTGAGATTAAGAGTCTCTTATGGTTTGTCTCCCTCCCAATCCCATTTTGTTTCATTTTTTCCTTACCTACCCCCACAACAATGAGGAATTCTCAAATTCCTCATATCAGAGAGATCATATGATAATTGTCCTTCTCTGATTGACTTATTTTGCTTAGCCTACTACCCTCTAGTTCCATGAAAGATGGGATTTTTGATTCAGATCCCCACTTAACCAAGATAAGAGTTAGCTGTGTGATTTGAGGCAGATCAGTTTACCTTTATTGATCCCAGATTCCTGATTTGTAAAATTAGGGACCTCTCATCTAAAGCCTGTGGTAGGCAGAATGATGGCCCTCCAAAGATGCCTGTGTCCTAATTCCCAGAACCTGCACACATTAGGTTTCATGGAAAGGGGAGTTAAAGCTGCAGGTGAAATTAAGGTTGCTAATAGGTGTACCTCAAGATGGGGGGGGAATATCCCAGATTCTCATGGTGGGCTCAATATCATCACCAGAAATCTTGTAAGTGGAGGAAGGAAGCAGGAGAGAGACAGAGAACCAGAGAAGTGACAGTCTGAGAATGATGCCCAACCTTGCTCACTTTGAAGCTGGAGGAAAGGCCACAAATCAAGGAATGTGGGCAGCCTGCAGGAACTAGAAAAGGCAAGGACAGGGATTCTCCCCAGGGGCTCCAGAGAGAACACAGTACTGTCAGCACCTTACTCTTCGCCTCGGCTGGCTTCTCCTTTCAGGTGTCTGCCCTCCAGAACCATAACAGAAAATGTGCGGTTTTTTTTTTTTAAATTTATTTTTAATCTTTTTTTTTCTTAATTTCTTTTCAGCATAACAGTATTCATTGTTTTTTGCACCACACCCCGTGCTCCATGCAATCCCTGCCCTCCTTAATACCCACCACCTGGTACCCCAACCTCCTACCCCCCCACCCCCGCCACTTCAAACCCCTCAGATTGTTTTTCAGAGTCCATAGTCTCTCATGGTTCACCTCCCCTTCCAATTTCCCTCAACTCCCTTCTCTCCATCTCTCCATGTCCTCCATGTTATTTGTTATGCTCCACAAATAGGTGAAACCATATACACTATAGAGCATTATAGAGTATTATAGTATTATAGAGTATTATGCATGTTGTTTTAAGCTGTTAAATTTGTAGTACTTTGTTAGAGTCACAATACAGAGCCCTTTGAGAGCCAGTAGTGATGCAGATGATACAACTTTTCTGGGTGAACTTCTGGGGGTCCTAGCATTCACTATTCATTTCCTTCCCCTGACTGGCAGATCTCCACTCACAGTGTTAACTGGCAAATTTTATAATCAGAAGGATAAATGATAGCCTTCAACTTAGGGGAAGCAAATTAACTTTGGGCAGGCAGTTGGGGCTTAAAAGCAAAGTGGCATCTTGGCAGTTTTTTCTGTGGCTGCCAAGCCAAATAGAGGTGGTTTGCTTTATTTTTTAACTTTTAAAAAAGATTTTTATTTATTTGTCAGAGAGAAATGAAGAGAGCACAAGCAGGGGGAGAGGCAGAGAGAGAGAGAGAGAGAAGCAGACTCCCTGCTGAGTGAAGGGCCCAATGTGGAACTCGATCCCAAGACCCTGGGATCATAACCTGAGCCAAAGGCAGATGCTCAACTGACTGAGCCACCCAGGAGTCCCACAGGTGGTTTGCTTTAAAGAAGCAGGCTTTCATGTAGGTGTGCTGACAGCAGACAGTACAAAAAAGAAAAATAGAAGTTTCCTGATTTTTAACCATATTATTAGTAAATAATGATTAACTTACATCTTATTTTCCAAACCCTATGCATCCTTTATCTCACTGTACTAACTAATAATGCCCTTAAGCTTCTGTTACATAATAGGGAAGATAGTGGGCAACCTTGTCTTTTTCCTCATTCAGTGGAAAAGATGATACAGCCTATAGTGTTTCCCAGTAAGTAATATGTCAGTTTGGGGAAAGAGGTATTTATTATGTTGTTGAAGATGTATCTACCAATTTATATTTTATTTAATGTTTTTACATGCATGGGTGTTGAATTTTGTTAAATATATTTCTCATCAAAGTTGCAGAATTTTCCTACATAGTTCTATTAATATGATAGACTGCATTCATCAATTTCTAATGGAGCTTACATTTTAGGAGTGTTCTAGAGAACAAATAAACAAATGAAATGTATTATATGTCACATGGTGATTGATTCTGGAAATGGAGATGGGCCATAGCTTGCAGGTGGGGAGAAGTGAGGATGCAAATGCTTTACGTGCAATAAATGCTGAACTCATTTATTCCTTTATTTATTCAATACTGTTTGAATATCTGTATTTTGAACATCCACATCCATTAATTTCTATACTCAACAGTCATTTTGAGTACCCTGGGATACCTAGTTTATAACAGTGATGTAATTTAGAAACAGGAATAAGATAAAATATCTGCCTCTCAGAGCTCCCTAAGTTGTGTGGAAGGACCCAATGGAAGGAAGAGAAATCTGTGAAATGTTTCAAAACCAATAAGAAGGAGTTAACGTACCACCCTTCCATACAGGAATGTTTTCAGACTATCAAAACTCACCACCCCTTGTCCCTCTTCTTGGAGAGACGTTCAGGATTGCCAAAGGGAAGGTTGAGTGATTCAGCAAATCACATGCCTTTCAAGATAGGGAAGCCTATGTTTGTTGGTTCACCAAAACATGTTAGTGACATATTACTCCTGTTTTCTTCATATTCTGCAATGTCTGTTCTGGGGCTGTGGTAGACATTGGCTTTGACTACCTTAGTTTTTAGCAGTATGTCTTTCTTAGGGGAAGATGGGAAGAACTGTAATCCATCTTCTAAATCTATGGAGTGAGTTTCCACAAATCTAGCATCCAGGCAAGATTCATGGGTGTCTTCCTTCAGTAATTTGTGACTTACTGACACTCGGCGGCAGTAACTAGGTGCTCTCTATGTTGACAGGCAGCAGCACTAACATTCTTCCTGCTCAGTTGGCAGTGTTGTTTACCCTTTCTAGAAAGGCAATGTAAACCCCTACACTCATTTAATGCCATCCCAAAAGATGAGTGAGTCATTTCTCTCCCATTTTTCAGTATAATACCAAAATCATCTATTTTCTGTGTTGGATTCAGAGAAGCCTGCCTTTCATGGACAGTGGGGCAGTGGCGTTCACACACTGAACCTGACATCTGGCCCTATCACTTTTAGGAATTACCTTGCCTTGTTGTGGGCTGCCACTGCCTTGCTGACTCTTCAGCAGAATTGACTCAAAGGATGACCTTGACCCCTCCTCAACTTTACTTCCCTCTCGTAGCTTAGACCCATCATAGAGTGATATGTCCTTTCAGTTTTTCTTCTTAAATTTCTATTTTTAAATGGCAAATAACTAGCAGTCTTTCATGAAGCAGGTCCCAAGTTTCTACTAAAAAGAATCAAAAAAGAAAAAGATGAGAAAACCAACATTGGGTGAGTCCAATGGAAGAACATTAACCATCATAGTTCATTCTGCCTCATGGACCTTTCAATGATCTCTTATGAAGGAGAGCCTGATTAAAAATGCAGGAGAGTAACTCATTCCAGGGTATATACCAACCAGGACTGTGAACAGCTATTCCTCTAATGCATTTATTAATTTCTCATTATTTATGAAGCATCAAATGTATGCCATGTAATCTAGGTGGTCCAGATAAAGCAAGTTATAAGACAAAAAAAAAAATCAACCGTGTGTTCATGAAGATTACATTTTATTAAGGGATAAGACAACAAATAAAAAAAAATAAAAGATTGTGCCGGTGCTGTGGGGAAATATAAAGATTGTAAAGGGAAAGGGAAATGTTGGGAGTTAGTCTTTTTGTTTAAAGCCCTGAGGGGAGTCCCAAGGTTCTAAAGTATGGGGATCTCTAGTAAAAGATGTTTCTGGAAGTTGGTGTTGTAAATCATAGATCCTTGAGGTGGTGACTTGGTTATATGTTTGGAAAATAGCAATAAAAGAAAGGCAAGGTTGGTCAGATTGAGATCAGAGAGACACAGATCGCTGGATTGTAGAGAGTGAGAGTTCATTGTAAAGACCCGACTTCTCCTTTAAGTGAGATTGGAAGCCACTGGAGAGTGTTGAAGGTAAGAATGTTATAATCCCATTTACCTTTTTTTAGTGGTGATCCCAGCTGCTGTGTTATGAAGGAACAGTAGAGAGATGGGCAAGAAAAGATGTAAAGAGACCAGCGTGGGTAGGGGGGAGAAGGGGTTGTTCCCAGGTGGAGAGTTATAGCACCTGGAGTAGCAAGCATGATAGTGAGAGGGTTGCAGACACTGGAAACATCTTTAAAGATTAAGCCAGCAAGATTTGCTGATCAATTGCATGTACAATGTAAAAGAAACAAACAAAAAAGAAGCCAAGGATATTCTAAGGTATTTTGATCAAGCACTTAGAAGAATGGAAATAATCATTGCTATGGACTGAATTGTGCCCTCCCAAGAGTCATAGGATGAAGCCCAAACTACCCCCCCATGTGACCTTGAAGGTGATTAGGCTAACTAATGAGATCATAAGAGTGGAACCCATAGGGCAGTTGTCCTTTTAAAAGAGGAAAAGACTTTGTTTCTGTTATGTGTGGACACAATAAAAATACAGCTCTCTACAGGCCAGAAAGAAGGCCCTCATCAGAAATCAAATCAGCTAACACTTGGTCTTGGACTCCCCAGCCTCCAGAACTATGAGCAATAAGTTTCTGGCTCTTAAGCTACCCAGTCTATGATATTTTACTATGGTGACATGAACAGACTAATTCAGTCATTAACCCACAAGTAAAAAGGGTATTTTTTTTTTTTGGTCAAATATGAGGGAGAAAATAGCCATTCTTGTTATGGATGCATGCTGTTTGATATGCCCATTGACTATCAACATGAAGATATTGTACAGGCAGTTGGATAAATGAGTCTGCCATTCAGAGGAGTGCTCAGGGTAGACATAAAAATTTATTTATATTTATAAATTGTATTTAAATCCAAGAGACTAGATATTAGGGAGTGAGTGTATGTGGAGAAGAGAAAAATTCTGTGCACTGAGCACTGGACCATGTCCACACTAAGAAGGCAGTGACATGAGGACAAATGTAAAGGGACAGAGAGAGGTGCCAGCTGGAGAGGAGAACTGAGAAGGCAGAGCTTTCTAGAAGGCAATTAAAGAAGTGTTTTGACAGGGAGACTATATCAACTGTGTCAAATTCTACATATGTCAGATGTCAGGTAACGAGGACTAACAATTGATCACTGGATTTGCCATTGTGGAGGAAGGTCATTGGTAAATTGTCATGAGTGGTTTTAGTGCAGCGTTGGGATGCTGGTCTGAAGGGAGTGGATAAAGGGCATGGCATAGGAAACTGAAGACGAAGAGCGCCAACTCCTATGTTGAGGTATGACGTATAGGTGTCAAGGCCCACCAGACAGGGTGTGTAGCCATTCTGAAACGAAAGGTCTAGTGAGACAGGGCATGCTGGGGATGACAGATTTTCATAAGTTCTATTAATTTAAAGTATAAAAACCAAAAGAAGAAACAAGTAATAGAGCCGAGAGGATACTACTATGCCCTCTTCCTGTCTCAATGTAGACAAGTTCCATTGGATGAATATCTGCTTTACCTGGTAAACACTGGAAGCTTTAAAGAATAACCTGTGCAGCTGATGTGGATGTGAAAACAGTATCAGGCCAGAGCCCTGACAAGTCATGTACTCTGCCTGTTACCAAGCAGGGACACTTGATGACTTTCAAAACCTCATGTCTTTTGAGTACAGAGGACAGCCTATGTACAGAGCCTATGACAATATATTAGAGAATAAGAATAAGGAGAAAATCCTGAAGTGTAAGAGAAAGATATATATGAGAATTATCTACTGCTGGCCTCAGAATGAAATGTTTGGACTCTGGAATCCTTCTAGAGTGCAAAGAGAAAAAGTTTTATAAGACAGGTGCAGAATGCCATTGGGATGTAATAAGCTGACTGCGAACTCGAAGAAAATAAATTGCAAAGGGGAGGTAGAGAATATAAGAAGGACCACAAGAAATGCAAATGAAGTGAGGTTTAAAGCTATATCATAAAGAAAGTGAAATCCAACTTTAAAGTATAAAATTTTATATCAGTTACGCGGAGGACAAAATTGATTAGCTTTCTAGAAATACTAAAGGAAAGGGCAAGCAGAAGAAAACAAAGGACTGTAGATATAGAGCAGTAAGATTGGAAATCCAGCTTGGTAAATATTCTGAAAACATTAATAATCAAAAATTTCAGAAAATCATCCTGTGCTGAATTTTTCCCTGGTATTTTTTTTTCAGACTGAAAAAAATCCAATTAAAATTGATGTGAAGGGGGACGCCTGGGTGGCTCAGTTGGTTAAGCAGCTGCCTTCGGCTCAGGTCATGATCCCAGCGTCCTGGGATCGAGTCCCACATCGGGCTCTTTGCTCAGCAGGGAGCCTGCTTCTCCCTCTGCCTCTGCCTGCCTCTCTATCTGCCTGTGCTCGCTCTCTCGCCCTCTCTCTCTGACAAATAAATAAATATAATCTTTAAAAAAAAATTGATGTGAAGGGACACCTCCAAATTTTTGAATTGTAATGTTATATAATGTAAGTTTCATTATCAGATATCAAGGTGTATGATGACATATGATAATTAAACAAGTATAGAAATGTCCCAAAAGTCAATATATAGACCTAAATCAATGGACTAGGTAGGATAAAGAACCCAGGAAAAGACCCACAAAAATGCAGAAATATAATATATAATATATGACAGACGGGGCATTAACACCAAAGGGGGAAAGTAGACTAATTTGATAATGTTGCGTCAATAATTTTTTATAACACATAAAAATGATATAATTTTACTTCACATGATACACAAAAATACATTCCAGGTGAATTAATGGCTTAATGTGCAACGTAAATTTTAAAAACGTTTGAAGACAGTGTTGTGACTTTAAGGAGGAAAGAAGACCCCACAAAACCCAAGTCACTAAATAAAAAAGGATACATTGACTATTTTCAAATTGTATACTTTTTTTTCAGAAAAAGACATTATAAAAATGATAAGCAGTAGAGTTGGAGAAGATTTTAGTGACACATAAATGATAAAGATTTTGTATCCAGAATACAAAGTAGAATAACTCCTACCAATTCATAAGAAAGAAGCAATCAAAAAGAAAAAAAAAACATGAATAGGTAACACACAGGTAAAACAAAGCCTTATTGGACAATAAACAAATTGGAAAAGATGTCCAGCCTTGCTAGTAACCAGAGAAGTAAAAATAAGACCCATAATGAGATACATTTTATATGCAACAGCAAGGCAAAAATGAAACATTCTGACAAAACCAAGTGTTTGCAGGGATGCAAATGAAGTTGGAAATCCAGCTGCCATGGGTGTGGGTGGGAATGTAAATTGGTGTTGTCTTCTGAGTTACAGACCCTAGCGACCCTTTTATGAGTAAATATGTACAAGATTCTTTACAGTCACATTGTCTGTAATAGTAAAAAAGAAACTAAATGACCTTTTACGGGAGAATGAGCACATTAGTTGTACCCTATTCAATACTACTTTGAAGTTACTCAAATGAAAGCATATATATCAATATAAATAATCTTAAAAACATCATGTTGAGTGAAACAAGCAATTTACAGAATAGTGTGTGGAATATATCATTTTCATAAGGCTTAAAACATGCAAAACACCTATATATGGTTTATGGATATGTATTGTGTCTATGTACATACCCACAGGTGTGTGTGTGTGTGTATAGTAAAGTGCATATGTAATAATTTTTTTAAATCTGGGGAAAGATAAATGCTCAATTTAGGACAGCAGTTAACTCTGGTGGCCAGAGAAAAACCTTCATTTATCTTCATGAGGCTGTATTTCATAAGCAAGAGAAGGCACTTTGGTGTTTTTATGATTGTTTATACCACTTGCAAGCACAAGATATTCAATATAATAATATATGACTATAATAATAATACCCATGTACAACTCCAGATTACTTCTGTGAACCTTGGGAAGTATGTATTGTAATGGTGGGATAACGGTGAAGGTGAATAAAATGTGCTGACTTTCTGTACCTTACATTTTAGAAATAAATATAGCATTTCATTTGCCACTGATAATGAGAGAAATAGAGGTTAAGAAGGTTTTTTTTAAGCTTAGTAATTTTTTATTTGTAGAATTAAAAAAATGAGATATATGAATTATCCAAAACACCAGGAAAATAAAAGCCAATGAAACTTTGTTCTTATACAAAATGACATAAAAGAGCAAGGAAGCACAAAGGCAAAAGGCACAAAGGAGAGTAATAAAAGAAATGTCGACCACAGCAGTTGGATAGAAAACCACTTCACTGGAATAGCCAATACTTGACCTGGTTGGGTTAAGAATTTCTTCTGGGATTAAGAAATCTTAATCTCAAAGTATGTTTCATGTGTTTCAGTGAACTCTGGTACAGTATAAATTTAGGGATTAAAAATTAAAATAAATTTAAGAAGGATATTGGGATTAGAAAAACTTGTATTTTACCTTAATATGCCTTGCCAATCAATTGAAAAGTGAAAATATCTGTTATAGCTTTGCTTCTGGGTTGATCTATATATATGTGTGAAAAGAAAAGAAGACAGTTTCTGTAATGAAAGAACATAAATGCAGTTTCTTATCAATATTTATGACGAAAGGACAGAACTTCAAATTTTCACTAATTCTCTTAAGGAGGTAATTTAGAATCAAGCAATAATATTAAAAATGACATGTTAAATAAAAAGCAGTGGAAAAATAACCTATCAGAATGATAGCTTGACAGGCAATAAAACATAATGGTTAAGATCATAAATACCAGAGCTAGTCTGTCTGTGTTTGAATCTCAGCTCTCATACTGACTAGTTTATAACCTTTGTAAGCTACTTGACTATTCTGTGCCTAGTTTGCTCATCTGTCAAATAAGAACCCAGATGTGGTATACAAAATACTCATCTGCTAATAAAGTAATGTAAATTACTATTTAAATGAATAGGTAGATTGAAATATATTCCCTTTTATTTTCTAAATATGTTGCACAGTATATAGTGAAGTGTTACTAAGTATTACTAAGTAAAATGTTACAGGGTAAATTATCAAGTCACTTGATTAATTCACAAAATATTTGTTAATTTTAAGAAATTATTACTGTGACTTTCTGTTTAACTGAGTTGTCACTGGTTAAATGAGACTCCTCTTAAGCCACGATTTGACTTAGGATCTGCATCAAAATTTCCCAGCAGCCCTAGTACATTGATTGTTATTAGGTTCTTGACATCTAGCACTTTGTTGCAGCCAGAATATGGCTGGACCCTTGCCTGTAAGGCGTAGGCAGGTATTCACTTAGATGCTAAAGCACCCTGTGTTGCTTGAACCTTGGTCCATGTGACATGCTGCTATTAATGATGCCTGTTTCGCCACTTGGTTGGCTGTGCCTGCCAGTGGTGCTTCCCAGGAGCAGCTAGCAGGTCCTGTAGATACCTGTGCTGTCAAACCATCTAACCTACGTCTGCAGGGATGCTGGAGCCTTGGTTGGGATCAGCAGCCATCTTCTCTCCTACCTCCCAGCATCACTTCCAGACCCATGACTTGTCTCTCAGCCTTCTGCTGAGTGACATCATGTGGTGATCTGTGGTCTCAATAATTAGAGTTGCTCTTTGCCAGCCAATAGGAGTGGGTGGGCAGTGTTTTTCTGACTCTCTGACAGTATTATGTATACCACTGGAAGTATAGAATCATAGAGAACCTTGGGATGTTTGTGAGGACTACACAGGGTAGTTCAGGTAAAGCTCTTACAATAGTGCCTCACAAGTAACAACCATCCAACTAATACTAACTGATATTAGCTAAATTTATTTTAACATTTAAAAAGCTGAAAGAGGGTGCAACACAGTTTTCATAGAAAAAAGAAAATCCCACTAGCATTGAATCTTTGCTCTTGCTGTAAATTTGTTGATCAAATTTCTCTTCCAGGAGCACCTGGGTGGCTCAGTGGGTTAAAGCCTCTGCTTTCAGCTTGGGTCATGATCCCAGGGTCCTGGGATCGAGCTCCCAGTCGGGCTCTCTGCTCAGCGGGGAGCCTGCTTCCCCTCCTCTCTCTTTGCCTTCCTCTCTGCCTACTTGTGATCTCTGTCTGTCAAGTAAATAAAATCTTAAAAAAAAAAATTTCTCTTCCAGGGTGTACTGCCTGAGTATCTCTAGTGCAGCGATATATGATATTTATTTTGTGAAATTTATGGTATTTTCAATATCGTATAACAAATGGAATGGTTGTATGGGTACAGAATGGTTGTCCGTGTATCAGCTGTTATCCCTGTGGTAGCTGGCTGACTGAGAGCTGTGGCTTGCTGCCCATGTCCAACATCATGAGAGAATCAGAGGATTCAACTACACATTGCTAGCCCAAGTAGATATTGATATTCAAAATCTTAAGTGGGGTTTCTACCGAATGTGTGTCAATTTCACACTACTATAAAGTCGAAAAATCATAAGTCAAACTGTCATTAAGTTGGGGATCATCTCTACTCAGACTGTATTTCGTAGCAACAACAAAAACAACCAACTTTTTTTTTTAAATTTATTTATTTTCTGCATAACAGTATTCATTATTTTTTCACCACACCCAGTGCTCCATGCAATCCGTGACCTCTCTAATACCCACCACCTGGTACCCCAGCCTCCCACCTACCCATCAATTCAAACCCCTCAGATTGTTTTTCAGAGTCCATAGTCTCTCATGGTTCACTTCCCCTTCCAATTTCCCCCAACTCCCTTCTCCTCTCTAACTCCCCTTGTCCTCCATGCTATACTCCACAAATAAGTGAAACCATATGATAATTGACTCTCTCTGCTTGACTGATTTCACTCAGCATCATCTCTTCCAGGCCCGTCCATGTTGCTACAAACGTTGGGTATTCGTCCTTTCTGATGGAGGCATAATACTCCATAGTGTATATGGACCACATCTTCCTTATCCATTCATCCGTTGAAGGGCATCTTGGTTCTTTCCACAGTTTGGCGACCGTGGCCATTGCTGCTATAAACATTGGGGTACAGATGGCCCTTCTTTTCACTACATCTGTATCTTTGGGGTAAATACCCAGGAATGCAGTGGCAGGGTCATAGGGAAGTTCTATTTTTAATTTCTTGAGGAATCTCCACACTGTTCTCCAAAGTGGCTGCACCAACTTGCATTCCCACCAACAGTGTAAGAGGGTTCCCCTTTCTCCACATCCTCTCCAACACATGTTGTTTCCTGTCTTGCTAATTTTGGCTATTCTAACTGGTGTAAGGTGATATCTCAATGTGATTTTAATTTGAATATCCCTGATGGCTAGTGATGACGAACATTGTTTCATGTGTCTGATAGCCATTTGTATGTCTTCATTGGAGAAGTCTCTGCTCATATCTTCTGCCCATTTTTTGATATACTTGTCTGTTTTGTGTGTGTTGAGTTTGAGGAGTTCATTATAGATCCTGGATATCAACCTTTTGTCTGTACTGTCACTTGCAAATATCTTCTCCCATTCCGTGGGTTGCCTCTTTGTTTTGTTGACTGTTTCCTTTGCTGTGCAGAAGCTTTTGATTTTGATGAAGTCCCAAAAGTTTATTTTTGCTTTTGTTTCCTTTGCCTTTGGAGACTTATCTTGAAAGAAGTTGCTGTGGCTGATATCAAAGAGATTACTGCTTATGTTCTCCTCTAGGATTCTGATGGATTCCTGTCTCACGTTGAGGTCTTTTATCCATTTTGAGTTTATCTTTGTGTACGGTGTAAGAGAATGGTCGAGTTTCATTCTTCTACATATAGCTGCCCAGTTTTCCCAGCACCATTTATTGAAGAGACTGTCCTTTTTCCACTGTATATTTTTTCCTGCTTTGTCGAAGATTATTTGCCCATAGAGTTGAGGGTCCATACCTGTGCTGTCTACTCTGTTCCACTGGTCTATGTGTCTGTTTTTATGCCAGTACCATGCTGTCTTGGTGATCACAGCTTTGTAGTAAAGCTTGAAATCAGGTAGAGTGATGCCCCCAGTTTTATTTTTGTTTTTCAACATTTCCTTAGTGATTCGGGGTCTCTTATGGTTCCATAAAAATTTTTGGATTATTTGCTCCAGCTCTTTGAAGAATACCGGTGGAATTTTGATCGGAATGGCATTAAAAGTATAGATTGCTCTAGGCAGTATCAACATTTTAACAATGTTTATTCTTCTGATCCAAGAGCATGGAATGGTCTTCCATCTTTTTATGTCTTCTTCAATTTCTTTCATGAGTGTTCTGTAGTTCCTTGAGTGCAGATCCTTTACCTCTTTGGTTAGGTTTATTCCCAGGTATCTTATGGTTCTTGGTGCTATAGTAAATGGAATCGATTCTCTAATTTCCCTTTCTGTATTTTCATTGTTAGTGTATAAGAAAGCCACTGATTTCTGTACATTGACTTTGTATCCTGCCATGTTGCTGAATTGCTGTATGAGTTCTAGTAGTTTGGGGGTGGAGTCTTTTGGGTTTTCCATATAAAGAATCATGTCATCTGTGAAGAGAGAGAGTTTGACTTCTTCATTGCCAATTTGGATACCTTTTATTTCTCTTTATTGTCTGATTGCTGTTGCTAGGACTTCTAATACTATGTTGAACAAGAGTGGTGAGAGTGGGCATCCTTGTCATGTTCCTGATCTCAACGGGAAGGCTGCAAGCTTTTTCCCATTGAGGATGATATTTGCTGTGGGTCTTTCATAGATAGATTTTATGAGGTTCAGGAATGTTCCCTCTGTCCCTATACTTTGAAGCATTTTAGTCAGGAATGGATGCTGGATTTTGTCAAATGCTTTTTCTGCATCGATTGAGAAGACCATGTGGTTCTTCTCTCTTCTCATATTAATTTGTTCTATCACATTGATTGATTTGCGAATGTTGAACCATCCTTGTAGCCCAGGGATGAATTCCACCTGGTCATGGTGGATAATCTTTCTAATGTGCTGTTGGATCCTGTTTGCTAGGATCTTGTTGAGAATCTTAGCATCCATATTAATCAGTGATATTGGTCTGAAATTCTCCTTTTTGGTAGGGTCTTTGCCTGGTTAGGGGAGCAGGGTAATGCTGGCTTCATAGAAAGAGTCTGGAAGTTTCCTTCTGCTTCAATTTTTTGAAACAGCTTCAGGAGAACAGGTGTTATTTCTTCTTTGAAAGTTTCATAGATTTCCCCAGGGAATCCATCAGGTCCTGGGATCTTGTTTCTTGGGAGGTTTTTGATCACCGCTTCAATCTCATTACTAGATATTGGTCTATTCAAGTTGTCAATTTCTTCCTGGTTCAATTTTGGGAGTTTATAGTTTTCCAGGAATGCATCCATTTCATCTAGGTTGCTTAGCTTATTAGCATATAACTGTTGATAATAACTTCTGATGATTGTTTCTACTTCCTTGGTGTTAGTTGTGATCTCTCCCTTTTCATTAATAATTTTATGAATTTGGTCTTTCTCCATTTTCTTTTGGATTAGTGTGGCCAATGGCTTATTGATCTTATTGATTCTTTCAAACAATCAGCTTCTAGTTTCATTGATACGTTCTACTGTATCTCTGGTTTCTACCTCATTGATCTCAGCTCTAATCTTGATTTTTCCCTTCTTATGTGTGGAGTTGGTTTGATTTGTTGTTGATTCTCCAGTTCTTTAAGGTGTAGAGACAGCTGTTGTGTTCTGGCTTTTTCAGTTTTTTTGAGGGAGGCTTGGATGGCTATGTATTTCCCCCTTAGGACCACCTTTGCTGTTCCCATGGGTTTTGGACCGAAGTGTCTTCATTCTCATTGGTTTCCATGAATTGTTTCAGTTCTTCTTTGATCTCCTGGTTGATCCAAGCATTCTTAAGCAAGATGGTCTTTAGCATCCAGGTGTTTGAGTTCCTTCGGAACTTTTCCTTGTGATTGAGCTCCAGTTTCAAAGCATTGTGATCTGAGAATATGCAGGGAATCATCTCAGTTTTTTGGTATTGGTTGAGTCCTGATTTGTGACCCAGTATGTGGTCTATTCTTGAGAAGGTTCCATGTGCACTTGAGAAGAATGAGTATTCTGTTGTTTTAGGGTGGAATGTTCTGTATATATCTATGAGGTCCATCTGAACAACCAGCTTGTAATAAACTCCTATTTCATCACTGATTTCTGTAAGAGGTATCTTAATGGACATGCAAGAGTGAAAAACAAAGTTAATTTTTAAAAAGTTAAAAAATGAGGAAGGGTAAATCAGAAGAAATATAGAGTAACATTTTTAGTAGAGCACAGGATACATTTTAATGGCAGAGCAAAATCAGTAACAAAGAGCAGCATTGCTTACTATGAGAAACAGTAATAGATCCAGAAGATAGGTCAGCAAATCTATGTATGCAATTATATATAAATCCCAGATACTAAAGTGACAAGTGACAGATTAATGGAGTGATTAATCTTGTATTAGAGATTTTAACAGATCACTTTCAGAAATTGATAGAACAGACAAAAATAATCAGGATCATAGATTTGTATGAGTTGACTAATGAGAGTAATCCAGATACACAGAGAAATTTCTGTAACAATTGGAAGAGTCACAAAAAAATCTATCATGTACCAGATTACCAAAATATTGTTTTTATGCACAGTGTATTTTCTTTTTTTAAACTTTCTTATTTAAATTCCAGTTAGTGGGGTGCCTGGGTGCCTCAGTGGGTTAAAGCCTCTGCCTTCACCTCAGGTCATGATCCTAGGGTCCTGGGATCGAGCCCCGCATCGGGCTCTCTGCTCCATGGGGAGACTGCTTCCTCCTCTCTCTCTGCCTGCCTCTCTGTCTACTTGTGATCTCTGTCAAATAAATAAATAAAATATTTTAAAAATATAAATTCCAGTTCGTTAACATACAGTGTAATATTAGTTTCAGGTGTCCCATGTAGTGATCCAACACTTCCATATATCACCCAGTGCTCATCACGACAAGTGCTCTCCTTATTCCCCAACACTTACTTCCCCTTGCTCCCACTCATCTCCCCTCTGGTCACCATCAGTTGGTTCTCTGTAGTTAAGAGTCTGTTTCTGGGTTTGCTTGTGTTTTTTAAAAATCCTTTTGCTCATTTGTTTTGCTTCTTAAATTCCATGTGAGTGAAATCATATGATATTTATCTTTTTTTGACTAACTTATTTTGCTTAGCACACTAGTCTCTAGCTCCATTCATGCAAAGGACAAGGTTTCATGTTTTTCAATGCCTCAGTAATATTTCATTGTATATATACCATGTCTTCCTTTTCCATTCATCAGTCAATAGATATTTGAGCTATTTCCATAATTTGGCTATTGTAAATAATGCTGCAATTAACATTGGGATGGTGCATGTATCCTTTTAATTAGTATTTTTGTATTCTTTGTGTAAATATCTAGTAGTGCACTTGCTGGGTCATAGGAAGGCTTGATTTTTTAACTTTTTGAGGAAAATCCATACTGTTCTCCAGAGTGGTTGCACCAGTTTGCTTACCCTCCAATGATGCAAGAGGGTTCCCCTTACTACATCTCTAAAGAACTAACATTGCACCATACAGTTTCTTTTACCACATAAAATACACAGTTAGAAAATAATGTTAAAAAAGATAAAAACTTAAATTACTTATATCTTTAAACCATTAAAATACTTACAAAACACCCCTGCATTGGGGCATCTGGGTGGCTCCATTGGTTAAGCATCTGCTTTTGGCTCAGTTGTGATCCCAGGGTCCTGGGATTGAGCCCTGTGTCAAGGTCTCTGCTCTGTGAGCAGCAAGAGCCTGCTTCTCCCTCTCCCTCTGTGCTCATGCTTTTTCTCTCTCTCCTTCTCTCCCCCTGCCCAATAAATAAATACATAAATAAAATCCTATAAAAATAAAAAAAAGAAAACCCCCATGTTAAAGAAAATATGTAGTAAATAACAAAATACTCATAGCTAAATGACAATGAAATAATGCAGAACAAAACGTGTGGTATGCGAAATATATGTATAAATACACACACATATACATATACACACACATACACATATATATATAATATACAGTTTTTAATCCATTAATAAGAAAACCATAAAGATTGAAAAAAAATGTGAGCTAAGCATCCAACATAAAATCTAGAAATACTAGGGGCGCCTGGGTGGCTCAGTGGGTTAAAGCCTCTGCCTTCGGCTCAGGTCATGATCTCAGGGTCCTGGGATCGAGCCCCGCATCGGGCTCTCTGCTCAGCAGGGAGCCTGCTTCCTCCTCTCTCTCTGCCTGCCTCTCTGCCAACTTGTGATCTCTGTCTGTCAAATAAATAAATAAAATCTTAAAAAAAAATCTAGAAATACAAGCAGAAAGTCTTATGCTGGGGCACCTTGGTGGCTCAGTCAGTGAAGCATCTGCTTTTGGATCAGGTCATGATCCCCGGGTTCTGGGATGGAGTCCTGAATCAGCTCCCTGCTCAGCAGGAAGTCTGCTTCACCTTCCCTCTGCCTCTTCCCCTGCTCTTGCCTCTCACTAACTCTCTGTCTCTCAAATAAATAAATAAAATCTTAAAAAAAAAAAAAAGTCTTATGCTTCCAGCAGTATGGCAGTCCAGGTGTTCTAAATGTAGCCCAACCGACTTAAAATACATACATTCTGGATAATTTACAACAGACTTATTTTAAATACATTTCTGAGTGCACGAGGAAATTCAGGAAATCCCCCAGGTCAAAGATAACAAAGAGAAAGCAGTCTGAAACTACCGAGATTACGGCATGAGAACCTCAAACCCACACTTCTTTGGGGTGTAAGTCACTAGTGGGTGATCAGAATGATTCCAGCCTGAGAGAGCGAGAGACCAGGCTTGAGGACCATGCCGTGACTTCCTTAGAATATAGGCCCCAGATAAGGACAGTTGTGCAGCAAGGTAAGGAAGCACTGCCCAAGGAAACCAATTAAAGAGTGGAGGAGATAGGAGAAAGGGAAGGCAGGTAAAGGTGTATATCTTAGGCAAAATCCTGTTAAGGTACCTTACCTTGATCTCACAGAGGGCTTCTAATGTTATTACTCAGTGATGATAGATTATTACTTTTATAATTTAATATAATATTATAATAAGTTACCATAACTTATTGTTATATTATTATGTTAATGTATTGAGATTATTTGTTATTATAAGCTAATATAATATTATAATAATTTATCATGACCCAAAGAAAATAAACTGGGTTTTCAAAGACCTGCATCTGTCAATGATTATCAACGGGTATGTGGAGGGAGGCTAGGGGGATAGACTCCTAGAAACTTCTAGCTTTCTGTGCAGACCCAGGACAATGGCTCAAGCAGTTCAAGCGAAGTTCCCTGAAGATTTTAGGTTAGACCAGATTGGAGGGGATCTGAGCACATCACTGGTGTTTGGTGGAAGCGAGGGAGCCTAAGGGGAGAGGCCTGACCAACCTAGACATGCAAAGAAGTGCAACTTCTGTAAAAATGCGGACAGGGGGACATCTCTCTACCTACAAATGCAAGGAACTTGAGAGCTTGTTTATTTCTGCTCCTATACCATGTAATAGTTTTAAGAAAAAACAATGGTTATTTCTTTACAACTTGTGGCTGTAGGCGTGTGCTCATGTACACATCACCTATACTCTCCTCAGAAGCAGCTACAGTGGGGCCCAGTGCAACATGAAAATGTGAGATTCTTTGCTTAAAAATCAAGAATTGTACTTAGAGTTGCCAGAGGGGAGGGGCGGTTGAGAGGGGGGATGGACAAAATGGGTGAAGGAGAGTGGGAGATACAGGCTTCCAGTTATAGAGTGAAGGAATCATGGGGATGAAATGTACAGTCTAGGGAATATGGCAGTGGTAGTGTGATGCTGTTGTATGGTGGCAGACGGTACCTGCACGTGCGGTGAGCAGGACATAGAATACAGAGTTCTTGAACCACGAAACAGACTCTTAACTGAAGAGAACAAATTAATGGCTACCAGAGGGCAGGTGGGTGGGGGGATGGAGGAAATAGGTGATGGGGATTAAGGAGAGCACTTGTTGTGATATAATGTATACCTGATACTAAATTAACACTGTATGTTAACTAATTCGGAATTAAAATAAAATAATAGAAAAATAACATGCAGAGTCGTCAAATCACTATGTTGTACACCTGAAACTAATGTAACATTGTGTGTCAGGTATAACCAAATAAAAATAAAATGAAATGAAATAAAATGACATTTTCTTTCTCTTTGTCTTCTCCAGTACTAGATATTGATAAACTTTATTTTTTGTCAATACAGTGAATGTAAAGTATCTATTCTTGGGGCACCTGGGTGGCTCAGTGGGTTAAAGCCTCTGCCTCTGGCTCAGGTCATGATCTCAGGGTCCTGGGATCAAGCCCCGCATCGGACTTTCTGCTCAGCAGGGAACCTGCTTCTTCCTCTCTATCTGCCTGCCTCTCTGCCTACTTGTGATCTTTGTCTTTCAAAAAATAAATATATAAAAATAAAATCTTTTTTTAAAAAAATAAAGTATTCTTTTAACTTTCACTTCTCTGATTGTTATGAGATTGGGCATCTCTTCATTGTCAGGTTCTAACGGGTTCTTCATTTTGCCCATCCCTCAACACTCCCCTCTGTGTCTATAGCAATAATTCTGCTTTTGGTTTCAATGGCTAGAATCAAAAAGACAAGAAATAGCAAGTCCTAGCGAGAATGTGGAGTAAAAGGAACCCTCATGCATTGTTGGAATGTACATTGATACAGCCACTGGGGAAATAGTATGAGGTTTTCTCAAAAAACTAGAAATAGAAATACCATATGCTCCAATAATCCCACTACTAGGTATTTACCCAGAGAGAGTGAACAATAATTTCAAACAATAATTTGAAAAGATAATTGTACCTTTATATTTATTGCAGCATTTTTCACATTGTTTATAAGAGCTAAGATGAGGAAATAACCTCAGAGTCCATCCAAAATGAATGGATAAAGAAGATGTGGTATACATATACAATGGAATGCTACTAAGCCATAAAAATGATGGCATCTTACCATTTGTGACAATATGGATGGACTTAGAAGGTATTATGCTAAATGAAATAAGTGGACAGAGGAAGACAAGTGCTGCATATTTCACTCATATGTGGAATCTAAGAAATAAATGAATATACTTACAATCTTTGGAGTATAAACTGAAATAGCTGTTAGGAGAATCATCTGACAATAAAAGTGCGTATTAAAATGAACAACCACATGCCCCATGCAGGATTTCACTCCCAAGTATATATATACCTTGAAGAAATTCTATATAAGGGCACATGTACAAGAATATAATGCCACCATTGCTGTTTATAAAACACTGAGATGATCTAGGTTTCCTTAGGGGGAAATGTACATCAATTATGGTCTACAGCTAGGTAGGATGCCATGTATTGGTCAGATAAAATGAGTCATATTCACATGGACAAAGTAATAAAGTAATGATATTTAAAGGGAAAACAAAATGTGATTTAAGTACCCGACAATATTTACATAAAATTTAAACAAGAACTTGCATACATAGTACTTTATACTCATTAAATTGTATACCTGAAAGTAATATTACAATGTATGTTAACTAACTTGAATTTAAGTTAAAAAATATATATATATACATATATGTATACACATCCACACACACACATATATATGAAAGATACATATTATATACACAAGACTGTGCATTTATAAAATTGTGAACTGAGTTTGGGGTATAAGCAGTAGGGTTGCCAGATTTAGCAAATCAAAGTACAGGGCATCTAGTTACATTTGAATTTCAGATAAAAAACAAATAATAGTTGGGGCACCTGGATGGTTAAGTGGGTTAAGACTCTGCCTTTGGCTTAGGTCATGATCTCAGGGTCCTGGGATGAAGCCCCTCTTCGGGCTCTCTGCTCAGCTGGGAGCCTGCTTCCCTTCTTCTCTCTCTGCCTGCCTCTCTGCCTACTTGTGATCTCTGTCTGTCAAATAAATAAATAAAAACTTTTAAAAAAGCAAATAATAGTTAATTACTATATCCAAGGAATATGGGATTAAAAAAAACCTTTGAGAGGGTCACTCTACCATCCCTAGCCGGCCTAAAGGGACCTATGTAGAAAAGCAGCAGTAGTGTTTTGTTTTGTTTTGTTTTTTTCATTTCAGTCCCAGATATAGCATGGGGCATACTGACACCAAATGTATACCCTGAAAAAATATGTGTTATTTATCTGAAATCTGAATGTATATGTACATATACATACATATATGTATACACACATATATGTATGTATATGCACACACGTACGTGCATATGTACACATATGTGTATATTTATATATACACATACATGCATGTACATGTACATACACATATATAGATGCACATGTATATACATATCCATATGTATATAAGTATGTATATATACACATACATATGTATATATGTACATATATACATACATATACACATATATACACACATATATACATATGTACATATATATCTATACATACACATATACATATGTATGTGTATTATATGTATACATATGTGTATATACATATATATGTATGTGTATATATGTGTATATATACACATATACATGTATGTGTACATATATACATATATATGTACATATATGCATATATGTATATACACACATACATAAACACACATACCACATCTTCTTTATCCTAGAATGTATATGTTTGTTAGATTTTGATTATTTAAGCTTTAAACAACTGTCCTCATAATGTTTATTGCTGTCAATTAAGCCTTCCTTATATTCAGGAAAAAGCACATTTAAATCACCTGATCAACTTTATTTCTTTGCAAATGATTGCCAATAAAATTGAAAGGTTGTTGTAGCCCATTTCAATCTAACGTGATGCACAGTTTTGTTTCTTCAGTCAGATGATGTTGACCAATGGAGATCTTTTCCTCTTCCCTTTAGGTAGCTTCTCTACGTAATTGTCGACTAGCCTTTAGAATGCCCAAGTGAAGTGTTCTTGTTGTCACCCTGCAGAATGAGGAAGGACTTCAACCCAAAATATGGTTCAGAAGTTGAGAAGGAGATATTGCATATGCCTCTGGTGGGTAGACAAAGGTTTATTACTCGTGTAATGAGGTTTTCTGGGGAGAGCAGGCCAGGCTACCCTCACTGGTCAAAAAAAAATGGCTTGAGATAGTACGGAAAGAAGGATGGCTTGGGGTTTTTATGGGGAGGATAGCAGTAAGGGCTCCCATACACCGGCTTGAGCTGCTGTGGTTTGAATTTTCCACTCAGACCAAAGGACAGAGAATGGGGCTTTCTTATCGGTTTGACCAGATGTGGGGCAGAAGGAAAAAAGAATTGGGGCTTAAAAGATATCAGTGATTGAACATCAAAATGGAGTCGGAGTCTTTGCTACAAGTACTTTAAAAAGGAACAAATCCTACTGAGTGAATAAGATTGACTGGAATTTCACCTTATCACATTACATTATAACCAGTTGAGATATATGAAGAAACTCAATCACAAATTAAAAAATGTAAATGACAGAAGAGTAGACTAAACAAGGGTATGCACAAAAGGCCTAGTGGAATTAATTAGAAGAATGATATGAATATAAGAAATATGAGTATTAAGGGCAATACCAGTTAAATTACAAACCTCGTTAATTTTTAATAACATTGCTTCATGTAGTATTTAGCAGATGTAATGACCATTTCTCAGAAGATGAGAGACACATTGTGTTATAATTCAGGCTCAAAAAGTTGCTTAAAAAATCTGACATGATCAATGACTTTTTTTTTGTGGTTGCCTTTCAGATTAAACTGAGCAAGAGGTTCAGACAGAAAGGAAACTGAATAAAATTCAATCCAGACTTGTTTTAACTATTTTGAGATTTCTAGAATGATGTCATTCATTCTAGAGTTTGGTCAGACTGTGGGATAGCAATATCAGGATATGAAAGGTATTTGAGATGTGCCAAACAGCGTTTTTAATAATTAGCTATATAGCACTACTCAATCCTAGAGGAAAATATTCTTATATTGATGTTTTTCTTTTCCTTCCTTACAGAACTGTGATGACTTTCTATTGTTGCTCGAAACTTTGGTTATAATAATATTCAACTGTGTAGCAACCATCCCCCCAATATGATGGGATATCAAGAGACCCTCCCACCCCCAACACCATACTGTTTCTGGCTTACTGAATGACACCGGAGAAGATCCATTTCTTCTCCTCCACCTCTGAGACCTTCCCTCTGTAAAATGTTAGGATTGGTCTGCTCTTTCTCTGTCTCTCTCTGCATGCATACATATTAACAAGGGCTTCTTCCTGTTCTAAAATTCTAAGCTTCTTTACATGATGTCTCAGGTTTTCTAATTCAAGAAGAGGTAATTATGAACCTGCAGGTCTTATTCTTCTTGCTCATTCTCTAAACTTCATCTCTTTGCAAATGTGCCTCAGAGGACATAGACCAGATCTCAATTATTTTGACTTCTTAAAGCTTATCTTTATTTCTTTATGCAAAAGCAAATCTCTATGCTATACATACTTGAGGAAAAAAAGGAAACCATCAGAAAAAAGAAGCAAAAAGAAAATCAGTAGTGATAGCACAGTGAATAAAAATAAAGCAGGGCAGGGAGATAAAAATAACTGGGAGAGGAAGTTCAAAGATGGTAGTCAGGAGCGCCTGGGTGGCTCAGTGTGTTGGACCTCTGCCTCCAGCTCCACTCATGATCTCAGGGTCCTGGGATTGAGCCCTGCATTGGGTTCTCTGCTCAGTGGGGAGCTGCTCCCCCCCTAGCTCCTGCCTGCCTCTTTATCTCCTTATGATCCCTCTCTATCTAATAAATAAATAAATAAAATCTTTAAAAAAAAGATGGTAGTCAGAGAAGGATTCTCCAAAGTGGTAACTTTTGAGAAGCTCCTGAAAGGAGTAAGAGAACAAAGCGTAAAGTTGGAGAAATAGAATCACAGACAGAGGAATAGTATGTGCAAAATCCCAAAGTGAGAGGACACTTGGCATGTTAAAATATTGACCAGAAGCCCATTGAGGCTGGAGGGCAGTGACCAAGTGGCGGTGGTGAAGGATCTTCAGCTTACCTGGAGGACTTTAAATTTTAGTCCTAAGTCTGAGGGATGTTATTTGGAGGATGCAGAGCTGGGTCATGTTTTGATCTCACTTACATCATTAAAAGATTCATCTGTCCATTGTGTGAAAAATATCCTGTCAGTGAAGTAAATGTGTAAGCAGGGAGGTCTGTTGGGTTAAGGAGAGGTGCTAGAGGGGTGAGCAAGCAGACTGTATTTCACGGCTAGATTAGAGGTGGAGTGGGAGAGAGAAAAATAAATACCAAAGATGATTTCAAAGTTTTGGACCTTAGATGTTGCGAGCTTGGCGCTTTCTGTAGAAGTGAGAAAAGATATGGGAGCTGCAGATAGGGTTAAGAATTGGTTCAGTTTGAGATGTCCTATTAGAGATTCATCCGGAAATGAGCTAGTGGGTGGAAATGAGGCTAGATTTCAGGGTCAGGTAAAGATGGACCTAAATTTGGGAGTGACGGGCTGACTGAAGTCACAGGTCTGGACTGAGTACAGTAGAGAAAAGGCCCATATAGTGGACCTGGGGACACACTGACATCTAGAGTTTGGGAAAGGAAGGCAATCTGGCCAAAGAATTTCAAGATGAAAAAACAAAATGTTGTTAGTGGAAAAAGTAACACCAATGCCTATTTTAAGGACAGAGATATTCTGAAAGCCTAGGAGTCCTAAGAAAAAGCAAGTTTCAAGGAACTAAAAGAACCAAATGAAGATTTCCAGCTCCCACAAAGCGCATTGCCTCTGAGAATGGCTTCCTCATCTCACAAATGTGAGCGGCTCTTCATTGGCTGGTTCCCAATTATAATGATACATAGTTTCATTTTCCAAAGCCTCTTCATATCTCTTCCCACTTTATTTTCACAGCAACTGTTACTGAGGAGAGATGATACCTTTTTACCACCATTTTTTAGATGAGAATGTTGAGGTTCAGTGGTGAAGTGGCTACATCATTAGTTAGTGATGATGCCAGCTCTGCAAGTAAGTTCTCTCCACTATTCTTTCTTTTTTACATACCACTTATTCGACCATTTTAAGGTTTACACCCACAACATGTTTCCTCACAAACAGCATTTTATACAGTAAATTATACGTACACATGACCAAAAATGCAGAGGAACTTTCTTCATCGCTTATCCAACCCATTTAAGCATCCACAGATATATCAACCCATTTATCTATTCAGTAAATAATTTTTTTGAGCACTTACTATGTATGCTGGACACCATTTTCCAAGGATATACAAAGAGGCAGATGATTTTATCTAAGAGGTATTTTCATATTTTAGTCATTATGCAATAATGATAATTCATACTACTTCTTAGTGATTGGTTAGTGCCTATATTGAGGCACTAACTTCTCATGTGATTTCATCACGTGATTTAACTTCTCCAGAGTAACAGGTTCCAATTTATGGGAAAAAAAGATTATATTCTACTTTTTCACTTGAAACTACAGGGTCTAGATTAATAAGATGTTAGAAGAGAACTTGGTACTATTAATCCAACACGTTCACCTTGTGGCTGGGAAACTAAAGCCCAGAGAAGTGAAGAGTGATTTGACCAAGCCACAAAGCTAATCCTTGGCATTGACATTGATAGTTATGCTGTTTGTGAGAATAGTTTCTCAGATCTTTGAGTTCTGGCCAAGGATACTTCCTGGTTGCCAAAAGTTTCCAAAAAGTTTATCTTGGAAATTCCATGAGTTTGTCACCCAAGAATTAATTTTACCAAGCCAGATGGCATTGTTGGCAAGAATGGGCTGTCACAATCCAATTTTTTTTCTTGAGGCTTCATATCTACACAATGAGCACCGTCCAAATTTTGAAATCAGAAAAGGGGTTGGCATTTCATTTTAGAATTCAGATGATTGATGTTCACTATTTGAGATTTTAGTCAGATATTTTCATGCTTGGTAAAGTAATGTTTTTCTCCAGATAACACCCAGATATTTTCCCTTCATTTAGCTTGTGCATGAAGTCCCACATTCTATTAATCTTATTAATCTTGTCTGAAAACTATTACAAAGGTGAAGCTACGAGCATTATTTTATTGAGGTTTACTCTAATAATCTTAATGTCTAAATGAAAACAATAAAAGTTTTTTCTTACTTGTACGAAGTCTGTTATAGTTTTGGACCTCTCTCTAGGGTAGCTGCTTTTCATATTACAGTTCAGCATAGAATCTCCACAAGACACACTTCCACAACCACTTCAGCTGAGAGGCATAGGCTGAAGGTTCAAGTGTCAACTGAATGTTTCCACATGGAAATGTCCCATATCCCTTTTGTTATGCAGCCTAAAGCTGAGGGGAATGATAGTTTAGCATTGCAGTTACCTTTGTTGAGCTGAATGGATAAAGTTTTTAAAAGGAATCATTAATTAAAATTGTTCACATTTTTTTACCCTTTTGACAAAAACTCAGTGATTAAGACCACAAATGCAAAATGAAGGCCCCACAGTCAACCTAGATGCAGCCGAGTCCTTGCTTTGTGTTTATCACTGTGCAAAGAGCTTTTCAGGTGTTATTTTATTGAAAACAGTCTCTCAATAATCCTAAAAGCTTGCTGTTATTGTTGCCACTTTGTAAATGAATGAACTGAGGTTCAGTGATCTGTCCAGAGTTATACAACTAGCCTAACAATGGGGCAAGATTTTTAAGAAACAAAGGGAAAACCAAACAATAACACTTTGTGGAACACCATTCTTATAAATCTAAATCTAGTAAATAAGAAGCATTATAGTCAAGCCTTTTGCTTTCTTCAAATCACCTTCTCCTCCTCCTCTTCCCCTCTCTCTCCCTCCCCCTCCCCCTCTCATTATCTCTCCTCCTCCTCCTCCTCCTCCTCCTCCTCCTCCTTCTTCTTCTTCTTCTTCTTCTTCTCCTCCTCTGCTTTTAAGTAGATTCCACACAAACTCACAGCCCTCAGACCAAGACATGGGCTGAGAACAAGAGTCAGGTGCTTAACTGATTGAGCCAACTAAGTGCCCCTTGCCTTTTGTTTTCTAATAAAAAGTTCTCTTCAAATAACCCTTCTGAACAACTATGAATGGTGGAGCCACTCAGTTCTTGACCTGTTTTTGTTTTTGTTTTTAACTCTTGTATTGCCCTGACAAATGTCTTCCATTGTTATCTTAAACTGTTGTTCTGTTTTTATTTTTAAATTTTTTATCTGTCAGAGAGAGAGGGAGAGTGAGCATGCAAGCAGGGGAGCAGCAGACAGAGAGAGAAGCTGAGGAGAAGCTGCCTAGTCAGGGAGCCTGGTGCAGGACTCAATCCCAGGACGCTGGGATCACGACCTAAGCCAATGGCAGACTCTTAACTGACTGAGGCTTCCAGGCATCCCTCTTAAGCTGTTTTTTGTTTTTTTGTTTGTTTGTTTGTTTTACACCATTTTAAAGGTAAGAATCATATCTGCTTTTATCCTGTGTCCCATCAACACAGAACAAAGTAACTGGCACACAGGGTGTTTCATGAATTTGTTTTTTAAAGGATTTCCACTGCAGCTTTGAAGGGAGCAACAGAACAAAAAGAGCATTGCAAGAATATTAAAATGACTGATATGACATATTGGATGACTCTCCCTTTGTTTTTGCATTACATATACCATTACCTAGAATTTTAAATGTTTCCTCTCAGCAGAATGCTTATTACTAAATCATGAAAAACATAGGAAGGGAGAATGGGAGTTGGGGAAGGCTCTGCCTTGCAAATGCTCAACTTGAGCCCATGTAGTACTTAATTTTCATCTTGGTGGATGTGAGAACATCTAGGTTGGAATAATATTTGAATTACTTGTCAGGCCTGTTAGACAAGCTGGCATAAATCTCATTTCACATTGACATTTTTCAACTAAGATTTAACAGTCCAAAAACTCAGGTAGATGCTGCCAAAAACACCACAAAACCTGAAGGTTTGGAATGTCTTCAAGGAAGGACAAGCAGGAGTGACAATTAATTTCCTTGAAGGTCATAGTCTAAGAATGATGCAGCATCTTTAGAATTTTGACAACCTGGCTGCCCTGAAGAGGCCTCCAAAGTATTCCTAGCAAATACTTAATCATGTTTCTCAGAATAGACCTTGCTTTAGAAAATTTAATAGAATGGAGTTTTGGCTTAAAATAGTTTGATTTCCATCCCCCACCCTCCTTCCTGGTTGATCTAGATAATGGAGAATCAGTTAGGGAATGCATGCTAGGGAAAAGCAAATCCTAGAAAAAGAGGTCTTGAGTAGATGTCATTACATATGAAAGGAAATCATTACATATGAAAGGAAGCTATCCTAATTTTCCTCATCTCTATTTTTTTATTATCATATAATGTATTATTTGCCCCAGGGTACAGGCCTGTGAATCATCAGGCTTACACATTTCACAGCATTCACCATTGCACATCCCCTCCCCAATGTCAATCATCCAGCCACCTGGTCCCTAACCCCCCACAGCACAACAACTCTCAGTTTGTTATGGTTTGTCTCTCCCCCAGTCCTATCTTGTTTCATTTTTTTCTTCTCATCTCTATTTTTTATTCTTCCTCTTGATTCCTAGGCATGCCTCATTTTCCGCCCCCCACATTTTCTCTCCAGCCCCAAGTGTCTACCTCTTCCTCTATATAAAATAGAGACCTCTTATTTGCCTAACTAACTCCCATTCATCAGTGAGATTTCAACCAATGCTAGCGAGAAATCTCTCCTCATTTTTGATCCCAATAGTACCCTTGACATTGAAGGAAGCACTTATTGACATGAGTGTTGTGTTTACTTATTCTGAGGGATGAATGACTGACAAGCATAATACAGAGTCCTCACAGATGGGTTTTCTTGTAAGAAAGTACAAGAAGGTAGGGGAGATAGGTAGGAAAGATAATCCACACTGAGTATCAGATATTTGTGGGTTTCTATATAGTCATCTAAAATGGTCTCAAAAATGACACTCTGAGGTAAACTCTTATCACTTTTCCACAACTTATAGCTGATAAAATTGAAACTCAAGTAAGTGGTGTACACCCAAGGAATTCCAAAACCCAGGCATGAGGGAAGGTTGTTTTCTTTTTTCTTTTCTTTTCATTCTTTTTTTTTTCCTGCCCAAAGAAGTTAAATTGCTTCTACTGTCAAGGATGGGGTATTGAACTTAGTTCCCGCTGTAGAAGAGAGCTTTTGAATGAAAAACTCATTCAAGCAATGAGTCCAAATGTGTTTTTCTCCTTTGTCACTAGCTTGCTTTTGTTCATGCCACTGAAGCCCTGGGTTTCAAATAAAGCAACAACCCTGTAAGAGATATTATGAGATACAAAAATACAGTCCAGTTGGAGACAATTACCATACGTTTGCTCAGTGCTCAAGTCTATGAGGGGATTTTAGAATCAAATCTATACAAATGCAGGAATCTCTGATCATGGTTATGAGCCCTGTTCAGGCAGAGGTGTGGTGGGCCACATCAAGTGCCCAGAATCAGAGTGAAGTTAAAATGAAGGTGTCACCTCCTGGCTTTTCCTGTAATCCCTGGTCTTCTTTGTTTTGGCATATTTCACACAGAAACCCTTTAAGGTTTATGTTCAAATTTTGCCATCAACAAAAATTGCCATGGCTTAAGCAAAGCAGGAATGGTAGCCTCTATTTCACTGATGAGAAAAAAAAAAATGACATCTAGATATTTTAAAGGCTTCATCAATGTAACAAAATGTGAAACTGTGACCCAAATCCTTAAGTTCTTGCCACAAACATATTGTTTTTCCCACAATACTTAAAAGGGGATCATAATAAAACAGGACTTTGAATTGAGTTAAATTTGCAATCACATCTTTGATACATGTAAAAAAGGGACAAATGGTTCATATGAATCCATCTATATAAATAATAACATTAATGTGGATAGATTAAATATCCCATCAAAAGACAAATAAGTTAGGCAGAAAATATGATTCAACTATATGTTCTCTATAGGTGATAATGCTTTAGATTTAAATATATGATAGCTTAAAAGTAGAAGGATGAAAAAGTTATGGCATGCAAACAGGAGTCATAGAAAAGCTAAATGGCTACATTAAATCAGACAAAATAGATTACAAGAGAAAAAAATGTGACAAGAGACACAATACACGTTTTATAATGATAAAAGAGTAAGTCCATTAGGGTTAGATAACAATTATAAACATAAGCACACCTAAAAATAAAGTTTCTAAAACATAAAGTGAAAACAGAATTAAAAGGAGACATCAACAGTTCAATAATAATAGAAACTTCAATACTCAACTTCAGCAATGGATAGAACTAGATGAATTACCATTCAGATGGCTATAGAAAACTAAACACTATAAACGAACTAGATCTAACAGACATTTCTAGACCACTCCACTCAACGACAATGGCAAATACATTCTTCTTAAGCACACACAGAACAGTTTCTAAGAAACTCTACATGGTGAGCCATAAAACAGGCCTTGAGAAATATAAAAGGATTGAAATAAAATAAAGTATGCTCTCTGACTACAGTGGAATGAAATTATAAATCAACAGCAGGACTGTTTGGACAAAATACAAATATGCAGGGAAAAAAAAAACCAATATACTACTAAATTACCAACTTGTCAAGAAGGAATTCACAAAAGAAACTAGAAAATGTTTTGAGATGGATGAGAATAAAAAGGCAGCGAAAGCAGTGCTTAGGGAAAAATTTATAGCTATAAACACCTGTATTAAAAAGAAGCAAGATCTTGGGGTGCCTGGGTGGCTCAGTGGGTTAAAGCCTCTGCCTTTGGCTCAGGTCATGATCTCAGAGTCCTGGGATTAAGCTCCACATCAGGCTCTCTGCTTAGCAAGGAGCCTGCTGCCCTTCCTCTCTCTCCACCTGCCTCTCTGCCTACTTGTGATCTCTGTCTGTCAAATAAATAAATAAATAAATAAATCTTAAAAAAAAAAAAAAAGAAGCAAGACCTTAAATCAGTCATCTAAATTTGTAACTTAACAAACTAGAAAAATAAGAGAAGAATAAATCTTTGGCCAGCAAATGGAAGGAAAACTAAGGAATAGAGTGGAAATTAATGAAACAGAGAATAGAAAGAAAAAAGAGAAAAACAGTGAAACTAGAAGTTGGTTACTTGCAAGATCAACAAATTTGGGGGGAAAAAAAACTTTAGCTATCTTGGCCCCCCCCACCAAAAAAAAGGCGAGAGAGAGAAAAAAGTTAAATTATTAAAATCAGAGTGAAAAAGAGAATATTATAACTGATCTTGCTGACATATTTCAAAAAAATATAAGGGGCTATTATATTATAAACAACTGTATGCCAAAAATTAGGTAAGTTAGATGAAATGAACAAATTCCTAGAAAAACACAAATTACACAAAACTGACCTATTAAAAAATAATCTGACTATGCCTGTAACAACTAAAAATATTGAATTAACAATTTAAAACTTTTTACCAAAAAAAAGCCCAGGTCAAATGTCTTTACTGGTGAATTCCACTAAATGTTGAAAATAAAATTATATCAATCTTTCATTACAAGACTTTACTTTGTAAAGTCTTACAAAAAATAGAAGAGGGAATACTTCTTAATTCATTCTGTGAGAGCAGTATTACCTAAGTGTCAAAACTAGACAAGTTATATGAGAAGATAAAATTATATATCCATATTCATTATTAATATAAGTGTAAAAATCCTCAACATAACAAACAAATTGAATCTAGCAACATATGAAAATGATTATGCACATGACTTACCCTGGAATACCAGGTTACTTTAACATCTGAAAATTAATCAGCATAATACACTGCATAAATAAAATGAAGGAGAAAAACCACATGATCAATTCAGTTGACAGAAAAATCTTTTCACAAAATTCAACACTTTTTATGATAAATACACTTAACAAAATAGGAACTGAAGGAACTTCATCTTAATAAAAGACATTTCTGAAAAAACTTGTAGCTAACATCATACTAAATAGTGAAAGCCTGGGTGTCTTTCCCCTAAGATTCATAATAGAATAAACATATCTACTTTCTTCACTTCTGTTCATTATTGTACTAGAGATTCCAGCTAGAGTAATTAAACATGAAAAAGAAATAAAAAGCATCCATACCAGAAATTAATAAGTAAAATTATCTCTATAGATAACATGACATTGTGTAAAGAAAATTTTTTTAAAATCCACTAAAAAGCCGGTTTATTAGAATTAATAAATGAATTCACCAAGATTACAAGTATAAGATCAATATATGAAAATCAATTCTATTTCTAAACACTTGCAATTACACTTAAAATCAACAAAATAGAATAAAACATTTAGGATTAAAATTACCTAAGAAGCACAAGACTTGAAAGTACAAGAAACCTACAAAATATCACTGAAAAAAAATTAAAGGAGACTTAGATAAATGGAGAGAGATACTATATGCATGGGCCTGAACACTTAATATTGTTAAGATGATAATACTCTTCACATTGAACTACAGATTCAATGAAATCCCTACCATCATCAAAATTGGTCCCCCTCCCCCACTAGAAGTTGATAGTAGTCAAATAACCAGAATAGCCAAAAGAATCTTGAAAAAAGAACCAAGTGGAAGGACTCATACTTCCCATTCCCATTTTGTGAAGCTACAAATGAAAAAGGTGTGATACTGGTATTTGGGCCGCAAAATTCTTTCTGGTGGGCGCTGTCTGGTGCATTGAAGGACATTCAGCAACATCTGCCTCTACCCACCAGATATCAGCAGGAGAACCCAGTTGGGACAATCAAAAATGTCTCCAAACGTTTTAAAATGTCTCTTGGAGGGCAAAATCACCCTGGTTGGTAACCACTGCTCTAGATACTATTCTTTCCCCAAAGAGAGCTGAGGACAAATAATCATAACCTTCAAGAAATCCCCAGGCCAGTGGGATACAATGGTTATTTTGACTGAGGGGGAAAAAATTGTTTGGACATTAAAGAAACAGAAATGTAAATAATAAAGTAGAAAACAATGTGAAAATTGTTAAAACAGCATGAAAAACCCATAGTAGAATCACAGCATCAAGAGTGATTGATTGTGCCCTTGGGGAAAGCTAGGCTTAAGAAGAGCTTAGCAGGAAAAGTGAAATTTGATTTGGACCAAGAAAGCTGAGTGAGTAAAGAAGGGAAACACATTATAGGCTGGAGGGGAAAAGATGAGCAAAGGTGTGGAGCTGTGCAGGTTGCAGGCAAAAGGGTATGCAGGGACTGGATAAGGCAAAGGATGGCAAGTAATGAAGCCGAGAAGACCTATTATTTGCAGTCTTTATTTTAACTCTTCCTTATACATAACTTGAAATTTGTAGCAGGTCTTGCTTATGCAATTTTCCCTGGCTTCCCAGTGTGTGAATAAAAATAAAATCAAAACTAGAGGGGACTTTTAAGTCCATTTTATAAAACCAAGAAAAATCCAGAGCAGGAGATCAACCTAAGAAGCAATTTTTCCTCTTTGAATTTCTGCCTGAGTGCAGAGAGGATATTTTCTTCTACTTTCTTTCTCTCTTCCTGATCCCCTGAGTAATTTAAAATCCTCTTGAGCAGAATGCTTGCTAAGGCATAGGAGAAAATAATCTTAATTGGCTCTTTCCAATCTGCATTTGTGGGAATGGGTGTGACTGTTCCTCAGTCACTTACATCTGATGGTATTTTTAATTTGGGTAATTCCTTAAGTGAATGATAATAGATGCATGTAAATTTCCCTGCTTCTTGGAAACTGTCATACCTGGAGTTACTTCAGCATAGAAAACTAATGATGGACTAAGAAAATAGTCATTCCAGATATAGGCAAACCCTCATTTCAATTGGCAACATGGATTTTGACCCATAAAGAGGTGAGGACAATGGTAGTTACCAGGTATTCAAGGTCTACAGACAAAAATCATTTAAATACTTCACATTCATCGTATTAGTTGATTTCAGACAATAGTCCTATGTCTTAGTCTTAAAATCCTCACATTGTAAATGTGAGCACCAAGCCTCAGTGAGATTAAGAACCAAGTCACAAATAATAAGCAGGAAAGCTGTGATTGAGTATGGGGATCTGTGGATTTCAAGGTCTGTGGTTTTAACCCTAACTCAACACTGCTTCTTTCCTGGCCTTGACATACAGCTGAATATATTTTGACATGTTTTCTATTAGAAAATTGGTACTGTCATATAATGTACAGTATTATTACCCGAAGATCAAATGCCAGTTTTCTAAAGGCAAGGGACATGTATGGTTGAGAAAATCGAGAATGTGAGAAGTATGTGGCTTGACACAGGTCACATTTAGATCATAAGCACATTTAGTAAGGATCCCAAAACTTTAGGATGCAGCTTTTCAGTTGAGAGAAGGGTCATCAAAGATTTTTTTTTTTAAAGTAAAATAGAGTTAGCTAGCTAGCATAGTGTTTTGAAGACAGATGTTAGAATTCTATGTCAAAACAAAGATTTGTGGTCACTAGAAGAATGAAGAGAATATAGTGGACAATGTGATTGAAGAATGAATTTTGGTATGATGAGGAATGTGCTGATTGGCTGAGAGCAAGCAGTAGGAGGCAGGACAGCAAGCCAGCAAGTCATAGAGTATGGATGTTTTAGAGCAAGAAAAGTTCAGGATAATAATTTAGCCATAATCTTGGACAGAAAGAGTCCAAAAGATATTAAGAAAAATAGGACAGTTGCATTGGGTGTACATATCAATATGAAAGAGAGAGAAAAAGTGGTGTATATAATTAATAAAGGTTATGAAGCATCTGGGCAAGCTGTTCAACCAGGAAGGTCTAAGAAATGCTATTTTATTCACATTCACTCTAAGGTGGTGGCTGTGTAGCCTATTGGAAATATCCTGAGGTCAGCGGAAATCTAGAACCAAATGGCGGGAGAAAACAAGAGTTATGCGGTATCAAGTGATCTTCATGGGGCACTCCTCGTGCTAAGTGCCTAATTATTTCTTTAATCTCCATAACCACATGAGGTAGCTTGTATTATTTCTTATATTCTATGGGCTCAGACTTGTCAATTCAATTGTCTAAAGCCATGCTGCTGGCAAGTGCTGGGGTACAATTCAATCAGGTTTTTCTGATCCCAGAACTCTGCTTTTTACATCTGTGCAATTCTTCCATGAAGGAAAAGAGGGAGGGAGGGAGAGCTGGGAGGCAGGGAGCATTTAGGCCAAAAGTGGAAATCCTATTCACATACTAACTATTGGCATAGAAGGGGGTGCTGTTACCCATTTGGGGCAGTGGAATATACAATTATGTTAACTATGGGGAGATTCTGGTAACAATAGAGACAAACCAAAAGAGACTCTTAACTACAGGAAACAAACTGAGAGTTGATGTAGAGGAGGTGGGTGGGGAAATGGGGTCCCTGGGTGATGGGCATTAAGGAGGGCACATGATGTAATTGAGCACTGGGTGTGATAGGCAATGGATGGATAATTGAACTCTACGATAACTGAACTCTACATCTGAAACTAATGGTACAGTGTATTCTCATTAATTCAGTTTAAATAAAATAAGAAAAACAAAAGAGACACATCAAATAAATAATCTCTGCTGGATGTTTGTGAGTGAAATTGTGGTAACTGGAATTACTAAAACCATTTTAGGACCACAAGGAGAGGTAGGCTTTAAGCTAAAAGGAAGAAAGAATCCGGTCCATTGACTTGCTTAATTAACTAATTCCAGGGTTTCTCTACCTGAGATTTCTCTGAGTTCTTTTATTGTTTAAACCATTTTGTATTGTTTAGTGGATACTTATTTCTATCTTGCTAGTGCGGGAAATAAGGATTAGACATTGGAATGGACCTATCTGAAGTAAAATCTGAGATGGCACGCTACTTATTCCTTCTTTGGGGCCATTGGTCCTCATCTTCATGTGGAATATCCCAGTTTTCTCAAGGTGAGGAATATCCTAATTCTCTCTGTCTTCTTCCCACCACAGACTATGGAGTCTTTGCTTCTACTACCCCATTGTTTTCTAGTTTTCTCTGTGAATCCCTCACTCATTTGGATCCCATCTTAAAATGCAAACATCTACGCATGTACTAAGTATTCTACACTGTGCCAGATGCTGGTGAATAAAGTTTACCTTCACTGATAAGATCATTCTGTAGTTTAACTTGATTCAGTTCAATCTATTTATTTATAGTATAGGTATATTCACAAAATACATTCATCCCTAAGATTATTCATTGGTTTGTATAACACATACTCAGTGAGCACCTAAAGAACTATGTGCCTGCCAGGTTATGGATCTACACAAATGGACAATACATTGTATATAAGAAGCACCCATGACTTGAACACTTAGCAGATTAATTAAAGTTCTAGAATAAGGGTTTGAAGAGAGTATTATGGAAGTGGAAGTCTGAATCAGATGTTGGGGGAGGGGACATAAAATTGAGCATGACATGGTTTTTGCCTTAAGAAGGAAACAAAGGGATATGTTGAGATTGCCTACATTTAAGATTCATATCCCTTCTCAAGATTATATTCTATACCTAAAGTGACTTTACATAACTATAGGATCCCTACTATGCATAAGTATTTATTATCCCCAGATACCTCATGTTCTTATCTTATCCCCTGGGAACTTATTATCTAGCTTTTAACAGGGCTTTCAGTGCTGACATCTGAGGCTCTTTTTGCATTTTTCTTAAACTGCTCTTGTTAGCCTCACTCAGAGACTATTTAAAACCTGGAAAGTTAGGGTAACCTTGGGCAAGGTATTTAATCTCTCCAAGACTCTAGATCCAAGAAATAGAAATGATGGCACTTATCTCAGGACTTTGTTAGGATTAAGTTACCTAATACAAGAGGAGAATAATACAGTGCCTAGTACATAGTAAGCACTTGACATATAATGGTTTTACTACTGACCTTCCTGATCCTCAGATAATTAAACTTCTGCTGTTCTCCTAATATTCCAGCACTTTTAAATTTTCCAAGTATTTTTGTTCACTTTCTTCTTTCTTCATAGGAAACTCCATTTTTTTTATATTTTCTGAACTCTGATATGTTCTTCACAGCCCACAACGAACTCTTGAGTGCAGTAAATGGAATTTAATGTATGTCTGCTTGTCAAAAATAACCTCACAATCTTTTGAAGCACATTGAATCTTGAAGCATTCTTATGAGAAGGGGATTATGGGGAAGCTATCTTGTTTATTTGTTCTTAAGATGTGACATCATCAGGATGCCTGGTTGGCTCAGTCGGTTCAGCCTCTGACTCTTGGTTTCAGCTCAGGTCATATTCTCTTGATCATGAGATCGAGGCCCACATGGGGCTCTGTGCTCAGTGTGAAGTCTGATTCAGATTCTCTCTCCCTTTCCCTCCTCACACTCTGTCTTCTTGCCAAATTAATAAAATCTTAAAAAAAAAAAAGACATGACATCATCATTGTCTACTCAAGAGAAAAAGAGTAGTTTTACCAAATGTCTGTGGTGTCTCAGTAATGGGAGATCTTTCAGCAGACGAAACTGACCAATTTGATGTTCTAAGAGTTCTATACTCTATATAGTCTATCCAGACCTCAACTAGTTATGCACAGGCATCTATAAAATAGAAATTAGCACTTGGGTGAAACAATCCTTCCAGAATTCTCCCTCAAAGACCAAAATTTTCATTTGCAAAAGAAAAGTCTTTTATAGAGATAAAATAATGCTAAGGAAGAGTGGCTTTTGTATAGATTACAATAAACTAAGGATATTATTATCTCTATTTTACAGATTAAGAAACTGAGGCTTAGGAAACGTGTTTTGAAAGAAGTTTTTATGGCCGATGTCAAAAAGGTAACTGCCTATGTTCTCCTCTAGGATTTTGGTGGACCTGTCTCACATTGAGGTATTTTATCCATTTAGAGTTTATCTGTGTATGGTGTAAGAGAATGGTTGAGTTTCATTCTTCTTTGTATAGCTGTCCAATTTTCCCAGCACCATTTATTAAAAAGACTTTTTTCCACTGGCTATTTTTTCCTGCTTTGTTGAAGATTAGTTGACCATAGTGTTGAGGGTCCATATCTGGGTTCCCTATTCTGTTCCTTTGAACTATGTGTCTTTTTTGTGCCAGTGCAATGCTGTCTTAATGATCACAGCTTTATTATATAGTTTGAAATCAGGCAACATGATGTCCCCAGCTTTGTTTTTCCTTTTCAGCATTCTCTTGGCAATTCGGGGTCTTTTCTGGTTCCATACAAATTTTAGGATTGTTTGTTCCAGCACTTAGAAAAATGACATTGGTATTTTTCTAAGTGTTAGAACTTCTTTCAAAACACTTCAGCAACTTCTTCCAAAACATGTTTCCAAAGGCAAGGGAAACAAAAGCGAAAATGAACTTTTGGAATTTTTTCAAGATAAAAAGCTTCTGCATAGCAAAGCAAACAGTCAACAAAACAAAGAGACAACACATGGAAAGGAAGAAGATACTTGCAAATGACACTACAGATAAAGGTCTGGTATCCAAGATCTATAAAGAACTTCTCAAACTCAATGCCCAAGAAACAAGTAATCCAGTGAAAAAGTGGGCAGAAGACATCAACAGACACTTCTCTAAAGAAGACATACAAATGGCTAACTGAGACATGAAAATATGTTCAACATCATTAGCCATCAGGGAAATTCAAATCAAAACCACATTGATATACCACCTTATACCAGTTAGAATGGCACAGATTAACAAGGCAGGAAACAACAAATGTTGGAGAAAATGTGGAGAAAGGGGAATACTCTTACACTGTTGGTGGGAATGCAAGTTGGTGCAGCCACTTTGAAAAAGAGTGTGGAGATTTCTTAAAAAATTAAAAATAGAGCTACCCTATGACCCTGCAATTGCACACTGGGTATTTACCCCAAAGATACAGATGTAGTGAAGAGAAGAACCATACGTGCCCCCAATGTTGATAGCAGCAATGTCCACAATTGCCAAACTGTGGATAGAGCTGAAATGCCCTTCAACAGATGAATGGATAAAGAAGGTGTGGTCCATATATACAATGGAATATTACTCAGCCATCAGAAAGAATGAATACCCAACAATTACATCAACATGGATGGAACTGGAGGAGATTATGCTAAGTGAAATAAGTCAAACAGAGAAATTCAATTATCATATGGTTTCACTTATTTGTGGAATATAAGGACTAGCATAGAGGACATTAGGGGAAAGGAAGGAAAAATGAAGGAAGGAAATCAGAGTGGGAGATGAACAATGAGAGACTATGGACTCTGAGAATCAAATGGAGGGTTTTAGAAGGGAGGGGGTTGGGAGGATGGGTGGCCGTAGTGATGGGTATTAAGGAGGGCATGTGTTGCATGGAGCACTAGGTGTTACATGTAAGCAATGAATCATGGAAAACTAATGATATACAACTAATGATATACTGTATCATTAGTTGTACATCAAAAACTAATGATATATTGTATGGTGACTAACACAATGATATACTGTATGGTGACTAACACAATGATTTAAAGAAAGAAAACTGAGATTTACAGAATTAAAAGATTTTCCTAAGGTTTGGTGTCAGAGCTAGCAAATGGTAGGGCCAGGATTTGAGCCCAGGTCTGGATTCTAAACTCATGCTTTTTTATATTGTTCTGAGTTTATTTCTGTTGTTTTCAACAACTCAGAAATGGGGAACTAAGTTGCTGTCCTCTGTCTTCATTGTATATTGTTTTTATACTTTCAGAGTAATCTGGGGTGTTCAGAGGAGTATAAATGAAAGTGAAAGGCACTTTCCATGCAGGAGGCACTGCATGGTCCAGAAGCACCCTCAGATGTCTTTATCCTTGGTCACTTCCCTGTTCTTCACACTGGAATGTGATTTGTAGAGAACTGGAGACTGATGCTTCAGACTAATTTTAATTGCTGTTGGTAGGGATAGAAGGATGTTTCTTCTGCACTGTATGTCTCTATCCCATGTTCTTCACCTCCTCCCTCCAAGAGAAGTCACTAATCCCATAGGTCAACTTGCCAGACACTGATTAGGCCATATTTGTTAGAGAGCAAAATCTTTGTGGGGTAGAATATCCATACCCGGCCTTCTATTCTACTTCCTTTCATCTGAATATATTGAAAAGGTCCCTGTTATAGGTGTCCAGACCAAATTTGATAAGGCTCTATCATTTGGATTTGGCTTGGAAGGAGGGGTAGAAGGAAGACTTCTTTGTCGTTTGAACCTAAGCCATATATATGTTCTAGTGCAGATTTACCAGAGTTCTGATTTTGGATTCCTTGGCCAAGGCCCAGCTATTACTAAAAGGAAGTGGGGGTTCTTATTTGTTAATGTTCCTTGGGTGTATCCCCCTAAATCACCTGGGAGCTGGAGGTGGAGATTGTTGGTTGGTCAAAGCCCCAGTATTCCTGGGTACCTGGCATAATATCACTTTAATACCACTAAAAAGTCAGCAAAACTCTTAACCTTTTCCAATATTTTATACATTAAATTTTATTTCCAGAAATAGATGGTCTTTAAGGTCGGAGATTGACCTTTACATTTCCAATCTCCTGTTAGAAGCACACCAATTGATCTCAGCAGAAAAGAATCTAAGGCAGCAGGTAAAGCATTGACCCCGTCTCTGCACCAAATCCCTATGTTGGTCCCCTGGGATATTTGAAATAACTCTTACAAACAAAAGTATTCCTACTTTACAGATGAGCCCAATTTTTTTGACCAGATTGACATCAACAATAGCAACAATTATAAATAATTTCTGCTTGTAACTGAAAAAAATTCAGAGATAGAGAAAGCCTGGTTAATTCAGGGCCTTGCCCTCTTCTCTGTTAGTTTTCACCTCAGGATTATTTTCTTCATGACATCAAAATGACTCCAAGCGCCACCTTATTCAAATATAATGCACAATAGAATTGCTACAAGTAGATGGGAAGATAGGAAATTAATAAGATTCAAGGGGGACCTGGCTGGCTCAGTTGGGAGAGCATGCAACTCTCGATCTCAGAGTCATGATTTCAAGCCCAACATTGTGTATGGAAATTACTTAAAAATAAATAAACGTTAAAAATAAGATTCAACAAAAATTTGGCTTGATTTATCATGTTGGAGGGTGCTAAGTTGTCTTACTTTTCAATACCCAGTTCTGTTTCTTGATTGGCTAGATTCTTAAATGGTGTCAGATATCACTTCTAATAGCAACTATAAATGATTGAAGTTATGTCCATAGGAAGTTTAAGCACTGCCCTTAAAAAATCTGTCTTGTCTTAGTGGCAAGCTACTGACAGAAACTGTACCTGGACAGCATAAAGAGCAGTGAGTATTTGGCAAAGATTTGGTAAATGTTGTGAAATAGTTAAACTGGATAATTCAGATTAGCAAATCTGAATAACTACAAAGTCTCCAATTTTCTTTTCTTTGGGCAAATGCCTCCTGCAATGTAAGTGAAAATTAATTATACAGCTTTGTAAAGCAAAAGATGTTAGGGACAAAGGAGAGATGTGAAATGGAACTAACATTTGTTAAGCATTGATAATGTGCTAGACAGTGTACTAGACACTTTACACATGTTATTCATTCTTTTGAGTCAACATTATGAAATACCTATTAGGTGATAGGCAGTGCATTCTCTGATGTGACTGTCAATATAAATAAGACATGATATTTTCCTTAACAAAGTTATAGCCTAGAGGGAGAGATGAACAACTAGGTCAGCATTCATATTGTGATGTGATAAATAGTATTATTGCTCAGAGGACATCAAAATCAGACAGACAGTCCACAGATGGTTCCCAAATTTAGAAGTGCTTGAACTAAGTTTTGCAAGAGGACAAAGGGGTCAATTATTTGAAAATGGAAAACCAGATATTGCTGATATCAAGAATAGCATGTGTGGGAGTGCCTCGGTGGCTCAGTTGGTTAAACAACTGTGTTTGGCTTGGGTCATGATCCCAAGATCCTGGGGTTGAGCCCCAGGTAGAATTCCCTGCTCAGCAGGGAGCCTGCTTCTCCCTTCCCTCTACACCTCCTCCTGCTTGTGTTCTCCCTCTCACTCATTCTCTTGAATAAATAAAATCTTAAAAAAAAAAAAAAAAAGGAATAGCATGTGTGAAGATGCAGGGATATGGAACAGTGTGAGATAGCTGGAGTTTGGAAAACTTACAAATTATGTAGAATAGTAGCTGGAGATGAAGCTACAGAGTTGGATATGGTTGAGGTTATGGAACATGGAAGCCTTAGAAGCCAGATGGTGGATATAATGGAGGGCACATATTGCATGGAGCAGTGGGTGTGGTGCATAAACAATGAATTCTGTTATGCTGAAAGGAATAAATTAAAAAAAAAAGGGGGGGGCACCTGGGTGGCTCAGTGGGTTAAGCCAATGCCTTCAGCTCAGGTCATGATCTCAGGGTCCTGGGATCGAGTCCCGCATCGGGCTGTCTGCTTGGAAGGGAGCCTGCTTCCTCCTCTCTCTCTCTGCCTGCCTCTCTGCCTACTTGTGATCTCCCTCTGTCAAAAAAAAAAAAAAAAAAGAAGCCATGAGGACATTCTTCATTTTGAGAGTTATGAGGAACTACTGATGAAGATTAATCCCAGAAATATCATGATCATTTTTGCATTGAAAGTAATCACTCCAGAAGCAGTATGTGTGATGGAGGAGGAAGACAGAAGAAGCAGTTTTTTATAATCCCTTCAAGCATTAATAATGAAGGCATTGGAAATAGAAGGGGAGAGACTGATGCAGGATGAAGAAGTAGAGTTGATGTGGATGGTGCATGAGTGAGAGAGGTCTACAAGGTTCCCCACATTTGAGGCTGGGGTTGCATATACAGACATTTTCTAAGACAAGAAATATTATGAAAGGAGCCGGTGTCAGGAAAAGACAGAGTTCAGTTGGGCATATGGATGTAATGGGCACCTACTGAAGTAGAGCAAGGATTTGATTTATTTATTTGATGATATACTCTGCCCAACATGTTCATATGGATAGAGAGAAAAAGTCATCTTTCTTCCTTTTTTTCCTTCTAAATTTCACTGGAGTATACCTTCTTAGTTATGCACATGCAGGGAGAGTAGTCATCCCTTATAAATGGGAGTGGGTGCAAGATTCTAAGCAGAGTACTAAACAAGCAAGTATCAGACATCTTCAACTTCCTCTCTCTGACATTGCAATTTTGAGAAACCCATTGGGCTGATATGGCACTGACCAAAAACCACAGGGAGGAAAATACCTGAGCTCTAAAAGGAACTCTATAGCAGGGAAGGGGAATTGATCCACTGACTGACTCTTTTTCCAGGGTTAACAAAATGGCCTGAATTGATGGAGAATTGATGGCTTACCTGGCATACCTGGGAAACAATTTCCAAATATGTGACTGTGGGTCAAATAGCTGTAAACCTAAAGTTTGGGAATATGTAAGTATTTAGATTAGTAAAGGCATAATACTGGTAGTGAACAAATGTCTAGAAAAATGGGCAAGACCAGTGTTCAAAAGTGACCCATGTGGCCACTGTGGTGCTACTCTTGGGGTAGGAGAGTTTTGTAACTCCTCTTTTTCATCTGGAGTTTGAAAAAGAGAACTAGATATATTTGGGTTGAGTGAACTCCTGAGTTCTTCTACAATGATGTGTATCTATGAACATAAGCATGTGAGAATTTGAACAATTAGCTGAAAGGATAAAAGACATGTGGTTTCATCTGCATCTTAAACTGGTAGAGTGGGTCAGATAGATTATACTGAATTTGTAGTACCTGCAGCGAAGTCAGATAAAGATATTGAAGAGGAAGGTGGAGGCAAGAGTGAGAAGGTCAAGAGACATCTTAGAGTTGAAAATACAGATGTAATTAGTATGTAGATGGTAATTGAATATATGTTTTCAGACAAGATCATTAAGGGGAAACATGGTTAAAAGACCTGGAGACCACTAACATCTAGGTGGTTAGTGGAAGAGGAGAGGTCTATGAATGAAAAGCCAAGGAGGTATTAGAAAGAAGGAGAACCATGAACTTATAGAGGTCAAAAAAGAGAGATCACTCAAGAGAAGCAATGGTCAAAATTCAAATGCAATAAGAAATCTAAATATGCCTAAAACAAAAAAATATACTGGCTTTTCTGACATATATTTTATCCCTGTACCTTTCAGTTATGTGAACCGATAAATGTTTTTGTTGTTTACATCAGTTTGGGTTGGGGTTTTGTTTCACTTGAATCCACAAGAGCCCTAGTTGATGTTGTTTAGATTTTCACATAGACTCTGATGTCTCCCAAGGTGATAGTGTACTTAGGTATCCTGGCTATAGGCATCTAGAGGCTGCAGGATGGAAGAGGTAATCTGCATATAGTCATATATATCACTTATTAATATGTATCACTGGCTTTGATACAGAACACACAACTCCTGAAAGTCAAGATTCCTAACCACAACAGATTTTGAAATAGAACCCTTGTTAATGGATGTCATAGATGGTCTTTCTCCATGTGTGCATTTGGCCACAGATACTATTTAAAAAAATTTTTTTTTAAGATTTTATTCATTTATTTGACAGACAGAGATCACAAGTAGGCAGAGAGGCAGGCAGAGAGAGAGAGAGAGAGAGAGGAGGAAGCAGGCTCCCCGCCAAGCAGGGAGCCCGATGCGGGACTCGATCCCAGGACCCCGAGATCATGACCTGAGCTGAAGGCAGCGGCTTAACCCACTGAGCCACCCAGGCGCCCCTGGCCACAGATACTATTAAACTCACACCAAGCTATATAAAACTAAAATTCTTCTTCCTTCCAACACCCTGTTCCCTGCTCCTCTGTGGAGGAACTTTTTGCAGCTATACACTGGATGAAATAGTTGGGCAGAATCTTATTCAAGTTTTAAATGGTTCTCAGTCAGTGTTCTCGACCTTCTTACAAAACTTTAGAATAATTTCAATCTTCAAAATGCTAATATAAACCTCTAGTCTCCTTCTGATCCCTTGGGAGTTGTGTGCAAATGTTATGCTAATATGCTCTGTTACAGCTGAGAAAACACATCAAATTTGCCAGTGAGCCACATTATTGACAGAGCTCTGGGAATTCAACCCCACGAGCCTCAGAAGTTAGAAAACAGAGCAAAGCTTACGCTAGAAAAATAAAGTTCTTTGACTATGGCCTTCACTTTTAATTATAATACCCTAAAAGTTACAATTCTATTCAGCTTTCTCACCAGGCATTTAGAAAACAGGATTGCCGCATCTTGCTTTTAAAGCGCATGCCTGCATCAAACATAGTATGTCTCTACCTCCTGTGGAACTACCTACGAATTCAAAGGCATATTTCATCTGAGTAGTCTGTACTGTCATTGTCATTGGAAAATTAAAAATAAAAATGTTCAGTTCTTACTGTGCTGTTAACAAAGGAAGGGGGATCCTCTGAGAGATCAGAATTTCAGAAGTGCAGGCCACCATTCTGTTCTGAAAACAAAACAAAACCAAGAGCATTTGCTATGACTTTGCCAAGGATTTTTAAAGATTCAGACTGAAAGTAAAACACTTCCAGAAGTGAAGATGTAGGATCCATAACCAGAGCATGCACCATCTGTCTTGTCTTCGTGGGAGAGTTGTTGGATTTTCCTGACCACATCAAATCCCACTGGGACAAACTTCTTGGTTGTCAAAACCATTTGGTTATAATAAGATTTGGGAAAAATTATTGCATTCTAGAAATCACATTTGAAAATTCTTTTTTTTTTTTTTTACATTTGAAAATTCTTGGGGCAAGAGATGAAATAGAACTTAATGAACTTTTCTGTAGTCAAATCAAGGGGGAGGAATCTTGATCCTAATTTATTTTAGCAAATGATATGCCCAGTCAACCTGGGATTGACTTCAACTTTGGAATTAAAAGGACCTGGGTTCATATCTTAGCTCAATTCTTTAGAGGCTATTCAAACTTTCTGGGCCTTGGTTTCTTCATCTGTAAAATGGTGGTACTTATCTTAGAAGATAGTCTTCGAATGTAATGATAAAAGTTAAATTTAACATTTAAAGCCAATATCTGGGTATCAAATACAAAGTGAAAGCACATAAACGGGCATTAGGGAACATGGATATGACAGCAGGCTTAGTATTTTCCAAATATTTATCTTTAATCTTTTGATTATTTAGGGGGAAAGATGATATTTTGTTTAGAGTTTGGTATTTAGGGAAGATTTTACTTAGAAGGTAAAGAAGGAAAAGGAAGTTTGGAAGATAATTGCTCCCAACTATTGGCATGATTTTCAAACTGGAGCACAAGTTTTAGTCAACTATATTTGAAAAAATATATATATTTATTGTCTGATTTCCTATTTTCCAGGCTGTATGCTAGTTCTGGGGATATAGAAATTAACAAGCTACCATCTTTGGTCCTATAGAACTTGAGATTTATCAAAAAACATGGACATTAACCAAGTAATTACAGAAATAATTATGTACAACTATAATAAAATGTCGTCAAGGGAAAATACAGCATGCTTGGACAGTGTATAATAGAACTGCATATATATACACTGCAGTATATAATTAAACTGCAAGCATGGCTTTCTATTCCCTGAAGAAAGATTCATCGATGCCCAGTGGAAATGTGAAGTTTAAAGAGTTTGTCTTCAATGTGCTATCCAAAAGCTTGCTATTCTTTCCCTAGCTGGGGACACTAGTCCCCTGTAGTCTTTTGGTGATTCTATATTACTTGTCAGTATATTCTAAGAACTTAATAAAAGTAAATTTATATTGCATTGTTTCATTTACACCAAGTATAACTATTCTACTGGGTACTATCCTCTACTTAAAAAACTTTATCTCTATTTTCTCACCCAATGAAGGAAAGTTCAACTCAACTCTTCCTTTGTTTGCATTCTATTGAACTACTGACCAGACAAGCCTAGAGTCCTTGCAGCTGGGCACTAAACATGCTTAAATCATTTCTAAATTTGTCAAATTTATGATCCTATGGCTTATTCTGCTCCCGCTTGGAATGGCAGACCAAAATAAGGTAGAGGGTTGATAGGATAAGAGGGAAGGAGAGAAAGAGACTCCAGGTTATTCAGTTTTGTTTTGTTTTTTTTTTTAAAGATTTATTCATTCATTCGACAGAGAGAAATCACAAGTAGATGGAGAGGCAGACAGAGAGAGAGAGAGGGAAGCAGGCTCCATGCTGAGCAGAGAGCCCGATGAGGGACTCGATCCCAGGACCCTGAGATCATGACCTGAGCCGAAGGCAGCGGCTTAACCCACTGAGCCACCCAGGCGCCCCGGTTATTCAGTTTTGATCCAGGTTTCTCCTGTTTAAGATCATATTTCCTTGCCACCAAAATCATTGCTGGTAAATTTCTTGAGCAAAAGAAAATGAATCAAAGGACACTAGAGTTTTAAGGAACCTTAAAATTTGTATTAATTAGGACTCTAGCAAGTGATGAAAACATAATTGATATGGGCTTAAGCCCAAAAGTGATATATTGACTGACTCAAATGACCAAGAAGAAGAAGGGAAAAAAAGAACAGGCTGCAGGTCTTCCCTAATTATATGCAGCCTGATCAAAGGTTCAGAATCTGTCTTTCTGCATTTCCTTATCCATACTATGAAACTGTGGAAGATATAGGGACTGACTTGCTCAGCACTCATTCATTCTTTCTTCTAGAATGTCTTCCATATTTCAGAAACTGTGACACCAAAAACTGCATTTTTAGCCTCTCTTGTGGCTCTGGGTAGAGATATGATTTAAGTTATCCCAATCCATAGCATTTGCATGAGACATAGACTTGGAGCTGGATAAGGAAAGGATGGGGTTAGGTGTCTATTTTCCGGGTGTGGATTATAGCCTAGGCAATATAGTGCATCAGTAGTCCTCCCCTGAATCAGAGATTTTCTACAGTGGGGGTAACAACTTTCTTGAGTACAGCCTATGCAACTTGGTTCTGTGGTGAGCAGCTTCTCAACTTGGCAATTTCTCATATTGTTAATGGAAATTCTCAAATCAGAGCAGAGGTATTGTGACCCTAAAGACTAGGAATAGTCTCTCATGGTTCACCTCCCCTTCCAATTTACCCAAATTCTCTACTGGGTGTGGTGAAAAAATAATGAATACTGTTTTTCTGAAAATAAATAAATTGGGGAAAAAAAAAAAGACTAGGAATAGTTTTTTAGAAGCTTAACCTAAAGTCTGCTCCTTTGGGTTTCCGTTGATTTTCTTCTAAACTACCTTACACTTGGTAGATATAAACAAAGACCAAATTAAAGCTCTAGAGATGAAAAATACAATGTTTGAGGTGAAAAAAATTACACTGGATAGGATGATTGGAAGAGTACACATTGCTGAAGAAAACATTAGTGAACTTGAAGACATGTAATGTCTTCATTCAAAATGAACAGAGAGAAAAAAAAGTCTGAAGAAATGAGCAAAACATCAGTGAACTGTAGAATGACTTTAAACAGCTTAATATACATGTAAATAGAGTCCCTAAAGTAAAGTAGGATTGGGGCACAGAAAAAATATTTGAAGAAATAATAGTAATAAGGACTGAAAATTTTCCAAATATAGAATTCAAAATAAGAAAACAAGCAACCCAATTTAAAAAAAGGGTAAAAAATATTGAACAAATATCTTACTAAAGAAGCTATATAAATAACAAATAGGCATGTGAAATCATATATATTTAAGAATTACAAATTAAGACAATGAGACATTATACATTTATTAGAATGGCTAAAATCCCAAACATTGGAAACCCCAAATGCTGGTGAGAATGTGGAGCAACAGGGTATCTACTTTACTGCTGGTGGGAGCACAAAATAGTACAGTCATGTTGGAGGACAGTTTAGCACTCTCTTACAAAGTTAAACATAATTATGCTCCTTGGTACTTACCCAAAGGAGTTAGAAAACTTATGTCCGCACAAACCTGCACATGATTGTTTGTAGCAATTTTATTTATAATTGCCCAAACTTGGAAGCAACCAAGATGCCCTCTGGTAAGTGAATGGATTAAAAAAAACTGATGCGTCCAGACAATGGGATACTATTCAGCGCTAAAAAGCACTGAGCTATCATGCCATTAAAAGACATTCAGGGCTCTCTTCCTCGGCGCTGCCTGCGGAGGTGGCAGCCATCTGTTACTGGGCATCATGGCTGTCCTCAGACCTTTGGTGAAGCCCAAGATCGTTAAAAAGAGGACCAAGAAGTTCATCTGGCCCCAGTCAAACCGATTTGTCAAAATTAAGCGCAACTGGCGGAAGCCGAGAGGCATTGACAATAGGGTGCGCAGAGGATTCAAGGGCCAGATCTTGATGCCCAACATTGGTTACGGGAGCAACAAGAAGACAAAGCACATGTTGCCCAGTGGCTTTAGGAAGTTCCTAGTGCGCAACGTCAAGGAGCTTGAAGTGCCGCTGATGTGCAACAAATCTTACTATGCAGATATTGCTCACAACGTCTCCTCCAAGAACCGCAAAGCTATTGTGGAAAGAGCAGCCCAGCTGGCAATCAGAGTCACCAATCCCAACGCCAGGCTGTGCAGTGAAGAAAATGAATAGACAGCTTGTTCTGCACATCATATTTGTGTTAATAAAACCATAAAACTACAAAAAATAAAGACATTCAGGACTTGAAATACATTGCACTAGGTGAAAGAAACTAATCTGAGAAGGTACAGACTGTATGATTCCAACTATATGGCATTCTGAAAAAGGAAAAACTACAGAGACAATAAAAACACTAGTGCTTGCTAGGAGGTATTGGAGAGGAGGCATGAATAGGTGAAGCACAGAGGATTTGGGGGCAATAAAGGTTTTCTGTATGATATTACGATGGTGAATACATGTTATTGTACATTTGTAAATCTCATAGAATGTAAAACACCAAGAGTGACCCATAGTGTAAAGCATGCACTTTGGGTAATAATGTGTCATTGTAGGTTCATCTATTATAATGCATGTACCACTCTGTTGTGGGATGTTCATAGTATTACAGGCTATGCTTGTAAGGGATTTAGGAAAACTCTGTATTTTCTGTTCAATTTTTCTGTGAACCTAAGACAACTCTAGAAAGCAAAGCTTATCAAAAATATACATGGAATGTACGAAACATTAGATGGTAATAAATGGCATAACAAAAACTATTAGCATAAAGGAGAAGAGAGAAAAGTTCTATTTCATGCGTTCTCTCCCTTCCCTTCCCCTTGAACCTCATACATCTCCTTTCTAAATTTATGTTAAATTCTTGACTTTTTATAAGCACAGCCCAAATGTGTCCTTGATCTTTTCCAGGTTCATCTATGTTATAACATATATCATTACATTGTTCCTTTTTCTATTGTGGTAAAATTTCCATCACCTAAAATTAACCATTTCTAAAGTGTATGATTTAGCGGCACACAATGCATTCTCAAGTCTGTGCAACCATCACCAATGTCTCCTTCCAGTATATTTTTGTCACAGTCACAGGGTTTCCTGAGCCCATTATGCAATCCCTCCCCATTCTATCCTATCCCCACCATTACTAATATGCTCTCTGTATTGTAAGAATTTAATTATTCCAGATACTTCATTTAAATAAAATTAAAACATACGTGCCCTTCCGTGTCTGGCTTCTTTCAGTTAGCAGAATGTTCCCTAGGTTTACCTACACAAATTGTAGTGTGTAACAATACTTATTGTGAATATTGCTCTGATGAATATCTGTACACAAACAACCTCCTGAATACCTGTTTTCAGTTCCCTAGTGTATTGACTTTGGAGTGGAATTGCTGGGTTATATGATAATTCTATGTTTAACTTGTTAAGGAAGCACTAAACAAATGAATCATTTTACATTCTCATCAGCAAAGTAATAAGGGTTCCAATTTCTCTATATCTATTCCAGCTCTTTTTTTTCCCCCCTGGTTTTCTGATTATAGACATCCTACTCAGTGTGAAGTAAATCTCATTTGGTCCCTTCAAGGGTAGTTTCAATTGTCTGATATATATATTTTTTTTCACATGGATATGTCACATTTTCTTTTCCTTTTCACATTTTGTAATCTTTGCTTGAAAACTCTACCTTGTAGATATTACATTATAAGAACTCTAGATACTAACGGCCATTTTCTTGTGTTAACTGGTCCTTTGTTTATCTGTTTTACCACCTGGCTGAATTAATTTTGCCAAGGTTATTTCTCCTGCAGTTTGCTGCCTCTGATATCCATATTCAGATTTCTTCCCCTTCATTTTAGCTTTTAACCTGGCTACTTGGAGTTTGCCTGTGTCAAACATTATGCTTAAGCGCTGCTGACCAGTTATATTTTTCCATTTACTATGGGATTCACGGGTGGCTTGAAGGCTGGTCTCACAGCTCGGGGGATTCTGCCCCATATTCACAAATCGGGAACTTGGAAATCCCCTTTCTCACAGCTCCTGAGAGGGTGCAGCCTTGGGTATGCACATAATCTTTAAGACTTCCAGAGAAGAATGTGATTTTAGTTTTAAGCCTTGCTTCCTAGGAGTCTCCTCTGGGTCAGAGTAGCCTACTGTCAGTGTTTGGTCAGTGAAATTTTTTTTGTCAGGGATTATGCCAGGAGATGTCTCTGCTGTGTTAATGAGTCTGTGTGTGGCTTGTAGAATGCTCTGAAGTCTGTTCTGACTACTTCTGTGTAGGGATAGCCTAGTGCATGTGCACAACCTTTTGGGCTCCAAAAGGCTGTGATCCCAGCAAGGATCTTCTTGTCTACTCTTTCCCCCATTCTCACTACTAAACTTCAGACTGCTCTGCCATTTTTCCTGTATCAGAGAGATACCAGATTCCTTAGTTTCTTTCCACCAAGATCTCCACTCTTCTTGACAATGTCTTTAGACATGGGTTCCCCTAATCTGTTACGGATTAAGTCACGCCAGCAGGAACTACCTGTAGGGTACAAAGTTTGTGCGAGGTCCTCTGTCCAGGTTTGGGCTGCTCCAGGCTTACAGAGGGCAGAGTGCCAAGTTCTCAGCAAGGCCACTGTCAGGCATAGGGGAGATGCGTGAGGGCCATGAACTGCTCAAACCCTCTGAGGGCCCATTTCCAGTGAATGCTGATTTGTCCCAGTCATTTTATTTGTATCTCAATCAAATGTTCAGAGAAAATTTTTATTTGTATCCCAATCAAATGTTCAGAGAAAATTTCCTCATTACCTTGTGGAAAGTCTTAATGATGAAGACGACTGGTCGATTCTCAGGAGATTTGGAAGCCAGCATACTGATTTAGTGCTAACCTCATTAGAACAGGGACTGCGAAAGAGAGAATTAACAGCAGGATGAGCTGCACCATTAAACATCAAATTGTCATCCAATTAGGTGTTGTCCTATGAACACTGTGTTGTTTGCAGATATCAGACACCAGATCTCAAGGAGCGGCAATATCTTTCAGTTTTGAAATGTGTCATTAACCTCGACTGCACTGTTGTTCACAATCGCAGTTCTGCACTATGCTTGAAAAATCCATCCTGGATTTGAAGCTGTTCTTAGTAACCTGGTGGATTTTGCAGGCACACCCTTAAAGGTAGATGTTTGGGTAGCAGCTCACCGGTGTCACTAGGTCCTTCTGCCAGTCATACTGTTAGGTTGGGCAGCAAAATATAAGGCAGACGGAGTTGTTTGCCAATGACCTCTGAAGGGATCACCGGGCTTGGTAGTCAGCACTCTCCTTCCGCAAATCTCTTTGTCATTCATTTATTCACTCATTCATTCATTTGTTTGTTCATTCACCTGCAAATTCACTTATTCTATAGACCAGAATGAATTAAAGGCAGAGTTAATATGTGTGAATGGGGAATGGGGTGTGATGGTACAGTAATTTGGAGGCTTATGGTGGAAGAGAACATAGTCAATTTAGGAAACTGTAGGTAAGGTTTGTTTCAGAAAAAAAAGAAAAGCAGGAAGTATATAAACTACCAGGAAATGGCATAAAACAGTTAAAAATGTAGGCTGTGAGCAGATGTAGACAAAAGGAATATTTAGTAGTGTTATCTGTACATATCATAGAACCTGTTACCTAGTGAAACGGGAGAGAGGTTTTCATGTCTAACTCAACATATGCACCAACACAAACAAAACAGTACAAAGAAAATAAATACCACTCATCCTTTTCAACAAAAGTGAGAGTGACTCAGATCAGAAAGTTCTCAGTAGTCAGATACTGTGGTGTTGTGAAGTGAAGGGAGGCACGGAGCCAAGAGCCACAGGTCTCACAAAAGGGAGATGGCCCATTTGCCAGGTAAACAGCAACATTAGCCAAAGATACACCTTCTTCTAAAACCAAACAAATGACCAGACAAAAACACATTATACACTACAGTGAATTTTATGAGGGATGGAGAGTGGAATTGGAGGTGGCAGGTTAGCGAAAATAATAGTAAAATGGAAGAAAGTAAAGGGAGCCCTAGCAGGGACAGTGGTGATAACGTGCCATGAACTTTAGAGTACAGTGAGCTTAATTCTGTGTACTCAGGTCCAAACGTATAAAACATGAACTAAAATAATGGCTATAAAACAAAATCGATCACTCAGAAAAAGACAAACAAAAATTCTCGTCTAAGAATTCATCTGTTACACACATGGTGGGATTAAAAACTAATGTTAGACCAACATTCCATAGTATTAATAATTTGTCTTTATGTGTTTTTATCTAAACTGAGCACTTTCATAAAATATAGAATGTTATAATCCCAGTATGTATTTAGTCATTCCTAGTTAATCCTTTTACTCTCTAAAGGCTTGAAGTAAAACTCTCCAGGTAATTACGTGGGTTTTAAAAATCTGATTTTAATTTAAACAAAGTCAATCTGGACGAATTAAAATATTGGTTCCACTTATTATTTAAGACCTTGGTCAAATTTTGTTTCTTGGTCTATTCATTTGTAAATCGGGAATAATATAGTTCCTACATCATCAAGTTTTGAATAAGGTATATATGTAAAGTACCATATGGAAACCATTCACAATAATTCCTGGCACACTGAAAACAGTTTAGACACAGATATTCATGTTATCATTTGCTATTATTTTATTTATTGTTAGGATCTTCTTGAAACCATATCAAGACTAGAATGGTCTGATAAAACACTGAGCACTTATAACTGCTCCCTCAAGGGGGGGCTATTCCTGATTGCGTCATGGATTGTCTTTTTTTTTTTTTTTTTAATTTAATCTTTATTTTTTTTTATTTTCAGCATAACAGTATTCATTATTTTTCACCACACCCAGTGCTCCATGCAATCCGTGCCCTCCTTAATACCCACCACCTGGTACCCCAACCTCCCACCCCCCGCCCACTTCAAACCCCTAAGATTGTTTTTCAGAGTCCATAGTCTCTCGTGGTTCACCTCCCCTTCCAATTTCCCCCAACTCCCTTCTCCTCTCTAACGCCCCTTGTCCTCCATGCTATTTGTAATGCTCCACAAATAAGTGAAGCCATATGATAATTGACTCTCTCTGCTTGACTTATTTCACTCAGCATAATCTCTAACACCTGTGCTTCCCAGAGGAGTTTGCAGGGAACATCAATCTCTGAACAGTTTCTAGAAAATAAAAGGCCACTGACAGGTTCTGCCTGAGTTTGAATCCCACCTTTGTTAGTTACTAGTTATGTGAAATTTCTGTGCTTCTGTTTCCTTCTGTGTACTATGGAAATAACAGCATCATTTCTATAAGGTTATTTTTATAAGTATTAAATGAATTAATGTAGCTGATAAAGTTCTCGAACCTAGGTGAGGTTCAGTGGGGTGAGGTTCAGAGCCGACGGCTAAAGAAAGAATTCTTAAGACGTCTCTGGTGCAAAAAGGTGGTTTATTAGAGCACGGGGACAGGACCCGTGGGCAGGCAGAGATGCGGCTGCCCCGAGCCTGTGAGGAGTGTCTGGTTATATACACAGGAGTTGGGTAGGTGAGGACAAAGGGGTGTTCAGAAGAGCTATTGGGGGAAAGAAGACTGTCAGGATATTGAAGGCCTGGTTACTATCAAGCCAAGGCCACTTTCCCTCTAATGAGGCACTAACATAAAGACAATTGGGAGTCTCCTGGACTCCAGCTATCAAGCGTCCTTGTTAGTGAGATTTAGGTTTTAAAAGAAATTTAACTTTATTTACTTTTCCTTCTACCTCCGTCTCCTGCGGTTTTTTATGGAGGGGAGGGTGATGTTAGGGCTTGAGGAACTGAGTTATGTGTCTTTGGAAATTGGGCTATTCATAAGGTAACTTCTTTGTTGTTAATCTCAAGGACATTTGTAAACCAAGAGAGACTCCTGCCTTGCAGGACTGTGATCTCTGCAAGATAACCATTTGCTCTTCTTTTAGGGCAGTCAGGGATGCCTGTGGAATGCCACACATATTACCAAGGGGAATGGGTGGAGAGGGGGTGCAAGGCGCCAGCCCCTGCTCTGTCCTCAGCCAGCCTCCTACTCCCTCATCAGTAGCTAAGGGCTTAAAACAAAACTGAGCATACAGATGATGCTTAATACATATCTCCTATTATTACTGTCATCTATGTTAATCTATACAAATTGTAAAGGCCTTAAGGTGAAAAATGAACCATTTTTATGGTTTGAGATGTGCCTCTGCCATTTGGTAAGAATGTTACCGAATGAGATCTCTCTGATATGAGGAATTTGAGAGGCAGAGCGGGGAGTCGTTGGGGGGCAGTAGGGAGGGAAAAAATGAAACAAGGTAGGATCTGGAGGGAGACAAACCATGAGAGACTCTTAATCTTATGAAACAAACTGAGGGTTGCTGGGGGTTGGGGACTAGGGATAGGGTGGCTGGGTTATGGACACTGGGGAGGGTATGGGCTATGGTAGTGCTGTGAAATGTGTAAGCCTGATGATTCACAGACCTGTACCCCTGTGGCAAATAATAGATTAGATGTTAATAAAAATAAATTTAAAAAAGAAGAGAATGTTGCCATATGAAAGTTCCTATTTTGGGCAGGGTGGCGAGGCCTGCTCACTTAACATTGGAAGCCTGAACATTTATCACTGTTCAGAATCTCAGTGCGTCACGTTTTGTGCACCAAATTCTCCACATTTGTCGGTCTTCCAGAACTAGATTTGCTGAACTCTCCATCTCTCTCCCTTTATATATCTTTTCTCAAATGAAAGATGGGTTTGTCTTCTTCTGTGCCAGGGTCAAGTTCATGGTAGATGATACCAGATGGCAGCAAAGAGAGATGAGTTTCTAGGGACTAGGGCTGACATTCGAAAAAAAAAAAAAATCGATTGGCCGTTGTACTTGGCCACTGCTCTTACTAAAAATATTGCACTCATTTAATGCACTGGCTTCACTGGGGCTGAACTTTGTCCATTCAAGGTGTGTGTTATTGGGGCTGTAGCAGCAAATGGGATGAAAACAGGAATTCTCCTCTTCTCTTACCACCTGTCTTCATTCTCACTCCCCGTATTGTCAAGGAATGAGTGAGACAGGTGTCAAATATCACTGTTTCGGGGCCTTCTCCAAATTCTTGCCCACTTAAATAATCTCAGTGGACAGAAAGCTGCATTTTCTGATTCATTTCTCACCCTATAACAAACACCATTTTTTTCCCTACCGACTGCTGTAGACCTCTTTCTAAGTTTCTAAAACCCTGATTTATAAGCCGTGTCCCCAGTCCTATGAGATAAATCACTGTTGCTAAACAAATCATAGTTGTCTCACTTCTCTTGTCAGATATTTACTTTCCTAAATGTTTTTGTCACGAGGGGTGGACAGGTAGCATAAGGCAATGGCTTACGAGAGAATTTATGAGAATTCTTTTCTTGTATGAGATACAAAACAGTGACAGCCACAAAGAGATGCCCCTCCTGTGTGTGTGTGTGTGTGTGTGTGTGCGCGCGCACGTGCTCCATTTCATCTCTTGACCTTGGAAGTTGTAATGCTATCTTGCAGTCATGACAAGAGACTTTACGAACCTAAAGCAGAAAGACAGAAAGATTCTGGATTCCTAATGAGATTGTCAGACTGTTGAACCAGCCTTGGGTGTGCTGACCTCCCGTCTCCTTATGTTATAATACTTGTCAATATTACTTAAACCACCATGAGTTGGTATTCGTCCAGTATTGTACACTCCTTGCCTTCTCAGTGAAATATTATACCAGAGTCTTCATATTTAACAAGTTTGACTGCTTCTCTATCAACTGTAGGTTGTAGGAAATAGTCTGATCGATGTATGGGAATGAGTCTCAGCTTTGTATCCAAAGCACCGCACTCTGCCGAATCCTGCACATTGCTCTGCAGCACAGATCCCACACAAAAATTTCTCCAGCCTCAAGGCCGGGGAGCTGAGCTTTTATATCCCACACAAGTCAGTCATTGGCTATAGATTGTGCAGTGCATGGGCTGGGTGAAGAAGAGACTTTAAGGCACCTCCAGTTTTCTGTGTAAACAACTCAAGAGGTTCTAGTAGTTCATAGGCAACATTCAGAAGAAGATTGTAGATGCTGGTCAGTGGGAGCAAAGCACACAGACAGTGGTGTGTTCATGCGCAGAACTGGTAAGTGGGATCAGAAGGAATCAAAGGGCCAGAGTTGACAATGTTTGCTACAGTTATTTCCCTTCCTCTCAGGGTCAGCATACCTGCTTCTCCCTGGGATAAACAAGACCCTTATGTCTAGAAACCTGAGTTGCCCAAGGGTGTCTAACTCAGTGCTTGCAGGCTGTGTGATGCTGGATAAGAATGTCATGTCTCTGACAGTTTCAGATGCTACTCACTTAGTCCTGTCTAATGAATCATTTTCACATAAATAGTAGAATTTTATAAAAGAAGGACACTTTAGGGACGCCTGGGTGGCTCAGTGGGTTAAGCCTCTGTCTTCAGCTCAGGTCATGATCCCAGGGTCCTGGGATCAAGCTCCACATCGGGCTCTCTGCTCAGCGAGGAGCCTGCTTCTTCCTCTCTCTCTGCCTACTTGTGATCTCTCTCTGTCACATAAATAAATAAAATCTTTTTTAAAAAAAAAAAGAACGGGGGGGGGGCGCCTGGCTGGCTCAGTGGGTTAAGCCGCTGCCCTCGGCTCAGGTCATGAACTCAGGGTCCTGAGATCGAGTACCGCATTGGGCTCTCTGCTCAGCGGGGGGCCTGCTTCCCTCTCTCTCTCTCTGCTTGCCTCTCCGTCTACTTGTGATTTCTCTCTGTCAAATAAATAAATAAAATCTTTAAAAATAATAAAAGAATAAAAGAACAACACTTTAAAGATAACGGAATGTTTGAATATTACCATCCTGTTTGAATATTACCATCAGCACAATACAAGTCTGTTTAGGAACTTCAATTTTGTTGTTGCAAAAGGGATTTAAGGTAACTTGAATAATACAGGGCAAGATGGAATAGGTTAAAATTAGGAGTAAAAGAATAAAGAGAAACAAGGCAAGAGAACTAAGAATAGCTAGGATGAGACTAAATGTGCATATTATAAATACTTATGTTCCAAAAATTATTTTATGAGAGTTGGCAACCCAAAGAAGATTTTTAAAACACTGCCTGTTACACAGTTCACAGTACTTATAAGGTATAAATAAACTAGTTCTATTCTCATTGCTGGGAAGAGACAGGACATTCTCCCCGGATCCTTGAGAAGAACACAATATACGATGTAATGATGGGCTGAACAACACCATGCATCCTCTCAGTAAAGTCTACAATGAGTACTGTAACTTGCTTCTTATAGTTGTCCCTAATCCAGTTTAATGGTCTCCCACCAAGGCACTAGTCAATAAAAGTGCAAGGGTATTAAAAATAATTCCCTAAGGAACTGATGGCTGTGGTTTGGTATTAGGATTAAAATGACTGGCCCTAATCTGGGAGTCCATTTCAGCCTTTTCAGTGGAATGTAGGGATGGCATGTCCATCAGGCCGTTCTTCACCGTATGCCTCAGCAGAGCTCTGATAAATACAAGACAGCAAAAAGATTCAGATTAAATTGGCTGAAAAGCACCTGGAGGACAGTTTTAGTCCAGGTAGCCAGTTAAAGACAGACCCACGTGACTGGTAGGCAGCTGAGTTTGGAGCTGGCTGACACGAGACTTTCTAGTTAATGTCTACGATGACTGAGCAAAGTGGAATCAAATATTCTTGTTTAAAAACCTTATTTCCAGGCATGCCTCGGTGGCTTGGTCATTAAGCCTCTGCCTTCAGCTCAGGTCATGATTCCAGGGTCCTGGGGATAGAGCCCCACATCCGGATCCCTGCTCTACAGGAAGCCTGATTCTCCCTCTCTCCCTCTCCCTGGCTTGTGTTCACACTCTCTCTGTCTAAAGAGACAGAATGAATGAATGAATGGATGCGTGAATGAATGAATGAATAAAATCTTAAAAAATCTTTATTTCTGGACAAGTCTGTCCTGTCTGTCACAATGCAGCTCCCTGCTCAGGGGAGCATAGACATAGTACAGATGATATCATCAGAAAGTCTCATGGTAATGGGGCACGTGGTACACCCTTCACTCTCAAAGGTCCTTATTCTGTGTTGAACCCTTTTATTAGCACAAGCCCCCTGATATTATCAATTTCTTGGTATCCAAGGACTTTGATCTTTTTGGTTCCCAGGTGCCAAATAGTCTGTGACTTTAATTTCTTTCTTATATAGCTCCAAGTTTCTTATCTGTGAGGCTGAGGGAACTGATATCTGGCCTTCCGAAGCTGACCTTACCTTAACTCCTAAGATTTTGGACACTTGCTGCAGGGATAACCCATTGTCTGGGCAGAGTGGCAGGAGGCCCCGGGAGGAAGGCTTAGACTCAGGATGCTCCTTCCATTGCTCTGGTTGGACACCTCCCTGGGGACTTTACACCCAGTTAAGTCAGTGCACTAAATCACAAGGTCTCGGGAATTATCTTGTAGTTGATTTCATCTAATGACAGGTGAGAAGATGTTTTTGAGAGACTGACCATGACTTTGGAATCACAAATCACTCTGCACAAACAGGCATGGACTCTGCTTAAGGCAGATGGCATTGATACGCCTGGTGGGGCCATTTCTCACTAGTTCTGGGACTTGCAGAAATAACTCAGTTATTTTATTTTCTCCACGGTAAGTGGGGACAGGGATACTTATCCTCAGGATTGTCTTGAGGACTTAGGGCATTAACACATCAGTAAAGTGCCATCTCAGTTAGGTGCCTGTCAATCATTATTTCTATTTATATCAAGATATTTAATTTTATCCCTAATTTAATTTTTTTATTGATTTTAATGCTATATAGCATCACAACCCCTCTTTTCTCTTGGTTAGCATATCAGTAATGTCAATGACCAAATCTTTTTAAAATTTTGGATGTATCTTTGATAGAAAACATTTGGCTGGATACAGCTTTCTGATCCAATCTATGAGTCTTTTTCTTTAAGAGAAGGATTTAAATTTTTAAAATTATTTTATTATAAAATACATGTTTGGATTTTTGTAATCTCTCTTTATAGATTATCCTTTACTTTTCCATACTGTTTCTTTTGTTTAACTTTGTGTCATTGACTGTTTTCTTTTTTTTTTTTTAATTTTCTCTCTATTGATCATCAATTTGGAAGAAAATATATCAAATTTGTACTCAGAGCAAACTAAGTAAAATTATTTGTAAACAAAATGTTTTCACTTGTATTTATAAATTTATCAACTTTAGAAATGAAACATTATTTATGTCTTCCACCTATGAAAGTTAAAACAATTAGTCTGCTTCCATTCCCTCCCTCTTCTTTAATTTTTTGTTTGAATTTTTTTAAGGGCAAGAGGAGTCGCCCAATCTGTTATCATGAAACTATCTTTTAAACTTCAGGTGTTTTATACTTAAGCTTTCATTTTTAAGAACATAATTCTTGCTTTGTGATCACAATATCACAGTTTTTCCAATTCTCTCTTTTAACAATGTAAATATTAAATATGTAAATATTAAACAACACACTACTGCACAAGCAATGGGCTTAATTAGAAATCAAATGGCAAATCAAAATATTTCTCAAAACAAAAGAAAAAGAAAATGCAATATTACGAACCCTATGGGATGCAGCAAAAGCAGATGTTCCAGTGAAATTGTTGCTATTAATGCTTGGATTAAGAAAAAAATATTCAAATAAACAACAACATTATACCACAAGAAACTAGAAAAAGAAAAAAACTTAACTGAAATTTAGTAGAAGAAGGATAAGTAAAAATCAGAAACAAATTAAGTAGAGCCCAGAATAAACAATAACATAAAATTGAAAGTAATGATGAGATTCACCCCCAAATAAACAAAATTGGCAATGTCTTAACTACCTTAACTAAGAAGAAGAGAGAAGATTTGAAAACCAAAATGAGAGATGAAAGAGAATACAACATAACAGATAACCACAGAAATACATAGTGTGATAACAGATTACTATAAACATTTACATAGTAACAAATCAGATAACTTAGAAAAAAGTCACAGATAATTACTAAAAATGCACAAGCTACCAAGATTGAATCATGAGTCTTGAATCCAAGAAATAGGAAATTTTCTTATACCAATAGCAAGAATGAGAGTTCAATTAGGAATGAAACTCTCAGCACAGAGGAGCCCAAGACGGTATGATTTTCACTGGTGAAGACCACCAACATTTAACAAAACAATTAACAAGAATCTTATCAAAACCTTACAAATAATGGAACAGAGGGAACACATTCAAAATCATCCTATGAGGTCAGTATTACTCTTATATCAAAACAGGATAAAAGTAATACAAGGACAAAAATGTCTAGGGGTGCCTGGGTGGTTCAGTCAGTTAAATGTCCAACTCTTGATCTTGGCTAAGGTCATGATCTCACAGTTGTGAATTCAAGCCTCATGCTGGGCTCCATGCTGAGCAAAAGAAACAAAAAGTCTAGTTTGTCCAATATAAGCATTGCTACTCTGACTTTCCTTTGACATCCATTTGTGTTTTAAACGTTTCTCTCTCCCCTCACTTTCAGTCTGCAAGTGCTCTTAGGTCTAAAATAAGTCTCTTGTAGGCCTGAGATATTTAAATAATTTTAACCTATCTCTTTTTCTCCTTTCATCTTGAATTTCTGAAATACAAGTGACACTTAAAACCCATATTGTATTTTTGGTAAACATATTTAATTGATAGCACATCTTACATACAACAGCTTCTTTGAAATGAGGAATATTCAGAGACAGATTAAAAAAAAATAGGTCAATAGGGGCACCTGGTGGCTCAGGGGGTTGAGCCTCTGCCTTAGGCTCAGGTCATGATCTCAGTTCATGATCTGGACCATGATCTGGGATCGAGCCCCACGTTGGGTTCATTGCTCAGCTTCCCCATCTCTATCTGCCTGCCTCTCTGCCTACTTGTGATCTCTCTGTCAAATAAATAAAATCTTAAAAAAATAGGTGAATAGATTAAAGATATCACTTCCATTGTCTCAAACTACATTTATTCTGACATAGTTAATAATTAAATCATAAGCCAATAACTAAATCAACAAAGGAAGCAGTGTACTTTCGGTAAGAGCAAGGCCAGGACTTGGAGTTAAGCTTGATTTGAATATTGGCTCTTATCTCTTGAGTAAGTTACTTACCATTTTTAACATCTTTGAGCCTCAATATTCTCACCTATAAGATGGAGATAACAATACCTATTTAATAAGATTAAAATAACGTCTAGTAAGGGCTTGGCCGATAGATTTGAAATACTGCTATACTTTCTGAGCTAGCAATGTGTTAAGTTCTATGAGGATTATAAAGGTAAGTGGAAGGAAAGAAAATTATAATTTTTGATAGTTTAGCTTGTATTAGGCTTTGTGGTTGATAATCTATGCTGGCTTATCTTACTTGTCCTAAAATCATGAGGACCTTTTTAATATTCCCATTTAACACATTAAGGAATTGTGCCTTGGAGAAATTAAATGCCTTATCCGGAGTCAGGTCTTGTGCTCTAATCTGAGACAAAAATAGTATCTACTTGAAGTTCAGAGAAGCTGTACAGTATAAAAGAAGTACCATAAATGATTTCACTTATATGTGGAATCTAAGAAACAAGACCAATCAGCTAACCAACCAATAACAGAGCTTAAATACAGAGAGCAACCTGGTGTGTGCCAGAGGAGAAATGGGGGGGGGGGAGATGGGTGAAAAGATAAAGGGCATTAAGAGGTACAAACTTCCAGTTGTAAGATAAGTCACAGAGATGAAAAGTACAGCATAAGGAATATAGTTAATAATAGTGTAATAACATTGTATGGTGACAGATGATGACTTTATTTGTTGCGGTCAATACTGAATAATGTATAGAATTGTTGCATCTATATGCTATTCACTGGAACTAATATAAAACTGTACATGCATTATTAAAAAAAAGTATCATAAGGGTAGGTGTGGGATCCCCAATGTGAGTAAATATGACACTGCCTCTTAATCTTAATCTTCTTTTATTTTTACTTGTATTTATTTTTATTTTTTTAGACTATAAGCATACTGTAGGCAGCAATTATGACTTGTTATATGCTTGGCTTGTAGTTCAGGATGTGGCATATAAAGTATGTTCAGTAAATGTTTGCTGAGTAAATATGAATGAGTGAATGTTTAGCAAATCTAGGGCATTAAACCAGCACAAAAATAAATGAGACAAATGTAAGAAAAATAAATGAGACAGAAAACCCCTATAGAAGTATTAATAGTCTGGTTGGGGAACCAGACATAGAAACACTACAGTGGGAAAAAGGGCTATTATTGTAAGAGATGGAAATGTTGTTTCTCCAGTTTGGGGATTAAAGAGGGTAGCATAAAATGTTGCCAAAATTATCCTGCTCTATGGATGTTCCATGATTTGCTCTAGTAATGAGATCATTGATCTATTTGAAATTGGAAAGATGGAGAGGGATTGAGAATAGAATATGGGGGTGGTTTCACATTTCTAGTCTTTTTGACATATTCTTTTATGACCTGCTGGTTCCCAGATCACTTTATTGACCTTTCTTTTTTTTTTTTTTGTACCTGTGTGCCCAGAGGCCCCAGAATACCTACATACTTCTGCAGAGAGCTGAGAAACCACATAGGCCAATGGCAAAATGCATGTATAAATTTGTCTGTTCTTTGCATAACTTATTGCCTCTAAGCTCCAAATCAACCTTCCCAGCTCTGTTCTGTGATCTGATCTGTGAGCTGAAACTGTAAACGAAACCTCCCCCTTTGCTAGCTGGCTTCCTGTTACGTTCTGTCAGCAGGGGCACAAGAGGGAGAAGGTAAGGAAGAACTTTAGGGACCAGGAACTTGTTCTGTCTTGTCACTTTGCCCAGCCTCCCACTGTTAGCAAGACAACAGCCCTTTGATTGGCTTGAACCTCCAACCTCTTTTTTCACACCTTGAACCAGCCTCCTCAGTGGCCCTTCCCACTGTTTATATGAATCCCAGGGAAGGATTCTGATTGCCTACTTGAGTCATGTGGCAATTGTCCCGGCCAACGGCTGTTTACAGAGTGAAGGAGTTCTCTGATGGGCAAGTCTTCTGGGACACGCCCACCACTGTAGTCAAGTGCAGGGTTTACCTGGTATTGGAAGAAGAGTCTTGAGAAAGGGTGTTGGAAAGGCAAAAATATAAACTACTACAGTCAACTATAAGGTTAAAGAGGGGGAAATGATGTTCGACTTTCAAGAAGTCTTAGACGTCTTAGCAGTTCCAAGGAGCCATAATTCCCCTTTCACACAGGGCTTCGGGGTCCTCAGGATACCTGCCATTTATTGCCATACCATGTCTCTAGGGGCTCCTGGCATGCCCAGACTGGCACAGGTTCCAGAGGTTAAGGTCCCGTTCATACGGGCATGTTCAACATACAGGCATGTTCACCATGCTGAGGAAGCCAAGAAGCATGAATAAAGAGTGGCTTGCTGGAGTCCAGAAAGGCTTTGGAAGTGTCATTTGAGTCGGATCCTAAACGTCTTTAGGATCAGGAGTCCTTTAACAGACAAGAAAAGGGAAGTGCCGTGTAGAAGTGTTCTGGCTTATAAAAATACAAGTGCAGGAGAGACCAAGGCATGAAAAAGGTATCATGGGTTTTGGAGAATCATTTCGTGTGGCTGAGCATAACATGTATAGGGGTGGGGGTTGTTGGGGGGGTACTACGTCTGGAAAGACAGATTGTGGCCAGATTGTGATGAGCCGAGGATGCCATCAGTTCTCTCAGAAAACATCTGCTTCCCGTGTGCTGGCCAAAGCTACAACCATTTTCGCACATACTTCATTATGGGACTTCCCTTTTACGGATGCCTTGGAATCCGTTTGTTTCAAAAGGTCCAGTCCAGGGGGACGCCTGGGTGGCTCAGTGGGTTAAGCCGCTGCCTTCGGCTCAGGTCATGGTCCGGGGGTCCTAGGATGGAGCCCCGCATCAGCTTTGGTGGAAAGCCTGCTTCCCCCTCTCTCTCTCTGCCTGCCACTCTGCCTACTGGTGCTCTCTGTTAAAAGAAAAAAAAAAAAAAAAAAGGTCCAGTCCAGGGAGTTGATACCAGGGAGAGGAAGTGGGTAGGCATGAGAATGGGTGCTTTCAAACTTGTTACTCACGCACATTTCTGAATTCAGTAAAATATCATCAAGCTGTTACAAAATACAGCGAGCTTTTCATCTTCTATATTTCTGCACCTGCGTGTTGCCTCGCCCACCACTGGGTCAGGCTCCGTGAAGCCCCAGAAACGGAAGCAGAAAATTGGGCTGGGAAATCAGGGAAGAGAACAAATCTGCCCAAGGCTTACTCATCTCAAAATTGAAATATGTAAACAAAGTTTAGCTGCAACGGAGCAGTTGGAGGCATTGGAACGATAATGAGGGATGCAGGAGCGTATACATTATTTTTAACTAAAATATAAAGGACAAGACAGAGGAGAAAAAAAAAAACAACAACAGTGTTTTAGAAAAGTGTTAGGGGAAACATTATCACCGTCCCCACACTGCTGCATATCTTTCTGAACCGCTGACAACCGATTTCCCCAGGCTGGGTTTAAAGCTGTTTATGATTATCTTCACCCTGCTTTTATGGTTAATTAATTATACCTTTGCCTGGTACTGCCACCAGTATGGGAAGTACAGACAGGAGAAAGAGATGATGATTAAAAGCGGCATGAAATTCACAATTGCCTGAGCTGCATGTGCAGGAAAAGCAAGCATGAGCTGAACACAGTCCTGGCCTCAGAATCAGGAGGGCTTGGCTACGGGCGAAGTGCAGGATGAATAAGAGAGGGACCACCTCATCCTGACTGGCCCGGACTTTTCTGGTTTAAAAACTGAAAATCTCACTTTTAGAATGCTTCCTGCCCCTGGCAAACAGCATCAGTCACTCGAGGGAGGGCTGGAGAGCTAGCTGACTATAATTCAATAAGCCAGGTGAAGCAGGCCAGTGGTTTGGGGAAAGGGAGGGCTGGCCCCTGAAATGGGGCTGAGATGTGAGGGTCAGCCTTAACCAGAGGGCATAGGGCTCTAGGAACCACCTAAATAGGCAGTCAGAGAGCTTGTAATAATGAACAAACTGGCCTCAGCCTCAAGAATCCAGGACAAATATTATTTATCTGTCCAAGCAGGTAACCCACAGTCTTGGGTAAAGTGGGAATGGGGGGGGTGGTATATTGGGCTAAAGTTCTAGGGAAAGACTTTAATCCTTGAACAAGGAACTGGTGATCCCAGGATGGGACACATCTGTGGAGGGAGGGTATTGAATTTCTGGGTTGATTTGCTGGGAAACAGCAAAAGTTTGGATAACTTAGAAGTGTTTGTTGGCTTCCCATTGTCCTGAGGACAAAACCTTAAGATCCTTATTTGGAAATGGAGAGCTCTCTGACTTGTTCTCAGCACTTTTCTTATTTCTTCATTCTCCCACCCTGGTCATATTAAATGATTGGTGGTTCCTCGACTGTACCAGATTCTCTTTCTTGCCTGGCCTTTGTGTATTGTGGTTTCTCTTCTGGAGTGTGTCTTCCACTCATACTAATTTCTGTTGCTCTATAGGGTTCAGCTCAAATGTCCTCTCCCCACCCACCTCACCTCCAATCATTCCCTGAATTCTTATTCTAGGTCATTACCTCTCCTTTGAGTAGAATGCAGGCAGACTACTTTCCAGTTTTGCTAGAGAAGCTCCAGGCAGCCAAGACAATGCCCCCAAAGCTCAGACCCACCTCCTGAGTTCCCATGGGACACACTGTCATCTGTTGGAATAGTTTCAAATGAACGTGGTAACTGCTGCTTGTCTTATTGCAACTCCAGATCCCTTAAATTTATCGAGAAGGAGCTATGGCTCTAGTTAAGTTTTTTTTTTTTTTTTTTCTCAGCATTATTAACATTTTGGTAGGGATGAGGAGGTGGGGAAAGTTGAGTGAAGGGGAGCCTGTTTTGTGCATTATAGGACATGTAGCAGCATCTCTGGTCTCTACCCATTAGATACCAGTAGGATCTTTCAAGTTATGAGAAGCAAAATTGTCTCTAGACATTGTACAATATTCCCCAGAGGACAAAACTTACCCCAGGTTTAGAACTACAGCTGTGGTCTAAAGGAACATGCTGTACAGCATTGGCAGGACTCTTACAGGGCAGAATCCTCATACCCTGCACCCATGAGCAGATAATATATATGGAGCGTGGGCTTGATAGAGAACTTTAGGTGAGTATCACACAGTCTGCCTTATGTGACTTGACCACATGAACTGTGATCTATTTTTGTCTAACCTCACAGTCCTTTTTTGCTATTTAAAAATGGATCCTCCTTCATTTCACAGTAATATAAATCTAATGGAAAAGCCAGAGATTGGAAATTCTATATTGAGTCTGTGGTTTAGTGTATGTGGTGGGTCTCTTCCAGATTCTAAACACCCTAGAGTATGAGCCAGTATTTTTTTTTTTTTTTATGATTTTGGTATTTCTCCCATCCAGGGTCTAGAATGGAGCTTTGCACAGGATAAACTATTCAATAATATTAATCAAGTCAAAGCTAAAAGTCAAGAGAATATTTGGAAGCCTTCATGACCAGGAAATGAGATGGAGCTAACTGACTTGATCCAAGGCAACTGAAAAGCCACTTTTCTGTGAAGTGTGGTACTAGGTATCCAAGGCTACTCTTTGGACAGAATTATAGGCTTTGCTTGGGTGTTGTGAGAAATGCAGAATTCTAGTCCTCTGAATCAGAATCTGCATTTTAAGAGGTCTCCTGGCAATTCCCAGGCACATTAAGCTTTAAGAAGCATGCTTTTATAGCACAGGCTCTGTATTCCTACAATCAATGGCCAAGTCTTTGACTTATTGGCTGTGCAGCCTTAGGCAAAACATTTAACCATATGAGTCTCACTGTTTTTTTCTTTTTTCTGTAAAATGGGTATTTTGATAGATATTACACGCTAAGATTGGGAAACTCAAATTCAAAAAATTGAAGGAAAATGGTCACAGATCACCGTGCCTGACTTTATATAGTAAGAGTTCAATTGTTGTTACATGTTGTTATTCTCTGAAATTTCTTTTTACTCAGGAAAAATCAGAGTCTGGGCTATGGACAATCCCTCACCTGCTATCCAGCCCATAATTTGAAGACTGACCATATCATTTACTCTTCATCCAGATGTTGAAAAATATCAAGCCAACCTTGGTTAAAAAGTTTTCACGTTTACAAATGTGATGCATATTTTAGAAGTGTGTATCTTGGGAACAAAGCTCTATAATAAGGTTAATGAGAAGAGAAGCAACACAAATCTGTTTTCATCACTGTTAAACAGAGCTTAAATCACAGCACAGAGGGAAACAGCTGCTCTGGAAAGCAGCCGAGGAGCAGATCAGTAGAGGCTGATTATTTATTAATGAGAGGGTTTTAGTGGGGAGCCCTGGTGGAAAACCCACCAGACTCAATTCTGCAAGCCATCCACTGAAGAGGTGGTATATTTGAATCACTTGATTGATGTAAAAAAATTCAAAACAGATACTTCCCAGCACCCTGGAGGCTGTCATGTTCCACTGCTCTCTTATCTGTTCATGTTAAGAAAATAGGATCCTTCAGTAAGTAAATGAGTGTTCTATTTAATTAAACTCACTGCTGGTCTCTGTGTTGGGGCTGGTTCTCACTTAGGGATTGTTGGACTGTTATGTCTTGCCTGCCCTCTCATTTCCTCCCCCTAGTGCTTCTATTTTCAGCTCAAACTCAGCAGAAGCATCATGGTAAGAGCTTTAAAAGTTTGTTTTTGCATCCACTTTTTAGATAAGGACACTGAGGCTCAGAAAACTCAAGACATTTGTCCAAGATCTTCTCGTTTGGAGGACTATGATTTAAGCCCGGGTTTTGGGGGAGTCCAAAGCTATGTTCATGACCGCTTGTGCAATATAACATATATGTACTTATTAAAAACTCACCGTTTAGTAGTGGTTCTCAGCATTTATCCCCAGACCAGCATTATTAGCATAATTGGGGAACTTGTTAGAAATGCACATTTTTGTGCCCTGCCACAGACCCAGTGACTCAGAAACTGTGGGAATCAGACCCAGGGAGTCCTCTGAATGATTCAGATGGATGCTAAAGTCTGTGAGCCACTACCATGTAGCCTGTATGCTAAGCACTCAAATTTAAAAAGGAAAAAAAAAAAATAGATTCCCTGACCTTAGGGAGTTCAGAGTCTGGCAGAGGAGACAAGCCTATAAAAGCAATCCAAGTCCTATCTCATTGGTGCACTGAAAGTGCAGTGAGGAAACGTGGATAGAAATAAGGAAGGTAAAGACGAGCACAGCTAAGCTGGATGGAGCAGGAAAAGCTTCCTGGGAAAGGTGGGGTATGGCCTGAATCCTGAAGCCTGAGAAATCCCTGGCCACAGGGACAAGAGGAGAGAGTCTTCCAGGTAAGGGGAGAGCATAATCAAATGGTGAAATAAATGATGGGCATCAGGGAAAAAATAGTTATGTGGGAAATGGGGGGGGCGTGAAGGGTGGTGAAGGAGGCAGTGATGAGTTTACTGAGCGGACAGCGAGCTGCCCTCTGTTATTCTGTAACCTGACGCCCCACCGGCTGAAGCTCTGGAGTTGGAAGCCTTGGCTTGGCGATTTTGGATTTTGGAGTCATTTGTCACTCTATGGCATTTATGGCTGCCCTGTGGTTCCTGATGAGGGGCACCATACATCACGAAGACTTGTTCTTCATGAGCTGTTGAGCACCCAGTAATTCACGCATGTTATTTCTACTGGATGCTTTTCTCCTCCTTAATATCCCCCACACCACTGACACAAGCTAGTAGACGTCAAGCTGTCCAGTGGATAAAATGTTTTAGACAAAGGCACTGCAGGAAGGGATGCCCCTTATAGTTTGTATCATGAATTCTAACTCAATTCTTTGTTCTCCACATGATCTATCAATAATAATATACACATACCATAGGACTTCGTTCCTGTTTTGTTGTTGTTGTTCCTATTTTTTTATTTTCATTCCTATTTTCCAGGTCAGTATTCTAACAAGGGCATGGGTTATATCAACACTTAAAATAATGGTGCTATATTCATCCTGGCCTAGTGAAAAGAATGTGGGCTGGAGGATGAGAGAGGCAAGGGTTGTAGCCTCAACTATACATTTTCCTGCTGTGCCCAATTAAATAAGTCATATTGGAAGCTCCACTTATTTTTAATCTTTCAAAGCCTCAATTTTTCTTATCTGTGATGTTGGGTTGCTGGAGGATTTTCAGGTTGCCTGGAAGTCAGTCGATGATATCCCTTCACTTGCTAGTATGCAGGTCTGACTTACAGTGTTGCAAGAGTTTGCTTCTTGAAAATGCCCAATATTCAGACTGGACAGAGATTTCCTACCTCTAAGTTTAGATATTGTGTCTGTGGATGTTCCTCCTACATGGCATAATGGGAGCGGTACTGGTCTCAGCAGAGAAGCAGCAACATCAGTGCATCTGACTCAAAACCTTTCCAGCTCTGAGACTTCAAGGGGATTTCTAGGTGAAGGGAACTCAGGTCCACAACTATTTGATGACTCCTAAAACAAATGGAAGATGCACTTCCATCGGACCAGTGGAAAAGGTCCTTGTATTGACCTTAGTCCCAAATAACAAAAACTCAGGTTTGGCTCAATAGGCACCCACAATGTGCTGGGCTGGGGGCTGGGTGCTTTAGGGGTATGCTCTCATTTCATCATCACATCAACCCTGCTTACATCCATGTCAAGAATGAGAAGCCAGTTGGCCCCACTGATGTCATGGGTCTAATCTGAGGCAGAGATTTGACTGAACTCAGGCCTTGATGTCCAGAGCCTTTTACAAGTTCCTATTCCAGACCTACTTTTCAAAATCTTTGGAGTGAGGTCCCTAGGCATCTATATTTTTATTGAGTGACCTGCAGGGCGATTTTCAGTATTAGGGAAATTTGAGAAAAAATAAAGCAAAGCAAACATACTGTTAAAATAAAAAGCAAACAGAGACCAATCTTGAAAATCTGCTGAGCAGAATAGGCAAATTCTACAAAAGAAAATGTATTAGTGGTTGCCTAGGGCTAGGTATGGAAGAGGCTGCTATTGGAGAGAAATGGGAAATGATGGTTAATGGGCTCTGAATTTCTTTTTGGGGTGGTGAAAATGTCCTGGAGTTGTGGGCATGGTTGAAGAAACCTGTAAATATACTAAAAACTATTGAAATGTACAATTTACCTGACTAAATTGTATGTGAATTATCTATCAATAAAGCTGATTCAGGAAAAAAAGAAAAAAGAAAAAAGAAAAGGAAAGAATCTTCCCTAAGCAAACAAAACTGGTTTAGTCAAATAAGCAAAGCTTAATTTAGCTTAGTTTGCAAGCTAGCTTGACCTGGGTTGCTTCTTGCTTATGCCTCTGAAAACCATAAGTAAACCTTTAACTTTTCTCAAGGTTGGTATGAATTAACCACTGACCAATACCCTACCACTTGGGAAAATTCTAATATTATAACCAATCCCTGGAAAGAATAAACAGCCACTGTTTTCTCACTTTATAAGCTGCTTTTTAACATTATACCCCTGAGCCTCATTCCATGTTCTGGTTTGAGTGCTCTGGTTTGAAAATGTCCTTTTGGTGTCTGCATAATAAACTCTTACTAATTCCTACATTAGTGATTCATTGATTTTACTTCTGTTATTACTAAACTTGAAACCTAGAAACACCATTTGTACTCCCAAGAGACAGAGAGTCACTTTGACTTAGGAATCAGGCTGTTGTTTCAGGTCAGGCTGGGCAACATATCTAGGGGTTTCTGTGAAGCTTATGTTAATGTCTCTCCCTTCACCTTCTACAGATGAGGGAACCAGCCTCAGAGTTTTATTTATTTATTTTTATTTTTTTAAGATTTTATTTATTTATTTGACAGAAAGATCACAGGTAGGCAGAGAGGCAGGCAGAGAAGGGGGGGGAAGCATGCTCCCTGCTGAGCAGAGAGCCCGATACAGGGCTTGATCCCAGGACCCTGAGATCATGACCTTAGTAGCCAAAAGCAGAGGCTTAACCCAATGGGCCACCCAGGCGCCCCGACCTCAGAGTTTTAAATGGCTTTACTCAGACCACGTAGCTGTTCTTTGGCCAAGCTAGGATCAGACCCATTGCCTGATTCTACTTCTCTTTCTACTATAACCACATTTTGGCTGATCAGTTCACATATGTAAGATTTCTGTCCCTACTAGAATCCCAAGTTCAGCTCAGCAGGCCCTGTGATGTTCTCCCTGTGCTTTGCACAGGGCTCAGAATATTCATTCACAATTTGCTGTCATCTATCAGATAAACTTTTGCAATATGCACCCATATTTCTGGGACAAGCACAGAGAGTTATATCATTGTCCCTGGGCTTTGGGTTACAGAGAAATAAAAGAGGAGAGAATCTTGTAATATAATGGGAGTACAAGAAGACAATCCAACATGAAATAACACCCTTGCCTGGCTTACCTATAACTCTCCTGTGCGGAAATAATCCGATGACCATATACTCCTGGTTGTGGCATGAAATCTAAAATTAAGATTCAATATCACATCCTGGAAAATCAAGAGGGTTTCCAAAGGCCTATTAACAGCTTTCCTTCCCCACTCTGCTCTTATGGGTGAGGTCCCCTTGCTAAAGGACCCTCTTCATCAAAGGACCTGTTCTTGCCAGTCTCTAGGCAGTAGGTTTCTGTTCATGCCAATCTGTGGAATGGCGCAAACAAACCAATCACATCCTCCCACAGGAACCAAGGGGCAACCCTTCCTCATGATGCTACAAAACCTGCCTCCCAAAGCCCTTGTTGTTTATTGGGTTCCTGAGTAAAACCCACACGCGACCTTGCATGGCGTGTGGTGTCTTTCTCCCCTGGGCTGTGATTATGTGACTAACAAATTATCTGTATCATCTGTCTACTGTCGGGTGTCCTGTGCTCAACCATCCTCATAACCACAGGTTGGGGCTCTTTCCCTCACTAACTGGGTAAACTGGAGGCGATTAAAACCCCAACTGAGATCTAAGTCTGTGTCCCATCCTCAAAGACAGCCACTCATTTTCTGTTGGTTCTAGTGTAGAGAGAATGTGGGCTCAGGAACAAGGAATTCTGTGTTCCCTCTACCCAAATCTTAAGGCAGAACTGGGCTAAGCTGTTGAACCTGTATGTGCTCCAGTCTTCTCTCTCGTAAAACAGAGTGACTAAAATATGTAAGTGGGTTTCAAACTAGTTTTTATGCTGGGAGCCCTCCATTCAATTCAAATCTGAGTGATGTTTTGAGAAGACAGAAACAACATCCTAATGGTACTCTAACCATCTGAACCCTGCTTTCCCCCCACACACTGCTACCACATGCCTGTATCTGAGGAACCCCAGGGTTCCACTGGACTGAGATTGACAATCATATCACTAGTCATTTTCTAAGATACGTGCTCTAAGTTCCATAGATTCTAGGATCTGAAAAGATGGCCCCGGCTCTGCCATTTATTAGCTATGTGACAGTGGGAGACTTACTTTACTCTGAGCCTCAGTTTCCACATCTATAAAACCAAAGAGACATGATAACAATAATAAGAGTGACAGCAGCAGCAAGAAAAGTCATAATGAACAGGAACTGTTGACTCTGTTCCTAGGCACCGTTCTAATTATTTCACATGATTGTTATGGACTACACGTTTGTGTCCCCCACAAATTTCAGATATTGAAATCCTACCCATATGTGAAGGTTATTAAGAGGTGGGACCTTTAGGAATAAATTCAGATTTGATAACGGGGGAAGCTTTGACCCTTGTCAAAAGAAGTTTGCTTCCTTTTCCTTTTCCTTCCACAGTCAAAAGAAAGTTTGCTTCCTTCCCCTATTCTTCGTCCTGTGTGATACATGAAGTTGGCAGTCCACGGAACTCACCCTGACCTCAGACTTCCAGCCTCCAGAACTAAGAGAAATAAATGTCTGTTGTTTATATCCAGCCAGTTTGGGTGGTATATTGTTCGAGCAGCCTGAACTGACCACGATGTATGCATTAAGTCATTAATATTGAACGTGCATGTCAGCTCAGAAGCCCTTTGCTGCTTTGTCTGGCACAGGCAGGTTGGAAGAGAGAGCTGATTTTCTCAGAGGGCCGCTTGGCAGTTCTTAGCCAGAGGTGCCAACTGTCAAGCCCATGTTTGAGTGGTTGTACAGGTCTCCTTCTGAGGCAGCAGACATTAGCCGGACAGGTAAGGTAGCCTGAAAGAAGATTACCCTGCAAACAGAGCTGGGCCTTACGTGGTATAGCTTGAGGGGCACCTAGAAGATTCCAAGACTCACAGCTTCCTCTTCCAACCAGATGTCATATTGTCTAAGATCCCAGCATTAAAGCCCCTTCCATTTGGGAGTCATTTTGTTTTCCCCAGGCACTAGTGTTTAAATTTGTCCATGCCAAATTACAATTTCCGTGGCTTTAAAGTTCAATAGAGTCTCTCTGTCATTCTTGCCCACCAACCTCCTGAATTATCACAAACGGGAAGTTTCAGTAATGAAAATCCTTTAATCTTCCCTTGTTATCAGAAAGTGATAGAGCAGTGAAGACCACGGATTTTTAAAGCTGGAAAGACCTGGGATCCAATGCTATCTTTAAGCTGAGAACTCCCATATTTCCCTTCCCCAAGCACACTTTTCCCCCAAGCTTCAGGTTGCCTTTCAACTGCCTACTTGATACCATCATTTGGAAGGAAGCGTAAGAAACATCATTAAATTCTCGTGACCTGAACTGAACGCTGTGTTGTCTGCCCTCAAACTTGCTATCCCACCCCCTCCTGATGACAAACCAACCTGCTGTCAAGCTCAGAGAGCTTGATGTTATCTTTGACTTCTCTTTCTCACATTCCAAATACAATTTTCCCTGAAATTCTGTTTACTTAACAAATATAATGATATTATCCCTGTGTGATATGATATGATCCCCTTTCTACTGTGACCTGCCTAGGCTGACCTGGTACTGTCTCCTGCCCAGGCAATGTCAGATCGGTCTCTGTTTCCAGGGACAACTCTCCAACCTGTCACAATGATCTCACTAAAACAAAATCAAATCAGGCTGTTCCTCTGCTCACAGCTCTGTACTGGCTTCCATTTCACTCAGATCATGGCTTAGAGTCCCTGACCCAGCCCATGAGGTCTTAATGAGCTTATTCCCTTTGCCTCCCTGACTTCATGTCCTCCCACACCTCTCATCAGCGGCAAGCACACCAGGTTCCTTGCTTGTCTTTAACTCACCAGGCTTACTCCTGCCTTCATGCCTTTGCCACAGCTATTCCTCTGCTTGAAGGCATTTCCCTAGATGCTGTGGACTGGGTTGTGTTCCCCTGGGGAGCTCTATCTAAAGATGAGATATTTAGGAGATAATTAGGGTTAAACGAAGTCATAAGGATAGACCCCTAATCCCAAGACTGGGGCCTTATAAACAGAGAAATTATATATATATAATTTCTCTATTTTATATATATATATATATATATATATATATATATATATATATAATCTCCATCTCTTTTTCCTAATTTCTCTATTTTATATATATATAAAATATATATATCTATATATAGATAGATATAGATATAGATATAAATATATATATATATCTCTCTCTCTCCATCTCTTTTTCCTGTCCCTCTCTCTCTTCCTCTCTTTTCTTCTCTCTCTCTTTTTCTCCCTCCACCATGTGACAACAGAGTAAGAAGGGAGTCATCTGCAAGCCAGAAGAGAGTCATCACTAGAAACTGAATTGGCTAGCACTTTGATCCAGGACTTCTAGCCTCCAGAACTGTGAGAAATAAATTTCTGTTGTTTAAGCCACCCAGTGGATGGTATTTTGTTTTGGTAGCTGAGCAGACAATGACACTAGATCTCCATAAGGCTGACTGCCAACATCCCTCAGAGGCTTTTTCTCAAATGTCGCCTTCTCAATAAATCCCACTACAATATTCTGCAAAAATGACAATGCTAGGATTCCCAGTTCTCCTCATTCTCCTTATTCCTTGTTCAAAGATGCATCATTTTCTAACCCCTGATATAATTCACTTCTCACATCTGTAGTTTCCTGTGTGATAATCCTGATAGGACGCATTCCTTGAGAGACCTCTGTTTTGCTCCCAGCCATGTCCCAAGACCCTGAAACAATGCCCAGCACATAGAGGGGCTCAACTATATGTGTAAACCAAATGGATAAATGGAGAACTAACTATAAGATTTTCTAGCTGTATGAGCCTTGGGCAAGTTGCTGACCTACCTAAGCATCATTTGTAACTTCAGAGAACTGTTATAAGAATTAAATAAGTAAAATGTGTGTGAAGATGGAGGGGCTGTTCGTCTTGTTTGTCATCCTATCTTAGTGCCTGGACATAACAGTTCTCAAAACAGAGTTAGGTGCTCAATGCAGTGCTTTGTAAATAGTAAGTACTATTAATAATAATACTTACTACTAATAGTAAGTACAAGTAACGACTATGATTTTGACTGGTTAAAATTAAAATATCTACTTCAAAGCATTGTTTTTAACTTCCTTTTGGGAGCTGGATTGGACTGGACAGAGGCAATCCAAATCTTCCCATTCTGTCTGCCTTCAGGCTTTCTGTATCAGCCATGACAGTCTGAATTCTGGGTACCAAATGTACTTTCGTGCATTTTGTTTCAGTGATTTTAACAATGCTCTATCTGTGACCTGGAATGCTCTTCATTTCCACCCACCTCCAGCTGGTAAAAAACTTCCATTATGTATATCGAGTTGACTCCTATTCAATTCCCCGAGTTCAGCTCCAACAACACTTCATAGGAAACTTCCTCTGATTCCCCAGAATAGACGGGGGTCCCTCATAGTCTGACTAGGAGCCCCTTGCACTTTTTAGGAGCCTTTCCATCCAAGAGGCCTGGCAATGTCAAGTATTTACTATTTGTCCAACAAATACGTGTTGCATCGATGAAGGATATTATCAACGATCCGATATTTGATATCCATACTTTAATTTAATGTTTTTTGGTAGATACTGAATTTATCTCTAATACACAGAGGAACTAAAGCTCAAAGAGATTGAGTAACTTCTCCAGTAACATAATAAGTTTTGGAGTTTATATTTGAACTCAGTTCTTTTCAGCTCAAGAAGAATTTATTCTTCCCACCACAAATGAACTGTTCCCAAGATTCTTCAAGTCAGCTTCCTGATTCTTTCTTTTAATGTGCTTTGTTCCTTCAAGCTCTCCAGAGATATCAAAATATATTCTAACCCAACTGGCTCTTTGACCCAAAAGTCTTCTATGCTACCAGTGACTCCAGGAGCCTGAATTCATTCCAGAAAATCCATGGTTCTCACTAGCTATCTCTTTCTTGAAGGTTTTCTCCCTTTCTGAGGATATCCATCCTTATAAACTGCTCAGTCCTAAAACTTCCCCATCTCATTAAGTGTCACCGTCATCAAGCTAAAAACTTAGAGGACACCCTCCGTAACTTCTTTTACTTCTCTGTGCCAACCAATCCACATGTTAATATTTTCTGTGTTCCTACCAAGTATGTCTCAATTCTATCATTTTCCTTCATTATTCTATAATGTCCTATGTCTTCTCATGGCTTCTGGCTTGCAAAGCTTTTTCGATTTTTCTCTCACCACCCCTTCAATTTCACCTCATTCCAGCGTTCCCTGTAATCAATATATTCCAGCCACACTGGTTTTTGTTTCATTTCATTCAACACACTGAACATTTTTTCATGTCAGATTTTGTATATTGACTCTTCCTTCTGTCTGGAATGATTTTCTCCTTGATTTTCACATTCCTTTTATCTCAACACTCTCTCTAAGGAGCCCTTTCCTGGTTTTCTCTGCCATTCCTGTTATTTCCTTCAATGCTTTTCTTGTGATCTGTTCTTATCTTTTCTGTTGGGTTACGACCTGCCATACCTATTGAGACATCAGCTCAGTGAAACCAGGTACCACGTTGTCAAGGACTGGTTCTCTGTCCTGAGTTAGTTGTCAGTTTTCCTCCTAGAACACAGTTCATCATGGGTTTAGCACTTCAATCAGGCAACATCAGTTTCTTTGGTGCCCAATAGCCTGCATTCACTGTACCAAGCTTAACAGAAGTGCTAAGAGATAAAAACAGAATTTGCTTGGTGCAATGCTTAAACAGTTTCAGCACATTACAGGCAAAACATCCTAATGAACCCTGAACTCTGCAGCTTTCTACCACTGGGGTTCTATAAGACCTCTCTCCTCTCATCCCTTGGAATGGCCAGAAATACCATATCAGTTTGAATATTTGTACCTTTATCCCCTTTCCCAAACATGTCAAAATTTTCTTCTTTAATCTGTATGAAGCTTAAAGACACTCAGAATTCATTAATTTCTTGTGTGTGGGTCTATGTCTTATTACTAGTCTCCTAGTAATATTACTAGTCTCCTTATTACTAGTCTCATGATAATCTCCATCTCCATCAACCTGCTAATTGGTTTTGTATATGTATTGAAATCTCCTCCAGATGATGCACTATATGAGAACAGGGATTCTGTCTGGAGTTTTATATCTTACATCTTTAATGTCGGGCATGTAGAAGGCACTCAGGAAGCATCTGTTGAATCACACTGAATTCCTTCTGAAAGCAACGTGTTTGATAAACCCCCCAAAACTACAAGATTGTGGAAATACCTTCGCTAAACTGCCTGTAGATCTACAATGCACACTGCCAGCTTTCTCCCTTGATTAATGGTTTTTTCCAAACATTCATCTCATCTTACCATTTATATCTTACTGTACTGTGTTGTCTTGACCTCCACATTATGCAAAGTGCATGCCACCTCATGTTCTCAATGAATTCTTATAAATAGGACATACTTCACTGGCATCTGGCTTGCCTAGTGCTCTTTTCTGCAAACCTGAATGGGTTTGCCACATTCAGATATTTCTATGAACACATCATTCACCTGTCCCTTCATAGTCTAACTGGTACTAATTAGCAAATAAATCAAACTGAATTTTCCATTAAACATGCATTCATTCGTGACAGTATTTACTTGCTTGTGTTTAGTAGGGGAAACAGGGATGATAAACATTAGCCACTATTTTTTCTCTTGTTGAAGATGAAAATAAATTAAAATTTGTTCAACATATAGGGAAATTAAAAAAAAAATTTATATCCAAATGTTTTCTGAAGGGAAGGACTGTGTACTGAAAGTAAAAGGTAATGCCATTTGTAGCTACCAGCTTTGAAATACGATGTGTCAGACAGTATGTTAAATTATTTCTAAGCCTCACAGAATTGCATGGCAAGTGATTAACTCTATTTTCCAGATTAGGAAAATGACCGCAAAAGAATTAAATAGGAGCTCAGTGGGTTAAGTATCTTGCCTTCAGCTCAGGTCGTGATCTTGGGGGTCCTGAAATCGAGCCTCACATTTGGCTCCCTACTCAGTGGGAAGCCTTCTCCCTCTTCCTTTGCTGCTTCCTCTGCTTGTGGTCTCTCTTTCTCTCAAATAAATAAAATCTTTATTTTATTAAAAAGTGTTAAGTAATTCAACTACGTTCACAGAGATAAATTAGTCCTTAATATAAAGTTGGCTTCATTGATAATCCAGAACTCCTTTGGAAAATAATCAGTTGTGTGAATGTGACTTCACTTAATTGTTCTAGGTCCGTTTTCTTCACCTGCAAACTTGAGGGAACTAACTAGGTAATAGCAGTTTTCCCTCAGATCTTCTACCATTCCAAGTTCCTGTACCAAAAGCTATTTGAGGCAAGTCTAACTTAAAGCATGTATACACTTTGATGAATACAATAATGGTGATGATGATGACCACGATGTTATATATAAAGAAATTCAACACCACATAGATGAGGCAGAGAATTTTTTCTTTTTTTTTTTTTTTTTTTTTTGCCAAGAACCAGAACTAAAATGATTGCCATGGGTGAGCATGAAATTTAGCTCTGAAAATGTGCAGTTAGGATGGCAGAGTAAATCTGGGTCACACAATCTTCCTTCCTATTACCTAGCACAACCACCACCACCAAAATAGTAAGTGTCAGCAAAAAACCCATCAGCAGCAAATAAGCTGGAAACTAGATATAATGTTAGGCCCACAAAGAATGAGGTGGCTGCCAAAGAAGAGACTTGATAGCTCCTACTTTCCAGTCTAGTGATAGACAAATAAGGAAAGTAAATAAAATTCTGGAAAGGTTCATCAATATCCCCTAATCTGAAATTATTAATAGAAAGACCAGTAAATATTTTTTCCAAATCCCTAGGACTAAAAATTCTATTCTTGAAGATTTCAAAGATCTTAACAGAGGCACTTGCTTTCTCTCTCTCTCTCTCTCTCTCTGTATGTATGTACACACACACACACACACTGCTGCTGGGAGTCAGAGAATTTCCCTAGAGATCCCCGGTGAATTGGGAGAATAATCAAAATTTAAGCATACCAACTCATGGAAATGAGTTCCAACTATAGGATATAAATGATGATTTAGGGAATTAAAAAATAGTTGAGAAAAGAAGGCAACACTCTTACACAGTTGAAACTGTAGAGCTTTGTGGACATTGTCCTCTCCCTCCCATTGAGACAACCTAGTCTCAGAATAGATCTTTAAGAGAACTAACAGATTCCAGTTATCTTAGGAAATCAAGAGGAAGCCAGAGCTGATCAAGATAGACTTGGGAAAAATATTCCACATAATAACATGAGTTTTGATGCAAAATTAACTATAGCTAAACACGTACTTTAATAAACATCACTCAGTATGCACCCAAGAAAAGAGCATGGTATGAAAAAGACAGATTAATCGAGTTTGGAAAAGCAAACATAACCCAAGGAAAAGAATATTTCCTTTAAGTGTTTGTACACACACACACACACACACACACACCCCGCATTTCCATAATCAAGAGTTCAAAGATGACTAAATAAGAGAATTGCCTGAAAATAAGAGAATTATATGAAAAAGGATATAGATGGTAAAACACTAATGTAAAATTAGTATATAAACTAAAACCAAAAGGAAACAAATAAGCTATATTAGAGAATTTTAGTGACAAAAAAGAGCTTTATGATATCACCATGATGGTCCGTAGGAGGCATTCTTACAGACTCAACCATAGAGAAAGTGGACAAAGACATGAAATAAGGATAATTTTCATATATGAATAGAGAACTCAAAATCAAGGGAGAACTGAATATTCAGAATAAAATAACACTGTATGTTCCCAGAAAATAAACACTTTTTTAAAACAGACTTGCTATGCACCGAGTCCTAAAGAGAATGTTGCTTATAAGGAGGAAAATCACATTTATCTAAAAGTTATCTATAGCCACCAATTAGTGCCAAAGACAATAGACATCAGTCTACATAATTTCAAAAGAAAATTAAGCACCATCAAGCAGTACCTCAAATATAGAGCCACAGGCAGATATTCTCAAATATTAGCCTTTTTTTTTTTCACAAACAATTGTTAAAATCTTGTTAACCAAAGAACATGGCAAGAGGCCTAGTGAGGTAGTAAATAAAGTCTGAAGTTTAGAAAGACTTTTGATGTCACTGCAGTTTCCTTCACTTTCGCTCAGTTACTATTGAAAGTAATACTTTATTTAAAATAACATGGAAAATAGGGTGCCTGGGGGGTTCAATTGGTTAAGGTCTGCTTCAGCTTAGGTCGTGATCCTGGGGTCCTGGGATGCAGTCCCCTGTAGGGTTCCCTGCTCAGTGGGGAGTCTGTGTCTCTGGATGCCCCTCCCCCCTGCTCGTTCTCTCTCTTCCTCTCTTTCTCAAATGAATAAAGTCTTTAAAAAATTAAAATAGCATGAAAAATAATCCAAAAAGGAAATAGTTAAAGCACACTGAGTGTAAGATAATAAGACAGTTTTTATTCTCATATTTTATATAAACAGATATCTTGCGACTACTTAATATTAGTAGTACTGCTAGGTGATGATTTTTAGATGATTTTATTCATTTTTTGCTTTTGTTGGCATCTCTTGATTTTGAAAACAAGCATGTGTAAATGTATAGTGAAGTCATCTCATTACTGCTATATTCAAAGAATGGGAGAAAAAAAAAATAGGTCTTAGCTTAACCTAAGAAGCAAGGTAGCAGAATCTCTTCCAGAACTCACCATCTGATCATGGAGATTCCTCTCTGCAACCTCATAGACATTAGGCCTCTTGCTTTACTCTCTAAATCTTGGTTCTGTCATTCGTAAAACTGGGGAACTGCTGCTACATCAGAATGTGTTTGTAATAATGACAGGAAACAATGCATGTGGTAAGATCAAAGAGATTACACGAGCATGTCCACATTGGTTCTCCGCCCACCCGAAGTGTCCTGGTTTCCCCAGCAAAACATTGGATGTAATGATCATTAAGTGGGAATAAAGTGAGGAGAAAATCGAAAATAGCAGACAGGAGAGCCTGGCTCTGGTGGTAAAATTGTTTCTGCTGCCTCTCATTTCTTCAAAATAATAAGCCTGAAGGTTCTTTTTGCAGGTACAGCACCCTCCACCCTGTTCTGGTTTTCTGTGGTCCAGCTGGGTGGTGGAGCTTATCTGTCTGCCTACAGGGAGGCAGAGACAAACACATGGATAAGTCGGATGGAACAGAGAAATCCCAGGATCTTTCAAGGTCTTGAAGAGAATGAATGACCTCTCTCTCTTAAACCCAAATCTGGGAGACAAAAGCCTGGGTCCACTGCTCCATCCTACCACTCTAAAGTGAGAGACCATTGAGAATAGAATCCATACAAAGCAAAGCAGGATCCATCATGCACCCCACTCCCAAATATATTCGATATATGAGCAAATTCCCTTTTATTTGAGGGAGGGAGAGTTGGTTTGGGTCATTTAGAATGAAGAGTCCTCCTACTTGATACAGAGGAAATTGTCTGTCTTTACTTATATTTGTTTGTTTGTTTAGGACAAATTTGGGAACATCTGCAGTGTCTGAGTCCCAAAGATGAAGGGGAAAAGAAACATACTGACAGATATTTCAGCAAACAATGTGCTGTAGCGTGGAGTTGCCTCATGAGGTTCAATACAAGCAGATGATTTACATTATTTTGCAATCAGTTTGGTGGCATAGAGTTGATTTTTTTTTTTTTTCGTGTCTGAGCATTTCAGGGCTAAGACCCATGGTTTGTGTCTTTACTGATAAGAAGACAGAAAAAAACCATTCTGCAGCCTTTGCTTATAACATTCTGTCAGTTGGGAAGGCCATGCCTTCTTCCTGCTGCACGAGCTCCCTTTGTTTGACCAACTCCTACTCAGGCTCTAATGCTCAGTTTGGCATTTTACCACATTTTACCATTCTAGGTGCCTTTGCCTTACCCCTGTTCTACCTAATGGGGCTCCCCTGTGTATCTGTGACAACCACATCTTATCTCTCTCATTATATATGTCAGATGGTAATATGATCCTCTTGCACTAAATTGTAAGCTCTTCCAATATAAAGATGACTCACAAGTCTTTGTATTTTTAACACATATCATAGATGAGACACGTGACAAATGTGCTAGATATCTTTTGTTCACACCCACTCTCAAGCCACTCTCTGCACTCCTAACTCTACATCATGGAAACTGTAAGAATGCCATCAGTGGTTTGCCTTTGCCTTGTGATTCTCACTTGGGTTTGGCTGGTGGAAAGCATAGGCACAAGATAAAAAGGGGAGAAGGTGGGGTTGGAATATTTTTCCATTGGCTTTTTCCAGAAGACAACCCTCCAAGAATTGTTGCTGTCTCTCTACACAAGGCTGCAGATACTGTCTCAGGGGTCAAGGTACCAGTCCCTCCCCCTGACTCTACAGACTTATGAGTGGTAAGAGCTTCTCTTTCTAGCACAGCAGCACTATCCTGTTCTTTGTTGGTTCCATTAACCCTGGCTCCACCTTTATTAAACTCTCCTTAAAGTGCTGACTCTTCCCTATTAGACACTGACTATAGCTTACTAACCATTAAATGTTTTAAATAATCAGGTGTTAGGTGGATGATAAAAAATAGGGATTGAAGGTATAAGTGATTGCCATAAATAGTATTAGAGGGTTCCAGATGTGCCTTTATTGTGATGTGTAAGTGTGCTGTGCCTGACGGGTTTAAACCAGACAATATATGATGGTTGGGTGGGGGGAGGGTATCAATTAGGACTAAGAATAAAGAGTGTTTCTTAGGCTTCTGATGTCAGCCATAGGTCAGGTGCTGTAGGTTAGATCCAATTTACTGAGATAGCAGTGGGAGTGAGATAAGACGCGAGCCGGAGTTAAAGGGTTGATCAAGGGAGGGGTTGGAGGCACAAATAACCAAAAACAAAGCAGACAAAGAAAGTACAGGAAGTAGTTGGATTTAGATACAGAGAAGGAAGAGGTGGATCCAAGGTTAAGATACAGTGTGGTGTTTGCTATGGAAGGCTTCATAGATGCTGGTCTCTTGTCTCTACATTCTATCATGTATAACTTAGGACATGGATGTGTATGTCTATTTACATTAATTTAACAGGTACTTACACATGTTTGGTCACTACCACCAACAACAAACTATATGCAGGTATACATCCATGCACCCACACATGCACCCACACATGCACACACCAGACACAGGTCTACTCCAAAAGTTCACAGTTAGTATGAGTCTTTTGGAGTGGATGTAGAGATGTCATTTATAGTTCCCAGGGAATGCTCCCACAGGAATTCCATTTTTGTGTTTCTTTCAGGCAAAATCAAAGAAACCTGCATCTATTTCCACACTTACCCATTGTTTCCATCATGATGTTCTACTTGGCTTTCTACATCTGGATCAATCCGTTTTGCCTCAGGGACTCAGCCTTCTGTGTTAGTCCCCTGGTTCACTGTTGTCAAAGAGCCTGTATCAAGTGGAATTAACATGGTTATAGTATTTTATGCCATTTCATTACTGAGGGTTTCTTCTTCATTAATGCTATCCTCACTCTGTTGTTGACCTTAAGGTCTCTCTCCTCCCAAGTCTGGATTTTCACGTTGCTCCTGATTTAACTATTTATATAAACTTAATTTTTTGCTTGCTTTTACCAAAATCACTCTTAATAACTGCTATTATCCCTTATAATTACAGTAATCACTTTGGCTCCAAGTGACTCACAACATTAGCTTTCAGTCCAAGAAACCCTGGCAATTGTTTTTGACAGAAGGTCTAGGGTATTGTTAGGAAGAAAGTAGTATGGTGCCTGGGTCTGGTGGGTCAGAGCTACTTTGAAAAGTCAGAAAGACTTAGGGCTTCCCAGGGTAACAAAATTAAAGGTTTCAAGGAACCCCTGTTAGATCTTCAGATTGGGAGATAGTTTAGAAAAACACTTTAAGTTTACAGTCTGTGAAGTCAAATTATTTATTCAAACCCATCTCTGCCACAGATAAAACTTATGTTCTTAGGCAAGCTAAGTTAAAGTTTTGATGTCTCAATATCCTCATCTGTAAAATGGATATAATTAGATCCCTGTCCCAACTGTTTCAATTGCTTCCATTCTGACTGATCTTAACCAAGCCATACTACTTATTAAATATTTTATATCTTACCCATATAACCACATATAACCATAAAACATAACCATAGAACCATAAAATAACCATAACTTTTAAAATTTTGAACTGTTTCAATTTTCTTTTATTCCAATTCTATTCACATTTTTAATTTCACTATTTATTTATTTTTATTTATTTGTTTGTTTGTTTATATAAGAGACAGAGAGAGAGAGAGAAAGCACCGGGAGAAGGGCAGATGGATAAAGAGAGAGAGAGGATCTTAAGCAAAATCCATGCTTAGTGTGGAATCTGACACAGGGGTGGGTCTTACAACATTGAGATCACGACTGAGCCAAAATCAAGAGTTGGACACTCAACTGACTGAGCTATGTAAGCACCTCTTACTCATTTATTTTTAATTTGAGTACAGTTGACACATGATGTTATATTGGTTTCATGTGTAAAACATACTACATTCATTCAGCAACTCTGTAGTGTCATGCTCTCCAAAAGGGTAGCTACCATCTGTTACCATACAGCACCATTAGACTACCATTACTGCATTCCCTATGCTGTACCTTTTTATTCCTGTGACTTATTTGTTCCATAACTGGAAGACTGTATTTCCCACTGCCCTTAGCCCATTTTGCCTATTCCCCAACCCCTTCCCCTCTGGCAGTCATCATTTTGTTCTCTGTCAAAATAACCATAATCTTATGGTTTTTGTGTGAAGATTAAATGCATAACCAACGTATAGCCCTTAGCCCTTAGAAAATACTCAGAAATACTGGCTGTTAGAATTATTTTCATTTTTATTACTATTCTTCAGAGAGCTTTCATTTGCATCACAGATATGTTATCTCATAAAATCCTAGCTAACTATTAAAATTATGATTATTCCATTTTATAAGTGAGAAAACCAAAATTCAGAGTGGTTCAATATTACAGATCTAACACGTGGCAAAATGATATTTCACCCTGATCTTATTCTTAAAACTTTTTACTATACCACATAGTAAATGTTCTTTTTTGGACCAAAAATAATATTTCTAAAACCCGGAGGAAAAAAGTTCAGGTCAGAATGTTCCTAAGTATAAAAATTATGAGAGGCAAAAAAGGAATTAAAGAGTACCTAGCATAAATTGCATCATGTCAACACCTGCAATGGGCTCTCACACCTTTCACAGCTGTTCGGTTTAATTAAAGAGCAGGATGGGAAATCCCATCAGTTCTAGTCTTGGGAGCAGAGGCTGCGGAGGAGAGAATGTGTAGTCATAATCTTATTGATATGCATGAAGTACAAGGAAGAGTGAAACAATTGAAATCAGTAACCTTTCTTTTTTAAGAGATACAGTGGATGCCATTGTGTCCACCTAGATCCTTCCCTGGAGGACCAAAGTGCTTATTCCCCCAGCTGCCGGGAGTGTGATTTGCTGACAGTTCTCAGCAGAATCCCCCACCGAGCACTGCTATCAGATGAAGGGAACCCATTTGTCCAAGGTTGATCCCCTTCCTGGACACAGCTCACATCCAGTGATTGGTCAATAAAGAAGTGTAAAGGACTCCATGTTTCCCCTGCTATCTGAAAGTTAATCATTCTTATGAAAACTTTTGTAAGCAGAAATGGGGTAAAGCAAAGAATATCCGCCCACTTTCCAAAAGTTCACAATAGGAAAGACCATTAGGAAAAACCATTAGTATAGTTAAGGCTTTTTTTGAAAACAACAACAATCATTTTTGGATTTCTTTCAATCAGCAAGACAGGAATTAAAGCAGGCCTTTCCTAAATGTGATGGGGTGTAATAGGAACTTTTGGAAAGTGGGGGATACCTGCATTCTCTTTGCATCGGTAGGGGGCAACTCTGTGAGGGCTCCCAACACTAGAGCGTCCGCCTTCCCTGGGAAATCACTGAGGCTGCTCTGGTCTACTTCTCTTCCAACTTGCCCCTCTGCCTTCAGGACATCACAGGTATTCACCGCAGTGCTACCCTGTACATTTCCTGCACATAACTCAGTGCCTTAGAGCCTATGTCCTAGGAAACCCCAACTGCAGTATGGGGGTACAGTATGCATCTTTGTTGTGGCAGCCAACTCTGATTAATGTCCATATTTCTGAGAGGAAACTAATAATTTGCCAAATATTTACTGTAGTATCAGTGAGTATATCAGGGCACAATAAATATCAGGAACACTTTTGTGAGCATCAGGATGGAAATATTTTATTGATTTCTGAGGAGCAATTCAGCTATTGTCAGAGGCTAAGTCAGTGGTCTTGGCAGAGATCCAGGGCTCAATGAGCACGTTCATTACCATTATTCTATCTCCAGTGTCTTGACTGCTCAGAATTCTTAATTACCATTAACCAAATGGTGTTTGGGGAGTTTCTTCCTTCTGATTTGTTTATGAGTATACAGGCCCTGGGAGGTATTCCCTTTAGAGCTGAGCCCCTCTGGCCATAGGTTGCCCTCCAGGTGCCATGTCAACAAGAGAACATTCCTGAAAGTTTTCTAGAAAGCAGTTTTCACACACATCTCCTCAACGTTTGCACTTCTTAGGGGTGTAGTGTGTGTAGGGCAGAGCACAACCATCTTAAGGTTATGGAACTCGGGTGAAGTGCCATCATCACATTCATGTCTCTGACCAAGTCCTCTCACCCCTGGTCAACCATGAAGCTTACTCTTCTTTCTTTAAAGCTGTCCCCAGTCCTCTGCCCCAAGAATCCTGTAGGTTCTTTAAAAAGGCTTAGGAGAAATGTGGCCCACAGTGCCATGTAGTCACAATATTCTGTAAGGAATATTAATAAATACACCCTTCTTCAGAAAGCAATTGACCTTTGTACCTTTTGTCACTGTAGCTAGAGTTATTTAACCTCTGAAGGTCAATGGGAAGTGAACAATCCAAAAAGGAAACACCGGTTTTTAGATAGAAAGATGCAGAAAATTTCTAGGCATAACCATTAAAAACAACCCTTATTCTCTTTTCATTCTGTCTTTATTCCCTAGGATTTAAGCTTCACTTGGGCAAGGATCTTATCTGTCCCCCCCACCGCCCCCACTTTTGTCTCTTGAGTGTCTAAAAGAGTGCTTAGCATTTGGTAAGTATTCAATTAATATTTAACTAATGAATGCATGAATCTTCCAATGTGTGGAAGGTAGTGGAAAAAATGAAGCTATGCTGAGATACAAAGAAAGTTGGCATAAAAAGAAGATACTAATGTATTTCTAGTTGGAAAAAGTCAACATTGTGAAGATGCCAAATTCTCTAATAATTGGTGAATTTATAACATTTCCATTCCCACAACAAATTGATGTTTTTGTTTGAGAACTTGAAAAATTATTCTAAATTTCAGCTAGAAGAAAATAATAAAATAGTCCCTTCCATTTCAAAAGAAGAGATGTTGGAGAGGCTTTGTTTTGTCATGTGTCCCTGTGCACGCGTGCGCGCGCACACACACACACACACACACGCACACACACACACACAGTAACCACAATGGTGTAGAACAAGGATACTTTGCCTGGTGATGGAAGAGCTTCAGTTCTGTGAGGTATAAAACCATGAAGTCAAGTCAAGCAGAGAGAGTCAATTATCATATGGTTTCACTCATTTGTGGAGCATAACCAATAGCATGGAGGACAAGGGGCGTTAGAGAGTAGTAGGGAATTTGGGTAAATTGGAAGGGGAGGTGAACCATGAGAGACTATGGACTCTGAAAAACAGTCTGAGGGGTCTGAAGTGGCGGGGGGGGTGGGAGGTTGGGGTACCAGGTGGTGGGTATTATAGAGGGCACAGCTTGCATGGAGCACTGGGTGTGGTGAAAAAATAATGAATACTGTTTTTCTGAAAATAAATAAATTGGGGGAAAAAAAAACAGTGTAAAATAACTCTTAATTTTGAAAACTTAATTAAACTTCTTACAAGATAAAAAAAAAAAAAAAAAAAAAAAAAAAAACCATGAAGTGTGCTGTTTCCCCCAGTTACTGTTGACTGCTCTATTGGATCTTCCTTTCCCACTGGTTAGTAGCCATTTTAAGCATTATGATTATTAAAACAATCAATTTCCAGTCCAGATCATTCTAAAGATTTCATCTCAAACTTGCCCTTCCACCTTTCCTTCTGTATAGTCTCTGTTTGCCGCTCTGGGGCCTCTGAGAGGTGGAGAAATGTGTGAAGTCTTCTTTAAACGTCCTTCTGCTGCCAGCACACTAGTGAAACCCATACTGTGAGATCCATAAGCCCGTATTTTCTGTGGAAATTTCAGTTGCTATTAAAGAAGTTAGCAAACTCCCAATGAATCTATTGTATATCCTGGCCTAATAGTTACGTTCTCAGTGACTCAGAACAACAATTTTTTATGTGAGTAAAAAAGAAAGGAAAAAGAAACAGAGTTTGGGCCTTTTAGCACCTTTCTGAAGATACAGCATGGAACATTAACTCCATTTTTAAAAAACCCAAGTGTGAAGAGCATAAGACGAATGGCATTAAATTATTAGCATGTACCATCTCTCTCCCACTTCTCCCAAAGGAGAGAGACTTACTACATGCTAGGTCAATTCTGGATCCTCCTTTGTATTTATATAGGAATATCAGAATCAGGACAAAAGGCAAAAGATTACACAAAATAAACAAAAGACCCGAGCCAGAAAAGGCCAATGTTAGGCAAAGAGATGGGGCTGGTTCAGGCTGGGGAGAATGGAAATTTTTGAGGTGTATGGAGTGGGGAAAGGATGAGATTAGAGACAACAATAGAGAGGGAAAAAGAAATTGAAAGGAAATGATACAGGGAAAGGGATTTTTAAGAGTTTTGTTGGCTTCCAAGAATGTAGCCACTCCTTTTGAAACTTCTCCTTCCATTCCTTTTTTTTTTTTTTTTCTTGGAGAGGTACTATACTAAATATTTTCACTGTTTGTAATTATTTCTAGTTGCTGGACTATTGGTTTTTATGTGACTTTGCATAGCACTGATTGCAAAGCAGTTCGGTTATTTAGGCTACATGAAATCTTTCATTTACCAAACATGCCATCTGTGTATTCTGGTCAACAAGAATCATTCTAAATGCTTATGATGCCTTGATATGAAGATAGTAAGATCTCTGAATGAATGCTCTGGTGGTTTCCCCAAAAGTTCTGTAAAACAAATATTGCACTGAAGTTATTTTTATCCTTAATAGTCCTGAATTTATTCTCAAAAATCCAAGGCTCATGTTCTAGTTTTACTGTGTTATCTGTGAAACCAAACTATGAACCTTTTGAAGGCAGGCAAGATGCATTATCATCTTTTTATGTTGCCAGAGTTTTAGCAATTGGCCACCTGGGGCTCATAGTAAACACTCAGTATAAGTGGATAAATGTGTAAGGCTTCAACCATACCCAAGAAATCCTTTGGTTGTCTTTATAAAGTCCTGGATTAAAGAGCCATTATTCTGTTATCATTACGATTTGATTCTTGCAGAATTTAAATACCTCTAACTTTTACAGGTATGACTCTTCCTTAAGGAGTCACATAAGGTGAAGAGCTGCACTCCTTACACACCTGGAATGCCATCTTAAATAGAGTAAATTTCAAGTTTGTTTGAATAGATGATGAAATAAAAGAGGGAATAGAGAGAAAGATACAGGAAGGAATAGAGAAAGGAAATAATAGAGAATTGAAGACAATTCTTTTTTTTTTTTAAAAGATTTTATTTATTTATTTGACAGAGAGAAATCACAAGTAGACGGAGAGGCAGGCAGAGAGAGAGAGAGGGAAGCAGGCTCCCTGCTGAGCAGAGAGCCCGATGCGGGACTCGATCCCAGGACCCTGAGATCATGACCTGAGCCGAAGGCAGCGGCTTAACCCACTGAGCCACCCAGGTGCCCCAGAGAATTGAAGACAATTCTTAAGGGAAAAAAATCTGTTTCAATAATCCTTGGTTGAAGTAACCAATCAAAACGTCCAAGAAACCTGAAAATATTGTTTTTTCCCATGTTGGAACATCTGCAGGTATTTGGGGTAAATTATTTAAATACAGGAAACAGATAATATACCACTTCCCCATACTCACACATTTCTCCTTTTATCACTGTTGTAACTCTTATTTAAATTTTTTAGCACTGATGGACACTTTGTAATGTGCTCATACTGAAAAGGTTAGATATGTTTACACAATATGATGATTGCTAAACTACTTTTTTCCAGCTGATCAAAGTGTCACCAGTTTTTTCCCTTCTTTTTCTTGTAAAGGGAAATGCATCAAGTGCCTTCTGAAGGCTTCCTGCTCCATCCCGAAGGGGTTTCTCTGTAATGTTCTTTCATCATAAATTGCTGGGTGTTCTGAAATGTTTTCTCCCCTGAAGTTATAAGTCACAAGTTTCTGATGTTTTGTCTAATCTCTCTCTCAGCATACTGATTCTCTGGAGAAAAGTGTCATGAAAATGCTTTTGGATAGATAAAAATGCATTCATTCTCAGTCTTCACTGACCCTGCTATTCAGAGTCGATATCTATAAGGGTGGCAGGTGCATTATCCGAAACATGGATTTTTCTTCTCCAAGTATTGCCATTATTGATGTCTTGGAGTCTCCTGCTTTATCCATCATACTAAGGTTATCCTTGAAAAAGTCTTACTCTAGAACTTATAAGTCAACATCAATGATAACAGAAAGCATTTATTAGATCCCATTAAGCACTTACTCTTCTAAAAGCTTTTTGTATAAAAACTTCTTCAATCCCCACCACAACCACAGGAGATCAATTCTACTACTATCCTTGTTTTATAAATGAGGAAAATGAGGCACAGAGAGGTTAAGTAATTTCCTATTTCCCATAGAGCAAATGGTAGAGCAAGGGATTGCAACAGGGACATTTGCTTATAGATAGCTCCCTACACACTAGAACATGCTGTCTCCAGTTAGCAAGAAGTGGCAGAGAGGCAAGATTTTTAACCTGTATGTAACCTTCATAGGGTCAACAAGGCCCCTGGGAATTACATACAAACACATCTGTACACTGTGTGCATAGGTGTCTGTGGTTATGTGTGCATTTTTCTGAGAAGAGACTCTACTGATTTCATTCAGTTCTCAGAATGGTCCAAGATTCCCTAAGAAATGGTTAAAGAACAATATAGTGAAAAACAGTTTAGTATTTGAGATCTAACAACTCATGGTTTAAATTCTGGCTGTATCACCTACTTTATTAAGTCATTAGCAGCTTTAATTTTCCTGGTATGTTACAGAGGGAATCACATTGGGATATTATAGGAATGAAACGGCATAATGCATACCCAGCATCTAGAAGACTGTCTGGCATGTATAGCAAATAAGGACAGGTCCCTTCCTGATTCATCTGGAAGCCTCTAGGATGGTCCCCATCAATCAACATAAGTAGTGATGTCTTCATCTGTTTCCTTTCTTAGGTTCCCAGTGATCTTTCCTAAATGTTTCCAGCCCAGAACAACAGTTGTGTTCAACAGTGTGGGTCCAAGCCCAGATTCTGGTCTTTGTTAGATCCAGTTCTCACCTTTACACAGACAGTAATCAAGTTTTTTCCAAGCCCACGTGAGGCTCTTAGTCCTGATACACATTTCTTTTGGCAGAGGCCCAATTAGGAAAGGTAACAAAACAACAGCCTAAACCTTGCTATATTTGGGGGTGTAATTGATATTTCCTTTTTAAAAAGTTGAAAACTTTCCGAATTTCAAGGGAAAAACAGGTTAAACAAAAGAAATTCAATGGGACTGTATTGAATTTCTATGGCTGCGATTAACAAATTATCACCAGTTTAGTGGCTTAAAATCACACGAATTTGTTAATCTATATTTCTGCAAGACAGAAGTTTGATGTGGGTCTCAATGAGATAAAATCGAAGTGTCACCATGGCAGCATTCTTTTCTGGAGGCTCTAAGGGAGAATTTAATCCATTGTATTTCTCAGTTTTAAAACACTTGTCTACATTCCTTAGCTCATAATCTCTGTCATATTCAAAGCCAACAATGGCCAGTGTGGTCTTTCTCATTTTGATATGGAGTTTTCTTCTGCCTCTCACTTCAATTCTACTTCAGGACCCTTGCACTCACCTGGAAAATTCAGGAACTTCTTATTTTAAGGTCAGTTGATTAGCATTCTTAATTCCTCTTTGTTATGTAATATAACATATTCACAGGTCCTGGGGATTAGGATGTGGATATCCTTGGAGGGCCATTTTTATACCTAACACAGTTACCTTCTAAATTAGATTGGTCATGACCACGCTATTTAAAATCCAATCCACCTGTACCCTCCTGATCTTCCTTAAGACTTTAAGACATAATTACTATAATAAAAGTGTGAGGTGCCAGAGACATAGATTTCTTTTCTTTTCTTTTTTTTTAAAGATTTTATTTATTTATTTGACAGACAGAGAGAGGCAGGGCACACAAGTAAGGGGAATGGTAGGCAGAGGGAGAGGGAGAAGCAGGCTCCCTGCTGAGCAGGGAGTCTGATGTGGGGCTTGATCCCAGGACCCTAGGATCATGACCTCAGCTGAAGTCAGATGCTTAATGAACTGAGCCACCCAGGCAACTCAGGGACACAGATTTCACTGTGGATACATGGAAGGAATCAAGTTGACCTGGATTTGAATCCTAGTCCTACCATTTTTAACTTGATAATCTTTGAAAAGTCTTAGCATTTAAAAGTCTCAGTTTCCTTATTTGGGAAGTGGTGATAATGTATCAATTGCACAAGATTTTTGTGAATATCAGAGGATAGTGGTTTGATGTTTCTGGCATAGAAAACATGGCAAGTGCTCAGTATTTCCTTCCTAACCTTCTTCTTACCCCTTCCAATTCCAGTGAAGTCCTTTGTTTTTTAATTGTGGTCAAATAGTTATAAAATTTACTGTCTTAACCATTATCAAGTATAGAGTTCAGTAGTGTTTAGTACGTTCACGTTGTTGTGCAACAGATCTCCAGAACTTTTTCCTGTTGCAACACCAAAACTCTTCATTCCCTATTTCCCTCTCCTCCCAGCACGTGGCAGCCACCCTTCTTCTTTCTGTTTCCTGGAGTTTGACTACTCCAGATGACTCCTATAAGTGGATTCACAGTTTTTATCTGCTGACACATTTCACTGAGCCTCACGTCGTTAAGTTTCATCCATGTTGTAGCATATATCAGAATTTCCTCTGACACAGCACACAGCATTTTTATAGTTGAATAATGTTCCATTTGTATGTATATACTACATTCCATTGAAGTATGTATATACTACAAATTGTTTATCCATTCATTCATCTGTGGACATTGGGTTGCTTCCAACTTTTGGTTATTGTGAAGTGTTGCTATAAAAATGGATGTATAAATATCTCTTTAAGATTCTGCTTTCAATTCTTCCAGCTATATAACCAGAAGTGAAATAGCTAGATCATGTGCTAATTCTATTTTTAATTATTTGAGGAATTTTAATACTGTTTTTTATAGTGGTTATATTATTCTACATTTCTACCAACAGTGCACAGTGGTTTTATTTTTGTTTCTACATCCTGGCCAATACTAGTTAGTTTTTGTGTTTGTTTTGATAGTAGCCATCCTGATGGGTGTATAATATCTCACTGTAGTTTCGATTTGTATTTTCTTAGTGATTAGTGGCTGAGCATCTTTTTATATGCTTGTTGGCCATTTGTATATCATCTTTGGAGAAATATTTCTTTCTTTTTTTTTTTTTTGGAGAAATATTTCTTAAAGTCCTTTGCCCATTTTGAAAAATTAGATTCTTTGTTTTCTTGTAGGTATTCTTTATATATTCTGGATATTAACCCCTTATCACATGTATGGCTTGAAAATATTTTCTTCCGTTTTGTACATTGCATTTTCACTCTGTTGAGTGTGTTCTTTGATTCAAAGACAATTTAATTTTTATGTAGTCCAGCTTTTCTGTTTTACTTTTGTTGCATGTGCTTTTGGTATCATATCATTAATGATACATGATACATGCATACACATAGACACACACACACATACAAAAGCCAAGGATTTAAAAAAGAAGCATTGAAGAAATCACTAAAGCCACTACTCCCAAATTAAAGGGCAGACTAAAAAACCAAATCAAGCCAAAATGAACAAACAAACAAGCAAAAAAAAAAAAAGAAAGAAACTTGTCTATTTTTTAGAAATCCCCGTCTCTGTTCAGAAATGTGCCATCTTCATGTCTTATGCTGTCTTCTCCTGAGGAAATAAATAAAAGGAAATAAAAGCAGTCATGCTATAATCCTGGCAAGAACAAGGAAGTTGGAGCCAGTAAATAAGTAGTCTTGCAATTAACTAGCTATTCGACCTTGGGCAAATCATTTTCCCTTTTTTAGGTCTCACATACCTTATTGGAGATTCTCTCCACTTCTAAAGCTCGGTCTCCAATTATTTTTTCACATTCAGGATAAAAGACCATATCCTTGCTCCTAGTACTCATGTTACTTTGTTGGTGGGTTCACTAGCAAGCAAATGCCCCTCTGGGCACTCTCTAGAGTGTAATCCCCCTAATGGGATGAGAGACAATGGGATTTCATAGGTAAACTGCTGAATCTTTTATTATGGTCTTCCCACACCACATGCCAATTGATGGGTGTCAAGATAAGAGTTCAAAGTTGATTCATCACTCCTCTTGACTTCCTGGATGTCTACAGTTATCTCCCTTGTGGTCATTCCTGGTTTCCAGATCATTTCCTCCAGTTCGTTTGAGGAGCCCTGCAATATTGTCATTGATCACTTGCCTCAACTTGGGTTTTCTCTCTGTCTTTTCTTGTTTTGGGCCCAAGAATCCTTTCTTAGACTCTAGTTTTACTCCGATCCATCTAAGACTGCCAAAGTTACACCGATCCATTTTCAGAAATGATGCTTTTCTGTATTTCTTCCATCTGAGATTAGTGAAAACTTCACGCATAAAATCAGTGTCTAAAGCAATTCTGAGCCACTTAAATTCAGAGTTCTCCTTAAAACCAAATATCTTAGATCCTAGGTGGACCAGAGTCACATAACAATCAAGATCTCAGCTCAGATCCAAAAATATTCACTCTTCCTGTAGAAAACTTGATTGATGCTATCTGAGCTAGTTCAGATTATAATTATAAGTTTTTCTTGAAAATGATGAGCCAACTTTTACTTCATTCCATTCCTAGGCTGTTCTTGTTTAAAACTACCGTGGCAGAACTTACGCCACACAAGTGGGTGGTGACAGGTGTGCAATAAATAGAAATAACAGATAACGCTCCAAGCATTTTCATTTGTCTCTAATGTGTTATCACACTTAAGTTTGAAAATGAGAAGGTCTGATGTTAGGAATTAGTAATAACCAAACTCTAAAGTCACAGAACACACACACACACACACACACTGAGTTCCAAACTCAGAAACTCAGAAGACTACTAAGAAAACTTCCCATTGCCTACAAGTTTCCTGGGATACTCACATACATGCACACATGGGCTTTGCATGTGTGTGCTTGCGTGTGCGCACACACACACACACACATTTGTTTATTTCTTCTATTCCAGTCCGGGTTTGGAAAGATTCACACATCATGCTGTTAAGTGCCAAATTACATCAGGTCACTTTTATTCCATCAAGTTTGTTGTAGCATACATTCCCCCTCCCCACCCCGAAATAGAATAATACAGACACTCAAACCTCTAGCCAGCCAATAACATCCCTTAGACACCTACTGACTTCAAAATGCCATCGCCAGAGTCCTGAATGTGGAAGCTAAATGTCAACTGGAGATTTTAGCACTGTGCTGGGGTTGGGTCTGCACCCTGTGTGCTTGTTGCATTTTTTTCTTGATTTAAATTTCTAGTCTCACTTTAGCATACTGGAGAAGACAGATGCTGAAAAAAGGGGAAATGTGACCCCAGAGAGAAGAGTGGGAGAACCCAAAAATGAGGTGGGATCTAGCAGTAGACTCCACAAATTTTGATTGCATACTAGGAAGCACACTAGGAGTTTAGAACTCCCTAGAAATGCAAAGCCTTTCTGATAACCTGGAAAGACACAACTAAAACAAGGATCAATCATAAGAGCAACAAAACCTAGAAGATCAGGTTATTACTTTGGAGTTGATGTCATAATCAGAAATACAAATCGCCAAAACTTTGTGCTCTATTTCCTGGATACAGAAAGACTAAATATATTGCTAAACCTGATCCAAATGACCAATGATCCAACTCTGACTTCTAAGACTTCCTGTGTTTTTTCTCATGCTGGTTGAAGAGAGACTATGAAGTTCCTTGAACCTTATGCTAAGAGCACTTCAACTTTATTCAGTAGGCAACAGGGAGCCAGTGACGATTTTTGAGACTGATATATTACCACCTGTTGGTAATGTCTTCTCACTAATAAATTTTGTTTTTGTCTCAGAAGAAGTATACTGTGGCTAATCTTTTCAAAGCCTTTTTTTTTTTTTTTTTTTAAGAAGGAGGGAGAAAATGAATGCATATAAAAATAAATAAAAGCAAATAAACAAATAAAAACAGAGTGTGTTTTTGGTAAAAAAATAAGTAAATAAATAAAAATAACCAGAGAAACAAGAAGACTGAATTATATAAATCATAGCCAGTCAGAGTACCAAGTTATTTTTCCTTACAGAAGCTCTCCATAAATGGTCAATAAATGTTAAATGGAGTATTATTTCGTAGCTAATTTCTCTTATTCTCAAATTTCGCTCTTCTAAGTAATTTCACCAATCACTTTGTAATAGTGGCATGTAGGAACATATCCATAATCGTTTTTTCCCCCACAGCAGGAGGAGAGTGGAAAGATCTTGTTTCAGATACCTAGGTGATTTACTGGAAGACCTACAAGACAATTCTGAAAATATAATTTAGATCTTCTGAGCTTTTTACCTTTTTAAAGTTAACTGTGGTGGAAGGGAACATTTAATTTGACTGAAAAGTAACACATGGAATAAGAAACTCACAGTCCAACTGACTCTGCTAAGTACCACAATTTACATTTTTTTTTCTGCAATGCTAATAATTCAGCATTCCATCAATACTACATTAAAAAAAATCTCTTTGTTTTATCTTAACTGTCTTTGTGGTAAAGTCCCTCTTTGCCTGCTGATTTTTGACAACCTGTTGGAAGGTAATGATAACACAGATTTGTGTCTGAGCCATATTACGGCACAGCTTCCTGACAACCATGTCTCTGGCTAAACAAATCATTTGCGCCCTGCCTGATTTGTTTCCATGTTTGTAATTCAACTGCAATTTGTTCCTTCCCATGGCTAAATGAAAATGTGGTCATCAGATGGAATCCTTCCTGTTTGAGCACCGTAAATAATGGGTTTTTGAAGTGCAACGCATAAATATTTTACTAACCACGATATAGGTTGGAAGACATGGTGGAATGAAAGTGGTAGAGAAAAGATTTCCTACAGATTCATTTTCACAGGATTTAGAGGCCATGATATGATTTGGTGCGTTCCTTAGGCTCTTTAGGAAACTGGTTTCTCATCTGAAGAAAACTGTGCTTCTCAATTCCTTGACATACCAGGTTTATATTTTCCTCCTGGTAGAGCCGGATGTAATATATGTCATCAAATACTCCCAGACCTGATTTTAATTCATTCACTGCCATTTGTCTTTGTTGTTATTTTTTAATTTTTCTTCTACATACCATTGTTACTTCCTGGGCAAATTAAGAGCCCCTGTAGAATAATGAGGTTTATAAAATAAATTCTTCTCACTGCTGCAGAGCCAGTCACCTGAAACTATTAAGAGGAAAAAAAAAATACTCAGAGATTTGAGGGGGGCAAGGGTGTGCTAATGAAAGGCGTACAGTAAATATAATTCTTCTCTTCTCCAAGTTAAAAAAAAATTGTTGAAAAATATATCCCCTTTGGCCCGAAAAGCTATTTCACATGTCCTGTGGTTTCTGTTCCGTAGGTGTCCTGAAAATAATTGGGTATTTAAAGAATCTCAAAAAATTGCCGATCACAGAGCCAACCGGCTCTTGGTACTTCCCCTCTGAGGCTCTTATTAATTTTTAATCAGCTTGCTGCTGTTTCAGATCTTTAGGACTCCTGTAAGTAAAGGAAAATACGTAGGCGGTAGCAGAGGAGAGAGTAAATAAATGCAGAGGGGGAATGGGCTCTCCAGAACTCAGAGAGAGACAAAGTCTGGCGTGCTTTCAACAAGGAGGGAGTTGAAGCAGTTTCAGAAGAGAAAACCACTCCCTCAGCTAGACCACACATGAGCATTAGAACCCCATTTCTCTCCAGCTGCTTGACAGGTGCACGTGGTCTGCATTCTTTTGGCCTTTATATCCACAGAAGAATGACATTCCTTGTACTCTCAGACGGGCAGAATGACTTGACTCCTGAGGAAATTTTTTCATTTTCTCCTTTTTCTAAAAGATGCATAACTCCCACTCTTGTCTCCAATCGCCCTCTCTCACTGCTCTTCATCTTGAAAACCCTGCTCAGGTCCTGGAACCCAGCAGGATGCAACCACATACCCCTGCAGTTAGCACCTCCCTCTGATGCGCTGGGGCTATTTGAAAGCATGATGGGGGTCTTGGTCACTTCGGACAGCCATCTTACCAATGCCCCCTCCGACCCACCAGGGGGTGTGACCAGGTGGCAGCCTGTCCTGGGATTCTTCCTTCCAATGAAAGGATAGTTCCTCTGAGTGGACTTTCTTCTTTCTTCTGCTTTCTAAACTGTCAGGTGGTAGAAACCATGTAGGAGGTAGGAGGTAGGAGGCAACTGTTTGGCAACACCAGAGTTAATAAAGGCAGGGGACAGTGATCTGAACTGAGCAATCAGATGATCTTCTTTGTCTTCTGTTGCACTCTTTAGGGTATAAAGATACTTCTCCCGAAAAGAGGTTAAATTTTAATAGACTTTGGAATAATGGATATTTTGATTTTATTTATCTATTTATTTATTTGTTTTTATATGTTAGTTATTGGTCAAGCTCAAGAGGGTCATTTTCAAGGACATAGAAAAAAATGATTTTCTAGAGAGTACTTAAATGTTATCTCCTTCGGAAAAACCCTCCGTAAGACTGAACTTTAGGGCGAAAATCCTTAAAATAAGAGTATAAATTTTCCTTTTCCTACTATATTGCAAGCTCTTTTTTCCTTCAATGCTAAGAGAGAAATAGGGTTTGTGACCTAGAGAGAGAGCAAAGACTTTGTTTGTTTGTTTGTCTCGTTTTGCTTTGTTTCCAAGTCCACAGCTAAAGGAATTAGCATAATAAATAGTTTATGGTTGGTACATTTTCAGTGTCTGTAAGTGAATGTGGGACCAAGGGAAGGAAGGGAGTATGGAAGAATGTGTGGGTGAGCAAAGAGAGATGCAGGGAGCTCGTTTTCCTCAAAGAGTGTTATGAATAGACCACCTATTTCTTAGGAAAAACATGCTTAAAATGATGTAGGATATAATAAGAAACTCTGGAAATTGTTAAATATTGATCATGTAGTAGAATTAAACTGGAAAGGTTTCAGATGAGGATTTTTATTTTATTTTTCTCTCTTTTTCTTCAAATTTTTCTTCTTTTCTGTTTTAAAAATTTTATTTATTCGTCCAAGAGAGAGGGCAGAAGCAGGGAGAGCGGCAGGCAGAGGGAGAAGCAGGCTTCCTCGCTGAGCAAGGAGCCTGACGAGGGACTTGATCCCAGGACCCTGAGATCATGACCTCAACCAAAGGCAAACACTTCACCATCTGAGCCACCCAGGCATCCCGGGTGAGGATTTTAAATATTATCGGTTAGAAATTAAGCGACAATTGATTTCACTGAGGTGTAAGTGACATATAATAAGCTGTGCTGTTGAAAGTGTACGATTTGATACATTGTGGACTATATATACACCTGTGAAACTATCACCACAGTGAAGATAATGAACATATCCAATTCTCCCAAAAAGTTCCTCATGGGGCACCTGGGTGGCATAGTCGGTTATGCAGTCGCCTCTTCGTTTTGGCTCAGGTTGTGATCTCAGGGTTGAGGTGTCAGGGTCGTGAGACTGAGCCCCACACTGTTTCCTCACTCAGCCCAGGGTCTGCTTGAGATTCACTCTCTCCCTCTTCTTCAACCCTTCCTGCTTGGGCTAAAATAAATCTTGGGGTACCTAAGTCGGTTAAGCGTTTGCCTTAGGCTCAGATCTTGATCTTTATCGAAGTTATTTTGTGTATTCTCTGTCCATTGCATTTCCATATGAATTGTAGAATCAGATTTCTGCAATTAAAAAAAAAATAAGAGGATGTCTTATAGCACACTTAAAGGTAAATATACTGGTTTGTTCTAATCATGTAAATCATATAATTGCATCACTAAAATTACCCTTTTGTGGTAGATGACTTTTTAGTTGTTTCGGAAGGACACTTTTTTCCTTAGGCAAAGTCGTATTTTGCATCAATAATTTACTCCAATATCCACATGGCTTACAATAACAACGTGTCATTTCTTTCTAGGCTTCTTTGTCTATCCCAAGTTGATAGACAAGCTCTGCTCCATATTGTTTTCACCTCAGACCTGGGCTGAGGGCACAGCTTTTATCTAGACAAATCTTGTAACTGAGAAAGTTAGAGAGATGGTACAACCACTCAATGGTTCTTAAATGTTTGCTGAGAATTCACATGTCCCATCCATTCACATTTCATCGGATAGAACCAGAGACATGGGCAAACCTGATGTTGGTGGAATGAAAAGAAAAATTCTCCCAGAAAGAGGGCACCATAGGTAAAAGGATATAATTGTTTTTAACAGAATAAAATCTATCACAGACACAAAATAGCTCTTTAAGTGGCCACTTTCAGAATTGTGTACCAATTTGTCAATGAACAGGATTGATTTAATGTGGAATAAATTTTTCATGGGAAATATTAAGTAGCCCACATATTTTGCCTTGCATGACTATGCCTCTGTTTCTCCCCAACTTCACTCCTCTTAATTCCAGTTAAGAAGATTTGGGGCTGGATACTTTGACTTCATAGCCCAGTGTCACATCATATATTTCTGGAGAAAGTAGCAGTATTGTTTCTTATGTAATTGTTTTGCCCACCTCTTTATTCCTTTCCTTGTACTATTTAGTGTTTTCTCAGAGATACCTCCAGGAAGTTTACAAACATCTATTACTTGGTGAGTAACCAATTCTCCCTTAAAGCTAAGTGGGAATGGAGAATTGGTTTGTCTGGAATCCAGTAGGATAATTATCATAAAAGCCATCATTAATTGAGCAGTCAGTGTGTGCCAGTCATGATTTGAAATGGCTTATCCACATTTTCTCATTTAAGGCTTCCAGAATGCTGTTAAGTAGATAACATTGTTATAATAGGAATAACAATGAGGGAAGGTGCACAGAAATGTTAATAACTTGTCTAAAACCTCCCAAGTACTGTATTTGAATCTTGATTCAAATCCAGGCCTGTCTGACTCCAGAACCTAAGTCTACGAGACTGTAATTCAGGAGGATGACCTTCTAGCTATCTCAGGATTCTTAATTGATAATCCTTAAGATTTTATAATGGGCAAAGCTGGAATTTTAGTATCAAAGGGAAATAATACATTTTCTATGAAATCACCTGCATTTGGACAAAGTAGGTTATTGATATTTGGCTAATTTTGGAGAAATTGCAGTGTAGATGAATAAAAACCTAAATTATAGTGCCTTTCAAAGCAATATAAAGAGGTATAACTCTGAAATTCAGAAAGACACTGCAATTTTTCTATAAATGAGCTGTGATTAGGATTCGCTGGATGACATAATGTCATTGAAGAGATATTAGTTGCATCACAATTATAACTTCATTACACTTAAAAAGAAAAAGGTTTTAAAATCCCTAACAAAATACTGTTAAACCAAATCCAGCAGCATATTAAGAGGATTATACATCATGACTAAGTGGGATTTATTCCAGGAATGTAAGAGTTGTAATAAGAAATCATTTAATGTCATATACCACATTAACAGAATGAGGAAACACATACACACTCATCTCAATGCATGAAGAAAAAGCATGTGACCAAATATAACACCCTTTTGTGATTAAAAACCCTGAATAAGCTAGAAATAGAATACAACTTATTCCACATGATAAAGGGTATTGATTGAAAATTCACAAGTAACACCATATTCAGTGCTAAAATAATGGATATTTTTCTTCCCCTAAGATCAGGAACAAGACAAAGGTGACTGCTTTCATGACATCTATTCAACCCTGTATAGAGGTTCTAGCCAGAGAAATTAGGTAAGACCAAAAAAAAAAAAAAAAAAAGAGAGAGAGAAACAACCACCAAAATGGAAACAAAGCAGTAAAATTATATTTTCCCATTTGATGTGGTCTTATATATAGAAAATTCTGAAGAACCCATAAAAAAAACACATTAGAGCTAATAAATCATTTCAGCAAAGTTGCAGGATAGACCATCGATGAAAATCTGTTTCATTTCTATACTCTTATAATAAACAATCCAAAATGAAATTAAGTAAACATTTCTATGTGTAAGTGCATCACAATGTGTGGTATTGGCATCAAGGTAGGCACAGTCATGTACAGAACAGACTAAAGTCCAGAAATAGCATCTTTATTACTAGGAACCAAAGCCAGCTGAGCATATATCTGAACCTGAGAATTTCTGCATTCCCAGGACTGCAATATCAAAATCTTTAATCAAAATTTTAGTAATGGATAAAACTATAATTTCTATAATGCTTTTTTTTTTTAATCCAGTGATATTTGAGATGTGCTAAGTTGAGACCTGGTGCTTGTGAAGAGTTGCTTGGAAGTTTTCTACAAGGTTGAGGGAAGAGGTGGAGATAAGTCACAGTGTCTTTGTCTCACCACAACTGCTTCACCCAGAATAGCTCCAATTTCTTTCTTTCTTTTTTTTTAAGATTTTATTTATTTATTTGAGAGAGTAAGAGAGTGAGAGAGAGCATGAGAGGGGAGAAAGTCAGAGGGAGAAGCAGACTCCCTGCAGAGCTGGGAGCCCAATGTGGGATGTGATCCCAGGACTCTGATCATGACCTGAACTGAAGACAGTCACTTAACCAACTGAGCCACCCAGGTGCCCAGCTCCATTTTCATCTATTTTGTTTACTGTGTCTCCCCACAAGTTTTTGTAGGCATGTCAAAATTTACATTATTTTTTTTATTATTTCAAGACTTCTTGGAATTTGAATGGGCCTAGACAGATGCCTCTCTCTTATTTGCTTTTAATCTCAATTATATTACCTTTGAAAGTAATGAATAATGGCTGTTTTCCATAATGCCTGTAAGACCTATAATTCTGTACCATAGAGAATTTGCAGTATACTTAACTGTTTCTGTGTGTGGTGTATATGTCCACACACACACCAAAAATACACACACACACACACACATAGTGTATACAACATATATATCCCACATCTTCTTTATCCATCCATCAGTTGATGGACATTTGGGTTGCTTCCATAGCTTACATAACTCTTTCTATGATGTAAATATACATGTAATATTGACAGTGCAATTAATAAGATTCCAAAAAAGAAACTGAGATAGAGAACCAGGTGGTAGCCAAGCTAAAAATCAAATTCAAGTTTATCTCACTTCAAATTTAGTGCTCTTGGTATCTGGAGCTATATCTCTGGAGCTTAGTATATTTTAAAATACTTAAAATGAAATCTTCTGAGGGTTAGAATAGGACCTTGAGAATAGAGCACTAATATTTAAAACTAGCTAAAGCCTACTTTGTCCTCATGGATTTTTGGATCATAGTTTGCCGCTGCTTAGCCTTTGCACTGAATTAAATAGTGCCTTTCCAAAATTTATGCCTGCTCAGAACTTGTGATTGGAACCTAAGTTAAAAATAAAGGTTTTGTAGACACAGCCAAAATAAAGTTATATCGAATTAGGGTAGGTTGTAAATTCAATAAAGGTAGTGTCCTTTAAGAAGAGAGAAATTTGGACATACAGACACAGATATGCAGGGGAGGAGGACAAGATAAGATGGAGGCAGAGATTGGATGTCGCAGCTATAAACCCAGGAATTCTGAGGTTTTCCTGCAACCACAAGAAGCTAGAAGAAGCAAGGAAGGATTCTCACCTACAAGCTTCGGGCTGTGGGAAACGGCATGGTCCAGCCAACATCTTGATTTCTGCCTTCTATCCTCTAAACCCCTGAAACAATAAGTTTCTGTTATTTTCAGTCACCCGGTTGCACAGCAGCTGTAATTAGGAAATTAATACAGAGTCTGTTTGGGAGATTATCTAATTCCATTATCAATTCAATTGCCCATTATCAATGCAATACAATTGAATCAATTCAATTCAATTGTAGAAGGGCTTAAGAATCTGAGAGCCATTAGTAAGGTTTCCCCAGCGTGTCAGTGGAAAAAAGTGCCTACTAAATGTGGATAAGAATGACCTGAGAAAAATAGGGAAGTTCTCCATAGGGTCCCAGCCACCAGTTTAGTGCAAAGAGTGCAAGTATTCAAAATTAGAGAGCTAGGATCTGTGACCATTCATCTAGGGAAACCTCACTAAAGTAGAGTGAGAAGCCAGCAGGGGGAGCTCTCACACCCTACCACTTGTCAAATTGAGCCTTAACAGAAAGACTCACCTTGCAAGCAAGTACTTCTTTAACCATTACTTGACTATCCCAGCAGGAGAACCAAAGGTTTTCCTTCTCCCCCAGCAATAGCCCAGCCAATGAGAGACCTTCATAACTCAACCAATGGAAAGCTACCTACTTTGGAATCCCACTTGATTCCAATGGGCTTTTTCTTTGCAACAGCCCCTCTGGCCTCCCCCTTCCATCCCCTTTGTTTACCTGACTAGCTATAGCTTGCTTTGTCAAATTATAATTCTCTGCTATTCTAAAACAAACCCATTTTTGCTGGTAAAACTACTGAGAACTTTATTTTTTAAGGTTAACAGATCTCATTCTTGATATGTCAGCAACCAAAACTGAGACCTTGTGCAAGGTACTTACTCTCCCCAGGCCTTTTCCATCTCCTATAAAAAGGGAATCTTTAAAAAAAAAAAAAAAAAAAAGGGAATCTTTTTGGATCTACTGATTTTCTAGTAAGTATCTGACAATAAGATGATTGTAAAAATGTTTTGAGACATCCAGATCTGTTCACTCCATTATCATAAAGGACTACAAAAATATAAACCAATCTAATTATTTTTATTCTCAGTTACATCAGCTAGAATCTTCAGATGTGGAGCGAAGAAATCAAATGGTTATTTTGTTTCCTGACCTAATTGCAGAGCTTATAAAGTAAAAAATATCATGTTCTGTTTTTGTATTAACCTAGCTTGCTAAAGCTTCCACCACTTCAACAAGCAACAAGAACAACAACAAAACAGTACAACAAAACAGTGTCATTATAACTCTCAAAGCAGTGAATAAAAATTACTCTTCATCATTGACTTAAATGGAAGATTAGCTATTTTGAATACAATTAAGGCAAATGGCCAGTCACTTGCTTATTTGTTTTCAGATCCATTTCCTGCTCTTTCCCCCATCCTTATTATGGGAAAGCAGATCCCTAAAAACAGAGATGTTAGAAGAGCCTGTGGGAATCCCTAGGGGCTGACTAAATAAAGGGCAGAGATGGGGGCTGGTATATCTCTCCCTCTCTCTTTTCCATAGTTAATGTCTCTCAGTGGCTCTAGTACCTTCCCTCCCACCATCCAAGACCTCCCTCCTTGGGCTCAGTTCCTGATTCAAGCTTCTAGTGTTCTGTCTTGGCTCCAGTTCTAGTATCTCCCACCCCTACTTCCCCGCCATTTTTCCTCCAGCCCTCAGAATGGAAGTGGCCTCCTATAGTTTCTAATTTCATTTTTCACCTTCCCTTTTGTTCTTGCATCTCTTCCAGCATCCTTGTAACTAATTCCCTGTATTAATGTCCTCTATTTAATTTACTTGGCATGGTTTTTGTTCTCCGGGATGGACTCTTATTGAATCAGTAAGTTAAATTAGTTTGTCTCTACATGGAAAAAGGCATAAATGCTTTCAAATTTTTCTGATTCTCTAGCCTTAGAAAAGATTGATTATCTTTAAATTATACTATAGCATGGGAAAACTACAGCTATGCAATTATTTATCATGATATAAATGTATGTAACACTAGGGGCACATAATTAAGTTTTTACTTTTTTCCTTTCTCTAGAGTGTGTTTGAAAACAATTAAGAAAATAAATTTTTCAGGGGTGGCAGGTGTGAGTGGTAGTATAAGGGCCTATTCAGCTAGAGCGGCCCCACTCCAGCTGACTGTCATTTTGTTGTAAAACTTAAATTGACTCTGTGCCCTGCCCCCAAGGAGACCTTACTTAAAAACAAGTCCTGGAAATCCGTCCCAGGTAACAAAGCCCAAATACAAGGGTGGCTCAGGTCAGGTGGAGGTATCCAATCAGTAGTGGTGCATACTGTCTCCCTAGTTACCAAGGAGTATGGGCCCTGCCCTTTGGGCACCTGTTGGGTGCCAATTCTGACCAAGGTGATAGGCTGGTTCAAATGTCTACTAGGGTAAATTGTAATTCAGTTGGTCACCTAGCATGACTGTGCAGCTTTCTCTTTGTGTTACAATTTCATTGGCCACCTGTGTGTGGCCAGGCCCAACCACATGGACTTTGCTCTATAAAAGCTAGTCTGTGAAACAGAGAGGGGTCACTGTCTCTGTAAGGGGCAGCCCCAACCGGTCTGTTTGACGGTCAGTTTGATTCTTGATGCTTGGCGCGAAATAAAGCTTTGCTTGACCTTTGCTTTGTAGCAGTCTCGCTCCTTTGACCATGGACACATTATTGGGGGAACCAACATTGGGGACCCAACAGTAGGTAGTTGGGAATGCACAGAATGTTCACTTTTGCTGTGGAGTTTGGAAAATTTCTATATATAATCAGAGTGTAACTTCAGTCCTTCTAACTAGTGAACTCTTTCTTGTCCTACAAAATTCTGCTTAGGTATTACTAGCTGTTTCCAAAAATCCATGCTCTCCTCTTCTTCATGGTCACACAATTCCTTTACATTTCTCAGCCTACTGGGTTGGTAAACTTCATTATGTGTCTCAGTTCAGGCATGGAATGTAATATCACTTCCTAGTGACACTAACATCTCTGGGTATGGTTCATAAAAATATTTTGAGTTAGCTTATTTGTGTGTTTTTCCCCTTTCTGGCTGCTGATGAGGAGTTGGAAAATTGATCACTGACCCATTCACTCACTGATACTGTTACATGAGCCAACATAAACTTATTTTGAGCTATTGTATAGCTGAGGCCTATTAATTATATCACCTATAATGTCCCTAACTAATACACTCCCTTTAAAAGTCTTTTCTTACTGGTTTCCTATCTTTGGTGCCTTGTTTATACCTCTCTGACAGCCCTTTTCAAATAGGATTCGAATTAATTGTTCATAATGTTCTCTCTCTTTCTTTCTCTCTCTCCAGAACATGAGCTTTACAAGAGCAGGAAAAGGGTCTCAATTACCTTTGTATCACCAGTGCCAAGCATTAGGTATGGAAGATACAAAGTTTTGAGAATTGTATGTTGAGTTAAATGGACTGGAATTGGGAGTCTTAACCTAGTCTGTCTTTGCTTCTCTCATCCCTCCTAGGATGAAAATCTTGTCCCTGAACCCTGACCTTTTAAAACCAATGTTCACTATTTTCTGCCAAACATATCATTTCATCCACCTACCCATCAACTTGAAGTTTTAACTGGAGATTTCTGAATGTCAACCATTCCCCTTCTCCCCACTTTCCTACAAAACTGTCACAACTCTGAGCCCTATCTATCTTCATCATGGCCCACAGAATTCAGTCTCATGTAAGTATTGCTTACAATATCCTGGGGGATAAAAAATAAGTATGAAGTTTTTATGAGCATATGATAAGTTCTTCCTGAATTCATACTCTGAGCTGTGTTGTTTACTTAACTGAAAGAATGATATTACTAACCTGAAAATCTCTGATTTCTAAATTTAACCATTGTTAGTTATAATCCAGGATTAAACAAATTAACAACATTGAAAACTCGTGAGTCCTGTGCTCAGAACAAAGGTCAATTCAATGAAATACAGCAGGGGGGGTGGATATTTTAGCTGTAGAAGAACAGGGACAGTAGAATAGCAGAATATGTCTTTATATTCTTCAACTAGAGTGAGAGTAGAAGGTGAATTTTTAACATCTATTTACCTCACCAGTACTTTGATAATAAGAATTGTACAGATTCCTAGTCTATTCCCTTGTAAAATAACTGAATCAAAAAATGTCAGGACTGGAAAGTGCCTTTCAATTCATGTAGGCTAGTGGTCCCTGACTTGCTGAAGGATGTGAACCTTTTAAAGTACATTTTCAAAGTTGTGGGTACACACACCCACACCCACACCCACACCCACACACACTTTATATATAATTTCAATCACTTAAGTATTCACTGGGGGACATCCATGATCTCTCATCCATCCATGGAAGCCCACTGGTGAAATCTTGTATGCACTAACAAAGATGTCTGGATATCAGGTATGAACTTTACTCCTTATAACAATAAAGTGAAATCAATGTCACTTTCATAAGTTTATTAATTTCTCCACATTAAATTGTATCTACTTTAAGTTCCTACTCACTAGGCTAATAGAAAAGTCCATATCAGTCTTCACTAAGAAGACTACCACATCCATTCCCCTGGGATCATGTCCTGAGTCTTTCATAGTGCAGACCACCCACGGAGGTTTTGCTAGCTATGACTGATGTGTTCCTCGTTCAGGATCACAAGCTGCTATTACCAAACTTGGATAAGCAATCTTTCCTGGTAGCTCTAGAAGCCCTCCTCATATTCTGTCACATCAGCATCACCAAGCTACTCCATCAGAGGTATTTCGTCTCTAAGGGAAAGGGAGGATAGTCACCATACAGGGGGATGGGGCGGTGCTGTTGGTTAACCCTTGAGGTCCCCACACTCCAATTCCATTCCCAGTTCTAAGGGAGAAACTATAAAATTTTTCTCAAATCTTATAGCTTTTACCTTCTCTGCTCCTCCTACTGAGAGAACTCAGCATAAATCACGTCAACTGCTTTTTGCAGGATAAAAGATGGTATGCCTTCCTTGTTGAGCACCTGTGCTCTGGAGCAGATGAGCTGGGTTCAAGCCCCCGCTTTGATGCTTATGAATGCTTTGGTTTCATTCTGCCATAACAAATTACCATAAACACGGTGACTTAAAACAACAGAAATTTGTTAACTCATGGTCTGGAGACCAGAAGTCCAAAATCAAAATGTCATCAGAGTGGGTTTCTTCCAGAGGCTCCGAGAGGAAATCTGGTCCATACCTTTCTCCCAGGTTCTGGTGGTAGCCAGCAATCCTCAGCTTTCCTTGGCTTGTTGATGTATCACTCCAATCTCTTCCTCTGTCTTCATGTCACTTTTCTTCATTTGAAAGGACACTTATTCAATTTTGTCATTCAGTTTAACGCACGATGATGTCACCTCAAGATTTTTTAACTTAATTACATCTACAAAAAACATTCTTCCAAAATAGATGAGATTCACAGGTTCTGGGTGGACATATCTTTTCAAGTCACTATAATAAACGAAAAGCAATTTTTTAACTCTACAATGTCTATTGTGACCTATTGTATAATAGGGATGATGATGACAAGAGTAAACTCTCCCATACATTTATTAGGGATAAATGAGATTATCCATTTAAAGCACTTAAAGACTGCCTGGTAAATAGCAAATATTCTTTGTTAAATAATATGTACTATAATGGGGAGTTAACTTCTGAATAGCTATTAATTTCTGTCCTTGGGTCAATTCAAAGTCCCATTAACAAAACCCAAAACAGGAAACCACAGAGGCTAATAAACTTCTGTTTATGAAGTCGGGGGGTTGGATGTACACATTGGCAAGCACTCTGCCACATTTCTGTAGCTATTTTGCTTTAGTACTAAGAGAGTTTTCATGGTGGAAATGTCAACGACCTGGCGTGGTTGCCTTGTATTTAGCACAAAGAATATAAAAATTTCCAGTGACAGGACATTGGGATGAAAGGTGTATCTAGTAAGGAAATCAGATCCACACCAGGTTTTAACATAGGGAATTCAATATACAGAACTGGTTAATCAGGGAGTTAGTCATGTTTTTTTTGGAAAGCGAGAAAGAAAGTACAAAGGTTACACAGAGACGGTAATCACAGGAGACAACTACCTCTCCCAAGTGAAGGAACAGAGGGATCATTCTCTTCACTTCATCTTCTCATGCAGGCATCTTATGATCTCACATGATCACAAGAAGGGTCAATACAGTTCAATAGGTTTTTTTGAGTTAGAGACATTCATATAACTTTTATGCCAGTATGTTGTTTTCATTATTCTATTTTATTATTAGGTATTATTGTTAATCTCTTAGTATGCATAATTTATAAATTAATTTTTGTGATAGATATATATGTATATATAGGAAAAAAATAGTATATTTAGGATTTGGTGCTCTCTGTGATTTCAGGAATCCACTGGGGGTCTTGGAACATATCCCATGGACAAGGAGACAAGACATTACTGTATATATATGTGTGTGTGTGTATATATATCATGTAATAATATAATCAATCAAATCATCAAAAAAAACTAAACTGCAGTTAGGAAAGCCAAGTCCTTCAGCATCTAATGCTAATACATGGCCAAGCCAGTATATTATCCAAGGTCTGTCTGACTTTAAAGACCATAGTCTTTTAAATCTGAATATCATCTAGATATCAGAACTAAAATCTAAAAGGTTCTCAGCAATCTGGAATACTGGTAAAAACATAAAAACCATTTCCTATGCCAAACATAAATGTAACATTCCACACCCGAACTAAAAAAATAATATCACAATTGTCAGGGAAAGAATATATGCATCTATACAGCCCCCCAAAGGATTAATATGTTCTAGCCTATTGCAGTGTTATTATTAATAAACAAAGTGGTCCCCCTATTAAAAAAAATGTGACAATTTTCTGCAGTATCCAAAACAAGCAAAGGGATAACCCATCTTTATTTGGCAATGGCCAGGTCTCAACTGGAATCTTTTGTTCAATCTAAAGTATTAGGTCATCAAAAGAACTTTGAAAAACTGAGCTTAATTAGATGAGAGTGACCATCATGATGACAAGATGATGCCACCATCCTGGTTTCTACTCACCTCCTTTTGCTTCATACAGTAATAGGCTCCTGACTGGAGTCCTGACCTGTCATGCACAACCCATCATGCAGGAAGGTGGTCTGTCTAAATACAAGTGTGCTCAGGTTGTACTGCTACAGTTCACCCCAAACCCTAGGGAAGGATGTCCACATCACCTGAAAAATTTTTAAAAGTCCTCAGGTTCTTGTATGTGTTTGCTTCTCCAGATACATGTGTGAGTGCACACACACACACGCACACACACACACACACCATAGCTGGATCTTGTTGATTAGTATTTCTTATCCTTTGGGCATTCAAGTCTTTTTACCACATCACTTTCCTAACCCTGATTTCCACTTACACACTTACCCTCTACCCACCCCTTCCCTGCTATTCCTGCTCTCTATTCTAGGGGTCAGCTCAGCCTTCACTTTATCTTGAAAGCTCTGGACAGGACAGTCCTCCTCCAGATTTCAGGGTTTCTTGGCCCCTCCTTTATACCTCCATACACCCCTGAGCTTCCCCAGTCTTAGCACATTATCACACTTTGCTGTAATTTCCACTTTTTTTTTTTGAGATTTTATTTATTTACTTGACAGAGAGAGAGCACAAGTAGGCAGAGAGGCAGGCAGAGGGGTGGGAGTAGGGGAGCAGGCTCCCTACTGAGCAGAGAGCCAGATGCAGATGTGGGGCTCCATCCCAGGACCCTGGGATCATGACCTGAGCCGAAGGCAGAGGCTTAACGCACTGAGCCACCCAGGCACGCCTAATTGCCACTTTCTTGTCTCCTCTACTGGATAGAAAGTTATGTAAGAACAAGATTTGCTTTCTCACTATTCACCCCTCCCCACCAAACACAGTACTCAATGAATAATTGTGTCTTGAAAGGCTTCATTCTTAAATAGAAGAGGAAGGGATTTGAATGGAATAAGGATATCTGTAGAGAGGAGTGTGAAAGTCATCTTCTGGATATAAAGCAATCTACGCTGATTTTTCCATTTGGACCAGAAAGCAGAATTAGGACCAGTGGGTAGATATGAACAGAAAGTAGACTTAATGTGTTTAATACAAGAAAATTAGAATGATCTGAAACATGGCATGCTGGTGTTAAACATAAGGATCCCCTCCCATTGAAATGTTCAAGTTGAGAGGCTGTTCATAGAAGGCTAATAGGATATATTGTAAATGTCAGTTCAATAAATTGGTAGTTTTTAGGGTTGAACTGTGTTGAGAGACAGTCTGAGGAACAGGGAGGAAAAAAATTACATAATTATATACTCAGTTACTAGTGTCTGTTAAGAGCTTTCTTAGGATTGAAAAAATACACAGTTAATACTCCATATCCGCCCTTCTCCATCCCTGTTTCTGTTTTCCCCACCCCCAACACAAGGAGAAATATACGATTATGAAATGCGAGTATAATAGAGAGACTATCACTTTGTCCACCAAAATTCACCACCCTCAGTGGCTACACTGCCTGGAAACTCTTATTTTCTTGTTCCTTTTTTGAGTCAATGGGGAACTTTAATGTCCACTGCCCCTTCTCATAACTGGAAAGTGGGGAACTTCATACTAGTTAGCACATCGTAATTCATTACTATTTTTGTCTTGAAACAGCAAAAAGGAGAAGTGGGTAGATAGTTGTGGGCAGAAAAGATGCTAGGGAGTCACAGACTCAAAGAGTACCCAATGGCTCATACCTGAGGGGCAGTGCCCCACAAGAGCAGTAGATTGTGCTAAGCCCTGGACTTGATCACAAAACAGTAAAATAGGACTCAGCACATGATATTTAAATCATGCAGTTCTCAGGAGAGTATCAAAGTTCACATTATTCTGGTTAAGGCTCCAGCTGTACCTAGTATTGAGGAACAACTCTGGGTCTCCCCCCTTTATACATTAATTTTTTAAAGATTTTATTTATTTATTTGAGAGAGGGAGAAGGTGAGAGACAAAACACAGGTGGAGGGTGGAGTGACAGGGAGAGGGAGAAGCAGGCTCCCCACTGAGCAGGACTGGATCCCAGGACCCTGAGATCATGACTTGAGGCAAAGGCAGACACTAAACCAACTGAGCCACCCAGGCGCCCCTGAATTTTGTACATTAAAGATCTTGAAGTAGTTAAAGAGAAGCTTGTTTATTAGCTGTGATGTTATTCTCCTTTCAGGGCTGCCTTTTTTTTACCACATTAATCTTGGGTGTGCTGCTAATGTCTTTTCTGCATTGAAGTCAGGAGGCCAGTTGATATGAGGGCAGTGAACCGTGAAATGCCTGTGTGGGTAATATATGGGTTCTGGCAGCTAGACTCTCTGGAAGCACAAATAAATAGACTCCTTTCTTGCTTGATGGGAGTATTAAATACACGAGTGCAGGTACAGTACATAGACTGGATACATACTAAATATTAAACAAATGCTATTTATTATTATTTTCATCAATATTATATTTATGTGTTATCACGTGTCAAGTCAAGAGCTTTGCTCTCCAAGTTAGACTTGTAGGACAAATATCAGACTTTGGTTTGTAGTTTCAGGACTGGATTAGTCAATGCCAGGAGAGAAAGCAGTAAGATTTAGGGACCAGGTACAGATTTTAGAACCACATATTTACATTCGAATCCAGGTTTATCTACTTATTAACTGTGTGAACTTGAGGAACTTATTTTTTTTCTCCGACCTCAGTTCGTGATTGGATTAAGTAAACTTGTGCATGTAATTGACCTAGCATGTGATAATAAAATGAAAATACAAAATAAAAATAAGATAAAAATGTTTAAAAGTTAATAATCTCTTTTTATTTTGTATATTTATTTTTATTTTTTCAAGAATTTATTTATTTATTTTAGAGAGATAAAAAGGGAGTGAGGGTAGGGGGAGGGGCAGAGGGAGAGAGAGCCCAAACTGACTCCATGCTGAATTAGAATCCACATGGCTCTTGCTCTCATGACCCTGAATTCACAACCCAAGCAAAACCAAGAGTTCAATGCCCAAATGACTGTATACTTACTTATATTTGGGTTTCCTACCTTTTATTAGTCCATTATGCTGTATTCAATCTGACCACATCACTGCCCTTCTTCAGGTTCCTTACTGGTTCTCCTTTACACTTGGTATAATCAGAACAGCAGGCAGTATTAATGGTTCCATGTGAGTACTAAGTACTGTTGCCCCCAATTCTTTTGGATGGATCTCTTCCTGGCCTCAAGTACTTGGCCTCACCAGGATTCAGTATTCTGGTGGGTATTCAATGGAGATGCTCTGTTTGTGTGCAAAGTTCTATCTGTACAGCTTTCTCCTCTCCAGCACTTGAAAATAAAGTCACCTGTGTCTTCACAGACTCTGTTTCTTTAACTCAAGGATTCTACCAGGTTTTGCCTTTGTTTCCTCTCCTTGTCTATATTGCAGCCTGAAAATATTCTTACCGGGGCAACTGTAGGGTTCACCAAATTGTCTCCTACATCCTAGAAATCACTGCCCTTCATTACTCATCTCCACTGTCTTAAAATCATTGTTTCATCTATTTAGTCCAATTTTGCATTTGTGTTAGGACCTGTTACTCCATCTTGGCTAAAGGGAGATCTCTAGCAGCTCACTTCTCATGGTGCTCTCAGCTTAGACATTTGCAACTTTGGTTCACCAGACAGAAGGTTCAAGACTTATTCATTGGTTAACCAAATACAGGTGAGCCTAAATTTCCATCAGATGGCACCTTTCTTTATTGTTTTGCACTCTCTGATGGACTTCTGCCTTAGTTTCCTCCTCTTCAGCTCTACATTCCTAGTAAAAGCCTCCTCTGAAGCCATGGAGACTGGTTCCTACTCTTCCTAGCAGGACCCCACAACTTGCACATAGCCTGTGGTCAGTATTTATCTCGAGCTGTTACTGGATGCTCAGTTGTTGCTGTGCTGCTGCTCTTGGCACTCCCTATAGAACATGTTAATTATTTCTGGATTAAGTATTCCTGAACAATACTTAGCACTCTTCATTTGGATATCCATGGGTATCAATCCTTAACAAAAGAAGACATGTATTATAAGGCCCTGGACCTTGAGCCAAATCTCTACCCCCATGCTCTGCCTGGAATCCATTCCCCACCAACATGTGATCACGAGGATATAGCATACTCCAAACTCCCAACTAAGGACACTGAGAAGCTAAATAGTGACAACTATGTGTTTTGTCCTTGGAGAAAAATACGCACATGCAGAGAAATTTCTATGAAAGCTTTGTGAGTTGTCTAGTTAAAACTTTTTTTGCTGTCTCATTTTATAAGTAAAAAAAAAAAAAAAAAAAAAAAGGCCAGCAGAGTTTAATTGAGTTTCCCAACATCACAGAGCTAATTATTGTTAATGGTAGTACTCAAACTCAGGTCTTCTGCATCCTAATTAAAATTTCTTTTCTCCTGGATCTCAAACACTTAGATAGTTCTTTTGGTGAGCTATTCATTATTAATATTGTTCCTGAACAAGGGGGAAAACACACACACACACACACAACAACCCAATTACTGTGGCCCTCTAATATTTTCTAGACCTGACTCAAAGGGAGAATGTTTTCTTAAAGATTTTATAAGCTACCTTTCCAAGCCTCCCTCTAATTCCCTTCCTTCCTATAACAAGATAATCTACAAGGGAGACCAGAGAGAAACTCTTGGCTTCTGTTTTCTTAACTCCTTCTTGATTTCTGAAGAGCCGTAACCCTACCGCAAACTTTCAGGTATCATGTTCTGGCACTGCAGTTTTTAAGTTCCCAAGTTACCTAATTTGTACATATCAGAGAAGCAGTGCAGCTTGCACTGAAAATCAGTGCACTATAAAAAAAAAAAAAAAAAAGTTTTCCAAATCAGAGAAGATGGGCCTTGTGGGGGTCCTTGATTTTCTCTTTTTCTCCCCATGGCACTGTGGTCTAATTCATGGACACATAACTACTGTGTTCAGAGAGTGGATGTGATCGGCACATGGAAAACAATCCGTATGTCATCATTTCCTTGAGATGATTGAAGAAGCAGCCTCCCACCCAAGGGGAGAGTCAACAGAAGTTGGGCAGTGGAGTTCAGTGGATCCCCAGCTGGATTAAATCTGAGCAGAATTCAAAGCAGAGTAAATATTATAGTTCTCCTACCCCTTCTTGCCAACTCCCACGTCATTCCCTGGAGGGCTCTTTATGTGGCAAAAGTAGAAAGATAATCTGCAATGTCTTAATGAGATGGAGACAGGTTTGGGCCTAAACACAAGTGCCTCCTCCCCCAGTATCTTACAGTTTAGGGGGTTACTCTGTTCCATTCCATGCAGAGCTGCTCCAACAATCCACAGAGAAAACTCCTTAAGTTCTCAACTCTTGCCAACTACTGCAATAACATTAAAGATTACAGTGAAGACATAAGTGGGAGTCGATAGAAGAGCTATGTTAGGGATCAGTTGGGATATGAGAAGAAAAAAAAATAAAGCAACTATGAAATAAAGAATTATTTAAATCTTGAGTAAGTAACAGCTCAGTCTTCTCTTAGATACACACAATTACTCACAAATGATTCAAAAGGTTTGTAGCTGGTCAGCCTGGCTCCTCTTCCCATTTTGTCTTTTTTTATTTAATTTGGATTAGTGTTGGCTTTTGCAGCATGAAGTCTTGGAAAACTTATTTATTAATATCCCACAAACATTGGCAATAGCAATAATAATTTTAATTGCATGGGTACTAAAAATATGCCAGGCACTACCTAAGTCCTCAAACACCTCTAACTTGGACAATAACCAGGTAGACAGAAGTATAGCATTTTTCCAGCTAAGAAGATAGAATCTCAGAGAAGGTAAGTAACTTGCCCAAGGTCACACAGCTGGCAAGTGGGAGAGTCAGGACTCTGTGTGATACCAAAATCTTTGCTTTTGCACTCGCTAAAATTATAGCGAAGGGTAAATTATTCCTCTCTGCTCTCTCTGTTCTCCCCAATCCAAGGGTGGTCATCATTATTATAATCTTGGAGCTGCTTCAAAGACCTGGTGGCTCTGCAGATTCAACTCCAGGATAAGAAAAGCAAACAAAGTGAGTGTTCATTTTCAGCCTTTATGTGGGTCTTTTCATCTTCAAAGTCCTTTGTGAATATTAAACAATTAATCCCCCTGGAAGCCCTCAGCACTGGGGGAAGCGAACGCTTCCATTAATGTTGACGAATGTCTACTGCGATTGGTGAAGTTTTGCCTTTCAGCTTGTGCTTCTAAAGCCTGAAAGCCTTTCCATATAAATGAAACACATTTTCATTCACATGTCTCTCCCAGGTGGATGAGGGAATGGCTGAGATGTCTAAACACAGGGCTTTTTAAGTACCTTTGAGGAGTTAAAAAGCTTTGCTGGTTCTGTTTCCTGAACACACACATACACACACACACACACAGTTTTTATGATAAATCAGAAAAGTCAGTGGTGTGTGTGTGTGTGTGCTCATAACGCTGGGTGCTTGTGTTTTATTCCAGACAAAATGGCACATAGAGGTGACTTCTCTGTTGGAGCGAAAGCCATAGCTAAGATGCACAGTTGTCTCTGTGGTGCACCTGGTTAGCACATCCGGTTGCTAGCTGAAAGGTTGGTGGTTCAAACTCACCCAGGGATAATTTGGTCTTCTTTTCAGAAATACGTGAGCAGTCCATTTCAGGAACTTATTACTCTTTTGCGAAGCACTGGTTCAGTGTTCCCCAAATTGGCCTGCCAAATCCCACCCCAGGTGCTTATTAAAACCACAAGTTCCAGAACCTTGAGATTCTGATCCCCTTGTTCTCATGAGGTGCCCAAGAATTTGTTTTTTTTAAAGACATATCCTCTGCCTCCAGGAAATTATTATTATCATTCAAGTTTGCAGAGAATTTGTGTAGAAGATAAAATAATTGGCCCCAAAGCCACATGGCCTGCATGCAGCTCTGCTTCTCCGTGTATCTACTGAAAAGTTTTGCAATGTCCCTCTAAAGTGGCCACCAGTGGCTTGAGCCCAGCATCCTACTGTGATTGTCTACGTGCTGGTATCTGGTAGTTTTATTTTTTAATTGTTTGTTTATTGTCTTTTCTAATTCATTACTACCCACAGGTCCCCGTTGCCTTGATGGGGTGCTGTGTTACGTCAATTTAGCAAAACTGGATCTGGATTTCTTGGAATTCCCTTCCTTTAAAGTTCCAGATTAGAGGTGCCTGGGTGGCTCAATGGGTTAAAGCCTCTGCCTCTGGCTCAGGTCATGATCTCAGAGTCCTGGGATCGAGCCCCGCATCGGGCTCTCTGTTCAGCCGGAAGCCTGCTTCCTCCCCCTGCACCATCCCCTCTTCCCCCTCTGCCTACTTGTGATCTCTGTCTGCCAAATAAATAAATATTTTTTAAAAAATCTTTAAAAAAATGTATTAAAAAAAATGAAGTCCCAGGTTAGGGAGACACCTGCGTGGCTCAGTCAGTTGAGCGTCCAACTCTTTTTTGGGGGCTCAGGTCACAATCTCAGTGTTCTGGAGTCAAGCCCCGTGTTGGGCTCTGTGCTCAGTGTGGCATCTCCTTGTCCCTCTGCCTCTGTACTTCCCCCACTCCTGATCATGCACTCTCTATCTCATTTAAATAGATAAATAAATAAAATCTTAAAAAAATAAAAAGAACCAGATGGAGATCTATGAGGTGGGAGTGAGTCATCACCATTCTTTGAAGGTCATCCTTGGTTAAAGGTGGTAAGGGATAGAAGCAGAGGGCAGTGGGGTCCAATTTGTGCTCACTTTTCCTCACTCCACATCCAAATCCCCTTGCTGACTTCCAGCCCTGCTCACCAACCATGACCACAGGCCCAGAGCCAGCCCCTGCTCTGAGACCTCACAGAGATGGAGCCATTTCATGGACAACAGCCTTCCACGGATTGCTGCATCGCTCTGGGAGCTGGTCTCGCCTTCAGCAGGGAATGAATCAGAGTTCGGCAAACTCCTCATGGCTCTACTTCCAAAGAATATAAATTCTTTGGCATCTGAGACCTTCACTAAATTTGCCTATTATGATTTCCTCAGTACCTAGAACATGGTCAGGCCCTCGGTAAACTTTCAGTATTAGCTGAGTGGCTGATGAGAATGATGGTTTCATCCTTCAGTGGGGATTATGATGCTTCCTTCATTGAGTTGTGTGAGGACAAATGAAATCACATATAACGAGCTCAGTACTATTCCTGGCAGATAATACGCACCGATACATGGCTGTTGCTGTTACTCATTCTGTTGTTATGGCTTTGAAAATATCAAATCCACCACAGCAAGCCAACAACATTATACGTACACGTGCGATAAAATCTGTGTCAAGTCAGTGGTCTCCCAACCTGCCTGGGTTTAGTCCCACCTTTGAATTATAATGTCATCTCAGAGAACTATAAAGCCGAAGAGGAAGCTGAAGTTTCCCAGTACAATATCCGTGCTTGAAAGATGAAGAAACAGAGACCTGAGAAGTGAAGATATTTGCTTGAAGTAATCTACTGGTTCCAAAAGATGTAAAACTAAGAACATGTTTCATTGAAACAGTCCAGAGTACTTTCTGTGAACTTACGGAAAATAAAAATTTTAGAACACTTTATAATGATGCATACACATATGTACATGTATGTATATGTATATAGAGATGTATGCATATATACACACACTAATATATATGGGTATGTACATTTTATATGCATACATTTTATACGCAGAGTCTTGCCTTTCCTACAGCTAGGGTGATGGTACATCCGAGTTGCCTGGAACAGTACAGTTTTTTTTTTAATCCAGTGGTTTAATTACTAACAGTACCCCTTCATTCTCAAAAGTGCTTTGGTTTTCCAGTAAACTATATAAATTATATAGTTCCCCTACCTATAAGAGACATTTGTTCTCCACTTTCTGTGTACACATTTAGAATTAAGTAGTCCACAGAGATGGACATGTGTGGGTTGGACATTGTCAACCAGGACATCCCATTCGCTTGGCAGCAACAGTGACCACTTTGGGGATGGGTTCATGGTGTGATCAGAGCAGTAAACTGTAGGCTAGAACTGCCAAGGGAGAAGCAGGCTCTCTCTTCTCTAGGATGGGAGAGAAGGTGCTGGGCATCAGAAGCTGCCCCATGCTTCACCAGTGGGCCTAAGCATGAAGCCAGCGTGAAACAAAAAGCAACCAGGAGATGGGAGAAATTGAAACCTAATCACTGGTATCATGAGTGCTGGATCAAGCCCTCCCTGAAGCTACACAAATGCTGGATGTTTTTGTTAAAATTAGATGAGGTGAGTTTTCTGGAACGTGCAATTAGAAATATCCTAACTAAAGTGCTGACTGAAAAAAACACAAGTGTAATAAAAGGGACGGGACACTTGTACCATGGTCCTAGTCCTCCACCAAAATTATTTCTGGGCCAGAGTTGCTCCTCTGTTAAGTTAGCAGGGGAGGTATGTCCCTGTGTATCCTAACCTCCCCATCCTAACTCCATGCTGTATAACTCAGTTACCCTGGACTTGGCAATCCTGACTATGCCGTTCATTCACCAATGGTGTAAGAGAGAAGTGGGAGTTCCAGCACACCACACTAACATCCCTGGATTTCTACACTCTGAGCAATGGAGGAGCACGACAGAGAATCCCTGATCAGGTTGCCTGGCTTCTCTTGGGCTACTCTAACAAGACTGCTTTGCTCTCCCCTTGACTAACTTTCAAGAACCTGCACATAGACTTGTACAGCCTTCTTTACTGGTACTCCCCTATGGCACCGGCACCCCTGCTAGGAGAAGGCAGATTGTGCATGATTCCGAACTCTTCGCTCCTCTCTGAACCCTTTGGTTAATTGATAGCTTCTGCTTTATTTTACTCCTTCCTCCTGTCCCTAATCAATTTTCTTTTGCTTCAGACTAATCCTTCCTTAAGCTCTCATGCAGGTCCCTCTCTTTCTCTTTTGCACATCCAGTGATCAGATTTGCATTTTAGAAAGACTGTTATCTGGGCAAGAGTTTTGAGCAAAGGAAAACCGGAAGCAATGAGAGGTGGAAAGTTGTTACAGAAACGCAAGGGAGAGAAGAGGGAGGGGTGGGGAGGATGGAGAGGGGAGGCTGCTTCCCAGTGATAGCCGCCACACATGTGGGATGGGAAGAATGCATTTGGGGTCTGTGTATCAAAAAGCAGTTAGCCAGTGGCGGGGGGGTGGGAGGTTGGGGTACCAGGTGGTGGGTATTATAGAGGGCACAGCTTGCATGGAGCACTGGGTGTGGTGAAAAAATAATGAATACTGTTTTTCTGAAAATAAATAAATTGGGAAAAAAAAAAAAAAAGAAAAAAAAAAAAAAAAAAAGCAGTTAGCATATGTTCTGAGAGAAACCTCAGCATGTGGAGGCTTAAACTGCATTCAGAATTGAATTTCCAGGCTCGTAAATTTACAATATGCTTCCTCAATTCACCCCATCTCCTTGCTCCTCAGCTCAGTGAAATAGCTAAATAATTAAATGCTAAAATGCTTCTTGGATATGTTTTGTTGTTGAAACACATCTGCTACATGTTGGAGGAACCCTTCCCAGCAGATGTTCCTTTCCTTTGGCTTGTTTGTTTATCTATGGAAATGAATATCTTAAACCTCCTCCCCTGCTAAGCTTAATAAAAAGGAATCCTTTCCATACTCATCTCCATGCCCCTTGTGGTCCTTTATCAAACTATTAAGGACATATGCTGTGCAACTAATTATTATTATTTTTTCCTTCTACTGCACTGCCTTTATTTAAGGGAAGGCCATCTTCAGCTCAGGATTTAGTGCAGGGGAACTAATCTGCACACTACATTCTCTCCCAAATAAAACAGAGTCTCTGTAGTTAAATGAAAAAATGCTGCAAGCCAGGACTCTCTATTAGGACTCTCATTAGTCCCGGTATAAAGCAATCTATTCTTTGAGCAATTATGTACTTGATGGAGTTAAGGTTGCCTATTGATAAACTATATAAGATGGAGAAAACAAGGAATAAATTGAGATGGCATAGTGTACATTCATCCAATCTGGGGAAAATTGGGAGTCGTGGAGAACAAGGAGTAGACAGGATTCAATGTTTGCCATAAAGACCATGAACATAAGGGAAGATTTAATAAACTTTTTGGAGACATTCATGGTCCCTGAATTTATTGAAATCCCTTGGTGAAAGAGTCACTAGGGAACTCTTAAGGAAAGCATTTGCTTTCTGTTTGTGCATGAAGATGGTCAAGATTATATGGGCTCCATAACTAAGACATCTTTGAAATACAGATAAAGGAGGAAGAAAAAGGAAATTTTAATTAAAGTCACATATGGTACAGCTTAGCAGCATGAGAGACCAGAGGGGCTCTTTTAAAATATTTGCATGTGTCATAACTTGAAATGGGAGAAAACAAATATTTCTTCCTTTAGGGTGAGATAAGCATTTGACTCATGAGCTCCATTTCGCATGGTATTTAATTTCACTAAGTCCTTGCAACCTGAGCTTTTAATCATGATTGACTTTCCTTAGCAGCATTTGGTCTCTATTTTATAAATGAGTGTCCTTTTGTAAGAGAAATCTTTTATTATAGAAAGATCTAGTCTACATTTTTGTTCCTGTGTAAGAGAAGCTTGCATTCTTTCTAGATGTTTGTAGGGTGTTTTTCTTCAAACTTGAAATTCATGTGTCTGCCAGGATGTCTACATAAACGACTCTGATCCTGTAGAACATACATTACCTGTTTCCACTGGCATCCTTCATTGTCAGTTCAGAGATCTCCTAAATACTCAGAGATTTCCTAAATACTTTTGTTACATTTATCGATTTCCTTTGCAGACACAGTATTATTCTGCAAGCATGGGCAGATCATTCTCTCTCCTAGTCATATGTAATCACCTTTTCTCTTGTCCTCTCTATTTTCTCGTCTTTGTTTTCTCAAGTTCTTCTCTACTGTTATGATTTGATCCTCCACATTCTTATCTTTGCTGCTTCCATCTGCCTTCATTATGGTTTGATATTCTGCTACCAGAGTTTTGGTAGTTTTTCTTTCTTTTTATTTTTTTTTAACTCACCCAACTTTTAAAAAAATTTTATTTTAAAAATATATAACTTCACTATGTAAAAGAATTAAAAACATAGGCAAAAAAGGAAAAATATTAATTAAAACCACTTAGGATCTCAATGCCTAGAGATAAACAACTTTTAGTATTTATATCTTTCCATAATTTGTATATAGACATGAAAAATGCATACATATTCCTGTAGCTCACCCAATTTTGTTTTCATCCTATTCTGTTCTTCTTTTATTTTAGATGACTTTCCTCTGGGAATTTTTTTCTCCTATTTAATAAAGAGTTTTCTTTTTCTTGGTTTATTTGATTGAATATTCAATTTAAAAATTTTCCTTTGGCTTGTGAGATTTCATTTTCAGAAACATGTTCTTATATTTTCCTTTGCTTTTTATAATTTTATATGCTCAATATTTTATTAATACTCTTTACCCAGTCTTGAATAAAGTAAGGTATCTACAGACCAGGTGTTTGCCAAAAGTGTGTGGATTTCCTTAGCTCTGCTACCTGTTTGTCTAAAGCTGGATTTCCATTGCCATTCTACAACTGGAGTGATAGGCAAGATTTCCAACCATTTTCTGGTTTCTTTAAGATATCTGGGTAACATGCCTCTATTTTATCAAACTGGAAATCTCCCCATCTTTACTACATTCATAACATGTTCTGTCTAAACTCCAAAATGCACTGCTTTTACATATTTTTTGCACTTGCTTTCACTGTTTACTGTTGACAATCATACTTCCAAAATCTTCCTTCAAAAGTCTTGACACTTTCTGCTTTGCTGGGTTCCTTGGGGATGGAAGACATCTATGGATGAGGAGAAAAAGATAACTGATTACCTGGTGGGGGCAGGGGTGTGTGTGTGTGTGTGTGTGTGTGTGTGTGTGTATGGAATCAGTGCTCATGCATTAGAAGTGTACCTCTCTTGTTTTACTTTTATGGAGACCTGAATGTATTCATCAGAAGAATAATCTAAGATGGGAGAATTTTCTTCCAATCTTCTTTGAAGCACACTTTAAACATGAATAAAACTATTTGCTGAAGACTGGGTAGATGTTATTTTGATTGTTTATTGCAATATAGTCCATTGAATTTAAAAATATTATGAATCATTTCAAAATTTAAGTCTTAATTTCAGGAAGGATGCATTTTTTCCTTGGTCACTGTTGTCATGGGAAGCAGGAGAATGGGCAAAGCTGAATTAGGAACTGCTCAAATGCCAGATGCCATTTTAAGCTGGAAGGCACCCAACAATTAGCATCTGCTCAGTGCTTGGAACATGGTAAATGACTTACATACAAATGAACCTTTGGGATATTACCCATTCATAATGTGGGCACCAACTGTACTATAAATCACCTAATTTCCCCATACCAGTCCGCATTTTGGTTCTAAGTCAAAGGCTGCAGAATAACTAATTGTTTAAAAAAAAAAAAAAGATAAGATGAAGTGAAATAATTACTGTCATCACAGATGTAAAGATAAGAAATGGAAAAAGAAGGGAAAAAACACTTTATTTTGCATATATAATCCTCACAATCACCTATGACTTGTGATTATGACCCCACTTCTTAGATGAGGGAACAAAACATGCCTGGGGTGACAACGCCACAAAGTGAGAACCAAGACCTTTAATTCAGAATCAGACCTGGTTCTCTGAGTTCAGAGGTTGATTTTCTACTCTTATGTTTATCACCTACCCATAAGCTCAACACCTACTGGAAGGGTTTCTCTCAAATGTATTTCTGGTGACCACATGCATATGGCACAAGGAAGTCCCGTCTTTGGGTCCTTAATGTCTAATGGAGACATTTATTTTTGCTTGTTACAGTCTCTTATTCCCTGGCTTGCTCTAAGCCCAAAAGGGAAAGATAGGTTGGAGGCTAAACAAGGAAAATCCTCCACTGCACTTGACCCTTCTTGTCTCCTCTATTGTCCAGTCCTGATCTTTGGAGCAAGCATGGGCTAATGTCATCAAATATTTGAAAAGAAAGACTGTTAATCATACATGAAAACAAATTCACCTAAATTTCATGAATATTTTGGATTTTCTTGCAGTGGATACAATGTTTTCTGCACTGCCTCTTCCATTCTACCACACTTCTAGCCTTTGGGGATCAGTATTATTTAGCTGACACATGGGCATGGAGAAAGGGTAGATATAGAAAGGTCTGAGGATACAATCCTTCTTTATGAAAACAACAAATGTAACTGACTTACAACCACAGAGGAAAGGAAAGTAAATGTTGCTTAGAATGCAATGATCAGTGTCTTCACTCAAAACATCAAATCTGGACTGGAGCTGATCTACCATCTCTCTTTAGAAGAGACTGGAAGGTAGGAAAGTGGGCATCTCTCATGTACATTGACCTGCCAAGTTGTCTGCCACCAAATATTATATAGGCTGTCTTCTAAAATCTAAAGAGAAAGGAGATACTTCCATGAGCATCTTTTATGATCAGTATTCCTATATCAACCTTACCACAAGTGGGTTTTAAAGAATCTCCCGTCATCATCTCTTGGTGGTATGTGAGCAGTAAATGGGTCTAGACCATGGAGTATCTCTGGCAGTATTAATACAAATAATTAAAATCCCTCCTCCTATTCCCTGCACCTTCTTCTTTCCTCTCCTCCTCTTCTTGTTGTGCTTCAATCATTCTTGCTGTGCTTGGAGGTTGCTGTAAAAGTGCTTCACCTATATTCTCAAAGCTCATTTTAGAACTGGGACAGATAAAGATTAGAACCATTTCTGGAGAACAATCATTAATTCTTATTGAACAATCATAAGAGATCCTTCAGGAGTAAGAAAGGACTTCTTCTTGTGTTTTTAAATAGCTAGTATATCATCCATTCTCCTTGGGCATTGTCCTAGAAAAGAAGTTTCCAAGAATTTCACCTTTACTAGCTGTGTTTACATAGCATAAAGGAGTTAGATGGAGGAAAAGAAAAACAATAAACAACAAGTTAAAAAAAATAAAAAAGAAATCAATCGTCTGGGTACTGATTCCACGTACACTAAGTAAATGAAAGTTTGATTTTTTAATTTTTTAATCTGGATGTTAGATGTCCACATCTGATGTATTGTTTTACACCCCAAAGCACCTAGCACTCTGTCTTGTACCTGGCAGATACCCAATAAATATTTATTGAATGAATAAATGCATGAATGAAGATAATGCATGGATGTGGGTAAATGATGACATTATATGGAAAGGACTTGAAGATATAAAGCCTTGAGACTCTCTTTTTCATTGACAGTGATAGAATTTTTAAAAAATGAATATTCCCTGTTTTTTTTTTAATTAGGATTTTATGAATTCCCTAATGCAATATTCTTGGTCATTGCATCCTAGACAAAGGTAGCAGATGAGGGAGAGTCCTTTAGCTCAGATGACACTCAAGTTAGAGTTGCAGGATTTACACTAGAGTCTGTGAGTAGATCATCCATATGTCTAAATTTACAACTGGTTACATAAAAAAAGGAGTCAAAAGGAGATCATATCCAGCATTATTTTGTAGAGAGGACTGCAAGACAAAGGTCAAGAGGATGCAATAATGAGGTAGCAAATTTTAGTCAAATATAAGAAACGCTTGTCCTGTAACATGAGCTTCCACCTAGGAATGAAAGAGCAGCTTTACAAAATAGTTATTTCCTCTAATACTGGGGATATTCAGCACATTTATATGTATGAAGTACCTAGAGTAGAGCTTTGGCATATAAGCATATTACATAAGCATTTCTTCAATAAAACAAAAAGCTGGAATACCTGAAATACTGAGTTGATGAGTCCTGTGTTTCCTAAAAGTTTTGACTTAAAGCTTATATGATGATTGGGCTATTTTGGATGAAAGTCACAAATGGGCTCCAGGAGAAAATTTTACTGAAAGGCTAATTCAGGAAAGTGGACATATAGAAGTGAAGAGAGGCCAAAAAGTTGGTTTGGAATGGGACTCAGGAAGATCCAGAAGCTCCAGTTACCATCTCTGGAATGAATGAGAGCTCTAGCTATTGTCAGTCTTTTCACCAAGCTAACTCATATTCAAATTCCAGAAAGGGAGCATATGATGAACCTCATTTCTTGTGTACTCAACCTTTTGACTAGATTACTTGATTAATTGGAATACCAGACTATGACTATGCAAGAGTTAATTCCTCAAGTGGAAATACAGGTATAATTTCCAAAAGGAAGTGTAATTGATACTGGGTAAGCAAAAAACCATGAAAGACCCTCTGTTTCCTCTAAGCCTCTTCCAGCTCTATGATTCTTTGAAGCTCTGATAATATAACATCATGAACACTTATTGGATGGGTTCATGACCCCTTGACACACTCCACCAGCATTTTGTCCATTGCTTAATAATCCTTTCTAATGATGACAAAGAAGACTGAATGCACAATTGGATATGTGCACCTTCTCTTCCCAATGTACATGTAGTCAGTCTGGATAGAACAAAGTCATGGGCTTGGGGAGCACTGAGTAAGGGACAGGCAAGCCTAAGTAGGGGGAGACAGGTAGGAGGTGATATGACTAGGGTCACTCAGGTAAATGTATAACCAGGCTCACAGAAATTGCAGAAGTGGAGAAAGAGACATGATATTTACAAGAACACCTTGTTTGTGCTCATAATAGTTATAAGTCCACCATGTTTGTTCTAAATATAGACATGATATTCAGAAACCCATCCTGATATTGACAAGAAATTTACCAAGTTCCTTGGTCAGGTCCTATAAAAAACCAGCCATAATAGCCCTCTATGGCAACCCATTAGGGACCCCTCTCACTCTAGACAGCTCATTTTCTTTCCTTTCTGTTCTCACTTTTGCTTAATAAACTTTCACTTCACTTCACCCTTTTGGTCCGAGATTCATTCTTTAACTCCATGAGACAAGAACCCTGCAACCCTGCAACAGGGCTCTGTGGCCAGGCATCTTGACAGAATCCTGTGTCAGCCACACACATATTGTCACTTTATGCAAATTACTGAACCTATATACATGTCTTAGTTTATTTCACTGTCCTATCTCACAATTTTATAATATGTATTCATTAAATTAGATAACATGTGTAATCAGACAGGCACGTATTCAGGTATCACAGTAGAGGACTGTAGATGACATTTTAATTACTATTAATATTACAGCTACCAATAATGTCACCACTGTTACCCTACTGAGTAAGATCCATTTCAGACACCCACAGCTAGTCCAAGGCACATTTGCAGAGATGGCTACCTGTTCTACCAGACATCTTTCTTCAGGAAGAGAGGATAACTACCCAAGGTGTAAGCAAAACACTGTAAGAGAAGAGGCGGGAGAGAGCTCAAAGCCCACCATTCTTTATGCTCAGAACACCTTGGAAATGACTCTACTGCCCTGTGCAAAACAGAAACTCTTAGACTTTCAAGAATAATCAAGCTTAAAGCAAAACAGAACAAATGAAAAACAAATAATAAAAGCAAAAGACTTATTTTCTCTTTCTATCCAGGATGTAGCTTTTTAAAAGACCTTTTTTTTCCCCTGATAAAATAAAATGAAATCAGAGGGGAGATGAACCATAAGAGACTCTTAGCTATAGGAAACAGACTGAAGGTTGCTGGAGGGGAGGTTGGTGGAGGGATGGGGTAACTGGAAGATGGGCATTAAGGAGGGCATGAGGTGTAATGAGCACGAGGGGTGATATGAAACTGATAAATCACTAAACTCTACCTCTGAAACTACAAAAAAAAGTCTTCTAATTTATTAAAAAATACTTTTTTCCGTATTATTATAAAAATTCTATCCATAATCTATTGAAACAGAGAAAACATTACTGGATTTTTCTAGCTAACCACTACATTAGCCAATTGCTGTTGGCATTTCCAGTAGCCCTTTCTATGTACATAAATCTGTATAGAAACAGATTTGAATGGAATGTAACTGAAATGCTTTTGGAAATAAAGGGGGTACAAGGAAAAACTTTTGAATGAGCTAGCTCTGGATACTCTATTAAGTAGAAAACCACTTGGGACATAGAACCCCTTTCAGTCTACAAAGTAATTTAGAGGGAATGCAATCTCTCAGGACCATCAGGGTTGAAGTGAGCCACACCAACCCTTTACTCTATAAAACCTAAGGCATTTCCACTGACTTGATTCACAGAATGCTGTGCTACAGGGGTATCAGTTTTACATCCTTCCTTCAGTGACCCATATCTAATTAGGGCTTTTTTTTTTTTTTTAAAGATTTTATTTATTTATTTGACAGAGAGAAATCACAAGTAGGCAGAGAGGCAGGCAGAGAGAGAGAGAGAAGCAGGCTCCCTGCTGAGCAGAGAGCCCGATGCGGGGCTCGATCCCAGGACTCTGAGATCATGACCTGAGCCGAAGGCAGCGGCTTAACCCACTGAGCCACCCAGGTGCCCCTAATTAGGGCTTTAATAATATCTCAAAGTGTTTCAGTTTTATAGCAGTTATTAGAATTTTCAGTTCCAATGCTACTGACATAACGATGTGCATTACATGTGGCCATTCTCTATTCAGTACTCTCAGAAATACTGGGGAAGGAAGTAGCAAACGCATTTCACAGATAAAGAAACTGGAGACTAGAGAGATGACAAAACTTGCCCCCTTTCACATAACCTCTAAATGGCACAGTAGAACAAAATTATACATTTTAACATTAAAATCTTTTCCTTACTCCTTACAGTTCTTGTTTCATTGTTTTGAGACTGAGGTTGCCATTTGCCTCTTTCTAACATATGTTTTGGGTCCTGAAATTGGGTTTTCAGGTTGTCGATCCCAATGACCCTTGCTTGAAATAGGCAGCCAGTGAGATGGCTTTTTAGGAAACCAAACAGGTAAGGTCAACAAGGCTCAAAGAGGAAACAAAAAAAAAAATAACACATTTATCTGGGCTTCTTGTCCATTCTCCAAATCATTCAGAGGGGATCATGAGAAAGAATAAAAGCACATTTCACTGTTAATGGATTTTAACTCTTTTTTAATTCAACAGCAAATGGAACCATCTATTGTTTTTCCCAATCTAACATCCCATTATTCCTCTGAAGTATCATTGGCAAACTGTTTTTATCAATGGTGGCATGGATACAAGTCTAGTAAAGTACAGAATATTTTAATACAATTTACATTTTTTCCCAATTATCATTTAATTCACCTGATACTGGCCACATGGCAAACTTGTCCACATTCCAGACATCAGTTCTCTGGCATTTTTTTACATTTTAGCAATAACATTTAATATAATTTACTTAATTGAAAAATAATATGTGTACACTGAAGTGCATTTGGAAAATATGGTAATTTATAAATTAATAGAATAAAGATTGCTATGGTCCGACTACCCAAAAACAAAGACAATTTACAGTGTATGATTGTGATTTTTTTTACTATGCATATGCACACATTTTTAAACAAAGTTTATATAAGCTTATAACCTGCTTTTTAAAACTAAATATGTTATAAATACTTATTTAACTCATTAGTGTCTCCTAAGACTTTTTTTAAAAAGCTGATTATTTGGATTCATAATTCTAAGAACAAATTTTTTCTTTTTGGACATTACTTTTTTCCCTCACTTCCTAACTTTTATAATAATACTCTTAACATATAATTGTACACAAATTTTTTACACAGCTGTTTCTGTGAGGCATATGTTTGGCTGAAAATTCAGAAAATCTAACTACTAGTTTCTTAAATGATATAGACATTTTCCCAACAAAACAGGACATCTGGAGGTAGAAAACCATGGCTGGAACACTGGCCAAATGACACCAGATGACCCAAGCTCTTTCCATCTTTTTCTGCCCCTGGTTTGAGTATTTGCTTTTTATTTCTATGGTTTTAGAGCTCATTGTTGCAATATGTCTACCATAGCTCCAGGCAACTGTACTCAAGGAGGTAATGAAGGAAATGATGTTGGCCATACTCTAACTGTATGATATCCATATATCTACTCTAGATGAAAAGAACTCTGGGAAAGTGAGTATTTAGTTCTTCTAACCTAACCCAGATAAAATGAGGTCAAGAGAGAAAGGAGTTGATGGTAGGTGTTAAGTTCATCAACCAACAATGTCTGCCATAATCTATTATACAAAATGAGTAATTTCTCCCTGTAGGAAAACCCCCTAGAGGAGATACCTTAGAATTTCATTTTTTTCTCTGATATAAAAGAAATATATGTTAATTGCAGAAAACTAGGGAAAAAAACTAAGAAAATCTTAAAAAAGAATATAAGATATTTTATATCCTCACCAAGCAGACATAACCAGCCAAGAACTAGACTACACATCTAGTCTTTATCCTATACTAGCTCAGGCAATTCTATGTAAAAGCAGGAATTAAACGTTACTATAATAGACATGATTACTAGTCCTAAGAATCCAGATGAATAGCTCTCAAGTTCAGTTTAAGCAACAGCTTCTACTTTTGTACTTGATAAAACTATATTTACCCCAACTAGTTAATTGACTTTCATGGAAGACAAGCACTAAAAGAAATAGATATACATTACACTATATTTAACAATACAGTCAAACCAAAGTATTAAAATAGTACGAAGCAGAAGTAGTACTTCTACAGGGCAGGGGATGGTTCAAGAAAAGCTGCTCAGAAAAGATAATTCCAGAATAAATTCTAAAGTTTAATTTGATTTTCCATGGGGACAGTGGCAGGTTGCGGTGATAGAAAACAGCATTCAGAAAGCATCGAGGAGTAAAAAAAAAAAAAAAAAAGAGTGCATATTTGAAATTACATATAAATGAGGGCTTGACATATTATAAAGTTTGAAAGATGTCTATATAATAGAAGTAGATAATTCTGGAAAGATAAATAAGACTCTAAAAAGTTGAGCAGTTCATGCAACAAAAGGGCCACTCTGTTCTGCCCAGATGTTAATAGAGGATCCTGGGGTGGGGGCTGAAACAAGGAGGCATCTTGATCACATTCCCTGTTAGAAAGATCACCCTATCAGGGATGTCCCCTCTAGATACACAAAAGCAGGCAATCAGTTGAGTCCATTGCAACAATGGGTTCTACCTCCTCCAGAAACCTCTCTTTCTGAGAACACAGCCCTGAAGAACTTCTGGTATGTTCTAAGGGAGATTTCCATGACCTGAGAGTCTGAAGGATAATCACCATCAACATCCTCCTCCTCCTCCTATCAGTTACTGTAATATTTCAAACAACTTCCTTGTTCCTGTCACCAGAACTAGGAGCTTTATGTATGATATATCATAAGAATTCTGAGCAGCTGCCTTTAAAACTATATTTTCGGATGCCAGCGCTCTGGATAATTGCTTCAGTCATGACATGAGGGCTGAGCATGTCAGACTCAGTTCCTGCTCCGCCCCCATCTGTAACTTTAAAAGAACAGTTGTACATTCACTTATTTTACATCATCACCGGATAAGGAGCTTCTCTACCTCCACCTCCTACCAGGATTCTAAAATCGTCCCACTTTCTTTGTTGGACAGGAGTATAGTAAATTAGGAAAAAAGAAGGAAACCTTTTATACTATAATTCAAAGCATGGCAAAGAAATAGAAACTGTTGTAGTTTAATAATACCAAAGAGCACTGGGCGGGGGGTGAGGAGGTGTTGGAATTGATTAAGAGTCCGAACTGGCTTATGGATGGTTTGGTTTGCAAAGGAATATTCTCTTCACCTTTCTTTCCCACCTGTATACAACACAAGCCTTCTCAGGGAAAGATTCCTGAGTCTACGAGGACAAGTAGTATGGCAGAGCATCTGGGAGAAGGTAAGGACGGAAGAGAGTTTTAGGAGTCAGAGGCATGGTAAGGGAGGAGTTGAAAGGAAGGGGAACGCAGAGAGGGGAGCAGTGAGTTAAAGCTAAAGGCTTTAGCATGTCAATTAAAGCTAAAGGTTCTCCATGCTCTCCTAGGAGCTGGCAGTCTGTTTAGAATAGAATAGAGAACCATTTCCTATTCTCCACGAATTCCTTGAATCAGTGTGGATTATTATAATAGGGAAAATAAGCCTGAAAAACAGGAAGGGCTACATGAGTCCTGGCTGCAGACTCTCAGAGATTAATGACCTCCTCTGTTTCTCAGTTTTCTCATCTAGAAGGTGAAGATAAAAATACTACATAGTTCTTACCTTAATAAAAGAAAATAAAAAGAAGATAAAATATGTTAGGAGCTTAGATGGGTGCTTTGGGGTTAGCAGACTCTCTGTAAAGGGCCAGATAGTAAATATTCCCAGCTATGCAGACAATATTCTCTCTGTCACAGCTACTCAGCCTTGTTCATACAGTGAGGCAGGCAGCCATAGATACATGTAAACAAATGTGTGTAGTTGTGTTCCAATAAAACTTTATTTACAAAAACAGATGGTGGGCCAGATTTGGCCTGCAGCTGTATTTTATGGGCCCATAGCTTAGAATATTCATGGACATACTGTAAATGATTAATAAATATTAACTATTATTATCATTATTAATTGATCACCATGTCGTTCCAGATTCTTTCTGTTTGACAATTAGCCTATAGTAAAAACTTCTACAGTAATGTCCTATAACAATTTTCTAAAGTCAAGGACATAATAAAGAGATTATTTTATGTTGGACTTCAGTATAAAATGTATTTTTATAAACAAGTCTTGCTTTAAAAGACAGATGTGTGTTAAAACTAATAGACTAGATTTGACCAAGCTTCCTTCAAATGCCACAAATGGTTATAATCCCAAATGCTCACAACTTCTCTCCATGAAGATTTAGATTTCAAGACTTCTTTTAGGATGCAGGCTTTTGCACAGCTTGTCCATGGGTAAGAGCCAATTTTTAAAAAGACTGGTCCTCCTCAGCACCATCCTTTCTGACATCACTGTTACTATCATGCAGAAAGTTCTCATTTCTCAAGGAGGGCACCCAAGTTCCAGGAGCTGGTTCTGCCAGTGTCTCGGCATCTTTCCAGTGGGCCCATCTGTTTGCACTGCTCAGTCAAGGCCTAACAGCTCAGAACATATGGCTGGGGCTTCTCATCTTGGAGATTGAAGCTGACAAACGCTTGAGAACATACATTTGGTGTGGGAGGTATGTTGGCTCAAAGAAACATGGTCTATTTGTAAGCCTGAAGCTCCTGAGGAAATTACCTGAAGTCTTTACAGAGGAAGAAGAACCTTTCCATTTCCAGAGGAATAACTAGAAATGATTTTATATTAGTATTATATTATTCCATCTGTACAGATATACAAAGTTAGTCTCAGAAAGTTTGAAGGACATACCCCCGTTGAAACTGGGATAAAGTGACAAACACTGAACTAGTTTGCTAGTATTCTCTACAGGGTTCTTTACATTTACTTAATTAGAGTAGCCCTTTTTTCAACCACACCAAATAAGCAGAATTTTACTATACATTGGAATATTAAATGGCGTGGGAATCGATGTGGCAAGAACAAATCGGGCATAAATACACCTGGACAAAATATGCTGGAAAAATCCTGGAGATGGGTGCAAAGTAGGCAAATGGTTTATATCTGAACATGAACAAAAGGACACATTTTTTTCAGCTTGTTGGGCTCAGGACACCTGCAGTTCTTTCAAGAAATAGTTACCCTTGAGAATGATTCAATAAACAAGGCAGCCATGGTCCCTGCTCTCATGCAGCTCATAGTCTAGGGGGAGGTTATTTATTAAATCCATTAGGGCCTCAGGATGAAGGCAACAACACTGTCAAAGGGTTTACTGGAAAGGGTTTAATGGATGGTCTACTGAATTATGAGCAAAGTTAAAGGAACAAGATGGAACAGGGAAGCACCTTAGGACTTACAGTAGTGGGAAGCTACCACCGAAGAGGCAATAGAAAGGAACAGTGTGATCAGAGCCTGGCAAGGAAATGAAACCTCAGAAGGGTGTCACTTAGCAGGACCCCTGGCTGCAGAGGTGCATAGCCAGAGCAAAGAACCTCAGCCAGGCAGAGAGGGAGGAGCTGTGGGAAATAGATTTTCCTGCTCTCTCCAAACTCCTACCCGTGGACCCTTAGTAACCAAATAGCAACAAAATCTGCAGCCTGAAAGTCAGCTTTCCAAGGCGCTCTGTGGCGAATATATTTTTGAGGGTGGGATTATTGAAAATTAAGAATAGCCAGCTCACTTGTGGTAAAGTTCTAGTACCGATTAAGGATATATAGTAGTTCTTCAATTCATGTTTGTATATTTTTTAAAAGATTTTATTTATTTATTTGACACAGTGAGAGAGCGAGCACAGGTTCACAGGTAGGCAGAGAGGCAGGCAGAGAGAGAAGGGGAAGCAGGATCCCCCGCTGAGCAGAGAGCCCAATGCGGGGCTCCATCCCAGGACCCTGAGATCATGACCTGAGCCCAAGGCAGAGGCTTAACCCACTGAGCCACCCAGGCTTATTTAAAAGAAATGGCATAATGGAAATAAATAGTCTTTAGAGTCATCTCAGTATGGACTAGAACCCCATTTCTCTCACTTTAGAGCTGTGGGATATTGGGCAATTTTCTTAATCTCATTGTTCCAATTTCCATACCTATAAGATGGAAATAATAATGCCTTTGTTACAGGGTCTTTATAAAAATTAAAAGAAAGAGATGTTTGTTTGTTTTTTTAAACAGTTGGTATTTAGGAAACTTTCAAACAGTATTATGTTCTTTCCTCCTCCTCCTCCTCCTCCTCCTCCTTCTTCTTCTTCTTCTTCTTCTTCTTCTTCTTCTTCTCTTTCTCCTTCTCCTTCTCCTTCTTCTTCTTCTTCTTCTTTTTTAAATACCATTGCATCCCTATTACTGTAATAATTCCAGGAATTTATAGCCCAGCGAGCATAAAATTCAGTATTGGACATAACTGGCAAATATTTTAACAAATTCAAAAGTGTTAAAAACAATCTTTCAAAATGATAGCGAAAGTAAAATAATGCTGGTCTTAAAAGAGATTAAGGAAACCACCCTAAAGATTACGGTCATCTAAAATTCCACTCCTTAAAATAACTTTTTTATTTTTTACATCAGAGCATTTTGGACAATCGTTTAAAAATGTTGTAAAAGTTGTCATCCCTGAGGTGATGAATGTGCTTCTAGTCTCTCCTTACCCTGCTTCTCTCCTGCAGAGTTATTTGTCCAAAACCAGAATTGATTATATCACTTTCCTCTCTTAAACATATTTCTCGTGTGCCTATAGCACAAAGTTTAAACTCCCTAGCAGGACATCCAAAGGTTTTCCTAATCAAACTCCAAAGCAGAGCTCTAATCCAGTCTCCGAGCTCTGCACACAACAGATCAGCTTCACTGAACTACTCACACTTGGCAATACATTTTCGTATCTCTGTTTCTGATTGTTCCCTTTGCCCATATCGCCCTTCTTGGCCAAGTGAAAACTTATCCATTCCTCGAATCTGGGCCTCAGTGTTGGTTCCTTGGAAAATAAATCATTATTTTCTATTTATTCTATTACTCAGTAATTTCTGAAATGAGATTTTGTTTATGTTAACTTCCAGGTTATTTTTTCCATAGACACATTAAAAATTAGAATTTCCTTGTTTGATCATCATTGTTCTCCCTTTCTTATAAAGTCTTATTGTAACATTTCTGGGTCATCTACAAGTTTGATGAATGTCACTGAAAGGCAGAAGAGTGAAGAAGGTCACATATTGGCTCCAGAACATGTGGCATTTGAAATGCATTCCCCTCAAATCTATTTAAGAAACATCTGTTGAATATCTTCTATGGGTCAACCACTGTTCTACCTGATACATCAGTGAAAAAAAACACTCAAGTTTCCCTCCTCTCATGGCACTTACATTCTTATAGGAAGAGACAGACAATAAACATAGGACATATATAAATTACATATGCATAAAAAGGGATGAGTGTTATGGAGCAAAAAAGGCAATGTTGATTCATCTGTGAGGAATTGGCTGGGGTTGCTGATGCTATGGAGCCCTTTAGGTTTTACAGAGAGAACACTGTACAATGAGAGATGCATGTATGAGTGGAGTGGAGAGAGCTGAAAGAAGAGATGTAGAAGACCAGGAGAGATGGACAACAGGAACCAGATCCTGTAAGGCCATTGGCTTGTGTTTGGAGCTAGGGTTGTGTTCTATCAACCTGCTATCTTTCAATACTAGCCTGAAAATGCAATTCTGAAATAAGCAGGGCTAGTGAACTCCCTGATTGGGGTTACATACCACTTTGGAGTTGACAATGTGTTTTTACATATATTCATTCATTTAACTCCTCAAATCCTCAAGCTAATATTAATCTAGTTTCCTCCTCCTCCTCCTCCTGCTTCTTCTTCTTCTTCTTCTTCTTCTTCTTCTTCTTTCTTTTGAGAGAGAGAATGCATGAACATAAGTGAGGGAGGAGGGCCAAAGGGAGGGAGAGAGAGAATCCCAAGCAGTCTCCATGCTGAAACCCGGAGATCATGGCCCAAACCAAAATCAAGAGTCAGATGCTTTGCTGACTGAGACACCCAGATGTTCCAATATTATTCGAGTTTTAAAAATGAAGAAACTAAGCTTTAGAGAAATAACTATCTTGGTATCTCTGCTAAGGTATGGAAGATTCAGATGTAATTCATATTCAGGAACATCTTATTGGAACAATGTCCACTACCTCCACCATTAGCTTCCTGTAACCAGCTACACTCTTGTCTTCCTGGGACTACCTCATCTGCCATTGAACTGAAGGACTTCCATCCACCCTTGTCTTACTGCAGCAGTAGCCTCTCTGACTAGGGGGCATCCTTATTTCAATGGGTTCCCAACTGTCGGTGTAGTCTGCAGGACACTGAGTGGATGAGTTGTGTGTCTCTCTCTCCACCTTGGCACACCCCATCTCTCCTTTCTGGGCGATAGCACTTTATCTTTTGGTTCTGCTGCAGGTCCAATGCACATTCTCTCTGCAGGGAAAAAAAAATCCCTCGTCTGTCCCTAATTATTCTACTTTTCATATCTTGCTCAATCATTTCTTTATATTACCTCTTCTTATTTTCCTGGGAATTCAAAAATTTTTGTTCACTGAAAGAGACGCTGGAGTCTCAGTAACTATTTGTTAGATGAATGGATATACAAATGAGTAAAAGTTTGGACATAAAGGCCACTATTCTCACTGCAAGTATTTTATACAACCCTAGGATTCAAAAGGAAAGGTAAACCAGAAGGAACTTTTGCTAAACAGCAAGAATAGAGCTATGCACCGTTAGTTAATACATCATTTACTTTTATGACAAATATGTTAATTCAGGTACTCAACACACATTTGCTGATTTGTTCATTAAGTTAAAGTTGCAATTACATCCTATTTAACCATAAAACCTACACTTATATAGGCAATTTACAACTAGCATTGTACTTTTACTGACTGTGGCTCGTTGAACCCTTGTAAAGGCCCTATGGTGTCATTGTCAATATAACACAGCCCTGTCATTGGTTTAAGTACGTGTTTTATAAAGTCACCAGTGACTCAGACAACACAAAACTTGAAGTTATTCATAATCTTGCTGAGACAAGATCTTGAAACTTGTCTTTCAGTTGTTTAACTAGTTAGTAAGCCTGATTAGCCATGTAACTGACTCATGATATCGTGGCTTTGTTTTCCTTTTGAAAAAGGAAATTTAAGCAAAATGCTGAAGAGAAAGTAGAACTATTTAAGAAAGTGGTTCTTCTTTTTTCTTTTTTAATTTTATTTTATTATTTCAGTGTTTCTGAGAAAGTGGTTCTTGGCTGGGTGCAAATGATTGGCTATAGCGACATTGCCAAAAGTAATGCTGAAAAAGCTCATTTAAAAAGCTGCTTTACCGGGGCACCTGGATGGCTCATTGGGTTAAGCCGCTGCCTTCGGCTCAGGTCGTGATCCCAGAGTCCTGGGATCAAGTGCTATATCGGGCTCACTGCTTCGGCTGGGAGCCTGCTTCCTCTTCTCTCTCTCTCTGCCTGACTCTCTGCCTACTGGTGCTCTCTGTCTGTCAAATAAATTAAAAAATCTTTAAAAAAAAAAAAAGTTGCTTTACCTGCCTTGTCATCATCCCAGGAAAGTGCCAGGGTCATAAGAACATATTCAACAACAAATTAAGTAAGTCAATATTTTCTCTAAATTTTATGAACAGGACATAAACAGCTAGTTTCTCTTTTTCTTCCATTCTGTTCTATCACATGCTCCAGCCACTGTCACACCTCATTCCTTGGCCACCTCTAATTGGACATCTGCTCAGCCAGGTGCCTTTGCCATTGTCCTTCTCTCTTCTCGTTTTGTCTGGGTTCTGCATTCAATGTCCAGAGTATGAGACTGTGAAGTTGTCAACTTGGAAAGCAGGAGGGGGTAAATATTTTATGAGCTCATCCAGAATTCTCCCTTAATGGACAGAGAGAGGAATAAGCTGGGACATTTTCACAAAAATTCTGTTCTATTACTGATGAATTCTGAGCTCTAGAAAAGTGAGTACTTTATTTGTGAATGCTAAGTGTTTACAAGGAGTAGTCCCCATGCAGAGAGGAAGAAACTGATGCTCAGAAAAGGTGTGTAAAGTTGACACTGTTTTCCTATAAATTCAATGACAATTTTTTTTACCTTTTCATAGCATGGTAGGAAGAGAATTATCTCGACTTACTTGTCTTTTGCTCCTACTTGCTTTTGATTTTGAACTTGCTCGAGATGCAAGCACTGCTTCTATATGTTGTCCACCGTTTTGCACACAAGTGCTCTCTCTTAATGGACCCAAGTCCTAACTGGTTTTCATCTTTGCTGCTACTGGATTGGTAACATCAGCTCATCTGTGGGTGCTCCAGCTCCATGAGAAAGAAGGGTCAGCACTCTACATCCAAGATTCAAAGCTAAGAGAATGCAAAACTGGAGCTTGAACTTGGTCCTAAGCACTTGTCAGAACAGCCTGGAAGGCTATTTCATGAGCTTTCAGAAAAAACAAAATTGTGGGTGAGTCAATTTGATCTTTTTCTCTTTCCCTTTCATCATATACTCGTGGACCTTTTTATTTTCTCTTGACATTAAACTTAATACTTCCAGTCTTTTGTACAGCATAGCCTCTTTTACTCTGTCTCAAATTATGTCACCTGCTGTGAGACTCAATTCTTCCACTTAAAGTTCTTCCATGTTCTTCTCACACAGGTGTGGGAAGGCAGCATGGAGTGTGGATTTTGGAGTTAGGTAGTCTACAGTTTGATTTCCTGCTCCACCGTGTGTTGGCATTTGAGGAATAAGCCTAACTTGATGTTCATGCCCATCAGGTAATAGATGTCTGTTCACTACCACTTCATCCCTGTGATTTCACAGCAATTTCACATGCTGGTCTCCACCAGGTGTTAATTTATTTCCATGACTTAACACAGTTTACCTTTGAAAGCCTCTAGAAAGCTCCAACACAAAGGACTCTGCTTTAGTCAGAGTTATCCAACAGACTTTTCTAAGATGACAGAGATGCTCTCTATCTGCATGTCCGGTACTTAGCCACTGGCCACATATCACTACTGAGCATTTGACAGGTGGCTGGCACAAGTGAGAAACTGAATCTTTACATTTATGTTAATGTTAATAATTTTAAATTTAAATCTATATAGCCACAAATGGATTGGGGTATAGTACGGAATACCACAGTCTTAGATGATAAAATTGATGACACTAGATGACATTAAGATGATTAGATGACAAATTAGATGACAGTAAGAGGGTTATAGGATAAATATTTATGTGGATGTGGAACTTTCCAGCACCCCTCAACTATTAGAAGTTGTACCTACTCTGTTTATTTTTCAGTTTATTCATACTATGTGACTATAAAACTCCAAAATTGTGTATGTTTAAGTATACATAAGGTTATTATTGCTACCAAGTTTTAAAAATTATGCCTTTATTACTTTCCAATTATCCAGATTGCTCTTTTATTTTCCTTTATTCAAGACAGATGCTAAAATAAATTCAGGAGAGAGGCCAGTTTAGAGTCATCATTAATTTCATTTAGTAGAATGTCTCCTCAGCCCCTACTGCTGCTGCTTTGTTTTTCTTATAAATGCAGTTTCATTCCTTTAACTCTCTTGGGGTAGGTTTAACTTGCTATTGATGGTCTGATCTCAGCCCTTTATTAAGTCAGAATCCTGCAGTTTGGAAGTTTTCCCTGGTGGAACATTTGCTTTGAATAAGGGATGCATTTCTCATATTTCTTCTCTTGGATGGGGCATCATTTAATAAATTACTGTTGAGATTTTATATATAGAAGTCTAAATAAAAACTGGAATGAAATAACTCAACTTTTTTTTTTTTTCCCAATTTATTTATTTTCAGAAAAACAGTATTCATTATTTTTTCACCACACCTAGTGCTCCATGCAAGCTGTGCCCTCTATAATACCCACCACCTGGTACCCCAACCTCCCACCCCCCCGCCACTTCAAACCCCTCAGACTGTTTTTCAGAGTCCATAGTCTCTCATGGTTCACCTCCCCTTCCAATTTACCCAAATTCCCTACTACTCTCTAACGCCCCTTGTCCTCCATGCTATTGGTTATGCTCCACAAATGAGTGAAACCATATGATAATTGACTCTCTCTGCTTGACTGATTTCACTCAGCATAATCTCTTCCAGTCCCGTCCATGTTGCTACAAAAGTTGGATATTCGTCCTTTCTGATGGAGGCATAATACTCCATAGTGTATATGGACCACATCTTCCTTATCCATTCATCCGTTGAAGGGCATCTTGGTTCTTTCCATAGTTTGGCGACTGTGGCCATTGCTGCTATAAACATTGGGGTACAGATGGCCCTTCTTTTCACGACATCTGTATCTTTGGGGTAAATACCCAGGAGTGCAATTGCAGGGTCGTAGGGAAGCTCTATTTTTAATTTCTTGAGGAATCTCCACACTGTTCTCCAAAGAGGCTGCACCAACTTGCATTCCCACCAACAGTGGAAGAGGGTTCCCCTTTCTCCACATCCTCTCCAACACATGTTGTTTCCTGTTTTGTTAATTTTGGCCATTCTAACTGGTGTAAGGTGATATCTCAATGTGGTTTTAATTTGAATCTCCCTGAGGGCTAATGATGATGAGCATTTTTTCATGTGTCTGATAGCCATTTGTATTTCTTGATTGGAGAAGTGTCTGTTCATATCTTCTGCCCATTTTTTGATGTGTTTGTCTGTTTCGTGTGGGTTGAGTTTGAGGAGTTCATTATAGATCCTGGATATCAACCTTTTGTCTGTACTGTCATTTGCAAATATCTTCTCCCATTCCGTGGGTTGCCTCTTTGTTTTTTTGACTGTTTCCTTTGCTGTGCAGAAGCTTTTGATTTTGATGAAGTCCCAGAAGTCTATTTTCGCTTTTGTTTCCTTTGCCTTTGGAGACGTATCTTGAAAGAAGTTGCTGTGGCTGATATCGAAGAGATTACTGCCTATGTTCTCCTCTAAGATTCTGATAGATTCCTGTCTCACGTTGAGGTCTTTTATCCATTTTGAGTTGATCTTTGTGTACGGTGTAAGAGAATGGTCGAGTTTCATTCTTCTCTATACACATTTTATAAGGGCCCCACATGATTTGCCTTCTAAGATAGTGAGTTCCTTATCACTGGAATTATCGAAGCAAAGGCGTGAGGTCAAGTTTCAGGTATTCTAAAGATAAGCATCTTGACTCTAAGGCCTTAGCACTTAAATGGGTTTGACATGGTCATGACAGCATATCTGGAACCTTGCCTCCATTTCTTAAACTTTGTCCAGATATAACAATCTCTCACATTGTGGTGTTTCTGATTTCACTTCTGGGTTTTCTGTTTGTTTACCTCTCTGCTGCATTTTTTCCTGGATTTCTTTCAAGAGGTCTTCCTTCACTAATCTCTTGAATGTTTGGTTCCCCCAAATCTTCTCCTCAGCCTTCTCCCCATATCTGTTCCTGTATGCTCTTTGTGAGATAGCATCTGTCACCATGGTTCCCCCTGCCCTACAGGCACTGATGACAGCTAGATATGTTCTTAAGCAAAGTTCCTCATGCAAACACTAAATAGCCTACTTAGAGGTCTCCACCTGACTGTCCAACAAGCACTTCACATACAATGTATCAACAGCTAAACTCAGTGTCATCCTCAAATCACCCAAAGTATCTATTCCTCCTCCATTTCCATTTTAGGTGGTACTATCCCATGAACAGGTACCTAAGTTAAGAATCTGGGAATCATCTTTGAATTTCCTCCTTTGGATCCCTCTTCCACCTAAAAGATCACCAAATCCTGTCCATTCTACTGCCATTGATTCATGTATTCATTCAGCAAATATTTATTACGTGCATGCTCTGGGCCATATATCTTGCTGGGTGCTGTGAGTGGAGAAGTAAATAAGACAGACACAGTCAGTGCCCAAATGAAGCAGAGAATACATTACTGAGCGATACAACTAAAATGAAACAAAACCCCACATAAACAGAAGTAATTTGCAATCCACACCACGTTGTGCGTGGGCTACAACTGACCCAGCTTCTCATGCATCCTTGTTCTCTGAAAAATTCCAAAAAATGATCCTGAATTTGTATTCGCACATAAAAAGAATATAGACACCAATACTCTGGAATTCCTTCCAAACAGATGACTGTTTATCTATGCAAATTGCTTGGAGTCTGCATCATTTGTGCACTGAAGAGTCTCTTCCTTGAACACTTACATTTCTTATACAGTTCATTTAGGCCAACCTCTAACTTCACACAAGATTCACTTTTACAATGGCACAACCTGCTTTTGAGCCATCAAGCACTGGGCAAGCTCCCACCTTCACAAGGCAGCTCACTGAATATTTAATAACTTTGCCTGTTAGAAAGTTTTCCCTGAAATTCCTCTCCACTCCTATTGTTCTGGATTCATAAAACACACCCAATATTTCTTATTTGCTTCTCAAATACTAGAAGATAATTATCTGAAACTTAGATTGTACATACCAACTTTTCTCACTTCTTTCACCTATTCCTCATGGAAATGATGGAGTCCCCAGATTTTGCACTGGCCAAATCCTCATGGCACTCTAGTCTCAAAAGTCCAAATTCAAATGTGGTATCCAGAACTGAACACAAAGCTCCAGATGTGATATCCTTGTGATTACAATGTCAGTAATGACAAAAACTGTAAATACCACTACATATTATTGGCTTCCTATGTGCCAGACATGGAAAGAACTTAATTATCTCCTTGATACTCAGTGATTTTATAGGCTGCATATGCTTACCATCTCCACTTTTCTTGACTTGGAAAGTGACATGACCTCATTGGTAGCAGATGGCTGGAAAGTGGCAGAGGCCAAATCTTGTCCCCATCTATGTGTATCTTCAAAACCCATGTTCATAAGCACTTTTTCTTCTCTTTCCTCTCTGCAGATAAAACAGGGAAAGCAACATTTCTTTACCTCTTTGTGCCTCTGTAATTTCAACTTGTATTTTATGAGAAGTCTTAATCTATAATCTTAGAGTAATGATAATAACTGCCTCATAGAGTTGTCATAAGGATAAAATGAGGAATATTAAGCACAATATGACTAGCATGAATTTAAAATGTGAAACTTTTTTTTTTTTTTTTTTGAGAGAGAGAGAGAGAGAGAGAGCAAGCAGGGGGAAGGGCAGAAGGAGAGAGATAGGATCCCAAACAGGCCCTATGCTCAGCATGGAGCCTGACACTGGGCTCGATCTCACGACCCTGAGATCATGACCTGGGCTGAAACCAAAAGTCAGATGCTCAACTGACAGAGTCACCTAGGCACCCCTAAAAATGTGAACTTTTATTATTATTGCCATTATTATGCCACATGATACTTAATAGTCACTGATAAGTGATTTAAAAATGAGATAATCTTAAGGAAATCAGAGATTTGTAGCTAAGGACAACTTCCACAGGAACTCAGAGCTCTGTTTCTGTACTCTCAGAATGTTCTTGTAACAGTCAGGATAAGATAGGCTAGTGGCCCAAACAAATCCCAATTATTAATGTTTTAACACACAAAGACAAAATGTTTATTTCTCATCTATTTTACATTTCCGGCAGGGGTTTATGGGGGCTCTGCTCATCTACTCTAGGTCCAAAAATGATGAGGACTCCAGCACCTTGTAACTTGTCACCACCCCACCCAGAATGGGTTGCCACTTGGACGGCTGCAGTGGGGAACTGTGAAAAATCTGAGGGTCAGTTTTCATGGGGTTCCTTGAGCCCTGGAGGAGAGGAAAAGTGGCTACAAATAAAATTAGAATTTTTAGATAACCCTACAGAATGTTCATTCTGGGAAGTTCTAGTCTATACTCACTATCCTGGCATTTAGTCCTCTTAGAAGTGCCCTGGTTTGCATAATAATCTAGAGTTTCCCTGAGAAAGGTGAGCCTCATCTTTCTACCTGTTTTATTAGAGGTCATTTTGTGAGAGAGGCCTTCCTCTCCACTTACCCAAAAGTAGACTCCCCTCCTCTCTCTAGCCCATCACACTCCCTTCAGACAACACAGCCCATAACACTACTTCTCTGTTTGCTTATTTGCTTATTGTCTGCAGTTCTGCTTTAAATGTCAGCTCCATCAGAACAGGGGTCTTTGGTTTCTTGTTCAGTGCTGTCCTCCCAGTTTCTAGCTCAATAAATGCTTATTAAGTACATGAAAGAATGTGTTATTATTCTCAATGTAACATTCATAATTGGGAAATGAACATTAAGGCTACATTAAATGGTAAAACTACTCCTACCTAAAATGACAACTAAAAATATCTACCAATAGCAAGTATTGATGAAAACATGGAGAAATGGACACTCTCATCCACTGCTGTTGAGAATTTAATTTGGTAAAACTACTTGGAAAATAACTTCGTATTCCCTTGTAGAGCTGACCGTGATGCTCTCTCTCTACAACCCAGCAACTCCATTTACAAGTATGTAACCTAGGGAGTGTGCCCATGGCACCAGAAGACATGTCTGCAAACATTCTTTTCAGGGAAAAAGAAAAGTTAATCCAAATGTCCATCTCTAGGAAAATATATGGATAAACTATAGATGTTCATAAAATAGAATATTAGATGGGAGTGAAAATGAAGGAACTACAGGTATATACAGGAATAACAATGAATCTAAAACATCTAATTTGTTGTTGTTGTTGTTTTAGATTGATTTTATTTGACAGAGAGAGACACAGTGAGAGAGGGAACACAAGCAGAGGGAGTGAGAGAGGGAGAAGCAGGCTTCCCACCAATCAGGGACCCTGATGTGGGGCTCGATGCCAGGACCCTGGGATCATGACCTGAGACAAAGGCAGACACTTGATGACTGAGCCACCCAAGTTTCCCCAAAACATCTAATGTTAAGAGATGAAATGTCCCAGTCACTAGACCTTGTCTCCCTAATATCTCTATAATACCAAAAGGTGGGGAGGAGGAAAAACAAAAACAAGATTCCTTTGGAAAAGCTATATATTAAATTTCCTTCTTGGAGAGCCACAGACATAGTAGTTATTAAAGGGTGTAAGGAATTCTGCAATGTAAGTTCAACTTTTTAAAATTACATGTTCGTGTTATGTATTAAGAGCAACACTAACAACCTGTGGCACATGTTTTGGAAAAATGTAATCAAATTTATGACTTCTCATCTGGAAAATTTTACAGCCTAAATGTAATCTTAGAATTGTATTAAGGCTTTGAGTAATCAGATTATTTTTCTAGCTCCTCAACAGATCTCACGGTTGACCACAGTGAAGTTGAGTGCTCAGCCAGAGCTCCCTGGTTTAGGAGATTATTTCATGGGTATTTATAACATACACATGCACTTATGTTATATCTTTACTTGGCCCTCACTATCTACAAGAAAAAGTCCAGAATCATTAACTGGAGGCCAGTAACAACCAGAATTCAGTTATCTTAAACACTTACACAGGGGCAAGTTATTTACAGAATCACTGGAAAGACTGGAGGAGCAAGTTCTAGGGTAGAACTGTGATGACTTTCAGAAAAATACCAGAGATTAGACCTGGCAAGGAGAACAACAGGAATTCCAGGAATGTCATTGTTAATCACTAGTTTTTCCATGGTCTACCATTGAGAAGCAACCACTCCAGCAGCTGCTCCAGAACTCACACCTCACTCTTCCAGGAGTTACCAGTGCTGCTACGACTGGTACCTCCAAAGCCACACCTTGTCCAAAGGATCTGAACTTTGTGGACACCCTCACAGAGCTAGTGTCTGGACCTGGGACATTCACTTATTGTCTACACATGAGCCCAAATTCTCCATGTTCATAATGCTGGTAGATACTTCAGAAGGAGCCATAGTATTCCCACCTCACTTGTGCTTTCTTAATCTTTCACAAATCCATCAGATTGGCTAAACCTATATCACATCCAAACCCTTGCTACTAAAGAAGGTAGAAAATAAGGTTTTGTTTTTTTCAGTATCCTTCTCTGTTTTTTTCAGTATCCTTCAGTATCCAGAAAGACAGGAATGAGTGGCGAGCACCACATTACCCTGCCCACCATAAGAACTTTTCTTAAGACTCAGGGAGGTGCCTGGGTGACTCAGTGGGTTAAAGCCTCTGCCTTTGGCTTAGGTCATGATCCCGGGGTCCTGGGACGGAGCCCTGCATCAAGCTTTCTGCTCAGCAGGGAGCCTGCTTCCCCTTCTCTCTCTGCCTGCCTCTCTGCCTGCCTCTCTGCCTACTTGTGATCTCTCTCCCTGTCAAATAAACAAATAAATTAATTAAAAGGAAAAAAAAAAAAAGACTCAGGGCCAAAGAGACAACAGGTAGTGAGGCAAAGGGGAAAGACTTTTATTTCCCAAAGCAGCTTAGCATGCCTTGGAGATCTCTTCAGTTATGAAACTTTTGATTTATTGGTTTAAAAACATTTTCCGCAGTGATATTTCTTTTAATGTTTCCTGTATGGTCACCACACCACATGACTTTGATTTTGGGCTAATGCTTTTTGCTTTCTTGTTAGGTCTCTACAGCCATCATAATCTCAATACAATAGGAATATTCTAGTCAACCTGTCTAAAACAATATTTTTTTCTCCATGTTTGTTTGCCTTTTTCCTTGGAAATTCTTACCTACTCCAAAGTCTCAAGATGAAGAATTGTTCACAAGGTCCAAGAAGAAAGAGAAAGGAGGTTAAAAATCAAATAGACACATTGTGAAGAGAATCAAACAATGAAGAGCAAAGGTCAAAAAAAAAAAAGAAGAAGAAAAAGAAAACTGAGAATTTATTATTATTTCAGCAAACTTAATCTAAGTTCTCAAGATTAATTTTACTGGGATGGCTGCCTTAAACTGCCTTGAAGTATGAAATGGATCAGTGTGGTCTGTGGCAATGATGTCTGACACAAAAAAATCAAAACAGAACTAACCTCAAAATGCTTCTTTTAAAATTCATATATTAAAAAAAAATTCTATAAATAAAGCTGAGTGAGGAAAAAAATCAGCTGGGTTCCATTGAAGGTTCTAAGGCTCAACATCCAAATGTATCTGATTTAGTAGGTCTGTAGTGGGGTTCCAGAATATACAACTTTAGTATGGACATTATGTATAAGAGACCTTCTATACAGAAAGGACCAATGTAGGTGGTCCCTTCATTACCTTTTGAGAAATACTGTTTGATTGTAAGAGAAAGAGTGACAATCATTTTCTCCAGCTGGAGAAAGGGCTTTTATAAAGACTGGGAAGAGCCTGTCATTGCCTCGTCAACAAAGATTACAGACTTGGTCTCACAGTGGGGTCCAAAAAGTGATGTGTTCTTTAAAATGCAGGTACCTGGACTCTGTCTCAGAGGTGCGAATCAGAATTTCTGAAGTCAGGATGGGAAAAAGGCTGTGATTCAAGTTCCCTGCATGATTAGAATGTATAATAATATCTGAAAATCACTGCCACACATAATGTAGAAGGCATTGTAACATTATTTTCCCCAGAATGCAAAAGTCATTGAAGGAGGTTCATGAGCAATGATATATTTTAGTATGTGGTGTCTAGAAATGGCCTCCTAATAATTTATTTCTAAGTAAACTGACAATCATTGAATAAAAAAAAAAATCAACCTTTCTTTCCATTTCTATGTATAAACTTGGGAATAATACAACCAATGCAGAAACTGCAATCTAAAACAATATTTTACCCTGTTGGTAATCTCAAATCCAATCTCTGGAGAATTGTTAGAAGACACAGAGAGATAATCTCTGTAGAGTTAAACTTGTCAAATTATTGCAATGATGAAAGTTGGAAGTGACATTCTATTCCCACAGTTTTTGCAAATGAATCTGTTATTCTACTATGTACTGACCTTATGAAGACATCCAATAGAGCAGATTGTCATCACCAGGGAAAATTTTCATGTTTAAAAACAAAATGTAGCATCTTTTACTCACTTGTATACCAGAGAAAAAGATCATTACAGCAAACACTTGCTGCTCTAGTTTTAAAACAAATTGAAAGAGAATACAGTTGTGTTTCAACATTGTGTTGTTTACTATGCCCATTAAAAACCCCAGATGAAATTCTGAACTTTTATTCTAGCCTTTTTGTTAAGATTATTTTGTTCTCCATCAAAACCATAAGTGTGTTGCAAAATCCATCTGCTTTCACTTAGCCTAAATGTAACTACATTAATCCAAGCTGATAGCTGCTTGTGAGTACAAAGCTGATGTCATTTATGAACAAACATCTTAGCATACTGTTTTAACAACTTATTCTTCTCAGCTTGACGAATATAAACATTTATATTACAAGGTAATTTACATGTAAAATCTCATGGCAACAGCTGATAAGGGAAGATAGAATGTTGAATTTTGGCACATAAATAAGCTTTTCCAAAACAACAAAGAGTATTCTAGTAATGGCTTTCATTTAGACAGAATACTTCACCAATTGGGTGACTAACTAGCACAATACACAAAAACATATTGGGGAAGTTTGTACCTTTTATAAATAAAAGATGAAGAATGTGTCTCATTCCACACTGATTTTGTGTGATAGGTCACTTGGACCCAGAATTTTAATTAGCTTATGTTCTAATGCCTCATTTTTAGGAACTTATGCATAGATGTATAACCTCACAGCAACTTCTGCTAGAGCTTAGGAGGATATAAAGAAGTTTGAATTTAAAATCAGGACAATAAAAATATATGCATCTATAGTTATAGGACCACAAGTGGAGTATGGCTCTTTTGTAAATGGCCAAATAGTTTTGTCCAAATCTAGAAAACTATTAATTATTTTAAAAATTTATATACATCATTTAAAAAATTATGTTAGCATTTGGATCTCAGTGAATGGGGGTGTGCAGTTGTTAGAATTCTTAATAAAACCAACTATCAGAACTGTGAAACCCATATGCTAGAAGAATTATGTTAGTAAAATATTCAATAAATGGCATCTAGGGTCTATTTTTTTTTTTTTTTAGTAAGCATTTTTCTACAAGGAGTGAAGCCTAGTATAAAGTACTAAGGTTCTGAAATGAATCAAAACTGGCTTCTAATCCAGTTTTGCCACTGGCATTATAATTACAAACTATATGCTATGTGCCAATGATCTTGTGTGGCTTTAGGAAAGTATTTTATATCTTTAAGTTACTGTTTTTTAAATCTATGAAGTAAGAATCATAATAGTAAATATAATATTTCTTTTGAAAGGCTGTGTTGTATTTATAATTAAATAAAATAACAAATGCATGCATGATGCTTAGAACAATGTTTAGTACAGCACAAAATTTCAATAAAAGGGAGAAAAAATATAACCAGATTTTTTTAGGATTAACCTGGGACCTGTTCTTTAAATGTAATAGTTTAGAGGAAATATAAAGATAGAGAAATTACTGCAAAATAAGATAGTAACAATAGGAGGCAGAAGAAGTTAGTGAAATTTCAAAAAAAGAGAGACCCGCTAATTAGAAAATAAAAATGTCTTATTCTAACAAATGTTGATAAAGGCAGGGAACAACCAAATAATTATATACGCTGTTGGTGGAAGTGGAAATTGGCAAAACCAGTTTGGGTAATAATTTGACCTTATCTCAAAATGTATAAAAAATATACAGACCTCTAGATCAGTAATTTTATTTCTAGACATATGTTCTAGAGATCCTTTTATATATGTATACCTGGGACAGAACAAGGATGTTCATGGTAGCCATACTCATTTAAAAAAACAAAAACAAACAAACAAAAAAAATGAAAACCAAAAACAATCCATAAAAATAGTTCAAACAATAAATTATTAAAATCCATAATAAGGAGCACTATAAAGAAGTGAATTTACATTGCTGAAGTTTTGATTGTGATGTCTTGCTCTAAAGATTGTTGGGTATTCTTCTGGTTGGTTATTAAGTAACTTAGAGATAAATTTGATTCCCTTGAGATCTTTTTTGCTAGGGTGGATCTAAACTGGTTTTTAGTTTCGGGGTAGTTCAGCAGCAGAGAATACATTCTCCTCATGCTCAAATGTAACATTCATCAAGGCAGACCACATTTAGGACTACAAAACATATCTTAACAATTTAAAAAAAAAAACTGAATCAATAATTAATAACTTTCTCAAACAAAAAGAATCATGCTCACAGTTTCACTGGTGAATCCTACCAAATATTTTAGGTAAAAATTAAACCAATTCACTATGATCTTTTCCAGATAATAGAATCAAAGGGAACATTTCCTAACTCATCTATGATGCCAGCAAACTCATACCAATCTCAGATAAAGATATCAAAAGCAAAAAACCCTACAGATAATATATTTCATGAATATAGGTGCAAAAATCCCCAACAAAACATTATCAAGTCAACTGCAACAGTGTGTAAAAAAAATCATACATTCTGATCGAATGGGATTTGTTCCAGGTAGGCAAGGTTGTTCAATATTTGAAAATCAATTACTGTAATCTGTCACATCAACGGGCTATAGAAGAAAGGGCGTATGATCATATGAACATATGGAAAAAAAGTTTTGACCAAATCTGTAATGGTTAAAAAAAAAGAAAAAGTTTCAACAAACTAGGAGTAGAGGGGAATTTCTTCAACTTGATAAAGTATATTTACAAAAAGCCTATACCTAACATCATACTTCATCATTGAATAAGGAACAAAGCAAGAATGTCCCCTCTTACCACTTGTATTCAACATTGATTCAAAGTCCTACTGATGTAATTAGGCAAGAAAAGGAAATAAAAGGTAGGGAAAGAAAGGAAGATTTATTTTCTTCCTGGAAAGGAAGAAATAAAACTGTCTTTGTTTGTATATAACACTTGCTATAATCTATATAGAGAAAATCTGAAATAATTGACCAAAAAATCTAATGGAACTAAATGATGGTGATAGCAAGGTTGCAAGATACAAGATTAATTCACAAAAGCCAATTTCTTTTCTACATATTAACAATGAACAATTGGAATTTGGAATTAAAATCATAATATCATTTACATGAGCACCCTCCAAAATGAAATGTTTTGGTATAAAACTGACAAAATATGTACACGATTTATATAAAGAACACTATAAAATTCTAGTGAAAAATATCAAAAATGTCTAAATAAATAGATAAATATTCCATGTTTGTGGATAGCAATAATCATTATCATGAAGATTTAATTCTTCACAGCTTGAGTCAATGAAATCTCAATCAAAATTGTATCACCTTCTCTTCTGGGTATTGACAAAATCATTCTAATGTTTAAATGGAAAGTAAACACCTCGAAAACCAACACAATATTGAAGAAGAATAAGGTTGGAGGACTGACACTACCCAATTAAATTCCTACTGTAAAGGTACAAGAATCAGAACAGTGTGATATTGATAAAACATAGACAAATAGATGAATGGAAGAGAATAAAGAACCCAGAAATATGACCACACAAATATAGTCAACTGATCTTTGACAAAGGAGCAAAGGCATTTCAAAGGAGAAACAATAGTCCTTTCATCAAATAGTGCTGGAACAATTATAAATCCATATTTAAAAAAAAAGAATCTAGACTCTGATCTTGTGTTTTTCACTAAAATTAACTCAAAATGAATCATGGGCCTACATGTAAAATTAAAAATACAAAACTTCAAAAAATATATAAAACTTCTACAAGATAGAACATAGGGGAAAAATCTGGACTGCCTTGTGTTTAATGATGAGTTTTTAATACATTAAAGTCCATAATTAGTAAGTGAGAACTTCAGCCTGAAGTAGACTTTGCCACCTTACTGGGGAGCTTTGGAGCAGAATCTGCCTATTGGAGGCACCCTATGTTGGGTAGAAATGGCCCGGACCAAATGTCCCTTCATACTCATTCTTTGGCTGGAAACTGCCCAAGAAAACCCAGTTTTTTTGTTTTTTTTTTTTTTTTTCCAAGGAAAACCCAGTTCTTGACTTGAAAGCTTAGGCAGATGTTAAAGGCACTAAACAGCTAGAGGCTATCAAATAACTGTACTTCCTGTAATGAAATGGCAAGTTCTTCTTGGATGAACATCCAAACATGCACCTTTGTGGCTGCCCTGGGTATGTTGCAAGTGTCAAGAACTGCCCATCAGAATGAATAATATGCTTGAAAATGTCATCCAGATCTCCCAATTCACAGCCTAGTTCTTTAGTTCCTAATTTCTTTTATATCCCAAGCACATATCTGCCAGGCCCATATGGGGATCTTTGTCAACATATATTTGTCTTGGCAAATATTAGACTTTCTATCCTGAAGCTAATTATCAGAAGAGCAATCTTTGGCTGGGTATCCCAATGGCTAATCATCTCACCAGTATCGTTAGTATTATCCACACATTGGCTAGTCTTCTCTCTAATTACAGTTTAAATGAGTGCAATTTGGAACAAACCCTGAGGAATATTCATTTCAATTTTATGTGCAAATAGGTATTTTTCATGCAATTTATTTTTGTTTTGAGTTTCATGCCCCCATATCCAAAGATAGGCTCTAGTCTTTTTTCTAACTGCTCTGCAGTTTAATTCTTTTTTAAGGATATAAGGATAATAAACTTAAAACATCTATGCATTATTTTTCTCTCATAGTTTCCATTCATGAAGCTTTTTATTGGTTGTAATTACAGCAAAGATGGAATCAGATGGACCTTCGTTTTTAAGCTCCCTCTCCTCTTCTGCCCTCATCAAGTCCTTCTTTCAAAAATTCTATTTGTGGTCTTTTAAATATAATTACATTTTCTTTTCTAAAAAAATACAAATGGACCAGAACACACCAGTCATTGCCTAAAACTTTCTTTTACCATTAAAACCAAATATTACACATGAGCTAGAGAAAAGGTGGGTAGAAATAACAATGGTTAAAGTCTAGGGAAGACAAAGAGAGTCTGCACTTTTGTTGATTTAGGATAAGGGACTCTGCTTATGACATCATGTAACTATGCTTGAGAGCTTTAGGAATATTTGCTCAATTAGGCCCAACTGATTTTTATTAAGGATAGCATTGGGAACAGAGTGGTCAAAATGGGTAGAACACAGATGAAGCCCAAGCCCATGGTTTCAGAACAGAATATTTGTTCTGTCCACATTCAGGCTGGAACTATAAAATAGGAGAAGTCACATGCGCCCAAGACTAAGGATCTCTTTTCTCATTGTACTTTGGAAATGTGATATCTGCCTTGAGTGCTGCTTGATTTCTACTGATAGAATGGGAAGAATTGTGCATTTGTTATTGGTAGATGATAAAATGATGATCACAGAAATGATTGATTTTATTAATCTATTTATTCTTCAAACTATTTAATCCCCACCTTCTATGCTTGGCTTTGTTCCCATCCATATTCCTAAATTTTGAATTTCTAGTTCTAAGTTCTGAAAACTCTAGGATTAGGAAGCCAATCTTAAACTTTCTTTCTAGATTTCTCTGTACTTCTGTGACCCTTTATTAGGCTAAAAGTTGGACATTACTGTGATTGGGGTCCTCTTTGGCCTAAATCTTACCCTTTTCCTGTCTCATTCAATTAGAAAATGAAAGCTTTAATCTTATATATTCCTCAAGGGTCAACTCAAACCATATATTTTCCAGAAAGCCTTTCCTGGTTAATTTAAGCATATATGGCCTTTTCTTTTTAGAACTGGTTCTATAGAATCTAACACTAAAATGTGTATAAAGTTATCATTCTCCCCTGATTGTTTCATGAACTTAAATCCTACTTCAAACATTTGACCCAGAGATTAATTTATTTTGTACACAAAACCTGTTAGTTTAAGTTAACTAAAGTAGAACTAGTTTTGAAGGATTTCTTGAAACGCCCCTGAGATAGTGGTTCTTAACAAGAAGGACACAAGAGGTTCTGCTTAAAGAACTGCCTTAAAAGACCCAAGCTGCCTAAGGCCTCTCTTCAGAGATTTTATTTCAATAGATCTGAGGTAGAGCTCCTTTGGAGTCTGTATCTCAAAAAATTCTCCTCACACAGTAAATGTGTACACCCCTAGATAAAAGCTACCACTTTAAAGCTGTTGGAAAACACTGATATGGTTTCAGTTGCCAGAGTGAATTCTGACTAAGATCGCCATATTTCACAAAAATGTCATATTAAATAAAAATACAGAACACCCAGTTGAATTTTAAAGTAAACAATAATTATTTCTTAGTATAAATGTGTCCAAAAAATAGTATGACTTGTACAGTAACCCTAATCTTGACTGACACATAGGCCCATACATATATGAACATTTACATATGATACACATATAACTGTAAATCCGTGGACACAAGAGGGACAATTTAATTATTGTGTCAAGGAAAAAGATTTTTCTTAGGCAAATAAAATAAAATTGGAGCATTACCTCACATTATAAACAAAATGTAACCCCAGGTTGATTAAATTTGGAAACAAAACTTTTAAATTTTAGGAAAAAATACAAAAGGATATCTTAAGTCTTCAGGATAGGTTTAGGTTCCTTTACCAAATACATGAAAGTGGTGTTCCAAAGAATACTGATAAATGTGACTATATTAAAATTAAGAATTTCTGTTCAACAAAGGGCACTATGAAGAATTTGAAAAAACAAGGATAAAATATCAAATCTCCTATGTTCAGTAAATGATTAGTAATCATTATGTATAAAAAATTTTCAAAGCACTAAAAAACAACCCAATAGAAAAACGCAGGCATAAAGATGCAATTCAGAAAATACAAGTTGACAGAGAATAAATATGTGAAAATATACTTATTCTATTATTTTACAGTAATGATAGAAATGGAAATGCACAATAATAGTTGATAATAATTAACAGTAATATCATTTTATGTCCAGTAGATTGGCAAAAATTAACAAGTCTGACAAGATGAAATGTTGATGATGTGGAACAATTGAGATGTTAGTGAGAGTGTATATTGACAAAAAAAATCTTTTAGAAAAATAAGGTCACATTACATTGTAAAGTTGAAAATTATATTTTATGATCCAAAAATTCCAAATCTAGGGATAGAGCATAGAGAAACCCCTGCTTTATAGCTCAGAGAAACTTTTCTGTCACTAGGAGACATTTTCAGAAATATTGGCAATAAAGAAAATACCATAGTGGGTAATTGCATCACAGCTACATGAACCAACATAAATGGATTTGAGAAACAGAATATTAAGTAAAGAAAGAAAGAAACAAAAACAAAAACCCCACAAAACCCAAACAATCTCAGAAGGTTATATTTAGTATGATACTTTTTTAAATGTGCAAAATAAATAAAACTAAATAGGTATTTTCCATATTTGATAAAAAAATTATTGGGAAAAAAGACAAAGGGATTCAATGTAAACTTCGGGGTGGTGGTTACCTTTTATAGGGAGGCCAAAAATGAAATAAAAGAGTAAGAGGTGCTCTTAGATAGATAAAGTGGTATCAGTAATGTTCTCAGTTGTGTACTAGAATCATGGGCATTCATTTTTTTAAATATATGTGTATGTTAAATGTATTCTGTTCTATTGATCAGATATCCCAATAAGGTAACAATAAATAAACTGACCTCCTTTGTTACCATTTTTCAATTTTGTTAAGAAAGAGTGAGCTAAAAAGAGTTTTCAACTCACAATAAGAAATACGTTTTTCATTGTTATCTAATACACACACATAGGCACACATTCCTAAAACGAGGCACACCTCACATTTTTGTATGGAACAATACATCCTTGGCAATGCATTCTGAAATTGTTTATTCTATTCTCTTCTTTAATACTTACACAGCCCACTCAAATAGATTTCATGAACCACTATTGGCTCATGACCCACAGTTGGAAAAACACTGCACTAGAATTTACTAGTTTTGCTGTCTGTTAATAAATACTATTTAAGCAAAGTAATCTGCTGTCTAATAACTTTAAGAAATTATAGGTCACGTTGGTTTATTGTGATAGCCCCCTTTATTCTTAAATTGCTTCTATGTTAACAGGCAATGTGATTCTCTGGGTAAAGGCCTAGTATTCAGTTTCCAAACTTCATTGATCATGGAGCAATCTGTGGAACTATCAATGTACAGAACATGCTCAGGTAGTAGTCTATCAAGATAATATCTCCTCTCAGTCTCCTTCCATTTCCCTATCTCAAAATTCTGTTTCACTTGTGATTTTGCCAAACACAACACTAGTAGTGATTAGGATGCATGAAGCATAGCATTAAAAATACACTTAATTGAAAATGGTGAAAAGCAATACTATGACCATCCACCCATAAAAATCTTGGTGTCAAGAACTCTCTCATCTTCACAAAACATCCAGTGACACTCCAAATCTCCTCTCATTAAACCTAACTTACCTGTAGAAACAACAACAAAAAAGATATCATTTCAAAATATCTCATTCAATTTTGGTGTCTATTCAATGTATTGATTTTTACAATAGTTATCATTTTCTGCCTTTTAGTGGAAATCTGTAAGGGTTCATTGATCTTAGTAAAATAGACTTTTGTGTAAGGACTGTTTATATCGTAATTTATATGGGATAATGTGCACTACGTTCCAAACAACTGACTTACAAATGACTTACAAATGCGTTTTGGAGAGAGTCATCAATAAACTTGGGTCTGCCTAATACTCTGGAATCTTAATAGATTAAGCCATTACCAATGATTAAATTCCTTTATAAGTATTTCATTTGGGGGAGGTGGGGAAAGACCTGAACTATATAGGTTCAGGCATGTTGTCGCAGTTGGAGAAGACGACATTTCAGGAGTATACTTCTTGGTGGAGACTCCAAAAGAAGGTGAGAGGTAATCAAAAACAAATAGTATATTTCATTTTACCTATTTGTTTGTTTCCTACTTTATTTTATAGGAGGAAAGATCCTGCTTCAAATAGAATATGAGATGATTCTTATTTTCTGCTACATGGGGAAGCAAAATGTTTACCGTTTGGAGGCTCTGGGCTAGTTGCTTTAGGGTCATTGAAATTTCATAAGTATGTCTTTTCTTATAAGTTTTGACTTCAGAACCTTGATTTTCTGAGCAACCATTTTTTTCTCCCCCCAGCTTAGTGGTGTGCTAGCCCTGGAATTACTGGCTCAAGAGAGCTGATTATGTGCATCTCTTCCCAATTTGGCTTAGAGTCAGCTATGTTGGAAATATTTACATCACAGAAATTATTAAATGCTACAAATTGGTTTCTTTTTCCTCCTCCCCTTCCTTTTCCTCTTTCTCCTCTCCCTCTTCCTCCTCTTCTTCTTCACCTTTTCCTCCGCTTTCCCTGCCCCTCCTCCTCCTCCTTCTTCTTTTCTTTTTTTTCTTTTCTTTTTTTTTTTTTTTTTTTTGGTAAGTTGGTTTGCCAGCACCTAATTGTCTGACATTGACCACCTACCTGCATTACCACAACTGTGTGACATTGTGTAAGTTACTTATTTTCTCTGAACCTCACTTTCATAGAAGAAGAATAATCCCTTCTCCTCCCTTCTCCTCTCTTCCTGGTCCACAGCGGCAACCTGAGGTTGCAGCAAATATCTGTGCTTATGCTTTGTAGAGGGCAAAGAACCATGAAAATAAGCCTTACCATAATCTGAATCCATTCTGCCTCCTTTGTACCTAGTCCTGCGCTTCACCCTGTAAAGTCCATCCTTCTATTTAGTTCTCATTGTGACAGACTGTTACTTTGGCAGCTCCCAGTGGGACATGTCTCAAGCTATTTAAGACCATGTGTCATCCCCTGCCATTGGTTCTACGCTAATCTGTGTGACAGACCTTGATCAACAGAATGAGACAGAAGAGACGCTATGCCAAGTCTTGGTGGAGGTAGTAAGGGCCTGGAAGCTTCTTTCACTTCGAGCCAGGCAAAAATGTAAGACACTGCCATGCTGTGAAAGGAACTCAGTTAGACCCGTGGAAAGGCTAAGTGAAGAAAAACAGAGATGCTTCACCAGCTATCCCATCAGCTAGCAGGCATGGGAATGAAGACGCCATCTTGGGGGCTTCAGCATGAGATGTTCCATGTGAAGCAGAAAAAAACCATCTGCGCCAGTCCCTCCCTAAATTGCAGAATTGTGAACAAACAAAATAAATTTTTTTTTTTGGTTATTTTAAGGCACTAGGTTTTGGAGTGGTTTGTTGTTCAGTGTATAGATCATGAAAACACACATCAACCTTCAAACTAGAAACATCATCTCCAGAGATGGCAAGTAGCTTGCTCAAGGTCACCGAGCAAGGGAGTGCTGGATTTAGGCTAAAATCTCAGATTCCATACTCTAGTTCTGTGCTCTCCGCATTACTCTATTCACTAGTGAGATTTCGGAGATTTCAGAGAATACCTAAAATCTGGATTGCACAATGAACTTCATTTCACAGTTATCTTTCCCAGTTGTGAATAGTTGAAGATTACACACTGCTGCTGCTTAACTGTAGACTTAGGAGGATACATGAAAGAGACAGACACTGAGAGGGCTATACTATAGTTCTAGACTAGTTGCATTTGTCAGGATTCTCCAGAGAAATAGAACTAATAGAGTATATATATGAGTTTATTTTAAGGAATTGGCTCATGTAATTATGAAGCCTGGTGAGTCCAAAATGTGTAGAGTGGACCCTCAGGCTGAAGACCCAAGGAAGAGCTGATGTTGAAGTTCAAGTCCAAAGGCCTTCTGCTGGCAGAATTCCCTCTTGCTCAGGAGATGCTGGTCTTTTTTTCTATTCAAATCTTCTACTGATTAATTGAGGCCCACCTGGAGGACAGAGGCTAAAGGGACAAGAGGATACTTTACTTAAAATCTGCCAATTAAAATGTTAATCTCACCCAAAAACACCCTCACCAAAGCAGCCTGGATAATGTTTGACAAAATATTTAGGTGCCATGGCCCAGCCAGGTTGACACATGAAATTAACTATCCCATTAGTCATTCTCCAGCTGTAAAGCCTGACACCAGTCACTTAATTTTTCTGAATCTCAGTTCTTCTGTAATATGCCAGGCATTTTCATACTTTCTTCACAAAGTCATGCAGATGACAAAATGAGGTCTCAGTCCCACAGCGGCACACTGGCTAATTTATGTGGTGATGGATATGGGACATGCGAACACAGGCTTGTGAGTGAAGCTTTTAAGACGTTGTTCTAGGAAGAAAATACCACTGTGAGGGACTCTCTTGCTTTGTTTCTCAGGGCTCTTCTGTTGGAGAAAGGCAGTGTGAACACATCAGGAAATCCCCCTAAATACACAGATTGCATTACAATGCGGTGTCATGATGGCCCTTTTTCATAAAGCGGGCTCAATATAACAGTGTTTCTTTTTTTCTTTTTTTTTTTTCTTTCTTCCCCTCAAACATCTTTCTTCAAAGAAGAGGAAGGGAAAAAAAGCACCTCATTCATTCAAATTGCTTTCCACTTCAAAGTGTATGTGACTAAAAATCTGGTTCCAACCTCCCCAAACACCCTATTTCATGCTAATGAAATTAGCATTTCATTCTAACTGCCTCTCTTCTGAGACTGTACATGGACTCTGCCTTTCACTCAGACCCTCACCTGTCTCCTCTGATCAAGGTCCCTTGCTGGTCTTGGCCCTCCTGTGCCCCAGTGACTTCCATCCTCCATTTACAAACTGAGACTCAAGAATTCCTGGGACTTAATCTATAGGGACTAAAGCTTTGATTCTTGCAAAAATGAAAATCTGCAGGAGCTCTGGCAGGATGAAGGAGCCCAGAGAACTTTAATTTAACACTACTGGGGGTATGCATGTGTTTGTGTGCATGTGTGTATGTGTATGTGACTGCAGTAAGAATAAATGATCCCCTTGCACATGAAAAAGGGACAAGAGGATGCAAAAAATTAAGACAAACTTTTATCACTTGAAAATTTCACTTAAAATTGGCCCTTCCCTGAGCCTGGAGACCTAACTGAGGGATCTTTATTCCAGTGCCTTGGGAAATCCTGGAGGCAAACACTGTCACATGGGAACCAAAGATTGTTCACATTCTTTTAATATGGGAAAGGGAGACCCAAAGGTGTTGGAAGAGTGTTCATTTTTGGTGGAGTAAATTCCTTACTGAATGGGCCTCCTGCTGGCTTTATAAGTTATGTGTAGTTGAACCATTCACCGGCTAAGAAAAAGGAGTCATCTGGCAAGATTAGCTTGAATTCCACCCTGAACTTTTTTTAAATTTAATTTTATTTTTTTCAGTGTTCCAAGATCCATTGTTTATGCACCACACCCAGTGCTCCATGCAATACGTGCCCTGCTTAACACCCACCACCAGGCTTACCCATCCTCCCACCCCTCTCCCTTCCCAAACCCTCAGTTTGTTTCTCAGAGTCCACAGTCTCTCATGGTTCACCTTCCCCTTTGATCTCCCCCAACTCACTTTTCCTTTCCTTCTCCTAATGTCCTCCATGTTATTCTTTATGCTTTACAAGTAAGTGAAACCATATGATAATTGACATTCTCTACTTGACTTATTTCACTCAGCATAATCTCTTCCAGTCCCATCCATGCTGATACAAAAGTTAGGTATACATCCTTTCTGACAGAGGAGTAATATTCCATTGTATATGAACCATATCCTATTTGTCCATTTGTCTGTTGAAAGGCATCTGGGCTCTTTCTGCAGTTTGGCTATTGTGGCCAATGCTGCTTTGAACATTGGGGTACAGGTGGCCATTCTTTTCACTGCATATTTACAATTGTAAATACCCCAATTGTACTGCAATTGCAGGGTCTTAGGGTAGCTCTATTTTTAATTTCTTAAGGAATATCCACACTGTTTTCCAAAGTGGCTGCACCAACTTGCATTCCCACCAACCATGTAAGAGGGTTCCCCTTTCTCCACATCCTCTCCAACACTTGTTGCTTCTTATCTTGTTAATTTTGGCCATTCTAACTGGTATAAGGTGGTATCTCAATGCGGTTTTGATTTGAATTTCCCTGATGGCTAATGATGATGAACATTTTTTCATGTATCTGTTAGCCATTTGTATGCCTTTTTTGGAGAAGTGTCTGTTCATGTCTTCTGCCCACTTTTTGATGTGATTATCTGTTTTTTGAGTGTTGAGTTTAAGGAGTTCTTTATAAATCTTGGATATCAGCCCTTTGTCTGTACAGTCATTTGCAAATATCTTCTCCCATTCAGTGGGTAGCCCCCCCTTTTGTGTTGACTGTTTCCTTTGCTGTGCAGAAGATTTTGACCTTGATGAAGTCCCAAAAGTTCATTTTTGCTTTTGTTTCCTTTGCCTTTGGAGACATGTCTTGAAAGAAGTTGCTGTGGCCAACTTTGAAGAGGTTATTAGCTATGTTCTCTAGGATTTTGATAGATTCCTGCCTCACATTGAGGTCTTTTATCCATTTTGAGTTTATCTTTGTGTATGGTGTAAGAGAATGGTTGCCCTGAACTTTTAAAAAGTGTTGCATGTGCTCTCTCTCTCTCTGGGTGACTTTTAGCTGCAGGGAGGAAGGTTTTCCTGGAGGACGTTCAATGGTCAGCAGAAGAGGTATAATAATAACTAAGATCCTTTTAACAATTATCTGAATTGATTCTCAGTTGAGTCTCGTACTAATCTTGGAAGGGAGGGAGGACAAAATGTTGGTTAATCTCACTTCCAGAGATGTTAAGTGCCTTGCCCAAGCCAAGAACTGCTAGACCGAGAATTTAAAAGTATCTAGTGTTTGTTCAATTTTTCCATTAAAACTTAGGCAGAATTAAAAAAATCAAAATAAAAATTAAATGTGAGCAAAAAAAAAAAAAACTTAGGCAAAGGACAGAGACTGCAAATAAAAATTCAACTGAAAGTGAGGAGTAAGCATTTCATTAAAAATTCTGGCTCTGGTAGAGAAGGAAAAAAACGTTCAGTCCCTTAGATACCACTGTGGTAATATTATAAATCATGCACAGTGTACTGGAGAATTTAGGGTGATTTCTTAGCTTCAGTAGTTATCATGGAAGCACATATTTAAAATAATAGTGATATAAATTTCATTTGCATACACACACATACCATTAGATTGGCAAATTAAAAAATTCCATAATACAACATGCTGAAAAGAATAAGATTATATAGAAACTGTTACACAAGTGGGGGTATAAATAGATACTAGATACAACTATGTTGAAGAACAATTTGACAATATCCAATAGAATTGAAGATGTACATACCCCATGACCTGATAATTTCATTCCTAAGTGCTTTCTCTGGAAAAATGTCTACATGCGTTCATAAAGCAGCATTTACAGGACTGTTCACTACAGCACTGTTTATAGTGGTTGAAATTGGATTTTAAAGTTGGAACAAACCTATGGACATTCACTTATTGTTTTATCCATCTGTCCCTTTATCCATCTATTTTGTGTGTGTGTGTGTGTGTGTGTGTGTACAATGTGCTAGATAAGATTCTAGGTTTTGGATACACAATAGTGAACAAGATTAAGAAAATGACCTTGTCCTCATTTATATTTTGGTGGAAATAAGCAATAGGCTAAGAAAGAAATATATGATTTTGGTAAGGGAAAAGTTTGCTATGAAGCAAATCAAAAAGAGTCAGGACTTAGAAGGCACCTTGGTTGAAGAGGAACATATTTTAGATGTATTGGTCACTCTGGCAGTCTTCTTTGTTAGGACAACATTTAAGCAGGTATTTGGCTAAATTTGGAAAGGGAGCACTTGAGTAAAACACAGCCATCCAAATGCCTCGAGAGTAATACGTATTAGGGAATGAAATCACAGGGACACAGGCTCTGTGGTGGGAATGTGTTTTTGGTAGTTTTTAAACCTCAAATGTGTTAGAGGATAACCATAGATTCAGGAGCAGCAGAGGATAAAAACAATTAAAATAATTAGTAAATGGAATTTTTCAGTATAGTATTCAGCTCATCTCAATAAGTAATGCAAGATGACAGAAAAGGAAAATTGTTCCCTAAATCAAGGTTATTATGGAAATGTATCAAGAATATCAGTGACAACTGCCATTTAATAACTATTTAAAATGTGTTCTACTCTGTGCCAACCTTTTTTCAACTATCAATTCACTTATTTGTTTATAACAAATGTAATTGTTTGTAAGAATCTTTAATGTGGGTACTAGTACCCTTGCTTTACCAATGAAGAAATTACAGTTTGAAATGTTTAAGAAACCTGCTTAGTGTAAACTAATTAGCAAGCAGCAAACACAAAATTTGAACCCAGCTCTGCCTTTATTATAGGCTCAAAGCCAATCCATCAAAAATCCAGGATGTTGGTGTTAAAAGACCAGTTTTGTTTCTTGGCAAGCCGGATAACCACCATTTGGACAACATCTATTTTGACTCTCATTTCTCCAGAGGTCATCTATCCAGCCTGTTTTCTTAAGCTGACCATCTGCCATTCCTGGTCCAAGAAAGGCCAAAACACAGAGCTGAAAGGTAGATTCTCTCTAGGGTCTGAACCAATGTTCACAAGGCTATCAAATTGAGAATGGCTGAGATGCTGCCCCATGTTACATTCAATCTATTCTCCTATAAATTAAGAAAGAATCCATAACAAGCAGTCCCCAATCGTTGGGCAGGGAGAACAAGAATGACAAATCAATTTTATTCCAAATATTCACTGCAGTCACTTTGAGAACAGAATTGAGAATGATTCTGAGACTTATACAGAATTCTGTTAGTAGACAGAACAGGTGGGACAACCTGGTTAATGAACTCAATCTATTGGCTCTGTCAATGACCACTCCAGCAGGAAAAAAGCTTGGGATATCTCACATTAGATATTCTTGGACATGTGATGCACGGTTATCCTGTAAACCAAACTCAGTTTTGCTCCATTTGTGATCTCATCTTCTGCATCTCATCTTCTGAACCCTCCCAAATACCTCCTTGAACCTTCTTCACAGGTGGATTTTATTCAAACCACATCTCTTGTCCCTTTGATTATTGTTTTCTTCATCTGTCCACCACTTTTCTTGTTATAGCAGCAAGGGAATCTGTTGTCTAGGCAACCAGCATGATGTCTGTCCTGGTTCAGCTTTGTTGAAACTTGTGTATGCCTGGAGGGGACTCTTGAAGTGCTCTTGATTCACCCTATTCCTAGGCTACAAGGCGTGGCAAAAGTGAAGTGCCCCTCCTTTCTATCAGATGGACAAGTGCTCTATCACCAATCACACCACATTCACCGTAAGTTCCAGTAGTGCATCTTTTTATTTTCAGTATCTCAATATAAAGTTAAAAGTTTTACAGCCCTCATATCATACCTCAGATCTCCTACCTTATCCAACTGTGGATTATAATTTTATAACTTTATATATTTAAATGGATTTTATTAGTACTTCCTGTATCTGATACAATTCTTTCCTCTGATACAGAAGATTCTCATTCTGACTAAAGTTTCCAGACACACCACACTAAAAACTTCACAGGTTCCATCTTCATTAGAATGACATATTTGGAAAGACCCTTAGGATCAACTATGATTACACCTTCATTTTATAGATAGGGAAAGTATGGGCCAAAGGAGAAGGCCAGGGCCTAGAAGCTACATTAGAGCCATGGTCATACATCGCAAGACTAGTCATTCATTAATTTGTGTATTCTTCTAGTCATTCAGAATATATATTCACTGTGTGCAAATCCCTATTCTAGGTATAAATAAATGAATGATAAAAAAATAAATAAACAAAAGATCTTATCTTTGAGGAGCACTTAAACGAAAACAACCCTCCCAAATACCTCCTAATCAGGAAGAAAACCCTGAAAGGCTTAGATCTATTCTGGCCAAATTTTAGGTTTGAATATCCACACTTGCATTCAAAAACCAAAATTAAGGTCACAAGATGTGAAGTAAGGAGTTATAGTTTTATTCTCATTTGAGTCAATAATAGCTAGATTAGACAATTTTCTTGATCCTACTGATCTTACCTATAAAGCAGCAGTTTGGGACAAAATCATCTTAAAAATACCTCTTATAAATCTAGAGAATAAGGATTTCCAACAGAATCACATGGGAAACCTTAAAATAATTAGAGATATCCAGATTCTATACTGGTTTGATTGAATTATAAATCATATGGATGAGGCCTTGGTAGTGGGAAGGGTTTCTGATGAGTCTTTGACACCAGGTTTTGATCATCATGAGTGCCCCTTGACTGACTGCTTCTATACTAACTGCCTCTTATTTATAATTGTTTTTTTCATGTGTCTGATAGCTATTTGTATGTCTTCATTGGAGAAGTGTCTGTTCATGTCTTCTGCCCATTTTTTGATATGATTATCTGTTTTGTGTGTGTTGAGTTTGAGGAGTTCTTTATAGATCCTGGATATCAACCTTTTGTCTGTACTGTCATTTGCAAATATCTTCTCCCATTCTGTGGGTTGCCTCTTTGTTTTCTTGACTGTTTTCTTTGCTGTGCAGAAACTTTTGATCTTGATGAAGTCCCAAAAGTTCGTTTTTGCTTTTGTTTCCTTTGCCTTTGGAGACATATCTTGAAAGAAGTTGCCATGGCTGATATCGAAGAGGTTACTGCCTATGTTCTCCTCTAGGATTCTGATGGGTTCCTGTCTTACGTTGAGGTCTTTTATCCATTTTGAGTTTATCTTTGTGTATGGTGTAAGAGAATGGCCGAATTTCATTCTTCTACATATAGCTGTCCAGTTTTCCCAGCATCATTTATTGAAGAGACTGTCTTTTCCACTGTATATTTTTTTCCTGCTTTTTGGAAGATTATTTGACCATAGAGTTGAGGGTCCACATCTGGGCTCTCTACTCTGTTCCACTGGTCTATGTGTCTGTTTTTATGCCAGTACCATGCTGTCTTGGTGATCACAGCTTTGTAGTAAAGCTTGAAATCAGGTAACATGATGCCGCCAGTTTTATTTTTGTTTTTCAACATTTCCTTAGCGATTCGGGGTCTCTTCTGATTCCATACAAATTTTTGGATTATTTGCTCCAGCTCTTTGAAAAATACTGATGGAATTTTGATCGGAATGGCATTAAAAGTATAGACTGCTCTAGGCAGTATAAACATTTTAACAATGTTTATTTTTCCGATCCAAGAGCATGGAATGGTCTTCCATCTTTTTGTGTCTTCTTCAATTTCTTTCATGAGTGTTCTGTAGTTCCTTGAGTACAGATCCTTTACCTCTTTGGTTAGGTTTATTCCCAGGTATCTTATGGTTCTTGATGCTATAGTAAGTGGAATCAATTCTCTAATTTCCCTTTCTCTGTTTTCATTGTTAGTGTATAAGAAAGCCACTGATTTCTGGACATTGACTTTGTATCCTGCCACGTTACTGAACTGCTGTATGAGTTGTAATAGTTTGGGAATGGAGTCTTTTGGGTTTTCCATATAAAGAATCATGTCATCTGCGAAAAGAGAGAGTTTGACTTCTTTATTGCCAATTTGGATACCTTTATTTCTCTTTATTGTCTGATTGCTGTTGCTAGGACTTCTAATACTATGTTGAATAAGAGTGGTGAGAGTGGGCATCCTTGTCGTGTTCCTGAGCTCAATGGGAAGGCTGCAAGCTTTTTCCCATTGAGGATGATATTTGTTGTGGGTCTTTCATAGATAGATTTTATGAAGTTCAGGAATGTTCCCTCTATCCCTATACTTTGAAGCATTTTAATCAGGAATGGATGCTGGATTTTGTCAAATGCTTTTTCTGCGTCAATAGGGAGGACCATGCAGTTCTTCTCTCTTCTCTTATTGATTTGTTCTATCACATTGATTGTTTTGCGAATGTTGAACCCTCCTTGTAACACAGGGATGAATCGCACCTGGTCATGGTGGATAATCTTTTTAATGTGCTGTTGGATCCTGTTTGCTAGGATCTTGTTGAGAATCTTAGCATCCATATTCATCAGTGATATTGGTCTGAAATTCTCCTTTTTGGTAGCGTCTTTGCCTGGTTTGGGGATCAGGGTAATGCTGGCTTCATAAAAAAGAGTCTGGAAATTTTCCTTCTGCTTCAATTTTTTGAAACAGCTTCAGAAGAATAGGTGTTATTTCTTCTTTGAAAGTTTGGTAGAATTCCACAGGGAATCAGTCAGGTCCTGGGCTCTTGTTTTTTGGGAGGTTTTTGAACACTGCTTCCATCTCATTACTGGATATCAGTCTATTCAGGTTGTCAATTTCTTCCTGGTTCAATTTTGGGAGTTTATAGTTTTCTAGGAATGCATCCATTTCATCTAGGTTGCTTAACTTATTGTTCTCTAATATTAACTGTTATGAAAATTTTAAAAATTAACAAAAATTTGAACTATTTTGGGAAAAGCCTGAATGTTTGACAGCTATGATAAAAAGGATTATCAAACAGTTTTTATACTTGCTTAATTAATCAAATACAGTGCTACAGCCATGGTAAAAGTAAATCACTACAATTGATTTAATGCTCATTTAATCAATCAACGATTCACTGCAGTGAACAACTTCCTGAAACCAACTAGTTAGGAAAAGCTTTTTACTTTTGAAAGTCAATCAAGGGGGCACATAAACTTCCTTTGTATATCTTTCAACAGCAATCTCATCTAAGTAATCATGCTTCTAAAACTGATTTTAATCTGCTCAGTCCTGCTAGAAGTCCAGCAATGCCTGAATAGCATTCATTCTGAAACACCACCTAAGGCCAGAAGTCTGTTTTGCTTGGAGAGACTGTACTTGATGAGCATAGCTCTCCCTTACTTAAATAAGCAATAAATTGAGCTTTGTGTTTTCGGTTCAGATATTGAGTAGTGATATTATCTTTAGGCAATTCTGGAGGTACCATCAAGATTACTGTAAGTTTTCCACAGAACCACTGGATCAATAAGAGTATCCTTCAGTTTTCTTGTGCAAATCCCATTAGCACCTTAACAGTATTTTGAACTGTATGTTGTTACATTGGGTTTTCACAAATGACTTCATTTTGTTATCCTAGGATTTGCAGCAAACAAGGAATGTTTTATATAATACATTTTGAGTTTAATTTGGAGACCTTTTGATTTCAAAGTACACCATATATATATATACATATATATGTATATATATGCAAATTTTTTATTTCAAGGTATATACTATATATCTATCTATATATAGATATACACACATACACATACACAGACGCAATGTGTGTGTGTGTGTGTGTGCATATATATGTTTTATGAACATATGGACATATGGCTGGGGTTCTTTTGTCCTGGATTGTCTTCTTTCTGTTGAATGTACAAGCACATGCTCCATAAATAACAGATGAAGGCATAGGCTTGATCAGTCTTCAATCCATCTTGCCAATTCATAAAAATAGGTCTTTTAAAAATTTTAGTTTATTTTATTTTCTAAGGTACACACTTATGTTTTGATCACACAGTCCATTCCTAGCCTCTGTATGTCTAGGGAACCCAGAATTATTCATAAATACACATTCTTAACCAACCACAATGGGCTTTTTCTTATCTGTCATGAGTTGATCTGTAGCAAAGCCATGACCTGCTCTGGGCAGAACAGCTGCTTCCCTATAAATTCTCATAACATTGATTTTTGGGCTTATCTTGGTGAATGGCAAAATTATTTTTACTATGAATAACAATAGCTATTATGTGGAACTTTTTACATGTCAAAATGTAGAGGTGTTTCAGAAAAAAATAAGAAGCAAGAAAATCAATCATTCGATAGTCAGCTTTTTTCAGCTTGTATGTTGACTTCAAATAAACAAATTGCTGACTTTACAAAAATGTCTTAAAAAGGCTCCCTTCTCACTCCTGTTCAACTTTTTGAAATCCATACTTCTCCTTATCTATCATATCTCATCCTCTACTGCCTTCTGTTCCTTCTTCTGACCTTCTCTCTCTGCTGCCTGTTGAGGGGGTGAGGAGGTTGTTCTCAGGAAAGGAACAATCACACTGCACACCATCTCTTTTAATTCCTACATGAGAAGGCAACATATAAAAGTTGCACTTAGTCTAGAGAGAAGTTAAGGGGCACAATTAATATTTCTCCTAAGCCCAGAGGTTTGACCAGAATTTGAAATAGAATTCAGGATTTTACTAGGTACTTATTGTCCTGGATGGTCATAGCTGTCCTCGTTTCTTCACTAAATTGTTAGTTCTTGAGATAGGGAAGACTTCTAAAAGTACCAAGGAGGGAAAGACCAGTGGGGAATTTAAATAGCTCTGTTATGCTTGTTTTTAAAATGGTCCTTACAAGACAGACAGACAGAAAGAAAGAAAGAAAGAGCAAACAAACAAAAAGAAAGAAAGAAAGAACTACCCAAAAGCGATTTTAGGAGGCTTTCTCTTAGAATTAGATTGCATAAATAATAAAAACTAGGGGTGCCTGGGTGGCTCAGTGGGTTAAAGCCTCTGCCTTCGGCTCAGGTCATGATCTCAGGGTCCTGAGATTGAGCCCCACATAGGGCTCTCTGCTCAATGGGGAGCCTGCTTCCCTTCCCCTCTCTCTGCCTGCCTCTCTGCAGAGGCAGAGAGGGTAGACACAACAGTTTCAGAAAAGAGGAGCTTGGTTTCTTTTTTCATAAATAAGCTCAGACCTGAATTAGGGGATTTTATCAGAAAAATAAAATGTGTAATTCTCAATTCAGAGTATCTTCAACATGTAACTGAATATTTCCAAAGATTTGTAGAGAGTAAACAAGCTAGAAATCTAAACATACTTCAGTTTAATAGATAGAATTTACCTTACAAATGGAAATTCTGTATAAAATGTATTACAGAATAATTATCATTAGAAGTCTTAGGAAAATATATGGGTATGATTAATATTTCCATATTACTTGAGACTGAAGAAATAAATAATTAGCTTTAATTCCAGAATTCTTATGGGGGAAAACCTCATGTACTGAGATAGAATAATTAGTACAGAGCACATAAGAACCCCAATCAATTTTTCTCAGATTATCATAAAATTATTTTTTGTATTTATTAATGTGGTAGGCCATAGAGCTATTAACTCAATCACATGTTACACTTCAAAGACCCACTGTTATGTCTTGATCCAGGACCCAAGGCTCCTTTTTGACTCAATAATCATAGACTCAGCTAAAATATTCAAAGTATCTTTAGATTTCACATTAGTGTCACCTTTAAATCTGCTGATATCACATGCAACATAATCCCTATTCCTAACTCATAATCACCAACATTTTTTTTTGCTAGACAACTACCTAATTATGAAATATTATTACTTTCTCTCAATCTAAGAACTCTCCTACATTTACCTAATGAAAGAAAATGTATTGATTGTGTTTCCATGGTTCAAGAAGTACCTATGACCAAAAGTACCTTTTGGACTCTCCCTTAAGTCTTGACTAAATACAGTTTTGTTACTAGGTCTTACCTTAAAAATAAAAAGGGATAATAGCAAGTTAGATATGCAGTAACTAGTCTCTTGTAGAATCTAACCCCTTGCTGGAAACCAAATTGATTCAAATAACTAAACAATGGTTCTGTCCAGAACACATCAAATTGTTAAAAATAAAAAGGTAAATATATTTTTTGATATAACTTTGAAATAATTTGACTAGCTTAGGATGATGTCAAACTAAGAAGCTTCCTTCCCCCCAAAAAATTGTTATTCTCAAGGTGGAGGCTTATAGTAAAAGAGAGAACATTAAAGTTCTATAAAATATTTAAGCATACCAGCATGCTAGCATGCCTCCCTAAACATAGTCCTTACATGTGAACCTCTTATAATACAAAGACAATTCCATGTTAAAATTAAAGGATTCTCCTGGAGACAAAAATTTTGAACCAAATTCTAAAAGAAATACTGGAAGCAAATCAGTTTTAAGATCCATAAGAATTATGCCTAACAAAGCCAAGAGGGCTGCTTTCCAGCACTAAATGAAACCTCAAACAGATACTTGGCCAAAATCTACCAGGAGATATGTCATAACAGAGGAAAATTGTCCACACTATAAAGCACTGATGAGGAAAGTTTTCTAGAAGATGTGGCCGATCCATGCTATACCTATAAATAAGAACTATAAAGATTAGATGTGGAACGGAAGTGATCTAAAAGATTTTATTTGATTGCTTCCTGCTATATTCATACCATCATGGATATATGTTTCATTCTAATGTTTATTTTCTGAATGGGAGAAAGCACTCTATTGTCAAAAGTCATTTCACTCACTGTGGCTAAGAAAACATACAAACAACAAGAACAAACTTAAACTTTGTATTCTTACATGTGGCATGACAACTTGCGTAGACAGGAATTGAGCACACTTTAGTGACAGATACTTGTGAATTACATATGGCTTTGCCCCTTACTCTGAAATAGTACTGTCATTATCAGCTCAAGGCTCTGAAAACATGGATGGGATCTTCTCAGAATTGCAGAATTTGTGACAATTAGAATCTTTAAAATAAGTGTCTCTGGAGAACCACCAGAAACAATTGGTCCATGTAAGTCCAACAGCTAAAGCCGAGTTCATTGGAACAAATTGATGGTATAAATAATCAGTAGGAAAGAATATCACATTCTGTGTACCTTTTTTTCACTATAGTTTTGGTCATATATACCTATGCACTAGTTCTAGTTTATATGCTTAGAACTACCAGAGATAGAAGATTTTCAAGAGTTGAAGAAAATTATTTTCTTAATAAAGCCTATAAGCTGTGGTCCCAGAGTGCCATTTAGTACCTTCTCATAATGTTTAGTTAAATTTGCTCATCTTACAGTTTTTTGATGTCCATCCATTTCCTCAAGTCTTAAGTTCTTCTGTGTAGTCTCTGTCAAAATAAATGACTCCACAACTAATTCAAAGACAAAAGCAAGATGAAATCGTACTGATCACATTTGAACTAAAAATAATACCTTATATGTATACTGTATATAATATATATTATATACTATAATACACATCTTTTATAGCCCACAGTTCATAGCACGGTGTCTAAAATCTATTTTTCCTTTTTTAAAATTTAAATTCAAATTTAGTTCACGTATATTATATTATTAATTTCAGGGGTAGAATTTAGTGTTTAATCAGTTGCATATAAACTCCCAATGCTTCTTAATGCCCATTACCCAATTAGCCCTTTTCCCCAACCACCTCCCCTCTAACTCCCTTTGTTTATTCCCTATAGTTAAGAGTCTCTTATGTTTGTCTCCCTCTCTGTCTTTATCTTATATGATTCTTCCTTCCCTTCCCCTATGTTTATCTTTTTTTATTTCTTAAATTCCATATATTAGTGAAATCATATGGTAATTGTCTTTCTCTGACTGACTTATTTCACTTAGCATAATACACTTTAGTTCCATCCACATCATTGGAAATGCCAAGATTTCACTCTTTTTGATGGCTGAGTAATATTCCATTCCTTCTTCTTTATCCATTCATCCATGGATAACCATTTGGGCTCTTTCCATAGTTAGGTTACTAGGGGCATTGCTGCTATACACATCAGGGCACATGCTCCTTCAGATCACTATTTTTGTATCCTTTGGATAAATAGCTAGTAGTGCAATTGCTGGGTCATAGAGTAGTTTCATTTTTAACTTTTTTGAAGAACTGTTTTCCAGAGTGGCTGTACCAGCTTGGATTCCCACCAACAGTATAAGATGGTTCCCTCTTTTTCGCATCCTCACCAATATCTGTTGTTTCCTGACTTCTTAATTTTAGCTATTCTGACCAACATGAGGGGGTATCTCTTTGTGGTTTTGATTTGTATTTCCCTGATACCAAGTGATGTTGAGAGTTTTTCCATGGGTCTGTTAGCTATTTATACATCTTCTTTGGAGAAATGTCTGTTCATGTCTTCTGCCAATTTCTTGACTGGATTATTTGTGTTTTGGGGTGTTGAGTTTGATAAGTTTTTTTATAAATCTTGGATACCAGCCCTTTATCTGATATGGCATTTGCAAATATCTTCTCTCATTCTGTAGTTTACCTTTTAGTTTTGCTGATTGTTTCCTTTGCTGTGCAAAAGCTTTTTACCCTGATCAAGTTCCAATAGTTCATTTTTATTTTTGTTTCTCTTGCCTCTGGGGATATGTCTAGCAATAAGTTGCTGCAGCTGAGGTCAAAGAGATTGCTGCCTGTGTTATTCTCTGGGATTTTGATGGATTTCTGTCTCACATTTAGGTCTTCCACCCATTTTGAATTTATTTTTGTGTATGGTGTTAGAGAGTGGTCCAGCTGTATTCTTCCTCATGTGGCTGTCTTTTTTTCCATTGGATATTCTTCCCTGCTTTGTCAAAGATTAGTTGACCATATTGTTGAAGTTTCCTTTCTGGGTTTTCTCTTCTGTTACATTGATCTATGAGCCTGTTTTTGTGCCAATACCATACTATCTTGATGACTACTATTTTGCAATACAGATTGAAGTCCAGAATTGTGATGCCTCCATCTTTGGTTTTCTTTTTCAACTTTCCTTTGGCTATTTGTGGTCTTTCCTGGTTCCATACAAATTTTAGAATTGTTTGTTTCAGCTCCGTGAAAAATGCTGGCATTATTTTGGTAGGGATAGCCTTGAATGTGCAGATCCCTTTGGGTAGTAAAGACATTTTAATAATATTTATTCTTCCAATCCATGAGCATGGAACATTTTTCATTTCTTTGTGTCTTCCACAATTTCTAGTTTTTAGAGTACAGATTTTTTACCTCTTTGGTTAGGGTTACTCCTGGGAATCTTGTGATTTTTGGTGCAGTTGTAAACAGTATGATTCCTTGATTTCTCTTTCTGTTGCTTCATTTTTGGTGTAGAGAAATGCAACAGACTTCTGTGCATTGATTTTATATCCTGTGACTTTGCTAAATTCCTGTATATGTTCTAGCAATTTTTTGGTAGAGTCTTTCTGGTTTTCTACATAGAGTATCATTTTGTTTGCAAATAGTGAAAGTTTCACTTCTTTGCTGAATTGGATGCCTTTTATTTCTTTTTGTTGTCTCATTGCTAAGACTAAGACCTCTAGTACTATGTTGAACAGCAGTGGCGAGAGTGGATATCCCTGTTGTGTTCCTGACCTTAGTGGGGGAAGCTCTCAGTTTTTCCACATTGAGGACAATTATTAACTGTGGATCTTTTGTATATGGTCTTTATGATGTTGACGTATGTTTCTTCTATCCCTACTTTGTTGAGGGCTTCTATCAAGAAGAGATATGGTAGTCAAATGCTTTTTCTGCATCTATTGGGAAGACCATATGGTTTTTATCCTTTCTTTTATCGATGTGGTGTATCATCTTGATTGACTTGTGGATGTTGAACCACCTCTGCAGCCCAGGAATAAATCCCACTTAGTTGTGGTGAATAATCCTTTTAATATACTGTTGGATCCTATTAGCTAGTATCTTGGTAAGAATTTTTGCATCCATGTTCATCAAGGATATTGGTCTGTATTTCTTTTTTATTGGGTCTCTGTCTGGTTTAGGGATCAAAATAGCGCTGGCCTCACAGAATGAATTTGGAGGTTTTCCTTTTATTTCTATTTTTTTAACAGTTTCAGAAGAAAAAAAAAGAATATTAATTCTTCTTTAAATTTTTGGTAGAATTCCTCTGGGAAGCCATCTGGCCCTGGACTCTTACTATTTGGGAAATTCCTTATTACCGATTAATTTCTTGCTGGTTATAGGTCTGTTCAGATTTTCTATTTCTTCCTGCTTCAGTTTTGGTAATTTATATGTTTCTAGGAATTTATCCATTTATTCCAGATTGCCTAATTTGTTGGCTTTCAATTGCTCATAATATTCTCTTATAATTGTTTTTATTTCTGTGGTGTTGGTTGTGATCTTTCCTCTTTCTTTCATGATTTTATTTATTTGGGTCTGTTCTCTTTAATTTTCTTAAATTTTAAAAAGATTTATTGTTTATTATTTACTTACTTTACTTACCTACTTATTTTAGAGAGACAGAGAGAGATTGAGAGAAGCAGAGGGAGAAGCAGACTCCATTTTGAGTGTGAAGCATGACACAGGGCTCAATTCCAGGAACTGAGATCACAACCTGAGCCAAAACCAAGAGTCAGATACTTAACCAACTGTGCCACTCCATTACCCAAGGGTCCTTTCTCTTTTCTTTCTTATAAGTCTGGCTAGGGGTTTATCAATCTTGCTAATTCTTTCAAAGAACCAGCTCTTAGTTTTGTGATCTGTTCTTCTATATATATTATATATACATATTTTTAAAATATATATACATATATATTTCTTAATATTTTATTTATTTATTTGACAGAGAGAGAGCAAGTGAGCACAAGTAGGCAGAGTGGCAGGCAGAGAGAGAGGGAGAGCAGGCTCTCCACTGAGCAGGGAGCCCAATTCAAGGCTCAATCCCACGACCCTGGGATCATGACCTGAGCTGAAGGGAGCCTCTTAACTGACTGAGCCACCCAGGCACCCCTGATCTGTGCTACTTTTTTAAAAAATTCTGTATCATTGATTTCTGCTTTAATCTTTATTACTTGCCTTCTTCTGCTAGACTCAGGTTTTTATTTGTTGTTCTTTTTCCAGAGGTGTAAAGTAAGGTGGTATATTTGAAACTTTTCTTGCTTCTTGAGGAAGGCCTGTACTGCTATATACTTCCTTCCCTTTTAGGACTATCTTTGCTATATCCCAAAGGTTTTGAACATTGGGTTTCATTTTCAATTGCTTCCATGTAACTTTTTAATTCTTTGATTTTTTTGACTGACCCGCTCATTTTTTAGTAGGATTCTTTAATCTCCATGTATTTGTGGTCTTTCTAAATTTTTTCTTGTGGTCGACTTCAAGCTTCATAGCATTGTGGTCTGAAAATATGTGTGGTATGATCTCAAACTTTTTGTACCAGGTGAGGCCTAATTTGTGACCCAGTATATGATTTATTCTGGAGAATGTTCCATGTGAACTTGAGAAGAATGTGTATTCTGCTGCTTTAGGAGGAAATGTTCTGTATATATCTGTTAAGTCCATTCAGTCCAGTGAGTCATTTAAAACCCTTGTTTCCTTGTTGGTCTTCTACTTAGATGATCTGTCCATTGCTGTGAGTAGGGTGTTATTATGCTATTAATGTATTATTGTATTATTATTGCAATATTATAAATGAGTTTCTTTAAGTTTGTTATTAATTGATTTATGTATTTCAATGCTCCCAAGTTAGGGGCATAAATATTTACAATTGTTAGATCTTCTTGTTGGATAGACCCCTTTATTATAATATAGTGTCATTTTTTATTTCTTATTATAATCTTTGGTTTAAAATCTAGTTTTTCTCATATAAGCATGGCTACTCCAGCTTTCTTTTGATGTCCATTAGATAAATGGTTCTCCATGTCCTCACTCTCAATCTAGAGGTGTCTTTGGGTCTAAAATGAGTCTCTTGTAAGCAGCATATTGATGAGTCTTGTTTTTGTTTGTTTGTTTTTATCCATCCCAATACCCTATTTTTAAAAAAGATTTTATTTTATTTATTTGATAGAGATCACAAGTAGGCAGAGAGGCAGGCAGAGAGAGGGTGGGGGAAGCAGGCTCCCTGCTGAGCAGAGAGCCCAATGTGGGACTCGATTCCAGGACTCTGGGATCATGACCTGAGCTGAAGGCAGAGGCTTTAATCCACTTAGCCACCCAGGTGCCACCACTGTTTTTTGATTGGAACATTTAGTCCCTGTACATCCAGAGTATTTATTGAGAGATATTAATTTAGTTTCATTGTATTACCTATAAACTTGCTGTTCCTGAAGATTATCTCTGTTCCTTTCTGGTGTTTGTTACTTTTGGTCTCTCTTTCTCACTCAAAGTGTCCCCTCTAGTATTTCTTGCAAAGTTGGTTTAGTGTTCATGAAATTCTTTAGTTTTTGTTTGTTTTTTTAAACTATCTCTTTTATTCTGATTGACAGCTTTGCTGGATAAAGTGTTCTTGGCTGCATATTTTTCTTATTTAACAAGATGAACATATTATGCCACTCCTTTCTGGCTTGCCAAATCTCTGTAAACAGGTCTGCCGCTAGCCTTATGTGTCTATGCTTGTAGGTTAAGGACTTTCTTTCCTTAGTTGTTTTCAGAATTTTCTCTTTATCTTTGTGTTTTGCAAGTTTCACTATGATATATTGTGGTGTTGGTTTTGAGGAGAGTTCTCTCTGCCTCTTGGAATTGGCTGTTTCCAGCCAATGGTTGTTTCCTTGCCCAGATTAGGGAAGTTCTCAGCTATAATTTGTTTGAATAAAACTTCAGCCCCCGTTTTCCCTGCTCTTCTTCTTTTGGGACTCCTATGATATGGATATTATTTCAATATATCACTGATTTCCCCAAATCTGCCTTCAGACCTAATAGTTTTCTTTTCCTCTTCTTTTCATGTTCCTTATTTTCCATAATTTTATCTTCTATATTGCCTATCCTCCCTTCTGCTTCTTCAGTTCTCACAGTGACTATATCCAGTCTGTTTTGCATCTCAGTTATTACATTTTTATTTCAGCTTGACTAGTTTTTATGTCTTTTACCTCTATAGCAAGGGTTTCTCTGCTGTCTTCTATGACTTTTTTCAAATCGAGCTAGTAGTATTATGATTGTTAATCTAAATTCTTGCTCAGATATATTGCTTATATCTATTTTCAGCAAATCCCTGGCTGTGATACCTTCCTGACCTTTTTTGGAGGAAGAATTCCTCAATCTTGTCATTTTGGCTAAGTTTCGACCTTTTGTGTGTTATGAAAGCTTGTTATGTTTCCTGTAACTCAGAAGAATGCTATATTAAAAAGAGGTCATACACTGTCCAGTGCCTGGCACTTCAGAAAATTTTTCTGGTGTATGCTGTGTGCACTCTGCTGCTCAATTTTGGCTGATTTTTCTCACTGGTCAGTCCTCTGCAGAGTTCCTCCTGGCTTGCAGTGAGGAGTACTTGGACATTTATCCAGGTGTGCTTTGATTTATTTGTTTAAAAAAGCCTGGGGAAAAAGGAAAGAAAGAAAGAAAAGAAGAAAGAAGGATAGGAAGAAAGAAAGAAAGAAGAAAAGAAAGAAAGAAAGAAACTGCTCCCAAAAGAAAAGGAGAAAAATAGGTAACAACAACAAAAATCCCTCTTTTCCTCTCTTTAATAAATATTCAATAAATATTTCCTCTCAAATAAATAAATAATCTCTTTAAGAAAAGGGTAGGGGGAGGCTGAGTGATGCAGTCAGTTAAGTGTCTGATTCTTGGTTTCAGCTCAAGTTGTAATCTCAGGATCAAGACCCACATTCAGCGTGAAGTCTTCTTGAGAATCTCTCTCTCACCTCCCACTCATGCTCTCTCTCTCTTTCTCAAAAGTAAATAAATAAACCTTAAAAAATAAAGAAAAAGAAAAATAATGAGCCTAACTCCAAAGAAAAAGAAAGGAAAACTAATAAAGAAAAGGAAAAGAAAAAGAGAAGACTGATCACCAAAAAAAAAAAAAAAGAAAGAAAAAAGGAAAAAAAAGAGAAAAAGAAATGAAAAGCAAACTAAATAAACACACACACACATAAACTGTAAGCCTGATTGCAAAGAAAAAAGAAATTACAAAAAAGAAGAATTAAAAGAAAAATACAGCTTGGTCCTATTTCCACCAGAACTGAAGGGGATGCTGTGAAGCACTGTATTATCAGTAGACTTGGGGCATGTGGCCAGCTGTCTGTGTTGCTCTTCTCAGGGAGAGGTCCTCCACACTGGCTCAGAGTCACTCTTGCTCCTGTAAATAAATAAATAAATAAATAAATAAATAAATAAATAAATAAAAGCACTTTCCAAGCACAGGGCGAGGAATTTGATGTCAGGGGCTCCCATTTCCACAAGGGGCCGCTGTGTTACTCTCTGAAGTCCCACTACGTTGGTAGCAGGGATGAAATGGTAACAGCAGGCTTTTTTGTCCCAGGACAAGGGAATCTCACACCACCTGCTCTTCAAGAAGCCCTCACAGAAAAGCAAGGGCCATCAGTGAGCCCAGAGCCCAGGTCTCCTATGTTTTGTCTTTGGCCAGGGGCTGGAATTCAAAACTCCAAAACTTAAAGGAGCCAACATTTAGATCCGCTCCCTTCACAGTGCTCTGATAAGTGCCCTTCCCTCCCAGAAGAACAGATCCCTGCTTGCACAGGGTGCGGATTCTATGCAGTGGCACCACGAAAAGCAGTGACCAGGTGATCCAGTCTCTTCATGCACCTTTGCTGCCAACTAAAGGCTATTTTATGGTGCCTGCAGTGTCTTTTGTCCTTGGGGAGGCAATATACCCTCTTCCAAATGTACTCCAGGAAGGGGAATGATCTCTCCCAGTGCAACCTTGAAGATCCCTACACCACTTTGTGCATGTGCCCCACCACCATAGCCTCCTTCTCTCCAGGACTGTATGATATATTTCTCTCACATGGAAGTTGAGCCCTTCCAAAATGTCTGTGCTTGAGCTCCACTCACTGTTTGCAAAAGCCTACACCACTCAGTTCCCCTAGCTCTCCAATATGTGGTCTAAGAGAGTGTCTCAACTCCTCTCTCCCTCTATCCCTATTCTTTCCCCATGGCAAGAGTTCCTTCCCCTCTATAGCAGAGCAACTTTTCTCTCCCCCAACTCACTTCCATGCACCTCGCACCTGCCACTCTGTCTCTCCAACTGTGGAAATCCTAATTCACGGATCAATTTCCTGGGTGTTCCAAGTGATCTAACTTCAGTGCAGTTGTGTGGAGGGATGAGGAAAGCCCAGGGTCCCCCTACCTTTCCACCATCTTAACTCTTCCTTCTATATTTATTGACATGGTTCAAGTTAGTAAAACACAGTATCCTTCCTAGATCCTGAATATATAATGTCCTAAATGGAGAACAAATGAGTTCATTTAGGATACTTTATTGCCAAAAATAAAGATTGATGGAAGCATCTATAAAGCGGAGTTGAAAAAATAAAATTGGCTGGGAACAAATATGTCTTGGTTAACAGGTTGTTAGTGAGAAATCTAAGTAAGGGGAATGTGGTGTTTTTTGTAATACTCTTAGAAAAGAAAAAAATATATTTTTTGAAAAGAAAAGAAGAAAATCAGAAAAATATCACAGAAATGTCATGGGGGAAAATATATTTGAAAAGGCAAAGAAGTTAGAATAGCTAAAACAATTTTGGGAAAAAATGGGAGGAGTCTGTCTACCTGTCTACCATCAAGACTGTGGTATTGATGGAGAGATAGACATATAGATCAACAGAACAGAATAGACCCAAACAGACTGGAAATAGACCCACACAAACAAATCTGATTTTTAAAAAATGTTTTATTTATTTATTTGAGAGAGAGAGAGAGCATGAGAAGGAGGAGGGTCGGAGGGAGAAGTAGGCTCCCTGCAGAGCAGGGAGCCCCATGCTGGACTTGGTTTTGGTTCTCCATGATCATGACCTGAGCCAAAAGCAATCTAACTGATTTTTGATGGAGGTGCAAAAGAAATTCAATGTGGGAAAAGCTGCGAAATGTAAGGCTAGGCAAAGAGTTCTTAGATTTAACAACAAAAACATAATGCCTAAAATGAAATAAAAAATAATAAATTGGATTTCATGAAAATTAAAACTTTCACTCTGCAAAAGATATTGTTAAGAGGATTAAAAGGTAAGCTCTGGAGTGGGAGAAAATATTTGCAAACCACATATCTGACAAAGGACTACTATCAATAACATATCAAAATTCAACAGAAAAAAAGCAACCATCCAATTAAAATATGGGCAAAAGACATCAAGAGACATTTTAATGAAGAAGATATACTGTACAGATGGAAAATAAGCTCATGCAAACATGTTCAATATCATTAGTCATTAGGAAAATTCAAATCAAAGCCACAATGAGCTATTACTACATATCTACCAAAATGACTAATTAAAAAAAAAAATAGTGACAGCCCTAAATGTTGGTGAGGATGCAGAAAAACCAAGCCACTCTACACTGCTAGTGGAAATGTAGAATGGTAGAGACATTCTGGAAAACAGTTTGCCAGTACCTTAAAAACTAAATATACAACTACCATGTGATCCAGCAATTGCATTTATCCCAAAGAAAATCACACACATACCAAAAAAAAAAAAAAAAAAAAAATTCCCCAAAGACCTGTATATATATGTTCACAGTAGCTTTAATCAAAATAGCCAAAAACTAGAAACAACCCAGATGTCCATCAATGTATGAATGGTTGGACCATCTGTAGTATATCCATACCATGGAATACCATTCAGCAATAAAAAGCCACAAACTATTGATATATGCAAAAACCTGGGTGAATCTCCAGAGAATTATGCTGAGTTTTAAAAAGCCAATCCACTACGTTTACATACCGTGTGATTCCATTTATACAACAGTCTCGAAATGGCAAAATTATAGAAATAGAGAACAGATTAGTGGTTGCTAGTTGTTAAGCTCGAGGTGGTGGCTGGAGAGGAGTGAATGTGACTGTAAAAAGGAAACATTGGGAAAGTTTATGATGATGAAAATATTCTGCATCTTGGCTGCATCAGTGTCAATATCCTGGTTTGATATTTCATTATACAGTTGATTCCTTGAACAACATAAGCGTTTGAGCCGCTCAGGTCCACTTGTATGGGAATTTTTTTTCGATTGATAAAATCCAGTACTGTCAATATATTTTCTCTCTCTTATGAATTTTTTAAATCACACTTCCTTTTCTTTAGCTTTTTTTTTTTATTGTAAGAACACACCATATGACACATGTAACATGCAAATGTGTGTTAATCCACTGTGTATATTCTCATTAGGCTTCTGGTCAATGGTAGGATATTAGTAGTTTAGTTTGGGGGCAGTCAAAAATTGAAGGTGGATTTTTGACTGTGCTGGGCGTCGGAACCCGACCCCTGTGTTATTCAAGGGTAAACTGTAGTTTGGGAGGTGGTTAACATTAAGGGAAAATGGGCAAAGTGTAAAATGTATTTCTGTATTATTTCTTACAATTGGGTATGAATCTGTAATTATCTCAAAGTAGAGTTTAATTATTTTTAAATCAAAAAGCATTCATTGCCTACCAAAAACTGTGTCTTTTTAGAAATACTATCATCAGAATGGCTTATAATAGGGGCACCTGGGTGGCTCAGTCAGTTCAGCGTCCAGCTCTTGATTTTGGCTCAGGTTATGATCTCAGGGTTGTGAGATCAAGCCCCTTGACAGACTCCATGCTGGGGAGAGGGAGTAGCCTGCTTGAGATTCTCTCTTCCTCTCCCTCTGCCCCTCCCCTCTACATGACCGTGCTCTCTCTCTCTTTCTAAAACAAAACAAAACAAAACAAAGCAAAGCACCAGAATGGTTTGTAATCAAGATACTTTTCTGGTTCTTTAAATCAGAAAGTTTAAGGAGCCAGAATCCTCTATTACTCTCAGCTGACATAAAAAAGGGCACTTGTATCAAGGCATGCCAAGTTCAAGCCCTACGTTGATTTTGGACCTCTGAGAAATGGATATCTTATTCTTAAAGTAGGGATAATAATATCTATTTCATTGAGTTATTATAAGAACTGCATGAGATCAAATACACAAGCACACACCTGTATGCTATTGTAATAAACTTGCTAATTCCAAAGTGCTTAAACACACACACACACACACACACACACAGAATCCTACTGTAGCTCATGAAGCTATGTGCATTTTTATGTAACCGTGTATCTGTGTCTCGGTGTGAGATTAATAATATAATATCACTGCTATATAGGTATAGAAATGGATATTTCAGGAGTAGTGATTGTCAGAATAAATGACTTTCTTTAAAAAAAATGCAAGCACAGATTACATTGCCTAGTAAACTATGAGGGTTCAACAAATGTGAGTTCCCATCTCTTTCCCATTCTGAGTAATGGGGACTCTTACTTTATTTTGTAAGTAAAACCAGATACAAGAAGGAGAGCAATGGCAGGTCATGTCTGCAGTACAAATTGCCTTGCAGGGAAAAAAAAAATTAAGATGAGTTACCAGCATGAAAAATATTCTTTCCAACAGAGTTCAAAGAGACTCAGAAATGGTCTCCATGGGGAAAGCTTCCACTAACCAGGGGAACATGAAAGAGAGACAACAGTAGTGTCCTGAGAAGGTAATGGCCAATTTGACCTATTATGTGTTTACCACATCAAGTTTATTTGTTGTTCTTATCACAAGCCACTAAGGAGGTACTGGGGGTGAAGGAAGACCATCCACTTTACAGCCATTTCTTCTAGGTTCTTTCTTTTGCCAACTGGCCCTGACAGAATGTTTCAAGCAGTGATAGACAACCTCTTTTGCCCTACAGCCTTCCCTAGGATGGAAAGCAATTGAAGGTAATATATATTTGGAATTGGAGTTGGTGAGGAAAAATATCAGACAAACCTAAGGTGCAATAAAAGAAGGTTGAAGTAGGAACATCAGAAAATTAATTTCCTGGCTCCAAGTGTTATTGGATGGTAGTTTAGCAATCCGCCTGGGACTGGTTAGGAGCTCATCATGGGAAATAGGAGAGCCGAGTGGTTGGAAATAGCAAATGATGAATCATAGAAAGATGTCTGAACATCTTAGTAACCCTGGGAAGCCTTGCTTGCCCGTTTCTACAATGCAGAAAATTTTGTTGCCCACTGACAAGCTGCCTCAAACAAATCAGCTTCTCTGGAAAGCTTATTTGCATTTTAATGGGAGAAGCGGGGCATCTGCCCCTGGCACCAAGTACCTCCTCCAGCCTCCTTGAGGCTGTCCTGAAAGCTGCCTGTGGATTATGGCTTCCCTAGATCCTGCCTTTCCAGTAAATTCATTAGAACAAACTGGGCAATTGCAGATTTCAAACTGAATGAAGACTTCAAAAAATTGTTGCTTACAAGTTTCTCTTCTCCCAAATCAGAAAGAATTGCCTACAGATCCAAGATACTTTATTATTGTCAATAATCAACTTCATGTATTTGTTTAACACATTAAAGTTTAAAAAGCACTTCTGCACAAGCTATTGCTTTAGATCCACATAAAATCCTTTAAACCGGGTGGGGCATATGGTATCCCACAGACAATCATCCACAATGAGGAAACCTGGACTTGAAGAAAATGATTGTCTAATGCCATCAAAGAGCAAAGTCAAAGCTAGAGAATTTTGACCCCCTAAATACCACTGATATTGAATCAGCAGCCAAAAATACCTAGACATTTTGAAGATGTGGATTTTTTTCATTATTTTTTTGCATTTTTCTTCCCAGTGGAGAAGGAGACTTAAGATGGTTTTGGTTGTGATAGCAGTGCACGTTAGCAGGTACTTGTGAAAGTATAGATCCCAGCCCTGCAAACCTTCCATCTGGGTTGGGAATAGGTGTACAATTGTGGAATCATTTATAACCCTCAAAGGGGATATCTGAGTATGTGTTGAAATGTGTTAAGAGACATTAACTGCCAGTGAAATTCTACCTAATTACGTGTCATTATGAGCTATAGTAGAAGCAGAAGATTATGTGGTAAAGACCATTATAAGCAAAGACTTACAGGATGAATAGGACCTAAAGATAGAGCAGGAAAGGAAAGGGGTGGGATATTTCAATGAAGAAATAGTCTGACCAAAGAAATAGTTTGAGCAAAACAGTAGACCATATGTTTTAGAGGTATGATCATTGATATTAGAAGCTGGAAAGATACTGTAGTATATATTTAAGATAGGGAGAAATCAGATTTTTGGAGTTCAAATCTCCATCACTGACTAAAGGAGTTATATGACAGTTTCTCTATCTGTAAATGGAGCCAGGATTAGTGCCAACTTCATAGAGTTTTGTGAGAATTACGTAAGATAGTACATAATACCTCTTATTAGAATAGTACCTCTACTTAGTTGACATTAAAACAACAACCGCTACCTTCTTAAAAAATTGGCAAGAACCAGGGAGTGGTTGGACTTGGATGAGAGACATAGTGAGCATATAAGTTATCATTTAAATAATTTAGCCTTTGAAATGAAAGAGGGTGCTATTAATGATTATGCCAGGGCACTGAGAATAAAGGAGAAATATTTGGGACAAACCACAAGGTATGGAGACCTGACATATAAGAGACCCTGCTCTAAGTTTTCCTTGTTCAATTTAAACTTCCTAGATGTGTTACAAACAAAATTCCATAATCAAATAACATTATCTAGGCCAGATATTATAAGTTATTTCTGCAATAAAATCCCGAGTGTTGAGCTTTGAAGCAAGAATGTCAAAGGTAGACAAGAAGCTGGAAGTCACCTAAATTCCTTCAGCATTTTCAGTTGTAGAGGGGATCTCACAGAAAGCCGGTGCTGATAGAGTGCCTGTGATTTCCTTGGGCAACACTGACACAAAGAACCCCCAGCTGGACAGAACTGCGGGAGGCACTTTACAGATTTCTAATTATCATGAGAGTCCAGAGCTTATGACACAGATGAGGGAACTGCTTTGCATTGGCTGAGAACCTTGTTCAGGATTTCCTAACATTCAGTTCAGGAGTTTTTTCAACACATCAACATTACCCAAAGTATATTCCAGTCCACAGGAGTCCTTGCCTGAGCAGCAAGGGTTTGTAAGCTTAGTTAAAGCTGCTCACTATATTATGGCACACTCTTAGAAACTCACAATATATATTAAATACCCTGAGAAGTCCTTGAGTTAAAAAACCAATCCAATTTTATTCAAAACAGTATTTCCCAAATGTGTTTTACCACAAAACCCTTTTATCATGCAATATTAATTAACATTTTGCAGAATTAGCATTCTGGTGCTACAAGCTTTGCAAAAGACAATACTGCACCATTTAGTAACTTTGGAAGAACTTCCAAACCAGTAAGAATGAGAAATAAATAAATCATTAGAACATTTTCTCATTTTATATGGATTTACAGGCAGTCATAAAATCAACACGTCTCTCATCAAGTGCATTCTTTTAGTTGTTTTAAGTAATGTATTCAATCAGGCTTAAAACAATTGGATATGCCCAAGTGATCATTTCTTTATTAATGAAAAAATTTGCTTTAGCTTTACCAAAAACAGCAACATTAATATGATAAAATGATTTTCACTTGATTAAATATTTTATAATATGAAAAATATAATAATTTTATAGTATCAAAAAATACTTCAATGGCTAGTCTAACCTATAGAATGTGGGGGGTACCTTTAAATTTTAAAAGCAAAGGAAGAATGCAGAAAAACAGAGAGATTAATTTTTTCAATGATATACTTCAATATGCTCCTAAAATAAAGCCAACTAAAGAAATAGTAAATAGGATCTTTAGTTAAATATGACAGTGAGGAATACCTATCTTCAGTACATAAATAGCTTACACAAATTTCAAAAAGCATATAACAGCACCAAAATCCATTTAGAGAATGGTAGGAAAAAGGACCAGGAATCTGAGCATGGGAAGTAGAAAGGGAATGAGTAAAGAAGGTACTTGACTTCCCACATCCAACTTCCTAGAGGCTTCACTTTTTCCACAAGCACTGAATCCTACTAAATGACTTTTCATAGTCTGTTTCCACTTGCCATATCCTCGCTGCATAATAGTTCTATGTGATCTGCAGCCTAGAGCTACAGCACCCACAGAAATCATTATTTGTTGTTATATAGTAGTTTTTGTTCTAAGAGAACTTCCTCTTCTACCTAAGAGTCTACTGTTAAACATGAGACATTTAGTTTAGGACACACATAAAAGAAGGGAAGTTCCCTAGACCTGGTGACCTTGGCGTACACTTGCTTCCAACCATAACCTCCCAGATTCCCAGCACATCCCTGCAGGAGCTCATTCAAGAAAGAAGCCAGCTAAAACTTTCATCCCAAACTGTCATCTCTGCTCCCCACTGGCAGTATTTGACTAGCTTGGTTTCACATTTCTGGTTCTTTGTCGTGTCAAATATTCACTGTTCATCTTTTAAAAAGCCACAAGTTCCCGGGTAAGTTTGGAGTCTAGCCTCCTCTCTATGTGAGGCATACATATCAATCAGTTGCCTATGTTTCCCGGAAAGGGGGATTCAATTACTTTTTCTGGCTACCTCAGTTATCGTAACAAGCCACATGCTACAGAATAAGTTGTCTCAAAATTTACTGGCTTCCAACATTTATTATTATCTTTCGTGGTCGTGTGGGTTGACTAGGGCTCGGCTGGGTGGTTCCTACTTGGACGTCTTGTGTCACTGCAGCAGACGATGGCTGAGTCTTGTGTCTCTGAGCCTAAGGACAGTGACACTATTAGCTAGGAATACCTGGGGACTCCCCTGGGGCCTACTACTTGTGAGCCTCACAGACATTTCCCTGACCAGAGCCAACATTGTGGCTGGACCAGCCCGTGTGGTTCTTACTAAGATTGCAGGACACACCTCAGCCACAACCATCAAGGAATTTTGAAAAAAAAAAAAAAAAAATAATAATAATAATAATAATGTTTATTACTCACAAGTTCTGAAGGGTACAGAGCATGCCCAGGCCACACAGTGAGGTCAAAGGTGGAGACAGAGAGAGCACAGACCTGAATACCACTTTTATTGGGGTTGCCGGTGAGACAACAAGGGTTTACAGGTTCACTCTTTATTGGTGAATTTAAAACAGAAGAGCAAGCATGAAGCACGGGAGGGAAATACGGTCCCTCAAGCCGTCAGTTATCTAGGTCATCCAGGACTTGCTAAAGTGGGGAACTTCAGGGGTGGGGCAGCCTGTCTCTTTATTGAGACATCTTTGAAATGGATGCCTCAGCAAACAAAAGCTTAATGTCAGGTGCTTACATTATAATTAAAAAAAAAAAAAAGCTAATCATCAGCCACTTCCATTACCTTTGTACACTCAAATGGGCTGGATGTGTAAGAGGGCTCACTCACAAGTCCAGTCCCTCTGTGTCTTCCATGAGGCCTCTCTCCCAAGAGAGTGGTCAAGCTATGTAAGGTTTCAGGTACCCAAGAGAGAGTGTCCCAAGAGCTAATGCTCTGAGAGATCTGCGCAGAAGCTGCAAAGGTTCTTATAGCCTAGTCTCAAAACGAGGAACCCATCACTTCTGCCGAGTTCTATTGCGCAACAGGTCATGAAGACCAATCAAGATTCAACGGAAGGGGAGTTAGACTCCACCTTTTGATACACTTGAACCGGGAAGAGGAGGAATTGCTTGGGGTCATTTTCAGAGCCTATTTCCCACCCTGCTCTTCACCACTTTTTCTTCTTCTCTGTGTTGCTTTGACTTGTGCAATCCAGGTACTTTCGTTTCAACCCAGCTCTTTATCACTCCGTGGGGATAACACATTTAAATAGAAGAATGCTGTTCCTAAGTGATAGGATCTGACTTCTCCAGGGGGCTTCAGAGTCTTCCTTGCTGTACCCATCGAGCTGATAATATGAACTAAGTTGGATGATATCAAAGTAGATAGCAGCCCAGTACCACAACCACCCCACAGCGTAAAGCATGACATGGGTCCCATGATCAAGATCAGTTGACTATCTAACGGACAGAACAAGGGAGTGCAGGCTGTGTCCCAAAACACAAGCTGTCCTCAATCTGGCATTGGGGTGCCCGAAATACAGAGGTCAAAAGAAACTGAAAAGAGAAATTAGCATACTTCATTTTGAATTAGAAGGCAAACTACTGAGAAGAAAAGAATTTTCGGAAAAGACCCAGAGAATTTATGTGTCACTCTGCAAATCCATGAATTTTTCCAATTTAGATAGTGAATTAGTGTTTCAGATGGCACTTTCCAAGAGAGAGAGTACTCTGTACCTAACCTATGGAATGCAGGGTGTCATAATCAATATATAAAGGGGAAAATTCTCCTGATTGAGCTTTAAATTTGCTAAGCAGTTGGCTAAGATGGACGATTGCCTTAGTGAAGTGAAATCCAAGGGGACTTTCTTCATTTCCTGATCTCTATACCAGGAAAGTAAACTATAGCCCATGAGCCAAAATCCCACCCCACCAGCTGTTTTTGTAAATAAAGATTTATTGGACTCAGGCACACTCAATTGTTTACACATTATCTATGGATATTTTCACGTTACAATCTGAGTTGAGTAAAACCAAAGCTGTTTACTCTCTGGCCCTTCACAGAAACGTTTGTCGACACTTTCACTACCACAGTCCTCAGAAAACACTATTTTTTTTGCCATAGTTTATGACTAGTAATTCTAATGTGGCCCTAGATTGTAATTTACTGGGCTTTGGCACACCATATATTTTACTTGAAAATTACATTGAATAAGGAAATTATTATTTTACCATACATTGTGGCAGTGGTAATATTTGACCCTGTGATTTGATTATTCATTTTGAATATTGTGTCTGCTTTGGTTTGAAGCGGGTGCTTACCCTGTTTTTGTTTTGATCTGTTCTGTGCCCTCTAATCAAGACCTCCCCACCCAGCGTTTTATAAAAGCAAATAATAGTCAAGGTGTGTCTCAGGGAGAATGAGGTGTAGTGGAAGCAAATTCATCTTGTTTTTCATCTAGACAAAGTGTATCATTGCAGTCATGGGGGATCTTCCCAGAGTCAACAGAATGAGGGGTCCCCTTAGGGATTTGGAGCCCAAGCACCTGCTAGTCTGAGTAGCTATAATAACTTCCATTCACTGTGCACTCACCACATATGGCTCTCAGAGCTGCTCACTTTTCATACGTTATTTCATTTAACGCTTATAATATATTATTGTTGGAGGAAGTCATCAGGAGGATATGACCATTGGTTGACCCCCAAGCTGGACCTGGGCAACTGGAGAGTCCTCACCTCCCTTCCCTTGTCCTTGGAATGTATATTCTGCCCACTGTTCCCACAGTGGGAACCATTTTCAAGGATGCAAGCCTGAGAGAGCAATGTGTTGTTGAGGCCATCCTGCCAGGATGTATGGCTGAACCAGTCCAGACTCCTTATGTAACTGCTCAGATTCTGTCCAGACAGAGTTCTCCTGATTTCGAAGCCCCCCGAGACCAGCCTTATATGTAAATGTTCCTCACTTATTAAACCTGACCCCTATCAGTCTGGAGTGGCTGCCTCTTTCTTCTCTCTCCCTTTGCCCCTACCTCTCCCACCTAATGGGGCCAGTTTGAGAATCAACTATTATGAGGTTGATTTTGGGACAGACATATTAAAAAGATACAGAGACAACAAAATATTAAATAATTTGTCTAAAGTTACATAGCCAGTTAAATGGCAAAGCCACAAATTTCACCCCGGTGCTATCTGACTTCAAAATCTGTGCTTTTAATAACTATGTTATTGTTAATTGGGCTTACCACTATGCATATATGGCCCCAGTAATCTGATAGCTGTGGCAGACTTGAGACCCAAGCAGGACCTAGACATTGTAATTCTGGCTATGTATGGACACCACTGACACCTTGAAAATGGAGGGAAAAAAAATATATATATATATAGGAATTACAGTTAAACACTATGTATAGATGTGTCACATTGAAGTTTTCAAGCTTATATTCAAAATACATTTAGTATAGTTAACACATAAAAATAAAATAGACAAATAGAAGTGTGTGAATGGTTGCTACAAGGCCCCTGGCAGGATACATGTGAATCAACAATTCTTTCTTTTTATTGCCAAATATCTTCCATTGTATGGAGGTATCAGAACTTTCACCCATATTTTATCTATTCACCTGCTGAAGAACATTTTGGTTATCTCTAGTTCCTGCTGATAATAAATAAAGCTGCTATGAACATTTGTTTACAGAATATTGCATGGACATTAAGTTTTCAGTTCACCTGGGTAAATACCTAAAAGTGAGATTATTGGATCATAAGAAAAGTGCATGATAAATGAATGACAAATTGCTTTCTCAACTTGCTGTACCATTTTTCCTTTTACTCTTCCTTCTCACCAACATCTGCCATTGTCAGTGCTTCCCCCACCAACCATTCTAACAGGTATGTATTGGAGGCAGTGTCTCATTGTGGTTTTGATTTCCATTCTCTAATGACTAACGGTACTGAGTGTCTCCTCATTTTGCTTTTTTGCTATCCAATATCTTCTTTGGAGAAGCTTACCCTTACCCAATTTTTAACTGAGTTGACTGGCTTCTTGTTGTTGAGTTTTAGGAGTTCTTTATATATTCTAATTCTAGATCCATGTCCTTCATCAACCATGTGATTTGAAAATATTTTCTCCCAGTCTGTGATTTATCTTTTCATTTCTCTTAAAGCAGCTTCCAAAGAGCAAAAGTTTTAAATTTTTGCAGCCTAATTTATCCTTTTTCATTTTTTATTTATGACTTGCACATTTGACGTCTCATCTAAAAACTCATTAACAAACCAAAGGTTACAGATTTTCCTCCAACTATTCAACATCTGTTTATGTATCTAATTCTATATAAATCTGTTGATTTACTTGTTTTTTTAAAAAAATGTTTATTTCTTCTTTTGTTTCTTTGTGCATTGCAATTTGTGGCTGGAAACAGAACATTTATATAGTACAGAAGCAAGTGAGACAAATAATTTTATGCCTGGAAATAGGTAAACTGCCTGGTGGCTTTTGTGTAGGAATTCTGAGTCAGTCTAGCCAAAATGTGAACTGGATTTGGATTTTAGTCTTGCTCTGATTACATCCATTATCAGCTTCACATTCCTCTAGTAATATTTTGTGCTTAGAATGAGACCTGGTTTATCAGAGGACTTTTCTTAGTGATTGCTTCACCTTTAACTTTATGCCTTTCCTTTCCTCCTACACCTCAGGGCACATCTTCTGGGGCTCTTGACCTTCTCTAATACTAGCTCAGTATGTGTGTGGTGTATGGGTTGAGGGGGGAAGAGTATGGGTTGTAAGTGTGGTTCACGGTAGCTCAGCCTCATTCTTAGACAGCTGCTCTGATCCTGGGTCTCAGGGGTCTTCTCTGTATCCTTATTTATCACTTGGGGAGGCTTAGGTAGCAAATCTACTCCTCCCCAAGGGGGTCTTTAATTGTCTAGCCTCAGAATCTACTCCTGCCTCTTCCATAAGAGTTTTATTTTGGTTTGGTTTGGTGTTCTTCTCTTCCCATCCCTTAATTGTCGTGGGTCTCGACCTGTGTCCTCAGGGCAACAGACGTTGATCCTCTTGCCTTAATGCTTAAAGGTTTTCATTCCACAGAGGAAAGAGAGGAGAATTATCCAGGCAGGGCTCTGTGCCTTTCCCTCACCAGCTGCTGTTCCCCTCTTCCAAGAATGTATCACAAAGATTGCTTTACCTACGCTCTCATCCTGACCTTAGACTTCCTTGGGAGGACCCGATGGAGGTCTGGGGAAAAGAGCCGCAAGTGGATGCAGATTCTCTTTGTTTCAGTGGCTCCTGGGGCCACTATAGTTTACGACGGTCCATACTCAGCCTTCAGTGATTTGTTAAAATTTGTAACTGAATTATTTCTGGCTTGCATGGCAGATGGCATCTGTGGCGAGTACTTACATTACATTCCTCCTTGGAGAGATGTATTTTTCCTGAGATTTCAAATTACTAGTTGGTTGTCCTGAAACCTCATCTTTTTGGTAGATTGCAGAAAGTTGTGAATTTGCAAAATTATTCAGATTTTTTTTTCTTTGTAACAGTGAGATCTATGCTCTTTCTCACTTTCCACATTCTAAATGCAACCTGGAAATCTTCTATTTTATTTTGAAAAATAGAAAAAAAATAGCCATTGAAGATTTTTAAGTTGGGAGTGAAAAGTTCAGATCCGGGGGGATCTGAAAAAAGTTTTGCGGGGGGTGGGGGAGGCCTTACTCCAGCTGTGTGCTATACAGAGGGTTGGAGAAAATGAGAGTCCCAAGGCAAGTTGGGAGGTTGTTGGAGTAATCTGGGCAAAAGATGAGCAAACCCCAAACACAGCATGGCATGGGGACTAAAGATAAAGATGTGTTTGAGAAGTTTAGGATTTAACAGGATTTCCTGACAGATTGTGGACGTGGGTGCATGGATCCATATTCATGCAATTTAATGTGCTGGATTATGGTGTGAAAAAGAGGGGAGGCTTAAAAAAAAAAGTGCCCATGTTTCTAACCTAGGCAACCAGGAGAATGATGATAAAGGAGTCAAGATGATATTAAGGTTGTAAGCAAAACAGAGGTGCAGAGAGCGTTTATCGGTGAGTGTTGATCTTGGAAAACAGGTGGTTTGTTCTCCACAAAGACTGTGAACAGGCACACAGAGGACCTCAGCCAATCAGTAAATGATTGATCCGTAAATGAATGGATGAGTCGCTGAATCAATATTTCAGAGCCTTAAATGGGAACTATATCTATTTAATAAGACTTATTTGTTCCTTTTTCCTCCAGCAAGGGCAATAGGTTTTATGACCTTTAAACGAATTCAGCGGGGGGATAACATGTGTAACTCAAAATGCCCCAGAACATAGGAACTGAGTTACTCTAGCCCTTCCCTGGCTCAGATGCCTGGGGAACTTTCTCATTCCTCCCCCTGCCCCCAACAATCACTGGGATTCTCAAATACTCTGTGCTAACTGCATGGGTCAATTAGAATGAAATTCAATTTGTTACAATCTGTCTGAGGCCACTTAATAAGCCTGACACATAAAACTCGGGTTTAGGGACAATTAAGAGAAATTCATAGTGTGAAGGCTTTAAGTACCTGTTAGGAATGATGAGAAATATTTAATACCTAATTCCCGAATCCATCTTTTAGAAACAGGAAGAGGTTATTATATCACAAACAAGTTAATGTCATAGTGATTGTTGCAGGAAAAGTAATGAAAGCACATTGTCTATTTCATGATGTCACAGATTTCCCTCTTCCTTCCTCCATCAAGCAAGCCTTGATACAGACTCATGCTCACTCAGCTTGGTGCGTTTCATCATGCACATGGTGTTTTTGAATGAAAGATGAGAATTCCTCCTCTTAGAGAATTGCCGTCTCGTGGGAAAACGCCCACAACAAACATTTGCTCCTGTAAAATGATGGGGGCTCAACTCGGGGGGGAGAGGGGACAGAAAAGGAAGGGTAGGATGTCACTAACTTGGACTGGAATCATAGAACTTACCCATTCAAATGAATATTGTTCCTCAAACAATCACTATGAAAAAATGAATACATGTCTCAGTCATGTTCTAGTCACTTAGGATATTTTAGACTTTCCTCTTGAAGTTATCCTCAGAGAATATTTGCATGTTATACCAAAAATTTGATTGTCTCTCATTTTTATCAAATTATACTAACTAGCTCATTTCTTTCCAAAATGTATTTCCTTGCTTAGTTGTCTGTATAGATGCCCCATGAGACATCTTATCTTAATCTTAAATGAGATTTAAGAAAAATCTATCTACATTCACCCCTTATTTGATGAGCATTAGCAGATCCAAATCTCTGAAAAGCCCTTCAATAAACTTATTTAACTCTGTAGACCAGTGCTTCTCCAAGTTAATTTCATCAAACCTAAGACACCTGTTATAAGATGTACCATTAATTTATGTAGAAGTTACACAGAAAACAATTTGCTAATTAAGCTGGGACAGGATACTTTCTTAACATTTAGAGGAATTTTTATTTTATGCTTACTGAAATAATTCTTCTAGCATTATTTTGACAATTATTATATATTATTCTTGGATATATATCTATATGTTAAACAAGTCATTCAAGAAATTTCTAAAACTTCTAAAACAGACCCAAACTCTTCTGAGTCACTTTTTAAAAACTTCTAAAACAGACCCAAACTCTTCTCAGTCAAAAAATAATATTTTTTTAAAGATTATTTATTTACTTGACAGAGAGAGAGACATCATAAATAGGCAGGCAGAGAGAGGGGTGAAGCAGGCTCCCCACTGAGCAGAGAGACCCAATGTGGGGCTCGATCCCAGACCCTGAGATCATGACCTGACCCGAGGCAGAAGCTTAACCCACTGAGCCACCCAGGCACCCGCTGAGTCACTTTTTATAGCAGAATAATTGATACCCATGTTTTCCACACTATATCAGCCTCTGTGCTTCTGAGAATATGCTGCTGTTTTAAGCATGCTTCGTTATTTTCTCCATGATTTTTATCCAAGCCACAGACACCTATTGTGCAAGTGTTGATATTTTTGTGTAAGAAAAACAAGCACATCAAAACTGCCACCTAGACAACAGTGATAATAAGGTGCATTTTAATCTTGGAGATGTTAAAATTTGAAAGGAAAAAAAAAGTGTTATGGAATCAGTGAAAAACATCACATTCCCACAAGGCTCCCTGTTTGTGGATCCCGTGGAGCTAGGGTTTTGGGGGAGCCTTTAAGAAAGTTGATCTAGCCTGTTGGATTCAGGTTGGATTGAAGCTAATGATAGCCTATCTTCTGTAAAATAAGTACAGAACCACTCTACGTATGTCATAAGAGCATTGGACGTAGGGAGCTCAGAAGGAAGTTCCTGGAAGGCAGTACACACGACAGTTGTGAGCGCAGGACCGGGAGCAGCTGCCCTCAGGGTCACATGCACTTTTGACCATTTCTTATCTCAGATCCCAGGCAACGTTGCTTACCCTCCCTCAGGGTCAGTCACCTCATCTTTGCAGTGGGAATAATAATAATGTGCCTCCCAAGTAGATCTATTCTGAGGCATAGATTATTTAAAAGTTGCAGGGGTAACTGGGTGGCTCATTCCATTGCGTCTCCGACTCTTGATTTCAGCTCTGGTCACCATCTCAGGGTCCTGAGATCAAGTCTTGTATCAGGCTCTGTGTTGAGTGTAGACCTTGCTTGGAATTCCCTCTCACCCTCTCCATCTGTCCCACCCCCAGACCTTGTGTTCTCGCTCTTTCTCAGAAAGAAAAAAAAATTGTAAAGCTCTGACAACTATCAGCAATCAACAAATCAACACTGTTAGCTATTATTACTTTTCCAGGCATTCATGACAAATAACCACCTTCCTCAATTTAGCTCTGAAAGAATCTCGGGTATTTCTGAGAATTAAAATGACTCTTACAGGATGAATGATTTCTCACGTGAAGAGGTTCCCAACGATGTGTTGCAGGGGCTGATGATGATTACTGAGTGAAGCATTTTAAAAAAGTACTTCTGGCATTATCAAAATAAGTGCATGACCTCCCACATACCTATTATGAAAGCAGCTAGACTCATTTTCAAAAAACAGTTCTCGTGTAATTACTACCATATCCCTCTGCATGGGTAAAAACTGGATAGAAATTTGTTTTCTGTTTTCTGCATTCCATCCCTCCTCCCTTCCAGGTCCAATCCATTCTAAAGTCTATTGCAAAATGGCAGGGGGGGGGTGGTTCTGACAGTGTTGGCTTTTTTTTTATGCATGCATTTCACTTACTAAGTATGTAAGTTGCGCGAGCTAATTGATCTTTCTGAACACTGATCTCATCTCTGAAATACGGATGAAAAAGTGCAGACCTCATAGAGGTCATAGAGTCATTTGAGCATCCATCATATACCAACATGTGTCAAGCTCTGTAACCCAATGCCAGGCACACAGTAAGTATTGACTAAATGTTGATATTACCATTCGTATGATTAGCATTAAAATTAGCATTGCTACTTTAATTTCTTATTGTAACAAGTTACCATCACCTTGGTGGCTTGAAATAACACGAATGTACTATCTTACAATTCTAGAAGTTGGAAGACCAAATGGATTTCACTGGGTTAAAATAAAGGTGTCAGCAGGACTGGTAGTTTTTTGGTGTTGTTTTGATGTTTGTTTTGTTTTTTTCTGAAAGCCTTCAGGGAGAGTATGTTTCCTTGCCTTCTCCAGCTTTAGAAGCCACCCACAATCTGTGGCTTCTGGACCCCTTCCATCTTCAGAGCTAACAATTCATCACTGCCTCACTCTGACATTGTCTCACTTGCCTTCCTCTTTCCGCTTAAGGACCCTTATGATTACCGTGAGCCCAGTGGGATACTCTCCCCATCCCAAAGTCAAATCATTAGCAAACTAGATGCCACCTTGCCATGTGACATAGCATATTCAGAGGTTCCAGAAAGGAAGACTTGGGCATCCATAGGGGCAATTATTCTGTCTACCACAATCGTCTTCACTCTATCAATTATGTACGGCTACATAACACATTACCCCAAAAGGCAATGGCTCAAAGAAACAACATTTGCCTCACAGTCTCTCTGGGTCAGGAATTTGGGTATAGCTTAACTGGGTCCTCCGACTCAGGATAGGTTGCAACCAGGGTGTCCACGGAGGCTTTAGTCATTACAGGACTTGCCTGGGGGAGGGTCGAATCCAAGCTCACTCACCTGGTGGTTGGCAGAATCAGTTCTTCATGGGCCGTTGGCCACAAGCTTCCCTTAATACCTAGCCACATGGACCTCTCCATGGACAGTGTTCACAACAGCAGCTGGCTTCATCAGAGTTAGCAATCAAGATGGGAGAGAGAAAAGAAAGCTGGCTAAAAGAACAGAAGTCACAGTCTTTGGGAATAAAATCTCAGAAGTGACATTCCATCATATTTGCTATATTTTATTCATTAGAAGAAAGTGACTGGGTCCAGTCCATATCCAAAGGGAGGGTTTTTCACATGAGCATGAATACTGGTAGCAAAATCATTGGAAGTCACTTTGGAAGCCCGCCTGATACAGCCACCATCATTTTTTCCACCAGATCCATCTCCTTCACCTGGTCATGTTTGAGCCCAGACTCATTTCCAACTAATTATATCAGAATATCTGGAGGTGGCGCCCAGGCCCTGTCCTTTAAAAGGCCTCCTTTTGTGATTTTACTATGCAGCCAGCCTGGAGAGCCACAACTCTGCACCCCACCACTACCATGGTAACTTATGTACAATGCACTGTGCCTGTCATTCTCTATCAAAAATCCTGTCGCACATTTTTGATCATGTGCAGCAGAGGGTAGAAGCTCGACACTCATTTGTAAGTCCCTCTCTGACTCACATCCACCTCCTCAAATTTCTCTGCACCCATCCCACCTCATTCACTCACACGCTCCTTTAATGCCTCACAGCTTACATCCCGCCCCAAGCATAGGGCTGTTTGCCAACACTGTGCCTTGGCAGATGCTGTTCTCTCCGCCCACAGGCCCAAGCGACTCCCAGGACATACCTACATTTTTAAGAAATGTAGTCATTATTGGCCATATTCAAGGGAATGCTTATGCAACGTTTATAAGGAAGTTTATTGTCCGAAGAGCAACACTAAAAATCCATGACCCACCAATTAGCTTAGGCAGAGAATAGTGCCTTGAACTTTGAAGTTTCCTTGCGCTCATTCTGTGTCCCATTGCTTTCACCCTGTCACAAAAGGAATCAAAGCCGTCAACGCTGTGTTTATAATTCCCATGCTCTTATCCAAAGTTGTAAATCCCCAATAACAAAGTGACTCAGTTGTGCACACTGCATGGAGTCATGCCCTCGTGTTCTCCGGAGTGTCATCCATTTTGTTACTGATAGCTAAAATGCATTCCTTTCTACCATGGTATAGCAACCAGTTTTTAAAAATACATCTCAGTTTATTTACTCCATTACTGATCGAGCTGGAATGCTTCCAGAATTTCTGCCATCGATGACACTCCTGTTGCAAATTACTGTCTATGTCCCATGGTATCCTTGTGAAAATGTTTCTCTGGGGGGTGTATCTAAGAATATCTAAAAAAAAAAAAAAAGTACACTTGATGGTCCCTTTGATATGGGATGTTTGGGTTTATTAGATACCATTAGGGTTTTCCAAAATATTTATGTCAATATACATTTCCCCTGGCAACGGATGAATGTTCCTACTGCTCTATATGCTTATTCATCACTTAATATCACCAGACTTTAATTTTTGCCACTCTAGTGGATCTGATTAGTGACGTAAACACAGACGAGTGGAACACCTTTTTACATTTGTTCACCACTCAGGTTGCTTCTTCCGGAAAGTGCTAGACAAGCCCTTTGCCTGTTTTCCTAAGGTGAGCTTTTTAAGTTGGAGGAGTTCTTTATGTACTTTGAGTCCTCATGATTACATTCTGTGGTTTGTCTTCCACCCTTTTTATGGTGCATTTTAATAAACAGATGCTCTTTTTAAATAATATTCATTTGATTTGTCTTTCAACTTATGACCTGATTTTTATGTCTTCTTTAAGAAATGCCTCCCTATGTAAGGTCAGAAAGCTATTCTCTTCTATTGTCTTTTTTAAAATTTTTTAGTCACTTGAGAGAGAGAGAGAATGAGAAAGAGAGAGAGAGCATGAGCAGGGGGAGGGTCAGGGGAAAAAGCAGACCCCTGCTGAGCAGAGAGACTGATGTGGGACTTGATCTTAGGACTCCAGGATCATGACCTGAGCTGAAGGCAGTTGCTCCACCAACTGAGCCACCCAGGGACCCCTCTTCTATTGTCTTCTAAAAGATATACAATTTTGACATTCCAATTCAAATTTTTAACCTTATAAGATATAATCTTATTTCCATGTGAACTAAAAATTAAAAATTCCATCATTTCACTATGGTTAATTAGTTATTAGAGCATTATCAATTTATTAATTACATAGTCCATCATTTCTATGTGGATCCTCAAGGCCAGTTGTTTTATAAATAAGGTTGGCAATAACATGTTTCCCTTTCTGGCTCCTTGATTCTGTTTCATTTGCCAAATTGTCTATCACTGAACTGCATCATTTATTATAATTTTATACTTTTATAATTATTTTTGTCTGATAGAGCAAATTCTTTTTTTTTTTTTAAGATTTTTATTTATTTATCAGAGAGAGAGAGGGGGGGAGAGAGCGAGCACAGGCAGACAGAATGGCAGGCAGAGGCAGAGGGAGAAACAGGCTCCCTGCTGAGCAAGGAGCCGGATGTGGGACTCGATCCCAGGACGTTGGGATCATGACCTGAGCCGAAGGCAGCTGCTTAACCAACTGAGCCACCCAGGCGTCCCAAGCAAATTCTTATTTAAAAAAAAAAAAAAAAAGTATCCTAACTATTCTTTGCCCTTTGAGCTTCCCAAATTTCGGAATCAACTATTTATATTTAGGACTTTAATTGTGTTCTGTTTTGATATTAACTCAAGTTTTGGAATGTCAAAGGATAGGTGATGCCAAGAGAAATTACTAGACACACACAAATGCACACATGCACACACACACACATACACTCACAGGGTGCAAAACTTATATTTTTCCCTTTGACATGCTAATCAGGCTGTTGACTCTTGGGGAAAGGGCAGGGTTTCAGACATGCCTCATTTATTTATTTATTTATTTATTTATTTATATTTTTAAAAGATTTTATTCATTTAATCAATTTATAAATTTAAGAAATAAAATGCCAGGTGTCCCTACAAATACTTTAAAAAAAAATAAAACCCCATGTATTAGTGATTAGAATGGAACTAGAGCAGCTTGGTGGTTCAGTCAGTTGAGCATCAGATTCTTGGTCTCAGCTCAGATCTTGAACTCAGGGTTGTGAGTTCAGGTTCCATGTTGGGCTCTGCACTGTGCATGGAGCCTACTTAAAAAGAAGGGGGAGGGGCAGCTGGGTGGCTCAGTGGGTTAGGTGTCTGCCTTTAGCTTAGGTCATGATCCCAGGGTTCTGGGATCAAGCCCCACATTGGGCTCCCTGCTTAGTGGGGAGTCTGCTTCTCCTTCTCCTCCTCCCCCTGCTCATGCTCTCTCTCTCTGTAGTTCACACTCTCAAAAAAATAAAATCTTTAAAAAATAAAATTTAAAAAATTAAAAGAAGGGGGAAAAACTGTTTTCAACTGACTGAAAGATTTGGAAAGAGTCTCGGCTTTATGACGCTGAATATTCTAATCCATAGATAGAATATGTTACTTTCTTTATTCAGGTTTTCTTTAATATTGTTGAAAAAGTATCATAATTTTCTCCTTAAAGTGTTTTATATCTTTTGTTAAATCTATTCCTATTTGTGTTTTTCTTGACACTATTGTAAACATTATTTTTTTTCTTTTTTAAATTTATTTTCATTGTAACAGTATTCATTGTTTTTGCACCACACCCAGTGCTCCATGCAATCTGTGCCCTCTCTAATACCCACCACCTGGTTCCCCCAACCTCCCACCCCTGACCCTTTAAACCCCTCAAATTGTAAATATTATTTTTTAAAAATTTGCTTTCTATCTAGTACTTTTGTATGGAATTGTAACTGATTTTACATTTTCTGTCTAGCAAGCTTGCTAAGTTCTGTTATAATTGTAGTAATTTGTCTATATATTCTTTTGCATTTTCTATAGAAGCAATCTTATCAGAGAATAATGAAAGGTTTATTTCTTCATTTCTAATCTTCATAAATTATAAATTATTCTGGTTTTTCTACATTGGTCAGGGTTTCCAGGAAAATGTTGACTAGAAGGAGTGATTATAGTTATACTTTTCTTATTCCTAATTTAAAAGAAATTCTTTATTTACCATTATATATGATATTTTCTTTGTTTCTTTTGAATACCCTATATCAGTTTCTTGAAAGGCCTTTAATGAATAAGTATTGAATTATATCTAATGCTTTTTCTACGGCTAATGAACTACTTTTATGATTTATTATTTTTTCTTATAAGCTTTATGTTGATTTTCTAATGTTAATCCAACTTTTATTCCTTGAAACCAACCCATTTTGATCATGATGTATTTTCTTTTTATTGGATTTTTAGATTTAGTTACTAATATTTTATTTATAGTTTGCACTTATGTTCAAGTTAAGCTGGCCTATAATCTTCTTTTTTCATAGTGCCTTTGTAAGGTTTTGGTATCAAACTTGTGCTAATATCCCTAAATGCATTGAGTATTATTTCTTTTCTTTTATCATTTCTTTTCTTTTCTTTTACTTTTCTTTTATATGCTCAGGAATAGTTTGTATAGGAATAATTTTTTTTCTTGAACATCCAGTAGATCTTTGTTGGAAAATCTTAGTTATTTGTTCAATTAGTTTAATAGTTATATCATTGTTTAAGTATTTAATTTCTTTATGAATCAGTGTTCCTTTCTGAAACCTGGCAGTCTTTCAGTTTCAGTTCAAGTCCAAAGGCAAGAAAAGACAATGCCTCAGTTCAAGTTGTTGGCAAGAAAAAATCCCCTCTTATTCAGCCTTTTTGTTTATCCAGGTCTTCAACTGATTTGATGAGGCCCACCCACATTAAGGAGGGAAATGGGCTTGGCTTTACAGTCTACAGAGTCAAACATTAATTTCATCCAGAAACAACATCAGAGACACATTCAGAATATTGTTTGGCTCAATGTCTGCACATTCTGTGGCCAAGCCAAGTTGACATATAAAATTAACCATCAGTTTTGGTTTGTGGTTACATCACACCAGTCTGCTGTTGCTGTAACATTATCTTCTTCCTTTGACTTTTTTATCTTCCTATAGGACCCTGTGACTACATTTATGGTAGGACTGGGTAATTGAGAATGATCTCTTGATCTTAAGGTCTCAAGATTCTTAATCACATCTGCAAATATTTTATGTTTTTGCTGCTCTTGTTGTTGTTTTCCCACTTAACATAATAGTTACAGATTCCAGCAATAAGAACATATATGGGGAACAGGCATTATTCAGCTTACTGTATTAAAGAAGTACTTTTCAAGTCTCTTGATACTTTCTATTTTAAGTTTTACCATTGCCTCCTTTCATGTGATATTGATTCCTTATTCACTTTTTCAATTCTTTAGTAGGATACTAAATCATTATATTCAGCATTTTCCCATTTCTAGTATTAGAATTGAAAGCTAAGTGTTTTCCTCAAAATACTGTTTTAGATGCATCCACAAAATTTGATACATAGAATTTTCACTATTGTCTAATTCTAATGAATTTAAATTCCTTTTTTGATTTCTCCTTTGAACGATGAGCAATTTGGAAGTGCGTTTCTTCATTTCCAAACACATGAAAGTCTTCTACTTCTCTTTTGGTATTGCTCCTAACCTGATTGCATTATGCGATCTATAGGATGTTTGTTCTTCAAAATTAGTTGAAACTTGCTCTATGGGCCAGTATGTGACCAATTCTACATAACATCAAATAGACTTTTACAGAACAGATGATTGATCATTGGGTTCAGTTTCCTCTACAGCTTACAACCTGTAATCTTGCTTATGAGCCTCAGTCAATTCAGATGTTCATTTCCTCCAAGAAGACTTCCTGACCACTGGGCTAAGTGTCCTCTTATGTGCCCTCATGCACTCCATGTGTAATGAAACACAGTTTTGTTCAATATTGTAGTATCTGTTCATTTACTTACCTGTCCTGCAAGTTTTTTAACATCCTCAAAGACAAGGAGCAGATGCTATTTATCTTTGTTTTCCTTGTTCCCACTAATATATCTGCTGTATTGGCTCTCAGCAAGTAATGATTGAACTAAACAACTGAATGAGGCTAATTTTTTAAGAAGTTTGCCCAATTCTCCTCTTCCATGTAAATGATACTCATTGCACTCTAGAAATAGTGCCAATCTGCCACATTAAACTTAGCGGACTGGAAGGCAAATTTTCTACTCTTTTGAGAAGTTTTATTTACCGAGACAAAAGTGCCTATTTTTCAAAGTCATATGCAGGTCACTGAACTGAGAACACATAATCTTTGAATTTGGTTTTTGGCTTCTAAAAAGTACATGTGCTTAATTCTCCTAGGATTACAGTGTTGTATGAAAACACAGGTGAGCCACTAGAGAGCTTAATTGTATGACATCTGGGACATTAATAGGACATAATCATGTCATACCTAAAGAGAATAATCTCACTTTAATTAATTGTAGACTCCGAGTTGGGGGAAAAAATTAAAATCTTCCAGTCTAGCCTAATTCTTATATCTCTTCGCCAAGAATCTAGGCAAGAATTAAAGGTTTTGCTTGAATATCTCCAGTGATGGAGAACTCACTCTCTTTAACATTTTTAATATCAATATTATTGCCTATCAGAGATGTGCTAGCCTGACAGTGAATTAATGTGATTTAATTAGATGAAAAGAACACAATAATTTTCAGAACTTAGTAACACTCCTCTTTCCTTTACACAAAGGAATCCCTCTCTGTATCATCTGTTTTTCTCAATCTTGAGTGTGATCACAAATCAGATCTACCATAGCATCACAGCTATCTACTATAAAAGGCAATATCCAAACTAAGCAAAATTCCTATGCAAAACTCTAGTTCGGACTATTCAATAGAAAAAAAGTTTAATTAATTTCATAAAAACTGCAACATTGAAAAATTTCTCAATTTAGAACATAGAAAGTATTAGATTGTGGCACTTGTTAGTAAAATTTAATTCAAATATAGTTAAGGATTTTAAATTCCCAAATATGTATACAAAATTCAGAAATCCTGAGTGCTCTCAATCCAGAACTAGAGAATTCTAAAATGCATAAAAATGTTTGTGATTCAAGTAAGGTTGAATAATGCCTGAATGTTTCCAAATACAGGAGTTCCTAGAGGTGAGAATGTTTGGGAAGTATGGTAAAGGTAAAGGATAATAGCACATTTATACTAGAAAATGCCTAGCATATATACCTCAAGGCCCATCAGTATCTATCTTTTCCCACCGAAGGCTTTTACCTCAGTTTATAATAATTTTACTACAAACAAACATAGTCCATACGTTCAACTTTCTCTATATCCAGGTCCTTTGCTACTTAACTCTGCAGCACCCTCATACTTCGTTGGTACATGAGTCCTGTGACTTGCCATCAGCAAAGGGATATCAACAAATGTGACACACAGAGAGGTTCCAAGAGGGTTTGGATATAGAGACGGCCTTAGCTCTTGCACCCCTGCCTCTCCCATGAGAACATGCCTAGGCTAGCCTGCTGGAGGGACAGGAGTCATGTGGACCAAAATCAAGTCTCTCCAGCTAGCTGCCGGGCAACCCACCAGTCAACCTACAGTTGCAACACCTATCTTCTGACAGACTACCCAGACAAAAAAGCAATTTCAGTTTAGACCAAAAGAGCTGTCCAGACTAGACTGATGACCTGCAGCATGAACTAAACAACAATAACAACAACAAAAATCTCTTGTTTTTAGTTAATATGTTTTGAATTTGACTCAATATCTGCTTATTTCCTCCTCTACCCCACCCCCGGTCCTTTATCACTACAAAACATCCCCTGCTTTGACAGCCTGGAGAGTCAACTCTTGGAGTGGATAAAACAACATTAAAAAGAAAGAAAAAATTTTCCTCAGAGCAAGAACTGGGACTCATATGGCAAAATGGAGATTAACTGAGCCAAGATACTAACTCCAAAGTCTCTCTTCTCATAAACACTCTCCCCACTATTCCCACTTCCTCAGTGCACCTGGAAGTAGGGCTTGTGATTTAACCACATCCCCTGAGTTCACATCAACCCCAATAATGGATATTACCCATGCAATATGAAACAACAGGGGGAAACAGAAATGTGAATCACAACCATTAAAGCAACAACAACAACAACAAAACCAAACAAAGAAACCCCAAAAAACTCTGAAAGCCACATATTGAGCAATTTTTCTAGTTGAAGTAGAATAAATGCACATGAGAGAAACAAGAGTTTTATGTATTCACACTTAAATGTTCAAAGAGAGAAGTTAGGGTATTGGAAGTGCCAAGGAGAAATAAGCAATTATAGAAAAGAATTAATTGGAAATAAGTGGTATAAAGATAGAATTGTTGAAATAAAAGCTGAATAGATAGGCTAAATAATAGATGAGATCCCATTAAAAAGTGAAAAACTGAGCTGAAATATCATGCCTAAGACTTTCACAGAAGGCAGAAATATAGCATTAAGTAAAAAAGAGTACTTTAAAAAGTTAAGGAAGATTAAGGGTAGGAGATGTATTTATAGTACCATAACGAGTATTATTAAATCAGAGAAAAAAAATAACTAAAGGAGAGGATATATATAAATAAATGATTGGGAATATCCCCAAATTAAAGAAATATGTAAGAATCAGATTAAATAGGTTCATAGAGAGAAAAGTAAAAGCTGTAACTAGTTGCCAGATTAAAGCATGTCCAAATGAAAAGGAAAGATCTCCATGAAAAAGGCAAATCACCTGGAAGGAAATGACAAGAATTGTGTATACTTGAGATGAAAAATGATGCAAAACAACAAAGTGATGAAGGAAAAGAATTGCAAATATAGAATACTTTAACCAGCTAAATGATCACTTAAAGAGGAAACCTAAATAGCAATATTCTTTTTTTTTTTTAAGATTTTATTTATTTATTTGACAGAGAGAGAGAGAGAGAGAAAGCACAAGCAGGGGAAGCAGCAGAGGGAGAGGGAGAAGCAGACTTCCCACTGAGCATAGAGTCTGACGTGGGGTTCAATCCCAGGACTCTGAGATCACAAGCTGAGTCAAAGGCAGATGCTTACCTGACTGAGCCATCCCAGTGCCCCTGAAATAGAAATATTCTTAAAAATAAATGCCTCGGAAATTTTACCACAGCTAGAGCCTCTCTGAAGGAACTCTTAAAGTACTCCAGCAGTAAGACAATGAGAGCAGTAACATGTAAGAAACAACCTAATAAAAATATTGCTACATAAATAAATAATAAGCAATTATATAACCTCCCTCCAAATTACTAAAGTGTATCCAGAGTTCATTTCTTTTTTTTTCTTTAATTTTTTAAGATTTATTTATTTGACAGAAAGAGAAATCACAAGTAGGCAGAGAGGCAGGCAGAGAGAGAGGGAGAAGCAGGCTCCCTGCTGAGCACAGAGCCCGATGCGGGTCTCGATCCCAGGACCCTGAGATCATGACCTGAGCCAAAGGCAGAGGCTTAACCCACTGAACCACCCAGGCGCCCCGAGTGCATTTCTAAGTGATAACTATATGTGAGGATGTAGAAGGACCCAGAAGAAAGACCAGAGATTGTATGAGGAAATTTTACTTTAAAGGAAGACCAAAGCTGACAAATGTTAAGAATTTGGCTGGGGGAAAATTATAACTACAAGCCTCAATAAGTTCAGGATAACTGACAAAATTCAAGTGGAACATAAGACCTTCAGACAACCAAATAAAATTTATCTATGCCAGTTAGTAAAAAAGGGGAACAAAACCAGTAAGAACGTGTTATTATTAGAAAACATGAAATGAGATTCAGAAATAACTAAAATGTGTAACAAATTTAACTGAGTTAAATATACCCATCAAAAGACAGAGATTTCAGCCAGATAATTTGACAGGGACAATGCTAACTCTTCACCCTCATTTCATCTTCTTGGGCAGAGAGAAAGAAGGAATATCCTAGTCTGCCCAACAGCTAATTTGGGGACATATGACTGAGTCCTGGACTGTTGATGGGCCAAAAGTGCTGTAAGTCGTTCTTAAGCTTGGTCCTTAAAAATATGATGCCCTAATTCTCCTTTCCCCGGTGATCAATCCAAGAGCCTATGTATTCCAGTTCTCATTTCATCTGGACACCTGAATCGCTTTTGGAGTAGAACCATGGGGGGCAGCCATGTTTCCCATATGTAAGTGAAAATGGTGAATCCCTGTTGTATTCTTTTGGGTTTTGATTTCTAACCACATACAAATATAGCTTCATCCTGACTAATATTGAGGAAAAACTCCAGCCATCATTATTTCTAAGACACAATCTGAATAAGGCAGGATCTTTCAAAACCCTGGAAATTTTAAAGTAAAGATATTATTCAAGGACACCATCCCCAGCCCTGCATTGGTAAAGATCTGGCTTCTCTGGTGCCGAATTTAGCTCAAGAATCAAGAATACTGGGGCGTCTGGGTGGCTCAGTGGTTTAAGCCTCTGCCTTCAGCTCAGGTCATGATCTCGGGGTCCTGGGATCGAGCCCCACGTCGGGCTCTCTGCTCGGCAGGGAGCCTGCTTCCCCCTTCTCTCTCTGCCTGCCTCTCTGCCTACTTGTGATCTCTGTCTCTCAAATAAATAAATAAATAATCTATAAAAAAATCATTAAAAAAAAGAATCAAGAATACTGTATCTATATGTGCTTTCATTCATTAAGGCAAAATGATTTGTATAAAACAGTGTAAGCTCTTTAAGAATTGCACAGTGAGCCTGAAATAAAAAGACAGAAGTGTGATAAAAATTTAGTATTTTGCTTCACCCTGGCATGGCACAGGCTTTCGGGAAAGTGTCCCTTGTAGCAGGAACCACGTAGAAACAAAGCAATGAAGCAGTCACGCGAAGACAGGTTTCTGTCCTTGGTTGCTTTATCACCTTCATTCCATTAAGCTCTGATGCTCTTATTAAATAAATAAATGATTTATAAATTTATAAATCACACATTTGTAGCAGGTGAGTATGGTGTTCTTTTCTCATCAACTCACAGCCTTGTGTGCCACACTGAACACACTTTTAATGAAAAAGAAGACAGTGAAAAATAACATACCAGGCACATGTTCACATGTTGCAGAAAGAAACACGGCGCAGCAACATTAATTTCAAACTAAATAGGATTTAAAGCAAAAAAAAAAAAAAAGGATTATAGAAAAAGTTTACCTTGTATGTGTGTTGATAAAAGGAAGAAAAGATCTAAAAGACATGATCATCATAAAGATATTAGCATAAAAATATATACATAATCCCTGTGAATTGCAACCTGCAAATCATGAGGAGAAAAAGCCAAATCAGTAGTTGTAGTTAGAGACTGTAAACCCTGCATATCAGAAACAGATAGCTTAAGGAAACAAATTAAAAATTCATATACATGATAATTAATAACTGTGAACCAGAAGATACACAAGCAGCTTTAAACCCAGTGAGCACACTTTTCCTTTTCCAAGCACACATAAAACATTCATACAATTCAATCAACTAGTGAGTCCCCATAAAAGCTTCAAAAAATTGCAAAGAAGCAATATCTTACAATGTTTCCCAACTACTGTTTAATAAAATAAAAAATCAAAACCAAATGTAAAGTTTATGAAAACCCCAAATATCTGTAAACCAAGACACCATAGAATTACGCAGCACTCGGATTAAAGAGAAAGTCATATGTGAAAATAATAAATTTGCAGATAAGTGAGCATAAACTCATGCCCTGTCCAAATTCCTAGGAACCAGCAAAAGCAGTACTATAGGAGGCATATATGTACTAACAAATAATTATCAGAAGGCAATAAAGGTTATAAATAAATGAGTTAAATATTCTCCCAAAACACTAGGGAGAAAAAAGGAATAAATTCAAAGAAGGAAAACATAATGACCATAAGGACAGCAATTAATAAAGTAGAGAAGAAATTACAGATAACAATAACAGCACATATTGTGTGCAAAGTGCTATTCTAGGTGCTTTACATATATTAACTCACTCAATCCTCACAGCAACACTTAGAGCAGGTAAAATTATTCATTCTCATTCTACTGACAAGTAAAGCAGTGCACAGAGAGTTACCTAACTTTTCCCAAGCTCACAAAGCTAATAGGGAACAGAGACTGATTTATAATCTGTGCTCTTATCAACTGTGCTATACTAACCCAAAAGCTGATTTTTCTTTTGAGAAGACTCTTAAGCTTAGATAAACCTCCAGGAAGATTGATCAAGAAGAGAAAGAGAGATTGAGAGAGAGTAAAAGAAAGAAAAGGAGGGAGAGAGAGAGCAACATTGCGTTTCCAGGATAATTAGGGGTCACTGACAAAACAAACCCTAAATCTCAGTGGCCTAACATAATAAGTGCTTATTTCTTGCTTCCATCCCAATTGTTGGTCAGTGAAATCCACAAGGCAACTCTCGTCGAGCAGTGATCAGGGGCCCATGGAAGCTGTAGCAGCAGCAGCAGAAGGATGAGAAACACTGGCTCTTAGCTTCCTTGATTTGAAAGTCACACTCTGCTTATCTTTCTTGGGTTTGGACCAGCCAACAGTCACATGTCACATGTCCTCACCCGCAATGATAATGAGGCTGGGAATGTAGGAAAACCCATGCATTGCTTGGCTAATGACTAGCTACCTCTGTGATTGTTAGAGGATGTCACCAAGAGGATGTTCGTGCTGGCTGACCCAAGCAAGCTGGACCCAGGTGATCAGAGGGTCCCCATGCCTTCCCTTTGTCCCTGGAATGCAAGTTCTGCCCACCATTCCCACAGTAGGAGCTGTCCCAGGGGTGTAGCCTTGAGAGAGTAAGGTGTTGCTGAGACCCTGTGGACAGTGTACATAACTGAACCCAAGCAAGGCTACTACCTAAATTCTTAAACTCTTAAATTCTGGCAGGCTGGTATAGAGACTACCTGTTTTGTGGTTGCCCAAGGCAAGCCTTGTATATGACTTCTCTTGCTTATTAAACCTGCCACCTAACAATCTGGAGAGGTCGGCTCTTTCTTCAGTCTCACCCTGCCCTGCCTATACAAAGACCAGGTAAATAAGGTGGGGGGGGGGGGAAAGTAAATGCAGTAATGTTTAAAAAAAAAAAAGATTAAAAAAATTACAAACACACTTTAAAAATATATCTTATTTTTTTAAAGGAATATTTCCACTGAAATAAATGTATCATACTAATGCACGTTGGTATAAGGGGGTGAGGGGCATATAAGAACTCTGCATCTTCTGCTCAATTTTTTCTGAAACTTAAGATATCTCCAAAAAAAAAGTTTGTTAAAAAAAGAAAAACAACACAGCCCCACACCTATCTCACTTATAAATATAATTGCCCAAATCTTAACACAAATATTAGATGAACAAACCCTGTATTATTAAGTATTATTTAAATAACTATACAATGATGATGTAAGGTTTACACCAAAAATAATATGATGAGGATTTAGACTAGATGGTGGGATAGGAAGATCCTGAATTCACTTCCTACTAAGTGCACACGAAATTCACAGCTCAAGGATGATATGGGTCATATCCCTTTGAAAAAACTCTAAAAACTAGATGACCTGTTCTCACAAAGGATAAAAAGATCACACACAGACAGGTAGGAGAGGCAGAGACCACTGATCTCACCAGAAACCCCATCCCTGGGGCAGAGTGACACAGGATAAAGAGAGATCTCACCAATCCACTCTTCTTTTGCAGAAGTGAGGGGTTGGTGCCCATATCAGGCACCCCAACCCTTGGGATCTGCAGAAGAGAGACAAGCCCCCAAAATGTCTAACTTAGTAAACCGATAGGGCTAACAACATTCAAGGGACCCAAAGGGCTGTTCTGACTCACCCTGAGGCCCAGTGAGAAAATAGCCGTTTGAAATGCACCTAGTCGAGGGATGCCTGGGTGTCTCAGTGGGTTACACCTCTGCCATCCATTCCGATCATGATCTCAGGGTCCTGGGATGGAGCCCCGCATTGGGCTTTCTGCTCAGCAGGGAGCCTGCCTCTCTGCCTACTTGTGATCTCTCTCTCTGTCAAATAAATAAAATCTTTAAAAAAAAAAATGAAAAGCACTTGGTCTATATATGAAAGAAGATTAATGTGTTAATCTAACAGCATCTGCTAGAAGGAACAGTAGAAACTCTCCCTAGAGACAAAGACACTTGGCATGCAGCATTTCTATCTCCTTCCCCCCAGCATAAACATGGGGTCACATGTAGGTACCAGCACAGCATGGACACTCTCTACCTAACCTGCTTAGATCAAGCCACACCATGCCCCATCCCGCACCCAGGTCTCATCTTCCAGAAGCTGTTTCACTTAAGCCCCTTTAGGAACACTCTTTAAAGAGAGGATCCTAATTCTCTGAGAGGATGGGGTCCATTCTTTGACTGATGTGTAGAAGCTTCTTAAACGCAAAATGACTTCCAAAAACAGATCTACCAGGATCTTTACAGCATGCAAATCAAGTCTTTAGTAAAAACTTTGTTCATCTGAGTGGGTAACATTAACTTAGTCCATGTGCCAAAAATACAATTTGGACCTAACTGTTCTTTTGCATTTTGTACCAGAGATGTGGCTCACATTTTAAAAACAAAAGTTGTAAGATCTCTCTTTGCATTTGTCTATGTGCTATGTATGTGTATATATGTATGTTATAGAAATGGACTATTTTTCTAGCTCTGGATGGTATTGCCACAATTAATTTGTAAAGAGCTCTATTTATTGGCTTAAAAATTAAGCATTTATATAAATCATGTATATTCTCAGAAATTAACCCAAACGTTTTTCCAAGTTCAGGATCTGAAATAATCTGATAAATAGAAGCTAATTAATGAAATTTAAATAATTTAATGAAAGGATGCATGTCTCCAAAACTCGTCAACAAAAGTAAGGCAACTCAAAATGATGATTAACCCAAGCATAATTGTTAAAAACAAGTAATTTAATATAAATAAGATCAAGTGTATCTAAGCTAAACTAAATAATGGAGATTTATTGAATATCTAAATCATTTCCAAAGAAGATAAACATTAAATGCTAAACATAAATTTATCTACTTTTGGCTTTTTAATTTTTCAGAGAGACATAAAATATCTGGGCCTCTTAATGAACTGAAACAAAATTATGATGAGGAAGAATATACTTCTGAAACTTTTAAAATTTATTTGTAAGTTTGCTAGTCTACTTCAGGTGCTGGTATATGATAGCTCACCATTGCCTGTTTCCTAGTGTTCACCAGAAAACACAGATTACAAATAGGTTAAAAAGTGGGAAGAAGAGCTGAGAATGCAAAATGAAGCAAAGAGAAAATATCAGAACCCTCGGAGTAATAATACAGTAATATAGTAGCTGTGCATCAGGACCCAGAAAATGGGGCAGATAATGCAGGTACTGAAGCAGCAAGTGTCCCTTCAAAAGGTGAAAAGCAGAGGAACTCCCTTGAGAGCTTTCTCCTCCTCTGGAAATATCTACTGTAACTTCTTGTTTTTCAAACTGTGGTCACACACCACTGGGGGCTTATGATGACCATTTATTTAAATAGAAAATGTGTGTAGTTTCTATAACTCTGCGTGTCTGTGTATGAAGATAAATGGACAATAAATACAAAAATCTTCAGTTTTATCTGTAATTTACAGGTGGATTTATTTATTATCTATATATCAATAAAGAGAATCATTTCCTAAAGTACAAAATAGAGTATGACACGGCATATATCGAAAATGGAAAATGCGTGTCAGCTCATTCAACTTTGATTTCAGTTCCTTATATTGTTTACAGTGCATACGAATGCGCTGGTCATGATATGCACCGTATTTCCTGCTGCAGAATGATCCAGCATATTCGAAAGCCACTGTGCTTATATCACACTTAACTAGGCAACAAGAGGATCTGTGCGGCCCCCTGAAAATCCTAATTCAGTACAAGCCCCCTTGCTGTCCTGTTCAGGCACAGTGACAACTCCTCAAATCCAGGCTCATACGCTCATACCCTGTTGCCTTGGTTTTTCAGGTTTGCAACTAGTCGGCGATCTTTGTTTAAAAGAACTCCTTCCATTTCTTCCTGCCTTCTTTCTTTCTTTTTTTTTTTTTTTGGCTAAAAATAGGTAAGAAATGTTTATTACTGTTGCATGGAACATAATCAGATAAAAATTAGATACGGTATTTCAAACAGAGGTACCATCATAGCCAAAGCACAGACAGAGTAAAGATGTAGAACCTGCTTAGAGGTGATGACCTGTCTCATTCATCTAAATCATTGAGTAACAAAGACTAGTGAGGGGGTAATAATATAGAGATATCTTAAGAAAATAAAAATAAACTCCTCAAACTTAAAATATCTAAAGGGAGATGTTTTCTTTCCTGTCTCAGATCTTTTTCTCCTTTAATCTCATGATCTTTAATCATTGACAAATCCTACTCTGTTGCTCATGCTAAAGAACAAGTCATATTTGGGTCATCAATTCCTTTTCATTCCTCCCCACACTAATCCATCAAGTCCTGTTGGTTACATTCAAAATATCTGAAAACCATCCACCTGTCCTCAACGTTGCTACCAAGAGGGTCTGAGGTTCCATTAGGCTTTGCCAAGACAACGTCGGTAGTTTCCCAGTTGCTATCTCCATACCCACTTTTGTCTTTACCTCTGCCCTCAATTCATTCTTCACATGTCAACCAGAATAATGTTTCTAAAGCTCTGCTTCCCAATATGGTAGCAGCTGGCTATATGCAGTTATTTAAAATTAAATAAAATGAAACAAAATTTAAAGATCTAATAACTTACTCTCACCAACCTCATTTCAATAGCTACCTATTTCATCCAATATGGCAACCATACCAAACAGTACAAAGAACATTCCCATTGCTGCTGACAGTGTTATTGGACAGTGTTGTCCTTGGACATGAGTCAAATCATGTAATTACCCTGCTCAAAAACCTCCACTGATCTATCATTCCAGCTAGAATAAAATCCTAAATTCATACCATAGACCACAAATCCTACACAATATTGTTCCTGTGTACCTCGCTAAACTATTTCTCATTCTCATTCTCATTTCTTTCTTTCTTTTTTTTTTTTTTTTTTTATGACTGGTGGTGGCTTCCAGCACATTTATAGCTTTACCATCAGTTTAGAAGCTGTCCCATCTTTCAAATCTTTATTCTTTCCTCAACTTAGAGCAACCTACATCAGCAGTACTGTGGGGACCCTGTGGCCCCTGACTCTTGGGTCATTCCCAGTCTAGCAGAGCAAATCTCATAATGTAATTTCCAAAAGGTGCGTGGTTTATTTTAACTAAGTTATGTAGAAGGAGTTTATATTCATTTAATGCAGGGCATAGGCAATTATGCTATCCTCTCAGAGTAAAACTGTAATTATTCTGTAACAAGTGCCTTACATCTTGTCTTTTCTAAAGAAGCTTTGTAAGCTTTGAAATCGAGAAAATAGCATTTGAACTAATAAAATTGAAGTCACTAACCAAAAAAAGAGGGCTTTTTTTTTTTAAACAATACTATGAGAAATGATAAAGATGAAAGGGATTTACTATATATAAAAAGTAGGATGTATGTTTTTGGTAAAAGAAGGGATGAGAAATGTAAATGCATTTGTGGTAAGGGAGAAAAAAGAAAGTAATTTTGTCCTAAAGTAAAATGATTTTTCCTAAATAAGAAAGGGGAAAGATAGTACAAAACCAAAATGGATATGGAAAGTTATAGAAGGTTTATGGAAAATAAATCTTGAGAAGGAATTTTATGTGTGATCAAACTAAGATTAGAATGGATTTATTTAAGTTTAGAGAAAAAAAGGAAGAATTTTAATATCAAAAGTACATTGGTACAAAACAAGAATTTTTCTCTCTGTTAAGAGGATAGGTTTTCTTAGACTGTTGTTCTGCTTTTAATAGGAATAGAAAGGATTTTCTTTAACTTTAATGTAATCTGTCAAGAAAACAAAGATTCTATGTTTTGTCTTTATCAGGTCTTTACTTAAGAAAACTGAGTCTTCTCTATTACTAAAGCTAAGGGTCTTTTCTGTACAACTATGTAGCATTCTCTGTATATTAAAGTTCATGCGAAGCATTGTCAAATAACAAATGATGCTAAACTTTCTTTGGGATATATTTATACTTAAGTTATTAATATAAGTGCTCCAGAGATATATGAAGTTCCTCGGAATGTGACGTGCCAGATACAATGTCAGTCATAACTCCTGCAATTGTCTTAGAATATTGTGTATCATAGAAATAACCAATTTCCTTGTCCACTACATTATAATGAACTCTCATCTAGTATTTAACCACTGTTAATTTTTAAGTCTTTTGTCATTTATAGAGGTATTATTTTACCCTAATGTTTGTGCAAAAACATTCTTGCAAAAGTTCTTCAGCTTCTAATAACTTTAAAATCATCACAAGGAACTGGGTAATAATTTCTACAACTTCAATGAAAAATTAGCAAATTTATAAAATTGGTAACAAAAGATCAAGATCAACAAGAATTAATTGTGGGAGGATAAATGAACTAACAAAGTTGATAATTTTTATGACTTCATTTTTAAAACATTGTTGGTTCTTTAATATTTTGCTTGCTAGATTTAAAGGACCCTTCTTTTTGTTTTTAAGCTGTCCATAACTTACAATGAATTAGGAAAATGTGTCTTTACAACAAAGGTTAACAATATATACGTTTACATAAATTCACTAAGAATCTGTTCTACTTATAACAGGACACAATTAGACAAGTCCTTAGCTTGGGCGGACAAACCTTTAAAGAGACTTTCAAAGTCTAGTCTGAGTTTCCTTATGATAAGTTCCAGCAAAGCAGATTCAAAAGAATCTATGTGGTCAGTCACTATTCTTACTGTGCTTCTTTAAATAATCAGGACAATTTTATTTAAACTAGGCTTAATTTGCAAACAAATTGGCCTTGCTATGTATGGTTCATGGAAATAGAAATGATTGTGGAGAGCAAAATTATGTTTTGATAATGCACTTGTGGATCTCAAATTCTAGTGCTATTAATTGTCTTTGAGGTTTTGTTTCCTTTTCTACCCATAAACTGAACAGAGTCCTAAACTTTTCTAGTTTCCTCCAATATTTGGTTATAACTCTCCAAACTAATATTCCCATTTTTCTCCCACTCTGTTGAGGTGAAATCACTATAAAACTAAAACTGCCCTTTTCCTGAAGCCATGCAAGCTAAAGGTAGACAATTTTTTTTTTTTTAAGAGATGGAGTGAGAGAGTGTGTGAGCAAGGAGGGGCAGAGGGAGAAGGAGAGAATCTTAAGCAGACTCTGCACTTGGCTCAGAGCATGTCACAAGACTGGAACTCACAGCCCTGAGATCCTGACCTGAGCAGAAATCAAGAGTCAGAGGCTCAACTGACTGAGCCACCCAGGCTCCCCTAAAGCTAGACAGTTTGATATAAACCTCAGAGAAATCACCACGACATCTCATGTGTGGACAGTCTTCCTGTCTGCTGCTATATGGCCACTCAGAAAGATCACCAGATACGTTCACGCTGCAAAACAGGAAAAACATCTGATTGCCTCTGCCTTGCCCTCCTCCACCTGGAGATGCTCAGAATCCGACATCTAGAAATTCTCTCCTGGCTGCTCTCCAAACTCAGAAAATGTAATTTATCATTTGCTCAAACTATTAATCTTTGCTTTTCTTTTGTTTCCATAGAAATACCTCCTAGTAAATTACCTGATTGCTCACATCACCTCGAGGCGTAATGGAATTGAAAGCCCCCTGCGAGGCTGCCTCCAGAAATACAACAGCCTTGGATTCATCCAGTCCGACGTGATCAGGAAGATACACATTTGCTAATACATCACGTTGTGTCTGTGTCAATAACTGACAATCGTCAACTGACTAAGAAATGTAAGACCTGAATCTGAATATAACCCATCTGATTGATTTGATCGGTTAAATGCTGGCTCCTGGGAGTCCTGGGCAAGCTTTCGATCCTTGTCATTGTTCTTGTGGTCCTCAGACTGACCTCACTGGTGTCTTTATACCTTGGAAGGTTTTAGATGCCTGTTGGCAGCCACTCACATGCCACATGGTATCCATCAGGATCCAACAACCGGATGAAATCAACACTAACCATATGAATGATGACGTTAGTGACTGGGTGACCCCTGAGCCTGTCAAAGACTCAATTAACAGAAACAGCAAATGGGTGATTTTTCGACCCGACTATATCATTGAAGGTAACAGAGAAGAACACTGTCGTGGCTGGCTTATGCTCTGTCTGCTGAGAGAATGACCGAAAGGGAGGAAATGTTAAAGTCAAAAACAAACGGAGACCAACCTGAAAACTTCCCTGAGCAGACAAAAGCAGTTCAGTCATACAAGTAAAGCATCAGTTAGTTTATTTTGACCTGGACCATATCTAGCTTGTGCGTCTGGAAATGATAAGCAAAACTTGAACTGTTTCCTAAGCTTGACATATGATAACAACTGAAAATTGTAACAATGTAACCAATCATTGGGAAGAATAAACAGTCATTGCTTTCTCACTATGTAAGCTGCTTTATAACAATACACCATAGAGCTTCATTCCACCTTCCCCTTTGAGTGCTCTGGTTGGTAAACTGTCTTTCTGGTGTGTGCACAATAAATTTTTATTAATTACTACTTTAGTGATTCACTGATTCTAAATTTAGGTATTTTGAACCTCTGACAAGAGAAAATTTTAACACCCCATTAAAAGTCATAAAATATACCTGAAAAAAAAAATGGAGAGATTACTACATCTATGAAGGGTTTTAACATCATAAGGATTTCAACTATCTCCAAAAAAAATTTAATGTGGGTGGAAACTGGCAGTATGGGGTAGACAAGTGCCAGTCCCACCATCAGGGGACAGAGTGGGGCAGAGCTGTATTATTTTAAGCTTTTCATTAGAGAGTAAACATGGACAAAAATAAAGAATAGTGTGTGAAATTCCCTTATATCCATTACCCTGCTTTACCAATTCCCAACTCATGGAAAACTTTTTTAACCTTTACCCTCTACATCTCCTTCTCACCTAGATAATTTTGCCCAGCTGACCTCAAGAGCCTCTCCTAACATCAATCTTCAATGACTGAGCAAAGAGGGTAAATGATTCCATTGCACTTATGAATGACCATAACATGAAAATCTTATACACCAGGTGATGAGATTCAATAATTATTTTAAAAAGAATATTTAAAAAGATTATGTCTCATAATACAACTTAGCAGCAGCATACAATACCACTCATCCATTCTTCCTTCCTTCCTTCCTTCCTTTGGCTTAAAGGACACTTTCTCTCGATTCTCCTCCTAGATACACAGTTATCCCTTCTTAGTTTTCTTTTATGCTTTCTCCCCATTTTCCAAATCTTTAGCATTGAAATTCACCAAGGCTATGTCCCCAGACCTCTCCTCTAACTGAACTTACTTCCCAACTAACCTCAACCGTTCTCATAACATGAAATACCATCTAATCACTGATGATTTACCAGATTTATATCTCTACCTTGGACTTGTCCGCTGAACTCCAGACACACATACAATTGTCTATTCCGTGTTTACATTTTACTGTTTAATAAACAGTACATCCTAAGGCAAAAACTTGATTTTCCTTCTTCTAACTACCCAATGCCCTAGAGAGCTCTCTTCTACTTTCTTTATTTCATTAAATATCAGTTCCATTCTTCAGTGCTCAGAAAACCCTGAATTCACCCATAATTTCACTTTCTCTAATAATTCATATCCAATCTATCAGAAATCCTGTGTAACGTGCCTTCAAACATCAAGAGTTGTATAGCTTTGTACCACCCCACAACTATCAGTTGTTCAGGATTTACTGATTTCTTACGTGGGTTATTGTAAAGCTTCTTCCTTAATCTCCTTAAACTTACTCTTTAAACCTATTTTCTATATCTCAGCTAGAGATTTGTTCATTGTTGTTGTTTTCATTTTTTGTTTGTTTTATATCTTTTAATAGATTCTTTTGTAGAGCACTTTTAGGTACAGAGGAAAATGGAGCATGAAATATAGAAAGTTCTATATATCCTATATATATCCTACCTCATGCTTGCATAGCCTCTTCCACTATCAGTGTCCCCCTAGAGAGGTGTATTTGCTACCACTGATGAACCTACACTGACATATAATCATCCCAAGTCCTAGTTTGCACTGGGGATCATTTGGTGCTGTATTTTCCATTCTTGGTGCTGTATAGTTGTGGGGTGGTATTTTCCATGGGTTTTGACAAATGTATAACAACTTGTATCCACAATTATAACATCATAAAGAATAATTTCACAGCCCTAAAAATCCTCTCCATACTGCCAATTTACCCCTGCCTCCCTCAAATTCCTGACAACCACTTATCTTTTTACTCTTCCCATAGTTTTGCCTTTTCCAGAATCTTATAGCGTTGGAATCACAGTATGCAGCCATTTTAGACTAGTTTTTTTCTTAGCAATATCCATTTAAGTTTCCTGCATGTCTTTCAAGGGTTGATAGCTAATTTCTTTTTAGCACCAAGTAATAATCCACTGTCTGGATATACCACAGTTTATTTATGCATTCACCTACTGAAGAGCATTTTGGTTGCTTCCAAGTTTTGGCAACTGTGAATAAAGCTCCTATAAACATCTGTGTGCGGGTCCGTTTTTTTTTTTTTTTTTTTCAACTCTTGTGGGTAAATACCAAGGATTATTATTGCTGATCATATTGTCAAGAGTATGTTTTGTTTTGTAAAAAAGTGACAAACTGTCTTCTAAAGTGGCTGTACCATTTTTCATTTCCACCAGCACTGAATGAAAATTCCTGTTACTCCACACCTTCGATATTTGATGTTATTAGTATTTTGGATTTTTGCCATTCTAATAGGTGTGTAGTGATGTCTCATTACTTTCATTTGCAACTCCCTAGTGACATACGATGTTGAGCACTTTTATATAGGCTTATTTGCCATCTGTGTATTTTCCTGAATGAGATCTCTGTTAAGATCATTTTTTAATCAGATTGTCCATTTTCTTACCAGTGAATTTTAGAGCCCTTTAAAATATACGTTAGATTAAAAATAAATAAATAAATAAAATGTATGTTACATCATGTTAATGCTCTTCTCAAAACGAGAATAATTTGGACTTATGTTTCACCAGGAATTGTTATAAGTGCTTTTTATTTAGCATTCCTTCATTTTTTAAAAAGATTTATTTTTTTATTTATTTGACAGAGAGAGAGATCACAAGTAGACAGAGAGAGAGAGAGAGAGAAGCAGGGTCCCTGCTGAGCAGAGAGCCCGATGTAGGACTCGATCCCAGGACCCTGAGATCATGACCTGAGCTGAAGGCAGTGGCTTAACCCACTGAGCCACCCTGGTACCCCACATTCCTTCATTTTTTTTAAGATGCATTTTTTTTTCTTTCCACATTTTAACATAGTTTAAATTGGGATCTTTCTCATTATTGCTGACCAAGCAGTAGTCATGATTTAACTGTCATTGCCTTTGCATGCACATCGAAAGTTACCAAAGGCTTCAGCATCACGGAAGAAAATCTGAGATAATAGTAGAGCATTCTTTTTAAAAACTGGTTATCAGTTGGTTGGACGACTGCCTTCGGCTCAGGTCGTGATCCTGGAGTCCCGGGATCGAGTCCCACATCGGGCTCCCAGCTCTCTGGGGAGTCTGCTTCGCTCTCTGACCTTCTCCTCGCTCATGCTCTCTCTCACTGTCTCTCTCTCTCAAATAAATAAATAAAATCTTTAAAAAAAAAACTGGTTATTTATGCTCTTACTGGAAGTAAGAATGATACTGAATGGAAAACCACAGGCATAGACAATGCTGAAGGAAAAGGTGTTGGAACCTAAATGTTACTGAGTTTTAGAAACACTTTAATCAATTCATGCAACTTCTGGTTGAAACACTGTGGGTGCTGTCCTAGGACTATGAAAAATCCATAAATAGACCAACCATCACAAAGGCTGACACTCCACCTTAAATCTTAAATTACCTCTAGATGATCTGTCCCTTCTTTCTCATTGTCAGAGCAAAACATGAACATCCTCTGTAGAAAGAGAATATCATTCACATCTTTCCAATTTTTTACACACAACTCTAGAATACAATGAGAATCACTAGACATGATAGAAAGAAGAAATAAATGACAGAAAACCTTCAGGTGTTACACATATTTAAGTTATCAAACAAGGAGATTAAAATCATGTGACAGATATGTTCAAGAAATAGAATACTGTCGCTCTCGACCCGCAAGAACGACACGTAGCCTGGTCTCTTGTTAATGTTGCTTTTTTTATTCTCATACCACACTTGCTTATATGCAGTAGGGCACCCTATCAGAAGACAGATATTCTCAAGACATCCAATCACAGACCTGCTGCTAGGCTTCCCCTAGTTAGTCTATCCAGGGTCTGCTTTTCCTCCCCCACATGGGCTGCCGCTGATATTGACTTGTTTACGTGGAGGTCTGTTTTGGCACCTGGCCAGGTACCATCTTGCAATGGTGGGAACTTCCTTGGCCACAGGGGGTCCCCAACAGAATACAAGGCAGGTACCCTCACCTGAGAAATGAATCAAATAGAAACTGTAGCACTGAAGAAAATGAAAATTTGGAACTTAATAGATAAGGATGCAGAACAAACACATAAGAAGAATTACAGAACAGCAAGGTCGGTTAGTACAAAATATTTAGACCAGCACCCTGGTTCTCCAGCAGATGACACGGGCCCCAGAGAGGCTGATTATTGCATCAGACTTTCATCACTGTCTGGTGCCAGAGCAGAGCCAGGAGTTGAATTCCATGACCTGATATCCAGAGTTCATCCTCTGATCTCTCCCACTTAACAACATCTTCCTTCGAGAAAGTCTGATCTCTCCAGAACAGCAATCCCTCCACAGAGACCCCAGAGAAGCTGATGACTGGAGCTCCTCTGCGACATCCCGACTCTCCAAAAAAGGCAGTTTAAACCGAGAATTATAAGTGAAGTGTTAACTTTAAAATTTGCCTGTGAAAGGCTAAATGGGTCTCACCACTTGGTTCTCTGGAGTGAATTGACCTCTTCCCCCCACATACTGAGCAAATGTCTGGCGACATTTTTGTCATGACTAGGGGGATGCTACTGCCATCTCGATAAAGTCCAGAGGTGTTGATTCACATTCTGCAACACACAGGATAGTTCCCCACAGAACAAAAGTGGTCTGGTCCTAAATTTCTATAATGCCAACACAGAAACCTGATCTAGACTGAATTGCAGGGCGGAAATTACAAAGGATAACAAAAAAAAAAAAAAAAAGAGAGAGAGAGAGAGAGAGAGAAAGGGACATGTGGGACATAATTGCAAGATCTCAAATGTGGTAATTGGAGTCCATTGAGAGAGAACATAGAGAATGGGTGGAAACAATAATACTGAAGGGGGTACAGACCAAGAATATTCCAAAACTCCCAAATTCCTTCAAACCACAGACTCAATAGAGTCTTGAAACTTCAAGTATGATCACTTCACAGTAAAATTCCAAAAAATCAAAGACAAAACATCATTAATGCATTCAGAGAGCAAGCGAGCGAGAGAGAAAGGATATCCTGCTTTCAAAGGGATAACAGTCTAACATCAGATTCTTCAAGTCTTTTAAGGAGTGTAAACCAAACATTCTATACCTAGTGAAGACGCCCTTTAAAAATGAAGGGGAAAAATTAAAATAAAGAGAAAATGAAAATGTTTTCAGATTTAAAAAATCTATAAGAATGCAAATCTGGGTTAAAAGAAGCATAAAGTGTCTTCTTCAGGCAGAAGGAAAATGATTCCAGAGAGAAGCAGAAATTCAGGAAGAAATATGATCACTTTAAAGAGTAAACATGTGGATAAATCTAGAAGAATACTTACTCTATAATAGACAGCAGTGTCTTGTGAAGTGTATATTTAAAATTACATTTCATAAAAACAAGAACAAAAAAGACCGACAAGTGTTGGTCTTAGCTTAGGCTGCTATCACAAAATAAGCCTAGATGGGTGGCATAAATAATAGACATTTATTTCTCACAGTTCTGGAGGCTGGAAGTCTAAGATCATGGTATCAGCAAGATTGTGTTCTTGGTGAGAATTGGCTTCCCGGCTCGCAGAAGGCTGCCTTCTTAATGCGTCCTCACGTGGCAAAGATGGAGAAAGAGAGAAGACACAGGCTTTCTAGGCTCTTGTCTAAGAGCTCTATCCCCAGGCATGGGAGCTCTATCCTCATGATCTCATCTAAACCTAATTATCTCCAGAAGGCCCCACCTCCTAATGTGATGAATCAGAAAGTTATCACATTGTGGGTTAAAACTTCAACATATGAGCTTTGGAGGACACAAGTATTCAGCCCATGACAGAGGGGGACATAGAGTCCAAGTGTTACTGTGAACTTGCCCTTGTTAGCAACGTGGTGAAGTGCAAGTGAAAAGTAGATTTATGACTTTGATTGTGGTGATGGTTTCACAGGTGTATGCATATGTCCAAACTCATGAATTATATACATTGTTTTATTTTTTTATTGTTACATTAGTCACCATACAGTACATCATTAGTTTTTGATGTTGTGTTCTGTTATTGTTTGCATATAACACCCAGTGCCCTATGCAATCTGTCCCTTCCTTGATACCCACCACTGAGTTGTTAAAAAAAAAAAATCAATAAAAGCATTGGTTATTTGAATAGCATGTTTAACAAATTACATCAGATTGATGTGTCTAGGATATTTTAGGCATGACAGAATATACATTATTTTTAAGTGCAAATGGGATAATTACTAAAATTGATTATGTGGTAGTCCCTGACACACATCTCTTCGTCTGAATAATGTAACATATATCTACTCAACTTTTTACATTAAATTTTTTTGACTGTGCGTTTAGGGTGACTTTTTTTTTTCCCTCTCCTGTCTCCTCTGGGTAACAACTCAGCCCCTACCTTTAAAGAATGACTTTTAAAAAAATAAACTAATTGAGACAGAATTGTCATTAAAATGAACTCCAAATAAAAGTTTCCAGAAAGACAAGGAACAGTGATTACTGGTTTTTTTTCTCTAAACAAGGGCTTATGTTTCAGAAGCCCAGCCCTTCTCCCTTCCAAATGGAGGCAAAAAGCTCAATACATAAATGGAAAATAAAATAGGAAACCATTTATTTTCCAAAACATATTAGGAATAAAGGATATAACCAACAATATCCTACTGACTCATATGTTCAAGTTCACTGTAGTTTTCAAAATGAAAGTATTTTAAATTCTGCCCCTCTCTACAAAGAAGGGCCTTCGGCGAGTATTGAGAAAGAAATCTTTTTGGTTCTATCCAATTCACACAGACTATAAACTGAACTACATGAGACACAATGAATCCTAGTGAACCTACTCATTTACAACCATCATTTATGGAGGATGTTTTTTGGATAGTGAGAATGCCCAACACACTATTTCAACGAAATTGACAAAATCAGAAGAATCATGAGGAGAAAGAATTGAAAAGTAGCAGCTGCATGTTCTAACAGGTTTATTTGGGACTCACATGAAATTCCCATCTTTTTCAGTCCATTCTCCAAAGAGCCAAGATGACACTTCAACAAAATGTATTATTTTACATTACATTACAGAGCACAGAAAAAAATAAGAGCCTTACAGAACCCTACACAAAGACTTTTTACATAAGATCCCAGCCTCTCCAAACGCAAAGATCTGAAAACCAAAACTTTCTGACCTTTGTTTCCTTGCAGTGGGCCTCTGTAGGCAGGTTTCTCTGAGTGTTCTATTGGTTTCTCCTTCTGCATTTCTGCTTTCTCTTCCTCCAAGTATGATACTTCCTTTATGCATTCCTACTTGGCCCAAAAATTGGCCCAAGGCCCTACTTGGTCTATACAAGAGGACATCTTTATTTCATCCCAAATGTAGTGGAGGCACCAAAAGGCTAACTTGAACTGCCTTTCTTAAGGACCTCTAGACATGTCCTCAAGGCATGGAAAGGTCCAGTGAAGGCTCCATCTGGCAAAAGCAATTTATAGCCTTATCTGAAACACTGATATATCAATTGGCATTGTAAGGTAGGCTTGGCTGCTGTCCAGTGTTTTAATATCCCTGTCAGCCAGATTGCAAAGCTTGCTCCCTGAGATGTCCTCAAGTTCCTGTGACAATGAGTCCAGAGAAGAACGTGTCTACCTTTCGGTATGGAATTTTCATCCCCTGTACTAGAATCCTCCTGCACTTCATTCTGGCCACATTTCTTGATTACATAATCTAGCCTCTTAACTTTTCCTCTGAACCCAAATCACATGTATCTGTAGATTCTTCAAAGTTCTTTTAAATTGCATTATCTTTAAGGAGGTCTAAATAATTTGCATTTGTTTATATTATGCTTACCCACATTTATATCATGTTTGGTTAATAGTAAGTGAAAACTGAGCCAGGTTCTTCCAGACTGGTCTGGGCAACTGAATGGAAAACAACTCTTATCTCATTTTGTTTGAGATTCTGCCAGGATTGTTTGAAACTTCAGCGCTATATTTCTGTAATATTGAAGTGCCAGGGTTTATGTTCATATGACCTCTGGGCTTTCATCTGTGTCTCTACCACTATCTTCCTTGATATTATGAACATTCAAAGGCAGAAAATAAATAGAAAATAATAAATTAGCTGTACACAAATAATTCATAAATTCTATGTAAAACTTCAGAACTTTTTGGTTACAATGTTAACTTCTCATGGGCTTCCACTCCCATTACCACACCCAAAAATACTAAGAAAATAATAGGAGATTTCCATCAAAAATCACACAACACAATTATATTCATATAAAATGTAAATAAAACACATGAAAATAAGCAAACAAAAAAAATCTCCAAAATCTGCCTCTCAAAAGATTTTTGTTGCCATTACAACTTGAAATCACCACTACTGAAAATGAGAACAAGATTTTACCAGGGAAAGATAGAAGTATCTTTAGGCATACTTTATAGCTCCAGTGAAACCTAGAGACAAAACATTTACTAGGACACTAACCTTCAGGGTCATGCAATACTTCCATGCAGCTCAAGTGCATGCACAGAAAATTTAGGAAGCTGAATTGCTTTAGGTTTGAAGCTTCACTAGTCAACAATGACAGTAATATAATAGGTCAAGAGATTCTCAGATTTTGGCTGCTTTAATTTTTTAAATTGTCCATTTAATCAAATCTAATCTCTATAAAAGAACATATTAATGGATGATATTTACTAGATATCTATGATGTGCCAGGCACTGTGCTAAATGCTTTATGTACACTGTCATGTTCTAATATTCAAAATTGTTCTAGGATGTAATAATTATTATTATCTTTTACAGATAAGGAAGTTGAGTTTCAGCAAAGTTAAATAACCTGTTTTTAGTCTCACCGCAGCAAGTAATGGCTGGTATTCTAATTCTAGTCTGTCTTAATATTAACCTCACAAATTGACTGTTTCACTATATAGATGTAGGAGGGAGTAGACAGGATAAAGTGAAGGAGGCTATGGAGAAGAGATCTCAGAGTGGTTGGATAACAGGATTAGTAGGAGCACATTAGTTATACACATACACACACATGCACACACACACACACACACACACGCAGACACACACAGGAATAGGATGCTCTGAATAGACATTGGGGGCTTGAATTTAGGATTTCAAAGTTGGTCCCATTTTAAATAAAAAAGAGAAACCAGTTCTGTGATTAAAGTGGGTTGAATTGGGGTGCCTGAGTGGCTCAGTCTGTTAAGCATCTGCCTTCTGCTCAGGTCATGATCTCAGGGTCCTGGGATCGAGCCCTACATCAAGCTCTCTGCTCAGCTGTGAGTTTTCTTCTCTCTCTTCCTCTCCCTCTGTGATATCTCTCTCTTTCAAATAAATAAATAAAATATTTTTTGAAAAAGTGGGTTAAATAATGAAATTTTTTGTAGAGGAGAAAAAAGAAGTGGGAAGTAAGGGTGTTAACTATGTCATCCACTTTGAGGCTCAAGTTACCAGAATAATGGCTGCCATTGAGTTGTAGAGGAAATGGTTAGTCTGTTTCCAAAGTCTTTATTAAAAGAGAAGTTGAGGTCAACAAGAGTAAAGAGAGAGAATAGAGCATAGAGGGCCGAATGAGACAAGTTAATGAACTAAGTATTTTCTCATAAGACTGGAAGAGTAACAAAGAACCTTTATCTTTGGACAAGAAAGATGTCATTTCTGACTTATGACCCTGAGATTTGTGAGGTATAATGTGTGACTGCAGCACAAATTACCTCACACATAGCACTCAGCACATGTTTGTTATTTCACAGTTTTTGAGGGTCACAAATCTGGGCATGGTTTAGCTGGGTTCTCAGCTTTAGGATCTCTCACAAGTCTGCACTCACAATATCAGCCTGAGCTGGGGTCTCATCTGAAGGCTCCACTTTCAAATCCATATGGTTAATGATAGAATATTAGCTCTGCAATGTCTATTGGATTGAGGGACTCAGTTCTTTTAGATGGCTGTAACTGGAGGATACCGCAAATTTCTTCTATGTGGGTCCCTCCTATATGGCAGTTTGATTTATCAAAGCCAAAAAGGGAGAATCTGCTACCAAAATGGAACTCATAATCTTGTAACCTAATGATGAAAACACATCCCATCACTTTGCCATATTCTATTAGAAGCAAGTCATGAGGCCAGCCTACACCCAAAGAGGGGAAATTGCACAAGGGTGTGCATTCCAGGAGGCAGGGGTCATCAGGGACTGTATTAGGGGCTGTCTGCCACATGGTGTGAGGGGATGAGAAGGCTTTCTTTGAAAAGAGGGTAGGGAAGGCAGCATTCTTAGAGATCAGCCAGGTGTCTGTTAAGGTTAGGAATTAAAGTGAACATCAAGCGGGAATTTGTTAACTCACATTGGAATAGTGATTCTTGCAGGTGCAGGAGAAAAAGTTGAGAGAAGAAAACTTGGAAATTGGGTGACAGAAAAAGAAACACAGAAGAATGGAACCTAGAATTCTGTGAAGAAAAAGAGTTTAAGGCAGACATACTGACTTGTTCTCAAAAGTGAGTTATTACATGCATCTGTTAAAAACAAAACAAAACAAAACAAAAAACAAAAACAAACCAACAATGACAACAACAACAAAGCCAGTCTGGAATTAGAGCTATACCTTCTTTTTTTTTTTTTTTTTTTTTTTTAAAGATTTTATTTATTTATTTGAGAGAGACAGTGAGAGAGAGCATGAGCGAGGAGAAGGTCAGAGAGCGAAGCAGACTCCCCATGGAGCTGGGAGCCCGATGTGGGACTCGATCCCGGGACTCCAGGATCACGCCCTGGGCCGAAGGCAGTCGTCCAACCAACTGCGCCACCCAGGCGTCCCTAGAGCTATACCTTCTAACAACTACGACAAACTAGTTGATTACATGGTGGCCAAACCAAAGTCCTAAATCCTTTCACCTCCCTTGCTTACAATTTTTTTTAAAAAAGATGTATTTATTTATTTTAGAGAGAAAGAGAAAGAGAGAGAGAGTAGAGGAGAGGCTGAAGGAGAGGAGGAGAGATCATCTCAAACAGACTCCCTGCTGAGCATGGAACCTAACGTGGGGCTCCATCTCAGGACACTGAGATCATGACCAGAGCGGAAATCAAGTCATATGTTCAACTCACTGCACCACCGAGGTGTCCCCAGCTTACAACTGTTCCTTATGAGCTCAGATATCTTCTTATTCTTCATGAAGTGTATAACCCTACAGATCTTAAGACACAAATGAAACAATGCTGTAAAGGGGGTGGTGAAGGAATTATTTGGTCAACCCAACTGGGAAAGCTGTCACACTTCGTTGTCCTAAATGGATTTGAGGGGATCCTGTACTGATTTTATAGCTTCTTCTCTTTAGTTAATGAAATATAAGTTAAAGTCTCATATTTTCAAATGCCTGTTGAATTACAGTAAAATCAAGGAACTAAGGTCTACACTTCTACCAGAAACCATGACCTTGTTGGGATGGACAACTTCAATGCCTATACACACTGAATCACAGTCCTGGGGAACTCCATCCACAGCCCTTCTGATTTCAAGTGCTAGAAATTGCTATGCGTACATGGAAAGATTGGGGTCCACTGAGTCAGAATACTCATTCCTGTCTCATTTGCCTTCCCACCCTCAAAAATCTATATTTACTTTAAAACCAACATTATGAAACACGGATGGAATTAGATGTCTAAAGTTTCTTTATTCTCCCATCACCTACAATTAAAAGATAAAATCAAGCCCTTGTCCCAAACTTTCTTTTGTCTTACTAATAATGAGTACACTGTCTGTGAGAATATAAAATATCCCCCTTTTACTAGTACTCTCTCTAGGGAAGTCATTTTAGGACGTTTTATTATCACTTTAGAGAAGGCGTTCTAATCATTATTTAGTATTCAAAGGGAGCTACCAGGCTGTGGGCCTTAGGCCTTTGGAAATATGGGGAATAGGGAGTTTCTGAAAGTGATTCCATTGACTTTAAAAACATTATTGAACAAATATTATCAAAAGGTCTGGCATTCAGTGGGATGTTTCTTTGTCTTTTTATCTGTCCATAGGGTACTTTCTGAAAAGAATCCTTAGTGACTGAATCAAACACCAAAGTACCAACTTGTTAGGAATTGGCCAGAAATGCAAAACCAGAATAATATCCTTTTGTTTCTTTTCATATAAAGCAAGTTTGTGTGTAGGGGTAGGGGGTGAAGAGAGGGAGGCCAAACCCCACAGTGTCTGTTCCATTGTTCAGAAAGCTCCGAGGAAGAAGTATTGCTTTGTGTCTTTTGTCATTTTTCTTTTAAAACAGGGGATTTTTCTAATGTGCTAAAACACTAGAATAATACTGGTGATAAAATTGGAAAAATTGTCTTTGGGGAAAAATACAGAGATACTGAAACAAATTTATTAGAACTGAGGAGATGGGTGTTGTTTGTTAGGACCTGTGAATGTCTTGTCATTTTATGTTTGGTTTCAAAAGAAAAAAGATTTTGTTCTACTAACCTAACTTTTCTGCAAAAATATATACCATACAATTCTTCATTCTTTTCTATTTCCTAGGTTCCACTCTCCCTTATCATTTATGTGTTTATATGAAATTAACTGATGTCGCATATTCATTGCAAGGGAGAAAGTTGGAGCCCATGAGGGGTGTTTCTACTTACATTTCCATTTTCAAGGCAATCCATGCATTGGTTTTAATAAAATTTTCTATTTAAATTTAAGTAAGAACTTACCTATTGCTCTTGAACCCCTAGGGCATCTACCATATGTCAAAACTTTTAAGTTTCAAGTATAATTTAAAAAATAAAAGACTAATTGTATCTATTACCTTACTTAGTGTAGAATATTTGGTCATCTAAACCAGTTGGTTTTAGCAAAAGAAAAAATAGAAGCATACTTCAAAATTTTCCTATTTGTTCAATGCTATGAAATTATTGCCATAAATAAAATAGATCATCCACTATTTGTAGTAGAAGGAGACTCTTTCAAGCAGCAGCCTAACAGTTTTTCCTCCCAAGTTTCATATTTCCTTTGCTTTTCTTATGATCTAATCATTTCTACCATCTTGGTCTCAGAATCAGTTTCCTTACCTTCAATATTCTGGCTTAATTTGGGGGTGGTGTAGGGGAACCGTTCTTTTGATTCCCCTTAACAATGATGAGCAGTGTTGAGTAACTAAAATAATGCTACCCAACAGTAGGGGCAGCATAATGAAAAGATGCAAATAAATCATAATAAGAATGGAACACAGTCAAGTTCTCCAAACATAGGCTCTTTATTCCCTTTGTGAAGATTACTATATTTACTCTCCCAAAGATGTCAATAGGTATGTTGCTTACTGCTTTTGAATTCCCTCACTGAGGAGAGCTGCCTGCACTCTATCCCTTGAAAGCTAACTTTTATTCACTCAATACCTTTAAGTCAAAGCAAGAGTGCTCTGTGTTCCTGCCTCCTCCTCCCAACCCTGCTCCAGTCTTGCCTGAAGACATCCATCCAACAAGAACATATTTATAATAAGCTTATTCAGTGGTAAATAGGAGGGATAAGATTTAAAACCCTCACTCTCATGGGTTTTATACCTTGGCTGGGGGAAAGGCAAAATCAGACTAAAAAATGAGTAATTTCTAAGAGTCACCTGAAAGAGAAAAAGGTGGTATGATAGAGAGGAACCAAGATTAGAGAAGGGAAACTGCTTTGCTAACATTGTTCTAGAAAACTTTTCTGAGGAGGCTGCATTTGAGCTGACACAGGAATGGGGAGGAGGAGCCATCTGTGAGAAAATCTAGGGACAGGACATCAAGGTGGAGGGGATAGCAAGGGCAAACAGAGTAATACTGGATGAGCTAGAAGTGTTCTAGATCAGAAATAAAGCCAATGTGGCTACAGCATTGTGAGCAAAAAGTGCCACACGAGAGGGCAAATAAGCAGAGGCCAGATCTGCCAGAGAGCCTGGCAGGTCACAGTAGCCAATTGCCACCAGAAGCCACTATATATACCCACGCTCCATCCAAACAACCAGCATTGATTAGTCTTAGTAAGATTTTTTTTTAAGATTTTATTTTATTTATTTGACAGAGAGAGAGAGAGAGATCACAAGTAGGCAGAGAGGCAAGCAGAGAGAGAGAGAGTGGGAAGCAGGCTCCCCTCTGAACAGAGAGCCTGATGCAGGCCTCGATCCCAGGACCCTGAGATCATGACCTGAGCCAAAGGCAGAGGCTTAACCCACTGAGCCACCCAGGTGCCCCATTCTTAGTAGATTTTTATTTCAAACAGTAGTTTATACTTACCACAATCTACCACATTTTCCACAACAAAAATGCTTGATTTTATCACTCCCCCACTAATAGGAATCATGGATTCAGAGAGAGAGATGATTTATTTCTAGTGTAAAGGAGGGAAAATACAACTTGAGCCTAGAACAACTTGTGCCTGAAGCAAAGACATTCTCAAAGACTAACAGTGACATGTTAAGAGAGGGAGTCAGCTTCAAGGGACACCGAATGGCTAAATATTTTAACAATTTGAGTATTTAAAAAAAAAAAAAAAAGCTTGTAACACATTGACTATTTTTCTTTAAAAGTCTGTAGTGTTAAAAGATAAACTGAAGCATGTTAAAATTTTAAGAGTTTGAGTAAAAATCCTTTCAAGTCAGGCAGGATCAGACTGGAAATGGTTAGAAGTGCTCCATTGATGATGGGTCCTTGGGGACAGACTTTTATAGAGAAAAGGTAGAAGCAAAGTAAGGAGATTATTGATTGGCTATCTATTGTTTGTAGCTTAGTTGGCTGTTTCGTGATTTGTTGTCCTTAGGTTTCAATTTCCTGAGTCACTCTTAGATTTTCCTTTACATCTGTAGGCTACCATGGCATTGAGTCACTTCAGTAAAATTGGACTCCTTTTCATTAACTTAACCCCAGGGATAGCCCTTAATCCTGGGGGAAGACAGGAGATGGAAGGAGAAAAGAAAGTTATGTTTGAAGAAGAATGTCAAGTAAAGGTAGAAACACTGGTAATACTACCAAAAAAAAAAAAAAAAAAAAAAAAGGCAACTTCTTCCCCTTCCCCCAATGTAACAAATGTTTTGGGAAACCATCAGAATGGTAATCCTTGGGTAAAAGAATTTTGAATAGCAGGATATTTATGTGATACTCAAAGTGTCATGCTACTGATTACTTACTAATTACAAGGGGAAATGCCTCTTTATAATGAAAGAACAATTTAATCAAGCAATCAAACAGCACCACCAATATTGAAAACAAACACAGAACCAAGGTGCTATCCTGTGCCTCTTGATGGGATGGTTAAAAGATAATTTTTTTAAAAATGATTAGGTTATGACTCTCATGGAGATATAAAATAAATTGGTTAAAGGAATTTAGTTCCTTGCTAATCTGTGAGAGAAAAAGGCAGATGTTATAGTTGATTCAAAAGAGAATTCAGGGAACAGATGCATTTATAGATGAGGATTATTGAAATTAATGTGCAAATGGAGGCAATACTGGTTTTTCTGCTGGGAGATTGAGAGGGGAAAGGGCAGCAATTGAAACTCTATTGTCTCTGGTCATAATTTGCATATCTATAGGCAAGAATTAGGTGACAATGTTATGTTATCTATAATTTACAGTTTTTAGATAGCTTCTGTGGAATCAGAGTCAGATAACCCAGAGCGATTGCTCCAGACTGCATGGTTTTTAATTGAGGTCCAATGTTGTAATAAGAAACACACAATATTGATAATGGGATATTTTTGCCAAAAACATTTAACCTGAATTTAGTCAGACAAAACAAGAATATGACACATCCTATATACCTCGCCTGAACCCTCTTAAAACAGTTGATGTCATGAAAAAGTATAAAAAAAGATGGGGAGAATGTTCTTGATTGTAACAGAATAGGAAGCCTGATAATTACATACGGTGGGAAAATCTTGACTGCATTCTGGGCTCTACAAAAGATACAGAATAGATTTGGGATGGTACTCAGGAAAATTAATATATGGACTGCATATTAGTTGATATTATTGAATCAGTGATAAGTTTCTTAGTTTATAATGGTTTTGGGGTTATGTAGGTAAAATTCTTTAGTCTTAGGTTTGTACATGCTGAAGTATTTAATGTTGCCATGTTATCATGTCCTACACACTTCAAATGTTTCTGAAAAAAAGATAATGCATATATAGAGAACAAATTTGTCAAAAGGTTAACTAACTGGTGAATCTAGGTGAAAAATACATAAATGTTTATGAAAGTGTTTTCATAGATTCTTGTTCATTGAACTATCAACCTTTAAAACAGATTTGCAATTTTTAGTACAAAAAAGTTAAGGAAAAAGGTAAAAGCTCTTAGAACAAAATAATGTTTATAAAAATGAGTTTAAAGAAAATGATGTACATTAAATATGTGGCTCTGAAAATATATGAATCATTGATAGGGATATATTGAGAGACAGATATGAGAGAGAGAGAGAGATGGATAGATAGACCGACTTAATGCAGGAATTGCAACTTATCAAGTATTTCTCAATTTCCAAGACTAACATCCATTCAGTCTCCATCCCACACTTGCCCAATATCAAGGAGTTCCACTCTTTTCAGGTAAAAGGTATCTTTTTCATATGAAAAAAATTATCAATATTGTGATTGTCACTTTCTAATATCTCTTCATTAAAAAATACATAATAACCATTCACCCATGAATTCAAGAAACACTTAGAAATTAATTTCTATGTCATTAAGCACAAGATTATTTACATAAATATATGAATTGGGAATTCCCAGATGGATGAGGCATTGTATTTGTTCAGCTTAGAGACTATTTAGACTGTGGAATCACTATGGGTTCTACATTGGTTTTTTACTATTCTGCAGACACAAGAAAAATGAATTCAAAATGGGAATGACTTTAGATGGTGACACAGAAGGGCTTATTTTTATTCTATCACCAAACACCCTCTTAAACAAGATTTAAATTTGGTTTGCTTGTTCCTAAGACAGGTAGGAATTGCCAAGGGTAGAACCCAGGGTTCTGGACTAAGTTTGACATGGAATAAATTTTGACTTAATGATAATCCTTTCTGGATGCTGAGCCCTGGAAAATTTGCTTGGCTTCCCCGAGTCATGGTTTCATCATTTGTAAGGAAATAATAACAACCAAAAGATAATAATACCTACCTTTCTGGGGGTAATTGTATTTTTCTTCATTCTTTTTAATTTGTCCATGTATTTATGATAATTTATCACCCTTCCAAAGGATTTGAAGTCACATAATGATATTGTGGGGCGAAAGGGTAATTCTTGGAATGTATTTACACAGACTAGAAGTGCAACAACTTTGATATCTGCTTCCTCCTTCTTTCTATTTTAAACTTAAGGATTGATAACTCTGTGATCTTGAGCTTTTAACTTTATTTCAGCACCTCGGTAATGCCATTTGTAAAATGTAGAAATTAGGGAATAGATGACCTGTTTCTATGACCTTGAGCAGAATATTGAATTTTATGATTCCACAGGTTGTCACCTACCAAACGGAAAAAATATCTGCCCTGACTATAATGATCACCTGAAATACTATAGTTGTAAAAGTCTTTGTGAGTACTGAAGTGTACACATATATGAGTAATATTCTTTTTTTTTAAAGATTTTTATTTATTTATTTATGTATCAGACAGAAATCACAAGTAGGCAGAGAGGCAGGCAGAGAGAAGCAGAGAGGCAGGCTCCCCGCACAGAGCCCCGATGCAGGGCTCGATCCCAGGATCCTGAAATCATGACCTGAGCTGAAGGCAGAGGCTTCAACACACTGAGCCACCCAGGCACCCTCATATGTGAGTAACATTCTGTCATTAAAGCTAAAAAATGGGCGCCTGGGTGGCTCAGTGGGTTAAGCCGCTGCCTTCGGCTCAGGTCATGATCTCAGGGTCCTGGGATCGAGCCCTGCATCGGGGCTCTGTGCGGGGAGCCTGCCTCTCTGCTTCTCTCTGCCTGCCTCTCTGCCTACTTGTGATCTCTCTCTGTCAAATAAATGAATAAAATCTTTAAAAAAAAAAAAAAAGCTAAAAAAGGAGATGGACAGAATAAAATTGCTTGCCCAAGTAAACTTTTTTTTTAATTGAAGTGTAATTAACATACAGTGTTATGTTCCAGATGTGCAACAAAATGGTTTAATAATTCTTTACACTACTCAGTATTCACAATAAACATAGTCCTCCTCTGCCACCAATGTTTTTACAGTATGATTTTTTTTTTAAGATTTTATTTACTTGAGAGACAGAGAGAGATAGGGAGAGAGAGAGAGAGAGCATGAGCAGGGGAGTGTGTGCGCGCGTGGTGTGTGTGTCTGTGTGTGTGTGTGTCTGTGTCTGTGTGTGTGTCTTTTTTACTTTTTTTTTTGCTTCCTAAATTCCATATATGAGTGAAATCATATGGTATTGGTCTTTCTCTGTCTGACTTATGTCACTTATTTCACCAAATAATCTTTTAAAATATACCTCTAAAATTGTACTATTTTGACTTAGATAAATTTTACACGCTTGGAAGTGATAAATATGTCAATAGAATCCCCATAAAATGCTTTACATTTTTCTGTGTGTGTTTTATTCCAACAAGACTTCAAAATCGACAAAAGTGACAAAGAGGAGAATTTATATGAAAACTTTTGAATTCCTATAGATAAATATACCATAACACGTAAAGCTATCATTATGTTATGGTCGTTTTATGGTTTTCAATACACTTGTTCTCTTATTCGAAAATTAAAAGCATGATGAATATAACTTATCCATCAGTAAGTGCCTTCAGCCTCTGTGTTATCGGAAAAATACATTTTGTAAAGATAAGTAAAGAAAAAAAAAATCATTCTCAATCTCTTGTCTCCCTGGGAGAAGGTATAATATTACAGGTTCCCTGGTGTGTCAGGATGGTTTAATTTATGAATATCTCCCAGAGAGTATCCATCATGACTCAATCATAATGCATGTATATTTCCTTTCATCATTCAAAATTCGGTGACCTATAGCTGGTCAATGAGGTGTAGGCTTTTGATTAAAGAAAGTAACTGCTGATCTTGCACCCCTAGAATGTCAAAAGAACTGGAAATTGTTCTTGCTAAATTCTGTAGCAGCAAAGGTAATACCAACTGCATGGAAATTCAGTTCTCTTAAGGAGAAAGTCTTTAGCCATGCAATTTCCACAAGGATGATTACTTTCAATAAGAAAGCATGGTACAATGATCTCATTGAAGGAAACAAGAAGGAGATTGCAACTCAAAGAGGCAGATTCTCTCCAGGGTTCAAATCATTTCTGGGTAGTGTTGCTGGAAGCAAAACTAATACTTTCAGGCCATCAGAAAAATGTATTATTGTTGCCAAGCACTAAAGTACCCCACAGAGGTATGGATGAGTTCATTCATCTTTCTGAGAGCTTAATTTACTACTGGGAGGAGTTGACCTATGACTCACCAAAGGCGAGTAGAATTTATATGTACTGAGCACCTACTATGGTTCCAGCACTGTGAAATATATCCTTATGTGCATTGTCTTATTTAATTTTACTACAATCTAGAAATAGATATTAATGCACCCAGCTTAAAGATAAGAAAATGGAGGATAGAGAGATAGTATAATACTCTCAAGGTCATAAACACAGATAACAGTTACATTTGATTATATATCTGTCTGCTACCAGCATCCATGATGTCTCAGCTACAGTGCTTCACTGAGAGAGCCCAGAAAGCAAGTTCCCTCTTTTTATAGTCTTAAACTCAATTGTCTCTTGGCTACCATCCTCAAACACACCTGCCAGCTGGATGTAGGTGCCTGACTACAATCTACTGGCCTGGAAATCTGGGCTTGTTTAATTATTTTTCTCCAAGACTGAGCATTTCTTGAACATAGCAAAGATTGATAAATTCTCCATTCAGCTATCTATTACCAAAGCCTTGTTTCAGAAAATAAATGTCCAAAACACAGTTTTGTTCTTATTCTATGATGAGTAAAGGAAAGAGAAGTGAAATCCAGTTGACAAAATCAAGGCAGGAGCATCAGAGAAGCTGAAGAATGGATAGGTTTCCATTTGAAAAGATGGCACAAAAAATGGCTTTCATAGTGTGGAGATAACATGAAGATAAGCCCCAAGGGAGGCGAGTCAGGACCAAAAAAGTTAAGGATGACTCTGAAGTTTCAGTGTTATAGGAAATGCTGATGCTATTAAGTAAAAATAAAGCCAAGGAGTGATTTGAAGGAGATAACAAAGCTTTGGACATATTGACTATGTTGCTCATTTGGGCCTTTTGTTTAATTGCTCAGGCCAAAAACTGGGCAGCCAACCTTGACATATCTACTTCACTCACACTGTGCATTGCAATCTACCAGCCAATCTTGTTGGCTCGACCTTCAATGCATATTTTGAACCCAACCCACTTTTCATCACCTCCTTGTTAATCTGTGTCCTTAGCCACCATCATCTTTTACCCGGATCATTATAATAGCTTTTTTTTTTTTTAAAGATTTTATTTATTTATCTGACAAAGAGAAATCACAAGTAGATGGAGAGGCAGGCAGAGAGAGAGAGAGGGAAGCAGGCTCCCCGCTGAGCAGAGAGCCTGATGTGGGTCTCGATCCCAGGACCCTGAGATCATGACCTGAGCCGAAGGCAGTGGCTTAACCCACTGAGCCACCCAGGCGCCCCATTATAATAGCTTTTTAATAGGTCTTACTGTGTCTGTTTTTTTCTACAGTCTCAACCCAGCAATTAGAGATACTCACTGTTTTGTTTTGTTTTGTTTTGTTTTGTTTTTTTTCCCACTCAAATTACTATAGTTTGATGCAGAGTAAAAACCCAAGTCCTGTACTGGCCTGTATGAATATAATCTTGCCCCACTCTCTACCCAACTTTACTGTGCTACTCTGCCCTTCAACCCTCCATTCCAACTGCACTGGCCCCCTTGTTTTTCCTGGTGCACACTAGCTGTAGTCATGTCTTAGAACCTTCGTACTTGCTATAACTTTTACTTAGAAAGTTCCTTTCCCTGATAACTGCATGATTTTTTCCTTCCCTTTATTTAGATTTTGGCCCACTTTCTCAGAGAAGCCTTCCCTAATGGTTCACGCAGTCCTTTGACAATCCAGACATGCTCTAATCCCCTTCTGTTTTGATTCTTGTTTGTTTTTCTCCATGGTCATTATCACTTTCTTACATATTGTTGTTATTTATTGTCTGCCTCCCTGTTTTAGAATTTAAGGTCCACAAGACCATTGGATGTGTCTGTTGGATTAACTACTGTAGGCTTCATGCCTAGAACAGTGCCAGGGACATAATGAGTACTCAATAAATATATGAGTAAATGAAGTAATTCAGAAATTGAGAATTCAGAGAACTCAAGACTAAACTTACTGACTAGAAGATCTTTTATCATTGATGGAATAGTTAAACTATATGACAGTTTACCAAAGGAAGATTAAAAGAAAGAATACATCATAGAGTATTTTCAGGCAGCAGCAAGAGATGGAACAAGGGTACTATATCTAGTGCCATGTATATATTTTATATTAGAAATATTACATACACTTTATACTATATATGTATGGTTTATGTAATACATAGCACATGTAATAAATACATGAATATATACACATGCATTCATTAGCTCATCCATGCATTCATTCATTCATTTATGTGCCTCAGGTGCAAAGCATGAAGCCAAACATATTGACATTTTATCCAGTAGACTTGTGAAGCTCTCTATTTAGTTTAATAGGTTTGTCTGTTGCTGATGTTTTCTATAAGTAATCAAATCATTTAAGATAGTGGTGGTTTTATTTCTTCCCTTCCAATTCTTTATAGCCCCATTTGTTTTTGTTTTATTGGAGCTTCGTACAAGGCCTCCAATTCTGTTAAACGGTAGAAGTGGTGGCAAATTGTTTTGCTATTGATCTTAAAGGAAAGCGTCTAAAATTTCTCTGTTAAATATAGTGCTGGCTGTAGGTTTCTGTTGTTGTTTATAGCATTTATCAACTTAAAAGATTTAAAAAAGCAAGTAATACTGGATTTTACCAAATTGTTTGGCATCTCATGAAAAAAATCCATTTTTCTTTTTCTTCAATTTTTTTTTAAAGATTTTATATATTTATTTTAGAGAGAGAGAGAGAAAGATCATGAGCTGGGCAAGGACAGAGACAGGAGGACAAGCATACTGGAGCACAGAGCCTGAGGTGGGCCCTGATCCCATGACCCTGAGGTCATAACTTGAGCTGAAATCAAGGGTTGGGCACTTAACTTACTGAGCCCCTATGTGCCCCCTCCCCAGTATATTTCCGTACATTTCACATTGATACAAGTTTCTAATGTTGAAGCCTTACTTGATCATGTAGTATTTTTTGAAAATACAATTTTGGTTTCTATTAGCTAAAGTTTTATTTCATATATTTGCATGAAATAGACACTATGTTCTTTCTCTCCTTTTCTCTCTCTCCTCTCTCTCTCTTTCTCTTTTTTTTTTTCTGGTTTGGAAACCACATGACACGAGATTCATATGATTAGCTGGGCAGTTTTCACTTTTTCTATCTCTTAATGATTTGCCTAAGAGAGGCATTAACTGTACCAATGTTTAGAAGAACCATCTGGAACTGGAACTTTCTGGGAGAAAAGGTCTTTGATGACTGCCTTGAGTCATTTTCTACTGACTTTAACATTCACATTTTCTCTTCTTTCTTGTACCAAGTTCGGCATTTATATATTCCTAGGAGTTTATCCCTTTCATTAATAAGCATATATCTATTTAAAATATTTTATATTACTTAAAAATCTGTTTTGTTTCTGCATTATTCTCTTTCTAGTCAGTATTTATTGGCATCACACTTTTTTTTTTCTTTGACAGTTTTGGCCTATTTTATTAATCTTTACAATCAGCTGTTAGTTTTATTAAACCCTATTTCTTTTTCTTTTTTTTAAATCTTGGTTTTTTCTTTGATTTTTTTTCTTGTTTTTTTTTCTTTCTTTCTTTATTCTTTCTTTTTTCTTTCTTTATATTTCCTTCCTTCTAGTTTGAGTTTGTTGTTTTTCTGTTTTCCTGATTTGAATGTTCAGTTTGTTTTAAAGTTGGTATGTGTCCTGACAGATGCATTTGAAGTACTTTTTTTTTCCTCACGCTGCTTTAGCGTCATCCCCATCCCACAAATACCAATGTCCCATGTTTCATTGTCTCTCAATTTTAAGTATTTAATGATTTCCTTCTTTCTTTCTCTTTCCCTCTCTCTTTCTTCTGTTTCTTTCCTTCCTGAGGCAGAACTCAAACTCATGACCCTGAGATCATCACCTGAGCCAAAATCAAGAGTCTGGTGCTTAACTGACTGAGCTACCCAGGTGCCCCCACCATGATTTCCTCTTTAAGCAAAAAGGTTACTTCCTGTTCTATCAGTTCCAAACCTGTGCTAATTTTAGCTATTTTTACTGTATATTCCTAAATTTATGGCACTATCTTTACAGAATATCTGTAGGAAATTGATCTTTTGGTGTTTAAAGGTGAGACTTCTTTTCTGACCTAACATATAATCTATATTTTGAAAACAAATTCCTTATTTGCTCAATAATAAAATATATTTTCCACCTGCTGAGTAAAGAGTTGATATAAATATAAATATAGGTGATACAGATATTGACATAGTGTAAATATGTATCTGTATGTAGAGATATATAAAACTCAAGTGTATTTAGATCTATGGTTTTTCTGGTTTTGTTTCTTTGCCTGCTTTCTGTTTTTGTTAATCTATCAGTTTCTGAGAGGAGTGTTTTAATATCTCCAAATGTAGTTATTGACTTCTTTCCCCTCCTTCAGTTCTATCAGTTTGGTCTTTTATATTATTGACTATATATTTGTCAGGTATAAAGGTATAAACATGTACCTTCTTGTTCTCCTGTTCCTTTCACCAGGGTATAATGCCCCTCTTTTCTGCTGCCTTCTGAGGAACTTTTTCAATCTGAGTCCCAACTCATTATTTCATTCTTTGGCTCTTTATTTATGTATTGGGTTTTCTATATCAAATTTACAATTTTCATGTTTAATATTTCACATTGTTCTTTTTTGTAAATTTTAGCTATGGCTTTACGTTATCCTTTACCTCTTTACATTTATTTTCCCTCTTTTAAATTCTTGAGTCTTCTGTTCCTATAATTCTTCAGTTGTAAATGTTTTTCAGTATGTATATATGCTCTGTGGTGGCTAGATTGACCAAGAGTCTGATCATTTTGGCCTGGAAGTATTAGTTAGCTACTCCAACTTGGAAATTGTATTGGGGAAGACTCAAAAGGTAGGTCCTGGTCTACACCCCCGCCCAATTTAATAAGTAGGAAGAGGGACAAAGTGAGTTCCAGGTCCTACAGAGTTGGCCCCTTCCATTTGCGATCATTCTATAACTCATCTGTTCTGGATGCAAATGTAAATTCTTAGAAATAAGCACTGATGGAGTGAGGTAATCTTGACCTTCAGTCCACTGGTCCTAAGAGTTTGGAAAGAGAGGAGATGATCAGGAAATAACCCAAAGGTATTTAGTCAATTCCAATTATTCTCATCAATTCTTCATCCCCTTAGGGTCATGCTTGGTCCTAAAATCATCTCCAGTGACTCCAGTGGCTTGAAATATTCCCTACATTATCTGGAAAAGAGAAGTTAACTATTGCCTCTGAGATACTTGGGGCAGAAACAAGGCAAAGGCTTTCCTCCAGCCCTACTTCCTGTTCTAATCAGGCCACCACCATCCCAGCTGTGGCATTCAGGAAGCCTTCAGTCTCCCAGCAATTTATATCTGGCAACTCTTCCTCCTCCTCCTCCTCCTCCTCTCCTTCTTCTCCTCCTCCTCCTCCTTCTTCTTCTCCTTCTTCTTCTTCTTTTTTCTTCTAGCCCATGCTTCTCTATTGCTTCTGTAGTTCTTCTAGACTTAGACAGGAAAGCCATGCTGACTGACCACTTGACCATGTTCAAATAATACTTAAACTGCCATCTTCATGAGTAGGACCCTCTGTAAGTCAAGTGTGTAATAGAATCATTTCAAACTTTAAAAATTAGATTTTGACTATATGCCTAGAGCATAGGACTGTCTGTAATAGCTGAGAAATAATAGTCTTTAATGGTATGTGGAATTGTCCAATATTTACTTGGAGAAAAAAATATTATCCTGGCCCTCCTCCTTAGTTGTGTCAGACCTGGAGCCATCATCGTCAAGAGTATTCTAAATGATAAGTATGGAGTTGGGTTTGCTTCATTTTGTTATTTTCCCCCTTGGAATTTGCACTATGGATTTGTCAGAGGTCACAGTGTTATATTCTCCATTTACATAATCTCCCAGCCTTGACTTCATCTGCCCATCATGTTAAATAGTATGACCAATTTAAAAGCACGTTCCCACAATTTCACCAGAAAACTGACCCCTGGGTCCACTCTGGGCCAGCCTTATACATCTGGCACCCTCCGCTGTGCCTACTCTGGCTCTCCTAAAGCTATTTGAGAGCCATTTCTTTATGTAAATGCAGAATTCCTATCACCTCTCAGACAGGGAATTCAGGTACTTTCTTTGTTCTCCTCAGGGTCAATTAGAAGAATCATTGGCTTTTTTGAGCCCCTATCCATATTGTACTACTGTTTTTCTTATGATACAATATTTATGTTAGGTATCAAATAAAATTTTTGCAGTTATATTCAATATTTATAATTAAATAAAATATAGAACTTTTATATTATACTATATATAAGCATACATTATATATTATAATATATAAATATATACTTATTATCATTATATATAATCTATAATACTGATATTACATATTATAATAAATAAAATATTCCTCATTAGAAGAATCCCTGCTGTATGAATATCATATTTCAGAGCCATCTAAATTTCTTAAGAAGCATTTGAAGACATCTTGTGATTTCTAAAGCATCTGACTCTTTTTTTTTTAATTTATTTATTTGACAGAGATCACAAGTAGGCACAGAGGAAGGCAGAGAGAGAGAGAGGAGGAAGCAGGCTCCCTGCTGAGCAGAGAGCCCAATGTGGGACTCGATCCCCAGACCCCGAGATCATGACCTGAGCCGAAGGCAGCGGCTTAACCCACTGAGCCACCCAGGGACTCAACATCTTGTGATTTCTAAATAGGACACTCGATAATCCTATCCAAATATTAGAAGGCTAGATAACTTCTATTAAGATAGCAAACCACTTGGCAGGGACAAACTGAATTCAAGTATTTAAAAAAAAGCCGGGAGGGGTGCTTAGATTGTAAATCCCAACCCTTTAATCTCAGTCCCAAACCATGTTAAAATATCTGACTGTTTCTACACACATTTTTTTTTTTTTAAGATTTATTTATTTATTTATTTGACAGAGAGAGATTACAAGTAGGCAGAGAGGCAGGCAGAGAGAGAGGAGGAAGCAGGCTCCCTGCTGAGCAGAGAGCCCGATGCGGGACTCGATCCCAGGACCCTGAGATCATGACCTGAGCCGAAGGCAGCGGCTTAACCCACTGAGCCACCCAGGCGCCCCACTACACACATTTTTTAAAGTTTTTATTTAAGAAGAGATGTTAGCCCTTTGCTCAAATATGTTTGCTGCAAACATTGTGTCTGGATAAGAGCATTATTTGTAATTGCTCCTTTCTTTTCAAATTTAGAAACAACAATTTCAGTTTCAGGGAAAAGAAACTTTTTTCTTTTCCTTTCTTTTTTCTTTTCTTTCTTTTTTTTTTTTCTTTTTTCTTAAGTAGAACCAACATTCTACTGAAAATATTAATGTCCAGGGACCCAACTCACTGAGCCCAAAGGAAACTTTGGCACCTCAGCACATAGCCTCAGGCATCCAGGTTAATAAACCATGTTTAAGGTTAATGCCTGTTCTTAGATGGTCATCAATCTCCCTTAAAAAGAGCTGCCACAATGGGATTTGCCACACCTGCCAATCAGTTCTACTCGAGAGGACAACAAGGGGTAAGAACAAAAGCTAACACCAGAGGGAAAATAAAGGTCAAACACGTTTGACAGTTTGATGTACATGAATCAGAATTTTATATTAGCCCGAACTAAGTTGCTGCTACTTTTTCTGGCCATTCCTGTGCATATGTCAGATTGGACTGTATTTCTTCATGCTTTATTGCATGTTAGAATAAAATTTCAGGGGATGCCTGGGTGGCTCCGTTGGTTAAGCCATTGCCTTCGGCTCAGGTCATGATACCAGAGTCCTGGGATCGAGTTCCACATCCGGCTCTTTGCTTGGCGGGGAGCCTGCTTCTCTCTCTGCCTCTGCCTGCTTGTGTGCTCTCTCTCTGACAAATAAATAAACAAAAAAAATCTTTTTAAAAAAAGAAATAAATTTTAAGTTACTATAAGTTTATTTTATATTATTATTCTTACATGGTATTTATAGAAATTAATATTATTAAATAATGCATGTATTTTGATATGTTGAAATTTTTCCACTTGCAGCATCACATTATCAACATAACAGCCACTTTTAGTATCATTGTCATCTAAGTGGGTCCCCTCCCACCTCCAAAGTAACCTTCTCTGCTCCCACTCACTTAGCATTTAGTGAGACCTTACTACGTGCCAGGCTCTGAGGATCCAAGACCGATTCCCTCTTAAGGAGCTTAAATGAGTGGGAAGTACACATTTCCACAAAATATTCTTAAATTTGTATTGCTACTCTTCTTTAATATAGACACAATACTCAGAGTTAGGTCCACGTTGTAGGAAAACCTTTGTGAAACACTTTGAAATAAAGGAAACAGTATTGTGGGTCTTTGGTGGAAAGGCAAGCATGGTCTAAACATATGCATTCCTGGGGTTATTTTACTCTATGGTGTCCCTGAGGTTTCTCTTGTCTTTGAGCTATTTTGCAGCTATGTAATTTTTCGGTAAGTGAGAGCAAGGGAATGAGTGATTCCTGTGCAGCCATGAAGATGAATTTTGTCTAGCGTGAATACAACCAAGTCTCACACCCTGCCATCTTCTGTTCCTACAATCTCACCCCTGACCATCCAGCTTTACGTGTATTTGTAAATTCATTTGACATCATGTACTGCTTATAGATGTGGCTCTTTGAATTCTCCTTCTGAACCACCTATAAATATCCTTCTAGTCCTCTTAATGAGTTCAATAAAATCATTGACATGTGCTCATGGGTATGAATGTCATGGTTATACCTGTTTTTAAAAGATGCTGTTTAACAACTTTCAAGAAAGACACTTTAAAACCGGCTACAAACTTTCCAACCAGCCTCAACAGCTATCAATAGCTTTTCAGTCCCCAGAATCCTCTATCTTACTACATTTGGGCTGCTCTAACAGAATACCACAGACTGGGTAGCTTACAAACAACAGAGATTTACTTCTTACAGTTCTGGAGCCCTGACATCCAAGATCAATGTGCCAGTATTGTTGAATTCTGACGAAGGCTTGCTTTCTGGTTCACAGCTGGTACCTTCTTGCTGTGTTCCTTACATGGCGGATCTGCGGGGTCTCCTTTATGAGATTTATTAATCACATTCAGGAGGGCTCCACCCTCACGACCCAATTACCTCCCAGAAGCCCCACCTCCTAATACCATTACATTGGGCATTAGATTTTCAACATATAAATCTGGGGAGAACTCAAACATTCAGACCATAACATCATCATCTACTGCACAGGTGCACATACTCCAATCCTTCTGACTTGATATATATTCGTGAGCACACCCGGCCCTTTTCTGTCTCATTTTTGCCACAATTTGTGTTTTATATCATGTAAAGTGTTATACTTCTTCATACATTAATATTTTACTCTTTTATTAAAATTCATTTTTAAAAGTTATTTCTGTGAATATCTGTCCCTTTCTCTGTGCTCTGTTAGCCCCTGGTCAGTAACCACTAGAATGGCACTCATCACAGGACATTATCGTTACTGCACGTGGGTCCATCTCTTTCATCAAACATAAACAGTAAGTTCCTGGAGGGCATGTCTTACTCATTTTTGCATCTTATCACTTGGTGAGAACCTGGTGCATAGTCAATCCTCATCCCATGTTTATGGAGTGAATGGATCGCTGAATGATGAAATGAATGAACAATTACAATTTCATCATCATAATCACATACTGAATCCTCCATATACACATTTTCATCATTGCGATAGAGCCTCTATATGGGAAACCAAACATGAGTAAATGCAAAAACATGCATCTATGAATGTCAGCATGAAAATTGGCAGTCAAGGTCAAAAAAAATTATGGCCAAGGGAAAAAGAATAAACACAATATCCAAACTCATCAATATGTTTTGGTCTCAAAGTTAATTTGCAAACTGGTTGATTAGAACTTCAGGCATAGTTTCCCAGAGTAACAATATGATGCAAAGGGTTTAGTCTCCAAGTCCCATATACCCAAGCTTCTTTATCCTGTGACATATTTGAGAATATATTTACTTGTATAAAGTAATAGAGGATCATAGATTTTTTAAAAAATATTTTATTTATTCATTTGACACAGAGAGAGACAGTGAGAGAGGAACAGAAACAGAGGGAGTGGGAGAGGGAGAAGCAGGTCTTCTGCTGAGCAGGGAGCCTAATGTGGGGCTTGATCCCAGGGCCTGTGATCATGACCCAAGCCAAAGGCAGACACCCAAGGACAGAGCCACCCAGGCGCCCCTAGAGGATCAGAGATTTAAGTGACCCTTAGCACAGTGTCCTGACTACCTAGTAAACCCTTTCTAATACTTAGAATTTGAAGAATATAATTCAGTTGACTAATACCACTTTTTCATCATTTTCAGCATAGGTATTTCGGGAGAAAGGAGGCTTCAATAGAACAGAACAATAAATTAGATGAATAACGGAATATTTCTGAGCACTTAGACAAGGGTTTTGTTGGAAAAGGCTGACACTTGACTACATTTATCTCATTTAAAAAATCACTATTTTGTTTTCTCTTAACCAGGGATTATTCCTAGCACAACTTCCTCCTCCCCCTCTTCCTCTTCCTCTTCCTTCTCCTCCTCCTCCTCCTCCTTCTTCTTCTCTTTCTTCTTCAGTTGCTTTCTGTGGCTTTAAATCCTATTTGGGTTAAGAGAATGTAGGCTGTTCTTTATTTTGTTGTCATGGTGGTGGTGGTATTTTCTGTGAAGAGGAAAAAAAAGAAAGTGAGAAAGAGACAAAAGAAGAAGGAGAGAGTTTAATAATACAGAAAGAAGGCAGACAAGAAAAGGTTGGGAGCAGAGGAAAGAAGCAGTTCTAGTATACTGGCAGACTGGCTGAGGTGAGGAAAAGCATGACTTATGTGGTTTGCCATTTCCGCATCGTAGGCGGAATTCCGCAGTGCAATTTCTGCAGGGTAAATATTCTTGATGTAGCTGATTTCAAGCTACCAGCACAACATCCTGAACGTAGACTTGTGTAGAAAAGGGTCCACTTGTCTCTTGCATGCTATAGGAGCCTAACAAGCCAACTCCAGGACACAGCTAGGGAAACGAATGAGGACAGAGGGAAGAAAAAGAGAAAGAACAGTATGTGAGAGGAATTTAAGAATGAGTTGCAAAAGGCTGGTGTTAAAATGATGGTTGTTTTGTGAGAATCAGGCTAATAGAGGAATAATCCAGGTGTCAGAAGTTCCCTCTCCTGGAACCCAGAGTTAGCATAATCCCAATCTGTGACCTGGTAGGGAAGAGATTTCCTAGGGGACTTCAGTTGCTACTAGACATACAGTTCCTATAAAATACATGGTAAGTCATTCTGGAGGTAGTCATTCTCCTGAGGGTAGCTATTCCCCCAAGAAGTCCTGCCCAGAGAAAGACAAACAGAGAGAGAGAGAGAGAGAGAGAGAGAGATGACTTCCACTAAAACAATTTCCACATTTATGAGCACAAAAACCACCCAAAGATTTTGTTAAAATGAAGATTCTGGTTCAGTAAGTCTGGGCTAGGCCAGAGATTCTGCATTTTCGAAGGTCCCAAGTGATACCAATGTTGCATGTACATAAACTGCAATTTGAGTTCTGAAGCTCTAGCCTGCCTTTTTGTCCAAGTGCTTCTTTACGTGCCAGATGCAAATCTGCTTATGTCTCATGAGAAAATCCCAATCTTCATGAAGTACCACATCCTGTTCTTGTACTCTAAGAGTAATGACCTAATCATCATAGATTGTGATTAGACACAGATGATAACAATAGTAATCATGCTCACTTCTATCTACTAAGTGCCATTTATGTGTCATTGGCTAACTTCCCATCAGAAGCTAATACATGTTCTTTTGCTTACACATTATCATAAATATAGTTCATTACAGCAAAGACAACCTCTCTGCTTTTATCTCGTCTGACAGCTTAACCATTTATCTGACAACTTCAGTTTATAGTCACACTATCTGTCCCTTCTGCTAGAGTCTCAATGTTTGTCTCCTTCCCCAAAATTCCTACATTAAAATATTAACCCTCAAAGATGATCGTATTAGGATGTGCTGCCTTTGGGAGATGTTTGATTCATGAAGGTGGAGACCTCATGAATGAGATTATAAAAGAGACCCCATAGAGCTCCCTAGATCCTTCCATCATGGGAGGACACAGTGAGAAGGTGCCATCTCTGAAGTGGAAGGAAGGGCTTCACCAGAATTCAGCCATGTTGGCACCTTGATCTTAGATTTCCAGCCTCAAGAACTTGGAGAAATAAATTTCTGTTGTTTATAAGCCACCCAGTCTGTGGTATTTTGTTATAGAAGCTCATATGGGCTAAGATGCTTCCCTATACCATTTTCCTGCAAGGATAACCCATGGTTTTAACACCAAACTCTTGCCTTTAGATTTTAGGAAGTTGATGCAGGAATCCAGGCAAAAGCCATCGGTCCTCAAAGGGCTTCCTTAACTAATGGTCAAGCTTGTCTTTGTCATTGTCAATCCATTTCAAAAATGCCTTCCCCAGTTACAATGGTCTCAAATTTCTCAATGTGCAAAAGATTGCTTATTGGAAGCAAACTGCACTACAATCCATTAAAATCAAGATAGGATCAGGGAAATACAAATCAAAACGACAATGAGATACCACCTCACACCAGTCAGAATGGCTAAAATTAACAAGTCAGGAAATGACAGATGTTGGTGGGGATATGAAGAAAGGGGAACCCTCCTACACTGTTGGTGGGAATGCAAGCTGGTGCAACCACTTTGGAAAACAGCATGGAGGTTCCTCAAAAAGTTGAAAATAGAGCTACCTTATGACTGAGCATTGCACTACTGGGTTTTTACCCTAAAGATACAAATGTAGTGGTCCAAAGGGGCACATGCACCCAAATGTTTATAGCGGCAATGTCCACAATAGCCAAACTATGGAAAGAACCTAGATGTCCATCAACAGATGAATGGATAAAGAAGATGTGGTGTATATATATATACAATGGAATACTATGCAGCCATCAAAAGAAATGAAATTTTGCCATTTGTGACGACGTGGATGGAGCTAGAGGGTATCATGCTTAGCGAAATAAGTCAATCAGAGAAAAACAACTATCATATGATCTCCCTGATATGAGAAAGTGGAGATACAGCGTGGGGGGGTTTGGGGATAGGAAGGGAGGGAGACAAACCATAAAAGACTCTTAATCTCACAAAACAAACTGAGGGTTGCCAGGGGTCAGGGGGTCAGGAGACGGTGGTGGGGTTATGGATATTGGGGAGGATATGTGCTATGGTGAGTGCTGTGAGGTGTGTAAACCTGGTGATTCACAGACTTGTACCCCTGGGGCTAATAATACATCATATGTTTATACAAAATTTTTAAAAATAAAGCCAGAAGGGAGCAAAAATGCCCTGAGGAAAGGAGGAAAGATGAGGTAGAAAAGAACTATTGGTTTTGCCCAAGTCTTGCCTTGCCCAGTAAGGTGACATAATCATCCACAAACTAGAAGAAATAACTGCAGGACTGTAAGAAATGTGTGGGCTTCCAGGAATTCCTATGTGCCATGATTCTAAAGTGAATGTTAATAAGTCAACAAATGCTTGTATTCCCATTCTAATGAAGGACTCCTAGAATTGCAATCTTAACCTCAAAGTAGATGGCTGTTAAAATTAAAAAAAAAAAAAAAAAGAGCATCTCCTTTCAAGTTAGATATATCTGGCTTTAAGTACAAGAATCCATCATTTACGGGCTGTGACTGTCCTTGGGCAAATGATTTAACACACACTCTGTCTTCATTTCCTCATCTTTAAATTGGTGATAATAAGACCTGTATCATAAAACACATTTCCAGATTAAATTACGTAACACTTAAGAAGTATCTACCACATAAGAGACATTCCATTAATATTAGTTTTCTCACTTCCTTTCCTGAAAAAAAGTGAATTTTAGCTGTTAGAAATTTCAGGTCTTATGAGTAGCTGAAGTTTTTTGTTTTTTTGTGTTTTTTTAAGATTTTATTTTATTTATTTATTTCACAGACAAAGATTACAAGTAGGCAGAGAGGCAGGCAGAGAGAGGAGGAAGCAGGCTCCCTGCTGAGCAGACAGCCCGATGCGGGGCTCGATCCCATGACTCTGGGATCATGACCTGAGCCAAAGGCAGAGGCTTTAACCCACTGAGCCACCCAGGAGCCCCTAGCTGAAGTTTTTTTAGGAATGGTAAAAACTTCCTGAAGAATTAAATCACGGATCCCAAATTCTATATATATTGTAGACATACGTGTAGTCATTACACATAGATTCGTTTGAATATTTATGCAATTAGATAAAATTTTGTTTTAAAAATCTCTTTTTCTCAAGATGATTGTTCTTTTGTTCCAACCCAGTAGAGCTCCTTCACCATTTATTGTAGACTTCATTCATTGTTTGTTGCTATTGTTGGCTTTTATTTATTTTTTAAAGGGTTTATTTATTTATTTGTCAGAGAGAGAAAGAGAGAGCACAGCAGGCAGAGTGGCAGGCAGAGGCAGAGAGAGAAGCAGGCTCCCCGCCAAGCAAGAAGCCCGATATGGAACTTGAACCCAGGACCCTGGGATCATGACCTGAGCCGAACGCAGCTGCTCAACCAACTGAGCCACCCAGGTGTCCCTCTATCATTGGCTTTTAATTGATAAAGGTAGTATTTATTGTTCATAACATAATAATAATACCTTATAGTTACAATTTGCTAAAATCTTAGACTTGAGTTTCTTTTCCTCATTTAATCTTACAGCAATTCCAGTTAGTTGGCAGATTAGACATTATTATTTCTGTTGCATAGATGAAGAAAGCAATTTGTATAAGTTAACAAGGATCATACAAGAAGCAGAATGAGAGACTATTGTCGGCTTTAAAACAAATTAAATTATCTTTACATTCAGTTGGGGGCTGAGCTTCTGGGAAGTTAGGGATCTTTCCCAAAGCCACATACTGATAAGTGAATGCAGCTGGAATTTGCATACAGGTCTGCCTGATTCTGCTACAGCTCACACTTCATCTATTTTTCTACTGTTTCATTTGAGGGCTACAGCTATGTTAACTTTGACAGCACTTAATACTAACAGTGCATTGGCATGTGCTAGTTTGCTTTGAATCTGATCCTTGTAAGAATCTTGTGAAATGAGGATGGACAGATACCATTATAATTCTTATTTTAACATTTAAATAAAGGCTCAGATAATAAATATGTGGCACAACAAAGTTATAAACACGGTGGTTAGGAGGTAAGCCTTGGGAAGAAGAAGGTATCTTTGTGTGAAATGAAGTATCTGTATGGGCAAGGCTAGAAGCTTTACTATAATTCTCACTCCACAAAGTTTGATGAAATGTACAAGCCCCTCACACACTGGGAGGTGGGTGTCTTGGGGAGGGTGCTGTCTTGAAGCTCAAGGGTGATGGTACCCAGAATTGTGGTCATATGTGTAAACAGGCTCACTACCATCGATACAACTTGCTTTTCTTGGTAAATCTCTTTTTATTTCCCAAGGAGGAAAGAGTTCAGAGTAGAATAAAGAACTACATTAGCAGCAGTGTCTGAGAGCCTGCACCTGTCTAAAACAGGCAGCTTGCAAATTAGTCCCAATCGATTGGATTTCCAGAGAGAAAGGGGAGTAAAAAGACAATCAAGTCAACCCCCTACCCTTGTCCAGCCAGTGGGACACATTATTCATGACTCAAACTCAGTATGTGCTGTTCATAAATAGTTCTAAACCCCAGGATGCCAAATAAGCCCTCTGCTATTTGTACACCATTTGAAGTAAAGCAGGACAAGCTTCAAGGCGCCAGCCTGTACTTGGGGTTTCCAGAAATTCACCGAGGATTCGCCTCAAGCCTTCTAATGGTGGTATGAAGATTCCATTAGGGCATTCTGAACAAATGGCAGACGCTGGCTACAAGTGAGGGATTTGAGTGGCCAGAGAGCCTAATGAATGTGTGAGAAGGAAAGCTGTTCACTTATAATCAAAATTGGATTGTTGTAGCCCAGGAGCAACACTGAAATGTGGACCTCATCTGGCTAAAATAGAGGTGAGGGGCACAAGCCCTATGTGATAATATGCCCACATATTATTTCTAAAGTGCCTTCTAGGAACAGATAGAATCAAGGTCTTGTCAGTAAATAAAGATGTCATGGCAGGTGTTTCAACAGAGGGAATTTAACATGGGGGACTTAGTTATGACAGTACTGGGGTAACTAAAAAGCCAAACAGGAGAAGGTCCTCTATGTAGCAGACACCAAGGTGGGATTAGGTATACTAAGGATATGTTGGGAAAAGGCTCTGTGAAGTACAAAGCAGGAGGGAGCACTGACAGGCAGTTACAGCCTTCAGAGTCAGACCCATCTATCAAAGGAAAGGAAGAACTGGGTACAAAGAGCCTCAGGCTGCAGCTAAGGTTCTAACAGAGTTTCTAACAGAGTTTCATCATTGGAGGAGGATGGGCAAGGATGAAAGGATCAACTGGATCTAGTTCCTTGGTCATGGTGCAGTCACTGGCTGGGAGCAGCCTAGGGAAAACATGACCTTGCCTAACAGCAGCAGATAGATCCACTGAATGATGGGAGACCTAGGCCTCTCAGTCAACTATGCTCCCCTTGTAGTGAAAGAGAATATCTAAACAGCACTCCCCCATAGTGGCCACAGTGAGGACACCCAGAGATTAGCAGCAGGAGGAAACCACAACCAGCCCCAGGGTGAGGGAGGCAAAAGAAAGTGATGTTCCAGTGTTATAGATGCCATTGTCCTGCAGGTTTTGAACAACAGCGGGCACTGGCGAAGAAGAGCCATAACAACATAAAGTAATAAAAAAAATAGATAAAGTAATTAAAATCTGTGAATGGACCAAGCCAGTTAGCCCTCCTGCTTTTTTACAATTAATTTTTTGTATATGGACAACTTCTCAGGTGCAGAAATTCTACTTCCTGCCAGTATGGAGTAACAGGGACTACTAAAAACCCAGACAAAATATATGAAACAATCATTCTCAAATTATTAGACTTCAACTGATGAAGTGATTCCTGAGAGACAGGAAACAATTTAGCTGATCTCTACTAATGCCTCCTATTACCACTTACAGAAGGTCTCTAAGCTGTAGCATGTGGACTGGGAGCCTAAGCAGAGCCCACTGAATTTCTTGAGCTGAGAAGACAGAGATGAGAGTTCTGAGAGATGGAGGCAACCAAAACTTGGCAGAGTGTTGCAGATAAGAGACCTGTTTGGACAGAGAACTTTGGAGATCTACAAAGTCCCTCCCAAATATTCAGCTAAATGCTAATACAAGTGAGGAAGCTCCTAAGACCAGTGAAAGGGCCATCTGAAAAGATTAGAAGGAACATTTGCAAAGCTCACACAGGTTCTAATTACCAATAGAGAAGAGAACCACATAATTCCGTGAATGAATTAGTAGAGAAAGGTTTTGTCTTAGAACTGCAGGGAATATTAGCCCTAGACTAAATACTTTTCTGATCCCACAAAAGAATGTTTTAAAAGGATAAAACTGTTTTCAAGCAGCTTAATCATATGCGAAGACAATACTTAGAGAAACACAAAACTATCCAGCACACAACAAAGTAAAATTTAAATTGTCTGGCATTCAGGGGCGCCTGGGTGGCTCAGTGGGTTGAGCCGCTGCCTTCGGCTCGGGCCATGGTCTCGGAGTCCTGGGATCAAGTCCCGCATCGGGCTCTCTGCTCAGCAGGGAGCCTGCTTCCCTCTCTCTCTCTCTGCCTGCCTCTCTGCCTACTTGTGATTTCTCTCTGTCGAATAAATAAATAAAATCTTTAAATTGTCTGGCATTCAGTAAAAAGTTACCAGTCATGCAAAGGAGCAGCAAAATACTACACATAATGAAGAAGAAAAGCAGTTAAGGAAAACTCACCTAAAAAGGACAAAGATAACAAGATTAAAAGACAAAGGTATTAAAACAGCTATAATACCCGGAAAATGTACAAGAAAGTAGAAGATTAAGTATGTTAAGGAAATAAGTGGAAGGTATAAAAATGACAACATTTAACTTCAAGAAATAAAAATTACAGTGTTTGAGATGAATGATACACTAAATAGGATTGATAGTAGACTAGTCAATGAGAATGAAAAGATTAGGAAAGTTTAAGACACAGCAAAGAAACTATAAAATGAAATACAGACAGAAAAAGACTGAAAAAGAAGAGAATTAAACATCAGTGGATTATGGCATAAATTCAAAAAGTCTAATATGTGTATAATTGGCCTTCCAAAAAATGGACATAGAAATATTTGAAGATAATGGCTAAAAAGTTTTCCAGATATGGAAAAAAGAAACCAATAAATTCACAGATCCAAAAGTATCAAAAACAAAGCAAAACCCAAACAAAAGAAACACGAAGAAAAGTACTTTGAGGCACATCATGATCAAACTTCTTAAAACAAATGAAAGAAAAAAAATCATGCAGAGGACAAAAGATGTTAGTTTCACCTTTAATAAACTAGAGAAAGAAGAGAAACTATACCCAAAGTAAGCAGTAGAAGGGAAATGATTAAGATTAGAGGGGAAGTCAAAGCAAAAGAAAGCAGAAAACAGTAAAGAAAACCAATAAAACTTCTCTGAGCCTCAGTTTCTTCATGTGTACAATGGGAATAAAAATACCATTGCAATAAATCTTAACAATTGTATTTCCCAACACTAAGAATGGATGATGGGTGTCCTTTATTATCACAATTGCATTATTGTTTTTCTAGTGACAAAGAAAAAGTGAAATTATACCTGAACCTAATTTCCAGTGTCAAAAATTGCTATATACCAAAATATCTTTATTCATTCCTATTACTTACTTGACTCCTAGGCCATAGAAGTTTGCCAGTTGGCCCACACCTTAACATAACATTAAAAATTTTCACAAGTTCATCCAGACCTTTTGGTCCTTCCTCATTTCCCATTACTTCCAACTCTGTTACAGCTAACTTAACCACTTCACTGCCCCTGCTGTATGCTCATTCTTGTTGCTGACTTTGCACATATCCTACCTATAATGTGGAAATGAATCCTTCCACGTCTCTGAAGTCTACCAACCCAGCAAGTTCCTTTTGAAAGCCAATGTTTTCTGTAAAGCTTTGTGATACCTCTTAACCACCTTGCCTTCCATGAGCTAGACCTCCAAGGAATATACAATCAAACAGGAAAGAATAACACATGAACAAATAAGTGGAGTAAGATGCAATGTGTACTGTACATATAGCATAGGCATGTAGCAAAAGCTAGGAAATCAGAGAGAAGGAATTAATTTTCCCCAGCAGACAAGGGAAGGATACACAAAGTTCACATTTCATACAAATTGCTAAGAATGAATGGAAGTTCAATCACAGAGTGAAGAAGTGAGGGCAGAGAAAGTAGCCTAGCTAAAGTCAAGGAAATGGAGAACTACATGCTGAGGGAACAGTGAGTAGTATAGAGTGGCTAGCCAGAGGAGAGGACCCAAATCCTTATGCTTCCCTAATCCTCTCTGTTGGCTGTGGAAGGGTAGGCTCTCTAGAAAGCAGACTGAATAAGACATCAGTCTGAGGTCACTTAGAGTGCTCTTGGGATTGATAGCTATAGAAGAAAGGAACAGCCATTTTTATGTCTTTATTGGAGAAGTGTCTGTTCATCATCACTAGCCATCAGGGAGATTCAAATTAAAACTACATTGAGATATCACCTTACACCAGTTAGAATGGCCAAAATTAGCAAGACAGGAAACAACATGTGTTGGAGAGGATGTGGAGAAGGGGAGCCCTCTTACACTGTTGGTGGAAATGCAAGTTGGTGCAGCCTCTTTGGAGAACAGTGTGGAGATTCCTCAAGAAATTAAAAATAGAACTTCCCTATGACCCTGCCATTGCACTCCTGGGTATTTACCCCAAAGATACAGATGTAGTGAAAAGAAGGGCCATCTGTACCCCAATGTTTATAGCAGCAATGGCCACGGTCGCCAAACTGTGGAAAGAACCAAGATGCCCTTCAACAGACAAATGAATAAGGAAGATGTGGTCCATATACACTATGGAGTATTATGCCTCCATCAGAAAGGATGGATACCCAACTTTTGTAGCAACATGGACGGGCCTGGAAGAGATGATGCTGAGTGAAATCAGTCAAGCAGAAAGAGTCAATTATCATATGGTTTCACTTATTTGTGGAGCATAACAAATAGCATGGAGGACATGGGCAGTTAGAGGGGAGAAGGGAGTTGGGGGAAATAGGAAGGGGAAGTGAACCATGAGAGACTATGGACTCTGAAAAACAATCTGAGGGTTTTGAAGGGGTGGGAGGTGGGAGATCGGGGTACCAGGTGGTGGGTATTATAGAGGGCATGGATTGCATGGAGCACTGGGTGTGGTGCAAAAATAATGAATCCTGTTATGCTGAAAATAAAAAATAAATTTAAAAAAAACATAAAAAGAAAAAGAAGAGAGGAAAAGGAAGCAAGATTGAAAAGAAGTTGAATTTACATTGATCCTAGTGATTGGATGGGATCACCCCACAGTTAGCTCTGGAGCTGAGAGGACCCCTCAGACTTTCATGCCCCTCTCTCTTACAGTCACTGGATGTGGGTTATCCTTGGGAAAGGATGTGGCATTGAACAAGGCAATTTTTTTCAACTCATGACAATTCTCAAGGAGGGCTGACAGATATGGGTCATCTTCCAGTAACACACCCAACAGCTGAATTAACAAGTCCTTCATTCCTGATGGACTCTGTCTGGCACATCCGAGGGTCCACCACAACCTGCTTATTTCAACCATCTCCCATCATGGCTCCTTTCCCCCTCCAAATACCAATACCAGATTTGAAGTATGGCAACATTGATCTCCAAGGCTTGCAAGGCAAAGCTGAGAAATTTGCAGCTCAGGATGGGATGAATTCTAATGTTTTGGATATTTGACAAACCACTGATCATCAATAGGAATAAATCTTCAGAAACCAACTCACGAAGTAGAACGGTCTTTCACCAAGCAATTTGGCTAGACAGATCTTAGTGATATTTGTTCTTTCAAGGACTAATTACCCTATTATTAAATAAAGCTAATTATTATAATTTTAACCACCAGAAGATATTGTGGAAATTGTAGTGAGCATGAATAACCAATATTCACTGAAATAAAGTAGTTAGAATTTTCTCAGAACTCAAGGAGGATGCTCTGTATGCAACTGCTGATCTTCAGTGGTGAGCTCATTTATTTGCTACCAGCTCAGACTTCCCTGTAATAAAGTCAGACCTGTCCATCCTCCAGCATAGTAGGCAGAATTCTAAGATAGTCTCCAGTGATCCACACCTTTGTGTAATCTCCTTTCCTTGAGTGTGGGTGAAACCTGTGACTTACTTCTACCCAATAGGCTGTGGCAAAGGTGATGGGATTTCCCTAGAATGACTGTGTTTTGCTGTATGGCAAAGAAGAAGGGATTTTTCAGATGTAATTAATGTCCCTAATCAATTAAATTAATCTAAAGGGAGATTATCAGGAGTGGGCCTTTATTAATCATATAAGCCCTTTCAATGACGGTCTAGAGATAAGAGGTAGAAAAAGTAAGAGATTCTTCTTAAATCCTTAAAAATGCAAACTACCATGAATTTTATTGCCTCAATATAAGGACATGTCATATGTGAACATGTGTCTCTATCTATACATCTATGTATATGTATATATGTATACAGTTGACCCCTGAACAATTGGGGGATTAGGGGCTGTGAACCCCTACACAGTCAAAAATCCAGTGTAACTTTTGACTCCCCAAAAGGCTCCTAATAGCCCACTGTTGACCAGAAGCTTACTGACAGTGTTGTCAATGAACACATATTTTGTATGTTATATATATATTATATGCTGTATTCTTACAGTAAAGTAATCTAGAGAAAAGAAAATGTTCTTTTTTTTTTAAAGATTTTATTTATTTATTTATTTGACAGAGAGAGAGAAAGAGACACACACAGTAAAAAGGAACACAAGCAGGGGGGGCAGTGAGAGGGGGAGAAGCAGGTCTCCTGCCGAGCAGGGAGCCTGATACGGGGCTCCATCCCAGGACCCTGGGATCATGACCTGAGCCAAAGGTAGATGCTTAAGCACTGAGCCACCCAGGCACCCCGAAAAGAAAATGTTCTTAAGGAAATCTTTAAGAGAAAATACATTTATAGTACTACACTGTATTTATATTAAAAAAAAAAACCTTCATGTAACTGGACCCACACAGTTCAAACCTGTGTTGTCGATGGTCCAATTGCACATGTAAAATTTTTCTATGTTCCAACATGTGTATTCTTCTATACATCTACTGTTACATACATATGGATATATTCACATGTGTGCAAGTGTGCACAGGCATGTGCTGTATGAAAAAGAGTGGGTAGGTGTAGCATACAGCAAAGTGTTTATTTTCTTACGGGCAAATACATATTTATACATACATTCTGCTCATCATTGCCTAACTCTTCTACATTTAACTGTGTGGTGTGGTGTGCCCATGAAATGGAGCCCATTATCCACTAATATCTTATATGTGGGCTCACTTTCGCCTAAGTATCAAGAAAAAGCCACAGATATTTAAGGGACTTCCGTTTCCCTTGGACATCCCGCAGTTCTCCGTTTGATGTTAATGTAAATGAACTGAAATGGAGCATGAGATCGGGGCAGGATGACTGCCGATTCCCATCTCTACTCCCAGCTGGGTCACAAATGGAGCCTGGTAATTCATCGCTCCTGCTCCCCAGGGCAGGAGTAGGGGTCTCTTTCCATTACCCTTTACTAGGACTCCGCCTGTTTTCTGGGCCCCGGCCTTGTTTCCCAACAAAGAATTCAGCAAAAAACCTTTGGCAAGTACAGTTTTTGGGTCTCCTGCTATAATACTCAACGTCCAGAGAAGCACATTCCTCTCCCTCGTCTCCCTAAGAGGTCTTCTTTATTTCCTTCTAATGGACTCTTTTAAGTGACAAATTTCTAGCTGCTATCAGGGATTCTTTGTTAATGTGGTCTGAGGCTCTTGGGGAGCCTTCAAGCTCAGAGGCTGTGTCATCCTGAGGTGAAGATACACCTGTGTGAAACTTGAACTCCATTATCAATACCTGTGTTGACAAGACTCTTAAAGGACACAGCCATTCGGGACCCTCTAAGGATGTAGTAAATATGCAATAAAACCAGTCTCAGATTTGAGAACTTTTTGTCTCTTGCTCGCAAGATACGGGTTTAGATTTTCTTACGGAGTCTACTATTCTAATACTAGTACTATTGCTACTACTAGATAAAAGTGAGTCCGAGGGACGCCTGGGTGGCTCAGTTGGTTGGACGACTGCCTTCGGCTCAGGGCGTGATCCTGGAGTCCCGGGATCGAGTCCCACATCAGGCTCCCAGCTCCATGGGGAGTCTGCTTCGCTCTCTGACCTTCTCCTCGCTCATGCTCTCTCTCACTGTCTCTCTCTCTCTCAAATAAATAAATAAAAAATCTTTAAAAGTGAGTCCGAGTGTTGAAAAGTTATACCACCTTCCTTCTAGAGTCCTTTTTTCTTCAACAGAAAGGGTTAAAGCTTGCTACTGCTATGACAGAATTAAATGACTCCGCTAATTTATCAAACACGTCATGCTCTGATGTTTATCACCTACGAGAGTTATTAATAGAGCAAATTTTTAGGGTTCGCTATAAGCACAGTTTCTGGTTCTCTACACACTGTAGCCAGAGTGGTCTTTGAAAAATGCCAATCTGATCATGTCACATTATTTACAATCATACAATGGGTTCCCATTGCTTCTAAAATAAAACCCCCAAATTTTCCCATCGCTTAAAAGGCCCTGCATACTGTCTTCCCAGGCTCATCTCGTGAGTCACTCCTCCCCAACTTTCTTGCATAGAATAGACTGGCCTTCTCTCAGTCTCCCGAATTCATAGTGCTCCTTTCTGTGAATGCTCCTTCTCTCTCTCTCTCTCTCTTTTTTTTTTTTTTTAAGATTTTTATTTATTTATTTATTTAGAACAACTCCAGACAGGGGAAGGAGAGGTAGAGGTAGAGAGAGAGAATCTCAACCAGACTCCCCACTGAGTGCAGAACCCAGTGCAGGACTCGATCCCATGACCCTGTGATCATGACCTGAGCTGCAATCAAGAGTTGGACACCTGACCAACTAAACCACCCAGGCACCCCTGAATATTCCTTCTTTAACTCATGTTACTTCCTCTCTCAGATATTCTCTTTCTTGTTCCCTTACTTGCCAAACTTGTTAATGATCAGACCCTTATTTCCAATGTCACCCCCTTCTGCACTCCCGCACACACATATGTACCAAGTCACTCTGTTATTCAGATTCCCTGGTAGGACACTTCATTGGACCCATCACAGTTTACAATTGGATGGGTCCTTCATTGGACCCATTACACTTAGCAAGTGCACATCTACTCATGTGATTCTTTGTTTATGTCTATCTTCTACTAGACACAGTGTAAGAATGCCTCAGTCTATATTAGCAGTCTATTTTCTATACCAAATACTGGCAACTGGTCCACAGCAGGGTGCCCAACAATACCCACTGAATGAATGAGGTGTCTAGATGGGGCTTTACCCTGATGATAGCAAAGGGTGAACTCTGGTGTGCATGTTGCCTCCTGTATCTCTCAGCGTCCAGTTCCAACACCACACATCAGGATAACTTCCTTCTAAAAATCTATGTATGATATTTGGTGGAGCTGTTTTGCTGGTGAGGGAGAAAAATGTACTTCACAGCACTCAAATTGTCTTTCTGAAGTAAGAGAACATTGCTTGTGAATCCTTTGCCAAGTCTGACAATTTTCAATTTAAATATTTACCATGAGTTCACTTATCGTGTTTACCAGGAATACATAATGCAAGGTAGATGGTAATAAATATTATAATAGACCTCCAAGGTGTCATGAGAGCCAAACAGAAGGAATTTATCTCCACTGGAAAAACCTAAGAAGGTCCCAGATAAAAGTGAATATAGGAACGAGGCCTTGAAGTTTGGGTAGGCTGGGAAAAACACTTTCAACCCTATTTACCTGGCCAAGGCCTGACTAACTCTAACTACCTTTACACTTCGGCTTAAAAATCACTTCCTCCCGGAAGTTTTCTCTGACCCCAACCTCCAGCCAAGTTACATGCTCCCAGTGCCCTTTCCCCATTCACATCACTTCACTTATTTGTCTGCCTTACTAAACTCTAAACTCATAGGAAAAGGAACTGATGGTGACTCATCCACCACTATATATGCATGGTTTAGTACAGCACCTGGCAAAAGAAAGCTATTCAATAATATCCAGTGCATGAGTGCATGAATGACAGAAAAAAAGTGGGTACAGCAATCCATGTATGGAGAAACACCATGAAAGAAAAGCCTGGTGTGGTCCAGCGTACATGGATACACTGCTCCGTAAGAGAAAGAAAACATCTGGGGCAGTTAAGTGTATATTGGATATGGGGAGGTATAGGAAGAGGAAGGTGTGAAAGGTCAGATAGAACCAGATTTTCGAAGGACTTGAATCATAGTGAAGAATTTGTAGTTTCTGTCATCGTGAAAAACTACATGGTTCTTCTGCAGGAAGACAATACTATTAGATTCGTACGTACAAAAATCACTTTAGAGGACGAGAAGTGGGAAGACTAGAGAAAGAAAGAGAATAAAGATACAGAGAACTTTTAGGAAGCTACTATAATTATCAAGTTCATGATTTCTCAATCTTGGCATCATTAACGTCTCGGGCTGGTAAGTTTTTACTGTGGATGGTTATTGAGTGCAATGTATGATAGTTTAGCAGCATCCCTGGGCTCTACCCACTAGATGCCAGTAGCACCCATCCCCCAAGATGTGGCAACCAAAAATGTCTCCAGATGTTGTCTATTATTTCCTGGGGGACAAAATTGCCCCTGGTTATTTTGAGAATGACTGCTCCAGGTGATTGGCAATATGGTGTAATCAAAGGTGATGGTTTTTAGAATGAAAGAATGGGTTAGATACCAAGGACACTAATGAAAGATATTTCCCACAGGGAACAACCATTTGTCATTGCTCAGCACAGCTGGTACACTGCCATGGAAGTAGGTCTCCTCAGAAGAAGATAGGTAGACTCCTCTTACAATTATATTTTTCTTAGAAACCATAAGATAGCTGAGTTCTAGACATTTCTATCTATTTTGTTGGATTTGATAGTCAAGAGGCCATAATTCTTCTTTGATAGAGAACTCTGATTCTCTTTGAAGCATTAGCCCATGGACTTTAAGCTCCTATCCCTGACTCCAAAGATGGAAGAGTGACACAGGGCCCTGAGATAAGCAGGCACAGGGGATGCTATCAAGAAACTTGAAGGAACAGCCCATCTGATGAAGAAGTCAGATGGAAAAAAGAAACAAAGAGAAAAAGGGGGAGAAACAGAGTCATGATGGGGTTATCTGTGCTCTGGAATCCTACCATGCCTGAAGCTCGGCCATCCTTGGATTCCTCAATTTGGTGAGACAACAAATTCATATTTTTGGCTTAGTTTATCTGAAGAACTGAGGGTAAGCCATATTGTTCAAGGATAATAGCAGTCATCTAACAATATCCAAGAGGTGGCATTATAGAGTATAGAGTGAGCACTGGACATATAGAAGCAAACCTCAGATTTGGATCTAAGCCTAATCATGCATTCAGCTATTGATCCTTTATCAGACTTTTATTGAGTACTTCTCATGTACTGGGCAGTGAACTACACTGGGGCCATAACAATGGAAAAAAAGATAGTCTTACCTGCAAACAACTTACATTCTAATTCTCAGCTGGTGATGTCAGCCCTGACTGTGTATTTGAATCACTTCTGGAAGTTTTTAAAAATGTCAATGCCTGAGTTACATGCCAGACCACTTAAATGAGAATTTCTTAGACATGAAGTCGTTGGTATTTACCAAGGTAATACTAATGATGTTTAGTGTTCTAATCCCATTTTACAGAAAAGAAAGTTAAGGCTAAATAACGTGTTTAAGAATACACCACTGGTGAGAGAAAGAGCTCGAATTTGAACCCAGATGAGGTCCCACAGGATTTCAGAGCATCCTCTTAATCGCTAAGAAATGCTATCATTCAAAAGGCACAGAAACACCATGGTATATTCAGTCTAATATTTCTATGTACAAGCCAAGTTCATTTTCAGAATTCTCAGCTCTTCCTTTGTCTTCCCGGTTCTTGGCCTCCCCAATCCAAGCCTCTCACACACACACACACATTCTACATGCCCAGGCCTGACACATTTTCTTCTCTGTCCTATTTAAAATATTCCTTCCAGAAATTATCTGCTACCCTCACTTACAATGCAGAGTATGCATAAGTCATGGTGCTTCCTTATCCAGAGTCACACTTACGTCTTGAAATAGCACTGTCTGCCATGCAATTGCAGAAAGAACACTGGCTCTGGAATTAGAAACCTCAACTTTGTCACTTTAACTTAACCAGTTCTGTAGCTTCAGATGAATTACATAACCACTCTGAGCCCCAGTTTCCTCTCATGTAAAGTGGGAATAACACCTCTCTTATTGTGTGGTAGTGAAGATTAAACTGAAATATACTTACAGCATTTAACGTGGTGTCTCAAACACGGCAAACACCAAATTAATGGTAACTATTGTTATTACAATTTCTGGGTATTCGTATCGATTTTCATATGGCTGACTTTGTCAAAAGTATGTAAAAGTAATTAAAACACCCACTATCATCAATCACTTTTTATGTTCCTGAGATTGTCATCATTGCTTTACATGCATCTTCTCAGCTATTTCTAAACGTAATTCTATAAAATAGGTGCTACCATTTTCCACATTTTATAGACAAGGAAATAAAAACAGAAGTATACCATATAGCTTTCCTGTGAAAATTAAAGATTTATGTAGTCTTTGTGCAAATTCCTTTAGGGTTTCCAGACCCAATTTCTAATAGAGGGGTGGTCCCCAAACACTACACCAAACAATTCTCTCAAACACCAGCAGGTTACCTGAGGATTCAACTCAATTCTGACACTACTTTAAGAAAGCAAGAGATTCCACAAGTTAAGAGTTCAGTCCTATAAGACGGTCTCCTACCCACAACTTCAGATGCCAGTCCCAAGCCCCAGCATGTTGTTACTGTACTTTTTTATTTTAATATTTTATTTCTTTATCAGAGAGAGAGAGAGCGCGCACAAGCAGGCAGAGAGGCAGGCAGAGGCAGAGAGAGAAGCAGGCTCCTTGCAAAGCAAGGAGCCCTATGCGGGACTCAATCCCAGGACCCTGGGAACAAGACCTAAGCCAAAGGCAGCAGCTTAACTGAATGAACCACCCAGTAACAGGTGTCCCCTGTTACTATACTTCTGACTGACGGGCTACAGATAGGATGTTCCCACAGCCACCTCTTTAAATTGAATTAATTTGCTAGAGTGCCTCACAGAACTCAAGGAAACACTTATTTACATTGACCAGTTTATTAAACACATGATAAAGGAGACAAATCAACAGCCAGATGAAAAGATACATGGGGTAAAGTGTGGGGAAAGAGTGTGGAGCAGATGTGCCATTCTCCCCCATATGTCTACTTGTTCACCATCCCAAGCACTCTGAACCCAGGCCTTTGGGATTTTATGGAGGCTTCATTGCATAGTCATGATTGACTAAGTCATTGGCCATTGCTGTTTCAATCTCCAGCCCTTTCTTCTCCTAGGAGGATGGGGTGGTGGGTGAGACTGAAAGTTCCAACCCTCTAATAAACTGGTTGGTTCTCCAGGCAACTGGCCCCTATCCTTGTGTAGGGTCCAAAAGTTGCCCCAAAAGCTACCTTCATTAACATAACAAAACACATCTTTATTGCTTTTTTTTTTTAAGATTTTATTTATTTATTTGACAGACAGAGATCACAAGTAGGTGGAGAGCCAGGCAGAGAGAGAAGGGGAAGAAGGCTTCCTCCTCAGCAGAGAACCCACCGTGGGCCTCGATCCCAGGACCCTGAGATGATGACCTGAGCCAAAGGCAGAGGCTTTAATCCACTGAACCACTCAGGCGCCACTCTTTATTGCATTTATTACAGGAACTTCTAAGGGTTTTAGGAGTCAGGAATCCTGGAGGAAGACCAAAGATATGAGAAATACATGTTTGGTCATCTGATTGACCAAATATGTATTTCTTATAAATTACAATATTGCACAAATCCCAGAAGTTTCTTTTTGGGAACAAATACCTGAATTGCTCTTGCCATGTGCCAGGCATTTGTTGTGACAGATGTTTGTGTACATTATCTCACTGGATCCTTACAACAACCCCACTCTACAAACAAGCAAACAGAGGCTCAGAGAAATCACATTAGTTGCCTGGGATGTGGTTAGAACCCTGATCTGTCTCACTCAGAGCCCATATGCTTCTTTTTCCCTCCTAGATATGAATAAAAGCTTAATTAAAGGTTTTGATTAATTAATAGTATATGTACCCAGGAAAAAGAGCTTCATTTGTGGGTCAACAAACTCCAACCCACCACAGAAAGGATCTGATGATTTTCATTTCCTTCCACCGCATTTTACTGAACTCAACACTCTTTCCTACTTTGCTTGGCCAGAAATTGGTACCTCTTCAGCAGCCCAGATTTCCACCCAGAAATGCTCCCTGACTCACTTAGCATCTCCTTTGTGAATCCAACCCCCTTTGCAAACACAAACTACCCTTCTCTGGTTTGAACTGGAAAGAGTTGCTCTATTTCAGAATAGAGAAATCTCCCTGCATTAAAAGAGAAATTCCAGCAATATGTTCAAATAGGGTAATCAGCCCAAGTCTATCACATTGAATTAGTGGCAAAGATATTTCCCATGACTTAATTAATTCTTCTATTATCAGCATTCACGCTCTTCAAGTGAATCTCATTTGCATATTCCCGTAGAGCATCATTATTTAAGTTTAAAGGCACTTAAAATCAAGTCACACAATTGTTATATGTAACTCAAATCAATGCAGGCTCTTCAAAGAAAAGCACTGAATGGATATAAAGACTATCTGATAGATGTACCATTTTCAAACCTGCTCTATTTATGCCCACATCTCAAAAATGCCACTGAGCACCTACTATGTGCAAGATATTAAACAATGAATTTCACTTCTATGTGTACAGTTCATAGGAAACTATGCATTTGAAATACTGTTACTCTGTCAAGTTACTAATCTACATTGTGTATATTTCCTGGTCATAGATAGTTTCCACACAGAAACATCTGGAAGCAAATTGAAGAATCCAATTACTCAGATCCAAGTGGGTATATCTGTTTCCTAGTAGCTGGATAATTGACTAATAGCTGGCTTCCTACAGATATAGCCCAAAGCTATTTTGACAAAGACAGAAAGAAGTAATAGTTTTTTTTTAAAGATATGTTCTAAAAATAAATAAATAAATAAATAAGGATTTCTGCTAAGAAAAAGATCTTTGCAGACATGCTTGAAATTATGCAGGTAGCCACCAAAACAACCAAATTATAATTGCTATTTGGTCACATTGAGATGCTACATGAGCTCTCTGATTAATAGAACTGTGTAAAAAATATGTCAAGATATTACCATAATATTATGTGATATTTTGCCTCTGGTAAATTTTCTGAGGCATTTCCATGCCTATGCATGAGACAGCTGTGGAAAGGTAGTAATTTTCCAGGCATCAGGGGAAGCCAAAAAGAGGTTTAGATTTTGGACAATAGTGAAGGAAATTTTAAAACAATGTTTTGAGATCATTGTTATCTAAAAATCTAATGTTAGAACTTTTATTGTGTTAGCCTAATCTCTGAAACAAGAACATAAATTCAAATATTTGAAGTATAAAATCATAAATCAATCTGGATTTTTTTTCTTTTAATACTCTTTCATTAATTACATCTGAGCCATAGCCTCTCGAGACCCCTGGAATTCAAGGAGTCATCCTCATGAGTCTGATGAGGAAAGAAGGAAGACTGGGGAGGTGGTATGGGAGGAAGATGAAGGGCATAATGAGAATAGACTTACCTCTCCTTATACTTAAAAGACTCTTTGCTGTGTGACTCCATTCCCTTCTGTCAAACAGCTTCCCACACAAAAGCCATCTGTAAAAGGAAGGAGGTGACAAAGCAAATTGTTAACAGTATTCAGTGAAGTTCATCTCTGGCTTTATTAGGAAAAGAAATGGAAAGCAGAAGCTTAGGGATATCAGTAATTTCAAATGTGCTATTTGCCCAGATGATGGAGAAGACCTTGTTTACTCTGTCTGAGTTCATCCTGCTTCCAAAATCTGCAGTCCTTCTCAGGAGTTAATGTGTTTGGAGAATTGGAGTCACCCGGACATCTTATTGAAATGAAGGTTTTGTTTTGGTGTGTCTGAATTCTGCATTTCTTACAAACTCCTAGGTGATGGCTACTGCCAGTCCGTGATCAATGCCTCAAGACCCAACACACCCAGGATCATCCCCTTCTGGTCTGGACTTCACCCACACCCCAGCCAAGTTAAATCACTTGCTCGTTCTTAAATGTTATGCTCTGTTTTTTCTGACCCCACCCCTAAAAGTTCCCCATGACCCCCAATGCATATGCCTCTAGCAGTAAGAGTAAAAATGTTTTCTCTTCTGCCATGCTGCCAAACTAATTTCAAGGGTAACTGTGCACATTTCTTCTTTCCCTAGTGGTACTTGCTGGCACTTCTGCAGGCTGCTGGGATGTTTCAACTCCTCCTCTCCTCCTCCTCGTCCCCTTCCTTCTCCTCCTCCATCTTCCCCTTCTCCTCCCCCCCACCTCGCCTACCTTTTTCTCTTTTTCTTTCATTTGAATATTTAGTGAGGTATCTAAATGCCTGTACTGAGGGTGAGAATTCTGGGATGAACACAGCTCCTGCCCTCCTGACTTTCACAGGCTGAAGGAGGGAGCATTTGGAGAGAGCAGAGGAGTAACAAAGTCAGTTGGTACAACACGGAGGGGCTCTTGCTGAGAAAGCACACACTGCTCTGGAAGGACTGAAGAACTGAGTTTTAAAGGAGGATAGGATTTTACATGGCTAAGAACAGAAAGAATATTCTTCAGACAGGGAAAACAGAATCACCAGGACAGCAAGGAGGGAAGGAATGGCACTGTAGGTCCAAGGGAGCAGTGCCAGAGTGGAAGCTAAAGTCGCTTTGACTTCCACTATTGAGATTCTTGAACATCTTCTCAACCGCTCCAAGCCAGGACACACGCCTTCAATCCCTTTACTTGACAGAGTCTCCTTTGGAATTCTGGGCAATCACTTCTAGCTTCCTGAGACAAACCTAGAAGCCTTGAGCTGATGAAACACTGAGGTTACTTGCCTGGTTCTTGAGCACGGCTTAACCTATAACTCGCATGCTCATTCATGTCTTCGGTAGCAGTAATTTCCATTTCCAATCTGTGTTTCTCCAGGAGCAGATTCAGAAGCAAGGGCTTGAGTACAAGTAGTTTCTTTGGGTTGCGAAGATAAGCAACGCGTGGAAAAGTGAGAAAGGAAAAGGGAGACAAACAATATAGGGTGCATCAGCAAGCCAGTTACTGCTGTGGGTGACTGGAACTTCATCTCACTGGGAAGCCAGTGTGAAATAGACGTCTTTGCACTACTACTCATAGGACAAGGGATCTGGGGGGTGCTCAGACCTCCATTTCCCTCAGTCACTGGTGAGAGCTAGGGTTGGCATAGGTATCTGCCTCTGGCTCTTCTGGTCTGCCATGCATGGCAAGTAATCTCCTACAGCAAAAGAAAGCCCTCAGGCAAAGAAATGCAGGAGGTGGCCTTTGGAATTCTGGTGGGTGCATGCTGAGGTGGTGAAGTAGGGGTGCTGCCAATAGAGCTGCAGGTGTCTGCCACATGCCTCACAGGATCCAGGGACAGATTTCCTTCCTCTTTGCCTGCTCCCAGTACCCCTCAGCCCAATCTTCCTAGTGTCTGACTTTTGCAGATTCAGTCCCATGTTTTGGGTTCTCGTCCAGTTAAAGCTTCCCTCCCCACCTGCTAGGGGGGTACAGTACACACCAAAGTCCTCACCGAACATTGGTGGAATTTCTACCTGATGACTCAAATCCAATGGGCCTCCTCATGAATTTATTTTAACATGATCCTGAAATGAAACCGAGATGACTTTATATCAGGTACATGTTTTACCTGTAGGTCAACATTTATATTACATCCTGGCTCTCTGGTGACTGATGAAACGTGAAAGCAATTTATTTTTGTCTCTAAGCCTGATTCAATGACATCACCGTGCCACACTCAGGAAGTTGCATTACATTGCCTCTTCTCTGCCCCAGTTGTGCACAATCCTGCAATATTAGGGAGGTTTTGCTACAATTCCTAAGCCTCGAGTATATTTCCCCGGTGGTCTGCTTTTACGGGCTCTCTCTGGATCTTATTAATGGCATCAGGTTCAGGAGCTTGCAGTGCCAGCTGCAGGTTTTGCCTCCTTGTCCTTCGCTGATCTTGTATTAACAGAAAGGAGAACTAACCCCTCTGTCTTCACATCTGGAGCCTTGGATGGGCTAACACACCCATGCAGCAGCCATGTGACTCAGGCTCCACCAATCAGAATGTTCCTTTCCTTGATCACTGTAAGTGGCCTCTCATGGGCATGTGACACATTCAGAACCAACAGAATGAAATGTGATGTTTGCTGGGACTATTGAGAAGATTTTTCCTTCCTTCTTCTGGACTTGAACCTGAGAGGATAGTGGCCTGGAAGTGCTCTCTGGCCATCATAGCGTCCAACCTGAGCCTGACGACAATGGTAACAGGAAGGATGGCAGAACCGAGAGATGGAGGGGAACTGAGACCGCATGACCAATGTAGCCGAGCCTCAAGCCAGGGGTCTTTCCAGCCTTAGAGGGAATATGCGAAAACAACATTTTTGATCATTTGGTTGGATTTTTCTGACACTTGCCCCCCAAAGATCTCTAACTGATACAGAACCTGAGAAACTTGGCTTGAAATCCCAGCTCTTCCTTTTATTACCTCTGTTTTTATTTTTATTTATTCATTTGAGAGAGAGAGAGAGAGAGAGCACGCGAGCATGTGGTGGGGGAGAGGGGAGGGCAGAGTCACAAGGAGAAGCAGACTCCTTGCTGAGCAGAAACCGGGCTCAGAGCTCAATCTCAGGACCCCGAGGGGAAGGCAGCCACTTAACCAACTGAGCCACCCAGCTAGCTCTGTTTTTAAAGTTCAGTTTCCTCAACTTTCAATGGAGATCAAATTTCCCCCGGATAGGGATATTGTGTAGACGAAATGAGGTGTACTGAAGCCCCTCTGCATGGTGTCTGCCCCCCAGTGCAGGAATATATGAAAACCTAACTCTCTCTTCCTTTCCCACTCACTTCCCTGCATGCCCCCACCTTCTTCAAGCATGTCCCTGCAGCCGAGCAGGGGTAAAGTTCTGCACATTGGCTTCATTCCCATAATTGATAAAATCAGAAAAAAGGAATGCACCCATGAAAACCCTGACATTGAAGTATCCGGTGACCACGATAAGACTCTAAGCGGAGGAGGGCAAAAGCTCCCAGCTGGCCTGAGGAAACTTCCACCATTTTTGTGACTTTAATAACTCATGTGTCTATGTTGGGCCTCAGTTGTATTTTTCCAATGAGAAAAATAATATAGAGGGGGTATCTGAGGTTCCTTTCAGCTCAAAAATATTCTATATCTCATTTCCTGAAATGCCTCCTCTCTGTACTTGGTAAAGTCTAAAGGCCTGGCAGTTGGATTCAAAGCAGGGCCAAGAACTGGTGAGGCAAGTGGGAAGCCTAGGACAGAGTACACAAGGAGACACTTGCCCCTGGGTGCCAGACCACACAGCACAACTCTAAGAGTAAGTGCCTTCTTTAATTTTGCTCCCTGGGTACCAACCATGATCACTGTAGTCTCAGTCTTAATATGTTCTATGTATAGCAGACTTTGTATAGAATAGATAGAAACCAGATGCTGTGTTCACCACGGCTGGTTCTAACTACCTAATGCTGCTAAGTAATTTTGAATTTTGAGTTATGACCAGGAAATCAGATCCTTCCTGCACCCAAATGAAGACATTTCCTGACCTATGAATTAGGGAACACATTCGAAGGAACATGGACAGACTTATGAACCATATTGTGCTATCTAGAGCTTAAAATTTTTAGTTTGAATTAGCATATGCACCATGAACCTCCCTCAAACCCCATTCTGGTTTTCGTAGCACATCACAAATACCACTATCACCTCTGCTCTTTATACAAGGGTTTGGGGAGCTTCTTCATTGATACCAACCTATATCGGGCAAGTATATTCATTGAGCTCCTTAAAAACAAACAAAAATCTCTGATTTTGTTTTATTCTTTGACAACGTGCATATCGTGTAGCTTTGGGAGAGAAAAGTTGATTCTCCTTCATTTATGATGCAGTACATATGATTAAGCAAAAGACAGGTGCAGAGAAGGAATAGTCAAACACTGAGAATAGTGTAGGAATAATAAGACACAGGAAGAAGGGTCAGCGATTGGGTGGAAAGGGAGTCATTTTCAGACTCCATCTTTGATGTAGATATTCACACATAAATAAATATACAAATATAATTTGAGCAGTTGCCAAATATGGGACACTTTACCCGTGACATCTTATTTAATGCTCACAATAAGCAAGAAGACGTCGTTAGCTCCATTTTATATATAAGTGAACAAAGACTGAGCCCAGGTCAGTTTCTCAAGGTCGCAGGACTCAAGTGTGGTTCATCTGTATTGGAAATGAGGTTTCTCTTACTTTAAACACCGCTTGCCCCTTTTCACCATTCTGCAGAGTCAATGTGATTTTAATTGACTACTTGCCCTTTATACCCCTTAAAGTTCTGGTGTTCTTGGTCATCAGCTAAGTTGTGAGGGGAAGAAGTTTTAACTCTTTGGCCACTGAAGGAGATAGCATTAATAGTCTGCTTCAGTAACAATAGAACCCTTTTGGAGAATTAGGCTTCTGATTTCATGCCTGCTTTTCCAGCAAAGTGTCACGGCTGTGGCTATGGCCATGTTCGTAACAGAGGTCTCAGCATTGGGGTGTCCACAGCAGCCCCTGCAAGATCCTAGAGGCATACCAAGGTTTTCTCCTCCCTCTCCCCACACTTAATGTGTCAGTAACAAATATCTTACTGATAGCTCTGAATTTAGCTCTAGGAGAGATCATCTTCCCAGTTACTGTCTCTTTATGGAAAGCAGCTTCACGAGTGGAGTTGCTGGTTGCATTACTAACCCAAACTCAAAACTAATCCAAACTCCAAACAGCTATCTGAAGGAATTGCTCCAACGATGCTGTACCTGCTATTTTATGGTCCTTTGAAAGGGCATCTGTTTGTGAGAAGCACAATTAATGTCATTTAGTTCCTCTCAAATGCCCAACAGTGGATGAAGAATCATCAGAGGAGAAAGTGAGCAGTTCTTGGAACAGGTAATTATAGGAAACAATTACAGCTACTGACTGTACCGGTGCTGGCTCCCTCAGAGGGACAGAGGGATGGCATTTGCTCCTGTCCAGGGAAGACGTTGATCCTTCCTAGTCTTAGCAAGATGGGTATAGGTAGAGTGAAACTAGATACCTAAAGTAATGGGGACCATTCTGGGGTGAATTTTGCTTAATGCTTAAACATAGAAGATTTCCTTCATTCCAGACTCCTTGTGTGGTGTGGATATTCACATGAAAATGAGTCCCTGATATGTAATGTGACATCTTATTTAATGGAATATCTTTTCATATTGAATGCCTTTTGAAATTGATGTGATCTGTAAGGTATTATCATTTGACTTTTACAGCTTGCAAAACCTCAATAGTCAATTTCGATTACTCCTTTTAGCCTATTCGTTGTGACCATTAAATATATTGTATTTGTTAGATTCACTCTTCCCCATCAAGTCCACCCCAGACCATGAGCCCTTGAATACTCCATCACATACTCAGCTCAGTGAGCCCCTGTGATTCTTTGGGTCCCTAGCACCTGGCATGTAACTGATCCTTAATAAATGCTTGTTTATTGTTGGAGGCATTGATTTTGCAAACTGATCTCCAGATAACTTCATGTATGATTTCTATCAATTTCTTAATATCTTCTCTTACAAAAACTAGGGAACATAGTCAATAAACATTTTACATATATGTGTGTTATACATATACATATGTAATATATATGTAATCTGTATGTACATATCCATACATATATGTGTGTATATGATATGTAAAAGTATACATATACATAAAATGTGTATACATATATACATATATAGTTATATGTATACACACACACACACAAAATTCCAGGATGGCCCAATCCTAAACTGTGAATAAAAAAAGTTAGTCAGTTGGTCTTTTCACTCTTTTTTTATCTAATTTTTTTTTCTATTTCTACTTTAACTCTGCCACTAGCAAGCTATCTGTCTACTGGTTTATAGCTTTCCCTTTCTGCCATAAGTTTGCTTGTGCTTTATATTTGTTTCTAGGGATTTTTTCTGCTCTGACTTTTTACCTAATGGAGAGAGAAGCAGAACAGCCAAGTTTTCAGAGGAAAGGTAGAGAAAGAGGGTAAAATATCAATTAAAACATGAGAGACAGACTGGCATGGATCTCTGCTAAACTAACTTTGCATTTATGTGTGTCTCCATAGAAAACAGAGAATTTGGTGTCAGGTGTGGGATGGCTATAAGTTGGGTGAGGCAGAAGTGGGGAAGTGACCTCATTATAGATTGTTTCTGAAGGGGCTACAAGGGTGCACCAAACTCATGGTTCACTCTGAACCCTATAGTATTGACTGGTTCCTGGGAGTTTTCTCTTCTTTCTAAAGAAAACTGGCCTGATTGAGTTCTTTATTGCCAATCTCCCCCAATTTTTGCCTTGGTTCCCACCCATATGCTAAGCTTGGTTGTGCAGACCCCCAGTTGATTATGACAGCCAAGCAGTTGCTTTCCAATAAAGTCTTTGCATGCCTCAGTTGGCTGGAGTCTTGCAACCAAAAACATTTACAGATGAGAACACTAAGAGAGATTTTTTAAAAACCTGGCAAGAGTCACAGTTGCAGGCAGCACTGCTGTGATTCAAGCAAGACTATAGGGCTCCAGAGTCCAAGCTCTCAACCATACCCAATGTTGCTTGCTTCCCCCACCCCCCAAAATGTATATAGACTCTTTTAGAAAAAGTTTCTGCAGAGTCTAGTAAGGTTGCATAGATGTGTATTCTACAACCCAGAAATTACACTCTTTTTTAAAGTAAACTGTCCCCAATGTGGGACTTGAAGTCACAACCTCGAGATCAAGAGTTGCATGCTCTACCAACTGAGCCAGCCAGGCGCCCTCAGAAATATTACTCTTAGGTGTGACAGATTACAAAAATCAGTGCAATGTTTTGCATATCCTCCCATCAAGAGATAGAGTTTATTCTCCCACTCCATGATTCTAGCATGGTCTTGTGATTTGTTTTGTCCAAGCAAGTAAGTGAAGTTGTGCCAGTTCCGAGCCTGGGCCTCAACAGACCTCACAGTTTCTATTCTTGCTACTCCTAGAACCCTGACACCTTAGGTGTAAGCCTGAAGTAGACTGCTGGAGGAGAGAGAAAGACCATGTATAGCAGCTCAGCTACTTGAGAATACCTTGCAAGGTGATCATAAAAACATGCAAATCCCAGCTCAAACCAAGAGGGTCTGAGCTCAAACTAAAGTGCCAACCCATAGAATTGTGAGCTAAATATATGGTTGTTGTGTTATCACTAACTTTTGAAGTAGTTTCATGCAGCAAAAGCTAATTTGATAAATATCTTAGGGATATCTATCCATCTATCTATCTTCACAGATAGGGGTGTGTGTGTGTGTTATATGTGTGTATATATGTGTGTTATATGTGTGTATATATGTGTGTATATGCTATATATAGTGTATATATATAGTATATATATGTTATACATGAATAGTATATAATAGTGTATATATAGTATATATGTGTGTGCATATACACACACTTAAACAAAGAAATAGGTATAAAAATGTTCATAGAAGCACTGTTTATAATAGCAAGAAATATGAAATATTGTGTGCCTGGGTGGCTCAGTCTGTTAAGCGTCTGCCTTTGGCTCAGGTTATGATCCCAGGATCTTGGGATCAGGTCCCACATCAGGTTCCCTGCTCAATGGGCTGTCGGCTTCTCCTTCTACCCCTCCCTTCTGTTTGTGCTCTCGCTCTCTCATGTTCTCTCCCTTTTAAATAAATAAAATCTTTAAAAAATTAAAAAAAAAGAAATATGAAACTATTTAAATAGCCAGAAATAGGGTTACAGATACACAAATCATGCAATCTTCTTGCAAAGGAGAAGTCTACAACAGTGAAAATAATTGAGAGGACATATGTGAGCATGGATGGGTCTCACAAGCCACAGTGAGTAAAGAAAACAAGATACTAAAGAACACATGTGATTTGGCACCATTATATTAAGTTGGAAAACATGCAAGTTATGTATCGATTGAGGACTCCTCTTCATGTGCTTAAAATCTGAAGAACTGCATGGGAATGATTAGTTGACTCGTGAGAGTAGGCTAACTCAAAACAAGTCCACTCTTCATTCATGTAACAGTCCAATGGTGTTGATAGTGAAAAATCGCTCCATGCAGTCATTTAAAGACCCAGTGATGTTCCTTGTAGTCCCCACTCCCACTTCGGGGATTTTGGAAACTTCTCTGTGCAGCCAGCTCAGGGGAGAGCTTGGAGGATTGGCCAGATTTGGAAGTGGTGTAATTCCATTTCATTCACATTCTTTTGGCCAGAATTCTGACCTATTGCAAGGGAAGCTGGCGCATATAGTATATCTGTATGTCAAAGGGGAAAATAAAGGACATTTTTTAGTAGATTTCTTTGTGATTACCACTAGATTGAATATGAAATATATTCAAGGGAGAAAAAATGAAAAGTTTCATCTGTCCTGTTATGTTCCATTTCTTAAACTGTGATGCATAGGTGAGTTTTTATTATATTTTATTTTTCTTCAAAATCTTATGCTTTTTTTCTGAAGTCTGTCATAAGATGGTAAGAAGTTTACTAAAGTAATTAGATAGAATGTAGGAGCTCTAATCAAAGAGACTGGGATTAAAACAGTTCTGTATTGAATAATCAAGAGAAGTGAATCCGAATTCAAGTCTGTCATCCTGGAAAAAGAGTAGGGATTTTGCAATTGAGAACTATATGGGTGCATGGGGCTGTTCCCTATTGGTGCTGGGTTGACCTCTAAGTCAAAATTGATTCTGTAAAAGAGTGAAAATAAGCACCAATAATTCTACTAGAGGGGGCAGGAGAGTCCAAACACCCAATTCTCTCATACTTCTCTTTGGCTAACCAGAGCTCCCCACCACTATGGGTCCTTACATATGCCTTCTTATAAAAGAACCATGAAATTTCAGAAGGGAAAGGGTCTGCAGGGAATATGCACCCTTACCAGCTTTTTATCAGGGACAAGAATCTCCTCCAGTATCTTTGGTAGGTGATCATCCAGCCTCTGTGGAAGGTGACTCTTCAGAGTGTTCTAGTCCTTCTCTATGGGCCTGACTATCCACTATGCACTCCCTCAGGCCCTGCTTCCTGCCAGGACAGGGCTAGATCATCCAAAGTAATCTGGTTTATGTTCTCAGCTGGACTGTTTTCTTGGAATAGTTAAAGGTCTTTCAATGTCTCGAACAAATGAATTGTCCAACAAGTCTGATAAGGAATATCTTGGAACACATGGAACTTTCATCAAAACTGGTGAGTGCTCACTTATTATCTGCTTATTTTCATCTGACCATCTAAAGTTGATATTCGTTTTATGGAGGACCAGTTCCATGATCATTAAGGTGACATTTCGTTACTCTGTTCCTCTGGAGAACTTTGTTTAGACCTCTTTTTGATACTTCATATATTCTGCCATCAGTGAGAGAGTGACATTTGAATATATCCTCTTAAGTATTTGATGAGTTCCTCATGGATCTTATTAATCAGCTATAGTCTCTAGTCTATAGAGGAGCCAATAATAAGGAAAAAACATGGATGTAAACATTAGAAAAGTAATGAGAAAAACAATTTGAAGGTATTGATGAAATGTGAAACTACTTCTATTTAATAGAAGTTATAATAACTATCCAGTTACACAATAAAAAATAAATTATAGTGGGATCATTACAAGATTTCAATAAGAAACTAGTTGAGAGAACCCTTAAATTGCATGCAAATTGGAAGTCTTTCAGAATACAGGTACAATTTCAATACTAAAAGCTCAGGTCACCAGTAATATGAAATTTCCCCCTTTTCCTAGACATTGAACAGTCAGTTATATTCATGTGCTGAAATTCATGAAGATGCACATTTTTACAAAACAGGAGAGATTAAGATCTAAAGTGGTCGTTCTCAACTCCTAGGCAGGAGTACTCAGCTCCAAAAATATCTACCTTCTCCTTCCCACTTGAGTATAGATACCATTGAAATATAAGCACAAAAGTCATTTAAAAATGATGACTTAAGTGTTTGGGAAAATTGGTTTGCTAATACTTTCCTGAGTTAAATCTTCCCCCCAAACTACAGGCTACCCCAAGGACCATACCAGCTCAATTGTGCCTGTGGCATGGCTAAGGTATGATGAGAAGGAGCTGAAACATGTTCATTTTGTTCTCCGTTATCACCAGTCAGAAAAGACACTCTTCCTGAGGAAGTAGTGATGGGATGAAAAAGCCCAAGAGAGCTACCACCAATGGAAACTTCTCACACAGAAACGGGGAAGTGGTACTTAAATATTCCCCACCAACCAAGCAGGATTCCCAAATTCTGTTTGTAACCTGATAACTCATTCCCCATAAAACAATGTGAAGTGTGCTAGCCCTCTGAACCTTATTCATGACCCAGTAGAAGGCTGTGTGACAGGTTCCATGGAAGCTCTGAACCCCTATGCAGTATTCCTCCTCCTGGTGGCCCCAGTGAATGCTGATAGAAATGCAAAGACAGTCATGGTTAATAAATACATAAGTAGGTCTGAGCCTCAACAGCAAGGCACAAAAAGAATCAGGGAGCATGAAATAAAGCTGCTTAGGATTCTGCTGACTGGTCTGAGGTAGAAATGGTGCTGGTGGACTGTACATACACTCTTTCTGTCAGAGTCTGAGAGGCTCAAAGGGATTGTTCTGGAAAATCCCGAAGCAGTTATAAATTTATGGTTGCAAGTATTCTGTTGTTAATGTGCAATTCTAGCTGGGGTTTTAGAATTGAGTATTTCAATTCAATTTGAAAAAAAGACTATGAAACCCAAGAAGCACATCAATCCTTTATAGTATAATTACATACTCTTCTGTGGCTTTGTTCTAGGACTCTAAAGGGGATACATATACATACATGTATTTGTTCTGTGAATTTATATATTTATGTAAGCGTATCACACAATGTCAGCTGCTAGAGGTTTCTTCCTCATAAATTGTCCTATGTAAAGTGTGCCTCTTTAAATATCAAAAGTTCTTAAATATCAAAGGTTTTACATTTTAAAACTTTCTAAGTGAATTCTTTGAATTATTAAAAGAAGCTTCTGAAGAAAAAATTAACCTTTTCTTAATTTTATCATGAACATAGATGGCTCTGGGATGAACTTGGGTTATTAAAGTATTTAGAGATAATTGCCCTTACTTGTAATGGCCTGTCCATGCTTATAATTTCTTTGTTGCCGTCAGCTATTTGACGTTTTAAAGATAAAATTTACACACAGTGAAATACACAGACCTTAGTGTTTAATTAAGTTCTGGTAAGTATTACACCTGTGTTAGCGCCCAATCAATGACATAGGACATTTTTATCTGTACGGAGTCCCCTCGCGTCCACTTCCAGTTAAGCCCCACTCTCCCTGTAGGCAACCACTGTGCTGATTTTCATTCCACAAATTAACTTTGCCTATTCTTGAATTTCATAAAAATAGAATCAACAGTATGTAGCCCTTTATGTCTGGCTTCTTTCACTCAACGTAACATTTTTGAGATTCATCCATGCTGTTGCATATATCTGTGGTTATTTTCTGTATTGCTGATTAGTATGCCATTGGTAGAATAATTGCAATATGTTCTTCCATTTCTCTTATTGATGGATAGTTGGGTTATTTCCTTTTTCCTTATTATGAATAAGGCTATACTAGACGTTTTTATAAAAATCTGGAATTCACATATGGAAAAAACACTTGGGCCCTAAATCACATGCAAAAATCAGTGTATCAATTATAAAATTAAATGTAGCAGCTAAAACCATAAGGCTTCTAGGGGAAAAAAGAAATATAGAATATCTTCATGACCTTGGAGCAGGCAAAGATTTCTTAGATACAACTTAAAAAGCACTCAACATCAAATAAAACTTGATAAATTATACCTTGTGAAAGGTATTTGTTGTGAAAATAAAAGCTCATCAAAACAGTTTACAAATTGAGAAGTTATTGTCAATGTGTTAGAGGCACTGAAATGCACTGACAATTCATTTGTCAAAGGAATTGTATCCTGAATAAATAAAGAGTTCTGCATATCAACAATAAGAAGACACACTAGTCAAAAGTTGACCGAAGATTAGAAAAAACACTTGAAAATACAAGATATGTGAATGGTCAACAAATACACAATAGTTACATACATACAACAAATACATTAGTTGCAAGGGAAAGACAAATCAAATATCAATGATGTATTATTTTATACTATGTGAATGCTAAAATTAAAAAGACTGGCAATACTAAATGCTGATGAGAATGTGGAGAGGATGGAGGCATGAAATGATACCATCGTTTCAAAACAATTCTTGGAGAAATTCCATCCCTGGTATTTACGCAAGAAAAAGGAAAACCCATAAGCTACTGTTGTTTTTTAGATGACTTTATACAGGGTGATTCAAAGAGCTCCCCTTTAAGGTGGAAGACATACAGCAGAGTCAAGCGACCCCAACATTATCTGAACACTTGGTATATGACAGCCAATGTCAAGGCAAATTATGCATTTTTTTCCTAAAGATTTTATTTATTTATTTGAGAGAGAGAGAGAGAGAATAAGTGAGAGACAAAGCATGAGAGGGTGGAGGCTCAGAGGGAGAAGCAGACTCCCTGCTGAGCCGAGAGTCTGATGAAGGACTCCATCTTGGGATTCCAGGATCATGACCTGAGCCAAAGGCAGCCACTTGACCAATTGAACCACCCAGGTGCCCAAGTTATGCATGTTATTACAGGACATATATGGCTTTCCAGAGGTAAACAGGTAAACAAATAACAGATTAGGCTTTTACAAATTATTTTATGCATTCATCAAATATTTAGTAAGTTTTTGTTGGTGTTGGCCATCATTCTGGTGCTGAACATTTTGCATGAAAAAAAATTAAAGGATTAGACTTTTGTCTTAACGGTGCTTCAGTTTTAGTGGGGTTTGAGGAACCATAAAATATCAAATCAGCATGTATTAACATATAAATAAAAAGGAAGTTCTTGATAGTAAGAACTACTCTGAGGACACCGAAATAAGGTAATAGGACAGAGAGTGACAGCAAGGTGGAGGTACAATAGACAAGGTAACCATGGAAATTGAGTCTGAGGAGGTGATGTGTGTGGGATGATACTCTGATAACGAGAAAGCATCAGGCACATGAAGGTCTGGGAAAGAGTAATCCATATGGAAGGAACAATAAGAGCAAAGGTCCTGAGGTGAGAACTAGCTTGATGGGTTCAAGGAGTAAATAGAGCCATGTGACTAGAGAAGGAGGATGCTCAGGAAATGAGGGTGGAAAGGTAGGAAGGGGCCAGATTGTCCAGTGCCTTAGATGCTATGGTAAAAAAGTTCAGATTTTATTTTAAACTCAATGAGATTCCATTAGGAGTTCTTAAGATCCACTCCAGGAATATTGTTAAGACTAACTTGATGGTAACTATAATTAGTATAGCAGGATCTGACTTGAGGGTTGATTATATTGCTTCTTTAATAAAGTCAATTATACATTCATTTATTAATTTATCTGCTCAAAAAAAATCACTTGAGCATTACTGTCAGCTGGATACTCTTCTCAACACAAACAATGCAATCACAAATGGCATAAGCAAAACTCCTTTGCTGCCCTTACAGAGTTTATAATCTATTTCTGTGTTTCTCTAACCTGGTTGCATAATAAGAATCACCTGCAGGAAAACAAGCAAGAAGGAAACTAACAAAGCCTACTAATTTTCCACCTCTCTGGATTATTTTAATGTGAGCACACCACTCTTTTCTTCTTTTCTTTATTCATGGGGGCAGCATGAAGTAGATGCATAGGTTCCTAAAAAAATTTTTTTAGCCTTGTTTGCAAATAAAGACTATGAAGAAATGGAAGCCCAGATAAACTTTAAAGTGTAGCCCCTGTATTGGCCAGGAAGTAGCAGAGCTGAGATTTGAATCCGTATCTTTCTGACTGCATAGAAATATTTCTTCCACAGAGCAGCTCCAGATGTTTTCTAAAAAAATAAAGAGTAATTCTTAAAATTAATAGAGATTTTTTAGTATCCCAATTCTTCAAGTTCTTACAAAAAGTTAGAAGAAGAGATAATGTGTAATTATGAGTAGAATTTTATTCTTCTATTTCAATTCTGGAATTGATTATAGCAATGTCATGATTTGAAGAAACAGTTGATGAAACCCAGAATAATATTGATGTCTGCGTAGAGTCTGGACATTAAGTTTGTTCAAGATTTGGCCCCCTCCTTTATTCATCATAATAGGAGAATTAAGATAGGATGTTGCTTTTGTGCAGAGAACTGTTCCTGACATGCTCTGTAAGTCTGTGGGGGATAGCTCCATTTGGAAGAGAACATTGGCCTTATTTGAAACAAAAACAGAATTTAAAGTGAAGAGATTTTCATGATCTCTAAATCCACCTTTTTGCCTGACACCAATTTGCATAACACAGGTAAACATGTCTAACATGCTTTCAGAAACAAATAGAAAAAAATCAAATTTTTCTTTCAACTCCAATAGCAATTTTATATTTTGCCAAACATCAGCTAATGTGAAACTTTAAGGAATAGGAATAGCTGGAATTTAACCATAGAGTCCAGTGACTATTAAAATTCAATGTTAATATAAAATGTGGCCTCTAGAAGACCTACTTTGTCAGTGCGTATAATTAACTCACTTGTATTGGCACAAGTGTTTTGCATGTGTATGAAGAGGTTGATAAACCTTCATTAACAATCAACAGCCCTTATGTCAGAAGATTCACAGTGTTACTATAAGTTAGATCAACATAAGGGCTGTCTATTGTTGTGTTCTTGAATGAACATTCATTTTGCTGAATGAAGCAGGTCTGAAAAGTATCCAGTTCTGATCATGGTGTCTCTGGATGTTGTTGCCACCCATTCCAGGCAGGTGGGCAGCTCCTCATCTTGGCTCAAGTGCACTTTTCACTACGACTCAATACTTCTTCATTGCATATGTGTACCACACCCCCCTTCACCCAACTTGAGAACTATTAATAGGTGATATTTACATCATATACCCTCTGAAAAATTAGTACTAATTAGAAAAACATCTGGTTCTTCCCCCACAGTGGCCCTCTCTGGTGACTAGCTGTCTTAGCACCCTTCTTCCCTTTCCCTTCTTCATTGCAGGAAGGATGCCATTGTTCTTAGCACTCATACCCTTGCTCTGAGCTTCTAGAACTAGTGTAAATTAGACAAGGCACCACCTCTAGAGAACATAGATCCTGCTCCAGCAGGAAAGCAGCTGGGCTAAAATGGACTTGCCCCCAGACAAGGCACCCCAGTGGCTCTGAGCATATCTCCTGGGATTAAGTAAACCTATCCTCCTTAGGATGAGGTTTAGTAACTTATTGTTAGTGAGCATATTTTTTAAGGTCTCTCTCTCTCTCTCTACTCTAAATTTCTGATAAAAGAAGTCACAAAACAAGGGCAAGAAGGGAGGCAACAAGGACAACAACAATATTTTCTCCATATCCTAACTGTTAAAATAAGCCCCTATCCCAGGAAGACCCAAGTAGGAAGGAAGGGTTGATTCCCACCTGGCTGTCACCTGAGCAGGCAGAAGAAGGCTTTATTCAACCTTAAAGGTGAGACGATGACTTTAGGACTGAAAGTGGAGGAGAAGAGGCCAGCTGTCACCCTTTTTGGCTTTTTTCCTAAGTCTTTGAAACATAGCCCTGAGCTTACATGTCTAGTTTCTTTCTAAATCAATTTTATTTTTAAAGAAACAACAAACCAGTAGTTATTAGGAATAACTCTGACTACACCCCTAAAGAGTATTACTTTTTTTTAAAGATTTTCTTTATTTATTGGAGAGAGAGAGAGAGAGAGAGAAAGAGCCCAAGGGAAGGGGAGGGGAGGAGGGAAAGGAAGAAACAGACCCCCCCCCCCGAGCAAGGAGCCTGATGCAGGGCTCAACCCCAAGACTTGGGGATCATGACCCGAACCAAATGCAGATGCTTAACCAACTGAGCCACCTAGGCACCCTTGTAAACAGTACTATTAAAAGCTATATGTAGTGACACAGGTATGTGTGGACTAGCCAGAGGATACTACCATTTCTATAAAAAAAAATCTCAAATTTGGATATATTGTGTACGTAGTAGTAAGGAAAGAAGTGAGAGAAGAATGATGGATGGAATCATCATTTCTTGAATCCTAGAAAAGTTACTTTACCTCTATTCTCTCTAGGTTGCCAAAGTAAATATTCCCATGGGCTCACTTGGCTCTGCCCAGTTTGGGCCAGAAGAATTTGTCTCTGCCTCCAAGTGGGCAAGGGTATTTGGAAATGGAAATCAGACAGCATGGCTAGTGATTCCTTACCTATTAACATGCCTAAGGTCTTTTTTTTTTTTTTTTTTTTTTTATCTGACAGACGGAGATCACAAGTAGGCAGAGAAGCAGGCAGAGAGAGGAGGATGCAGGCTCCCCGCTGAAAAGAGAGCCCATTATGGGGCACGATCCCAGGACCCCGGGATCATGACCTGAGCCGAGGGCAGAGGCTTTAACCCACTGAGCCATCCAGGCGCCCCCTAAAGTCTTTTTCTTTAGTGTTGACCAAATCCACTAATTCAACCAAGATGGACAGTTCTCTTGGAGAATAGGAAGAATTGGAAAGAATGTGTGGTTGTTCTGTGAGGTGTCTAATTGCAGATGTCCCTTCTAATCTCAACAGATGATAGGAACCAAGACCTTTGGCTCACCAGTAATTTTTTTTTCCAGTAGAAACCGTTAGACATCGAAATGTCTAATTATATGTGTCCATAACAGGAAGTAAAACCAGGTATGTATAGTCCCTATTTGTTTCTGGCTAAAACCAAAAGGTAGACCTAGCTTACAACCCACCCAAAAGTCACAAGAAGCCCATGTGTTAGTCAGGGTTCTCCAGAGAAACAGAACCGATGGGAGATATTTGTGTTTCTAAATCTGTATCTGTATTTGTATCTGTATCTATCTATCTCTCTATCTATATCAGTTTATTATGAGGAACTGGCTATGCCATTATGAAAAGTCCCACAGTCTACCATCTGTAGACTGGAGAGCCAGGAAAGCCAAAAGTATAATTCAGTCTGAGTCTGAAAGCCTAAGAACCAGGAGAGCCGATGCTGCAAATCTCAATCTGAGGGCACAAGAAAATGAAATGATAAGAGATGATGTGCCCCAGCTCATACAGTGAGCCAGGGAAAAAAGACCAATGCCTCCTGCCTCTGCCTTTTGCTATTCAGGCCCTCAACAGATTGAATAATGACCTGATGACCACCCACATTGGGTCATCTACTTTACTGAGTCCACTGATTCAAAGGCTAATATCATCCAGAAACACACTCATAGTCACACCCAGAAATAATGCTTAATCTGGACACCCAATAGTCCATCCATATCCACAGATAAAATTAAGCATTGCATTCCGCCTTGGGCGTCAAAGGAGGCCAAGTGCAGAATTTGGACTTCTACCCCCAGTGGCAGTCACAGAACAGTACCCCTGCCTTGTCTTTGCCAGAATGGTATCCGAGGGAGTACATGAACCAGATGGTTGGAATAAGGTCCAGAGTCTCACAGCATAATATAAAAAATGTTCAGGTTTCAATTGCAAACCCCACATCATCCCAAGAACTAGGAAAATATCCAATGGAATGAAAAAGATGATTAACAGATGCCAATACCAAGATGACAGAAATATTGGAATAACCTGACAAAAGATTTTAAAGCAGTCATCATAGAGAGGCTGCAATGAGAACCATAAACTTGAGACAAATGGAGAAACAGAGTCTCAACAACAAAACAGAAAGTCTCCACAAATAAGCAGAAACTAGAAATAAGAACCAAATGGGAATTTTAAAACTGAAAAAACACAATAGCTAGAATTTAAAAACCTCATTGGATGGGTTCAACAGGGAAGTGCAGGGCGGGGAGACAAAGACCCAGTGGATTTGAAGATAGAAAAATAGAAATCACTGAATCTGAACAGAGAGAAACAAAACAAAAAAAGGAACAGAACCTCAGGGACCTGTGGGACCATCATAAAAGACCTCACATTTCTGTCATCAGCATCACACACAGAAAAGGTGGGTCTGAAAAACTTCTCAAACTTCCCCCAAAGACAGAAGCCTACAGATTTAAGGACCTGAACGAACTCTTTACTAAATAGCCTGGCCCATCCCAAATCCACAAGAGACAGTACAGTATATCGGCCGAAAGCTAAAGACACAGAAAAGATCTTGAAAGCAATGAGAGAGAAAGAGCGAAATGGCATTTTATCTCTAGGCAAAAAACCAGTTCAAATGATGCTAGGATTCTCATCATGAACTGTGGGGTCAAAGGAAGTGCGCAACTGAGCGCCCCCTACAGTAGATGCAAAATAAACATGTGAATGCTCTGAAAGGTGGGACGGAAGAAGGCACACTGGCTAGAAACTACAAAACTGACAGAAAAGGAAATAGAGGAAATCTTCAGGATCAAGAGCCAGATAAAGAAAAGGAAAATTGAATGGGGTGCCTGGGTGGCTCAGTGTGCTAAAGCCTCTGCCTTCGGCTCAGGTCATGATCTCAGGGTTCTGGGATCGAGCCTCACATTGGGCTCTCTGCTCAGCGGGGACCCTGCTTCCTCCTCTCTCTGCCTACTTGTGATCTCTGTCTGTCAAATAAGTAAATAAAATATTTTTTAAAAAAAGGAAAATTGGTAAATAAAAAGAAAATTGGTAAATAAAATTTGATCAAACTTAGAAATTTTTTTCTCTGTGAAGGACGCTTCAAGAAGATAGAAAGACAAGCTATGCAGTGGCAGAATTTTTTGCAAGCCACACATCTGACAAAGGAGTAGTATCTCAAATCTATAAAGCGCTCTCAAAATCAGTAGTCAAAAAATAATAAAATAAATATAAATAAATAAAATAAAATACATAAAAAGATAGTTCACCAAATACATAGAATTGTCAAAAAAATAAAGCATGTAAAAGATACTCAAACATCATCAGCCATCAAGGAAATGCAAATTAAAACCATGAGGAAAGAGATGAACCATGAGAGACTATGGACTCTGAAAAACAATCTGAGGGGTTTGAAGTGGCGGGGGGGTGGGAGGGTGGGGTACCAGGTGGTGGGTATTATAGAGGGCACAGCTTGCATGGAACACCAGGTGTGGTGAAAAAATATGAATACTGTTTTTCTGAAAATAAATAAATTGGAAACAAAAAAAAAAAAAACAAAAAAAAACCATGAGGAAAGGTTACCACACACCTATCAGAATGTCTAAAATAAAATGTGTGACCACACCAATTTCTGGGCAGGATGCAGTCAAACCGAATCATTAATATACTCCTGGTGAAAATGTAAAATGGTACAATTCCTCTGGGAAACAGTCAGGAACTTTCTTTAGAAACCAAACACACAACTACCATACAATCCAACAATTACATTTTGGGGCATTTATCCCAGAGAATGATGACTGCTGCTCATGCAGAAACCTGCACACACACATATAGCAGCTTTATTTGTAATAGCCCAAACCTAGAAATGACCCAGATGTCCATGAACAGCTGAATGGTTGAACAAGCGGTGGTACATCCATATTGTGGAATCCTATTCTGCAATAAGAACGAACCCACTCTTGATACGAACAAGAATCTGGATCTATCTCCAGAGAAATGTGTAAGTGAGAAAAAACAACCCCATAAGGTTGCACGCTGTGTAATCCCATGTGTATATTATTGAAGTGATATACTTTTAGGTAAAGACAGCAAATGGAGAAAAGCATGTGGGGTGTATCACCATTTCTCTTAGAAAGGAGGAGGGGATGCACATATAATAGATTTCTTTTTTTTTTTTAAAGATTTTATTTATTTATTTGACAGAGAGAGAACAAGCAGGGAGAGTGGCACCCAGAGGGAGAGGGAGAAGCGGGCTCTGGGCTGAGCAGGGAGCCTGATGTCGACCCTGGGATCATGACCTGAGCTGAAGGCAGATGCTTAACTGACTGAGCCACCCAGGCGCCCCTCTTTCTTTTTTTTTTTTAAGAAAAATATTGTTTTTTAAATTCCACATATGAGTGAGATCATATGATAATTGTCTTTCTCTGATTGAGTTATTTTGCAAAACAGAGGACATAGGGGAAGAGAGGGGAAAACTAAAACAAGACGAAATCAGAGAGGGAGACAAACCTTAGGAGACTCTTAATCATAGGAAACAAACTGAGAGGGTGGGCGATGGGATACCTGGGCGATGGGCAGCAAGGAGGGCACTTGTGTAATGAGCTCCGGGCGTGATTTAAGACTGCTGAATCACTGAACTCTGCCTCTGAAACTAATACATTATATGTTAATTAATTGAATTTAAATTAAAAAAGGAAAAAAAGTAAAGCAAAAACTGAGCCACCCAGGAGCCCCTTAAAAACTTTTTTAAGATAATAAAAATTTGGGGGCACCTGGGTGGCTCAATGGGTTAAACCTCTGCCTTCAGCTCAGGTCATGATCTCAGGGTCCTGGGAATCGAGCCCCACATTGGGCTTTCTGCTCAGCGGGGAGCCTGCTTCCCCCTCCCCTCTGCCTGCCTCTCTGTTTACTTGTGATCTCTCTGTCTCTCTCTGTTAAATAAATCGATAAAATACTTTTTTAAAAATAGATAATAAAAATTGAACATCAGCTTGTTTTTTTAATATAAAGAAAATTCCTTTGGTTTTAGTCTAGATATAATAATGATACAGGATTTTATTTTTTATTTGTTTTTTTAAAAAGATTTTATTTTTCTATTTGACAGAGGAGAGATCACAAGGAGGCAGAGAGGCAGGCAGAGAGAAAGGGAGAAGCAGGCTCCCCGCTGAGCAGAGAGCCCAATGTGGGGCTCGATCCCAGAACCCCAAGATCATGACCCAAGCCGAAGGCAGAGGCTTAACCCACTGAGCCACCCAGGCATCCCAGAATTTTATTTTTAAAAAGAATCTTTTACCTTAAAGGAAAATATTGAAAAATATTATGAATAAAATAACATAATTGGGGTTTGTCTGAAAATAATTGGGGAGAGGACTGCATGAGGATACAGGTATCATAGGTGTGGTTGTAAATGGATATCTGGTAGAGTTGGGTGCTGGGTGTAAGGGATTTTATTAAACTGGTCTCCCGAATTTGTATATGCTTGAAAATTTTCATAACAAAAGAATTTGTAGGGACCCTCAGATGACTCAGTTGGTTAAGCATTTGCCTTTGGCTCAGATCATGATCTCAGGGTCCTGGGATCAAGCCCCAGATCGGGCTTCCTGTTCAGTGGGGTGTCTGCTTCTCCTTCTCCCTCCTCCCTTCCCCCAAGTTGCTGTGCACTCTCTCTCAAATGAATAAATAAAAATCTTAAATAAATAAATAAAATAAAAGTTTGTGCAGAGTCATTCAGGATGAGGATAGTGCCTGCCATGTGTTTGAAGACTAAGGGACAAGCACCCCAAGATCACCAGGGTCAAACGAGGAGAGCAGATTTTCAAGACCATAGAAAAGTAATTGTCATTCTAAATAGTAATAAAAATGAGCAACAATGAATGAAAAATAAAAATGAAGAAATAAATAAAAGTAAATAAATCAAGTAGAATACAATGAATAAACTCCAGAAACAGGTAATAAGGTGAATGACCCTCACAAACAGGGTAGTGAGCCAGATGACAAACGATACATACAATATGATTTCATTTAGGTGGAGCTCAAAAAAGACCCAATTAATCTATATTCTTTTAGAATATATATTAAAGTGGTAAAATGATTTAAAAAAAAAAAAAAGCCAGGGATAGGATCACATCAAATGTCAGAATACTGGGCTCTGTCCATAGAAGAAGATGGGGGTCCATGACCGATCAGGGGGACAGAGGTCTTCTTGGGTTCTGGCAACCATGTCATTCTTGGCCTGTGTGGTATGTCCTACGTGTTCACTATATAGTAATTATTTAAACTGTACATATATTTTCTGCACCTTTTAAACTATACAACATACCTTGTAATTTAAAAAAGAGGTTTAAAGGAAAAAAGCACAATGATCTGTGAGCAGCATCTGGGAAGGAGGAAGGCTCAGCCTTCCATGGGGTTAGATTCAAGCTAATCCTCAGATACTGTGCAGAGGTGAAGGAGGGGGGCTGCCTCTCTTACAGGGGGTCACAGAGTGACTGAGTGAGCAGCATCCCACAGAAGAGGGGGTGGGGACATTCTGTGAAATATGGCAATGTGGAGAAAAGTATGTGCCTTTACAGTGATGAATCCAGAGGAAGTGACCTTAGTCCAGGAGGACCGACTGGGTTTTTGTCTGGGATATCAGAAAGGAAGGGACAGAGGGAGTTGAGTCTAAGTAACACATCTCAAAATTCTGAATGGAACTCAGAAAGAGTTATTCAATGTCCAAAGTGGCACAGGACTCAGGTTCTGCCGGGTCGCGTTTCTACCAGCAGCTCATGTGGTGAGCTACCGGCTGAGGCCACGGTGCCTGTGCGGCCTGATGGGCACCAGTCCACTCCCATCAGTTTTCATCATTTTCCTCTATTTGCTGTAAGACTGTGTCTGCTGTGAGCACTGGTATCTCCACTGTTATCTCCAGAGCCCAGCACAGACTGTGATGCTCAACCCTTGCTGAATGAACGAAAGAATGAATGAAGTATTTGTAGAAGCTAACCCTAGAAGAGCTACAGAAAGGACCTGGAGCCCGCAATGGGACAGACTGCTTAATAAGCAACATTCAATACTCAAAACTGTTTTCTGTGACCAGCGGATCTTTCATTCCACAAGATCCTCCGCATTTTTGTAGAACCCAGATTTGGCCCACCAGGGTTAAGACAGTGCAGGGAAGGGAGTGAAAAGCAGGTTCTCTTTCCTTTAGTAAGGACTCATGCTACTTTTTTTTTCTTTTTCTTTTTCTTTTGTTCATGTACAGCCCTGTTTTGAGGTAATTCCTAAGAGCTCTGTGGGGAAGAAGAGCGAATGGTTGTTAAAGGCAGTTGCAGAGCTGCTGAGGGGGCGTGAAGGAAAAGCCACAGATCGAACCAGGTTGGAAAGCAGCAGAAACAGATCAATGCAGGAGCCTGGGCTGCCTCATATCTCAGACACCTGGAGTGGCACAGAAAGACAGAGCAGGCTTCCAGACAGGGAACACTAGAAAGGGAGCGGGGAGGGAGGCATGTGAGGGACAGCCAGCCTGGTGATAGCTTGTTCTCATGACTAGCAGCGAGCATCCCCCAGCCCCTACAGGGGCAAGCCGGCTGCCACCTCCTCCTGACCAGTGTCCTTGCCTCTGGCTTCTCCTTGATCCCGCCAGTAAGCCCTGCCCTGTTGCGGGTTAGCATCAAAGTCAGGAGGCCTGCGTTCCCCTCCAAGCTTTAGAGGAAAGCTGTCCAGTGGAAACACGATGCAAGCCACATATGTTATTTTATAGTAGCCACACAAACATAGCAAAACAGAAACAGGGGATACTGGTTTTGATGATACATTGGCTTTAACCCAATGTATCCAAATTATTTTCATTTCCACATGTAGTCAGTATAAAAGATATCAATGAGATATTTATGTTCATACCGAGTCAATGAAATCCTCTGTGGATTTACATCGGCAGCACGCTGCCGGCAGACGGGCCCCAGGTCAAGTGCTTCATGGGCGTGTGAAGTGAGTGGTGACCGCATAAGACAAGGCAAGGCTACTGTGTGACCCTGAGCAAGGCACTTTACCTCTGGAGCCTCGGTTAGTTTCTTCTGTGAAGTGGGGGTTGGGCTTAGAGGATTTTTAAAAATATTTTGTCTATCTATCTATTTAAGAGAGAGAGAGAAAAAGAGAGAGAGAGAGCACGCACACACAAGCGGAGGTCGGGGGGAGGAAGAGCAGAGGGAGAAGGACAAGCAGACTCCGCACCAAGGTGGAGCCCGATGTGGGTCTCCATCTCAAGCCCCTGAGCTCATGACCTGAGCCAAAATCAAGAGTCAGATGCTTAACTGACTGAGCCACTCAGGTGTCCCCACGCACCCCCAGGCTTAGAGGATTTCTAAGCTACCTTTAATACATTAGGGATGTTCTGGCAAAGTAAAGCTCTATTTCATAGCAAGAGATCCGCCTCCTACTCTGCCCAGCTGGTTTGAAGATGGGCAGCGGAGGCTGAGAATCCCAAAGAGCCACACAGATCTATTTGGATGACAAGGCAGTAGGCACAGGGGACAGTCCCTGCAACATGGCCATTGTCTCACTATTGACCAGCATGCATAAATGTGAATCTGGTGCTAGACATGTCAAGTTTGTGACCGCACATCCCTAAGGGTTCTTTTGTGGCGTCCTCTATTGCAGAGTTGAGGAAAGGGACATTAGCTTACACAGACCACTCAACTGCCAGAAACCATGAGGACTTCAAAGGCAGAACTTTTATAAGCAGGAAGACTAAAGACCTCAAGGCTCCGATTGCTTGAATAAATTTCTTAAGGGAATTTAACTAGTACTATCTTCTGGAATGTACACGGCTAGAGGTCACACATCAGCTGCCCAAGTGACAAAGGAGAGAGTTCTGCCTTCTGGTGAAACTGTTCCCCAGAAGATTTTCTCCACTGCCAAATTCTGCAAAGGTAAATGCATGTTATAGTCATGTAGCCAACTTATTATGGAATTCTCTGGAAGCTGTCCAAGTTGGACAGAATCCTGCCTCATCTATACTCTGACTCTAGCTAACCTCCCTGAGTGCATCACTCCCCAGCCTCTTACCTGCCTGACTTGGAACCTGTTCCCTGCACACAGCCACCACACAAAGGGCAGCACTGAATTGAATGCTCCCCTGTCCTCCCCCACATGGCTGAACCATCTGAATACTCAGCTCACAGACCACACAGTATTTTCTCCGTGAAGCGTGTTCTCAATCTACCAGGCAGAGTAAGCGTGACTTCCATGCTTCCACAGCTATTTGCAGGACGTCGGTGATGCACCAAATTCTCCCAGGTGTGGAAATGAACAGACCTGAGTTCAGATCTTGCCTCTGCCATTTGCAAGCTTTGTTCCCTTGAGCAAGTTACTTTCCTTTTTGCAGATTCCTTATAAATAAGATGGGGAGCGAGGTGGCTACCTAAGAACACTGTCGGGTTCTTTTAGTTCATAGTCACGGGATGCCACTAGACAGTGTTTATTAAAACTAACAACACTGGAAGCACCAGATGTTTATACATTAGCCCATTCAAAAGACATTTCCTGGGCATCCCCTAAGCGCAGGCACTATTCTGGATTCAGAGGAGAAAGTCAGGTAAACAGATGACTCAGTCCCTGCCCAGAGCAGCTTATTATCTCAATAAACAAAGCCTGAGTCTTTGATGCTGCAAGATAAGTTCTGTTCCCCTTGTTCTACTCTAGAAGGCGAGCTGGCTGCCACCAGTGACTGACTGCCTTTGGTAACCAGATACTTGCTGTCTGGCTGAAAACAGGAGACTGTTGGGAAGTAAACAAGCCAAAGCTATTTTCAGTACAACAGGCCTCCATAGGAGTCCACCCCGGACCAACAAAAGTTTAACATCATCTAAAACACGCCCTGCCACACCTTCCTTAGATGCACTGCCCATTTCAGAGAAGGCGCTGGCCCACCTAGCGACTGGGAGCAGGACCAGCAGCTGGGTGAGGGATGATTGAGACAGAACCCAGCTCTCCCACAGGTCTGATCTTCTGTTAACAGGGAGAGAGGGTGAGGGTTCATTCTGACTTTACCATGCCTCTCTCAGGAAGACTTAGATTTGGGAAGACAAAACTAATTTGTTTCTTCTCCAAGAAAGGAGGTGTCATGGAGAGCAGAGTGGCTATCCCTCTGGTGTGCAAGGTGTCCGGGGACACCCAGAGGGCTGAGGAGGGGTTGGCAAGGGCTGAGCCAGGGGTTGGGTCTGGGGGCAAAGACCTAAGAGCGAGGCCATTCCTGACAGCGAGGTGGATAGAGAGCCCCAGGCCGGTGGCTCCGGGATCAGCAAATTCCTCCGTGACCTCAGGCTCAGGTCAGCAAAAGTCCTCCAGACCCCCCTTACTGTAGAGAGGGGACTGCTCTTGCAGTGCCAAGTGAGAAGTCGTGACACTTGCAGAGGACGAGACCGGAAGGCATGGATAGTGCTGAGAGCGGGTGGCTAATATGGCAAAGCAAATCCAAGGCTGCAAAACAAGAGTCCTGGGTTGTGGTGCAGAGGGACTGCTCTCCAACTCCTCCCCAGAGCTTGGGAATGCCCTGGGGGCTTCTCCTCCTGGAGGACTCCATCTGCCTGGGGAGTGGGGTGTTTGTTTGGTGGGGGGGTGACAGCTACCCTCTGGTGCTTGAGTAAGCAGCTGATGTGGTCACAAGAGGAGGGGAGTGCTTCCTAAGCAAGTTACAGATTGGGATTGGGAGAGCTCAGTGATCCTTGCTACCTTCATTATTGCTAAGAAGTTTTCTCTTGTTGGGAAAGATATCTAGGTGCATACGTGGGCATTGAAAACAGAGAAGATGAGAGAGGGAGAAGCAGAGAGAAGAAATATCTGGAAGCTCTAATTTGATACAAAACAAAAAAAGCCATTTACACAAGGACACAAGCCTCCATTAGCCGCACAACTGCCCTAAACAGAATAACATGGGGTGACAGGTAGTGGCATTTATGCAGATGAATGGGAGACAGAAGTACCCACCAGCATTCTGAGGACCACGTCATTAAAAAGATAGGGAGAAAATGCAGCCGCTTCTGCACAAACCCAGCGAAAATCCAAAACAGGGAATGAGCAGTGGAATGGGTGAGTAGGAGTGGCCCACAGCCCCTGCTCTTTCCTCTGTCAAGGTCCCCCTGAGAACTCAGGGAGCTGCCACTCAACTGAGAATTAGAAGCTCAGTGGGCAGATCTCAGACCTGCCCGCACAGTGGTCTCAGGACGTCTTTAACACCTTGTTGAAGAGTTCTCTCTCTTCTGGGCCTGGGTACTCTGGCCCTACGTTTGCATTCTGCTTTCCATCTGTGATTCTCTCTTCCAAACCCTGAGATCCTCCTCGGGTAAGAGCTTTGTTTTATTCAGCTCAATTTCTTCCTCCCAGAGCCTGTTTGGTACAGAATGAATGGGAGGAAGGATGGAGCGAGTGAGGGAAGAGAAAGTCTGCTGAGGCAGGCAGCAGGGGATCCTGGAAACAACGCTTTCTCTAAATTAAATTAGGGATCAGGTGCTCTGAGCTCTCAATTTAGACTGCACAGTGGTAATTCCTGGCCAGACTAGCTGTGTGGCCTTTGGCAAGTTTCTCGTCTTCCGTGTGCCTCAGTTTCCTTGTGAATAAATAAGGGACTGTAATTGCATCCCTTTGCTAGGGCTGTCACAAGCTCTAAATTGACACTATGCACATAAACAGCTAATTGCAATGCCTGGTACTTACAGCTACACACCAAATATTAGCAATTATTGCTATGTAAAAAGAAGTCATTAAAATAAAGCTGGTGTGGTTGAATCAAGCTTGGAGACACACAGCCCCATATGCTCTACCTTCCTCCCTTGTCGCACGGTGCTGGAGAGAGCCCTTGTGCTCCACTTGGCTGTTAGAGATCTGTAGAAAGCAGTGAGTGTCACCACAGAAAGGACTCAAGCATGGACATCAGACCTGGGTTGTAAGCCCAGATTCCTGATTTGGAAGAAAGGAAAGTTACTGTGTTTCTCTGGGTTGCAGTCCTCAGCTGCAGTTTGGGGATGAGATCTGCCTACCTGACAGCCGTGAGGAAGAAATGAGAGAAAGAATGCGGAGCATTTAGAGCAGTTCTGGACTTGTAAGGGCTCCAGGAATTCATCTCCCTCCACGCTAAATACTCCCTCTGTGGGTGTGCGGTAGTTCATAATTATCCTCCAAGTGAGCAAAGAAAGCCCCTTACTCACACAGCCGCAGAGGAATTTGACAGCATCCTGCCCCATTTGGACATGTGAAGTGGTCCTTTCCCATGTTTGATGGACGGTAGTAAGTACCCCAGGATCTCCTAGAGCCAGACCTGTCAGCCCACTGCCAACACTGGGGACAGATTACAGCCTGACCAAACTGCCCCTTCCAGAGGACACATCTTCAGCAGACAGCAAGAAAAGGAAAATAAAAGAAAAAAATGCATATCAGGAAATAGATGACTTTTGAAATGACTTTATCAGTTGTCAGTCTAGGGTCTCCCAGACAGCTGGTAACTCTGAGCAAATATGAACAAAGGAAAAACCCACAAATTCCCACCACAAGTTCCATAAGTGACTCAAGAATGACAGCTATCTCATTTCAAGTAAGATAGCAACCTGTTGCATAAAGAAAGAAAATTTCCAAACATATGTGGCAGTGCAATTTTTGGCTCCAAGAAGGAAGGAAGAAAAGAGCATTCCTTACACAGGAAATCAAAGATTCCTGACTACTCTGTCCTCCCACTTTCCTCCTTCCTTCCAAAACCAGAGCTTGAAGCGAGATTTTAAAAAGGAAATACAGAAATAGAGGAATTAAGGGAATGGAGAATATTATCTTTAAGTCGCTGATTCCTTTAACAGACTGTTTTCCTCCTTTTTGCTAATTAACTTTGTAACATGGAAAATTTCTAACATGTATAAAAATAAAATAGCCCAATGAATTTATCAACCACTTTCAACAATTATCCAATCTTATTCTAGTTCTTCCTCCATTCACTTCCCTGTCTCCTCTATTATTTTTAAAGAAAATCTCAGACATCATATCCTTAAATCCATAATGTTTCAACCCAACCATAATATGAGCACCTTCTAGGCATGCTTACCCTGGCCGGACAAAAACAGATAAAGACTCCTTGCTTTCACAAAGCTCGAAAAGGGGGATGCGGGTCTTCGGAAACATGCGAAGTTGAGTTATTTATTTGTATAACAAGTGTTGTAGAGTATGACCAATGCCAGCATGGTTCTCAATGCTTTATGGTATTAATTTATTTAAATGTAGTCCTCCAAACTCCCCGGTGAGGTAGGTGATATCATCTTTCTCATTGTACCAGTGAGAAAGCTGAGGCACAGAGTGGTTAAGTATTTCTGTCCGAGGTCAAACAGCTAGTAAATGGTGGAGCTGAGGAGCCCAAATTGCTCAGAAAGCACAGTGAAGGGGACACAGCATTCTCTCTGGGGCCACTGAGGAGTGAGCAGAAGCTCCCCATGCAGACATGCGAAGGGCAGCGCATGAGCAAAGGTGCAGAAGGGCTCCACACCCAGGAATCCAGGAGTTTTGCAATGGCTGGATGTGGACCTAGAACGGCACGTGAGGACCTAAAATGGCACAGGAGGGATTATGGGTACCATGCTGAGCGGTGTGGACAGCAGTGGGCTCCGGACAACCAGCAAAGAATACGCAGGGAAAGGATGAGACCAGCAAAGAAGACGCGGGCAAAGGATGAGATCAAATCATATTAGAAAGATAACTCTGGGGCACCTGGGTGGCTCAGTGGGTTAAAACCTCTGCCTTCGGCTCAGGTCATGATCCCAGGGTCCTGGGATCAAGGCCCACATCAGGCTCTCTGCTCCGCGGGGAGCCTGCTTTCTCCTCTCTCTCCACCTGACTCTCTGCCTACTTGTGATCTCTGTCAAATAAATAAATAAAATATTTAAAAAAAAAATAAAAGAAAGATAACTCTGGAAACGGCACGGAAGACTGAATGTAAGTGGGAGAAGTGGAATGTCTAGACGTGTCCACGTAAGCCGGGAGGTGATCAAGCCCGAACCAGAGCCGTGCAAGTGGGAATGGAATGGAGAATACAGAAATAGGAGCCAAGGGACATGATGATAACTGGGACTTCCATTTCTCAGAAGGTTGACAGAAGCCCAAAGCCTGGAATAATAAGAGCAAAGACCACAAATGCTAAAAATTGGTGCTGGGCACAACAACAGAGAAGCTGAGAAGGGGCCAGATACCTTCCTGAGCCTTTTAGCCTTTCCCCAGCTCTACTCTCTGGATAAGAGCAGCCTAAAGATTCCTCCAGGGGAGATTTCTTTGCAGAACACTGTTGCCAGTGTAGGGGAGAAGGGGTCTCTCCTCTCAAGCCAAGAGAGGGAACTTGGCAGTCCTCAAGATCAACGAGGGACCAGAGTAGTGGGGAAATTCTTGGGAGGACTCCTCCCAAGAGTTGGGCGGGACAGAATAAGGTGCCTGGCTCACCTTATTGGGGGGTGTTGTGGGAGCTGCCCACAGAGCCCGATGCTGCAGCAAGAAAGGCCTGGAACTTCTGAGTTCATAGGCACAGGTGTCATGTGTGTCCATGGGTAAGAGACAGGCTGCCTGGGCAGCTCCTTCCCAGCAGGAAGAGGCCGGTCTCCTGCGGCTGGCAGCTGCTTGAGAGGTAGAGCTGTAGCATATCCTGAGAGGTGGTGAGAGAGGGGCCACAGCGTGAAAGCTCCTGGGAAGGGATGAGAAATGGGCATGGCAGACCCAAACATCCTCTGACGAAAGCGCAGCTTGTCAAGTTGGCCCTGTCTGGCATTGGCTGGTATCTGGGAACGCAGAGCATCCCCCCCATTCCCAGGAGGGATGACAGTCTGGCTCTCGAGGCCTACTCTGTGTAAACAGCACGGTTGATGCCAAACACCTGCTTTCCTTCTGAGAGTCTGGAACTTCAGTATGTACCAGGGAGAGGGACCTACGGATCAGCCCCCAGTACAAACTCTGGGCACATGGTGTCCAGTGAGCTTGTTGTCACAACTCCGTGCTGGAGAATTAAGCATGTCCTGTGTGACCCCACTGGCAAGGACCTTTGGAAACTCACCCCCAGTTTGCCTGTCTTAGCTCCATGTGTCTTTTCCCTTTGCCGATCTTGTTCTGTATACTTCCACCATAATAAATCATCGCTAAGAGTACTACTATATGCTGAGTCTGTTGAGTCTTCCTAGTGATTCCTCCGACCTAGCTGTGCTGCCAAAGAACCCACCATCACTCCCAAGAGAAGCGATGCCCGCATCTGGGCGTCTGCCAGACAAGAGGGCGCAGATGTCAGATAGGATAACACGGATCATGGAAACCACTTTTAGATTTTAATTTCTCATTTTTCTCCTTGAGCACATCCTGGGGAGAGCAGAATCAGCGAGGGGTGTGTGGGAGGAGGGGAGAAAGAGCAAATGACAAAAAGAGAAGCAAATGAGCAAGTAGGATGAAAAGAGCACACCCCCTCCCACTTTGGGGAGTCTGACCTGAGGGGAGTCAGGAGGAGCACTGACAGCAGGACGGGGGCTGGGAAGCCATGGGGTAGGAAAAAGTACTAAACTGAGCTAGATTAAATGGTGACTTTTTTTTAATATCAAGCATAACTACAAGTAACTAGGAAGAGGTTAGAAAAGCCATGTGATCTCCCTGAAACGTTGCCAAGGATGGGAATGAAGATCCAGAAGACGTGTCTGAGGACAGTGTGGGAGCAGAATCAATCTATTTCTGGATTGGATTTTATCAAGTCCAGACCGCTCAATAATACTGAAACCCACTTTCTAAACGCAAGCAAAGCCATAAAACAATACAAGGCATACAGGTAAGCGTGTTCATCCACAGTTAAAAGAACACTGGCTTTAAATTCTAGCTCTGCTCTTTTTTTTTTTTTTTTAATATTTTATTTATTTATTTATTTGACACAGAGAGAGACAGTAAGAGAGGGAACACAAGCAGGGCAGTGGGAGAGGGGGAAGCAGGCTCCCTCTGAGCAAGGAGCCTGATGTGGGGCTTGATCCCAGGACCCTGAGATCATGACCTAAGCTGAAGGCAGACGCTTAACTGACTGAGCCACCCAGGTGCCCCAAGCCCTGCTCTTTCTACCTATGTGGTTCTGGGGGAAGTTCCTTAATCTCTCTGATTGTCGATTTTTGTCAACCTCACACGTAGGTCACTAGGAGAAGAAACGAGAGAAGACGTACCAAGCGCCTGGTAGTTTGGGGACACACAACAATAGGACGTTACTCCTATGGGCCAGCCACCCTCTTCCACTTTCTTAGGAGTATTGTGAAATGTTTGGAAGAAGAGTGACTTTGTGGGGTTGGGTTTTTAAGATCTTTATTTGCAGGAGTGAGCATTTGCCCAAGTCTGCCTCATGCGTAGTTGGTGGACCCAGAAGGCGTGATTGCTCTACTGCCTCTCACAAGTGGGCCCAGCACCGCCCTGGGCTGCTGTTTCCACCCCCACTATGAACATCACTCACTGTCTCTGCCATCACATATCACTGGGCCATCACATTGTTCAAAGGGGATTTGGCTGTATTTCCTTCCCTACTAACAACACTCTTGTGTTTTATTGATGGATTGAGTTTTATTTTCTCCATAAGAATAGACATCTCCACATCTTTCCAAAGTGCATCCTGATCCATGCCCTGGACAGTGCAGATATGTCTGACGTTCAAAGCCTGGAAAATACTGGAGTTAAATAAAACAAGAAGAGGAAGTTCTTCCTCAAGTGCAGGTAGCATTGCAACCAGCCACTACAGCTGGAGGATGTCTCTGGGAACTGGAGGACCTGCAGGCCATCTATTCAGCTGTGAACTCAAGAGAGCCTGCTTCCGCTAGAAACTGCCAGCTGGTCCTTCTGCCAACGATGGCTTAAAACCCTCCCAGGGCAGTTTTTGGGTTTCCCGCTTACCTTTTCCCCTGCATATTTAGTCTTGATGGGAGAGAGAATGTGAAAGGGGTAGAAACATGCATAATTTGCAAATACGTTTTAAAGCAAACTTCATGCCTCTCTGACTTTCATTTTCCCTTTCTGAGAATGAGGAAGACAGACGAGATGGATGGTTCTCAACCTCACCACAACTGGGATCATCTGGGAACTTTTTTAAAAATACAGATGCCCAGGGGCACCTGCGTGGCTCAGGGGGTTAAGCCTCTGCCTTTGGCTCAGGTCATGATCTCAGGGTCCTGGGATTGAGACCTACATAGGGCTCTCTGCTCAGCGGGCAGCCTGCTTCTCCCTCTCCCTCTGCCTGTCTCTCTGCTACTTAATGTGATCTTTCTCTCTTTGCCAAATAAATAAAAAAATCTTTAAAAAAATACAGATGTCCGGGCTGTCTCCTCACCAATTAAATCAGAATGTCTGGAGGTGGGCTGGGTTATGGGTGTTCTCCAGATGCTCCCCAGGTAATTAGGATCAGAAGCTCCTACTGGGCTACACGACGCTTGTTATTCCCACCTCTAATATTCCTTTGATGATCCCTTAATTAAATAAAGTGTGGCCATAAAGCAGTGGGATGGGTTCCCAAACTCTCATGAAAAGCCATCTGAATGCCAGTCTTTCTCTTTGTGTAGTTGATGGAATCCAGGGCAGCTGTGGACAGACCAATTTGTAGCATGGTTTCAGAATCTTCCAGTGCTACACATCTGGGAGATAATGATGAAATCTTAGACCAAAGGAGTGTTGAAGTCAAATTCTTATGCGGCCAAACAAGGAATGTAAATGTGTGACTGGGCGCCTGGGTGTCTCCGTGGGTTAAAGCCTCTGCCTTCAGCTCAGGTCATGATCTCAGGGTCCTGAGATCGAGCCCCGCATCGGGCTCTCTGCTCAGCAGGGAGCCTGCTTCCTCCTCCTCTCTCTGCCTGCCTATCTGTCTACTTGTGATCTCTCTCTGTCAAATAAATAAATAAAATCTAAATAAATAAATAAATAAATGTGTGACTGAGGCCAGGTGTAACAATAGGGAGGGGTGGGGTTTGTGGAACTAAATGCATGTGTCCTGCCTATAGGCATTCAAACAATCTCCTTCTCTCTCTCTCTCTCTTCCTTCCTTCCTTCCTTTCTACACTCCTCCCTCCCTTCCTTTCCTTTCCCTTCTCTTTCTTTCCCCTTCTCCTTCCCTACCCCTTCCCTTCCTGCTCTCCCCTCCCTTCCTTTCCCCTCCCTTCCCTTCCTCCCTTCTTTTCCACTTTCCTCCCTTCCTTCGTTTCTTAAATATCATCCTGGCAGAATGCACAATTAACTTGTGTGCTTGCTTCACCTGTGTGTCGCCTGTTTGAGACCCCTCCTCGAGACATTATGATACATTAGAAAAATAAATAATGAAAATATTGTAAAAACGACTGCCTCCTTACTAGGCCTCCCAAAAGATACGTCTCCTACATCCCACATTGCACTAGACAATGACATTGAGAGAGAGATAAGAGGACCTACTGCCAAACGTTGCTCAGACTTACCCAACCTCCCTTTCTTCACACATCTCCATGGTTCTACAAATTTGGTTCTTTAATCTTCAATCAAATATCTGCTTCCTATTCTTTAGGTTTTATGCACCACTCTGATTTCCCTCTTGGGCTTACTGTACCATCTTCCCACATGGAATTCTGAGCAGAAGCTCCTCTCATGAAAGCATACTCTACAGCTTCAGGGAGGAGAGCCTCTCCAATCCCCCCAACCCTGGAGGGCCTCCCAACCAGCCATCTCCTAACTCAGGATTTCTCGGTCTCAATATTATTGACATTTTGGGCCAGAAAATTCCTTTGTGGGACACTAACCTATACCTTGTAGGATGGTTAGCAGCATCTCTGACTGCTACCCACTAGATGCCAGCAGCAACCCCTGCCACAGTAATGACAATCAAAAATGTCTCCAGACATTTCCCAGTGTCCCCTAAGGAGTGGAGACCCACTGCTCTAAGTGCACACAGTGTTCTGGTGCCTGCAAGGAAAATGGTACAGTAAGCTCCATCAGTTTGGGACATTGCCAACATAATATCTAAGCTTCCAAAAGAAAGGCCCCAGCTGAAAAGGGAACAAGCTTCAGTATGATCAGCTGTGTCAGTTCTATTTAATTGTAAATTTGGACAGGCTCTGCTGACTGAAGTACAGAATGTTTTTCGCCTTGGGCACTGATATTATATTAGAATAAAAGCAACCTGAGAGGCATTTGTTTTTGTGGAAAGTGCGTGCATGGGCAAATCTCTGCTCATCAGATTGTTTTGAATTAATGTGGAAGCTATAAATAAAGTGTTCTCTCTTTTTGGGGCTGGCTTTGATCTATTGTTATCCCTTCCTTTTTAGAATCCTTTAAAGGCAATTTTCATTCAGATTCTTCATCAGCGAAGCAAGCCGACTTCAATAATTCCACTCAAAAGCCCCCGTCGCTTTCTGCACACAAACCCCATGTCAATCAGCCAGGCAGCCCTCTCCCCTAGAGGACTGTCCCCCAATGCCCTGGAGAATGGAGGGTGGATAGGCGAGGTTGAGATAACTCGGACAGGCGTGTAATGCGAAGAGAACACGTTTGACTGACATTTTCCTCTTATGTTAAGGTTATTGAATAATTATGGGAGAATTACTGCAGTCACAATTCTTATGTACCCTGGAGGAAGGGGCAAAAAAGAGATGATTGGGGTGATGGGCATGATTCAGAATTCTTATGCCTGGTTGAGTCATTAATAAGTAAATTTCTAAAGCAGCCAGCATTTCTGCAATGGCCGGAATCCACATGTGAAAGATGACACGAGCTTCCATTGTCACAAGGCAAATGTGAGTCTAGAGTAATCAAGCATTAGTGGTCCAGACGGGTCTGGGAGGAGTGCGGTAGGAAGAAGAGAATGACCCCTCCTCTGTAAGAGTCCCAGGCCTGCCTCCTACTTGTCTTGTAGTGTGAATTCCTCTGAGACTTCAGTTCCCTTGTATTTAAAATAAGGGCACTTTGGTGAGTGCTGTGAAGTGTGTAAACCTGGCGATTCACAGACCTGTACCCCTGGGGATAAAAATTTATGTGTATAAAAAATAAAAAATTAAAAAATAAATAAATAAATAAATAAAATAAGGGGAATCCTATTTTCTTCATAAGGCCATTAGAAGTTCTAGAAATCTACTACGGCAAGTGCCTGGCATAATGCTTGGTCCAAGGGATGTGCTCCCCATCGTCATTGCCATCATCATCATTCTCTTCCTCTTCATTATCATCATCACTGTCATCACTGTCACCACTGTCACCATCATAACTGACCCCATGATTTCTTCTTAGAGAGGGGAATGGGTCAGTGGGTATGTGTGACAGTCTGCTTTTTGTCCATGAAGAATCTAGGTTATTCTTTCCCTGGGCAGGTGGGATAGAACTTTCTCAGTCTCTTATTTCTATAGAAAAGAGGAAAATTCCCCCAGAAGTCTGGTCATTGTAGACATTCCATAACCAAGTGGATAATAGGAATATTCACAAAGACTTAGTTCAAAATTCCAGATGGCTGCTGAAGGGGTTGTGCAAATTGAATGTATGCTTTCCTGCCTTTCTTTCCCTTGAAGAGTGATTTCATAGAAAGTGAAGACCCACTTGTCAGCAAATATCCTCTCCACTCCAACTCGCATGCCAGGGTTGGTTAGTGAAACAGTGTGGATTAACGGGGAGGCCATGGATAAAGAAGGCAAGTGCACATGGAATCAAATACCAATTCTTCCATGTAATGGTTGTGGGACACTTACTCTCTTTAGGCTTCAATGTCTTATCCTGAAAAGATGAGTAAAATAATTGTTACCTCACAGAGGATTATTCTGGTGCAGTTTCTGCTAGGATGTGAGATGAACTAGAGGGGAGGATTGTGTTCAGTGAAAGAAGCACATCAAACAAAAATGCTCTGAAAACTAAGGGCTGTAAAATGTTGAGGCCAAGGCAACTGTTTTGCCCTAAGTCAGAGTTGAATACCAATGAGAGAGGAGAATTTCTTTCTCCTCCACCCAAGGTAGTGGCCACGCTGTGTAAGACTGGAGGGAGAGTCGAGGGGAGGCTCTTTTACCTCTGTGATCTAAGATGCAGCTGGTCCCAAACACAAAGGATCAGAGAGCCACAGGCAAAATATCAGGAGCATTGGAAATGTTTCCTCAGGAGAAGAGTCAAAGGCATCTGTGGGTTCACAAAAGACAATCCAAGAGATCTGTGGGCCAGAAAGGGAAGACTAGGAAGGAGCCGAGTCTCATAAATTGTGTTGTTTAGGATGAAGTCGGAAACTGTTGCTTGTTTATTGTGACCCTGGTGTGTCATGGGAAGTAATGGTGACATGCGGATTTACAAACTGCTCATCCTTGCAGCAAACAACAAATGCAATGTTAGGGTTTTTTTTTTTTTTTTTTTTTTTTTTTGGAAAGGCAGAATTCTGTCCCAAAGTGCCTTACTAGGAATTAGGATTCCAGTTCCTAGACCCAGCTCTGCCCTCCCTGTGCTGCTGTGGATCATAAACTAGGTTTTGCTGATTTGACAGTCATCTATAAAATCAATTGTTGACTTTGTTGGAGAACCCTCATCTGGAAGGGCAAGTTGTTGAATTTGGTAGTAATTCTATGGTTGTTCTATCTGAACCTTTGGGAACCTATGTCCAAGGTTCTTGGGATGTGTTTCAGTGAACAACGAAAGGCTTCATATCTTCAGTCCTCCTAGAACAGAGGATAATCTCTCTACACCAAACCTTGCTATTAGCCCCAAACACTCAAGGAATCCATTTTATTCTCTTACACAATTTAGAACTCTGTTCTCTCAGCAAAACATGGCTAACATAGGTCTTCCCTAAGGAAAGAAAAAAATACCCTGGAGAGAAATCCCATTTTAACCAAAATATGACATGTGCACCTCAGAATGGCATCATCCCCCTACAACAAGATGTCTCACCTGTCCTATTATACAGACCTGAATTGCTCACCAAAGGCTCTCAGTAGCCCATGGGGAAATAAAAGCAAAAACAACTTCGCTTTTCAGAGACTTTAGAGACTTTTCCTCATTTGGAGTGTGTGCAGAAATGAATTTTAAGCACAAATCTGTGCTTACTGAGCTTGAAGCAAATTGGAATCTTGACCACAAGGAATGAAGGTGGTTAATCTAATTTGAAGAGTGCATGCAAGCAAATGAGTGCCTGTGAGCTTCCTGGGACCCATGGCCTTCTATTGCCAAATACTCGAGAGAGAGAGAGAGAGAGGAATAATGCATTCATCTTCTAGGCAGGATAGGTCCTCAAGAAATGCTGAGAGCTTGCTTCCAGCTTTAAAACAGTTTGACTGCATGGGTCTGACTTTCTGATCCTTAAAAATTACCTGATGAACATAGAAATACACTTCAATAGGTTCACAAATACTAGTAATGGAAGTCATCCAAGCTACTTTTAGCAAGCACCTACCATATGCCAAGAAATATTAAACAGATCTCTCTTTCTCTCTCTTTCTCTCTATATTCCCCCTTCATAGACAGATATAGATATAGTTTCACAACAAGAACCCTAGGATTAGCATTACTATAGCCATTTTAAGATGAAGAGATTGAAGTTCAAAGAGGTTATATAACTTGACATTAATAACCAGCTACAAGATGGAAGAGTCCACCCTTAAACTCTGATCAGTCTGACTCTAAGTCAGACTCTAAAGTATCTTCTAGCATTTCATCCTTCACAGCCATGTATTGGATACAGCATATCTACAGAAACATAAGGTAAAAAACAATCCTAGTCATAGCGGTTTAATCAGTACAGTTTGGTTTAACTATACAAAACTAATATATACATTAGCTAGAAATATCCCCCAAAGAAAAGAAAACGGATGGCAATTTCCTGTGATGATTCAAAATAATAGAACAGGAATATATCCTAAAGTATGAGGTGTCACATTTGGAGGGCATTTCCTCCCAGGAGTCATTTAGTCCTTGCTACACAAAATATGGCCTATGGACTAACGGCATTGGCATTCACCTGAGAGCTTGTACGAATCTCAAGCTTAGTTCTATGACTACTGGATCAGAATCTGCCTCTCAACTCCAGGAGTGATCCTTATTGGCATTAAAAGTTTGGGAAGTATTGATTTAAGGACAACAAAGAATAATATGGATTGTTCATAAAACCATGGATACCCACAGATCTAGGCTTCTGGAGGGGTGTGAATTATGAAGATTTTAAAATCTTTTACCGGGGCACCTGGGAGGCTCAGTGGGTTAAATCTCTGCCTTTGGCTCAGGTCATGATCTCAGGGTCCTGGGATCAAGTTCCGCATCAGCCCCTCTGCTCAGCAGGGAGCCTGTTTCCCCCCCACCCTCTGCCTGCCTCTCTGCCTACTTGTGATCTCTCTCAAACAAACAAACAAACAAACAAATAAAATCTTTAATAAAATAAAGAGAATAGTATATAAATTTAAAAAAGAGAACAGTATATGTAAAATGACAACATGTATTGAACACTAACCCTATCTCAGGCACAGTATTAAGCACTTTGTATTTATTGTTTTATTTAATTCTTATAATAGCTCAAAAAAGTGGCCAATCAGAGGCACCTGGGTAGCTCAGTTGGTTAATCATCTGACTTTTGATTTCACTATAGGTCATGATCTCAAGGTTGTGAGATCAAGCCCCGAGCACTCAATGGAGGGTCTGCTTGTCCCTCTCCCTCTCCTTGCTTGTGCTCTCATTCTCTCTCCCCCTCTCTCAAAAATTAAAGATGGCCAGTCATTATCCTCATTTTGTAGAGTAGGCACTGAAGTTTATAGATATCAATGAACATGTTCAAAGTCACTGAGCTAGTAAGAGGCGGTTCTGGAATTTGAACCTGGACAGTGTGATATTAGGGCTTCCACTTTGAGTTGATTAGTGTACTATGCTGCCTCTCCAGCCCAAATGAGGGAACATTTACAGGTGTCAGATGGAGCGAGCACTGTGCTTCACGGAAGTTAGCTAGCATTTCAGTTTTCAACAAGAGCTTCACTACACCCAGGTACAACCTCCCCACCAGTTACCAGTTCTGCAGAAGGAAATTTATTAGCCATTAAATGTATTAAATTAAATTTATTACTAATTAATTAAATGGAGATTAATTAAAAAGTAAATTAAGCACCATGATCAAGCAGTTTCAATAATAATGGTGAGAATGGACATGATCTGCTTCCTGATATGACACACTGACATAAGCCCAACCTCACCACATACCTGCTTGCCAAAAGATATTTAACCTGAGGGCACCTGGGTGGCTCAGTGGGTTAAGCCTCTGCCTCGGCTCAGGTCATGATCTCAGGGTCCTGGGATCGAATGCTGCATCGCGCTTTCTGCTTGGCAAGGAGCCTGCTTCCTCCTCTCTCTCTGCCTGCCTCTCTGCTTACTTGTGATCTTTCTTTGTCAAATAAATAAATAAATATTTTTTTAAAAAAGATGTTTAACCTGGATCGGATCAGAAGGATGACAAACCCAGAGCGCTATTAGAGATTACAGGAGACTGAATAGACAAGCCCACCCAATGCTCTGGGTAACTCCTGTCTGAATCCTGAAAGGGGTGATGGTGGCAGAGATACCTATAAATGGTTATGGACACAATTCAGGATATGATTAGGAACAGTCTGTATCTTAAGTAATAGAATTTTAGTGGTGTTGAATTAATTGAGTGTGACCATTGTATTCTAATTATGCAAAATGAGTCCTTGTTCTTGGGCTATACATGCTGAAGAATTTGGGGTTTGAGAATGATTTACATATGTTTCTTCTTACATGGTTCAAAAATAGAGGATCAAGATAAATCAGATGTGGCAAAATGTTAATTTGTGAGTTCAGATGAAATAAATATAGGTGTTCGTTGTACTATTCTTTTGACTTTTCTGTAGATTTAAAACTTCAAATTTAATATTGGGAAAAAGTGAATTTGGGGCGATTCAGTGTTATTTCAGTAAAATAATGTCACTGGAGTAAGAAAAAGGATAGTGTGTGGTGGGGAAGAGATGTAAGGATGAGGAGCTAGGGAGAAAGTCATGCTTGGAAGACCATAAACTACCAGCAACTTCGGTGAGACAAAGGTAGGTCACCTGCCGGTGAATGTCATCTGTATGTATTTGGAAGTATGAAATTGCAAACTACAGAGAGATCATTGCTGACTTTGGTGTGGTTTGTCTCCCCTGCTCTGCTATCATTGGTGGGTAGTTGACACTAGAGTCCCAGGATTCCCCCAACACCGTTCATTTTGAACCAATATCCCCAAGCATCTTTTGCCTCAACCCAGAAATGTTTGGGGAAGTTCCTCATGACCCCAACCCACTTTTTTTTGTTGAATAGTTTGTCCTGGGCAGTCACATTTGTCCCACTTTACGCTCACCCATAGCCACAGGGACTGTATGTAGACACCTAAACTGAGCTAGATCAGTCAGATTTCTCTCCCAGGAATCTGAAACACAGAGATATGAATCTGTCCTGGAGAATCTGAGCTGAAAAATAAACCATGTAGGACTAGAGCAAATTATGGCCAAGAGGATGCTGAAGCTATAAGGAAACAGAAACCATAAATGCACAGAGAGAGGTAGTCATCAGCAGAGAGGAGAATGGAGATGGTGTGTGGAAAAATACAGGTGAGAGACTTAAGTCCCCAGAGAATCAGAAACAACGTATCTTTTGCATCATCCTAAGGATTCTTTTTTTTTTTTTTTTCATTCAAAGGATTCTTAACTCCTACCTCCATTGCCCATTAACCTTCACTTCCTCCTTACCCACCCCCTGGGAATCCTCTCTTCCTCCCTTCTCTAAACTAATAATTACATAAATTTCATTCCTTTAGCAGGCAACATCCCCAAGCCCCAAAATATTCTACCCACTCTCCCCATCCCTTTGTTCAATCCCTGTCCCTAAGCCAGCCCTACACCTGGGCTCACTTGAATAGCGACATGATTTATTTTACTGTTTCCTTCGTTAATGTATGGATTGGTGGGATATTTGTTCTATTTCCAGTATACTCATTGCCTTAGGGATTCTAGAGGGCCAGGGACAGGAGCCGCACTACTTATGTTTTTATTATAAAAGTAATACATGTTGATAATAGAATTCTTGGGGAGAAATAGAAAAGGTGAAAGAAGAAAAAGAAAAATCATTTATAATACTATCATCCAGAGATAAGTCCTATTAATATTTGGGCTTATTTCTTTCAAGTCTTTTTAGACTTAACAGTATAATTCAGATTACATAGCACATACAATTTTGAACACTCATTTCCATTATGTGGAAAGCATTTGCCTGTATATACATATTTTTCTAAGATTTTATTTATGTATTTATTTGAGAGAGAGAAAGCGACAGTGCACAAGAAGGGGCAAGGAGGAGCAGAGGGGGAGTGAGAGAAAAAGAATGCCAAGCAGACTCAGCATTAAGCACGGAGTCTGACAGGGGGCTAAATCTCATGACCCTGAGACCATGACCTGAGCCAAAATCAAGAACCTCAACTGACCAAGACACTCAGGTGCCCCACCTATATTTTTAAAGTTCTGTTAAAGTATTCTAAAATCAGCATGATGTTCAATTTGATATAAAAAAATGTAAAACATATAAATATATGAAATAGTCTATTTATACCCCTATTACTGTACATGTTGGTTATTTTCATTGCTTGTTAACATAAATAACTCTGGGATCAATATCTGTGTGTGTTTTAGATTCTTAATGCAAATGAACAAACCAGTTTCACAAAAGGTTTCACTATTTGCTTTCTCCTCTGATATAAAACTTTCTTGCATAGCATTGCTGCCATTGTTTCAATGTTTACAGATTTAATAAAAAAAAAAGGTAGCTCATATTTGTTTGCATTTTTTAAGTTTTTATTTAAATTCCAGTTAACATACAGTGTAACATTAGTTTCAGGTGTACAGTGTAGTGACTCAACACTTCATACAACACCCAGTGCTTATCCCAACAAGTGAGCTTGTTAATCCCCATCATCTGCCCCCACCCACCCACCCACCCAACTCCCCTCTGGTCGCCATCAGTTTGTACTCTAGAGTTAAGGGTCTGGTTTTTGGTTCTCTTCTCTCTCTCTCTCTCTCTCTCTCTTTTTTTTCCCCCTTTGCTCATTTATTTTGTTTCCTCAATTCCACATATGAGTGAAATCATATAGTATTTATGTTTCTCTGACGTATTTCACTAGCATAATACTCTATAGCACCATCCATGTCATTGTAAATGGTGAGACTTGTTGAACTGATCTTAATATTTTTTTATGGCCGAGTAATATTAATATATATTAATAACTCCTTTTCCTCCCAGGTCTAGGTCAGAATCACTATTCCTGAGTTCCCAAGAAAAGGAATGGGGTAAGGGAAAGTCTAGTGACTCATTTAAGTTATGCTAAGATTTAGAGGGAGAGGGCGAACTTGACGAATGGTCCAAAGGTTCAAACTTCCAATTAAAAGATAAAGAAGTACCAGGGATGTTAAGTACAACATGATAGCTATGGTTAACACTGCTCTAGGGTAGATTTGAAAGTTGTTGAGATAGCAGCTTCTAAGAGTTCTCATCCCAGAGAAAAAAAGCATTTTTCCTTTTTTTCCTTTTATCTTTCTATATGAGATGATGGCTACTAACTCACTATGGTCATCATTTTGCAATATATGTAACTCACATCATTATGCTGTACACCTTAAAGTTATACAGTACTGTATGTCAGTTATATTAAAAAAAAATTTGAAAAGGATTTAAAGACTTTTTTAAATCCTCTTAAAAATGCCAGAGAATCTCACTGTTCAACTGACCCTAAACTCATTTTATATGGGAAGAAACTATTGAAAATGCAATTTAGTCTTCCTTTTTTCCTAATCTCCAGACTTGTCACAGGATGTTCACATTTCATTTTGTAATTGTAATAGCAGAAGTCATTTTATATGTCTGCAATTTTACCTCCCATAGAAGCTAGAGATGGCTCATACCAGATCAGGAAAGCTGATTGTTAAATCTTTAGGAATTTCATGAGCCCATGGTTAAATACAGCTCTTTTAAATTACATCAGCTTAAAAATCTAATAAATTACAATAAAAAACAACAGTTGAATAAATATTCAAAACATCATTTTCTAATTATTTTGCTATACTTTATTACCATCTGTGTTCTTGAGTTTATTTGCATCCTCTGCATCTGTGATGGAGACTCTATGCAATGGTGCATATCTCTTCCCAGCTTTGCGTTCTGTGATGTCGCATCAGTAGCGTGAAATTTGCCACGGTAGTACGTACTCCACTGAAATTGGAAAACACCACAAATCAGGGCTTTCCCTGGTTTTTTCCACAACCACAGCCCACTCTGCAAAGGCGACAACCATTGTTGAATTCACCAGCCCACCAATGCAAGGAGAGGGTATTCATTGGTGGACAGATTCAGGATTTATGGCAAAAATTTGAGTTCCAAAGTCAGATAAACTTTTAAGTTCTCCTTCCGCTTCTGTCATTTACCAATTCTGTGACTTTGGGCACATTATACAACTTCTCTGAACCTCACATTTCTCATTGATAGACTGAGAAGAATATCTGTCAAGATGATTTTATTTTGAGATATTGACAACCTAAATTTGCTAGGTATTCTTCAAGGTGTATTGTCATATCAGAGAGATTCAATAAATGCCATTATTATTTTTACTACTATAATTATTGCTCATTTGACATAGAAACATAAAATTAACTCTAAGAGTTATCATGTCAGATAAGACAGGGAAAAAAAAATCTCTCCCATTTCTACAGCAGAAGCAACTACACTAGGGCTGAGAATAATCCAGTGCTACATAAATAAAGAGGAAAGAAAGGTTGGGGGGGGGTGGGTAGAGAAACAGAGGCAGGAAACAAAGGTGTTCCAGTGGCACAACTGGTCAGCATGCACGGTACATCTACAGAAGGAGGAGATGAGGTTGCAGAGGGAAACAGAGGCAAAGTGTGGAAAGCCTTTGTGCCCCACTAAAAAACTGTACCCAGATTCTCAGGCCAATTAGCAGCTGTTGAATGGGTCCAAGAAAAAGACTGCTACAATCAAATTTTTGTTTTAGGTAGATCATTCTGGCATCTGCATGGAAATGAAATGTAGAGAGCAAAACTGATAAGAAAAAGGAATTGGGGAGCTACTTTGGTCTCAGCGAGAGAGAACAAGGGTTTAAATTAAGGTACAACAGTGAAACCGAGAGCAAGAGCTGGTAAGGAAGACACTAAGGACCTGGCTGCCTACAGAAAGGTTTTGCCATCCTCCTGCCCTTCCTGCAGAGATAAACAGTACTAGACCAAATGCTCGTAACATTCCAATTTATTGTGAACTGGAAAGATAAATTCATGCCTCCCTCTTACTGCATTCTTGATTAAAATGATCACTGAGCAGCACTGAAAGATAATGGTATTAAACACTTTTTATTGAGTAAAAATTATCTAAGAATAAAATGACAAATTGATATGCTATCTGGAACTCTCTAGCTCAGGAGTTGGGAAAACTTTTCCGTAAATGACCTGACAGTAAATACTTACAAATTCAAGAGCCAAACAGTACTGTCGCACTGACTCCATTTTGGGGTTATAGCATGAAAGGCGACATTAACAACTCTCGAGTGAACAAGCGTGGCTGTGTTCTCACACTCTAGACTCGGCACTCAAGAGCCCATGTTAGGAGGAGAGTCTCTGCCTTTTTCAAATCCTGACACGTCATTATTCAGTGCTCAGTGGAAAGTCAAATGGAAGCGTGATCCAGATGAAATCCCACACCTTGAGAAGGATCCTTCACAAGTGTTTTCATTTCTCTCTGTATCCCTTAATGTGCAGTGGACACCCCCATTTAACCCTGTTTCCCCAGCATGACCCAGTGATGACTTGCCAGTAGCCTGGCAGGCTGATGCCTGGAGGTGGACTGGCAATGACCTCTCTTCTTTAAGATCCTGAAGCCTTCTGTACTTCTGAGATAAGCACTGGCTTGGAGCGAAAAGACCAGGTCTTGAGGCACATCTCTAAGACTTTCCCACCATATGACCTTCAGCAATCATGCTGTTCATCATTAAAGCGCTACTTCATAGGTAGAGGTTGTAAGAATCAAGTGAGATAGTAAGCTTTGTTGACTGAAATTTTGAAATTGTAACACTGTTTTATTACTATTCCCAAAGCAGCTTTTAAAAAAGTGAAACCACTTATGTCCAGTCTTCTGTCCTTCTTAAGTGCCATAGAAGTTTGTGTGATCTATGCACACATCACACCACTCCTTCCAACAACCTCCCTTAGTGGTTGTTGTGGATACAACTTAAGAAATAAGTGAAAAGAAGGAGAGAAGTATAATGGAAAGAGCCAGAAGGCCAGAGGTGTGTGCCTTACTCCAGCATCTTTGTGACTTTGGGAAGATAACATGCCACCTTAAGACCTCACATCTATACAGTGGTGGGGTTGGAATACATCACTGCAGAAATGCTCAGACTAAATTTCATTTCTAGGTCCACCTTGGGGCTACATCCTCCTTCATTTTTCCCTTCCCCCACTTCCATTTCACAATAAGTCCTCCCTTCTGAGTCAGTGTTTTTAAGGATGTGATCCAGGGCCACCCAATCACAATCAGCTGGGATGCTTGTTAGAAATTCAGATGCCCAGGGGCCCCTGGGTAGCTCAGTCGGTTGAGCCTCCAACTCTAGATTTCAGCTCAGGACATGATCTCAGGGTTGTGAGATCGAGCTCTACATCAGGCTCTGATGCTCAGCAGGGAGTCTGCTTGAGATTCTCTCTCTCCCTTTGCCCCTCCCCCTTGAGTGCACATGCCCACTCTCTCTCCCTCCAAAATAAATAAGTACATATTAAAAAAAAGAAAGAAATGGAGATGCCCAGATTTAAGTGATGAGGAAAAAAAAAAAAATGGGGGAAGAGGGCGTGAGACTTTAGTATCTTTATACCAAATCTCTCCAAGTGATTTATACTTATGAGAATTTACAAATTTCTACTCTTAGTTTCTTGCCTTTAATCCTAGAGGACAGGGAGCACATCTGTTTTGTTTACAACTGTATTCCAAGCACTTAGTACAGTGTCTGGCTCAGATGACATGCAATGAGCTTTTGAATGGGTTAATTAATGAGTCAATGGAAAGAACACTGAGTTCTAGAGATTTGGTCCCTCCCTTCAATGAAAACGTCCACCCTACTGGCTGCTGAGAACCTAATCAATATAGCCAATGGTTATTATTGGAGCACTAAAAGCACCAAAATGTGAATCTGTTTCTCCCACATGAGAGAGGCTCTGTGGACTTTTTCCTCCTGTAAGTGCTGGGTGGGGAAGGATTTCTTGACAGGAGACGAATTTGGTGCCCCTCAGTGTCAAATCACCTAAGAAATCTATCTGTCTTAATTCCCAGTGTGAAACCTCCAACTGTCTATGCCAGAGCCTGGTAGCTTCAGAGCTGGGGTCAGTAAGGTCAAGAGGTCCCTAGTAGCATTCACTGGTCGTGCCAAGGTTTGCTTGGGGGTCACTCTGCACCCTAGTCCCACCTCTTTGGCTATGCTAAGGGTGAATATGAATTTTGGAGGTCTTCCAGTGTCTTTGACTGATTTAAGCCCTTATCACTCAGATCCAGCATCCTCATGTTATCACCAAATTGCTCAAATATTGATTTATTCACTTAAAATTTACCCTATACTATTAAACATCTACCAGAAGCTGACACTGTGTTAAGTGCTCAGACCAAAATAAATAAATAAGTAAATAAATAGGTAGATAAGTAGAAATATAATGAATTAAATAAATAAATAAGACAGAATTGCTACATTTAAGGAACTCACATAATAAAGGGTTGTTTTATCAGAACAAGGTAGGTTAAGATATATAATAGTAAATCAAAGCAGAGTGATATTCTTAACCTTAGGGGGTGACGTGGAGAGTTGGTAATACAAACAAAGAATATTTGTTTCATACATTTATGCTTTCCACAGACATTTACAGAGTGCCTACCAAGCACCAACCACAGTCTGGACTTTGTGGGAATACACCTTTCAACATTCGAGAGCTTGAGTGAATTCACTAAGTGCTCGAGAATGAAGGAAAGCAAAGGCAATGGGAGTGGCCATCATAAAGGAATGGAGCCAACCACCCACAGAACTTTCAGGTATTTCTTTTTATACCTTCTGATTTTTTTTTTTTTTTTCAAAATTTTCCAGTTCCTATTCCTGCGGTGCACCATAAGATACAAGACAAACTATTTGGTAACTTGCTGATATACACTTCTACCGAGACACTCATGTCCCTAAGGTTTTAAATAATTCCATAAATGAAACTAAGGGCATTTAAGGTAGGTCAGGAGGGAAGATGGATGTGTGTGAAGAGACTGTGTGCTGACCACCAGTCCCCACTTCTAGGCCTTCTTTTATTAGTGATAAGGCTGCCTCTGCAGAGAGCTGCGGGGTTCCTTCATGAAGACTTGATGACTGAGAGGTCCAAGGCTGTAGAGATAGCATCCTCTCTCCCTAGTAGACCCTAGTAGAGCTTGTGGAACAGCCCAAGTAATTGTGGCCAAATGGAGTTCACTTTTTCAGATACTCAAAATAAATGAACTTTCTGGTACTCAGAAGTGGCCCTTGCTGTTAGAAGCTTCCAGAAGAGAGGGGGGTGGGTGCTGGGAGAAAACTGTTAGTAGCAGAACAGATTGGCCAAGCTTTTTTAAAAAAAATTTCAGCTTCATGTGAATGATTTAGACACTGCAGAGCCACTATGTCACATTGGAATATGTGCTTTTCACCCCTCCTGTCTAGAGCAAAACTCTTTTCCTCTTTCTTCAACCCCTTCTGACAATTTGTAGTTGGCATCGAGCATTTTGAATGTGGCGTTTTGATTTGGATGATGACAAGATATTTCTTGAAACTGATTTATCTTATGCCGAATATGAAATTGGATTTGTGATGGTTGGAGCAGATGGAAAACCCATGAAAAAAACACCAGAGCGACCACATTGCAGGCCCAGGGGCTGTGAAATCAGCCTGCATTCATATGAGGAGAGGTGGTGCCCTAGGGCCCTAGCTCAGGACAGAATGGAAGAAAAAAACCCAAGCCACAGGAGTTCCCTCGGGTAGATCCTCCCTCTTGCCTTCCTCCCAGGTCTCCACTGTCCTCTGGCTGCACAGATGCACATAATTTCTGGCATGCAGCCCTTCTTTCCCTCCACTCACCCTCCATCTCTGACCCTCGATTTATTTCCCTCAATCTCCTGGCTTCTTCCTTCCACCCTTCTCTTCCTGCACCCACCCACTTCTTTCTCCTTTCCCATCTTATTCTGCCTCTTTGATGTGCAGCTTCTAGGACTCTGTTCAAGTTCATTTTTCTGTTATTAACAAGGAAACAAAGTAATGACAATTATCAGAAACTGGACAGAAAGCTCTCCTTCCACTCCCTCTGTAAGCATGGAGCATGCACTTTACACAGCAGATGGGTGGGGAAGAGGAGCCATGAGTGCAAAACCCACAGACCTCACTGTGGAGATTATGCAGACCTCTCAGATGAGGGAGTCTGTGCCTCCACAGCTCAAAAGAACCCCCCAGGATCTTCAGATTCAACAGAAGTCTGCTGGTTCCTGCTTCTCTCCACTTGACCCCTGTCTGCTTTGGATCAAGGCCTCTAACGACACTAGCAAGGAAAGATGAAGGCTACTCTTAGTCCAGGGCAAACATTCTCTTGAAACCTAATATAATTTCACAACCTCTTCCTGCTCCCATTTGCAACAACCCAACCTGCTAAGTAGATTCCATGCAAAATATGTGAATGATCCCTGGTCTTCTCACATTGTGGACAAAGCCCAAGTTCCTTGCTGTGGCTCACAGGACCCCCCCCATCCTCTGCTATATTTCTCTTATGAGGCCACTCCTCTGACTGTCCCATATCACCATCTCTTTATAATCTAGTCATGATAATGTATACATCTATCCCTCGTCATTGGTGGAATCCTAGTTCTCTTGGTGGGAGCATTCTCTCCACCCTTTTTGCCAGTCCACCTGCCTAACTCTAATTGTCCTTTCCCTTGAAACTTCAACATCGACTCTGCCAAGAAACCTTCCTTGATTTCCCTACCACATACACCTATAACCTGCATCCACATGTGTGCCCTATTCCCTGCATAATGTAAGTATACACTCCATCCATACAACCCACACTCCCCAACACATAACACACTCATCTACACAGAAATCCATATACCCACGCTTATGCCACTGACACATATGTCCACCCATATACATCAGATCAAACCACATGAAAAGTCTAATATTAGATGATTTTTGGCTTCCTTATATTCTCAACCTATGTATTCTCCCACTTTTATCCATAAATACACACCTATTCCCAAAGGCACATTCTCTTGCTCAATATAAAACCTCCTAATCGCCCCTTCTACTAAGTATGATGTAGATAAATTGCGTGGTCTTCTCCTCTCCCTCATGCTCAGCATTTCTGGTGACACCACACATCCCTGGTGGTAAGTCGGGTATTAATACCTCAGTATATACTTCAGAAAGATGATCTTGCTCTTCCAGTGCCCCAGAAGTCTAGGATGATTGATGCAAGGACACCTGGAATGAAGTCCCCTCAGTTTTTCAATAATTCTATCACATTATAGAGTAGAAAAAATCCTTGTATCAATCTGTAGAGACTTCTGAATAATAGCAAAGCATTTAAAAACAATGCAGAACGTATAACATGGAAGAGGATATAAAGAAAGCAATCCAGCTCCTCAAATATTAAAAACCCACTATGTGCCAGGGTTATGGACTGAATTGTTTTTCCCCCATTCAGATACCAAAGCCAACCTTCAGTGGGACTATACTTGGAAATAAGACCTACGATGAGATAATAAAGGTTAAGTAAGGTCATAAATACGGAGTCTTAATCCAAAGGGTTTGGTGAAGAAGAGAAGGAGAGGCCAGACATCATCCAATCTCTCCCCCTGTCTATACACACAAAGAAATGCCATGTGACGACGTACCCAGAAAGTGGCTGTCTACAAATCAGGAAGAGGGTTTCTACCAGACAGCAACCCTAACCTGACAGCACATTGATCTTGGATTTCTAGCCTCCGAAACTATGATAAAATACATGTTTATTATTTAAATCACACAGTCTGTGATATTTTGTTATGGAATTCTAGCAGACTACTATAGGCAGGCATACTTTTCCAAGCATGAGCAATAGAGCAGTAAGCAAAAAAATGAGGTCTCACTTGCTTCTTGGCCTTTTGGCTAAGATCAAGTGTAGTAAAAAAATGAGGTCTGCAGACCTCATGGAGCTTACATGCTCGTGGGGAGGAGACAAGCAAATACATTAAGTAACCTAATTAACACTAAGAAGACAAAAACAGCAAGGAAAGGAAAACAGAGAAGGATTCAATTGACAAGACCCTATAAGGACTTGAAAGCTACGATCAAACCTGGAATTTAATTCTATGAAATGGGGGCCCATTGCAAGGTTTTGAGCAGAGTGGTAACCTTAATACAGGTTAATAAGGCAGTTCAATAATAAGCCTTAACACTTCGACGAGGTCACTGTGGTGGAGGACAAATTAGGTGGAAGCTCCAGGGGGCCATGCATGACCACCATGACCCTGGTGACACTCTCTTCCATGCACTGTGTAGAGATGAGGAAACCATGGGTGGGGAGGGGGTACAGCTCAGGCCAATGGCGGGGGCAGGATTCCCCTTGGCACACACAGAATAAGTCCATTCAGCAGTCAGTGGCCAAACTCAGCCCCTCGCTACCTTGTTGAAATTTAAGATATTGTTTGATCTCTCTACCCTTCGCTAATTTTATTTGTAAAACAGTGTTCGAAATAGTATTTCCTTTTTCAGTTGTGATGAGGAATAAAGGTGATTACTCCAGAGGATGCAGATAATTTATAATTAGTGCCACTTATGGATTCTTCTTATGTTTTTCTCCTAACACTGTTCTCTATGCTTTTTATATATTTATGCACTCAAAGCTCGTAACAACCCTCGAGTTAGGTAGTTGAGGTTGCTCCTTGTCTCTTTGGAGCTTGTGCAGAAAGCAGTAAAAGCCTCCCTTTATTTTACTCCCATCTGTTGGAAAATTGTCATAATAAACTATTCTGTTAGAAGACACTCTGTTGGCATCTGCTGGGAAACCTGGGGAATAAATATACTGATCTCTCATGCTGATGAGATGAACGGTGTTCCTCAGATCAGGTGTCTTCTCCGCCCCATACCACGCACAGGCTCTAGTGTGCAACAGGCCTGCAGATATAACTTCTATCCCCGTTTGAGAGGTGAGAAAACTGAGACTTGTGGAGTTTAAGTAACTTGGTTGACATTCGACCAAGAGGTGTCACTGTGCTCTGCACCAAGGCAAAAGTGCCAGGTACAAAGTAGGTTCTCTTTAAAGTCCGGGTGTGGTTTTTGTCATTGTTAGAACTGACTCAAACAGGCCAAGTGGCGTCCATTACAGGCTTTTGCCTTAAAAGGGAGATTATTCTAATGACAGCAAAATGGACAAATTAGAGGGGGAGATAATTGTATCTCATGTTGGAATTTGCCCAGCATTATTAACTGGTGGTACTGCATAGTTTAGTATTTGCTGTTGTCATGTAGCCTTTTTATGTGTGTTTAAAGCTTTGTTAATTATTAAAGCACCTTGCATCTGACATTCTTCATCTTCTTCAAAGGATTTCTACATTTACTCCTGGCAGTAACCTTAGCCCGCAAAGGGCACGTGGCACCTTCCAGATTTCACAGCTGTGAAAAGGAGACTCCGCATCTAGCATGCTCACTTGTTTATATATTAAAGGACTGGATGGATAAACCTTAAATCTGCTCGGCACCAGTGATAAATCCTTGAAGGAACTGGCCCTTAAGGCCCTTTGAGGATGAAATGAACTTATATATGTAAGCATTTACACATTGATACATAGTCCCATTTAAGTCACACACACACACACACACACACACGCACGCACGCACACACCTTACTCTGCTCCTAGAAGCAAAAATACTCAGTTCTTCGGGGTCTACTAAGAATGAGAAGTTTCAGAGAGTAGGGAACTGTCCTGTTTTCCCCCAAAAGATTTAACAAATTCCTTGAAAGAAGAAACCAGTGCACCCACCACGATTCAACTCCTGGTCAGCAGTTTTTGAAGTAGGGGGCAATCCCCATAAGTAAATGAACACTTGCCAAATGCTAATTTTAAGGATATTTTGAAAAACAGCAAAAAAAAAACCAAAAAAACAAAAAACCCTTCCTCTGGATTTTAAACTGAGAATACAAGATGTAACAAAACCTTTCCTTGATGCCTCAAGATCAGCCTTTTGCTGTTGGTGATCTTTTCTCCTGGCACCTCAGAGCCATCCCTAACTCTACACAGAACCGTCCATGGATGGGTCTGAGAGGGACATCTCATCTTAGTCAGTGAAATGACCAGGTGATGGTACAGCCCTTTGCTCCTTGCCAGCTTGTTATATCAACTTCCCACAACCATGTTCAATGCAGGAATTTGACTTCCAGAGATATGCAAATTCCAGATGCTTCCTTCACTTCCCCTATGGGACCTGGATATGCACTGGGCTGAGCACACATGGAACGTGACAAATCTAAGACTCCCTGGACTGTAAGACACATCATTAGTTATTATCACTAAAAAAAGAAGGTGCTACCAAACAATGCCCTAAATGCCAAGGATGCAAAGAAGCAGGCCAAAGATGCTTCATCAACAGTGAAACCACATCAGTTGTAAACAGACACCCCTCGGAGATAGAAGCAGTTAGTTAGGGCTGGGGAAGGGTCTGCAGACAAGGGCTGTGCTCTGTGTGAAGAGTAGGGTAGGAGTGAATTCAGGGTAATGCTGCCAGCATGCATTGGTTGCTATGGTCAAAAATGTATTTGTAGGTGGGAAGGGTGTTTAAAGCAAAATTTCCCACTGACTTATAAAATTTGGGTTCTGGGACATGGACGAGTGGGCAATTCACATCAGAAACACCCAGAAGCTCACCTCATGGACACATTTCAGACTTCCGGAGTCCAAGTGTTTCCTTTTTTAGTACTCGGAGCCTTTCTGGGAATGTCAGGCCTTCTCCCCTCCCATCTACGGGAATGAATGCAGAGAAACCTTCTTATCAGGAGTGCCTATCCGGAGAGTCTCTCTCTCCTTCCCTCTTTGCTGCTTTTGACTGGGGCTTCTGACGTTTCTGAATAAAAGACATCACCCCTTCTCCATGGGTCTTGCTATTCGAAAAGACACTTTGAAAAAATTTTGTGCTAGAGCCACCAAACGTTGCCGTGACTAGTCCCAACGATGGTAGATGTTTATTAAACAGTAGGTACTCCTTAGATGAATGCTCCGTAGACATATGACCAATTCAGCTGCCGAGTTCTGCTGCTGGAAGGTTTTAGAAGAGTTACTTAGCCTCTCTCATTTCTCCTTTCCTCGTATCAGGAGGTGGAAATTGTCAGCAGGGCGCCTGGTACACAGCAAGCCTTCATTAACGGAAGCTGAGAAACAGTCATTCACTCTTTCATCGGATTTGCTGAAACCCTCGGACATCAAGATGAAGACCACAGAGCCTGCTCCAGAGGAGCTCAAGGCTCAGTGTGGAAGGACAGGATAGAGGTACAGATTGTGCTCTGGTGCAATGGGGCTTTGGCAGAGGGAGCTCACAGGGTCTGTCATGGCCCCTCTGCACCTAAGCAGGCAATCCTGGAGCTGAACGAGCGTCTGCCAGGCAGAAACATGGGAAAAGAAATCTAGGAAGAATATGATCCATGCCAGTGGGGTGGAGGCTGAGCACAGAGTGCCCTAGTCCTGGCGGCAGGAGGCATGGGGAGGTGGTGAGCCAAACAAATGGACAGGGAACCTGACACAAAGGTTTTATGTGTAGGCATAAGGACTTGACTTTTTCCCCATAAGAAGCAGGGAGACAATGAGTAGGAGCTATACACATAAAGCTCTGTCTTCATGTTCATTGTGATATGACAGATGGGCTGCCATGTGTGCATAAGCTGGGGGCCTGGGGGGAGACCAGGTACGGAGGTGATTTCATTACTGCTTCCCCAACTCTAATCTCATAGACACACTCCAGCATTCACAAACCAATTTGTTGTAATGAGTTTACAAATTCTCACCCACTCCAGAGTTGAACATCCACGCAGGAAGCCCAGCTTTTGAAAAGTAGATTATTTTTTTGTCATTATTTTGGGTGTATGCTCAATCCTGACCCTTAAATCATCCTCTGATATCCTCTGCACTAGAATGCTGCTCGCACATAAAACCGACAGACAGCAACCCGGGCTCAGAGTAATAATCCATCTGTCTCCTCTTCATCTTAATAACAGCTGCCACTTAGTCATCCAAAAATAGAAGCAGAATGCCTACCATATATCCACCCCAAAGTTTAAGGTGGGAATAATAGGGTGGATAATAGAACCAGAGTGACCACGCTCAAGGAATTTTTAGATTGACAGAGAAGTTTCTGCTGACTGGATGCATTTCTCCCATGTGCTGCTCCCAACAATGCTAGAAGACACAGATATCATTATCCCTATTCTGGAGATTAGGAGACAGGTTTAGGGAGCTGAGGTGACTTGTCCAAGCACACAAATAGAATTTATCTTTTGTTCTTAAAGTCTTTTCTCTTACTCTTAATCATTACTTTGCCAAGAAGGGAACCCCTTGCCCATTGCTCATATCTCCTTTCTGCAGATGGAACTCCACTAGCAAAACATGACCAACCCCTTTACTACTTCCAGACAGAGAAGAATGACTTGAGGTGACTAAAAATTTGAAAGGAAGTTGAAACTGCATAGCTAGTCCTTTTCTTTCTTTTCTTCCTGAGATTTGACCTAGTCCCAAAGCACCCCTGCTGTCCTCCTCCATGGCCTCCTTTGCCCCCCACCACATCACCAGCAAAACTATTGCCACTGAACAGTTAAGTAACCTGTTCATGGTTACCTAAAAATTTGAAGCTAGATAGGTTCATCCCAGGGTCTCTATCCTTGAGTGCTACATTGGTGTCCTAGGGCTGCCATAACAAAACACCAAAGACTGGTTGGCTTAAAGAACAGATATATATTTCCTCACAGTTCTAGAAGCTGTAAGTCTGAGATCAAGGTGTTGGCAGGGTTGGTTTCTTCTAAGTCCTCTCTCCTTTGTTTGTAGATGACCATCTTCTCTCTGTGTCCTCACAGTCTTCTCTGTGTGTGTGTGTGTGTCTTATAAACTTCTCTTCTTATAATGACATCAGTCATGTTGGATTAAGGCCCATCTGAATGACCTAATTTTACTTTAACCATCTCTTTAGAGACCTCATCTCTAAATATACACACTTTCTGAGGTATTGGGGATTAGGACTTCAATGTATGAATTTTGGGAGAACACAATTCACCCCATAAACATCCAGTAGCTGGACTCTTTCATGGCTAGACAAGATTGATACAAAAATAATGGGAATGCAAGGAAAGAAGCTATGTAAGCTCTCAGGAATGGATAAACAAATTAATGTGGGAGTTGAAAGGAGGAAGGAATTACCTCCAGCTCCTGGAATTGGGCAAGGGTGTGAAGAAGCTAAAGGAATGTCCATCAGAGTTCTTGGCTGTGGGCAAAAGAGACCAGCTCTGGCTTCCACAAGTGGATAGACAATTCACAGAATGCAAGAAAAGGGTGAAGAAGCTGGCATGAGAAAAGCATAAAATAAAATAAAATAAAGAAATCATCCTAAGGGATCTGGGTAGCAGAAAGCCATGGAGAGCCTTCTCTAAATGCCCTTTCCAAAATGAATTCACTCTACTCCTTCCTTTATAATACTCCCTTTGAGACTCAGATTCCCAAGATGGGGTATAAGGAAGCTGGCTTGAAGCATGTGTCCACTCCTTGGCTTAAGGAATCCAGGATGCCTGGAGCAAGACTGCATCCAGTAAGGGTGGATGGGTAGTGCCTTGGGGACAGATGAGGGGCTATCACCAGGGAGGGTGAGCAAATGCTGAGTAGGCAAAAACAGCACCACAGTGGAATATGTCATTATGATATTATGGCTAGAGAAACTGAATCTTAGCTGCTTTCAGTATAGCTAGTAATTTTAGAGACCTGAGATTTATAAGAAGTTCTGCTAATGCTAAATGATGTGCTCTTTCTAGTTACCCCATAGTGCATCAGGTCGCCCAATTCCAGGATGAATAAATGAATATATGAGAAAATATATAAATAAATAAGCAAGCAAACAAGTACATAACAAGGCAAGAATTCTGGAATTTTAATCCACTAATAAATACAAACTCTCCCTTCACTTCTAAACTGAAGTGAAGACTGAAGTATGCTTAATAAGAGAGCTTTCTTTGTTTGGTTATCATTAATATTCAAGAGAGGATTTGAATCCTCATAATCTACCTTTTGCAAAAGAACAAGTTCTTGTTTTCCCTCCTATCAATTTGTCTGGGCCATGACAAGCTAAGGAATCTTTGTACACAGCTCAACTCCTGCAGGTGACCTCTGCTTTCCTGCCATTTGGATTATTAAGCCTACCGGACAGGGGTCATGTTCAACTCTGTGTTTGTAGCAGAACTTGATATATTGGTGGATCTCAAAAAACACAGATTAACATTAGCAACGTGGATAAGTTTGTCATGTATATGTGAGTGAGAAGGTAGAGGTTCCATGTTTGGAGAAAGATAATTGAGATAGGATGGGGGGTCAGCAGATCCTGCATCAGTCATTTTATTGGGTACTTACTGAGCTCCCTACTTATATGGTCAGTGTTATGCAAGCCCCCCAAAAGAGAGGCAAATGAGTAAGCCAACAGCAGAGTCTCGGGAATGTTTTATCTTTACAGCTACAGGTTTTATAACTAAAACTTGAGCTCTGGAGTCTGAGTTTAAAGGCCATCTCACAAGGGCATGTCACTTCCACAGTATTCTCTCCAAACCCAGTATACTAATTATGAGAAAAACATCAGACAAACCCAGACATTCTCCAGGAGAGCCTGGCCAGTACTTTTAAAGAAGATTTTCATGGTCATGAAAAACAAGGAAAAACTAACAAACTACAGTAGACCAGAGGATAATAAGGGGACAGAATAGCTAAATGCAATGTGATACACTCAACAGATGCTGCAACAGGAAGGGAACAGTACTGGATTGAATAGTGCACACCCATGCCCTCCAGAATCTATGTTTACCAAGTACCTGAGAAGTTGACCTTATTTGGGGATAGATTCTTTGCAGAGGTAATCAAGTTATGGTGTAGTCATATTTTTTAAAGATTTATTTTTTTATTTGAAAGATAGAGCCAGCAGGGGAGGGCCTGGGGTGGGGGGGCACAGGGGTAGAGGGAGAGTAAGAATCTCAAGAAGACTCCATGCCCAGCATAGAGCCCAATGCAGGGCTTGATCTCACAACACAGATCATGACTTGAGCCAAAAGCAAGAGTTGGATGCTTACCAAATTGCACCACCCAGGAGCCCCAAGATGCAGTCATATTTTATTAGAATGGCCATAAAACCAGTATGACTCGTGTCCTTATAAAAGGAGGGAGAGGCTATACACAGAGACACAGACCAGAAGGGAGAGGGCCACATAAAAACAGAGGCAGAGGTTGAAGTGATGTGTCTACAGACCAAGTGTTTGAGTCCATTCGGGTTGCTCTGATGAAACACCACAGACTGGGTGGCTTACAGGCAACAGAAATTCATTTCTCACAGTGCTGGAGGCTGGAAGCCCAAGATCCAGGTGCCAGCATGAGCAGGTGAGGGCCCCCTTCTGGGTCTCAGACTGCTTGCCGAAGTCTTACATGATGGAAGGAACAAGAGTGCTCTCATGGGCGTCTTCTATAAGGACATTGATTTCCAAAGGCCCCATCTCCTAAAACCATCACGTTGTGCTTTAGGATTTCAACACACAAATTTAGAAGGGATACAAACATTCAGACCACAGCACCAAGGAGCTCTGCAGATTGCTGATAGTCACCAGATGCTAGAAGAGGCAAAGTAGCTTTCTTCTCTAGAGCGTTTAGAGAGAGCATCACACTCTGAACCCTTTGCTTTTGGACTTCGGCCTTCCAGACAGTGAGAGAATAAATTCCTATTGCTTTAAGCCACCTAGTTCATAGTATTCTAATGGTATCCCTGGGAACCTAATGTAAGAACATTAATGGGGGAAAAATGGTGAAATCACAGTAAAGGCTGGATTTTAATTTAATAATAATAAACTGATATTCTTAATTCAACAAATGTACCACCATAATATAATATATTGACAGGGGCACCTGGGTGGCTCAGTGGGTTAAGCCTCTGCCTTCAGCTCAGGTCATGATCTCAGGGTCCTGGGATCCAGCTTCACATCAGGCTCTCTGCTCAGCAGGGAGCCTGCTTCCTCCTCTCTCTCTCTGCCTGCCTCTCTGGCAACTTGTGATCTATCTCTCTCTCTCTCTCTCTCTCTCTGTCAAATAAATAAATAAAATCTTTAAAAAAAAGATATTGACAATAAGGTATATATCTGGATGCTGGGTGCTCTATTTGCACACTTTCCATAAATAGATAATTATTCCAAATGAGAAAATTTAGTTTGGGGGGGAAAAATCCACTTACAGGCTGTATCATCTTTGGATGGTCACTTCCCTAGACTTAGGTCGGCTCATTAATAAAATGGAGAGAAGCGCAGCTACTGAGGGCTGTGTTTAAAAATGTGATAATGTGTATCAGTACTTAACAGGCACATCATTTTTCATTATGATTCTGTCACTTGGTTGATTTGACAGTCCTTCGAAATTCACATCAGAATGAATTTGCCCCATTCATACCCTCATCCATGCCATTACTTAAAACCTTGTTGAAGAAAGGGACAAAACCTTTCAGGCTTCTGTTGGATTGAGAGGCAGTATTCCCACTGAACAGGGGCACTTTTCAACCTGCTTCAAACCCAGGCGACTCATGTATTCTACCTCAGGCGAAACCTAGCCATCCTATGAATCAACATCCCCCCCCCCATGTCCACTAGTTGCATAACCTTAGCAAAAAATAAATGAGGTTAGTTTGGGGTAGATCTGATGTGTTCCTGTCTTTTATAGGGGACCATGTAACGTCATGGCTAGGCAGAGTCAGATTCACGGGGTTTAAACCTTAGCTTGTGCCACTTACTAGCAGTGTGCTATTGGGTAAGTTGGTAACTCTTAGATTCACTGCTCCTGTCTGCAGAATGAGGACAAGAATACCTCATAGAATTATTTTAAAGGCTACAGTAAAGTGCTAAGCCATAGTTCTTTGCACACAATAAGCATTGGAACACACACTTGTGTGTGTGTGTGTGTGTGTGTGTTTTCAGTGCCTGGTACAGTGACTGACATATTAGAAGCACAAAAATTGTATGTTTCAAGAAAAAGGCCTAGATAAGTGAAGCTGTTGAGGATTGAAGAAAGACGGTGACTTGAGCAGCGTCATAGTGACAGACAATGACAGAATTACCCGTAGAGCCCAGGACTCCAAGGGCATTGACCCTGTAAAGATCTGGGGAATAATCTGATGGGTTTTATTTTGTAGATATGGAAATGGAATCACAAATAGTCAAGGGGGCTTGTCCGGGCACAACAATTCATTAGTGGTAAATACTATACCTCCAGCTTATGTTTCTAACTCCTAGTATAGGCTTTTCTCTCCGTCCTCTGGATGCTCCTCACAGCACCTAGCAAAACCTATGCAGAGGGCATCCAACTCAAAGGGTTGACTGTTGTTATGCAGCATCTTGGAAATCAAGCGCCGCTCTGAGAGTTACCAGACCTTTGAGCTAGGGCACTGAGGATGAGGACAGTAAAGCCAGGGTAGCTTTGATTAAAACATAGTGCTTTGCTGAAAGACCTGTGGCTATTTCTTAACGTAAATACTGAAAAAGGCACAGTAATCCCAGAGGCTTCGGCAACGTTACATCAGAGCTAAGCAGTATTTTGGAACCGATTGTTCCAGCTCTGTCTGAATTGTGAGCAAATCATTTCTTCTAGCTGTACCACAGTTAATAATAGAATTGATGGTGCCAGAGAATATCAAGATACTTCATGGTTTTCAAAAAGGTGTTTTGGCTCTTAACCATGGTCTCATCTGTCCCTCTCGAGAAGCTTCAGATTACTATTATTATTATTATATTACAGCTCCTATATTTCAGAAAAGAAGACAGGTTCAGTGAGATGGAGTGGTGTTGTGTGTGTGTGTGTGTGTGTGTGTGTGTGTATAAAACCAACAATGAAAATAAGGAAAATAGCAGTTGTTCCTATGTCCTGAGCATATATCACTATCCCAAGTATTTTTTAAGATTTTATTTATTTATTTGAGAGCAACAGAGAGAGAGAGAGCGTGTGCATGAGTGGGGGGAGGGACGGAGGGAAAAGCAGACTCCCTGCTGAGTGAGAAGCCCCACAATAGGCTAAATCCCAAGACTGCAGGATCATAACCTGAGCCTAAGGCAGACACTTAACTACTGAGCTACCCAGGCACCGCTGTCCCAAACATTTTAAGAATATTTGCCATTTAATTTTCATATAACTCTGGGAGGTTGTTGATATTGTTATCCAGTTTTATTCCAAGTCACAGAGACATTAAGCAACTTGCTTGAGCTCACACAGTAGTAAGTGGAGGAGTCAGGATCTGAACCCAAGCAGTCTGGCTCCAGAGCCCATGTGGAACAGTGAGCTGGTGAGGCACAGATACACCCTTCTCCTTAAAGAGGTCATACCCTAGTTTGAGAAAACTGACATGTAAATTAGATCATTAAAATTTAGGAAGATAAAAAAGTATGAGGCTCACTGTCATGGCAAAGACAGAAGGTGACTAAAAATCAATATGGTGGAGATTGGATTAAAACCCAGACTTCCGGGAGCCTGGGTGGCTCAGTGGGTTAAGCCACTGCCTTCGGCTCGGGTCATGATCTCAGGGTCCTGGGATCGAGGCCCGCATCGGGCTCTCTGCTCAGCGGGGAGCCTGCTTCCCTTCCTCTCTCTGCCTGCCTCTCTGCCTGCTTGTGATCTCTCTGTGTCAAATAAATAAATAAAATCTTTAAAAAAAAAAAAAAACAGACTTCCTGACTGCATAATCAATATCCATTCATTCTTTCATTCAATAAACACTTAATATTAAGTGTTAAGATTGGAAATAATAATGACAGTAATAAAAAGACATTGTTCTTCTCCTAAAGAACCAGTTACAGTCCAGAGATAACACTTTCCTAACCACTTCAAGCCTGCAGTCTTAGTTCCAACATGAATGCACCCAGAGTCCAGGGGTCAGCAGCTGATGTGCCGTTCCCCTCTTTAGCTCTCCAGTGCCATCCCCTCCCTCCTCTCCTCCTGGTGCCGTCCCCTCTCCCCCCAACCATGAGGAGGCACCTAGGGTCATTCCATGCCAGTCGCATTAGCAGTGGTGGTCTGATTAAATATAACCTCAAGCTCAATTGCCTTCACTAATGCAAAATTAATTGGAGCCCCTTTAATCCCCTTAGAGATTTCTTCTCAGTAAGTGGGTGTTGGCTCTTCCCTGAGAACTATGCTCTCTGGGGGAGGGTCTGCAGCAGCCTTCGGTCAGTACGTTCTACCCGTATCACCTAGAGTTTTGGAGTCATCCTCACAAGGATGTCTATATGAAGGATGCAGTCAGTCATTCCACACCTACCTCCCTAGGGGGTCAGAATTCTCTCAGAACACTTTCCCTGATGTTTTGAGGGTAGAACACATGAGATTACAATTCAAAAATGCTAAAGATGGAGTTTTATACCCAAAATAGTTCTTAAAATTCAGCTATAAATTTCACTACCAAGCTCAGAGTGTGTGAGGTAAAATTAAAATATGCCTGCTTCAACAACGTGACTTCCAAATATGGCTCTAGTTCTTTCATCTTTTTCCAAGTAATTACCAGAATACCCACTTGGCCCATGAGCAGAAAGGTCAAAAGTTGATGGGTGTAGGAGTCCATCATCATTTTCATTCTATCTAAAGGGGGAGGAAGGGGAGGGTGTTGATTCTGTTTCTAAATAACAAGAGGGGAGAGAACGCATATCTCATCTGTCAACCATCATTTCTTCTCATGGCCACACTGTACTATCGGACTGGTTCTGCATAACTGGACACTTGTGGAGACGTGTCCACTGCTGCTAAGATGACCTTGTTGGTCTAGGTCATTGGCCAGAGTGCACAAAGAATCCTCAGGTTAGACAAGCTTGGCCATGTGGCCCCATAGCTTAACCAGGGTACCTGGGTCCAGCTTAGCCACCTACTTTGCTGAACCCAGCTGTGCCTTATCCCTCTCCACCTGGAGTATTTGCATGAGTCTGGGGCAGCTATCTAGGCTGCCTCTCTTGGAGAGCTTTTTGATCTCCTTCATTGAGCTTCAGATGGACCACCCTGGTCCATCGTGGTGCATCTTCTAAGCTTCCTATTTTCCTGGATTTTTTCTGTCCTTGGGCTACTAATGCAAACTAGCCCCCTGTTTCCTCCTCGGAGACCAGTGTTGCATACCCAGGGTCTCAGTGATGGACAGCCCTTTACCCAGGCTGTGCCCTCTCAACTACCACTACCTCTTTTGGATGTCTGTCATTCTTTAATAATGCAATTGAAGATGTCATTAAAGCCTCTCCTTTGAACAGAGGTCTCCTGCAGGACTTTGTCACAACCTCTAGTTTGAGAGGGACGGTTTGCTTTTCATCAAAGCACAGTGGGTTTGTCATCCTCAGTGTTACCCGAGCGGCGTGGACTCCACGTTGGGCAAACTGGTTGGGGCATGGAGGGAAAGCCGCAAGAGCAGAGTGATTCTAGATGACCTCATCCATTTTTCTCTCCTCTGGCCTAGAAGCGTGGCAATGGGGGCAAACCTGCCTGTGCTGATCAGCAGACCTGCAAAAGGGGACCTCAGGGAGGAGATGCTGAAGAAAGGCTCCAGGACAGAATTTCTATGCCGGCATCACTCACGGCCAGATGGAGCTGGTGGTCCTCAAACATGAACCCTCAAGGCTGTGGGACTAGTGAGGCTGCTGAATTCAGAGGGCACATTTGTGTAGGCAAACCTCGCCGTGGTGCTGAGAGCCGTGGGCCCTTACCTGAGTTTGTTCCAGAAGCCCAGGCAGCTACCTTCACCTGCTTGTTTTTTTCCAGGGTCCTCCTGGTCAGATAAATCAATTAAAAACATCAACTGCTAGAAGAACACAAACACAGGCAGCAGGAGAGGGCCTGGAGGGCCAAGTTCTGTTTAGTTACTCCGGGTTTCTAAGCACGTTCCAAAAATATAACCCCCACCGCCGTGGCAAACCTACTTTTGATGAAACACAATGTACAATCTCTAATGTTGACACAGAACAGATGGGACTTTGATTTTTTTTTTAATCTGTTCTTGATAGAAGAGAAATTGGCACAATGGATTTTTTTTCTTGATTTGGAGTTGTTTTCTTTTTTCTTCTTTTCTTCTTTATCACATGCACACCTAACACTGAGAGTCCTTTGGTTCTCCTTGTTTGTAGTTGATCCCTTCTATAGCTGGGAGTCTCTGGTGGACTGTGCCTTGCTTTTCTCATCAACCAGCAAGGATGAAGGTTACTGCCCCCCGTGTCTCTTCCATCTGGCTCAACAGAGTGGTTGTAGGAGCTGCACACCAAGAGGGTCCTCCGACTTACAGTGAGATCCTGGCTTGTCATCAATGATCTACAAAGCGATGGCTGAACGAGGGTCATGCAGGGCAGTTGGCCTCATCTACCCCAGATATTGCTATACTCCAAGTGAAATAGTGGGGATTGCCATGAAAAATTGGCTTCAAGACAAGTCTCAACAGATTGAAGCCCCCAAGCCCCGCCTAACCAAGTCTTTCGGAGCCGACCCAGGTCGCAAAATGTCCTCTTTAGCCTTCCCTGGGACTGCCAACAGAGATCCTTTGAGCATGGGCTAGGCACAGAATGTTCTTTGGCGGGGGGATGTCCACTCCCACATGATTCCATTCCCATAGCAACAGCTGTTATAGGGCAGAACACAACAGATGCCATGAGACGGGTTACACCCTACCACATAACTCCAAATCGTTTGATTAGATGATAACAGGTACAACTGGATAGCTGCTAAAGCCCCATTTCAAATTTAATTTACTCTTGGACTTTAATTTCCTCCCACCAAAAAACATCCTTCAAGAAAAAAAAAGAAATTAAAAGAAAGAGGGAAGAACAGAACAAGGGACTATACCACTTGGGGTAGTAGATGTTCTGCCCTATGCTGAGAGTGGTCTGACCTTTAGTCTCAATTGGACAGGCTGCCCAGGTCATTGGATTGATTCAAAGAAACCAAGTATTGTGATGGGGAGTGAGAGTGCAGGTTTCCCTGGTCTTCCCAGGTCCTGCTCACTGTCTCACCACCCTCAAGAAGTTGCTAGGGTGGCAAGAGGGCTGGGGAGGGTTACTGGTTTGTGAAACTGGTAGGATTCTAGACTTAGTCTCTCATCTTTTGGTCATCCAGGTTCCAGTCTCTCCTGCATAAATTAAATTGCCTTAACCATTTTTCTGAAAGAAAAACCTAGAAATAGGAATACATCTCCAAAAACCATTCTTGCAAAGAAAAGGACAAGATCATACAGGATTTTTTTGTTTACAAAAAAAAAAAAAAAGAACAAAAAACAAACCCAAACCGAAATCACTCTCTTAAAGAGATATCTCACCTCCATGCTCACTGCAGCATTATTCACAATAGCCAAGACATGGAAACAACCTACGTAGCCATTGCTGGGTGAAGGGATGAAGAAAAGGTGATAGGCCGACTGTGTTGTGTATTATTTAGCCACGGAAAAGGAAATCCTGCCATTCGTAACAACAGAGGTGGACCTTCAGAGCATTAAGCTTAGTGAAATAAATCTGACAGAAAATGACAAATATGGTAGGATGGTTTATCTGTAGAATCGAAAACAAACAAACTGGAACTCATAGAAACAGAGAACAGATTGGCGATTGCCAGAGGTGAGATGGGGGATGGGATGGGAATGGGGAAAATGGCTAAAGGCGATGAAAAGGTACAAACTTCCAGTAATAAGATAAATAAGATAAGTAATAAGATAATATTCCAGTAATAAGATAAATAAGCTGGGGAGTCCATTATAGAGTATGGTGACTACAGATAACAACACTGTATTGAATATTTGAAAGTTCTTAAGAGAGTAGATTTTTTTTTTTAATTTTATTTATTTGAGAGAGAGAGATCACAAGTAGGCAGAGAGCGGGGCAGAAAGAGAGGGGGAAGCAGGCTCCCTGCTGAGCACAGAACCCAATGCAGGGCTCGATCTCAAGACCCTGAGATCATGACCTGGGCCGAAGGCAGAGGCTTAACCCACTGAGCCACCCAGGCATCCCAAGAGAGTAGATCTTAAGAGTTCTCATCACAGGAAAAAAATTTAGCTATGTTGTAATTCTCATCATGAAGAAAGTTACAATTTGGGGGCACCTGGGTGGCTTAGTTTTGGTTAGGTATCCAGCTCTTAATTTCAGCTCAGGTCATGATCCCAGAGTCGTGATTTTGAGCCCGATCTCAGGCTCCACGCTGGGCACGGAGCCTGCTTAAGATTCTCTCTCTCTCTCTCTTTCTCCCTGTGCCCCTCACCCCCTTAAAAATGTTACAATTTTTCATCATTAAAACTTATAATTTCTCATCACAAGGAAAAATTTGGACTATGTTGCAATTATTACACTGTGTAGATGTTATGAATGTTAACTAAAGTTATTGTGCCAATCATTTCCCAAGAGAGACATATAGCAAATCATTATTTTGTACACCTTTAACTAACTAATACAATTCCATATGTCAATTATAGTTCAATAGAGCCAGACAAAAACTTACAGAGGTACAGAAAAGATTGCTGTCTTATATTGTGAGTTAACTCCAGAAAATGAAGTCTATTTCTACTTTTTATATATTTCACAGGCTTTAGAAGCATGTCCTCTTGGTGGCTCTATTTCCCAGACTCCATAACTGTGTATGTAAACAAGAGGACACTTGTCATTTTGTTTGCTATGTTGGACAGCAAGTGCCATGGCGCATAAAAGATACTCAATAAATGATCTGGCTTTTAAAAACGTGATTTAATTTTTTACTTAAGGAGTTAATGAGCATTTAGTAAATAAGCAGCAGCAGGAGGAAGAGAATGATGACAGCAATGACAGTGACCTTGAAACAATGAAGAGAAAAGCAAAATAGATAAATGACCTATGTGGGGTGACCTAGGGTTTTCTGAGGAGTAAGTATAAGTAAAATCGGAGTGCCAGGGCCTGGATTCAAAGCCTACTTAGGATAGTTATTCCTCAAATCGCATGCCCCATGCTCAATTTCTTCCTCTTTAACACAAGAGATGATGATTCTTCACAAACTGTGAAAATCAAATGAGAAAACTATACGTGGAAGCACTTCGTAAAAGGGTTTGTACAAATATAAGGAGGCAATTTTATTAATAATCATAAAGAACTACATAGGTTACTCAACACTCACTCAAGTGTTAACCACACGTCATAACCACAAACTAGCTATAAAAATGCAAAATGACCAAGAATGACATATACTTTTTTTATTGCTGTGTAATAAAGACTACAAACTTAGCTACTTAAAACAACACCCATTTATAATGTTATAGTACTGAAGGTCAAAAGTCCAGACAGATTCACCTGGGTTCTTTGTGCGGGGTCTCACAAAGCTGAAGTCAAAGCCATCACCTAGACTAGGTTCCAACTACTGTGGTAGCTCTTGGGAGGAATGGGTTCAGAGCTCATTTATCTTTTGTCCTAATTCAGTTCCTTAAGTAGTAGGACAGAGGTCCCCATTTTCTTGCTGACTATCAGTAAGGTACCACTCTCAGCATCTTGAGGCTCCTCTTAGGACCTAGCCCCCTGTCCCTCTCCATCTCAACAACCTTCCTTATATTATACTCTCTCCCTTTGCCTTTCTCTGCTTCCTTCCAGCGAAAGAAAACTCTGCTTTTAAAGTGATTAGATTAGGTCCACCAGGACAATTATTTTGAGTTAAATGTCAACTCATCAGTAAGGTTAACTCCACCTGAAAAATCCCTTTTGCCATGAAATGTAGCATAATCATGAGTGTGATGTCTCATCATTTTCACATTTTTGGGGATTAGGACTGGACATCAGGAGAAAGGAGCATCTTAGGATTCTGTCTATCCCAGATTAGGAACCCCTTGGAGGAGAGCTTTGGAGCTGTATATCATGTGTCTTCTCATTAAGATTGGAGGATCCCGTTCATATACTCTGGGGCCTAGCACCATTCTTTACACACAGCAAGTGTTTGATACAGGTTTGTTTAATAGAGACATGGGACCTCTTTAGGGAAATTTTCCTTGAAATTTCAGCTTTCATAGGGAAAATAAGGACAAAAAGTATTTTTTTTAAGATTTTTTTTTAAGATTTTATTTATTTATTTGTCAGAGAGAGCGAGAGCGAGCATAGGCAGACAGAGTGGCAGGCAGAGTCAGAGGGAGAAGCAGGCTCCCTGTGGAGCAAGGAGCCCGATGTGGGACTTGATCCCAGGACACCAGGATCACGACCTGAGCCGAAGGCAGCTGCTTAACCAACTGAGCCACCCAGGCGTCCCCGGACAAAAAGTATTTTTCATCCAGCTAATAATTGTACTCACCTCACACTTCTGCCATGTATCAAAAATACTCAACATATAGCAGGCCCATAATATCATGAATATGATTTGAATATGATTTAAATCATGAATATGAAATGAATAAGTGAATGAATGAGTGGAAGAGTTTTCCACTGAGGCTTAAGTAACCATCGCCTTTGGTATCTATATATCCAGTTAAGTTCTTTTTGTTTTTGTTTCTGTTTTTTGGGAAAAAAAAAAGATGTTAGGGAAAGCAAATAGGACGGTTTTGTTTTTCATTTTACCTTTTAGATGCTTTTTTAAAAAGTTTCTTTGGGGATTTGTTCCACGATAATCTATTTACACTGGATAATGCTCTTCCCCCTCAACACAGGGGACAGGACTTCCAGATAAGAGGGGAGATCTGCATAGGTCAAAGTAGAGTTCTATCTGAGGCATCAGAGGGCACCTGAAGAAATGGCCACTCCAAGAGCTTTCTCAGAAAGAATTTAAGAGCCTTGCCATTTTGCTAAGGAATATGACTACACAGGACATCATAACAAGCTAGATTCCAGCTCAGCTAAAGAGTAAATGGCTTCTACCAGACAAAGCATGAAAATACTTCCTTACCCAACCACTAAAATAACAAAGCCTCCACACTGTTCGAAGCTTCTTCTTTGAAAGCTGGATTGACAGATATTGGATTGAAGTAACGCAGCTTAATATCAAAAACGACAGCTGGCAATGTAGCAGGGAAACACAACCCACCTCGCAGTAGATAAATCAATGTTCTGCTCTGAGCCATAACTGCATTAGTGGCTGGTTATTACTTAAAAATAAAAACTTGCAAATGTATTGGCTACACCTTTATCAGACCGTCTCTCTGGAGGATTCTTTTATGATTCTTCTGTTTTCCAAGTTGCACAAAACAATTTTCCATTAACCATATCCTAGCATATTCTGCTTACTAAACCAAAGCCATTTACATAATGGGTAATTTCAAACACACACACACACACACACACACACACATTAGCTAAATATATGTGTAAACAAATACCTTGCTGAAGTTTGGATACACTTGGAAAATGCAAAGAGACTGGGGGGGAGGTGGAAGATGGAAGTAAGGTATATACATGTTACAACTTAAAGAACAAAATAGATTAATATTATCTAATATTTATAATGGCACTTGCTACACTATCTTAACCACTGTATTTGTATTAATTCATTTCATCCTCACAGAAACTCTATGATGTAGGTGTATTATTATCATCATCTCCCACTTACAGATGGACCTCTGATGGAGAGAGGTCAAACAGCAGAGCCTGGCATTGAACTCAAGAAGATTTAATTATTAAACTCTACTACTGCTAGTATACCAAATATATATTAGAGAGAGAGAGAGACAGCCAACCTCCTGAAGATAATTATTGTAAGGATTATTCATTTTTTTCTTTCAAAAGATATTCAGTGAGCATCTGCTCTATGCCAGGCACTGTCCTTAACAATAAACAGAACAGATAAACCCCTGCCCTCAGGAAACTTACTTTCTTAAGTGGAGAATAGACAATAAATGAAAGTGCAACAAAACTGTACAGACTTCACAGTCACTAAAGCTGTGGAGAGTAGACCTCTTCACTGGGCTGATGGAGTACAAGCCCAACCTTTGGGGTGAAAAAGCCACTGGGATCCATGGACATATAGAAATAATGCTCTCACATTTCTCTCACACTTAGAAAAGTTAAGTTTTGGTTCCAGGATACCATGTCTAGTGAGTGACGGAGACTGTGTTTTGCACGTCTGCTTGTGGGATCCCCGGGTCAGTGGTCTTTCTTAATGGAGATGCTCAATAACTCATCATTTCCTAAGCTGGCCGCAAGAGAAGAGTCTTCTTCCTTTCTTTAGGTTTTACATTATGGCTGGCTTTAACACAACGATCAAAGAAAAAGTTGGCAGAGATAGCAACTTGATATTCAGGTACCAACCACGTGAGATGATCCATCTCTTCTGTGCACATCACTTCTGTGCAGAGAATGTCTCTCTCCCCGGGTTGGTCAAGGTCATCCATAGAAACATATCAGGAGATGCCATCCCAGGAAAGAGGCTGATGCGTTCTTTTAGCAAGATGTCACTTTCTATTGTCAGAACCAAGCGGGGTGATAAATCACCTCTTTTTTCCTGGTTCCTCACCTGCAAAATGGGGCTAATAGGAGTCCCATTTTACTGAGTGTTTTTTTTAATTTATTTTTTATTTTCAGCATAACAGTATTCATTATTTTTGCACCACACCCAGTGCTCCATGCAATCCGTGCCCTCTATAATACCCACCACCTGGTACCCCGACCTCCCACCCCCTGCCCCTTCAAAACCCTCAGATTGTTTTTCAGAGTCCATAGTCTCTCATGGTTCACCTCCCCTTCCAATTTCCCCCAACTCCCTTCTCCTCTCTATCTCCCCATGTCCTCCATGCTATTTGTTATGCTCCACAAATAAGTGAAACCATATGATAATTGACTGAGTGGTTTTAAGTGTTGAGACAGCACCACTTGGATGTTTGAATTAGATACCTCAAATTAAACATATCCAAACATACCTGAATTAAACATGATGATTCTGATTTTCACCTCCAAACTACTCCTATCCCAGCCTTCTCCATTTCTATAAATGGTAATTCCATTTTTCAGGGGGCTTAGTCTAAAAACAAGCCAACAACAACAAAAAATAAACTTTCTGGAATCTTCCCATCCACCCCATATGCACTAACAAAATTCTGTCACTTCAGTCTTGAAACCTGCCCAGAATCCAACAACCTCTCACCTTTACCTGCTGGAACCCTGTTCAAGTCACTATAGTTTTTCACTGGATTGTTGCCATGACTACTTAATGGTCTCCTTGTTTCCAGCCTTGGCCCTCAATTGTCAATTCTCAAAACAATGACTAGCAGAATCCTTTAAAAACATAAATCAGCTCAAAATACTCCTCAGCCCCAAACCCTGCAGAGGATCTTCCCCTCTCACACAGAATAAACTCAAATCCTTACACTGGTCTACAGACCCTACACACAGTCCCTCCCCATCTCTCTCTAACTTTGTGTCCACTCTCACACTCTTGTGAGGTCATAAAGGTCTTCTTGCTATTCCTTGAAAAAGCCATTCATGCTCTTGGCTAGGTCCTTTCCTGTGGCTTCTCCCTCTGCCTGGAATCAACTCTTCCTCTTGGCATCCACATGCATGCCCTCCCGCCCCTTCAAGGCTTTCCTCCAAAGTCCCCTCTTAAGCTAGGCCTTCCTTGAACATTCTGTTTACATTTCCAACCACCAACCCTCCAGGCAGCACACACATGCCCTTCTTTTCCTTCTTCCCCAGTTTCCCCCCCCCTTCATAGTATACAATCTTTGTTGCCTTCTAACATAATTGACAAATACTTACTTTTTAAATGGTTTGCTTCTCACTAAAATAAGTTTCACGAAGGCAGGGATTTTGTCTATGTTGTCCACTGTTGTATCTCTGTCACCCAGAACAGAGTTGCTCAGAACTACTGACATTTTGGGCAGGATAATCCTTTACCACAGAGGGCTGTCCTGTGTATAGCAGAGTGTTCGACAACATCCCTGGTCTCGGCCCAGCACCTGCCCTTCCCCAGGTAGAGCAAGCAGAATGTCTCCAAATACTGCCAAACGTTGCCCCTGGAAAGCCAAATCTCTCCCAGTTGAGTATCACTGGTCTACAGCTATGCGTAATACAAAGCAAATGCTCAATACATACTTACTGAAAGAATAAATCGAAGTGAAATGAGTTAATATCTTAAGTACACAGAACAGTGTTGGACATATAGTAGGGGCTCAGAAAACACTAATTATGATGAATGTGTTATTTTTACTATTATTGCTTCATTGTTGTTACATCCAGAATAAACTATGGAGACAACCAAACTGTATCATGCGGAGCACTATGACTTGATACAGACTTCATTTCTTCTTTTAAAAACTGCAGTACAAAGCCTCGCACCGAGATGAGTGAACACGCTGGCTACCACCAATTCATTAACTTGTGTTGCCACATTAAATTGTTCTGTGCAGACCTCAGAATACATCATCTTCTGCCATCTCTGTGCATATATTTTAACTTCTTATAAATGTGCCACTGATTCGGAAGGCTACGGTTTGGCACTGGTGTTTATTTTTATTCCTGTCTATTCCTGTCGGCTCATGTAAAACTGTTCAAGCAAGTATTCCATGGTAGAGTTGTATCAAACGTACATCGATTTAATCTGCCTAAATTCAACTATGCATGCTTGGCCAAAAACATAAAGAGAGAAAGCATAATTTTCATTCAATGTGGACCCCTAAATGCAAGCCAATTACTTCATCTGGTGCTCAACTAAGCAACAGCAATCTGTTCTACCCTGGAAGGACAATTGGCTGTATTAAACTTAGCATGAAAAAAAAAAAGGGGAAACTCTACACAAAACCGATATACCATATTTTATGGGTGATTTGGGGTATTTTTCATGGACAAATTTGACCATGGATGTTATAGTTCTTTTTTATCTACAGTCTCAAAATCCAAAAAGTCTTTGAAAAATAGCATTTTGGAGGAACCCATTTGGCAGCAAATTCCTTGAGGTTATTTATGGTCATCGGTTTCCCAGAGTGTGTGATTACGAGATGCTGCCCCAGATCCTGCTGGAGGTGTTACAAAGGAGAACTCACACTCATTCTCGCCTTATGAAAATTCTGATTTTCAAAACACATGTGACCGTACAGGTTTGCAAGACAGACTGAGGACCAGCATCTGGTTTTCAACTCACTTGCTACTTTTTACCATGATGCCTGAATAGGATGTTGCCTGGTGGGTTAGCAATACCGCTGTTATGTACCCCACCCAAGACATGGTCCCTGCTGTGTGCCTCCTGTCAAAAGGATAATCATGAGTGAAGGCTTATATAGCATTTGGGTAGTTTTTGTGCTTAATATTAAGTTTGGGGCACTTGTTGTCTCATTTTTATATTTACAGCATCAAATTAAAGTAGTTATGATACAATCTGTTAAGCCACTAACCATGAGGACTGAATCTATACAACACAAAGTCTTATTTATTTTTATAATATTTATAAACATTATCATTGTCATGGCTGGTGGTTCATCTTTGAAATCAGATTTCTTACTAGTTCTTTCACACTTCAGTAACAGTTTATTTGAAGAGCATCCTGGGATTACAAGGCAAACTGTTAAAAACTGTCACATCTGCTCACACATGTATCCTCTTATTTGCTCAATGCAGACTTTATCAGAAAAGCTGATAAGCCACTAGCCAGATGGATTAAGTAAAGGAAAGGGAAGACATAAATGACCAAAAGCAGAAGTGAGAGAGGGAATATCATCACAGCACCCATAAACATGAAAAGGATAGGAAAAAGTATCTTAAATAACTATGCCAATAAATTTGATGATAAATGGACACATTCCTTGAAAGACACAAACTACCGAAGCTTACTAAAGAAGAAGCTCATGTCTATTAAAGAATTTAATTCCAAGTTACACCCTTACCAATGGACCCTAATGATTTCATCTGTGAAATCTAGATTAAGGATTTAAGAACGAAGGCAAAGGAGTAGGAGAGATCTTTGGGGGGATTGAGCAGAAGTAATTTGTATCTCAACTGTGGTCCAAGCTCTGTAATCTATATATCATTCAAAACTTTTTGAACCATACACCTAAAATCAGGGCTGCGTTTTACCATATGTGATTATCTTAATACAACTGAATAAAGAAAGATGGTGAAAAAAGAGAAGTGGAAACTATCTGGGGGCCACGTATCCAGGCCATCTGAGACAGCAAAAACCAGCATAAGAATGCTCAGATGACAAGCCCACAGAGGTTCACAAGCAAGAGGGACTAAAGGGTTGTGGGTTTCTCACCAGTTTCGGTAGAAGCCCCACCCACAAGCACAGGTTCCCTCTAAAACCACCACAAAGTCCCACCTTCAACTTTCTACCCGGCAGGCTCTAGAAGAACCCAGAATCAATCTAATGTCTGATAGTTTGTCTCCCTTTTTTTTAATTTAAATTCAATTAGCCAACATAGAGTACATCATTAGTTTCAGATGTAGAGTTCAATAATTCATCAGTTGCATATCACACCCAGGGCTCATCACATCATGTGCCCTCCTTCATGCCAATCACCCAGTGACCCCATCCCCCACCCCTCGCCTCCAGCAACCCTCAGTTTGTTTCGCAGAGTTAAGATTCTCTCATGATTGGTCTCCCTCTGATTTCTTCCCCTTCAGTTTTCCTCCCTTCCCCTATGATCCTCTGCGCTATTTCTTATATTCTACATATGAGTAAAACCATATGATAATTGTCTTTCTCTGATTGACTTACTTCACTCAGCATAATAGTTTTCCTTTTGCTGGAGAAATATTTCTCTTCCGTCTCCATGTCTCCTGTGAGGAAGTGCATGTTTATGTCTATTTAGTGGTTATGACCACTTTCCTTCGGAAATAACCTGCTATTCTCAAATGTGGAAGAGACAGTTTTAGTTTAACAACAAAGGCCTGAAAAAGGAATTAAAATAAATTTCTTAGCTCAAAGTAAAATTAAATAATTTTGTTTGTCTCCCTTTCACTTCTAGGACTCAAGATTTTATTAAGGCTCACAAATGTCACGTGTAGACCCAAGTGTCATCATTTTTGGTTTTTTCCTCCTACTTCATGAGCTGAACTGTGTTCCCTCTAAAGTCATATGTCAGAGTCCTAACCCCTAATACCTCAGAATCTGACTGTTTTTGGAGATAGGGTCTTTGAAGAAATGATGAGGGTTAAATGAGGTCACTGGTGTGGGCCCATGTCTTCATAAGAAGAGGCGATTTGGACACAGACACACACAAAGAGGTAAAACTATATGAAGAAACAGAGAGAAAATGGCCACCTGCAAATCAAGAAAGGCATTAGAAAAAGAAAGAAAAAATCCAGCAGACACCTTGACTTTGGTCTAAACTCATAAGAAAAAAAAAAAAAAATTCTGCCCTTCAGTCTGTGGTACTTCCTAATGGACATCCCTGGAAAACTCAAATGGTGACTTTCCAGGCCACGCATAATAAATACAAGTCCAACTCTGCATTCAGAAGTTACACCTTGGGCCATATCGCAGAAAAGGCAAGAAACTCCAAATGTGCTTGTCCCAAATGGAGTTAGACACGACTCAGCCAAGCTGGACACTGATCTCAGCCTTCAAGTTCATTTTAGCAGCCCTGGAGCAATTACAAGATGAGCCTTTTCTGTAGGACGTCCTGATGGCATTTGTGCCTCATTGGTGCCCATATCTGAAGATGAACAAAACAGGCATTTGGTTAATTACATATTTTTCAACCTGAACAAATTTTATTCCTGAATCCAACCCAGCTTGTGTTTTCACTACTCCAAATGCGACAGTGAGCTGTGCAGGGTGACAGAGTAATTTTCTACCAAAAAAAAAAAAAAAAATCACAACAATAATTTGAGAATCCTAAAATTCTTTGGGAAGGAGGGCAGGGAGAGGAGGACAAAAGAGGATATTTATTTTTAACTGAAAGAGACTAAGCATGTTCTCTGTACCAGCCTCTTGGTCAAGGAGCACAGAGCCTTGAAGCTCCTATGTTCTCTGAAATGCCTACTTTACAGCATAATGATTCACAGCAAGGGCTTGAAAACCAGAATGACTTGGGTATCAGCTCTGGTTTCATCATTTATTGCTCTATTTCATTCGTCTAGGGGCCTCTGTTCCCTTTCTTCTAAGATGGTAATTTTATTATTGCTTGGAAGGCACGTATTAGTTATCACCATTTATATTCAATACTGTCATCCTTGTGGTAAGAGTTTGAGACATTGTAAAGCACTTCTAATACACTCTTGTTTTTAACCCTAACATGCCACTGTGAAGTCAAGGGAGAGTATTGTTACACTGGTTTTATTTGTAAGGAAATTGGGTCTAAAGAGGTTTGATAACTTGCCTGTGGCCCCATAAGGAGACAGTTTTCTACTTATGTCCAGGTCTTCAAACTTTCAATGCTATGCACTTCCCCATCAATACACTGCCTTCACCCTTACTAGGGGTGACCTGGAAGGTTGCTTTAGGACAGGATTTATGTTAAAAATCTGTCTTCCCTCCTGCAAGTTCTAATCAACAACCCATAAACCAGGTAGACTGCAACCATGCCAGACAAATGGAAGTCTGCTAAATGCTTTCTGCTAAGACAACGGTTATCAACAATGACGATCTTCACACTCAACCAAAAAAAAAAATCACACACGTCCCCTGGGGCTTCCTGCCTGGAATCAGGTCATTTTAAGAATTCATTTAATACAACTGTGCTTTGAAAAGCACCTGCCTTTGGCTCAGAACAACACTATCAGAAGGCAGCCCATTCCTGGAGCCCTAGCTGCTGAAGGCAAAGGCCATTAGCTAGCCTCCTGGCTTTTCATCACAGAATTCCCCCTGCGGGGGATCTGAGTGATCTTAGAGTCAAAGGCCATTTGCCTGGGGTGTGCTCTCTGATGCAGAAATGTCTGGGCCTGGGTCTTGGCTTATAAAGCAGCAGAGCTCAGACTTTTTAAAATACAATCTTCAGTAAAAGATATATTTACATCATGATCCAGGAACAAGTGTGTTTGAAAACAGTGGGTATAGAATCAGTTTCATGACTACAACCAACACTTTTAAAAATGAATTAGAATAGAAGGGAATGAAGTGGAATGGAATAATGATAACAGGATAGAAAGTGTATTGCATGTAGTAAGGACTAAGTATCTGTCCTCTGTCTATCTATCATCCCGTATCATTTTATCTATGAACTGAGACTTCAAGTTTAATCTACTTCTGACTGCGAGTCATAGTCAAATATGTTTGGAAGACCATAGTGTAGATGATGCCAACAGAAGGGAGTTGTAGTGGTTAGGGATTTGAAGAAAAAGCCTTAAAAAGGTTTGAGAAGATGACGAAGTTTTACTTCTCCCCTGACTGGGTTCTTTCCGAGGGTCCTCATCCCCATTCCCCAGAAACCCCCTTCCTTGCTGGGTATGTGCAGTCACGTGTGATCCAGGCTGCGACATCTCCCGCCTCACGCCTGACCCTCTGCTTAAGTAATGAAACAAGAGGGCCATGAGGCTGGGGTGGCTCTAATGCCTTAGAGGCCCATAAACAAACCACAACCTAAGCCAAGCTCAATGCATTCAAACTCAGAAAATGAAACTTGAAAACAATCCTCAGAGATGACCAACCGGGCTTTCCCAAAAAAGTCAACAGCTTCAGCTATAGCCAATCAAATAATCTCCTTGCTTTTGTTTCCATATTCCTATAAAAACCTAACCCCCAGGTCCTGTTGGTAGGGGGCTCCCAACCGCCATGGGTTGGGCACTGCCCTACTCAAATCAATGTATGCTCAAGCTGACTCTTGTAAGTTTCCATGTGCTTCGGTTTATCTTTTTATTTTTTTTTTAATTTTTATTTTTTTATTATTTTTATCGGTTTATCTTTTAACAACTCCCATCGCCATCCCACCATCAGCTTCAGTGATGCCAGTGCATTTGCTGTTTGGGGAACAATCCAAGCTCCCCCCTCCCTTCAGGCCTCTGCTCAGGTGTCGGTTCTAGCTAGCATTCCTGTTCTCACTGTGCCTTTGCCTGGATGACTCCTGCTCAGGGCTTTCAATTGTTCATGGAGTGGCCGCTGACTCCTCACTCGCATTCATGAATTCATTTAGTATTTAAACAAATATTAACAAAACACAGACCGAGATACTGGAGATAGAGACTTTGGTCAATAGGACAGAAACACCTGCCCTCCTGGAGTTTATACCCAGTGAATGCACAGATGATAAACAACTATATATATAGTATAATGTGATCGAAGACAAATGAAGCACAGTAGGGAGAGAGGAAATAGTAGAGGAAACCTTCAGTGAGGGATAATTGTGAGCAGAAAACGGAGTTAGGCTGTGGAGCAGGCCGCGAGTATGTCTGGTGGAAAAGTGTTTGAGGGCAAGGGAAGAGCAAATGCAAAGTCTCTGCAGCGGGACCAGGCTTAGTGGTCCGTGCTGACCGGACCACGTTAGTTATTCCTACTATAAACCCCTTAGCACTTGATTTATACTCTTATTACGCCAAAAGATGTTTTTTCTTTCTTTTTTTTTCCTACATAAATGAGCTCTTGATGGCATCTGGGAACTAACCAGGTTAGTTCCCTCTACATATTTGAGTGTGTAAATAAAGAAATTAACAAGCAAGTAAGGACATGATTGATAGGTTGAATGAATGGATGAAGCTTGTCCTCTCTTAGGATCCTCCAGAGTGAAGCAGGCCTCTATAAGTAGGAGGCCTGATGGGGAGGATATGGTCCCTCCTTGACAACATAGATAAGGAAATTGATACCACAGAAGAAAAGTTACTTCCAAGGGTCTTGCTGGAAATTCGTGGGAGTAAGGGTCAAATTCCTGGTTTCCTGAACAAACCGGGTCTAGAGACTAATCTCTCCACTAGCCCTGTAGCTATATCCCGAAGGGAAGGGATTAGCAGAGGAGACAGGGTTATCTCTGGTCTTCATCCAGGCAGCAGGGAGGTTCCAAGAAACATACACTTTGAAAGGGAAACTCTGGAAAGGGGGGGGGGGAGAGAGAAACAAACTTTTGCTAAAATTAACCCAGCTGATATAAGCAAAACCAAAAGAAGAGGTGAGTAGATTGCTTAATTCTTTGAAAAATGTGCCCCATTAGGCTGAACCATCCAAACTCATTAGTTTGGGATGTAAATTGCCTTTCAAGATAGAGCTGTGTTGAATCAGTGTTTAGAAATTCCTCTTGGGTTTGTAATATTCAGTCTTGTGAAAAGAGATGCCATGCCTATAAAAATATTTTCAACTGTCTGGAAAGTGAATCCTAAAATATCAGAGCTAGAAGGAAAAGATGAACTTCCCCCAAAGTCCTCATGTGCTCTGGCTTGCGTGGGTTCTGCCCAGAACCTGGCCTATTCCCTCTTGTGTCAAGGTCCTTGATTCCTACCATACTGCATTCTTTTACCCATTGAAGATATTTCTCTCCTTCAGTTTGTGAGACAACATTCCCTTCAATTATATAAAGATAACTGAAAAGCACAAATCTTTATTGGCCTTCTCCCAGATTTCAAGATATCAGAGGAAAGATTGCAGCACTGTCACATCAAATTAAGTGTCCGATGAAAAGAGCTCCAGAGAATCTGAAATCCAAGGGCCCCTTCCTATCTTACTCTGGGAACTCCTATGGTTCAAATAAAGCTTAATGGGAGCAAACCTCAGAAATACCCACTTTTGCTCAGCACAGATTATATTGGGAGGCGATTTAGAGATTCCTGCCAGATAATGGCAAGGTTGTGAAGTTTGCTCAGGGATAGCATATGACTTGGAAAGTTCTTTTCTTTTTACCTTTCTTAACCAGTAGTCAAAGAAAAAGAATATTGTGTATTTTTAAGTATTTATTTAAGGATTTTTTTTTTTTTTTGGTTTAATATCTGTTGTAAAGATGGTGTGGAAAGTTCCCATAAATCCCTCACACAGTCTGCTCGATCATAACACCCTATATTACTGTGGGACATTTGTCACAACTAAAGAACCAGGGTCAGTCATCATTATCAACTGAAATTCATACTTCATTTGGATTTCACTGATTTTTCCCTAATGTCTTTTTTCTGTTCCAGAGAACCATGCAGAAAACCATATTACATTTAGTCACCAGGTCTCCTTAGACTCCTTGGATCTGTAATGATTCCTTCAGACTTCCTTTCTTTCCGATGATCTTGAGAGTTGTGGGGACTCCCCCTCAGAGATTCCATACTCCTTCGCTTTGTACTTGTCTTGTATCTTTTTCACAGTGAGATCAGGGTCATGGGTTTTAGAGGGGAAGACTACAAATGCTGTTCCCATCATCATTTCACTTTTTAAATACTATTTATTAATTTGAGAGAGATGGAGAGTGAGCATAAGCAGGGAGGGGGAGAGAGACAAGCTGACTGCACTGAGAACAGAGCTGACATAGAGCTTGGTCTTATGACCCTGAGGTCATGACCTGAGCTGAAATCAAGAGTCCGACACTCAGTGGATTGAGCCATCCAGGTGCCACTCCCATCATACCATTTCAAAGGTACATGCGATCAACATGTCTTACCACGAGTGATAACCTTGATCACATGGCTAAGACTCAACTAAATAAAAATGGCAAAACTTTTAAACCATGTATCAGAAATCACTTAAGTTGCCAATACTCCTCTCACTACACTTTCCAAGGGCACAGAAGACACATGGTTTGCAAAATATACCCAGTTCTTCTTCCTGCTAGCCCTTTGTTCGTGCTGCTTCCTCTGCCTAGAACTCACTGGCTTTCTGCCTTGGCTAATCCCTATTCATCCGTCCATATTCAGTCCTTCCTAGACTTACGTTACTTCTTCTGGGACCGTCATTGCCTATCTGGGCAGGACACCTCTACTGTTTGCTCCCCCAGTGCCCAGTTCTCACCCCTTGGCCTGCTGATTTATATGTGCTTACTGTTCTCCCACCTCCCTTTCTTCTGTGAGCTTCTGGAAGAACATGACCATGTATTATCGATTCTCATCCTTAGGGTATAATCATAAAAGGAAGTTGAGAAATGATCATTGAATAAATGAGTGAATGAATCAACCTGAGCCTTTCAACCTTGTCCAGCAGAAATCATCATTTTTAAAATGGTGAAACCAAGGCTTGGGGATACTAGGTAACTTCTTGAAGTTCACACAGCTAGTAAGGACTATGTCCTTCATGTCAACACTGGTGCTAAGATCTTAAGAATCCATCAGTTAATTGGTCATGTGCACAAATTCCTTAGTGGCTTCAGGCTGTTATTATGCTGTCTTGCCTCTTCTTCTAAGTTCAGCTGTTACCGTTTGGGTCTTGACTACAGTGCTCTAATTTAATGTATTTGATATTGAATCTTCATTGTGTGAGGTTCATGTTCTCTCCTCAAATTGGAGGCAGGGTGCTGAAGGGACTTCAAGGCTCCTTTCTTTGAAGGTGCGTTTAAGGGTGTGCCTGATGTTGGCAGACCAAATGTGACCATGTACATTATTTGCACTCTCGGTTCATCATGGTTTTTCTAGGTAAACAGCTGATAGTCCTAACTGTGATACAATCAAGGGCCCCAGTTCATAAAGATCACCAAATTCTGAGCTTATCCTTTGCTTTGTAGAGGGTGACACAGAGATCCAGATAGTGAATCACCTGCTGAAGTCTGCTAGACCAGATGGAGATGAGATGGTGTGCTGAACCCTCTCTCAGTGCCGTTTCAGTCCATCCCTCAGCCTGTACTAGAGTTGGCTGACCTCCAGAAAACTACATAGTCCATACATTCTCTCAGGAATATGGTAAAATCTTAGAGTTCCTGAATACAGAATGAATTATACCCAGGCCACATGTACAGCATTTCTCCCAAATCTTCTTTGTCCTCCTTTGCTCTTTCCTCTTCCCTTCCCCTCCCTCTGCTTGACAAGTGGGTTACAGTAAGAGAGAGGAAAAGTGGGCAGAATGCCAAACCAATTATAACATCTAAACTTAACCTATAGCTAAACAAACATATGCTAGATTTTCTAGATGAGATCCAATTTCAACGATTCTGCTCACTCTCCCTGAAGAATTTCTCACAATGCTAAATTCAAACTGGGAACCTCAGCACTCTCAGCAAAGGTAGGCATTCTTTGTGGCTGTGCCAGAGAAACTCCAGCTGACTGGCAACATGGATAAAGTTTTCCTTCTTGGCATTCTGCACCATTTTTGTTTTCTCATGCAAAGTCTCAGATCACCAATTCCCCTTAATCATTGGTTAAACATCCTATCCGCTGCCATGCACAGCTGCCAACCCAAGGACATCCCAGCTACAACAGCATTCATCAAACCAATGTGCTCCCCTACTCAGGTTTTTGTTTGTTTGTTTTTTCTTTTTCTTTCCTTTTTTTTTTTTTTTTTTTTTGGTATGGCCTCCAAGCTAAGAATGCTTTCTGCATTCTTGAATGGTTTGAAAATAAATCAAGAGAATAATAATATTTCTGAAGCGCATGAAATTCAAATTTCAATATCCATCAAGTTTTGAGTTTCACCATTTAAAAATTTGTAAAAAACGTGTTTTCTCTTTTTTCATCCGAGTACCTATGGAGTAGCTTCCATGTTGCCTCTTGGCCATAAAACTAAAATATTTATTATCTAGTTCTTTACATAAAAAGCTTGCCTCCTGTTCCAGAGAAAAACTGCCATGTCATGGTTAAAGGCTCAGGTCTTAGAATCAAGCTGATTGGGATGGAATTGCCCACCATGGGGCTTCAAAGCTGGGTGACTTTGGACAAGTTACATACCTCTTGCAAGTGTGTTCATTTATTAAATGGGGGGAAAATGGCACTTGGTCTGCAGGAATATCATGAGGATTAAATGGGAAGAAACCCAGAAGGCACTTAAGCATGGGCCTGGCACATGTGCCTGCTCAGGAAGTGTTAATTATTATTGGTGTCCACAGCATCATCCCTATTATCATTTATTATTAAAGTTATTTTTCTGAAGCTCAGTTCTGGAACTGAAGTGGGTCCTCTACCAAAACAGTGATTACCAGGAGAAGATGATAACAGGAAAACATGGAAAACTCCCTTTCAGGCTCCTCTGTCTAAGTTCTGATAACAAGGACGCCATATACTGGGCTCTCGTGAGATGTGGATCTAATTAGGTTTATTCACATTAGAGCACCTACAAGGCTTAACCTTCAAAAGGAGACTTTTTTTTTTTTATTAATAGAGTTACTTGCTTCACCAACTAAATCTTTAGTTGGTGAAATAAGTAGACGATGGAGAAGGGAAATCAGTCAGCGATGGTAGAAAAAGAATATCTATCTAACCTTTGTGCACAGGAACGAGTCTTTCCTTAGACTCTGTCATTGCCGGCTTGCATACTTCTCGATACCCCCATTTGGGATTGTTCAGTAACCCTGCCTCTGCTTCCTCCAGCCCAATATAGATCTATAGTACCTACACACACACTTAAATTTGTCTTCAGGAAAGCCAGATATATAAAAACAGTGTTGTATTATTTTGTTTTTAAATATTCATTTTCATTATAAATGTAATATTACCAGGGGCGCCTGGGTAGCTTAGTGGGCTGGGCGTCCAACTCTTGATTTCCACTCAGGTCATGACCTCAAGGTTGTGAGATCTAGGCCTACGTTGGGCTCTGTGCTGGGCATAAAGCCTGCCTACGATTCTCTCTTTGCCTCCCCCTCTACTTCTCTAAAAAACAAAACAAACAAACAAAACATAATATTAAAAATTTGACAAACAAGGAAATAAAAGAGAAAAAAGCCAGTATCTCACCTCAGATATCACTTTTCCTGAGCATATGCCTGCTCAGAGTTGTAATCGTTAGATAGTTATATTCACATCATTCAGTGAATTCACAGACTGCAGTTTTCACCTAGTTGGTGAAAATACTTTTGTATGTTATTATACAGTCTTCATACCACTGGTTATTTGTATGCAGGAAACAACTAACCCAAATGGCAATTCTGAGGGAATTAGAGAAAGACTGTCTTTTCTCCAAGCCAAGGCAGACCCACATCAAGTACACTGTTGGACAAGCAATGCAGATTTCAATCTTTACTGGTCTCCACTTGCCCTTGGTTGGATGTCCATGTACAATGAATGATCCAAAACACTATGCATGGCAGCCATGGCCAAATGTCTACCTGGTTACATCCCTAGCCTGGAGTCTTAGACTGTGAATCACAAGCTGCCAGTAGTGGGCCGGTCCTTGGAGCTGTCACTTCACCTATGTTTTGACACTGCCATCTGAGTTTCAGATCTTCTTAAAGTATGATAGGTGTAGGAATGCCAAAGATAGGTAGGAGAAATAATTATAAAATAACAAACAATAACAATGAAATAAAAACAACAAGCAGGACTCAGGAGTTAGATATCTAGGTTAAAATCCCTCTGCCCTACTAACAGTTGTACCACAAAAGTATAATAAGACATTCATTTGGTCTTTGTCCCCAGTTCCTGGCACAGAGCTTCTAAAATCCTTGGGGTTCCCTGAGTGATGGGAGTGGCTTTCATTATTCATAGCAAGCCCCTTTTGACTACACTTGAGTATATGCTAATGAGGTGTCACAGGGTAGGGGTCTTAGCTTCAGGATGGGAAAACCTAACCTGTGATCAGCAGGTAAGAACTTTCAGCCCCTCTATCCATCCACCCCACCCTAGCATTGAGGGAAGGAAAGGGCCTAGAGATTGAGTTATAAAAAACTCTTGAATAATGAAATTCGGAGAGCTTCTGGGTTGGGAAACACATTGATGTGCTCAGAAGGTAGCTCCCATATACCTCACCTTGTACGTCTCTTCCATCTGTTTGTTCCTGAGTTCTAGCCTTTGTATTAAACTGGTAAATGTAAACAGGTGTTTTTTGGACTTCTGTGAGATATATTAGTAAATTATAGAACCCGAGCAAGGGAGTCACGGGAACCTCCAAATCTGTAGAGAGCTGGCCAGGAGTGCGGGTAGCCTGGTCATTCCATCTACGGCTGGCATCTGAAGTAGGGCAGGCCTGTGGACTCTGTGCTAACTCTGGGCAGGTGGTATCAGAATTGCATCAACTTGCCAGATCCCCTGTTGGTGTGGAGAATAGGAAAACTGACATGGAAAAGTGGCACACATTTGGTGTCAGAAGTGGGGTCAGAAGATACCACACAACACCCTTCATTGACTGCCAGTGACAGTTCACAGAACAGGGGAAGAGATTTCCCTAGCATGGTCCAACCACCTCAGGCTCTCCAGTTCCCATTCTTTCCCAACATCCCACTGGTGGGTGTGGAGACACACTCATTAGACAAAACACTCCCAACGTATAGCCTCCCAGGACAAGTCTGGAGAAAGAATCTCTCCACCATAAGAACAAAGAAACTATTTTGGAAGTGCTGCATAATTTGAAAAGTTCATCTCTACCCATAGCATCTGTAAATCACATTATCCTGCAGAGTAGAGTTTAGTCCTTTTTATTTAATGACACACTCCCCCCTTTCCAAATCAGGTCTCTTGGAGCTTGCAGGGAAAAAGAACAGACCCCATGGCAAGAGCTGCTTCCTTCATTACTAGAAGAAAATCATTGCAATTGCTGCCCTAGCAAGGATTCAATTAAATTCTTAGCCAAAGGCCCTTGTTCTCTGTAGTTTCTATCTAGGGAAAGAAGGCAAGAGAAAGCTCTTGATCTGTCAGTGACTCTAGGTTTTGCTCTTAGCTTCATCAACATTTTATTCATATCTCTGTAATGGCACCCAATATTTCAGGATTTACCTTCTTGCTACCTGCCCCCCTCATCTCTGCCCACCCTATTAAACCAGAGGCACCTCAAAGACAGGGTTGACTCAGCTGGTGCAGCAGAGGCTAACAGAGTGTCTGGCTCACAGCGGGCAGCCAGTGAATAAGTGGATAACTCTGTGTGTTTCTGTGTGTATAAATAAGGCATGAACCAATAAATGAATAAATAGCTAATCCTACCTTTCAGGATTCTTGCCAACAAGAGAGGAAACTAGAAGAAACATGGAACACAGTTCTTAGTCTATGTCCGTGCTCAGGAAATGCTGTTTCCTGTAGTCGTTTTCCAAATACAAAAGCTCCAATTTTGCTTCTGTGGTTTATGATATCATCATTATTTATATATTGGCTTACTGTAGTAAGTGGACACTTTGAAGAAGTCCTCAGCTCAGTTTTTGTCTGTGCTTTTAGCTATTATATGGTTATTTTATCATGGTATTGCAGTGTATTCCTGGGAACAAATCTCTATTCTCATGTTATGAGCAAAAGGCCTCCTTGCCAAGGATGGTTAAGTGCTAAGTACAGCGTCTATTTGGGTTTACAACTGGGGTCCTTGAAAAAATTCAGGATATATAGAAAAAATACGCTTTAACCTAGAGGGGGAAAATATCCACATATTGTAGGAATTTAGGGAGAAAGTGGTATAAAACATCTTAATTTTAAATGATATATGAAAACCACCCAGCCATTAAAGGAAGAAAATGTTTTAACCTAACAGAGGGAAGAGGGGAGACCTGAAAATATTGTAACCGTTTATAGAAAAAAAAAAATTGCTAGGACTATCTTAATTCAAAAGCAGATACTAAAACTATGCAGCCATAACCAGTGTGTAAACACAAAGCCTTTCCAGGTATTACATTTGATCATTGAAAGAGAAAGTGTTTTCAAGGTCTGGTTTTCTATTTTATTCTGTTTAGCTGTGTGTATGTGTGTGGTTCCTTTTTTCTTTACTTAATGAGAACAAGCAAAAGGGAATAGGTTAAGAATTGTTAAGTCAAGTTACGTTCATTTTAGTCCATCAGAGCTTTGTTTGTTTGTTTGTTGCCCTGAGAATTGGGGGACCTAGTGAACATTCAAAATAAACTATAATGGGATTTTGTTTTTCTTACTCATGCCCAACTTCCTTAAAACCAAAACCACTCTGCCCATTGAGCTGTATCAAACTGAAGTTTGGCATCCATAAACCAAGCGACAGTTCTTTTAAAACCTTCAGAGTCATAACTATTCTCTTCCTTGGATAGAGCCATGGGACACCTAACTATAGTTACCATTTAATTTGTTTTCTCCTTCTTGGGGATGACAAACTTTTTTTGTGGCTAAGTTCCAATTAGGGAAGAATTAAGAGAAACCACTCCTCTCTGGATCCAAGCAGAATGCAAGGGGCCTCCTGGCTTGGGTCTTCTAAATGGGAGAGAAGCCAGATTATTTGTGTAGCTTAATTTATATCCATTACAATTACAATATGGTGAGTCTGATGCCCGTAATGATCACTTGGAAGCCAGCCACAGTTTCCCTCCGTCTGGCTCTGGCGGGGTGTTCCTTTCAAGAGCCATTCCTGCCCAGGCCTTCCTCTATTGTCCATAACTAAAAGCCTTTCCCATTCAGGCTGCAGCAAGCCCAATTCTGTACCCATGGCCAAAGAAGGAAAGGATCAGCACATAAATATATCTGACAAAGTCATCAGGGATTAGAAAACAGAATCGGGCAATAAACATGGTAATTAGATAATTTGAGACTTCAGCATGGGGTTCTTTGAAAATGCAATCTCAGAACTGGAGTCTGGAGCTGATTTTGGCACCATGAAGGAGAATTATGAGAGGGTGTACAATTTTTAATGACATTTATGTATTTTTCATTGGCAAATTAATAACTTTTCTGTCCATGCTAGGAAATTTTAATGATGCGGTTAGGAAAAAGACCCCCCCGCCCAACTCCATCTCAAGCTGCCCAGTTATAGAACTAGCAACCCCAGAGCAAACTCCCTCTTCCCTGGAAGCCAAAACGCAGTTTGGCTTGAGTATGTAACGAGCGCCTGTTGGATGCTTAAGAATTCAATTCAGGGGACGCCTGGGTGGCTCAGTTGGTTAAGCAGCTGCCTTCGGCTCAGGTCATGATCCCAGCGTCCTGGGATCGAGTCCCAAATCGGGCTCCTTGCTTGGCAGGGAGCCTGCTTCTCCCTCTGCCTCTGCCTGCCACTCTGTCTGCCTGTGCTTGCTCTCGCTTCTCTCTCTATGACAAATAAATAAAATAAAAAAATCTTTAAAAAAAAAAAAGAATTCAATTCAGCTGCTATTTAGAAAACAAAAAAAAAAAAAGTAGAAGGAAAGAGGGAAGGAAGGAAGGAAGGGAGGCAGGATGGGAGGGAGGGAGGGAGAAGAACGAAGCAACCATCTTTTTTCCCCCTCTAATTTAATAGCATGGACGTTTTAATTATGTTTTGCCATTTTGTGGAGGAAAGTTTTGGATATTTCACCAATCTGCAGGTTGTGCTTCAGTTTGGTGTGTTTCCTGTGAAGAAGCCTTGATGCATCCAGGAAGGCTTCCCTCTGTGTCTAGAAAAGGGAGAGTGAAGCTGGCTCACTATGACTTCCTTCAGAAGGTCACCTCTAAACACCTCAGACTGAGTCCTGAGCTCCTCCTGGGGCCCCTGCATCTCATCTCCCTCAGTACCCTGACAGGAACATGGTTGTATTGATGTCCCTGGTGTTCTGGTCTTTCCTTCTCTCCTAGCTTCTGAGCTCCTCCAAATAAAGGACTGTGTGCTATTCCCTCTGGGATTCCAAGTCCTTCCAGAGCTCCTGGCTCATAATGGCTGAGTTATGTATTGAATAAATGAAAGGGTAGGGCCCATAGGAATAAAAGTGTTCTCATAATTAAAAAAAAAAAATCTGTGTTGGAGAGATTCCGTGTTCTATTTTCCTGCTAAGGCTATTTGCTTAATTCCTTATAGCATCCTAAAATATAACCTTTGAGAGACCAAGATAAAAAAGAACCTTGGGCTAGTAGCTCTCAGCATGATCAATGATCAAAATCACACTCAGAATTTAAAATATCGATTTCCTAATGAAATTCCAAGATGGAGGTCTACAATACTGTTGCTTTATAGTAGTAGTAGTAGTAATAGTAGTAGTAGTAGTAGTAGCAGTAGTAGCAGTAGTAGTAGTAGTAGCAGCAGCAGCAGCAGCAAGATCTCCAGTTGATTCTGAAACATTGGAACCCCTACTTTTAAAATTAGAAGATCCAATCCTTCTAGTTGATGGATTAGGTCATTGATCAGAAAGGAGAGACTTGCCCAAGGTCAAGAGCAAATTAGTGGCGGAGGTAGGATGTGGACCTAGGTTTCCTGATTCTCAGCTCTTTTATCTCTTTCTTGCATTTTGAGAGCTTACAGGTTTACTGAGCACTTATTATTAACATGCCAGCACTCTGCTGGGTGTTGAAAATAAAAGACAAATAGTAATAAAGGTCCTTCATTAAACACTTAGTATATATGTGATACTACTGATTGAGATGCTTTATTATATAACACAACCCTGTAATGTAAGGAGTAGTATAATTTAGAGAATTTTGACTTAAACAGGTTACCTTGCTCAATAGCACTAGTTTTTATATAGTGGGCCCTGCTGTGGGAGAATTCAGTCTAACAACAGACCTCAGATAAGCACCTGCAGAACCAGTGCTACGTGGTAGAATGGGGTTTTTGCCTCTATCTTTTTTAGAGTTACTGACTTGGATAAAGTAACAAACTGAGGAGGAGATAGACTCTCTTCACCTAATTAGATATAGACTATAATAAGGTACAGAAGATGTGTCTACAGGACCCAGTCTTTGTAAAAGATCTTTGTGGCTTTTTTTCTCAATATCATCCTCCTGCAGACAACGCACTGTGAAGCCCAATGCTTCTCTTCCCTGCTTCTGTCCCCAAAACTGAAACTCCTGCTAAGCTTCTTACAGCTGCAGAAATGAACAGAGGAGGTTACCAACCTTGAAGAGTGGACTTTGAAGATAGGACCGGATGGGTGACAGGGTTAAAGGGCTCAGGGTGTTGATTTAGGAGGAAAGAAGATAAGCAGGAAAGGCCCCAAGGATCAGACTGTGCGGATGATGATGAAACTGGCCTGAACTGGCTTGGAAATCCTAGAACAAAAACCCCAAACTCCCAAAACAGAGCGCAGGGCCAAGGCAAACCGATCTACAAAAGCCACTCCAAAATGCCCTTCATTTTACAGATTCTCAGTCAATAGGAAAGTGAAATATATTATCCAGGACTTCCTGTGCTCTTAATGCCCCCCCATATTAATTAACATTTTGTAACACACTGTTCCACCCTGCTTTTCCATGATGGGGTGGAGCAGGGAGCAGAACAATGAGTGCATTCCAGAAGTTCTAAGGAGCCCACATAAAAGAGAAACTAGATCAGCCCGAGGCTAGGGGTAAGATAAAGAAAATTATCAGGGAAACCAAGACAATGCTGGGGGAGCCTTGCAAACAGAAAGAGCCGTTTAGAACACAATGCTTGGGGTCTCCTGTTCTGCAAACTTGAGGAAATGCAGATTTCTAGACCTTCTCTCTGAGACTCTAATGGGTTTAGAGGAGGGTTTGGGGGGGTTTTTTGGTTTGTTTTTTTAACTTAGTATACATAATTCAAATACAGGAAGTCCCTGATCTTGGGCAGGAAACACTTTACATCTTTATTTCCACCAACCTTTAAGTGAAGTTGAGCATTTTGAAAGCCGGCAACAAACTAGGGAAGCAGAGTATCTGTGATGCCACCAACAGAAACCACAAATTATTTAAAGTCGGTAGATATCTCAAAATCATGTTGATGCGGAAACAACGGAAGTTACTGAACCTGATGCTAAATCTTATTGAATGTGTTAATAAATAAATGTATCTTACTACATCAGAAAATTGATATACAGTTCTAGAGATACTAAACTATATAATTATTTTCCCTTGTGATTCTATGTATTTAATTGCCTGCATTGCTGTGAGAAGGGAGTCCAAGGCCCAAGAGGTCTGTAGCAGGAAACGTGCCACTGCTTCTTATAGAGTAAGTTCAAGAAATCTCCATTTTTAATATGCAAACCTGATATTCTGATGCTAGCCGTCTAGGGACCAAACTTAGAAAGATGCTGGTGGAGGTTATATGTGTGTGTATGCGTGTGAGTGTGTGTATGTATGTATGTGAGTATGTGTGTGTGAGTGTGTGTATGTATGTTTGTGAGTATGTGTGTCTGTGTGTGTGTCATGTGTTGGTATAAGTTTGGGAGGGTGGAGGGGTGGGTGGATGTGTATGCGTGTGTGCATGTAAGTGTGCATGAACGTGTGTGTGTGCGTGTGTGCGTATTTCTAATGCAGAGGAATCTGGGTGAAATGGAGTGTTGCAGAACAACAGAGCATGAAAATGAGACAAGAAAGTCAGCCAGGCCTAATATGCAAGTCTTCCCAGGAAAGTTCGTTAAGCAGAGCGCAAGGAATGTCACACTCTCAAACTTAAACGTGAAGTCGTAAACGAGTAATGCATACCACTTAGCCACCCAACTGTGATTTATTCTTCCCTCCCCACAGTCACCGTTAAATCACAGAAGCAAAGCTAGAAGGCTTTATGACAACAGTGGATTTATGTATACACTATGTCTCTTATTAGCCTGAAATCCGGGCCAAGAACAGGAATGAAAACAAATGAGCTGTGAGACAAAAGGAAACAGGAAATGCCAAGAAACCAGGGCTCCACTGGTAACAAAGGTGGGGACCTGCGGGCTCCAAGATCTTTCTGGCAGACTGATCTCCTCTTGGCTGCTGTCCACAGAAAGAAGAGGCTGCAGCCACAAAGGGAGAGGCTATGCGTGCTGCCCACCACCTTCCTTCAAGTGTTTTATCCGACTTCTCCATGTTTAATTATACGCCACATCCACGTGTGGGTTCAACAGGAACAAAGAACTAAACTCAGTATATACTCCCTGCCAGCCAGGTAATTGACACGCTTGATTTCATAGGACTTTGAAGAAGCTCCTCTGGGCCCCATTTGCCTGTTAAATGTGGCTCAGATGGGCAAAGATAGTGTTTAGCAAGTGAAAGTGCTACTCCCATGATCAACCCTTCCTACTTTTACAATTCCACGCTGCTTCCCTAAAGTGTGCGAAGGAATTTCTGCAGTTAGGTGGGGAGAGCAATTACGTACTGTTTTTCTTTAAAAACAAAATCAAGTTAAAGACGGGGGCATGCACTCACTCATCTCTTCCTCTGGACCCAAACGCGGTCCAAAGAGAGTAAAGGGATAATTCTAAGGACAAAGGCTCAAAGACAAAAAAACAAAACAAAACAAACAACAACAACAAAAAAAAACAGGACATAATAGCAGCGAAATCTGAGAAGTCATGATACACACAGGGGATTGATATGACAGTGAACAAAAAGGGCAGATCCAAAGCCTGCAGTGGGAAAGCTGGTTGTATGGCTGGTTTATGCCACGTGTGTCAGAAGCAGAAACTGGTGGAACTGTGTACCTTTGCGTATAGGGACACTGAGGGTGCACAGCTAAAGGGTTCTCTTTAAATAGGTTTAAGAAGCTGTTAAACCCCACATTGATTTCTCTGTGAATCACAGCCAAGAGTCAGTTGCTTTACTGCAGCAAAAAAGCCTGGAGGTTTATTTTTTGGAAGAGCACAGCCAACCAGCCTTCCCTCTCTGTGACCACCCATACATATTAAGGTGAATTAGGGTTGGATTTCCACATCCTCTCTCTTCTCTGTTGTGTACTGGACTCCCCGTCTCCTGAAAACCTGCTGAATCTGGAAGATGGTGATAGATGACCCAGGCCCTTGCAATGAAAGGATGGTCTCAAAAACGCAGAGAAGACACGCTAGGGATTGAGAAGGCAGGGTAGCCAGGAAGAAGCATAAATTTCCCCACCATCAGTCTACAGAAATGCTGACACTAAAAGTTGTGGGAGAGAATTTTGCAGTGAGTGTCTGTATGATGCCAGATACCACAGACAGTTGTAAAAAATGTCCAAGTTTCCCCTGAAATTTCCTGGCAGGACAACTGGACTGGGCTTTACACTTAGAGGTGCACTAAGTATAGTAAATGTCATAATTGGACAGAGCCTTAGTACCGGGGGACATGATTCTGCCTTCCCCTCGTTTGCAGGGAGAGGAAAGAGCATAAGGAAGACCAGCATTCAGGGAGGACCAACATTTATTGATTCACTGCAATAATTTGCTGTGTGCTTCCCCTAAAACAGCAAGAAAGAAAAAAGCTAAAAGCCCACAGCCACTGGGAGTTGCTCGCAACAGCAGAGAAGAAATTCTTTCCTGGCCTTTCTCTCCTTCTATAGGGGATGGGAGAGGGTTTTTTTTTTTTTTTTTTTTTTTTAAGTTTTTTCAAAGTTTCTGCTTTGCTAAAAGTAAGGATATGGGATGAATAGCTCACTAACTTAGGAAAACATTCAAATGCCCTTTTTGATTAGGAAAGATAAGACTCAGCTCTGATCTACAAGAAGGAGGTTGACACCAAGCAGAGATAAAACTCCCTGGAAAATAAAGGGAGTTTTCAACCCACCCCAATCCTCCAACCCACACCCCAGGAGACCTTAGGGTGGAAGAGATAGGAGCACAGGGCTGAAGGGAGGGACCAATGCCCAGATGATGTTGCTAGGCTGAGACCTAAGGAGAATGAGGCTGGAAATGTTCCATGGCTGGAGCTGGCCCGGGAAGTGTAGGGAGAATGATGTTAGATACACACTCTAAGGGGTGCCTCTTGTTCTTTACAGGAATCACTTGACATTGTTTTTAAAAATCAAGTCATTAAAGACAAGAATGGCTTTACTAGGAAGTCTTTTGGAGGACTGTGAGAATCTTCAGATATCTTGGGAGCATGTTGGACTTCTCTCAGTCATGTAGAATGGGGACTTGAGTTGGTTTATTGAGGTCATCAAGGAAAGTGTGACATGATAGAAATGATAGAAGGCAGAGGAACACAGGGATATTAAAATATTGTCTCTCTCTTTTTTTTTTTTTAAAGATTTTATTTATTTATTTGACAGACAGAGATCGCAAGTAGGCAGAGAGGCAGGCAGAGAGAGAGCTGGGGAAACAGGTTCGCTGCTGAGCAGAGAGCCTGATGTGGGGCTTGCTTGATCCCAGGACCCTGGGATCATGACCTGAGCTGAAGGCAGAGGCTTTAACCCACTAAGCCACCCAGGCGCCCCAAAATATTGTCTCTTATAATCATTAGGAAGATAGGAAGTGATTATTATGCTTTGGTTTTGTTGTTTTGTTTGTTTCTGACCTCAGAGTCCCTCTTTGCTACTTGAGTTGTAGAGAATGTCCTCAGGTCACTTCTCAGAGTGTACAGTGGCACAGAAGGGAGTCAAAATATCTGGATCCTCTCCTCTGAAGAACTCCCCAGGGCCTTCACGTAGAGGGCAAGTTTGGCTCAAAAGGGTTATCTATTTCACTGAAGATTAGGGAGTTTCATGGCTCATAAACTCTTGAGTTGTTAGTAATTTCTGGAAGAAGTTTGAAGATCAGTAAGACATGGTGAGCAAAATGCAGAACAAGGAGCTGGAAACTACATAAGAAAATTGTGTGTTCTTGTCACAAGAATGGAGTAAGCCAAGAACACATAATCAGATTAAAGAGAGATGAAGTCTCCGTAAAGACTGTGTATGCATCTTTTCTGGTTACCTTGGTAACTCCTCTTTGGGGATCATGATATTATAAGAAGGAAAAAAAAAAAAATTAAAGTTATACATGTGACCTAGCAAGAGCTTCCTAGAGGAAGGTCTGGGGGTGAAAGAACTGAGTTGGGCACAGTTTGGCTAAGGGGAAAATCTTGGGTGTTGTAGACCACTGTGCCCTCTGCATAGTCAGGTTAAATAATAAGCTAAATGTTTGTGGAAACACAGTGCTTCTCCTGCCACACTTCAGGCCCCCTGGCCTGTGGGAGGCACTTTGCAAACCCTGAGCAGGGATGGTAGAAACCCAGGCTCAGATGGCTGTACCTCCCTTTATTATCTGCACAGCAGAAGGGGTGTGTGGAAGTCTGAGCCAACATCCTTTCATCTCTAAAAGGAAGGTGGGGATGTCCCCAGCCCCAATCTCAGAGGGGTTTAGGAGGATTAAGTGAGTTAATATACAGAAAGCATTTTGAACAATGCTTGGTGTGTAGTAAGTTTTCTTAATAAGTGAGCTGTTAATATTTTAGGTGTTCATAGTATCTAACAGACAAAGTTGGAGTAGAACCCAGAGTCAGCAATTCAGTGTCTATCTGAGCATGATATCTAGGATGGCAAAGAGCAGAAAGATAGGAAAGTGTTGGTTTGGGGCCAAGTCAAGTCCAAAATGCAGAGCTGCTGGGTCAGAGTCCCTGGCTCCCAGAGAAGACACAGTGCTTACACCAAGGACAATGGTTCTTTGAGGGTGAGCTGGGCCACTTCCCAGGGCTATACTCTGTGACAAGGACCCCAAACCCCAATGGGCTTGAACCTCAGGCCCAATTTCTTCGCTAACCAGTTTGTTCAGCTCAGTCCCAGAGAAAAAGCTGTTCTCAAGTGTAAGTCAGATTCAGGAGGAACTGGTTCCAGCATCCATGCCCCCGCAGATGTGCAAACGCTCGGCACCTTCTCATCTTCTGACCCAGTTGTCCGGGCCAGCCCACTAGTCTCCGTGCAACCACCCTCTTGATGTTGGGTTGAATTGGGTCCTCCAAAAAGATATGTTGGAGTCCTCACCCTTGTGCCTGCGAATGCAACCTTACTTAGAAATAGGGTCTTTGCGGATGTAATCAAGTTAAAATGAAGCCATGCTGGACTAAGGTGGGATCTAATCCAGCGGCTGCATCCTTACAAGAAAAGAGAAATTGAAGTTCAGTTACGGAGGGAATGTCATGTGACGGGCAGAGGCAGAGGTTAGAGTTGATGTCTCAACAAACCAAGGAACACCAAGGATTGCCGGCAACTACCAGAAGCTAGAAAGAAGCAGGGGAGGATTTTTTCTCTGGAGCACTGAGAGAAAGCATGGCCCCTGCTGGTACCTTGATTTCCAATGTCTAGCTCCAGAACTATGAGAGAACAGATGTTTGCTGTCTTTAGCCACCAAGTTTATAGAATTTGGTTGCAGTAGCCCTAGAAAGATAACACAAAAATGAACTTTGTGGCCCCACTGCCTTTGCCTACTTTTGAGTGGGTCGTGTTCCCTTTTGCCTTCCCAGTACCTTTTTCTAATTTGGAGTCTTTGGAGAACATATTGGGGAAGGCATCAGTCCTTTCTTACAGAATATCATCTGGGTCCCTTAGGCAAAGGGAGGCACCACTCTCCAGGGTTCTGCATTACCACAAGCATCAGCTGGAAGCAGTCCACAGGGAATAGAATTAAGTAGAAATCCAATTTTGGATTCACTAGCTCTGGGTAGGGCCATCTGACGCCTAACATGGCCTAAAGATCAGTATGAAGGCGACACTGCAATCTTGCCTGGCCTAAGCACAAGGTAAGTGGTTTGGGCTGCTTCATTTGGAAGAGAAAAAAAATAAGTTAATCTCCAGAGAGTCTCTCCAATTTATTCCCAACTTAAGGATTAAAGAACTGAGACTCAGGAAGGTAAACCAATGTGTAATAGTAGAAAATAAAATTGAATGCATCCGTAAGCATGTCCCCTTTCTGTAATCATAATAAATGTCCTAAGAAAAATACGCCAAATAGAAAAAGTTATGGCGTAGAATCAAAAGACCAGGGTCACTTAAACGTTCTTCACAATTTTTGTTGTTTCCATGTGCGTATTGCAAGGAAGGGTGTGACTTGTGTGAAACAATAGCAGGGATTTTTTTTTTTTTTTAAGATTTTATTTATTTATTTGAGAGGGAGGGAGAAAGCATGAGCCGGGGGAGGGGCCAAGGAAGAGAGTCAAGCAGATTCCCTCCTGGGCAGGGAGTCTGACATGGGGCTCAGTCCCAGGACCCTGAGATCATGACCTGAGCCAAAGGCAGATGCTTCACTGAGCCACCCAGCCACCCCTGGAACAATGGCAGGAATTAACCAAAGCTGATACTCAGAAAACACTACAGCAAGAAAGGGACAGATCTGAGAGAGCTGAGGAGAAGGAAAGAATGGAAAAAGAAAAGAATAGTTTTAAAGAAAAAAAGGGAAAAGAAATAGAACAAAGTCTCTCCCTAACGCAGATGTACCAGCTCTGAGTTAATGCACCAGCCGGGAACAGTTGGAAAAAGCCAGTTCAAACTGGAAAACCCCTCAGCAATGTGTGGGACTGAGCCAAACCCCAATGCCATGGATTACATTTCTGGCTATCGGACACACATTGATTTAATAACAGACTTCCAGAAGAGGTGGGGAACTGGGCAACCAACCTTTCATTAGCTGTGCACATCGATGTTGTGGTTTCTCAGAGGCAATAATTACAAGCCTTCATCTTCTGAGTTTGGAGACCATTGACAATAGATACCAGTGTCATTTAGGAAATAAAACATCAACTTCATCATGGATGAAACTGGTTTGGAGAACTACAGCTTGGATCTGCTGCCAAGAGGAGGTATTGAACATTTTCCAAGTCTAGACCACCACCCTATCTTGGGAGTTTGCAAAGCAGTAGGCCTGCAGGGGAACCTTTAGCGGTAACAGAAAAAGGCACCCCTTCTGATGAGAGCGGCTTCTTGGGTACATGGCCTGGTACACAGAGTGAGGGCTATCTCTCAGACCCCACTGGTCGTCATGGCTGGCCAGGTGCTTTTGTGAGTATACTAATGGCTCAATTCCTTGCAGCTGCTCTGCCAAGTAAGCACTCACTCTTCAGTCTGCAGAACAGAGAAACTCAGCCTGGCTCCAACCTACCGATCCTAACAGAGCACCAGGGAAACCCTGGACCTCTGAATCTGTCTCCAGAAAAGGCCTGGATCTAGGTGTCCTGACTTCATTGGAGATGAAGCAAACAAAGGAAACATCGTGCTCCTTAAGCAGGACAAGTGGCCTGAGAAGGTGAAGACAAACAGACCACACAGACTCTGTAATGGGCCATCAAGGTCAAAGGACACCAACTAATGCAGAAGTTTAAAAAGTTTTGACTGAGACCCACAATAAGAGCTATGTTTTAATTGGTGGGAATGCAAACTGGTGCAACCACCGTGGAGAACAGTAGGGAGGTTCCTCAAAAAATTAAAAATAGGGGTGCCTGGGTGGCTCAGTGGGTTAAATCCTCTGCCTTCAGCTCAGGTCATGATCCCAGGGTCCTGGGATCGAGCCCCGCATCGGGCTCTCTGCTCCACGGAGAGCCTGCTTCCCCCTTCCTCTCTCTGCCTGCCTATCTGCCTACTTGTGATCTCTCTCTGTCAAATAAATAAATAAAATCTAAAAAAAAAAAAAAAAAAAAAAAGAAAATAAAATAAAACCAGTTACTTTAAAAAAAAAGATTAAAAATAGAATTTCAATATGATGCAGTAATTCTACTACTGGCTTTTTAACCAAAGAATATAAAAACACTAATTGAAAGAGATATATACACCTCCCCTTCTCCTTAAAGAAAGGCAGACTGCAACCTGCAGCTCCTTATTTGCATATGGGTGGAGGCTTGGAAGCTGGACTACTAAGTTCTCCTACAGGTGCACCCTGAGAGTTGTCTGGAGGTTCTAGCAGGGGAACACAGCCACTCCTATCCCCTTGCCTGAAGAACAATCCTCCTCTAATGGGGAAAGTCGTCTTCCTCGACTGAGCAAGTGGGTAGCTTCCAAAGGGAAGCACAAGGAGTGATGAAGGAAGAGGGACACCAGCCTAGTCAGTCAGATCAGTCAAACTGATACTAGTGACCAATGGAGTGACCAATGTCACTGCCAGATCACCCTCACATCTTATGCACCCCTAAGTTTATAGCAGCGTTACCTACAATAGACAAATTATGGAAGCAGCCCAAGTGTTCACTGACAGAGGAATGGATAAAGAAGACGCTGTATACATATAAAATGGAATATTACCCAGCCATAAAAAAAGAATGAAATCTTGTCATTTGCAACAACATGGAGAGAACTAGCCAAGTATAATGCTCAGCAGAATAAGTCATAGAAAAACAAATACCATATTATTTCACTCATGTGGAATTTTAGAAACAAAGCAAAGGAGCAAAGGAAAACAAAAACAAAAACAAAAAAAGAGAGAGAGCTAGACAAAGAAACAGACTCTTCGCTATAGAGAACAAACTGATGGTTACAAGAGGGGAGGTGGGTGGGGGAGATGGAGAAATAGGTACTAGGGATTAAGGAGGTCACTTGCTATCATGAGCACTGGCTGATGTGTGGAATTACTGAATCACTAAATTGTCCACCTGAAACTAATATTACTCTGCATGTTACTAACTAGAATTATAATACAATAAATTAATAAATAAATACATAAAGATATGTTTTATATCATGATCCACCACATGTGTGCACATACACCCAAACAGAACTAAATCTTTCAGTAACTATATTTACAACATTCTCCATATTTATGTGGTGCAAATCTCAACCTTTATTGATTTCAACCTTTAATCAGCCACAACTCCGGTTTGAAAAGTTCTGACCTAGTGGAAGAGAAGCTCCTACTCCATCATTCAAATAAATACTTCTTCCTTCCTTATGAAGGATTCAGTGAGGCAGGGTGGGGGGAAAAGCCGGCATTCCCTTCCTAATACTTCATAACTCATCACCTTCTGGAACATTCTAGGGGCCCCGGAAATGTGGGCAGGAAAAGACAGTCGGAGCCTGTCCTCAGTGGTGAATGACAATTTCAGAAATACCAAATGGTTCAGTTGTTTCTTTTAATTAAAGAAACATGTTTTGTTTTGTTTTTTTCTTGAACTGTGACTTGAATCAAAAGTGTTTTTTTGTTTTGTTTTGTTTTGTTTTTTTGGTTTGTTTTTTCTACAAATATGCCTCCTGGATGGTATTAAAGTGTGACCAAATCAATGCATTATCTGGTGATTCAACTGGAACAAACCAAAACAACAAAACATCCTCCAAGCTGAACCAATATTTTTTTTCTCCCCCCTTCAAGCCTCAATGGATCCTGAGATTTAAGGTTTCTGAAGTGTTGATCCCAGAAGCAGGAGGGCCCAGGACTTCATGCCGTTCTGTCCCCCACTTGTAGCCTGTATCCCTGTTGTTCTCAGTTACTCTCAGCTCCCGTGCAGATCCTCAAATGCTTCCTCCTCCAAGCCTTGGCCCACATGGCTCCTTCTGTTAGACTGTCCTTCCATCTACCCTCGCCTCCCTGTCTGCTTACCCCTCCTACTCATCTCTCAAAGTTCAACTTCACGATCAATTCACTCACTACTTCATTTTTTCAATAAACTTTGGTTGAAGATTCATCATATGCTAGGATCCATCCTGGTTTCTTGGGGAATCTGAAAGTGAACAACGGATGGACTTTTTGACACAATGAATGACGTTCATCAAGTGCAACAGGCACTTATAAAACAGCATGGTGAGCGTAACGGTCCGAGCCAGCATACAGGGTGTTATTGGACCACAGAGCTGGGTTCCGTAACTCAATGTAATGGGCCATGTAAAGCTCCCTGGAGGAGCTCATGCTTGACCCAGCTGAAGATGTGCAGAGGGTGGGGATTCTAGGGGTCAGCAATAAAGGAATTCAATATCATTATTCCCAATTTACTGATGAAGAAACAAAGGCACAGAATGGTTAAGTGCATTTCCCAAAGAGCAGAGTTAACAATTAACAGAGCTGATACTTGATCTCACTGCATACTGACTCCAAGGCAGGCCTCTAAATCATTAACTTGCATCATCTTCCATTTGCCATAGGAATTCAGACAAGGAGGCGATACCAGTGGACAAATAGGAGAAAGAAACTTGGCGGGGTAGGCATTGCTGTTAGATCCATGGTAAGGCCAAGTAGTAAGCCCAGAGAGGATGACAGAGGGGGTGGGGCTTGGGATAGGGGTTAGGGACAAACCCTCATGCACAGGTACTGTAACAGGTACTGAGGATTAAGTCCTTGTAGAGAATCTATATCAAAGCTACACGTTGGCTGAACACTAGTCATTTCAAAGCCAAACCAAAATAGGTATAAATCCACTCTATGATAATTACTGAAAAGTGTCCTTGGACAATGCATTTTTACTTTCTAAGCCTCCCTTTGTGTGTCTGTACAATGGAGATAGCATTGTGTCTACCTTAGGGGCTGTGATAAAGATTCTATTATGTGTATAAAGCACCAAACATAGTTCCTGGGGCACAGCATGTCCTGATTCACATTACTTCTGCTTCCCCTTTTCCCTTCCTTGTTGAGAATGGATGCCTAGGTCCTTTTACTTCCTGTGCCACAGAGCAAGAAGCAGCCTAAAACCCAACCTCATCCTGGTACAACTGAGTCCCTGGCTGCATCTCTGCCAGGGAGTGGCAGGGAGCAGAGTCCCAGAGCTTATTAGAGTGGAAATGGGGAGAACAGGATCCGTCTTTAAGATCTGTCCAAGGAAGCCTGGAACCACCCATCCCCTGCAGGAAGGAACTGCTAATTGTGTCATTAATAATACTTAGCATTCTCCCCGTGCTTTTCCAAGCTAATTAATTCTGTTCCAAATCCTGGAAAACAAATGACTGGGTGTGTTGGAGACAAGTTTCTGTTTCTGAGATAGAAGGGTGGAGAAGCTTTGTCCTCCCTAATGACTGGGGGAAGGGAAAAACTGCTTCACCACTTCCTGGGGTCACGTCATTCAGAATGTGCAGAGAGCATCGAGTCCTGCTGGGACTTACCTTCCACCTGAAGACCTTCTTCAAATAGGAATAACTACCCAAGGGAACAAAGATACAAGGCTCACCCTGCCCTAGGACATTGCCCAGAAGTGGCAGGTGTTGTAAAGTTGGCACCATGGTCTGTAGGTGAAAATTTATCCTTCTGTTTCCCCAGAACGCAGGGTAGAGCTCATGCACCAGAGGACAGGGTATGTAGTTAGCTGGTCAACTCTGCTGCCCTTCAACTCAGTGGAGACGAACTTTACAGACCAGAATCTGGGGGTACCAAGAATATGACTCAGTTTCCTCCCTTAACAGACACGCGCAGTCAAGCACGAGAGACAGAAGTAGCAGGTAAACAGAGAGAGAACTACAATAAGAGAAAGAATGACTCTGATAGGAGGAGCACCAAGAACCTGGGGCAGTCTGAGAGGAGCAGAGCGGGGTCCTAGAGGAGAACATGTGTGAGCTGTTTGGGAGGTGGATTAAGAGACAACAAAACAAAGAAATGGAGAGGTTGGTCGAATGAGGACTGGCTGTGCTGGGGCTTAGCGTCAAGAGGAAGCAAAGCATATTTGGGAACGTGAACATAGTCCCATGCACTGTGGGGCTGGGGGATTGGATTCGGATAGTGACTTTGTCCTCACAGAGCAAAGAGAGGCTAGTGAGAAGACACACAGATGTAGAGGCATGCATAGTACATGCAGAGGGGCTCTGGTGAAGGAGAAGGGATGGAAGGAAGTAGACATTACTTTCACCTTTCAGCGAAGGATCAGATCAGTGACAGATGAACAGGGGAGGGTCTTGGCTTGAAGCAAGAGGAAGAATTTCTCGGGCATGAACTTTTGCCAGAAGCTCCTATCCCACAAGATTCTGATTCAGGAGGTCTGGTTGGGGCCCAAGAACCTAGACTTCTAGGTTACACAGATATGGAACATCTACAGGTCTTCCTTGGGAGGTGTGGGAGAGAGGTCTTAGTGCTCAGGCTGGCCTCATGGGTGTCCTGACTCTGGTCTGTGCTATTTGCAAGAAATCCCAGAAGGAGCAGCATCCACTGTGAGATGGGTATGGTGCTGCAGGGGAAACTTCTATGCCTTCTTACCGTGTTCTCCCTTTTCAAATCCAGAAAAGCTCCTGAAACATAACTTTTCAGACTCTGTCCATTGTAGCAAGGTCTTTGAGAGAAGGGATGCATCTCAGTTGAAGGTACATCTCAGCTCCTAGCACAGAGCCGGCCCAGGTAGACACCACATGCTTGTTTCATAAATGGAACTGATCTCCATTTCTTTTCTGAGAAATGCCCAAATGGTAACAGGCATTGTGGTAATTTGTATGGGTAAACCCTGCTTAGGTGAGTCCCTATCCTAATTTCTCTCTTCAGAACAGGAATCTGGTCTCTAAGTTATTCTTGCACCACAGTTGGCACAGGGACCAATGATTTCACATGCGTGTGGGGTTATATTGCCCGTGTGGCCACTGCAAGGTGCAAAGGACGTAAGAAAACTCAGAAGTGTGACTTTGCTAGTTACTAGCTATAGAACTCTGGGAAAGTGAACTCTAATCTCCATATTGTAATTTCCTTTTTTAAAAAAAGAAGGAATTAAACACTGTATTCATTGGTTCATTCACTCAATAAATAATAATCAAGAACATAGACAAAGATGCCTGTGCACTATCCTGGCTGCAGGCAGTAAATGGTCAATGGGACACACTCCACCCTTGCCCCTCCCACCCCATCCTGATGACATAATGATGGATGATACAGTCATCCCCTCTCCCTTCAATCACCCATACTCAGAGTTCAAAAGCATCCTCCTTCTTTATCCTCCTACCAATCACTCTGCCTAGATAATTCTATTCCCTAAATAACCCTATAATCAATTCCCCCTTATTCATCCCCATCATGGTACAGATATTCCAACCATCTCCTAAGTGGTACCTGCCTTTCTTGGGACCCAGGGATGCTCTTCCTTTTCCCTGGCCCCCACCTGCGCTTTCTCAAATGTAGATCTGATTCTGTTACTATTCTGTTTATTTGCCCTCCTTGACTCCCTGAAGTCACTGGGTAATAGTGGTAACTGTTCTAAAGGGCTTTGCACACTGGAACACATTAACTCCCAGCAACTGCACAAAGTAGTTTCCATCCTTGTCCCCATTTATGCCAGTCCTTTGTTCAGTGTCCGCTCCATTCCCATCCTCTCGGGTTCTCCTGGATACTGCAGAGGGTGTGGAACCCTGCAAAGGACAGTTAGTTCCCATGCTCCCAGGTCAGCAGCCCTCTGGTGGGGCTCTGCCAGTGGGAGGCACTGGGGAGAGACTTTAAAGCTAGAGGAAGGGACAAGCTTGTCAGTGCCTTGTTGTGCTTGCTCCAGGCTAGCTGCAGCGCCTGCTTCCCCACAGTGATCCCGGTCTTGGTGGGTGAGCAGCTTATGGTCTGCACAGCTGTAGGGTCAGCCAGGTGGCGGCGGCAGTGGCAGCAACGGCGCCTCTAGCAGATACGGCCCCTCATGCAGTCTGGGCTCCTCCGCAGAGCCCGATAAGCACCTCCTAACCTCTTCACATTCTTTCCCCCCATCTAGTTTCCATCTCTTCCCAAAGATTCTAAGTACTGACCTGCATGGACTCCCCCACTGCTAGACATATCTGCAGTGAGCTCTATTTTCTTGACGGCATGTTGATGGAAACACCACTTAACACATGAGAAACTGACGCACAGTGGGGTCAAGTAACTTGTCTCACGTTCAACAGCGAGGGGATACCAGAAAGCGCAGGTAAAGGCGGAAAACAACAACAACAACAAACCCCAGACGCTACATTAAGTCAAAGTTCCTTAAACATTCAAAGCCCTTCCTCACGGTTTCCTTCTCTGTACCCACACCTCAGTGAAGTCTAGTTGGAGAGTGACACCTGGTAGGGGGTTGTGTTCTGTTCTTGTTTTTGTTGCTGAATAAATGAATGAATGAATGCCAAATGCACCAGACTTGTGTGAAACCCCAGTAGGATCTGTGACGGTAGCAGATGTCTGACAGATCAGTGAGGAAGCGTGTGATAAACAAATGAGTGAACTCGAACCACGCTAGGCGACCAGAGAAGCCTTCCGCTACCTCTATGTTCCTTCCAGCCTCTGTATCAGAGCGCGCCACCTCCAAGACACTGAACAGTTGCATTCCTTACACAGAGCCAGCGTACAATAAATACACATTTGTTAAATGGATGGATGAATCAATCAAGCAACAAAGTGATCAATCAAAGCCACGGCTCAATGCTGTTTGGAATTCTAGTTTATCAACATATAAAATTTTCCGGGAACATGGCACAAAAACCAGCATTACAATTTCCTAAAAACAAAAATCTTCAATGTAGCAGCCCACAAATAATTAGATGTTAATGTTTGTAACTTGAAAAAAAAAAAAAAAGCCACCGTTAATCTTGGGGGATATCCTGTATGAAAAAGGAAAAAACAATGAGTCATGGATTCTAACCTCCTATTTATAATCTGGGTCCACAAATGATCTGTTGCTAAAGGAGAAGAAAGCCATTAATCTCCCAACTCAGGGAGTAATTTTATATTTTGAATAAAAACAAAATAAACAGCATTAAGGAGGGAAATAAATCAGATACGCAGTAATTAGTTTGAAAGAGCTGGATTTTCCTGCCTAACACTCTCTTTGGAACTTAAGCCTCATTCATCAAAGTGAAAGTGTATCTGATGACACAGAGATTTTCCATTCCCCTTTCAGACAAAATTAGTCAGTTGATCTGAATAGTAAATTGACAGAACCCAGAAGGGAGGGCAGGAGTGACGGGCCATCGCAGAGGTGGGATCTGATACTTAATAACATTGGGTAAAGCCCAGACTCCTGCACTTTTAACCTCCTACCATCTTTTTATTCATTAAGTTGTTAGTTTTCTATCTGTGAATTTTAAACGACCGATAATTTTCAAAAATAGAATCTAAAATGCAGCTTATTCATTTTCTAACTCGGTGTCCTTATATACAAATGTAGAAAGCCCAGCCCAGTGACAGTAACTGACTTGCTTTAGTTTGTGCAGCAAAATCAGTGGAAACTCCAGAACCCACATCCTCGAAGCCCTTTCTCACAAAGCTCAATAAAGACAAAGGCTCCAACAGTCATAAAGGGGCTCCTGGCTTCAGGCAAGAACTTTGATTTTTTGCACCACTTTCTGGATGGAAGCTCCATTTGTGCTAAATTGTGGAGAAGGTCTACTTCCCTTTCAGCCTCCACTTTCTGTAAGCTCCCTCATCTATTTTTCTTTCCAATCAAAAACCTTTCTCCAGATTCCTCTATCACTCATTGGTACCTTATCTGAATTCTAGTTATTATATCCTCCCTCCCTATTATTTTCCAATGTCCTGCTAGAAGAATTTTTTCAACAGCAGTTTGGTAATGAATTCATTTGAAGCACAAACATAATAAGTCTCTCCATGTATATTTACTAATCCTTGCATAGGATTTTCTAAAATATTGTGAATAGAGCTCTGTGTATATCATGTTCCTTTCATCTCCCACAATTCTGGCTATCTGGTTTGGGTCTATATAGGATATAATGATCATATCACTGGAATGAGCAGGGAGATGTTGAAAGAGTAAGGATCTCATCAAAGCATTGAGTTCTACTACTACTAGTAATATTGGCTAATATTAATTATATATAATTTCTAAAAAAAATTATATATAATTTCTAAGAGTAATAATTCAAAATAATATCAGAATAATTCAAAAGACAGCTATAAGTTATATGCCTATCAATAATGAATAATTGATTAATTATATTCATTCATATAACAAAAAGCTATTTAAGCATAGAAAATGATTCAGAGAACATGTATTAACATAGAAAGGTATTTGGGGTACCTGGGTGGCTCAGTCAGTTGGGTGTCTGCCTTCAAATCAGGTCATGATCTCAGGGTCCTGGGTTTGAGGCCCACATTGGGCTCCCTGCTCATGGGGGAGCCTGTTTCTCCCTCTCCCGTTCCCCCGCTTATGCTTTATCTCTCTCTGTGTCAAATAAATAAATAAAATCTTTAAAAAAAAATAGGTATTCAGAGTGTGTTGTTAATAAGGGGAAGGCGAAGATTTATCAAATGACACTTATTATATGATGCTATTTTTTCCAAATACAGATGAGCATATTTTTACTGAAAAGAAGTTTAATGATGTTTCTAATTTCTTTATTTCATTTTAATAACAGCACATAGATTCCTTTTGTTATTTTTAAATATAAAGTAAAACTACCCAAGCCATTGCCCTACACAATTTGAGAAACAAGATAAGAAATGGTGCCTGAGTGTTCGCACTCAGGAATTACGTAAATATTGGGTAGAAGAAGAGGGTCCTGAGTGGTCTCATCCTCCTTCCCAAGACCATGCTTTATTTTTCATATTGGTTTTATTTGTTTTCATACATGACGTTCTTTTTGAACAAAACCTCCCGAGGGTAGATCTGTGAATGTGTTTTGCTCAGTTTCCTTTAGTAGTGATCAGAATAAGTCCTTATCTATGGGTTTTCTTGGTGTGGACAAAAGTAGGAACATAAACAGTCACAGAAAGGCTTTGATGTATCAGGTGTTCTCCTAGGGCTTTTCACAGAAGCTATCCTGTTTGTCCTCACAGCTCTGAGAAGTAGGTCTGATTTCCTCTAATTTTGAAATGCAGGAGTAGAAGCTCAGAAACATGCAGTGACCTGCCCGTGTTCTCTCAGGAGGACCATGGTGAGACTGAGAAAGGAACCCAGAGCCAGGAGAAACAAGTCCTGACTTCCGGTCAACTCATGGCATGTGGTCTACCTGTGTGGCTGCTGTTGGGAGTTGAACTGTGTCCCTGCCCAAAATTCATATGTTGAAACCCTAACCTCTCTCTTGGTTCTTCAAAATGTAACCTGATATGGAGATAGGGTGTTTACAGAGGTAATCAATATAAAAACAAGGTCATTCCATGGGCTCTAATCCCAAATGACTGCAATCCTTATTCTAAAAAGGGGAAATTTAGACATAGACATGTACAGAGGGAACACCATGTGACCAGGTGAAAATACAGGGAGAATGTCATGTGAACATGAAGAAGACCAAGCCAAGGAGAGAGGAACAGAGCCTTCCCTCACAGCCCTCAGAAGGAACCAACCCTGCCAAGATCTTGACTTTGGACTTCAGCCTCCAGAAGATGAGGCAATAGATTTCTGTTAGTTAAGCCACCCAGTCTGTGACACTTTGTTACAGCAGTCCTAGTTACCCAGTGAACACAAGAAATGTCAGTTCTGATGGGAGAAGGAGTACCCCCAGTACACAGGGAAGTTTGAGACCACTACATGGCTTTGAGGAATGGGATGGGGAAGCAGAAGGCTCTGAGGAATGGAATAGGGAAGAGGGGGAAAATGCCCAGTAGGAAAGAGGCCCCACAAACCCTGCTGCCTTTCTGTCCATGTGGCCTATGCCAGCTTGACTACCAGGAATAAATCCACAAGGTAAATTATTCAGAATCATGTGTATTGGGGCCAGAAATGCGTTATTTAATTTTTTTGCAGCAGATGTACCTTTTTAATTTGGTTTTATTTTAGGTTAAAATTACAATATTAAATTTTAATATCCAAACATTAGCATGACTTTGCATTCCCTGCATATCTACCATCTTTATCCTCTAACATATGCAGAATAGCAATAGGGAAGAGCCAGATGCAACAATCTAGAAAGAGATTCAGGCCATGGCCACTGGTCCAGTCCCTACCCCAGAGTGGTTGTGTGGCCTTGAACACATGGCTTCACTCCTCTGAGGCTCAGTTAACTCTGCTGTCAATGGTGGAGATGACCTGGGTGTCCTTAATGTTCCTCCTACTCAAAGTGTCAGCAGGTATGTGTACCTCTGGGTTAGGGGGAGCCAAATAGAGGTCATCAACAGAGGGCAGTGCAGTAGTGAAAAGTTAATCCCTACCTTCGCCAGAGTGGGGCAGGGTCTTGTGGGCTATGGAAGGTGAGCATCTCCCAAGTGTTGGTAAGTGTGTTCAAGGATCAAGGTCTCTAAAGATCTTTCGGGACCCAAACAAAAGTTCTTAGTGCCTTAGTGCCTTTATCATTTATCAGTAAATGATAAAACACTAAAGTTACATGTATGCTAAAATTTAAAAATTTTCTGACTGCAAAATCTTGGATTATTTATTCAAGCTTCTGTGATCGTGGAGGGGTGTGTGTGTGTGTGTGTGTGCGTGCATGCGTGAGTGTGTGTGTGTGTGCATGTGCACACACATGCACATACAACACAGAGGAAGTGCTTCAGTTTCCCTGGTATCCCAAGCAGGTTCTTCATCTTTTTAGTGTGGTAATTAAGCTTTGAAAAGCAGGTGCTTTGGTAATCCCTCCTATTCTCCATGCAAGAGGCTGCTTCTTAATTTCCATTCGTAAGGGTATGAGTTGGCATCATTTTACTTAGTACTTGGATTTTCTCTACAGCCCCACAGGTTGGGAGCCTCTCTGCTGTGACTGATATCCTCACCCTAGAGAAACCCTTGGCCAAAATTTGTAATGAAATTGGGTAGAGAAATTGGTCTCTTCTGACCCCCTTCTTGATCAGCTCCATCAGTCAAATCCAGCAGATGGCAAAAATACTGGAAGTTCTTCACTGAGAAGTCAGATATTACCAGAAACTATTGTGACATAGTAAGAGCAAATAAGGACTTTCCCACTCACTTAGAAGTTTCCTAGAACATGCTTCTATTCTCAGGACTTAGAGAGGAGGGACACTCTGCCATATAACATAACCTAATCAAGGGACTGAACTCCTTTGCCATATTCCGTTAGTTCAAAGCTAGCCACAGTTTCTGCGTACACTGCAGAGGAGGGGGTCATGCAAGGGGGACCTCCTTGGGAGTTAACTAGGGTGTGTCTATACCACACTATGATGCTTAGCATAATTTTGAACCCCTTCCCAGCCCTGTTCTTTTGCTTCCTCCCTCCATCACAATAGCAAAAGGGGATGCCTAACCTGGTGGAGTGGAGAAGAGATCATGAGCACCGCTTGGTGTTTCTCCTCTGAGTTCAAATAAATATTTTATACTGTTGCAGAAAATTATACTGAGCCAGCAATTTCTAAAGTAAAGTGAGCAACTACATGAAAAATAAAAATGATCACCACCTACATTGATTATTTACTGTGTTCTATGAACCTAACTAAATAGTTCAGTTATTTTGTTAAATATAGCAGGTTTTTATTATGAATCCCATTTTGTAGAATTAAAGTGAAGATTCAGAGCTGAGCAAGATCTGTGTGACTCAAGAACATCCATTCTTGGTACATAATAATAAACAAAGAAAGTCATGACAGGCCATGTTCTGTGGGTTCTGCATATATGAATTACCTCATTTAATTTCATTCATGAGGTAGGTGCCACCATGAACTCCATTTTACATATGAAGAAACTGAGGGTCAGAGAAGTTAGTTAACTTGCTTTAGATCATGTGGCTGGCAGGTGACAGAACTGAGATTAACGAGAACATATGGTCCCAGAAGTTGTGGTCTTTAACTCTGTGCTATTCTGGCTACCACTGCCTTGAAGGAGAAAGAGTAGGTCTTAGTATATCCACCCTTCCAGGGGCTCACCAAATGGATAACTCACAGCAGACCCTGCTTCTCTGTGCTGTCTACAGAAAAAGCACATTAAAAAAATAGAAGAATGAAAGAAATGAATAAAAGTAAAAGATTCTTCATCAAGAATTATCTCTCATTTTAGAAGCAATATACTTCATTTGAATTTGTTGGTCAAAAATAGACTTAGAGCCTTCTGAAATATTTTTATGAGAGCAATGTTTTATTTATTTTTTATCTTTTCAAGATTTTATTTACTTATTTGTCAAAGAGAGAGCATGAGAGCAGGTGCACAAGCAGGGGGAGTAGTGGGCAGAGAGAGAAGCAGGCTCCCTGCTGAGCAACGAGCCCGATGCAGAGCTTGATCCAGGGACCTTGGGCTCATGACCTGAGCCAAAGGGAGAAGCTTAACCAACTGAGCCACACAGGCAACCCAAGAACAGTATTTTAGACATTTAGTCCAAACAGAGAAGTACAATGACTAGAATTCTAAGCTATGAGTTCAAAAACCAGCTAAACTGAGTGAATATTTGATGATATTAAGTAATTATTGTATTCATTTCCTAGTGCTGCTGTAACAAATTATTACAAACTCAGAAGCTTAACACATCACAAAGGTATTATTTTATAGCTCTGGAATCTGAAATGGATCTCACCGAGCTAAGGAAAGATATTGGCAGGGCTTCATTCTTTCTAGACGCTCTAAGGGAAAAACTATTTCCTTACCTTTTCCAGCTTCTATAGGTCACCCCTGTTCCTTGGCTCATGGCCCCCAGCTCATGGCTGATGTCCAAGGCCAGCAGCCCTAGTTATGTCCTTCCTGTGCACCCATCTCTATGGTTGCCCCTCCCTACTCTCTTCTTCCCTTTAGGAACTTTAAGGACTCTAGTGGTTTTACTGGGTCCACCTGGATAATCCAGGATAATCGTCCTATTTTAAGGTCAGCCACTTAGCAACCATAAATCCATATGCAACCTTAATTCTCCTCTGCCATCTCACCTATCAACAAGCTCAGGAATCAGGATGTGGCCATCTCTGGGGAGCTATTATTCTGCCTGCTACAACTCTTGGTTTTCTCTGGGTCTGTTTTTCTTCAGGGGAAGTGATCATTGTATTGTGGTTATTATTTTCTTAACCCTTATTTTTCAGGGATACATGTTGCCTAATTGACAGATGAAAGGATAGGATGTTTGACATCTCCTTCAAAATAATAGCAGAGGAAAGAAGACAGAGATTGAGATAAAGTGGGCCATGAGCTGAGAGTTGTTGATGCTGTGTGTTTGGCATGTGGTGGTTCACTGTACAATTCTGTCTATAAGTGAATACATTTAATATTTTTGCATAATAAAAAAAAATAATGACTGAAAATAGAGAGTAGGGGACCAAGAGACCATAGCACAAACTGAGTCATTCTGTGTGCCAGGCACTAGGCAAAACACCTCATTTGACTCTCACAACAGCCCTGTGAAGAAAGCATTCACAGACCCCTGACACGAGAAAACCTGCTGCTGTGGTAGACCAGATGACTCACCTTAGCATCCACGTCCTGAATCCACGGTCTTTCTTTGATTTCAAAGCTTGTGTACAGAATCATTTCTTAAAGTTAAATCTTCAAATACAGGCTAAGTGGTCATTTAAGGCACTAGTAAGGTACCAATATTTTAGGAGATGTGATGCTTGATCTCAAGGAGATCAAGGCCTAGAAAATATCCATTGAATGGTAATTCTGGTCCTGGCTCTGACCACCTACAAATGATGAGGTGAATTATCTCAGTTCTGCAGACTTCCATCAGATCTCCACGATGAGATCATGGGATCCATTTTGCAAATTGTAGAGGAGATTGAGGAAGATCATGTTTAAGTTAAAGCCCTTATGAACAGGGGTTTTAGGTGGCTCAGTTATTTAAGTGACTCCTGGTTTCTGTTCAGATCCCAGGGCCCTGGGATTGAGTCTTGCATTGGGCTCTATGCCCAGCACAGAGTCTGCTTGATATTCTCCCCCACCCTCACCCCTCTCTTCTGTTCTCTCTTTTTTTTCTTTTTTTTAAATACTTATTTATTTATTTATTTGACAGACAGAGATCACAGGTAGGCAGAGAGAGAGAGGAAGGGAAGCAGGCTCTCCACTGAGCAGAGAGCCCGATGTGGGGCTCGATCCCAGGACCCTGAGATCATGACCTGAGCCGAAGGCAGAGGTTAACCCACTGAGCCACCCAGGCGCCCCTGCTCTCTCTCTTTCAAATAAATAGATAAATAAGTAAATATATATGTGTGTGTGTGTGTGTATTTTTTTTTTCTTTTTTAAGCCAGTATGAACAGTTTAGGACTGTATAAGTAAGGACAAAATGCAACAATGGTGATGGTACTGTGGTTGAAGATGAAAAGGCCCATGGTCCACACACAAAGAAGGAGAGCTTTCAGGTACTGCCAAGTTCTCCTAAGCCTTATAGTTTTTTCTTCATGAAAGTGACAAATTCACACATATGAGTGAGGCCGACCCTAGGAACACCCAGGACAGTAACATTTCAGAGGGACTGTGGAAAAAGCTCAGTCATTGCACTGAAGTCTCCTCCTACCTCAGGGACTGTACTCAGGGACAGCCATGTATGGGAAACAGGATTATTTTTGCTGTGGTGACTGGGAAAGTGTAACATGGTATATTAACAAGGAGACAAGAACAGATGGTGTCAAATTCACATTAACCTTCCAGGTGATGTCCTTTAGGATCTGGTCCCAGCTGGAATCTGCAGGTTTATCACCCATATCCCAGTAACGTATACTCTTTATTCCAGCCTGACCTAAAATGAAGTTTCTGGGAAATTCATGCCAACTCACTGCTTTATTCACAATTCTCATGTGAGCACACCCTTCTTCCATCTTTTGCTTGGTTCTTATTCATTCTTTAAGGTTTAAGTCAGGTCCTTCCTTAGGAAGACTTTGAATCTGATATCCCTGCTCTGACTTCCATGAAATTCTATGACTTCCCAACCAAACTGTGTTATCCATTTTAGCACTAGAGCAAGAGGTAATGAAGGCAGCTGTTGACTTTCCCTTCTCTATCTCTAGTTTTTAGAGAAGGACAGAGAACATAGTGTTTTGTGATTATATGTTGAATGAAAGACGGTATCTCACAGAAAATAAATACTATTTAAAGTACCTTTCCTTTTGAGGGGGTGGTTCTTTGTAATTGAAGGTTTCTTTGCTGAGCACTGCATTTCTTGTGAGTGTGTCAGCATGGAAACGGCAGCCTGAGATCTATGTTGTTCAAGAAAAAAGGGACTTGGAGAAGAACAATATTGTTAAAATATCCATACTACCCAAAGCAATCTACAGATTTTATGCAATCCTTATCAAATACCAATAGCATTTTTCATAAAACTAAGGCAAACAATCCTAAAAATTGTACGGAACCACAAAAGACCTCAAAGAGCCAAAGCAATCTTGAAAAAGAAAAGCAAAACTGGAGGTATCACAATTCCAGATATCAAATTATATTACAATGAGGTAATAATTAAAACAACATGGTAGTGGCATAAAAATAGACACATAGATCAATGGAGTAGAATAGAAAATCCAGAAGTAAATCCACAAGTATATGGTCAATTAATCTTTGACAAAGGAGAGATGAATATACAACAGGAAAAGGATAGTCTTCAACAAATGGTTTTGGAAAAACTGAACAGTCACAGGCAAAAGAATGAAACTGGACCACTTTTTTTCACCATACACAAAATAAACTCAAAATGGATTAAAGGCCTGAATGTGAGACCTGAAACAATAAAAATCCTTAAAGTGATCTCTCTGACATCACCACAGCAACATTTTTCTGGATATGTCTCCTAAGACAAGGGAAATAAAAGCAAAAATAGACTATTGTGACTAAATATACTGGATTAAAAAATCTATCCATAGTGAAGGAAACAGTCAACAAAACTAAAAGGTAACCCTACTGAATGGGAGAAGATGTTTGCAAATAATAAAACCAACAAAGGGAGTCAATTATCATATGGTTTCACTTATTTGTGGAGCATAACAAATAGCATGGAGGACAAGGGGCGTTAGAGAGGAGTAGGGAATTTGGGTAAATTGGATGGGGAGGTGAACCATGAGAGACTATGAACTCTGAAAAACAGTCTGAGGGGTTTGAAGTGGCGGGGGGGTGGGAGGTTGGGGTACCAGGTGGTGGGTATTATAGAGGGCACGGCTTGCATGGAGCACTGGGTGTGGTGAAAAAATAATGAATGCTGTTTTTCTGAAAATAAATAAATTGGAAAAAAAAAAACCAACAAAGGGTTAGTATCCAAAATATATAAAGAACTGATACAACTCAATACCTCAAAAAAAAAAAATCCAATTACAACACATGCAAAAGACATGAACAGATGTTTGTCCAAAGAATACATGAAAATGACCAACAGACACCATGAAAAGCTTCTCTACATCACTCTTCATCAGGGAAACACAAATCAAAACTACAATAAGTTATCACCTCACATCTGCCAAAATGGTTAAAATAAAAAATGCAGGAAACAACAAGTATTGGTGAGGATGTGGAGAAAAAGGAGTCCTCTTGGACTATTGGTAATAATGCATATTGGTGCTGCCACTGTGGAAAACAGTATGGAGGTTCCTCAAAAAAAATTTAAAAATAGAACCACCCTCAGTCCAGAAATCACACTACTCAGTATTTACTCCCAAAAATACAAAAACACTAATTCAAAGGAAAACATACACATCTAAGTTTAGCAGCATTATTTACAGTAGCCAAAGTATGGAATCAGCCCCTGTCTCTATCAATAGATGAAAGAATAAAGAAGATGTAGTATTTATATACAATGGAATATTATTCAGCCATTAAAAAAAGAATGAAATCTTTCCATTTGGAACAATATGGATGCAGCTAAAGAGTATAATGCTGAGTAAAATAAGTCAATCAGAGAAAGACAAACACCATCTGATCTCACTCATGTGTGAAATTTAAGAAACGAAACAAAGGAACAAAGGAACAAAAAGAGAGAGAGAGAGAAACCAGGAAAGAGATTCTTAGCTATAGGAAACAAACTGATGGTTACCACACAGGAGGTGTTTGGGAGTTGGGGGAAATGGGAAATGGGGATTAAAGAGTATATTTTTCATGATGAAAAAATAAAATGAAATTATTTTTAAAAAAGAAAGAAGGGAGGAAGGAAAGGGCTTTTCCAGGTGGTCCCTAGAGGATCTCAGGCCAACTGTACACAGCCATTGAACAGAGTCGTACTGAGCACTGGCTCTGTGCCAGGCAGTAAAGATGCTAGAGACAAAAGTGTTGTGGTCTCTGTTCTCAGGGAGGTTAGAGTTAGCTCATTAAGTGTCACCAAAGCAAAGCGGTAGAATTATCCCTTCCATTTTTGTCCCACCAACCTCCAAGAGAATGGATTTTGCCTTTTGTGGCTGTGTGTGTGTGTGTGTGTGTGTGTGTGTGTGTAACTTTAATATTGTTGTGATATTCATTTCCCAATAAAATTTACCAATGGGGAGAAAAATGAGAGAAAGAGACTTGGAGGAGCACAAGATCAGAAACAGTAGAAAAGGAGTCTTCTCTTGCTATATTAGCTCATAGAAAGTCAGTAGCTATAACAGATACATCTCAAAATACTATTGACTCAATACAATGGAAGTTTATTTCTCACTTACACAAAGTTTAATTTTCATGGACATAAAGTTTCTCACTCATGTAAACCCCCAAGAGATGAGCATGATGGCTAGGAGTAGAGGTAGAGATTAGAGTTACAATTAATTCAGGCCCACACACAGACCGGTTGGTGGAGCCCTCGACATCACCAACAGTCCCTGGACTTCCACACCGAGCCAGCAGTGGGGAGAAGAGAGAGAGGATTGTCCGTGGGAGGTTTTTATGGTCCAGGTCATCAGGAAGTGGCATTCACCACTTCTACCCATAACCCAATGGATAAACTCGGTCCCCTGGTGACAATTTATTGCAAAGGACTCTGGGAAGTATACTCTAACTATGGGTCCAAGCACAAAGAGATAACCACCTTTGAAGAATACATGGCAGTCTCTACTGCAAGGGTTGGGAAACAGAGTATCAAGAATGAGAAGAGTCCTGGCAAGATAGAAGGTAGAAAAAGGGGAGATGGGGGCCGGGGGTGAGGAAGAAGAAAGAAGAGAAGAGAAGGGAGGAGAAGAGAAGAGAGAGAAGAGAAGAGGAGAAAGGAAGAGGAAGAGGAAGAGGAAGAGAAAGAGAAGAGAAGAGAAGGAAGAAGGGAACAGCAAAAGAGAATTAGGAGTTTGTGGTGAATTGTGTTATAGTTATAGTTACAGTTATAGCCTCGACTTCACTGTCCCTTAAAAAAATCTTCAGTTTGCTACATTGCTCAGTCATGATTGTGCATGAGAAGATATATTTGCAAAGGGACCCGAACTAAAGGGCCAGGACAAAGCTAACCTGTGGGTCACAGAATAAATAATTACAGAGATTACATGTTTCTTTCAATGATGATTGCATCTATCAAAACACGACTGACACTCTTCATAGATACCTGCCTCCAGAGTCAATTTTCAGCCTTTCAAGAAAAGCATAGCTTCCTTTTTTTTTTTTTTTTAAGGGTAAGTCACTAAATGAATATCCTAGTTATAGCAGAGCCAAGACTAAGACCCAGTCTAGAAAACCTGTTGTCTCTCTACTTCACTAATGGAGCAAATATGAGATAAGGAAATGAGAGCCTGGGCCACTCAGGAAATGAAAAAGTAGCCTCCATAATCACATGTGGATTGTGCACTTGCTTTATCTAACTCTATATGATCCCTCAGTAAGGTGTCCTCATTTTCCCCTTTTACAGATAAGGAAGTTTCAAGTACCAAAGCCATGTGGCTGGTTAATGGCAGAGCTAGGAATAAGAATCCAGACTGTGAATAGTATAGACAGCAACAATGAAACGTGGTATTTAGTTAGCACACTCTCTATGCTAAGCAGAATTTTTGTTTTAAGATTTTATTTATTTGACGGACAGAGATCACAAGTAGGCGGAGAGGCAGGCAGAGAGAGAGGAAGGGAAGCAGGCTCCCCACTGAACAGAGAGCCTGACGCGGGGACTCGATCCCAGGACCCTGGGATCACAGCCCAAGCCAAAGGCTGAGGCTTTAACCCACTGAGCCACCCAGGCACCCCAGCTAAGCAGAATTTTTAGAACTTTACCTGAGTTATTGAATTTTAATCTCAAGGCAAACATACTATTCCCATTTTGCAGATGAAGAAATTGAAGTAGAACTGACAAATCATTTATTCAAGTTTTCTCAGCTGTTATGCAAGAGAGCTAGTATTTGCACCCAGGTGCTCTGACTAGGAGTCTGCCAGATCGGCTTCCTCTCTCCAGGCTGTCCAGCCCAAATCTATCTCTGTCAATTACCCCCATTGCTTTCTGACAACACATGTGCCATTTACAAACCTCTTTGAATATTTATCTAGTCAGAAACCCCAGAGGATAGAATATATTTGGGGGCCTTCTGTTTGAGAAGATTGCTTTATGGTCCCTTCCATCTGGATGATTAACTATCCCAGTTTGCCTGGAACTGTCCCAGTAATCACTCTGAAAGTCTCACATGCCTAGAAACTCCTCAGTCATGGACAAGATAGGAATGTCTGTCACCCTACTTTCAACTCTGAAATCTGTGTACTTATAAACTTTACACAAGATCCTCCATCCTACCCTGAAAAGAGGAAGGTCAACTGGGCACACCCTAGAATCTCAACTCTTCTCTCAGTTGGAGCCAAGTCAACCACACTGTACTCTTCTTTTTAACTCAGCTCCTCTCGCTGGTTAGGGAAAACATTCAAAAAATGAGACACCATTGGCAAGAGTGAGGAGTCATGATATTCTCAGTGGATTGTGCAGTTTTATCATCTGCAAAGACTGTAATGGAGAGGATGTTCTTCATTTTTTTTTTGTTTTTTTTCCAATTTATTTATTTTCAGAAAAACAGTATTCATTATTTTTTCACCACACCCAGTGCTCCATGCAAGCCGTGCCCTCTATAATACCCACCACCTGGTACCCCAACCTCCCCCCCCCCCCCACCACTTCAAACCCCTCAGACTGCTTTTCAGAGTCCATAGTCTCTCATGGTTCACCTCCCCTTCCAATTTACCCAAATTCCCTACTCCTCTCTAACGCCCCTTGTCCTCCATGCTATTTGTTATGCTCCACAAATAAGTGAAACCATATGATAATTGACTCTCTCTGCTTGACTTATTTCACTCAGCATAATCTCTTCCAGTCCCATCCATGTTGCTACAAAAGTTGGATATTCATCCTTTCTGATGGAGGCATAATACTCCATAGTGTATATGGACCACATCTTCCTTACCCATTCATCCGTTGAAGGGCATCTTGGTTCTTTCCATAGTTTGGCGACTGTGGCCATTGCTGCTATAAACATTGGGGTACAGATGGCCCTTCTTTTCACGACATCTGTGTCTTTGGGGTAAATACCCAGGAGTGCAATCGCAGGGTCATAGGTTCTTCATTTTTAGTAAGTCATCTAAGCAGTACATTTGAGATGAGGCACCATTAGAAATCAGCAAGTCTCTCGCTGGCCTGTGCTGATTGCAAACCAGAGAATTACTGAAGCCACGGACAGAAGCTGAGATGACAAGGGCTTGGGAGATCTGGTACTTCTCTAGGGGCTGCGTGCATGTCAACATGGTTTAGGGTCTAACCCTGGATTAGTGACTCAAATGTGGCACAGAAGTGAGCCTTAGCAACATCTTCATCTGAACGGAGAACATGTTAACAGGGCATCTGGAGAAGAAAAGTTTGCCTGGATGGGATTTGAAATTTGAGTGAAAATGAACCATTACCAATTCCCTCATATTACTGCAATTTCATTTTTTATGTAAGTTAAGTTAGCCAAGTCACAGTACATCATTAGTTGCAGATGTAGTGTTCAATAAATTATCAGTTGTATATAACATCCAGTGCTCATCACATCATGTGCCCTCCTTAAAGCCTGTCACACTGTTACCCCATCCCCCACCCACCTCCCTCCAGCAATCCTCAGTTTGTTTCCCACAATTAAGAGTCTCATCTCTCATGGTTTGTCTCCCTCTCTGATGACTTCCCATTCAGCCTTCCCTCCCTTCCCCTATGATACTCTGCATTGTTTCTTATATTCCACACATGACTGAAACCAAATGATAATTGCAAAGGCAATTGATGTATAGTGCTCAGCATAATACCCTCCAGTTCCATCCACATCGATGTAAATGGTAAGTATTCATCCTTTTTGATGGCTGTGTAAGATTCCATTGTGTGTGATTGATTGATTGATTGTGTGTGTGTGTGTATGTGTGTGTGTGTGTGTGTGTGCGCGCGCGCCACATGTACCACATCTTCATTATCCATTCATCTTTCCATGGGCATCTTGGCTCTTTCCACAGTTTGGCCATTGTGGACATTGCTGCTATTAACATTGGGGTGCAGGTTCGCCTTCATTTCACTACATTAGTCTCTTTGGGGTAAATACCTAACAGTGCAATTGCTAGGTGATAAGGTAGTTCTATATTTAATTTCTTGAGGAACCTCCATACTGTTTTCCAGAGTGGCTGTACCAGCCTCCATTCCCACCAACAGCGTAAGAGGGTTCCCCTTTCTCTGTACTCTTGCCAACATTTGTTATTTCCTGCCTGTTAATTTTAGCCATTCTGAATGGTGTGTGGTGGTATCTCATTATTTCATTTTAAGACATTATTTCTTTGGATTGCCTCCCTTAACATAGGGTGTCATCCTCTGTGTCCTCGTCTGCCTGGGCTGCTATAACAACATACCACAGACCAGGTAGTTTAAACAACAGACATTGATTACTTACAGTTCTGGAGACCTTGAAGTCCAAGATTAAGGTGCTGATAGATTCCGTTCTCTTCCTAGCTTGTAAATGACTGTCCTCTGTGTCCTCAAGGGCTGGAGGTTGAGTGAGCTCTGGCTGTTTTCCTATTGTTAGAAGGATGCTAATCTCATCACATGGGCCTCATTCTCCTGACCTCTTCTAAACATAATTAACATCCCAAAGGAAAAACCATCACACTGCTGAGTAAGTCTTCAACATATGAATTCAGTGGGACACAAACATTTAGCACATAACACCCTGGGTGAGGAGCTCCCCCACCTACAGGTTTGCCTCAGGCTCTGAACTAATCATGGTTTTACCCTAAGGAAAATAAACACACACACACACACACACACACACACACACACAGAGTTTTGTTCAAACAAACCTTTAATTTTGAAATAATCTTAAATTTTTAGAACAATTGTAAAGATTGTACAGAGAGTACCTCTATGCCCCTCACCTAGTGTCCACTATCATTAACAGCTGAAAGTATCACGATGTGTCATCGAAGCTAAGAAACCAACACTAGTCTGTCATTTTTAATGAAACTCTAGCTTTTTTATTTGTATTTCACCAATTTTTCTATGAATGCCCCCCCCCTTTTCTTTCTGTTCTAAGACCCATTCTGGGATTGTATTAGGTTGCCATGTCTCTTTAGTCTCCACTGGTCTGTGACAGTATCACAGTCTTTCCTTGTTTCTGATGACCTTGACAGCATTGAGGAATATAGATCAGATATTTTGCAGAATGTCCCTCAATTTGGATTTACATGTTGAAAACACTTTTTATTCCATAATGCATCAGCCAGGATTTTGATTCAGCTCTGTCCAGAGGACCTAAAACATAAATTGGGACCTGCCTCATTTTGGTGATGTGGCATCTATTTTACATGCAGAATTTCTGTAGCTGGGTATTATCCCCCTGTCCTCGATCTCTTCAGCACTGAAGGATGTCTGATCCTGAGGAAAGAGTATAGACATTAGAGCCATAAAAATTTGGATTCAAGTCTTGACTTTTCATTTACAAACTTCGATCTTGGGCAAGTCACTTAACTTCTGTGAAACTCAGTTTATTCTTAAAAAAAAAAAAAAGAGAGAGAGAATGGGGCACTGGGTAGCACAGTCAGTTGAGAGTCAGACTTGGTTTTGGCTCTGTCATGATCTCAGGTTCTTGAGACTGAACTCCATGCAGAGTCTGCTTGAGTCTCTCTCTTTCTCTCTCTGCCCCTCACCACCATGCTTTCTGTCTCTCTCAAATAAATAAATAAATCTTTTTTAAAAATGAGAATAAAATGCTGAATTCATGGTACTATTGTGAAGAATAAATGAGCTACCATGTAGCACTGGGAATATTATTTAATTAACATCCATTTCCTCCCTCCCACATTTGTTCTTTTTAACCAGCCAGAGCCTGCCTCTGAATATTATCTGTTGTCACTTGTTCATAATAGGAATATATGGAAGATGAACATACCACAAGAAAAAAAAATGCGTAACTTTGTATGGGGACAGATGGCAACTAGACTTACTGCAGTGACCATTTCACAATACATACACATATTGAATCATCATGTTGTATACCTGAAACTAATATAATGTTGTATGTCAATTATACCTCAATAAAAAAGAAAATGGAGGCTGGGGTGACTCCCTAGGTCACAAGCCCCTCCAGAAGTGTCATCATCTGTGTGATTCATTCCTTTCTTATAGTAATGGATCTGCCTTACTAGTGGTCATAGAAGGGACATGTGACCCACGTCAGGCAATGGGCTCCCCTTTCTTGGCCATACTGATTGGTCCATGCCCAGCCAATCAGAGTCTTTCCCTGGGATTGTTCCTACTGTGGTTAGGAAGAGAAAGTTCTCTTTCCTCTCTGGCCATGCAGTTAGTTGTAAGGATAAGCTGCTTGTCGACTTGCTTCCTGCCATGTTGAGACAGCCAGCCCGACAGCAGGAAACCAGCATGCATGAAGAAGCAGAGCTGAGAGATGGAGACAGCAACCAATGGAATTCTGGTACTTAGGTCCAGTGATTCTCAAGGTCAGTCTACTTCTGGCCTTTCCATACTTTGGTGATCTGATTAAATCAGTGATCCTTTTTCCTTAAACTACTTTAGATTGTGATTTTATAAAGTACAATTAAAAGGATCTCAATACATTGCTTTACTGAATTTGTTGCCTACTTCCACCTGTTCTAAGCACCTTGCTCTATAACCTATTATCTTTTCCTTCCTTCTCCTGTGGTTCAGTTGGCACTGAAGTGGCCTCCCTCTTTGGCCCTTTTCCCAACACTGGTTCTAAAGTTAAAAGTCTAAATTACTCTGACACAGACAATATATTAAAGGAACAAGAATCAAAATCTCTAGGAGTTGGTCTGTGAGAATGCATCAAAAAGAAATAAAACCATAAATAATGTCACCTTGTGGTTCAGAACGTAGACTCAAGTTCATCAGATCTGAATCTGTATCCTGTGTCTGTCAATCACTAGTTGTATACTAGTTACACTTCAGATAATGTCATTCACTAGTTGTATGACTTCCGGTAACCCATTTCACCTCTGAGCCTCAGTTTTCCCATTAAAAAATGAAAATGAGAATACCTTTCTCATGTAGTCTTTGTGTGGATTCAATAGGGTGACATACATGCAATGCCAAGCAGAGTGCCTGCTACCTTACTAATAATTTACTTGATAATACCAGTTACTAATAATGATAATTAAAATTGTTTAAATCACCAGAATCCACCAATTCACCTTGGCCTCAGGAAAGGTGGGTGGTGGGTGGTCAGGTTTTGTGTCTCTATTGACGTGCTATGGTATGAAACACTCATGAAGCACCATGTACAATGTGTTCTTACCAAAAAGAAAAAAAAAAATCTGAATGTGAATCTGAATCAAATAAATCCTCAAGGATTCACTTACAGGAAAAGGGCATGAGAAAGAAACTGTAAAGGAAACAACACACATCCAGAAAGTGGAACATACCAAAGTACAGATGACTTGATTTAGGCAATGTATCAATGGCAGAAGGAAAAGAAAGAGAGATAGACAGACAGAGACAGGCAGAGACTGAAAACAAATCGCGGTTATGCTATTATCTCACCATTTTATACTCAGTGGAGAGGTACTTGAAAAAGTACTGGCTTTAGGGGTCAGGTGTCCTGAAGTCATAGTCTATCAGCTACTATCATTACACAAATCAACTTGTAGGATTCATCAAGGAGTGATACTTTACAAGTTGATGTGAGGTTCAAATGAGACAATGTATACAAAATATGCAATACGAAATTGTATGTATACATAGTTTTGTAGGCATTATCTCATTAAGTACCCATATACATAGTTCCTGCAATACCATTTCTTTCCCTCTGCTCATACTGTCCTCCTCTGCTTCAAGGTTACCTATGGCCTGCCCCTACACCCACTGATGCAGTCAACAAACTCTTAATGAATATCTGTGTGTGCTCGAGATAGCAGTAATTATAAACATGGTAAGATAAAGTCCCTGCCCCTAGAGGATTTACAATGTAGTTAAACTGTCACTGCCACATCATGAGATAAAGGCAGAGGCTACTAAATGTGGCAAAGGTTTGGGGCAGGCAGACATGGTTTCAAACTTCAGTTCTGCCATTGCTAGCTGAGTAGGCCAGATCTATTCTTCACCTTAAATCCTCTTGATCTTGGCTCTGAGAGACTCATATACAGGGATAACTTCAAGAGGCACCAGTGCCCTCTGGTTCCCTACTGAGTTTGGCCCCCAGAGGAGCTTGGAGACAGAGGAGAGAGGCAGGACACCTTCCTTACTGAGCTGTGACTTTTGACCTGCTGTGTCCTACAACCTGAGGTCCCTTCTGCTCTCAAAGTGGGCCCTCAAGACAATTCTCTCCTTCCCTCCTCCCTTTAGTCCTCTGGGTAACAGCCCTGCTGTTAACCAGTCCTGGAGCCGTGCCCTACCCCTGTGGCTTCCTAATGCTGCCCACAGCTTTTAAATAATCCTTTACCAAACTATGATGAAGCGAATTCCTTAGTGTGAGCCACCTGTTTCCTGCTGCAGCCTTGACTAGTCCATGGGATGATCTTGGGTAAATCTTAAATTCGTGGAGCCTTTGTTTACTGATCTGTAAAGTGAGATTAAGTGCAATCCCTTCCTCCGGGTCCTAGGCAACTTTGGTTAAGGAGAATGCTGTGACATATAGGAGAAGGATGGATCAGGATTCAAATCTGACCTCTGCTCTTAGAAGTTGGGTAACCTCTGGAATTTGGCAACAAATTTCTTTGCAGTTCAGTTCCTGTGGGCAAAGTATAACAGCCAATGTTCAGCCGGACCATGTTTTGGCTGAAATCCCAAAGATAGGAACAAAGCTAAGTAGCCATGTGTTCTAAAGAGAGGAGATAGACCCCTCTCCAGGAGAACGTCTGGTCTGTAACCAAATCAATGTTCCCAATAGCTTGCTAATGGGAAGGCTAGAAGCTCCTTTAGAGGGAAGGAATTCTTCTAAAGAGCCTAGTAATATTGGGCACGAGGTTACTTCCACTCACCCATAGCAAAATGAGGACATCTAGGATAATTGATCTTTGAGAGAGGATTTGTTACAAGGAAGCAGACTCCATGCTTGTGGGATGCAGAGATGCGGGGACTAGTCCCAAGCTATATAGTCTTGGAGCACAGTGGATTTCTTGGGCGATCTTCAAATATGTTCTGCTATCATTAGTTGCTAAGAGCCTAATACCTAGCACTTGCCTGGAAAAGACAGAGGATAGGGCCCATCAAAATATCTCAGGATACAAAGCAAGTATGTGTGCATTTTACTGGGGCCAGGTGAATCCCACAAAAGGCAGACAGCTTCACTTACGTGCTCAAGCAGACTGGGGTACCAGGAAGTGCAGAAACTGAGATAAGTCACAAGAGGTTAGACTAGTGCCTTGTGAAGCCAGTGTCCCTGATGACAGATACCATGTTGATGAGCCAACATTTGTATCCTATCATTTGAAGGGTCTTCGACAGCTAAGAGAATGTCATGAACAGCATCTACCACCAGGTCTCTCATCCTTCTCCCTACCCTAACCTTGGAAAATCCATTAGCTATTGTGCGAGCCAGGTAAGAAGTGGAGCAAGGTTTGTTGAAGAACCCCTTCCCTTCACTGGTATCTGAGCATCTAGACATGCCTGAGCTGGGCAATGGAAAAGAAGCTCTAAACTGGATATGAGATTAAATTTTGATTTAAATTGGACTGGACATTTTAATACTTGCAAGTGACCAAGAAGCTATAGACCATCCCTGATATGCCATCAGGGGAGGGAAGAAGCAAATTAGTTTGAAGGCGATAGGGAAAGAAGTAAAGCTATTTCCTGATTGTATCCACCAGGTCCAACCGATTTCCAACAAAGCTATTAGGTTTATTTTGCAGAGTATTGGGGGGAAATGACAGAAATAACCCAGCATACCTCATCCTTGTGAATAGCAGTAGTATTTTTAAAGATTTCAATGTATATGTTACATGTGCAAGTTAATAACACACAAAGTAGTCACATTCCAACAGTGTTAATGCAGAAAAGTGGTTGTGCTCCGTGATCTTCGGTCCAGGGATCTGTTTTCAGGGCTACTGAGTAGCCAGGTTGGTATCCAGAAGGCTAAAAGCAAAATACAAAAAGGTCCATATGGTCTTTCACCACAATCACTGAACTGACATCTGGTCAAAATCCACACCACCGATTGGTTCTCTTGCATAGCAGACCTACAAAATAGTCTTCAAGGTCTTAGAGCTGCACACAGAACACTCGGACTCTGGTTTCCAAACCCACTTTCCACAAATTCCACCTTACCTGTTAGTTTCTTCTCCCTGGAAATAGTCTTCCCTGCTTTTTGGTCATGGTTGCCCTTGCAGAACAATCACATTCTTTCCAGTAAGACTAGAATGCCTTGGTTTCTATGTTCTTTTAGGCTTCTTCCCCCATCCCACCTCCCTTTAGTGATTCACTAATGCTAGCATTTAACTATTAAATCCTTTAAAGGCAGGTTAGGTAAGCAAACTCACCTGGATTGAATGGATGACAAAATGAGGCTGGGGCATTCAGAAACTTATCAAAATTCACATGTTGGACACCGACCTTGGGACTTTAAGGAGACTCACTCCCTGGGGATCCTGGGTGGCTCAGTCTGTTAATCATCTGCCTCGTGATTTCGGCTCAGCTCGTGATCTCAGGGTCATGATATTGAGCCCCAGGTTAGGCTCTGCACTGGGCATGGAGACTTCGTGAGATTCTCTCTCTTCCTTTCCTCTGGCCCTCCCACACTCCCTCTCTTTCCCTACAAGAAGAAAGAAGAAGAAGAAGAAGAAGAAGAAGGAGGAGGAGGAGGAGGAGGAGGAGGAGGAGGAGGAAGAGGAGGAGGATGAAGAGGAGGAGGATGGGGAAAGGAGGGGGATGAGGAGGAGGGGGGAGGAGAAGAAGATTCACTCCCAGGTTTTGCACACTCAGAGAATGTTGAGTGTGGATGTGCTTGTGAGAGCACATTTGTGTGACTATCCAAAAGCCATAGAAGCTTCTGTGTATTCAGCACCTCCCCTTCCTGGCTGATCTGTGTGGTAAAGGATGGAGGGGAAGTATTCTTCTTTAACCACTTTACAGTTAGTATTGGGGAGACCACATAGACCCAGAAAGACAGCTGTACCAGAGTCTTGGACATGACACAGCTTCGACTACCACTACTCCTTGCTGTGCTCAGTGTCTCTGTACACAGGTCTTTCAATAACCTCTGGGTAAAGAGTGAGACTCCTATAAGCCAAGGAGAAAGAGAGTCCCCCACCCCCAACTGATTTTTGCCTAAAATATATTGTGTAAAATTTACAGATGTTTCAGCTAACCCTCCAGGTTAGAGGTCCTTAAGTTTTAAAGGACATGCGTAGCCATGGGACTCTCCTGAAAGATCTGGAAATTCTTCTCAGAAAAAGAAGGCCACAGAAAACATTGAGACAAAATTTGCAGAATTATCAGAAGGTTCATGAACACTCTTTATAGGCCTTTGCAGATCAGTGAACTCCAGGCTCCGATTCCCATCCTCGTGGAAGTAAAGGAGAACCTCCTTGTCAGGCGCCCTCCAAGAATCAGTAAGAACCAGAGGATCAATGAATCCAAAGTGATTCCTCTTCCAAGGAGTGCAGGAGGAGAGGGCACAAGGTCAGTTGGGTGAATGCTACTGAAGGGTGGTATGGGATGTCCTCAACTGAGTCCTCCTGCTGCAATTTTCCTGCAGCAGAAAGCAATGCTTACAAATGCTGCACATTTCAAGTAAATTTGTTCAAAGTCCAGCTTGGATTCATGACTGTGATTCATGTTATATGGGTCATCATAATGCTCATGGACCAAGTACCTTACTCAGCTGATGAATTTTATGAAAACTTTTTTTTTTTTTTTTTTTTTTTAATGTTTAGCTAACTTCTTAACCCACTGAGCCACCCAGGCGCCCTGTTTAGCTAACTTCTTGATGGGAAGCTGCTAGATACTTTATGTTTCATGGCCCCTGATTCCAGCATCCTGTCTCCTTCTCTACCACCCAGGCTGCAGAGGAGACTGATGAGCACATGTTACAAAGACAGTGATCGCAAGTTAGGGAGAGCCCCTGCCTGCGCCCTCCTTTTCAGCCCACAGGCAGGTGTCCGGGAGGGAGTGAAGGCAGAGCGCCAAGGGGAGTCAGTCTGCCATCTTTTATGTTAAATGCCATCTGAACCCATTTTACCACTAAACATAATGCCTTTGGCGGAATGAGGGGGCAGAGGTATGGAAACGAGAATAAAGGTATGGAATTTTGTGAGAATCATGAAGGCATGATTCTAACTTTTATAGAGTTTAACTTTTATAGACTGAGAAAGGTGGACTGGAAAAAAAAAAAAGGTAAAGAAGGAAAACAAACAAACACAACTAACCCAGAGAAGAACGCCCAGAGCACCCATGTCGTGGCCCAGTCTCGCACTGGCATGGGAAGGCTCAGCAAGTCCCTGCCATGAGAGCTCTTACCTCAGGGAGGATGAGGAGGGGTGGCTCTTACACCTCCCTTTGTAACAGCTATAAGCAGGGTGAGGACCCTGTACTATTGTGTTGATTTGATAACAGAGGTCACCTTGCTATCTGCACAGCTTTCTCTCCTGCTTTTTTCTCAGGCGGGAAGCTTAAGACCTGTTTGTTGTTTAGATGGAACTGTCTAGAAACAAATTTGTTCAAATAATGAAGGTAGCCGAGCAACAGAGGAACCCCAGGGGAAGCTGCCCCTCCTTATCACGGTGACCTTGCTAGATGCAAGAGTGGTGTTAAGGTGTGAGTGTGTGCGTGTGTGAGTGCGTGAGTGTGTGCATGTGTAGAACTTCCCAGCAACCCTGCAAATGTAGGAATTTTGAGTTGTCATTTCATATAGCAGCACACCGAGACTCCCAAAGACTAGACGGCCTTCGCAAGGACTCCCACTTCACTGAAAAATCAACAGCACCTGAATTATGTTCCTCATGTTATTGGCTCCCAGATACCTCAGGGTTCCATTATTTACTCTGTTTCCAATCACTCATCTAGCAAATGCATTTGCAGATATTGGCTACGATGTGCTGGGCTCTAGGCTGGGTTGGAGTAGGTTGTAGGGACACCAAAATGAGGAGCACCAACCTCAGGAAGCCCAGGGTCTAGTCAACTATGGTCTACTGAAATATCTGGGAATTTGCCTTAGCCACTAAAACTGTGCAAACACTGGGTGCTCTGGACTAAAGCGATGTCACTGTCATCTTTTGTCATCTTTTACCCATTTCTTTACGAGCTGCGCCAACCTCATTTAGAACATTTGCATTCCTTATCTCTTTTCCTCTGGGGCTTACCTCCAGGCTACAGGTGAAAGTCTGCATCTGCTCTGTGTGTCACTTTCTGCCAGTTCCCTGGCTCTGTCTGTCTACTACATGCCCTGCTCTGCTGCAGGCCCTCCCCCTGGCCTGGTCCTGCCTGTCGGTTCCTGGACTCAATCAATTTCTTAATGCCACGACCAGTGACACAGTCCATTTCGGGAGAGGAAGGGAAGGCATGGAACCAGTTCAGAAAGGCTCCTCAGAGGGATGAGGGAGAAGAGTCTGGCTCTGAGGGCGTGTCCCAGGAGAGAGGATACTAAATTTGTAGAGTATAGGTGGGATAAGCAAGGAGTCTTATGAACTTATTCTCACCAGTCTATCTAGCTATGCGACTTGGAGGAAATAATTAATCATTCTCTGCCTTGGTTTGTGGGGAAGTAATAAACTCCTTACAGGGTGACTCGAAGTAGTAACTGAATTATCGGAGCAAAATAATTGTCATTATACAGCTTTTGGCGCTCAATTCGAGGATTCTTGGATTGCTGTATGAACACTCAGTGAAATGCGGTCCCCATGGTTTTTGTGCCAGACGTGTTCCATTGACCTGCCTAGATCCACTCTCCACCCTTCTCGGTGCCCCAGGAGGCTGACCTGGATGAATCCATCAACGGGCTCCCTTGCCATTTGGTTCCTCATAGGCTTTGGCAAGTTATAAAGGGAGGGAGGAGCATGGGGTGGGTTGTTTATTCTCAGAGTCAAACCTGGAGCAGGGGGTCTCCTTCCTCCCTGGGTCTTGCTTAAGTCAGGCAGCTTTCTCCATACTGGCCAGGCCCTCTCTGTTTCTGTTCCCATATACCACTCTGTCCCTCTTTCCCTGGGACCTGGCAGGAGGTAAAGGAACCTTGTTCTTATCAGCCCTGGTACTGCTTCTTCCCTCAGGGTGTCCTTATACCCACAGATGACCTTTGTAGTCTTCTGATTAAACTGTCCTTGAATGTCACTAACCCAAAGATGTCTTCCTCCTGGACCCTGACGGAAGGACTAGTAAAAATGAGTTACCCTGGGGAGGACAGATCGTGGAGGAATAAAGGGGAATGTTGAGAGGAGATTTAAGCCCCAGAGAGGAGCAAACCCTAAAGAAAGAGCTGGTAACTGGAATGAGGGACCATCTTTCTCAATTCTCCTACCTCCGGAGGTCACCCTACCACAGCTTCCTTCCTGTCCAGCACCCCCAGCACCTTCTTCCTTCCCAGGACTCCTGAGAGTAGATCTAGGAACACACTGGCTCTGAGGTAGGGAGGGGCTAGGGGTGACTGATGAGCAGAACACATGTTCAACTACACTAGTAACCGAGAAAAGGAAATTAAACAACATTAATGGTTCTAAACGAGGAATACTTTCTAAACCAGGGCACATTTTTAGATTCACAATTTTAATGCAGAGACTTCTGGTTTCAGCTTGGAGATGTAGAGAACTGGAAAGAACATGGCTCTTGCCATCACAACAACAACCAAAACAGCTGGACAAACTTCAAGTTAACAGCTTTTCTTGCACCTCTCAGAGAACACGGGCCACAGGGCTATCCTGGAATCTAGGAGAAGCAGGCATCTGTGAAGGAGACCCAGGATTCAAGGCATTTGCTCATTTACAGACCTGGGGCAGATGCCCGGTAAGAAGATTCCTTTAAAACCATGTGTACTTATATGTGTTATTTGAAAAATACATAGAGAGATATATATATATGTATGTATATAAATTGACTTACACAATCGTATGGTGGGTATGCATTAATTTGAGTTAAGGGTAGTGTAAATCATGACGTATTTAGTTCATTTCAAAGTGGGGGTTTCATCATTTTCATTTAGTCCATTGTTACCTTTACTTTTCCATTTTATTTTTAAATATTTCAAATTCACATAAAATTACAGAGAGGAAGACGTATATCCACAGAGCTCTTGCTCCCCAGATACAACCAATGCGCCACCTCCCGCACTGGCCATCCCCCTGCCATGTTTAAGTGAGGCTGACCCAACTCCTTGGGCTCAGCAGACTTGCAGGAGCCCAGGGCGGTGCCTGCCTCGTCTTACCACCCATGCCCACCTCTCCACACCTGCACAGCTGGACCTCGTGTTTTCCCCCAGCTTAGCGATCCATCCCCTTCCTCTCCAAATGGGACTCAGTGTGGTGAGAAATATCAAAGTTCATTTTTATTTTGCTTGGAGCTGGTGAGTTTTTGTTTTTGTTTGTAAGAAAAAAGATCTGCTCTCAGCCTCAGCTTTGAAACAGAAATTGGCCTGTACCCAGACGAAAATAGCTTATTTCCTGTCACACAGAGACCTTAATGATAGAACCTCTGTTTTTTGGAAGCCCTGATATACACTAACTCATTTAATGCATTGTTCTATTTGTCTTTCCAGCAGCACTGAGAAGTATGTGCTGAGCCCTGCCTTCCAGACAGGGAACAGAACTGGAGAGGTCAAGGCTTACCCAGCCTTGTGTAGGCTAGGTAACTGTCAGGCACCGAAACTGCACTTTCTTTTTAACAACAAAAGTACAGATCGCCTTTTATTTTACCATATCAAGATTGGTTACTCAAATGCCTTTTTATATCTGTGGCTTTATTCCAGAAAACTGAGGTTGGGAGGTAAATGACCTCCATATTAGTGAGGACAAGTGGATTATCCAATATTTCTTTATACCAAGGCCTTTAATTCCTGGATATGATATTATTTTGAACTTAGAGGAAGGTTACAGCAGAACTTCATTCTATCTGTCTTACCAGCCTATCTGACATCAAAGCAGCACCCGAGACAGTGATTTGGGTAAAGGCAGATACAAGGACTGGAGAGGGCCCTCAAGAGAGAGGGAATGCAGGAAGCAGGATGGGCAGGGGAGGAGGCTAAGCAAGGATGTGGTCTTGGCAGGATCTACCTTCAGGGCGATCACGTATGGAGTTCTGGAGCACGAAATACACCTGTGAGTCATTGCCACTTTGAGGCAGTGGGGATAGCCTTTGTGGTGAGAAGGTGAAAACTATTCTCTCACAGTAGCTGGGGAATTTGTGTGGAGACCAAGTAAAGGGAATCTGGAAAGGGAACCGCCATCCCAGCTCTCTTATCCCTCACACATTTGAAGGATTAACGGGTGAGGGCCACACATAGCTGTTTGCATTACAATAGAAAGACACAGAATAATCAAAAGGTTTGAATTGGAACTAAAGAAAACCTGCTGACTTTTAGATGGTTGGGCACCCTGGAAAAGGAGATTAAGTAGGGAGGTGGAAAAGCTGGTCTGTAATGGTCAATTTCCTCTACCACTTGCAAAACCATTCAATTGAAGTGAGAATGAGTTTGGTCCATGGCTGACTACTTCAGAACCTTCTGCTATTCTTTCTGATGATGTCTTCACAGAAGACCCATTGCCAGCCTTGAGACTGCTGATTTCAAGGTACTTCTAAGACAAAAATAAAAATCCCATTACTTTCTGTGGAAGATGACGGTCTGCTCCTTTTGAGCTAGGCCAGTGGGAGCATTCAGAATACATTGCTGGAAGTAAATGGAATTTTTCAGCTATTTAAATTGCAATTCACCCCCTGAAAACTCCATTTTATCAAAACTCCTGGTTAATACTATTTTCCATGCTCGGGTATTCTCCCCAGATACACATGCAAGAGACGCAGGAGCCCTGGGGAGACTGTTCCAGAGACAGAATCCCTTAAAGAGGCCTCAGGTACTAACATCTTCATAGCCAGGTAACAACAAAGCCCGGAAAGGATTGACCTTTAACTTGTGTGGTAGGACAGAGGGCAGGCGCTCTACCAGAATCAGAGGACTTAATCTGCCTCTCATTTCCTGTGTCCTTATGAGAAAGCTATATAATCTCTCTCAGACTTTTAGTTCACCTCTCTGAAATGATTCTGGAACACCTTCCTCATTTATCTCAATTATATTAGGTTAATTTATATGAAAGTGCTATACGAAAACCTACAATTAAACCTATGGTAGGCAAAACTCTAAGACAGCCAGTATATATACCTTATATAATCTCTTCTCCCTGAGTGTGAGTATATCCTGTAATGTGATAGGTTAGTCCCTCCCATGATTAGACTACGTAAACTCATCTCTACCTTAACAGACTGGAGAGAGACTTTTCCTTCTGGCTTTGAAGAAAGTAAGTTTCCAGGGCACGGTTAGGACCTAGGGATGACCTTGAGATGATGAGATAGACTGCCTGCCAGCGTAAAAGTGGGGATGTCAATCCTACAATAAAAATTTAAATTCTCCCAACAACCTAAATGAGGGTGAGAGAAGAGTGTGGCTCCAAAAGAGAGCTCAGGCCAAGCCTTGCAAGACCCTCAACAGAAAAGTTACTCTGTGCCAGGATTTCTGACCTACAAAAAAATATGACATAATAAATGGGTGTGGGTTTAGCCTCTAAATTTGTGGTAATCTGTTATGTAACTATAGAAAACGGATATACAATTGATTGTTCTGAAATGGTTGATTAAGGAACTCTCAAACCCATTCCTCTAAAAGCAATGAAACACTCATGAAAACTGTCAAAATTAACTGTTTCTTAACTCTGAAAAATCACCAGTGGCTTGCAGCAATCAAGCAGCATTTATTCAAGAAAGATGGCTGGACCTCAGAAAGAACAGTGAGCCTTGTGGCACTTTCACTGGACTCCTGCCCATGACCCTTTCCCCAGCTCTTCAGTAGCACTGAGAGCCAACAGCCTCACAGCTACAGTAGCTGTGAAAAGCAGCAGCTTAACAGCTACTGAAGAAAGCAAATGGGTTTGGAGCTTCCAGGAAGTCCCATTCCTAGAAATTGTCAGCATGGGATCGGTCTGGCAGTTCCTGAAAAAAAGCTTACTTTTAAGGACGTCTTTATTTGATCTAATCAGAGCTTGCTCTTTGTGGGAAGCCCCACCCACAGAGTATTTGTCAAATACAATCAGTGGCAATTGTTTAGTATCACAGCTGCCCAGAGGTATATTAACAGCTGGAGCTAACAAGGAGCAGACCAAAAATATTAAAAAGAAAACCTGGGTAATGAGATATCCATAGGCATCTTTGAAAAGCTCCAGCTTATTCCTGGGAATCTAGAAGCCCATGTGCATTTTCAGGACTATGTGTATGCACAAGAAGGCCCTGAGAATGGCCCACCCTCTCAACTCTGGTTATGCTAAGTCTCTTCATGAGCAAGGAGTTAAGTATAAGTTAGCATTGTAAATCGCCTGACAGAGCACTGAAAACATAACTCTACACACACACACAAACACACACACACACGTGCGCGCACACACACAGACATGTGCACGCACACACGGCCCTTAAAAAGGTTGGATGATTATTCAAACAGTTTTATGGAAATCTCTCGTTCAGCCATTAGCTAGCCGCTAAGCCAAATGAATAGAAACTTTAGTAGCCACACATGACAAAGAATATAGATTTTATAGAAATAGTCCAAGAAAGTAACTAAACTAGCAAATAGCTGCAGTAATAACAAAGCCTGAAGAAGATAATCATATTTTCAGAGTCAACACATCATACTATTTAAAATGTCCAGTTTTCAGTAACAACAGCAAAAAAATGCAACACATACAATGAAATAAGAAAGTGTGGCTCATACAAAGAAAAAAATATATAAAGAAACTGTCCTTGAGAAAACCCAGATACTGGACTCACTAGCAAAGACTTAAATCAGTTATCATAAATATATTCAATTTCACTTGGTCATGATGAATTATCTTATTTATTTATGTGTGGATTTGATTTGCTTATATTTTATTAAGGATTTTTGCATTTATGTTCATAAGGGGCATTAGTCTAAATGCTTTTGATATTTGTGAGTCATTTCAAAATAAAAGAAACCCACATTTTTTTTTCACAGAGCCTCTACTCTGCCCTCAACCTCTATGAGCCAAGAAGCAATAGAACATAAACTGGCTTAATCTCTATGTGACCTGGGACAAGTTGTGTGAACTCTCAGAACCTCGATCTCTTCTATAAAATGGGAATGATATTAATACCTGCTTCTTTGGATTGGTGTGGAGATTGAATGAGAAAATATGTATTGTGATAGGACTTGTTCTCTCCAAAAAAGATATGCTGGAGGCCTAACCCTCATTATCTCAGGATGGAACTTTATTTGGAAATAGTGTCATTGTAGATGTAATTAGTTAAGATGAGGTCCAACTAGAGTAAGGTAGACCTTTCCTCTAACATGACTGGTGTCCTTAGAAGAAGATAACTAAGTGGCAACAGAGACACAGGGGGGAACTGCAATGTCACAAAAGAAGTGGAGATTGGAGTTATGCCACCACAAGCCAAGGAATGCCTGAAGCTACCAGAAACTACAGAAGAACGTCCCTCAAAGACTTTTAAGAGAGTCTATCCCTGTAAAGATTTTGACTTGTGACCATCTAGCCCTCAAATCTGTGGAAGAATAGATTTCTATTATTTTAAGCCACCTAGTGTGTGGTATTTTGTTATGGCAGCTCTAGAAAACTAATGTACATGTGAAGCTCTTAGAACAACACCTGGCATATGGTGACTCCATAATTCATGTTATAATTAGTCAAGATGTTTATCCTTCTTGTTTATGTTAATTTTAAAACAATTTTATAAGTTAGGTAATTAGTCTGCTTGGGCTATCATATCAAAATACTACAGTCTGGGTGGCTTTAGCAACAGAAACTTATTTCTCACAGTTCTAGAAGCTAGAAGTCTAAGATCAGGATGTAGTATGATCAGGTTCTGGTGGGGACCCTCTTCTTGGATTCCAGACATCTACCTTCTTACTGTGTGCTCACATCGTAGAGAGAGGAAGCAAGCCCTCTGGTGTCTCTTTCCTTTTTAAAAATTCTATTTATTTGAGAAGGAGCAAGCTAGAGGGAGAGAGAGAGAAGGTGCACACAAACCAGAGGGAGGGGGTTGGGAGCAGGGGAAGAAGGAGAAGAAGGCTCCCCACTGAGCAGGGATGCCCCCCCCTCCAACCCTGGACTCAATCTCTGGACCCTGGGATCATGACGTGAGCTGAAGGCAGACCCTTACCTGACTGAGTCACACACGTACCCCCTCTGATGTCTCTTCTTATAAGGATGCTAATCTTATCATGGAAGCTTTATCCCTGTGACCTCATTTAAACCTAATTACCTCTCAAAGGCCCACCCTCCAGATACCATCACATTGGGGTTTAGGTCTTCAGCATATGAATTTTGGGGAACACAATTCAGTCCATAGCAGTAGGTTTTATTACCTCTGCTTTATGGGTATGAAATTGGAGTCTCAGTGAAATAGTAAAACAAGAAAAAATATAAAAGAATAATGGTATTAAAAGGAGAAGGTTCTTATAGACATGTAACTTCCTCATGGGCATTTTCACACACAATTGTATATGTTCCATAACATCAGTGCTGTTATAGGCCCTGGACTCAGAGGGCCTGAGTTCAACTCCCCCTTTTGCCAATCATAAACTCTGCGACCTTGGGAAAGTCACTTAACTGCTCTGACACTCAGTATCCTTACTTGCATAAGGAACGATTCCTGATGTCATGGAGTGTGTCTGAGCACTAAATGACAATACATTAAGGAGTGTCCTAGAGGGCCTGGCACAAAGCAGACATCAAATTAAAGTTCAGACTTCAAAGATAAATATACAAAGGTGGGTGATGTAGCTGTGATTGTTAGAGCAGATGTGGGCAAGATCAATATCCAACAGTAAGTTAAATAAACTGGGATTCAGTCCCATAAAGAGATACTATTCAGGCATCAAACAGAGTAAGAGAGATTTATGTTGACTTCCTGGGTTATTTTCCTGTGCCTATCTGTCGTATGACTTTAGGGAAGTGATTTAACCCCTCTGGGCCTCTTAGTTTTCCCATCTAAACTATGGAAATAAAAGCAATACCTATTTCACAGAGGGTTACATGGCATTCAGTCCAGATAAGATACTGATAATCTTCCCAGGCACATAGCAAGCACATGATAAATATTAGCCATTACTCTATTATGATTCCATTTATATGGAAGGAAGGAAGGCTAATTGGTTAATATCTGGAAAAAGATATAAGAATCTGCTATTAACTTATTTCTGGGGAGTATGAGGGAGAAGGTCTTCTCTCTACTCTTTACCCTTTGGGTACCATTGGAAGCAAACCAATCCCAAAGTATTAACTCTCCTCCTGTCTTTCTCAGGTAATGAAGAGTAGACTGAATAGTGGCTGAGCACTTTCTTCTCCTGCCAGGCAGGGCAGTTCCTCAGCCAGGAGATTCAAGTATAGCAGCTCAAAGATTGACATTCTGGTGGGTATACAACCTCCTTGCCCCCTATGATCCAATAAGGAAGTATTAACTCCTTGCCTGCTGGGGGCCTCTGAGCCTCTGGGATGCTGATTCTCTATGACTCTGGTTTCTTTGGGTCCTTGTGGTCCAAGTTAGTAAATACCTTGACTCACTCTTGGTGCTAGGCACTGAGTTCAGTGCTATGCACCTATTGTATCTACTCAGAGTAAGTCTTCAAGGTACTTATTCTCATTTCCCCAATGATGAAACACAGATTACTTATATATAACTGGCCCAATAGCACACAGCTCATTGGAGAGTCTCTCTAGCTCCCAAGGCCATGTTCCTTTCATTGTGTCTTTACTTTCATTGGCTCATATCCTTTCTCTAAAAATATTCCTATGTCCTAACTCAATGAGTTATTTTCAAAAAGTCAGTTTTACTAGCTTTGTGGTTCTGGCTTGTCCCAACCGGTTCAGCAGTTTCAAGAGCAGAGCAGAATTATCAACTCTGTGAATAATTAACAAGCTGAGTTTGATTCCTGGCTTAAAACTGACCACTTAACTTGATTATTTGCAGTGAACAAAAAGACAAGGAAAACTTCTGTAGAGTGGCACTTTTTCCGTGCCTGGAGTGGCAGGGAAGCCGGAGGGATCATTTTCATTGTGTTCCCTCTTTAAGAGACGAAGTCCACTGCCCAAGGTCACAGGTGCTGGGGGATGGGTACTCTGTTCCTCGGGGACTGGGCAAGGCTTTGGAAATTAAATAGTCTCAGATTTAAGTCATAATCGGTTGTGTGACATTGGACAAAGTTACTCCATCCATCCCTCAACTTCCTTCGTCATTTGTAAATGGGGGTGATAGTATTTATAGGCACTTACGCTAATATTCTGCAGAGATATTAACATTTTTCACCAGCCATCAACCCATCGGAGTGCTGGAGGCCTCAGCTCTGCAAATCTGTACCTATTAGTCTGTGGGGATATTATGGGGGCCTCAGGGTCGTGGCTAGGTGTCCAGGAAGGTGTGGGTGCTGCGGTGGTGAGGGGTGGGTTTGGGGGAAGCAGCTACTTACAGTTTCTATGGAAGTGTTTCAAGATTTTAACTTCTGCCACAGCTGTTCCAATGGCTACAGGATGCATAGGGGTCCTTTGCAAGGCGAGTCTGCATTTCTAGGGGAATTTACTCTGTGCTTCATACTCTGGCTGAACTTTTTTCTCTCAAATGATTCCATATAATCTTCACAGAGATGCCAGAAGGTGCTACCTCAGGCCCATTCTTTCAATGAGGAGAATGCCTCTCTGAAAGTTACAATGGTGAGTCGGCGGAAGACCAGTGGTCTGAATTCACACGGACCCCTGGCAGAGCCAGCCTCCTACCTACAAGGGGAGGATGGGGGCAGTTTTGGGCAAGGGTGCAAAACTGAAGTTGGGAGCATGAGGAGAAAGGACGAGTAAGAGAGCTGGGCTGGAGGACACTTCAAGTGGGAAATAACAAACCTGCTAGACACAGTCCATGGACAAGAATGACATTAAAACAGGTATCCTACCTGCACTTTGCAAATGGAAGAAAACGTTGACAAAAGGTAAATCTGCACCAAGGGCAGACAGAGTTTCTTCTGCACTGTGCTTATTCAAGCAACTGAAATTATGCCCAAATAATAAGTTTAAGTTAAAAAAAAAAAAATCACAGCCCTTTGCACTTGGGGCTTCATCTTCCTTTAGCTCTTGGTCATCTCTCAGTTGGACTGTCCGGGTGCTTGCCTTCATTGACTCAGTTTTAGGGGTGCCAGGGGCCACTGAAGAAGATGTAGGTGGAAATCTGAAGAGAAGCTTTTGTCATTGTGTGACTTGGAAATGCCTGTGAATGAGAGCGCATGAGACCACTGGATGCCATGCATTCGGAAGCGCATCGACCGGGAGTCACATGACCGTGAGTTGGATCTTGTTTGGCCCATTTCACTGCTCAGCAATCTTGGATGGATCATGACTTCATATTAAAGTGAGAATCACAGTGGCAACCTCCCAGCTTCTGCTGGAGAGGAAACGAAATACCATTTGTAAGGTTCCAACCATGCGGTTTGGGATATAGTATGCCCTCAGTAAACATTTTATTTCCTTTTCTCAAAGGAAGAATGGTAACTCAAGGAGAATGGTAACAATATATTAAGAAGGCACGGAGTTTTAATTCAATACCCGTGAAACCGTTTGACAATGAGTAACGTTACCAACACCTTAAATTACTGTTGTCATTGCTGTAAGGAGTTGAAGAACTCTTGTCCCTAACTACATTTCACAGTTGAATGTCTCATTCTATCGTTACTGCTTTCAGGTGTTTTCTGATTCTTGAGTCTGATTCTTCCAACAAGACTATTGAAGCATTGTATGTGCCTCTGAATACAATTCACATCACCCCCTCATGCCTAGCCCAGGGCTGTGGAAACCACAAACACATAGTGAACATGGGCATTTCCAAAGGAAAGGCTGAGGAAATCACAGGCATTAAAATGAAAGGTTTGTCCAAAGTGAACTGTAAAGTGGTGAAACTATGAAGCTCTAGATATTTTTTCCCCTTACCAGGGAATCATCAATCTTAGGATTTTGACTGGTCAGAAAACATTAGAGTTCAGATCACTGTGGGGGGCCATGATTCGACATCATCTTGCTACACGGTATCACAATACACTTAGGAATTGTTTGGTAAAATTTAGTTTCAGGTATCAATGTATACCCACATACATACATATATACACATAAACATATGCAGGCATTTAGTTGTGATACACAGTTCACTTCTGATTATAGGTCAGTAGCCAGAGTGTCTGAAAATGGTGCTCTAAAGCAAGAAGAAAAACCTTGGTGTAGTTAGGGAAAAAAATATAGGCTTGTGAGGCTGGACTTTCACTGTAAGAGGGAGTGATAAGAAATGAAGTCGGCGGCATAAGCAGAGGCCAGATGGTGCAGGCCAGCAGGCCACAGCAAAGACCTTAGATCTCAAGCTAAGCACCACTGGAAACCACTACAGGGTATAAATCACATGCCGCACACTCTGATTAACACTTTTAAAAGAAGGATCATTTTGGATACTTTCTACTGTTAGGTACAGTTTTGCTCAAGTTCACAGATTGGACTCGAGAATTCCCCAGGCTGACCCAAGTGCTTTGGAGAGAATTAGAATGCTTGGAATAGAATAAAACTAGTAACCCACTGATTTGAATTCTTGGAGATACCAATGAGACTAGCTCAGGTCATAAAAAATAAAACTCCCATAGAAACTCAAACAACATTGTGCTATTTTTCACCTATAAGTAAGCAAATATTTTCATACAGCTTTACAGTAATTGGCACAATCTTTCATACAGGGTCATAGGGTCGCTCCTATCAAAATCTAAATTTTGCAGGGGTGCCTGGGTGGCTCAGTCTGTTAAGCGTCCGACTCTTGATTTCAGTTCAGGTCATGATTTCAGGGTCCTGAATGGGAGACTGAGTCCTGCATGGGTCTCTGAACTGGGCATAGAGCCTGTTTGAGAATCTCTCTCTCCCTCTTCTGTCACGTTATGCCACAAAAAATTAAAAATTAAAAAATCTAAATTTTACATAACCATTAATCCAGAAATTTCACTTCAGTGATTACGTCCTTCAGAAATATTCCCATACATGCCAAGAACAAGTATAACAAAAATGTCTGTGGTATCATTTATAGTTAAGAAAAATTGGATATAGTTGAAATGATCATCAATAAGAAATGCATAAATAAGAAACAGAAGCTTTTTTCTATGAAATACTAAACAGCTGTTTATAAAGAATGTTCTAGACACTTTCTGTAATAATATGAAAAAGGTTTGGGTTTATTAATGAGTTAAAAAAGGAGTGTCATAGTATTATGGGTCACATAATTAAAAAACACGGGAAAAAATACTTGCAGCTAACCATGTCTGAATATTCATAGAAAAAAATTCTAGAAGGAACACACGGCACACGTGGTATTGATAGCCCTTGGTTACAGGTGAAAGAAGACAATGGAAAATGTCCTTTCTTTTAGTTTATATACGTTGGTATTTGAATTTCTTTTAAGCACATATTATTTTTGAGTTGTAAGAAAGAAGTAATAAAATTATATTAATAAAAAATATTCATAGGCTGAAAGGGCAGGCAGAGAGAATAAGCAGGAGGGAATAAAATAGTTACACCTTTAAGATGATACGTTGATATCAATGCCTGGGCTTCACTTCCCAGGTCGTCAGGTTGGGGAGAAAACTAAAGATTCAGATGAAATGATGCACCTGGCCTGTGTGTGTGTGTGTGTGTGTGTGTGCACGCACTCATATATATTTATGATTTTTCCCCAAACACTCGGAGCCAGAGAGTTTGAATCATTACAAAACCAAAGGTCACATTATCTCTGGCCATCTTGACTCTAGATCCGTTGCTTTGGCTTAACCTGCTCCAATCTGCCGTTCACCGGTGAGATTTTGGTGAGTCGTGAACACAGGGTAAAAAGGGAAAAGGGAAAATGGCTCGTCATGGCAAGCGATCCCTGAGCATGTAACTTCCTGCCAGGACTACTTCTGAGTGATTTATGTGTTATCGCCAATTCCAAAACCCTGCATGGTGGGTGACACATCATTCCCACTTTACAAATGAATACACGACAGTCTCGCAAGCCAGGCGAGGGCATCTGGCCCAGTGGCGCAGAATGGGAGCTGCGGGGCTGACAACCCAGGCCCGACTCCCATGCCAGGCAATGCTTTCCACGGTGCTCCTCGGCTCCCGCAAACACACAGGCAGCAGCCTCAATCCCAACTGTATTGGAGCTGCTGGCTATGCCTGAAGTCAGCTGGATGATGGTGCTAAAGAGAACAGAACACTTTTAATGCAGTCAAATTATCCTTTCAGAGTTTTCGATAATGTGCCCTCATTGGCTGAGATCTGTACCAGCACTACGCAAAAGAGAAAAAGGAATTACTAAGCAATTTCTAGTAGTTGTTCTCACGTCCCTCCTCCCCCTCCCCTGCCACATATAGAGACAGATGTGTGTTTTGCTCCCAAAATAAAGGGTTGATGAGTTGGAAGCAGGATTATGTTCGCATCTTTCTCTGATAACACCTCCTCCTACCTGCTTAACTTTGCCTGGGAAGGCTATTCCAGACCCTTCCCCATCCCCACATACAACCCTCAGCGGTGTTACCACGATGCCTGGAGCCTGCCAGTTCTCCAGCAGCACATTTTCATCACAGGTCTTGCACCTACTGTGTGCCTGTCTGTCTTGCTCAGCAGAATGTGGGTGGGCCCCTGGAGCACAGGACCCCCAGGACTCCTCTTTCTAGCCCCGTGGGTAGCACGTTGCCTGTTCGGCATCAATACATACTTAAAGAATGAACGAACACAATTCTAGCCAGACACGTGGTTCGGAATGGCAAAGAAAACAGAAAGGCCCTGCAGAGACGTCCCTCCCAAGTTTTGAGAAGAACAGCTGAAAGCAGTCCAGTGTCTTGTGTACTACCATGGTGAATACATTTTTCAAAAGGATAGAAGGCCCAACAAAAGTATGAAACCTATGGTCACTGTGGTTGATAATGATGTGTCAGTGTTGGTTCAGCCCTCGTAACAACGTGCCACAGTGACAGGCACGCTGACCCTGGGGGAGGCTGTGTGGCTGGGAGAGGGGGAATGTGGGAACTCTGTGCTTTCCACTCAATTTTGCTGTGAACTTAAAACTGCTCTAAAAAATAAAGTACTAAAATAGATGTCAGCACCAAGAACTGCCACCGTTTGATGCTTTATGACTTTATGAACAACCTTGCTCTTACTGAAATATATAAAGAAATAGACCCCATTAGAATAAAGTAGAATAAATCATGCATATCCATTGAGATACAAGAGAATTCTCTCCATGGCCTTTAATGTATTGGCCAACAGTTCAGGTGGGTAGCAAGGAGAAATGTACCCTAATGTGCCCCCCCCCCCCAAAAAAAAGGAAAAGAAAGAAAATCAGTGTTCGGAAAACAAAATTAAACAATTAAAAACAGAACAACAACAAAATACTTTTTCCAGAGGAAATACCATTTCCAAAGGAGATACAGATTAATTTACCCTTATCGTCCCCTTTTTCCTCATCCTTGGCCCAGATTTGGTTTCTAATATTAAAGATGGTGACAAAATTTGCCAGTTCAAAATATTCTTTTGTGTGAATAGTCCTTACTTTAAAAAAATTTTTTTTTCCTATGTTACATTAATCATCATTAATTCTTGATGCAGTGTTCCATGATTCCTTGTTTGCATATAACACTCAGTGCTCCATGCAATCCGTGCCTTCCTTGATACCCATCACCAGGCTCACCCATCCCCCACCCTCCTCCCCTGTGAAACCCTCAGTTTGATTTCCAGAGTCCATAGTCTCTCATTCTTTTGTGCGTATAGTCCTAACACTTCACAATAAAAGCACTCCCTGAAATTCAGTAATCTTATTACTTTTTTACATTTACATATTAATTTTTCTACATATTAAGGCTGGAGCCAAAGAATAAGTAGCCATTAGTGTTAATTGGTTATCATTAAGTATAGCAACTAGCCACTTCTAGAACCATCTCAAAAGATCAAGTTGCACTTGATCTTGTCACGGACTCCTACTAGAGTTCGGTAGTCCACATACAGAAATGTAGATTCAGGGTCCTAGTTGGTAAAGGGACTTGCTTAAGATCATATATCATATCTGTAGCCACACATTTGTGGCAGAGCCAATATGGCCCCCATGCCACACCTAAGAGGTCCGTGAGGCACTTGGTATACATACTCTCAGTGAATAGCCCTATGGACTAGAGAGTCCTAGTAGCTCCAAGTTTTAGGTAAGCCATGGTGGCTTAAAGAAGTTACAATCTTGTCCAATGTCACACAGCAGGTCAGGGGCTGGAGCGAGACCTTAAGTAGGCCCCTGTGACTTGAACTCGGCCTGAAGGGGGAATGGGAGTCAAGAAAGCGCAGACAGAAGAGGGATAGTTGGAGTAGGGATTGTTGCAATGCTCAGCCGTGGAAAGGTGGAGGTTAATAAGGGGATGGTTGGCATTCACCCCAGGGCTTGTTACCGTCACTCATAATAGGGAGTTGCTTTTCCTCTTTCTGCCCTTCTTGCCTCAAGCGTTACTGCCTTTGGAGTTGCAGCAACAAAAGGGAAAATCTACCCCCTTCTCAGATAATGCTGCGGCCAGAAGTAGGAGCAGAGTAAGGTTCTCTGTATTCTCCCTGGGTATGGAGAAGGAGGGACAGCCAAAGCATGAGAGAGGCCAGATGACCTCTTCATGGATGAATCCTAGCCTGGGGCTTTGGAGACCAGCATTCCCATTCCAGGCCCGAGGCTGTGCCTAATTAGCTATGTGACCAGAGACAAATGGCTTCATTTCTCTGAATCTGTATCCTCAACTCTAAAACGAAGCTATCAGCAATTGTCCAGAAAGGCCATTGTGATGATTAACATTGAACAGGGGGGGACAAGGTGATCTCATCAGTGTTAATATTATCTATCACTTCTAATTCCCCTTGGATCTATAGCACCTAGTACCTTAAAAGTTCTTAGGATATATTTGTTGAATAAAATGCACAAACAAGTTAAAGGGATCATCTACTAAAGATCAAAGCCCAAGGAACATTTCAAAGCTTCTACAACTTAAATATTAACTAGACTTATCTCTATCTTACCAGTTTCTTGTAGCTAAGAAGTATTCCAGAACTAAAAGGAAGACCTCTCTCTCTCAAAGAGAAACTTCATTTTGAGTAAGGCTTTTGAATACCTATAATATCCTAGATTTTCTCTCGTCAGTCCTAAGAGCTATTGATCCGGGCTCTAAGTGCATCGTTTCATTTTGTGCTCACAACCACCATTTGAAGTAGATATTATTTTAGTCTGATTATATCATTATATACATTATATATTATTTTGCAAGTACAACTAAAATTCAGAGTTCAGTGAATCTGACCTATGTCATAAATCACACTGTACAGAAGATAAAATAAAGCTTGCAAGGAAGTGTTTAACTTCTACCAAGGTTAGCAGCTTGAGTAAGTGGTGCCCAGAGAAGAGAAACCCAGCGGGTCTAACTGTCCAGACTTACCACTATTCAGTCTTTATGCCTGGGTCAGACCCTCGACTTCCAGCTTAGCCTAACCACTGAGAATCCTCAGTTATGAGGTTACTCAATGAACACATTACCAAGGTCATGAAACCTTGAAAGTTAAGTGCATTGTTGTGTAAGCTTCCCCCAAAAAAGTAGCAAAGTTCATCTTTGGAGTCACTGATGGCCACCTTGACAAAGCACCAAAGTCTATATTCTAGCAGTGGCCTGTGTTGGCCAATTGAACAAAATAATGCCTTCTGCCATCATGACTCCAGGACCACAGCATGAAGGCTGCCAGAGTTGGGCTGTTTCCCCTCTACTTCCATCCAGCCTGACCTGTGCCACTTCTGTCAATCGCCAGCAGGTAAAGGCCTGAATTCACACCCTACTTCATAAACTGGTTGGCAATGGAGTTCTGGGAGAGGGGAGGACAAGGTCACTCACTTGCTCCCCCTGTTCCATCCTAAAACCATTGCTGTGTTTGCTTGTAATCTCTGTATGTTCTAGTACCTGGGCTAGAGTTCAGCATCCTTGGACTCTCCATAAATACTTAGTAGTATCTTGTGATTGCAAGTGCACACCAATCATTTTTCCATCTACTCTGCAGATAAAATGGCTATATTTGTTCAATAAGCAGTTTCCCCAGTTAATTCAGTAAAAGGAAATAAAAGCCCTTCTGCATGTATTCTGGGTCTGTTCATTTTGAAGTCCTTTTAAACGCTTCTGAACATGTCATTTTCTTACATTAGCTCGGTCCACTGGGAAAAAATTGGAACAGAAGCCTACACCAAGATCACCCAAGAATAAATGCACATTCTGAATAAGTCTCCCCTCCCTTTACTTTTTGCGCAAGGACAACCATGATAAATTAAGGACTCCCATTCTAGGGATAAATGGCCTCGCTGTTGCTGAGTGTTTGGGAAAACACCTTCGGCATTCCCGGTTTTTCCTACCTAAAAGTCTGTAAGAGCCTGTTGACAAAGCCTGGGCTTTTGACCCTCATATGACTAGGGCAGTGGCTTCAGGAGCTGGCCATAGGAGTGCTGGTGGTCTCCCACACCAGTCCCAGATGCCACATCTGCTCCTCTACCCACTGCTGGCACCAGCCTCCCTTGCTATGCCAACAGTGCCATGTGGTCACATTGTCCGCTTTCTGTAATTCAATTACCCAGTGAGTGCATTCTCTTTGTCTGAAACTGAAATCACCCAAGATGCAAGATCTTAATACCAAAACGTCCCAGCGTAGATTCCCAACATGGGAGTGTGGTGATCAGCAATGTTTGCATCGCTTCTGAAAATCAATGTGTACCGAAAATTTATGTTTATGAGATATTTTTCATGAACACTGAGAGCCTAGGAGCAACGAGTGATTAATTCTCACAGAGCAAATGCAGGGAGGGCTTTGTCACTACATGAATTCTTCAAAACGTTTACTGAGCAATGTAAAGATGAGACGACCCACTAATATTATCAGAAATTGTTGAACCACATATGGCAGAAAGAGGTATCCAAGTGGAAAAAAATATAAATTCAGTTAACACTAAGAGATGGTTTATTGGAAACCCTTAGAGCATTAAAAGACTTGACAGATTTTATTTTAATAAGACAGTGAAGAGGAACTGGTTCAAAAGATGTCATCAATCTTTTATTTAACTAAACACTGCCCTTCATTTTGAAGGAAATGATACAATTTCAAATCAGAACCTCCTTCTCAAGAAGTGGGATGAGAACGTAACATTGATTTAACATACATTCTTCAACAAAAATACAGTTTACACAATTCACTAGAAAATAAAACATACATAGAATTTACCATGTTAGTCAATGTAATTCTCCATGGGTCACAAAAATTACAGCTAAGAACAAAACATAGTGAACATATGAATGAACCAGTCAAGTTTATAGTTACCATGATTTAAAAAAAAAAAAAAATCACAAATGTAACTTCCCAAACAAAACCATTTGAAGACCGTGATTATAGATTTTATTCTAATTTATTTTTTAAAAAATGGTTAGACAATCACGTTAATATCAAGAGTCTTCGACACAGTGGATTCCATTTTGTTAAGAAAAAAAAATAGAAAACAGTTAGTCATTAATTTTCTTCACTCTCCGTAGCATATGTCATATAAAATTAAAGTTTTGCTTTCAAAAATATGTTTCCATGTGGTTGTCGTGTTGTCTAGTGCTGCTCTTAGGGCCAGAAGCACCAAAGACACGAGAAGGTTAACCACTGAAGTGTCATTTTTCATAAAAACTAAAAATTTCCTTAAAGGTCTGGTGTCAAGTCTTCTTCTATAGGCATTTTAGTGCTAAAGTCATTTTAAATTACATGTGGAATAAAAGCTACAAAAAGTACGAGTTCTTTCGATACAAAAAGTTGTGTAGCTGATGTTGCGGGCTCCTTTGACATACATAAGCAGTCTCAATAAAATATTTGCTCAGGTAAGAAAATAGAATTTGTTTCATTACGTTTAGTAGGTGTTCCAGTCCGGGGTCTTGCTTATCCCTGCCACAGCTTCTGAAGAACGTTAGAATCAATTTTTCTTTCAGAGAACATACATAATTCACAGTACAAAATAGTTCTAAAGTCTTATTCCCAAGGAGAAACAAAAATTATTAAATATATATATATATTTTAAAGTGCCAGATGTAGCCGTAGCCTGGACATTGAAAACTCACTTATCCGCAACACTGCCACCTTGAGGAAAGAGCTGTACTGACCGCTTCCCCTGTCTTGCAGCCTCCGTTGTTGGGCTGTGGATTCACGTTAGAGCCTCAGAGAGCCCTAAGACAACTTCCAATAGAATCATTCTTCGTATTAAATACTTCACACCTCCGGTAGCCAGTAAAAATACTTGCATGAATTGGGAAAGCAGTCTCTGCAGCGGGTGGACTTCCTCTTCTAGTTCATTTTCAGAAACCTCTTCTCTAGAGGCAGAATACTACTATTGGTGTGGCTTCAGAGTTCTTCCTTCAAGTGGAGACTTCCCACAAGGAGCAGTTCCTTTGTAACAAGACAGTCACTGGGGTACCTCTGTGTGACCAAGGACATTCACTTTTTAATTGAGGGCAAAGGAGGCCACCAGAGATAGGGGGGCGGAGAGCTAAGCTGGCTAGCCAGCCCAGAAGTGCTGGACCATCCTTCTTCTCACCGTCTGCATACTGGTCTTTCAACTACCATGTTAAGCAAACAAAACAAAATAAAACCCAAATCTGTTGGATATCTGAGGCTCTCCCCAATGTCTTTTACCTTGATTGGCTTTTCCATGAACAAGAGAATATAAACAGGAAGCTGAGAGCTTATTACACATGAAAACTACATCTACATTTCCCACAGCTGACAGACATCTCTCCAAAGTCCCAGACTAGGGCTGAGGGTGGTTCATCTTTAGCAAAGGGACAGGACCTGCTTGGTGATCCTTGTGAGAACAGGGAACATAGCTAATGCCCCTAAAATTAAATGATTTCATACTGAGGTGCGAAGACGGTCTAGGCTTTTAAAAATTATGGCATCAACTTCCAAGTTTGAAAAAAGTATACAAGGAAATCCTCAAAGTCTTGTTGCAGGAGTTAGAAATCCCCACGGAAAAGGCCCAAGGTTGTTCACAGCAATATAGGACAACTCAAATAGGATTCCATTCCAACTTTAAGAATTCCTTCAAAAAAGGACTTGCTCAGTGTCATCTAAAACGACTCCAAAAAGAAAGGAAAACTTCACGCAACTTTTGGGATGGAATTAGCAATGTCAATCTGCGGCAAAGCAGCACTGTGAAATCAAGGACACACATCAACCAAGTGCTCGCCTGAAGACAAGAGATGGGCTGTATAAATTTCTAGAAGCCCCACAGTACATGAAACAAGATCAGCGGCAGACCCAAAGAGTACAGGCCAGCCTGCTGCGACGGATCTCACAACCACCAACCTGTGCCTCAGGACTGTCACCAGACTCCGTGCTGACTCTACCAGGTGGCATTTAATTTGTGATGGCTGTTACCCCTCTTAATTGCAAAATCACTCTGAAGGTGGGGGCGGGGGTGTTCTCCAAGAAACAAAGAGACTGCAGCAGTGTAACAAGACTTAGCGTCTTGATTTAAATTGCATGAGGTGTGGCTAGCAAAACAAACACCTTATCACTGAATAGACCTCAAGCCTAAGATTTTATCACCCGCAAAAAAAAAAAGTGAGTGAGGGGGATGGGACCGGAACCCAGAGGAGGCAAAAAAAAAAAGAAAGAAAGAAAGAAAAGAAAATCACAGGCCCTACAGTTTACAAAAGGTTACCTTCACTGTTCAGGAAGGGGGTTAGGTGAGGGGTGAGAAACTGACTAATTTCTGCCAGGGCAATTCCATCTGGCTGCTTCTGTAGTGAATACTTTATGGGGTGGCAGGAGCCAACCCCATGTGACCTGCGGATGAACACAGCCCAGCAGGTTTAATTAGATCAGAGACACAAAGGGCCATTCCCTCCTTTCATAACAACGGGGATCCAAGTGCCTACACCAAAGCAGGCCAGAAACAAAGGCGGCAAAACAGAATCATAATTGAATCCTTCCCCTAGCTGGCCCGTGACAATGATTTACTTGGAACCTGGGAAGTGGTGGCTCGAACAGGAGGGAGCAGGAGACTCCGCCAGAAGCCAGCTCCAGAAGATGAATTACCTGGGGGTGGGGGGCGAGGGGGAGGTAGCAAAGTCTTTGTTTTGTAGCCCAAGTTTACCCAACTATTTATTACACCTCACAGGGGGCTGCTGGGTTGTGGTCTGCTGCTCCCAGACCCAGGCCTGGTCTCTCCAGTCTTACACCCCAGCAACCCCCCACAGTAAATCACCCGGGCCTCCCACATCCCACACACAGCCCTGGGGGAGGGGGTGGTGGAGGTAGCAGATCTGCGGCTGCCGGTGCTTGGCAGGGCGCAGCCACAAACCCTCCCAGGCCTCAGTACAGGGCCCCCTCCAAGCCCAGGGGAGGAGAGGAAGCAGGGAGGAGGCAATGGCGGGCACTGGTACTCTGAACTTTCCTCCACCCCCGAGAGCCTAAAAAGGGTCGATTTTGGACCCAGGTACAGCAAAAATTAAGTGTCAGGAAAGTCCACCATTTGGCCCACGTCAGAAAGGAAGACAGATCCAGAGGACAGGCAAGAAGTGACCCCTCCCCCCACCGGCCCCAGTGCTCCTACCTGCTCCCTCTTATTCCTCTGTCCAGGGTAACAAGCTCAAGCCACAGCTGGCTACACCTTTCGCCAACTCTCCTTTTTTCCAACTGGCCCAGGAGCCCAGATGGGGCCTGGAAGGTACTGAAGGAGGGAGTGAGAGGAGGCAAGGGGGAGCGGCGGCTGGTCCGAAAGGCTCCCTCTCAAGACTCCGCACTCAGCTCGCCTCTCAGTGCACCGCCGCCTCCCGGGCCTCATCCTCCCGTCCCGACGCCGGGGGGCGCCCCGGAGGCGGCGTAGTCCGCGCCGCGTCGCTGTCGCCCTCGTCAGGCTCGGCCGGATGCAGGTGCGTGGCGAGCTCTTGCAGCACCGCCGCGCGCCCGATCTGGTCGTTGCGCCGCTTCTCCATGATCAGGTCCTCCAGGCTCTGGAACTCGAGCGTGTGGCTGCGCTGCGCCGAGAGCTGGATCTGCAGCCGGTAGGGCTGCTTGCCGATGCGCAGCTCGCCGCCGATCTTGAACTCGCGCTTGCCGTAGCGGCACCAGGCGGCGAAGCTCTCGGAGTTGCGCCAGCTCAGATCGCGCTCCTTGGCGCCCACGTGTGCCAGAGCGTTGCGCACCACCGCGCCGGGGCTCAGCGGCTTGTAGCGGTACAGGTCGTTCACCACGCGGCCGCGCCGGCCCTGGCTCGCGTCCGTCAGGAAGCTGTTGCTCACCTCCAGCCGGTGCAAGTGCACCACCTGGAAGTTGCCCACGTAGACAGCCCAGTGCGGGTACTGTGCCTGCGACACGAACTCCACCAGGTCGCCAGGCCTGCACTTGTTGAGCAGGTTCTCGGGCGTGTAGGTGCTCAGCGCCGCGGAGCCCGGCGCGAAGCTCTTCTGGTAGATGCACTCGTCGCGGTAGAACACGGAACACTCCACCTCGTGCAGTCGCGGGTCGTAGGGCTGCGGCGGCGGCAGTGGTGGCCCGTCCCCGCCGTCGGGCAAGCCGTCGCCGCCTCCGCCATCCGGCCCCTGGGGCGGCGGCTGCGGCTCCACGTCCTCGTCGTCGTTGGAGAAGATGTAGGAGACCCCGATGCGGGGCCCGTCGTCCCGGTCCACGCCGGTGGGGTCGGCCGTGGGAACTTCCTTATAACTTAGGTGGGTCAGTTTCTCCACCTGGTTACCCATCACGCAGCAGACACACGTTCACACAGCCGAGAGGCGAGAGAGCGAAACCACCACTAGGGTCATTGGCACGGGTCCCCGGACAGGGGCGGAGACCACCTGTTGGGAGAGGAAAGCAAGGAAGCCATGTAGGAGCCTCTCCATGAAAAGGATTTCATAAAAGGAGGAAGGGCTGGGAGCCGAGCACCTGGAGCCATTTTACAGGGAAGCTCGGATGTGGTGAGCCTTTCCTCATTTCTCCACCTCTAGGGTCACGGTCACAGGAGGCAGGGCAACCCTAGCTCTACCCCGCCCCCAGCACTACACCTCGCCCGGGCAAACGCCCATTGCATCAGCAGCTCCTACCGCTTCCACCGGCGCCCTACCTGCCAAGCCCAGGCAGGAGGGGGAAAGAAAAGAAACTTTACTCCAGTCCCCCTTTTCTTAACCTTCCTTTCACCCCAGGGTCCGAACAGCCCCCGAGACGGCTCCCAAGCCTCCATCCTCGGGGAAACCGGCGGAGATCTCACAGCTCGGCCGGTGCAGGTGAGCCGCCCAACCTGGCTCACCTGCGGCGCTTTCTCCTTCCGTCTCGCCCGCCCCTCCCCCGCGCGCTCGCCCGCCCTTTGGTTCGGGTTACCTGCGAAAACTCACCCGCAGAGAGGTGGCGGCCTTGGGGAACTGGCTCCCTCCCCCCAGCCGCACCTTGAGACTTCTACGGTGAGTTTGCAGGTGTGGGATCCGCAATCCCTCCTCTCCAGGCGCCGGTGGCAGCAGGGCTGGGCAGGGGGGAGAAAAGCATGTCTTGCCCCCGCGGCTACGTAGGGCTCCAAGACTTGAAGGTGGGGAGCAATGCCTGTTTACACCGCACCCCTTCCTCCTGCTGGGGCTGCTGCTCCCCCTCAACCTGCTCTCGGGGGAGGTGGGGCTCGAGAAGGCGGAGAAGGAAGCAGCCTTGCTGCCCGGCGGCGGCAGCTCCGGCTCGGACCCGGCGAGCAACAAGCGCGGGAGCGGGAGGGACGGGAATTGTAGATCCGGCTCCAGGCTCCCCGGGCGGGAGCGCAGCCCCTGGCATTTAAAGAGACAGACGCTTGCTCCCTGAGCCCAGGTCTTTCCCACACGGCGCCGAGCCTCCGGGATCCCCGCCCCCTCCCCGCCCACCAGGTCCGCGGAGCTCCGCCCAAACCACGCCCCCGCGTCAGAGCGGATTTAAATCCTGCTGGTAAGTAATCAAGGGCGGGCTTCCTGATACCCTAATCGTCAGGGTCTGCGCTCGCCTGTGGGAATCCCGTTTGCCTTCTTAGAACCGGGGCTTGCTCTGGGAGGTCCTCGATGCTTGCTCAGTTCGTATTTTTCGGAGCTGATGGCTTTAAAGAGACTTTGGGAGGCATACGCCCCCTGCCAGTGTGGAGATGAGAGAGGGAATGAGTTTTGGCGTTTGTTTTGTTCCCCCTTCGCCTCTTTTCCCCCCCGAGACCTGGAGAGAGACGAATAGTCACTAGGTAGTAAACAGACGTTTGCTCCTTTCTTTTCTTTCCTAGAATGTATTTCTTACCAAAGGTCGCAGAAAAGAATTTTTTACTGGGACAGCTGGAGAAGCGTTTCAGTTTAGAGGTGTTTCTGGAATGAGTGCTGTGAAACTTTTTCCGGTGGGGGAAAAAGTTCACAGAAAGGGAACAGTATAAAACAGAACCAAGTCTAGTTGCTGGCTTGCTTCCAAGCCCTGCGCTCTCTTTTATTACATGTCCCTGGAAGTTAGCACAAAGTAGATTTCATAACCTCTTGTTTCAAGAGTTACCAGGTCACCTGGTAGTTAGAGGAAGCATTTGCTCTCATTGTTTTTCTTGAGAATAGGGGATGTAGGAATTGTCTAATTGACCTTAAATTAGGAACAAATTTGCTGAGGCCTCTGGTGGATGTATTTCCTTGCTGACTTACAGAAGAAGTGACAGGAGAGGAGTGTTGCCTATTAACCTCACCACAAGGGGACACTTGCTCCCACCAAGCTGATTTTGCTTTTTCATTTTTTGTATTTGCCTGTGTGTGTTTTGCTTTTCCCTGTATTTTGTTCCTTACCTAAGAGGCAGGTTACCATAGTGTTGTCTTTTAAAAAACAATAGATTGGAGTGGGGGTGGAGCGTTGTTAATAGACAAGCCCAGGCATTCACTGGAACACCAGACTAATTTGTAGTGGAATTAAGAATGCAACTTAAGACCTCTTCTACCCTGTTTTCCGTCACTGTTTCTTTTAACTAATTTTTTCCAGGTAACACTATTATTTATTCAGTGTGCATACCTACCAGTGGAAACAGGAATATACTAACACTACTGCGATCCTTTTTAGTTTGAGAGAGAAAAAAAAAAAATCAATCTACTTACGTACTTTTGAGCCCGAACAATCAATATTGGCAGGGCTGTGATAGAAGTTAGTCCTTCAGCAAGTCCAAGATCACAGTATAAGTTAGGCCAAAAAAGAGACTTCTGTGTGCCTGCTGTGCAGACGAAATTAAAATATTTTCTAAACAGCCTCAGGCATGTGCTCTGAGGTGCTGCTGTTACCTGAATGCTGTGTGTCACCACCATGTGAGCTCATGGAGATACCCATTTTACAGAGAGGGGTTAGGCTTACAGAGGGAATGGCAAGTCATTCCATGTCTGTTAGCTTGAGAAACCTTTGTGGGGGGTCAGTAGCAGTAGGCCACTTTGCCCCAGCTGGCACTGGGTATGGTGGCTGGGGATGGGAGAAACCACAGAAGGACAGGGAGGTAGGACAGTTTGCTTCCAGCACTCTGGGACAAAGATCTAATAAGGAGGAAACAACACCTACTTGTCTAGGTGCCTGTCCCCTTGTCTTGAGGAGCTGCGTTCCGGTTATGTGATCATGGCTCAACAGCATTTCTTGAATTGAGCAGAAAGTCTCAGAGGAATCGGGTTCTGAGTCATTTTTATATCCCATTGCTTGGTAGGTAATAAGTGCTCAATAAGTGCTTCATGAAGGCTTTAGCAGTATACTGGGCCATATTGATAATCTGCCTCCTGCATAGCTTCTTCCATTAATTCCTGATTAGGGCCCAACCTCCATCCAGTCACCTGGGGCTCTTGATCGGTCAGAGGTTATATAAGTGCTCTCAAACATTCTTTGCTCATCTCAAATAATCGTTTAATGAATTTAAAGTTAAATTAGCTGTCAACAATCTGGAGCCTTGGGAAGTCTCAAGGTTAGATTTCCAACTTTATTTGAAAAAGGTAACTATGTAAGCCCATCAGGCCCACATTCTGTGATGGCAACAAGGAGCCTTGGAGATGAGGTGTACTCCAGCTGGCCCCCATCCCATCCTACCCACCTCAACTACCCTAGTTCCTTGGCTGGCCTGGGGAACCTCTGTGTTGGCTATCTCTGATCTCTCTGTTGGCCATTCAAGTTCTATCCTACACATTATATCACTTGATTGTATGTAATTCAGCCCTTGGTCAAATACCACCTGGTATTATTCTTTAATTCATGTATTTAAAATGTCATTTTTAGAGAGAGCTTGATTCAAAACATATTTCTTGAAGATGTACTAGGTACCCACTTGTCTGATATTCATTCTACACATTCACACATTCATTCTACAAATTCAACAGGCAGCATGCTAGGTTTTATAGGTATTCATGTCCCCATGAGGCTCTGTGTAGTGGAGGAGACAGACAAATAAGTAGACTTCTTAGGACAGTATGACACGTCCCGAAAGAAGGGGAAGTAGAGGATGCCTAGGGGAAGTTTGAAGGCATGTGGGCACAAGTAAATTCCAAAATGCCTGCCATCAGGGGTGTTAGACTCGTGAGCGAGACACAACTCTAGATTAGTAATGACAACTACCAGTGAGTTCTTGATTCTGTTAGTCTGTTAAGTTCAGAGAGGCCAGGTGGCAAGTGGGATGATATCACAGGTCCCCTTGACTTAAAGCTTGTGTTCGCAACCACTTTGTTTTCGGTAGAGACAAACACATTCTTTAAGATTTGGCAAATACTTGAGTTTTGATGGTTTTAGTGTCTTCCAGAGATAAAGACAAGAACACAGTAGACAAAGTCCTTTCTCTTATGGCATTTATATGTTGATAGGAGTAGGCAAGTGGCAAAGAAGTCAATGAAGAAGAATTTGTGAGAGAGACAAGAGCCATGAAGAAATTAAAATAGGGTAATGGGATTAACTATGGCTGGGTGGTGGGGATGGTGGTTTGTCCTACTTTGGATAAGATGGCCAGAGATGGACTCCTGAGAAAGAGAAACTTAAGCTAGCACTGGAATGAGCTGGCCCTGGCATTCCCTCTATATTCCCAACCAAGATGGGAAGGAATTGGGATGCTCAGGAAAAGGAAATGAGCCAGTGAATGAGGGCCTGGGTGGGAGGTGCAGTCGGAAAGGTAGGAGGCTTTGAGGTCTGAATGTCCTCAAGCTGGCTGCCCTTGGAAAATGGACTGGAGAGGGCTGGGAGAGGAAGCAGGTCTGGTAAAAGGCCATGCGGTAGGAGGGAAGGCATTCTGCACCAATGGAGCCTGGCAGACAAAGGAGGAAGCCCGCCCCTGAAGGCACCATCCCCCAGAGCAGCCTTTCACTGGAGACATGTTCCTTGGATTGGGATTCTCAGCCACACTGTCCCTTCATCCCCCCAACCCAGCAATGACCTAAGTGTCATATCCCACACACCTCCTTGGAGGAGACGTTCAATAAAAGCAAGCTGTGTTGAATGCCAGGTAGTCATTCTTCCCGTCTTCTGTCCAAAGCAGTGGGGAATAATCGAGAATTGACGTTTCTACCTGACCGGGCACTAGCCCTGACTCTGCAGGTGCTGTCGTTTGAATGGCTCACTCCAAGAATGTACAAAACAGGAGCACAAGGGCAGAATTATCTGATTAGGCAGTCTGGAACTCTGCCTGGTCCCCGGGGTTGGGCCCCAGGCTCCCCGTGGCGGCAGATAGCTGAGTGAATTTGCTGGAAAACAGGTTCTTCCATACCTCCTTGTATTGGGAAACTCCCACACTTACCTGCGACTATTCCCCACTGCTGGGGGTTTGTTGAAACTGTAGGAGGTGCGCAGTAGCAGAATGGAAACAGGTGATGTGGGCTGATAGTCTGTTTGCCAGGTGCATGACCTTGGAGCCTGTCTTCTCCATTTGGCCCCCTTCCCCAGTCTCTAAAGTAGGGCTGATGATACTGCTTGTCTCACTTGTGAATCCTCCAGTGAGACGGCGTACCTGGAAGCATGATAGAAACCCTGAAGCCTATGGAGACACCAGGCATTATTCACACAACGTGTAAGAGCCAGACGATGATTTCACTATGGGGAGGAAAAGGCCAGCCATTGGTTGTGGGCCCGGTCTTCCTAAATTTCCATACCAATCCTGTTTTTTCGGTTTCCCAGATAAGCCCCCAAAGGCCTAGGGATAGGCATCCTGCCGACTGTAACAGGATAAGCTGGCTTCAAATCCAAATATGGCTGATTCCAAGTCTACTTTCCCCATTGCATCCAGCAGGCTCAGGGGCACCAGCATATGTGTTCCAGCAGACATGGGCCAGTCCCTGGACCAGGGGTCTGGTGTGTCTTCTGGATGTAGAGTGACCAGCTCGTCCTGGTTTGCCTGGGACTGCCCTGATTTTAGCATGCCCTGGGCCATCTGGGACAGTTGGCTGCCCTACACAGGCACTTCCCCATCACGGTCATTGCCCTCCCTGGAGCATTGCTGGGGGTGGGGCGTGGAGAGGAAAGGGAAGCGAGGTGAGGCAGGTGTTTTAGATCACAAAGGGCCCCCATCTCCAGCTGGCGTGACACACACAGCAGCAACTACATACGCAGGGCCATCCAGTAAAAAAGACAACAAATAACCTGCTTTGGGCACATATTCTTTTTTCTTTCTCTTTTTTTAATGAGATGCTTCCCAGGAGGTGAAGACTGGGCCTCTCTCTCCTCTGAGAGCTGGTGGCATGCAACTACCCTCCCCACCTTCTCAGCCTGGCTGTCTTGGGCTGTAAAACCTGCATAAAGAGTTTTGCACTTTAACTGAACTATTCCTTGACCTTCAGATTAAGGAAGGAATCACAGAGGCTGCTGAGCAGCATCCTTCCCCACTACCCCCCCCCACCAATGTATTTATTTGACAGAATAAGCAGAGGGAGAAGGATAGGGAGAAGCAGGCCCTCCGTTGACCAGGGAGCCCAGTGCCCCCAGGACCCTGGGATCGTGACCAGAGCTGAAGGCAGAGGCTTAACTGACTGAGCCACCCAGGTGCCCCTGCTGACTACAATCCTTTTCCTCGGCTTCCGTATTTGACTTGCTTTTTGTCTCAGGCAGGCTGGGCCAGAGCTAGGCTGCCCTGTGGGTAGGCATGGAGAGCAGATGCCCTGAGAAAGGGTCTGGGGCTGGAACGCCCACACAAAACCATTAGCTCTCCATCCCTTCATCCTGTGGCTAACTTGTGAGGAGCCTTTTAATCCTTTTCTAGAAGAGGGCTCACCAGTGGGAAAACACGGAGGCCTGTCCCCTTCCAGATCCTTGCTGTTTCGGGAGGCCCCTGACAACATACTGTTGATGCTGAACGGGAGAGTTTGATTTGTGCTCGGGAGTCTGAGCTTGTAGCTGGGCTCCTGCATGAGCCTCATGAAAGATGCATTTCACCAGGCGGTTCCAGGGGAGAGACCGGCTTAAATTACAGCTCTATAAATCCAAATATTGGCATATCTGCAAATCCAAATGTAGAGATTTCAAAAAAAGTCTAAATTCTAAGAATCTTATTTTGCACTTCTTGTGCAAAAAAGGGGAGGATGAGATATTTAGAGAGGAGACAGGGCTGTCAATAATGAGAAAAGCTTCAGCACAGCAAACCCAACCTCCTTTTCTTTCCTTGGGCATTCTTCATGCTTCCAGGGAAGGAGAGCGGACATGAGGGAGGAAGACAGCATTGTTCAGCATGGCTTTCTGCAGGACAGATTAGGGGGGGCTACCCACCCAGGATTTGGGGCATGAGACTTAACAAATCTGGTTGGTCAATTTCTGTTAGCTTTCCCCAAGCCACTTCTAGGCCTGGGGCCAAGGGAACATCATGGGGACACTTAATGGGCTCTGCACAACCCAGCAGCCTCTAGCAATCCCAAGAGACTATGAGCCAAGCCAGGTCACTGCTTTGCTCAAAGCTCCCTTATCGCTCCCCCGTCATTTGGGGAAGGGCCCAAATCCCTCAAATGGCCCCAAAGCCCTGGCCTGTCTTCCATATTACCTCTCTGACACACCCTCACTCACACCTCCAGACAACGGGCCCCTTCCTGTTCCTCCCCTATGGTGGCCATGCTTCTTTCTCACAGCCTTAACATTTGCTATTCCTTCTGCCTAGAACACTTTTCCACCAGATAACTTCATGGGGTGCTAAGTCTTGACTCAGATGATAGCTTCCTGGTGAGCCTTCCTTGGCAACACTATTTAAAATTCCAAACGTCCTCTCATATATATTCCTTATTCTTCTTTGCTGTTCAGTTTCCCTATCATTTATTCAACTCACTGACTACCTTTTAGGATTCTATATTATTTCTTTTATTACCTTTCCTAATTAGAGTATAAGCCCTACAACGTCAGGGATTCTTGTTTTGTTCATGGAGGTATCCCTCGCTCCTAGAACAGTGTTTGACACATTTTCGGATTATTCTTAATTTAGAGATGAGAAAATTACTTTAAAAATTTACCACATGCCTGTGGTGTGCCAGGAACTATCCTAGATAGTTGAATTTCAGAGGGGTTAAGAAGTGGAGGCCGGGTTAACACAGCTAAATTCACCAAGAAATTATAGCTCTGCCGTGTTCAATACGGTAGCCACTAATTTTGTGTGGCTGTTGAGCACCTGAAATGTAGCCAGTCTGAAACGAAATGTGTTGTAAATGTAAAATGCACAACAATTTTACAATATGGTAGGAAAGTAAAGTATCTTACTAATTGTTTCCAAGTGATTGCACATTAAAATTATAATATCTTAAATCTTTTGGGTTAAAACATAATTTTAGAGATCCAGGACACCCACCATTAATTAACATTACCTCACATGTTCTACTCCCTACCAACGAAGTGACCTCCTGAGAGGTGTTTGGGGACTCATAGAAGACATGCTTATAAAGAGTTCAAATTGACCTGATAATTCTATTTCTTTTTGTCAGTCAGCAAGAGAGGTGGGGGCCTGGCTTTATGCTTCAGTCGCACTGAAGTCCCACCACTTTCCATGGGTTGGCAGAGGTGGGTTTCTGAGTCTTTGAGCTTAAGGATTATACCTTAGATGATGAAGAATTCATGCAAGTGGTAATAAACAACTAAGATAGTAGCAGCTAACATCTGTGAAGTGCTTCCTATAAATAACACCATTCCAAGAGCTTTATGTGTATTTACTCATCTAAGCCTCACCCGTGAGCTGGGCTTTATTATCAGTATCCATAAGCATCTTGCCCGTGGCAACACAAATAGTGATTTGCAGAGTCAAGAATCAGACACGAGATAGTGCCAAGGAGTAGGAGTGACCTCCAGCCACCCAGCTGGGCCAGACGGTAACCAATATGGCTGAGTTCCTTAGTCTTCATATGCCACATTCCTTCCATCTTCGCATTCATTCATGAAGCTGACTCCTCACTACCCTTCTGGCCTCACGTCCTCCCAGTTTCCCAGTTGCGCACTCTGTATGGCCCAGCTGCGCCAGTCCTTGGTTTCCTGTCCACGCCAAGCATGTGATTACCTCAGACCTTGATATGTCCATTCGCTGGGCCTGGAGCGTTCTGGAATTCCACTCTTCAGAAAGTTAAATCCTCTGTATTATTTATGCCTCCAATTAAGTCAAGTCCTTAGAGGGGGTTTTGCTAACGAGTTTATTACCCACCTTGCCCTTCCTCAGCGCATTTGTTTCCTATGAAGCATTTGTTACAATAGTGATTGCATTTGCTTCTTTCATCACTGCCCATGTCTCAAGGAGGGTGGACTGACGTGTCACTGTTACATCCCCTTTGTCCTTTATAGTGTCCTACACATGGTAGAAGCTTAACAGTTATGCATGGAGTAAACAGACCCTTCTTTGGATTGGCCTGATATTCTCATTTTTGTGATTCAGGAGAAGCATTTCTTCAAAAAGTGATTTTGAATTTCAAGTATGTGTTCCGTTCTCAAAACTAAGGTGTAGAGTGGAGCCAGAAAGAAGCTGGTGGAGTAAAGTGGGTCGACGGGGGGAACAGAAAAGGGAAAAAAAAAAAAAAAAGGAAGTCAGTAAGGACCTATTCAGGGGAACAGATATCAAGAAAGGATTTTGCTAAAGTTCATGGCATTGGGGATTGATGGCCGCTTGAATGAATGAGTTATCTGATGAGACTGCGGGAGCAAAGGATGGGATCGACTTCTCCCTCTACACGGGGAGGACTTAACCGTGGGCTAGCCCTGCCCTGGACTCTGTGGCTGGGGGTGAATGTGCACCACTGCTCATAGCACTCAGAGGCTGTGTCTGCCCGTCCTGTACCAGGCATCCTTACTGAATGCCTACTTTGTGCCATCCAGCGTTCTCACTTGCTGTGCAAAGGGGCCAAAACCTGATCCTTGCCCTCTGGATGCTCAGGGCTCCATCACACCAACCAGCATCTACTGAACAGCTTAGGAGATGTTCAGTAAGCGTTTTTAAGGAATGGATTAATGAATGCATAGAATTAAGTCTTTGTCTTAAGAACCCTAAAAGCAGATGGAGATGCCAGACAAGAGATATTTAGAGACTGAGCCAAAAGGATAAGTATATAAGGTATGTTTACCAAGCTTTTGCAAATTGGAGAAGCTATAATCACTCTGTACATAGCTCTTGTAGGGAAGGAAACAATTTTTCTCTGTCTTAGGTTCATTGGCTGGAGTCCTCAAATTAGACTAGCAAATGACAGATTAACAAGAGAAAAACAAATAAAAGCTTATTAATGTGTGTATCACACACATATAGAGGAGCTCTTGGTGATGAGTAGATCAAAAGTGTGGTTGCAACTTGGGCTTTTTTGCATTTTAGCAAAGTGCAGTAATTTTGTAGAGAAGTGACAAGACAAAGGGCTTTGAACTTCTAGGGAAAGCAAATTGTGGGAAGGCAAATATATGGGGAAACTAATGGTAAACTAATGGAAATTTTCTCTATGCCATCTTATCTCCAATGGTACAGGAAGTGTGGAAGGGGGGCACCTTAACAAGGGGAATTTATTTATGTTCTGTCTTCAGGCAGAAGGGGAAGGACAGAGAGCTTTTCTTGTATCTGCTTCTACTCAGTTGCCTTCAACTTAAATTAATCCATGTGCCAAAGCAATGCCTTTTGGGGTAGCATATTATGCTACTCTTCACTGTGAACCAGCAGAAAGATAAAGTCTTGTCTCTTGAGATAGCAGGAGAATTCATTCTGTGCTAGGTACCTTGCTATTTGCAAACATTAACCTGGTTGACCCTTCCTATAACCTCACAGGGCAGGTTCTGTTATGATTCTAATACCCATCTTAGAGCTGAGGAAAGTGAAACAAGTAAAGTGGCAAATCAGCCAACCAACAGGATATGGACCCAGCCTCACTGGACAGAGGTCCCTGGTGCTCCAGCCACTGATTTTCCCACTGATGTGACCAACAACAGGAAGGAGCTTCTTGGCAAAGTGCAAAGGCAAAGGCAAAGTGCAGCCATTAACTGTTTCTTTCTCCTCTTCCTCCTCCTCTATGTGGGCTTCCACCAGAGCATCTAGCTCAAGGGTATCAGACCAGTCTTAGGCTTCAGCACACCCATACTGATTTCAGAGACAGACAGATAGAAGATGGCCCCATAGGGAAAAAGAACCTGAACTCTCTGTATCTAGATATCCCAGGGAGAGGGAGAAGGAAACAAGCTGGGGTCCCTGACTAATTTGACAAATGAATTTATTACTGAGGGAAGGTCTGAGTCATTAGACCTTTGTGGACATGCCAACTATGGATTTCAGTGTGCTGTACTGAATCATTACATCCCTGTAAGCACTTAAACACAACACCAACAAAACCTGAGCATGAAGAAGTCTGCCATTTTGGTGAGGTCAGAAAGATTCCTGTTCCCACCTGGCAAATTTCCTTCACCTAGTGATTTACAAATTCCTGCCCCAAAGAGTCAAGGACTTGATCAACATTTACCAATAATGTCCTCAGCTGCTTTCCTTCCATTGTCCACAAACCTCAGCGGTCTTGCCTCCTGAGTCATTATGTAAATGAGTTACAGGCAGAATCTAACAACCCTTAAGTAGGAACACTCCACCTTGACCATCTCTCCTTAGCTGGCTTTCTGCTTAACTGAAGGTTAAATAAAACCTGCCTTGTTTTATTCCTTGTTATTGAAAATCTTTCTAAACTGTGTTAGTTCACCTACCTGCCTAAGTTTCTGCAGTGCAGCCGAATGAAAATAATTACATTTTTGCTTGATGATCAGACATCTTGCAGTGCCTTGGGGCACTGTTCTTGCCTAGTGGTTAGGATTAAAATTTCACTTTTGTTGCAGACTTTGGTGAGAAATTGGGTGCCAACTTTTCTAAGTTGAAAAGAAATTAATTCAGTTTTGTTGAGAGAAATGTACCCTCTTGCCTTCCCAATGCCTAGGAGAGTGTCAGGAGCATTTTCTTGAAAATGCAGATGGACTTAATGATTGCCTGGCATGAATTTATTTATTGCAGTACACCCCCCCCCCCCCCCGCCAATGATGATTGTATCTGCTCTTTACTGATTGCCCGTGATCTTTCTAAATGTTGTGCTAAGCCCTGTGCATGCTTTATACCCTTGTTCACATGCTGTAGGTGGGCTTTATTCTACAAAGGAAGAAAAGGCGCCTCAAAGGGGCTGAGTGAATTGGCAGAGGTTCCCAAACCAGGAAGGGACAGAACAGAATTCACATTACGTGAGGGGTTTTGTGGATGGCAGACTATGAACTGAGGCAGATGAACTGCCTCAAAACCACAAGAAAATGGAACCTATAGGAAGTGGAACGGAGGTGGTACAGACGCTCATACACCCCCTGGTCCTAGACTCCCCATTTGTGAGGGAATCAGTACAGCGTAGTAGTGTTGAGAAGTGATTTTCAAATTTTCTGTGGGGCAGGACTAGGCTGTTTGTTTTGTTTATAATTTCTAACTGCTGTGTGCAATACGTTTATAAAATAACATTGATATAAATTACTAGATGAAGTAAAAATAATAAAATGTTGTACAACCTTAACTTCTGCTACTAGATTTAAGTTACGACATTTCTAGGAGCTCACTCCCGATTTTTGTTCTTCCTTCTCTTTGGACAAGTAACAAGAGTAGGCAGGCCAACAGAGGCACTCCCTGTTCACTTTATAGTGCTGGGCTGGACTGCCCTCCCTTCAAGTGTGGTCTTTGACCTGGCCTCATGGGCCTCACGTGGGCCTCACTTGGGAGCCAAGCCTGTGGGAAAGGCAGGATCTCAGGCCCTTTTCTGATCTGTCAGAATCTACATCTGAACAAGGTCACCAGAAGCTTCTTGTGTGTGTGAGTGCGTAGGAAGCACTATCTTAGAACATAGGCTCTGAAGTCTGACCGCCTGTTGAATCAAGCTCTTACCTCTTACTTCTGTGTGACCCTGAACATCTCGCTTAACCTTTCTGTGCTTCAGGTCCCTACTTTGAACAGCGCCCCCCTCTGCTGTGAACTACCATGGGCACTGCGGGGTCATATCTCTGGAGGGATAACGCCAGAGAATTACACTCAGGGACCCTAGCCCTGAGCCCCATGGAGCCCTCTGTTGTAGGTAAGGGCTCTGTAGCTATTGTTGCTGTTGTTAATGACTTTTCTTTCTTTATTTTTTTTCCCACTAAGCCATCCTATTTTCTTTGAGGTCTAAGGATCCAGTCCAAGGATGTTTACTTTGATGGGCACCTATCTCTTAGCTGTCCGGAGGCATCCCCTTCCCCTGCATGACCCACATTATTTAAATGACTGCTGAGGCCATTTAAAATCCACTTGGACAGATTCTTCACCTGACTCGGGACCATCTGTTCATACTAACTGTCTGGAACAGAGTGAGTCTGCAAAGGGCCCTCTAGGCTGGTAAGTTCTGGCCTCCCAGGATCTCCCTGAGGCTTGGTGGATCTTTCCGGCGGCCCATGGAGCCACAGCAGTTCAGCTGGGAGACAGGATACTTGCTCTGCTGTAGGTGGTGGCGGTTTTGTGGCAAACGTGACCCTGGCTGCTCTCTTTCTTTTCTTCTGTTATCAATACAGAAGAAAACCAGGGTACCCACTGGTGAGACTAACAGTCCCATGAGCTGGGGCCAGGGAAAGGCAGCAAACAAAGTGAACAGTCAGCCAAGGAGCGTTTGCCGGAGATTTACGTGGAAACCTGCTCACAGATGCAGGGCTGCTGGATTTATAACAAGGGTGGGATAATTTGTTCTTGTGTGCAAAGATAAGGGTAAACAAATTTCATGCTGTGATGTGAGCTCCTATCTGCAGAAGTCAGGAAAGATTCCCTGCCCTGCTGCCGAATGCCGTGCTTGACAAATTACCCTCTGAGGCTTATTTCTCCAGAGTCTTCATCTAGAGGTCATGCAGGGGCCTGAGTGTGAAAGGTGGAAGGACATGCCTTGTTGCAGAAGAGGGAGACTCTTGGGTTCCTGCGCATCTGGAAGCCCGGAAATGAAAGTGCCCACAGTGCTGGCTATAGGATTTAGAAAAAAAAACTGAGAGACCCTGGGGTGCCATTGAGTAGCTCTGTGGGCTCTGTGGGCATGGTTGGGGAAATATGGCTGGAAATGGGTATTTCCATTTCGCCCCATGCTTGTCCTTGGTCCAGCAGACACAGACCCTGCCCTTGATCCTGTCAACGGCAAGTAGATAAGTATTCTGTGTTCCCAGTGTGCCTCATCACACATCCACAGATCTTTCCCTGGAGTGTGGGAACTAGCTAGGTTTCTCTGCCACCCCTTCCACTTCTCATCATCTTTGATCATCTTTGTATCCCCCATGTAGGAGCTACTCTCTATATTTGAATAATGTTTACGGAAATAGGAAAGCAAGCTAGAGCTCGGAGGGTGAACCTCTAAGAAATGTGGGAGCACCACTTAAAATCTGGCAAATGCTTATTCTGTAGTACACATTATTTGGTGTTTTGCATATATTTGTTTTATAACCCTAATTATTCTATATGTAAGTACTGTTATCGCACCTTACAGGTCTTCCAGCAAGGGCTCCAGAATGAGGAAAACACAGGTCTCCTGTAGTGAACCCAGGATTAGAACTTACTACTGTTAGACATCCAAAGTCTCTTTGCCCAAGCTGATCCCAGAGTCCTGATTCCAGGGTGTGTTGCTATCCATGATCCTTTAGGGATTTCCCTGGCCCTAGGCTGGGCCCCATTTTTCCCATCTGTAAATACGGGGAGAAACAGATTAAGATCCCATCAGTTTTTGTTAGCTAGTGTCAGGAATGCAGGAGGAGGATATGTGCCCTTAGGCAGACTGGCCTTTAAGGCTTGGGCAATGTCAAGTAAGAGTCCCCCCAGTAAATTGGATGTTGCTACACAGTCTTGGGTGTGAGAAAAGTGAACAGGGAGCCAGTCAGTACAGGGCCTTCTAGCAGCAATTCATCCCAGGGGCTGGAAGTCCAGTCTGGGACTGATGAGTGACCAGGCGGGTGTGTAACAGAGAACAGTGATCCCAAAAGATGGGCGTGGTCCTGTTTGTGTGTTTGCAGAGTAAGGCACACAAATATTCACACTTATGCATACATGGGTACAGTCATCAAGAGAGTGTCTGCCTGTAGCCAGAGACACAGGAGACACAGGATAAGATTTTTCTACATTGCAGATGATATCATCCAAACTCTCTGGCTTCCCCATATAGGACTCCGAAGATCATGAAGGTCTTTTATTAATCTCCCTCTGCCCATGATTTCCATATTCGTGGTGCAGACGGTGTGTATAATATATTACATTCTGTGGAAAACAGAGAAGGTAATGTATGTGTGTGTACATGCACATATGTGCACACACATATATATATCTCACTATATATATATAGTTTTTTTTTCCACGATTTTTCCATATATAGACTATTTCTGAGAGTTTATCCAAAAAGCTGGTAAGCATAGTTGTTTCTGGGTAGGGATCTAAGTGCCAGCAGTACAAAAGAGAATAACTTTGCATAATCTCCTCTTTTATAATATTTGAATCTTTTAATCATGGATATAGATTCCTTGTTCAAAACAGTAAACTCAAACAAACAAACAAAAAACTATGGTCAAGGGTCTGTTTTGCCCTCAGCTGTTTCTGAATTGGTTCCTCTGAGCAGATGATTATTTCTGAGTATGATTAACTCTCTGAGTATTTAGGATATGGCTAAAGGTCATTTAGGGTTCATCAAAAAGAAGGACACTGAAGGAAGGATCCTGGAAGTGAGGAGGCTGGAGATGCCCTAGGGGGTGGCAGTTCCTCTGGCCTCAGTCTGGAAAGGCCAGACCACCGGGGCCTGACTCGTGTCAGTCATTCTAGCAAAGCGGTTAAAATACAAGGAGGACCCTCCATCTTGACACCTCACTGAAGGGGGTGTATTTAGAAGTATTGGGAGATTTGAACTAGACTCGAGGAACTTATTTTTTATATTTGAAAGTAATTTGGGGGCATATACCAGACATTTGCTGCTGGACTGAGCTGTGGCAACAGGCTGAGATGCAGACTTTGTAAAGAGAGCCAGCTGACTTTATTTAATAGCTGCCTTGAGCCAGGTTATGGCAGGCATTTTGCAGGTCTCATTTCATTTTAAACAATCCTAAAAAAGTATGATTGCATTTTATCTGTGGACCAAATGAAGACCACAGGACGCCCCAGATGTCACAGTTAATACAGCAGGATCACAATATGACACCAAATTCTCTTTGAATCAAACCCTAGGCTTTACCCTAAAGAAAAGGTGGGGAGCTTCTTGTCTTACTATGTTGGCAAATATTTATCATAAAGTAGTGGCTCCAAAACACTGACTACCTCAGAATCACCGGAAGGTGTTGTTCAAATACTTAGGGATAGCCCCGCCCCCAGAGCTTGGGATTGGTAGGTAGGTTTGGGGTGGGGCCTGGGAATTTGCATCTCTGACAAGTTCTCAGGTAATGCTGACTGCTTCTGATTTGGTGACTCGTCTTTGAGAACCACTATCCTTATTAAGAGACTGGAGTAGGATCCATAGAGCTTAGCTGATGATTTTAGGATCCAATGTGATGGGAACAGGGCAATTTCATGCTGTTTATATTTCTTGTAGTTGTTTTCTTTGAGTTTTTCTTTGGGTTTTAAAGAAATACTTTTTGAAAACATCTACTTATCTTATCCATTTTAAGGTGAAAGAGGAAAATGCCTTTGTGTTTACATGTGAGCCAGAGAGAAAGGGGAAGCAGTGCATCTTGCATCCTATGGTATGACATGCAGAGGTGACCACAGGACTCCCCAGGGGATCAGGACTGATCAGGACTCTTCCCATCACCAGTTTCAGATATCTTTTTTTTTTTCTTTTTTAAAGATTTTGTTTATTTATTTGACAGAGAGAGAGATCACAAGTAGGCACAGAGGCAGGCAGAGAGAGAGGGAGGAAGCAGGCTCCCCGCTGAGCAGAGTGCCTGATGTGGGGCTTGATCCCAGGACCCTGGGATCATGACCCGAGCCAAAGGCAGAGACTTTAACCCACTGAACCACCCAGGTGCCCCCAGTTTCAGATATCTAACCCATTTCTTCGAAAATCTAACTGAGCTATGTGAAATAGCTCACTTTAAGCAGGTGTCTTAAGACCATTTTTTTCTTTTTCTTCAACAAAATCAGGTATGGCATCTCTGTGATTCTTTTTTATTTTCTCTCTTTCTCTCTCTCTTTTTTTTTCCAAACCCACAATCTCAAAAGAGCTGCTGTGGCTCCAGTGATCACATCTGTATTCTAATAAGGAAGGTGGAAAGTGGAAGAGATGTGGTCTGCCTCCTCAATTGTCATATCCTTCTTAAAGGCTTCAGCTGTGTCACATAACCACATCTAGCTGCAAGGGAAATGGACACAGCATTTAGAGGTGATACATTGCCTCCCTACACAAAATCAAGATTTTTCAGTCAAGGAAAGAGGAGTGATTTGATATTAGGAATACACTGAACAATCTCGCACAGCAGATTGGGGGAAATCTGGAAGACAGGTGGCTTCAGGAGAAAGGCAAAAATGAGTGGTTTCAAGAAAGTTAGAGAGGTTAGCTTTTACTAAATAACAAACCATTCCAAAACTGAGTGTCTTCTAAAGTTTTAGTTTAAATAAACATCTGTGTGCTTATGAGTCTGTGGATTGGCAACCCATGTGTGAGATTCACATATGTTCGATGTGGTGTCCGCTGGGTTTAGTGTTGTATCTGTGACCTTAGCCAGCTGGCTGGGACATCTGGGATCTTTGAGATACGTGGGTTCTTCTTTCTACATGGTTTCTTGTCCTACTGTCACCTTCTTTACATGGTATCAGGAAGGTCCCGGGTACCCACAAGTTATTTATTGTGGAACAACAAACCACGCTAAAACTTGCTGAAATAAACAGCCACCCTTTCATTTGCTCATAATTCTTTGTACCATCATTTTGGGCTGGGCTCAACTTGATGGTTCTTCTGCGCATTTCTGATATCCCTCATGAGGCATAACTGGGGCCAGATGATTCCTGATGGTTGTGGATAGAAGGAGACATGATTTAAGTCTACCCCGTGTACCTTACACCAAGGACTTGAATGTCCACAGGTTCTCCCTATCATGTCTGCTTTTCTCTGCATGTCTTCTTCATTGCTTTAGATAAAAGCTTCCCTTGGAGCCACACCTGCCCTCAGCTCCAGAAATTACTTTTTCAGTTTCCCAGTGAAGGGAAAAAGGTCTTTTCCCTTCAGTTCTATTCTGTATGCTCCTAGGAAGAACTCTGATTGGTCTGCTTTTGGTGAGATGCCCATCCTGTGGCTAAGTAATTAGGATATGATTATTGGCATATCCCACTAGAAGTGCATATTTGGATCAGGGTTGCAAAAGAAGCAATGTTGGAGACACTACCCTAAAAATAAAATGGTGTCTCTTCTGGAATAATGGAGATATAGTGGCCAGAAAAGAAAATGTATGGGCACAGACAACATTAGGGACCTTTTTTTTTTTTTTTTGGCTTGTTTTTAAAGATTTTATTTACTTGAGAGAGAGAGTGAGCAAGTATGAGCAGAGGAGGAACAGAGGGAGAAGGAGAAGCAGACTCCTCTCTGATCAGGCAGTCTGATGTGGGGAGATGGACGGCTCCATCCAGATCCCAGGACTCCAGCATCATGACCTGAGCTGAAGGCAGATGCTTAACCATCTGAGCTACCCAGGTGCCCCACTAGGGACATTTGAACAGAAAACCTCACAGACTCCTGTGGATGTTTTTTATTTTGTTTTGTTAGGTGACTGAGAGAGTCGGTTCTATTCAGTTTCTATTGTTTTCCCAAAACTCTTAACCAATTTACACATTTCCCCTATTTTATTTGAAAAAAATGCAGACTAACATCCACTGCTGGCCCCAGTGGGAAGGTTTCTAACTGGGCGTGCTTTGTGGCAAATATACAACAGCAATTACATTGTCTTGTCACTCACCTATGCCTGAGATTGTGTTCAGATGACAATGCAGAAAAGCAAAAGAAGAAAGACCTCAGTCCCTAATTGGCACATTGGTCACATCAATGAGGATCTATTTTTTTTTTTTCTTCCTCCAATCCCGTTAGGAATTCAAGAGTATGCTAATGGTCTTTCACATGATGGCCTGTGAATACATGGGAATGAAAATTGCTGGGCTCGGTTCTGCGATGTATGGCCTCTGACGGGGGCATTCCAGGTGAGCTGTCATGAAAGGTCGTCAGCATGAGTGGAGGACAAGTGTCCACTCTTGCCTTTTAATTGGAGTGAGGGAAAGTAAAGAGAAGCAGCCACAGAAAGTGCATGGGGTGGAGGAATGCTGGTCTTTGGGGAATGCAATCCAGTTTCCACAAATAGCAGAGATTCCTGAAAGGCTTTGAGGCAGGCTCTGCTGGGTAGCCATGGCGATGGCGATGCTGTGCTTCCTGCCTCCCTGCGGCTGGAGAGAGTGAGTTTGTTCCCCCCTTCCCAGGGACCTCAGCTGGTGCAGCCAGGGCTTATTTCGGAAACTCTCCCAGACACAACTGCTACTGGGAAGCACTCCATTAATTGGTGGAACTGCTCCTGACTGTCTCCGTGCCCTGCAGCATTTCACAGACTCCCCTTCTGCCCAGCAAACATTTGCCAGTAATTGTAGTGTCCCCACTTTTCTTTAACAGGTTCTGGTTTGCCTTCAAGGGGTTGTTGAGTTCTCTGTTGGATTCTTTGTTAGCAGTCGGGGTGTGTTTATAAGTAGGACTGCTGAGGAGTCTTGGCTGTGACTTTGGAATATGAAAACTGTCTGGCCTCACATATACCCAGTTCAAAATCTGTTCCGTCCTGTCTGTACTCCTCCACAATCTCTCATACCCACAAGTCCTATGTAGACATTTGTGGGAGATGCCTGGGCCCAAACTGGGATTTCTCAGCCACTGCAATGGAAATGCCAAAGTGAGAAGAGTAGTATTTCAATCAGGTAAATTGTGCTAAGGTCTGTGAGAAGCCACAAGGAGACCACCTGCCTTTCTAATATAGCCATGGGCTACAGAGCAGTAGCTTGGACTGCAAAACAGTAGCTTGGACTACAGAGCAGGGAATCAGGTCAGACTATTTAGGGCATACTTGGGGTGCAGGGGTGGGGATGGGAGCTGGGGGGTTAGGCAAAGCAACAGAAGGTTTCATGTAACTGCATAGCCACTGCATAGTATCTCAGGGACCCACAAGGAGGAAAGTGAGGTCTGACATGAGTTTGTAGATAGAAAGTGGGAAGGACTGCACTCCTACTTCAGCTAGGACCCATCTAGTCTTATATGTTGAGTGACCAGCTAGGATGCAGATTTTTTAAAAAAGTAGTGACTTTTTAGAGCACGTCTCGATTTATAGGGACAGACATTGAGCAGCAATTACAGAGTGTTCCCATGTTTCCCTTTTCCTCTCCACTCCAGGGTTTTCTCTTTTATTTTATTTTTTCTCTTTCATTTCTCTTCCTTTAGTGTAGTACATTTGTTAAAATTGATGAACTAATACTGAGTCTTTATTATTAGGGTCCATAAATTAAATTAGGGTTCATTTCTCAGACATTCCATGAGTATTGGCAAACCCATAATGCCATGTATGCACATGACAGGGTCAGAGAGAGTAGTTTCACTGTCCTAAGAATGTCCTGTGCTTCATCTGTTCAGCCCTTCCTGAACTCCTGGACAGCTTTTACTGTCCCCACAGTTTTCCCAGTGTTCTGTCCTTGCAATCGTACAACATGTAGGCTTTTCAGATTGGCTTCTTTTATTAGCACTTTGCACTGAAGTTTCTTCCATGTCTTTTCATGGCTTAACAGCTCATTTCTTGTTATCATGGAATAATATTCCATTGTTTGGATATACTACAGTTTGTTGGATATAGATTTTATTTTATTTTATTTTATTTTTTATTTGAGAGAGAGACAGTGAGAAAGAGCATGAGCGAGGAGAAGGTCAGAGAGTGAAGCAGACTCCCCATGGAGCTGGGAGCCTGATGTGGGACTCGATCCTGGGACTCCAGGATCACGCCCTGAGTCGAAGGCAGTCGTCCAACCAACTGCGCCACCCAGGCGTCCCGGATATAGATTTTAAAAGTGGTCTTCTGGGGCACCTGGGTGGCTCAGTGGGTTAAAGCCTCTGCCTTCGGCTCAGGTCATGATCCCAGGGTTTTAGGATCGAGCCCCACATCGGGCTCTCTGCTTAGCAGGGAGCCTGCTTCCTCCTCTCTCTCTCTCTGCCTGCCCCTCTGCCTACTTGTAATCTCTGTCTGTCAAATAAAATAAATAAAATATTAAAAAAAAAGGGTCTTCTACAGAAAGCGTGTTTCAAAATCACTGGTTTAGAAACAAACAAACAAACACTGGGTTAGAGTTTCTTGCTTTCTTTTATGAGGTAGCCAAGATGTTGGATAGACCACCTACCGGCACAGCACCCATGTGAACAGATGGGAGGGCGGGTCATAGTGATTGGTTCACGGAAAACCTCAATTCCTACATACAAATAAAAGACAATATTTAAAATGGCTGGTACTGGGAGAAAGAACATTGGGACCAGGAATGAGCAAATGTGGTCCAGTATGAGTTGAGCATAGAGTGACAGTTTGCTTATTCACTCCTCATTCATTCATTCATTCATTCATTCAGTACTGATTTACTGAACACCTCACTGGAAGACAGCACGCTTGGTCCTGGGAATAGAATAATGAACAAAACAGGTGCCACTGATGGAACTTTCAGGAGAGTCAGGCACTTGCCAAAGAGATCACACCAGTGAATGTACAGTAACATACAGAATGAAGTGTTGGAAGGAAAACACCACGACTGCTGTGGGAGAACCAGGGGTAGTTTCCTGTAGGAAGGGGCACTGAACCTAAGATCTTAGGAATAACTAGTTGGCTTGGGTGAGGGAAGAGGTTGTTACTCTTGTGACCGGCCCCACTAGCATCCTGCTTATCAGCCCTTCCGTTCCATTGTCCTCTCTTTATGGAAACTTCGTGATGGAAATTCAGCCCTGTGTGGAATGACTGGGACATACAGTGTGTGTAACCCTCTGACACCAACCCAAAGAGCTGTGTAAGTATGTCCACGCAGTGTAAGGGGGCCAAAGACAATGAAGCTTTATTTCTTGCTTGCTGTATCCTCCAGCTCTTTTTTTTTTTTGTACAAAATATATTTTGGGCAGTCATGATATTCCAAACATGGGAGGTATAAAATTAAATAAAAGATGGCGTCTCCCTTCACGGATGAGGCTGGTGAGTCAACACGTAGTTGCGTAACACACGCCGATGGGAGCCCTCCCTGGATGTTCCGAGGGCATCCACGTGCGTTCTCCTGGAATGTGTATTGAGTGCCTGCTGTATGCTGGGCATCGTGTTGGGCCAGGGATGGAGAGATAAAGGGGGTACAGGATCTGCCTATAAGGACCTCACTTTCCAGGGCAGGAGATGATCTGTCAACATAATTCAGTACGCTGAGTCCCAAGATAGGCACAGGAGGTTCCGGAACTACTTGGAAGAAGGCACTGTCAAGAATTGTCGCTTAAAATCTTTTTTGCTTTAGGCAGAGGAAGTAGACTTCTTCCTAATTTATGGTAAAATGATTTATGGAAATGTATATACGTAACTATTTTAGCTAAAAAAAAATTCTTTCACTTAATCTGAGGCCTGAGATGATAAATTCCTCACGCTGCAGAGGGAGGCTTAGTGTTGCAGAATTAAATAAAGATGATGCAGCTTCCTGAGGTGGAAGACAGAAACTCGCATGCTGAGGTCAGTCCTGCTCAGATATACGTGGCATCTTTAGTTCTGGCTATGAATTCTCCTAGGGTCTAGTGAATGAATTCAGTGTTGCGGGTGGTCAATGTGGCCCTGATTTTCCTTTTGGAATAAACCATCAACCATCATCTGTTCTAGTCTATTGGCCCCAGTGGGATCCTCTCTTAATTCAACCAGGGCCATAAGAGAAAGGTTGATGGGGCTCTAGAATACAATTCCCAGCCAGGATTTCAATGTGTCTGGTGTTCCCTCCCCGCCTCCCTGCACTGGCAGGAGTTTTCTGCCCCAGTATCATAGAGAGAGTCCAGTGGCAGGGACAGCAAGCCCAGTGAGGATGTCTGGTTTTTGCCCACTTTCTTTTGGGTAAGCTCTGACCGACAGCAAGGCTGACAGGGGTGCAAACCGTCTGCCCTGTGTCATTCTTCCCACCGCATGTTCCCGTGAGGAGGTACAAGGCTGCGTCCCCAGGATGCCTAGTGTGCTTGCATTGTCCGGAACTATTTACTGCTCTTCCAGTACAGCAGTTAAGAATGTGGGCTGGTTTTGAAATCCAGTTCTGCCACTGGATAGCTATGAGGCCTTTACTTAGTGCGAGGACCCATCTATAAAATGGGTATAATCGTGGTGCCTATATCAGGATCCTGACAGGAAACAGAGGCTGCTTCACTTAGGTTAGGGTCATTCAAACAGGTTTTAGTTAGGAAAAAAAAAAAAAAAAAAAGGAAGCTATAAATGTATAAAAGTGGTTTAGGAAGCCACACAAGGTAGTGAGGTAACTCAGGTTCATAGCAGAGCTATGGCTACATGTAAGCCAGTAGGAAAGAGGGAAGAGACAAGGGACAGGAACTCAAAGGGGGAAGAGAGGCTTAGCAAAGACCTCTTTGAGAAAAGTCAAGAACTTAGTCTACCAGAAGTGGCCTCATAGAGAGAGGACCTGACCTTCCTTTCCTTCCTTTCTCCCAAACCCTGCTCTCCTGAGGCTGCCTGTTGGCCCAACCCAAGGAGAAGCCAGAGGGCAAGAAAGCAGGTGTTACAAGCTATAGAGACCAGCCCTCCCAGGGCCAAGGGAGCAAAGTAGAAGAGGGTGGGGACAGTGGTGGAGGGCAGAGGGAAGATAGCCAGCGCAAACTTCACAGCATGGTAGAGCTGATTACAGAAGGCAATGACCTAAGGCTTGCTGGCCTTAAGGGCATAATGGTTCCTGGTGCAGAGTATTTAAGGAAAGCTAACTGTGACACTTAGTATTTCTATTTTCTAGATCAGACATGAAAGAGTTGGCCATGTTTTAGGGCTAAGCAGATGAAGCAGAGCCCAACAGGGGTCATCCATGTGGTCCTCACCCATGCCCAAGTAGTGATGAGTTTGTGCTTCCTTTGGCAGAAGAAGAAACCTGACTCGTTTCTCCTGTCCTGAGGAATGCTCAAGTTACTTCTTTGAACCCATCCCACCTCCTGCAACTCCTGTCATCTTTTCTTTGCCATTTTGGGTTGCATGTGAATTGCTATTGTAAAGAAAATGTGATTTAAGCTACTGATCACTAAGGTAATGGTTCTCAAAAGAATAAGGATTATTTGGGTTATTGGAGGGTCAGGAAAAGGGGACTCAATATGCCTCGAGGCTGTATGTGTGGAATGTAGAGTGTATGAAGATGACGTGAGCTTTCATCAAAGAGATTCGGAGGTATAGGTCCGTCCCCAGTCTTGGTGTTAACGGATCTCCCACATGGTCCTTCTGCCTTAGCTTTTGATGTGAGCATGAACCAGTCATGGTGCCTAGATTTCTGTAAATTTTGTGTCTTACCTCATAGGAGTATTCCACCTATTGACAGACAAGCAAAAAACAGGTGAGTCCTTTTGCATGGGGAAGGGAGCCCGTCTTCCTACTGCCCAGTGTCAAAGTTCCTTAATCAAGGTGGGGTTGGCACCGCAGTTCCCCCCTCTTACTGATGGTGTGAACCTAGCTGAGCCGTATCACATCTCTAAGCCTTAGTTTCCCCATTTGTTAAGGTGGGGGCAATAATATTTTTCTTGTGAGGTTATTTGGAGTAAGTGAAAGAAAATCACACATGCAAAGGACCTGTAGGCATTCAGTGCATGGCTGTCTCCCTTGAAATCTATTTTCTATTCTACTCTATTTTATTCTATTTTTTAATTGGCTTTTAATTTTTAATTTTATATTTCATCTTAAACAGTCATAAATGCTCCAAAAATAGGGAGTCAGAGATACTTCGCTAAGATTCTCTAACACCAACAGGAAATAGAACTATTTCCCAATCCTCCATCGATCCAGTGCCGTGGATGGACACAACGTCTCAGGTGCCCACCTCCTTCCACCTGCTCCTGCTGAGTCTCCATCCAGAAGGCTGCCCTTCCACACTCCACACCATCAGCTCTTCTCTCTAGTTTCCCTGTGTCTGCCCTTCCCTGGAACTGTGTTCACACCCCATTCAAGACCTCAACACCCCGACACGCTCTGTTCTGCCGACAGGCTCCCTGTGAGGCTGTGCCCTCCACGCAGGCGGCACCGGGGATGCAATCCCAGCAAACATGCACCAGGCTCCTGGGTTCCGGACATGCTCTTTCACGGAATCCTCACATCTGCCCTTCGGTGCACTGTTACCTACACTGTACGGATGAAGAAACTGAGGCACCACAATTTTCAGCATTTTTACCGAAAGTCTCAAAGGTCCAAGCAGCAGAGCCAGAATCCGAACTTAGTCTGACTCGGGGGTCTCTGTTCTTCTCTGCACGAGCCGTGTTGGCCCTGGATAGAATCCCTGCCTCCGCACAGGTGTTCTGAAAGTGCTTGTTGAGTTAACTGGAACAAACACCCAAAGCTATACTTAGGAAGTTTTAACTTCATGGACTGTAGACTCTTATGTGAAGGAGATGCTGATGTAATGAGTTTGCACCCATGAGGCGTAGAAGAAAGCTAGGCTTCACATGTTTTGTTTTGTTTTAAGAATGTATTTATTTATTTGAGAGAGAGCATGAGGGTGGGGGAGGAACCGAGGGACAGGGACAAGCAGGTTCTGCACTGAGCGTAGAGCCCAACAGGGGCCTCAAGGCCAGGACCCTGAGATCCTCACCTGAGCAGAAATCAAGAGTCACAAGTCGGTTGCGAACAGACTGAGCTGCCCAGGCGCCCCACGTTTAACGCTTTAAAGTCATTCTGCCATCATATATATCAGAATTTGTGTAGGATCCTTTTTCCATTCAGATACTTTCCTAGCATGATGTGAACACACACAACCACATACTCTACACGTTCCACACACTTCACGTTCCTAGGCAGGCACAAGCCGGGAGGACTGCGGGGGTGGGGGGCGGGTAAGATTGCAACACCTCTTTCCGTGTTCTGGTAAGAAATTCCAACAGCTCTCATTTAAAACGTTCCCTTTGGTGGGAAGCGCCTCACCACGCAGCACAGAGGAATGAGATAAGTGTTATGGCCGTTGGACTTGACTGTAGTTTAACCCCAAGGTCACTGGGAGGTCAGAGCTAAAGAAGGGAGTGAATGTTGGCCTCTGAGCCCGCTGAGCCTCCTGGCACGTTCACTCCCCCTGTTGGCTTTCCCAAGGAGTGCTGTGTCAGCCTGTACCAGCCCTTCTCGGGGCTGCCATTCTCCCCCCAGGAAGGGAACCAACCCCGCACCGCATTCCTCAAAGCTTGGGCACCTCCCTGAATGGCCCTCACTCCTCTTTGCCCATGAAGCCCGTCTCCAGTTCACACAAAAGACTCTTTCAGAAACTGGTTACCTAGATTTGAACTTTTCAACGAGGCTTTTTATTTTTTTTTCCTCTAAGCTCTGCAGCTCAAATACCAAATTCTGCTGTTGCTAAGATTAAGGATTTTCTCCCTTAGCTCAGTTTCCATTGACTAGGAAAGACCAGGAGATGGATTACTGTTCTCTTGCCGAAAGCAGACAGGGTGCTTGAGCTTCTGGGGCTAACACGGGGATTCGACATTATTCAGGCCTGTGCTAATAGTCCTTAGTTACTCCTCAAGCTCTCACAAAAGTCACACGCATTTGTGTCGGTAACTAAGGCCTACGGAAACCACTCAGCCTTAAGTGCACACAGGAGAACCATGGAGTCGGAGTAAAAGGTAATTTAACATGAATATTTATATACTGTACGTACTGCGTGCCATGATTCACTCAGCGTATTTTCAGTTTATGCATTTGCTTCCCATTTGCAGTCTTTATTTATTACAAAGTTAAGGCCGTTAGCGAAATAACACATCAGAGTGGGTTTTCTCCCCCACCCACCCCCGTCTTTAAAAAATTTTCCTGCTTTCTAATCTATTTCTGGGGAAGTGTGCCAATATAGCAACAAAACCGGTCACAGCTGCCAAACCTCAGAGAGATTCACGGAGTATTGTACTGCGTGGAGTCTTTGCCAGGCCCGTACGACGGAGGGCTGTGCCCGGCCACCACGTGAGCCCTGTGGCTACGGAGCTGGGGCAGCTCCTATCCATCACCTTTAGTGACAGGAATCACCCGCCGCGCTTTCAAGGTAGGGACGCAGGTGCCAAGACTGCGGGAGTGTTCACTGGGTGATGGGATCTGGAGCTAAAGAAGCTTGGCTTTAGGGGTCAGCACGTCCCCTTACTAGCTCTGGGATGCCTAGCAAATGACTTTCTACATCCTTTCTACAAATCCTCCGAGTCTCCATTTTGTCTTCTCGCAAGACGAGCCCAATACACTCAGCTTGACATGTGGCAAGCTCGAAATACACGTGATCCTAACAGTAACCCAGAGATGATGAGGAAAAGCACGGCGTAGGGGGGTTTAAGTCCCTTAACGCACACACCTACTGCATTTTGGACCGAGTTGTCTGACCCCTGTTTGCTTCATCCCAAAGCTTATAGTCTGTTCATAAACAGACACCCACTGCACTATCTCTTGACACTTTCTACCAGAAATATGTATTTGAAATCGGGAAAATTTGAACTTTTGGGGACCACGACCTGGATACAAATGCTAAGAATAGGTTAAAGAAAGAGGAAAAAAAAAAAAAAAAGACACAGGTTGTCCTCGTGCCAGTGCCAGATGAAACGTGTTTTTTAGAAATGTCATCCTAATATTTTGATTTGCGCCTGAGCTCCGTTTCTATGGGAGCTGCGATTCCCAGCACTCCTCAGCTTCGCAGCTGCCGCCACGGTCTATCTGTAAACCCGAGAGATGCATCTCTCAATCCCAGGGGAAGATCCTGCCCAGCTTTGGATGTCATTTTCCAAGAGAAGCCGAGATATGTTGGGCAAGTCCCGGGGAGGGCCAGCGGGATGGTGAGGGCTATAAGAACATCCTAGGAGAGCAACACTTGCTACATCTCAGAGGAAGAGGCATGATCTGCGGCAACTAGATTACTCTCTACCTTTGAGGCTTCAGACGGACAGTCTCACACAACAGGTGCGAGGCACGAGGAAATAGTTTTGGGTTCAATTGGATAGAGAGTTTTGAGCCTGAAAACAGTTCAGCAATAGACTGAGCTCTGCTAAAGGGAAGACTTTTTCATCTCTGTGGCTGTGCCTGATGGACTGAGGAGCAATTAGTAGCCATATTCCAAGCGTTTATACCTGGACAGGAAGATGACTAAGGTCCCCTCCAGTTCGCAGATTCCATCCTCATGAAATGTCGGGTGCTTACAGATGTGCTAAAAGCTTTCCTACACCTATTTTCTTTCACTTATTCACATGCAGTTAGTAAGAGCTGTCGTGCTCCCATTATTTGGCCCCAGGTACCAAATACACAACAGTTAACAAATGTTGCTCTCAAGTACCTTATAGTCTTGTAGGAGAAATAGACAAGAAGACAGACGTTTGTAACAGAGCATGGTAAGGGCTGGGAGTGGAAGCACGGAGAAGACTGTAAAATAATACTTGGGGATGAGAGAAGGCTTCCTGGAGGAAGGTCACATCTAGGATGTGACCCTTTTGGAATCAGCTATGTGAATAATGGAGGAGAATAGCAGGCAAGGCATTAGCCTGAACCAGAGCTTGGAAGCATAAAAGAAGAAGGCAGGACGGTGAGCTGTAAGCAGTTCTGTTTGACTGGAACAGAGTCAGTGCAGAAGAAAACAGGGACACAGAGATGAGACTAGAAAAGGAAGTTGTTGTAGATGGTGAAAATGACCACATCATCTTTTCCTCTTATCAACAGGGGACATCTCTTCTCTCGTCTCATCCTTGAATCTGAATCACCTATGGGACTTGCTTCAGCCAATGAGAAATTAGCAACTATAAGAGGAAGATCAAGAAGAGGCTCGAAAAATGCTTTCCCAGAAAAGCTGCTTGCTTTTCTTGGAGTCTGACCCAATTTTATAAGTCCATGATAACATGTTGGGTGATGAGAGACACTTGCCCCGTGTCTTCTTGATCATCCCTGGCCTGTAGTCAACTATCTTCAGAAGCAGAACTGACCTGCTGTTGACCACAGATGCGTGAGGGAGCCCAGCAAAGCTCGTTAGAAGAACTTGCCCAGCTGAGCCCAGCCCAAATTACTGACTCATAAAATCATGAGCTAAATAAATGGCGATTATTTTATTCAGCTAAATTTTGAGTGTTGTTTTTTTTTTTCTTTTTCCTTCTTCAGTAAAAGCTAAGTGATATGGCAGTCATAGAGATTTATAAATCATGTTAGGGAATTTGGACTGGAACTTGCGAGTGCCATGGAGACTTCAAAGGGTTTAAGCGATGGAAGTGGTACTATCAGATTTGTGTTTCAGAAAAATCACTGTTGGATCCAGCCAATGAGATCATGTGTGGCTAAGTATTTGCATATTATAAAGCAGTATGCAAATACAGGTGATGAGTTAAAATAGTACGTACCAATGGCCTAGAGACACATGGCACACAATTTCAAGGCCAGCCCTTTGAATCAAACTCCCTGAAAATACCCAGTAATGGCACGTCTGGCTATAAACAATTTATCTCCCAAGTACCTTGCTGCTGATAACCAGTTCTCTAAGAGGAGAGCTGGCTAAAGCAAAGGGGCATGGAGGAGGGTCAGAGTGTGCCAAGAACATGGAAGATCTGCTTTTCTCAAAGATGACTTGATCAGCAGTTCAGGCTAATTTTGTTCCCTGTAACAAATACCTGAGTTCTGGGGCCTCAAAGAAGCCTTTTATTATTTATTTATTTATTTATTTTAAAAAGATTTTATTTATTTGACAGAGAAAGAGATCACAAGTAGGCAGAAAGGCAGGCGGGGAGTGGAGGAAGCAGGCTCCCCGCTGAGCAGAGAGCCCGATGTGGGGCTCAATCCCAGGACCCTGAGATCATGACCTGAGCCAAAGGCAGAGGCTTAACCCACTGAGCCACACAGGCACCCCTCAAAGAAGCCTTTTAGAAGATTATCATAAGGACATGATTAAAGAATTGCACAAAGATGAGTTTGTTCTTTGCAACTTTATTTATACTGTGAAAAAGTTAACAAAAATGTCCAGTAAGAGGGAAATAATGATGTAAATTATTATACAACTGTTTAATAGTGGTTGAAAACTATGCATTTATTAGAGTGATATTTTGAAAGATTGTGGCACTGAAAATGTTCACAATATTAAAAATATGTATATAAAGTATGCGGCAGTTTTCTACTAATACCAATCTTCCCTTTTACTTTTAATAAGAAACTCCTGATTTTTAGTGGAAAATATGGCCCAGCTAGAAACCTCATTTCTCAGCCTACCTGGCTTCTGAGTGTGACCATACATATAGCTGAGTTCTGGACAGTGGAATGTGACCAGGAGGGATGTGTGCCATTTCCAGACTGTTCCCTAGGTATTTATAGATGAGTGTTCCCTTTGCCTGTGCTTTTCTGTAAGGTTGAGTTGCAGACTGATGGGAGCTCAGAGATGTACCTTGGACCCAGCACCTGTCTAGGAAGTAGTTGTCTCCCGTACTGAGGAAACTCCTGCCCATTGTGAATGCCTCACCAAAGCTCAGGTGACCCATGGGGGACATATGTTTGAGGGACATTTGTTTGAAGGTCACTGATCAGGTGCTCAGGTGGGCAACTTGAGAAGGTCACACACTCAGCAGGAGAGTCCTGGTGAGCCGTATCTTCTCGTTCTAAGTCTGGCAGCCCCTTATCTCTTAGATAAACTGTGATGGTTTGGGGACTGCAAGTGACACGAGGAGACAAAGGAAGGACTGTCACAGGAGTGCAGGTGGGTATATATAAAGTGTGAATGAACTTGGACTTCATTTTGGGTCATTTCTCCTTTGATCTATTTTTGTTGACTCTGAATTCTGCTCCCTTTCTGTCACGGGTTGAATGCTTCCCCCCCCCAGCACATTCTTATACTGAAATCCTAACACACAAAGCCTCAAAAGGAGACCTTACATACAGAAGGATCTTTGCAGATGTAATCAAGTTAAGATGAGGGCACAAGGGAAATAGGTCAATCAGAGAAACACAATTATCCTATGGTTGTACTTCTATGTGGAACATAAGGAATAGTGCAAAGGCCTACAGGGATACAGAGGTGGAAACGGAATGGGAAGAAATCAGAGAGGGAGACAAACCATACGAGACTCTTGACTCCGGGGAAACAAACTGAGGGTTGTGGAAAGGGAGGTGGGTGGGGGTTGGGATAACTGGGTGATGGGCATTAAAGAGGGCACATGATATGATGAGCACTGGGTGATATACTCAACTAATGAATCATTGAACATTATATCAAAAACTAATGATGTACTACACCTTGGCTAATTGAATTTAAATTAAAAAAAAAAAAAAGATGAGGTCCCTGGAGTGGTCTCAAATCTAACATGACTGGTTCCTTATAAGATGACGCATGGACACACACAGAGAAGATGGCCATGTGACAGTGGAGGTTGAAGCCCAGATTTCCAACAAACCATGAGAAGCTAGGGAGAGTCAGGGAAGGATCCCCGACACAAGCCTTCAGAGACAGCATGTTTCGGAAAACACCTTAATTTTGGACTCTGAGGCTCCAGATCTAGGAGATAATGAATTTTTTTTTTTTGTTTTTTTAAGTCACCCTGTTTGAGCAACATGGCAAAGCGGTCCTAGGAAACTAACACACTCTTTTTGGGCCACCTAATTCCCTGCAGAAATGGCCAAAGCGGGCAGAGCAGTCCAAGCAGCAAGACACCCGTAGGGTTCTGAACCCTTACCCAGGCTCTGGGAGGGACTGGCTGGCCTTGACTGGCTGGGGCCTTGACTTAGAGGATTTTCCTTAGCATTAAAGCCAGAATGGATCAGACATGAACACTTGCAAGATTTATTACTTAACCTGATTCCTACCAGGGTTATGGGGGAAAAGAAACAGACCAGCGGTTTATGGGAGACCTTCCAAGCCCAAGTTTCTGTCATATTCTCCCTGTTCCCTTTTATGGTTTCATTTTTTTTCTGGCACAAAACTCCTCCCAGATTTGTACTCAGGTGGAGCAAACTAGACACAGGGGAACACCAGCACCAATAAAATCACAAATTACTTCATTTGCATGCACTTTTCTCCTTTAAATATCATCACCACGAGGCGGAGGTCCTATTGCCAGGGTGACCAGGAACAGAAAATGAGCAGGCTGGCTTTGTCAGACACTCTCGACTTTGACTCACTCCCGCTGTGTTCTCAGCTACCCTCCCAACTGCCGTTAAAAGATCACAAACCACCCCGTAGTTCTGCATTTTTCTCGTCTTGTTTCACTTCTCGCTTTGGGTAAGATTCTCCTCCTTACCCTACCCGATTTGCAAATTTAGCTCTTTCATTTCTTCCAGCTGAACTTGATGATCCTTGTCCACCTGTTCCCTACGGTCTCCCTCCGATCGACCCCCAACTTTACCATTTCCGTTTCTGTGTTTCTGGTGCCTGGCAACTCAGTTCTATGACCTGTCTGGAGTGTGAATTCCAACTTGGTTATAAATTAGCTCTTTGAACCTGCGATACATTCTTGAATAATTCCAGGCAGCAGGTTGCCATTCTGTAATATGAGATGTTGTACTTGAAGAGAAATAAAGTAACATAGGAGGGCAGAGGCATCTAGGCCCCCTATTAGTTATCTAACGCGGTGGAACGTAGGACCCAGCAGCAATACTCATTTATTATCCCTCACCCCTTCTGGATGCAGGACTTCAGGAGCACCTTGGCTGGGCTCTTTTTGGCTTGGGGTTTCTCAGGACGTTCAATTAGGTGTTAGCTGAACCTGTCATCATTTAAAGGCTTGGCTGTTGCTGGAGAATCAGGCGCATCCATGGGCCCTGCAGAAGTTCTGCCTGGTCCCTGGGTGTCTTCAGTGAGTGCGACAGTCTGGACACAGCCTTGATCTGGGCAGCTGTGGGTGGCACAGCCAGGCTCGGTGACTTCCTCTGCCTGGGCCTGGCCAGGGCTGTCTCTGGCCCATCTGCCTACAGCACATGCTGCTGCTGGAGGAAACTGTTTGTGGGCTCCCTGTTGGGCCCCTCAGCCCCCACCTGCTCCTGAGCAAAGCGACACAGTACCGCAGGGTAAACTCATCTTTTAAGGCCATGGACAACTTGTGCTGGTTGCAACTTGTGTTGGTTTGAAATCTTGGGAGATTCCCAGGTAAAATTAGAAGCCAGGCTCTGCATAGGGAGGGCAGCGGGGAGAAAGAGGCAGGCCCCTCCAGATAGGTCGGTGGCGGCTACCATGAAGCTTGTCCTGGGCCCCGCAAGCCCAGGCATAGACCAGCCAGAATCTTAGCAGTTATAACGGGGCTTGGTCTCGGACCAGTCACCAGCACCTCCCTCCCTCCCTCCCTCCGGCTGCACCCCTGAGCCGCTCCTACTCTGGCAGGGCTGGACTAAATGTACATCCCCAGGCCGGCAGAGGGGGTGGGGAGTCTCCGACTGCTCCGGGGTCAACCGGAAGTCCTGTGCCTTCCATCACCTCCTCCCACAGCCTGCCTGGGAAGCGGGAAGCGGGCCGCTGGCCGCCGGAAGGATCAGCTTCGTCTCCGCAGGGCTTTCGCTCCGAGCTCCGGACTCTGGCTCCAGGCGGCTGCCTCGTGGGCGCAGACAAGCCCTGGCACAGAGGGCAGGCTTTTGGCAGAATCTGCACTCTGGCCCTCTGGGACCTGCCAGACCGTGGAGCTGGATGAACGCCACCCTCCCGCAGCCCTGCCCCCACGCCCGGAGAACCTTCCTGCCCAGGAAGATTAGCTGGCTTTTGCCAAGCATGACTCTGAACTTGGGCACAGAAAGCAGCCGGAAAGAGTCCCCCGCAGGAGGCGTGTCCCGCCGGGATCACCACAACGGGTAGGTCTTGCTTGTGCTTGACACGCTCTGCTCAGAGCCGAGCCTCAGTGGGAACGGCCCCTGGGCTGCCGCCTCCCTGTTGTCCTCACCAACACCCCCTTCCCCCACCCCACGCACGGTCTATATGTATCTGTATTTGTGACGAAAAGAAAAAAAAATGTTATTTCTAGAATTTACCGCATCTAGCTCTGGTGCCACCTTACCTGTGGAGGGCGTGGTATGATGCTCTGAACGCTTCTGTCCCCCCAATATTCATATATTCATATCCGAACCCTCAGTGGGATGGTCTGAGGAGGTGGGACCTTGGGAGGGGGGGCGATGAGGTCGGGAGGCTGGAACTGTCAGGGATGGATCAGGGTCCTTATGATAGAGACTCAGAGAGGCCCCTTGTCCCGTCTGGCATGTGAGGTCCCAACCAGAAGATGCTGTCTCTGAACCAGGAGGTGGTCCTCACCAGACTCTGAAAGTGCTGGAGCCTGCATCTTGGACCTCCCAGCCTCCAGAACCCTGAGAAACACATGTAGACCTCCCGGTCTGCGGCCTTCTGTTCTAGCAGCCCCAACAGGGAAGAACACTGGTGGCCGAGAGTAGCCGAACTAACCTTGGGTGACTGAGAAGTTCAGTCTCTTCCTTTCTCAAGTAGTTTCTTCAGCCTCTTTAAGGTAAATAAGCCGCTTACCGAAAACACGAGCTCCCCCAGGCCTGATGTTTTCCCGCTTTGGGCCCCCCTCCTTTCCTCTCTCCCTGAGCACCCTACACCACTCACTGTCCCTGGGGCTGTTTTCTGCACACAGCTCTCATCCCGACCCCAGCCCCCGTGCTAGTCTTGGTTTGGCCTCATCTTGCTTCTTTGACTTTTGAACGAAGCCCTTCGTCTTTGTCAGGGTAACTCAAAATACGATTTTTGCTGAAAATACTGTCATAAGTTGTATTTAGATTTCCAGGCCTGTTGCCAAAGGCTCATTCCTCCAATAATGTAAGTAATATCTGACAATGGGCCTTTTTTGGAAAAGTAATAATGTTACCCAACGAATAACTAAATAAAACAGAAGAATATATCCCCTCATTTACTTTATTTTATTTTGATTTATTTTGATTTATTTTTTAAGATTTTATTTATCTATTTGAGAGAGAGAGAGTGAGAGAGAGCATGAGAGGGGAGAAGGTCAGAGGGAGAAGCAGACTCCCCGTGGAGCTGGGATCCCAACCCAGGACTCGATCCTGGGACTCCAGGATCATGACCTGAGCTGAAGGCAAGTCACTTAACCAACTGAGTCACCCAGGCACCCTATTAATTTTATTTCTTAAATTATCATGGAGGAAAATCGACAGTTTTGGGGTGTATGGTTTTTTCAAATTTGAACACACGTGTGATTTATGGCGCCGCCTCCATAGTCAGGTTACAGAACAGTTATGGTGCCCCCAAAACTACCTTGTGACAGCAGCCCTCACCCCTACCCCTGGCAAACCATGGATCACTTCATTACTAGTTTTTTGTCACTTCAAGAATATTACATAAATGGGATCTTTTGAGAACAGTCTTTTCTCTGATTCTTTTGAGGTCCCTCCACGTTGTTCTGTTCATCAGTGGTTTGTTCCTTCTTCATGTTGTGTGGTATTTCATTATATTAGCTTACCACGGTCTGTGTATCCCCCTGACCACTGAAGGATATTTGGGTTGTTTTCAGGTTTTGGCAACTGGAAATAGAGATGCTGTAAACAAACAGGTACAGGGTTTTTGAATGAATACAAGTTTTCATTTTTTCAAGGAGAAATGCCCAGGAATGGAATTTCTGAGGACTTCTAGGACACACGTATGTTTCTAAGAAACCATCAAACTGTTTTCCAGAGCAGCTGTCCCATTTTAACTTTCCCACCAGCAAAATACAAGAGTTTCAGTTGTTCCACATCCTCACTAACAGTACTACTACTATCTTTCTTCTTTTCTTTTTTTTTAGCCATTTTAATAGATAGGCCTTAGCATCTTATGCTTTTAATTTACATTTCTCTAATGGCTCATCATGTTGAACATCTTTTTTTATATGCATATTTGCCATACCCGTATCCTCTGTTCTTCTGCCCATTTTTAAAAATCAGGTTTTTGTTTCCTTTCTTTTGAGTTGAGAGAGTTCTATCTATACATATACATGTCCCTTGTCAGATATCTAATTAGTTTCTTCTAGTCTGTTGCTTGTCTCTTCAATCACTGAACAATGTTTTTTGCAGAGCAGAAGTTCTTAATTTTAATGAAGTTCAGTTTATAATTTTTTTTTTTAATGAGTCACGTGTTGGGTGTCATTTGTGAGAGCTCCAGTGCTTCTATCTTCTTTGGTTTCTGAAATCTGTCATTTGAAGTGCCCCCCTCCCTGCCCATAGACAAGGCATCATTTCTCTCTGGCTGCTTTAAATATTTTTTTTCTTTGTTAGTTTCTCAAAGTTTGATTAGGATGTGCCTGGATTTTTGAGGGCTTATCTTGTATGGGTTTTGCTTCATTTTCTTAAATCTGTAGGTTTAAGTCTCTTACCAGACGGAGGAAATTTTCAGTCATTATTTCCTCATATTTTTTCAGGACAATCTTCCTTCTCCTACCTTTTTAGGACTCCAGCGACCTTTCTTTCTTTTTTTTTTCAATAGCCCCACAGGTCCCTGTGACTGTGTTAAATTGTGTCCAATCCCCTTTCTCTTTGTTGCTTGGATTAGGTAACTTCTATTGATGTATTATTAGGTTCATTGACGATTTTCTCTGTCATTGGCAGAACCCATCTAGTGAGCTTATTGAGTTTTTGGTTATTGTGCTTTTTGTTTCTAAAATTTCCATTTGATACTTTTGGTATTTTATTTATTTACTGAGATTGTCTATTTTTTTTCAGTTGTTTCAAGAATGTTTGCTATTGTTTGTAGTATTTTAAAAATAGAGGCTTTAAAGTCTTTATCAGAAAGTTATGCTATCTGGAAAACAGTGTGGAGTTTCCTCAAAAAGTTAAAAATAGATAAATACCCTATGACCCAGCAATTGCACTCCTGGGTATTTACCCCAAAGATACAGATGTAGTGAAAAGAAGGGCCATCTGTATCCCAATGTTCATAGCAGCAATGGCCACAGTAGCCAAACTGTGGAAAGAGCCAAGATGCCCTTCAACGGACAAATGAATAAAGATGTGGTCCATATATACAATGGAATATTACTCAGCCATCAGAAAGGATGAAAACCCAACTTTTTTTTCGACACAGATGGAACTGGAGGGGATTATGCTGAGTGAAATATGTCAAGCAGAGAAAGACAGTTATCGTATGGTTTCACTCATATGTGAAATATAGAAATAGCATGGAGGACATTTGGAGAAAGAAGGGAAAGCTGGAGGGAGGGAAATTAGAGGGGAGATGAACCATGAGAGACTGTGGACTCTGAGAAACAAACTGAGGATTTTAGAGGGGAGGGGAGTGGGGGGAATGGGTGAGCTTGGTGGTGAGGATTAAGGAGGGCACAGATTACATGGAGCACTGGGTGTTATATGCAAACAAGGAATCACGGAACACTACATCAAAAACTAATGATGTGGGGTGCCTGGGTGGCTCAGTGGGTTAAAGCCACTGCCTTTGGCTCAGGTCATCGTCTCAGGGTCCTGGGATCGAGCCCCGCGTCAGGCTCTCTGCTCAGCAGGGAACTAACTTCGTCCTCTCTCTCTGCCTGTTTGTCTGACTACATGTAATCTCTGTCTATCAAATAAATAAATAAAATCTTAAAAAAAAAACAACTAGTGATGTACTGTATGGTGACTATCATAACATACTAACCATGATAAAAAAATGAAAAATAAAATTATGATACCTGTGTGTATTAGTGTACTAGGGTTGCCATAACAATGACCACAGACTAGGGGTTTAGACAGCAGGCTATTTCCTCAAGGTTCTGGAGGCTGGAAGTCCAAGACCAAGGCTCTGGCAGGTTTGGTGTCTTCCAATGTGTCTCTCCCTGGCTTTTGCTTGGCTGTGTTCTCACTGTGTCTTGCATGCTTTTTCTTCTGTGCACATGTGTCCCTGGGGTCTCTGTGTGTCTGAGCTCCCTCTTCTTATAAGGACACCAGTCAGATTGAATTAGAACCCCATCCCCCCCTGCAATGGCTTCATTTTAATTTAATCACATTTTAAAAGAAGCCATTTCCAAATTCAGTCTCATTCTGAGATTCTAGGGGTTAAGGCGTCGGTGGATGAGTTTTGGGGGAAAAACAGTTCAGCCCATAACACTGTCATCTTGGAGTTGTTGTCGATTGATCATCTTATCCTATGTGGATGGGGAGTTTCTGTTGCATCAGGCAATTGTCTTGGTTAGGTTCAGGCTACAAGTTCCATCCTTTCTTCTGTGGGCTATCGTTCCAATGTCAGTTCAGGTTTAAAGCCTTTGCAGCTCTGGTTAGATCATGTGTGTGGCATGCGGGGATCGGGCTGAGATGTGGGCAGTGGCTGGTGTGTCCAGTTCTGGAATTCTTTGGTACGCTGATTAGGAGCACACCCATGCATATACAGCTTGGGGGAATGCGTAGGAGTTTATAAGTAACTTCATGGGATCAGTTTCTTGATCTCCTTCCTTTTTGCAATCTACTGATATTTGCTCCCTGGGTGTCTCCTTTTGCTCCTTCAGCTAGAAAACTGGGGCTTGAGTTAATCCTCCCCTGCCATGCATTTCTGTGACTATGTCCATGTCTGGCGCCAACTTCTGGGAGGACAGAGAGCGAGAGAGAGAGAGCAGAAATGGTTTTATCCCACCTTCTTGGAATTGTAGTTCCACAGAGTGGAAGGGTCCCTCCACACCCTCCCCATTCAGGGGGCTTCCATGGGGAACCGCTGCCACCACTACCAGAGTATTGCATGGGGACCAGGGTATGAAACAGAAGGAAAAAAAAAAAAAGATGAGGGAAATTTACATACTTTGTTTGCACTTTTTGAGGCCAAATTAAGGGCTTCTTCTGGAGCTCTCTCTGCTGATACTTACTTGCTGGTTTCAGGCTACATTGTACTCAGGTGGGGAGATACCTAAGGGAAGAAAAAAATGAATAAATCACCATTGATTGGTGGTAGTTCAAATTCTGATATTGTTACCCAATCTTCCTGCTACTGTTCATTTCTCAGAGTCCCTGAGTAGCATTATTGTGTATTCTGTCCCTGTTTTGTACCTGTGTTCAGTGAAAGAGACTGAATGCATTGTGCTTACTCCATCTTACCAAGGATGGAGACTCCTGAAACAGCAGTGTTACAACTGAATAAGAAAAAGATGGAAGCGTGTCTTTTGAAGGCTAATGCTTCACGCAAACAGATGCAACTAGGGGAAGATGAGGATATGGCTAGAAGTTTACAGGAAAAATAGGAATTGTGAAGGAGATGTCTAAAAATCTGTGACGGCTTTGAAATTGAGAATTACCGTGTAATTTTAGATAAAAATGTATAGTTTTTATTTTCTGGAGGCTGACGTGTAACTAATACCGTCTTTATGCTTATATGCAAGGATGAATTGTCAGCTAACAGGAATAAATGAGTAGGAAGAACGTACATGGGGATTATAAGTGAAACAAGAGGGAGATGTAATTTCAAATAATATGTTTGTCTTAATGATAAGAGACTCTTAATCTCATAAAACAAACAGAGGGTTGCCAGGGGGAGGGGGGTAGAGAGAGGGGGGTGGGGTTATGGACATTGGGGAGGGTATGTGCTATGGTGCGTGCTGTGAAGTGTGTAAACCTGGCGATTCACAGACCTGTATTCCTGGGGCTCATAATACATTATATGATTATAAAAAATTTTTGAAAAATTATAAAAAAATAAAATAAATAAAATAATATGTTTGTCTTAATTTGTTTGAGTTTAGTGGTAAATACAATGAAGGACAGAAGAAAGAGGAAAGCTGGTGGTGCTTGCGTCTCTTTAGTGGGAAAAACAGGTCTGGGGAAAAGCGTGCATCGTGCTATTCTTTTCGACCACGTGGTGGTGCTGTTGGTAGGACACAGCTGTAGGGGGTTAGTCTCCAAACAGGGATGGGAACATTCTAGGGACATGCAAGTATACCCGTGAAGAAAATATTAGAACTTCGATTTCTGGTTATATTTTATCTTAAGAAATAGAAATATGCTAGGCTTTACTAATATTTAATATATGGACTGCTCCTGGTTCCATCATCAAATAGGTAAGTTAGCTGATTGGTCTGCAAGGACACTGCGAGGAAGGGGACTCCAGAACTCAGAGGCTGGTGGTGCCCAACTCTTCCATTCATTTGCTATGAATGCATGGTGCCGTATTGCAGTTCATGTGATCTTTTTTTTTTTTTAATGTTATTATTTTTTTAAGATTATATATTTATTTATTTGACAGAGAGAGATCACAAGTAGGTAGAGAGGCAGGCAGAGAGAGAGGGGGAAGCAGGCTCCCTGCTGAGCAGAGAGCCTGATGTGGGGCTTGATCCCAGGACCCTGGAATCGTGACCAGAGCTGAAGGCAGAGGCTTAACCCACTGAGCCACCCAGGTGTCCCTAGTTCACATGTTCTTGATGAAATATATTTATACAGTGTTTTACTGATTTTAATATACTCGCCCTCTTAAAACATATAAGTGACTTAAAATATTTCCTGCAAAAAACCCTTAGGTCAAAATTATACTAACAAGGGCACCTGGCTAGCTCAGTCCATAGAACATGTGTCACTTAATCTTGGAGTTGTGAGTTCAAGCCTTACACTGGTTGTAGAGCCTACTTAAAACAGTGATACTGATAACTCGAGCCCAAGATAACAACAAGAAAAAGGGAAGACCAGAAAATCTTGTTATTCTCTTTTGGACTCTTTTTCAGACACATCATGGGATTAAAAATAATATCTAGTGCTGGCTTCAGCAGCACATACACTAAAAAAACAAAAACAAACAAACAAAAAAAACTATTGGTAATAGATAATCTGACAGTGATTTTATGATGAAATGTATCCACTTAATTGATCCCTTTGAGGTAAAGGTGATGTTTTTGATAATACATGAGAAAAGAACAGCTTTAAAAAAAAAAAAAGAAAGATTTTATTTATTTGTCTGAGAGAGAGCACAAGTAGGGGGAGTGGCAGGTGGAGGGAGAAGCAGACTGAACAAGGAGCCCAATGCAGGACTCAATTCCAGGACCCTGGGATCATGACCCGAGCCCAAGTCAGATGCTGAACAGACTGAGCCACCCAGGCATCCTTGAAAATAACAGCTTTTTGAAAGAAATTCATGTTTTGGAGAAAGAATTTTGAAAATGTGTTTAAAAATATTTCCATCATTATGTGATTTTTGTTCCTGAGATGAAGATAGGTGTATTTTACCTAGAAAACTCTCATATTTTGATATTAATAAGGCTTTAAAGCTGAATTTTCTTGTCTGTTCAAAAATCTTCCAAATGAAGCCTTTCTATAGTTTTAAGACCATTTGTAAAAAATATATAGATATTAAATACTTTCCATTAATTTTTTTAAAAAAAAGGCTGGCATTATATGAATGGAAATTTATTGATCAAATATCAACATTAAACTTATAATTATTAGTGAATGGGACCAAAAGTCGGGACCAGGACTTAATAATAATTCAAGCTAATATGGTTACTTCTATATGAATATGCTTTTACCATAAGGACTTTCTTTGTGAAGTATATTTTTTCAGTTAGTCAGTTAGTAAAATCAAGAAATGAAATGGATTTTGAACAAGGCCATGAAATCACTGTACCACAAAATGTTGTGTCCAGACTTTCAAAAGCAACAGAGCATATTTAATTGTATTTCTCTTACTAAAATTAGTATTAACAATATTTTAGGTAAGGCATAAAAGTTTAGGAAATAAAATTTGTCTCATGTTTTTTATTTTCTTTAAATTTCATTTTTGTGTGTTTTGCAATAGACATAATCATAATAATTATATCTGGCATTTTAAACATTTTTCTATATACCAGGTACTGTTTTAAATGCTTTTCATATATTAATTATTTTAGCTTTCACAACACCTAATATATATCCCAGTGTCCCCATTTAAAGGATCAGGAAGCCGGAGCACAGATAAGAAATTAGCATAAGACCAATTACTAAATAAGAGTTAGAATCAAGATTTATTAGTGCAGTAATGCATATATTTAATTTATACATAAATTACTACATCTCTAAACCAATAGAAAGACCAACAGAGTATGGATTAAAGATCAGAGACTGTTTCTCTAAAACTAATAGGCATGGTGGCAGCATTAGAATGTGCTCACAGGGACTCAACCCAACATTCAGTGTAGTTTATTAACATTTATAAAGCACCTGCATGATCCTGTTTAATTCCCACAATAACTTTTGAAGTAGTCATGTTAATCTCTAGAACACAAGCATAATAAAAAATAACATTTAATGGAGTCTCACAGACTTGAGTATAAAGTCTCCCATTACCACTCACCACATCTTAGTGGTTCTCCTAACTTTTTTGAATTTAATTTTTCTCATTTTTCAAAGTGGGCAAAATAATCTATGTCAGATTAAACGGCGTATCAGAGGGCAGTGCAGGGTAGTGGTGAGGAGTACAGGTTCAGGAGCTGGACTGTCTGGGTTTGAATCCCTGCTCTCCCACTTAGTAGAAGCGACTATCTTTGTTAAGTTCTAAATTTTCTCTCTGCCTTAGTTTCCTCATCTGAAAAATGAGGTTAATAATACTACCTACCTCATAGAGTTTTTATGTGGATTGATTTATGTAATGCTATTTAGGATCTGGTACCCAACAAGTACTCAATAAATGATGGCAGTTGTAATAAATATAAAGTGCTTAGCACACAGTAGGTGTTCAACAAATTACAACTGTTTGTAATTATTATACTCATGGAGAGCTCTATTCAAGATTATACGATTAGGAAGTATCCAGTCTCCCCCTTCTGGATTCTGTGCTCTAAACAGCTAGAGTTGACATGCATGGATATTTCTCCTCTGAGGGATGTAGGCAGAATGTGTTCCTGGGGAGAAAACACTTAGCCCGAGCTCATCAGGAAAGACGGCACTGGGATCTAAGTAGGCTTTGAAGAGACTGGAGACTTGAAAGAGGGAATGTGAAGGAGAAGGAATGATGCAAAAGCCAAGAAACCAGAAGAGAGAGACATGTTCAAGGGAGAGTGCATAAAATTTTTGTTTTGATTGGAGCAGAGCTACAGTTTAGAAAGATTAACCTGGCGGTGCTGTTTGGGTAGAATTAGAACAGGAAAAGATCCGAAAAGTGAGGAGACAAAAGACATAAACAAAAGACATAAAAAAGACTCTCTGTTCTCATCCAGACCTGAGTGGTAAAGACCAGAACAAGGCAACCACTGAGGGAATGGAAGAGGACAGGGAAAGATGCCCTCCAGAAGTAAAGTCAGCAGGGTCTGGAAACTGAGTAAATGATAGATGAGCAAACGGAAGTCAGTAGACAGAATGACACTGCTGTTCTCATATCAGTTGGTTGGGCATCAATAATGACATTGAAAAATAGGAAAGTAATATTTAGAGGGGCATGATGGTTATGACTTTTTACTTTGAATTTGAATTAATGGAGAAACCTGTTAAGTTAAAATGTCTTGGGACATTTGGAAAACTCAGATTGCACAGGTCCAGAGATAGAGTGGGAAGTCTTCTGCACAGAGGACATAATTGAAGGAGTCTCTGTTATCCAAAGTCCATTTATATTGGAAACAGACCATTTAAATAAATCCACATCAGTCAAGACGAATATTTAATGATAAATAGTGAAAACTGGTTAAATTGGGACCTCCAAAGAACAGATAATTACAAACAATTATTTGTATCTTATATTTAAAGCAATTTGTACTATAATTCCAGCTATACTGTAATTGGTACTATAATCACCAATTCTTAGAATGAACAAATAATTAATTGCTTATTTGTTGTTGTTGCCATACACCCAGTAAACTTGTGCACTAGTCAGTTATGAGAATCTTCTCTCTGTTTTACTTTTTAAAAAACATATCAATGCATGTTTAACCCTTAATCTTTTTTAATAAATCATTGGCAAATTGGTTAGCGTTTTGACTGTTCTCTCATGCGTAGATCTCACACGTAGTAAAGAATCCAATCTTGCTTCTTTAGCATAGACTGAAAATCTAGACTCTTTATGGCAAGCAATCTGAATGCAATATCCTTTTAGATTTTTATGATAGTTTCCTCTAAACTTTTAAAATAGTTTAAAAAATGTAAAATACACATAACGTAAAATTTGCCACCTTACCCATTTTTAAGTGTACAATTCAGCAGGGTTAACTCTGTTCACACTGTTGTACAACCAATTTCCAGAACTGTTTCACCTTCTAAAATTGAAACTATGTACCCATTAAATAACAACTTTCCATGTCCCTTTCCCCCTAGCTCCTGGAAACTTCTTGTTTATACCCAGACATAGAATTGGCAGAACATACAGAAATTCTATTTCCAGTTTTGTGAGGAATTGCCGTACTCTTTCATGGTGGCTGCACCATTTTCCATTCCCACCATCAGTGCACAAGTGTTCCTGTTTCTCCACATCCTTGCCAACACCTCTGTTCTTTTTCCTTGTTTTCTTTCTATAGCAGCTGTTTTAATTGGTGTGAGGTGATATCTCATTGTGGTTTTGATTTGCATTTCCCAGGGAGCACCTTTTCATGTGCTTATAAATGGCCATCCACATGTCTTGGAGAAATGTCTAGTTCATCTAAATTTGGAGAAGTGTCTATTCAAGTTTTTTGTCCATTTTTGAGTTAGGTTGTTTGGTTTTTGTGGTTGTTGCATTTTTAAAGTTGGCTATATAATCTGGATATTAACACCTTATCAGATACGTGATTTGCAAATATTTTCTCCCATTTCAGTGTTTGGTTTTTTACTCTCTTCTGTCCTTTAATGCTAGAAATTCAATTTCTGTGGGTCCCAACTTATTAGTGTTTACCTGTGTTGACTAAACTTTTGATATCATATCGGATGGGGTTCAGAGCATGCTACCCCAAAATGTGGCACCTTGGCATATTCAGTATTTTTAAGCTGAAGGAATTGGAGAAAATTGCAGATCATAAAATCCTGTGTGAGAAATACCCCTCCATACCTGGAGGAAAGGAGCATTCTCATCTCTGAAGATAAAGGAATGCTGAGAAGAATTCACACCAACAGACCTTGCTAAATTTCCCCTAGTTTACTACACTTACTTTATACTTTCTTTGCCCCGTTGTATTTCTCCACAACTGTCCACTTTTCCTCAAACCCAGCATAATAATACTCAGGTTTAACCATTTCTTCAAGTCTCAGTTTCATTTTGAAGGTGACTATGTCACCCAAGACTTAAATTAAATAAACTGGTGTGCTTTCTCTTGTTAAATCTGTGTTTATCTGTTTAATTTTCAAGCTCAGCCAGGGATCCCAAGAAGGTTGAGGACATTTTATTTTGTCCTACATGTTTAAGAAATTACTGACAAGTCTAACGTGGTGAAGCTTCCCCCCTGTGTTTTCTTCTGGGAGCTTTACAATTTTAAGTCTTACATTTAGGTCCTTGATCCATTTTGAGTTTATTTTTGTATATAATATAAGGGTACAATTTCATTCTTCTGCATGTAAATATCTAGTTTTACCAACAACATTCATTGAAAGGCTGCCCTTTTCCCCATTGAATAGTCCTGACATGGGGCACCTGGGCAGTTCAGTCTGTTGAGCATCTGACTCTGGTTTCAGCTCAGGTCATTACTTCAGGGTCATGGAATCAAGCCCCATGTGGGGCTCTGTGCTCAGCTAGGAGTCTGCTTGAGATTCTCTCCCTCTCCCTATGCCCCTCCCCACAGTGTGCACACACACAGACACACTATCTCTCTAAAATAAATAAATCTTTAAAATATAGTCTGGATAGCCTTATCATAAATCACCTGACTATATCTGTAAGGGTTTATTTTTAGGCCATTATATTCCCTTGGTCTCTGTGTCTTTATACTAGTAACACACTGTTTTGATTATAGCAGCTTTGTAATATGCTTGAAATTATGTGTGAGACCTTCAATTTTTTTCTTCTTCAAGATTGTTTTAGCTATTCAAGTACTCTGTTTTATACTTAGAGCATCATTATAAGGAGAATAAATATTGCAAAAATATTTGAGGGTTCATTTATTTTTTTCCATGAAATTCTCCTAATTTTTTGATACTTGAATAATTTTCTGGGAAGTCTTTGAAGTCAGTATTCTGTCATCATCTTTATAAATTGATCTTCTTCATTAGTCCACTGAAGTAACTCTTCCAGGTTCTCTTAAACAAGTACCTTTGGAGGTGTTTCAGCTGTCCTCTGACCTCATGGAATCCTGCATCTTTTACAAGATGTGCAGTTTTACTATGAGACAGACTTTCTTCTGTAGTTAGTGGTACTAGTGTATGTTTACATGGTGGTAGTCAGTGAATGACTGCCTTACTTATCTTGATGGACTAGGAGACATTTGTTTTAAATAAGGAAGGATGTTTGAGTAGAGACAAATTTTTATAAATTGTCAGTTCTCTGATAAATATTTTTACAGAATTTAACTTTGTGAGTTTGGGGTTTCTGATGATAAATATTCAAGTGAAGATAATGTGTTATTGTTGAAGCCACAAGAATGGATGTTTTCTTCAGAGTAAAGCACTTTGAGCAGGAAAGAAAATCAAAGCAGTTATGAGAACACTAACTTTTAGGTAGTTGAGGGGAAAAACAATTGCTGGGGCAGGAGCTGCTAGGAAATTATGAGAATAATCCAGTTAATTAAAAAAAATAAACAGGAGAGAAGAGGATTTAAGATTAGTTATCTCAGGAAAACTAATTATTGAAGCAAGTTATATGGGGTGTAGCTTGCATCTGTGAGAAAGAAAGACGATATTGAGCATGTTCAAGATTCCAGGCACAGTTCTAGGCATCAGAAGCAGAGGATGGAGGTGTAGTAGGATTTCCCTAAACCTTCTCTCTCAGATGTCACTGCTTTTAACCCAGTGCTGACATATGGATGAGAAGGGCTGTAGCCCTCAGGAGCTCTGAGGTTGACCAGTTACTGGCCCCTCAGCATCCTCTGGTGAGATGTTTTATCAGACATGTAAGGACAAGTTCAGCCTCAGAGGGGTGGGCTTCAAGGCACAATTCTGGACATGATCTGGACTCCAAATGAAGAGAGTTGAGTACAGAAATCACTTGTAACATACAATTCAGAGTTCTTCTCATATTCCTATGTGTTTAATCCTGTGTTTCTTTCCACAGACTATTGAAACCAATCTTGTGATACTGGGGGAGGGAAACTATAAATTTAAAATTCTCAAATAATAGTTGAAAACAATTGTGAAAGGAAAAGACTGTACAAAAATACTAGCCATAACCTAGATGCTGTGACAGACTCATGTTTGGTGCTGGCAATAAGAAAATACAGTCAGGAATATTATTTCTTTGTTTGTGGGTTTTTATTTGTTTGTTTGTTTTTCTGGCTGACTGAGATACTTGAAATTTTAGAAACTGAGGGAAAAAGTAAAAGTTTTAAAATATTTTGTAATCCCATCACAAAGAGATTTACAATTTTTAATATATTAGTGTGTTTCCTCCCCATTTTCCTCTCTGTGTATATAGATTATATCATGAGCATTCTCCCATGTCATTAACTACCTCATGAAAACGTGATTTGTAAGAGTCTTAACATATTACGTCATATGAACATACTATAATGATCCCAAACCCCTTATTACTGGACATTTTGATTACTTCTTTAAAAAAAAAAAAGGAGGAGGAGGATGGTAAATGCAAAATGACCATTGGTTTCAATTTCTTTTAAAATACAGGGGGAGGCGGGTAAAAGATCCATCTCCCATTGGTCCCCCATTACATGTACATTCTTATCTTCATGCAAAACTCATGCAGAGGCACTATTAGTGATCATACAGAGTTTTCCATTTTGACCATATACTTGAACACCAGTCTACCTCCTTTCCCTCTGTCCTATAAACTATTCCTGCGTGGCCTTTGTCACAGCTGGCATTCAGCCACCTTGATGTTGGTTAATAACTGCTGGAAGTACTTTCCCTTGGAACGATTTGCAATTTAATGAGGAATTCTAGAAACCTAATAGAATCGTGTACAGCAAAAGGTATAAATATATAATGGTGGCATTTGAAGCATATTTACAAAGTCATACAGTTTTATTCATTCACCTTCATTCCTTTCTTTTATGAGTGTTTATTGAGCTTTGTGCTAGGCACGGTGTTGGATGGAGAGCACAGAAATAAACAAGGCCTCGAGGAGTTTCCTGCCCAAGTGGTTCTCAACCAGGAGGCGATAGCATTTCTCTCTCCATGTTTGAAAATGGGGGCAGTTTTGTTTCTTCCATTGACTTGAAGGACATTACTGCTATTTAGTGGGTGCTGAATCCTGTGGAGAGAACTGTCTGGCTCTAACCAGTGGTGTCTCCATTGATTAAGCACTGCTAGAACGTGAATCATACTAGTACTAACAATCTATTATAAACCTGAGCTGGGTTGAGCACTTTACCTGCATTATGCACTTCACCTGCATTGTCTAGTTTAGGCTCACCTTGGTACTTTGTAGTAGATACTATCTCCATTTTCCTGAATGGCTTAAAGAGCATCAAGAACTCTCTCAAGCTCACATGGCTAGTAAATGACAGACCCAGATTTTAAACAGTGTCTTAGATCTGACTTCAGAACCCACAATCTTAATAATTATACAATTCAGCTTTTTAAGCTAAAGATAAAAGAGAACCCAGAGATCATGTTTGAGCAACCCAAGGACAAAGACTATGATTTATTAATCTTTTTTCTTTATACTTAGTACAATGACGGCAATAGTGCCTGTCCTTTAGATGTTATTTTATTTAATCCAATCCTTCTGTGTTTTATGGGTAAAGAAAATGAAAGTTCAGGGAGTTAATGTCTCCTAGTATGGGGCAGAGCTGAGATTAGAATCCAAGGAAGATGGTACAGTCGCTATGGAAAACAGTATGAAGGTGACTTAAAAAACAAAAAAAAAGACCCCCAAAGTACCAAAAAGTAGAAGTATCATATGATCCAGCAATTCTATTTCTGGATAAACGTCCAAAGGAAATTAAATCACGGTCTTCAAGGGCTATCTGCCCTCCCACGTTCATGGCAGCTTTATTCACAATAGCCAAGAATGGATGCCTGTGTCAGAAATGTAGGCTCCTGAGTCCTACCCCTAGAGATTCTGAAGCAGAATGTCCGATCAAGAGCCACTGTGTGTGTACATGGTGGAGTACGATCTGGGCACGAGAAAGAAGGAAACCCTGCTCTTCACAACTGTGCGGATGGCACTTAAGGGTGTTGTGCTAAGTGCAATGAGTCCGATAGAGAAAGACTCGTACTGTATGAACTCACTTATGTGTGAAATCCCTTATATATGGAAAGAAGCCAAACTCGCAGTAACAGAACTGTGGTTGCTAGGGGCAGGGTGGGGGGTGGGGGACAGGAGAAAAGGAGAGATGTTGGTCAAAGGGCACACACCGATAAGATGAGTAAGTTCCAGGCTCTAATGTACACGGTGGTGACTACAGTTAACAATATTGTATCATATAATTCAAAGTTGCTGAGAGGGTAGACCTTAAAACTTTTCACCACACACACATGCAAGTCAGTTACGTGAGGAGAAAGGAGCTAACTAGTGTTATGAGGGAATCATTTCACAATACATAAATGTGTGAGATCTATATGTTGTATGCCTCAAATTTATGCAATGTCATGTATACTCAATTATATCTCAGTAAAGCGGGAAAAGATAGAGTATACACCTTCCCCATCGCCCGGATCACATAGGAAAAAAATCCAGAGAAGGGAGATGACAAGTTTCCAGCAGCCGGCAACTCTACCCGCCTCTCTCTTTATTTACCTACTTTCTGTGTCTCTCAGTCCCTGGCATCAGCAGGGCAAACTTTTTCTATAAAGGGCCAGGTAGTAAATATTTTAGGGTTTGAGGCCATATGGTCTCTGTCACAACTTCTCTCTCTACCATTTAGCAAGAAAGTTGGCATAGATAATTTGTAAGCAAATGGGTGTGGCTGTATTTTAGTAAAACTTTATGTACAAAAACAAGTGCTGGGCCAGCTTTAGTTCATGAGCCATCGTGGGCTGACCCTCGGTCCATCTCCAGTGGTGGACTTTGTCCTTTTACTTCAATCTGTACTTGAATCATTACTGATCACTTAGAATAAGACTGGTGAACATTTGGAACAAGTATACCCCAACTTGGTTGTTCACTGGGCTACTTGGGAACTGTGTTTGCCGTGTGTCCTGGGTCCTACCTGTTGAGATTCTGATACAGAATGTTTAGGAAGAGCCTCAGCCTTCGTATTTCTGGCTCCTGGCCGGAGGGATGCACGGAAGTTTGAAAACCATGAGTCTATGCTTTCAGTAGATAACTTTGCAAAGAGCATTATTAAATAAATCTCTGTGTCACCTGTCTCACCCACAGCTCTAGCTCCATGCCAAAAACTCTAGTTTACTGAACAGACTATCTGTTTCATCTCAAAACCTCGTATCATTCTACCCTTTCCCCATTTATTCAGAGGCAGACACATTTAAGTAAAAATAATCACCCTCGGAATACTAATGAGCCATAAGCTAATGTAAGGATATTTATTCAGCTGAATGCAATTACCAGAAAACCCTTGTTTTCTAAATGGTGTGACTGTAATCCAATTTAGGTCTTTTAACCCCTGGTGATTTTTGTTTCATTTTGCTTTGTGTTGGGTGGAAACCAGGCATGGTTGCTGGGGGCTCACAAAGCTAGAATAAAAGGGACATAGCACCACCACCACTATAGGCAATTTTCGATTGCAATGAGTCATGAATCTCCATAACCACGGGTGGCTCTACATGATTCTGTTGCTAATTGAATTTTTTCTCTCAAGTAGAGTGAGGGCTTATTTTGCATCAACGTGATTCTATTTTGTGTTGACTGTTGATAAAGTCGGCTAAATTAATGGTATTTCAGCTTCCGTATCCATAGGTATCCCTGCTTTAAGGAGTGTGAGTGTCCAAGTAGGTTTTTTCAAGAAAAGACAGTCCCAAATTCACTGCATTGGTGTGGATGAGATGATTGGGACGATCTCTCCACGTTAGTGATACTATGCCCTTCCCAGTGCATCGCATCAGAAGATACGTGCTGTCAATACCTTTTTTTACTGGTGAGGTAATCTTTTTTTTTTCTTTTTTTTAAAGATTTTTATTTTATTTTTTTAAAGATTTTATTTATTAATTTATTTGAGAGAGAGAGGGATTGTGTGTGCTAGCCATGGGTGGTGAGGGGCAGAGGGAGATGGAGAGAATCCCAAGCAGATTCCACACTGACTGTAGAACCCAACACAGGGCTCCATCTCACAACCCTGAAATCATGACCTGAGCTGAAACCAGGAGTCAGAGGCTCAAGTGACTGAACCACTCAGTCGTCCCTCTGGTGAGATAATCTTTGACCGCTTGGTTTAGGTGATGTTTGTCAGGTTTTTCCACCATAGAGATTTAAATTTTCTCTTTAATTAATAAGCATCGTGTAGGGGGATCCTCTGATGGCATGAAAAGTAGTGAGTTGAATTGGTTTTGAGGCAATAGGGAAAATGGACTCATTGAGCTGTGTGTATGAATGGTATGTATCAGGGAAAATGATAGTTAGAAGTGATTTTGCCATTAACTAATCCAGGAGTCCCTCATTTGAGATAAAGAAAATGGCTCACCTTGAAGGGAATCCAATCCTAAAATTGGGATGATCACAAGCCTCACCCATTTTCTCACCTCAGATTGCTTTACTCATTTCTGACCACCCTGAGATTTTATCATCTATCCATAATGTGTTGGCCTTTGATTACATTTGTGTTCTAGAGACAGAATTCAAGTTTCCCCCTTATTCCACTCATGACAAGTAATCCCCACTGGTCAGCCAACTTTTCTCTTCTACCCACTCTGTAATTAAAGTTCTGTTTGCACTGTCTTGGCTCATGGATTTTCTGGGATACAGAGTGTTGCTAAGTATATTTGCGGCAGCCCATGGGTCATCTGGTAGAGAGGTTCCAGTTTGCTGAAGGCAGAGATGACTCATTGCCCCACACTAGTGGGACCAACCTGGGCCTCTCCCTCAGGTTTAATTTCTTGCCTCAGTGCCGGGCGGTACTCAGTTCCCCAGGCCGGGCTAGCTGTACCCAGAACCACAGCCCTGTTTTCTGTGCTGCCTGAATAGGAGCTCATCGGTGCCTCTTTAACATAAAGTGTTGGAGTTATTTTTGTCTTGTTAGTCTTAGTTTATTTTGGGTAGTCAGCCGAACACTGATCCATGTGTCTTACACCAGTGGTTCTCAATTTTTTTTTCCCCAGTGCCTTGTCCTAGACTGCATTTGAGAAGTTGTCAGAACAGAGCCTGGAGGAATAAGAAAGGGGGTCAGAACTCTCTAGAGACCGTCAGCCGGGTCCCCTCACCCCTCTCAGCCAAGCAAACTCACTCATTAGCAGGAGTGAGATCATTAGGACTGCTTTTGAGAAAACCTACTTCCCCTATCCCTGGTCCAATGTAGGGATATGGTTTTATATTGAAGACCAAGGATTTAGACATCAACACAGGCTGTATATTAGGGTTGCAAATATAAGTGCTTTGGAAATTATGTTATCTGAGGAGGGTGATGTTAACTCGTGGCCGCACAGCTTTATCTTCTAATATCTATCTTGTGAAATTGGTTAGCAAACATGTTCTGGGCACTTCTAGAAGGTGAAATTAAGTCCCATGAATGGATGTAACAATGAGGAAGATTTTGGTTCAGACCAAGGGGAAGGGATCAAGGATCGAGTCTACCATGCTTAGCTATAGTGGTAGTCACTGTCATTGCATCTTTAAACATTAAAGGTTATTGGGATGCCTGGGTGGCTCAGTTGGTTAAGCAGCTGCCTTCGGCTCAGGTCATGATCCCAGCGTCCTGGGATCAAGTCCCGCATCGGGCTCCTTGCTCGGCAGGGAGCCTGCTTCTTCCTCTGCCTCTGCCTGCCTCTCTATCTGCCTGTGCTCGCTCTCTCTCCCTCTCTCTCTGACAAATAAATAAAGAAAATCTTAAAAAAAAAACATTAAAGGTTATTATTCATATGTCTCATATAAGGAAACCACAACTCAGAGAATATCTGTCCCATCTTGTTCTGCTTCATAGGGGCCAGTGTAGATTCAAGACCAGGCCTGCATGGTCTTCCCCTTATGTCTTTCTGCCTCCTGGGCTCATGAGCCATCCACTCGTGTCCTGGGTCTTTCTGGGTCCCAGTGACCCTCCTAACACCAAAGGCATTGAGGTTGACTGTGTAACCCCAGAAACTCCTACACTTGGGGTGCAAGCTTGTACCAGATGACCTTTAAGACAAATATCAGACCCTGGTTCTAATTCAAACCACGGGATAGGTGAACAGGTCACAGTTTAAGAACTTCATGGTGTCTTCCCTGTCTTATACCAGTGAACCAATCTGTTCTTCCTGGTGCTGCAGAATAACCTTCTTGAAGACACATCTCTGCTCATAGTCCCCACTGCTCCAAAATCAGAAGCAGCTACCATTTGCCTATAGAATCAATCAATCCATCAGTCTAAAGCACATTTCCATTTTTCAGAGTCTGTCTTCCTTTCATTTTCAGTTCACTTAATCCCCTTCAAAGCACCTGCCCCCCTGGGACACCATTCTCCTAACATTCCGTTGCTCTACCTTCTGTAACCAGGCTGTTCCCCTGCTGAAATCCGCATCTCCCTGACAGCTCTGCTCAAATGCCTTGCCTCCTTGGAGGGTCACCTCTAATGCTACCACTTCCACGAAGCTTCTCCTTGGTGCCCAGACAGAGATGGAATCTGCCATTGAACCGGGGAATGAATAGCTTGCAACCACCTGCGAGGACACACCCCACTCTGTGTGCTTTCTGATTGTGTGTGCCCTCGTCCGGCTCCTCATGAAATTGGTGGCTTCTTGAGGGCAGGGCCTGGACCAGAGTTATTCCTATTTGTTTCTCCCCTTGTCCCCTCCAGTGCCCAGTGTGGTGTGCCCTCCCCTCGCCCCCCACCACCCGGTAATCAGTGTTCCCTGGGATCCGTGGAGCTGGTGACAGGAGTCACTAAGCTAACTCCCAGAGCAACCTACTTAACACGTTGTAGTGTCTGAAGAATTTGAGATTACCGACTGGAGAGGAAGAGAAGGAGGAGGAATATATTTTACCTGTTAATTCTTGCCTGGTATTTTTAGTCGTCTCCTGAAAGATAAAAAGAAGAGGAAGAAGAAAAAAAAAAAGTAAAAGCTCTATCGACAGTAAAGAACAGACATCTATTATCTTCAACAAGTGTGTGCTCACTCTTCTCAAAACGAACTCAGTTCATCTTTTAAATATTTTTTTCACATCCCTATAATTATTTCCTTTTAAAAAATTGCCATTTTGAAAAGAAAATTCAGCTTCAAAGAGGTTAATTAACTTGCTTGAGTAAATGGCGGAGATGTCATCTCTCGAAGATTTTTGCTTCTCCTCGTGGTCCATTCTGCCTCCTGGACCTGCAGACAGTGGGAAAGTGAGTTGTTTGGGGGATACTCTATGATTCCAGGAGGTGTTTGAGCCAAAGTCATCTTGCTTCAATTTTGAAAAATACTACAACTGAAGTGATCAGACTTAATTTTGAACTTGCATATTTATTTCAGAGCATCTCTTTCAAGTGTGGTGTGGGGAGAGAGAGGAAGAGAGAGAAAGCAAGTGAGAGTGTGAGCGTTGTGTGTGCTAAGGAGCCACCCCACATCCTTAATTTTTCCCTCTTTAACCATTAATCCATCTTTAGAAAAATGACTGATAAAAAACAGTCTCATCAGTTTGGGGGAAACTAAAGGAAAAAAAACAGTTAAAGATATGTATGTATGTATACAACATTTGCCTTATTTATATATATACTGAGCTATGCAGGGTTTTTTTCAAGTAAAAATAGACAGCAGGAAATCATGCTATAATCTAAGATTGTCTTTTTTAGTGTGAGCCTTTTGGCCCAAGAAGCCACACGTGTGCCCTGCAGAGACCTGCATGATCTCTGGGCTATTTACCAAGGAGGAAGGAACCCCAGGCTGGGAGTCAGGCCCTGAGTCTGGACCTGCTACCATTCCAATACTCAAGATCAGGCAGGAAATTTCACTGCTTCAGTTCCCAGTTTATTGTTTATTTATCAAAGGGTGACGTTGCTTTAGAGCAGGGCTTCTAACCTCCGTGGTACTGATACTTTGGCTCAGGTGATTCTTCATTAAGGAGGCTGTGCTATGCTTCCTCTGTGTTTAACAGCATCCCTGGCCTCTACCCAGTAGATGCCTAAAAGCAACCCCCCTGCTCTCCACCCCTCTGAACTGTGACAACCAAAAATGTCTCCAAGACATAAGCAAATGTCCCCATGTCTCCTGGGAGACCATGTGCGTAAATCAAGCTCTGAGAACCATGAGAACCATGGGCTAGACGCATGTTTTACATTCCCCAGGTATTTGTTGAGGACACCTGATTGGGAAGGCTGTGTGTGCGGAGGTGGACAGAGTAAATATCCTCCTGTTTTCATGGAACTTCAGTCTGGGGGGAACGGGAGTCTTCAAGCTGATGGGAGACACAAGGACAGGTGCTGTGGGATCTGCTGGACCTGCTATTCTGGGAACATATCAGCCCTGGATGGACCCTGTCACTTCTTAACGAATGATAAATTTTGGCCTGTAGCCCTTCAGAGAAATGGGAAAAATGCACAGACCCATATGGGGACAGAGGACCTTGTCACGTAGGCTCACCAATGGATGGGGAGATGAAGAGTGAGTATAAGATGGGCACCAGAGCAGAATGAAATGATTATGCTTAATTCTCATCTGTCTCTGGGTGATGCTTTGGGCCGGTTTCCCCCTCTCAACCACCATACTCCCGAGAAAAATGCAGCAGGGCTAAGGCAGACCTTTTCTTAGCTCTCAATTTTTATACACCTCTGGGGGGTTTGTAATGGGATTATAGGGCATTCTATACATGGTCTCTTTGAGAGAGAGAAAAAAAGCACTTTTAGAAGGTGGTTTCTTCCTTAAAAAGAATGTATTAATAGGATATTAAATTGATAGGTACAGTAGCATAGACACAAAGGGTCCAGGCTAAGGGGTAGAGTACTTGGGTTCATAGTTCTGACCCAGACACTTACTGACTGTGCAATTTCAAGCAAGTTACTAGACCTCTCTCTGCTTTTTCTCACTAGAAAATGGAAATACTAACAATATTTATACTTCACAAGGTTCTTGTGAGGATTAAAAGACTTTGAACAGAACTTGACATGTGGAAATCACTCACTCAATGTTTGAAAGAAATTCTGATGACTTGGAAGTCACCTAAGTTAATCAATATTATGAGCAGATTTTGGTAAAGCACCGTTTAGTGGACCAAGTTATGTTCTCCTGAGCCCCTTCACATCTATAAGCACAGTCCTAGTATGAGCTTCTGTTACCTATAAAATAGGGGGAAAATCAAACATTATTTATCCAAAGTCAGGCATCTGAGCCAAAAGTTTTCTGGAAAATCCATCTCAGCTCTCAAACTTCTGGTTTTGAATTATTCTGGAGTCTTACAAATTCTCTAACTTCCTTGACACTATAAAATAGGAACAATTACTCTCCCACTATGGTGGAAGAAAGGACTTATGGGGAGTCTGCTTCTCCCTCTGACCTTCTCCTCGCTCATGCTCTCTCTCACTGTCTCTCTCTCTCAAATAAATAAAATAAAATCTTAAAAAAAAAAAAAAAAGATACTTCAGTTTTCTTGACTATTTCCTTTGCTGTGCAGAAGCTTTTGATTTTGATGAAGTCCCAAAAGTTCATCTTCGCTTTTGTTTCCTTTGCCTTTGGAGACATATCTTGAAAGAAGTTGCTGTGGCTGATATCGAAGAGAAAACAAAGAGGCAACCCACGGAATGGGAGAAGATAGTTGCAAATGACAGTACAGACAAAAGGTTGATATCCAGGATCTATAATGAACTCCTCAAACTCAACACACACAAAACAGACAATGATATCAAAAAAAATGGGCAGAAGATATGGACAGACACTTCTCAATCAAGACATACAAATGGCTATCAGAAACATGAAAAAATGTTCATCATCACTAGCCATCAGGGAGATTCAAATTAAAACCACATTGAGATATCACCTTACACCAGTTAGAATGGCCAAAAATAGCAAGACAGGAAACAACATGTGTTGGAGAGGATGTGGAGAAAGGGGAACCCTCTTACACTGTTGGTGGGAATGCAAGTTGGTGCAGACTCTTTGGAGAACAGTGTGGAGATTCCTTAAGAAATTAAAAATAGAACTTCCCTATGACCCTGCCATTGCACTCCTGGGTATTTACCCCAAAGATACAGATGTCGTGAAAAGAAGGGCCATCTGTACCCCAATGTTTATAGCAGCAATGGCCATGGTCACCAAACTGTGGAAAGAACCAAGATGCCCTTCAACAGATGAATGGATAAGGAAGATGTGGTCCATATACACTCTGGAGTATTATGCCTCCATCAGAAAGGACGAATACCCAACTTTTGTAGCAACATGGACGGGCCTGGAAGAGATTATGCTGAGTGAAATAAGTCAAGCAGAGAGAGTCAATTATCATATGGTTTCACTTATTTGTGGAGCATAACAAAAATCATGGAGGACATGGGGAGTTAGAGAGAAGGGGGTTGGGGTAAATTGGAAGGGGAAGTGAACCATGAGAGACTATGGACTCTGAAAAACAGTCTGAGGGGTTTGAAGTGGCGGGGGGGTGGGAGGTTGGGGTACCAGGTGGTGGGTATTATAGAGGGCATGGATTGCATGGAGCACTGGGTGTGGTGAAAAAATAATGATACTGTTATGCTGAAAATAAATAAATTAAAAAAAAAAGAAAGATACTTTAGCTTATTGAGAAGAGTGGTTTGTAAGTCAGGAGAACAGTATACCTTGGTTGATGGCTTAAACACTCTTGGACTCACTTTTCTTCCTCCCTTAAGGTTTTTTCTCTCCCTTTGTCCTGTTCCCTCCATTTCCCTTCTTCTGCTAATTCCTCAAGCCCCAGTCAATATCCTTCAGGATGTAGACTTTGTTCAGCAGCTTCTTCTCTGCCAGAAGCAGCCTATTCACTAGGCACAGCACACCTGCCCTCAGTGTCTACATGGTGGGAGTTCCAAGAGGAGCAGAACAGGGTTCTGTGAAACTTGCACATCACCCTTTTTTCTTAACTAGTACAGACAGCCCATCTCTGTTGATTGTTGACTTACGGCTTAAACATGTCAAGCCAACTATCTGCAGCTTTCTGAGTTGCTTTATGCATCTTTTGGCTACTTAATCCTCTTAGAGTCCAGCCAGGGGAGCTCAGAATTCCCATGGTTGATGTGAGCAATGAATATTTGTCAACTGACTGATTTTAAAAGAAATTTTCCTAGAGGGCAGGAAACCAACATCCTTGTGCAACCACAGCCAGACCGGTTCCCCTGTGTTACTGAGTGAACATTCACTGAGCACTTTCTATGTGTCTGGCCATGTGCTAGGTGCTGTCATCATAACACCCTTTGCTGGGGGGCTACTTATTAGGTAAACAAGGCCTTACTCCCATCCACTCGACAAAGTTGTAGCCTTGTCTCCTGGTTCTGGAATCGTTGCACAGGAGGAGGGGCCGTTCACGGAACCTGGATGAAATGGGACTTGGGGTTCCAAGAAGGAAAGAATGTGGAATCAGTGAAATAGAGTCTTTGACCTTTAGCAGATGTCTCTGAGCGACTGTCTTAACTACTGGGGATTATCAGCCTCTGAGAGAGCTCAGAGTAACTGACGTCTAGACTCATCAGAGTCACATGTGGACCCTGAGAAAAACTTAGAAGTTTGTACAGGGGACCGTAGTAAAAAGCATACTCTTGAGTTGCTGACCCCTGGCTGGGATGGATAGCCTCTCACACCTGGATCGCTGCTCTCAGATGGACATCTGAGGACAGCTGAAGAAAGAAGGTGCACCTCTCCAGGTAGCCAAGTCAGGCACCTCAAGATAGATATTGCAGACTTCTCACCTGGCTGATTCACAGAACATTAGCAGTGGAAGGGTCCAAGAGTTGATTCAAGCTAGTGGTTCACGTGACTGGAACTGGAATCATCTGGAATCTTATAAAACCAGAGAAATCCAGGTTATAGATTTGCTGACAGAATTAGGACAATCTAAGTATATAGGGATTGGCAATCTTTATGTTTTTAAATATCTAGTCTAAACCCCATGTAAAGGGAGTGCCAGTCAGGCCTCTCATGATGGTTGCTGTCATTCAGTTCATTATTTTAAATATAGTTATCATTTCTGGAATATTCTTCACAAAATCACAATTTTAATATTTTAATTTATGTAAATGTGTGATTCCTGGAACCAGGTCAGAATACTTTCAAGACTGTGCTTTTTGGGGGGAATTAAATGTCTGTTCCTAATCCTACGATGAATGTTTAGTCAAGGTGACCACTATTTCTGTGAGGAAAGGGCATGTGTTTGTGTGTATACATGCATGCGTGCGTAAGCATGTTCATGCAGTGCTTCCAGCAGTTGTTTCCAGAGTGTTGCTGCTGTGAACCATGGCAATCTTAGATGTCATTTGATATGGATCAATGTGGGGGCCCAGTTTCCATGGATTGCATGGAGATAGAACACCGTGTAAGGTGAGGGGCTTTGTTCAATTTTGAAGGCTGTTATCATTGAGCTAAAAAGGACACAATTTGCTGCTGTGACATCCGTGGGAGTATGTGGGGCTCTGTTGCCATGTGGCTTGGGTTTATGTTCATTCTCCAACCCCATCACTTAGAAAATGTTCATGAAATGTGAAGGGCACCTTGAAAGGAGAGTGGACCTTGCTCCCACAAGTCCTACATCTCTTCCAAGTTTCTTCCTCCTTATGGACACTTTAATTGAATCTCCTTTGCTCCTGTAAAGGGGGCCTTGGAGCTTCTGAACAAGCACATATATGCTATTTTTGTGGTTATGTGAGTCAGAGCAACTAATTCATCAAAAGTAATTTTCTAAAACCTAATGCAATAATATCTCTGAATTGATACACTCTTCCTTTAAAACTGGTGTGTTTTTCTATTTCTTGTATAAAACACAAAAATTATCTGGAAGGCCTTTTAAAAGTTATTCAATTTGTAACAATTACATTTCTGTACACAAGGAATATACTAAGTGTTTGACATAAGTAATTTAATTTTATAGTAATTCTGTGAGGTCTTCATGGTCTGCATTTTACAAATGGGGTAGTAGACATAAATCATAGAGGAATTTGCCAAGAAAACACATAGGATATAGTGGAATCAGGATTCAAATTCAAGTTCGTCTAATTCCAAAACTCTCATTTAAAACAAAACAAAACAAAAAAACCCCACTCTACCCTGTCTCTTTTAATTAGGTATTTATTACCTCTTTATCTATGTATCTATCTATGGCATTGGAAGTTGTCATTCATTAACTGGATTTCAGGACCATTTAAAGGTCATCTGATTTTGAATCTGTAATCTAAATTCTCTCTGTAAAGATTTTGATTTATTTTCAGACACATAAAAGTATCCACCAAGCATATGCTTGACTTTGTGACAAACACTGGAGAGTAGAGAATACAGATGCAATAAAACAGACAATTGTAAAATCAAATTGAATAATTGCAATTCTGCAGGTGCTATAAAAGTTAAGTTCTGACTTCTGTTTATCCTAGGAGACCCTGAAGAGCAATAGGAGCTATTAAATCCTATGTTAATCCTTTACAGAGATAACAGTGGATCGGACATAGATAAAAACCCCACATAAAGGGAAATAAAAATGTTAACAGCAACCACGTCCCTCTCCTTCTCCTTGAGCACATGCTCCACATTGAGCAAACGAGCCCCATGAACTTGAAAAAGAAGCGTGGGTTTTAGAGAGAGAGGAAAATGAGTTTGTCTCTGTGGGCAAAGGCCACTATTGTTTTCTGGGATCAATGTCATCGATTCTGCACCGTGGCACGCAAGAGAAGTAGCTTTGAGATGCAGATGTTGACTAGCTGCAAAAGGCCAAGGATAAAGCTGTGGTAATGAGAGAAAATGATGGGATGTTTTTCTGTCTACCAGTAGGAAGACTTGGGTGTTTCTCCATTCCTCCAGCCCCAGCTTTTAGAGCAATTGTCCATGTAGTGCCCTGAGCACTACAATTGAGCCCAACACAACAATTGTCCTTGTAGTGCCTTGAGCAGTGAGCCTCGCAGAAGTGACAGTTACACTTGAAGCGTCAGGATCCGTCACTGGCATTTGAGTTAGAGAGGAAGAAACAGGGTGAGGGTAAGGGCCAGAAAAGTGTGCCCTCACCTTGCCTGATCGCACATACTTCTTGGGCTTTGGATCAGTGAAATATCCATGATTTTATGATACAACAGCCACGTGTCCATGCAATTTATATAGATTCCACGTCTGCTGTCCCTTGGCTGGGGTTCAGCTGATCTACACTGCACATGGCCAATAGGATCACTGGTCTCTAATCTCAGCGGAGTTGGCTTATTGATCCGTTCTGGGATGGGTCCAGCCATCCCATGTGTCCCTCATCCTTCTCCTGGCCAGTGCTGTGGCTGGAGCAAGTTTCCCTCATGCAAGAATAACTCAGTGCACAAATCCTTCCAGATTTTAATCAGACAGTGCCCTTGGATGCTCCATGGTGACTCCTCTCTACCCCAGGGAGGGGTAGAGAGCTGGAACCAGCATGCGTTCCACCTGGGTCTCCTGTTAAATATGTTAAAGGTGACATTCTGAATCAGGATCTCTGTGGGAATTGCCACAGGCTCTCACTGTAGAGCTCACTTAGATCCAAAATAAAAATCTTTGAAGTATTATTTTGATATAATCAAATATATACAAGTGTGATATGAATACCCATCTGGTCACCTAACTCAAATTTCTTTCCAGTGGAACTCTGAATCTTTCCTGAGTATTTTCATTTTTTTCCTTTTTCTTTTTTTTCTTTTTCTTCCTTTATTTTTTTATGCTAACTGCTTTATTGAAATATAATTCACCCATACCATACAATTCACACATTTAAAGTGTATAATTCAAAGGGTTTTAGAAAATTCATATAGTATAGCCATCATCATAATTAATCCTAGAACATTTCATCAACTCATAAAGAAATCCATACCTCTTTATGTATGACTCCCAGACCCCCTTTTTCGGGATTTGAGGTTTCTGAAAATTTCAAAAGGCATTTTTATTCGTGTACTCCCCCAGAGTTTTGGAAATAACTTCATTATAACACTTAATCACATAGCAAGTCTATATATTTTTTCCTTCTTTCCTATGAATCTGTACTTCCTTAAGGACAAAATGATGTACCTTTCTGAACTTTCTATTTTCAGCCTAATGGCTGGTATATCTTGGGGTTCAAATAAGAAGGAAAGAAAGGAAGGCCAGCAGGAAATAAGGAAGGAAGTTGTCAACAGAACTTTTGGGTTAGTCTGTAGAATATGCTCCAGAGAAAATATTCCTGTGACCTACTTTGACAAGTATTCATGTAGCAAAGAATAGTTTTTTTTTGCAAGGTAGGGAAACATCTGGAAGTTTGAATAGGATTTTTTTGAGCTAGCCTTATCCTGGAAGTTCTGAAATATGTCCTTTAGAACCCTCACAAGATTACATGATCATTTTTTGTTTGCATTCGTTAAGATATGGGTTTGTTTACTACCACAGAGTTGTTATGCCCCCATAACGGGTCCGTGATTAAAGGAGCGAGACAGATACAAAGCGAAGGTCAAGCACAGATTTATTTCACGCCAAGCATCAAGAATCTAACCAAACGTTCGGGGCCGTACCTCTTACAAGAGAGGGCGACCCTTCTCTGTTTCACAGACTAGCTTTTAAGGGCAAAGGCCATGCAGTCGGGCCTAGCCACGCACAGGTGGCCAATGAGATTGTAACACACACAGGAAACTCCACAGTGATGCTAGGTGACCAGTTGAGTTACAATTTACCCTAATAGACATTTGAACCAGCCTATTACACCTTGATTGGGATTGGCCCCCAAAAGGCTCCCAAAAGGTGGGGCCCATAGTCCTTGGTAACCAGGGAGACAGTATGCATTCGGATGTCTCCACCTGGCCTGACCCACCTTTGTATCTGGGCTTTGTTACCTGAAGCTGGTTTCCAGGACTTGTCTCCAGGTAAATCCCCTGGGGGAAGGGGAGCAGGGACAGATTCTAAATAGATCCTTACAAGAGTCGTAATAAAACAAGTCGGAAATTTATTTTTCTCTCTCATAGCAATAGCTCAGTAGATGATTCATAGTTGATGTAGTCCTTGCTCCACAAGACTGTCCAAGAAACCCCTCTGAGGCTTCCTCATTTTTCAGGGTACCACCTTCAATGGTACTGCCTGGGAGGGGCCCCCAGTATTTATGCGTTCAGCCAGTTGAAGAGGGCCGTAGAACTTGAAGAGCATAAACAAGAAGTTACATCACTCCTGGGTACACCTGCTGGCAGAATGAGTCATGTTTCCATCCTTCGCTGTGCAGGGAGCCATGGGAAATGGTCTGTATTCTGCTGAAGTGTGTCCTCCTCTAAAGGAAGCTAAGTGTTTCCTTCTCTAGAGGAAGAGGGAGAGACAGGCTGTTAGGAAGCAGCCAGTTGTATGTCCCATGCTGATTTTTAAGTATCAGTAGGCACTATAATACTGACTTCTTCATTTTCCTTTAAAGTTTTGTATCTTAACAAACTTTGAGGCCCCTCCCAAATTATTATGTTTTAAATATGTTTTTCTCCCTTTTCCATGTTTTGATAGATTTTATGGCATTAAAAGAAAACAACCCCTTTACAGCACTATCTCCTACTTTTGTAAATGAAAATGTATTTCAGCCAAATTATAAAATAAATGGCTTTCAGTGAGCTAGCTTAGAAAACTTAAAACCACTTATAATATTTCTATGGGAAAATGGCTTTGAATATTTAAATGGATGTGACAAAGAAATGTACTTTTGGAATGAAACACATTTGAAAGTTTGGGAGCTGCTTAATGCATGTAGGTTTATACATAGGAACTAACAGATATGATTTATTGGAGCACTTTCTCGGTAGTGCCTTAAACAACTCTCCAGCAGATTCCATGCATGGCCAGGACTAGTGAAGTCCGGATCCAGCTTTCTGCATAAGTTTGTCAGACACACAGGCCTTGGTTTCTCTTTTTCACTTCAAACCTTTTGCTTGTCGTGGTAAAGTTGTTTAGTTGCAAAGTCATGGCTGGCATGCAAATAAAAGGCGAGATAAGGATATCTTAAGATGTTTGAGTAGTAAGCCAGATGAACATTTCAGAGACCATTGATTTAATTTTAATAAATGCAGTGGTGGCTTTCTTATTCTAGAACATTGCTACAAATAGAATTTTACTTTTTTGAAATAATGCATGGTGTCCATGTATCCTCATGTTAAAATGGCTCCTTGTGGGGTAGTGTGAGTCCAAAGTTATACATTTCTTGGTAAAGGAGTTACTGTAATGATCTTAGCTATCCTTCCCTGAAATTCCCCCTGCTCCCCCTACCTCACCCCATGCCCTAAGCAGATGCTTAGCCTGAGAATTGGATAATGCAGTACTGATGAGAGACATAACTCCCAGAACTAGAAAGTTCTCTTCAAGCAGTCAACAAATATTTATTATATGCCTATTAAGACAGTACTTGAATAATGTTCCAGGCGCTGGGAAGCAGATGTTGGGGAAGAGTCACAAGTCACATTTCCAATGAAGCTGACTCTCTACTGGGAAGGACAGACAGTAAATAGGTAGTTACAAGGTATGAGGAGGATTATGTTTGGGGGAATGTGGTGTGTTGTGGGAACAGATTGTTGGGATGGACATCTTAGACTAAGGGTCCCAGAAAGTCTTCCCAGGGGAGAATGAGTTGGAGTAAAACATACTCTACATGGAGGGTGAAGGTGACAGCATATCTTACTCAGTGGAGTGTGGGAGGAAGGGAAGAGACTTATCTTAACACCTACGACTTACCTGTGGGAAAACAGCTAGCACCGGATTTGACCCACTAACATCTAAAACATTGAATCAATGAATGTTGGAATTTCTGGCAATATTGTTGACGACAAGAAAAAAAAAGTTTTCTGCCCATCCCAAGGGAGTAATGACCTTACATAATACTTTTTTTTTCCCAGATAAGACTAATGCTTCCTACGTTTGCTTAGAAACAGTCAAGCTGGTCAGAAGGTCAGGAATTTATTATAAGCTTAAAAAAAATAAAGCTCTGGTAGGAGATTGGAATGTAGCAATTCTATGAGATCGTAAAATCAGAGTGTCAGAACCGGCAGGGGCTCTAGAGATGGTGATGCCCGATATTCCTTCTAAAATGTGGGAATCAGATCACTGAGTGTGTGCATCTGTGTAATGAGTTTATAAAAATTCAAGAAGGAGTCCCTCAAAGATCTACAAACCAAAGGGGGCTATCTTACCTTAGAAATAAAGGAAAAATGGCGAGCTAGAATTTTGGCCAGAGAGAAGTATATCTAAAGATGTATATGTGCTGCTGAAACGAGAACAAGTATATCTAAAGATGAATTGGATAGTGATTCTAGGTTAAAGACAAGGATGAATAAAAAGGATAGATTCCTTTCTGTCTTAAAAGGCAGTCAAGGAATTAGAACAGTGGAGTAAACCACCTTGAAACAATATAGAGCCCATTGAGATTTTATTTATTCATTCACAGTGTTATTAAGTGACTTCTTCAAAGATACTTCTTGAACCATTAGTATGTGTTTAGTGTTGGGGATACAGTGGTTGCCTGTGTTACAGTGTTACAGTGTAACTCTGTTACAGTGTTTACCCTTTATTGGACAGTATGAGATTCATACTCACATGGGACATTCAGCCTAGTGGAATATGATAGGCAATTAAAATACAGTGTTAAGTTCTAAGACGTGAGAGAAAGGGACAGAAGATACTTAACACAATATGATGATGTGTATAAGGGGTTTCCAGTGAAGGCATCTTGGAGGAATCACTTGTAATCAAATATCTGAAAGATAAATAGGACATCATCAGGTGAAAGAGGGCAGAATACAGTGAGAGCTCAAGGTTCGAGGAACAGCTTCTGTAAAAGCACAGAAGTCAGAGCATAATAAGCTGGAGAGCAGTGAGGCACAGTCAGTGCCAGGCACAGCACTAGGTCTCATTCTAGGACAAATAAGACATAATTTGTTTTGCTCCGTAACAGGCCACTCTCCCACCACCTCCCCACACCAGGATTTTAGAGTAAACTATTCAGTAGCTCTTCTAAAATCATTAGTGCTAATTTTAAAATATTCTGCAATTCGCTTTCTAGGATCAAGTGTGAAACTCCTGGTTCACTGTGGTTAGGTGGGGGGCTATATGATTGATTATTTCCTGCCCGCAAGTTGTGAGTGGAGGGCATGGGAATCACTTCTAGGTCAGAGTATTTACTTGCCAGTATAGGATCCTCCAGAGCTTTCTTTGGTTGTGACAACTCAGAAGTGTTCCACAGTCACTGTTCCATCACCCTGGGGCTCACAGTGAAGTTCATATGGAACAGAGGACCCAATAGGCACACAGTCGGCATGTGGAGCAAACGATAAAGAAATGTTTTTGATTTAAGATAATTTTTTGCTGTCCACTGATATGTAGGGTTTGCTTATTACAGTAGCATAACCTAACCCATAGTGCCAGATACAAAATAGGAAACACAATTTTAAATTAAAGTAAATTAATAGTCATTTAAGTTGTGCCCCTCTATTAGGTGATATGAATATAAAGGGTAGAAAGACAGGTGCTCTGCCCACAAAGAGCTTAATCAGGGGGAGACAGTCTCATGATCAATCAGCTGGATGCCAGGAGGTCAGGGAACAAGAGAAGCACAGGTCTGGTGGGAGCACACAGAAGGGCCGTGCATTTCAGCCAGTGGGGTGTAGAAGGTAAAAGAGGTCCAGACTGGTTCTGGGAAAGACGCCTACTAGAAAACCAGTTGAAACAATGGGAGAGGATATTCCAGGCAAAGACAAGAGTAGATAGAACAATATATGGAGATTAATCCCAATCTTAAGCATTAAGGTGGTAGGGATTCTCCTTGTGAGGACTGTGAAGTCTGACTCTTTCTAGGCCAAGACATTTTAAAACATAAAGCACACACAAAATATAAATTTTAGAGCTCATTGTAACTCTAGTCTGCATGTTTGTGTCCCCTCCCCCTCCCCAAACTCTTAAGTTGAGACCTAATCCCCAGTGTGATGGCAATTGGAGATGGGGTGGGAAGCCCTCAAGGAAGGGGTTAGGGCTTTCTGAAGATGGACCCCAGAGAGGTCCCGTGCCTCTTTTGCCATATAGGGTTACAGTGAGAAGCTGCCTGTCTATGACCCAGGAAGCAGCTCGCGTCAGGCACTGAACATGCTGGCACTTCGAGCTTGGCCTGTCTAGTCTGTAGGACTGTGAGGAATAAATCTCTATTGCTTATAAGCCCCGAGCCTATGGACTTTGATTTTGGCCTGAGGAGAATAAGACAACAGTCCTCGAGTATTTCTTGTAAATCGAAATCAGAGCTCAAAAAAGAAGGGTAGAAATAAGAAAGAGCCAACAACCAACCGAGTCTCACTGGTAGAAGGAACAATCTCTTATTTCTTGGGAATCCTGCTGAGTGAGGTTCCAGGGGGACTTTAGGCTTCTGTTTGACCTTCATGTTTGGAATCGAGACACTGAAGCTCTCTCTCAGTCCCTAGAAAGGGAGGCAGGGGACAGGCCACACCTCCATGGCCCTCCTGTGCCCACTTCTAAAGACTAGAAACCTCTTCAAGCCCCATTGTGGCTGGGTGTGCTTCCAGTGGCCTTTAACAAGAAGAGAAACCTGATAGAAAAAGAAGTTTCAGCTTACCCCATGGCTGTCCAGTTGGAGGGTCTGTGGTTCTCTGGGTGTGGGGTAGAGTGTGCATGTAGATGCCGTGCCAGTTTTCCGGAAACCCGATCCTCTTCACCTCTTTACCAACAGGGAGCTGTGTATCCACATGCTCATTTTTCTTAATTAAATATATGACGGTTTTAAAAAATGACTTCTCTTTCCATTCTAATTAGATGTTAGTGATGCTGCTTTCTCTGCTAATTACCACATATCTTCCTTTTGAAGACTATATTTGTATATATATATAAAACTATATGTGCGTTTATATGCACACATTCATATATGTGTGAACATATGCATGTGCAGACACACACATGCACACGTGCGTGTGCACACACACACACACACACACATAAAATTGAAATTTTAATAGCCTGTCTCTTGGGAGAATGCATCATTGATAAAAATATCCCTGCCTTGGGTTGGTGGTTTTCTGAGATTTCAATTTCAATAGCTTCTTCCATATTAGGCTGCTTTCATCTCCGAGGAAATAATTATATCCAGGTTTGGCTTTGTTCAATGGGGCATGACTACACCAGAATGGGTCTCTTCCTGAACAGAAAAAGAAAATTGAAAGGAAAAAAATATATATAAAGGCCTGACATGCCAAACCCCAAATTATCTAAATCCATTTTCAATAAAAAGCTTGGTGGCTTGGTAAGGACGTGATGACTTTTGAAGACAAAATCCATTGAAAAATCCCATTTCTCATGCTGTAAGGTTAGGAGAATAAATTGCACTCAGGGAGGAGGGGGGAGCTCCTTTCGACACGTAATAAAGCAGGTGGCCTCATTTGAATTTTCCCATTAGGGCTCCTGGAGCGATCTCAGAAATATGTTGGCCTTGCACACTGTAACTCAGCCTTGGCTCTCTGACTCCAGGACTCACATGGTTTTTCATGCAGCAGAATTAGAGTCTGGGTTACTTGAAATGTCCAGCAGGAAGTTATTTGTTACCATGTTGATCTCCTATTTACCATAGAAGATTAAACAGGTTTCTCATTTTCTACAGAATGTGAGGCAAGTGGGCAAGTGCCTTTGGTCTCAACCACCCTTTTCTTTTATTCCTTTCTTCCTGTGTTCACACCATGGGATCAAAGGGGATGCTTCCATCATGTGTGCAGGGAGGGGCTTTCTAGATGCAGCATGTGGTAGTGAGGGGCTTATGATGGAAGTCAACAAAAACTAGATCAAGTGGAGGCATGGCCAGGAGATGTGGGATGAAGTGGGGCATGAAGAGTCTGCTACATCCTTTTGTTCATTCAACAAATGAATATTGAAGGACTGAAACAATATAACAAACACAGCCCCTGTCCTCCTGTGGTGTATAATCAGAAGAGACCTGACAGAAGTCATTAGGCAAACATGAATTCATTCTAATTTTGTAGTGTTCTGAAAGAGATGTAGAAGGCAGATCAGAGAACCTCAAGAATATGCATCTCCTTCACGGATGAATAATTTGGTATGCTTTCAGACAGATTAAAAAATACTTTTTTACCTTCTATCTAAAAGAGGTGGGACAAAATGCATTGAAATAAAAAGTTACTCTATTTTACTAAAGAAACAACAAAGGAGCTTGTTGAAGGGTATGCACGGGGCTTAGAATGTGTGTTGCTCTGGGCTGGCATGGTTTTAGGGACCTGCCTTTCTGGGGGAGGATGGGTCTCAGCATCCTGTGGAGATTGACAGATGTACAAGGTCAGAGGAGTATACACCTTCCAGCTACCTGACTTTTTAGGTAGTGATGCAGTCCTAATGTGTGGGTTTTGGGTATGTGATTTCTCCCTGTGCCACAGCGAGGATGTCTGTGGCTTGTGTCTAAGCATCTCACATAACCTGATGGCCTTCCTCTTATATTTCTTGCTGAACGCATTGGGACTGGGCCCCATAGGACGTTGCTAGGAACATCTAACAATTACTGAGCGAGCTGTTTGGGGCTGGTCAGAGATCATCCTAAAGAAGCGGAGATGGGAGAGAAGAGGCAAGTATTAAAGAAATGCATCCTGTTACTCACTTTGTCCCCCTCTCCATTACCCCTGGGTTGGCAGAGTTGTCAGTTCTCAGATAACAGATGTCATGGGCGTTTATGGAAAGATCATGGGAACCTTGAACTCGTGCAAAGCTTCCTTCTTTTGCTCTGGTCACCCATGTTCTCTAGCAACACAATTACTTCTACCCTCGATGCCTTCTACTGTGCCAACCCGACCTCAGCCTGTATCCAGACATCCCAACACTCTGGCAACAAGCCAACCACAGAGAAGTATGTGGTTAACAGCCACACCGTACAAGAGACTGTGGTGTTCCCGTTTCTGTGCATGTAGTGCTATGTGTCATTCTCATTCCTTTGAGCTAGATTCCACGGATCAGTACTACTCAGTCACCTGACCCGGGAGCTCCTTGAAGGTAGAGTCTGTATTTCACTCACTTGTGTCCCCTGAGCCATAGTACATGCTCAGTGAACGGTTAGGGAATAAATAAGTTTCCTCCAGCTGGCTCTTGCTGGGCTTCACCAGACACTGGCAGCTGGTTGGAAATCTTTTTATTCAAAAAAGGAAACACTGCTAGCAGAATCGCCTAACATTCGGCAGGGCTGGGGTGGGTGGGTGGTACAAACAGAGGCCACAACCACGGAGCATGTGTCCTGCAGGCAGTCGGACTTCTGAGACATTTATTTGAATTGATCAAAATTATATACTAAAATAGTTCTTCCTGTGGATTCACGTCACTGACTAAAGCAAGAACGGATATTCTGAACGTTGCTGGCAAAATGTTTCCTGCGTTTCCGCAGTTCTTGTTCTCATTTATGTTTTCTTTCGCAATTTCCTGAGCCAGACAGCGTCTTGGGAGGCATGTTACAGGATCCAAAATATGGATATTAAAATAAATAATTTGCTCTCATTTCACCCTGTGGATTACTGGGACTTTGAATTTCAGCTGACTACTGGTAACAGGCAACTCTTAAAAAAATATGCATCACAGGTGGGCTCGGCCCAGCAAGAAATATTTGCTTCAATTTACACTCAACGGTGTGATTTACTTTTCTGGAATCAAGACCAATTTACATGTTGCCAGTTTTGTTAGTTTATTGCAGAAACCTGAGTTCACTGCTTCTGCAGTTCTAGATTTTAATGAAGTCCTAGAGCAAAGGTCAGCAAAACTTGGCCTACGGGCCATATCTAGCCCACCAGCTGTTTTTGTAAATATGGTTGTGTTGGACAGAGCCACACTTGCTCACTTAGATGTCATCTATGACAGCTTTCATGCTATGACCACAGGACTGAAGAGATGTGACAGAAAGTGCATGGCCCACAGGGCTGAAAATGTTTATTATCTGGCCCTTTACAGGGAAATATGCTGTATGCTATCCTAGCATATAGGATAAATGAGTTCTCCAGTGGCCGCCCTGTCTGGCGAACGCACCCCATCTGACATGGCAGGAACAGCGAAGCTCAGAAGAAAAGTAGGAGTAAGCCGGTCAATGGCAGCGGGAGCACCTCTGAGGCTGGAAACCCTCCCTCGGGGAGGAGTCTGAGGCGACTCTGATCAGAGCTAAGGGAAAGTCAGAGAGTTATTCACTGTCAGGCTGAAAGAGCTCTGCAAAGCCCTATAGCATAAAGCCTTCTAAGTCCACGATCAAGTTTCCGGATGTTTTGACCATTTCAGATATTCAGCATCCGGGGAATTCATAAAAAAATTAAAACAAACAAATAAGCAAAGCAAACTGGGTGCTGTCTTTGCCACGGCCACATCTTGTTATCACCCCAGACTTGTGCACTGTCACCGCTCCCCACTCCAGCGGGACCACTGACTTTTGGGAATTCACCCAGTGAGTCTGGCACATCTTCCCTTGGTATTCCCGACACGCAGCTGCACTCTGGCCCGTGGTGGGAAAGCCCAGCGAAGGAATCGGGCCTTCTCCGAGGACTGCCAAACACAGATCTGGCCATCGGCTGTCTCCTGCCAGAGCTTCTGGGAACATTGGAGGTGGTGCCAAGCCTGACGGCAGTGGTCCTAAGCTTGGAGAAGGCAGACACACAAAGGCTGGGTCCTGCTGTGCCAGGTCTCACGCTCGGATGCTGCCAGGCTCTGCCGACTGAACACAAAAGAAGCCTTTCTTCCCGTGTCCATTTTCTAGGAATTCAGTCTGAATAGGGGCTACAGGGCAGGAAATAGTTGATGGCAAAGGTTTACAATATGGGTTTCAGAGTTAGTTAGGGGATTTGAATTGCCATGTTCAGATTTGCAAGCTGTGTGATATTGAGCTGGTGGCTGACTTTCTCTGAGCCCGAGCCTCCTAATCTATAAAATGGGGAGACCGACATGGACTTGAGAGAATTGGGATCTTGCAGGAGAGGGGGTTTGCAAAATTAGTGCAGAGCTTGGCTTCAGAACCAGTGATTATTAATTAGCGATGATTTCACTGGGCTTTTGTTAGATCCGTTGCATCCCTCTCTCCTCCTCCTCCTCCAGAAGGACACACATTACAAAGACTGTTCGGTTTGACTGGGCTGGCAGGGGAGCAGCATCACGTGCTTGCACTGCGTGGCCCAGGATTATATCAGAGGCCTCGTCTGTGCCTGTGCTCTCCAGTGCGCCTCCCCACACCTTCAAATAAGGCCTCCGTCTGGCGCAAAGACCAAGAAAAGGTTCCGGTCCCTTGAGGTTAAAGAAGAAAGCAACTGCGAAGAAACAAGCTATTAATATTAATGTTCCAGGAAGAGGAGAAGAGAGAAAGGACACAGGCGCCCAGAAAGAATGACTCCATATGGCTTTGATGTGTTCGTTTGCGCAGGACGGCACGGTGCGGGGCATACAGAGTAGTGAGGAGGAGGGAAACGAGGGGGTGGAGGTGGCCTGGCAGCATCTGAGGAATTAGAGGAGCTGTGGGGAGTAGATTTGTCTAGACAAAAAGTCAGCCAGCCACGCTGCCATCTGCAGCCATCAGAGAACAAGCCAGCGGGGGAAAGGGAAGCCCCCTGGCACCTGGGTTGTTCCCCAGGTCAGGGAGTTCCTGTAAAGAGCTAGTGCTAGTGCTAAACCTGATGGGGGAGGAGCCTGGAATGACTGAGACCCCTCCCAAGGGGTGCCTTTTCGTAGACCTCCAGGCAGAGTTTTTTGAGTCTCTCCTTTGAGGTCTTATTGTACATTTTAATGTCTCCCGTATTCTTGTCTGATGCATAAAAGTCCAGTCTTTGCAATCAGACCTAGACTTAATACTTTTTTTTAAAAGATTTTATTTATTTATTTGAGAGAGAGAGAGGGAGGGCATGAGCTGGGGGAGGGGCAAAGGGAGAGGGAACAGAGGGAGAAGCAGACTCCCCACTGAGCTCAGAGCCCCACTCAGGGGCTCCATCCCAGGACCCTGAAATCATGACCTGAGCCAAAGGCAGATGCTTAACTGACTGAGCCACCCAGGCATTCCCCATTCTGACCTGGATTTAAATTCTTTCTGTGTCTATGTCTGACTGGAGTCATGCTGGGCATTTTATTCCACCTCTGGGATCTTCTCTTTCCTCTTTTATAAGGAAATTAAGTAGCAGCAAGTGAGGAAGTCCTTTACATCCAGGACCTCACAACGGTAGCTGGTGTCATGAGTGTTGGAGCACATCCCCTTTCTCTTCCCCATACCAGTGACAACAGAGAGCAAGGTGGTGACAGAACGACAGCAAATTGAAATATCTTGGGAGCATATGTCACTAGCAGCACAGATGTTGCAGACTCTGCTGAAGGAAACAAACCTCCTTGCAACACTGCGGTAACTCTCTATGTTGAGTCAACTGTGAGCCTCTTGCACAAGTGGAAGTGGAGGTTCTATCTCCCCAAAGTAAAGAAGATCTCTGAGGCATGAAGATCAACCAATAATGAATACTGTTTTTCTGAAAATAAATAAATTGGAAAAAAAAAAAAGATCAACCCCAGCATGTAATGAAAAGAACTTAGAAAAGGCAGAAAGAAGAGGAATTACATGAGAGCCTAACTTATATCAGACTAAATGTTTTCATCATTTCCCCCATGATGAGGAATTGTGGGTGAGTAGCAGAAGCCCAAATTAATTACCTATGGTTTGTTGTGCATCATAACACTTCAGTTAACTGTCCAATAAACACTATTTGCCACACTACACACTGGCTTTAGTCCCACTCAAGTATTTCTTTTGATCAGGTTTAAAGTTTCATTTTAAGAATACTTGATGTATTAAACCCAACATGGATAGAATCTACCTGAATATTGTTAACATTCTGCTGCCCAGAGAGGAGCAAAACCTTATTAAGCAAATCAATCCCCTCAAGAATGAGGCATTAGAGAAAATATTGTAAGTAATGGTTGGCATGGAGAAAGCCCTTCTAAATAAGACAAAAGCCCCAAAAGGTATAACAGACAAAGTGCAAAAGACTAAAAAATTTGGCTACATAAAAATGGAATATCACTTCCCAAGGAAAAAAAAAAAGCATAACAAATGACTAAGAAGGACTGATTTCCTCAATAGGTAAAGAGCTATTACAAAACAATAAGAGACCAGGAACATGAACAGGGAAAAACATACACAGGGTAGTTGGTTAAAGAGAAGTAAAGTTGGCTTATGAGCAAATGAAAAAATGTTCAGCATCACTTTTTAAAACAATGAACATTATAACAGCAACACAAAGTTTGTCCAGGTTGGATTCACAAAAATCAGTTTGATGATCATCATATTGGCAAGGCTTGAAAAAGTTAAGTGTTTTTATCAAAGACTGGTGCAAAATTTGGATGATGATTTGGCAATAACTATCAAAACTTGAATAAAATCTTTAGTCAGGGACTAATAGTTTAGTTAAAGAGATTTTAAATAGCTTATCTTACTGAATCACATGCAATATAAGCAAAGATGTACATAGATGACTATTTCACTATATAATGTAACATCGAAGATTAGCAAAAAACTCAATTAAAAAGACACTGTTAAATATACTACAAAATGTATCTGCAAAATGGAATACAACACAGCTATGACGAAGAATGAATAAGAATGCCAATGTGATGTTGTGTGTATGGTATATGTGAGAGAGAGAGAGAGAAAGAGAGATGATCACACATGTATCTGGGTCTACTCCTGGGTTTTGGAATTAAATAAATGTCCTTCTTTATACATCTTCAACCTTTTTTGAAGGATAACACACATGCAAAAGTGCATAAAACAGAATGTATAGCTCAATGAGTCATGACAAAATGAATATTATATAATTACTAATTTGATTAAGAAGTCATCCCCTGAAACAAATAATACATTATATGTTAATTAAAAAAAAAGAATCGAACAATGTCCATACCATTTCTTTTTTTTTCTTTTCATAACTATTTTTTTTTCAATTTATTTATTTTCAGAAAAACATTATTCATTATTTTTTCACCACACCCAGTGCTCCATGCAAGCTGTGCCCTCTATAATACCCACCACCTGGTACCCCAACCTCCCACCACCCCCGCCACTTCAAACCCCTCAGATTGTTTTTCAGAGTCCATAGTCTCTCATGGTTCACTTCCCCTTCCAATTTACCCAAATTCCCTACTCCTCTCTAACGCCCCTTGTCCTCCATGCTATTTGTTATGCTCCACAAATAAGTGAAACCATATGATAATTGACTCTCTCTGCTTGACTTATTTCACTCAGCATAATCTCTTCCAGTCCCATCCATGTTGCTACAAAAGTTGGGTATTCATCCTTTCTGATGGAGGCATAATACTCCAGAGTGTATATGGACCACATCTTCCTTATCCATTCATCCGTTGAAGGGCATCTTGGTTCTTTCCATAGTTTGGCGACTGTGGCCATTGCTGCTATAAACATTGGGGTACAGATGGCCCTTCTTTTCACGACATCTGTGTCTTTGGGGTAAATACCCAGGAGTGCAATTGCAGGGTCATAGGGAAGCTCTATTTTTAATTTCTTGAGGAATCTCCACACTGTTCTCCAAAGAGGCTGCACCAACTTGCATTCCCACCAACAGTGTAAGAGGGTTCCCCTTTCTCCACATCCTCTCCAACACATGTTGTTTCCTGTTTTGTTAATTTTGGCCATTCTAACTGCATACCATTTCTTTTTACTTACAAATGAATGAATGATTTCTGTCATTCAGAGCCTTTCTTTCCTTACCTGTAAATCGGGGACATTGACAGTCTTTATGCCATTGCGCTCCCCCAGCTCACAAGGTACTTTGTGAGGAATTCATTGTGTTTATAAATGGCAGAGAGCTTAGCAAGTGGGGAAGATAATGACCGTTCAGTTTGATTGATGTGTGAGGCCTGCAAGGGCATGTTGCTTGAAGTCATCCCTATGGCCATCACTGCCCTGGGAAGGCAGGATATGGGGAAAACAGCAGCATTCTGAATAGAATGAACTGTTGGTTAGTATTCTTCCAGGAATTTTGATAGAAAGAATAAAGTAGCTTCCTCATTCTCTGAATCCATGAGTTCTGCAGAGATGGAGCCCTACAAGTTCTGGAAGACTGTCAGGGTTGTCCCCTTGCTGGAGTGGTCTGGAAAGACTAGAGGAGGGATCCCCGTTTGGTAGTTTCGAGGGAAGTGAAGCAATATGGTTAACCTGCTGGGTTCTTTCTGCCGCCATTGTAGCTCTGTGACCTCAGCCAAGTCAACGCCACCGAACCTGAGTTACCTGTTTCCTGGAGGATACACCTAGTCCCAACCTCACAGGGTGCTGTGAGGGCCACTGCAAGGCAATCCACATAAAGGGCCAGCAAAGTGCTTCATTTGACCAATGCTTAGACATGTTTGCTGTGCTCATCTCTCAGAAAGCCTAACTGGATCATCACGGTGGGTGAGGTTGATTGCGGCATATGAGCCTGTATGTTTTCTAGAGCTGAAGGCAGGCAGTCTAATACAGACCTAGAGACTAGAACAGTGGTTTTATGACCAGTTGCAACACTCAGACAACTCTCCATTTATTGTAGTAGGTTTTTCTTGCACTAAGTGACTGTCCCTGTTTACTCCATAGTGACACATGGGGCGTGAAGTGGGAAGACAAGGATCTGTCAGGCTTACATAGGGGAAGGGAGAGTAAAAAATCCTTGTTGGTGTGGGGAGGGATGTGGAAGGCAAAAAGAAGAGAGAGAGAATGGCAGCTTAGCTGTGTAAGACACTGCTTTAGAACCAGACTAGGGTAGAATGTTCTTTAAGAGAGATATTAGATGCTGAGACAAAACATAGAGCTTGGGGTCTTATCTGGAAGCCTTTGATACAGCCTAGGCATTTAAATATTTTATTTATTTATTTGGCAGACAGAGATCACAAGTAGGCAGAGAGGCAGGCACAGAGAAAGGAGGAAGCAGGCTCCCCACTGAGCAGAGAGCCCTATGCGGGGCTCAATCCCAGGACCCTGCATGACCCTCAGGATCATGACCTGAGCCAAAGGCAGAGGCTTTAATCCACTGAGCCACCCAGGCGCTCCCAGCCTAGGCATTTAGAATTGATCTTTTAGGCAGTGGAGAATCATTGAAGATTCTTACACTAGTGACAGGTCTCTAGCAAGGGAGAGAACACTGAATTAGCAAATCAGTTAGGAAACAGGACAGTCATTATCTACAACTAAAGCATTATTATGTTCACCTCAAGAATAATCCCCTGGCACAGAGCCTCATGCTCTCAACATATGCCTGCTGAATTTATTTTTAATATAAATTTGCCCAGATGTCATGGGGTCTCATCGGGCCTCCCCAGCTTTTTAATATAAAATGACTTTGCAATTTAGTTAAACCTGCAGTGAGTGACTCTAAGTCTTTCTTTTGCACATACCCAGCCCAAGGGATTAGATGAGGTTAGACATTGTGACATCCCTTCCCCGTCCTTGCTCCTCTTGTCCCCTGCCCTTAAATCTGAAACCAGGTCCTGGGATGAGCATTGCGGCTGATTCATCTCTGACACTATCTACCGCCAGGCCCCATTTCTCCAGGCTGCCCAGAGTTTCCATGGCAAGTAAGGTGCAACCCACATGGAGGATGGATAGCTGGACCAAATGCCGTGAAGCCAGTGTCACACAGTATGATCAGTGGAGAGAGCCACTGATAAAGCCTTCTGCCTTTAGAAACTATGCGTGAGGTCCATGGTGGGCACAGCCTTGTCATAGGAGCTGAGGGCTAAGAGGAAAGGATGGGTGAAATAAAATCCAGTTTATGTTGACTTTTTGACATTTTATTTATGGCATCCTAATTGCCTTTCATACTTCTCTTGTCCTTTAAGCTTTTTTTCCATCATAAAAAAATGAATTGTTTTAATTGCCCTGTGTCATTTGTAGAGAACTGTGAAAGTTAATTAAAAACAAAACCAAAAGCCACAGATGTAATTATTACATAATGAGGCAAGGATAACATTATCTGATGCTATTCTACATACCAAGAGTGAATTTTAATTAGAACCCCAGGTGGTTACTAAGAAATCAGGTAGAAAGAAATTTTACCTTTACTGCCTATTTGCAAAATAATTATCCATCACAATTATTGCTCAGGTATAAACCAGATTCTTTAGGAATGCTCCTTAAAAAGAAGACTGTTTATAGTGTAGTCTCAGTCTATGCAAAACATAAATAAACGCACATGCCTTATCTAGTCCAGTTTCTTTAATCTGATACTGCAGGCACATAAGATTTAGGACCATTTGAAACATGTAATCATCCTAGCACCAAAAGATTAGATTCATTCTTTCTAGTTCCTCTAAAGTATAAATATGAGCTGTATCTGTAATGGCAATGAAATATTTTAAGGTATCTACTCCTGTCCTTACACATAATTTATAATACTGTTTTATGACTGTGTGTATATGTGTGTATGTATATAAAATACACGGTTCGTTCCAGCGCAATGTATCAAAATAACAGTAATATACTTGTACATGTCGTGAAATGATGCTGAGCGACTGGTAAAACTTTCTAGTAAGTAATCCCTAAAAGAACCTAAGTCATGCGTTGTCTCTATCTTGTAGCCAGGGGGCCGGAAGAGGGCAAAGGAGTTGATAGGAAAGGGTGCAAGCAGGCACCTTAACGTCTCTTAACACACATTGTAGAACTACCTTACTATACAGTAATTGCGCTACTAGCTATTTCCTGAAAGGATATAAAAATACAGATCTAAAGGGGTACATGCCCCTGATGTTTGTAGCAACATCACCAACAATGGACAAAATATAGACAAAAAATAAATGATAGCCAAGTTTCCATTGACTGATGAATGGATAAGAAGAGGTGGTATACACACACATACACATACGTGTGTGTGTGTATGTATATATATTGTGTATGTGTGTGTGTGTGTGTGTGTGTGTGTGTGTATGGAATATTACTGAGCTATAAGAAAGAATGAAATCTTGCCATTTGCAGTGACATGGAGGGAGCTAGAGGATATTATGCTAAGTGAAATAAGTCAGAGAAAGACAAATACTGTATGATCTCACTCATATGTGGAATTTAAGAAAGAAAGAAAGGGAAGAGGGGGAAGGAAAAGAAGGAGAGAGGGAAATAAGCCATAAGAGACTCTTAGTGATAGAAAAAAAACTAAGGGTTGATGGAGGGAGGGAGGTGGGGGATGGGCTAATAGATGATGGGTATTAAAGAGGCCACTTGTGATGAGCACTGGGTGTTGTAGTTAAGTGATGAATCACTAAATTCTACACCTAAAACCAACATTGCACTGTTGGTTAACCAAGTATAATTTAAATTAAAAACAAAAATCTGTTACTCAATGGAGGCTGGCTGGAATGCTGTGTTGCAGAGGATGCTGGAGCCACATCCTGGCCCAGGGGAAGGTGCGTGGTCCTAGGCTGATGGTGGATGATACAGTCTTCTCTGGTCTTGGAGGTGGTGTGGCAGGTGGTTGTGATGTGCATATAGTCAGTTTCCTGTTTTGTGCCTAATGATAAAACACACTAGATGGGAATCCAGATTTCTGTGTTTTTACCTCAGTTACCGGTTTCCCCATGACTAAATTGCTGTGTGACCTTGAGCAAATGTTCAACTTCTCTGAACCATAACTTTTTTATCTTTCAAATGGGAACAAGGATACCTACCCAGTCCTCCTAATGTAGTTTGAGACCACTCATGATAAGACAATCAGATGAAAATTACTGTATAAAACTTTGGATTAAAAACACACAGTGATAAGTGCTCTGGCTTCTTTTCTTCATTCAGTGTAATGTTTAGGTAGTCCAAGCCAAGGGACCCGAGAGAAGAGGCAGATAGCACACATCTAATCAGTTTTGTAGTGTCCTTATAACTGTCATTAGAAAGCAAATCAACAAATAGAACAAACCTCCAAGTGAGTGTAAGGATAAATTTTTGTTTATAAAAATATTTATTCTGCTTTAAATTATGCCCAGCTCTGTTATGGATGTGTGTGGTGCTTCAGTGGACAGAAAGTGCTTGATCTTGTGTGGTTTCCATTCTCGTGTGGAGAGACAGACAATGTGCAGACACATATAACGGTAAACATATGAATAAACGAAAGAATCGATAGCTACATCAATAGATAAAATTACAGTAATAAAGGAGCGATGTGACGTTCGAAGAATCAGCTGCCCGTAAAAGCCGTGAAGAACAAACACAGGAGGGTTGGAGTCAGGGTGAGTACCAGGGGAGGCTATTCTTCCAGGTATGGGGGTGGAAGTGTTTTGGGCTCACCAGGTGATCATGGAACAGAGCGACGTGAGCGAGTGGGCCAGGTGGCTTTCTGGGGGAAACCATCCAGGTGAGAAACCACAAGTGCCAAAATTGTGTGCCAAGGGTTAAAGGACTAGGAACACAGCCAATATAGCTTTTCCATTTCTGCCAGCGTTTCTGTTGACATTCATTTTTGAGGTGTAGAACTGCCAAATTACCACGTATTGCAGGGGCCACGGAAAGTTGCGTCCTGGTAGTTATGGGCATGGCCCCATGCTCGAGGTCTGACTGCTCTCCTAACCACCGCCAGTTGATTTTCCACCTTTGCCATTATAAATGTATATTTAAACCATGGTGGTGTTGCTCTTGCCCTGTAAGTAAATAGGATTATTTTTTCTTGCAGGAAATACATTTTTTAAAAACTGCTCTATAGCCTGATTTATTGCAGTGGTAGAAACAAACGGAAACATTTTTTAAAAGGTGCAATCTGTCAAGCAATGGATTGCACCCTGACTCCTGCAGGGCCGGGCAGCTTCTCCTGCAGGAGTGTGGACACCGTATCCTGCTTGTTCCTCTGCTGCTTCCTTCTCCTTCTACTGTTCATCCTGGGTACCGCTTCCCACACAGCATCTTCTGTTCTAAGACCAGCCACTCTGGGTTGCCTTATTCCTACAGGACACTTGCTAATAGTGCTCTATACAGTTTATACACATCTGCTCAATTTGCTTAGTCCTTACAGAGGTGTAATATTAAACAGATCATGTCAGATTCAGACCATGAAATGAAGTCAGGCACATCAAGTGTTTATCCCAGTGCCTGTACTGATTCCCCCAAAAGGTAGCTACTCTTAGTACAATAATATTTTACAATAATATTTTACTTAGTCCATCTAAAAACCCTGTGAAAGATGCATTATTGTCCTCGGTTTATGGGCTCACATAGATCAAGTAACTTTGCAAAGTCACTCTGCCTGCTAGCTTCAGTCTGAAATTGGGTTTAAATCTCAGTCTGTCTCGGGAAGCCTGGGTGGCTCATCTGCCTCTTGATTTCAGATCAGGTCATGATCTCAGGGTCCTGAAATTGAGAGCCTGCTTGAAAGTCTGTCTTTCCCTCTCTTTCTGTCCAATCTCCTCCCTTAAAAAATGTAAATATGTTAATCTCAGTCTGCCTCATGCTGAAGCCTGCGTTCTTTCTTTTTTTAAAAATTGTGTTATGTTAGACACCATACAGTACATCATTAGTTTTTTAAATTTAATTTAATTTAATTTTTTTCAGTGTTCCAAAATACATTTTTTATGCATTGCACCCAGTGCTCCATGCAATACGTGGCCTCCATAATACCCATCACCAGGTTCACCACCCCCCAAACCCTCAGTTTGTTTCTCAGAGTCCACAGCCTCTCATGGTTTGTCTTCCCCTCCGATTCACTTTTCCTTTCCTTCTCCCCATGTCCTCCGTTATTCCTTATGCTCCACAAGTATAAGATGGCATTTGATAATTGACTTCCTCTGCTTGATTTATTTCACTCAGCATAATCTCCTCCAGTCCCATCCATATTGATGCAGAAGTTGGGTATTCATCTGTCCTGATGGCTGAGTAATATTCCATTGTATATATGGACCACATCTTCTTTATTCTTTTGCCTGTTGAAGGTATCTTGGCACTTTCCATAGTCTGGTGATTGTGGCCATTGCTCCTATGAACATTGGGGCACCTGTGGCCCTTCTTTTCACTATATCTGTATCTTTGGGGTAAATACCCAGTAGTGCAATTGCAGGGTCATAGAGTAGCTCTATTTTTAATTTTTTGAGGAACTTCCTCAGTGTTTTCCAAAGTGGCTGCACCAATTTGCATTCCCACCAACAGTGTAAAAGGGTTCCCTTTTCTCCACATCCTCTCCAACATTTGTTGTTTCCTGCTTTGTTAATCTTTGCCATTCTAACTGGCATAAGGTGGTATCTCAGTGTGGTTTTAATTTGTATTTCCCTGATGGCCAATGATGATAACATTTTTTCATGTGTTCTGCTTTTTTACATGCTACCTCCCTGCCCTTCATTGTCCATATATATATATATATATATATCTCAATATATATATGGAATAATATATATATATATAAGTTCATATATCTATATATGTATATATAGCTTGCATGTACATACATATATTTAACAAATGTGTTTTGAAGATTAAATTATTTGAATATATTTTGTAAAATATATAGAATTAATATTTAACACATTATTTTGAAAAGTGCATATATACATATATGTAATTGAGATGGCATTATTCCAATAAAATTGAGGTGTTAGTATTAATCTAAATAATTATTCATCTGAATCTGTCCTTAGGCAGTCTCTGTTACAACTGGTCAACTCTGCCACTGTAGTGTGAAAGCTGCCATGGACTATATGTAAAATAATGTCTCTGGGTATTGTCAATAAAACTTTATTGACAAAAAGAGACTGAGAGCCAGATTTGGCCTGTGGATTGCAGTTTGCCTGCGCCTGATTTATCCCTTATCATCCTCCTTGCATTTATTTTCACATGCTGCTTCCTTTTGCCTTCCCCTCTCCATTCTGTCCATCTGCCTCATACATTTGTTCATTTTCTGCTTGTAACATAAGGTGCAATGCAGAGTTTCTTGCTCTGGAAATTCTTACTTGACCATCTAGGCTGGTTTAGGGGTTTTTCACCCATGCTACCCCAGTACTCAGTGCTTACCTCTGTCTTAGTACTTAAACCTAGACTGATTATTTCTACATTAACGTATTACTTAGTGAGGGGCTTTCAGCTGTGACAGAAACCCATCTAAGTAGCTTTAATACAAAACACTTTTTAAGTGGACATTAATTGGCTTCATAATTCAATTTCAAATAAAAACCTAAAACACTATTATTTTTCCAAAATCTTTTGACATTTGCTCTACAGAAGCCCCTTTACTTATGTGCACAGTGACATATGTCCTGGTTTGCTTGGGATTATTCTGCTTTACACTTTTTGTTCTTAAGCAATTATAAATAGTATCCCCTTTGACTCTCATTAGTGCCCTGTAATCTGCAATAAATTATATATTCAGCCACTTAATGACATTCTAGTCAGATTTTGTAACATCCTGGTCACTTTCAAGGGCTAAGATGTCATTCTCTTCATTCTAAAAAGGCCTGTCTCTTATTTTACCCCAGCTTCCCGAGTATAGGTGAGTCTGTGGCCCCATTGGCTGGAACAAGAGGGCCGAGGAGATTCAGTACCCTTATATATGTTCATTCCTCTGCCCTATTATTGCTTCTTTGGTCTTAGAGATGGGAAGGGAAGAGAGAAAAAGCAGTGTTTCCTTAAACGGTTGCTCACAGTTGTGTTTTTCATGGTCTTTTTCTCTTGATTATTGCTATTATTCATTTAAAAAATATTTTATTTATTTATTTGAGAAAGAAAGAGAGAGCAAGTTCATGAGTGGGGGAGGGACAGAGGGAGAAGGACAAACGATTCTCCACTGAGCTAGAGCCTGATGCCAGGATCAGTCCCACAACCCTGAGATCACGACCTGTGCAGAATGCAGACGCTTAACCTAGTGAGCCACCCAGGCATTCCTATTGCTATTATTATTGTGGCCTTAAGTCTCCTCTATGTCACAGGAGTCCGAACACTGGCTCTTTCATGGAGGTACACTTAGATGCTACTTTTGGGAAAATTCCAGGAGGCTCTACCTTGCATTTTCAGTTTCCTTGGGAGAGACCTAGGGGAGTTTCAGACTCTTCCCACTTTGGTCACTTCATAGGTAGTCAGTCCCATAGCCCTTGCTGCCAAAACCTCTCTAGCCCAGTATGCTGTGGATACTTGCAAAATGCTGTAAACCAAAGGAAACATCTATTGTCTTAGCTCCACACATAGAAATGCCATCTCTTTCTGCCAGGTGGAGACAGTGTGAGGTCCCCTTGGCTTTCCTTCCTCAGCCTTACAGGACTTCTTTCTTCGCAGTCCAGCGGCATTGGTCTCTTTGCCAGTTCAGTGGCTCAGAAATGTTCATGTGACAGGTAGTCACCTGCTTGGCCATGATGGTGGTGCTGTTGGAGATGGGAGCCTCATGTCATGTCCAACCCCATTTTATAGGAAGAAGTTTAAAATGTCCAACCCCATTTTATAGGAAGAAGTGCCTTGAAGATTCTCCCGAGTGGGGTGGGTGGGAGAAGTAAGAACAAGTCATATTTCCAACTTTTCTTTTCCAGGAGGTGAATTTCCTTTCCTGTCATTAGCCCCTCTCTGACATCTTAAGAGAGTGTGCGTGGGACACAGTACCCCAGCCCTTCCAGGTGGTTTTAAGGGAACTTACCATTTTCTTGTTCTGGTCGTTCAGCTATTGGTTCTATCACAATTCATGGAAAATTGGAAAAATCTTTCACTTAGCTCTTCAGGCAGCCATGTTACAAATCCAAACAGACAGGCCACCATAGAGTTGGCTTTCTGTGACAATGTGACAAGGGACTATATACTTATGTAGAGTCTCATATCTAAAAATGTAATGAACATAAAATCTATAACATGTATGTATCTGTACAAGAGTGAGAAGTGAGATGGGTACGTACAAATATATATAAACATCTATCTCTCTGTCTCACTCTGTCTATAGATATAAATGTTTCTCTCTTATCTTACTAACTCTATTTAACTATCTAGCTATCTCTCTGGGGAAAATAGGAAAACTTCATGATTTGCCCTGTTTATGTCATATACTATGCTTTGGACCAAATAATAGGGCCAGGAGATGAGGTACTTAACTGGTTGGACCTATGCCATGAGTCCATTTCTGTGACAAGATTGGGGAGGATATTTCTGTGATTGGAAGCCTTCTTCCCCCACCAAGAATCATATAGGTTTTTAATGAGGGAGTAGCAGTGTCCCCAAGTGAAAGAATGATAGGGACAGATACCCGAAGAAGAAGAGCAGAGAGGAAGATAAGTCATCAGCTGGGTCTGTCCTAGAGGAACCAGTCCTTTGCTGATCCACCGAACCATGACAGATTTACGAATAAGCCTAACTAAGATCAGCAAGATCAGAACTGCCCGGCCCAGCCCCACTTAATTTTTCTCAACCCACACAATTGGGAACTAAATAGCTGATTGTAGTTTTGGAATAGTTTGTTATTCAGCAGTAACTTACTAGTACATGTACCAAAGAATAGTATTTTTAATCACAATTATTCACAGGTGTGATCAGATGATTGCAATTGATCACATTGATTGTGATCAATCACAATTGATCAAAGTTCTACTTGATCAACATATAACTTTTATTTTTGCCCCTACTGAACACACACACAGACATACACACATGTATTTTTACCCTGCATATTGTAGCAAGATCTCTTCCTTAGTATTCAGCTATGTGTGTTGTGGAATAAAGTAGAGGGTGACAGCCTGAGACATGAGACAAGAGGCATAATGGAATGAAATGCTGGCACCAAAGAAAGAGAGCAGACTTCCTAGAACCTGCATATGATTTGGCTCAGAAGTAGAAAAAAGTGTGTTCAGAGCAGCAAAACATTCTATTAAAATAATGACGGGGGGGTGGGGGTGGGGGTGGGGGCGGTGCCTGGTGGTTTAGTGGGTTAAGCCTCTGCCTTAGGCTTAGGTCATGATCTCAGGATCCTGGGATCGAGCCCCGAATTGGGCTCTCTGCTCAGCAGGGATCCTGTTTACCCCCTCTCTCTGCCTGCCTCTCTGCCTACCTGTGATCTCTCTCTCTGTCAAATAAATAAATAAAATATTAAAAAAAAATAATGGCAGGGTACTGAAGAGTAACCAGGTAAATAATGCAGACATTGTGGACCTTTTCATTGGCTTATAAAGTCCCCAGAGATGGTTGAGCTCTGGCCAACACCTTGATGGTGACCTTGTGAGAGCCTGAGTGGAGGACCCAATAAGCTGTGCCCTGACCCATGGAAACTGTGAAATAAAAATGTGTATAGTTGTAAGCTGCTAATTTTGTGGCAATTTGTTACACAGCTGTAAGGTTAGTACTGGGGTCAGCCATTGCTACTTCTGGATTAAACTGTAAAGTCTGTCTATCTAGCATGATGCTTAACTGCTTGAGCTCTAGGACCAAGTGCAAGTTCCAATACTTATTAGCTGCATGTCTTCGGATGGCATACACAGTTTTCTAATCTGAAATATGGGAATAATGATATCATCAGAATTGCGGTGTTCAACGTAATAGTCTGCGCACAGTGCTCTATATGGTGCTTGTGGTATAAGCCCTAAGTGAACAGTGGCTTCCCTGTGTAGCTAAAACTACTACTGTATTTAGTACGGTACACACCTTTATAAGCACTTAGAACATATTAATGGAAAGCAAGCAATGGATGGGTGAGCGAGTGATTTAAAGGATGGCTGGATTGCTTCTCCACATTTGGCTAAGATCAAGAGTCAGAATGGCTGGAGAAAGGAGTAGATGGTGACTGAAAAACTCAATTTGAATTTCTTCTAAAAAGTCACTGCTCTTTACGTTTAAGCCTCTCAGCACCTGTGGGATAAATAGCCAAAGGATGGCAGGGTTTACAGAACACACTTCCTACTCTCCTGGAGCCAAGTCTGCAGATGACTCTGATGTTCGGCTGCAGAGGTGGTGACTCCCACAGGGACCTCATCCGTGAGGTGCCAGGCTAGGAGTCACTGAGGTGTCATCCTTCCTTACTCTGGTCTCTGTGTGCACTCACTTCCTTCATTCTCTTGCTGAGTTGCCTACTTCCCCATTACCTGGAAACTCACATTTCCCTTCTCTTCCCTTCCCCCATCCCGGACACCCTTCCTCCAGGCCACATGGAAAGTGTAAGCCTACTGAGCAGTAGCAGATACAAATTAACCACACGCTGTATACTGATTTCACCCAGGATGGCAGAGGGGGCAAAGGGGAGGAATGTTTGAAGCACTGAGTTTAAGTTCTGAGAATGTGGTCCAGAAGATAAACTAGTAAAGTGATGCCTGTTTCATAAATTCTAGAAGTGGATGGGCACTGGAACCTGGGAGCTCAGAACACACGGAACAGGTCCGGGTCTCTGTGAGCTACTGCTTTAATGCGGCACATCTCTCCCTTCCTTAGGAGAGCCCTGAGATGCAGCTCTAGGGTGGTGGGAAGGTGCTTAACTGGAGTCAGAGGACCTGAGCTGAATTCTTAGCTCCAGCGCATACTCTCTGGATTAAGCCAGAGAAATCACAGGCCGTTTCCTCACAATATGATGTTACCATGACACATGGCAAACAGCTACATGAGAGAATAAATGTAAAAAGGGACTCTGAACACTTTTTTTTAAAAAGATTTTGTTTATTTATTTGACAGAGAGAGAGAGAGAGATCACAAGCAGGCAGAGAGGTAGGCAGAGAGAGAGGTGGGGAAGCAGGCTCCCTGCTGAGCAGAGAGCCTGATGCAGAGCCTTGATCCCAGGACCCTGAGATCATGACCTGAGCCGAAGGCAGAGGCTTAACCCACTGAGCCACATAAGCACCCCAACTCTGAATACTGTTTAAATTTTTTTATTATTTATTATTTATTTGAAGACTATTTTTAAAAATTTCTTTTCAGTGTACCAGAATTCATTATTTATGCTCCACACCCAGTGCTCCATGCAATCTGTGCCCTCCATAATACCCACCACCAGGCTCACCCAACCTCCCACCCCCCGCCCCTTCAAAACCCTCAGATTGTTTTTCAGAGTCCATAGTCTCTCATGGTTCACCTCCCCCTCCAATTTCCCCCAACTCCCTTCTCCTCTCCATCTCCCCATGTCTCCCATGTTATTTGTTATGCTCCACAAATAAGTGAAGCCATATGATAATTGACTCTCTCTGCTTGACCTATTTCACTCAGCATAATCTCTTCGAGTCCCGTCCATGTTGATACAAAAGTTGGGTATTCATCCTTTCTGATGGAGGCATAATACTCCATTGTGTATATGGACCACATCTTCCTTATCCATTTGTCTGTTGATGGGCATTTTGACTCTTTCCATAGTTTGGTGATTGTGGCCATTGCTGCTATGAACATTGGGGTACAGATGGCCCTTCTTTTCATGACATCTGTATCTTTGGGGTAAATACCCAATAGTGCAATTGCAGAGCCATAGGGAAGCTCTATTTTTAATTACTTAAGGAATCGTCACACTGTTTTCCGAAGTGGCTGCACCAACTTGCATTCCCACCAACAGTGTAAGAGGGTTCCCCTTTCTCCACATCCTCTCCAACATACGTTGTTTACTGTCTTGTTAATTTTGGCCATTCTAACTGGCGTAAGGTGGTATCTCAATGAGGTTTTGATTTGAATCTCCCTGATAGCTAGTGATGATGAATATTTTTTTCATGTGTCTGTTAGCCATTTGTATGTCTTCATTGGAGAAGTGTCCATGTCTTCTGCCCATTTTTTGACATGATTATCTGTTTTGTGTGTGTTGAGTTTGAGAAGTTCTTTATAGATTCTGGATATCAGGCTTTTGTCTGTACTGTCATTTGCAAATATCTTCTCCCATTCTATGGGTTGCCTCTTTGTTTTGTTTACTGTTTCCTTTGCTGTGCAGAAAATTTGAACTTGATGAAGTCCCCAAAATTCACTTTTGCTTTTGTTTCCTTTGCCTTTGGAGACATATCTTGAAAGAAGTTGCTGTGGCTGATATCGAAGAGGTTATTGCCTATGTTCGCCTCTAGGATTCTGATGGATTCCTGCCTCATGTTGAGGTCTTTTATCCATTTCGAGTTTATCTTTGTGTATGGTGTAAGAGAATGGTCGAATTTAGCTCTTCTTCATATAGCTCTCCAATTTTCCCAGCACCATTTATTGAAGAGACTGTCTTTTTTCCACTGGATATTTTTTCCTGCTTTGTCAAAGATTATTTGACCATAAAGTTGAGGCTCCATATCTGGGTTCTCTACTTTGTTCCAATTTATACTTTCAATGCCATTCCGATCAAGATTCCACCGGCATTTTTCAAAGAGCTGGAGCAAACAATCCTAAAATTTGTATGGAATCAGAAGAGACACCGAATTGTTAAGGAAATGCTGAAAAAGAAAAACAAAAGTGGGTGCATCACGTTGCCTGATTTCAAGCTTTACTACAAAGTTGTGATCACCAAGACAGCATGGTGCTGGCATAAAAACAGACACATAGACCAGTGAACACTATTTAAAAAAAGAAAAAGATTTTGTTTAATTATTTGAGAGAGAGCAAGAAAACATGAGCGGGAGGGGGGCAGAGGCAGAGGATGAAACAGACTCCCTGCTGAGCAGGGAGCCTAACCTGGGGCTGATCCTAGGACCTTGGGATCAAGACCTGAGCCAAAGGCAAATGCTTAACTGACTGAGCCACCAAGGTGTCCCAGGCCTCTGACCACTTTCAAAAAGTTGTCCTTTGGTGGGTCCTTTCCTCTCTGCAGGATTCAGTTTCCACCATTAAAGAACTGGGGGATTGATCTGAATCATTGATTTCAAATTGTGCTCTAAGCAGTGGCCTATTTCTGGTATAGTAAGGAGTTGTCAGGGGGTTACCGAGAAGGTCAGATGCTGCTCCTCCCAACATTTATAATTAAGGAAGTTTAATCCTACTTGAACCTGCTTCGTATGATGGGATTATCAGTGAAAGTTATTTTGTGGATAACAATCTTTTAGAAAACGAAAGTCACTACACTTGGGTGGTTGCTGTGTTCCCATGGAGCCTTCACACACTCTTCTGCATCCCCAGGATGCTTGTGATTGAATCAGGGAGACACACAAGAACCCATACTGAAGACCAAACAGCCACATTGTAGAATCAAGGTTATAGAATTTGGGACCAGAAGATACAGCCTCTACCTTGATTTTGACTATCCATACGGAGCTGTTGGCACCGTACCCTCTTGGTTTCATTTCCCCCAGTGTTTAAGATGGGGCTGTAACATAGATTTTTCAAGGGTGCTCTGGAGGTCATGGAGTGCAAGTTCATGAAAATGCCATGCACCTGGTCAGCTCTGGAAACAGGTGGAATTTTGGAGGACACTGTGCCTCTTGATAGCTATCTTGTTAAATCCCAACTCCTGCTGGTCTGTATGGTACAAGCTGGTTTTAAAAGTACTCAGAGAGATGCTTGGATACAGGATACTTCAAAAAAAAAAAAGATATATATATATATATATCTTTTATATATATAAGAGAATTAGGGTGAGGGACAGGGTAAGAAGGAGCAGGGTGGGAGCAGGGTGGGGGCAGAGTGAGAAGCAGACTCCTGCTGAGTGGGGGGCCTGACAGGGACTTTATCCCAAGACCCTGGGGCCATGACCTGAGCCGAAAGCAGATGCTTAACTGATTGAACCACCATATATACCATATATATATATATGTATCCCTGCTGTTGCTATGCTGCCTTATGAAACACATCAAACTGTATTCCAACTGTGGTGCCTGTTGGAAAGGGGGAACTGGTAAGCTCTCCTGGACATCAGAAAGAGGGGCCTAATACCACGTTTTTGCTCCTATCCAGTTGGTTTATGCATTTTACACTTAGCCTCGGCTCTTTACGTAGTATTTGCCATTGCAATTAAGTTAGGGGCAGAAACATTTGGAAAGGTTTTGCCAGAGAAGTCACCTTAGCCTTGTTTTTATGTTGCAGGAACAGAACACTAGCATTAAGTCTTCCTATGGATCTTGGGTAAGGTAACACTTTCCATACAGATGGTAGGAGGGAGGCAATAAGAATATCCCCAAAGTTTGAGGTAAAGTTCTTGCAATGTCTTTTCTTTCTTTCTTTCTTTCTTTCTTTCTTTCTTTCTTTCTTTCTTTCTTTCTTTCTTTTTCTTCTTCTTCTTCTTCTTCTTCTTCTTTTAAAGATTGTATTTATTTATTTGACAGACAGAGAGAGAGAGATCACAAGTAGGCAGAGAGGCAGGCAGAGGGGCGGGGTAGGGAGAGCAGGCTCTTGGCTGAGCAGGGACCCCGATGTGGGGCTTGATCCCAGGACCTTGCGATCATGACCTGAGCCAAAGGTGGAGGCTTAACCCGCTGAGCCACCCAGGCACCCCACGATGTCTTTTCTGTACTCAGTGTCCACTGAACTCTATGGTAATGTCCACTAATCACTCACTGACGGCCTTCTATGTGCTGGGTACTCACTATAACCTAATTTTTACAACATTCTGATGTAATAGGAAATAACATTATTCCCATTTTATTTATATGAGATAAGGGTATCTAAAATAGTCTAAGATTGTGTGAGGCTTAAGCGGTTCAGTGAAGAGTTAAGATGTGCTGACAAAGGGCTGGATTTTATAGGATAGCTAGAGTTGACATGCTGTGGGGGAATGGAGGAACTTCCAAGTAAAATGAATGACCCATATTCTCAATGTAAAGGGTCATGCAAATAAAAGGCATCATTAAATAACAGTATCCCAAGGAAGGAGCCAAAGTTCTATAAAAATCTCCCAATATTCCAGAGTCCTGGTGTCTTGTCCTGGCTCTAGCCATATGTAGCAAGTCTGTTGCCTTCTTTTTCTTTTCGTAAAATAGATTTTATTTATTTGAGGGAGGGAAGGGGGGAGAGAGAGAGAGAGAGAAAGCAAGTGCATATAACTGAGTAAGAGCAGGGAAGCAGGGAGAGAATTAGGGTGAGGGACAGGGTAAGAAGGAGCAGGGTGGGGGCAGAGTGAGAAGCAGACTCCTGCTGAGTGGGGGGCCTGACAGGGACTTTATCCCAAGACCCTGGGGCCATGACCTGAGCCGAAAGCAGATGCTTAACTGATTGAACCACCCAGTTGCCCCTTCTGTTTAATCCTTCTACCTTTAGCCTGTCCAGTGGAGAGACCACACCTGTTCTCCCTTTATCAGGGTGTGATGTGCTGGGCTTTACCTACTCACATGACATAGGGAAAGTGCCAGAGAAAGCAGAATGCATTCATCCAATGTGTCAATAGTTCATGAGCCTCTGGTACTTTATTGGGATTATAAACCAAGACCCATGATTCACCGTTCATCCCTCTATGAAACAAGGACTTCTTTGGTAGAGTCCTACAATCTTCAAAGCTGAGACAGTTGGATAGAGACTATTTGCAGGACTGTTCTGTCGGTTCTGTTCACAAGTTTTCTGTCAGTAGCCTGCCAGATGTCCCAAGATTGCACTATGTATGCGTCTGGCTAGGAAAATGTATAAAGATATGGGGAAAAACAGGGTAGTATTTGAAGAAAGCAAAAGGCAACCATTTCCGTGACACCACTGTCTCCTGGCTCCCCTCCGCCTTTCTTTCTTTCCCAGTCTCTCATACTCATTGGTGAGGCCCACACCTAAGATATTACTGCTCTAGGAGGCTTCATTCTTGGATATTTTCTGTTTTCAATCTAAACTCAGAGCCATTACCTTGAAAGAGAACACCTCCCCAGAGTATAGGAGAAGAGAACTTGATTTCTCCCCTGACTGCTCTTTCCTATCTGCCTTGTGGGGCTCATTCTTCCCCTCCCTTGAACAGAATCCACGACTCTGCTGATAACTTACAGATAATTAGTATTCCTCTGGTCATGTTTTGAAGCAAAAAGGGCTCATTTGAATCATTAACATGGCCAGCACAATTTTTTAATTAGAACTCCATAGATCATTGGAAGCTAAAATTCTCCCTTCCCTCAACAAGTTCCTCCTTCTGAGTGGAAATCCACACTGGGAAGTCTACACCTCTTCTCTGACCCCTTACTTGGCATTTTGCTCTTTATCACCCACACACTCAGAACACTCTTACTCCCTTGCATGCTCTCTCTCTCATCCGGAGCTATGGGAGAAGGAAGGAAAGAGCCAGGAAAGGAAGGTCTCCCGTGTGTGACACTGGCCTATGGTCCAGCGCTGGATTTTCTGGAGTTGATCGATGTTCAGTGTTGATTTTCCTCAAGGGCTTTGTCCATGAGTTCCTTGATGATTACACTATAAGGATTGTCCAGTTGCATTTCCTACAGCATGATGACAATGTCTGAGTGGCCATTTACACCGTAACATCTCCCTGAGATATTACATGGGTCCTTCTCTCTGAGTGAGATCAACTCACCTCTCTGGGTGCTCTGAGGGGTGGTTTAAAATGATTATGGAGTGGGATGTCTTTGTGCCATGTGGCTCTCTTTTGGTTCCCAAGAAACACTCAGGCATCCTTGTTCTCACTCGGTGGAAGTGTAGGTGACTCCTTGTGCAGCTCAATCTTTCTCTGCCCTAAAGCCTCAGATTGATAGCATGGTCTCTGATCTATATATTCCTGGAGTCTTTGTCAGATATCAGTCCTAAATGTCCCCCAAACTCAAGAGGGCACCAATAAAAGTCTCTAAATGGTTTACTGTTTGAGGGGAGAGGGCATATCTTCCTTTATTCTTTTTTAGTGGGCGACAAAGCAATGCCACAGACTCAAACTTTCTCCCAAGGAAATTGTCACTAAAAAAGCATTTCAACTTCAACCTTGTTGTACCTGAAGAGGGATATTAGATCAGGGTTTGAAAATCATCTTTTGCAAACTTCTTTGCAAATCCTGACTGGGTGGCCCACCACTTGCTGTAGAATATGGGAAGAGTTGGCATGTCTTTCCTCAAGATTTCAACTGGGAAGAGACAGAGGAGACAGAATATGTACCATTTGAAAATCCTGGTATATCCTTTTTCTGTGAGTCCATCCACACCATTGAGTTTTGCTTTTGCTGGTATCCCGATGACTCTGAAATATACAAAGTCAACTCTTTCTTTCCAAGGGGCAGGTGAATGTTGGTTAAGTTACACCAAAGGTGGAGGATGGGGGTAGTTCCCTAGAAGGAGGTAGTTGTGTCACAAGCTGACCCAGAGGTGCACTGGTAGATTTACTATTGGAGCACAGAACCTATTCAGGCATTGCATCCTCTTAGAAGCAAGGCCTGTCTCCTTTTCTCACAGTCCTACTTTATCCATCTCTTTCTTAAAGGGAGGATCATTGGCAGACCAATCAGGTCCTGTGCAATCAAAGTTCTGTCCCTGTGGACTGCTTAAAATTAAGGACAGGATTGAATGGACACTAGACTATTGAGAACTGACTCTAATTTTGCTTTAATTGTGATCTTAAATTAAAGTGATATTCTCTTCTCTCTGTACCCTATCATTTTTCTAATTGATACAAAATTAACTGCATCTCCCTCTGTGAGCTCCAGACACAAATATCCTACTCCACAGTAGACAATTTTACTTAGATGTTCTAAAGTGACACGTGCTCAACATGAATAAAATAGAAATTGTGCTTTCCCTCCTCTCCAAGCTACATTACTTGTACCATGTTCCTTTTCTTCTTAATGATCTCATCATCCTTCCCCACTCCCAAACCCCAGAATCCTGAATCCAACTGTAACATTTTCATTTGCCATTCCCTCTCTTCCCCTGGCAACTGATCAGCTGCTTGATTCCAGTTGACCTGGCCTTGCAGTATGTTGGGAATCTGTGTCCTTCTCTTTATTCTTATTTTACACTCTCATCATTCCTCACTTAGAAAATTGCATCAGCCTCTTTCTCAACTAACCACTGAATTTATTCACATCCACCCATAATTCATTTTCTGTAGAGCCATCAATGTAATTTTTGAAGAGCTTTATTTATTTATTTTTAGAGAGAAAAAGAGTGAGAGCAGGAGGAGGGACAGAGGGAGAGGAGGGAGAAAATCTCAAGCAGACTCCCCATTGAACATGGAGTCCAACGTGGGGCTTGATCTCATGAACCCAAGATCATGACCTGAACCAAAATCAAGAGTCAGATGCACCCACCAGCTGAACCACCCAGGTGCCCTGTAATCATTTTAAGTCATATCTTTTTAACTTAAACTTTTTCTTTTCTTTTTTATTTTTTTCAGTTTCCTATTGCCTATAGTGATGATCTCCATGGCAAATGAGGACATTCCAGGCAGGCAAAAAGTACTTTTTCAGAGTATGGCAGGAAAATATTGGAATTTTGTTTTATCTTTAAGAAAAAGAAAGACATTGAGAGTTATTTAATCTATAGCTTGACACTGGGCACCCACAGCCCTCATTTAGAATGTATGTCAAATAATCATATGTGTAGGAAATGGAATAATAGGAATTCCATAATGCAGAGTTCTTGACAATAGTGTCACTACTCATTCTCTGTTTTTTTGTGTGTGCTGAGCATTTTGTAGTTTATATGTTATGTTACTATGTTACGTAGTTTACATCCTCTTATTTATTTATTTATTTATTTATTTTTTAAGATTTTATTTATTTATTTGACAGACAGAAATCACAAGTAGATGGAGAGGCAGGCAGAGAGAGAGAGAGGGAAGCAGGCTCCCTGCTGAGCAGAGTGCCCAATGCGGGACTCTTTCCCAGGACCCTGAGATCATGACCTGAGCCGAAGGCAGCGGCTTAACCCACTGAGCCACCCAGGCGCCCCTTACATCCTCTTATTGAGGGAATTTATAAATTATATGAATGACTCTAAGTAGTGTCATCTCTATGATATTGTATAGAGAGATGAGCATCTTTTGTAACACAATATGTTTTCTGATTTTCTCAGCAAATACCTGATAAATGTTGCCACACTTAAAGACGAGTTACACACTGAATTATTTTGCTAGGACTGCAACAACCAAATACCACAGAATAGGTGACTTAAACAATAGAAGTGTATTTTCTCACTGTTCTGGAGGGTGGAAGGTGTTGGCAGGGTTGGCTTCTCCCTGAGGGCTCTCTCCTTGACTTGCAGATGGCCACCTTCTCCCTGTGTCTGCACATGGTCTTCCTTTTGTTCATCACATTTCTGGTGTCTTGATTTTCAGAGGACACCAGTAATATTGGATTAACACTGCACGCTGGTGTCCTTATTTTAACTTAATCAACTCTTTAAAGACCCTATATCCAGTCATATTTTGACATATTTGGATTTAGGTTTTCAACATAGGATTTTAGAGGGACACATTTTAGCCCATAACACATTTTTTTTTTTTAGTTCTTGTCTTTTTTAGATGAAAGATGGTGGTCAACATTATATCACCCAGCATATATTTAAAAAAATAAATTAGTATACCTATCCTATCCCTTCAAAGTAAAGATGATGATTGAACAATGACTTAAAAAAAAGTAATTTTTTAAAAATGAAACTTGCATTATGGAAAGAACACCAAAAAAGGGATGTTGGCATATGGTTTAACTTTATATGAATTTTCTCTTAAGAATGAATTATGTGTGAAAACTATGCTGACTTTCACATTTGCAGTTGTTGAACTGGGAAACTGATTTTTTACCCCATTTAAAAATCTTCTAAAAAAAGTTTCAGTGGACTATGAATCCATTTGATTACACACATACTTTATACAGAAAAACATATCACATTCTTATTAGTTTGTAATAATAACTGATTAACATCAGGGAAGAGAGTCATTGTTGTTTTGTCAAATGTATTTATATAATTGGAGTGGGATTGAACAATGACCATTACAATTTCACATTTGGACGAACTTCTCTCTACAAAGTTAGTTTTTTCCAGCTATAGCATCCATTAAAACCAAGTATCAAAATTAACTAAATGTAGAACCAGACGCTTAAATTGAGTGTCACAAAAGATTAAAGTGTATCACAAAAGATTAAATCAATTTTTTTTTAAAAAGACATACTTTTCTTCACTTGTTAGAGGATAATTTTCAAAAAAGATAAAATTATGATGCATAAATATGTAAAGTGAACTCTCAAAGATTTTATTTAATTTATTAGTTAATGGGATAACCCATAAATTGATTAATCCAATTCAAAGGAAAATCTGGAAAGTAGACATTTATAGGCATTTATAGAAATGCTAAAATGAATTTGCTAATAGTTACAAAACTAGATAATATCCTAGAACACAGCAAACTGTATTTCTATAGGACATAAATCAATTGTATCTCTACTGGACAGAATTTTGCATTTGCATTTCTGTGCAAAAGGAAAATAATTGCATTATCATCAGTTTCTTACAATTCAGAGTTGTAAAACAGTCTAGTCCAAGACATCTAAAAGTAAAGAGCTCTATAGAATCAGATAGTCCTAGAGTTGGTGCAATAATTCTCAGCATCCTACCAAAAAAATGCTAGTGACCTTTTGCACATTTCAAAATCTTTCATAATTTTCCTAAATTATTTAAAAGCAGTTGTTTCCATTTTATTTCTATTTCCAACATTTACATTTTATATTTTTGTCTCTGCTTTTTAATATAGCCAAATTGTAAATTGTGAATACTTTATAGAAAATACTTCATAGAAAATACAGTAAACACTTTATAGAAAAAATAAGCAAATGCAAAAATAAGATATTTGTAACTTAAAAAATCATTTATCAGTGAAGGCGTGCTGCCCCGACGTTTGGAGATCACTGTTTCAGAGGCTCAGATCAATGTTCTCAACATCTATGGAGACCTAATGTCTTGCCAGGAACACCAAACGTCTGTTTTGCCCTTGTCAACTAGTAAGACTGTATCCCATGCTGCTAGACATTGAAAGCTGGCTTCCCACAAATGTAACAGTCAGGGAGATCACTACCTTGAGAGTCTTAATAGATTTATTGGAGGTGAGAAGGCATAAAGAATTAATTCATGGGATTGAGTTTATTCTGGGTCATTTGATCCAGGGGCTTTATTGAGTTGGACAAACAAATGACAGAATAGTTGAAGATGCATGGCTAGAGCTGGGTGGGGCTGATGATTTCAAAGTAAATCTTGAAGAGACAGTTGGTTGATGATATTTATTGCACAAAGAAGGGGTCTTTACTCCCATAAAGCAAAGTGGAGTACTCTAACGTCAAATTAATGATCTTCAGGAAGTTCTTTATATTAGTTTCCTGGGGCTGTTTTAACAGACTGACTTGACACCGTATGAAGTTATTCTCCCACAGTTCTGGAGGCCATAAATCTGAAGCCTACGAGATGTTGGGGACATCACTCCTTCCAGAGGCCTGAAGGGAGGGTTGGCTTCTAGGGCTATTGGCATTCCTTAATTTGTGGCTTCATTTTCCTTTTCTCCATCACCACAGGGCCTACTCCTCTATGAGCGTGTCTCTCTCAAAGCACTTTCTGCCTCACTCCTAGAAGGGTACATGTGACTACACTTAGGTGCATCCAGATAATACTGGATAAATAACTCCTTTCAAAACCCTTAATTCAAATACATATTTTGTCATATAAGATAATATATATATATATATATATATATATATTTTTTTTTTTTTTTTTTTTTTTTGCCAGATAAGGTAATATTCACAGGTCCCGGAGATTTGACAAGGATGTCTTGTAGGGAGCATATTGGGTTGGATAGTATCCCCCAAATTCATGTCCATCTGGAACCTCAGAATGTGACCTAATTTGGAAACAAGGTCTTTGTAGATGTAATTTGTTACAAAGAGATCATACTGGCTTAGGAAGGGTCCTAATCCAATGACCGGTGTCCTTTTAAGAAGAGAGACCCAAACAGATGCAGACAAGGAGGGAAGAACAGCTTGTGGGGATGGAAGCTGAGATCGGAGTGGTGTCTATAAGCCAACAGACAACAAGGGTGGTTGCAACCACCAGAAATGAAAAGAAAGGCATTGGCAAGATTCTTCTCTAGAGGCTTGAAGAAGACATGGCTCTGCTGACCTCTTAATTTTGGACTTCTAGCCTCTAAAACTATGAGAAAATAGATTTCTGTTTTTTTGTTTTTGTTTTTGTTTTTGAGCCACTCAGTTTGTAGTAAGTGGTTACAGCAGCCCTAGAACCTAATAGAGTCAAGTAGGCCATTTCTCAGACTATTTCCTTCCTGAAAAACAATTTCATTTTCCTGGGCAGCAGTTAGTGCAAATAGACCCTTGAAAGTTTTTTTTAAAGATTTTATTTATGAGAGAGAGAGCGCCAGGGGTGGAAGTGAAGGAGCCAAGGGAGAGGGACAAGCAGACACTATACTGAGTGTGGAGCCCAATGCAGGGCTCAGTCTCAAGACCCTGAGGTTATGACCAAAGCCAAAAACCAAGAATCAGATATTTAACCAACTGAGCTCTCCGAGTGCCCTGATAGACATTTGATTTTTCACTGGCATCTGTAGGGCTGGTTCCAATTCTTACCAGCCTCACTCAGAAGCCTCCCCTCTATGAAGACCATTCTTGGCCCCACTCACCAGATCCACCAGAACTTTCTCAGATGAGGAGCCAGGATGACTTGAGTCAAAATGTGTCTGGTCCATAATCCCTTGGCCCACCTGAATTCACCTGAAGCTCTAGTTGTTAGCTCCTGACCTGCTGATAGCTTGACACCTGCGGTCTCTTTGTCTCTGTTCTCATCTGCTGGCTTCTGCGACATTTTAGAGCTTATTCCAACACGGGAATCAGGAACCTGGAAATGCCTTGTGGGAACAACTTTCAATTAATGGAGAATAAGAGTCAGTGGGTCAATACCCCAATCTCTTTGTCTCCTGGAGGCTTGATTTCCAAATGTATTCAATACAGTTTCTCAGATTTTTGGCTTTTCTTCATTCCATTTTTTACTCTCCAACTTCCTCATTTATGTTTTCTGTTAGCACCTGCCAAATAATCTACCCACCCCAAGTCTCCATCACAGGGTCTACCCTGGAGGGAGCCCTAAAGGCACATGCAACATTGAACTCTCTGGGCCCATTCCTCAATCTCTCCTTGGCCGCTCTTCTTTCTCCCAGAGACATGAGCTGCTGTGACAGTACCCACTGGCCTATCCCTTCAGGTGCCCAGCCCCCTCCACAGTATTTTACATTTTTGCAGAATGGGAGGCAACAAATTAAAAAACAGGCAGCTTCTGGATCATGAAGCCTACACACCATTTCCCCTTTCTCTTCAGTTGGAACCAGTCAAGCAGGAAATTAAAGAGACTCTCTGATTGGATGACATTTCCAGTCTCTTGACCACACTACAGTTTATGTAATCATGCTCCTAGTGGCTCTTATTTTCCAACTTGCTTTCATCCTTTTTTCCACATTTACCTTAAAGTGGAACACCACCACCACCTTAAAGCTGTGTTGAAGAACGTGATTGTATACTAGTTATTCCACTTCCTTTTCCAAATCCACGATGCACCCTTGTCCCTCTGCTCTTTGTCCCCAGAGATTGAATACCTGGCTGCATTACTCAGCATTAAGGCTGGTTTTCCATTTCACTTCCCCCTTTCTAACTTTTTTTTTTTTTTTAAGATTTTATTTATTTATTTGACAGACAGAGATCACAAGTAGGCAGAGAGGCAGGCAGAGAGAGAGAGAGGAGGAAGCAGGCTCCCTGCTGAGCAGAAAGCCCGAATGCGGGGCTCGATCCCAGGATGCCGGGATCATGACCTGAGCTGAAGGCAGAGGCTTTAACCCACAGAGCCACCCAGCACCCCCCCCCGCCCCCTTTCTAACTTTTAAGAAAGGAGCTACATCTGAAAAGGATTAACAAACACTGAAAATAGGTTTATATCTCATCTCTTGACTTATATAGGGCATGGTTTTGTATGTGTTTGTGTGTGATAATTTGTTTTTGTTTTAGCAACAATTATTTAGAGTTGATTTTGACACCTTCTCTTGTCCAATCTAAAGTCGACACTCCATAAGTTAACCTTGGTTCATTTTCCTTCTAGGTGGGAACCTTCCCTTTTAGGCAGGCACAAATGCTTGGGAAACCATGGCATCCCAATCAGCAGAAGAGCCCCATGGGATATGGGCATCTGATTTTTCATTCATTGTAGAGGTTCAAGTGTGTATCTGTAAGACCCGTCTGCTGGACATAACTTATACCCCAAACCCTATGTCTCCATAAATAACCCCTGGCAGTTTCATTACAGCCTGGGGTACTCCAGCTAACATTGGCAGCTAACTTAATGCCAATCAATCTTTCTAATGCCTTTCATGGTTTGGTTTCATTAGGAGCTAAAGCCATCACTCACCCCGTGTCTGCTTGGCCACCATGTTGATTTGTGTCTCCCTGTTGCGTGAACGAATATGCATCCCAGAAGACCTGAGATTTCCTCGGGAACGCAGGGCTGCTGAGTGCTCCCTATTTATTGCTTAGTGTAAGAATATATATTACCTTTTATTACATGGCCATTAGAGAGTATAAAATCTGGGAAGAGATTTCCATTGGAGTATAGTAAGCATAATTATTAATTTGGAGACAATGTGAAATATGCCCTTGCTGGAATATTCACTGAGTTATCAAATGAATTTCTTCTAGTGGCACCAATTAATTTATAGCCCATGTGAGAACATTTGGCTCCCCCTTCTCCTTACTTCTGCTTTTCTCTTTCTTTAGCACTTATTTGTACTCTTTTATCTAGCCAACAATTGACCAATGTGAATGAAAAAGAGACTACTCCTGGATCTCTGGTAAAACCCCAGCAAAACTGGTGTCTTTTTGTCAATTTTGTATAGAATCTGAGGTGATTATCCAGGTCTGAGGGAGAGAGGAGAGAGGGGGGAATTTAGAAGAAAAAAAAAAATGCTTCTCTGACAGAGAGACCAGGAGCCACTTATCCAGCTCAGCACAATTACCTGCAATGTGGCCACCTCAGCCTGCGGCACCCCTGCTCCCAACACCATCCCCTTATTAAAACTGGGGATGAGGGGGCACCTGGGTGGCTCAGTGGGTTGAGCCGCTGCCTTCGGCTCAGGTCATGATCTCAGGGTCCTGGGATCGAGTCCCGCATCGGGCTCTCTGCTTGGCAGGGAGCCTGCTTCCTCCTCTCTCTCTCTACCTGCCTCTCTGCCTACTTGTGATCTCTCTCTGCCAAATAAATAAATAAAATCTTTAAAAAAAAAAAAACTGGGGATGAGAAAAATCAGTACTTAAGTTAAAGCTTCAACCACATAGTTTTTGATTACATAGCTGGCATTTGCTCAGCAGATACTAATGGTTCATACTAACCTTGCTAGGGTCTCACCGGCCATATTTTCACAGTCGACTGATTCTTGAATAATTTCTGCAACAAATTAGGCATAAAAAGCTTTCCTCTAACCTCAGTCATGCATATATATGTGTGTGTGTAAATACACACACACACATATAGTCTTTTTATGTTATCCCTAAGCCTCTCTGGGATTTTTATCATCCTGGCCACAGGAGAGGCTACTCAGCTTTTTTGCCTACAACTGGTGTTCATAGTGCCCTTCAATAGGTAGACTGCAATGGGCTTACCGGGGCTCACAGCTGGGTGGTAGATGGAACTTACCTTCCCAGTTGTGTTTCCTTCCCTCAGCTTCTTCCTTAGCTTGTGTCAGCAATAAACTCACCCTTACCGGTCACTTCCAGCCCTGCTGAGCCCCCCAGTGCCCTCCCACAGCCAGCTTGGCTCATTGTCATCCCTTCTAACCCCATCCTCTGTCCATCTCATGCATAAAGCTTGATGTGCATGGTTTACACTCTCTGTGACAAAACAAAGCAAATACCAATAAACAACAAAACCCTTTTCCAGTCCTTCTGCTTTCTCAGCCAATGATTTGTGACTGAGTGTGTGTGGGTGTATGTGTGGGCACCGTAGGATAATGGTGGAGAAATCAGAGTCCGTAGTGAGGGAGTATGCCTTAAAAGACCATATTCAGCACTGTGATTTTACATGTAGAAGACAGGACAAACAATCTGAGGGGTTTGAAGTGGCGGGGGGTGGGAGGTTGGGGTACCAGGTGGTGGGTATTATAGAGGGCACAGCTTGCATGGAGCACTGGGTGTGGTGAAAAAATAATGAATACTGTTTTTCTGAAAATAAATAAATTGAAATTGGAAAAAAAAAAAGAAGACAGGACAAAAGCACCTTGTTTTATTATCTATAACCACATAGTGTAAAAAAGATTTGACAAAACTTGGAGAAAACTCCTAGAAAATATCTTTGTTTATGAAATAATGGACACCGTGTAAATATAACTCGAACAAAAACTGGGGGGAAAGGAAAGTAGTTATCTGCCACTGCATAAGGGGAGGGGCCACACTTCCTTGAAGAGGGAATCAATTTTATGTGGGGCAGTTATAAGAATTTTACTTGCATATTTCACTGAAAAGTTCTGCTCAGCAAATGGGTCACCCCTCCACCGTATCCTATTTGTACTAGGATCCTGGTAACTTATTCACAAAGCAGTTCAGTGCTAAAGATGGGAATACAGGTGGCAGGTGGGGCAGGGGCAGATTTCCGATTTGTGGCTGCAGACTGAGAGTGTTTCTGTCACACACTTAGAGGGGAGAGAAAATGTCAAATGTATGTCTTCTTTCCTGGTTTAAGATTTTTTCCCATGGTTGAAATAAAAGTATCCCTGGGAGCGTCAGTCATTTTAGACAAGTCTTTGTCACTGTCACCTCAGAGCTGACTGGGTTCCTTCCTAAGAACAGAAGCATGGGGACAGAGCAAGGAGAGGGTATTAGAAGAGAGATACACAGAGCAAGAAAGAAGAGAGATACACAGATTGATTTGCAGCTCCTTTTATCCACACCCTTTGCCATATAACTTAGTAGTAGTTCTTCCCTTGAAAGGGATGAGGTCAGGGGTGCCTGTGTGGTTAAGCATCCAACTTCTGATTTCAGCACAGGTCATGATCTCAGATTGTGAGATGGAACCCTGTGTCCAGCTCCATGTTCAAGGGAAAGTCTGCTTAAGATTGTCTCCCTCTTCCCCTCCCCCTTGTGTGCACGTTCTCTTTCTTTCTTTCTTTCTTTCTTTTTTTTTTTTTTGCTCATAAATAAATAAATAACTTAAGAAAAGTGGGGATGAGGTTAAGGGAAAATTTTTCTTTATGATGCTGGATTTGGCAATGATTGCTTAGATATAATGCCAACAGCATAGGCAACAAAAAGAAATGGATAAATTAGATTTTATCAAGACTAAAAACTTGTGTATCAAAGAATACTATCAGCTGAGTGAAAAGGCAACCCATGGAATGGGAGAAAATATTTTCCAAATCATATACCTGATAAAAGATTAACACCTAGAATCTATTAAAAAAAAAAACAACAAACTTCTACAACTCCACACCAACAAAAAAGCAAATATCCCCATTCAAAATGAGTAAAGTACTTTAATAGACATTTCTCTAAAGAATACATATATATATATGACAAGTAAGTACATGATAAGATACTTAAAATTACTAATCATTAAGAAACTGTAAACCAGATCAACAATGAGATACCACTTCATACCTATTAATGTTGTTATTACCAAAAAATAAAAAAAATGAAAATAATGCATGTTGGTAAAGATGTGACAACACTGGAACATTTATGCATTACTGATAGGGATATAAAATCATATAGCTACTCTGTAAAATGGTATAAACAGTTTCTCAAAAAATTAAACAGAATTACCATATAATGAAGCAATTCTTCCTCTAGATATTTACTCCAAAGGATTGAGATCAGAGACTCAGAGACTCAAAGATAAGTTGTGCAGCTGTGTTCACAGGAGCATCGTTTACAATTGACAAAAGGTAGAAGAACCCTAATGTTTACCAATGGAAGAAAGGATCAACAAAATGTGGTCTAAACATACAATTGAATATTAGTCAACCTTACAAACAAAGGAAGTTCTGACATGTACTACAATACTGATGATCCTTGAAGACCTTACAGTGAGATAAGCCAGCCACAGAACTATGCCCTTTAAGAGGTAAATTTTATGTTATGCCTGTTTTATCAGAAAAGAGAAGGTAGAGACAGCCATAATAGAGGAGGAAGTGATGGTATGCCAAGGTGACCCTAGGCTTTGAGAAGCCTTCTGTGCTTCCATTTGCTCTCTGGAGTCTCTGCCTGGGGCTATGAGAGGGGCCATCAGTCCCCAGGTCAACTGATACTCATTCAGACAGAACCCTAGAATAAACAAACACACATGGAAGACCTGAGTCCAAACCTCAGCAAGGAGCCAGGATCTCCAGGTCCACTCTGAAGGAGAGGAACCATGCCTCAAGCCATCAGCCAACTCTTGGCAATCCACAATTGACTTAATGAAATAAATGATTATTATTGAAGTCACTGGTTTTTGGAGTAGTTGTTACACAGCATTATTGTGGGGCAAGAGTTTAGTTGAATAAGGCATAGTCCCTGAAAGGCCAATATTTTTGGCCTCATAATTTTGTTGGTGACAAGCCAGTTCTCCTTAAGTGGATATGTGTTTCATCGGAGTCCTTATTGAGAGCTCCTGATCTCCCCTCACTGCTTTGTCCATCATGGACTACACAAGAGACCCATACGTCTGTAAGTTTTATGTTACTCCTCTGATTCAGCCACAAGCTGTGTCAAAATACTACTGAACTTCTTCCACTTGACTCTTCTTGGCACTTAGGATAAATCCCTAGTTCCCTGATGTGGCTTTTAAGGTCTGAATTGTCCCATGACTTCCTCTCCAGTTTCATGTCTGGCTGTAGTCCCTCTTACTTTTACCTCTTGTGTGATCTCAATCTCTCTGTCTCTCTTCATCTCTCTGTCCTTCCCTGCTTCCCACTGTCTGTCTCTCTTGGGGCCTTCAACTGTGCCATCTGCCTATCTGGAACACCACACCACTTTGAGATTTTACCAGACTAACTCCTGATGGTCCTTCTAGTAGGTCTTAATTCAAAGGTTACTTCCTTGAAAGAGTCTTCCATGAACCCTCAGATGAGGTAAGATGGTACGTACTGTATGCTTTCCCATTGTCCATCCACAGCATTTCTACATTTACTTGGTAGACTTAATACACTTGCACCCAACATGTCTGTCTTGTTCCCTCTATTCTTTCAATTTAGTTGGTACTAAAAACATAGTAGAAACACAATATACTTTTGTTTAAAATATAATTGAATGAATTAATGAATTAAAGTTGTATCTCCAAGACCACTGTGTTCTCTTGTCAAGATTCACTAATGGGCTCTGCTAGTAAAAATTTTACCTTGGCTCATAGAATGTTAAGTTGAATGAAAACTTAGAGGTCATGTAGTCTTAATTCCAAGTGAGCAAACTGGGGTTCCTTCAAGGATAATTTCCTTAGGGTTCCTCTTGTGGGTGTACTCTATAAACTGGATGGTGCTAGAGAATTATACAATAATAAAGGTTTCTGCCCCTGACCTCTGGGTTTACTAAACAAGACATTTATCCTTGAACCTTGCATTTTAACTGAGCCATGCAGGTCTAGGGCCCATAGAAGAGGAAATTTATGGGCCTATGAATCTTTATTTGCCATTCTTGGAGCTTGATGATGACTCCAGATTTAGACATTCCCTGGAGGTACAGCATTAAGGGCTTGGAATTTAGAGTTTGACCCTGTGACTTTCTGAAATTTGTCTGCCATCACCATCAGGCATTAACCTCAAACCCACCTTAAGATTTTTAAAACTCCTGCATAATTGGAAAACACCTTACAAAGTTAAGAGACAAGCCACAGATTGGGAAATTATATTTATAACATACATAACCAACAAAAGATTAGAGTCCAGAATACATAAATACATTTTACAAATTAGTAAGAGAAAGAAAAACAACTAAGTACAATACTCCACAAAGGATGTGCACAGGGAGCTCATAGAACAGGAAACAGTAATGATGAGTAAGTTCATGCAAAATGCTTGATCTCGGCAAATTATTAGGGGAAATATGGTTAAGACAGCCAAGAGCTACCGGGGAGCTTCAGGGGATAAAGTAACTGTCAGGCATGATCTGGTAATGTTAAAGACACGTGTACTTTTGTACCCAGAGTCTTGCATATAGTCAGTAGGAACCAGGTACAGGGATATTTACTGCAGCCTTACTTTTCATTGTACAAATCAGGGGAAACTCTAAGTATCTGATACAAATGACTAAACACAGTTATAAATAACTGGTAAAAATCAGTCAGTTTCCAGATACAGGACCTTTCAATCCCCTTGAAGCAGGAAGGAAACAAACTAGCTTAGAGAATCATTCGGGGATGCCCTGAAGTAATAGACTAGAGGTGAGAGGAATGGCCTCTGGAGCTACATCCCAGAACCACATCTCCAAAAGAACTTCTGCCTCCTCTCAGATCAAAAAAACCTCTGGCTCTAGGACCAGCTGCCGTGGCCTCAATTGGGAAGCTTCTAGGATCGGAAGCTGTGGCTGCTGATTCCAGAACCATGCTCCCCTGCTCAATGATTGCTGTATATGCCCTTTCCTTTCCTTTCCTTTCCCTTCCCTTCCTTTCCCTTCCCTTCCTTCCCCTTCCTTTCTCTCCCTTTCCTTTCCTTTCCCTTCCCTTCCCTTCCCTTCCCTTCCCTTCCCTTTCCTTTCCTTTCCTGTCCTGCCTGCCCTTCCCATTTCCCTTTCTTTCTTTCCTTTCTTTTCCTTCTCTCTTTCCCTCCCTCCCTCTCTCTCTTTCCCTCCCTCCCCCTTTCTTTCTCTCTTGCTCTCTCTCTCTCCTTTTTTAGATTTCATTTATTTACTGGAGAGAGAGCCAGAGAGAGCAGGAGCTGGGAGGAGGGGTAAAGGGAGAGGGAGAAGGACTAGTAGTCTTCTTGCTGAGTCTAGACCCTAACTTGGGGCTTCATCCCAGGACCCTGCGATCATGAGCCAGCCGAAATCAGACGCTTAACTGACTGAGCCACCCAGGTGTCCCCTCTTACCCTCACCCTACATAGGTTATTTCTCAACACCCACAAATCCAGCACCTACACACTAGACATTCTTTGGTCACTGGCACAGGGATGCCAAACACCTGCAAGCCGGTGCTTGTCAGCGGAAATGCAGGAGTGGAAGCTTTGGTTTTCAACTCACTCCTTTCAAACCTCACGCAAGTGCCTCTGACGGCCGAACCTAAGCCCCATGCACAACACTCCCTCTAGGAGGCTGAGGAATTGACATTCGTGCTGTCTGGGCTCTCGGTTATTACAAAGCACACCAGGAGACAGACAGACCACCTGCTGGGTGTCAAACCACCATATGCATCAGCCTCTTGTGATGCTGGGGTGCTCCCTCCACCCGGACCTTCTCTTCAAGATGGCACTCACATTCCGCAGTGACTGAGTTTCCAGGTGCCGCAGGCTCACTTCTGTATACCTCGCTGGGGATTGTCCTTGTTCACTGAGAACTGACTCACCCCAGGTTACTCTCCGGCTCAGGGGCATAACCGCGAATGTGTGGCTAATCTGAGGAATCAAAGACTGGACGCCTGGTCTCCATGTGAACAACGGTGAAGCCCACTCAGCCCCAGTCCTGCCTGTGGGACAGGCAGAGGCATCTGCTGCAGCTCTTGAATCTCTTCCTTCCTCAGGGTCTCCCGCGAATCTCTCGGGGCACTCTCTCATAAGTCTTACAACTCGCCTTTGCAGAAACTGTTCCAGAGTGCTCCGTCAGGGGAACCAAATTAGAGAGAGGGAGTAAGAAAGACAGAAAGAGAGAACAAGAAAGAAAGGGGCACATTGTGATAAAGGACTATATTATACTGCAGTGAAAATGAATGAACTGAGCCTACCTGAATCAATATGGCTCAAACTCGGAGTCAAAATGCTAATCAAAAAAGCAACCCACAAAACAATATGTTTTTTTATATATCCCCATTATGATAAGATAATAAAAATATACATGTAAAGTTTATAAAGAGTCATGACCTTTGGGACAGAGGCATCCAGAAGAATGAAACTGGAGAGGAAGACGTGGCATCCTTAACTGCATCATTGGTATTTTATTAAAACAAATATGACAACATGTAATGATTTGATAAACTGAGGAACACAATTGCTTATTATATTATTTTACATGGTTCTTTTATGTCTTAAATTCTTTAGAATGTAGGGGACAAAAAATGGTTGATCTGCCTCACCCCCAACTTGGCATCCTCTAGAAACAATGTACCTTGACTCACCTTGAATCCCTGGGGCTGCACATTCCCTGCCCTTTTGGTATGTGAGGTTTCAGATACCTCTTCAGTTCTCAGAAGAACAGGTTTCTTTTATTTCCACTCATAGGGCACTAACTGAATACACATCATTGTATTCGATGTGTTACATTATGACCTTTGTTAAATAATAAATACAGTAATGTATGGGAAAATGTATTATAAACTCTAGAGAACAATATACGATTAAAAAATATTTATTTATTCATGAGAGACAGTGAGAGAGAGAGTCAGAGGGAGAAGCAGGCTTTCCACTGAGCAGGGAGCCTGATGTGGGACTCGATCCCAGGACCCCAGGATCATGGCCTGAGCTGAAAGCAGATGCCAACCATTTGAGCTACCCAGGTGCCCCACAATATACAGTTTTGTTTTAAAGATTTTATTTATTTATTTGACACAGAGAGATCACAAGTAGACAGAGAGGCAGGCAGAGAGAGAGGAGGAAGCAGGCTCACTACTGAACAGAGAGCCTGAAGCGGGGCTTGATCCCAGGACCCTGGGATCATGACCTGAGCCGAAGGCAGAGGCTTAATCCACTGAGCCACCCAGGCACCCTCACAATATACAGTTTTAATAGAAGTTTTCCTAAGACCATAAGCTTATTGATCAAATTCTACAATATGAGGAAAAGTGGCCCTTCAGGACAAACAAACACATCTGATCCTTTTATGCTCTGCCCAAGACCACTTCCAAGGGTAACTTTTTGCAGGACCTCTTAGCATTTTCTGTGAGGCCCGAAGTATCTTCCTCACCTCACCTCCCACACTTGTTCTTGGGTTCTTGCTCTCCTCTCAGTCTAGGCAGCCTGTCTAGTAACTCTTATATGTTCTTCAAGGCTTAGATCCAAAGCACACTGTTCCCTGGAGAAGATGTCCTTCTCTCTGTACCGTATTCATAGTGTGGCACGCACGGTTCTGGGACAGCCCCCCTCAACTGTGTACATGTGGGGGTTGTGTCTTACTATGCACCTTACCGCGCCCCAGCCCTAGCACAGACTGCCACTCACAGTCCACTGCCTCCCAGCTGGCAACATGGGAACCAATATCTTTTCGCTTCTAGAGATGCTCTCTTAGCCTTTTATCCATTTCGAAGCAGCAGACCAAAGTGAGGCTGGCCAGGGCTTCATCTAGTTTGGCCATTCTTTTTTTTTTTTTTTTTCAATTTATTTATTTTCAGAAAAACAGTATTTATTATTTTTCACCACACCCAGTGCTCCATGCAAGCCGTGCCCTCTATAATACCCACTACCTGGTACCCCAACCTCCCACCCCCCCACCACTTCAAACCCCTCAGACTGTTTTTCAGAGTCCATAGTTTGGCCATTCTTATGTCGCAGCAGCTCCAAGGACTTGGGGACTTTAGGGAGTGGATAATTCCAAGAGACAGAAAAGGATGCTATGCCTATAAGCTCCCTTGCGGTGCACATCAACCACCACCCTTGCGCCCAGGAGGGATGCTGAAAGCTCTGCTATCAGCCCCTGTGATCCTCCCTATGGCCCTCCCAGTCTGGTTGTCTGTGCTTCTGCAGGTGTCAGATTTCCCCACCTGGAGCCCAGACATTCTTGCAATGATAGTACTTGAAGTCCCTCTTCGGAAGTGAGTAGGAAAGGAAACACTCAGGTATGGACCACCTGCTGTGTGTGTTTATGAATAAAGGCTCACTATTATAACATTCACAGATGAGGTGACCAAGGTGCAGAGGTGAGAGGCTTGATCCTGGCATACCCAGGAAATGGAGGGAATTCCAGTGTGACTTGTCCTCATGATCCCTCCCCTCACCCCCAATCTCTGGAGAGACATCTTGTGAAATTGCACTCCAATCACTTGATTAAATCTCCCTGGAAACCACCCTAGACTTTTATGATCCAAGGCAAAATGACAAATGACTAAACAAGAATAGAAATCATCCTTTAATCATCTCCAAGGCCATAAGATGCACATAAATGACTTTCCAGGGGGAGTAACAGTGCTTTGGGAGGGCAGTCTGAATTCTGGCTGAATAATATCAATAACAATAACAATAACAATAAAACAAAGAAAGCAGGGACCATGTGGAGAAGGCTGGTGAGGGCTTTGACACAGTCAAAAGTTCACATTCAATGAGAGACATTAATATTTCACATCGAATTCCTTTATTAGCCAAGACACCCGAAGGTCATTTAGAGAGAATTTTTTTTTTTTAGGTCACCAGCTTGACAGTCTTTATCTGAGAAGAGGCACTGGGGGATACCCAAGGTGAGATGGAAGGTATTTTCCAGGTAGCCAGATAGGATGACTGGCTAGGGGAGGCTAAATAATAATTAGCAAGCTCATTACCGCCTGCCATTTCAGAACTGCTGGTCAGTCCAGATTCATATGATGTTCATTGCTTCTTGTAAACTGAAAGACTGGTGTGTTGATATTTCCCTGACAGCCCGTCTAACATTATGACATCAGCGTGCGTGTGTGCATGTGTGTGTGTGTGAATCCCTACCTAATTGAGAGCTGCTCAGGACGGGACTGTGTCTTACTTTTAATGGTGTGTAGAAGGGATTAATCAGCTGAACAGTATATCCTTGGGCCCTTCTGGATGCAGAGCATGGAACATGACTATGGAGGCAGTCAGGAAGCTTGGCATCAGTTCTTTTAACTTTTTCTGAGAAAAGATAAAGAGTTCTTTAACAGTGATACCTCTGCAAGTGTTAGATTGGTAAGATAGACACATACATGTTTGTATGATTTTGCTCATGGTAGGATATATGCATTCTTGAAATATTTGTTGAGAGCTTACAAGGAGAGCTTATAAGCTTCCCAGGAAAACTGGGAAGGATGACTAGAAGATGGTCACTAACGATGGGTAAGAGGAGGGCACATCAATAGGGGATGAGGTGAGGAAAACGAGGAGGTACTCAAAGAGTGGGTAGGGACAAAGATTTTTTTCCACAGAATTATCTTTGGCAGAGAATTATTTATTTGATGTTAAACCATAAACTCTGTAACCAAGCACACATAGATTCAAACCTGTTTTGCTATTTCCTAATTTGCCCTGAGGTTTCTTGTTTAATCTCTTTGTGCCCTGTTATTCTCATCTATAAATGGGAATTGTAGAATTCCCATGTAATAATGTTCTTTTGAGAAGCTAATGGTAAGTCACATAAGGTTCTTGGCATCACGCCTCACCAATAAAAAGCAGTTTATGTATATATTATTATGATGATTACAATTATGATTGATATTAGAATAAATATCATCTTCAAATAAAATAAGTTTGGAAAACAGTTCTTAAAAAATGTTAAGTTGATTTCTGTACTGTTAGAATTTTCATGGCTTCTAGCATACCTCATACATCTCTGAGAAAAGGGGGGTATAAAGAGCAAGATGCTCTTCTAATGTATTAAAACACAGATCTACACTTTGTTTTTTGTTTTTTGCTTTTGTCTTCTGATACAGCTCACATTTCCATAATGCCAGTCTGTGGGAAAAGGGAAAGTTTGGATCAGAAGCTGACAGTGTGGGGTTGGGTGTAGAAGACTGAGGGGCAGGAAAAGGTTATAAATTCTGAGCAACAAAGAACAGGGAGAGGAAGCTCCTATGCCTGATTTTCTTTTCTTTTCTTTTCTTTCTTTCTTTCAATCTGGTGACAGGAGGTTAGAAGTTGGTAGATTTTTGGACCTTCCGTGTTGGGAAATTTGGAAGACCAAGGAGAGTGGCCCTTGTCCATTGAGATAGTGGCGGCTGGCATTCATTCTGGCTGTGCTTTGGCCTTTGCATAGAACGAGAAATCTCAATGCTCTGCACTTGTCATGTTTCCATCCTCTTTCCTTCTACCCAGACAAGTAGTCTGGGCTCATATTTCAGTAGCAGAGCGTTTGTGTGTCCTTTCAGTCAGTCATTTACTCACTTGTTCATTCTATGTTTCAACACATAGGTCATTCAACAAACTTTTATGGACAACTTACCTTGTGCCAAGTATAGCATTAGATCCTGAGGACACAGAAATAAACAATGCACAATCCTGGCCTTAAGAGAACACAAAAGCTCTGAGGACAGAGCCTTTATGAATTTTAATCTATTGGGGGAAAATCTTTATAAGCAGCTATTACAGCAAACACTGGCAAATAAAATATGGGTTTAATGCATAGTATCTGTCATGTCAAGCATTCACTGATGCTGTTCCTTGCTTGGAAAATCTCCATAATCCTGTTTCTACTCCAGGATCATCTAGTCTTGTCCCCACCATGGAGCCTTCTGACCACTTGAGGTAAGTGGTCTGTGACTTGGAGTCGCAGCAGAATTTGCTTTAGTTAAATTAGCTCTATGAATGTAAAGCTTTGAGGAGCTACTATTTTTGGCTATTTAAGGCTATTCCCATCTTTACTCACTGAATCTATTTGTTGTCAGTCCATCTGTTGCCCTACTCCTTTAGGTCTTGGATGTGAACTATCTTGCATGTGATTTCATTGCTTTACAAAATTATACACTGGGCAGCAGATATCACATCTAACTTTATACCCCTCACAATGCAAAAAGCTTGTAATATGTTGTAATGGTTTTGAAATATGTCCATAAGTTCTTGGACCCTCTTCCCTTCAAGAGGTGAAATTTAATTCCCACCCCCCTTCCCCCCACCTTGAGTTTGGGCTGGACTATGCAACTTGTTTTTATTAAACAGGATAAAGCACAGGTGATGGTGTGTGATTTCAGGGACTAAGTTATTAAGGGCGCTGCGGCTTATTTCTTGTTCTGTTTTGGGCTACTCTGTCTGGGAAGAAGCAGCTGCTACATCATGACACTCAAGGCAGATTCTGGAGAGGCCCACAGGCTTAGAAGCTGAGGCCTCTCACCAACCAACAGAATAATTTTCCAATCACGTGAGTGGGCCACATTGAAAACAGTTCTTCCAGCCTGATTCAAGCTTTTAGATGACAGCAGCCCAAGCTGATATTGACTGTAAACCCATAAATAATCCTAAGACAGACCACTCAGCTAAGTCATTCATGGATTCTTGACCATGAGAAACTGTTGAGATAATAAATGCTTGCTATTTTTAAGCTACTACATTGGGATAATTTGCTCCATAGCAATAGATTATTAATATTCAATACACACGTATACTTGCTCTGTGAAGAAAGAACTTGTTTGACTATCAGTGACATCCATGTTGCTGAATCCTATGGATTCTTCCGAGTGTTCATTTTACTTGTAATCACAGCAGCATGGAACACAGAAATGGAATATGTCTTCCTTCTCATCTAAAAATTATTTTAAAATTTGTCTGGTATAAAAAAGTTGGGTTGCATGAACCCATTATCCTTCTTAACCACAATCCTTCCTCTGGGGTAATTATTATCTTTCTGCAACTTGCTTTTCTGTGAGTACAGTGTTATGTTGTTTAGATTTATTTATGTTGACCCATGTAACACTGGAACATTCACATTAATTGTTGTCTAGTGTCCATTATACAACTGTGCCATAATTTATTAATAAGTTCCACTTTGGGGGCATTTAGATGGTTTCAATTGTTGTCTAGTGTTCGTTATACAACTATGCCATAATTTATTAATAAGTTCCACTTTGGGGGCATTTAGGTGGGCATTTAGAACTTTTTCACCTTTATTAATAGCACTGCATTGTAATTCTTATAGATGAATTCTTAACTCTCTGTATAAGATTTCTCTAAGGTATGTATTCATCTTTCACCTTCTAGGTATCACCAGAATATTCTCCAATTGGTTGTACTAATTTATGCTTCCAGCATCCTCCCCAGCATTTTATATTATAAGGCTTGATTTCTTTTATTTTCTCTTCTTTCACCCTTTCTTTCCCACCTTCTTTTCTTTGAATCTGAAGTTAGAGTTTTTATTTAATCATTTATTTTGTGTCTCTTGGCAACTTATATTTCTTTTTTGTGACTTGTTTATTTATACATTTTGCCCATTTTTGTCTTTGGCCATCTGCATCTTTTGGATTGATTGATAAGAATTATTTACATATTCTCTATCCTAATATTTTCTCAAAGGTTTGTTTGATATTTGGTTTTTTAAAATGGTATTATCTTTTACTAAGAGGAAATTTAAAAATTTAAGGTAGACAAATATAAATTCCCTTACAGTTTAGACATTTTGTGTCCTGTTCAAGAAATTATATACTCCTTGGCATGAAAAAATTGTTCTACACTTTTATATACATAAATTTTACTTCTTCAAATTTTATTACTTTTTTAGGTGTTTTTCCATCTTTATTGAAATATAATTTATATATAACATTGTATATAGAGTGTATTGATTTACTGTATCACATTTAGATTTTTAATCCATGTGTAATCTTTTGGAATAAGGTGGATGTAGAAGTCTTATTTTTTTTTAAGTAGATAAATCATTTCTCCAGTAGTGTGTATTGTATAATCCATTTCCCCCCACTTACTCATCATATTTAAGTGTCAAATGGTCATAGGTCTGTTTCTGAATTCTCTATTTTGCTCTATTGGTCATTTTAACTATTATAAGATAACTGCCACACTGCTCTAATTGTTATAGATGTCTTATAAATTTTGATATAAATCATGTTTGTCGTATGTATTCTTTTTTTTATTATTATCTACTATGTATTCTTGACAGTCTCTTTTTACAAACAAGTGTTAGAAACAGTTTCCAATATTTTGTGAATAGCTTTCTGTGATCTTGATTCTGTGAATTGTTCTACAGAACAATTTGGGGAGATTGACATCCCATACATCAGTTATCACCAATTTATTCAGCTCTTTTTAAATGAAATTAAATAGTTCTATAAATTTTTCCTTAAAGATTCTGGAAATCTTATACTAGAAATAGCATTCTGAGTACATTTTAAACTTTCAGTTTCTGATTTAACAATTGTGTAACATCATCATTTATTATTACATCAATGTTTTCCATTTTGATGAGATTTCTTACTATTTCCAAAGAATTATTTGAAATATTCTGAAATTTTCTAGACATTTTAAAAAAATATTTTATTTATTTATTTGAGAGAGAAAGAGAGTGAGAGAGAGCATGAGAGGGGAAAAGGTCAGAGGGAGAAGCAGACTCCCCACGGAACTGGAAACCTGATGTGAGACTCCATCCTGGGACTCTGGGATCATGACCTGAGCTGAAGGCAGTGGTTTAACCAACCGAGCCACCCAGGCACCCTAGATTATTTTATTATCTGCTCAAAGTAGCAGTTTTAGTTCTTCCTTTTTGATCTTTATACTTTTATTTTTTTCTTGTTTTATTGCATTCGCTAAGATCTCCTCTGTGGTGCTGAATGGAAGTGAAATATGATAGCTTTGCCTTATTCCTGACACATTCCTAATGTTTCACCATGTAGGGTGATACCTTCTGGAGTCTTACAGTAGGTATCCTTGATCTGATCCTTATTTCCCTTCAAAAAATTTGACTATATGATTATTTTTGTAATTATTTAATATAATTGTTTAATGACTACCTCTTCAGAATCTAACATAAATTACTAATTTTGTACTTGGCACATGATAAGCATTAAGTAAATAACTATTGAATAAACAAATGAGCACACCCTCACCTGGTCCCCCCACCCACACACTGAAGTTCAGGTAAAGTTATTTCCCAGTCTTATCTCCTGAATTTAGCTATGGTATTTAATTTCATCGTGGGAAAAGGCCTTAGGTATTGTCTCCACTAAACCCCTCCTGTTCCAGATAAGGAACCTGTGAATCAGAGAAGTTAAGTGACTGGCCCAAGGTAACTCAGATTGAGGCTTTCGGAAAACTTATGGCTTTTCTTGAGCTGGCCCCTACCCATATGAACAACCTCATTTTTTGAGACTCTGTGACATTTCTTTTTTTAAAAAAATATTTTATTTATTTGACACACACACAGAGAAAGATCATAAGTAAGCAGAGAGGCAGGCAGAGAGAGAGGGGAAAACGGACTCTGTGCTGAGCAGAGAGCCCAATGCGGGGCTTGATCCCAGGACCCTGAGATCATGACCTGAGCAGAAGGCAGAGGCTTAACCCATTGAGCCACCCAGGTGCCCCTGTCTTACATTTCTATGAAGTATACTTCAATGTGCCATGCTTTATGTCTTCTCTGGGTCTTTATGCTTGCTTTTTCCTCTTTTGGGGACAATCTTCCCTTTCCATCCACTCACTTGTTTTCATATATTTCCTGTTGATTCTTATTGCAAATATCACCTCATCTCAGACATTTGCTATGATGTGCTCACACTCAGTATGCTCATTCTCATAAAAAAACCCTGTGCTTCTCCTATCATAACATTTATTATGCTTTAAGCTAATACTTAAAAAATTAGCTACCAACACACCAGACTTAAAATTTTTGCATGAATATTAGTCTATAATTCTTTTTGGTGGGACCTTTGTCAGGTATTGGGATCAAGGTAATGCTGCCCTCATAGAATGAGTTTAGAAGTTTTCTTTCTATTTCTATTTTTTTAATAGCTTCAGAAGAATGGGTATTAATTCTTCTTTAAATGTTTAATAGAATTCTGAGAGGCCATCTGGCCCTGGACCCTTGTTGGGAGATTTTTGATTACTACTTCAATTTCTTTGCTTGGTTATGGGTCTGCTCAGGTTTTCTCACTCTTTGCAGGCAACATGGTCCTCTGTAGAAAATCCAAAAGACCTCCGCCCCCAATTGCTAAAACTAATAGAGGAATTCAGCAAAGTTGCAAGATATAAAAATCAATACACAAGTCAGTTGCATTTTTATACACTAATAATGAGGTAGAAGAAAGAGAAATCAAGGAATTGATCCCATTTACTATTGCATTTACAATTTATTTCATGTTTTTTTTCGTTGTAAATACAATTATAAATGATACCTAGGAATAAACCTAACCAAAGAGGTAAAGAATCTGTGCTCTGAAAACTATAGAGCACTTATTAAAGAAATTGAGGAAGACAAATGGAAAAGCTTCCATACTCAGCAGTTGAAAGAACAAATATTGTTAAAATGTCTATGCTGCCAAAAGCAATCTAAACATTCAGTACAATCCCTATCAAAATAACATCAGCATTTTTCATAGAGCAAGAACAAGTAATCCTAAAATTTTTATAGAACCAGAAAAGACCCTAAATAGCCAACATAATGTTGAAAAGGGAAACCAAAGCTGGTGGCATCACAATTGCAGACTTCAAGCTCTATTACAAAGCTGTAATCATCAAGACAGTATGGTACTGGCACAAAAACAGACACACAGATCAATGGAAACAGAATAGAGAACCCAGAAATGGACCCTCAACTCTATGGTAAAATAATCTTCAATAAAGCAGGAAAGAACATCCAATGGAAAAGACAGTCTCTTCAACAAATGGTGTTGGGAAAATTAGATGGCCACATGCAGGAAAATGAGACTTGACTATTTTCTTACACCATATACAAAGATAAACTCAAAATAGATGAAATGCCTAAATGTGAGACAGGAATCCATCAAAATCCTAGAGGAGAACAGGCAGCAACCTCTTCAACCTTGGCTGTAACTTCTTGTTAGGCACATCTCCAAAGACAAGAGAAACAAAAAGAAAAATGAACTGTTGATACATCATCAAGATAAAAACCTTTTGCACAGCAAAGGAAACGGTCAACAAAACTAAAAGGCAGCCTATGGAATGTGAGAAGATATTTGCAACTATCTTATCAGATAAAAGGCTAGTATCCAAAATCTAGAAAGAACTTATCAATCTCAACACCCCAAAACCAAAAAAAACAGACAAGAAATGGGCAGAAGTCATGAAGACACAGTTCTCCACAGAAGACATCCAAATGGCCAAAAGACACATGAAAAATGTTCCATATCACTCAGAATCAGGGAAATGCAAATCAAAACCACAATGAGATACCACCTCACATTAGTCAGATGGTTAAAATGAACAACTCAGGATACAATAGATGTTGGCAAGGATGCAGAGAAAGGGGAACCCTCTTACACCGTTGGTGAGAATGCAAACTGGTGCAGCCACACTGGAAAAGAGTAGGTGGATCCTAAAAAAGTTAAAAATAGAGCTACCCTATGACCCAGAAATTTTACTGCCAGGTATTTACCCAAAGATACAAACATAGTGATTCCAAGAGACACATGTACTCCAATGTTTATACCAGCAGTGATCACAATACTGAAAATGGAGAGTCTGGATGTCCATCAACAGATGAATGGATAAAGAAGATGTTGTAAATACACACACACACACACACACACACACACACACACAAACACACACACAATGGAATATTGCTTAGCCATCAGAAAGAATGAAATCTTGCCATTTGCAATGACATGGATGGAGCTAGAGGGTATTATGTTAAGTGAAATAAGTCAATCAGAGAAAGACAAATACCATATGGTTGCACTCATATGTGGAATTTAAGAAACGAAACAGATGACTGTAGGAAGAAAAAGTAAAATAAGATGAAAACTGAGAGGGAGGCAAACCATAAGAGATGTTGAACTGGAGGAAACAAACTGAGAATTGCTGGAGGAGAAGGCATGGGGAGGTGGGGTCCCTGGGTGATGGACATTAAGGAGGGCACTTGATGGAATGAGCACTGGGTGTTATATGCAACTGATGAATCACTGAATTCTCCCTCTAAAACTCAATTAATTTTTTTTTCTTAAATTTTTGTATGGAAAGTTGCCACAGCAGTATTGCTCAGACTTGCTCAGTATTACTCAGTATTGCTCAGCAGTATTGCTAGGTCTTTTTTCAAGACCTAGCCCAGTATTCAGTGCTTAATAAATAGATTGGCAATGAATATACTTTCAATCAGTAAATTTGTATCTTTTTCCTTAGAAGCATAAAATGTCTCTGCTTCCATTAGACTGGTAACTATTCAAAACTCTGGTTGGAGGTAAAGGTGGGCCTTGCTTAGTATGGTAAATGTGTTTCTGAAGAAGTAAATTGAATTACTTCTAAATGTTCTAAAAGAGATTGCTATTTAAAGGACCCATTTAGTAGAAGAGTCATTCATTTTCATGAAGCAAAGAATGTGATTATAAAGTAAGCATTGCTTATCCTTCAGCAGCTTCAGGGTTTTGGAGCCTGCAGAGCCTCAGGCGTTGAGCGTACCTGCTCCTGGTCGAGGGGTGGGGACAGTGGCTGTTTTTGCCGGTCTTGTGACAAGATTAAACACAAGGCTTGATCAGCAACCCAATTAGTATATTCCAAAAAAATTTATCAGATAAAATTTCGACCTCTCTTAATAGAGACTTAGTATTCCAATCTTTCTTCTTATGGATGCAGAAACTGAGACCACCTACTTTTTGGCTTGGAAGAAATTTGTACAAATGGGCAGTCCCTAATATATCATGTTACAGAATGTCAGGCGTGGAAGGGAACTCTGAGATGAACCCGCCCAACCCCTTCATGGTACAGATGCAGAAGCTGAAGACCAGGTGATAAGTCTGCCCTTATTTATTGATGCACTGGACTATAGCACTGACCTTATGTCTCTTAGTCCAGTGCTCTGTGAACTGATTTTCTTTCTTTCTTTTTTATTTTTTTTTATTTTTTATTTTTTTTTCCCAATTTATTTATTTTCAGAAAAACATTATTCATTATTTTTTCACCACACTCAGTGCTCCATGCAAGCTGTGCCCTCTATAATACCCACCACCTGGTACCCCAACCTCCCACCCCCCCGCCACTTCAAACCCCTCAGATTGTTTTTCAGAGTCCATAGTCTCTCATGGTTCACCTCCCCTTCCAATTTACCCAAATTCCCTACTCCTCTCTAACGCCCCTTGTCCTCCATGCTATTGGTTATGCTCCACAAATGAGTGAAACCATATGATAATTGACTCTCTCTGCTTGACTGATTTCACTCAGCATAATCTTGTGAACTGATTTTCTATTCGGAAGTTGAGCAAGATTCAGATCCCTTAGAGTATGTGGAGCATCTTAGTTGGGAAGACAAAATCTGAAATCAGAAAGACCTGGATTCCATTCCAAGCCCCCTACTTAAATTTCAGTGACTTTAGGGAAATTATCCTGTCTCTAAGAGCCTGGTTGACTCATTTGCAAAATAGGGACAGTCCTGGTATTCCCTTATAGGGTAGGTAGATCTCTTGGTGGTACACATAAAAAGCTTGTATGAGGGCCCGGCATACAGCAGGGGCTCAGTGGCAATGATGATGGTGGTGATGGTGGGGACAATGTAGATGATGAGGATGGTTTTAATGATGATGGGTCAGTCTCCCTTGCTGCTTTCTTCTCCCCTTAGATAAAAAGGAACAAGCCCATTGTTTCTTTTTTTTTTTCTTTTCTTTTTTTTTTCCAATTTAATTATTTTCAGAAAAACAGTATTCATTATTTTTTCACCACATCCAGTGCTCCATGCAAGCTGTGCCCTCTATAATACCCACCACCTGGTACCCCAACCTCCCACCCCCCCCCCCGCCACTTCAAACCCCTCAGATTGTTTTTCAGAGTCCATAGTCTCTCATGGTTCATCTCCCCTTCCAATTTACCCAAAAGCACATACCCTCCCCAATGTCCATAACCCTACCCCCCTTCTCCCAACCCCCCTCCCCCCAGCAACCCACAGTTTGTTTCGTGAGATTAAGAGTCACTTATGGTTTGTCTCCCTCCCTATCCCATCTTGTTTCATGGATTCTTCTCCTACCCACTTAAGCCCCCATGTTGCATCACCACTTCCTCATATCAGGGAGATCATATGATATTTGTCTTTCTCCGCTTGACTTATTTCGCTAAGCATGATACGCTAAGCCCATTGTTTCTAATCTAAATATTGGCCATGATAAAATATGGCCAAAATAACTCAAGGCGAACACCAAATTAAAACAATTGACTAGAAAGAGATGGTTCTAACTCTTGGTTAGATAGAAATTGACTGCATTTAAGTTTGTTAACAGTTAATGTGCTGCTAACAGCCTCTAACCCAAAAGAGCTGATACCTAGACCCTATAGTAGAAAAACTATTGAAGAGAGACTCATTTGTTTTCCTTCTCTTTCCTAGTCTCTTCTCACCTCTGCTTGAAAATATAAAGAAACCAGCAGTCCCAGAATTAATAAAGAAATAAAAATCAAAGAAAAGCTTTACTTTAAATCCAGCTCCCAGCAAAGATGAGATCACTCTGTGTTCCAGAGTTAAGGATGCTTATGGCCTGACTTCCTTCTCTTCCAATGTCTGCCAGCTTTAAACAATGTAGGAGGCAGGAGGCACAGAGGACCAGAGCTCTGCAGCCTCCAGGAGGGCTGATTCGTAAGGAACTTCTGGTTCCTAAGAGAACATAGTCTCGAGATCCCTTTAGTGTACTTATATAAAATCCCTGCTCCTGCCTCTCTACATTTTAAAGAAAAAATTACCTCCTTTGCTGTTTCCCCATAAAGATCAGCTCATACAACATGGAAAGGAAGGGCCCTATCTTGTATCATGAGGTTAGGTGTGAGCATGGCTATGGTCATTGGGAAGAGAGCCTTATTAAGTGATCATTTCTGCCAGCTTTTTGGCTATGATGAATTTCCCCCTGGAATCTGAAAAATACTGTGGAACAGTTACTGATTCCTGTGATACTGGCCCATTTAGTAGGACCTCAGGCAAGGAAGACATCATCTGGGATAAATACCTTGTAGTCACACTGTCAAGGTCAACCTGACTGAATTCAGTGGTACTTATTCTCCAACTCTGACATTACCCTTGCTTTGACCCTGGCATCGTCTTTCATGGTCACGTTGTCCTTGATTATCCATGGTGACAGTGCTGCTTGGATGGATAAGAGCTCCCACTGCTATCTTATAGTCGCTGGTACCGCTGTTGCTCAGTTGTGGTTGTCCTCCTCTTGGTTCCCCAACGTGGCAAGTGAAGCCGTGCTCTGTGCTCAGGCCACTCCTTGCTTCTCCTTTAACGCATCCACCATGTTATTGCCCCGTCTCCTTTAAAGAGCAGCAGAGGAGGCCTTTTTCAGGGGCTCCACTAAACACACAAAGAATACATCTCAATCTAAAGGGAAGAGACTACTGGGTGACCAGCAAACAGTTGGATTTCTTTTTTGAGAGTTGGCAGAACAAACCAGAATTTTTGCTTGTTTTTTTCGTTTTTGTTTTTTCATTCCTGCCCCCCCCAGGGAGTTTTTTTTTTTCCAATTTATTTATTTTCAGAAAAACAGTATTCATTATTTTTTCACCACACCCAGTGCTCCATGCAAGCCGTGCCCTCTATAATACCCACCACCTGGTACCCCAACCTCCCACCCCCCCGCCACTTCAAACCCCTCAGACTGTTTTTCAGAGTCCATAGTCTCTCATGGTTCACCTCCCCTTCCAATTTACCCAAATTCCCTACTCCTCTCTAACGCCCCTTGTCCTCCATGCTATTTGTTATGCTCCACAAATAAGTGAAACCATATGATAATTGACTCTCTCTGCTTGACTTATTTCACTCAGCATAATCTCTTCCAGTCCCGTCCATGTTGCTACAAAAGTTGGGTATTCATCCTTTCTGATGGAGGCATAATACTCCATAGTGTATATGGACCACATCTTCCTTATCCATTCATCCGTTGAAGGGCATCTTGGTTCTTTCCACAGTTTGGCGACCGTGGCCATTGCTGCTATAAACATTGGGGTACAGATGGCCCTTCTTTTCACGACATCTGATTCTTTGGGGTAAATACCCAGGAGTGCAATTGCAGGGTCATAGGGAAGTTCTGTTTTTAATTTCTTGAGGAATCTCCACACTGTTCTCCAAAGAGGCTGCACCAACTTGCATTCCCACCAACAGTGTAAGAGGGTTCCCCTTTCTCCACATCCTCTCCAACACATGTTGTTTCCTGTTTTGTTAATTTTGGCCATTCTAACTGGTGTGTTTTGAGATTTGAAGAGAAAAGTTGTCTGGAGTAAGGGGCTTGGGGCTGGGGGGTAGTCATTTTAAGCCATATGCAACAGATGAGTAAAGAGAACGCAATTTTGAGCAAAACCAGAGCAGAGCAGACACATGTAGAAAGGCAGAGATGATATAAAAGAGAAGCAGGGTGAGAGCTTCCTTTTGTCTGTGAGAGACAGACAGAGGGGCCGTGTTCCCCGGTGCAGCCTGGCCCCCTCCACGCCCACGACATAAACTACACTCTCAGGCACTCTGCCTTTTCCCTCGCCTCTCCTGCCCTTGCCTCTGCACCTCTCCTCTCCTTTCCTGTTTTTCTCTCTCCTTCCTTTTTCCTTCCTTCCTTCCTTCCTCCCTTTCTTTCTTTCTTTCTTTCTCTCTCTCTTTCTTTCTTTCTTTCTCTCTATCTCTTTCTTTCATCTTTCCCTTGCTTCCTTTCTTTCTTTTCCTTCCTTCTTCCCTCCCTTCCTTTTTTCCTTCCTTTTATAGAGGTGGGGGAGAAGGGAAGGGAGAGAGAACATCTTAAGCAGGCTCCACTCCCAGCACAGAACCTGACATGGGGCTTGATCTCACAACCCTGAGATCATGACCTGAGCCCAAATTAGGAGTCAGACACTTAACCGATGGAGCCACTCAGGTGCCCCAATTCCTCCCTCCCTTTATTCTTTTGGTTAGGTTAAGTAGTTTGTTTGTTTGTTTGTTTGTTTGTTTGTTTTTTTAGGTTAAGTAGTTTTATTTCCCCTACAATTAATCTTTCCAAGCACACTTGTCTTATGCTTCCATGTGCCATGTACTTGCGTAAGGAAGTTCCTTTTGATGCTTCTGCCTGTCCTCCATCTCCTGGAACACCCATATTCATCCTTGCAGACTCTTTCCACATGTCAGCACTGCAAAGCGATCCTCAGCATCCTCATGCAGGGTCAACCATTCCTTGTTCTTGTGTGTACTGTAGCATTATTCGGCATTACTATTGCCTATGATTTCTGGTCTTCTTCACGTGCTCTCCTGGTTTTCCTCCTCTTAGTTTCCTAACAGGCAAGTGAAGCAATGCTCCGTACTCAGGCCACTCCTTGCTTCTCCCTACTTACCAAGTATGCTACAAATTGGAAAACCATCCCTGGCCCTCTTCTTGCATATTCTCCAGGGAGGGGATCTGATGGATGACTGTGGATCACCCCCTGTCCATGTACCCTCCCCTGTCCTCAGTCAGCTTCTTGTTCATCTTAGTACAACTGTGCCAGCACTGGGATTTGCAGAGTTCAAGTGTTCCCACAAGCAGTGAATGAATAGTAGGTCTTGTGGGGAAATAAGGAAAACATACAACAAAGTTACCACTCTCTTTACCTTTAAAATTCCATTTGGGGAAAAAATTGTATGCATTAAATAGAAATCTATGTAAAGAGGTAAAGAGAAGTATACGATAGGGTGCCTGGGTGTCTCAGTGGGTTAAGCCTCTGCCTTCAGCTCAGGTCATGATCTCAGGATCCTGGGATGGAGGCCCGCATCGGACCTTCTGCTCAGCAGGGAGCCTGCTTCGCCCTTTCTCTTTGCCTGCCTCTTTGCCTACTTGTGATCTCTATCCATCAAATAAATTTATAAAAATATTTAAATAAAAAAAGTATAGGATAGATGATATTCATACAAAGAAAACATTGCCATCCTTATAATAATAAAACTTAAAAGAGTATTTGCAAGAGAATACAGTGATCCGTATTCGCTATATTAGTGAAACCGTTGTAGAAAAGCCATCCACCTCCTAGATCCCTTTTTTCTGGAATTGCCCCCAGTGGCAACTATGTGGCCCTATCGGCAGCCTCTAGTGACAAGACCTCAATGGGTTGATGGGGTTGGGGCATGTATCATAAACCAAGTCAATCAAATTTTTCCTCTGAGGATATTTTCAGTTTCCAGGGGAGGAAAAACACCATTGTTCTTTTTGGGCAAAGAGGGAAGAGGTGAGAAATAAATGTGTCCAGCCACTGTTTTTCACCCTTGTTCTACCTCTGTCAAACAGAGGAGAGGCTAGTTTAAGAGACGGAAGGTGATGCCATTCTGGGTGAGAGAAGCAGAAATGGAATGTCTGTGTGCTTCCACTCATTCAGCTGAGACCAGCTGCCACTCAGCCCTTCATGCATTTAAATGAAGTTCCCAGTCATTTGTGGTTCATCTTTAACCTAAAGTTTGGTTTCTGTCACTCACCACCAAGCGTCCCAGTAATGCAGTTGCTACCTTTGCTGCTGCCCCTCTGGAGTGATTACACCTGACCTCTTCCCTCATCCCTCCATCTCCCTTTCCTACCAGCCCAAGAACACATTTCATGATTCAAGATAACCACTGTCATTGGTACCACATTGCCTTTTAAGCCATAGATCCTAATAAGCCATTATGCTGTCGAGATCATGGTTTAGACCCTGCCACTAACTGCAGGTGATAGCCTTGGGCACGTCACTTGCCTGACCTGGGCCTCTGTTTTCTCTGTAAAGCGAGGAGATGCCATCTATATCCAAGTACAACTTTCCAGGATATTACATGAAAGAGTAGTTGAGGGCTAATGAAGGTTCAGAGTCTTAACCAGGGATTACCAGTAGTCAGGCATGACACTCTCCAGGGCTGGGGGTCTGGAAGACACGCAAAGAGGAATCTGGAATAATTGCTTTTCCAAGTCTCCCTACTGCCCCTCACCTGTTTTGATAGACCCAGTGCTGGATCCCAGGAGAGAACTTTGAAATAAACACAACAGTTTCAGATAAAAGCATGCTCCCAGAGCAGGAACTCAGGTGGAGGAAATAGGATCTGGGAGTAACATGTCCAGATGAAACTGCCTTTTTCAGCCCAAACTCATGTCTCTGTGCTGCGCTGGTTCATCTTGTCACCCTGGATCTCTCCACTCTGGTGTCTCCTTCCTACAGTTATCAGGGTGATGCCGCTGACACAAATCCCATTGCCAGTTGTTTCTGCTGAAAATTCTTCAGATTGTTTTTGACTCCAAGAAAAGCCTAAAAGTAACCCAGCATCCGAAGCCACAAGGCCCCAGGGCCCCTCTCCCCGCTCTCACTGCTCACCACCTGTGCTGCTTCTGTTTCAGGCTTACAGGTCTTACTGGGCAGCCGCCTTCTTAGGAATGAGCAAAACTGTTCCTCACCTCCATGTATGAACAGGCTGCTTCCTTTGCCTGCGCTGCTCCTCCCCTAGCCCCCCTTCCTCTCCCCTACCTGCCAGGTAAATGATTATCCATCTTTCACTGCCCTTAAGATAGTACCTTCCTTCTGGAACAATCCCTCACCCTCCCCTCTCTCAAGCATTTAATCTCTGCCTCTGTTTTCACCCTTCCCCTGGTTTCTTGTTTTTATTTGTTTGCCTCTCTGTGTGCTGGTTAGCTTGACAGCCACGCCACAGCCTGGTCCGTAGCAGCTAGTCACGATGCTTATTGGTAAATAAATATTTCTGAGCCACGGGGTGAACCTAATTGTCTTCTGATTTATCGGACAAGGAGGAGGTTAAAAATTAACAAACATATGGTTCCCTAAGGAAATCTTCTACAGAAACATCAGAAAATAACACCAATTTGGCTTTGGGGTCACAGACAAATCTTAGGATGTACGTTTTTGTTCTTTGTTTTTTGGGACTTATTGAAGCTGAACTATTTGACTGAATTAGTCATGTCTGCACATCACCTGCTAAAAATCAAAAGGCTGTGAATACTTTCTGTGTTGTGAATGCTAGCCCTCTTTCTTACCAGTAGGATTTATGAGAATTTTAAAGGACTGTGGAAGAGTCACACTTAGTGCGTGAGTGATAATCAGGTAACATTTTCAGAAAATTATGGCACTTTCATCAATCACTCTGACACGGAGTTTAATGGCCTCCACCCTCTTCTTGCCACCTTCGTGTCTCATATGTAGATAAAGTATGGGATGTAAAAGAATAATAAGATGTTTCCATGGCTGTGAAGAGAGGAATGTGTCTCTTACCTAAAGATGTCAAGTCATTTGATTGCCCCTGCCTCCTCCAGGCCTGGGTGGATGTCCCTTGCTTGTGGCCCCGGCTACTGCAAACCTTTCCAGCTGCGTATCCACTTTGCAATATCACCATCAATGCACACGTTTGCTCACTGTTTTCCTCTTCTGGTGGGTTATAAGCTCCAGGAGAGCAGGGGCCAGATTCCCAGCCCCTACCACTGAGTCTGCCGTGTGGTCTGCATGGCTTGCTTATGAAGCAATGGATAAAAGACTCTGTGATAACAGGTGTATGCATGTGTGTGTTGAAGGCTGTATATGTACATGAAGTGGGAGGTAGGAACATGCCAGTTGGAATGTGTGTGAGTGGTATGTACTTGGAATTCACATTATCTGCTCCATTCTGGTCCTTTAATGGAAGTCAACAGACTTCTTCTTCCCAACCCAGCCAGCTGATAAAAGCAAGCTGCAAATGCTTGCTAATGTTGTTGGCACGTGTTGTTCAAACTGTCCTTTCTGCAAGAACTCCCCAAGCTTTACTCTCTGTAGTTTATATTATGAAAACAGTAGATTTTTTGAATGGTTTCCCAGGAGGAATGTATAGAATCATCTGGAATATGATTTTTAAAAACTACACAACTACACATCTCTTCCCTGTTCCCCTGGAGACAGAAACACAAGCTCATAGCCCAGTATGCCCTCTCCTGAGCTGAGAATCACAATTCCACGTAATTGCTGAAGGCAAGGATCATGTTGTCCTCGGTGTTCAGAACTGTGCCTGACACATGGCGCATGTGGAGTAAATATTTGCTGGAGGAGTCAATGAATCTCTGGTTGTCCTCTATATACCTGCTTTTATTGGTTTAGTTTGAATTCTTGGATCTGTACCTTAACAGCCCTCCCTGTGTCCCCAGGATTGGACTTTCGGTTTCTTTCTTGCCAGTTTATAGCGCGGTGCCCTTGTCTGACACTCACTCCATCTGTCTGTAAGGTCTCAGCATTGCCCATCGTCTTGAGAGAGTACTCCCTGACTCAGCTCACTGATGTCCTGGGACTCTGATCTTCTCCAAAAAGCTATTGTCTAAATCTGGCTGTCTCCGCTTTTTCCCTCAGGGTGAGCAATCTGGAAAATATCTGTGCTGTTGGAGCTGAACAATACACACAAGTGATATCTCCCCAGAGATGTAACCATTTGTCTGATGAACAATTGCCTTTAGTGGCATGTGTAGTCAGGCTATTAGATGTTGAAAGACACTGGAGAGCAAGGCCCAGGACTCACATCCTCGTCTAAAATCTTCTTTTTGGTCAGTGTATTAGTGAGGGTTCTCCAGAGAAATAGAAGTCCTGGGCCAGAGTTCTCCAGAGTCCATAAGAAGTGTGTATATGCAGAAAGAGATTCTTTTAAGGAATTGGCTCGGTCGGCCAGCCAGCAGACTGAAAACCAGGGATGAACTGATGCAGTTCAGGTCCAAAGGCCATCTCCTGCAGGATTCACTTGTGCTCGAGAGAGGGCAGTCTTTTGTTTGAGGGCATCTTCAACTGATTAGATGAGGCCCACCCACAGTATGGATGTTAAATTGCTTTCTCAAAGTCCACAGATTTACATGCTAATCTCATCTAAAACCACCCTCATAGAAACATCCAGAATACTGTTTGGCCACATAGCTAAAAATTGTGTTCCAGCCAAGATGACACATAAAATTAATCATCACAGGTAGTTTCCAGGTAACCCTGGGTCTCTATTCCTTCACTGAAAAATAAGAAAGTAAGGTTTGATGTCTGCCAACTAAAATAATGAATTCCTTGTTTAGGAAAAAGACCAACAAAACAGACTCCAGAATTCAGGGACAACGGATGTTCAAACACTTCTACTTCTTTTGATGTCTGACATCTAACATAGAACCTGGTACCTGGCTGGGAATGCTAATGGTTTGAGGATGGGACCAGAAGGCCTGACTTTGAAAGGAGCCCACTCATACTTTTTGCTAAATGTCAGGGGGTGGCATCCTAATTTTAAGTTTAGACATGTTACAATCTTTATGTTACCATTATAATTTTTGCTCTTTATTTTTCTCATTGATTTCTGCATGATTTAATTGGCCTTTTGGGCATTTATATTGATTTGACATTCTGTACCCAAATCAGTAATGGATTTTTCTGGACCAGTTGACTACAGATCACCCCCTTGAGGCCTTTACCTTTTGGTCATCCCTGCTGCATTCAATAGAGAGGACATTTTCTTCTTTCCTTTAGTACTTAGCATTTTTGTAGAAATTACAGCATGTGACAAATTGCAGAGGCTGTGTGGCATCTATTAAAATACAGATTTTGTACTGGGAATATAAATTGGTTCAGCCACTATGAGAAACAATATGGAGATTCCTTAGGAAATGAAAAATAGAACTGCCATATAATCCAGCAATTCTACTTTTGGACATTTATCCAAGGACGACAAAAATGCTAGGGGTGCCTGGGTGGCTCAGTCAGTTAAGTATCTGCCTTCAGCTCAGGTCATGATCCCAGGGTCCTGGGATTGAGTCCTGCATCAGACTCCCTGTCTAGTGGGGAGTCTGCTTCTCCCTGCCCTCCTGTTCCCCTTCTTCTGCTCCTCTCCCCGCTCATGTTCTCTCTTTCTCTCTCTCAAATAAATAAATAAAATCTTTTAAAAAAAGGAAGAGAAAAAAACTAATTTGAAGAGATACATGTAGCATTATTCATAGTAGCCAAGTTAGGAAAGCAACCTAAGTGTCTATTGATAGGTGAATGGATTAAAAAAAGATCTGGTATATATATATACAATGGGATATTACTCAGTCATCAGAAAGAATGAAATCTTGCCGCCTGAGACAACATGGATGGAGCCTGAGGGTATTATTTAAGTGAAAGAGGTCAGACAAAGACAAATACCATATGGTTTTACTTCTAAGGGAATCTAAAAAAACCAACCAACCAACCAAACAAACAGAAACAGACTCATAGATACAAGAAGCAAACTTCTGGCTACCAGAGTGGGGGGTGGTTTTGGGGATGGAGGAAATAGGTGAGAGGGATTAAGAAGTACAAATTTTCATTTATAAAATAAATAATTCAGGGGGATGTAATGTAGAGCATAGGGAATATAGTCAATAATATGTCAATAACTTTGTATGGTAACAGATGGCAACTAGACCTGTTGTGGGGATCATTTGTAAGGTGTAGAAATATTGCATCTCCAAGGCACCTGGGTGGCTCAGCTGGTTAGGCATCCGACTCTTGATTTCAGCTCAGGACATGATCTCGGGGTCCAGCCCCACGATGGGCTCCCCGCTCACCAGGAGTCTGCTTGTCTCCTTCTCTCTCTGCCACCCCACCCCAAATAAATAACTATATCTTTAATGAAATAAAAAAAATATTGATCTCTATCATGGATACCTGAAACTAATAGGTTATTATATGCCAATTATATTTTAATTAAAATGAAATATATAGACCTTGTGACTTTCCATGGAAAGAAAGATGACCCATGATAAATAAAAGGGAGTGTGTATCCAGCATTCAGAAGAGGTTGGAAGGGGATGTTGAAATGTAAATACCAATATCCTGTTGAATATTTGCACAGCCCTTAATAGTGAGCCAAAGCCACAGGGCATGTTTACAGATCCAAATACCTAGAGGACTATGGAGAGACTGCTGGCTGAGCAGGGTCTTTGGCAAACCATAACCACCAGCTAAATCAAATGAACTCCCTTGTTACCAGGTAGGACTAGGAGCCCAGTGCTTTTTTTCAATCAAAAAGTGTTCAGGTTTTTCAATCAAAACCTGAAGTCTGGGATTCAATGTAAAATATAATTTTTAAGGGCTGGCAGTTCATTCAAATTGAATGTGAAAATCAGCATCCCATGTCTGCAGGCCAGGTTCCAGCCTGCCAGTGGCTGGTTTATGGCCTTCTTCTGCCTTACTCTTTTTACAAAACTGGAATGATACACTGGTCTATTATAGCAAATACTCAGAAGATGTTTTTTCCTGTTGGATATATATATAAAACAGGGTGCATACTTGGAACTCTGCAGACTGCCTGTGTTTTAGCAGGAGTAGAGAGACAAGACTGATCCTGTAGCTTTTGAAGCTGAGGCCTTGGACCCTCAACTGCAAGGTCCCTTTCAAGGCCCTGGGAGAGCCCTGGCAGTGTGATGATATGGTCATATGTTTTCATGGAATTTAAAAAAGTAAGATAGTCTAGCTGCAATGCTTTAGGACTATGGTCTGTATCCACTCTGTTTTCCCTTTTTCACACCTCTCCCAGTGCCCAGTGGTGGTATAGTGACTGGGGTGTGTTTTGGAGATCCTGCTAGCAAGGCTTCTCAATCTTGGCATTCTTCACTTTGGGCTGGATAATTCTTTGCTGAACAGGCTGTCTATCCTGTACCTTGAAGGAAGTGTGTGGCATTCTGGCCTCCCGTGCTAGTAGCAATGCATAAACCGCCCACCCCCACCCCCACTGGTGTTCCTTCACTCGGGAGGGAAAATTGAACCCACATCCATTGAGAACCAGTGAACTAATGGGAGTTTAATTTGTGGATACATTTAGGTTGTGTTGTAATAAAATCATGCGGCTCCAGGTCCCATTGGTGTCTGAGTTTACATTATCGCTAACAGTTCCTGCATGGGTGTGCATGCCACAAATGCTCCCACTGCTCTTAGTTCCAACTCACCCAGCCTCGTGACAGCAAGGTGCAGGACCAGGATGGCAGATTCCTGCATGCAAGCACATAGAGACCCGCACAGGATGGAGTAGAAAAAGTTAGAAATGATGGCGTCCGAAGCCGGTCTATGGAAATTTCGTCCTAATCTTTCCAGTCATGTATGAAAGAAACTTGGTAGAGACTTTATCAATTCTGGTGGCAATCCTAAAAATATATGTGACTTTACCAATGATATGTTATTGGCTTTGAAAGAAAATTATCTAGCCTATCAGTAATAAAAATAAATTCCAAACAACCATGCTAGAGGAAAGACTGAATTATTTTTATTTTCATCTATTGAAAATTCTTACTGTTGTCTTATATAGAAGTAATCAAAGAGTCTATGCTAAAACTACAGCTAAAAATATAGGAAAACATGTTGCAGAGGAATGTCAGGTAGTTAACAGTATTGTTTTTCTGAGTCTTATGTTTGTAGTAGTTGTCAGTGTTTTAAAATGTTTATTTTCCTGTGATTTATTCCTCATTCTAAATAAATACTTATTCAGTACCCAGTTTTTTTTAAAGATTTTATTTTTATTTATTTGACAGAGATGACAAGTAGGCAGAGATGCAGGCAGAGAGAGGAGGAAGCAGGCTCCCTGCTGAGCAGAGAGCCCGATGCGGGGCTTGATCCCAGAACCCTGGGGTCATGACTTGAGCTGAAGGCAGAGGCTTTAACCCACTGAGCCACCAAGACGCCCGTCAGTACCCAGTTTTATATTCATAGTTTTATAGATAAAAGAAGGCACACACCCCCAATTATATAAACTTCAGTCCCCTTAAAAAACTGAGATTTGGATTTTAGATATTAAATTGTAATTGAAAGCCTTAGATTATTTACACAAGTAATTTCTGAAGAGCCCTGCTGTTGTGCCCTGAGCCTACCACCTCCCTTCTCTGCCCTCCTCCCAATCACCAAGGTGAGGGAAAAGAATACTCTGCCTTTTAAAGCAAAGGAAAAGTGCTCTACAGGACCACTAAGAAAGTTTGATATTTAGGCCTTGCAACTGGAGTGACAGCGGGGCTAATACCGGACTCTTGGCGGGAAAACTCAAAAAGAGAGCCTGTTCTGGTTAGCTGTCTAGACCACTGCAGCCAAGGACAGGTGACTACACTGGGCCTCCTACACTCACAGAGTTTATTAGGGGCAAAAATGCCAGGAGTGTTTCCCATGAACCAAAACGATATCACATGCAGCTCTTTTAAATCCTGACCAGGAGGGCATTCCAAGGCATGATGGGGCTCCAGAGAGGCCCTGGGGTCTATTGAGGAATCAGGGGCTGAGGGGTAGCCTCTGCCTCCCCCCCCAAAAAAATATGTAATGCATCCCAGGAAGTCCTACCAAATGCTCTCAGGGGAAATCTCTGAAGAACCCATGGGGATGCCAATAAGACACAGTGCTGTGCCAACCTTAGAATACCAGTCAGACACAGATGTGTGAGAGATGAAGTTAAAATGGTACCAGTCAAGGGGCGCCTGGGTGGCTCAGTGGGTTAATGCCTCTGCCTTTGGCTCAAGTCATGATCCCAGGGTCCTGGGATCAAGCTCCACATCGGGCTCTCTGCTCAGCTGGGAGCCTGCTTCCCTTCCTCTCTCTCTGCCTACTTGTGATCTCTATCTGTCAAATAAATACATAAAATCTTTAAAAAAAAATGGTACCAGTCAAATGAGAAGTTTCCTATTCTCCTTGCGTCTCCTCCTCCTTCATCTCTTCATAATCAAGGTTAGCATTAGTTGGGAAGGAGGTAAGGAAGGAAGAGAGAGGAGGACACACTACTTTGTACACCAAAGGCTGCTAGTGTTCAGAGTTAACGTAGCATGACTGATCACTTTGCTTAGAGAGGTCCGCTTCCATGGTTGACTGGTAACTGGGAACTTGGATTTGGGGAAGGTTTCTGTTCTTCCAGCTGATCATTATAGTTCACATTGCCTAAACTGGCTATGCAAACAATATGTTTTATGCTGAACTCCTGCCATCCTTCTGGGCATCTGGAATTTTGGTACATGCTACACAAGGGCACCTATGTGATAAGTATCCAGTAAAAACCCTGGGTCCTGTGTCTCTAATGAGCTCTTTTGCTTGGCAGCCTTTCACACATATTGTTATTACGGTGCATTGGTAAGGGAGTTAAGCACATCCCTTGTGACTCCACTGAGAGAGGACTGTAGAAGCCTGAAGCTGATTTTCCCCAGACTTTGTTCCATGTGGATTTTGCCCTTTGATTTTTCTTTGTATCCTTTCAACATGATAAATCAGACCTATGAGAACACTCTATGTGAGACCTATAAGTCCTCCAAGGAATTAATCACACCAGAGGTGGTCTTAGGACTTCCCAACACAAGGCCCTGAATGTGGAGATAGAAAATTTCCTCTTGGACAAGGGGCGTTAGAGAGGAGAAGGGAATTTGGGTAAATTGGAAGGGGAGGTGAACCATGAGAGACTATGGACTCTGAAAAACAATCTGAGGGGTTTGAAGTGGCGGGGGGGTTGGGAGGTTGGGGTACCAGGTGGTGGGTATTATAGAGGGCACGGATTGCATGGAGCACTGGGTGTGGTGAAAAAATAATGAATACTGTTTTTCTGAAAATAAATAAATTGGAAAAAAAAAGAAAATTTTCTCTTGGATGAAGCTCAAAATTCTGGTTATTACACGGACTAGACACTTTGAATGATTAAACTAGCATTGCATTTTTGGCTTAAAGTGGGAAGAAATGCCATGAGGCCAGTCAAGTTTTCATGCAATGATAGAACAACCAACCCTAGTAAGAAGTTTAAAGGGATAATGGAAAACAAAAATAAAATTGCATTCGGATTCTATCTAATGAAGCAGGGTTATTCAACACATTGATGTCCTACATGTTAGTCCATTGAATTTTCACTAACAGAAACAGAAAGAGCTTTACAAACAAGAAAACCAAAGTAGACAAGAGTTAAAAAGACTTCCCCAAGCTCACTGGTTAATGAGGGAATGAGCCAGGTATTGTGGTTAGTTTCTCTGCTTCTGAGGTTTGAGTTTTTCCTACTTTGCCACATTGACTTTGTTGCTTAATGGAGAGTGATGGGATCAACCAAAAATCTATAGTTCCATCTTCTAAAAATAAAAATGACTTCACTGCTCTATAGACTTTGTCCATAATCATTAAGCATGTGTCATTTGAGATATATATCTTATCTTGGGGCTTAGTATGGATCAGGTCATCTCCCCCACTTAACTAAAGACCTTGGAGCAAGCTGGTTTATAAGGGAATAGAGCCTATTCCCTTGATCTTATACACCCAGAAAAGCACTGGGTAGTAACTTGTATGTGTTTGTGTTATGGGGGACAATTCTGTCCCCCCATAATGAATAACATACTGAATGTGTCACATCTGATGTAATGCTGATCAATAAAAAAGAAATCCAGTCTTTCCTTAATGCCATCAGTTATGACCTCAAGTAGGTAGCTTCAAGAGCAAAATCCAAACCCAAACAAAGTATTCAACCACCGAGCTCTTTTGTCAAACACTAAGCTTGATATGAGAGATGCAATAATGAACATAACGTAGCAGTTGGCCTGAGGAAGTTCAGAGGCTAGTAGGGAAGATAGACAAGGACATCAGGCAGGAGTTTCAGTGGGATGCAGCCCAGTAGAGTCAGGAGGCCAGGCTGCTTGCTTTGGATCATATCCTAGCTCTTCTGTTTTCTAGCTTCGTGACCTTGGGCAAGTCGCTTTTGTCTCGGCCTTAAGTTTATCATCTCTTATCATCTCATCTTTATCAGCTAGCACTAGCTACATGTGAGGTTGTTCAACTCTATGGAAGGTTCTAGATTATAATTGCAATGAGATCATGTCTTTGCTCTTGGAAAGTTTCTTTTCTATTGGGGGGAGATGCAAAAGTAACTAGACAGCTATCAAAATCCAGAAGTGCTCCCATGGGGACAGGTAAGGATAGTGCAGGCCCACATTATTACTCAAATGTAAAGACTGCTGTTTGGTGGCTAATAAGTCCCATTCAGAAAGAGGGACCAGACAACCTGAATTACATTCAAAGGAAGTCAGCAGTGATACTATAGAGGGCATTTGAGAATTGGGTCATAATTAGATGTGCTTTGTTCTTTTGAAGCACTAACAATGCCTTGTTTATAATTAGGTGAAGAATAACTACCATTGTATTTTAAAAGAATGATGCTCTTTCTGTCCAGATCTCAGAATGTGCTGCTAACAGAAAGGTATCTAATTTCTTTATTGGCTTGGATTTTAAAATCATTAGTGATCATTAAATATTTATAGTTTATTTTAATGCATGTTAATTATTAAATTATATTTAATGATTAAACACTTTTACAAATCAAATACTTTTTCAATAATTTAAAAATTGAACCGCGCTGGCTTTATTTCAGATAAATCACATCATCTTAAAGGAAATCTTTAGGTTCATGTGCTCCTAACATAGCTGTTACTCACCTTAATTTTATCTTAATTTGGTATTTTAGAAACTAGAAATATAAATTTCACTGACAAAATAAAAATGTGTCCATCTGTACAGTGTGTTCTATATAGTCATTCTTTTACATATTTGATTTCTTTAATGGATAGGCCACATTGAATTTAAAAAAAAAATCACATGACAAGAAAATAGGATATTTAATCATCTTTATTTATTTTTTTTAAAAAAGATTTTATTTATTTTTGGGGTGCCTGGGTGGCTCTGTTGGTTAAGTGACTGCCTTTGGCTCAGGTCATGATCCTGGACTCTCAGGATCAAGTTCTGTGATCAAGTCTCAGCTCAGTGGGAAGTCTCCTTCTCCCTCTGACTCTCCTCCCTCTCATGTACTCTCTCTCATTCTCTCCCTCTCAAATAAATAAATAAAATCTTTTTTTTTATAAATCTTTTATAAAAAGATTTTATTTATTTTTTTGAGAGAGAGAACAGGAGTGGAGGAGGGGCATCGGGAGCAGGAGAGAGAAAATCTCAAACAGACTCCACACTGCACTCAGAGCCCCATGTGGAGCTCAGTCTTACAACCTTGAGATCATGACCTGAGTCAAAATCAAGAGTTGGTTGCTTAACCTATTGAGTTGCCCAGGCACCCCAATCATATCTTTCTTAATGTCAGACCATTTACATTGAGTCTTCTTTCCTTACACTGGCTATGGTCCAAAATCCTTACCTCTTTTTTTAATACCCTTTTGGAATACTGAGTCATAAGCATTTTTACGTTCCTCTCAATTTTTAAACCTGCAGTTACTTCTCTACTACAAAATGATAATGGCCTTTTATTTTGCCTTCTAGGGCTTGGCTAACCTGCTATGGAAATGTATCCACCTCATTGCCATCTCTCATATGTGAATCTGCATAAGATCCCTTGTGTACCAAGATGAGAATCTATAGAATTTTAATGTTTTGCGTTTGGGAATTTTCAAGTGCCTTGTTATCTGTTATATGTTGAGGTGTGTGTGTGTGTGTGTGTGTGTGTGTGTGTGTGTGTGTATGTGAATCTCATTTTAATTAGTTTAACATGTGATGCACCCTCCTTGTCAATACAAACTCTAAATTAGTTAGCCTTTGAAAGGCTAATCGGAAGCCCACAGATTAGCAGTGTTGTTAGAAGGATTCAACTTTATCAGTGATTAACACCAGAGAATTTTTTAATTAGTATAATGGATGTTAGACATGATTTTTAAATTGATCAAATGACTGGGTTCAAGATACATAGGTTGGCCAGATGGGTTTTAAGGCCTTCTGCCTTTGCATGAACATGCTATAAAAGTCTATAGATAAAATTAATCTATTTCAAAATAAAGCCTTGGCCTTGGGACTCCATCCAGGTCTGTGTATAGCTCCTTATTCAGGATTCCGTTACTTCATCCCTTCTAAAGGGTTAGCCAGATCCTGCAACTAGGTTGTTGGGAACTTGTCTTAAAGAAAACTTCTTATCGAATGCATTTGTCAAAGTATATAAAGAACAGGGAGCAAGATTTTATGAAGTTTGCACAATTTGTTGAATTATTTTGTTACTCCTTTACTATAAACATCTGAACACCTGACCAAATTTACTCAGAGACTAGGTTTTGAGGAGACCAGCCAGTTGGTGGAAAGACTGTCAAGGAGGAGATGCATCCCATGCCCCAAACTCCAGTCATGGGATCCACTAATATCTAACAATAATAACACAAAATCAAATTGTTAATTGTCAGCAACCACATTATCTAATGCCAATGAAAGTATCCCCTTCATGCTCAGTCGGTATTTCAAAGAAGTTAAAAAATTGCAGAAGTTTAAGTTTGTGACAATAATCACAAACATTTTCCAAGAAATAAGTAAAACAGGGGCGCCTGGGTGGCTCAGTGGGTTAAAGCCTCTGCCTTCGGCTCAGGTCATGATCCCAGGGTCCTGGGATCGAGCCCTGCATCAGGCTCTCTGCTCAGCAAGGAACCTGCTTCCCTCTCTCTCTCTCTCTCTCTGCCTGCCTCTCTCTCTGCCTACTTGTGATCTCTGTCTTTCAAATAAATAAATAAAATCTTAAAAAAAAAGAAATAAGTAAAACAATAAATTATATGATTTGTACTAAAATGAGCTATGAATTTTCTAAAATTTACTAATAGCTTATATCCAAGTAGAAACTACTGTAAAAATGAATTATGCCCCAAAAATGTAATTGCGAGTGGGTCATTAGAAATTTGTCATCAGTACCTGTATAAATATTATTGTGAGTGGTGGTTAAGGAATTTATTTAGACCATAAAACTGCCCAAGCAAGATGTAACATAAATACTGTAGCTTCAAAGACAAATGCTATTTAAAAATCAGTAAATTATTGCTGCAATTGAATAATCCCCAAATATGTAAATCTTGATGAAGTACTATAATTTCATCTATTGAAGAATGAACTTAGAAAAGTACAGGGGATGGGATTTCTGAAGGGGAATTCTGAGCATATTTATAGGTTTCAGATGTGGAGGGCACTTAAAATTTTTGATTCTTATACTCCATAAATTAGAGATTTCCTATTCTTTGCTAGAACTCCTTTTATAGAAGGACCAAGAAGTGAAGGTTGTTTGAGTGTTCAGAAAAGTAAGAAGGTGGGAAGTGAGATAGACGTTCTTGAAATAATTGAATAAATTATGAAGAAGAGAGGAGAGAATAAAATTAGCTGCAGGAAATGCATATAGTTTTAGAATTTAAAAAAAAATGACCTGGGTGGTATTAACTGAGCTACGATGAGGGGTGAAAAGTGGAAGGGAACAAAGGAAGAGTGTGGCTTGGGTGACTTACCTGAAGGGGGAAGGAGGGAGGAGGTTGTGACAAAAGAAAAGCTTCGTAGGGAATAGATTTCCACACTCCTTACCACGGGCACAGTTAGATGAAGATGCAGTGACATCTGGGTCCTTGAGCCATGGGTGGCAGCATGCTGTCGGGGTCCTCGCCCCTCAACATCCATTCCTATTGCTTGGGTTTATAAGCCAGAGACTCTAACATCTAGAGCATGACTTGTTCTTTACTTTGAAAATAACAGTTTTAAAGCTGGAGTCTTAACTTTCAAGCTTACCACTTAAAATCAGTTTTAACTGTGACGTAATTTAATAGTTAAATACAGTCAGATTTTAACTCTGTTCCTGAGATAGCCACTAAGCAATGCAAAACCAAACAACAGAACTCCGTAGTTACATGACTAACTTGTGAATTAGGGTTAGTCCTTGGTTCTGAAACTAGTATCATAAGATTAGAAGTAACAGGGAATAAAGTGATTGAGTCAATACTCGGTGACAGACAGTGTGCTAGGGAGAACATGAATGTTGTGTCCTTCGCTTAAAATTCTATGACGAAAATGTTATTTTTCTCTGTTATATAAACTATGAAAACCAAGGTCAGATTCATCATGTAAAACACAGAAAGTACAAGTGAATGGTAGTGCTTGAACCCAAACTCAGGCTCTGTGCCTTTATGCCATGCTGATCCTCAATGGATTAAATTCTTTTCTTAATCACCTACCAGACTTCGCATCCAAAGGAGGAAAAGATTTATCCAACTTAACTTCAGAAGACATGATTGTCAGTCACTTTTTGGACTTGGCAAGTTGAATTGTGAGTGGGTGGCAATGGTTGATTGCTCTGTCATTGTTGCCAAATACCAGAGCTAGATAAAAGTTCCATTCTGAATAACCCAAGTGTCCTGGAGATAAAGGATGACCCTACAATAAATAAGCCTGGGAGTGGGTTCTGTGCCTGATGACCAGTGATGCCAGTGGTTGTTGATGTCAAAGGCTCATTGGCACACCAATAGTTCTGAGCGTTTTTTTTTTTTTTTTCCTGAAAGAAAGTGCTAAAATCCAAATCAAATGGCCCAATGCATTTCATATTTGTATCTGTCTAGTTTTTACTTGAGCACCAACAAAATCTTTTCACATGTACCGATGGAAACCAGTTTTGATTTTCTATTTATCTCTGGGTTTGCATTCTGAAAAAAAAAATTGGGTTCATTCTCTATTATCAAGGGTAGTGATTATAGGAAATCAAATCTGAAAGTTAATAATAGCAATTCATTGCTACAAGTACATATTGAATGGTGCTCATTCTCTCAGCAAAGATGTATTAAGCATCTATTCTATGCAGATCCCCCTGAGGATATAAATATGAATAAGACATGGTCCCTGCCTTTGAGAATTCCAGACTTTAGAAAAGGAGATGAAGAAATTCCCACAAATAGCTCTAATAGTGAGTGGAAATGAAATCAGTATTATAAAAGAAGTACAAATAAAATGTTGATGTGTGTGGCATAAAAAGCAGTGCCTGGGCTGTGAGGTCTAAAATATCAGGGCTAGAACACTGCCTTGGCCATTTATTATGGTACAGGGTACATAATCCTGCTGAATCTCAATTTCCTGTATCTGGAAAAGCTCCAATAACACTTATCTCATTGTCTAAGGGTTAAAGGGCATAATGTATGTAAATTGCTTACACAGAACTAAGCAGAAAATGCTATTATAAAGGATATAAAGGTTATTTCAATCTAAGATCTGAGGAAAAGTTTCATGAAAAGAGTAACACTTAGAGTCTTAGAAGCTGGATGGAAGGAACAACATGGTCTAAAAAGCTGGGATGGAAGGGCATGCGGTGCATTCAGAGAACGATGTATCGCTCAGTTTAGCAGGAGTGGCAGTATGTTGATGGCCAACTGGGAACCGTGGAAGCAAATGGTAAAGAGGGGGCTAGATTGGGAATTGGAATTAATTTGGGTGTTGGACTAAAGGGTTTTATTGTTTTTTTCAAAGATTTATTTTTTTTAGAGGGACAGAGAGAGAGGGGGAAAGAACCTGAGTTGGGGGGAGGGGCAGAGGGAGAGTATCTGAAGCAGACTATGTTTAGTATGGAGCCCAAGATGGGACTCTATCCCAAGACCCAGGAGTCTTTCTAGATAGATGTCTGTCTAGATGACCTGAGCTGAAACCAAGTAAGACACTCAAATGACTGAGCCACCCAGGTGCCCTAGACTAAAGGACTTTAGATCAGGGTGTCAGAGAATCACAACCCACAGGTCAAATCTGGTCTGCCACCTGTTTTAGTATGGCCTATGACCTAAGAAGGGTTTTTACATTTTTCAAGGGTTGGAGAAAATAAATCAAAAGCATAGTATGAGCATTATACCAAAATCAGATTTCAGCATCCGTAAACTTTTATTTGGACGTAGTCAAGTCCATTTGCTACCCCTGGTCTATGGCTGCTTCTGCACTACAGCAGAAGGCAGGGAAGAGTAGTAAAAGAGATCATCTGACCCCCAAAGCGGAGGATATTTATTATCTGGCCCTTTATGGAGAAAGTTTGTGATGACTTCTGGTTGAGCATGACTTCTATAGGTAAAGAGAATTCAATGAAGGTTTTTAAGTATGGAGGTAATGAGCAGAGAGATGTTGGCAAAATTAATTTTCAGCTCAATTTGAGAAAGGAAGGGTAAGAGTCCATGATACTTCTGATGAAGGCGATAAGGGCTGGCTAGGAATGGGGGCAGTGGGGATAAAGAGGATGGCGGAATATTGAAGAATCATCGAAGGCAAATTTTCACCTGATGATTTCCTATTTCTAGGTGTTTCATTTGGTATTTCAGTTCATTTATAAAGACTATACTAAGATTTTTCATTCATGAAGACTTACTGTTCATCTATTCAGAAGTGGGAAGGCATGCTGTTTACCTAGGAATACAGAGGAACCTAATGAGTTTATTAACCCAGCTGAAAGTATTAAATATATGGTAATGACCTCAAACAGAGGGAGATATTGGGAAATGGTCCAAAAGTTGGATTGCCTGGCTTATTTCCTTCTGCATAGCATCTGAAACTAGTCTCTTAAGCAGTCTTGCTGTCCTAGGCTGCCACTATCCATCTTTTCCCCCAAAGGGACAAAAACTCTTTGTGAAAAGAAGGTATTTATTTCTATGGCTCTGGTATAGCCCTAGATGAAGTGGAATATTTTGGGATCTAGGTCTCAACTAAAAAGAGTCCAGCATCTAGCCAGCTCATGTCTGTCCCAGTGTTAAATATTTTAGAGACACCAGACACTGGGGCAGCATTATTTACAGATCATTATCAGTAGCAGCCAGGAGAAATTAGAGAAGCCTTATCAGGCCAAGGTGTTTTGTTTATGACTAGTCATTAAAAAAATTATAACTGCCTAAAGACTTTCTATTCTTTTTGCAATTTTTAAATACAACAGTGTTGCTTTACCATGAATAAATAGCAATAAAAATAAAATGGGCCAAATGGCACATGAATATTTATTGTACAGATATTATATATTTATAACACAGTTGACTCTCATTTCTTTTTTTTTTAATTTATTTATTTTCAGAAAAACATTATTCATTATTTTTTTTTTCACCACACCAGTGCTCCATGCAAGCCATGCCCTCTATAATACCCACCACCTGGTACCCTAACCTCCCACCCCCCCCCGCCACTTCAAACAATCTGAGGGGTTTGACTCTCATTTCTACTGGCATGGCATTCATATGCTTTGGATAGTCTATGACCTTCTGGATTTCAAATGTTATATTCAGTTGTCTTGATATGTTTACTCTTCTTGAGAAGTTCACCAGACATTTTTTATTGGGTAAATATGGTTGTCATGCCTCTCTAGTTGTCAAAATTGAGCTGTTGGGTTTAACAAGAGTAGCTTGGTAATATGGTTTTCTAAGTTGCAGAAATTGATCTGTGGTTCTATAAGATGTTTAATTGGTTCAAGGCTGGCCCTGCAACTTGCCAAACACTTGTTTTTGGGCAAATGCCATGGACCCAGTAGTTGTCTATCCGGTCTCTTCTCCCTTCTTCCCTTGTAAGTTCCCTAATTTTTCCCCATGTGCACCTCGCATATTCGTGATTCAGAAGCAGGTGATCCCATTCCCAGCTCTAGAAATGGTCCTTATTAGTTTAAGCACTCCAGTGCATGAAATCCATTAGCAACAGCTATTGATTCAGGAGTTATCATAAGACCTAAGTTGTCCCTATCAGCTTCAAGAGAAGAATAGATAATCCATCCAGGGACAGGAAGACAGAAACAAGGAAACATGCAGCTCAGGGGGTCATCAGGACCCATCTTATGTGAACATTAGGTGTGACAGATACAGGATGAAGTGTATACTGATGATAAAGATTTGGGGTCCTTCTAGGACATCTGGAGACTACGTGCTACAGCACTCTCAGGTGCAGGCAGTAACACACTGCCCTGTTGGTCAAGTTTGAATAGGGTTTCTCTTACTTGCAGCCAAGGCATTCCAGGGGATGGTTAACTGTCCTCAAAACTATCATCTGTAAACATCCACTTCATGGGGTTTTTGTGAGGGCTGGCTAAGAGAGGTCAGAGTTAGGTGAGTGCTCAATGAATTTAGCAAGCCCTTGTTTTTATTCTCTAGATAATAGATTAGCTTTGGGCACAGATAATAGATACTTGATCATATTTGTTGATTCACAGTTTATATAAAACCTGCTTCATTTGCCAACTGCTCACTGGCTTTGTTTTGATTTTCTCCTGGTTTCTGCATTTGCTTAAATAAATACTTTTGCCAGATTAGAGAACTATGGTGTTAGCATGAGCTTTTAGAAAACACTCCCCTAGCTTCCTGAGCCTTTTTGCCCTTTTCCCCAGTCTTTAAAATAAGGTAGAAAGCGAGGAAAGAGAGACTGATTTCTCGAGGATCTAGTGGATGAGGTAGTTTTATAAGATCATTTTTATAATTTGTTCTTTATAAGTGAGGATATTTTTTATTTTGCATCACTGGTTAGCAGCAGAGTTAAACTAGAATCAAGCTCACACCCCTCTCCCTATTTCTGGTCCATTTTGTTTTCTGCTTGTCTCCCCCTTGATGGGTTCTTAAAATAATTCAATGCTGTGTGAACAGCTCTGACGATAAGCTGTTGTTAGCTTTATTAATTTGCAGAATGTACAGTTTGCTGGCCAGGGTATGTTAATCTGCCATTACAGCTCCCTCCTTGTACATATTGAGCTGCTGTCTTGTTTGCATTAGCATTTCTTTATTAACCCTCATCTGGGGGCTGACTCAGGGTACATAATTGAAATGATATTATTAGGTTTGTTGGTATAGGCCACAGGAACCCAGGTGGCATGGTCTTGGATAATGTGTTTAATTGCTTTGTAAATGGTATATATATCTTCTAGACCTTTAATTAAGTAACTTCCCTTTGTTATAGGCTCACAACAATTGCTCTAGGCCAGTATTTCAAACTGAGGTTACTCTAGGGAACTTGAGAGTTGCTTTGGGGAGTCATAGACTAAAATGAGGGGGAAATCAATGCAGGTTGGTTTTTGGATGTACCTTTGAAATATCTTAATACAGCCCTTCAGAAAGGGTTCAGGGTATTGGAAACCAAATGAAGTTTCTTTGTCATTCTGGGTATAAAATCATCTTTAAAAAAATTTAATTCAATTTAATAAACATATGCTGTGTTATTAGTTTCAGAGATACAATTTATTGATTCATCAGTAGCATACAACACCCAGTGCTCATTACTTCAAGTGCCCTCCTTAATGCCCATCCCCCAATTACCCCATCCCCCCACTCACTTCCCCTCCATCAACCCTCAGTATATTTTCTATAGTTAAGAGTCTCTTATGATTTGCCTCCCTCTCTGTTTTATGTCTTGTTTTATTTTTCCTTTCCCTCCCCAATGGTCATCTGTTTTGTTTCCTAAATTCCACATATGAGTGAAATCATGTGATATTTGTCTTTCTTTGACTGACTTATTTCACTTAGCAGAATACCCTATACTTCCAGCCAATTTGTGGCAAAATGGCAAGATTTCATTCTTTTTGATGGCTGAGGAATATTCCATTATATCTATATCTATATCTGTATCTATCTATCTATCTATCTTCTTTTTTTTACATCTTCTTTTTTTATGTTATATGTTAGTCACCATACACTACATCATTACATTTTGATGTAATGTTCCATGATTCATTGTTTGCATATAACACCCAGTGTTCCATGTAATCCATGCCCTCCTTAATACCCATCACCAGGTTCACCCATCCCCCGACCCCTCTTCTTTCTAAAACCCTCCATTTATTTCCCAGAGTTCATCATCTCTCAGGGTTTGTCTCTTATTCTGATTTCTCCCCCTCCATTTTTCTCTCCTCCTAATGTCTTCCATGCTATTCCTTATGTTCCACAAATATGTGAAACCATATGATAATTGACTTTCTCTGTCTGACTTATTTCACTTAGCATAATCTCCTCCAGTCCTATCCATGTTGATGCAAAAGCTGGGTATTCTTCCTTTCTGATGGCTGAGTATATTCCATTGTGCATATGGATCACATCTTTATCCATTCATCTGTTGAAGGGCATTTTAGCTCTTTCCACATTTTGGCTATTGTAAACATTGCTGAAGTGAACATTAGGGTGCATATAGTACTTCTTTTCACTACATCTATATCTTTGAAGTAAATACCCAGTAGTGCAATTACAGGGTCATAGGGTATCTCTATTTTTAATTTTTTGAGGAACCTCCACACTGTTTTCTAAAGTGGCTGCACCAGTTTGCATTCCCACCCACAGTGTAAAGAGGGTTCCCCTTTCTCCACAATTATACCACATCATCTTTATCCATTCATCCGTTGATGGACATCTGGGCTCTTTTCCATTTACACTATTGTTATCACTGCTGCTATAAACATTGGGGTGCATGTGCCCCTTTGAATCACTATGTTTGTATCCTTTGGGTAAATACCTAGTACTATATATAATTGCTGAGTCACAGGGTAGCACTAATCTTAACTTTTTGAGGATCCACCATACTGTTTTCCAGAGTGGTTGCACTAGTTTGCATTCTCATCAACAGTGTAAGAGGTTCCCCTTTCTTTGCATCATTGCCAACATCTGTTGTTTCCTGAGTTGTTTATTATAGCCATTCTGACTAGTGTGAGGGGCTATCTCATTGAGATTTTGATTTGTATTCCTTGGTGCTGAGTGATGTGGAGGATTTTTCATGTGTCTGTTGGCCATTTTGATGTCTTCAGACACATGTGTCTTCATGTCTTCTGTCCATTTCTTTTTTTTTTAAAGATTATTTATTTATTTATTTATTTGACAGAGAGAGAGAGATCACAAGTAGGCAGAGACGCAGTCAGAGAGAGAGGGGGGAAGCAGGCTCCCTGCTGAGCAGAGAGCCTGATGCGGGGCTCGATCCCAGGACACTGAGATCATGACCTGAGCTGAAGGCAGCGGCCTAATCCACTGAGCCACCCAGGCGCCCCATCTTCTGTCCATTTCTTGACTGGATTTTTTTGGGGGGGGGTTTGAGTTGATAAGTTCTTTCTAGATTTGGGATCTAACCCTTTATCTGATAAAATATTTACAAATATTTACAAATATCTTCTCCCATTCCATGGGTTGCCTTTTAGTTTTGTTGACTGTTTCCTTCACTGTGCAAAAGCTTTTTATCTTGACGAAGTCCCAACGGTTCATTTTTGCTTTTGTTTCTCGTGTCTTTGGAGATGTATTTAGCAAGAGGTTGCTGCAGCCAGGGTTGAAGAAGTTGCTGCCTGTGATCTCCTCTAGGAGTTTGATGGATTCCTGTCTCACATTTAGGTCTTTCATCCATTTTGAGATTATCATTGTGTATGGCATAAGAAAGTGGTCCAGTTTCATTTTTCTGCAGGTGATCTTCTAATTTTCACAACACCATTTATTGAAGAGACCGTCTTTTTCCCATTGGATATACTTACCTGCTTTGTCAAAGATTAGTTGACCATAGAGTTGAGGGTTCATTTCTGGGTTCTCTATTCTGTTCCATTGATCTGTGTGTCTATTTTTGTGCCAATATCATACTGCTTTGATGATTAAAGCTGAAGGCATTACAATTCTGGACTTCAAGCTGTATTACAAAGCTGTAAAATCATCTTAAACGGTATTTGAGAATCTGGCTGAAGGTGAAATGGAGAGATCTAGATGGACATCAGGGTCAGAGACATCTGGGGCACCTGGGTGGCTCAGCAGGTTAAAGCCTCTGCCTTCGGCTCAGGTCATGATCCCAGGGTCCTGGGATTGAGCCCCGCATCGGGCTCTCTGCTCAGCGGGGGGCCTGCTTCCTCCTCTCTCTCTCTCTGCCTGCCTCTCTGCATATTTGTGATCTGCCTGTCAAATAAATAAATAAAAATCTTTAAAAAAAAAAAAGGGTCAGAGACATCTGGCGTAGAGTACTGACCACAGAGATAGCACTAACCTGTACTCAGAATTAACCATGCAATAGGCATAGCACTAAACATTTTAAAAACATGATTTTATATAATTCTTAAAACTGTTTTATAAGTAAGCATTATCATCTATATTTAAGTTTCAGAGAGGTAAACCAATGTGTTCAAGGCTATTTAGCTTGTAAATAAAGGAGCAAAGCATAGCTCTGCTTGATTTCAAGGCTTGCATGGCAACTTTTATAAGATCCAATTCATTCTAAATATGTGGGATAGAGTTTGTTAGTCTCTACTCTCTGTAGTGAGAAATGAATGGGAGCAAGATCTAGGAAATTATGAAATGGAATAGAGACATAGGGCACTATAAGGCATCTAACTCAAATTGAAAAACAATTTCTGTATCTAGCAGGATCTGGAGATTAAGTATACTCTTATTTTCTTTTGTCTGAGGTCAGCAGGGCCAAGTCATTCAGATATCTTGGTTATTTTTTAAATTTAATTTAATTTTTTCAGTGTTCCAAGATTTACTGTTTATGTACCACACCCAGTGCTCCATGCAATATGTGCCCTCTTTAATACCCACCATCAGGCTCACCCATCCCCCCACCCCACCCCCTTCCAAGACCTTCAATTTTTTTCTCAGACTCCTCAGTCTATCATGGTTCATCTCCCCCTCCAATTTACCTCAATTCACTTTTCCTTTCCTTCTCCTAATGTCCTCCAAGTTATTCCTTATGCTCATTAATATCCACCACCAGACCCTCCCAACTCCCACCAAAACCCTCTATTTCTCAGAGTCCACAGTCTCTCATGGTTCACCTCTCCCTCCGATTTTCCCCAATTCACTTTTCCTTTCCTTCACTCAATGTCCTCTGTGTTTTCCTTATGCTCTGCAAGTAAGTGAAACCATATGATAATTGGCTTTCTCTGCTGACTTATTTCACTCAGCATAATCTCCTCCAGTCCCATCCACATTGATGCAAAAGTTGGGTATTCATCCTTTCTGTTGGATGCATAATATTCCATTGTACATATGAACCCATCTTCTTTATCCATTCGTCTGTTGAAGGACATTTTGGCTCTTTCCACAGTTTGGTGATTGTGGCCATTGCTGCTATGAACACTGGGGTACAGGTGGCCCTTCTTTTCACTGTATCTTTGGGGTAAATATCCAGTAGTGAAATTGCAGGGTCATAGGGTAGTTCTATTTTTAGTTTCTTAAGGAATCTCCACACCGTTTTCTAAAGTGGCTGCACCATCTTGCACTTCCATCAACAGTGTAAGAAGGTTCTCCTTTTTTCACATCCTTTCCAACACTCGTTGTTTACTATCTTGTTAATTTTGGCCATTCTAACTTGTGTAAGGTTGTATCTCAGTGTGGATTTTACTTGAATCTCCCTGATGGCTAATGATGATGAACATTTTTTCATGTGTCTGTTAGTCATTTTTATGTCTTCTTTGGAGAAGTGTCTGTTCGTGTCTTCTGCCCATTTTTTGACACGATTATCTGTTTTTTTGGAGTGTTGAGTTTGAGGAGTTTTTTCTAGATCTTGGGTATCAGCCCTTTGTCTGTGGCGTCATTTGTGAATATCATCTCCCATTCTGTGGGTTGCTAGTTAATAGGATCCAACAGTACATTAAAAAGATTAACCACCAGGGCACCTGGGTGAGTCAGTCATTAAGTGTCTGCCTTTGGCTCAGGTCATGGTTCCAGGGTCCTAGGATCCAGCCCTACATTGGGCTCCCTTTTCAGTTGGAAGCCTGCTTCTCTCTCTCCCCACTCCCCTGCTTGTGTTCCCTCTCTTGTTGTGTCTCTATCAAATACATAAGTAAAAATATTAAAAAAAGATTATGCACCATGACCAGGTGGGATTTATCCCTGGGATGCAGGTGTGGTTCAACATTTGCAAATCACTCAATATGATAGATAGAACAAATCAATAAGAGAAGAAAGAAGAACCACATGGTCCTCTCAATTGATGCAGAAAAAGCATATGACAAAATGCAGCATCTGTTCCTGATTAAAACTCTTCAAAGTATAGGGATAGAGGAACAGTCCTCAATTTCATAAAATCTCTGTATGAAAATCCCAGAGTGAGTATCATTCTCAATGGGGAAAAGCTGACAGCCTTCCTTTGAGATCACGAACACAACAAGGATGCCCACTCTTGCCACTGTTGTTCAACATTGTACTAGATGTCCTAGCAAGAGCAATCAGAAAAACAAAAGAAATAAAAGGTATTCAAATTGGCAAAGAAGACGTCAAATGACAGTTGAAGATGACATGTTGCAGATGACGTGATACTTTATATGGAAAACCCAAAAGACTCCACACCCAAACTATTAGAACTCATACAGCAATTCAATAATGTGGCAGGATACAAAATCAGTGTACAGAAATCAGTTGCTTTCTTATACACTAACGTTGAAAGTATAGAAAAGGAAATTAGAGAATCGATTCCATTTACTATAGCACTAAGAGCCATAAGATACCTGGGAATAAACTTAACCAAAGAGGTAAACGATCTGTACTCCAGGAACTACAGAACACTCATGAAAGAAATTGAAGAAGACGCAAAAAGATGGAAAAGCATTCCATGCTTATGGATCATAAGAATAAACATTGTTAAAATGTCTATACTTTCCAGATCAATCTATACTTTCAATGCCATCCCGATCAAAATTCCACCAGCATTTTTCAAGGTGCTGGAACAAACAATTCTAAAATTTGTATGGAACCAGAAAAGACCTCAAATTGCTAAGGAAATGTTGAAAAAGGAAAAAAAAATTGGGGCATCATATTGCCTAATATCAAGCTTTACCCCAAAACTATGATCACCCAGACAACATGGTACTGGCACAAAAATAGACACATAGACCAATGAAAAAGAGTAGGGAGTCCAGATATAGACCTGAAACTCTATGGTCAACTAATCTTTGACAAAGCAGGAAAAAAATATCCAATGGAAAAAAGACAGTCTCTTCAATAAATTGTGCTGGGAAAATTAGACAGCTATGTATAGAAGAATGAAATTTGACCATTCTCTTACACCATACACAAAGATAAACTTGAAGTGGATAAAAGACCTCAACGTGAGGCAGGAGTCTATCAAAATCCTAGAGTAGAACATAGGCAGTAACATCTTCAACATCAGCCACAGCAACTTCTTTCAAGGCATATCTCCAAAGGCAAAGGAAAAAAAAGCTAAAATGAACTTTTGGGACCTTATCATGATAAAAAGCTTCTGAATAGCAAAGGAAACTATCAACAAAACAAAGAGATTGCTTGGTTATTAAGGGCCACTTCCATGTTGAACGTTTTCATGGGTATTAAAGTGCAGTTAAAAAATGGACCCATGTTATTGCCCCTGCATAAGCCCCCTCTTTATGCCTCTTTTCCAGATCCTCTGGACCCTGATCTTCCAGTCTTTCTCCTTCAACCATTCACCAACCAGCCATGCCATCTGCCTAATCTTGTGTACATTTAGTTCCTTAACTTGGCCGGCTCTCTTCTATCATGAAGTGGATAACCAGGCACTAGCCAAAGCTCTGCCAACCAGGAAAGTAAACTTCCCTTTTTTTCAGGGTGACCCTCATTTTGTCTTCAGTTCAACAGCTGTCTGTGTTCAGCCTCAAATCTTATACCAGGCCTACCCATCACTGAACTATGCTTAGCCCTTTTCCTCCATTGTCAGTTGTCATAATGTGTGATATAGTGCAGCAGTGGTGGGTGATATGAGGTAATAGGTCACTTACTTAGAAAACCTACTTATAGGGGCGCCTGGGTGGCTCAGTGGGTTGGGGCCTCTGCCTTCGGCTTGGGTCATGGTCCCGGGTCCTGGGATCGAGCCCCGCATTGGGCTCTCTGCTCAGCCGGAGGCCTGCTTCCTCCTCTCTCTCTGCCTGCCTCTCTGCCTATTTGTGGTCTCTGTCTGTCAGATAAACGAGTGAAATCTTTAAAAAAAAAAAAAAGAAAAGAAAACCTACTTATACCTTATGAACATTCAACTTTTGCATGTCTTTCTTAAACTGAGACCTCTCTGAGAGTAGGGACAGTAACTCTGAAAACCTCACCCTCAGAAGAGATCCTGGCACAAAGTAGGTCATTAATAAATGCTTATTGAAATGAGGTTCATGATTTGAGGAAACAAAGACAGGAAAGGAAGCCAAGTACACACACTCAGTTCAGGGCCCCTTCTACACTGTCTTCCAGAGTAATCCTCAATATTCCTAGTGAAAGAGGTAGGCAAGGAGCAAAAGAAGTATGAATGTGGTGGGGATAGGACATTTTTGTATGATGCCTAAGGGACCACCTGAGTTGATCTAGTGACCTAGTTTTAATTCTGAAAACAACCCACAACTTCTGCCTTTTTAAAACGATCTGACTTTGGAACCTAATTTCTGAGAGGTTTCAAAGGCAAAAAGAGCCCAACTTCATTTCTTTCTTCCCTCCCCTTTTATTTCTCACCTCATGGATTATATCTGGGAACATAAGGGCTGAACAAATTGTTACATAATTTAATTAATTAAGTGAAATGGTCTTAATTTCTTCTTTTCAAAAGATTTTATTTATTTATTTATTTATTTGAGAGAGAGAGAGACAGGGAGGGCATGAGAAGGGGGAGAGGCACAGGGAGAAACAGATTGCCTGCTGAGCAGAGTCCTGTGTGGGGCTCCATCCCAGGACCCTGCAATCATGACCTGCGCTGAAGGTAGACACTTAACAGACTGAGCTACTCAGCACCCCAAGAGTGTTAGAAAGTGTTTTGAGGAAGAAGCTATATTTTTAAAACAGATTTAGATTGCTGTTTGTATAACTGTGACTACAGTGTGGAGAATAGACTAGAGGGAATCTAGGGAGACTATAGGCGACAAGTTAGGAGACTGTTTGCAAAGAGGCAGGGTAGTGTGGACTAAATTGGTGGCATAAGGAGGAGTGAAGAGATTCAAGAGAAGTAGACTCAATCTGATGATTACTTAGAGATAAGGCACAGGGAGAAGGAGGCATCAGTTTTGATTTCCAGTTTTCTGGGTTCAGTGACTGGTGCCAGTTACCGAGCTCAGGATACTGCAGAAAGGTGCAGATAGAAGGACTAGAACAAGAGATGGTATGTCTTGCTCTGTTAAAAAGACTTTTCTTAATGAGAACTTTTTGAAAATTTTTTTATTTATTGGAGAGAGAGAGAGAGAGCACAAGTAGAGAGAGGGGCAGAGGGAGAGGAAGAGAGAAGGAAGCTCAAGGAGACTCCATACTGAGCTTGGAGTCTGACATAGGCCTCAGTCTCTGGACCCTGAGATCATGACCTGAGCCAAAATCAAGAGTTGGACACTTAACTGCCTGAGCCCCCCAGGCACCCATCTTAATGAGAATTTTTATACATTCACTTCTATTTTTTCATTTTCTATTATTATGCAATAAAAATTCTGGAGTATTAAAAATGAAGAAAATCTTTTAAGATATCACATTTCATGGAAAACTATAACATGTTGATGTAACAGCAGTTAGAAACTATTATCGGACACATGAAAAAATGTTCACCATCACTAGCCATCACGGAGATTCAAATTAAAACCACATCGAGACACCACCTTACATCAGTTAGAATGGCCAAAATTAGCAAGACAGGAAACAACATGTGTTGAAGGGGATGTGGAGAAAGGAGAACCCTCTTACACTGTTGGTGAGAATGCAACTTGGTGCAGCCTCTTTGGAGAGCAGTGTGGAGATTCCTCAAGAAATTAAAAATAAAGCTTCCCTATGACCCTGCAATTGCACTACTGGGTATTTACCCCAAAGATACAGATGTCGTGAAAAGAAGGGCCATCTGTACCCCAATGTTTATAGCAGCAATGGCCACGGGCGCCAAACTGTGGAAAGAACCAAGATGCCCTTCAACGGACGAATGGATAAGGAAGATGTGGTCCATATACACTATTATGTATGTAATACATATACATAATGTATTATGATGGAGTATTATGCCTCCATCAGAAAAGATGAATACCCAACTTTTATAGCAACATGGACGGGACTGGAAGAGATTATGCTAAGTGAAATAAGTCAAGCAGAGAGAGTCAATTATCATATGGTTTCACTTATTTGTGGAGCATAACAAAAATCATGGAGGACATGGGGAGATGGAGAGGAGAAGGGAGTTGAGGGAAATTGGAAGGGGAGGTGAACCATGAGAGACTATGGACTCTGAAAAACAATCTGAGGGTTTTGAAGGGGTGGGGGTAGGTTGGGGGAACCAGGTGGTGGGTTTTAGAGAGGGCACTGATTGCATGGAGCACTGGGTGTGGTGCAAAAACAATGAATACTGTTACACTGAAAAGAAATTTAAAAAAAAAGAAGAAAGGATTATCTATAAAGTCACAGAACTTTCTGAGAAAAATGAGAAAAAATTTCTCTGCATCCTTGCCAACACTTGGTGTTTGTTGACTTGTTAATTTTAGCCATTCTGGCCAGTGTGAGGTGGTACCTCATTGTGTTTTTGTTTGTTTGTTTGTTTTGTTTTTTAAAGATTTTATTTATTTATTTGACAGATCACAACTAGGCAGAGAGGCAGGCAGAGATAGAGATGGGGGAGCAGGCTCCCTGCTGAGCAGGGAACCAAATGCAGGACTTGATCCCAGGACCCTGGGATCATGACCTGAGCCAAAGGCAGAGGCTTTAACCCACTGCGCCACCCAGGTGCCCCTCTCATTGTGTTTTTGATTTCTATTTCTTTGATGCCAAGTGATGGTCTGTTGGTCATTTGTATGTCTTCTTTGGAGAAATATCTGTTCATATCTTCTGCCCATTTCTTGACTGGATTATTTGTTTTTTGGGTATTGAGCTTGATAAGTTCTTGATAGATCTTGGATTCTAGCCCTTTATCTGATAAAATATTTGCAAATATTTTCTCCCATTCTGTCAGTTGTCTTTTGGTTTTGTTGAGTGTTTCTTTTGCTGTCCTAAGCTTTTTATCTTGATGAAGTACCAATAGTTCATTTTTGCTTTTGTTTCCCTTGCCTTTGGAGACAAGTCTATTACAAAGCTGTAATCATCAAAACAGTATGGTACTGGCTCAAAAACAGACACCTAGATCAATGGAATAGAATAAAGAATCCAGAAATGGACCCTAAAATCTATGGTCCACTAATCTATGACAAAGCAAGAAAGAATACCAATGGAAAAAAAGACAGTCTTCAACAAACGGTGTTGGGAAAATTGGACAGCACATGCAGAAGAATGAGACTAGACTATTTTCTTACACCATACACAAAAATAAACTCCAAATACGTGAAAGAGCTAAATGTAAAACAAGAATCTGTCAGAATCCTAGAGGAAAACACAGGGAACAACCTCTTCAACCCTGGATGCAACAACTTCATGCTATACTCATCTCAGATCCAGATTCTTATATCAACTGCCTACTCGACATTCTCCCACTGAATGTTACTCAGTATCTTGACCTCAAATACATCTATGCATGAACAAATTTTCCCTCCTCATCTTCTCTTTTACATTTTCTATTCTGGTGAACATCTTTACCCTCTACCCAGTCACTCAAATTGATCTTGGAGGAGTACTCAACTCTCCCCACTCTATTTCACCACCAGATTCTATGGATTAAATATCCCAAATATATTTCATCCCATAGGCTTCCTTTCCATTTTCATTATGATCATTTTGACTCAGGTCTTCATCATTTATTACCCTGATGACTTTAAGAGTTCCTACTTTCCCAGTGGAGGTCATTCCATTTTTCTCTCCAATCCATTTTCTGTACCACCACCATAATGATCTTTCTAAGATGTGCACTTGGGTCGGTATTACTCCCCATCTTCCCATGGCCTACTGGATAAAACCCTAAGTCTTTATTGAGGGATACATCCTCTTCCATGATTCATTGTTTCATTCTTACCACCTTTCTCTCCAAGGTGGAGCCTTAGACAACTGCTGAAGCTGTCCTGATCAAGCTCTACTCTTTCTCATGTCTCAATGACTTCACATGTTTCTCCATATCAGAATTCACCTCTGTATTAATTTCCTAAGGCTGCTGTAATAAGTTATTGCTGTAATAAGTTAACACAAATGAGGTTGCTTAAAACAACAGTAATTTAATCTTTCATAGTTGTGGCCAAAGTTAAGTGTTGGCAGGGCGATAGCTCGTGTGAAAGCTCTGGAGGAGAATACTTCCTGCTTTTTCTAGCTTTTAAATGGCTCCAGGAATTCCTTGGCGTATACATGCCTAAATCCAGTCTCTTACTCTGTCTTCATGTGATCTTCTCTTTTGTGTCTGTGTCTTCTCTTCTGTGTCTTATGGGATACTTATCATTGGATTTAGGTCCCACTTAGGTAATCCAGGATGATCTTATCTCAAGATTATTAACCTAATTAACCTGAAAGTATCCTTTTTTAAAATCAGGTCACATTCACCAGTTCCAGGATTTAAGATGTAGACAGATCTTCTTGGGGGTTGTCATTTAACCCACTACAATTTCCCTGGAGAATTCCCAACTATATTTCAACACCCATTCAAGAGTTAGGAAAGAACCATAGTATATGCTCAGTTAGTATCGAATTAGATGACAACAGAGAGGATTGTGGACTATTAACATTTAGAAGTTATGCACTTAGGCAAGAGAAAGCAATGAATGAGTTAAATGGATGACGTTTTGAATATTCATTCCTCTTTGGGTATATTGCTTAGATGCCTTCCTTTTTGCCTTAGGGAAGAGAAATTCTTGCTTTCACCTCTCATTGAATAAATGTTCTACAAGCTCTGGACAATTCTGCTTTAGTCATTTGAGCCCTTGAAACTAATTAGTAGGGGCATCATTGGCTTTTCTTTGGAAAGGTCATCTGGGAAGAAATTATAGGATGAGTAGGAGCCCAAGAAGAAAGCTAAGCACTCACTACAGAAGTCCAGAAGTGAGGTAATGAAGAACGGAGTCAGGGAGGAGGCAGAGAGCCAGTACTTTCCACTGCTATGTGACATTAATACCACAAGGCAGTGCAGATAATTTTGATTATGTTGAAACTATCAAATATTACAAGTTAGTGACTTTGTAAAGTGCCCCTTGTTTTTGACTGTCCTGATGTTTCCTCATGAGTGTATTCAGGTTAGGCATCACCAGAGAAAGACAGCTGGGGCAGGTTCAGTCTCAGGTTCCTAAATGCCAGCTGTAGCCTTAATCAATTTAGTCATTTATAAGCTTCTCATTGTTCATCTGTACATAGTGATAGTCTTTTCTTTTTTCATAGGGTTGTTGATAAATCTTTAAATTACACAGTATTTGTAAAGTCCTTAGCACAGTGCCTGAGCATATAGTTGGTACTTAATGAATATCAGCCCAGGAAACAATTTCTGTCTAACAGGTTCTGAAACAGAAAAGTCAGTAAGATAAGCTACTCTGACATTTTTCTTTCTACTATAAATATTTATTGAGTTCTTACTATGTGCCAGGTGCAGCACTAGGTGTCAGAGCCTCAGAAGACAAGAAACCAAAGTCCCTTGTCTCATGGGAAGAACTAACACTTTAGTGCAGGAACTACAGCTAATAATAATAATAATATGATAATAATAAATGATATATTTCATCATGTAATGACAAGTGCTAGGATTCAAAATTAAGTAGCCTAGAGGTATAGACTGAAGGAGGAGATTTATTTGTTCGTTTCTTTATTTATTTGATGCTTAGAAGAATTTTAAGTATAATGGAGAATGACATTAATTTTAAAAATGTGAAATTTCAGAAGCACAGAACCACAACATCATAATATTATGAAACCAAGGGGGGGAAAATGTTGCATTGTGATAAGAAAAATGCTTCCTAAATAATGAATACTGTTTTTCTGAAAATAAATAAATTGGGAAAAAAAAAAAAAGAGAAATGCTTCCTCAAAGGATCTGGTTAAACCCTTGAAATATTTGCAATTTTAAAATTTCTATAATGACCATGCATGTATTTTCATATTTAATTTCCATTAAAATGTCTCCATATGCCATTTAGTGATAGAGTCAGTTTTTAATTCACAACATAAAATATCTGAACAGTATAAAAGATAAGCAGTGTCAAGTGAGTGTCTTATGTTTGACACAAGTCTTCTTTCCACAGACAATGGCAGTTCTGGTGTGTCCTCTCAGACATAGTGTACATATGCATTATCAGTATTTTTATTTTGAAACCATCTCAAACTTAGAGCAAAGGCACAAGTACAGAGCACAGATTTTTGTTTTTTTGTTTCCTAAACCACTTGAGAGTTGCCAATCTGATGCCCTGTGATCCTGAATTTCTTAATGTGCCTTTCCTACACATAGGGTGTTCTCCCACATAACCAAGTCACAACCCTCAAAAATCAGTTACCAGTGATACCTTATTGCCATATAATCCTCAGACCCCACTGAAATTTCTCCAGTTGTCCCAATAATAACCAAAGGATCCACTCCAGAATTGTGTGTTGTATTTAGCTGTCAGTCTGTGTGGTTTACTTCAGTCTAGAACAGTTCTTCAGGGTCCCCTTGATTTTGATTTTGTTGAAACTATCAAACATTACAGATTAGTGACTTTGTAAAGTGCCCCTCATTTTTGACAGGCCCGATGATTCCTCATGATTGGATTCAGGTTAGGCATCTTTGGCGGGACTATTGTAGAAGTGATATGTTTTTCTCAATGCATCTTGTCAGAGGCACATGATATTGATTTGTCCTATGACTGGTGATGTTAACAGCTATCATTACATTAAAGCAGTATTTGCCAAGCTCCTCGCTGTAAAGTTCTCCATTCTTTGTTGTTAGTAATTATTTTTTGAAGGGGTTGTTTGAACTAAGTATGTATCCCATTGCTCATCAAACATTTATTCATTTATGTATTTATTTATTTATGTTATAAATTTATTTATATATGTACATATGGACTCATAGTTTACTGTTTTATTTAGTGGGCTAAATCTGTTACTAGAATTATGTATTTTGACATTCCAATCGCGTTCAGTTTTGCACATGGAAGTGCCTGCAAGCTAACTTCCTTTGGACACATCTCCATCATTCTCTGAGTACGTCCATACTTTCTGGTACAAGGTATTTCAGGCTCATCTTGCACTTTATCTATCCTCCTTTCCCCCATACCCCAGCAGCAACTTACCCAAGGATCCCAAGTTTACATTCAGAGAGAGTAGTGTTTAACAAATAAGCTCTACATGTGCTTATTGTTGGTGAGGTCTCACTGTTTCTGGACCCATTCAATAGACAGGTATCTTCAAATGCTCACCCCTGTGGACAGAGATAGATTCAATTTCTGCTAAAACTGACAGCAAAGAAGTGTTTCCTCCAAGGACACTAAGGATACTATTATCAAGAGAAAAGAAATGTGTGTTGAACAGCATCAACAGCAAATGTATGCAAATGCTAGGGAACTGGGATTGAAAACTGGGTCAGTTCGATACAAGGAACAGTGACCTTTCCATCACTCTGGGCTGTCCATAGTAACTGGATCCCTTAAGACCAGCTATCTACTGAAGACTGGTACAGTCATGTAGATATACCTGGTGATCATTTTTCCTTTGGTAGAATAGTAAACACACCAAATCACCTCCTCGACGAGGTTATGAAGCTGCACTCAGAAAACTCAGGTCAGCACTTTTGTAGGGCGACATGAGAGACATCAGGTTATAAACGAGGTAGAGGAATAAGTTGTGCACATTTCTTTCTCGACAGCTAATAATTAACCAGGCAGCAGCCAAAATCAGATGTCGGTATGTCACTCTTTGTCCTTCAGCATTCTCACAGACTTAAAAGTACGTGCAGGATCAGAAGAAACACATATGCAAATTTCTTATACTATACTGGAGTTTTAATTTATTCATTTATTCACTCACTTATTCAACAAGTATGTATGGAGCACTTATTATGAGCCAGAAATAGATAATTCACATTTATATAAATAAATTAATATTAATAACATTATATAAAATCATGTATATTCTAGTTACTTGAGTATATACTTATTTTTAACTATAGAATATTTAATACTTTATAATACTGATATAATATATACATATGTCTTTACTTACTTTCTTAAAAATAATTGTTGAATGTTAAGCTACATTAATAGCGCACATATGAGTAGTATAAGCAGTAGGTACACACACATTATTATTATATGTATTTTTATTACTATTCCCATCTTACAGACAAGGACATTGAGATTCAGAGACTACAAGTGACTTTTCTAAAGTCAAGCTATTACTGGTGACTAAATTTAACCTGTTTTACTTTATTTTATTTATTTATTTTTACTTTAAAATTTTTTTTTAAATTTAATTTTATTTTTTTAGTGTTCTAAGATTCATTGTTTATGCACCACACTCCGTGCTCCATGCAATAGGTGCCCTCGTTAATACCCACCACCAGGCCCTCCCAACCCCCCACCACCCAAAAAAAACCCCTCAGTTTGTTTCTCAGAGTTTACAGTCTCTCATCGTACATTTCCCCCTCCAATTTTCCCCAACTCACTTCTCTTTTCCTTCACCCAATGTCCTTTGTGTTTTTCCTTATGCTCCCTCCACAAGTAAGTAAAACCATATGACAGTTGACTCTCTCTGCTTGACTTATTTCACTTAACATAATCTCCAGTCCCATCCATGTACAAAAGTTGGGTATTTATTCTTTCTGATGGAGGCATAATACTCTATTGTATATATGTACCATATCTTCTTTATCCATTCATCTGTTAAAGGGCATCTTGTCTCTTTCCACAGTTTGGCAAATGTGGCCATTGCTGCTATGAACAATGGGGTACAGATGGCCTTCTGCTTACTATGTCTGTATCTTTGGGGTATATACCAAATAATGGAATTGCAAGGTCATAGGGCAGCTCTATTTTTAATTTCTTAAGGAATCTCCACACTGTTTTCCAAACTGGCTGCACCAACTTGCATTCCCACCAATGGTGTAAGAGGGTTCCCTTTTCTCCACAACCTCTCCAACACTTGTTGTGTACTGTCTTGTTAATTTTGGCCATTCTAACTGGCGTAAGGTGGTATCTCAATGTGGTTTTAATTTGAATCTCCCCAATGGCGAGTGATGATGAATTTTTTTTTTTCATGTGTCTGTTAGCCATTTGTATGTCTTCTTGGGAGAAGTGTCTATTCATGTCTTCTGCCCATTTTTTGATGTGATTATCTGTTTTTTGAGTGTTGAGTTTGAGGAGTTCTTTCTAGATCTTGGATATTAGCCCTTTGTCTGTAGTGTCATTTGCGAATATCTTCTCCCATTGCATGGGTTGCTTCTTGGTTTTGTTGACTGCTTCCTTTGCTGTGCAGAAGCTTTTGATCTTGATGAAGTCCCAAAAGTTCATTTTCACTTTTGTTTCATTTGCCTTTGGAGACATGTCTTGAGAGAAGTTGCTGTGGCCCATGTCAAAGAGGTAACTGCTGATGTTCTCCTCTAGGATCTTGATAGTTTCCTGCCTCATGTTGAGGTCTTTTATCCACTTCAAGTTTATCTTTGTGTATGGTGTAAGAGAATGGTCAAATTTCATTCTATACATAGCTGTCCAATTTTCCCAGCACCATTTATTGAAGAGACTGTCTTTTTTCCTCTGTATATTTTTTCCTGCTTTGTTGAAGATTAGTTGACCATAGACTTGCAGGTCCGTATCTCTGTTCCACTTGTTTATGTGTCTGTTTCTGTGCCAGTACCATGCTGTCTTGGTAATCATAGCTTTGTAGTAAAGCTTGAAATCAGGCAACATGATGCTTCCAACATCCAAAACATCCAACATGATGTTTTTCTTTTTCAATGTTTCCTTAGCAATTTGGGGTCTCTTCTGGTTCCATACAAATTTTAGGATTGTTTGTTCCCGCACCTTAAAAAATGCTGGTGGAATTTTGATCGGGATGGCATTGAAAGTATAGATTGGTCTGGACAATGTAGACATTTTAACAATGTTTATTTTTCCAATCCATGAGCATGGAATGTTTTTCCTTCTTTTTGTGTCTTCTTCAATTTCTTTCATGAGTGTTCTGTAGTTCCTGGGGTACAGAGCCTTTACCTCTTTGGTTAGGTTTATTCCCAGGTATCTTATGGCTCTTGGTGCTATAGTAAATGGAATTGATTCTCTAATTTCCCTTTCTATATTTTCAATGTTAATATATAAGAAAAAAACTGATTTCTGTACATTGATTTTGTATCCTGCTACATTACTGAATTGCTGTATGAGTTGTAGTAGTTTGGGAGTAGAGTCTTTTGGGTTTTACAAACAGAGTATCATGTCATCTGTGAAGATGCCAATTTGAAAACATTTTATCTCTTTTTGTTATCTTATTGCTGTTGCTAGGACTTCTAGTACTACGTTGAACAACAATGGTGAGAGTGGACATCCTTGTCGTGTTCCTGGTCTCAAAGGTATGGCTGTCAGCTTTTTCTCATTGAGGATGATATTTGTTGTGGGTTTTTCATAGATAGATTTTATGAAGTTGAGGAATATTCCCTCTATCCCTATACTTTGAAGTGCTTTAATCAGGAATGGATGCTGCATTTTGTCAAATGTTTTTTCTGCATCAATGGAGAGGACCATGTGTTTCTTCTCTCTTCTCTTATTGATTTGTTCTATCACATTGTTTGATTTGTGAATCAAGTCAATGAGAACCACCCTTACATCCCAGGGAGAAATCCCACCTGATTATGGTGGATAATCTAACCTGCTTTATTTTAAGAGATTTATTTTATTTTATTTTTTAAAAATTTTATTTATTTATTTGACAGAGAGAGATCAAAAGTAGGCCAAGAGGCAGGCAGAGAGAGAGGAAGGGAAACAGGCTCCCTGTTTCACAGAGAGCCCTATGCGGGGCTGCATCCCAGGACCCCGGGATCATGACCCGAGCCGAAGGCAGAGGCTTAACCCACTGAACCACCCAGGTGCCCCTATTTTAAGGAATTTATTTATTTATTTATTTTTAAAGATTTTATTTATTTATTTGACAGAGAGAGATCACAAGTAGACAGAGAGGCAGGCAGAGAGAGAGGGAAGCAGGCTCCCTGCTGAGCAGAGAGCCCAATGCGGGACTCGATCCCAGGACCCCGAGATCATGACCCGAGCCGAAGGCAGCGGCTTAACCCACTGAGCCACCCAGGCGCCCCTAAGGAATTTATTAATCAATTTTTTATCTAAGGCCTATACGGTTTCATGTCAAGGTAAATCCTAAGACTGCCTGATTCAAGATTGTGTGCCTATTAACTGAGAAGAGACCTCAAGTCTCCAGTTTGTCCTGTATAATTCTCATTCTCTCTCCTTTTCTCTTTTCTTTCTTTTGCTCCCTTCCCCTATTCTAACAGCTTAGTTGATATTCAGAGTCCCCAGAAATTTGAAGGCAGATTTCATTTCTATTAATAAAGGAGTGTGGAGATTGAAATGATTTAAGGGATAACTGGTATCTTGCACAGAAGTTGTAAGAAGACAGAGTCATCTAGGAAGTCTATAATAAAAGGGAAAAGTCTGTTTTGATTTTAAGTTCACTATTTTTAAAGAATAGTAATTGTCAAAATATCCTTTTCCTGTCATTAACTATTCTTTTACAATGAAATAATTCAGTTGTCAGCCTATTATCAGGTTTGAATTAAGTTCTGAGAAAAAATGTGGTTGCAGGAATGACCATACTAAAGTTCAGGGGTTGGCAAAATTTTTCTGTAAAGGACAAAGTACAAAATATTTTAGTCCTTGTAGGCCATATTGTTTCTCTCTCAACCATTCAGCTATGCCACTGTAGTAGCTCAAAAGCAACCATAGAAAACATGAGAAAATATATTATTTCTATAGCAAAAATCAAAGAAGGGTGATGTGGCAGGAACAGGTTTGGAAGAAGTGGGTCTTTGATGGTTAATGCATCTGGAACAGTAGGAAAGGGACAGATTATAGGGGCTTTTAAAGGTCCTGGTAAGAAATTTTGACATTTTCCCCAAAGCAATGAAAAACTATCCAAGGGTTTTAAGCATGTATGTTATGTATGACATCATTGGGTTTGCATTTTAAAATAGTAATCTTGGTTTCACGATGGAAAGCAGATTGGAACAGAGTAAGAGTAGAACCTGTAGGTCTTTAAAAGATCAGAGACTAGCTTGGCCCAAGATAGTAGCAGTGAAGATGAGGAATAATAAGTAGATCAAGACCAATGAAGAAGTTAAATTCATTGAAAGTGGTGGTGGGTTAATTATGGAGGATGAAGAAGGCCTCAGGATTGTAGGTGCAGGTTTCTGGCTTGTACAACTAGATTGTCATTCACTGGGATAAGAAGTATTGAGGGAGATTGACTGGGTGATTTAAGCTGGGAGTAATTCTTGAGTTCATGTTTGGAATATGCTGGTCTTGGAGAGTGGAATGTCTTGGTCTTAACATGGTGGAGACACTAAGTGAATATCTTCATTAGTCAGGTCGATACAGGTCTAGGATTCAGTGGTGTGTTCTGTGCTCAAAAAAGAGAAATTTGGCAGTTATTGGAATATAGTTGGTTATGGAACCAACATATTGAAAGATGGAATTTCTTAAAGACATAATATTGAATGAGAATATTTGTGATCCTCCAAAGGGGTTATAAGTACCCCAGAAGAATAGCCTCTGTGTTCGGGAATTCTCAAGAAGGGTAGGGAGGTTTTGCGTCATAGGAACAGGTTAAATTCCAGGAGCAGCAGTTTCATTTGAATCTTTGGAATGTGGAATGCTATGGAGTAGAACACAAAATTCATATAAATCACAAGGCAAAAAAAAAAAAAATACAACTATGTGTTTGAAGCTATTGCCTTAAGCTAAAACCCCAGGGTGTCAAAAATCACCAACAAAGTAGTTGGATTACAATTACAACTGCTTATTAAATAGTAGTTCCCTTTCTTTCCTTTATATGTGTATAGTCACTGATTTAAAACCAGGAGACAAGAATGTCTTACTTTTGTGGCATGTACTTGGCTACTCTTAAAGTAGAATTAGCATACCTTAGTAGGTCAGACAGGGGAGACTTGCTAAAACTCTGTGCCCTAGAAAATGAAATTCTAATCCAAATGCTTCACAAGTAACAGGACTATAAGGTGTTGAGTAAATAAAACTTTAACTCAGGTTTTTCCAAACTCAAAGCACATTACTTCTTTTGAGGTATTAAATAGCAAATAAAGAATGCATACGTAGTATTAATGATCATAGCTAATATGTATATACAGCTTTTCTTTTTTTTTTTTAAGATTTTATTTATTTATTTTACAGAAAGAGATCACAAGTAGGCAGAGAGGCAGCAGAGAGAGAGAGAGGAAAGCAAGCTCCCTGCTGATCATGACCTGAGCTGAAGGCAGAGGCTTTAACCCACTGAGCCACCCAGGCGCCCCTGTATATACAGCTTTTCTTCTGTGCCAAGGGCAGTTCTTAGTTTTTTACCTATATTAATGCATTTGCCCCCTGTAACAACCTTATAAAATAGGTGCTCTGATTAGCCATATTTTCCAGATGAGAAAGCTGAGACACAGAGACGTGTATCAAAAGTCACATTAATATACATCAGGTCCAGGATTTGAACCCAGAAAATATGGTCCCAAGGTGTGTTCTCTTAACGATAATAAGCAATCGTCTCCTTGGTCATCCCATGGGGTGACCTCTCTGGGTGACTCAGGGACAAACCACCCATCAATATGAAAGAAGGAGAAACAATCATCAACCAGCTAAGCATTATTACTGATCCCATTGCTTAATAATCCTCATGTACAAGGAACACAATTACACCCTTCTTTCTAGCTCTCTTCTGGTTTTCTCTCTTTGTGATTCCACTGTATCATGTCAACATGAAAAATGGCAAACAAAAACATGGCTTTGGAAATCAAAGTCAATTAAGCAATTGTCATAATAAACAATGTGAGGCTTCCAGTGATGGTGGGTGGTTTTCAGGGCAGGGGGAATGGAGAAAAAAATTAAAATCCAATAGATACCACCTCTGCTTTATTAGAGCAAAGACTTTTGTCAGAGGAAGACCAAAACATAATGAACATGCATTTCCAAGATTCTGACATGCAGCTACTGTATCAGGTTGATGCTGTATAACTTCATTGTTTCTGACACTGCCTGATACTTCAGCTCTGGGGTAATGACGTACATTAAGTAGTTTCAGCAGAAAACATGAATTCACATTCTGCTGCCCATTCTCCCACTTCCAGTTCCTCTCCCACCAAATACACACACTATCTTTCTCATATATAATTTTGATTCAAATCAAAAGACTATAATTCCTAAAAGAAACTTCTGTGAAGAACAAAACCACACAGCCACTTCATACATGATGAAGTAGTAAAAGTAACAGAGGTATGCATCAGAGGGATACTCACCTGGAGTCAGGTAACAGAAGGTTCAAGTTTTGTTTTATTTTTTTTAAAGCCAGTAATTTTGCATAAATGTGGCAAATCTAAAAATGATCTTATTCAGTTGTGTTTTTCAATCAGAACAAAGTCAAGAAAGATAATGACATCCAAATTCAAATTGTGGTCTAAATCGTGGGAACATTAACCTCTCTTATACCTCCATTTCCCCACTTGAAAATAGGGATACAGAGGAATGTAATGCAAGGTGTACACAGGAGCTTTTAATGGTCAAGCACTGTAGTAGGGTAGCAAATATACACACACGTGTGTGTGTGTGTGAGTATGTGTGTGTATGCATGTGCATGTTGGAGCTGGAAGGATTAGGAAGGCAAAATTAATGAGTGGAGACATAGATGGGATCTTGAAGATGTTGTAGGCAATGCTTAAGGCTTGGAAATTATGCACTAGCTTATAGCACACTGCAGTATCATGGAGAGATTTTAGTTGTGCCAAGATAGCTATCTCCTCAGTCTCTAGGGTGACTGAGTGCAAGATAGAATGGCCACAGCTCATTGCAGATCACCTTCAGCTACAAACATCTTTGTCCTATCACCACAGTGAGGCATGGAAATAGTGTTTTCTACTAGTACTTCAATGTAAACTGTGGGAAGCACTGCTATAGGACCCATGAAAAACTTTGCAAAATAGTATTATGTTTAGGGAGACTTATGTGACACTGTATCGAAAGTGTCTGGCTTATTGTTAGTGCTGTTAATGTACATATCTAGCTATATCTGTATAGCTAGAATATATTGAAAAATATTTGCTATGGATTTAGTAATAGAGTTAAAGCAAAATTGCATTTTGTTAATCACAATAGATTAGCAAACACAATGGATTATAAAACTATTTTCACAGCCTTTTATATATGAGACATATTAATTGATTCTGTGTGTGTTCATGTAGATTTGAGGAACTCTCCATTAATCCTCAACTGCTTAGGAGTTCTAGACCTCCTATTTGGGATCTATTGCTACAAAGAGTGGGGGAACCAACCAACATAAACTTAACAAATTTTTTCAGGACTCTACCATTTCTTGACCTTCTAATATAGGATTATGGAAGATGGGGTATATAGAGACAAATCACAAATGGTAATTTTCCCTGGGAAAGTTTAATTCTAGCGGAGTGATGAGGTATATATGTATATAAGTGTGACGCATAATAGAATGCAGTGAGTTGCACCAGACAAGTTCAGAAACAAATGCTGTAAGAATATACAGAGAGAAATGGTAGAAGAGGTGGGAGAAATCAGCTCTATTTGGGGGAAAACTAAAAAGGCCTCATGGAGTATGTGTCAGTAAGAGCTCTGTTGGCCATTAGGAACAGAGAACCCAAATGAAACAGAGCTTAAAAGGCGGGGGTGGGGTGGGGGGAAGAAGACATGGCTTTCCATAACGAATAATTCAGGGAAAGATGTAGCTTCAGAAAAATCTTAATCCAGGTATTACACAACTGGGGTCAGAGGTTCTATCCTCCTTTCTCTTTTGAACTTTATTCCCTCTGAGATGGCTATATTCTCAGACAAGTTCTCCCCTCACTCCTGTACCCTTCCAGGTTCAAGCCCAGCAGAATGAAAAACATCGTTTCCTAGGAATCATTCACATTCATCCCACTTGGTTAAATGTCCAGCCCTCAGACAATCACTGTGATTGGGGAATTGAATGTTGTCCTTCCCCTAGACTTAGTCACATGCTCTGCTCCTGAGCACATGAGTGAGGAAAAGATATCTTACAAACAGAATATTAGGATTCTATTTCTGGGGCAGGAGCAAGAATATTATTTGTAGGATGACTAGCAGATGGTTGCATCTTTGACCTGGGCTTGACGAACAGGTGAGATTAGAAATGTTGAGATCAGAGTAATGTGAAAGGAAATGCGTATTAAGTTATTGACACACTAATCCTATATAAGATTTCTTCCCCTTGCATTCCACTGATGCTCCCCTCGAACACTGTTGTAGTCAAAACCTTCTCCAGGGACACACTTAAAATGCCTAGATTTGGGGGGTCACCAGAGTGGCTCAGTCGGTTGAGCACTGACTCTTTTTTTTTTCCCCCAATTTATTTATTTTCAGAAAAACAGTATTCATTATTTGTTCACCACACCCAGTGCTCCATGCAAGCTGTGCCCTCTATAATACCCACCACCTGGTACCCCAACCTCCCACCCCCCCCCGCCACTTCAAACCCCTCAGACTGTTTTTCAGAGTCCATAGTCTCTCATGGTTCACCTCCCCTTCCAATTTACCCAAATTCCCTACTACTCTCTAACGCCCCTTGTCCTCCATGCTATTGGTTATGCTCCACAAATGAGTGAAACCATATGATAATTGACTCTCTCTGCTTGACTGATTTCACTCAGCATAATCTCTTCCAGTCCCGTCCATGTTGCTACAAAAGTTGGATATTCGTCCTTTCTGATGGAGGCATAATACTCCATAGTGTATATGGACCACATCTTCCTTATCCATTCATCCGTTGAAGGGCATCTTGGTTCTTTCCATAGTTTGGCGACTGTGGCCATTGCTGCTATAAACACTGGGGTACAGATGGCCCTTCTTTTCACGACATCTGTATCTTTGGGGTAAATACCCAGGAGTGCAATTGCAGGGTCGTAGGGAAGCTCTATTTTTAATTTCTTGAGGAATCTCCACACTGTTCTCCAAAGAGGCTGCACCAACTTGCATTCCCACCAACAGTGTAAGAGGGTTCTTGATTTCAACTCAGGTCATCATCTTGGGGTCCTGGGATGGAGCCCTATGTTGGGCTCCGCACTCAGCAAGGAGTTTGACGATTCTCTCTCTCCTCTCTCTCTGCCCCTACCCCTGCTCACACACACACACACACACTCTCTCTCTCTCTCTAAAATAAGTTTAAAAATTTAAAAATCCTTTTAAAAATGCCTTTAATTCTTCCACTCCCTTTTGTCCATTTATGCCATAAAGGGTAGCAGCAAACTCTCAAATTAAGCCACCCAAAATGCCAAGGAATTCATTGAAAATTAGAAGTGGGTTCTTAAGCTTAACTGTATGTTCTACCAGTTAATGGGACAAGAATATGCCTGAAAATTCCATATTTCAGGAAGAGAGAAGTGTGTTCTATATCATGTCCCTGTCTTAAGCTTCACCTATTGCTTAATAATGGTAAATATAATGATAATGACAGAAATGAAGAGTTTTTGAGTGCTTAGGTTGTACTGGGTGCTATGCTAAGTTTTTAAATATGTATTATTTCATGGAGTCTTTGTAATGCTACTAGGTAAGAGCCATTATTATCTCTATATTATGGATGACAAAACTGAGACATAAAGAGGTTCGGTATATTGCCTAAAGAAATATAGTTTAAAGGGTAGATCTCAAATCCTAAGTGACTTTTTAATCTCTGTGCTTTCTCTCTCCCCAAATTCTTGATTCTTCCCTCATCTTAATCTCAAAATCTATTTTAATCCAGTAGCTCAAGCCAGAAACCCCTGGATTCTTTATCCTGTATAAGGGTAGCTGTGTGTTTGACACATCCCGTTTACTTTTCCCCCTGGCCTGCAACTAGATTGTTTCCTCCCAAATCTCTGGCAGTTAAGGACTGTAGAACTGGATCTTGGCCAGGAGACTATGATGAGCACTACCCCTATGATCCTTCACAGCCTACCCTGTGCCCAAAGTCATTTTGCCAGGGTGCATGAAATAGACTTATGATGAGAAACTACTGAGGTGGTGAAGTTTATACAGAGAGTAGTCTACCACGACTAACATAACCCCATCAAACCCATTACCAAAACAGTAGCAAATACTCAACAATATACGCATAAATATATCTGTTCACCTGATTTCCATGCCTCCATCCTAGGCCAAGTCACCATCAACTCGTGTCAAGAGTATAACAGTAGCCACTTAACTAGATTCTCATCATCTCTCTTGCTCCAGCCACATTTCCCACACACTTTAACTAGTGTTTTATTTTACATAAAAATAGTATAGAGTTGTAAAATTATTCTGGATGATTCTGTATGCTACTGTCATGTATGGTACATGGCATTAAGCATTTGCTAAAACCCACAAACCTGTCCAACACAAAGAGTGAACCCTAATGGAAACTGTGGACCTTACTAATAATGTATCAGTGGTTGTTTATCATTTGTCAAAACTGTACCACAATAATGCAATATGGGAATAGTGGGAGAAACCATGGGGCAGAGGGATCAAGGAATATATAGGAATTCTCTAAACTTGGTGTAATTTTTGTGTGAACCTCGAACTGCCCTAAATATAGATTCTATTCCCTTAAGGAAATGGATTGTGCCTTCTCTGTGTAACATCCTTCAGTAGCCTCTTGCAATTCTTAGACTAGAACTTGGTCTATGAGGGGCCTTGGTGGCCCACCCTGCACCCCACTGCCAGGTTCCTTTCCCACCAGTTCTCCACTCTTTCTAGGTCTCTGACCTAGAAACCTTAATCACTTCCTCAGAAGGGCAAATACTCTTCAACCAGTGCCTCACACCGGTTCTTTCCTTTGGTTGGGTATTTTATCTCCCTAAGGTCACCTGACTGCCTCTCATCCCTTCAAACTTCAGATGCAGTGACATCAGAGAGGTGTTTTTTCACCCATCAATAAGTCAAGTCACTCTACAGCCCTATTATTTTCTCTCCCAGGTTCTACTCCATCCCATCATAATATTTACAGTGGTCTATGAAATGAAGGCTATGACCTGCTCTATCCCTTTCCAATACTCACCACCTACTGAGGGAGTTGGAATATAGCATATGTACAAGGCAAAGTTACAATAAAAGCTAATTTTATGTAGTACTCCCCATGTGACACAGTTTTAATCATCTCACCTATGTTAATTAATTAAATGCTTCTACCAACTTTATGATATAGATACATTATCGTGCCCTGTTTTACAGAACCAGTAAACTGAAACCAGAGACATTAAGTCACTTGCCAGGAGCCTCACAGCTTATCCATGCTAGAACTAGTCACTGAGGCTAAAATGTTTCTGCTTTTAACCACTGTGCCATGCCACCATTGTCAAATGAGTGAATTAATAAGTGAAAGAACCAGTGAACTTAGGTTTGTCTGACCCAAGCCTATATTCCTTACCTTTCAATATATTAGTTTCTCTGTTTTCTGATGTTCACTGGAATGTTCTTCACCATTTCTCCTTATGGTTTTTGTTCATGTGCATTGGTTTTCTTGAGTCCATAACTGAAATATTTCATTATCATTACTTCAAATCCTCCTCTTATCTTCCTTTCTATTGATTTTTTTCAAAGAGCAGGTGCTTTAAGGCCTTTTGGTTAAGTGTTAATAAAAATACTGCCTTTCTCTCAGCAAAGAATCCTGGATGAGTGGTGTTCTGATTTTAGAGGTGGTCAATTGATTTTAGAAGTAGAGAAAGATAAATCAGTGTGTCCCATATTCAGTTACCGACTTCAGTGAGTTATTACTTGATTTAATCCAAGCTGGATTAAAAAGGGGGAAGCCCTCTAGAAAATACTGGAACATGATCACATTTTGAGTCAATGGAATGCATTTCTCATTTATCAGCTTGGGACTTCTGTTCGTAATCTGTACCTGAACATTTAGGAATGTAAAGAAAAAGGCAAATATAGAGAACAAAAATAATCAAAAAGAAATAAAAGATTTTGTATAGCACTGCTGCAAAGGCTCGTCTCTAAATTTGGTTGCAGAAACACAGGCGATGGCATTTAAAGAGGTATCAGCTGATGTGGAGTAATACGATCCTCAGCTTAACTAAGAACTTGGCCACAGGGAAGCCATACACATACCCAGTTGCAGCCTAGCTATGATTTGAATTGTTCTGCTCTGGGGGCCTAAATGGTTTTAAAGAGAAGCTACACTTGCTTTCCATCAGCTTACAGCATGGAGACAATTGCTTCTTTAAAAGATACATCTAAATAAAACGTCAGGATGATACATGCTTTTAAACGAATGTTTGTAGGATGTTCAACACAGCTACTCCTCTTTCTGGCACAACTCAATAGCTGTTCTCCATTTTCTCTGCAGGGAAATATGCAGTATGCAAAGAAACCACACTCTATAGAAATGACCGGTGCAGTTGCCAAATTGAAGCACTGTTTTCAGTTATGGTTTTAGTGTATTAATTTAGATTTTTAGTGGTAGATTGCTTTTCTAGTTAGTTCATTAAGCTCATATTAATGTTTGGATACAGATTTACTCTTTGCATTTCCTTTTGGGGAGCCATACAAATGATCACAATGGGGGTGGTGAGAGGAAGGTAAAAAACAAGCAAAATTGGTTTAATATTTTTTTAAGGAAAAATGGTCAAAGAAGGTAGGACTCAGAGCTACAGTTTGGGTGCTAACTGATGAATTGTTTGAGCTCTACGTAAGTGACGATCTTTCTATCCCTCATTTTCATTATTTACAAGTAACAAAAACTAAATCTGTTGGAGAGTTTGATGAAATAACTTGTATAGAGATTTACTAGCTGTGTAACCTTGAAGAAATTACCCTTTTCATTTATAATTAATTAATTAATTAATTTTGGGGCTTTAAGGTCTGAGTTTTATTTTAATAATTTAGTGGTAGAAACCCATAAATAGCAGGTAATAAGCCATTCTTCTTAAAACTACCATCATGATCTCAAGGTCCTAGGATCAAGCCCCACATCTGGCTTTTTGCTCAGCAAGAAGCCTGTTTCCCCTTCTCTCTCTGCCTGCCTCTCTGCCTACTTGTGATCTCTCTCTGTGTTAAATAAATAAATAAAATCTTTAAAAGAAGAAAAAAACTAACATCATAGTTATAAAATGATACATATTTGTAGACTGATATATTATAACAAAAGGAAAATAGAAATGTTCAAAGATGAGAGCAAAAAACAATTCACTAACAAATTATGGCATCCAAAAACAACTGTTATTGATGTTAGATGCATTTCAACCTTTTTTGGGGCATATTTTCAAACATACAGAAAAGTTAAAAGAATTTTACACTGAGTACTCAAATATACATCATCCACATTCTACAATTAATATTTTACTTTGATTCCTTTATCATATGTCCATCTTATCATCCATCATTCCATCTTTTTTAATGGATTTTAAAATAAGTTGCAGACGTATTTACATTTTCTTTCTTCAACCTGCATAACATTCTTATTATTTTTTTGTTTTAGCTTCCACCAAGTTTATTGATCATAAAGTGCTGTGAAGCTTCATCTCTAAGGGAAAGAGATTCTGCTTCCTTTCTATTTTTATTCTTTTTTAAAATTATTTTTCATTTATTTTCATATATTTTCCAATATATCTTCTGTTAATTTTTAATTTTATTTTTACATATTACCTCTAACATACGTTTTTTCATTTTCTTTTTAAAATTTTTATTTATATTTTAAAATTTCCGTTTTTCAGAATTCGTTGTTTATGCACCACACCCAGTGCTCCATGCAATACGTGCCCTCCATAATTCCCACCACTAGGCCCATCCAACCTTCCTCTGCCCTCTCCTCCAGAACCCTGAGTTTGTTTCTCAGAGTACACAGTCTCTCATGGTTCAACTTCCCCTCCAATTTCCCCCAACTCACTTCTCCTCTCCATCTCCCCATGTCCTCTGTGTTATTCCTTATGTTCCACAAATAAGCAAAACAATATGATGATTGACTCTCTCTGCTTGACTTATTTCACTCAACATAATCTCTTCCAGTCCCATCCATGTCGATACAAAAGTTAGGTATTCATCCTTTCTGATGGAGGCATAATACTCCATTGTACATATGGACCACGTCTTCTTTATCCATTCATCTGTTGAATCGAATCTTGGTTCTTTCCACAGTTGGCGACTGTGGCTATTTTTAACTTTATTTTTTCAGTATTCCAAGATTCATTGTTTATGTACCACACCCGTGTTCCATGCAATACATTCCCTCCTTAATATCCATCACCAACTCTCTCCCCTCCAAAACCCTCAGTTTGTTTCTCAGAGTCCACAGTCTCTTGTTTATTTGTTTTTTGACAAATATTTACAGAGTAATTAGCATGTGCCAAGACTGTACTTGGCATCAGGGATCCATGGTAAATAAAGAAATGCGTGATGGGTTATCTTGTGACATTTACAGTCTACTGAGGGTGAAAAATCTTAAATAATGAATTCTGCTAACAAAGGTTTAATTGCATTCTGAGCTCAGAGCTTGGCAGGAGCAGGCTGTGGTCCTCGAAAACAAGACCAAGGTAGTGAGTAGTACTGGGAAGGCTGGGAAAGCTTTCCCAAGAGATAATAAAGTAACAGAGGGAATGGAAGTCCAGACTGAGGAGACAGCATGTACAAATATCCTGGGGTCTGGGAGAATGGCAGCTTTGGTAAACTGAAAGGACAGGGTGGCTGAACACAAGTGGAGTTGGAGCAAGTATCCAGAAGAAAATGGAGAGGAAAGCAAAGCTAGAATAAAGAGAGTCTTCCAGGCAGCCTTCAGAGTTTTGGTTTTCTTCCCAGTGACAACAGGAAACTCAATTTCTTCACTTAATATGGAGGAAATGGGAGAGGTAAAGTCTTAATGAGCCTGATTGCACTTGTAAATCACACAGCAGTGAGCCAGTTTATGGTAGGCTTGCAATAAACAATTCTCTCAGCACATGTTCTGAACTATAAAAGTCTTCCACTATTAGCCTCACTTTTCACTGGTGGGTTGTTATTTAATGCACATTTATAAAACCTGGTCCATTGTCTCATGAAGTATTTTCCTTCTTTATAACTATAATGAATAGCAAATAGCAGATTCATACTAGTATTATAGTCCCTCATACTAGTAGTATTCTATGGAGGACTTACCAAAAAGAAAACTTGTCTCTAGTTCTGAAAATAAATACTTTTTACCAAACTATAATACATACATAGAAAAGTACATCGATCACTGATGTATAGGTTGATGAATGTCTATGAAGTGGCAGCATACATGCAACCAGCACCCAGATCAAATAATAGTATGCTACCAGCACCTAAATGTTTCCTGCTCATTAGCCTTGCTTCCTCCCCAGTGACCTCTGCTATCATAGATTCATTTTGCCTTTTATGGAATTATTTAAGAATGAACTTATATTGTATATATTCTTCTTGATCAAAATCCTTTTTCTCATAACAGTTTAAGATCTTTCTAGATCATCCCATATAATAATGCAACACTACAGTAGATCATTGCAGTGATTTATTTATTTTCATTATTGCATAGTACTCTATGCATGCACAGAATATATTTTTTTTTAAATCTGTTCTGGTGTTGCTAAATACTTGGGAACATGAATACATATTTTTGGGTGAGCAAATAAATGAACTTTAAGACTCAGGTTCCTCATCTGTAAACAAGTTCGTTAATAAAGTCAATATTCTTTCTGTAAGACTGTTGTGAGAATGAATGGGAGAAAGCATGCAAAATGCCCATTCGGGGACATGCAATAACTGTTCACTAAGTTATATTTACTTATAGTTATTTCAGGAGTTTCTGCCTAAAGGACTTAGACAGCAGAGGAAATTATGATAAGTGGAAATCCTACAATAATAAAAGATGTGTAGAATAATGTTCTACAGCCAGAAAGGAATCAAACCAATATAAATTTTTGCTGTCTTTCACAGCTTTGCACTTGTAAACTGATTTGGCCCATCCAAGAACTATGACCTTGATAAAAAATAAGTCAATATATAGGTGCTTATATGCCTTATTGCCTCGGGTTTTTCATGCTCTCCTGGCTTACGCTTTGTTCTATCCTGTTCTACCTGATCTTCCACACTTAGCATTATTTCCTAGTTTGTCCAACCTTCTTACACTTTGGGTTTTCTAATCCATCTTGACTTTATACAGATTGATACTTGCTGTTTTCTAAGCTTAAAACTGAGATTTACTCTACAAGTTCCTCCTGCTCTTAGGCACCTTGTTTAGGGTTCTCTGTCCTAATTCTAGTCTAATATACCCCAAAACTCTGAAGATAGCTCAGATAGCCATTGTGCTGAACATATGTGGAGCACTTGATATATAAATATTGATCAACATATTGGATATAGGTTGGAATCATGGTAAACAGCAATCAGTGAAAACCTCATAATAGATTAATGCAAGGTCATTAGAGTAACCCTTAGAAATTGTTTGCTTAGTGTATCAAGAGGAATTATAACATCCCCAGGATAGTTGTGAAAGGCTTTCACAGAATGTTGTCACATTTCTCTGACATCTGTGCTCATGGATCATATTTGATCAGAATACTGCAGTATATGCAGATGCCAATAGGATCTCTGAATCTCGCACAGAGGTCTCCTGTCAGTATGGTGAATTCAAATACCAGATGCCATTTTAAGTGACCTACATTTTAAATGACCTACAGGCAGATGAAACTTAACATGTCCAAAGTACAACTTATTACCATATCTTAACCATTTTTCCTGTGCTTTCTAAATCCATAGCACCCCTATCCATTCAATTTTTCCAGTTAAAAACCTGGGAATTGTCTTCAATACCTCCTAACACTCACCCACCACATTCAGTCAATCGCCAAGACCTTACCCATCTTATCAATTGAAATAGTCTCTTTAAAATATGTCTCTTTCTCCATGTCGGTTCAGTTTTCTTAGATCACAGGGCTGCTAGTCCGTCATAACACGTAAGGCTTCCCATTCACGTGCCTGGTCCACTCATGCATTCTCCACCCTGTACTCACACATCTTTCTAAATTTCACAGCTGATCATGTCACTTCTCTGTTGAGAGTGTTCTCAAATCTCCTTGACATTTGGATGAATTCAGGCTGTCTATTTAGCATGGACCATAAGTTCCTTCTTAATTTTGTCCCTGTGGGTTCACCACTTGTGAAAGTCTCTTCTCCAGACATTCTGAAATATTTGCTCTTCCAGGTGCATGTCCTTTCACACTCGTCTCTGGACTTTTGCATATACTCTGAGCTCACCATTGGACATTCATTCTTCCTCTTATTCCACCTTTCCAAGATAAACCTAATTATCTTTCAGGTTTCTACATCAATATTAGCTCCTCCGAGAGAGGGTTGGAGATCCTTTCATTCCCCAGTATCTTAAACTTACTCAATCCAGCCAGTTGTTGACTTTTTGAAATTGCTTGTTTACTTGTCTGTATGTCTCTGTAGACTGTAACCTGGTTAAAAGTGGAGATATTCTGTCTTGTGTTCATGTTATCACAGGCATTAAGCACAGCACATGGCAGAAAACGAGTTCAAAATAATTATTGAATACATCAGTAAATGCATTAGAAGTTAAAGATATAAGAAAGATTTCTCCAGCTAATGGCAGTATATTATGTATCAAACCTAAACCATCTTGGTGTAATTTAAAAATAAGTACTTATTCAAATTTGCCCTGGAAGAAATAGATAATCTAGCAAAAGTTTGATGCCAGTGAGGTGCACTGAAGTAAATACCACATTCCAGGCAGTCATGTTTCTATTGTATACAGAGATGATATCACTGATTTCATATCATTCACTTAGTCTTTTTACAGACATTTACTATTTTCAGCAGAAATACAAAAACATTAAATTTAAATTTTTGGGAGGCACCTGGCTTGTTTAGTCTGTAGATCATGTGACTTTTGATCTCAGGGTCATCAGTTTGAGCCCCCAGTTGGGTACAGAGATTACTTAGATAGAAAGATAGAAGTAGATGGATACATAGATAAAATTTGCCTTCTTTTTCCATTTTTGGAGGATGCAGTGCTGATTTATGCATATAGCTTTTTGTTTGTTTTGTGTGTGTGTGTGTGTGTGTGTGTCTAGTGCTTATAGGTATTTAGGTTGGAGGAGAAGGTGGCTATAAATGTAGGGTAAAAGGATTAGATTTGCAGTTAAATGCCTGGGCTTTACCACCAGCTGAGGGACATCCTTTCAATTCTATCACCAAAAACATCTTGAAATCCTTCTACCTCTCTCATCTCTCCATCACTAGTCAAGTCCGGCTACCATTATTTATCATGTGGTCTCCTCATTGGCCCCACTGTGCCCAATTTTGTCATGCCTCACTCCATTCTCCATTCTTCAAATGACCAGGGTGATCTTTTCCCTCCATATAGTACCACATTTCCTCTACTCTCCCTTTTCTTTTCTTTTTCTTTTTTTGTCCCTTTTTCTTTTCTTCTTAAGATTTTTCTTCACTCCAGCTACAGTGGCTTTTTGGGGGGACTTCTTAGGAGCAGTGCTCAGACTCATTGATACCTCCTCCTGTTTGTGAGTAGTACCAACTCCTTTTTATGTGGTTCACTGTCTTCCTCCAGGCAGGCATGGCGCTCCCGTTGCTGTCTGCATGTTCCCATCCCCAGTGCTCTAGGAAGATGCTGAGTCATAGAGTACACAGCCTCAGAGCAGACAGACCTGGCTTAAATACCAAAATCAAATGATTATTTAATAGCAATTTTTTAAAATAAGAGGAATAGAAGCATTCACTATTTTTTTCATGTAGGAACTATACTCAGTTAGTTTTCATGTTATTACCTCTTTTAGGCTTCAAAACAACCATACTGTATATTATTACTACTTTATACATAGAAAATTAGTATGTAAAGATGATAAGTATCTTTCCCAAGTCACTTAGTGAACTAGGAGAAGTAGAGATATAAACCAGTCTGATGACTTCAGAACTAGAACATAAATTCCATGACGTTCATCGACATTGTACACGGATGGGGGAGAGGGGTTGATGTAATAAGCACTCTGGTGCCTTGCACATGTTAACTGTTTACTAGAAATAATCATCCTTGTTATTCCTAGTTTATAGGAAGAATCACCTCTATTTCCTCTCTAAACATATTCTTTTCTGTTTTTCAATATTAGTCTCAGGCATAGTTTTCTCAACCCTTGGTGTCACCTTGGATCATTATCTTACTGTATCCACCATTCATTTGGCTTTTTTTCACTCACTATGTGGAACCAAAAGCTCCTGGAGGGCATTCGTGGCTTTTCGTGTTTTTCTGGCTTTCCTCTCGGCAACTCGCACAGTGCAATGCAATTGTAGGCCACTCAATAAATGGTTGCTGAATGAATGCATTAAACCTTGTAAGGATCAATCTTCTGACCTTGAACTCATTAATACCATGCTCTGAAGAGCTGAGCTAACTTGAGTTACATTAAGTATAATTAAAATAGATTTTTTTTTTAAAGAAGGGAGAGCTTTGTGAGCTCAGTCATTGGTTAGTCCTGTGTTTCTATATGGGTTTCTAGGGAGACCCCCCCCCCCCCAGAAGATATTTGGCAGTGTCCAGAGATATTTTTGGTTGTCTCAATCAGAGATCAGAGGGTGCTGCTGGCTTCTAGTGTATTGGGGAGAGGGATACTACTGAACATCCTACAATGCATAGGATAGCCTTCCACAACAAAGAATTATCCAACCCCGAGGTCAATAGTGCCATGATTGAGAAAGCCTGTGTTAGACAAGGTTATCAAAAGATAAAAACACATAGGGAGACAAATCATAAGAGACTCTAACTATAGAGAACAGAGTGAAGGTTTCTGGAAGGAAGGGTGGGTGGGGTAACTGGGTGATGGGCATTAAGGAGGGCACTTGATGTAATGATCACTGGGTATTATATGCAACTGATGAATCACTAAACTCTACCTTGTTAACAAAACACTGCATGTTAACTAACTTGAATTTAAATAAAGCCAAAACAGAGGTTATAAAATTTGCTAGAACTTATCAAACAAATTATAAATATTTGCCACACATCTATGTTGTATGTGATTTTAGATCCTGTATGAAGAATAGGACAAAATCTCTATTGGTAAATGTTTTTGAATGAAAATGTGAGAGATCCTGGAGAATCTCATGTAGTGTCAAACTTGACTAATTTAAAAGAACTTGAGAGAAATGCATTCCTTGCTCTGTGATTTATGTAAGAGCAGCCAGGTTTATTATTTGATACAGTAACTCAGTATTCAACTGACAAATTGATACTCATCGAGAGATTCTTAAATTGGCTTTTTTGAATTAGTGAGAATCATCTACAATTGATGTGTGTTTATATTCAAAGGAGGGATGATGAAGAGTTTTTTAGGATACTTTAAAAATTGTTTATAATACTCTTACCACTTCTATCTCTCACACCTCTACTATCTCAACAAAGAATTGCAACCTGTGTATCAAATAGCATGGGTTCCAATTAGTAACATCCAAATGAGCAAATATTTGATGACAAGATTACAATCACATAATTCTTATGCTGAAATTGTTTTGAACACACACACACACACACACACACACACACTCCTAATAGCTAGATCTTTGTATAGACACTAGGAACAGGGTCATGAGTAAAGGAAAAAATGGCTCTAAAAAGCACAGAATTACAAAAGCAGAGCTTTTATTTGAGGTATAATTTATGTACTTATAAGTAAATAGTTTTCATATCAATTATCCTAATACTTTTAGAGCAGTTTTAAGTTCATAGCAACCTTAAACAGAAGATACAGAGATTTCCCACATATCTCCTGTCCCCACATATGCACAGCCTCTCCCACCATCAACATCCCAACTAGAGCAGCAAATTTGTTATTTTGATGGATCTACACTGTTATATAATTACCATTCAAAATTCATAGTTGACATTAGGGTCATTCTTGATATTGTACAGTCAGGTTCTGACAAATACGTAAGAGATAGATGCATGAATACAGCATTGTACAGAGTAGGTTCACTGTCCTAAAACAATTATAATATTAAAATAAATGTCAAATTAACTGTAGGTTTATAAGGTTTCTTACTCTTGGAAACCTGGATTTCAGGTTAAAGTAAAGCCTGTCTTTGTTAGGTTATTTACTCACTGGGATTCCATTTCCAAAGGGGAACTGGAAACTCTAACTTAAACGCCAGTTACAGAAACTCTTCATGGTCAGCCCTTAGTTTTCCCTTTAACCACATTCTTCCTTAGAGAATGTAGGAAATCACATCGTAAAAGTGTCGATCCTGAAGAATGGAGAATGTTGTTGAAAATTCTGACAAAGACGGGAAGATTGGTTGAAAAACATCTTGTAAAATAGTGAGTTATAATCTGAAATCCCTCCCAATTCCGAATCCCCCAGGCCCAGGGAAAACGTGATGAAATTAAAATGCTAAAACTTTCAGGCAAGCCAGATTAACTTGTAAAAAGATATTTGCATCCTTCTTAGAGAACCTGCTGCAGAAAGATATAACGGGGGCAGTATGGATAAAAAGTGGAATTAAACATATTCATGGATATTAGCAGTGAAGCTAACTAAAATGTAGCAGATGTCCATGTGCTTAAATGTGGTCAGGAAGAGAGACGGCTGGAAAATAGCACGTGATATGTCGGGCTTGATGGCTGACAACTGGATTGTCCAAGCAATTCAACATCTCAAGTGGCATTTCTTGATGGCATTGTCTGAAGTATCAGAGACTTTTGAAAGTAAGACTAATTCTGATATTATCGACAACATATTTGCAGAGGCATAGTAATTTTTTCAACAGACTATTAGGAGGCATCTGGGGCAGTTTAATGAATTCTGAATAAAAGAGAGTTAGGGGTCAGACACCTGGTGTTCTTTTCAGTCCTGCCACTGACTTGGGTGGCCTTGGACATATCATGTGATTTTTGTGAGCACGAGTTTGCACAAGATAAAATGGGAATGAGAACGCTCACTCAATTCTGAATTCTGTGGCCCGAGAGTGTTCGCTAAAATCCTAGGACGAGGGAAAGGGGGAATAGTTGGTGATGAGGGATTGACAGGAAGAAAAATGTGAGCTTGATGTGAGAGGCAACATCTATTTGATTTGGAAGAAGATTAATCCAAACTGAGTTTCATTTCCTCATTCAACACAATCGTGAACCCCGACTAGATACACTGTTCTTAGTATGATGGTATGACGTATGCAACACTAGCTGGCAAGAGAAGGCCAGCTAGACCTCAGGAGAGTGTCTGATGAAGAATTCAACTATACACAGCACAGGCAGGGTGTTTGCCTAACCTCTCCATCTGCAGGGCATATCTTTGCTTACAAGTGGCTACTAGCCACACATGTCTGTGTATGTGATTGTGTGGAGAAGGGATGAGTGGGTGTTTTCATTTGGAAGATTTTATCTTGTAATTATTTGATGACTATCATTCATTCTCAAAGTCCTTTCATTATAAAAATGATATTAATAACTACCACTGAATGTTGGTCACTATCCACATATAAATCCCCCTTCATACTTGTAACAATTTCATAAGGTATATATTATGACTTGCATTTTACAAACGAGCAAATCTATATTCAGGTAGGAAAAATGACTTTACCAAATCTACACAACTGCTAAGTAAAAGAAGCAAGCATCATCCCTACGTTTGCCTAGATGGAAATCTGCATTTGTGTGGTATACTTTTCATGGAGACATGAGGCTTCCTTGTATAAAACTAGAGAAGCACTCCATGCCTGGGATGGACTCCAGGTCTGCCATTATTCCTAATGATGAATTATGGCCATGGTTGCCTTGTAACCTCAGCTTCTTATAACACTAACGTGGTGACCACCTGGCTGGAGTGATTTATTGAAATGTAGCTGTTCTTGTTTCAATGCACATAAGTGCATCGCCAGTGTACCTTGGGGTAATTATACTGTGGATGAAGAACGGCCATGGCAACCACCCACAGAGTTGTTTATGTTCTGGTGCTGCAGTGCACGGCCCCCCAGAGGGCTCTTCCTCTTGCTAAGGTTTGCTATGGGTGGTGTAGTTAGGGGTGGGGGTGGGGGATGAACACTAATCTATTACCATGGAGACAGGGATGCTGATAAAGAGCAGGCATCCTAAGGAAGAAACATCTAGAGTAGCAGCATTGCATTCCTCAGAGGGTCCTGGCAGAATTGAGTAAAAATGCTGACCTTTTTAAAAAGGCCCATAAATAATTCACAACCCATCTTCTAAATTTGTTCCCCCAAACTTTTTTTGCTTTAAACATTCACCTCTTTAGGCAATAATTTAGTTCCAGTTCAAAACATATTCTAATTATTAAAATATTCTTACTTTAATAGGCACTTTGGTTGATATTAGGTAACAATGTGTCTCATCTACCTTTAATAGCAGGAGTGGACATTGGTGGATTTATTTTTGTATTTGGATTTGCATTGAATAACACTTTATGGTTCTTTGAGTAAAAGCTTCAGCAAAGAGTCTCTATTTTCATCTGTATTTAATTAAACTTTTAAGAAGAGGTCTTCCCCTCTACAATGGAATCCAACCAAATTTTGAAGATGAAAAATGAAGGAAGTTAACTACTGTGGATTGAACAACCTTTTTAAAAATCGATTTTACTTCTTTCTTCCCACGCAAAGGCACTACTTGCTTCATTGAGTTTTTTTTTAAACATCCTAATTTAATTTAATTCTTTTCATGTTGCAAGATTCATTGTTTATGCACCACACCCAGTTCTCCATGCAATACATGTCTTCCTTAATACCCACCACTAGGCTCACCAATCCCGCCCATCTCCCTCTCCTCCATAACCCTCAGTTCGTTTCCCAGAATCCACAGTCTCTCATCTTTCATCTCCCCCCTCCGATTGATTCCAATTCAGTTTCCTTCCCTTCTCCTAATGTCCTCCATGTTATTCTTTATGATCCACAAGTAAGTAAAACCATATGATAATTGACTCTCTCTGCTTGACTTATTTCACTCAGCATAATCTCCTTCAGTCCCATCCATGTTGATATGAAAGTTGGGTATCCATCCTTTCTGATGGAGGCATAATATTCCATTGTATATATGGACCACATATTTTTTATCCATTCGTCCGTTGAAAGGCATTTTGGCTTTTTATAGTTTGGTGACTGTGGCCATTGCTGCTGTGAACATTGGGGTACAGAAGGCCCTTCTTTTCACTACATCTGTATCTTTGGGGTAAATATCCAGTAGTGCAATTGCAGGATCATAGGGAAGCTGTATTTTTAATTTCTTAAGGGATCTCCACACTGTTCTCCAAAGTGGCTGCACCAACTTGCATTCCCACCAACAATGTGAGAAGGTTCCCCTTTCTCCACATCTTCTCCAGCAATTGTTGTTTCCCCATCCTTATTGATTTTGGCCATTCTAACTGGTATAAGGTGATATCTCAATGTGGTTTTGATTTGAATTGCCCTGATAACTAGTGATGATGAATATTTTTTCATGTGTCTGTTAGCCATTCGTATGTCTTCATTGGAGAAGTGTCTGTTCATGTCTTCTGCCCATTTTTGACATGATTATCTATTTTTTTGGGTGTTGAATTTGAGGAGTTCTTTATAGATCTTGGATAATAGCCCTTTGTCTGTAGTGTCATTTGCAAATATCTTCTCCTATTCTGTGGGTTGCCTCTTTGTTTTGTTGATGGTTTCCTTTGCTGTGCAGAAGCTTTTGATCTTGATGAAGTTCCAAAACTTCATTTTTGCTTTTGTTTCATTTGCCTTTGGAGACATACCTTGAAAGAAGTTGTGGCCAATGTTGAAGATGTTACTGCCTATGTTCTTCTCTAGGATTTTGGTAGATTTCTGCCTCACATTGAGGTCTTTCATCCATGTTGAGTTCATTTTTCTATATGGTGTGAAGGAGAATTTCAGACCAATATCCTTGATGAATATGGATGCCAAGATTCTCAACAAGATCCTAGCTAATAGGCTCCAACAGTACATTAATTATCCACCATGACCAGGTGGGATTTATCCCTGGAATGCAAGGGTGGTTCAACATTTGCAAATCAATCAATGTGATAGAACAAGTCAATAAGAGAAGAGAGAAGAAACACATGTTCCTCTCAATTGATGCAGAAAAAGCATTTGACAAAATATAGCATCCGTTCCTGATTAAAGCTCTTCAAAGTATAGGGGTAGAGGGAATATTCCTCAATTTCATAAAAATCTCTCTATGAAAAACCCCTAGTGAATATCATCCTCAATGGGGGAAAACTCACAGCCTTCCCTTTGAGATCGGGAACACGACAACGATGCCCAGTCTTGCCACTGTTGTTCCGTGTTGTTCACTGTTGTTTCTCTTATCAGATGACATGATACTTTATATAGAAAACCCAAAGATTGCACACACAAACTACTAGAACTCATACAGCAATTCAGTAATGTGGCAGGATACAAAATCAATGCATAGAAATCAGTTGCTTTCTTATACACTAGCAAAGAAAATATAGAAAGGAAAATTAGAGAATTTATTCCATTTACTATAGCACCAAGAAACATAAGATACCTTGGAATATACCTAACCAGAGAGATAAAGCATCTGTACTCGAGGAACTATAGGACACTCATGAAAGAAATTGAGGAAGACATAAGAAGATGGAAAAGCATTCCAAGCTCACAGATCAGAAGAATAAACATGGTTAAAATGTCTATACTGTCCAGACCAATCTATACTTTCAATGCCATCCTGATCAAAATTCCACCAGCATTCTTCAAAGTGCTGGAACAAACAATCCTAAAATTCATATGGAACCAGAAAAGACCCTGAATTGCTAAGGAAATGTTGAAAAAGAAAAACAAAGTTGGGGCATCACGTTGCCTAATTTTAAGCTTTACTACAAAGCTGTGATCACCAGGACAGCATGGTACTGGCACAGAAACAGACACATAGACCAATGGAACAGAGTAGAGAGTCCAGATATGGACCTTCAACTCCTTGGTCAACTAATCTTTGACAAAGCAGGAAAAAAATATCCAGTGGAAAAAAAGACAGTTTCTTCAATAAATGGTGCTGGGGAAATTCGACAGCTATATATAAAAGAATGAAAATCATTGACCTTTTTCAAGGATTAGATGTGATGCTGGTGTGGCAAATTCTAAAGTCTAGAGAGGCCAAGAAGATCGTGTATGTGAGCCAAATGAGCAGAGTGCCATGCAGCAGGGTCGGCTATGGCGTAAAACAAACTGGTGGGGGGTGGGGGACAGTGTGCCTGTCTCCCCTAAAGTAGGTGCTATTCAGCATTACCATTTGTTTAAATTATTTTTTTAATTATTTATTTATTTATTTTCAGAAAAACAGTATTCATTATTTTTTCACCACAGCCAGTGCTCCATGCAAGCCGTGCCCTCTATAATACCCACCACCTGGTACCCCAACCTCCCACCCCCCCGCCACTTCAAACCCCTCAGATTGTTTTTCAGAGTCCATAGTCTCTCATGGTTCACCTCCCCTTCCAATTTGCCCAAATTCCCTACTCCTCTCTAACACCCCTTGTCCTCCATGCTATTTGTTACAGCATTACCATTTTTTAATTAGCAATAATCGCGCCTCGGATAAACCTCATTGGCTACGATACTGCCACTGCGCAAAGCTCAGCATTACCATTTTTTAAAGAGAAGCTATAAATGGGGAGAAAATATTGAAATTTTACTAGTTTTAAATGATGATGACTAATTAACAAACACTGAAACATCTAGTAGGTAAAACAAAGACAAACACACACACACACACACACACACACACACACACACAAGTCATGGACTGCTGGAGGCCTGAGATGCCCTGAGTAAGCTTTCATAAAGGTTAGCTCTTTGCTTCATTTGGTGAGAGACTGAGTGGTTTGTACTTTTGCTTACTTGCTGAAGGATGTATCTAAGACTCAAAGATCTGAACTGGGATGTGAAAGTAACTGACCCAAGTCTTTCTTATCTCCAGCCTCAGCTTCCTATCCAGTAGTGGGTGATTAAGAATGTTCATTCACAGTTTGTGCTTTTTTAATGCTGACCTGATTGTCATGATTTTTTTCTTTTTTAGCAAAACATTATTCTTGCAGCTTGCACCACTCTCATATAGCATGTTTGTCTTAAATTCAAAGAATTATTAAGCAGAAGCTTCATGTGATCTTTCTCTCTCTCTCTCTCTCTCTCTCTCTCCCTTCCTCTTTCTTCTTTTTTTCTTTCTTTCTTTCATTTTTTTGGAAGAGGTCTCATGCATAAAATTCTCCATTAAAATAAATAATAATAATAATACCCAGAGAGATATTCTAGATTTATTGCTTCTAGGCTCAATTTTTTTTTGTATTGTAATAGCCTCAAGGTCTGAATTCATAGTGGTAATATCTCTTTCTTATCTTCAGAGAGAATGAGTTTTACAAGACCCTCTGTGGCATCAGCCTGAGTGCTGTGTTCCATAGTGCTTGGTCACTCTTAGGATAGAGATTTCAAACATACAAAGTTCTTTTCCAATCTGGGTATTGCTTACAAAGTAAGAACTATGGAGGTAATCACTTATGTTCTTGCTTCTTTATTTTCTATGTCCAAACATGTTTACATTCTAAGAAGGAGAACCAAGAAGCAAATCAAGGTCCATTAAGAGATATGAGCTAATGACCTGGGATGAAGAATGAGGTCAGCAAGTGGAAAGCTGAGAGATTTTGTTGCAGGAGGTAGAACTAGACCAATAAAACAAAGGGGAACTCGTGTCCCAGGAAGTAGAAGGTGGTCAGAGTGTGCAAATGTGAGCTTATGATTGGGAAAGTAGAATAAGGTAGGGAGATAAAGGGAAGTGATGTAGATAGAAAGTGGGTCTTGGCAACCGGAGATGATGTTTTCTTTCTTTTTCTGTCTTCATGCCAACCATGGCCCGGCAGCACCAGGGCTTTATCTGAAGAAGAAAGGCTGATTCCTTTCGAATTAGACTTTATAGGTTTTCTGCCTTTGCAGCTAAGAGGTTTCAGAAATTTACCTAAATTCTTTCTGCCTCAGTGTCTTCATCTGCAGAATTGAGTTAACAATGCTGTGTACCTCACAGTTTGCTGGGAGAATGAAATGATATATGGAAGTGCTTATTATGGTACCAGAACTATTCAATAAATATGTTATCATAATTTTTATTTTCATTTTAAATGTTTCACATTATCTGTTTTTCTTCTTATTTTATCTCCTGGCATTGTCTGTCACCTACTGGCTTCTTTATTGCACAGAAGCATCTACTAGTTATTAATTAAGAGTCAGCAAGGGGGTCCTTGGTGAGACAGGCTCTCTCGTGCTATTAAATGCTATCAAAATCACATCTGCTGATTCCGTAGGACAGAGTCTCACAGTCCCGGGACACTCTCAGAGTGAATCTATGAAAACCAAATTGATAACAAATGAGTTGCTTATTTCCTAGTAAAGGGGTCATGATGGAGTAAGATACATTGGTTTTCCTTTGTAAAACATATTCTCATGCAAAAGACAGCTTTAAATTAGAAGGTCTGAGTTTGGTACACAGGACACCTGGGGATGCAAAGAGAAATCCCTGCTTCCTTTCCTTGGCACCACTTGTCAGTTGAGTGAAATTTCCTCTTTACTGAATGGATATTAGTATGATGGAAATCAGGTCTACCTGGCTTGAGGTTCTTACAAAGATCAGTTTGGATAAGCGTTACACAAGTATTAATAAAAAACACAGTGCATAAACAATGAATTCTGGTACACTGAAAGGAAATTAAAAAAATAAAAATAAAAAAGCACATTGAATTTCTTCCATCCATCCCCATGGAGGTATGTTTTCTGTCTAATATCTCTTTCTGTTATTGTCTCTTTGCTTTTCATTGCTCATCAATATGCATTTTATTAACATACTGAAAAATACACATTGCTTCTATAAGGTGTGATTATAGGTCCCTGGCAAAGAAAAAGTTCATTTCTATATATTACATGCGTTTGGTGTTAACAGCCTGATTTCCACTGGTTTGATGGTTACTTAAACCAGGAGCTGTTGTCAAAGCAGAACCACACAGTGTATACCTAGGTCCTGCCCCAGGTTAACACATTTCACATAAAATGACTTGGGGAATGTCATTTCTGCAAAGTAACCACTCTCCCCGAGTGCTGAGTGCCCTACAATTTCAAAAGCTCTTTCCTATGCGTGTTGTCATAACAAACCTGTGAGTCCAGCAGGACATCATTAGTTCTATTTTATATATAAGGAAAATAAGCCTGAAAGAACATAATCAATTCATAAGAGGACAGAGTAGGGATTTGAAACCAAGAATATATGACTCCAGAGTCCTTGCTTTATTCTTTATTCACAGGAAGAGAGAGGTGTTTTCTCAAAAACCTCCCTATTAGTTAGAGTGCCTCTTCTTCTAAAAGGATCTGTATAGCAAAAGGATGCTTAAAGGCACAATCAGAGCCATCAAATGCAGTCGTTTTTATTCAAGGTGCCTCTGCTCCTACTGTGCTTCTTCACGTCTTCAAAACTGTCATAAGAAAGTCACAAAGCAGTGCGGATTCGCTCTGAGTTAGAGGTTCATTGGGACAAAAAATAAAAAAAATCATCCGCAGGCCACTGATGTCACTTGGTGCTGGTGGGGTGTCATTAAGAATTAAGGGGGAGTGAGACCTGGGTGCAGATCCTGGATCCACCCATTCCTAGCTGTATCACCATGGACAGTCTTTGTGAACCTCAGTTTCTTCATCTGGCAAATGGAACTACAATAGTATCTGCCTTTTATGGATGGCATGAAGATTGAAAAAGCCATTTCCTATAAACTACTTAGCAAAGAACTTCATTTCTTTGCCTCTCACATAAACAATAGCGATGGTCACTATTTGAGTAATTTTGCTATTTGAATGTTATAGTTTAGGAAATCAATGCATTAGAAGTTTCTCAAACATATTTTACCTTAGGGGTCCTACAGATCTTTGGTTCTTCACACCCCAAAATGATGAGTACAGGAAACCATGAATGATCAAAGTTCTGTGCTCATGCCTTCTATGGTTCCTATATTGCAAAGATTGATTTTAACACCATGTTATTTCAAAAATTTCAATTCAGTTTAACAAACATTATCTGAGGGTCAAGTATATGTTAGGCACTGGGATGAGAGGTAGATAAGAATGATATTCAGCTTCAAGAAGCCATTGTATGAGGGGGGATGATGGAAACCCATGTTTTAAAGCCAGGCAGCAAGTGCTGTGAAGACTCTATGCCCAAATCAGCACAAAAACTGTAACAGGGCCACTTAGAAAGCCTATGGCTCAGGAGTCAGTCAGAGGATTCTTGGGGAGCATCTTGGAATTACAGAAAGAACAAGACTAAAATCAAGAAGTGGAAGATAGATTTGAAGTGGATTTCTGGACCGAGGCCGTGGGGTGCTATTGACAAAGCAGTGGGCTTTATTTTATAAGTTAAAAAACAATATATCATGAGCGATATACAGCCCGTAGAGCTGATGCAGGTTGTCGGTTCTCCTGGATCTTTAAAAAGATGAATTGACATAGGTATGAGATATGGCTTCATTCACAAACCCCACCTTCTGGGGAAACCACTTAGCCCACGTTTTGGTATAGTATCAGTTAGCTGAAGTAAAAATATAGCTGCCTATATAAGACCAGGTATGTGCTATCAGATTTCCCAGCCCCTACCCATACATTTTGCCTACTGCACTCAATTGTACTCTGTTGGACGCCTATCAGCATTTGAGACTGCTTCCTGTTTCTCCCATTGTCCAGCCCTTAGCCAACATATGAAACTGCTCCTATCAGGAAACTGGTATAAAGGTCTTCATTGCACTGGTACTGCCTTTCAAAGAGCCCACAGACTGGCCCATTCCCCAGACACCAACCATTTCTTCAAGTCACCTCTAGTGAAATCCATCACGTTAGGGTCAGAGTGTGAAGCAGGTGGCAGCAAATTAATAGCCATACTACTACTGGTACTACCGCTTACTTCTACTAACAGTAACGATAGCTAACATTCACTTAATTCTAAGTACCAGCAACTGTGCTGTTAAGTTGACATAAGTCATTTTGATTAATAATCTTAAAAGAGCAATTCTGTTATTATCCCCATTTTACAAACAAAGAATATGACATTTAGAAACGCTCCTACAATGGTCAAGTTGAACTTTCTTAAACACATACTCTCAAACAGACTATAGTGAGGCATCCTGGAGGTACAATGCTAAGTGGTGGTATGGGTAGGAAAGGTAAAAATAGGGAGAACTAGAGGGAGTACATACACTGGGATTTACAATGTTTTTTACTCTGCATTTTAATGCATTCAAAGAAGTGATCTTTTAGCCTAATTAAAACCCACTTAAATAAAATCTACTAAAAATTGGCCTAAAAACTGTCCACATCAGGTTGTCATCCAGGTATATATGGGTCACAGTCTGAAACCTGACCAGACCTGCAGCTGACAGAAAGCAGAATAGTAGTGATCTGCAAACTCTGTTAATTAGTCTAGAAAGAACTTCTCCTTAAAGAACAAATATATGAAAGAGCAATTTTAATAACTTTTTTGGGGGAAATTTCCAGATAAAACAAAGGAACATTGTCCTGAAGTCTCAGAAGAGTAAAAGACTTGAGAAAATTTTAGAGACTAGTTTGGTATTTTCAGGAGAATGTAAGGAAACATTGCTTCTCTGAAACAGAAGCAGATCACCCTAATAAAGACAGGAAGATAAAAATTACCAGAAAGAGATGAAAATTCAAATGACTGATGTAAAAGACGGCCAGAAAACAAAAACAAAAACAAAACAAAACAAAACAAAAAAAAAAAAAAAAAGAAGAGGAGCACAATTCAAATAATTTCCTTTTTTAAAATGTTCAGTTATCTACTGTATAGTACATAATTAGTTTTTGGTGTGGTGTTCCATGATTCATTAGTTACAATTCAAATAATTTCTAAAAATGGAAAAAAAAGAGGGAAGAATCAGAAATTCTACTTCCTGAATTATAAACTATGTGATTCCCACTAACCTCCTGCTGAGAAAACCTAGAAAAAACTGGAAAAAATATTTATGAAACTTAAAAAAAACACACACACATTGATGCACATGCAAGAGAATATGATACAAAATCAGGAGGGTCAACAAATAAGAAAAATGGATCCAGAGGCCATCCACATAATAAAGCTATAAAGCACAGATCAAAACAAACAACTGTGCAAAATATCTTCACATTAATAACAGACATGATTGATAATTTGAGAGGAACTTGGAAAGTATAAAAAGAATCAAATTGAAATTCTAGATATGAAACAAATTTATAACTAAGAATGATAATTTAATGTATTATGTGTTAAAGAGCAGATTAGACAAAGCCAAAAGTAGAATTAGTTAACTCAAAGAAGATATCGAGAATGAAACTTATAAAGATGAATGAATAAATATACAGAAAAATGTGTAACATGCTTAGGCAATCCAATAACAAAGTCTTATAATAGATTACTGGAGATCTGGAAGGGAAGCAAAGCAAGGGAAAATAGCAAAAAGCAATATGAATCTCTCAAAAATGTCAAGAGAAATTAAGTCACAAATTTCAGAAGCCCTACAAATCCCAAGTAGGATGAATATGAAAAAAAGCCACACCTAGGAACATTGGAACAAAACTGCTAAAACCAAAAGCAAAGATTTTAAAACCCAAACCCAATGGTTACTAGCAGAGGAAAAGTGGGGAAGATATATTAACCTTCAATGAGCAGCGATAAGGTAGATAATTTATCACAGAATCTATAGAAACCAGAAAAAGGAATGCTTTCTTGAAGGTGTTGAAAGAAAATGATAGACAATAGAAAATGTTATGCTTAGATAAATAAACCCTTCAAAAATTAATGTGAATTTAAGATATTTTTCAAACAAACAGAAACTAATAGAATTCAGCACCAGCAGAACTGCTCTAGTAAAAACACTAAAAGGTTGTGTTCATTCAATGCACAAGAAACATATACCATATAGAAGCTGAGAAATGTAAGAATGAATAAAGAACATCAAAATGTAAATACTTGGGTAAATGTCATTGCAACCTACAAGCACAATTTATAGTGAACTCTACAAAATAATGAGAAAAAAGTTATCCCAGTAGGAATTATGCACAGTCCTTTAACTAGCGCCATAGGAAAGAGGATGTCTGTGACCAAAAAACCATATGAAAGTGTTCATCTTCATTAGCAAGCCCGTGGTACAAATTGAAATCAAAATGTAATACCACTAAACACTCAGCGGAACACTGAAATGAAAAGACTGACAATAGTGAGTTTGTAGTCACGTGCGGAACGAGGGGAACTCTCCAGTGCAGATGGCGGAAGTTAAATTATTAGAGTCACTTTGAAAAAACAGTGTAACATCATCAAAATTGATAATTACCATGCCTATGACCCAACAATTCCATTTCTTTTTATATATCAAATAGAAATACAAGCACTTGGGCATGACATGCCTTGGGAAGGTTCTTTGTTTGCAATAGTTCCAAGAAGAAACAGTCCAAATGACCATCAGCAGTAATATAGATAAACAAATTGTGGTATACTCACTCAACAGGATACTGTAGATGAGAGGGTCAGCAAATTACAACCCATGGACCAAATCTGGCCCATTGCCCATTTTTGCAAATGCATTTTATTGGAACACAGCCAAGCTCATTCTTTTATATAATGGCAATGGCTCCTTTCATGCTATGACACAGTTGAGTTGTTGCAGTAAAGACCATCTGGTCTGCAAAACCAGGAATTTTTACTATCTTCTCTTTACAGAAAGAGTTTGCCAACCCTTGGTATAGGTCAATGAAAATAAATTGACTATAGCCACTTTTGTTAACATGTATGAATCTTACAAATAAAATCTTGAGCAAAAATAAGCCATACCCCTCTGAAATCACATAAATAACATGCTTTATAATATGTTTCTCATCTCCTTTCCCTATTTCTGGAATTTTCTCCTTGTTGAAATTTAACTCTGACCTTCCAGTTTGCCCAGTACAAAAAAATCTATGGTTCTCGTACCCAATCCATCAGAAAGTCTTACTAGCTCATCCTTTGACATACTTTGTGTCCAACTACATCTCATCACCTCCTCCCCTATCATTCTGGTTCAAGTTACCATCACCTCTCATTAAGACAATGACAGTAAACTTCACTGGTATCTCTCCTTGTGCCCTTGACCCTAGTCACAGCATATAGAGTAATTCTATGAAAAAGGGAATGAATCCTGTTACTTCTTGGCTCAAAACTCTTCCCTGGTTTTCCTTTTTAGAGAAAATGGCATAGTTCTTAATGTGACCCAGTTGGTCTCCCCTGATCTGGGTTTAGATGACCACACTGGCCTCATTTCCTACTTCTCCCCATCATACTGCAGATGAGGAGCACTAATATCTGCTTCTCCTTCAACACACATGTCAGCGTCACTGCCTGTCTGCTTGCTCTGCCCGGGGTGCTCCTTGCACATGCCCATCTGGCTTACTCTCACACCTACTTCAGGTCTTTCCTCCAGTATTTCTTAATAAGATCTTGACTTTGGGGTTCCAAGACTAAGGGCAGATTGCTCAATTCAAACCGAAAGAATGGGGTTTTAGAAAGCTTCATGGGGGTCTTATTTCAAGGGGACACTAGAAGAAGGGCCAGAGAGACTGGGCAGCTGGTTCAACATGGGCTGTTGAAGAAGTCCTATCAGGAACTTACACTTGCTTGTGACTCTGCAGGGCTCTATTTAAAACATATACTTGCATGAGTGGCTACTGACAGATCCTAATGAAGGAGTGCATAGGTCCTAATGCTCTGTCTTTACTCTGTCTTGACCTTCCTGTGTGTCCCCTCAAGGTATGCCGTGTCCTTTCTCCAGGATCTGTGAATAATAAACTTCTTCATTTCAAAAAAAAAAAAAATTAAAATAAGATCTTGACTTCTCATTGTATTAAACATTTAACTTCCCCACTCCTGGCACTCACTTGCCTGCTCACTTATCTCCAAATTATTTAGCACTATTTAAAATACTCTCCCTCAGTTTTTCTTATAAGTCACACAAAGAAGGATTTTTGTTCCTTTTGTTCATTCTTGTATACCAAAGATTTAGAACAATGAGTGACACAGAGTAACACTTGATAAATGTTTGTCTAACAAAGAAAGAAACTGAGAACTTCTGGAATTCTGAGAAAAAAATAAAATGTGAGAAAAATAACAGCAGAAATGATAGATATGGAGAGCAGAGAACGGAGATCTCACCTAAACATAGCAAGTGTTCATAAGGAAAAAAAAAATCAAAGTACCTGGGATGGAGATATCAAAGATAATTTTTTTAAAAAAATCTCAATAAGTAATTAGATTAGAAAGTAAAGACAAAAGGGTTTTTGCTTCTCTGATGAAATGAGTGAAAAAGGACTGACAGAAACATATCCTGGCAAATTTATGATATAGCAGGATAAAGGAAATTTTGACAGGTACTCAGTTAAGGTGGGGAAAGAAACAGGTTACCAAGAAAAGAACACAAATCAGTCTGGCTCAGACTTCGCCACAACAGAATTTAGAAAGTAAGGAGTGACAGCTGATGGGTTTTAAGGGAAGAAGGTTGTGACTCCAAATCTTTGCACTTATTCCATTTACCTTTCATGTTTCCGACTAAGGAAACATATTCTCCAATATGCAACAGCATAGAAATATACCACCAATGTTTTTGTTTTGTTTTGTTTCTTTAAAAGCAAATTAACTGAAGAGATCCTCCAACTAACTATTAAGTAAATCCACATTTAAAAAATCAAGAATAAACAAGTTAACAAATCAAACATACTAATTTCCTTTGTCTTTATCATCAGAGTGTCTAATACTAAGGAAGGAATATGGTGCAGCAGAACAAACATCAGATGACACATCTGGGTATAAATTTGAGCTCATCCACTGATTAACACTGTGACTTTGAACAAATTGTTCAAGCTCTTTGAGTCTCACTTTCTTTACTTATAATATCAAGATAATGGTACCTAACTCTCACAGATGGATTGACTAGATGAAATTAGATAATACATTTGAGTAGTTTTTATATTTTTATAAATATGTAAAGTTTTATATATGACATATGAGTAGGGTTTATGAATTACACTGAAACTGCTGGTGCATTTATTACTCATATAAGTGTTTTTGCAGCTTCAAATTAAATTACTGGAGTGACTGTTATTGACTGAGTGTCGTGTCCCCCACCTTCTAAATTCTTTTTTTTTTTTAAGATTTTATTTATTTATTTGACAGACAGAGATCACAAGTAGGCAGAGAGGCAGGCAGAGAGAGAGAGGAGGAAGCAGGCTCCCCGCTGAGCAGAGAGCCCGATGTGGGGCTCGATCCCAGGACCCTGAGATCATGACCTGAGCCGAAGGCAGAGGATTTAACCACTGAGCCACCCAGGCGCCCCCCACCTCCTAAATTCTTATGTTGAAATCCTAACTGTCAGGGTAATGATGTTAGGAAAAAGGGTAGGGGGCTATGGATGATCATGAGGTCATGGGGCTGGAGCCCATCATGAATGAAATTAGTGCCTTTAGAAGAAGAGACCCAGGAGCTCGTCCTTGCTGTCTGTTTTCTGCTCTCTGCAGGTGAGGACTCAGGGAGAAGAGAGCCCTCTGTGCATCAGGAATGGGGTCCTTGCCCCACACGGGGTCTACAGGTGTCCTGATCCTGGACTTCTAGAAAGTCAGTTTCTCAAGCCCCCTGGTCTATGGTGTGCTGTTATAGCAGCCTGAACTGACTCCAGATAGGTCTTCAGTTCTCTTTTCAGTGGATAGCCATTTCCATGAACAAGGGATTTGTTGTGGATCAGAGAAAACACACTGTACTTAGAAACATAATTCTTTTGTATTATAGGTCTCAGTTACCACAACCCAGATCTAGCTGCATAATAATAAGTAGTGCTTCCTTTTGCAAAATTCTATAGAATTGGATCTCACCCTAAAGCTGTATTTCTGATTTTTACATAAACCAGTCAGGTTTTTTGCTTAAGAGAGGCTATATTCCCTGTCCTGAGCATGCATGCTCATTTCTTATCAGGATATTCTACCTTCTCTAATCCTGGCCAGAGCTGCCTTGATCCTGTGTCCCCAAATTCCTTGCTCAAAGGGACTCCTGGGGGGCGCCTGGGTGGGTCCGTGAGTTAAGCTGCTGTCTTCGGCTTAGGTCATGATCTCAGGGTCCTGGGATCGAGTCCCGCATCAGGCTCTCTGCTCAGCAGGGAGCCTGCTTCCCCATCTCTCTTTCTCTCTCTGCCTGCCTCTCCATCTACTTGTGATTTCTCTCTGTCAAATTAATAAATAAAATCTTTTAAAAAAAGGGGGGGGGCTCCTGGATGGCTCAGTCAGTTAAGCATCTGTGGGTAAGCATTTGCCTTCAGCTTAGTCATGATCCTGGGGTCCTGGGATCCAGCCTGTATCCCAGGGTCCTGGGGCTCCCCAAGTTCCTGAGATGAAGACCTGTGTCAGGATCAGGGACCCACTTTCCTTCTTCCTGCTCCCCTCCTCTGTTGGTACTTTCATTGTCCCTCAAATAAACAAATAAAATCTTTAAAAATTAATTCCTCTCCACATGAAGACTTCTCTCGCATCTCCAGAACGTCCAGCATCTCTGCTCGGTCCCTTTAAAACTTTTAGAGAGAACCATACAAATACACAATTTACAGGTTAATCATATTCTTTACTATCCTCCATTACTAATTTAGGATTATATTGGTTACATTTTCACAAACATTTATGTTGGAATCCTAACTAAACTACAGCTAATGATGTCCATAAAAATCTCTCCAGTGATAAAGTGAAGTCTATGACATAGCATTACAGAGAAAACGGATGTAAAATTATGTGTACCATATGTTCTACACTATGTAAAAAATGCTAAGAAAAAGATGAGAAAGAATTGAACCTTGTGTTGAGATTAGTTATGTCTGGGGACTTGGATTAGCACTTACTTCAGAAAATTGGTTTTACGGAGTGATAGTTCCCTCTGATATTCTAAGTTGTCAAAATGTTTAAGAAATTCTATGAGTGATACCCTCATCTTGGAAATTCACATCACAAGTAAAATTATTAAACAATATGATAAATAATTTAGTAAAAAAAATTACCTTAAGCTTTTCTTTAAATTCCATATTTCCAAACTTATTTGGTAAGAGAATTCTTTAAATTTATTATCAAATATAATTTCCTGAAACACACTTTGGAAACTTTCCAAAATGCCCCCAGTGGAGATGAATTATTAAATTTTTAAAAAATTTTTCTTTATTTTTTATATTATCAAAGTAACATACTCTCTTTTGAACCAGTGAAACAATGTGAGGTTGTATTTAAAAATTAATAATTTCATGCCAGCTCATTTTCATTTCTAGTTCTCAAGGTCACAAAGTTTAGCAGATTGATATGCATTAATCTACTTCTTTCCCCATAGACAAGTTTATACATTCATATGCACAAATGCTTAGGGCTAATGTTATCATTTTACAAATCCATTATTTACAAAAGTAGGATCATTTTACATTGCAGTATTCTGCCATCTTTTACTTTCATCTAACTAAATATAACTATCTCTCAAAGTCCTATTCAGTTTTTACAATAGCTAGATAACTTTGCCCAGGATGCATATACTACAGTTTATTCAGCCACTCCCCTGCTGATGGACATTTTGGTTACTTTCTGCTTGTTGCTAACACAAACAAGGATGACTCCTTGCATAGATATATTTAGAGACATTTTTAAGGGGATCAATTATGATCAACATAATTTCTTTATCAGAGTATATATTTTTATTTTAATAGATATTATTTTAATAGATACTACATTACTTTTCAACAATATTGTTGCAATCCTATTCCCTCCTAGTAAATATGCCCATTTCTCTATATTCACCAGCATTTGATAGAATGATTGTTTTTATTTTTATGGTATAATGAATGACAAAAGGAATTCTTCTAATTCCTTGATTTTCTTAATAAAATGACCACATCCCTATATATAGATAAAATATGTAATTCTTTGTTGTCTTTGTTTTTGAATTTGATAAGATTATGTAAAGCTATGGTTATTCTTGTACAACTTGCTTTATTCTACTCCATGATTTTTTTTAAGATTTTATTTATTTATTTGACAGGCAGAGATCACAAGTAGGCAGAGAGGCAGTCAGAGAGAGAGGTGGAAGCAGGCTCCCTGCCGAGGGAGCCTGGGATCACGACCTGAGCCAAAGGCAGAGGCTTTAACCCACTGAGCCACCCAGGTACCCCTCCATGATGTATTTTTAAAATTCATCCGTGTTGGGGTGCCCAGGTGACTCAGTTGGTTGAGTGATTGGCTCATGATTTCAGGTCTAGTTGTGAATTCATGGGTCATGGACTCAGCCCTCATCGGGCTCTGCATTCAGCTGGGAGTCTGTTCAGGAATCTCTCTCTCTGTCCTCTCCCTACTTGTGCTCTCTCTCTCTCTCTCTCTCTCAAATAAATAATTGGATAAATCATTTTAAAAAAGTCATTCATTGGCCAAAATTAACAAAACAGGTAACAACATGTGTTGGAGAGGATGTGGAGAAAGGGGAACCCTCTTACACTGTTGGTGGGAATGCAAGTTGGTGCAGCCACTTTGGAAAACAGTGTGGAGATTCCTCAAGAAATTAAAAATAGAGCTTCCCTATGACCCTGCAATTGCACTCCTGGGCATTTACCCCAAAGATACAGATGGAGTGAAAAGAAGGGCCATCTGTACCCCAATGTTTATAGCAGCAGTGGCCACGGTCGCCAAACTGTGGAAAGAACCAAGATGCCCTTCAGCGGACGAATGGATAAGGAAGATGTGGTCCATATACACTATGGAGTATTATGCCTCCATCAGATAGGATGAATACCCAACTTTTGTAGCAACATGGACGGGACTGGAAGAGATTGTGCTGAGTGAAATCAGTCAAGCAGAGAGAGCCAATTATCATATGGTTTCACTTATTTGTGGAGCATAACAAATAGCATGGAGGACAAGGGGCGTTAGAGAGGAGAAGGGAATTTGGGTAAATTGGAAGGGGAGGTGAACCATGAGAGACTATGGACTCTGAAAAACAATCTGAGGGGTTTGAAGTGGCGGGGGTGGTGGGAGGTTGGGGTACCCGGTGGTGGGTATTATAGAGGGCACGGATTGCATGGAGCACTGGGTGTGGTGAAAAAATAATGAATACTGTTTTTCTGAAAATAAATAAATTGGAAAAAAAATCATTCATGTTGAAAAATGTAGCTATCATTCTTTTTTCACAACTGAATGGTATTCTGCTATGTGAATGTATTTAATTAATGGATCCGTTCTCCTTTCAGTGTACATGTAGACTATACATTGAAAGATTCTTCAATAGCAACTGGATTCTCTAGTTTCAGGTGGAGACTCATACATATTCAAAGTTCCAAAAATTGAGATTACTAGGTTATAGGATATAAAAAAATGTTCCACTTCATAACTTTATTTAACGAATAGTTTTCTAGTGATTTGTTACAAATTTGTGAACTAGAGGGGTGCCTGGGTAGCTCAGTGGGTTAAGCCTCTGCCTTTGGCTCAGGTCATGATCTCAGGGTCCTAGGATCAAGACCCACATCGGGCTCTCTGCTCAGCTGGGATCCTGCTCCCCCCCTCTCTGCCTATCTCTCTGCCTACTTGTCATCTCTCTCTCTGTCAAATAAATGAATAAATTCTTTTAAAAAAAGCCTGTAACTAAAATTTTATATGACTCCTTATTTCTCCAAATTCTTGCTTACACTTGGTGCTGGCAGGTTTTTAAATTTTCTGACAAATTTCTTGATTTCTAATGATATATCATTATGGCATCTCCTTTTAGTTTTGATTTCCCAGATTAAAAGTGAGATCAAAGAGATTATCTACTGATATTTATTTGCCTTTCAAATTTCTCTCTCTGTAAAATAAGTAAATAAATCTTAAAAAAAAAAAAGAGAGGATTGGCAAACGGTTAGAACTGAGAGAGAATTGGATTTATGCCCTGTGTCCTAACTGGATTATCTAAGGAGGGCATATCACCCCTGTAAGCTCTCATTTTCCTTCTTCAAATACTGTAATTTATTTTTATTGCTGATTTTAAATAATAATTAAAGCTATTAAAATGTTCTACATCCAGGGATGGATAATGGCTGATTATCACCAAGACTTAGGAAAAAACTGCTGTCACTTTGGTAATGGCAAGTAGGCCCATTCAGGAAAGAAGTGACATTATTTCCTGAATTCAGTCTCTTGTGCCTGGCATTTAGTAGATTACTATTACTTTTATTGGTTTCCCACAATGCTGTCCTTAATATTCTCAGTTGCACTTGTTCTTTTATAAAAGCTTTACTCTTACAGAAGAACATCACTAAGCTTAAAAGCTGGGGTGGCAGAGAAATGGGGCAGCTGTCCAGCCACCGTGAAGGCATCTGCTGATTGACCAACATTGACCTTCTATCTCTATCTGGTCGTACCTGCAGGTGTCTTTTCTGGTGGTAATATTTTGCTTGAGAGACAACTCAAATTTTGAAGATGATTTTAGCTGAAAAAAAAAATGGTGAAGCACATGGAGATCATGTGTTACTGAGAAGTCAAGAATAGATTCTAGAAACCAAGAGGTGCAAAGGAGAAGAGAAAGAACTGGACGTGACATCAGACATCCCTGAATCCTGGCTCTACCACTTACTGCTGCTAGGAGCCACAATGTCCTCATCTATAACATGTGGACACAAAATAACTGATTAATTTATTAACTCAGTAAGCATTTATTGAACAGTTACTATGTGCCAGTAATATAAGCTATTTAAAATATTAAATCAGAAGAAAATTGGCACATTTTAGGAAGTCAATAAATACCAATTTCCTTCCCATATATAAGAATAAGGTGGTACGGAGTACATTGAATTATAAATTTCCAGTTCCCTGATGCTAACTTTAGACTGAAGTGAGCCCCATTATTGGTCCATTAACTTGGGTCTCTGTGGTGAAAAGCAGTATCTTATTACTTGGGAATTGACTTGTGAGTTTAATAAGTAATAACATTCACCACCCTGAAAATCTCAGGAGAGAAATGTTGCAGAATGTAATTGAGATATTCTCTCTCAATTTATTTAGAGGCAATTGAGGGGTGAGTGCAAAGTTCTGAATAGTCCTCTGTATTGCACCTTGCACATTTGGAAGAACTCAACACATGTTTCCCCCACTCTCAGAAAGAAACCCCCAATATCACCTCTCAGACTTTTCTGATACCTTAGGACACATTTTGCACAAAATAAAATGAGGTCAAGCACAGATGTTCACAGGCACGGGTCAAAGCTCTGGCAACTTGATGCTGAAATATGAGCGTAGGTCTGGGGACGGAGCTGGGAGTCTCCTCTCCCTGCTTGGGTGCAACTGCTTCTATAATGGCTGCTACAAAATAATCCAGAATGCTATTTTCACATTCAGCGCTCCCTCCTTTTTTTTGGTAAAAGCAAAAACACTCTACAGGTTTCTTTCAGTTAGTGAATACAGCTGTTAATGTAGGTCTTTCATAAAGGCAACGTTGTGTAACATGGACTTTGGAAAAGCAGGGGATGCCTGTATTTACAATTCTGATCATCTTTGTTTTTTTTTTTTTTTTAAGATTTTATTTATTTATTTGACAGACAGAGATCACAAGTAGGCAGAGAGGCAGGCAGAGAGAGAGGAAAGGAAGCAGGTTCCCTGCTGAGCAGAGAGCCCGATGCGGGGCTCGATCCCAGGACCCTGGGATCATGACCTGAGCTGAAGGCAGAGGCTTTAACCCACTGAGCCACCCAGGCACCCCCTGATCATCTTTCTTATTTTAAGTGTAATATTTTAATATGAGATCTGGAAATGATAGAAGAACCATATAATCTGTGTTTCTTCAACAATTCTATAGTGATGAACAATAGAAATCACACTCATGCACACAACACACACACACACACATACACACACACACACACACACACACACCTCTCTGGAAACATAGATCGGTTTCCCTTGGAGTTGAAAGGGAGTGAGGGGTGGCTAAGAACAAGCTCTGTTTATAGTCACCCTCTTTACCATAATCCAGCACCAATCAAGATACAGTTTGCTGTTTTAAAAATGACAGCTACTTTTTGTTTTCCCAAGTGTACAATTGTATCTGGATATTAATCCAGTGTTTTCTCTAGGCATGTCCTCTGGAGACTCACTGATGTAGCTAATTTCCAGATTTTGTACATCCAGAAGTGGAGCCCCAGAAAGGAGACACGATGTGCCCGAGTATACACAGCCTGTTGTTGACAGAGACAGAGCAAGACAAAATTCTCTTTTGCTGGGGACCAGGGCTGCTCATTCTGTTTCTCACTCTGCCAGCCTCCGGATCAAGGAAAATGATAATGGGGACTAAAATAAAGCCTGTCTCAACTTCAGAAATTTTCCTCAAATAATTGAATCAGTACGTTTGTGGCTTCTTGGGAATCATTATGTTAGACCCAGGATAGAAATAGCCCATCCCTTGGTTGAAAAGTGTTATATTTAAATTGATACTGCTTCTCCCCAATGTACAATTAGGAAAGACAAAGACCTACTTTTGTAAGCATTGTTAAGGGAAAATGGAGCAGGTGTCTTCTTTCTCTCTAGGTCAGTTGTAGTCTTGAAGTCTTTCTTTGTCTAGGTGTCTATTGTTCTTAATTGCCAGGAACGTTTCTCAGGGTGGCAGGTGAAGATCTCTCTGGTTGAAGAGATAAACTCACAGAGCCAGGGAAAGGGGACACCTAGCATGGGCCAAATGCCCATTGAGCCTTTAGAACTACCCTGCAGGCCAGGCATCATCATTCCTTTGTGTATTCCTCTGTCCATTCATCTATACATCATTATTTAGCACTGGCTTTGTGCCAGCAGTGTTGTAGTGATGCTGAATAAAAGAGACATTGTTCCTGTCTTTGTGGACCTTACTCTCCAGCACAGTAGTCAGATAGTAAGTGAATTATTAAATGCAATTGTCACTACCAATCCCATTTCAAAGATGAGGAGCCTAAGGCTTAGTGGATTAAAATGCCTCCCAAAAAGCCATTCAGCAGTCAAACAGGAAACATCAAGGTCCCCAGCTTGCTGGGTTCCACCATGCTGAGTCTTAGCCTTCTGCTTCCAGAGAGAATGCATGCATGCGTATCTCAAGGGAAAACTTTCTTTCACCAAAAACAAGGAGGTCCAAGTCTTCATTAGTGAAAGCAGAAAAAGCAGAGGATCAATTTTTAAAATTTTCTTCTATTTTCTGACATTTTATTTTATTTTATTTTCTGATAGATTTTAATTTTTAGATCAATTTTAGATTCATAGTAAAATTGAGCAGAAAGAACTGGGAGTTCCCATATACTTCCTGTCTCTACACCTGTGCACCCCCCCCATTATCAATGCCCTCCACTCAAGTGGTGCATTAGTTACAATTAATGAGCCAACATAATGCATCATCACCCCAAATCCATAGTTTACATTAGGGTTCACTCTTGGTGGTGTACCTTCTAGGGGTTTGGGCAATCATATTGTGTAATCATATGTATCTGCCATTATAGTAACATACAGAATAGTTTCACTGTCCTAAAAATCATTTGTGCTCTGCTAATTCACCCCTTCCCCTAACTCTTGGCAATCATGTATCCTTTGTCTTCATAGTCATACTTTTTCCCAGAATGTCACATGGTCAGAATTATGCAGTATCTAACCTTTCCAGACTAACTTCTTTCACTTAGTACTATGCATTTAAGGTTCTTGGTTGTTTCATGGATAGCTCATTTAATTTTAGTGCTGAATAGTATTCTGTTGTCTAGATGTATAACTGTATTGTGACAGGTGTTGGATTTTGTCAAACATTTTTTCTGCATCTATTGAGATTATCATGTAGTTTTTGTTTTAATTATGTTAATATGGTGTATTACATAAATTAAATTGCAGGTGTGTAACTAATCTATACATCCCAGTTGGTCATAGTATGTAATTTTTTTGCCTGTGTGCTGCTGGATTTGGTTTGTGGGAGTCTTTTGAGGATTTTTGTATGTATATTCATAAGATACATTGTTCTATAGTTTCACTTCCCATAATATCTGTCTGGTTTGATATTAGGATATTACTGGCCCTATAGAATGATTTGGACTGTGTTTCCTTCTTCTCTCTTTTTTGGAAGAGTTCATGAAGTATTTGTATTGTTTTCTTCTGTGTCATAGAACCCATCAGTGAATCCATCTGGACTTGAAGGTTTTGTTTGTTTTGTTTTGTTTTTTGTTTTTTTACTAGTTCTATCTCTTGACTTGTTATAGGTCTATTTAGGTTGTCAACTTCTTCCTGAGTAAATTCCAGAATTCTCCATTTCATCTAACCTGTATCACTTGTTTCTCAGTTGTTCATACTATTCTCTTATGGACACTTTATTTCTGTAAGGTTGATAGCAAATTTCCCTTCCATTTCCAATTTTAGTAATTTCAATCTTTTCTCTTTTTCTCTTGGTCAATCTTGCTAAATATTTACCAATTTTGTTTATCTTTTCAAAAGACCACTTGGTTTTGTTAATTTTTTTATTGTTCCTATGTTCTCTAATAGTTTCTATTTTATAAATTTATTCCCTAATGTTTATTATTTCCTTCTTTGCTCTTGCTTTACATTTAGTTTTCTGTTATTTATCCAGTGTCTTAGGGGGAAAGTTAGTTTATTATTTTGAGGTCTTTTTCCTTCTCTTCCTTCTTTCTCTCCCTCCCCCTCCTTCTCCTTTCTTCTTCTTTAATACAGTTATTCACATATTTACAGCTCTAAATTTTCCTCTTAGGAACTTGTATTGCTGTATTTTATACATAGCATGTCTTAATTTATATTCATTTTAAAGTATATTCTAAATTTTGTGATTTCTTCTTTGATTCATTAGTTACTTAGGAGTGTTTTGTTTAGTTTTCACATATTTACCAGTTTCCTATATTACTTGTTGTTATTGATTTATAATTTTTTCCATTGTTTTTAGAATGACATTTCAATTTAATTCTTTTTAATTTTATTGAGTTTTTTTTTTTAATTGCCTAGGATATGATCTTTTCTGGAGAATGTTTCATGTGCACTTGAGAAGAATATACAGTTGACTTTTGAAGAATGTAGGAGGTAGGACAACGACCCTCTGTATAGTCAAAAGCTGCATGCAACCTTTGACTCCCCAAAACTTCTACTGTAGGAGTGCCTGATCTCAGTCAGTTAAGCATCTGCCTTTGGCTCAGGTCATGATCCCAGGATCCTGGGATTGAGCCCCACATCAGGCTCCCTGCTCAGCAAGGATTCTGCTTCTCCCTCTGCCTACTACTTCCCAGGCTTGTGCTTGTTCTCTCTCTCTCTCTCTGTCAGATAAATAAATAAAATCTTAAAAAAACAAAACAAAACAAAAACACTTCTACTGTTGACACATATTTTGTGTGTTAAATATATTACATACTGTATTCTTACAATAAGTAAATTAGAGAAAAGGAAGTGTTATGAAGAAAATCATAAAGGGAGGTATATTATAGTATATATATTATAAGACATAGTATAGTATCTATATATTATAGAAAGTCATAAGGAAGATATGTTATAGTACTATACTGTATTTATTAAAAAAAAAAAAAAAAGGGTGTAAATGGACCTGCACAGTTCAAACCCATGCTGTTCAAGGACCAACTGTATATTCTAATGCTGGGTGACATGTTCTAAAAATGTCTGTTAAAGCTAGTTGATTTATTGTGTTGTACACATCTATTTCCTTGTCGGTCTTCTGCCTGGTTATTCTACCCATGGTTTAAAGTGGGGTTTTGAAGTCTCCACGTGTTACTATTTGAATTTCTTATTTCTCCCTTCATTTCTGCCCATTTTGCTACAGGTATTTTGGTTCTTTGTTGTGAGTTGCAACTAAAAATTTTCAAGTAAAATAGAAAATATAAGAATGCGTTTCTGCAGTAAGGTTAACAATGTTGGGATATGCCTTTTTGAGTTATGTGTATGTTTGGATCTGTATGTGTGCTGTGATGTAAAATACATTTGTTGTGGAAAAAAAGCATTTGAAAGCCATAAATTCACCAAACTCTGGCCTTACTGCCTTTGGGCTTTCACAGGCAGGATTAAAGCCCCACCCCATTTCTCTGCTTTATTTGACTAACCACTGCTATTTTTATCAGCCTCGGTTTAGATAATACTTCCTTGAGGGTGACTTCCTAAATCTATATGATAAGTTAATTTTGCTGCATGATCCCATAGCACCTTGTACTGCCTCTACTGCAGAGTTTACTGGAATGATTTCTCTCTTTCCCTTCCTTGCTCTAAGGCTGGTAAGAATACAGATTACATAGAGCAGCAAGCAGATACTTGACATGTTGCTGATGGTCAAGAAATAATGACAGAGATTATGAATGAAGCACAAGATAGTAACAAATGATACCTCCTACACTGACAAAGGCTGATTAATAAATATATCTGTAAGAGTTTACCATGTGTCAGATACTGGGCTAATTGTTGCGATGTTTTTGTGAAAACATTCTTGAAGATGTAATATGGCGGTTTCCATTATAGAGAGAAGCAAATTGAGCCTCAAGGAGGTAAATTAGATTCCCTATTGTTATACTACACTATCTAAGTAAGGGACAAAGCAAAAGTCCTGCAAGAATTTGGCAGGGAGGTGGGGGGAGGGTACCTGGGTGGCTCAGTGGGTTAAGCTTCTGCCTTTGGATCAGGTCATGATCTCAGGATCCTGGGATAGAGTCCCAAATCGAGCCCCAAATCCAGCTCTCTGCTAAACAGGAAGCCTGCTCCACCCCCACCCCCCCGCGTCTGCCTCTCTGCCTACTTGTGATCTCTCTCTGTCAAATAAATAAATAAAATCTTAAAAAAAAAAAAGAATTTAAGGGGGAAAAAAAAGAGATAGTAGTTGACTGGAAAGGTTTGTGAAGACTTATTATAGGAGAGGAATCAACCCTAGGCCTTGAGGAATGCTGGAATCTGGGGCCAAGCAAGTGAGTAAGGCAAGCAGCCTATGTGCAGAGGTGGAGGTAGCAGAATCAGAATTCATCTCAGGATTTACATTTGAAAATACTCAAACTCGCAACACAGCAGCAACATGAAAAAAATTAAATAGGTCCCTTTCAAGTTAAGCAAAGCAAAATGTATTACACTCGCTCCCTTCTCACAGGATCATCAGTAAGTAAGGCAGGCCTTGGAATGACAAATTAGGGCAGCAATCTGCTAGGCATCCCTTGTTGAAGACTAAAAAGTCCCTTCTTGGTTTAGTGTTAGTGAAATGTGGAGATACTGCACCATCTAGTGGTCTTACTGGATGCTGTCTACATTGATTTTTGCTTTCTTGATTAATGTGTCCTGAAACAATGGAGATTCCAGTTTGCTGAAGATCAGGGTAAATTTTTGTCCCTCAAGATTTCTCGAGGACTGAGGTGTGTTGATGAAACAACCAAACGGGTCAGGACTTTCAGGCACTATCATGAATGGAGATGTCTTGAGAGAGCTGTTTCCTGGTTTAAATGCATGGAAAATCTTAGGTAGGTTTTATAAGAAAATTATTGGAAATATTATCGCTCTCGAATTCTAGGAAGAGAAAATTTTCAAGTGTAATAAATAAAAAGAGATCCCCAAGCCAGTGTTCTGAGCCGTAGCTCAAGGTAGAACCTCCCAGGTTATAAGAACAAATTCTATTGTCTGTCATTTCTGAGTCAGTTTTGCTTTATTGATTTGTATCATCATTGTGGTTTTGTATTATGATGCTTTTGGATGCCTGTGCATTTTTTATTGGATGTCAAGCATTGTCAATCTTACTTTGCAGGGTCCTGATATTTTTGTATTCCTGCAAATATTCTTGAGTGTTATTGTAGGGCCCAGTTAAGTTACTTAGAAATAGCTTCATCCTTTTGAGTTTGCATTTTTTTAAATATTTCATTTATTTATTTGAGAGAGAGAGAGAAAGCATGACGGAGAGATCACAAGCAGCGGGGAGGAATAGAGGAAGAAGCAGACTCCTCGCTGAGCAATAAGTAATCAGGAAACCGATGTGGAACTCCATCCCAGGATTCTGAGATCATGTCCTGAGCCGAAGGCAGAGGTTTAACGGACTGAGCCGTCCAGGAACCCCTGAGTTTTCTTTTTAAGCTTAGAAAGTACCAATAGCACCAAAACAGTGTTTGATTTAGGGTAGGGTCTTTCTCTTCATTACCTACAAGCCAAGAGTGGTTTTTACATTTTTAAGTTGTAAAAGGAATAATAATAATAATAATAAAAAACAGAAACTGAATGTGGCCTGCAAAGCTTAGAATATTTACCACCAAGTGCTTCAGAGAAGATTGCTATGGTTAGTTTTTGAATAGGATTGAGGCAAGACCATTCTTAGTGTTCTGACTGATGCCATATCTATTACGAGATTTTTTCACTCTGGTTCTTGATGACTATTAGAATTTCTGCTTGGATGTCATATTCATTGGTCTGACATTAGCCAAACCAGATCATATGATCATGTGTAACAATGTGATGAGATGTAAGCTCCGCCCTAAGGAGTCATGTCACATTGTGTCAACAGGTGGGATCACACAATCATAAATCAAATCTAACATACCCAGCCAGGCTAAATAAGGTAAAGAGGTTCCTTTCATGCAATATCAACTCAGAGCCTTTGTATGTGATTGTAGAGTTTCTTGGAATGCCAGTGAGTTCTCAAAAATAATTTTTGCTCTGATCTTGTGTTTACATCCTGGTATCATGATCATTTATATAAACTTATTTGAAAATTACATTATTACATTATGGAAGTGTTAGCAAATTATTATTAATTAGGTATTAATGAAAGTCTTGAATTTAACTATTAGGAGATTTCAGAGCCCGCATTTCCATTCATGTTTCCACACTATTGATGAGAAGGGAGGGAAGCAAGAAACAAACAAACATATAAATGTATTGGGTGCCTGAACTTGCAAGAACCTGACCTTGCCTGACCTTGTAGAACCTGTATCCTTATTGCTTCTTTTCAGCTTCACCAAAACTCTCCATGGTAGGTGTTAGTGACCCTGTTTGATGGACAAGGAATTTGAGTTTTACAATAACTAAGTTGGTCATAGTTTGGATTGTCAGCAAATGTTGGAGTGGGGATGAAAGTGCAGGTCTGTCTGACCACAAGGTTGTCATCTTATGGCCATGACATATTGCTCCCCACAGTAATGAGGGAGGGAAGTAGTCAGCCGCTGTGCAGTCAGCAACTTATTCCCCCGAAGCTCCTTCCTACTCATTCATGTGTGGTGGCCATAAAGAAAATGAGATCACTTATATTGAAAAAAAGTCTGACTACTGGCTTATCAGAATTCATGATTTTCCTTTGTAGAGGAATCCAAACTTGAGACTTACACTTCCTGATTTACTAGTACTGAAAGCAGTGATCTGGTCAAAGCAGAGCTTTTGGTCCCTTAATTACAATGATGTTGTAATTAGTTAAATGTTATGAATAGTTCAATATCTGAAGATTCTCACAGGAACTACTTTGACATTGGTTATAGTAACTTCTTTATAGATGTCTCTCCTGAGGCAAGTGAAGTAAAAGCAAAAGTATATTACTGAGACTATATCAAAATAGAGAGCTTCTGCTCAGTGAAGGAAATAATCAACAAAACGAAAAGACAACTTGTGGAAAAGGAGGAGACACTTGCAAATACGTATCTGATAAAGTGTTAGTATCCAAAAATATATGAAGAACTGATATAGCTCAACACCCAAGGAACAAATAATCTAATTAAAGGTGGGCAGAAGTCATGAACAGATATTTCTTCAAAGAAGACATACAAATGGCCAACAGACACAGGAAAAGATGCTCAACATCACTTATCATCAGGGAAACGCAAATCAAAACTGCAATGAGATATCATCTCACACTTGTCAGAATGGTTAAAATCAACAACACAAGAAACAACAGGTGTTGGTCAGGATGTGGAGAAAGGGCAACACTCTTGCACAGTTGGTGGGAATGCAAACTGGTATAGTCCATCTGGAAAATAGTATGGAGCGTCCTCAAAGTTAAAAATAGAACTACGGGGTGCCTGGGTGGCTCAGTGGGTTAAGCCTCTACCTTCAACTCAGGTCATGATCTCAGGGTCCTGGGATCGAGCCTCTCATCGGGCTCTCTGCTCGGCAGGCAGCCTGCTTCCTCCTCTCTCTCTCTCTCTCTGCCTGCCTCTCTGCCTACTTGTGGTCTCTGTCAAATAAATTTAAAAAAAAAATAGAACTACACTATGATCCAGCAATTACACTGCTAGGTATCTCCCTAAAGAATACAAAAATAGGGGTGCCTGGATGGCTCAGCCAGTTAAGCCTCTGCCTTCGGCTCAGGCTGTGGTCCCGGGGTCCCGGAATGGAGCCTTACGTTGGGGTCCCTGCTTGGTGGGAAGTCCACTTTTTCCTCTCTGTACCCCCAACCCCAACTCATGTTCTTTCTCTCTTGCTCACTCTCTCTCTCAAATAAAAATAAATAAAATCTTTTTAAAAAGAACACAAAAATAATAATTCAAGAGGCTACATGCACCCAATGTTTATAGTAGCATTATCACAATAGTTAAATTATAGAAATAGCCCAAGTGTCCATCAACTGATGAATGGACCAAGATGTGATGTGTTGTGTGTGTGTGTGTGTGTGTGTGTGTGTGTGTGTAATGGAATATTAGCCCTAGTATGAAATCTTGCCATTTGCAACAAAATGGATGGAACTAGAGAGTATAATACTAAGCAAAATAAGTCAGTCAGAGAAAAACAAATACCATATGATTTCATTCATATGTGGAATTTAAGAAACTAAGCAGAGTGAATAAAAGGATCGAGAGAGAGAAGAGTGAGAGAAACCAAGAAACAGACTCTTAACTATGGAGAACAAACTATGGGTTACCAGAGGGGAGGTAGGGTGGGGAGATGTGTTAAAACAGGTGATGGGGGGACGCCTGGGTGGCTCAGTTGGTTAAGCAGCTGCCTTCGGCTCAGGTCATGATCCCAGCATCCTGGGATCGAGTCCCACATCGGGCTCCTTGCTCAGCAGGGAGCCTGCTTCTCCCTCTGCCTCTGCCTGCCATTCTGTCTGCCTGTGCTCGCTCTCTCTCCCTCTCTCTCTCTCTCTGATAAATAAATAAAATTAAAAAAAAAAACAAAAAACAGGTGATGGGGATTAAGGAGTGCACTTGTGATGAGCCCTGGCGGCATGTACAGAAATGTTGAGCCACTATATTGTACACCTAAACCAATATTACTCTGCATGTTAACTAAATGGAATTCACATAAAAGCTTCAGAAAAATATCCGAAGATTCTGAAGAAAAAGAGTTGCTTATAATTATTTTAAATTGATCTGGTTAAATGGCAATTGCTCATGCTGTTAAAAACAAAAACAAAAAACAAAAACAAAACAAAACAAAAACCCCAAAAAACAAACAAAAAAAAACCTTAAGCATAAAGCATAACAATCCTTTGTGTAGTTCGCCCATGGTCTATTCAACCAGCCCCTGATTGATGGACGTTTGGGTGATTTCCAGTTATTTGTTTTTACAAACAATGCCTCCTTTGTATCAGCTTTTGCTACAAAATGAAATGCAGCAAATAACCACAAAAATTCAATTGACTATAAAAGTAATCATTTATTGTTTACATCTCTTAAAGCCCAGCTATGGGTCTGGCACACTGTCCCTTCCATTTACATAGTATCATTGAAAGCTCTTCATCCTCACAATTTACATAGTATCATTCAAGTAAGTCTCAGGGTCAAGCTGAAAGTTCAGGATGGAGAAATGGTCCACCCATGATGAGATCATGTCAAGGTTGTGGATACAAGGCAGGCGGAATTGTTGGGGTGAATGACACAGTATACTGCAGACTTACGTGAAATTTTGTCCATGTATCTTTGAAATATATTCCTAGCAGTGGGACAGCTAGGACAAAGATGAAGTACACATGTGATTTTTCTAGATTTTACCAAATTCTCCTTCACAGTAGTTTAACTATTTATTTCTATAAGCATTATTTGCGATTGTTTTCCCATGGCTTATTTTGTCCATCAGTATAGTTTTAACTTTTATTTCTAGCATTATGAACAAGGTTAATGATCTTTTCATGAATTTAAAAGCCATTTCCTTTTGTGTATATGTGAACAGCTGGTCTTTGCTCCCAGCACTTACCCCTCCTTGGAAGATACAGTCTGCTCCAATTCCGCAGCGGGAACCCATGTCCAAGGACATAACTGTGTGAGAGAGAGAGGCGTTGTCGAGACCCTCTGGATGGTACATGTGACTGAACTCTGTTAAGGTCTCCGTGTAAATGAACAGGGCATCCACCTGTCTCGTGCCTCCCAAGACAAGGTTTGCTGTAAGTTCTATTGTCTGTTAAACTGGTGACCTACAAATCTGGGGTGACCTGCCTCTTCTTCCTTTCTTCCATCTCTCCTTGCCATCCATGCACCAGGACCAGGTTCAGGGTTCACCCTGTGAGGTCCCAAGTCTGCAAACCAACAGTAAGGGTCTCATCTTTTCTTCCTCTATCTTTAGAGAAGCTGTTTACACCATAGGGAAATAACCAGTTTGTGAATATGTTTTTCCAGTGTGTTACTTGAGTCAAATTTCAACTTTTAAAGCAGAGCCATACAGTCATCACCCTACTACCAGTTTGAGATGATGCCTGTCGAGGTACTGAAAGTCGTATGTACTTGATCTGTTTCTGGATTTCCTCTTCTGTTCCATTTATATATCTGTCTGATGAGGCACCTGATGAACTTCTAATTATCGAGGTCTTAAATGTTTAAATATCCAATGGGCTAGCCTACCCGATACTTTCAATGATAACTTATCTTGTTCAGAATTTATGATATATTTGCATTAGTTATCTCTTATTGTTTTGTGAAAATTACAACAAACTGAGCAACCTAATCTCTGTTTCTGTGAGTTGGGAATTTGGACACAGCTGGACATAGCTGGGCCTTTTGGCAATGGTCTCAGGAGGCTACAGTCAAGGTGGCAGCTGGGCCACATTCTTACTTGAAGAAATGGATTTCTTAATATTAAATCACCTTTGAATTACTGGAGTAAATTATCTTTGGTCATGATGGACATTTGCTCATGTTCTATTGGAAAATCAACACTTGAAATTGAGGTTTCTCTCTAGATTTTTGTTGTTGTTGTTGTTGTACAATGTTTATCATATTTATGGATCAATATTATTTTACTTTGTTAAACTGATCAGGAATTTTTGTTTGTTTGTTCTTTAACTAGCGTTGGATTATCTAAACTTCAAAGATTTGAGAGAATTTCCCTGCTGAAACCATCTGGGCCTGTTATTTTTTATGGAACAACAGGAACTTTTTAAACTGTTTTATCTATTTTTCATGCATATTACTGATTTTAGACTCTATCTTTCCTGGGGTCAATTTCACTTAGTTGTGTTTTTAAAAAAATTACTGATTCCACTTAGATTTTTGTGAAGTTATCTCTTAGGATTTTAAAATTTTTTCTTTATTTTGCATCTTTGCAAATTTTGTGTATGTGCTTTTTTCTATCTTTTTCTTCTTTGGATTAGTGATTTATCTATTTCTTCATTGATTTTTCAAAGCAGAGTCAGCTTTTAGATTTATCAGTTTTACTATTTTTCTCTAACTTATGACAGTATAAATTAGTCTTATTATACATGTCTTTCTTTTTTGATGGCTTTGTAATCTTTCTAACTTTTAGAGTTGACATTATATTATTTTCATTTGTTTTGCTTTTTATTGATATGGCTATGAAATGGTATAACATATTGTGTAATAACCACTTTAACTGAATCTTATAGAGATGGATATGCTGTGGTCATTATCATTATTTCTGTGAAGTTTTGAAATTCTTCTCCTTTCTGCTAAAACTTGTCTAATAGCATATTTTTAAAAAATATATAGGTGGAAGAGCCTTTTTTTTTGCAGTTGTTACTAATTTATAGTTTTATCCCACTATTGTCAGAGAATTCTCTTGCTGCTATTCTCTGTTCTTTATGATTTACAGAGGTTTTCTTTGGAACATAAGACCTCTTTCATTTTTGTCAGTGTTTCATGTGTACTTGTAAAGAAAGTGTATTCTGACGGATCATAGTCCAAAAATAGAATATATTACATATATGTTATACATTGTAAACTAGACTGCATAGATGTCCACATTGGAATATATATATATATATATATATATATATATATAATATACAGACGCGCGCGCGCACACACACACATTTATATTTTATCTAGATACGTCTACTACTGGATAGAGTGTGTGTGTGTGTGTGTGTGTGTGTGTGTGTTTCACTTCACTGATTATATAGTTACCTTGGATCCCCCAGAGGAGACCCTAAGACAAGGACTGTACATGCAGGCTGCCTCTGTAACAGGTCCTCTCTGAGAGCAGAGTAAAGGACTGAAGAGGATAGGAACAGTCCATGTTAAGAGTGTTACTAAGGATGTCCCTTGGCCATACTGGACTCTGAAGCTCGCCTGGTCTCCCCGAGCGTTTGTAAGTACGGCTTCTCACTCTCGTCCATTCTGATTGAACGAGGAGTAACTGTCTGGTGTTGAGGGTTATCCTCAGAGGCTTTCACTTCTTCGGCCCTGGGGCTGTGTTGTGCTTGTCAGGTGGGCCCCCGCCAGGGTCACCATGGAGAATTTCTGCATCAGGAGGTGAAAGGTGTGTGGGGACCCGAGCCTGAGGCAAGAGCCTGTCAGCAAAAAAGTGATAAATATCTCCCCCTGAACTGCGCCCCCACGTGGCAGACGTCCCAGGGCCGGCCCAGAGCTCTGCTTTGAGAAACTCGAGGCCAGGGATGGGCGGGGTGACAGCTGTTGTAAGGCTGAGACCTGCTGGTTAGTTTCTGATCCGTGTGGTGTTTCTAGGATTGAGATACTGCAGCCCAGTGAGTAGTCCGTCCGTTTTATCTCTCGTCTGATTTATGAAAACTGATGCCATAATATTAGGCAAACAAATATTAATACCTATAATTGCTTTATTGTACATTGTTGTCTTTAGCATTATAAAGTAGTGCTTAATACATTGAGATCTAAATTCAATCTTGGTGATCATTAAGGTCATGACCACTGTTTTCTTTTAACTTAGGACTGGTGTTTTACTATCCATCTGTTTTACTATCTATCTGTATTTCTCAGCAGACTACTTTTTAGAACAGTTTTAGATCCACAGCAAAATTGAGAGGTGAGTGCAGAGATCCCCTGCACACCCCCTACCTCAACACATGCACAGCCTCCCCCATTACCAACATCCCCCACCACGTTTGTTATAATCTGTGAACTTAATGCATCATTAGAACCCAAATCCATAGTTCACATTGGGCTTCACTTTTGATATTGTACATTCTGTGGGTTTTGACAAATATCTCATGATAACAATCGATCATTGTTCTAAGGAATAGTTTTGCTGCCCTAAAAATGGTCTGTGCTCTGCTGGTTGACCCCTCTCTCCCCACAACTCCTGGCCACCACTGATTCATTTACTATCTCCAGAGTTTTGCTTTTCCAGAATGTCCTCGAGTTGGAATCATACAGTATGCCATTTTTCAGACCGGCTTCTTTCACTTAGTAGTATGTATTTAAGGTTCTTCCATGTCTTCTCAAGGTTTGATAGCTAATTTCCTTTGAGCACTGAAAAATATTCCATTGTCTGAATAAATTAACCTTTTATTTGTAATCTTTCCCAATCTTTTTGTGATTATGTCTCTTATATATAGCTTGATATTGTATTTTGCTTTCTTAACCATTCTGAAAACATTTTTTTTAATAGGAGAAGTAAATCCATTTGTATTTACTGATACAATGATATGATTTGTTTGGTCTTTGTTCTGACATATATATGCATATATTACATCTGGTGTATGTATCTCTGTATATTTAAATATGTAACATTACATATGTAACAAATGTTATACATTTGTATATGTTACATATAAAACATTTATTACAAAATTATAATTTTAGTTATTTGAATATGTATGATGTGCAATTATATCTAATTATATATATGAGTCCTTTAATATTTTATCTATTTCATTTGCTCTCTTTTTTATAAAGCTTTTGTTAATTTGGGAGATTTTTTGTGTGCATGTAGTAATGATTACTTTTGTATTCATATCATTCTGTAAAGCCCTTAATATCTTTTCTTAGCTATTGTCTATTGATTTTATCCTAAGACACTATTTAAAGATTTATTTATTTATTTATTTGACAGACAGAGATCACAAGTAGGCAGAGAGACAGACAGAGGAGGAAGCAGGCTCCCTGCTGAGCAGAGAGCCTGATGCGGGGCTCAATCCCAGGACCCTGGGATCATGACCTGAGCTGAAGGCAGAGGCTTTAACCCACTGAGCCACCCAGATGCCCCTAAGACACTATTTAAATTGGCTTTTAAATTAACTTTTCTCCGCATCTGGATTGAAGTAATACTCTTTTACTCCAAATATTGTGTGCAAGTCCCTCTCAAATCCAAGCATCTATAGATCAATCTCTTGTGCTTTCTCATTAACTCCATGGTACTGTACTGATGTTGACTTTGGCAGGGAAATCTGTGAAGTTTTTTTTGTTTTCAGAAATCTCTTCTCTGTATCATGTTGCCCAGAGAGCACATTCCATTCTTGCCAACTAAATCTAAAGGAATTCCTTCTAATCAATTGGGTAAGACCTCTTCTCTTGTCTTCCTCCTGACTTAAGAGCTGAAATCCTCTGTCACTTTAAAAAACAAAAAACCAAAACAAAACAAAACCCAACGAGAAAGTCCTTTGTTTCCTCACTTTGTTGTTCAAGGTATCCTACTTCTTAGACTGTTGTCTGTAAAGCTGTTGTCTGCAAAGCTGTAAAGTTTTTGGGTTACACTGGGATATCAAACTTTTACACAATTACTGGTTATATTTAGTCATGGCCATTATAATTGCTAACCGTTAAACAAATCATGAGTGTGGCATCTGGAAACAATAAAGATTATGGGAAAGAATTAAGTAATCTAGAAAAGAATGAGCAAATGAGAAAACAGTGGAATGTTTCAGAAGGAATGATAATCTGGATATGAATGGAAATGCACAATTCATATTTCGGGCTTTCTTTTGAAAGAAGCTGCTCTTGGGAGACTTGCTATCTTCTTTTCGGTAGAACTTTTTTTGTTTGGAGGAACAAGTTCAAGTATTCAAATGTGGAAAGTATCTTCAACATACCCCCACTGAACAGATTTGAATACCAGGGCTTATCATGTTTAACTACATGATCTCAGTGCCCCATCTTTAGGGCATGGAATTTACAGCTTTATTTTTAAATACAAAACCATTAACATGGGGAGTGTTATTTTTGTGCATGTCTGCCGAGTGATACAGTAATGTAAGAGGATATTACGACACCCAAACCATTACCTGTCCGGTTCCGCACTTCTCAAATGGAGAAGCAGAGAGACAGTTTTGAAATCAAAGTAATTACTCTGGATTTTAGTACTCACTTGATCGAATGTTTAGCACTTCACCACTGTTGAGAAATGTACGCATATTTTAACCAGTAATATAATTTATTTGAGAGTCTCATTTCCAACGATGGGATGACATTATTTTAATTTGCAACAAAGGGGATTTTCACATTTATGTCTAGTAAAGAGCTTCTGGACCAGATGAGATTGACTTCACTCAAGTGTGAGAACATGTTACAGAATGGACTGGCTCCACTTTTGAGCACTTAAAACCTGGCAGAGTCTATAGAACAATTAGGTTATTAGAAGCTGAAACTTTCTCTTTTGCTCTCATTGAATCCAGGGTATCTGAAAACCTGGGTTTCTAGCTAATCTAAACTCAGACATCTTTCCATTTGCCAGGCAGTGGGCAGATCTTTCAAGGTCTACATGGAGGTGTTTCTTGCAAACTCATATGGGGCTTCTCTGCTCCAGCACACCCCACAACATAATTTTAATCCTTACTCTCAAGAGTAATGCCTTGCTTTGTCCAAAGACTTACTGCAAGTTGAGGGAGTAAAGATTTATATATGTTTCAAAAGGCTTCAGCTTTATGTGGAATCTGATCTTGGAAATAGCACTTACTGGCTGTGTGTACTTGGTCAAGCCACTTGGCTGTTTATATTTTTATTTTATTTTATTAAAGATTTATTAATTTGACAGAGTGATGGAGAGAGCACAAGTAGGCAGAGCAGCAGGCAGAGAGAGTGGGAGAAGCAGGCTCTCCAATGAGCAGGGAGCCCGAGTGGGAGGCTCAATTCCAGGACCCTGGGATCATGACTTGCGCTAAAGGCAGAGGCTTAATTGACTGAGCCACCCAGGTGCCCCCACTTGGATGTTTTTAGTTTCAATTTCTATGTGCGCTGGGAACCTCTGCTTTCATATCCCAGGTGCTCAGCTATATACTTTACATGTATCACCTACTTATCATCACAATTATTGCGTGATGGAATTACTAGTATTAATGTCGTTTTACTGATGAGATGAGGACTACCGAGAGGTTAAGTGAGCTGGATTTGAGCCCAGACAGTCTGCTTTCTTTGGTCTTAACCACAATTCTGAAGTGCCATGGGAAACCGTCATGCAGAGGGCCTAGCATACAGAAGATATCCCATAAACATGGGCACCTCCCCAAATAATAGCTTAAAAAGAATTACTGAATTGGTGGAAAAGAAACCTGCATGCAGTAACATGTTCTTCTTAAAGAGTCAGTTATTTATTTTAGAGAGAGAGAGCACGCACAAGCAGGGGGAGTGGCAGAGGGAGAGAGGGAGAGAATCTCAAGCACACTGTCCCCAAGCACAGAGCCCAACATGGGGCTTGATCTCACAACCCTGAGGTCCTGACTTGAGCCTAAACCGAAAGTCAGACACTTAATTTATTGTGCCACCCAGGTGCCCCAGGAGCACAATATTTTTTGAAAGGGTTGTCTGTGGGCCAGGTAGGTCAGATTCTTGGACATGACCTGACATCTACTGAATCAGAAATGCAGAGAGTGAAGCATGGGCATGCTCATAGCAATCTTCTGGCAAATGTTTTGAACTCCCAAGCTTATAGGCTATCCACGTGTTTAAAAGATTATGAACTGGGAGTCAGAGTAACTGGGACACTAATATAATATCTGAAACATATTATGTGACTATCTGGGCAAGCCTTCCATAGTTTGCAACTTGCTTTTATGTGTGTATTCAAATAATGTAAACATGGATGTGTGCATAGTCAAAATAATTTCAAAGCAAAATTCCAAGAAATGGTTTATAGTCAGCTTTTAAATACAGCCTTTGTGATCAGTAGAATGATTTATGGTAGCAAAGAGGAAATAATCAAATGATACTTGATCGACAACCATCCTTCGTACTAAACTAAAGTCTTTGTGGGATTGTCACTAGTCTCTCTTGCTACTTGTGTATCTTATATTAAGAACAATATATCATGCCTACATACAGCTGATATTTAATAAATATCTGTATAATATTGCACTTTTCCTGCCTAAAGCCAGGAAGGTCTATAAAACGCTTTTTACCAAGGCCAACATATTCATAGTAGTTTCCACAGGCAGAAGGCACTTATCAAAACAAGTTCCCTCTGGAAGAGTGTCATGCTTTTTAAAGGTTCTGAATTCAGCTAGATTTTGCTTTGTCAAATTAATACAAAGTAAAGCGCAAAGGCACAATTACATAAAGAGATTCCAAGGACTTCCTGCAATTAGAATGTTAACTCGGAGATGAGAACGTGGCAGAGCTGATGTGAACTTGGTTGTGATGATGCCCAATTAGGCAAAGACAGAGAAGAGAGGGCATTCGGTCACTGCGTTCGGTGGGAAGAAGGTGGTGCCCCAGGAAATTAGTAAGGAGAACTGGTAAACAACCCATCTGTACTTTAGTCAGTCCTAAAGGGATATGGATTGTGATTTTCTGTGAATACAAACAGAATCATTCACCAAACAACTGTCACCTACTGTCCACCTTCTCACTAGCCAAGCTCACAGAACAATAATTCGGGAGGGCAACCCATCAGACTTGGTGACGCGATTATCAAAGCAACTTGAAGGTACCAAAGCCAACAACTACCAGATTAATTATTTTTCAAAGAATGGTACCTTTTCAATGCTTTCAAAGCTATTTGATCTTTATTGTCTTTTTTTAGAAACAGGAAATTGACTTGAGGAGAGCCAGTACTCTGTCAAGAACATAGGGGGGGAAATACATCGTATCCGAAGAAGGGGTTTCCTAACATGGGAGGGTGCTCCTAGGACCACAGTATAATTCCTATTAACACGCTAAAAGCCTCTATTAAGTGAAATTCTTTGACCCCGCTTTCTTTATTTTTCAGGAAAAAAAGCGGAATAGAGAACAGGAACATTTAGTGACAAGTGATCCTTTTCTGTGTCACCGATCTCTGCACTAGCCGCCAGCAGGGGGCACTAGAGCCCCACTGAAAGTTGATTTTTGTCTGTCTTGAATCTGGTCATTCAAATTACACTACCCACCTAAATCAAATTATTGTTGGGGGCAGGGGTAGGTGTCATGGAGTTATCTGACTTCCCCTTTCACTTTCTTAAGGAGGAAAAAAAAAACCTAACTTTTCATTAAATTGTAAGCGATATACTGTTACATCATTACTCATTAATCAAAACAGGCTTCTCCAATCCAAATGCAATTAAAACTGAGTTTTCAGACATTTATCTCCTTCTTCCTGGGTGCGTGGCCCCCTCTGGGAACTCCTGCTGGGAATATTGCTTTGATAACACGAATATGTGTAGCAGGCCCTGGGAATGGCACCAGGGAGCGGGAAGGAGCCAAGCTGGCCTTTCCGTTGAAGAAAGGGGGTCTGGAAGATGAGGACAGGTAGAGTGGCCTTCTGTGGTCACAGGAATCCCTGCAAGACCCGCCCCGGAGACTAGGAACAGAATCATTCACTCTGTGGTTTTAGACTAAAGAATTGCCTGCCAAGGTTATGTACCAAATGCATGGGGGATTTGGGGGGTGGGGGGCAGAGACAGCAGTACGATTTAAGGCTTTTCCCTAATTGTGACACTTCCAAGTGAGGTAAAATTACCTCTTTGTAGAGTGATTACACTTGCACCATGTTTGACCATCTTGTTAGATGTTTCTGACTCAGATGAGTATTTTTGAGAATTGCTCAAGGAAATTAAAATGTCAAGCTCTTCAATCTTTGACAGTTTGTGAATATTTTATTTTATTTTTTTCTTTTATTAGGCTGACTTGGGGATAAAGACCTCAAAATGAGTGCATTCTGTTTGTTCTGCTCACCACCAAGTGAGAGATAATTGTACATTTGCATTATTATAGCTTCTCTTTCAAAGCTTGGTTTTCAAGGGGACTATGGGAACAGGAAAGAATGCCACTTGCCCCACCTTGGGAAAGGCTGCAGGTTAATGGAAGTGTTATCCAATTTCAGGTTTGAAACATGAGTCAGTTCCAGCCAGGTGTGGAGGGATTTGGAGTGTGTGTTTTGGGCAAGGACAAAGCCTCACAAGGGAGACCATGCTCCAGGGCCATGTTGCCCACTTTTCCAGAAAGGCAACAGAATGGAAAATGGTCATTGTGCATGACACTTTTGTGACTCAAAACAACAATTAAATCAATTCATCAACGATATCAAATAAGAGCAATGGAGTTTAGTCAGATAGAGTTTGTTCATCCTAAGGAAAGAGGCAGATGTTGGATAAAATCTAGAAAGGAGATGGAACTAGAGGGTATCATGCTTAGCGAAACAAGTCAAGCGGAGAAAGACAACTCTCATATGATCTCCCTGATATGAGGAAGTGGGATTGCAACATGGGGGGTTAAGGGGGTAGGAGAAGAATAAATGAAACAAGATGGGATTGGGAGGGAGACAAACCATAAGTGACTCTTAATCTCACGAAACAAACTGAAGGTTGCTGGGGGGAGGGAGGTTGGGAGAAGGGGGGTGGGGTTATGGACCTTGGGGAGGGTATGTGCTTTGGTGAGTGCTGTGAAGTGTGTAAACCTGGCGATTCACAGACCTGTACCCCTGGGGATAAAAATATATTATATGTTTATAAAAAAATGAAAAAAAATCTAGAAAGGATTTTCTATTATGCTGAAATCTTGTGGGGACAAGATACTTTGATCTGATCTGAAAACTTAGAGCACTGTGTACTTCCACATACATTTCTGTGAAATCTGGTTTCTGTAGAGTGGGGAGGACACAAGGGCACTGACCTGACTTCAGCGGGTTTAATGGGGATCATTTAACTTAACTGCCCACAGTGACAGCCTGTTTCCAGCTTACTATGTTTAGCTTGAGGTGTTCCAGATCTACGTTTTATGTGTGGGTGACTATCAGATGCTTTTCTGCAAGCCTACGGACATGTGCCATGTTGATGTGGAAACATGACCCTTCTTGTCGCCTCCATTTCCCAGCAACACCTAGGGAAGTTGTCAGTAGAATATAACCCAAATATGAAATCCCTGTTTTTTTTTTTTTTTTCTATTTTAATTATATAGTTAATAGTCTACAAGCTGCTGAAAGATAACCATCGCCGAAGGGTTGCGGTACTGAGAGAGACTTGATGAAAAGTATCAGGAAAATGGAACCAGATGCCTTCTCATGATTACTGCTTTTGTGTTTAGGGTCTGAAGAATTGTGTGGGGGAGGTGGAGAGAATATGGGCCATCCTCTAGGGGGAATCTGGAGGGAAGTAACTATGATCATGTGAATTCCCTGGCTCTAGAGTAGAATCTTTGAGTTTTAAAGGAAATGTGGGTGTCATACATTTCAAATCCTACGTGTGATAAAAAGGGAAGTGAAATCCCAAACAGGTTAAGTGAGAGGATAAAAGATTTTCCAGGATATCCTTATGGTTCAACCATTATTACCAAACTCAATTCTGAATGTTATCCTTCTTTGTCTCCACTAGGTTCACAACACAGAGGCTTTGGAGACACAGAGATGTTTAAGATGTGGGAACTGTCTTCAAGGAGACAACATTCAAAATATTCATGAGACTGGAAATCATTTGATGGCAGGAATTTTGTCTTCGTCTGTTCGTCCCAGATTTGCCATTGCAAAAATGCTCCTTGAGCGAAAGTACTGGGTAGGAGGAAAGGACACAAGGAGGAAATATCTGTATCAGTGACTTAAACGGGCATCACAGAATCTGTTTTAGCAGAACTGTCAGGGAAAAGAGAAAGTCTCCAGACAGACAAGGCAGGGCAGGCCATTTCAGAAAGAGAAATTAATATGTACATAGTACTTGGAGAACTGTCAAGGAGCTTCATGAAAGAAGACGTGGAAGGCCATGCTGGCAGCAAGGTGGAGAAATGTTTCCACGTAGAGACAGAGTCAAGACGATGGTTCAGGAAACTGGTGCATTAGTCCAGGTAAGAGTTGGTGAGGATCAGAACTGAGGTCATGAGTGTCCTATGGGGGAACAGATCATGCACTTAAGAACCATTTCAGAAACAAAGATGCCAGGACTTGGTGATTGAGGAATATGTGAGGAGACAGAGGGAGGGTTAGAGATTCTGATAACCTAAGGGTGCTGGGATGTAGTTAACAGCGGTTTGAGATGAAAACCTTGAAAGGGGATCCTGAAGACCATAAGGAAGGGAGCAATTTCCCTATATGAGGGAAGCATTTTCCTTAGGACAGAATGAAGATAACACTCAAATTTTAAGGGTCAGAACCACCTCCAAGCAGCCAAATTGGCTTAAACATGTGTGTCTGTGTGTATACATGTTTGTGAGTGTGTGTGTGTGTGTGTGTGTGTGTGTGTGTGTATGATAGGTAGAGAGGGGGGCACACAGACACACATGTATTTTATTTTTTAATTGGTTAACTAGTTAATTTTTAATTTTTTTAAAATTTTTTATGTTGTCACCATACAGTACATCATTAGTGTTTGATGCAGTGCTCCATGATTCATTGTTTGCCCATATTAAATACATATGTGTGTCTACATATTGCATGGAGCACTTAGTGTTACACTAGACACACATTTTTTTAAAATTTGATTGTAGCAATGCACTTTTATAGCAGAACATTCCTCTGCCCTAAAGTCATGAGCAAAATTACAGATTTGTCAGTGTAACCTTATCCTACCTTCCTGTTTGAGAGCTTCCTATCTTTCCACAGACTCGAAACAAGCCCCAGCAGGTCTGATAGAATTAAAGTTGCTCTTTAGGTGTAAAGAGCCACGGGCTCTGCTGTGCTGCATGGAGGGCAGTTTTGCTGCTGTGACTCAAAGGACCGTGTGGTGGGGAACGTGGGGGTGGGGATGTCTACTTGGGACACTGGCTTCCTGTCTCCTATTGCTCAGCTAATGCCGGAGAGAAATGGCTCTTAAGGTTTCCCAGTTTTCTGGCATTCACTCAGACCTACCACCGCTCCGTGCCTCTACACTCCCAGCAACTCAGAGGCTCTACCCTCTTGTCATTTTCCATATGCCTGTGTATCTCCTTCCTGAGGCGGTGGTTCCCCAAACCTACTTGGCCCGCACAGGGCCCGAGTTAGCCGGTCACAATGAATGAGGGCAGACCTGCACTTCAGAGCTGTGCTGAGTCAGAATGGTGAGAATGGGGATCTTTGCCTTGTTTCTGATCTTGGTGAGAAAGCATTCAGTCCTTCACCGACAAGTGTGATGTCAGCGGTAGGCTTTTTCGTTCGTTCTCTTTGTCGAATGCAAGTCATTTCCCTCTGTTCCTAATTTGCTATCATGGATGGTCAGAAGGCTTTTTGTCAGAATGCTTTTTCAGTTGATCATATGCTTTTTCCTCTTTAGCTTGTGGAAATGGTGGATTACATTGATTGAGTTTTGAATAACAAACCAGGTCTTAATGCCTGGAATACATTGCACTTGGTCATGGCATGGAATTCTTTCTCTATGTTGCTGGATTCAATTTGTGAATATTCCGTTGAGGATTTTTACATCTAAGTTCATGAGAGATATTAGTGTATAGCTTTTCTTCTTCTTTCTTTCTTTTCTTTCTTTCTTTTTTGGTCCAGCTCTTTTATGACTTAGTATAGGATATCTAATAAAATGAGTTGGGAGGGGTTCTTTCCTATTCTATTTTCTGGAAGGGCTTATGCGTACAATTGGTGCTAATTCTTTTTTCAATATTTGGTAAATTTTTTCACTGAAACCTCCTGGTCCTGGAGACTTCTTTTTGGGGAGCAGTAAATAACAAATTAAATTTCTATAGTGGTTCTAGAACTGTTTAGGAACCTATTTTGTCTTCGTTGAGTGACAGTAGGTTGCATTTTTTAAGGAATTGGTCCATTTCTTCAGTGTTGTCAAATTTATAAGCAGAAAGTTATTTGTATTACTCCCTTATTATCCTTTTAGTGGCTGCAGGATCTACAGTAATATCCCCCATTTTATGCCTGATATTGGTGATTTGCGTCTTTTCATCTGGTAACTTGTCAGACTTATGAGAGTTTTATTAACTTTATTGAAGAAACCAGCTTTTTGCTTCATTTATTTTCTCTAATATTTTCTCAATTTCAAGTGCATTTATATCTGTCCTCTCTTTATTATTTTTCCCTACTCCTGCTTGCTTTATTTTTATTTTGCTCTTCTTTTTCTATTTTCTTGAGGTAAGAATTATATTTCTTGAAGTAAGAATTATATTTCTTGAGGTAAGAATTTAGATTATTGATTTTGGAGTTTTTCTCTTTTCTACTGTCTTAAGTGCTGTCAAGTACTCTTTTGACACAGCTTAAGATGCACCCCACATATTTTGATATATTACATTTTTAATCACTTCTTTTTTGTTTTAATTTCCTTTGAGATGTCCTCTTTGATCCGTGGATTATTTTGAAGCGCGTCATTTAATTTCTAAGCACTTTGAGATTTTCCTGTGTTTTTTCTGTTATTGGGCCCAAGTTTGATTCCATTATGGTCAAAGAACATAACTCTGTATGGTTTCAGTTCTTTTAAATTTGTGGAGGCTCGTTTTATGGCCTAGGACACAGCCATCTTGCTGAATCCTCCGCTGGTGTTTGAGAAATGTGTGGATTCTGTTGGGTGGCTTCTTTTGTTTGTATCAGTTAGATCCTGCTGGTTGGTTGTATTGTTAATTCTGTATTCTTACTGAATTTTTGGCTAGTAGTTCTGTTATTTGCCATAAGTGGGCTGTTAAGGTCTTTAGCTATAATGTGTGTTTCTTTCACCTTTCAGCTCTTGCTTTGTTTTGTTTATATATTTTGAGGCTCCCCTGTTTGCTGCATATATATTCAGAAGGGTTATGTTTCCCTGGTGGTTGAGCCTTTGATCATCATGCAATGCCCTGACCATATTTTTTTTTTCTGTATAATCTATTATCTTTCCATTTTTCTTCTCTAAATCCATTTCATTTGAGATCATTATCATCAATATATCATGTGATATACGTCTATACATCTGGATGTAAAAATTACTTTTGGTTGCAACAGGCACAGACTCAATGGCAACTAAGTTAAGCAATAAAAAGTCAGAGTGGATAGATTTCCATGACTGGGAAGTTCTAGAATGGCCATTCTCATTTTGGAAACTGCTGAATTCAAGAGGGAAAATCATTCTCTCTCTTATTCTTTTTCCCCAACCCGCCTCTGTTTTCTGTGTTAGCTTTATTCTCATTTATGTTTTTTGGACACAGGGTCCAAGATTACCATCTATAGTTCTTTTTTTTTTTTTTAAGATTTTGTTTATTTATTTGACAGACAGAGATCACAAGCAGGCAGAGAGTCAGGCAGAGAGAGAGGAGGAAGCAGGCTCCCTGCTGAGCAGAGAGCCCGATGTGGGGCTCGATCCCAGGACCCTGGGATCATGACCTGAACCGAAGGCAGAGGCTTTAACCCACTGAGCCACCCAGGCGCCCCACCATCTATAGTTCTTCCCATGCCGTTAGCCATTTCAGATCATCTAGATGGTCAGTTTTGCCCATGGCTTCTGGGAAACATCTTAGGATAGCTTTGATTGGTCTGGGGCTTGTGTTTTGTCCTCATGTCTAAACCATTAGACATTGGATTGTTGTAGCCAGGAGAACAGGCTATTCTGATTGAGTAGTTTGGATCATGGTCCCAACTCTATATAATTGGACCAACTAAAAAAGAATAGGAAATGATGGGGTGGGGACGAGTTTCTAAAAGGAAGATATGGGAGATAAAAGTAATCAAAATATTATCTAACATTCAGAAGTCAAAAAGACACTATCATTCAAAATACAACTCTCTTATTATATAATTCATGTGGAAATTATTTGAGTATCCATTGAGGAGTAACAATGAAAAACCAAGTTGTTTCAAAGGCCTAGATAGGCCGCTTTCCTGAAAATGTTTATGAGAAAAAGTATGAACCCTCTTTTATACCAGCATCTGTAACAACCACATTTCTTCTCTTGCCTGTTGTTAATGAGAACTTAGTGGAAGCAAAAATACTGTCCCATTTGTTCAAAGATAAGTTTAAAGATAAGGAGTCTTATATGCAACTGATAAGTTATTGAACATGATATCTGAAACTAAGTGTGTACTATATATTGGCTAATTGAATTTAAGTAAAATAAATTAAAAAAATAAAAATAAAAATAAAGATAAGGAGTCTTAGAGCCTGGATAGCTTAGTTGGTTAAGCATTTGACTCTTGATTTCAGCTCAGATCATGATCTCAGGGTTGTGAGATGGAGCCCAGTGTCTGTCTCTCTCAAAAAGGAAAGGAGGTTGGGGTACCAGGTGGTGGGTATTATAGAGGGCACAGATTGCATGGAGCACTGGGTGTGGTGAAAGAATAATGAATACTGTTATGCCGAAAATAAATAAAAAATAAATTTAAAAAAAAAAAGGAAAGGCGGGAAAGGAAAGGAAAAGAAGGAAGGAAATGAAAAGAAAGGAAAGGAAAGGAAAGGAAAAAGAAAGAAAACGGAGTCAGAGGAAGATAGGATTTGAATGATGGGCAGATTAAAATACCGAGAACACTAAGGAGGGCATTCCACCTGCCAGTAAGGAGATAGGCACAGAGTTAAATGGGCAGCCAGCATATGGTAAGCCTAAGTGAAATAGGCATGTATTAAGTAGAGGAAAAATGAGAAAAGGTTAGGAAAAATACATAACGAGAGCAGTTTCAGCTAACGTGTAAAAGGTGCAGAAGAGGAGCACACGAGTACAAATGCAAACAAATTGTGGCACATAGACCGCTTTGTGTCTGTGCCCTCCATCCTGTCCTTCTTCGTGACCCACCATGTTAAGGTCCCTCTTGCCCACCCTCTCTGCAGGGTCAGTGGGCCTCCAGAGCAGCCCACAAGCCACTGCATCATGATGGCCTGTTTAGGGGCTCTTCATACCTTGTTACTGCTGACCTTCTCAAGGTCAGCAACTACACCCTCTTCATCTCTGTGAATGTGGCGATCAGTAAATTATTGCAGGAGAGTTTCTCTTTCAATTGTAATCACAGAGCTGGTCACTTCTCCTGGTCAGTTATTTCTTTTGGTTAAAAAAGTCCCCGTTTTCAGGGAAAGCTAAGCCTTCCCTTTGAAGGGTAGTTTCTTTTAATTGATATACAAAAATATGATCATTGTGTAGACCTCTCCATCCAGCAGGAAGGATGTGAGCATTAGGGACCTCCACAATCCTCCTTACTTTTGCTTTGCCCTTGGGAAGAAGTTCTGCTATGTGATCCTGTGCCCGTGGGGCCAATAGCAGGTGAGACCTGCTGACCTCGTTCAAGTGCCACCTTTTCTGGAATCCCTGCTGACATACTCATGGGTATACAGCATGTCTGCCTGCTCCCCTCTGATGACTGTTTTGGGGGTTCCCTGGCCTGTTGGTTGTCCCTGTCTTCTTACTCATCTCCCATGAGTGCTGCTGGTCTAGGCATTCCAGATCAGATAAACTCCCTGGGTTTGTCTGCAGGGAGCTGGAAGTCTTCTAGTTTCTCATTGTGCCAAGGAAGGGATATTATTCCAGGAGTACTGGTCCTGGCAACCCTGGGTGCTGATAACAAGCTTCACTGTCATCCAAGGGCTAAGGTCCCTCCTGCCTTCTTTCTTAGCTTTGGGTATTGGCACCAACTGCCCTAACCCATATGATTTCTTCTGTTGCTCCTGTTCTCTTTCTTAAAGAAAATATACATAGATACATCTATTTATATATTTATATATATACATTTATTTTATACATGGGACTTTACCTTTCCCAAACTGTTTCGCCAATGTGAGGCCAGGAGATTAAATTGTCTCGGGGTAACTCAGACCCACCAGCTGTTGCCTCTGGCTTCCTGTGATTGTCAGTGACTTCACTGAAAATGTATGTGTGATCTTTCAACATGTCCACAAGTGGAAGGAAAACAAAAAAAAACCCTGCTGCTGGAAAAAAGTTTCCTGATGTGTCATGGAATTCATCCACATGATGAAACGGATCTCAGAACAGTCCTTTCAAATGACTCCCAGCCCCTCTGCTTCTCCTTCATCTGATTTTAGCAGCCAGATCTCAAAGCTTTGACATACAGAGAGTAGAGTCTTCAAAATGTGCAAGCATGGGGTTCTGGAGGAAGGCAGGAAGTGAGAGCAAGGCCAGGCCATCCACTCAAGGCCCATGCCAGAGCTTTCCTCCAGGCAATTCCTGGATTCCTAGCCGCTCCATTTCCAGGTGTGATTTCAACCATGTTCCTGCATTCTCTCAGCAAGCGACACTGAAATATGGCCCATGGATGGAGTGGCTTCTCTCAGGGAGCTTACAGTCTGGGGGGTACCAGGATATTTATTGCCCAGGTAACTATGACTTTGAAATGTTGAAGCGTCAGATGCTGCGGAGAATAAAGCAGGTGGAGGAGAGCCAGAAATGCCTCCTTGAGAAGAAGCTGACTCAGCGGTAAAATTTGGTACAATCTTTTATTTCACTTAACATGACTGAGCTTTTGCAAGCCAGTGCCTGTGTTACGTGTTGTGAATACAAATGCAGATAAGACGTAAGCCCTACCTCTCTGCCTCTCCACGGTGGATAGTCACGTAAATCTGCAATAAAATGTGTTGTCACAGTCTGTGGAAGAGATAAACTGAATTCACACAAGAAGGGCTGACTTCCCCAATCTCCACAGTCCTGTCAGAGTTCCATGAACTGCTCTTCTTACATGTGTTCGAGCTCCTGGTTTATCTCGACCACAGGCCTGGGACCACAATGCCAGCAGCCAATAGTTACTGAGGTCTGGCAGTGGTCCATGTACTTCCTATGTATTATTTCCTTTAAGCATGGCAACACCTCTGTGATGTAGCTACTGTTGTTAGCCACATTGTATGGGTGATGAAACTGTGACTTTCAAACATTAAACAATCTGTCCGGGTCATGCTACAGGTAAAGAAAGGTAGATCCAGGATTCCAATCCAGACTCTACTTCTTCCGTTCACTTGTCTTTCTGGAGTAAGCCAGGAAAATGAGGGAGAAGTGTGTTCCCCAGACTGGAGTCATCTCAGCAGTAAAGGTACAGAGACATGAGAAGTCATAACCATCCCAGGAGTTACAAGAGTTTGGTGTTTCTGAAACCCATGGGATACTTGAGGAATGAGGAATGAGGAATGGGATGAGGCTGAGGAGAGGGAGGTCATGCATGACAGATTTTGATAAACCCTGTTTTCTGAGGTTTTATGCATAGTCATGGTTAATATTCTAAAAGGCAATTTTCATCGGATAAAAAGGAAATGAAGAAAAGAAATGCCATGCATTAAAAAAAAAAGGGAAAAACAAAACTGAGTGGATCAGAAAAAGAGAATAATATACTTTAAATGGAATGTAGTATAGTGTGGGGGACAAATCCATACAGAAACAGGAGCTCCCTAAGGGCAGGGATATTAATAATAGCACTGATGATAATAGCAATCAAGTACTATCTATTTTATTCAGCAATGTGTAGAATAGTGCCTGGCTCATGGTAAGTACTCAATAATTACTTATTGAAAGGCTGACTGACTGACTGAATGAATGAAGCTAATAAGGTGTTTGGACCCAAATCACACCGAGGTGTCTGAGCACTATAGAAGTAAAGATTTTAAATTTCTTTTTTTCTCTGTGGAAGGATCTTGATCAATGGTTTTTGAATGGGACAATGATATATGTGAGTCTAAAAAGAATATATTGGGTTACAATGGACACTCTGGATTATGACCATCTTTGGCAAGCCTACAAAAATGGACAATTTAAGGGCCCTTTACAGAAGTAGAGCAAAGCATGAAGGCCATTCATTCCTTTTGAGATATGTTTGAGTGACCCACTGTTATGGAGATGTCCAGTAACCACTGGAAAGGTAAAGCCTGGTACTTGTTGGAAAAGTCATCATAGAGAAAGATGTGTGAGCTCAGCATTCATACATCAATGAAACACATTGAGGAGGAGGAACGTGAAGAAGAAGAGAGAACAGACTTTGGGGAACTGCTTCCCTAGGTGGTGGAAAACTTGGATCCAAGGAGGGACAGTGAGAAGAATCAGTAATGTTGCAGAGATACACTCAGAATAAAGTGATGGAAGAGACATTGATAGGTCAAGCACAGGGGGGGTGACCAGACTATGTGCTATAGAAAGGACAAAGAAGTGATATGAAGATCCCTAGAACTTGGCACAGAGATGGCAAGTAGTGACCTTGGAAAAAGCCATTTGTCTGAGGGATACACCACATTCTTATGAGTCATGCAGTGAAGGGGAGAGGGCCCTGAGAAAGTATTATACATGCTTAGGATGTTTGAAAAGGAGAGGGAAAAAGAGTGAGTAAGAACAAAAATAAAAGATAGTAATGCTTGCTTTGTTTTCTGAATGGAAACTCTCCAAACAATTGAAGAATAAGGAATCAGCCACAGGGGAGAAATGAAGAATGTGAAAATAGGTATCAGAGGAAACAGCTGAGAATAGAGGGGAACACAGATGGAGCAACTGGACCATGAGAAGCCGCGTTTCTTCTGTTGACATTAGAAGAGTGTTGCTTAACTTTGAGAGAACCGTATGAAAGATCTCGGCATTCTTTCTGCAGTAGTAAGATCATTTTGAATGAATGAATGAATGAGCCTCACTCAGACTGATCTTTGTGAGAGTTGTCTTGTAAACCACTAATCCAGCTTGTGGAAGAGATTGAGTAAATATTTTATTGGTTGAGTGAATTAGGACATGTATGAAGAAAATTCATTCATGCTGAAAAGGTAGAGTTGGGATCACAATTCTGTGTGTGGACAGTGGGAGCCTCACTGTGGGAAGTAGGAAGTAGGCATGACTAACTGGCGCCCTTCAGCATTCTGTGCCCAACCACGACTCCATGTGAATTTATAGTACTACTTATTAGCTTCTAACCCATCATTCTCCTACTGTGACTTAGCTGACCTGGAAGTACAGGGTGTACACCAGAAAGGCAGACAACATGGAAGGTTAATTTGGGAGAGTAGACGCTTGTAAGACTGATGTTGAAACAGCTCCCCCATGATATCCAGTCATCAGGGACTCAAGAATGATACCTCTGGCAAGTGGGGTGTCGAAGTAAGATCAACAAGAGATTTTAGTGGAAATTAACAATTGGACTGCAGAAGAATAAAATTTTGCTTGCGTTTTTTTAAAGTAACATTTAACAAGTGCTTTCATTCCAGAATATCTTGTACTTACTACTCCCATAAAGAGATAAATATCAGTATCTCTCTCAGTATTAAAAGGGAGAAGGAACTGCATTGTACAGAGTTAAGTAATTTGCTCAATGTCACACAGCTAGCATCCCAGGACATCCAGTTCCTGAGTGTGATTTCTTAGTCCCAACAGTTCAGCATCTTAGGTTGTATAAAAAACATGAATTTCAGAATCTGAGATATTAGAATTGGATTAGTTGTTGGTGGTGATATTTAAGAAAGCAGCCTTGTGTGTTACGTGGTTGAGGGTCTGTGAAGGTAAAGGTTAAAGATTTTTTTATGTCTAGATAGGTCAACGTTGAAATTTCCCTGTTTGATTACCAGAAAAACCCAGGCATGTGGATTTCTCCTGGACACGCTCCTCTCTGCTTATAATCACGTGTGTGCAGGTTGATTTAAGTTTCCAGAAGCTGAGTTAGCATCTGTGTTTGGGAAAGCTTCACAAGATGCCCTGAAGGTCTTTTGGCTTCCCTTATTGGTCCTCAGTGGGTTCCCCAGGTTGGTTGGGACATCAATTGCACTTCAACAGCATGAAGAGTCCTTCACGCTCATGGTTGAACACATTTTTGGAAAAAAAATAAGGACTAATGCAATCCTAACTGTCTGGTTTTTAAGTCAACTGCTTAATTAGGAGTTTACCACTTATAGGCAATTAACATGGAGTTTAATGGACCTTGTTATTCCTTGTCATTAGCTTGACCACATTCTGATAGTTTTGTCTTCTTATTGAATGTAGCATGTCCTAGACAGACACCTGTTAGCAAAAGATACTCAGGTTTTATAGATAGTTGATAAGACTCTTAGTGCCAAGGAATTGAGAACATTCTCTACATAATCTACCTAAGTCAAATAGGTTTTAAAAAATGAGAGGGGTCCTACCTGAGTGATCATATGTCCTCATTTTACAAGTGAAGAAACTGGCTCAGCAAGGCAGAAGTTTTCTTTCCCAAGGAACTTGGATAGTTAATACCATAGCTGGCTTATGATACTTCTTTTTCCGGCAATTTGATGACCAAGGTAGAGATTTTTTTGTTGTTGAGCTCTTAATCCATTCTCCCTTTCCATTTAGTAACAGGCCATAATGGTTACTGGGGCACATTGCTGCTCTGCCAAATCTCCCACCTTTCCTTGCAACAAGGTGTGGTCATGTGACTACATTTTGGCCAACGTTATATAACAATTAGCATCACTGGGATCTTCCAGGAGCTTTCTTTAAAAACTAAGAGGCTTGCCTTTCTTTCTACACTCACCCATTTTGCTTCTGGAATATGCATGTAATGGTTGGCTTCAGAAGGAAATTTTGGACCTGAAGATGTAATGGGGTTAGAAACCATTTCTAGAGGACCAATTTATCAGGATGCTGGTTTTTGACATCAAGGAGGCAATCCACCAGTTCTGGAATACCCACCTCAAGAGTTATGAAATGTGAAAAAGAAACCATTTTTTTAAAATTTAAGCAATAATTTCTAGATCTCTTTTACTCATAGCAAAATTTAATACTAATGAACTCTTACATATATGACTTTCTACCTTGGGGATATTATTCCAATATCTGTTTGACCTCCTGTATTTGAGTTAATACCAAGATACTTTGCATTCCTACTTACTTTTCTTTTCTTTTCTTTTTTATATATATATAACATTTTTTCCAATTTATTTATTTTCAGAAAAACATTATTCATTTTTTTTCACCACACCCAGTGCTCCATGCAAGCCGTGCCCTCTATAATACCCACCACCTGGTACCCCAACCTCCCACCCCCCTGCCACTTCAAACCCCTCAGATTGTTTTTCAGAGTCCATAGTCTCTCATGGTTCACCTCCCCTTCCAATTTACCCAAATTCCCTTCTCCTCTCTAATGTCCCTTGTCCTCCATGCTACTTACTTTTCTATGGGAATCAGCAACCTCAGGGCCCTGACAGCATTGGGGATGTGACACATTCCTTCTTCCTAAATCACTTATTGTAATATTTGGGTCTCCCATAATCTTGAGGAAATAAAGAAAGATACGATGCTTTGTGGTCAGGTAAATACTGAAGCCCATTCTTCTATGGTTTAGGGTCTTCCATTCCGCTCCATAGATATCAAAAATTAGAATTCCTCTGGGTCTACAGCTTTCTATGACTGCTTCTGACTTTGGTGGTCCCTCTGCAAACCCCAAGACTGGTTGTTGACCAGAATCAATCCGATCTTGACCAAAGGAAGTATTATCCAGGGATGACCTATCCACACATATGGAGCATGTACACACACAGCTCCAGACTGAACCACTTGCAAGAATGAGTGTGAGAAGCAATTTTGCAGCATTCTAGATTCTTTATCTGGAAATATTCCAATAACCATAAACTATGTGGGAGAAGGGCTGTGGCAGCCCCTTCTGTTGTTGCCTCAGCGCTAGGCGCAGAGTAGGGCCTTTGATGGCTGAGTTAAAAGAAAGAAAAAAAGAGAGAGAAAAAAGAAGATAAAGAGATAATTTTATTCACTAAATGGTGTGTGTGTGTTTAGGTCAGTTTTAGGTAAAATTTCTTTTTGATAACTAGACTCCTTTGTTTCTTATCCAAGGTTCTTTCACTTATTAGTGAGTTTTGCTAATGAGGACATTCTCTTGAATTCAGGGTGCCAATGCCTTGCACTCAATTAATCTCTCCACTCAGTAAAGTCTGCTGCTGGTTTTAAAAGGCCCCAGGCCATTGACCAAACATATTCCTCAGAGTAATTAGCTTTAACCTCTCCAACCTTTGTTTTCTCTTTTGCAGCCCCCACATGTTGGGGATTTCTGCAGCTGCCTTGAACTCCGCTGTAGGGAGTCTTTTTGGAGGAAATGGTTTTCGTGAGAGGCCTTGGGGATTTGTCAGTTTCCATGAACACTTGGCAGGCCTCAAGGCATCTGGCCTGTGACATGGAGATTGCTCTCAAAAGACTCACATTTCAAATATCTTTGTTGAAGAAAGACTGGAAGGCTCAATCTAGATCGTTGGGCTCCTGTGAAAATGAAGATGATGGGTTCATGGAACCCAGGGAGGCAGCAGGAAGTCCTCACCTGATAAACAGGGAGGAGCGAGGGTAATGGTAGGTTTATATCTCTCCAACTTAACTGCAACCTGTAGATAAAGCTAACTCTTTTAGCTTTGCTGCAGCTAGCCCAAGAGGTTACTTAAAAAAAAAAAAAAAGCACACCAAATTATTGAGGTATAAGTCCCATTTCATACAATTCACCCTTTATAAAAGTATATAAGTATATAATTCGGTGTATTTTAGTGTATAAGTACCAATTCCTTCAAAGATCCACTGGTCACCATCAGGGATTTCACTCAAGGAAGGCTGAGCACTTGTTCACATAGCATTGTCATTGTTCAAAAGATGTTCGGATATTCCTGAGAACAGCCTTCAGAGCTTACAGCACAATCCTTTGAGACTTCCCTATGGTGATGAATTTTTATCCTTTGAGGGTGGAGTTGACTTTTTGGAAACAAAGTGTTATTCAGAGCCAGTTATGTTGGATGAAGATTGGGATGGAGCCATACAATAATGTTTGGGGTCAAAAAGCAAAGGGTGGATTTAAAATTTTTATGTATTCTTTTGTGTGGCTTGGAAGCAAGTCCTAAATGAAGTGAAAAAAAAATCATTTGAATTTAATCTCTCAATTTTCTGTTAAAAGGAATAAAATAAACATTTTCCCCTATTGCACATGGTCTCCTCACTAGAAAGAGAAGGGTCAACAGAATGCTGGGTCAGGAAATCGAAGGGAGGAAAATCTAGGTCCCACTGCTTGCTTGCTGTTTGACCAGAAGTATGCCCCTTCACTCCACCATCTCTACACTTCTGCCCCTGTAATTGAGGATAATACCTTGGATATTAGGTGAAATCAAATGTGCAAGTCTGATTTGTAAACAGTATGTTGAAAAATACTGTGCACATGAAAACGGAGAGTATCTAGTCCTAAAATACTTTAGTCTGCCACTTAAAAAAATATATATATATATAATATATATAATACATGTTATATTTATTGTATATAATAGATATATCTCTATATCTATATATACACATACTTGGGAAGATAGACATATCTTCCAGAATTGAAACCATGAGTATTAGGGATTGGTTGGAAGATTTTGCTGGAGGCATCAGTTTCTAATAGGGTCACATTTGGGAAAGAGTAAATCAATGAGTCTATTACTCTGGCTCAATAATCTTGATCAACTTGTGCTTAAGGAGCCCTTGAAGTTCACTAAAGATACATTTTCTGTGTTTCTTTCTTCCTACTCTTCACCTAACTCCCAACCATCTTCCATATTTCAAATATCACTTCTTCATGTATTCTTTCCTTCATAGGTAATATATTTCTGATACATAGTGCCAGCAAATACATGCATCTTTCCTATGAAAATCTTTTTTCTGTTTATGATTGTGTATCATTATTTGCCAGAATCTCTGTTTAGATCAACTTTGTATTTCCAGAATCTAGCACTGACATGAATAAGTATATGGAAAATGTTGATTATCTCTCTGACCAGACTCTTCTTTCTCTAAAATCCTTAAGCTTGATGGGGTAGTTCACATACGAGTTCATGATGTATTTTTCTAAAAATTATTCTGGGTAGTAAATTTGGAGAAAAGAGAGATCTTAATTTAGTGGTCACATTCTACTGAAGGGGAAACTGAGGCTTAGAAAAGGTGGTACTTTATTGAATGTCAACCAGTAACAAGAATGTACACAACAAGAGTTTCTGTGTATGTTACCTAGAGCATGGCCACAAAACAGACTTGTGTTCACAACCAGCATTTTGTTGCATTTCTTTGAGCACGTGCCAGGCACGTTGGTATACAGAATCACATTGAATTGCCACAATAGCCCTGTGAATAATGAGTGTACTGTTGGGGTAACTTGGGGCTTGAGTCCATCTGTTTCACATCCTCCACACCAGGGCTCTCACTCAGACCTCCTCAAATAAGTAAATGCACTACGCTTGTGCCAGCTATCTTCTAGCCACAGGTTCTGGCCAGGCACCTCAGGCCACCTTCCAATAAGATCAATGATTTAGTCTTATCAGAATTCTAGACCCACCACTGCCTTTGATGATATACCATTATGCCAGATTACAGAGAACATGACAGAGGCTCAAAGAGGTGGTGTGGTTTCTTCAAGGCCACAAGTGCGTAAGTGACAAAGCCAGGCAACGAGAAGGCTGCCACAGTTCCGATTCCGTTTTCCCCACAAAGACTGTTTAAGTACGTGAACGAGCTCTCGGGAAAGAATGTGAGTATTCAAGTCACAGTGTGGGGGCTCCCATGAAGAGCTGTTTCTACAGAGCTGATGGCATTTGGAGCAGGGTGCTGGTTGCTGATACCTGTGCACAACCAAGTGTCTCTGGAACCAGGGAACATACCACTTAGAACTGTAGGCAGGATATTTTTTCAATAATTTTCAAGTCCAGGTTTTTGATTTTACAGTTGAGGAATGGAGGCCCAGAGAGGTACAATGAGTTTCCATGGTCATACCCTGAGGGCTGGGGACAAGAGTGAGATGATAGCCCAGGTCCACCCCTGCCACCCAAGACCTCTTTATACCTCACTATGGGGAGAATGAATAAAGAAGGGTATGGGTTGTCAGGCACAAGGATGTGTAATCATGCAGTGAAAGGATCCTCTGTTGGCTGCATTTAGTGCTTAATGTTTGAGAGCTATGGAAAGATTAAATTGGAGTTAACTGATGAATGATGGGGGTAGGACAGCCACTTACATCACACCGCTCCTGGAGTGTGTGGATATGAATAAAGCCACCACTCTATTCCTCCTGGATGTGGTGTGTGCCTTAGTTGTTATCAGTTACGCCGTAATGACCCTATCCTGTATCCATATAGGAAGGATTTGTTGATATTCTGCTGAATAGAGGCAGGTGATAACAGGCGGTCCGTGGGGCCTCCTTACAGCATACTTCATAACGCTTCCTTGGTGGTATTCACATCTCTCAAAAAAGTTTATTTGTGCCAACATCACATGGCAGAAAGCATCCTGGTGCTATCGTGTGTTATATTCACCCCAGGACCTGGGGCAAGAGGTAAATCCCACTTCAGCTGCAGGAAACCGATCCTCACTGTAAGAAGCATCAGGACGGGGACTCTGTCAGTCTGTTCACTGTGGATTTTCAACATTGAGTGAACGTAAATACTTGGGAAGAATACTCAGCATTAAAGGTACTGGGAGCTGCAGTAGGGCTATTTAGAAGCAATTTTTACGATAAGGAGAGGAGGGAAGGAAAAGGCTCAGGGCCCAAGGCAGAAAACATGATGCTAACAGATGACGGTGAGGAAACAGAGCTGTCTACATCTTATAAAACATGTTTTCTTTGTTGAGAGGGATAATATTCCAGCTGAAAACCACGGAACATGGAAAGGGAAATACAGGATGAGGAAATGCTAGGGAAGGACAGAGGTCAGGGTGCAGAAACAAAGTCAATAGATCCCCATAGGGCAGGGACAGCCATTTACAAAGGACATATCAGTTACGGTGGTAGTCGTGCTTTTGACATCCTTTCTCATATCAACTATGGAAAACACGTATTATATCCATCTTCCAGACAAGGAACCTACGGTGTAAGGAAAATAAACCATGAGTGCAGAGCCTAGTGTGGGGCTTAAACTCTCAACCCATGAGACCGGATCTGACTGGATACCAACTGTCGGACGCTTAACCAACTGAGCCACCGAGGGGCCCCAGTAGAGACAGGATCTGAACTCACATCTCAGTCTCACACTTTTTCCACTAAGACCTTAAGAATACAATGGTAACTCTAATTTCTGAGAAACCGCAGAGGACAATTCCAGAGGACTGAAGATGGACAAATCACTCAGTGTTAAGTACGAAGGGAAGGTGGATATTAGAATTTACATCTGAATTTTGTATCTAACCCCAAGAAAACTCTACATTTGAGAAAGAGCATTTAGAAAAGGAAGCAGTGATCACCAGGAACTGGTATGGATTAGCTGAGAATAAGAAAGGTGATGATAAATGTGCATCCTCCCTTTCTGATGGGGTTGCTAGACTAGCAAAGCACTGGGTCCAATTGTGATGCTGTGTGTCCGTTTCAGCAAGAGACTGGGAAGTTTCCTTCATGATATTTTAGAAGAAAAATTTGAGGAATGAAGGCTGGACGATAGTAAATTTCAGTAGCCACACAGTTGTTGAAGAACGGGGTCATCTTACCTAGCCCCTAAGTCTGTTCTTGGCTCCCTCGTAATCATTTAATCAATTGGTTGAAATGAAGACTGAGATTTTAAAATTTCTGATGTGATGGGGTCTGGACAAATTGTTAAATATGGACCTGGGGCCAAGACTTTGGTCCAGAAAGGGTGGTTTTAAGATGGGGACACACTCAGGAAACAGCAGCAAGGCCCATGATGACCCGAGCTGCAAAAGAGTTTTAAGGAAGAGCGGAACCTACTGGTCGGTGTCTGAGTGTGTCTGGGGAGAGTTCAGGTGCCACTAGATGTGGGGATTGGAGCCAGGCAGAAGGGATATTCAAACTGGAAGGAGAAGAGACACATTAAAGGAATTTTTTAGTCATCGTCAAATAATCAATGGGCTTTTGATGTGGAGAAGAATTGTCCCTTTATTTTACTTATATACATTTGCTTTTCATGTCTTTCTTCCAAAAAGGTTTTGAAGTCAGCAAAAAGTATTTAAAATCAACTCTGAGTAGCTTCAGAAGTCAGACATAGGGCAAGTGGTGAATAATAGTAAGGTGCCACCCAAACTATTTGAGTTATGAAACAAAAGGAACGACTTGCCTGAGCAAGTAGTGACCTTCCATTTCTGGAAGTATGCAAATGCAAGGTGACCAGAGTGACATGTCAACACACACACACACACACACACACACACACTTATACTGAGTTGACTTCTAGTGCACTTTCTGTACGTTTTTATTTAGGTTTGATCTTTCTCTTGTTTTATTGTTTTATTTTCAATATTTAAAAAATAACAAGCACACTGTAGTTTCAACAAACTTTAGCCTCTGGCTCCAGTCACTAATGCCCTCTTTAGCTAAACACCAGTCTCTGAGGGTTAAGATTGTCTTTTTGGAATATAGCTAATTAGACTTATCTTTCAGAAACACATAGTAACCATGAGTTTATTGTTAAATAATTTCCAGTAATTTTGGAAAGCAGACTAGAGACTGTGGCAGATCTGGGAATAAAATCTAAAACAAGACTTTTTCTCCAATGCCCCAGGGCTTGCTCTCTAGGCAACACTTTTCTGTGTGGATGGGCACTTCCTCCCTTCTCTCCTCTGCCCATTTACAGACTTGCTTTGCCCTTGACAGCTCTTTAGCTCTTGGGGGAGGGGGACCATAAGAGGCTGTTGACATGGCCAAAAGAGGGATTTCACATTTCATCTAGGGACTTTATGTTCAAAGAAAGGGAAAGAGAAATAGAACACGACTCCCTGCTACCCGTCCAAGCAAGGACAAATCAAGCAGGTATGAAATTACAACCATCAGACTCGCTCTGCCTCCAAGAGTCAGGTTTGCAAATGCAAGAGAGCAGACAGCACTTTTCTTGAGGAAGCTTTCTCTGGCCTCCCCCCAGAACATTACCCTTTCCCTTCTCTGACCTCTGTGCATACGTCTGCATTGTCACTTATTTCCAGGCTTGTCTGTCTTTAAGTGACAAAACACTTGGAGTGTGCGTCCTGGAACACGCCTGCCTGGGTCCAAATCCCAGGTTTGCCACTTACTACTGACTCTGTGGCCCTGGGCCGTTCCCTCACTGGCACAGTGAGAATAGCGGAATCTACCTCACGGGTTTGTTGGAAAACATCCCGAGATCATGATGCCTTCAAAACCCTCAATAAAATTTAGCTGCTATGAGGACAGTGGTTTATAAGATAGGCTTTGTGATCTGACCTGCCTGGGTTCAAGTTCTTGAGTTGTGTTACGGTGTTCTGTAGATAACCTGTCTTCACCTCAGCCTTCCCGCTGTAACCATAGTCTCTTTCTCAGAGGGTTTGTCGCGTGGCTGATACAGGGAACATGCCTTGCCCGTAATCCTCAGGGAAGACTCCTCACTGGAATGGCGGTTTTCAGGGCAGGGGCTTGTGCTAAGTCCTCATTCTAAGCTCTTGGCTTGGGGCTGGCACATAGTAGGAGCTGTTGAATCTGTGGACTCTGGCTTTCTTGGTTAACTATCTCCGTGCTCTCCCCCCAGCACACACACCCACACAGACACCCCCACACACTATATACACCATACAGGCCCACAAATATATACAACGTACATATACCATATACACAAATACCACACTCATACGTGAACCCCATGCATACCTCATACACAAACTACAATATACACCACACACACACATACATTTCCCCTCTCCCAAAACTGCTCTACTGAGCAGAAGGGAGCTCTGTCATTTTCAAGGATATGATTCAGCTTCTAGGGCCTGTTGCTACAAGCGTGAGGTCCTTCATCAGCTGTGCCACCTCCCTGGAAAGGCATGCAGAGTGAGTTCCAAATTTGCATTTTGGCCTGAGGAAAAGGGTGTGGAGGTATTTTTCCCCCCTCTGGATTGTTAAATAACACATCTCACCCAGGCCAAGAGACCATTTCTCCAAACAGAGGTATAGGTGAGGCTGGTTATTCTTTTTGAAATTCCACACAGCTCTAATGAATGCCACATGTGTCACGGTTAACAGGCTTCTCCCTGAGTTGTCAGCACTGCAGAAGATGATAGACCTTCATGCCACATTTCAAAGAGGCACAGAACACCAGGGCTGGAAGGCATCCTGGAGAGTATCTTTCTTATCCAGTGGTTCTCAGACTTTACTGGGTTTTAAGATCCTTTGGAGCTCATGCTGTTCATATGTATTACCGAGCTTCAACCCTCAGGGTTTATGATTCGGTAGGTCTAATGGGTAAAGAAGGGTCTGGAAGTTAAAATAAATAAACTAAGTGCTTCTGATACAGATGGGTACACAGATGATACTCTGAGAAAGATTGGAATCTCTTTCCACAGGTGGAGAAAACTTGGTCCCGGTCATCAAACAAATCACCCAAGAAGTTAGTGGCAAGTCTGAGAATGGACCTCAGGTCTATTTGCATCGAGTGTTTTTCAGTATTTGACTTGAGTCCATTGGTTCTGTATTTATATCTTCAAGCACTTTAAGATAAGTCTGTGTGGAGAAAAGCATTGACTTTGTCTCAGAGGGAAACAAGGCTCCTCTGTGGCCTTAGTCTTATTCTCTCTAGGAGACTCACTTTTCCTAGGGGAGTCCCTTTCCTGGCTATAAAGTCTACTGGTTAATTACATAACTCTTAACCAAGCTTGTCCATACTCCCACTGCAGAGCATCACAAGGAGGGGGAAGTTAAGTCTTAGTTAAATTTGCCTGTGCTTCTTCTGTTCAGAAGCCAAACTTACTCTCCAGAGAAATACTCTCCAAATCTTCAGAGACTTCCTGACTGTTTATGTCAGTTGTCAAAAAGTTACATCCCACAGACCAACTCTGGCCCACCATCTGGTTTTGTAAATAAAGTTTTATAGGAAAACAGCTACGGACATTTGTTTACATATCATCTCTGGCTGCTTTTGTTCAGAATGGCAGAGTTGCAATAGAGACCATATGGACTAAAAAACCTAATGTATTTTTCATCTGACTTTTTACAGAAAGACTTTATTGATCTTTGGCTTACATTGTTACTTGGGGCACTCCCGGGGGCCATGAGATGCATAATGCCAATTAAACCTGAACATGCCAAACAACCTCCAGTAAGTGCAATGATATATTCTATAACATCCCTCTCCACCTCATAGTGTAGCTTGTACTCATGATGAAATCACAGCAACCTAGACTATCTTGCTGAACAGTCCTGGTCATTTTGGAAGGTAATTCAATAGGTGAATGAAATATTTTTAGGTGATGTGATTTTTTAAAAAATTTTTTCTATAAAAAAACTTTTTTTTTTCACTTCATATAATGTACTGAAGAGTCTGTCGTATCAAAGTGTATCCTAGGTTAGGTTTGATAAGACATGGTGTTGGCTTTTATTTTTTATTAAGTGCTAGGCATCTCTTCCTTGCTTATCTTTTTCATTCTCATCCACCATTCAGTGAGTAGGTTTGCTTCATGTTTGCATGGGTATGTCACTACCTTCTTTGATTCAGCATCTTTGTGAAAGCAGGTCCAGAAGGGCTGGATCCAGAGCAAAGGGATGCTCCTAGAAGCAGATTCTTTTTCCTTCCAATTTTTGTTGTTGCCTAGTGATAATTTGGAAGTGTCGAGAGAGATTCCAGAGACCTGAGAATTTGACACAAAATGTTTTGTGAGCCATTTTTGAGAAATGATCATAGAGTTCTATTTTTCATTGCACCTCTCAATTTCACATATGCTTGTGTATTCACACACCCTTTGGCCATTCAGATGATTTCTGCTGTAAGGAGAGACTTAGTGTATAAACCCCTCATCAAAGAATTTTTATTGGGAGACAATAACCAAGTAAAATAAAATACCATTATCATGATAGGAGTTCCTATAAGAGAGAGAATTTCAAACCTGCTTTTACAGGAAAGCTGGACTCATACTTAAGCCTGTAGGGATTGAAGTTAGAACACCTGACTTGAAGTAATAATATCTATTTTATAGGATGTCTGTGTGGATTAAATAAGAACATTTATTTATAGTGTACGCATGGCAGTTGGTCCTCCATGAAGACTAATTGTTGTTATTATTATTATTGATGATGATGATGATGATGATGATGATGGTATCCCCAGCAGGGATTAAATTAGGTAGGGCATTAAAGCCATACTCTTACTCAGTACACATGGCAGAAGGAGAGTTTGGAAAGTAATGCTGGTTGCGGATGATGGGCCCTCCTTAATGACATCTCCTTACTGATGTCCTTTATCCTGGAACTTGAAATCCTTCTCCTCTGACTTTGGAATAAGAGTGACCTCCACTTTGGTTATTAGTATACCATTCAACTGCCACAAGTAGAGGCTTGGAAGGTCCTTGAGTGTCTCCTCTCTTCTTGCATGATTGAGTTTGCTTGAACATAGAATCCTACCAATTCCATGGAGCTGAGCCTAGATCAGCCTGCTGGAGGATGAGACATCAGGCAGGACTAAGTTGCCACAACTAAAGTCACTTTGGACCAGCCCACCCCCAAGCATGACACAGAAGCTCAGTCAAGATGAGCAAAGTTGCCTACCTACCTCTCAGCTGACTGCAAATGCATGAATGAGACCATCAAGGTCAACCCAGATTAGCAAAACTTCCCAGATAACCTCTAAGTTCATAAGAAGTAATACATGGCTATCCTTTTTTTTTTTTTTTTTTTATTTTTTTTATACATGGCTATCCTTTAAAGCTACTAAATTATGGACTTGCTTGTCAAACAGCAATAAGTAACTGGTAGAGAATGTAGAATGTCCATTCAGTACTAGCAGATGATTAGTTCATGAAGGGAATTAATTTGAAACCTTCTGGGGTCATCAGAGTTTTTCCTTCCCTATACAAATGGGGGTGTTCTAGAAGCCCCGGAATGAAAGTCATGCAAATTAGCACATGTTTCCTTTGTCAAAATACCAACCCAATCCATAGGGATGGCTAATTAATAATTAATGTGATTGTTAATATGTTAGAATTGAGGATACATTCTGAAGTATTTATCACTGCTTACAGAAAAGAAGTCTCCTGGAAAGAGACACACCTAATTCAGGCTAAAAATAGCACAGCTGAATTTCTGGGAAAGAAGACAAGAGTTTGGAGGAAAAAAATATTCAGCCAGGAAAAAAAAAAAAAAGTGGTTTTCTTTTTCTGTAGACATCTTGGGCTTCCTGAATGCCTGTGTCAGCTTGTTAGTGATAAGGAAGGCTGCATGAGATACTATTATGGTTTAATGTACAGCAAGAGACAGATTGATTTCTAAAGGGAGAGCAGAAAAGCAGAAAGAGAAACCATTGGTGAGAGGGATGGAATCACCCAGCTTTGATGCTGTGCTTTGTGGGTGATTCAGTGCTTGCTTGCTGATAGGGTTGAAGAGCTCTGCACCCCAGCCAAATTTTAGCATTGGAAAATCAAAGCAATGAGGAATTGCCACAAGGGTTCTTCACCTTCAGGCCTACAGCAGAATTGTGAGGTGCAGATTGTTCAAGTCGGTGAGCATCATGTGACAAAGAATCAGAGTTCGTTACTGAGAGTGTGCAAGTATATGCTATTCTTTCAGTTACTCATACAATTCTGTTATACATTATGAGCCCATAAGTGTGGTATAAAATTTTCATTCATACCTCCACTCATTGAATATATTTATTAGGACAGATAATGTGCTATACCCTGGAAGTACAAAAATGAAAAAGAACATGGTCTGTGTCTTATACAAATTTATAGACTATGGGGAAAAGACAGAAAAAAAAAAAAGTGGCAATGACCATATTGAAAACCATCATGAAATGGATGAGAAGTACTGCTTTTTCCTCCATCAAGTTCTGAGTCTTTTGAGAGACAAAGAGAGAAGCACATGGATAAGCAACATGTCATCTCTGATAGTGATACAGGCTGGATTGAAGGAGATGATAGCAGATCCATCACCCAGAGGTCTCACTAATAATGTTTGAGGCCAGAATTAAACTTGGATTGATATGCACTCAGTTTTATGCCTACCTTCCTTCATTTTTGTCTTTTCTTATCTGTATAATGGGAAGAGAAATTGCTAGTTGATGATTGAGAATCTGGATATTCAAGGGTAAAAATAATGTTACTTTTAGATATGTCTTAATTGACTTTGCTCTAGTACTTCTGCCTCCCCACATCATGTTTGCTAGTATAGCACAGGGAATGGGCAGGAAGAGTTGGGTTCTCTTGGAAAGGAAGAGGATCCTGTGTAGGGAAGTATTCCCTCTCTTTGAGCCCAGAGGACTGGGAAGGAAGTCAGAGATGAGAGAGGAAGACAGCCAGGTATAAAACTCTGCCTTCTACTCTGGAGGTGGAAGGAGATGTGCTGGGTAGATCTCAGGGTCTATGTAGGGCAGAAGGCCCTGGTCCATGACTCTGATGAGGACTCAAAGAGGACACCAAAATGCAGAGCCACCACAAGCCAATAACTTGGATATAGTTTGAAAGAATAGTCTGAGGGCACCTGGATGGCTCAGTTGGTTAAGCATCTGACTCTTGATTTCGGCTCAGATCATGATCTCATGGGTTGTGGATTGAACCCACATTGAGCTCCATGCTGAGTGAGGAGACTGCTTGAGGATTCTCTCCCTCTGTCCCTCCCTGCACTTGTGCTCCCTCTCTCTTTATTTCTCTCTCTCAAATAAATAAATAAATCTTATTTAAAAAAAAAAAGAGAGAGAGAGAGAGAGAGAGAAAGATCTGGCATAAACAGGGTTTTATCAATTGCCTGAGATTCACTGGGTTCCAGGATAGCAGAAAGAATACTAATTTTAGAGGCATTGGGTCTGTAATGAGGCCAACAGAGGAGACCCTTGAACAGAAGCCAAGGGATGGCTTCCTGGGCTAGGGCTGGAGGGAGGGAGTGTTTTAGACTCAAGATTCTGTAGTGTCATTGAGAACAGACACTGTAATGGGGCACATGGAATGAAGGCATCTGACTCAACTGAGCTGAGAAAACTCTAGAGAAGCTTTCATTTAATTATTCATGGATATTAGTTATTGTCAACATCCCTCATACCCAAGAATGAAGCAAAACCAAGGAAACCTGATAAAACACTGCCCACCATACACTCAAATATCAAACCTGGGCATTACCTTCCACACAGTTCCATGGGGTCATGTCAGTCATTCTCCCAATGCATGAGCAGGGGTGGGGGTGGAGACCAGGGAAAAGGACGATTATTTCAAGGAGATGGCCTTAAATACAACTGACTAATTTAACAACTGATTAGATTCATTTTTCAATTTGCATGGACCACATTTAAAGATATTTGGCAAAATGGAAAAAAAATAAAAATATTTGGCAAATTGGGGTTCATGTGAAGAAGAGTCAAGTAACAGTAGAGAAATAAAAGAGACACAAAATCTTTGTTCATTGAAGTTTAATTTCCATTATAGAACTTCAGTCTCTCTGGTGGTCCATAATTCATCTCTTATTTGCCTACGTCTCTACAATCTTGTGACTAGGATGGTGAGTCCCATTAAAAGTGAGTACACTGCGTATTATTTGCTATTAACTTAATGTCTGGTGAATAGTAGGTATTTGACAAATGTTATAAAAAATGAATATTTCCTTCTACTATTTAGCGTATCCAAATTGTAATCGAGATCCTAGCAAAGGTGTGAAAAGGTTGACATTTGGTTCGGGTTCATTTCACTCCTTTTCCATCCCTATCTCTCAGAATCTGTTCTTAACCTTTCTCCAGCCAACTTTAAATTAGAAGAAATGATCAGAATCTAATTTAGACAAACAAGTGGCAGATAACAATGCATTATGTCCTGTCTCCTATAGACATTGGTCTATTAACTGATTCTAGTCCTTGGCCATGGGATGGGCCAGTTTCCCACCATGGGGGTGGGACTTAGTGGGACAGATGGAAGAGAGATGTTAGGTTGGGAGACTCTTCAAATTACCATCAATGACACTTGGTTGTTCCACTTAGGTGAATGTCCCTTCTTCAATAGTAAGCTTTGCCCATAAAACTAACTGGTAATACAGAGATTTTCATGGTACACAGACAACACTCTGCCTTAATCCTCAAAAAAGGAAAGAAAATCTAGTCTTGGAGTTTTAAATTTCCACCCCAAATGAGATTTCTAGTATTTTTCTTTTCTTTTCTTTTTTTTAAGTCCAATTTCTTAACTTCCTCCTTGTGAATGAAATATCACACAGGCATGGGTTTCTGAAGGTTATCTATAGCTTTGGCTAAAATGGCTATAATTGGAGAAATGAAATAGTGCTAACTGCAAAGCCTGAATAACATTATAACATTATGCAAAATGAAGGCACTTTAGAAGAATAAAGGAAAGATGACAATGCAAATCAGAGCCAGTGAAGGTCAGACGTTTTGCATAAAGTGCCTCACAATGTAATTCATGTGAACTTCGCCCGGGGAGAGAAAAGTGACTTATTAAAGCACAATGCTTTTTCAAAGAGCATTACCGGAGAGGCTCTGGATCTGCTTACAAGTCCCACAGGCGGCCATGAGGATTGGGTGAGGAGCTGGGTATAGGCATAGCCAAGCTGAAATTATAGAACCTTTGTTCGGAAATAAAATATCTCGACCCTGTGATTGCACTCAAGCTGGCTTTCTTAACCCTCCGATGGCTGAACTAATGGGTGGTTACTTTGGAAACAGGACTAGGAAGGTATTTACAGTTATTTACAGGGTAACATGTTTATTACCATCTTTTATTATCAGAACCATGTGAAGCAGGAGGTTTTAGTTTGTTCTCTTTTCAATTCAGGCTACTGAGGCTCAGAAAGTTGAAGGCATTTTCTTGTAGGACTTGTAAATGTTGGAGCAGACACATAAACTCTGTTAGACTCTGAGGTCTAAGGTGAATCCTTGTGTCATACAGCCTAGAAATACCTGTTGTCTGTGCCTATGAGAAGATGGGTCCTTGCACTTGGAGTGAGGTCTTACGCATGGTAGCAGGATTCTTCAGCTTGACTTGATAGCATCTTTAGTCCCCTCACATCTAATACCTGTCTTTGTTTCTCCTTCCACAGGCTCCCTTGCTCTAGGACAGAGGTCCAGACTAATTCTAGGCTTTAACTTCCCATCCTCTTTCCTGGCTCAGTAGAGAGGGTAGTACTTACACAGAGTGCCACCGAGAGGCTCCAGTGTGACACAGAGCAGGAAGTGCTGTCTAGAGCTAAAACCATAGACCAAGAGTCAGGCTTCCTGGATGGGACCTCCAGTTCCACCGTGTACTAACTACGTGACCTGGGGCAATTTTTCTTATCTCTAAAAATGGGGTAATATAAATATCTAGCTCAAAAAGTAGTATAAGGAAGAAAACCAATCAGCTATTTAAAGTTACTATAGTGACTTGCATTGTAGTAGAGGTTCTACAGATGTCAACTCATATTTTACAAAAACTCTTTTTTTTTTCTTTTACAAAAACTCTTAATACCCTACCGGCCCACTCAAGCCTAGGATAAGTTTTCCACCATGACCCTACCTTTCTCTCAAAAAGGTTATATATGTGGTCAGTCTCACACAGACTAGCCTGATCATTAGAATTACCCAAAGTGCTGGGTAAATGTGCAGAGTCCCAGTGTCATCTTAGACCAGCAATCTGAGCTGCACAGGAAAACTTAAGGAAGTTGTCAAAAATACACTTGTCAGGCCCTACCTAGGACCCACCCCAGAGCATCTAAACCATCCAGGCTGGTGAGCTGTAGCAGGGTTTTAGCAAACATCCTCATCAGGCAGGGGTACCAAAGGCAAGTCCTCATAAACCAGGACCATTAGCCCCTAGAAAGTAGAACTCTTTTTGTATAATTTACACAGATCAATAATTTATAGTATACTACAGGAGAGGGCATTGGCTTTGGCAACACTGTAAGTGCTGGAAGAATTCGATAGAGGGGGAAAAAGAAAGCACATATGTTAGAGGGGAAAGAGAGAAACTCTTGGGCTCCAGATAGACTTGAGCTCAAATCAGTGACTCTAATGAAGTTACTCTAGGGTACCTGGGTGGCTCAGTCAGTGAAGTGTCTGCCTTCAGCCCAGGTCATGATCCCAGGCTCCTGGGATCCAGTCCTGCATCAGGCACCCTGCCTAGTGGGGGGTCTTCTTCTGCATCTCCCTCTCCCTCTGCCCCTCCCTCTGCTCATGCTCTCTCTCCCATGCTTTCTCTCAAATAAATAAATAAAATCCTTTTAAAAAAGTAACTAAGATAGTTACTCTATTATGTGGGATGTTAACTATTTGTTAAGGTCGTTGTGAGAATTATCTATGGTATTAATGGCTCACTTCTAGTAAACATTCAGTCAATGGTAGCTATCATCTCTGTGGGTTAACATCTTCAGAAATAGCTTTCTGGAGGCCATTCAGAAGATTTAAGTCAAGCTGTAGAGAAAGAAAAGTTTTTATATTATAAATATATATTTATAAGAGACCAATATTCTCTTATTTGCAAACCCAAACTTTCCTAACTAATACATATGGCTATTGCTTTCTTTTCCTTCTCTAAAAAAATGTGGCCTTCTTGATCCTCCTCATTTAATTATACTCACAGATCTCAGAGAAGAAAGACCCAGAAGGAGCCCTTTGTTTGTTATAGAGATGGGTAAGACAAGAAGACCTTGATCCACCAGTGCGTTTCTTCCAGGAAATATTTCTCAAATGTTCCTATTAATAACACACACTTCTTCTGAAGCTTTTAGGAAATGTCACCTAGAGCCCAGCCAAGTGGAAATGACAATTACCTGGTTGAGACTAATGATTCATCCAATTTCTGGAAACTGCACCAATGCCCCCCAGAAGAGAGCCAGTCCATTGTTTCAGTACAATGTGAAGCATTTCCAACAGTTTGCTCAGTGTCTCCGACCAGACTGTAATAGTCAAATTCCTGAAACCCAAATAAGCTTGAGCATTCTGAGGGGATTGGGGGTTAGGGATTGGGGTAGAAGATTCCTTTGCCACTTTAGATATAAGCCTTTATACGTGGGGATTGCTGCACATGGCTATTAGTGAAAATCTTACTTTTATCAAGTTTCAGGGACTATAAGGGTATGAATCATACCGAAATTGTACAGTCTCTTGAAACCACTGTGTGTGGTGTAATGCACTTCCCATTGTTGCTACACTAATATCAGAGGGTATTTTCTTGGATCCAGGGTCAGCAAGAGCAACGCATGCTAATAGATGGAAGATGTGGGTATCCACCCAGTATGGTCTACAGGGCCCATAAAAATTGCTGTCCTTGAAGTTTTCTCCCATCCTGATGTTGCAGTGCTAGAAATTTCTGCATTTCGTGGCTTTTCATTCTCTCTTAAACACTTATGTTGCTAAGAGAGGATGACACATGACAGCTTAATAAGTAAGATACAGGTCAAATTAATGTGACCTCTCTCAACTAGAGGATGCAGACAAACAAGGCAGGAAGTTCTAGCCATGTTGTTTCTTTACAGTTTCATACACTTGCTCTGTATTTTTTTGCCCCGATCCCCTTGATCACATGTTCTGGATCTGCCTATATGGTATTGACCATCAGTATTTAGCTCAAGAGGTGGCGCAAAAGTCCTTTCCTCGGTGAAGCTTCCTGCTTACTTGCTTAGAATAATGCTTCTCTCGCTGGGTTCGTGCTCTGTGACTCATGCAGTGCTCCCTTTGCTCCTACCTCATTCTTTTTTCACCATCCCTGCCCTTGTGGAGTTTAGAAAGGGAAATAGAGGTTAATCCATGTATCACACTATTCAATATAAAATTACCACTCTGTAAAGCATTATAATGAAGAGGTGCTTGGCTACAAGAGAATATTCTAAGGGAATTTGAGCTGGTGAGGTCAACGAGGCCTTCCCTGTAGAAGGAAGGAAGAAGGAATCAATCCCTTCTGATTGAGCTGTGATCAGAAGGGAGAAAAGGGCTGATCTAGGCATCTTCAGTTGACTCTGGGCACTCATAGGATTGTAGATTGTTAGAAGGATTACATGAGGCAATGAATGTCGTACAGGGGTTTCGAGCACTTGGTACGTGCTCAGTAAATGGTGCCCATTATGATTACTGGTACTGTGGATTTATTATTATGACTGTAAAGTGCTATCATATTCTCTAGTATGGCCTTTTAGCCTTTGGCAAAGTAGGTTAAAGTCACCTAGATATAAGGTCTGTTTGTGACCTAATTATTTGGGGGGATCAGTTTTTATGCCGTGGTATGTAGGATGGAAAAACAAAAACAAAAACAAAAAACAACTGTACTGATAAACCACATGCCTGATGTTGGTATCATTTCTTTACCCTCCCTCCTAAGTCATGAATTTTTGGTTTCTGGTCACTATTATAAGTTGAAAAGTAGAAATCTTATTTCAAATCTTATTTCAATGTTTATCAGAATTTTAAATGTGCATATCATTTGACCCTGCAATTTTCCTTCTAGAATCTAATCTATGGAAATACATGTGTGCCTCAAAATATAAGTCCAAGATGGTTCATTGCAGAATTATTTATGACAAAAAATACTAGAAATAATGTAAATGTACAACAGTTAGAAAGTGGTTCTATACATCTATGTGCTATCTATGAAAGATAGTGTTTAAAAAAATGAGGCATATCTTTATGGACTGACATATCAAGAAGTCCAAGGCATACCTAGAAGTGAAAATGAAATAAATCACATCTGGTATGATCTCTTTCGTGAAAAACAAAGGTAAAAGCAAAACGGTTTGTGATTCACAGAGATAATGAATACTGTGATGGTCAAGAATGCCTGTCCTGGGGCGCCTGGGTGGCTCAGTGGGTTAAAGCCTCTGCCTTCAGCTCGGGTCATGATCCCAGGGTCCTGGGATTGAGCCCCGCGTCGGGCTCTCTGCTTGGCAGGGAGCCTGCTTTCCCCCCTCTCTCTGCCTGCCTCTCTGCTACTTGTGATCTCTGTCTGTCAAATAAATGAATGAAATCTTTAAAAAAAAATCTTTAAAAAAAAAAAAAGAATGCCTGTCCTGAAGTCAGAAGACGTGGGTTGAAATCCCACTGCTACTTCTTTCTAACTGGGTGAGTTTGGGTGAGTAATTTAACCACCCTTGCATCAGCTTTTCCATTTGTAAAATGGGGGTATCATAGTATATACCTTACAAATGGCTAACAGACGCATGAAAAAATATTCATCATCATTAACCATCAGGGAGATTCAAATCAAAACCACATTGAGATACCACTTACACCACTTAGAATGGCCAAAATTAACAAGACAAGAAACAAAAAGTGTTGGAGAGGATGTGGAGAAAGGGGAACTCTCTTACACTGTTGGTGGGAATGCAAGTTGGTGCAGCCACTTTGGAAAACAGTGCAGAGATTCCTCAAGAAATTAAAAACGGAGCTTCCTTATGACCCTGCAATTGCACTACTGGGTATTTACCCCAAAGATACAGATGTAGTGAAAAGAAGGGCCATCTGTACCCTATGTTCATAGGAGCAATGGTGACAGTTGCCAAACTGTGGAAAGAACCAAGATGCTCTTCAACAGACGAATGGTTGAAGAAGATATGGTCCATATATACAATGGAGTATTATGCCTCCATCAGAAAGCATGAATACCCAACTTTTGTATTAATAGGGAAGGTACTGGAAGAGATTATTCTGAGTGAAATAAGTCAAGCAGAGAGAGTCAATTATCATATAATTTCACTTACTTGTGGAGCATAAGAAAAAACACAGAGGACATTGGGTGAAGGAAAGGAGAAGGTAGTTGGGGGAAGTTGGAGGGGGAGATGAACCATGAGAGACTGTGGACTCTGAGAAACAAACTGAAGGCTTTGGAGGGGAGAGGGGTAGGGGGTTGGGTGAGCCTGGTGGTGGGTATTAAGGAGGGCACGGATTGCATGGAGCACTGGGTGTGGTACATAAACAATGAATCTTGGAACACTGAAAAGAAATAAAAAAAAATAGTATATAACTTAGAGGAATATTTTGAGGAGTGAATAATTTAATATGTACAAAGTGCTTAGAGTATTGAATACTCCAAGGGCTTATATGTGATTACTATTACTATTACTAAACCTATATGTAAACACACAGAAAAAGGACCATAGAGAAATTGCAGATCTTTCAATAGTAAAAACAGGTAACACCTATACATTTATCCTAAGTTCCTGCTTCATTTAACCAAGGATATGCAATGTAAGGGAGGCAAGCATGACCCCATGTAGCTCACCTTGTCATGACTTTCATGTCACTCTGGAGCCTTGGATCCTCATTGGATCCAAAGCCGAAGGTCACACATTTGTTCCAGGCAGGACTCCACTGTGTTGAGAAAGCAGTATAGAGAATGTTCACTGTGGGTGAAGGTCATACCTTACCAGCCTGGGCATTTTGATGTAAGGGAGAGTTTGCAAACCTCAGGCTGTCCTGGATTACATGACCTGAACTCAGTTTTAGGGATGCCACGTGTTCCTACTGGGGAGAAAGCACAATGAGCATCTGGGTGTCTTTCCAAAAATAATGTACCTGCGCCTCCATTCTAATGAATCAGAAAGCATTTCCTCTTGTTCTGCACCTGTCCTCTCCCCTGTCCATGGCTGGACTTTTGTCATTTTTGTCCTAGATGATTTTGCCATTGAGTTTGCCCCAAGAACACAAGTCCATTTTCCTACTTACTTCCACTAAACTGCTGATGATGGGGCGATGACAGGGAGAAGGCAATCCACAGAGAAGGGCTTTCACTTGTTGATGGTCGGATGTTTTTGCAAGGAGAAACTATCATGTATGAGTTACCTCTGTGTGCTTTTTACATAAAAGAAAGAAGTTCTTGCCTTCTTCCTCATAGCATTTATCTATGTGGTTGATATTTGGGGGGGGGGGTCCAACAGTATAACCAGAGGTCAATTTCCATAGCTCTTTTTCTAATTCTAAGGGAATAACTTTATTTAGTTTTTTTTTTAATTTTAGTATTCAAATGTTTATGTACAGAAAGTAAAGATTTCATTATAGTGGATGCTTATACCTTGATTTAACACTTCCTAACATTTTGCTGCATTTAGCTCATAATGACTGAGTACTTGCTCTGTGCTTAGCATTTTTTCTTAACATTTGCTTAGTGTTTTAAAGAAGTTTATATTTCAAAACAAATTACAGACATCATGGCATTTTATTCCCAAATATTTCAGAATGCAACTGCAAAAAAAGAAATTAGGCTATCATCTTACATAATAAGAATACAATTATCATACACCTAAAATTAACAGTAATTTCTTAGTGGCATGTAATGCCCCAGCCCAAATTCTAAATGTCTTCAATTATCTTTCATAGCTGATTTGTTCAGACCACACACTGCATTCGTGCACTGGGGACTCTTTTGTGGCTTTCTGAAAGCATCTGAAGGACATCAGAATTAGGAGAAAAGATGGCAAGGGGCTTTGCTTTCCTTGGGTGATGAATTTGCCTGGCAGAGGCCAAGGCACGCAGCATTCTTGTTTAATGACCAAGACCCAGAACAGGAACAGGCCTGTGATTGCCTATCGATGTGAGTTTGGAATTGAGTGACCAGTATGGAAATCACATGCAAATCTAAGCAAACTATACAGACTTCCCACAAAGGGGTTAGTGAGAATTACTACACTCATGAGGGAAGAGAATATGTTCTAAAATGTGTTGAGTTGAGGCTTTGCTGGTTTATAGCAGTTTTTTTTTCCCAATTTATTTATTTTCAGAAAAACAGTATTCATTATTTTTTCACCACACCCAGTGCTCCATGCAAGCTGTGCCCTCTATTTTTTAATTCCATTTTCCCTCTCCAGAGAAGGGTAAGTTCCCTGAGTTGTCACCTATCCACAGCATTCTGCATAAACACTGAGACTTGAAGGGTTTGTGTTGTGTCATTGGCACCAGGTACACTGCCTTTGATTGCCCCAGGGGCTCCAAGGATGTTCAAGTCCTAATTCTGCCAATAATCCCAAGTGACCTTTACTTCAGCTTTAAAAATCACTCATGTTTGCTGGGAAATGGGGGGCTTGACTAATGCTCTTTAGGTTGATTTCCAGTTCTGAAGTTCCAGGTAACTCTAAATTCTTCCTTTTTGACCCCAAATTTCTCTCTCAGTCATACATATTCCTTTCCTGTGTACTGCTAGGAAAAAGAAAATCCTGTTAATTGTATTAGCTGCCCTCTTATAATCTGATTGTCCATTTCATTTTTTGTTAGTTTATTTGTAAGGGAGAATATCAAGGGGGCATTTGGATGTCTTCTTCAAAATTGGAGATTTGCTGTCTCTGCAGGATCTTAAACAAATGAATATTTTTAAAAACACGGTCTTATGAGGGCTCTGTAACAGAACTTGCTATTCTGTGTTGGTAAAAGCATCAGAAAAACCAAACACCCTCCGAGAGAGAGGATGTACAAGGGAACCCGGATGCTAGGGATCACGTCTGAATTCCCTGCACAGCTTCCAGGTTCCAACAGTGAGAAGGGAAGGGAACAGTGAGAAGGGAATCAAGAAAACATTTCTCGAACACATACCACGTCTCAGGCACCACACGTGCACATCTTACCTAAACAGTTCACCACGGGATCGGAAGTATGTATCAACCTTATTTCCTATAAGTAAGGACATTTTCCACTTTCCAGATGAGGAAATGGAAGTTTAGAATGTTCTTTCAAATCATCTTCTCAAGGTGGAGCAGGAAGAAGTCAGGGGCTCCCTGGCCAGACTCCATGCCAAAGCCCTCGGTCTTTCTCCTTCTCCTTGCCAGTTCACCTTTCCTTCCTTTTTCATCTCTCAAAATGCCTAGCTGTAGACTCTGGCCAAGACTGAGCCCTGGGAATGCCTATATGGCAGAGTAGTGCTCAAGAGACTGATTTGCAAGAGTATCTGTGGGTTTACTTGTTTGTTCTGAGCTGCAGTCTTCCTTGGGAATCAAGCCCTGTGTCATCTACTCTTAAAGTAACCAGTCTCTGAATTCAGTCCAGGTCGTCTGCCCTATTTTTGCCCTGCTAGATGATTTTTCCCTCTTTTACCTGGGTTCCCATCCCTTCCTTTTCCTCATCCTTATCATCTCCTGAGATATCTGTCTCTGACTCTTCAGCCTGGGTTAAACCTCCCGGGAACACTCCCCGAGTTCTCTGGCCATTTGCTTTTTCAGCATGTATTTATATATACTTAGTTGCTATTTGTGGTGAAGCAGATTAACACAGAGCTTAAGTAAATGGACTCTAGAACTGACCTGTCTGGGTCTATAACCTAGGATCGCCTATTTACTAGCTGTATATATGTTGGCCAGGCTGCCTAACCACAGTGTGCCTCGATGTCCTCATCTATAGAATGGGCTAATAATAGCACCCAGTACTCACTGGATAGCAGTGCTGGTTAAATCAGTTGCTCTATGTGAAGTTCTCAGAACAGTGCCTTGCACAGAGCAAGCACTCAGTCATTATGAGCTATATCCTTTTCTGTCTTACTTCCTCAATGGACAGTGGTTCGGCTGGGGGCAGATCCTATATCTGTCTCATTTGCTATTGTATTCAGTATCTCCCCACATTGTGGATACTCATGAAATATTCATTGCCCGCTCCAGTTACTACCTTTCCTCATCACACACCTCGGCATCCTACGGAATGCTTGCCGTGGACTGGAAACTTTCACGTAGATAATCTCTCATGCCTCTTGTCCATTAGTTACTATTGGCATAACAGTTCTACTGACAAGGAAAGTAAGGTTCAAGGAGTAAACTGCTCTGCCTTGGGAAACACAGCTATTGAATAATTGAGGTAGTATTGAAACACAGCTCTGGGGACCCTTGGCCCTGCGCTCTTATTCTTTTTTTTGTCTCCGGGCTGCCTCTTTTTGCCATGGAGTGAACAATGAACCTTATGTAAACCCTATGTAAATAGGAGGTCTGGTTTCATGTAACCAAAGCCAAAGCCAGGTAAGCAGAAGTTGACCAAAGTGTCACAGTCACCTGATATTTTAATAATAATAATAAAAAGATATCTCCTTTTTTCCTAGATACCAAAATGAATGTTGATTCCCAAGTGGAGATGGAAAATCATTTAAGACCTCTCCCACAGAGGTCATAGCTTTCTGTAGAAAGAACTAAAGATCCACTTGCTAATGCTGATTTATAAGTGACCCTGATGGTCATCTTGGGCCACTCTGAACTATAATAACTCCCAGCGTGGGATGGCTCAGCTAGAGGACCGGTGAACTGTGATGTTTGTCCTGAATTAAGCGCAATTTATGTGCTTCTCAAACTTTAATGTGCTTCTCAAACTTTAACCTGGGGGCCTTATCACAAGGTTGGATTCTAATTGAGTGGGTCTGAGGAGGGGCCTGAGATTCTGCATTTGTAACAGGTTTCTAGCTGATGTCGATGAACCTTTGAAAAATAGTGGTTTATGGGATTTCCCTGGGCTGTACTCTAGCCAAACACAATGTTTCCAGTAAAGAATGGTCTTTGCAGAGGGGCACCTGGATGGCCCAGTCGATTAAGCATCTGCCTTCGGCTCAGGTCATGATTTCAGTGAAGGTCCTAGAATCTAGCTCCATGTAGGGCTTTCCTGCTCAGCAGGAAGTCTGCTTCTTCTTCTCCCTCTGCCCCTCCTCCCTGCTCATGTGCTCTCTCTCAAACAAATAAACAAAACCTTTAAAAAATAGTTTTTGCAGGAACAGAAAGAACAGGAGCCTTCTGGGGGAGCTAAGTGCATTCAAGTCCAGTTCTGCCACTTAATGGGAATGGAGTCATGGGCCAGATTCTTCTCTTGAGATGTGGGTGTCCTCATGCATAAGTGAGTGTGGTGTATATTGGGAAGAAGCAGCGGTTCGATGTAAATTACCTGTAAGGTTCTGGCAGTTATAAGATGGCATCTGCCTGACTCCTTCTCATGCCTAAACTGAGGTTGAATTATTTTTTTAAGAAGGGAGTTGCGGGGGGGTACCCGGGTGGCTCAGTTAGGTCCAGCATCCAACTCTTGATTTTTGGCTCAGGTCATGATCTCAGCGTGGTGAGATCAAGTCTGGTGTTGGGCTCGGCTCTCAGTGTGGAGTCAGCTTGTTTCTTTCCCTCTTGTTCTCCCCCGTCTCCCTTTCTCTCTCTCCTTCTCTCCCAAATAAATAAATACAGTAAATAAAAGAAGGTGGTGGGGAAGGGCTCAGAATCTGGTGAAAGAGATCAGCAGTAGCCATGGGAGCTAGTAAGTATCCCCAGAGCCTGCTGTTCATGATACAACTCCTTAGCCCTTTTCTGCTTTTCCGTGCTCTGCGTCCATCCCACCAGACGGCAAAGAACATTTTGTCACTATAATACATAGGCTTTGGTCCTAAAATTTCCTGGTCATGAAGACATCCTTCATGACACTGGCTTTTAGCTAGAGCAAAATAGACATGGAATTTTATTGCAGGAGTGAAGCTTGGATGCCACAGAGCCAAAAGACCTTATTTCAGAGAGGGGAAGAGACTTCTCTAAGAACACCCAGTCAATTGGAAAGTAGTTTGAGCTCAGAGCTCCTGTGGGCTCACTGCCAGCCCCATATTTTCTCTGCAGTATAAATGAATGCAATGTGTAGGTTTTAATAATATGCCTGGATGTCCTTAGGCATCTGTCATAAAATAGCATTCCCATATGAGGTACACCACCTGTGTTTCCAAGTTGTTCCTGACATTCTTATTTTAATATACTTAGCCCATCCTGTTTAAAAATAAGATTCCTAATACCTTTCTCTGGTATTAAGCAGTAGGTATTGTTGGCAGTAATTGAAAACACTGCACTGGAAAGTGGTCTTTCTCCTCCAATCATACATGGTGAGAATTATGCCTATTTCCCGGGCCTGATGCTACCATTTTGCCCCAAGTACGCTGCACACTGATAAGTGCTTTCTGTTTGAGGGACAGGAGAGATCAAGTAAAGTCAGAAAAGAAGACAAGAAACACAGGGGAGAAGACTGTGAAGTTGTTCTTGGAAAACTGAAATATGCCCTCACCACCTTCCATGTTTCCTGTCTCCCACGCTTTCTGTGGAATATGCCTTCTCTACTGTGTTCAGGGCTTTTAAAATGTGGCTCTCAACAGAAATGAAGGAAGGGATAAAGGAAGGAAGAAAAGCTTATCATTTCTCTGTTGGTTAATGTAAAACTTTGAGAACACTCCGTATCATAGAGTATGATTGGTGTTCATTTCCTCCCTTGAAGTGATGTATTAAGAATACTATGAAGAGAGATGTACTTTCACAGGTAGACTCCACATCTCACATGTGAAATCATCACACTGACCACTGTCATTGTCTTCAGGCACATGATTCATCAACATATATTCAGAGATGATTTGGTATCAGGCACCATGGAGGTCGACGTATGAGCTACAGATACACATCATACATGGAACCATGGTTCCCATCATGGTGAATTGTCAGGTCCCTTCCTATGAGAGAGCTGCCAGAACTATAAAATGGCAGGTGTATCCTTGCTCTTGTCTTAAAATAGCCAACCATTGCTGCCTCCCATCCCTCCCACTGTTCTCAATGCCAGTCTTGAACATTATACTCCTTGCTCCTTGCATCCTGTCCCACACTGCTGTTGATCTTCCTACCTCCTTACTTTATAATTTTTTCTTCTGTTTGTTTCATCCTGTCATTCTGTCTTAGTCCTCAAGACCACTGTTCCAGCTCTGCTCATTTTCCTCTTCCTTGACTCACCAGGTCATATTCCCTCTCTGGCTATACTATTCCAGGTCATCTGGATAGGCTCTATAGTGAACATTGTCCCAATAGCTCCAACATCATGTAACTTCAAGGGTCTGTGCATTAGTTTACCTGTTTCTTCTGGAACAAATTACCACACTCAGTAGCTCAAAACACAAGTCAAGTATCTTTTAGTTTACAGATCAGAAGTCCAGACAAGATCAGGCATGTTTAGGGTGGTATGGCCATAGAGAGGAGATCAGAAGTCCAAAATGGACCTTACTGAGTTAAAATCCTGCTATCAACAGGACTATATTCCTTTTGTAGGCTTTAGGGGAGATCCTGTTTTTTTGTATTTTCTAGCTTCTAGAGGCTGCCTAGAATCCTGGGTTCATGGCTCATGGCTCTTTCCTCCACCTTTCAAGCTGAACATGTCCAGTGGGTCTTTTTGATGCTATCCTACTGGTTCTGATCCTTCTGCCTTTTCTCCATTTAAGGGCCTTATGATTACATACAGATATTACAGAATATTGTCCTAGTCATAAAATCAGCTGGTTTTAGCAAACTTTATTTCATCTGCAAAATTAATTTCCTCTTGCCAAATAATATTCCATATTCACGGGATTCAATTCATTCCCTGGACCTGGGAGAAGACTTTACTGAGGGATGGGCAAGAAGTAGCTTGGGGTGGCTTTGGTCAAAGAAGATAAAAGAGGCCTTAGAAATATTCTCGCCACTGTCCCTTCATGCCTTGCTGTCACTTACTTCACAATTTTTCCAAGACTCACCCTATCTTGCTAAAAAACACATTAATCACTCAAGACTACAACACAAATCTAATATGTAGTTATTTCTGTCAAAAAAAAATAAAGCAAACATGCATTAAATATTTAAATTACAACCTAAAGAACATCTATTATTCAATGCAAGTTATCAATGCAATAAATAATACTCATAAATAGTTTTAGATGTTTTAAAGACAACACTGTCAAACAATGAACTGAGTACTTTCAATGCAGACTATCTTTTAATTTCTAAAATAGCTTGGGTGTTATTGATACTCACATTTTTCAGTAAGTCAACATAGACTCAAAGAGGGTTGGTATATTGCAAAATGTCACATAGCTAGTATGTGGAGAGGTGGGATTTGAAGCTAGGTTGGATTCCATGGCCCAGATAGGACCACTAGGCAACACTACCACCTTAGGAGTTCAGAGGACAGACCCAACAGGGGAGGAGTGTAGTAGCTAAGAAATGCTTCTTGAAGGTGGTGATATGTGAACACACATTTAAAAGGTTGCTCAATGAGAATCCCCTTAAAATTCCTTTAAGACTATAGGGGAAATCAGAACTTATTTACACTCCAATTACCAAAACTAGTTCACCCATAGGGCTTGCCTGTGCTATTAAGACAGTGTGCATTCACAAACCGTGCTCTGTTTATTTCAACTTCCAATTCCCATCTTGGGGAGACAATTAAAAAAGTAATCCTTGTTTTCTTTAGGCCTTAGATTTGCTCTTCCCTGTAGCCCCAGAGGGGACATTTCTCAGTACAGCCAGATGAGGGAGCTTGGGTGTGGCGAAAGGATGATTGGGAAACTGAGTGTGGGGGTGCTCCCAATGTGCTCTAGGGACCATTTTAGGGAGCACAAGCCAACAGATGGAAATTACTCGTATCCCTTTAGAGACTGCAGACCGCACAAGTCATTCATTCATGAATGCATGCATCATCAAGCAAGTCATGACTCCTAAAAATCTAAGAATCCATAGGAGACAATACATAAAAATCATCCTCTATCAATCAACAATACAGACTCAGACATAGCAAATAAGTATTAAGCACAAAGTGTCAAGAGTCTGTCATCTGTAATCCATAACACACGCATGTATGTGTCGTACTATATTCTAATGTGTTCGTGTACATTTTCTAACATCTACGAGGGCAAGATCTCTTCGGATACAAGACTGTTAGAGCCACTTTTGCTTCTTCAGAGAGCAGCACATGCATTCCTACCTATAGGAAAGCCTAATGATGATAGTGTTGAGGCAGATGTAATGAATTATAATTTACCAAGGAAACTCTGAGGAGTTGGCCAAGCATAGTTGTTTTGTTTTGCACCAAGTCACTAATTCTGAGTCAGGAAAAGACATGTTTTTGCTCCTTAGATTGTTTTTTGGAAAGAACCTAGAACTCAGGGGTAGATTGGTTTTCAGACATCACAACTGTGCATGCGAAGCATGCGAACAGCCTAAAACTTAAGACCCTCAGAGGTAGAGAGATCTAGTTCAGAAATTTGCTTCTGCACCTTGTCCTTTCTGGGATATCATGGTTCATATGTTAAAATATATCCATGATGATGATAATTAAGTTCATGTTCGTTGAATCTATAGAATGGCCAGACACTAGTTTAAGAGGATACATGTAGGAGATCATTTCTTTCTCACACCAACTCTCCAAGGTAGGAAATGATATTATTCCCATTCGTTAAGTGGACAACATGAGGCACAGAGAGGTTAAGTAATTTTCTCAGAGTAACCTAGCTAGGTATTGACAGATTAGGATTCAATCAGATACACTAGCTATAGAGCCCATGCTTTATTATTATTAAAATTCCTGTGATATTTGTGACTTCTCCAGGGGGAAGTTACATGAGGAATTATGGTTTCAGTAGAACCTGGTTTCTCAAACCTGAGTTTGGAACCAAAGGTGGCTCTCTCCCACTCTCTAAAATTATGAGCATTACTAAAGTAAAATACACATCATCTGCTTAGAAGATTTTTTTTTTTTTCAATTTTTTAAAACCCATTGAGCAAGTGGCTGGTATTTCTGGGGACTGGACTCCCTGACTATACCTCTCTAAGCTTCTGTAAGTGGAGAAGTCTTCCTCTGCATGGTGTGAGATTGTTCGTGCTACAGTCAGTGGTTGGGACCAAGAGGAACAGTTGTTTGTTCAAAGGAGAACGAGAAGGTTTAGGCAACGGTTATACCCAGGTGGTCAGTCTACAGAAGATAAGACTCAGGGCCCATGGTAGTAGTCCTGAACCATATGACAGATGGCGGTTCCACCGAAGACCATCAAGCATGATGGTCAAGATCGTGAGGCATAATGTGCTATGGAGGTAGGGTGACCTGTGTCTCACACCTGACTTCATACTTCTGAACTATGTGTGTCAGGGAAAATACTTGCAAAGCTTCACTTTCTTTGTTTGCACAATGGAAACAGTAATACGAATCCAAAATGCCTCATTTGTGTTTCTGAAATGCAAAAATATCTGAAAACAGGAAATATTTTCATAAGCCCAAGGCAACTCACTTGACAGCTAAACTTGACCTGAACTGGCAAGAGCTTGTTATGGCTGTCTTTCTAATGTGTTTGACTAAAGCACAATATCCTGGGCACTGCTGATGGTCAGATTAAATACAGCATATATACTCTATTACCATTCTAAAAATAATTAAGAGAGCGATGAATTTAAAAATGCATATTGCCCCAAAAGTTGTGGATAGAGGGTAGTGTAGTCGTACCAGCCACCTCATTAAGTTTCCATGTGGATTAAGAGGAAAAGGTTTATCAGTTACTAACATACCCCAAACCACCAAATAGTCTGTTTCCTAAATAGTCATTGCATTCTATGTATTAGGTACTTCAGTGAAGCAATTCTGTTGTTCTGTACCATCAATTTTATTCTCCTTATAATAACGGCATAATGCAGTGTTTAACGTGCCTCAGTATTTTAGGGCACCTGGGTAGCTCAGTTGGTTAAGCATCCAAGTCTTGGTTTTGGCTCAGGTCACGATCTCAGGGTCCTGGGATTAAGCCTCATGTCAGCCTCCCTGCTGCAGAGTCTGCCTGTCCCTCTCCCTCTGTCCCTCCCCCAACTCCTGAACATGGGCTTTCTCTCTCAAATAAATAAATAAATAAAATCCTTAAAGTGCTTCTGTATCGCCTCCAGGATTTTTTTCAGGATCCCTTCCAAATGTTTTTGTTTTTTGTTTTCCTTGCTTTTGTGATTTTCAGGAAGTTTCAACTGCTAGGTTTTTTTTAGTTTGTGAAGCGGACTTGTGTTCCTTACTCCAAAGACACCTGAATGGTTTGCTGACTGAAGGACAAGCCCAGCTCCAAGGTGTACAAAGCAACAAGGAATCATGTCACTACCTGCCAAGCCCTCTCATGAACCGCCTTCAGCTGCTAAGGGGAACTCCAGGTTCAGAGATAAAATGCAAAACATAGGTATCTTAGACTTTAAGAGTAGCAACGTTGCCTTACAAAGAGTGGAATTGATTCATTTTTTAAATTAATTATTTTTTATTGTGTTATGTTAGTCACCATAAAATACATCATTAGTTTTTGATGCAGTGTTCCAAGATTCATTGTTTATGTCAATACCCTGTGCTTCATGCAATCCGTGCCCTCCTTAATACCCCCACTAGGCTCACTCATTCCCTCAATCCCCTCGCCTCTAAAACCCTCAGATTGTGTCTTGGAGTCCACAGTCTGTCATGGTGGAATTAGATGGAGTTCAGGAAGGCCACTTTCAGAATGCCGTGAGAAAACCAACCAAACTTCCTTACAGATGGATTCCCTGAAAGACGGAACGGGCTACCTATGGTTTTATGAAACTCCGGCTCCCGGGCAGTGGGAAGGCGAGCCTGGACACACAGTTGTCAGGGGTATTGGGGCAGGGTTTCACATTCCTCAAAGTGGCTTGCATGCCGTGACCTCTGAGAATCCCCTGAGATTCTGTGAGCCTCAAGGAAGACAGAGAAAGCAGCAATGCAAGGCTCAGTGCAGAAGCCCAGGAGCTCCCCAGACCTCCTGATTCTGCTTGGCTCTTGCATTGTTGTCCTGAGTGGCCGGATTGGAAGGCTGAGCTAAGTGCTCAGCAGTGATACATTTGGCTCTGCTTCTGTCCAAAGAGCAAAGTGGAGAAAAAAAGAGGATGGAGTTCTGGAACCTCTTTCAAGTGTGATGAAGAAAATCATTTACATTTCACATGAAATTGTGGACCCACTTGACATTTGCAGAAACCGTGAGGAAGCTTCTCCGTCTTTAAATTATCCACTGCTAATGCACAGTGACGTTCTTTGGGGGAGGAGCTAAGCACAGCATGGCCCCTTTCCGATCCAATCTGTGAATCAGTAAGAGACACAAGGGGGTTGATGGACGGAGAACAGAATGCCAGTTTTCTTACTGACAAAGACGATGCTAGAGATTCAGGCAATATTGGGCTTTCTAAAGTTGTTTCCTAGAATTAGGCTGGCTTTCCCACCGGCCACTGATGGGCTAGAAAAGTTGAGTTCTCTTTGGTAGAGGAGGACATGGTTATTGTTCACGGTAGAGCGCACAACTTCCCTCAGCCAGCACTTATAGGATGTCAAAGGGGAGAGAAAGATGAACTGTGGACACCCCATGCTTTGTCCAGGACTTTCCAATTCAGTTGTTAGGGGGTCACCATGGAGAGTAATAGGCAGGGGGACAATTTTTTTTTCAGGGAGACCTGGGGAATGGGGAACACGTATTCCCCATCTAATTAGCCTTTCCTTGTTTGAAGCCTTTTTGAGAGAAAAGAATGTATATCCTTTACAGTTTTGGCAGCATTCCACACTCCTGCCTGGAATTTCATAGTTGCAAGTGTTCACATTAAAAAAATAAAAAAATGTAGCTAACGCTGACCTGATGTTTGGGAAAAAAGAAGTGAAGTATTCTCTCAAAAGGAGAGCTCCATATAATCCAATGCTGATGGGACGAGAAGCATCCCTCCAACTATTTTCTTTAGATGCCTCTGTGCAGAGCGAACCAGCTGCGTGAACTTGGCCAAGTCATGTCACCTCTGTGGGTCTCTTTTCCCTCAGGGGTTAACCCGGTGGGGAGTTGCATGGCTGCCTTAATCCTTTCCATCCCTCTCTCTCTCTCTCAAGCTCTGGTCTCCTATTTCCAAGAACAATAATTACCGCAGAAAATATCATCTTGCCTTAGATTGTGATCTTCATGACTTCATCTGTGTGAACAAACATCAAGAAACAGCTGAAGCATAACACAGGATCTACGGCAATGTCAAGGGCCCTTCCTGAAAACCTCCAGTGGAGATAAACTTTCAAACAAGCAGCATTTGTGCGTCAGAAGGGAGGCGGGAGAAGGTGGCAGAGTATGAAGCAGGGTCTTTATTCAGGGTGTAAGCTCCCATTTCCTGGGACAGTGAGAACTTTGTCTTTTGGGAAAGGCTGTATGAAGTGTTTGCCTGTGTTGTCACTTGAGGACAGAGAAGAAGAATGACATGTGTGTGAGCTGCTTCCTTCCTAAATCCTTCAATCCATCTCTTCAACCCAAGCTGGCAGGCTCTGTGGCTTCTCGCTGGGCTGCTGTGCTCGGCCAGGCCCGTGTGCAGGCGTGTGCACACACGCACCTTAGTGTGTCTACACACAAGGATAGTCACGCAGTTTCCTACCACTGAGCTGAGCAAGGATGGGGTCCCCTGAAGGAAGGGTCAGTGTGTGACTTAATCCTCACAATGTACACTTCTCCTGAGTCACATTCTTGAGTCACCTGGGGGGACTGAATTGCTCCTGCCTTAAAGCTACCCGGACACTGCACACCTGTCTCCATTAGACTATTTTTCCTAGTGGGGTACTTATTTTGTCTCCTGTTGGCCCATTCCCACTAGACCGTGAGTTCTTTGAATGCAAGGACTGTAACAAAATTAGAGTTTGTTCCCTAGTTGCAAGCCTTACCATATAAGCAGCAGCCAATGAATGCTTTTTAAAATGCACTTAGGGTGAAGGAACAAAGGAAACACCATTGGGGTTTCTGCTTCTCTTACAGCCACCCCCCTTTTACTAAGAACAACCACTGCTCACTAGTCTGGGTGGGCCCCTGGCAGCATGTTTCTACTACCTGGGACTCCTCGCCAGGGCAACAATAGAAGAGACCTTGGCCAGTCAGATTCCCTCCGGCAGGCTGAGAGGTAGGAGCAGGAGTTCTCAGGGTAGGAACCAAGCTGTAAGGTAGCTTGCTTCTGCCAGGTATTCAAAGAAACAATGTAAGCTCTGCAAAAGATACAGAAATGAATCCTGTTTTCATGAACAAAAGTAATGCTTGTTTACTGTACAAATTCAAGCAACGTATATGATTAAGATGTAGAAGTTCATCTTTAAGAATGGCTAAGAATTGGGGCTCCTGGGTGGCTCAGTCTTTTAAGCATCTGACTCTTGATCTCAGTTTAGGTCATGATCTCAGGGTCGTAGGATTGAGTCCTATGTCTGGCACCGTGCTCAGCATGGAATCTGCTTGAGATTCTCTCTCTCCCTCTGCCCCTCCCCCATGCAAGTGCTCTCTCTCAGGGAAAAAAAAAACAAAAAACGGCTAAGAATATTTTGCCAAAGAAAAATAGTAAGGGGTGGCTGGTGCTACCAGATAAAAACAGTATTATTGGTAAACCAGTAGGAACTATCTATCTAGAGGCACTTATTCTAGGATTAAATGTATCATTTCAGCTCCATGCAGAAAAAAATACATATATTTATTTAATGGTGCAGGGACAGTTGATTTTGCATTTGGATGACAATGAAGTTAGCCTATCTTAAAAGGAGCATAAAAATAAATTCACATAATTATAAACATAAAAATAAAATAAAATCACTGGGTGTGGTGAAAAAATAATGAATACTGTTTTTCTGAAAATAAATAAATTGGAAAATAAATAAATAAATAAATAAACAAGCAACAACAACAACAACAACAACAAAAAGAAACTAATATTAAAGACTATCTTCCTACTTTGAGGTGGAAGAGGCCAAGGAAACCCAGAGAGAGTTTATAAAGAAAAAAATAAAACAAAACAAAATTAGTAGGTTATGTTTTAAACTAATATTAATAATTTCAAAAAAAAACTGTTACGAGACTCCGTAAAGAAAGAAGGTCAATAACTGACTATAAGAAAGTATTTGCAACTCATATAAAACACAAAAGAATATCTCCAGGATACAAAGACCTTTTACAAACTAAGAATTAGAATACAAACAATCTAACAGAACAGTAGATAAGGACACATTTTAAGACCTTTTATGGAGGTAAAATAGTTTTTTGTTGTTGTTGTTGTTCAAAGCAATAACTAAACAAAAGCGTAATTTTTTCTGTGCCCCCAGATTACAGTTTATGATGTTCTGTTCTGTGGGGGATCAGCTCTTCTTAAATATAAGTGGTGTGATTTTTAATATTGATTCACCTAACTCATTTTACGAGAATGTGCTGAATGACCACTTACATTCATTTGACAACTCTTTGTCAATAACATGGCTACTACACCTGCACTTGTGTTAATACACGGGAAGTCCCAGGAGCCCAGGAAAGGGGGCAGTTAAGCAGAACTTAAGTCAAAATTTCCCTTTCCCTTTTCCTCTTCTCTTTCACTCGGCTACTTGAAAGCAGGAGCTGTGTCAGATGCATTTTTGTATCCCAGTATTTGTCACAGTGTAAGAAAGAAGGAAGGAAAGAAGGAAGAGACAGGAGGAAGAATGGAGGAAAGGAAAGTGGGGGAGGGAGGAAGGGAAGGCAGGCAGGAAGGAAGGAAGGGAGGGAAGGAAGGAAGACAGGAAAGGAAGGAAAGAAGGGAGGGAAGGAAGGAAGAAAAGAAAGGCAGGAAAGAAACACAAATCTCCATATCAAATTTGGCAGATTCCAAACCCGGTGCAGTTCCTCCTCCAGCCACATGATGGCGGCATGAGCCTTGCGACGCTCCGGGCGCTCCAGAGTCTGGCACATTAATTCCCCATATGTTAAAGCCCGGGGCGCCTGGGTGTGTTTGTGTTTGTGCCTTCGGAGTCAAAGCTACACCCAGCATCAGCACTCTTAGCTGAGCTGTAGTGAAGGTCGACAGGAAAATCATCAAGGATTTCACGGGTTTTCTTTGGAGAAAAATCCCAGAAGGAGTTTGAGAGTCAAAAGGACTTTGTAGTCGTTTTCAAATGGGGAGAATCTCCTTAAACACACAGCATCTGCTTGGCTGGGTTTGCAATCTGTGTGCAGGCACTGCAGTTAATGAGCCACCGGCTTGCTGCTCCCAGGGCCAGGCTGGAGCAGTCAGCGGGTGGAATGATGGGAACTGCAATCACCAGTTCTGCACCAACATGCCCCAAGATGGAAAATGTGATTTGTGACACAGCATCTAGGGAATAATAATAAAAACGTAATTGCTCCGGGCGGTTTGCTCTTTCAGTTGCAAAGATGCTTCGCATCCTATGAGAAGAATTGGGGTTCTTAGCTTTTGTTTCCCTGGGACAACCAGAGGCACACCCAGCAACTGTCCTTCTGCCCCCAGTTACTGAGCTGTTTCTTTGAACCCTGGAGAAAGGTTGTCCCCAAACCAGGAAGAACCTGCTTCAGCTCCCATTTGAGGCAGCCTGCTGCCTGTTCAAGCAGGGCCACCCGTCCTTGATGTGGCTTTGAAACCTGTTCGTCCCAGCCTCTGCTACTGGGACTGTGCTAAGATGTTTGTCTGTTTCTTGCCTTTTGAACAAAAATAAATAAATCAAGTCCTCATATATATATGTCTTTGTACTTTACGCACATTTGTCGTTTTGTCTGCATTACAGCCCAGAAATGAGGCAGAGGTCACTGACATGATCTTACAGTAAAGGACCCCAAGAATCAGGAAGATGACAATGACATGTGTCCAGAATCCCCATCTCCCCAGCTCAGTGATGACGAGCAAGGGCTCTGAGGTGGGTAGCCCAGGTCTGAGAGCCTGTTTGGCTCCTTTAGGTCACCTGATGTCTCTGAGGTCCAGCTTTCTCCGCTGTAAGTTGAATAGAAAGATGCCAGCCTCCTGGGGCTTGGCGAGACCTGAATGAAGTCATGTATATCCACGTGCATACAGTACTGACTCCTACAGTACCTAGCTGAGGCTTGCATCATCTGTGGATGGGACTAAGTGGGCAAGCTGTATATCAGGCCCCTTTTTACACTGTTTCCCCTCCTTCCAGCCCCATATTCTGTGCACACAGTTCCATGCAGTTTCTATGGCTTTTATGGGAGGGGGCAGTCCTTTGGCTTGGAGTTTCTCTGACTCACTGTAGATCTTGCTCAGCTTTAAAGGACTATAGGAGAGGTTCACACTTGAGGGGGCACTCCCGACCAAAGGGAGGATGGAACCGTTGGAGAAATCATCCTCTTTTCATCCCTTCTGGCCAAGTCGATGGCTCAGAGACGTAGTTCAAGTGGGGGGAGACTAAGCCAGAATCACTCCCAGTGCTGACCGAACTGATAGCGTATTTTTGCATTCATGTTCTGGTTTCACTCACTGGTGCTTCACTCATGTTCCCTGGGGTCCCCTCCCAGATAAACTACCTCACTGCAAACTCTGACTCAGGCTTTTCATTTGGGAACCCAAGCTAGGACGAGATGGGATAGAAGCCAGACCTCTGATCTCTGACTCCAACATCAGGACGCCTTCGATTAACACACGCATGCACACAGACACAGGTGCACACACACGTACACACGGACACTTGCTCCATTTCCATAGCAAGCAGAGGGTTCAAGGGGTACATTTGATGAGCTCTGGAGTGTTATCAGAGCATCTCATAGGTTATCAGGGCCCCCCCAAAGGGCAGAAAGTGTTCCTGTGTGTTAATGAGCAGTAGTGTCCAACCCCAGATAGACTGACGATAGCAATCACCTTCCACCCGAGGCTGGCATCAGGTGGAGTCAGAAACTGTCTCCCAAGCTGTGATTTAAAGGCACCATTAGGCTCTGTGATGCAAATATATTAGGTGGGTGGGGTGACATGTTCACCTCCGGCTCTCTGCCACACCAGGGTAAGCTGCAGCTTGCAGGAGAATGGCGGTTTTAGGTGAGGGCTACTGGCCGGCAACCACCTGAACTGTTCTGAGTCAGCACCGTGCTAACACTTCCATGCACATCCGCGTTTTCTTAAATTCACCTGGAGTGACTTAAAGGGCCAGTGGGAGCCTATACTCTCCCTTCTGTCTTCGTTGGTCTGAAGGTGGGGCTTGGGCATCCAGACATTTCAGCCCCCGAGGTAGCGGGGGAAGCAGTGAGTGTCGCAGAGCGGCTGGGACATATGGCCGGTTAGGGGCGGAATGACCAGGCACACACAAGCCCACCTGGCTCTGAAATGTACTTGCCAAACATCTCTTCTACAAATCTTAACAGACAGGAGGCTATGCCTGTTCCTCCGGGGGAGAATAGCAGGGGGGCCGAGAGCAGACTAGAAAATCTGGGGCCGTTCATGCTGCCTCTTTAAAAACTCCTGATTTTTTTTTTTAATAAAAAGATAAGATTTTGCATAATTTTCTATAAATTGATGCTCCAAGGAGACAGGCTGTTGTACCCTGCCCAGGTCATTCGCACTGTAACCATTGCAGGGAGATCGGATGCTCTGGTTTGAACAACTCAGTCCTGATCTGTTCACCAGCCCCCTACATGGAAAAGAGAAAACTGTCCGGTCAGGGGATGGATACAGATGGTGAGAAGGAAGAATGTGGGGAGGAAGAGGGAGTAAAGCCCGAGACTCCTTCAAGATCACCTCTGTTACTATTTCCCGTCATAGGGGGAAAGAAGAGTTCTTAGTTTTGAAGATGGAGTCATCAAAGAGCTCACAGAATGTCCCTTACCTTCCGTTTCCGAGGCCAACAAACATTTTCTGGAAAGGGTCTGACAGTAAATATTTTAGGCTTGTGGCCCATCTGGTCTCTGTCACAACTACTCAGCTCTGTGGTTGTAACATAAAAGCAGCCTTAGACACGACAGAAGTGAATGGGCGTGGCTGACATCCAATAAAACATCATTTACAAAAACAGGCGGGTGGACGGATTTAGCCTGTAGGCAGTAGCCGACCTCTGCTCTATTTGCTTACTCACAAACACGAGCGAGACAATTAGCTTAACTCCTCCTATCCTCACTGGACTTATCTGTGAAATCTCAAAGGGCTGGGCTAGATGCTCCGAACAGCCGCCTGCGCCTGCCCACACATGTGCGCATGCGCGCACCATGCCAGCCTCCGAAACCTGGATTGGCTTCCTGGGTGAAACCAGGAGGTTTAGGGCAGTTGGGTCTAATGCTGCCCATGTAATCAGTGCAAGGCCACAATTTGCTCCCAGGCCTTCTGGTAACTGAAACTGATGCTCTTCCAGGCTATGGCAATATTTCTAAGCGATTCTTTGCAAACACTGCTAGCCCAGAGATCTATGAAACTGTGATTTCATTTACTTTCTCTAGGTGGCTCTTTGCCCAACATGCACACAGTCCAGGAACGTACCAAACACGCCATTTTTTTTTTTTTTAAACAATGTACCTAAGGTTGAAATCTATTCAACTGAGCAGGTTGACTTGGCATCCTGTAAGCAAATGTCAGGAGACCCATTTCTAGGAGACTCGCCTCCCGCCTCAAGAATATATTTGGAAATGCATCTGAAGAACCTCCTTATTCTGACCGTGCAGCTGTCTCTATTCTCACAGGGTCACATAAGCTCTCAGAGAGTCCAATCCCAATGACACCAGCATGCTGAAGTCAGTAAATGCACTCTCTGTGTGTCATTGCTCTAAATGGCCTCTCTGGAAATATCCAAGAGGCCGGAAATCACTGTGGTCCAGATGCCTGCTCACGCCGTCACTCATTTTTCCCTCTATTTAAAATGTCACCCTAGCACATTTTTATGTGTCCAATGATCCTAGGTGCCCAAATGAAGAATAAAAAGAGCGGTCTTTGCATTTGCCCTCTAGGAGCTATGGTGCCAGGACTTATGTTAGATACTTAACTCTGTTACATGTATGATGCCACTAAATTCTTCCAGTAGCCTTGTGATGTAGACATAATTGTCTTCATTGTGGACAAGACGTGTGCCGGAGCGGCCCCTCTTCCCCTTGGAAAACCGCGAGAGTTGGCTCAAATCTTCCCCCTCGCAGATGAGGAGAACGTTCAGCCTCCTCAAGATCACTGTGGAGTTATCAATGAGTGCAGCTTTCATGCTTACTCTGTGATGACTGAAAAATATTTGCAAGTGAATGAAAAGAAAACAGACAAGCCTCAGGTCATAGAGATCCATAAACCAGTAGTCCTTAACTCTCTGGGATCATAGATTTGTTTTTAAATAGAGGGTTAAAATTTAGCATCTTTTTCCTTAAAAATGTGCAGTTATCCATAGTTTGCACATTTCAGCAGCTCCATGAACAAAAACAAGTATCTGCTAAATGTAGGTTACTACGGTAGATGCTGGGCCATTGCTGGTGAACCGTGGTCACTGGGAGCAGATGCTCTTAGAAACTTCTGTCTGCACCTCTCTGTATCCCATCACCCTATGACTGCAGTGACACCGGACCCACTTCCAGCTGCAGCTCCTGTAGTTCTCTGCCTGAGGGCTTTCTCTTACAGATAGATTTGCCATCCTCATGGCACCTGGAGCACTAGGAGATGAATTTTCTGGAAGAACAGCTCTCTAACAAAGATTGACAGGTGTATAAGTGTCCCAGCTCCCTTCCCCTTCAGTGGGATCAACCCGAGGCACATGCTCTGCATTGTCTCCTGGTTTGCTCGGTGGGACTAAGCTCGGTTGCCCACGCTGATGGCTGTCTTCTCTTTCCCCGCTCTTCCACCAGGGCCTCCTTCCTTGTCACATAAATCAGCTGCACCGGTATCCTTGTTTCAGGGGCTGTTTCTGGGAACTCTCACGAAGGCAGCCCATAACAGCTTTATGTAAAATGATTTATCCCTTATGCTATATAAGGTGGGTTTTAATGGGTATTTGTTTTACAGATGGGGAAATCTGACACATGAACAGGCTTAATAACGAGCTCAAAGGTCTACGAAAGATTGATCTAAGCTCATCCTGGACCCAGGTCTCTTTATGCAGAGACTTGCCCTCTTTTTTATGTATTTAGACAATAAAACTGCTATATGCTAGGCGTTAGGTAAGACATTGGGGATACAGGGGATAGTCAATTTTAGTATATGTGCTGCCGAAGCGAGCACAAGGGGATAGTCAGATAAGGTCTCTTATGTGGAGTTCACATTTTAAGGAGTGGAGAGAGACAGGAAGCCCACATAACAATGAAATAATTATAAGTTTGGTGAGGAATATCAAGGAAATACATAGCATGGCATAATATTAAAAAAAGAGGTAGAAATTGGAGGAAAGGCCAACCTTCAAAAGAACTCAAGAGAAATCCTCACACTCCTAGGTTCTCCCTTAGTTCATTGTACTTCTGCTCTTACCTCCAGCAAATGCCAAATGCATAGTAGGTATAAGCAAGGAAAAAGACATAGTCTCTACTCTAAGGAGTTCACAGTCAGGTAGGAGAGACAGGGAATAAACAAGAAGCAAATGAGGAAAGATACCCCTTAGTGATCACTGCTTTTAGAAGACACAAGTGATAAGGGGGCGCGTGTTGGCTTTTTTCAATAGGGATTCCCTTAGAGAATTAAGTCCAACTGCCCTAAGGCGTACTTTGGATGTGAGTAACTCACTTCTCTTCTATGACTCAAGAATGGTACTGGTAATATGCAGTTCTTGAGAAAGTCTGGGGGACAAAGTGAAAATCAGTTGCTGGATTCTATGGTTCTGATGAGGAACCCCAGTTGAGAAAGTTATCATTTAAGCAGAGCTCTGGACATCAAGGAGAAGCAAGCTATTGAGGATCAGAGCTTGCAGGGTGTAGAAGGGCCATTGCCAAGCCCAGAGAAGGCTGGAGAGACTAGAGCAGGTTGGATGAGATGGGAGGGTGAGGGAAGTGGGATTAGTGAGGTGGGAGAGGACCATAATGTGGGCAGTCTTGTGCATCAAAGAGCATATACTGTATTCAAAGTATGGAGAATAATTCATAGAAAGACAACAATCAAAGAAGGGAAACCAGATAAGATGTTATTGCAGTTTCTGGCCAAGAGGGGGTAATGGCTTTAACCAAGATGGTGATGGAGTCAACAGGACTTGCTAATGAATTGGATATTGGGAAAGGGATGAAAAATCATAGGGAATGTCTGGCTTTATGAATGGTTGATGAAAGATGAGGCCATTTACTAGGATGGGGAAGATTAAGAAGGAACAGGTATCCAGGAATAAATTCAAGAATTCTATTTTGCCTATGTTACAATTGAGGTGCTTATTTAAATCCAAGTAGAAGTGTTAAGTTGATTACTGAGTATGTGCATCCTGAGTGTATAGAGAAAGATTTCAGAATCTTTGCCAGGTAGGACATGGTCACCTAGAAATACACCTATGGTCCTGAAGTACTTATTGTCTGGGTTGGCATTTTAGCTCTCTCAAGGTGATCCTGTGCTGGATGGTAAATCAGATCAGTGCCCTCTGTGGGGAGAGGATAGATGGAGAAGTTAAGGAAACTTAGGCAAGTTCCAGGATACTTCAGTATTTGTAGGTTGAAGAAAGAGGAAGAGCCAACACAAGTGAGCACGAGAGAGTAATCAGTGGAGTAGGAGGACCACCAGGATATTGTGGTATCAGGAAGACAAAGGAAAATGTGTTTTATAGAAAGTAAAATGGTCAGCCATGTTAAATGTTGCTAGAAGGTAAAGCAAGCTACGGCCATCCAGAAGACTTCCTTGCTGGAAGTCATGATTCTAACAGATGAGATAGCCTTTCTCTAGGACACAAAACCACCTGCTCCTGGAGAGATCTAGTCTTTGGCATCACAAATGATTTAAGGACAATTGGCAATATGCTTGGAAAGACCACAGGATATTTTATCTAGCATGCTCAGAACAAGTGAGACAAATTGAAATTTCTTGGGATGAAAGAACAATGTCTTGCCTATGACATTGCCTGTTATGAAGTTCAGCAAACATGGGAATTCATTTCAGAAAATTGGGATCCTCCAAGGGCTCTGGCTTACTTGTGACTGTTCTACTACTATTATTATTAATGTCGGTTACTACTACCTACTGTTTGTATCACCTCATCTCTTCCAACTCCAAGCCAGTGCTATTTTCTAGCAGATCGTGCTGTTTCAGCAAAGCTCCCTGACTGGTTACATAAAAAGCAATGTGGGAAAGAGTTAATTGGCAAACAGAGTGACTACATTTGCAACCCAAGAAGGCCTGCTGTGACTTGTTATCTGCTGAGCTAAGCAGCTCGCTGTACAAGTGATATTTGAGGCTCATTGCTGTTAATGCCAATGGGGGCACTTAACACCTCTCTGGAAATGATCTCAAGATTAATATCTTGCCATTTATTTCATGTTATTTTTTCCCTCCTTGGAATGGAAGCCTTTCTCATCCTTTGCCTTCAGGAGCCACAGCTGAGAGAAGGTCAGATGTGGCATGAACCTGTGGGGCGGGGCGGGGGGGGGGGGGAATGATAACTTGACGGCTCCTTCCAGACTTCTCCTTGTGCAGCGTTGAGTCACGGAGTTGCAGCATTACTCAGTAAAATGGAGAGAGCATGGGTCTGTGGATCAAAACCTGTTTTAAAATATTTAATAACTTAAAGATCTATTTACCTCAGTATTATTTTTTTCATATATTAAAGTAAAAGAAAAAAAATATAATGAAATCTGTATTATAGGTTTATTATGAACAATCTTCTCAAATCTGGCTTCTGACTTCTCCACTTACTGAACTGGTGTTGCGCTGCTACCATTTCAGTCATATATTCATTACAAGTGACCCACCGCCTTCCCTGAAACATACTCTTCTTTTCCGGTCTGTGATCTCACACATTCCTGTTTTTGTTCTTGTTTTCATACTACCACTCCGGCTGCACCTGCTCAGTCTTCTGTGCTGGTTTCTCCTCCTCACTCTGATGTCAGAACTTGAAGATAGGTTTTCTTCTCTCTTCCCTTTATAATCTCTCTCTGGATAATAGCCATTATCATCTCATTAAACACCACGTATATGTTGACGACTCTGATCTCTCCAGATTAGGCACGTCTTGTGAGATATAGTCTCGTTCGTCTACCTGCCTATGTGACAGCTCCGCTGAGAAGCCTCCCGAACACCTTACACTCAACATGCGTGTGAATCTTGAGCTCCTTAAGAATCCATTGTATCCCCAACCTATCCCATCTCAGTAACTAGCACCATAACAACCCTGTGACTCCAGATAGAAGCCCAAGGAACAAAGTTAATGCCTCGCCCCTACTTTCCATATAAAATACATATGCATCTCCTGGGAATTCTATATCCAACTATATCTTGAATTCTTCCACTCATCTTTATCTCCATTATTACCTGGGGGACGTATTTGCCATTTTTCCTTCCAGATCCATTCTCCATCCTTCTCCATCCTTCTTTATTCCTCAACAGACTGGTCTGCATAAGCTACGTCAATAAGATCCCTTGCTCTTGGGCTTCTGGCTGGATCCAGTTCATGGGCAGTAATAGCAGAAAATTGGAGGAAAAAAGTGAGTGAAATTGGGGTATTTGTTCCATGGGCACTCTCCTTTCAGGATGGCCACAGGCTTGCAGGGATCTTTAGCACAGAGTCTCATTTCCAGTCAGGAGGCAACCCTCTGTCTCCATTAACTAGTTACCCTTCTCTCCATTCATGCCTTTATGCCTTCTGGTATAGTAGTGGCACTCCTCTGTTCCTTGTCCCCGGGGATCTACAATGCCCACTACTGGCTTCCCTATACCTTATCTCCACCTTTATCCTGTATCGAGCTTCCAAACTATCCTTGTCTGAAAGAGCTTTCTGTTTCCTGGTGAAGCCTGAATGATAAGTCATTAAAGAACATAAAAGAAAACAAAAACATACTCCTCATTGGTCTCCTACACTCATTGAAACCAGATCCATACAGTGTCTCTGCAACAGTATTGAGCATTTGTTTTAAAACCTATCATTTCACTCCTCTGCTGAAAAGCATTCAGGAGCTTCCAATTGTGTTTGCAATAAGCTCCTTATTACGGGATTAAATCCTTTTGTGAAATGGCCTCTGCCTACTTTTCCAAGCATGTCTTGCACTTTTCTATGACTTCTTTTCTCCTTTCAGGACATGCAGATATATATATTTTAAGTTATTTATTTAAGAGAGAGAGAGAGGATGAGCAGGAGGGAGAGGAAAAGAGAATCTGAGAATCTGAAGCAGATTCCACAATGAGCACAGAGCCTGATCCAGGGCTCAATCCCATAATCCTGAGATCATGACCTGATCTCAAACTAAGAGTCAGATGCTTAACTGACTGAGCCACCCAGGCACCCCATCCATGCAGATAATATTAAGTCTCTAAAACACGAGAAGCTCTTCTCTGCCTTATGGATCTTACATGTGTGTTTGTTTCTGCCTGAAATGTTCTCTTCATGGAGAACATGAGTATTTGCCTCCTCATTGTTGAGTTCTAGCTTGGATGTTACATCCTCAGAAATAGTCTTCCTGTCACTCACTGTAAGCGGTCCCTTCCCCATTAATCTCTGCTGTAGCTTTCTGTAGCTTTTCTTTCATGGCACTGAATTCACTCATAATTATTTATTACTTACTTATTTAATGAATGCATCCCTGCTGGAGACATGAATTTGATACCATGGCTGTTGTTTTTGAACCCATTATGCACGTTGCCTGATACACAATAGGAATTCAACAAATACTCATGGAATTAAGGAATTAAGCAGCCAGAAGTACCTGACTCATAGCATGTGCTGCAATTATTGGGAAATACCATTTACCAAGTATTTTCTGATACTTGATATTAGTTAATCATATTAGTAACATCGTCAAGTTTACACTTTCTTCATCTGTCTGGTTATCATAGGTTGACCTAAAGACATAATCCTTGGGATGTGCAAAGTGACTGAACCAGTTGATATATATCATTAGGGGTGTAAAGGTAACTGTTCTAAACTCTAAAGGGACTATTTTCTAGACAGTCAGAATAAAGAGAATGAAGCAGGTTTACTCCTCTGGAAGTTTGTAAAATGGAAATTTATCGAGACCGGGATCAACTTGTCCTAATAAGTACTATTTTTTTTTTTTTAAGATTTGTTATTCGTGAAGTAAATTCCAAACAAAATGAACTAGAGACACACTTGGGTGGATTCACCATGATCTGAGACTTCTTCACCTAGTGGTGTTTATCTGAATTACAGGCACGGTGGAAGGAAGAAATCAGCCAGCCTGCAGGACACCACTATCTCAACAAAGACAGATGATACACATAAATAAATCGAAATAGAGAAAATGGCTAATAGCATCACAAACAATTTTGACCCCTTTGGATGTTGAGAAAATGGCAAATGCCTGCTATAGGCCTTGGATTAAAATAAGCACTTTCCCTCACAGAGGCATACATTTTCAATGCAGAAGGAAATCTCTGGTGGTGGTTGTCTACTGTGGATCCCTGGCTCATGGGGGCACTGATGAAGCGTCAGTCCCACCATTTATAAATGAAGTAGCTTGAGGACTGTGGAAATTATGCCTTGCCCACCAGAACATCCATTGTGCACCCTGTGCTGCAGGTTTAACAAGAGGAGCAGGTCCGAGCAGGAGTCCTTTAAATTCCTGTTCTTAGTTTGGCTTCATAACCACTTTGAGAATTTGGTATTTTGATTAAAGTAAGACTCAGAGAGAGGAAGACATCAGCTTTCCTGGGGAAATAGGGCCTTTCTTTCCTTTATTTGTGTGTGAGATAGCGACAAAATAAGGGTTCAGATTTAGGGTATATTGACTCTAGGTCTCATCCCCCTTTCTGCTTTGCAATGCAAAACCAGTGCACAGGGTCTCTTTCCTTTCTGTTTTTGTTTTTATGCACCAATTTTCTTTTAACACCTGTCACCAAAGTGTGACACGCTTTGTTTTGTTTTGATTACTTCTTTTTAAAACATTTTTATTTGTAACTGAGGCATAGTCAACATACAATATTGTTTTAGTTTCAGGCACACAGCGTAGTGATTTGGCAGTTTTGTACATTACAAAATGCTCGTTTCCTCCCAGAGGCCAAAGGGTGGCGCCTTCCTCTGATGGTTGTCAGGGGTGGTCATGTGTTAGCACCTGCTTCAGTGTGGATCCACCTACAGGATCATGAAAGAGAATTTAGCCCAAAGGGCCTTGCTCCATAAAGGCACCGAGAAAAGGGACGCAGAGTGGAATGGGGCTTTTCCCCACTGTCTTTATAATTACGTTTTATAGGCGATGTGATAGCAATGTATAATTACCGACAAATAATCATAGCTCTTGTTCCCAGAATGCTGGCTACGAGGTTTGCATAAATAGGACCTCTCTTTCAGTGCTGTGTGGTATGGAGGAGGGAGGGCAGGTCAGGGAGGACATGGACTTGGGTTTAAAACACAGCTTCATCACCTGCTAGCTTCACATCTTTGATCGTTACTTCTTCATCTCTCAAAGAATGATAATAACATTGACCTCAATGTGCTTTGGAAGTTTAATTGATAGAACTGTACAGACAGTGCATAGCATAGTCCTTGAAATCAAATAGACACTTCAGAAACACTGGTTTCCTTGCCCTTCATCTGATCGTGAGTAGACCAGACCTCTCCATAACACCTGCCGGTGGCGATGCAAATTAATCCCATTTTCACCTGAGTGCAGGTGTGCCTGTAGGAAATTGCTAAATGCTGTGATGCTGTCAGCTTGTCCAGGGAACCGCTGGTCAAGGAAGTGACATTTCAGCGGCAGTTTAAAGGAGGAGCTAGAAGGAACTAGGAGAAAAGAAAAGTGAAAAGTAATTTGGAGCAAATGTCTTGGTTCAGCTGTGGTACAGAACGGAGATCAGGTGTGAGGAGCCTAGAAACAGAGGGAGCCTGGAGCAGCGGGGAGCCGAAAAGGCCAACAGAGGCCAAGAACAGTCAGCAACTTGGAGGCCAGGCCTCCAAGGGGTCGTGGATTTTATTTCAAGAAGGAATATTTAAACAGGAGAATGGCATGGTTTTCTGAGAGCTTGCTAGGTGTTGGGTATTATAATCCTCACAATTTTATGCCCTGAGTACAATGGGGTAGAGTGAGGGCTAAGGAGATGAGCTCATTCGCTTAAGAAAGCCCATGGCCAGAGCCTGATTTACCTGAGGCTAACCTGCTCCTGAGCTTTCACCTTCATGGAGATCCTGTAGTTCAGGTTACACCGCACACCCCATGTGGTAAATCTCTCTCATCTTCCCTCTGGCATGGTTCCATCCAGCCGGATTGCCTGTAATGCCATCCACAGCCCAGTGACTTCCCCACTGATGAATCCAGGGCACTCCGTTTTCCTGGCAATGACCAGCCACTGGTCCACTTGGCATCTCCACCTGCACTTGTGAGAGAACGTGTACTCTCGACTCCCCTGCAAAGTTCCTCATCCTACAGTCCTTCACGATCCAGTAACCGGCAGTTCCTTCTGCCCCCTGTCCAGGTTACAGAGCTGACTGTCACCTCCCGCTCCTGTCTCTCATATCCCTAATCCAGTCTGTTGGCAACTTGCTCCCGCTCTATTGTCAGAACACATTCTCCTTCCTGATCTGAATACAGACCACCACCGTGTCCCACCTCACTATTATAAAAGCCTCCTCAGGATTCACCTGGTTTCCAGAGTGATCATCGTTGAGTCACGAAGTCACAATTTGTTACTCATTTGTTCAGAAACCCCCGGTGATTTTCTCTCTTACTGAGGGAAGGCCAAAGACCTCACCAGGACCCTCAAGACTACCTGTTTTGTTTTCTTGTCATTGCTCCTTTGTTTACCCTTTGTCTGTGGCTGCTGTCACGCCACAAAAGCAGAACTGAATGCCTGCGACAGAGCCCTATGGCCCCCAGATCTAAAATATTTGCTGTTGGCCTTTTGCAGAAAGGGTTTCCTAGCCACACTCTGCGTAATTGGCACACTGTCCTCCAGATGTGCACACACACGTGAGCAGGTGCACAAGTCCACACACCTTTCTCACCTCATGTTCCAATACCTCCACCCCCTCCTACTCTCTTCTAGCTACTCCGGCTTCTGTGCAATTTCAGGAAATTTCTAAGCATTTCCCCCACCTCAAGGAGTTCTGCTTGCTGCTTGCCTTCCCCAGACCACCCTTCACTCATCTCAAATGCAGAACTCCCCACCTGCCCTGCAGGTCTCTGATTACAAATGTCTACCCAGGTCATCTCAGATAAAAGAGCACTGTCCCTTCCCCCCCCTTTTCCTCTTCCCTTGCTTCCTCATCTTTCCTCCATTACCTCCACTGCCAGTGTGGTTTTTTTTTTTTTTCTGTATTCTCTATGCCTCTTCTAAAATATCAGCACTCTGAAAGGGGAGACTTGAACTTATTCACTGTTTTATCATCTGTGACCTGAAAGGAGCCAGGCACATAACTGATGCTCAGTTATCACTTTTGAATGGATCTGACAGTAGCTGGAGTAGAGTAGTAATCATACGTTCTAGAACGTTCCTTGCATATCCACTGTGGGCTGGGCTGTTGCTGAGCACTTTCACATACGTTGATTTCATGTTTACCCTCTCTACAATCTTGGTGAGAAGGGGCCCTTGTTTCTCTCTTCTGCTTTCCATAAAAAGATAAGGATATCGCTGAAACAATGTGCTATGGGAACTGTTGTGCACACTGGCAGGAAGGGGCTGTGTCTCCGGTGTGCTCACGAGTGACCATTCCTGAGGTCTGAGCCACTTTTTCCTCCAGGTGGCAGCTAGGAAAAGCTGTGTCTCTTTAAAATAACTCCCATCATTGAGATACTAATAATAAATCAGAGTTAGATGATTTTTTTCTAAAAGGATTAAATCCAGGATCCTTCCCCAGAAATTTAGTTCCCGCCACAATGGGCATCCTGTTTACTGTATTCTCGATAAGAGAGTCCTTACTGGACAATGTCAGAGTGGAGTTAAAGGCCAAAGAACATGTGGATGTTGTGCTTGGAATTTTCCTTTGTGTTGAATACCATGTACGTCTGTACATCTCAACGTGCTGCCTGGCACTGATCTTGTTTCGTTTATTGTGGTGTAAAAATATGTATATCACCACATTTACCATTCTGACCACTTGGGAGTATACACTTTAGCGGCATTAGTTCTTTCATAATGTTGTGTAATCATTACCATTGTCCGTTTCTGGAACTTGTCCATCTTCCCAAGCTGAATCTCTGCCCCCAGTAAACCCTTACTCCCCACTCTCCACTGCCCCCAGTCCCTGCAACCCCTCTTCCACTTTCTGCCTCCAAATTTGACTCCTGGAGGAGCCTAATGTAAGTGGAATCATACAGTATGTGTCCTTCGGTGGCTGGCTTATTTTCACTGTGTGTGATGCCTTCGAAGTTCATTCATGCTGTAACACATGACAGGATTTCCTTCCTTTTCAAAAACGGAAAAATATTCTATTGTACATACGTAGCACCTCATTTATCCGTTCCTACATTGATGGATGCTGGGTTGCTCCACATTTTGGCTACTGTGAGTAAGGCTGCTTTGAAAATGGGTGTGCAAATATCTGTTCGGTCCATGCTTTCAGATCTTTGGGGTAAATGTCCAGAAGTGGAATCCCAGAATTATATGTTAAGTCTATGTTTATTTATTTATTTTATTATTTTTTTTTGAGGAACTGCCATGATGTTTTATTAAATTTAAATTTTTCGTTTTACTTAAATTTGTTTTACTTAAATGTAAGACTTTAATGACACTGTTAAGGAACTCCTGAATGTCTAGATTAACATTTTAAAATCTGGACCGAAAGACTGGTTTTGAGAAATGTTACGAAATAACAAAAAGGGCTGGTCTTCCAGCTAGGTCTCGTGTCACAACTTAGTCCGAGACGCTGCAGACTGCCCTAAAGACCACTTTATAGGAAGGCACAGGTATTCTGTATTTTTTTTTCCTGTGTTTTTGTCCTCTGAATGAGTCAGCCGAGGAAGCTGAGAGGCTGAGGGAAAACTGACAAGCTTTCTGTATTTTTTCCTTCCCGGTTCCCCTGACTCCACCGACTCCGTATCATCAGTGCCAAGCCAGTGAGCCAAGCACTCAGGCTCTTTCCTTACAACCCATCTGTGATCTCACAGACCTCCGGATGGGCATTAACTGACCTTGCCAGACCCAAGTAGAGAGCTAGAATCACACAATAACGTCCACTCAGCACAGAGATTGACGTTATTAGGCGTAGGAAGAACGCCAGCCCTTTGTGGTCGGAACATCACCCTGGAAATAGGTCTTAGAGGCGGGGCTGTGTCCTCCTCTATGCTCTGTTCCCAACTCAGTTAGCCTCCTCTTGGCCATCCTGATACCCTCACTCTTGGAAAGAATGAATCCTCCTCTCACTTCTTCTTTTTTTTTTTTTTTAAATTGATAGGTCTCCCAAAGCAAATAACATATTACACAGAATGTAAAGAAATAGCACAAATGATAATAAAGGTGCTCAAAGAAAACCCTTTTTCTACTCACAGTGCTTCAGACACCAAAGGTGTGGGATCTTTCCTCAGACCAACAACCAGTTCTCCACCAGTGCACACCAGTTGGGACACGTACCATTTAGTGCAGTCTGAAGCCATCCCCCTGGAGTTGACACCGACCCCGCTGTCAAGGTCATGGGCTCAATCCCACAGGGCTGCCCCCACTTCAGATCCCAGGCACAGTCTAGATTGTCATCTGTATGCTTGACCACCTGGGTATAACCAGGGGTTCCCACAGCCCCTTCCTCTGGTTGGTTACTTTGCTAAAATAGCCCAAAGGACTCAGAGAGGGTCCACTTTCACTTGCGTGGACTGCTTTATTACAAGGGTCTGAAGGAACAGCCAGTTGAAGAGGTGCACGGGGCAAGGTCTGAAAGGGTCCTGAGAGCAGGGTTTCTGTCCCAATGGTGTGTGCGTATGTCTCCCTCCTGGCACCCAGATACATTCATCAACCCTGCAGCTCTCTGTGGCCTCAGGGTTTTTATGGAGGCTTCGCCACTTGACATGATCCATCCTTAACTCGTTCTCTAACTCCCTCCCCTCCTCAAAGGTTGGAACCAAAGTGGCGCTGAAAGTTCCAAACTTCTTTTCAAGGCTTGGTCTTTCTTGTGACAAGCCCCTATCCTATAACCATGCAGGAGCTCACCAAGAGTCATCTCATTAGAACAAAAAAGGCTTTTGTAGCCCAGGAACCTCCAAGGGATATAGGACCTCTTGTCTAAGACTCTCCCATCACCCCCATCACTCAGGATATTACACAGGTTATAGGATGTCTATGTTAGGAATGGGTGCAGAGACCAAATATATATATATTTTTATTAGGTCACAGGTGCTTTGTCTAAAACAAGGATAGAGAGGAAGAAACTCATCTACTTAGTGCCACTCATCTATTTCACCTGCCTTCTCTCTCTCGAGACTTTTGAAGCTTCATTGTGGCTTCCTAGTGCTCAGTGGAACCCACTTTGGAAACCACTGAAGTCAGTGACTCCATATTGTTAACCAACTGTAATATGCAATGAATGGGGCTCTCCCAATATGGCGGCTCCTGTACCTGTGAACAGGATTTCTAAATGCATGTCACAAAAAGACAGCTGTTCATCAGAAATCTAGAGGTAGATAATATATCAACAATGATTCCTGCCACCTGTTGGCAGTGAGCAATATGGATGAAATTTTATTCTGACTTACTGCTAACTGTGTGTGACTGACACAATACCATGTGGTTGGTAGGCACAGGAGCCACAGTTCAAACTTAGGAAATGTGGCTCCCCTAATTTTCAAAAGTTGCACATTACAGCCTTTTTTTAAAAGTCAGAATAAGTAAGTGGAGAAGCTTCTGTGTACAGCAAACATTGAGAGCCAAGAGCTGTATCTGTTGTGCTGCCCACCTCCATTGTTCCAATACCACTGTGAGAGGGGTCTGTCCCTGGCCGAAGTCACCAACCCACTTCTTTGCAGGACCCAAGGCCCCTGGAGGTAGCCCTGGGCCCTCAAAGACATCAGCAGAGCTCTTTAGCAAGTTCTAGCAATTAAAGTGGTTCAGTTAAATGTTCAGAGCTACAAAACAATTCATCTGGTCCAAGATTGGGTCTTTGGGATTGAATTTTCAATCAATTTCCACATCTCTTTTGCTTCTTCTTTTTGCCTTGTAAGGGGGGACTGTTCTTTTTAATTATGCAGATGCTTCCTCTTAGGTCTTATTTTCTTCCTCAGGGCTCCCTGCAGAGAATTTGCTACAGCTGATTGATAAGAAGATATTGATTCCAAGGGCAGAGTTCAGGAATATTCTTATAAATGGATCATGTTGTTAATAAAGGGTCACTGCAGAAGGGGCTTTGGGGTGCGGAAGTTGCTGAAATCAGAGCTCTCAGCGATGGTAGCAGGAGAGAGAAAATGGCCCCATGACCCATGCTGAAGAAGGGAAATTAAGAGAAGGAAGGCATGGGATCAAAATGACCATTTGTCAAATACCTCTGGCCTCTGAGCTCTGCTAATACTAACCTCGTGACCTTGGACAGGCTTTTCAACATCTCACACCCAAGCTTCTTCAGCTGTAAAGTGGTATCAGGTATAAGATATAAGGTATAAGGTATAACATCTTCACAGGATGTTGTCAGGATAAAACAAAACAATGTATGTCAAGTGCTTGCCTGCCACAACATAGACACTAGGAATGTCTGTTGTTATAGCCATTATCCTGTTATTCTCTGTGCTTTTCCTAACTTTCCCTAGTGATAGGTTATCAGCTGGAATTTTGGGCTTCAAAATCATAAAACAAAATTGACATAATTCTCACTTGTCAGGTGAGGAGATTTTGGCTTCTCTTTATGATTTTTATATGAAAATCAGACAAAAATAATGACTGTTGGGCAAGAGAAGGTGCAGAAAGGAAGGAAGGAAGGAAGGAAAGAAAGAAGCAAGTTGAGGGGCGGGACATGTAAATTTTGCAACTGTCCTCAGTTTAATGTTTGGCATTCTGTCCTCATCACTGACTGGGTAGGGCTTCACAGCAAACTGGCAATTTGCTGTATGAGAAAATGAAGATTTATAAAAAGCCAAATTGGACAAATGGTGAATAATTGATTTAGCTGACCTGACAATTCCCACTTGTACGTAACACAGAATGTTTTATTCTGGTTGTAATTTAGTTTTCTGGGCACCCTCCCTCCTTTGAGTAGTTCACAGTAGAGACCTAGCTGCCTTCTGACTCTGCCATACAGCAAAAAATTTTAGATGATGAGCTCTGTCCTCATGGCATCCTAGCATAATCTATAATAAGTATGGTTCATAGTAGATACTCTTTGAAGAACGTGAGGATCTTTTATTTAGTTCTCTGATGTAGAATACAGTTTGGTTCCTACTTAATAAAACTTGAATATATTTGGCTGGATAAAAGAATTACTATGTTTACCCATCTTAAAATACAGTCTTTGGGAATAAAGTAAACCAAAATAGATAAAAGAAACATAAAACCAACAATATTGTGTCATTGTCTAAAATTCCCTTGCTCGCATCTGGGTATAGTACATACTATCTTAGAACACATTAAGAAAGGAAGTGTTTATTTCCAAACTTGGCCTCCCAAGGGGATGCATATTCCTTGGGCATTCCCACATCAATGATTATGTGAATTACAGATAGCTTACTGAACAAAATATAGAAGCATATGAGGACATTTAGAAGATATCTCATAGCCCATGCTAAAATCATGCATTACTAGGATTGAAAGTGTATCTGAGAGATCATTTTGGTTAACCTCTTCATTATAGGTTCTGTTTCATTCAATAAACATATAATGAGCTCCTAGAAGGTGACATGAATTAGGCTCAGGTTGTTAATAGGGGAATATGTTTTGGGGGGGGAGAAACTAAAGAAATAAAAAAAAGAGTGTGCCATCAAGGAGTTTATATGCTAGTGGAAAGGCTGTCTGGCTATGTATAAGGGCTGAGGCCAACACCGTGAGGTCAATGTGAATAAGGTACTCTAGGAGCAATTTGGGAGGAGAAAGCTACTTTGTGTTATCAGCCTGGCCAGCAGAAAACCATCCTTAAATATAAGCTCATTTTCATTTTACTCATTCATCAAAAATCTGTTGACCATCTTCTCTCCACCAAAATCCTGTGCTGAGCATTTGGAGATGCTGAATACAATAAACATGATGCCTTCATGGACCCAAAGTCAAACAAAGATGGTTAGAAATTGAACAGGAAATCACAGTGTCATGAGTTTTCTCAATGTTGGTATGTTCCCCTGATTCTGATAGACCTGTGTTTCTTGGAATGCCTGTGGGAAGTGATGACCTGGCATGGTGACAGATTGCCCTGTTTTTGACCCCTCATTCTCACATTGGAGAGGTGAGGTACGTGAATGAGATAGTGGTTAGCTTATCTTTATTAAAAAAAATAGACCTCCAATAAACATGAGTTGTCCTATTTTTTCTAGCCAAAATACTAATGAACTGAAAAGCTCATCATGCGTTCTTGCTCATTTCTGAACTGTGAGTCAGGGGTTCTCAGTGGGAGTGTTAGTTCTGCCAGGGATCAGATGTGCTTCTGTACCTGCAAGATCTGATTCCGTTATATTGAGCCTCGTTTTCTTTTGACGGGACATGAGGAAGTCATGCTCGCTACACTCTAGGTCTGTGTGTTCTGACAGTTAGTGTAGAATGCTGTTGACTGACCACAGGAAGTCACTCACGACACTAGAAGGGTCTTTGGCCATATGGTACAGTTAAGCTGAAATACTTTTCGAAGGTAATGGATGCTTCGGACACAGGCTTAGTGGTATTTTCTGTAAGGACCTCAATGTGAGAAAGGAATCCATCAAAATCCTTGAGGAGAACACAGGCAGCAACCTCTTCGACCTCAGCCGCAGCAACATCTTCCTAGGAACATCGCCAAAGGCAAGGGAAGCAAGGGCAAAAATGAACTTTTGGGATTTCATCAAAATCAAAAGCTTTTGCACAGCAAAGGAAACAGTTAACAAAACCAAAAGACAACTGACAGAATGGGAGAAGATATTTGCAAACGACATATCAGATAAAGGACTAGTGTCCAAAATCTATAAAGAACTTAACAAACTCAACACCCAAAGAACAAATAATCCAATCAAGAAATGGGCAGAGGACATGAACAGACGTTTCTGCAAAGAAGACATCCAGATGGCCAACAGACACATGAAAAAGTGCTCCATATCACTCGGCATCAGGGAAGTACAAATCAAAACCACAATGAGATATCACCTCACACCAGTCAGAATGGCTAAAATCAACAAGTCAGGAAATGACAGATGCTGGCGAGGATGCGGAGAAAGGGGAACCCTCCTACATTGTTGGTGGGAATGCAAGCTGGTGCAACCACTCTGGAAAACAGCATGGAGGTTCCTCAAAATGTTGAAAATAGAACTGCCCTATGACCCAGCAATTGCACTACTGGGAATTTACCCTAAAGATACAAACGTAGTGATCCAAAGGGGCACGTGCACCCGAATGTTTATAGCAGCAATGTCCACAATAGCCAAACTATGGAAAGAACCTAGATGTCCATCAACAGATGAATGGATCAAGAAGATGTGGTATATATACACAATGGAATACTATGCAGCCATCAAAAGAAACGAAATCTTGCCATTTGCGACAACATGGATGGAACTAGAGCGTATCATGCTTAGCGAAATAAGTCAAGCGGAGAAAGACAAATATCATATGATCTCCCTGATATGAGGAAGTGGTGATGCAACATGGGGGCTTAAGTGGGTAGGAGAAGAATCCATGAAACAAGATGGGATAGGGAGGGAGACAAACCATAAGTGACTCTTAATCTCACGAAACAAACTGTGGGTTGCTGGGGGGAGGGGGGTTGGGAGAAGGGGGGTAGGGTTATGGACATTGGGGAGGGTATGTGCTTTTGTGTAAATTGGAAGGGGAGATGAACCATGAGAGACTATGGACTCTGAAAAACAATCTGAGGGGTTTGAAGTGGCGGGGGGGTGGGAGGTTGGGGTACCAGGTGGTGGGTATTATAGAGGACACAGCTTGCATGGAGCACTGGGTGTGGTGAAAAAATAATGAATACTGTTTTTCTGAAAATAAATAAATTGGGAAAAAAAAACAATGAGAAACTGATTATGGCAATGTGCACAGGCTCTGTGCATGAGTTTGCCATCTGTGGCTGTGACACTGGGGGATTTATATGGCCTCTCTGCATCTCTGATTTTTCCTCCTAAAAATAGGGCTCCCATTGGGCTACTTAACATAGAAAAGGTATGTGGCTTACATATCCGAGTGTCTGCCACATGGTAAGTTCTCAGTGACTGTTAGTGTGGATTCCCCAGTTGAGAGTGGTGTCTCTGCTCTCGAGTGCCTTCACGACTGGACAGATTTCCACTCACGTGGGTGGAAAGTGGCGAAGCTGATATTTGAATTCTGTCAGGCATCAGAGACTGTACTCACATTACTCTACTGTCTCACTGATCAGAATCAATGACTTTTATATATTAGGACTCTGATAATATAAACCTATTGGGGGGGTGCCTGGGTGGCTCAATGGGTTAAAGCCTCTGCCTTTGGCTCAGGTCATGATCCCAGGGTCCTGGGTTTGAGCCCCGCATCGGGCTCTCTGCTCAGCGGGGTGCCTGCTTCCCTCTCTCTCTCTCTCTCTTCCTATTTCTCTGCCTGCTTGTGATCTCTGTCAAATAAATAAATAAAATCTTTAATATATATAGATATAGATGTAGATATAGACCTATGGGATTCTCCTTCCTGCCAGACTTTTCACACCTATCTGTTGGCTGTTCTGTTTACCCCATGAAAACTGGTATTTGTTGTTAATACAATTCTTCTCGCTTTGTCCTAGGACCAGAACTGTAATCCAATTAAGTTTTAGTTCTGATGAAACATTAGCACTCGGGGTTTGAGATATATTATTAGAGAGGATTATTTTTTAAATTTTAATCTTTTACATATTCAGTAGTATGTGTGTGGCAGAGGTTTCTGATTTCTTTATTTTTTATTTTTTTTAATTTTTTTAATTAAATTAATTTATTTATTTTCAGGAAAACATATTCATTATTTTTTCACCACACCCAGTGCTCCATGCAAACTGTGCCCTCTATAATACCCACCACCTGGTACCCCAACCTCCCACCCCCCCGCCACTTCAAATCCCTCAGATTGTTTTTCAGAGTCCATAGTCTCTCATGATTCACCTCCCCTTCCAATTTACCCCAACCCCTTTCTCCTCTCCTCCTTGTCCTCCATGATATTTGTTATGCTCCACTTGAGGTTTCTGATTTCTTGCTTGTGTCACGGCTAGCCAGCTTTTTGATCTAGGGGAGCAAGATATTTGAAGCACATGATGGTAAAACATACTAATGATAGCAGCTGTTATTTTTAGCACACACTATGTGCCATGTACTTTATATACTTTATTTCTAGTTTCATAATAATCTTGAAAGCTAGATATCATTTGATTGATTTAGAAATGGAGGCTCAGAGGACTTAAATAACCTGCCCATCATAATAAGCTTTAGAACCCAGATTGCAACCAAAATTAGCCCATCACCAAGCTCAGCAAATCACACTTCTACTTTGCCTCCCCAGAGTGGAAGGAAATGATGTTTATAGGAGGAATAGGAAGAGAAATCCTGTTCTAACTGACCAAAAATGTGTGTTATATGTGGGTGTGTGTGCATGTGTAAAGTGATATTTTTTGTGTGTGAATTAAGATCTTGCACATACAAACAGGACAGAGGATCATAGGGGAAGTGAGGGAAAATGGAATGGGAAGTCATCAGAGATGGAGACAAGCTGTGAGAGACTCTTAGCTCTAGGAAATAAGCTGAGGGTTGCTGGAGGCGAGATGGACGGAGGGAGTAGGTAATTAGATGATGGGCATTAAGGAGGGCACATGATGTGATGAGTACTGGGTGTTACATGCAACTGATAGATTATTGAACTCTGCATCTGAAACTAATGATGTACTATACATTGGCTAATTGAATTTAAATAAAAAAAGAAAAAAGATAATGCACACATTCTGAAGACATTGCTACTTAAATGAACCTAGTAATTATACTTTTTGCAAAATTAAAAAAAAATCTTTGCATGGGAAATAATCATTTCATAACAATTGGTATGGGAAATCTTCATTTTGCTCTAACAGATTTGCTTAAATGAGCTAGGTATTCATGTTGTGCATTTTCTCCTGACAACCATGACTGATTTTAATTTCACACCCCCATCAGAGGCAAATAAATACTGTTGCAGTATTTATTAATTTATTAATATTTATTATTATTAACTCATTATTATTAATTTTAATACAACAGGTATAGCTGTTACACAAAGTAATGATAGCTTAGCTTCATGTAGAAGTTCAACATTCTTACTGGATCAACTTCACTATTACCCAGGGAAGTAATCAACTTCCCATTGTCCTCATTGAATGACTGTGGTCATAGTTGAGAAAAGTAGGGTACAGAGTAGTTAAGAGCTTGCCAGATATCAAACGGTCAGGAAAAGTAGAAATTGGGACTTACACCTTATATGTCGGTGCCCAAAATAATGTTCTTTCCTTTTTTTTTCAATATTTTTTAAAATTTATTTGAGAGAGAGAGAGAGAGAGAACATGAACATGGGGGAGGAGCAGAGGGAGAGGTAGCAGCAGACCCCCCACTGAGCTGGAAGCCTGATGCGGGGCTCCATCCCAAGAGTCTAAGATCATGACCTGAGCCGAGGAAAGATACTTAACTGACTGATCCACCCAGGTGCCCCAGAAGAATGTTATTTCATTGGTCTCACACCATTATGCTAGAGTAGCCAGAAGAGAGGCATCCAGGAGTTTGGGGGCAGCAATGACCAACAGAAGCAATCATTTAAATGGCAATAATTACCACAGGTTGGTGTTTTGTTGATGTTATTAATTTTTAACTGAGTACTCACTTTGGTTACTTAAACGCAAAATTTAAATTACCAGTCATATCCCTAATAGTCTATAATCAGATTTTTGCTGCAAACCTATTTATTTTATAAATAGTTTTGTTAAAAAAATATTCCAGAAAGTGGGACACCTGGGTGGCTCAGTCATTAAACATCTGCCTTTGGCTCAGGTCATGATCCCAGGGTCCATATTGGGATTGAGCCCCATATTGGGCTCCCTGCTCAGCAGGGACCCTGCTTCTCCTTCTCCAGTTTCGCATGCTTGTGTTCCCTCTCTCACTATCTCTCTCTGTCATAAATAAATAAATAAATAAAATCTTTAAAAAAATTTCCAGAAAGTTTAGAAGTAAATATAACTTATGTAGAATTAATTGAGCATATAGTACGTGCAATGCAGTTTCCATTCTAGAAGGATAAAGGTAAGCATATAAAGTATTACACTAGAATAGTGGATGTTGTATAGTGGATGTTGTATGAGTATAGATGACTTACTCTGGAGGGTGGTGGTAAATACAGCCTTGATATATGTGTCACATGAGAAAACGAAAACAATTCAGAAACAAGTTCCTTTATTCAAAGGAAAACTATCCATGGATTGGGGAAGTACAGTGCCTTGCAAACAGTAGAGAACTATTCCCAAGGCATTTTAGGTAAGAATGAGTCTTATAATGTTAGGAGGGGCAACATGGACATGGGACATGATTGGCTAAGGTATGAGGAATTTTGTTATTAATCTAGTAGCTCCTGTTTTCTAGGGTAAAGTAAGCAGCTAAAGCTGAGTTGGAGGGTTGTTATTGGTATCCATTTTCCTTGACAGGTGTTTCCCATAAGTACAGACTAACTTACGCTTAAATTTGCAGCATGGGCAGCTTCTATTTTGTGGGTCTCGATATAAGAATTAACATTATCACAGGTGAGGATATTTAAGTTGGGTCTTGAAGGATATTAAAAGTTCACCATAGGGGCACCTGGGTGGCTCAATGGGTTAAAGCCTCTGCCTTTGGTTCAGGTCATGATCCCAGGGTCCGGGGATCGAACCCCACATCAGGCTCTTTGCTCAGCAGGGAGCCTGCTTCCTCCTCTGTCTCTGTCTACCTCTCTGCCTACTTGTGATCTGTCTGTCAAATAAATAAATAAGAATTACTTATAAAGAAGTTCACCAGAAATATGCAGGGAGCATAGAATAGGATCCAGACTGAGGTAAGTATCATATGAACTATCAGTAAGCCATGAAAAGGCAGTTTTAAAAACAGCAAATGGAGAACAATTTAATGTGTCTGAAGATAGAATAGGAAATGTCTGTAGATAAAATTGAACAAAAAATGTGCGACTTGTGATGAGTCTAGTTTACCCTGGTGAAGAGTGTAGACTGTATCCTGTAAGCTGGGGGAAGTCATGGACTGTTTTCGAGAAGGGGAGTGACATGAGCAGTTGTATGAGAACTATTTCATGGGCAGGGACGTGGAGAATACACACGTGGCATGGGAAGAGAGGAGACAGGCTCAGAGGCTGATGCCACAGGACTGGCAGGAGGTGGCGGTCCCGTAGGGCAGTGTCAATGGGGAGGGCGATGATGCCCCAAAAGGAGGAGGAACCAAAGTCTGTGGGGATGTTTCCCAACAGCTTGTGAGGACCAGATCTTGAACTTCTACCCTACACTCTTCGTGCCTTCCTCAGAGGAAGAGCTGTGATAAGAATGTTTAGGCTTTCGGGCGCCTGGGTGGCTCAGTGGGTTGGGCCACTGCCTTCGGCTCAGGTCATGATCTCAGGGTCCTGGGATCGAGTCCCGCATTGGGCTCTCTGCTCAGCAGGGAGCCTGCTTCCTCCTCTCTCTCTCTGCCTGCCTCTCTGCCTACTTGTGATCTCTCTGTCAAAAAAAAAAAAAAAAAGAATGTTTAGGCTTTCTTATTTGATTTAATTTATCTTCAAAAATTTTCAAAAGAAACTTGTATTTGCTACTACAAATTAAGCAGTTTAAAACCATGAAAAAACAGCTCATAATATTCCTTTAGCCTATTCCTTGTCCTTATAGGAAACCATTTTTTAAAAAATGATTTTATGTATTTGAGAGAAAGACAGAGAGAGCACAAGTAGGGGCGAGGGGCAGAGGGAGAGGGAGAAACAGCTCCCCGCCGAGCAGGGAGCCCCATAGGGCTCAATCCCAGGACTCTGGGATCATGAATAGATCTGAAGGCAGATGCTTAACCTACAGAACCACCCAGGTAACCCTCTAGGAAACTAGTTTTAACGGCATGAGGGGTATCTTTGCTTTCATTTTCTTTCTTTCTTTCTTTCAGATTTTATTTATTTGAGAAAGAATGAGAAAGCAAAAGCAGTGGGGAGGGACAAAGTGAGAGCGAGAGATAGGCTCCCCACTGAGCAGGGAGCCAGAGGCTGGACTCAATCCCAGGACCCTGGGCTTATGACCTGAGCCGAAGGCAGACGCTTAAGGACTGAGCCACCCAGGTGCCCATCTTCGCCTTCATTTCAATATTGATGTAAAACATATAGACCTATGCTTTTTGTCCCTTTTATTGAAAGCATCAGATTCATTCACACATATTTCTTCGACTTGCTTAAACTCTCTACAAATGTCTCACTTTTACAATTCATCATGGACATCCCTGGAGGGTAATAGATCGCAATTTAAGTCATTTTTTTTTAAGTGGCTGGATAATATTCCTTGCTTGGATTTGCCACAATGTGCAGCCATTTCCTTATTTAGACACATGCAGCTTGTGTCTTTTTTTGTCACTAGAAACTATTAAACAATTATATTTGCACATATTTTTGTTAATGGTGTAAACAATAGCCGCAGAAATTTAAAAAAAATCATTCTGTACCTGTTCACAACTAGAAAAGGACCTTACAAGTATCAACCAACAGGTGATTTACAAATGAGACATCGTAGGCACTGAAAAGTGCGGGAAAGAGCTCAGAGTCATATAAGCAGTTTGGCGGTGTCTCTGAAGCCAGAATCCAGTCCCCTGGCAGCAGCCTAGCCCCCTTTCCATAGGGCAGGTGCTTGTAGAGAATGAAGAAGTCGGCCCCCAAATGGTGGGGGATTTGTCATCAGAACATGGAATCCACATGGAGAAGGGATTTTCCTGGCCTAATTTTAATCATAAGACAGCCCTTCTTCTAACCAAAGCCTCCTGTGCCACAGGCCAGGGCAGGGGTGAGGGAGAGCTCTGAACTCCCCTCAGCCTGTCCCCGGAGGCAACCAAAGAATTTACCCTTCCTTCTGCTCTAAGGAAGTGCCCTTCCAGCAAAAGTGTGTGATTTCCTGGTTGGTGGACAGAGGGCAGCTGCTCTTGCCTTCCTGGAGCAGACCCTTTGACCTCTGAAATGTCCTTGGAGGCCCTGTCTCACTTACCCCCTTATGGGCACAGCCTCTAGGCTCCTGGGAATAGGCAGGAGAGAAAAACTCTTTGGTGTTCCTACCATGAAATGCTAACCAGAAGAAAACCAGTGACCTCTTTCTCTAATGCTTTTCAGGCCTGTCCAATCTTCAGAATCACCCAGAGCTGATTAATAGTGTATAGGTTACTAATCCCCAACACACAAATATACATGTACATATATTTTTCCTTTGGAATTGCTGTGTGTATATATACACACACACACACCTATATAGATAAATAGATAGAAATATAGATATAGATATGTATCTATATATATGACAATTCCAGAGAAGAAAATATTTATTATGCATTATTTAAAGTCTATTATTTACATATCACATATGTATTCTATAGTAGTTTTTCTTCGGCGTCCCCAGGTATTGCTACGATTAGCACACTTTTGACCTGTGGCCCATGTCCAACATTGTTATTTTCTCAGTGAGAAAGTTGCGGTCTAGAAATGTTCTACAACTTGCCAGAAACCATTCAGCATGTCTGTGGTGGAGCCGGGACCACTCCCTGTCTCCTAGGTCCCAGGTCAAAATTCTTTCACCAGATTTATAAATACAGATTCCTTTTAAAACCAAGAGAGATTTATCTTTGTCAAAGTGCCACTGTGAGAGGATGTGGGGGGGGGGCGGGGAACAGGCACCAGACAAGTACTCAGGTTTTCATGATGTTGAACAGAAGCAGCGTTTCTGAATTGAGTGACGGGGGTGCAGGAAGGTGGGCGCCCAGAGCCCCGGTGATACGTGGGGGGCGTGGGTCTTGGCCAGCTTGTCCTATTACAAAGACTGGCGAATGGACAAAGCCGGTCTAATTCATCTCCCAAGCATGTGAAAGACATTTAGAGACTGAATGATTTTCAGTCCCCCTAGGTTTGGGAATTAAAGGTAAATACGGTACGGAAAATGCTCAGGCCTGGCTTTAAAGACTTGTGTGAAATGCTTCCCGAGGGGGGAAATGCAGGTCACTAAAAGGTTGCTTCTCACTAATGCCCTTGATTGGCTGTTGGTGCGCAGCTCCCTCTGAAGTGACAATCAGTCCAAGTGACCACTGCCCTCTTGCTGCAATTATCAATGGTCTGGCAATTTCCCTCAATTTTAATCAATTTGGTTTGTGAATAGCCCTTTTCTTTGTTTGAGACAAAAGAGGCAAGTGTTCAGTCAGGATGCCTGGCTTCTCCCGGGCAGCTCCTGTTTTCTTTAGGAAGCTTGTGGAGACCCCGTCCACTTTTAGGCGCGGCAGAAGACTGGCATCTCCTTTCAGTAGAGCAAGAGCCATTCCAGCCCAGCTCAGTGTGACATGGTCCTGAGAGCCCTGGGTGCAGTAGAATGGGGGTGGGGGGAGATGGGCTGGGGGTGGGGAGAAGGGTAGCATGAACGTAGACTTACCGGTTGGATGTGTTGGCATGCCGGTTAAAATGCAGGGCTTAGTTAACTTTGGATTGCAGATAAATGACAGATCCCGGTGGAGCATATTTGCACTGAGTGATTGTATGAAGTCCTCTCTTAACTGGGTGTCCTCTGTTGTCTGTCTACATCTGACGATACTAGTAGGGAGAGAGGAAGAGAGGAAGGGAATGAGATGCGAGTCCATGAAGTCAAGAGTGTGAAGGGCAAGACGAGCGACAATGACCTTGTATCAAAGCACTTTCACTCATTCATGTATTTGTGTATTCAAAGATTCATTGATTGAGAAAAGATGTACTGAGTCTGCTATGCAGCCAGCATTGTGATGGGGATATTAAGATAGATGAAGCAGATTAGTGTGACTGAAGATGTACAAATCCAGGTCATGCTATACTATGATAAAACCACAAAACCTGGTACCACTGTGGTATCTCACATTGGAGAGGTCTGGCCAACAATGGCTGAGTTCCCAGCCCAATAAAGCTTGGGGATATACCAATCTTTCTCGATCAGGAATCTTTCCCTTTTCATTTTCTTCTTCTCACCACATTCAAGTTGTTGCTCCAGGGAGTAGCCGCGTGGGTGAAGCATGAATAGCAAACACCTATATGTTTTATTTCTGAGACAAATGGGCTTATCTGGAGAAGCTTAAACTGGGTATCTAAGTATAGAAATTGGGCCACAGCCATTAATATAGTTCACAGCTGTGTAAGAAAAAAAATAATATAAAGGAGGATGTGATATGTCTACTTCAAGTTCTTTCTAACTTGAGAGGCCCTAAGGCGTCTTATTAAAATTTATTTTTAAACTTGATCCAGACTGTTTGCCTGCTATTCTATTTTCTGTGAAGGGTTGTAATGCCTTTTGTATGTGTTCCCTGCTGTCTGTGGTATATGCACACACACACACACACACACACACACCACATCATACGCACAAATACACTCTTTTAAAATCAGAGTTGGAATTCTCAAAAAGTTAAAACCAATCTAATGAGGAATCAGTAAAAATTGGGGTTTAAAAGCACTTGTGCAGCCCCTAGTAGCTGTTGATGGGAATGTGGAGATACACAAGAGACAGTTTACTGACCTTGTAAAAGGAATTCATAGAATGTTAATAGAAATGAGTTGTTCACCAAGGAGTCCTTGCTTCAAATGCTGGCCACGCTACAGCATCCTTTGTTGGAGTCTCCCCCGCACCCCCAAAGTGCAACCCATTCATGTCGGAAGTTTCACTAGTGCAGGGTATGAACCCAGCTCCCTGGACAAGGTTGATTTGCTTGGAGTGGACACCCGGCTCAAGGACTGTCAGTTGCCAGCATACTGTGGGTGGCATGGAAAGGCTGGACAATGATGGGCTTAATAGTGACCGCCTTCACAGTCAGATTTTCTCTCTCAGAGATGAGCAGACAGCAGAGGAGGAAAAAATGGGTGTGTGGTAACGTCCGTGTGAGGGGAGTCCAGGCTCAGAGGCTCCACAAGCAGCCCCATTCCAAGGGAGGCACAGGTGACCGCTGGCCGGTGTGCAGATGCCCACGTGTGCACATTGTGCGTGTGAGAAGGATGCTTGTTGGGACCTAGAAGACCTTCCTGTTCTTGGAGGTGTTTCCATCTCTCTGAGGCCAAGATGTCTGACTATCACTGTTCTTTCCAGAAGCAAGATTGTGGAATGGTCCTGTTCCCAGAAGACCTGGAGGAGCATCTCTGTATTTTTATGGCCATGAGTTTTATTACAGTAACCTGTTACCTGAAGTAATCCAAAGGAGGCATGTGCTCTTTCTAAGCAAAGGCTTAACTCACAAACCCAGACTCAGCAAGGGAACTATATGACAAGGCGGCATGGAAGGTGTGCGTAACATAGAGGGAAAAGAAGCTGCAAACAGTGAAGGGGAGCTGGTTTCTGCTTGGGGAATTAGACACAGCATCTGAAATTGGCTATCAAGGAGGGGTCAAGAGTTTTCTCACCTAGCCTGGGTACCTTCTAAGGAATTAAATAGAACCATGTGGTTGTATTAAAGCATTCCTCTGCCTACTGAGTTGAAATCAGTTGTCCATATGGCAACCCATCCACACACACACACACACACACACACACATTGGGCATTTACTGGTCTCACTATCTACATGATGAAGCACTTTCATGTCTTTCCATTCATTCCTTCTTACAGAGAAAAATTATGAAGGAAAGAAAAACCTAAGAAAACAAGCAACCAGTCTTTAGGGTTATACCTTGCCTCCTACCAGATGCATGTGTTACCTCCCGGGAAACGCACAAGAATCGGCTGATACAGTGCTCCTTTTTTAAAGGTAAGTTAACTGAATCAGAATGGGTAAGTGATTTGCTCTAATATCACGCAAATAGTAAGGATACAGGTTTCTTTCTAATTAAAATAACGTAAAAATAAAAACAAAAGCTTCAGGGTTGTCAGGTGGGACCTGTTCACAAATTCCCCCTTATACCCTGCACCAAAGTCCTCTGGTCACTTCTTCTCTTTATGTGGCTCAGGGTCTACCATGGCCACATTCAACCCAGTGTCAGACTTCTCTCTAGTGACCTAGGGTTTAAGGTATTTTTTTTTTAAAGATTTTATTTATTCATTTGACAGAGAGAGATTACAAGTAGGCAGAGAGAGAGGAGGAAGCAGGCTCCCTTCAGAGCAGAGAGCCCGATGCAGGACTCGATCCCAGGACCCTGAGACCATGACCTGAGCCGAAGGCAGTGGCTTAACCCACTGAGCCACCCAGGCACCCGGGTTTAAGGTATTTTTGACTCCCCTGACCTCATTTTAAAACTTACCTGCCCTTTGCCTCTTTCCTTAAGATTCTTGCTAAAGAATTGGTTGTGAAGTAAGCAAATCAAACACTGAGGTATTAAGGGATGATAATGGTCAAAATACAATTCCCAATTAAGACCGTAATTGCATTTTATCCTGGAGAAAGTCCTTGAGACCTCAGCATATCCTTAAGTGTGGAATCCACTTTATTAGCTCAGAGGATTTTTTTTTTAATAGGTCAGGCTGACCACTAGTTAAAACCCACAAAATGGTCCTGTTGACGAGTTCAGAAAATGCTACTTGTCTTCAGCTCTACTTTATAAATCCTGGAACCCCCAAAGTATAATCAATTGATCAAGTTTTGTAACTCCCATCTCATGTTGAAGCTTCAAGGGCAACACCATTTTAAAAAAGTTGGAAATTAATATTTGTGGATTTAAATTGAAGTGAAGCTACCCTTGAATCCACCACCATCATAGGCTGACTGACCAGTGTTTATTTTCTGAAGAACTATGGCTTTTTTGCAGCTGTTCCTGAGTGGTGTGTGTGCTGGCCTGTATCAGCTTGCAGGAACTGATTATTGAATTTTCAGAAATTTTGCGAGCTGGTTGACTTCACATTAAAAGCTTGTAATTGGCCATGATGAGAATATATTCACCATGGAAATTGGCGGGCACTATAAATCCAGGGCTGATGGATTGATTCATCTTTATTTATTTATTTATTTACTACGGAACCGTTTTTTTTTATTTTTTATTCATTTTTTTTAAAGATTTTATTTATTTATTTGACAGAGAGAGATCACAAGTAGGCAGAGAGGCAGGCAGAGAGAGAGGAGGAAGCAGGCTCCCTGCTGAGCAGAGAGCCCAATGCGGCACTCGATCCCAGGACCCTGAGATCATGACCTGAGCCGAAGGCAGCGGCTTAACCCACTGAGCCACCCAGGCGCCCCGGAACCGGTTTTTAAATTGTTAATCATGTACCGACATACTGCCATCTGTCCTCCTTCCTTCTGTCTCTTCCCATTTTTCCTTCTCTCTTTCCCTCCCTCCCTTCCTTCCATTATTCCTTCCTCTCTCTCCCTGTCATTGTTTTATTTTTCTTTTATTTTCTCTGTCTTCTAATATTTCTCATAGTACTAGGTGTTTTGACAGGCCCTTTACAAAAAAATCTAATTTCATCATCATAACAATTTTATACTATTTTAACTCAATTAAAAAAAATAAACAGAGGCTCAAAGAAATGTTGTAATGCCCAGAGGACACTACCAGTGAATAGAAGTGCAATCAAAACACAAATCTGTCTTGTTTGAAAGCTCCTATTCACTCCTGAAACCTACACTAGTACACACACAAAACAAAAACAAGCAAACAGAAGGCTGGGTCATCAGTTTCTAAACAGACTTGCTTTTTTTCCTGATCTTGAAAGATCTGTTACTGGATGACAGACTTGTTCTAATAGCTCCACTGGACTTTTGCCCCTAAAGTAGTGTATCAAATAAAGTTAATTATGAGAACTTGGGGTGGCAACCTGCCCTGAGTTTATCTGAGGGTAAAAGATTGAGCTAGAAGGTTTCACGACCCATTGGAGAAGTCAAGATATCTTACTTAGTAGGGCAGCCCACAAGAAAGTTTCCCTGTCCTTGCAGAGAAAACTAAGAATAGAGGTTACTAGATACTACCCCCATTTCCCTACGAACTCCTGTACAATTTTGAACTGGAGATACAATTTAGAAATGTCCAAGCTCTTCCCCACCCCTTTAATCCTGTATCTCCAGGGGTTACTTATTTCCCTCTCTGGGCATGGGTTTTACTAAAGGAAAAGCTCCATAACTCAGGTCTTGCAACATCAAATTCTGGTGAGTCCAGGATGCATGATTCAGAAACATCTGGATTTAATTTCCTTGTTAACAGACATGGGATTAGAAATTAAGGGAAAAGTTTTTGGCAAATGGCAGTTGGGCGAGATTGTTAAGACCCAAACTAAACGCAAAGCCTTAAATAGAAACCGATGAATTCATTTGGTCATTCATTCAATACACATTTATTTATTCAGCAGGTGCCTCTTGTGTGGCTGGCAATGTTTGATGCACTGGAAAACAGTAGTGAGCTGGGCAGGGCAAGACAGAAAATTGATTTGTAAATCTGGAAACAAACAGGATGCTTTCAGATGGACTTAAGTGATGTGAAGAAAATAAAAAGGTCTTTAATAGTGGCTCTTCCCAAGTACGTTATGAATAGTTCCTTAATTTCTCCAGCAATGTTTTCTAGTTTTCAGTATTTCTGTCTTGTACATTTTTTGTCAGATATATACCTAAATATTTCCTATTTTTGATAGTATTTTCTTTTTAAAAAGTTAATTTTATTGTTTTCAGTGTTCTAAGGTTATTTGTTTATGCACCACACCCAGGGCTCCATGTAATACGTGCCCTCCATAATACCCACCACCAGGGTCTCCCAACCCCCTACCCCCCTCTGCTCCAAAACCCTCAGTTTGTTTCTTAGAGTCCATAGTCTCTCCTGGTTTGTCTCCCCCTCCAATTTCCCTCAACTCATTTCTCCTCTCCTTCACCTAATGATAGTATTTTCAATGGCATTTCTTTGTAATTTCAATTTTAGATTGTTGTGGCATATAGAAATAAGATTTTTCATATTGATCTTGAATCCTGGAACTTTGCTAATTAACTTATTAGTTATATTAGAATTTTGGCAGAGGGGGTAGATTCTATAGAATTTTTGATGTGCATAATCATGTCTTCTATGAGTAAAAACAGACTCGTTTTTTTCCCTTTCCAATATGGATGTTTATTCCTTTTTGTGCCCAGTGGTGAATAGGAAAAGTGGAAGTAGATCTCACTGCCTTGGGCATGATTTTAGGGGGAAAGCATTCTGTTTTTCCTCATTAAGTATGATACTAACTCTAAGTTTTTTGGTGTATGTTCTTTTTTTTTTTTTTTAAGATTTTATTTATTTATTTGACAGAGAGAGATTACAAGTAGACAGAGAGGCAGGCAGAGAGAGAGAGAGAGAGGGAAGCAGGCTCCCTGCTGAGCAGAGAGCCTGATGCGGGACTCGATCCCAAGACCCTGAGATCATGACCTGAGCTGAAGGCAGCGACTTAACCCACTGAGCCACCCAGGCGCCCTGGTGTATGTTCTTTATCAAATTGATAAACTTCCTTTCTCTTTCTAGCTTTAGGAAGTTTTTATTGGGAATAGATATTACATTTTGTCAAATGTATTTCTCCGTATATATTTTGATGATCATATGGTTTTTCTTTTGCAGTTAGTTAACATCATCAGTTATGTTGATTAATTTTTATACACCAACTTTGAACTTTAAGGATGAACTCTGTCTGATCTTTATGTATAGCTGGACTGAACTTGATCTAATTTTATTGAGACTTTTTGCTTTTACCTTCCCGAGCAGTATTGGCCCTTAGTTTTCTATTATTATAATATTTTGGGGTCTGGTTTGGGAATCAAAGTGATGCTGGTCTTGTACAATAAGTTGGGAAGTGTACCTTCCTCTTCAATTGTTTTTCAAAGTTTGTGTGGTTGTTGTTTGCTTGTTGGTTTGTTGTAGAATTCTCTGGTGAAGCTGACTGTGACTAGAGTTTTCTTTGTGGGAAATTTTTTAAACACAAGTTAAGTTCCTTTAATAGACATAGGGCTATCTAGGCTAACTATTTCTTCTTTTATTTAATTATTTTTATTAACATGTAATGTATTATTTTCCCCAGGTGTACAGGTCTGTGAATCGTCAGGCCTACATACTTCACAGCACTCACCATAGCTCATACCATTCCCAGTGCCCACAAACCAACCTACTCCATATCTATTTCTTCTTGAGTGAGTTCCAGTATTTTCATGTTTCCAGGAACCTGTGCATATCTAAGTTGTCAAATTTATTGGCATATGAAGTTGTTTGTAATATTTTCTCATCATCTTTTTCACATATAAAGATATATAGTTATGTTGTATCTTTTATTCTTGACATGGGTAATTTTTATATATATATATATATATATATTTTTATATATATATATATATATCTATATATATATATATCTTTACTCTTTCATTCATGTTAGCTTAGTGATCAATTAATTTTATGGTCCTTCTCAAAGAAGTGGCTTTTGGATTCATTAATTTTCTCTATTCTTTACCTATTTTCTTTTTTCTCTTCTTTAATTAATATATAACATATTATTTGCCCCAGAGGTATAGGTCTGTGAATCATCAGGCTTACACATTTCATAGCACTCACCATAGCACATACACTCCCCATGTCCATAACCCCACCCCCCTCTCCCTACCCCCCACCCCCCAGCAACGCTCAGTTTGTTTCCTGAGATTAAGAGTCTCTTATGGTTTTTCTCCCTCCTGATCCCACCTTGTTTCATTTTTTTCCCCTCTTTATCCCCTATGACCCCTGGCCCTGCCTCTCAAATTCTTCATATCAGAGAGATCATATGATAACTGTCTTTCTCTAATTGACTTATTTTGCTTAGCATGATATTCTTTATCTATTTTCTATTTGATTGATTTATGATGTGATTATTTTGTTTCTACTGCTTATTTTGTTGCATTTTTTCTCTCCTTTTTCCAATTTCTTAAGCTCAAGTTACTGATTTGAAACTTATTTTGTTTTCTGATATAGGCTTTTATTTCTGTAAATTCTCCTCTAAATACTGCCTTAGCAACATCTCATGTATTGAGGTATGTATGTGTGAGTGTGTGTATAATATATGTATATATATTATATATATGTATATGTATTATGTATATATATAAGTTTTTTGGTTCAAAAGGCTTTCTAATTTTCTTTTGAGCTTTCTTACTGACTCACATCTATGTCGAAATTTGTTTTTTAGTTCCCACATATATGAGAATTTTCTAGAGATCTTTTTAATGGTTGTTTTTTAACTTTTATTTTACTGTGGTTTAAGAACATACTCTGTATGACATAAGCTTTTAAAGTTGTTGAAATTTATATTAAGACCAAAAATGTGGTCTATTCTTTGTTATTAGATAATAAAATGAAAAGTGACTAAATATAAACTTAATTTAATTTCACCTACTTCCATGTTTGTTTTCTTAAAATTTTCCTCCTACAATGAGTGTCACAAAATATAGTATTAAACATGTATTGCTGCAAAATAAATTCAATGGTTTGAAATAGTTGTCACATATCAAAACATCTAGTTAAAAACTTTCAAACATTATATACATTAGATAATGTTTGCTGAATTACACTATACTTTTAATAGTTATCTGTCTTTTTCTTATTCTTATTACTCTCTTAATGTCTATTAGAAACTAAGAAGGTTTACTTGGTTGATCCATAGGAGGGCACAATACATTAAACTGGTATATCAGCTTCAAAGTGACAGCCAAACTGTCTTGAACTCCCTACCTCAAATTATTTATACAAAATCATATTTAGAATTGCTTCAGATTTTACACACTCAGAGATGAGTTTCAATGCAAATGAGATACATTAACAAGTAAAAAATAGTGGTGGGGGGATTTACCATTCTGAGAAGAATCCTTTAACAGAGGGAAGGCTCTCCCATATCTCACATAGACTTTCTAGAAATGATACTGACCCAATGATTTATTGGATACATTTCTTTTTTAAAAATTTAACTTAATTTTTTCATTGTTCCAAGATTCAGTGTTTATGCGCCACACCCAGGGCTCCATGTAATACATGCTCTCCTTAATACCCACCACCAGGCTCACCCAACACCCCACTCCCATCCCCTCCAAAACTCTCAGTTTGTTTCTCAGAGTTCACAGTCTCTCATGGTTTGTCTTCCCCTCCAATTTCCCCAACTCATGTTTTTTCTCCAACACCCAATGTCCTCCTTGTTATTCCTTATGTTCCACACGTAAGTAAAACAATATGATAATTGACTCTCTCTGCTAGACTTATTTCACTCAGCATAATCTCGTCCAGTCCATCCATGTTGATACAAGTTGGGTATTCATCCTTTCTGATGGAGGCATAATACTCCATTATATATATAAGGACCATATCTTCTTTATCCATTTATCTGCTGAAGAGCATCTTGGCTCTTTCCATAGTTTGGCGATTGTGGCCATTGCTGCTATGAACGCTGGGGTACAGATGGCCCTTCTTTTCACTACATATGTATCTTTGGGGTAAATACCCAGTAGTGCGATTGCAGAGTCACAGGGTAGCTCTATTTTTAATTTCTTAAGGAATCTCCACACTGTTTTCCAAAGTAGCTGCACCAACTTGCATTCCCACCAATAGTGTAAGAGGGTTCCCCTTTCTCCACATCCTCTCCAAAACTTGCTATTTACTGTCTTGTCAATTTTGGCCATTCTAACTGGTATAATGTGGTATCTCAATATGGTTTTGATTTGAATCTTCCTGATGGCTAATGATGATGAGTATATTATCATGTGTCTGTTAGCCATTTGTATGTCTTCTCTGGAGAAATGTCTCTTCATGTCTTCTGCCCATTTTTGATGTGATTATCTGTTTTGTGTGTGTTGAGTTTAATTCCTTCAAAACTTTTTCTTGTGGTTGAGTTCCCATTTCAAAGCATTGTGATGTGAGAATATGCAGGGAATAATCTCAGTCTTTTGGTATCAGTTGAGCCCTGATTTGTGACCCAATATGTGATCTATTCTGGAGAAAGTTCCATGTGCGCTTGAGAAGAATGAGCATTCTGTTGTTTTAGGGTGGAATGTTCTGTATATATCTATGAGGTCCATATTGTCTAACATGTCATTCAAAGCTGTTGTTTCTTTATTGATTTTCTGTTTGGATGATCTATTATTGAGTGACATATTAAGATCCCCTACTATTAATGTATTCATATCAATATGACTCTTTATTTTGATTAACAGGTGGTTTAGGTAGTTGGCTGGTCCCATATTGGAGGAATAAATAATTACAATTGTTAGATCTTCTTGATGGATAGACCCTTTAAGAATTATGTAGTGTCCTTCTTTATCTATGACTATAGTCTTTAGTTTAAAATCTAATTTATCAGGGTGCCTGGGTGGCTCAGTGGGTTAAGCCTCTGTCTTCAGCTCAGGACATGATCTCAGGGTCTTGGGATTGAGCCCTGCATTGGGCTCGCTGCTCAGCAGGGATCCTTCTTCCTCCTCCCCCTCTGTCTGCCTCTCTACCTCTGTCTGCCTCTCTACCTTACTTGTGACTTCTCTCTCTGTCAAATAAATAAATAAAATCTTGAAAAAAATCTAATTTATCTGATATGAGAATGACTACAGCCCCTTTTTTTTGAGGCCTGTTGGCATGAAAAATACTTTTCCATCTCTTGGCTTTCATTCTGAATGTATCCTTAGGTTCCAAATGTGTCTCTTGTAGACAGCATAGGGATGAGTCCTGTCGTTTTATCCAATATACAACCCTGTGCTGTTTTATGGGAGCACTTAGGCTGTTCATGTTGAGAGTGATTATTGAAAAATATGTTTTTATTGACATCATATTACCTGTGAAGTCCTCGTTTCTATAGATTGTCTCTGTAAATTTTAGTTCTATGTCACTCTTAGGTTCTTTCTTCTTTTGTAGAACCCACCTTAATATTTCTTGTAGTGTCAGCTTGGAGATCACATACTCTTTTAAACTTTGCCGGTCTTGGAAGCTCTTTATCTCTCCATCCATTTTGAATGTCAGCCTTACTTGATAAAGTATTCTTGGCTGCATGTTCTTCTCATTTACTGCCCTGAATATGTTTTGCCAGACCTTTCTGGCTTGCCAGGTTTCTGTGGACAGGTCTGAACCTTATTCTGATGGACATTCCTCTGACATAAGGAATCTCTTCCCCCTATCTACCCCCAGAAGCTCTTGTCTAAAATTATGATTCGTAAGTTTCACAATCAAGTGTCTTGAGGTCTTTCTAGATTCATTGATCTTGGTGGGTATTCTTTCTGCCTCTAAGACACGAACGCTTGTTCCATTCCTCAGATTGGGAAAATTTTCGTCCAGAATTTTTTCAACTATATCTTCTAGTCTTCTCTCTTTCTCCACCCCCTCAGGGATCTCAATAATTCTGACTTTGGAACGTTTCATGGCATCATTTATTTCCCTAATTCTGTTTTCATGGTTTCTAAGCTGTTTGTCCCATGCCTCCTCCTGATACTTTTTCTTTATCAGTTTGTCCTCTAGATCACTAATTCTATCTTCTGTTGTAGTCACCCTAGGTGTTAGAGTATTTAGATTAGATTGGATCTCATTGATAGCATTTTTAACTTCTGCCAGGTTGGCTCTCACTTCTGCCCTTAGAAATTTTTATGTTGTCACTAATGGTTTCCTCCAACCTAGCCATTGCCTAGGGTTCAATTTCTTATAAATACAAGGGATATTTAAACTCTAAGGATTTTTCCAAGATCTCACTTGAGATAACTGGTGTTATGGAACAAAATCCTACATTATAAATGTGTATAAATGTACAGTTGTACTAATGGCTTCTGGCTGTGTAGAATAGTTACTAGGCTTTTCAAGCTTGAAATCTATATAGTAGAATAAGCACCGTAGATAATTTTTCTAGGAAGCATAGAACATAAAAGGAAATCCATTTTTATTTGTCAGGTTTCATGTAAAGCACTTTTCAGGTATTATGTCTTTAATCCTCACTGTAATAATTTTGTGCAGTAAATATTATTTCCCTCATTTTCAGGTGTGACAACTGAAGCACAAAATGTGTAAGTAGCTTGCCTAATTCCACACAGCTAGAAAATGACACATCTAGAAAAGCTAGTGAAGAGTCACTGTATGTATCAGTCACTGTGTTCAAATCTTAAAATATATTATTGTTTCCTCCTCACATCAACCCTTTGAGGTTGATTACAACATTTTACAGATGAGGTTAATGAAAGTATACAGAGCTCAGGCATATTACCCAACTTCACACAACTAACAATGAGCAGTATTAGGATTCAAATCCAGGTTCATTTGGGTCTACAGTTATTCTGACCTTCAGGATAATTAATTGTGCCAAGGAAGGGAAAGAGTCTCCCAGAGAAGTCTCATGAGAGAGCTCATATGAGGCTTGATCATGAGAGAAGCATAGGCATTATTCCCAGATTTGAAGACAGCTATTTGCAGGGGGAGAGAGTAAAGGCTGAGAAGGCTTACTGGAAAGTGGAATAAGAATGTTGTTTCCAAGCTGGGCAGTTAGGCTTGAAGTTTCAATTCTCAGAAAAAGTGGAGAGGCAACTAGTCCCTGAGGATTCAAACAAGAAGGTTAAGTTATTGGATGGACATTTTGATCCAGGGAAACATTGAAGAAGCTGCCACACGGTGTCCTCCCAGATGGCCAAACAATTTCTCCAATGTGCCATCAGGTGAAGACATAGCTAAGTGTTTTCAGACCCTTTCTGTCAGAGTAAAGGGGGGGTCCTACTGTTTGTTGGTCTGCATGACAGTTGTGTTTTCAAACTGTGGCCTCAAACTGATGTGGCTCCTAAGCCTACATTAACCACTTGATGGCTAGATTGCCTTGGACAAATTCTTAAGCTCCCTGAATCTCAGTTTTCTTATCTGGACAATGAAAATAAATGAAAACTTATTGCAAATTAGTCATAGGAGTTGGGGGCAAATAGGAAGTGGGGCAAGATATAACCTTTAGAGTAGATGCTATTTTGTGACGTGTCCAATTCTAGGCATTTCTTTTTTTTTATTTAATTTTTTTTTAGTGTCCCAAGATTCATTGTTTATGCACCACACCCAGTGCTCCATGCAATACGTGTCTTCCTTAATACCCACCACCAGGCTTATCAAGCCCCCACACTCCTCCCCTCCAAAACTTTCAGTTTGTTTCTGAGTCCACAGTCTCTCATGGTTTATTCCCCCTCTGATTTCCCCCAACTCACTTCTCCTCTGCAACTCCCAGTGTCCTCCATGTTATTCCTTATGCTCCACAAGTAAGTGAAACCATGTGATAATTGACTCACTCTGCTTGACTTATTTCACTCAGCATAATCTCCAGTTTCTGATACTAAATCTGAAAAGCTAGAGTCAAAGATATTGTTATCAGAATATTGTCTAGCACCTCTCAAAAAAACTTAATATCCCAGCAGCTGTGTCTAAGATAGAGGCTTTGTTTGTTTGCTCTCAGAAAGGAGAAAAAAAAAAAAAAGAAAGGAAATCTAAACTTACTGAACACTTACTATCAGGATCAGGATATATGCTTTCAACTTAATATTCATTATAATTTTTAATCTTGCAAAACCACATTTTGCAAATATTTTACATATCCTCATGCATATGAGGGAAATAATACATAACATCTAAAAATTAAAAAAAAAATGTAAACCTGACAACTTGAGCATTCAAGAAATGAACCTGGATCTGTCAAACTCTGAAATGTGTCCTCATCACCCTGGGCTGCCTTCTAAGCACAAAGATTTGTTCTGAAAATAGACTGACTTCCTGCCATTGCGCCTGCTCAAACAGACCCTTTCTCTTAACTTGGAAAGGTCCAAAGAGGACCGGTCTTCCAGGGAAGCTGGGCATTGTTCCTTAGCAATCTGTCCACTATTTTCTAACCTGCTATGTCCTGTCACTCCAACTTCCTTCCTCTTGATGATAGCTGGGCAGAGTGAGCTGAAGACCTAGCATACACATCACTTGCCTTTTTGTCCCATTGATACAATTATCTTTGATAAAGGAAATTTATGGCATCCCTATAGTTCTGAGGAAGCACACTCCAGATGTAGAGTGAGGTTTAGTGATTCCCTTTTAAAAAACAAAGCAAAACAAAACAAAAATAAATAAAACAAGGGCAGCTGAAGAGCTTCATCCACACCCTCTAGGGCAGACACTTAATGTCCTTCACGCTCCAGTGTAAGTGACTTCCCTTTTCCTTCCTTCTTATCGCTTTCCTTTAAAGTGTGCCTGGAAACATTGCAAAGGGGAAAGTATAAACAATGTCGGAGGTGGTGTTATATTTAAAGGAAATTTCGGCTTTACATCCTGTCCTCCTCCTAAAAGAAATAAATAAATAAACTTGGAAGAAAGTCCTGTACATTTTATAGACTTGCCTGGTTGTGCTGGCTTATTTAAATTAGATAATCAGCATAGCTTTCAAACAATCTTGGAATGGGCTTTCTGATTTTCATGTTTGAAATGGAAGACACCAAATTCCAGCTTTCTGGACATATGCCTTGAACAACTTTTTTTTTTTTTTTAATTACAGTAACTTTCTCTGTAACTCTCCCCCAAAATGTAACATGCTAGGGTTGAGTTAGAATGACGTTCGGAGATGGAAGGAAAAGTAGTAGAAACAAAGTGGAAACCTATGAGTCAAATCTTCTTATACATGTTTTGCTTGACTTTAACAGTATTTTATTTTATTTTTTATTATGTTATATTAGTCATCATACAGTACACTATTAGTTTTTTGGGGGGTATTTTTTATTATTTTTTGTATTATAAAATAATTTTTTTATTATTTTTTGTATTTTTAAAAAATTATTAACACTTTATGTATTATTTGCCCCAGGGGTACAGGCCTGTGAATCATCAGGCTTACACATTTCACAACACTCACCACAGCACATACCCTCCCCAATGTCCATAACCCAACCACCCTACCCCTACCCCCCAACCCCCAACAACCCTCAGTTTTTTTTTCATGAGATTAAGAGTCTCTTATGGTTTTTCTCCCTCCTAATCCCACCTTGTTTCATTTTTTTCTTCCCTATCCACCATGACCCCCGCCCTACCTCTCAAATGCCTCAAATCAAAGAGATCATATGATAATTATCTTTCTCTGATTTACTTATTTCGCTTAACATTAGAGGCAGCAGCAGGCTTCCTGCAGAGCAGGGAGCCTGATGTGGGACTCGATCTCAGGGCTCTGGGATCATGACCTAAGCTGAAGGCAGACGCTTAATGACTGAGCCACCCAGGTGCCCCTTCTTATTGTTTTATTTATTTTTACTATTATTATTTTTTGGATTTTAATGTATGATGGTCTTTATTTACAACTTTATTGGCAAAAAAGAAGAGGGAAACATTTAAAACAGTTTAACACAGGGCATTACAGCTGATTCTGTCAGGTTAAAGAATGTTGCTTAGCATTAGTTCCATCCACATCATTGCAAATGGTAAGATTTCATTTCTTTTGATGGCTGCATAGTATTCCATTGTGTGTGTGTGTGTGTGTGTGTGTGTGTGTGTGTGTGTGTGTGTATCTCATATCTTCTTTAGCCATTCGTCTATTGATGGACATCTGGGTTCCTTCCATAGTTTGGCTATTGTGGACATAAACATTTGGGTGCACGTGCCCCTTCAAGAGATCACTACATTTGTATCTTCGGGGTAACTACCTAGTAGTGCAATTGCTGGGTCATAGGGTAGCCCTATTTTCAACTTTTTGAGGAAACGTCATACCATTTTCTAGAGTGACTGCACCAGCTTGCATTCCCATTGACAGTGTAGGTCCCCTTTCTCTGCATCCTTGCCAACATCTGTTGTTTCCTGACTTGTTCATTTTAGCCATTCTGACTGGTGTGAGGTGGTATCTCAATGTGGCTTTGATTTGTATTTCCCTGATGCTGAGTGATGTTGAGCACTTTTTCATGTGTCTGTTGGCCATCTGGATTTCTTCTTTATTGAAATGTCTGTTCATGTCTTATTCCCATTTCTTGATTGGATTATTTGTTCTTTGGATGTTGAGTTTGATAAGTTCTTATAGATTTTGGATACTAGCCCTTTTGTCATTTGCAAATATCTTCTTCCATTCTCTCAGTTGTCTTTGGTTTTGTTAACTGTTCCCTTTGCTGTGGAAAAGATTTTGATCTTGATGAAGTCTCAGTAGTTCATTTTTGCCCTTGCGTCCCTTGCCTTTGGCAATATTTCTAGAAAGATGTTGCTGCGACTGAGGTCAAAATGGTTGCTGCCTATGTTCCTCTCAAGTGTTTTGATAGATTCCTGTCTCACATTGAGGTCTTTCATCCATTTTGAGTCTATTTTTGTGTGTGGTGTAAAGAAATGGTCCAGTTTCATTCTTCTGAATGTGGCTGTCCAATTTTCCCAACACCATTTGTGGAAGAGATTGTGTTTATCCCATTGGACATTCTTTCCTATTTTGACAACAGAGTTGAGGGTCCATTTCTGGGATCTCTATCCTGTTCCATTGATCTAAAACAGTGTCTGTTTTTGTGCCAGTATCATACTGTCCTGATGCTGACAGCTTTGTAATAGAGCTTGAAGTCTGCAATTGTGATGCCACCAACTGTGGTTTTCTTTTTCAACATTGCTCTGGGCCTTTTCTCATTCCACATAAATTTTAGGATTTTTTGTTCCATTTCTTTGGAAAAAAAAAAAGGATGGTCTTTTGATAGGAATTGCATTAAATGTGTAGATTGCCTTAGGTAGCATAGACATTTTCACAATATTTATTCTTCTGATCAATGAGCATGGAACATTTTTCCATTTCTTTGTGTCTTCCTCAATTTCTTTCCTGAGTACTTTACAGTTTTCTGAGCACAGATTCTTTGCCTCTTTGGTTAGGTTTATTCCTAGGTATCTTATGGTTTTGGGTTCAATTGTAAATGGGATCGACTCCTTAGTTTCTCTTTCTTCTGTCTTACTGTTGGTGTACAGAAATGCAACTGAAATCTGAGCATTGATTTTTATATCCTGACACTTTAATGAATTCCTGTATGAGTTCTAGCAGTTTTGGAGTGGATCTTTTGGGTTTTCCACATAAAGTAACATATCATCCACAAAGAGTGAGAGTATGACTTCTTCTTTGCTAATTCGGATGCCTTTTATTTCTTTTTGTTGTCTGATTGCTGCTAGGAATTCTAGCAATATGTTGACTAGCAGTGGTGATAGTGGACATCCCTGCCATGTTCCTGACCTTAGGGGAAAACTCTAAGAATGATATTCACTGTGGGTTTTTCATAGGTAGCTTTGATGATATTGAGGTATGTACCCTCTATTTCCACACTGTGAAGAGTTTTGATCCGGGGAGGATGCTGTACTTTCTCAAATGCTTTTTCAGCATCTATTGAGAGTATCAAATGGTGATACAAGAGTTCTTTCTTTTATTAATGTATTGTATCACATTGATTGATTTTGCGGATGTTGAACCAACCTTGCAGCCCAGGAATATTCCCACTTGGTCGTGGTGAATAATCCTTTTAATGCATTGTTAGATCCTATTGGCTAATATTTGGATGATAATTTTCTCATCTGTGTTTATCAAGGATATTGGTCTATAGTTCTTTTTGATGGGGTCTTTGTCTGGCATGGGGATCAAGGTATGCTGGACTCATAAAATGAATTTGGAAGTTTTCCTTCCATTTCTATATTTTTGGAACAGTTTCAGGAAAAAAAGTATTAATTCTTCTTTAAATGTTTGGTAGAATTCCCCTGGGAAGCCATCCAGCCCTGGGCTTTTGTTTTTTGGGGAGATTTTTGAATACTGCTTGAGTGTCCTTACTGATTATGGGTCTGTTCAGGTTTTCTATTTCTTCCTGGTTCAATTTTGTTAGTTTATATGTCTCTAGGAATGCATCCATTTTCCCCAGAATGTCAAATTTGCTGGCGTATAGTTGCTCATAATATGTTCTTATAATTCTTTGTATTTTTTTGGTGCTGGTTGTGATCTCTTCTCTTTCATTCATGATTTTATTAATTTGAGTCCTTTTTCTTTTCTTTTTGAACTATCCACTTCTATGAATATCTTATTGATCCAAATTTTTCCATCGGTTCTATTGTGTTTTCAGTTATAATCAAATCTAACTCCTGTCTAACTTCCATCTTCTTGCATTGGCTAGATCACAAAATACACAATGCGAAACTAAAGTAATGCTAGCTTTCCTGTGTCACTGTATGTGCTCTTGATAGATTTATTATGTCAAGTCTGGCCAGGCATTTATCAATCTTATTAATTTTTTGAACAAACCAGCTCCTAGTTTCATTGATTTGTTCTACTGTTCTTTGGTTTCTATTTCATTGATTTCTGCTCTGATATTTATTATTTCTCCTTTCCTGCTGGATTTAGGCTTTCTTTGCTGTTCTTTCTCCAGCTACTTTAGGTGTAGGGTTGGGTTGTGTACTCGAGACCTTTCTTGTTTCTTGAGAGAGGCTTTTTTTGTTACATTCTTTCATTTCAGGACTGCCTTTGCTGTGTCCCAAAGATTTTAAACAGTTGTGCTTTCATTTTCATTTGTTTTCATGATTTCTTTTTAATTCTTCCTTAATTTCCTGACTGACCTATTCATTCTTTAGTAAGATGCTCTTTAGGCTCTATGTATTTGAGCTCTTTCCAACTTTCCTCTTGTGGTTGAGTTCTAGTTTCAAATGATTCTAGTTTCAAAGCATTGTGGCCTGAAAATATTCAGGGAATGATCACAGTCTTTTGGTACTGGTTGAGAACCCAATTTGTGACCCAGGATGTGATCTATTCTGGGGAATGTTCCACGTATGCTAGAGAAGAATTCTGTTGTTTTGGGATGGAATGTTCTAAATATATCTATGATGTCCATCTGGTCCAGTGTGTTATTTAAAGCCTTTATTCCTTGTTGATCTTTTGCTTAGATGGGATCCATTTCAGTGTTAAAGTCCCCTACTATTATTCTATTATTGTTGATGTGTTTCTTTGAGTTTGTTATTAATGGTTATGTAATTGGCTGCTCCCATGATAGGGGCATAGATATTAAAAATTGTTAGATCTTCTTGTTGGACAGACCCTTTAAGTATGATATAGTGTCCTTCCTCATCTCTTAATATAGTCTTTGGCTTAAAATCTAATTTAGCTGATGTAAGGATTGCCACCCCAGCTTTTCCATTACCATGGAAATTTTTTCTACCCCCTCACTTTAAATTTGGAGGTGTCTTTGGGTCTAAAATGAGTTTCTTGCAGACAGCATATCGATGGTTCTTTTTTGGTTGTTGTTTGTTTTCTTTTTTTATCCATTCTGATACCCTGTGTCTTTTGATTAGGGCATTTAGCCCATTTACATTCAAGATAACTATTGAAAGACGTGAATTTAGTGTCATTGTATTGCCTGTAAGGTGAAAGTTACTATATATTATCTGTTCCTTTCTGGTCTGTTACTTTTAGGCTCTCTCTTTGCTTAGAGGACCCCTTTCAGTATTTCCTGTAGGGCTGGTTTGGTGTTTGCAAATTCTCTTAGTTTTTTATTTGTCCTAAAAGCTTTTTATCTCTCCTATTTTCAGTGACAGCCTAGCTGGCTATAGTATTCTTGGCTGCATAATTTTTTCATTTAGTTCTCTGAATATATCATGCCAGTCCTTTTTGGCCTGCCAGGTCTCTGTGGATAGGTATGCTGCCAATCTAATATTTCTACCATTGTATGTTACAGACCTCTTGCCCCAATCTATTTTCAAGATTTTCTCTTTGTCACTGAGACTTGTAAGTTTTACTATTAGATGATGAGGGATGGACCTATTTTTATTGATTTTAAGTGGGTTCTCTGTGCCTTGTGGATTTTGATGCTTGTTCCTTTTGCCAAATTAGGGAAATTCTCTGCAATAATTTGTTATTATTGGCTCCTTCCACAGTTTGGCTATTGTGGACATTGCTGATATGAACATTGGGGTGCATGTGGCTCTTCTTCTCACTACATTTGTGCCTTTGGGGTAAATACCCAATAATGCAATTGCTGGGTCATAGGGTATCTCTATTTTTAAATTTAATGATATTTTAAAATATGTGAACTAAAATTTCATTAGTTACAAGTTTTATGTTTAAAACATCTAACTTTTGGGTTATTTGGAGAAATGAAAAGTAGAGCAACACAGAACTGGCAATCCCACCAGTAACAATTAGTTGAAATTTGGTAGCCACTTTCCCCTGGAGGACGGGTGTGTCTCTCTTGTTATCTGGTCTCATTCCTCCCTCTGTGTCCCCACAATTGAGGCCAAGGGTCAGTTGTCCTTTATGCCATTATATTGTCTTTGAATTGCTGCTGGTATTCTTGAGAAAATAATAATTTTTTTTCTACCTATGTATGTATCAAAAGTGGAATCAAAGAGTTGAACCAAGCTATTTGATAATTTCTTTTACCATTAGTTTATGTTACTTGCCTTGACCATTGGAATTCAACTTGGTTACCCTTGGTCTAGGCCAGTGCTTTAACTAGGAGACCAGGAAAGGAGACCAGGAGGCTGGGAGATATATGGGGACTTTACCAAGGTGAGGCACTGAATTAAGTAATGCAAGGGGAACAGTTCACAACTTTGGCTTTAATCTTATGTGGTGATACTTGGAAGAGATGTTTTGGAGTCTTTGGTGACTTTTCTGAATCAACTGGCATTTCATGAATGGGGACCAGAAATGGTAGGGATACTGTGATATACAGTTATAGTCAAGAAGTGTCCTGTGTCCCATTTGAGTTTTGAATCTCTTGCCAGCCATCTATTAGTTGAAAACCCCATTTAATCTCTTCCAGTCCCGTCCATGTTGCTACAAAAGTTGGGTATTCATCCTTTCTGATAGAGGCATAATACCGCATAGTGTATATGGACCACATCTTCCCTATCCATTCGTCCATTGAAGGGGATCTTGGTTCTTTCCACAGTTTGGCAACCATGGTCACTGCTGCTATAAACATTGGGGTACAGATGGCCCTTCTTTTCACTACATCTGTATCTTTGGGGTAAATGTCCAGTAGTGCAATTGCAGGGTCATAGGGAAGCTCTATTTTTAATTTCTTGAGGAATCTCCACACTGTTTTCCAAAGTGGCTGCACCACCTTGCATTCCCACCCACAGTGTAAAAGGGTTCCCCTTTCTCCACATCCCCTCCAACACATGTTGTTTCCTGTCTTGCTAATTTTGGTCATTCTAACTGGTATAAAGTGGTATCTCAATGTGGTTTTAATTTGAATCTCCCTGATGGCTAGTGATGATGAACATTTTTTCATGTGTCTGATAGCCATTTGTATGTCTTCATTAGAGAAGTGTCTGTTCATATCTTCTGCCCGTTTTTTAAAATATGATTGTCTGTTTTGTGTGTGTTGAGTTTGAGGAGTTCTTTGTAGATCCTGGATATCAACCTTTTGTCTGTACTGTCATTTGCAAATATCTTCTCCCATTCCGTGTGTTGCCTCTTTGTTTTGTTGACTGTTTCCTTTGCTGTGCAGAAGATTTTGATCTTGATGAAGTCCCCAAAGTTCATTTTCTCTTTTGTTTCCTTTGCCTTTGGAGACATATCTTGAAAGAAGTTGCTGTGGCTGATATCGAAGAGGTTACTGCTTATGTTCTCCTCTAGGATTCTGATGGAATCCTCTCTCACGTTGAGGTCTTTTATCAATTTTGAGTTTATCTTTGTGTACAGTGTAAGAGAATGGTCGAGTTTCATTCTTCTACATATAGCTGTCCAGTTTTCCCAGCACCATTTATTGAAGAGACTGTCTTTTTTCCACTGTATATTTTTTTCCTGTTTTGTCGAAGATTATTTGCCCATAGGGTTGAGGGTCCATATCTGGGCTCCCTACTCTGTCCCACTGGTCTATGTGTCTGTTTTTATGCCAGTACCATGCTGTCTTGGTGATCACAGCTTTGTAGTAAAACTTGAAATCAGGTAACATGATGCCCCCAGTTTTATTTCTGTTTTTCAACATTTCCTTAGCAATTCGGGGTCTCTTCTGATCCCATACAAATTTTAGGATTATTTGCTCCAGCTGTTTGGAAAATACCGGTGGAATTTTGATCGGAATAGCATTAAAAGTATAGATTGCTCTAGGCAGTATAGACATTTTAACAATGTTTATTCTTCCGATCCAAGAGCATGGAATGGTCTTCCATCTTTTTGTGTCTTCTTCAATTTCTTTCATGAGTATTCTATAGTTCCTCAAGTACAGATCCTTTACCTCTTTGGTTAGGTTTATTCCCAGGCTTCTTATGGTTCTTGGTGCTATAGTAAATGGAATAGAAGAGATTATGCTGAGTGAAATAAGTCAAGCAGAGAGAGTCAATTATCATATGGTTTCACTTATTTGTGAAGCATAACAAATAGCATGGAGGACAAGGGGAGATGGAGAGGAGAAGGGGGTTGAGGGAAATTGGAAGGGGAGGTGAACCATGAGAGACTATGGATTCTGAAAAACAATCTGAGGGTTTTGAAGGGGCAGGAGGTGGGAGGTTGGGGGAACCTAGTGGTGGGTATTAGAGAGGGCACAGATTGCATGGAGCACTGGGTGTGGTGCAAAAACAATGAATATTGTTATGCGGAAAAGAAATAAAAAATTTAAAAAATTATAATTACTTGACTCTACAACCTATTTTCATTTTACATATACACACACATACAAGTTTATTTTTAAACGTAGGATTTTAATATAAGCAGAAGTTTCCAGAATTGCAATTTCAGTGTAAATCAAGAGAGGCTATCTACTGGTTAAGACAATAGACCCTGGAACTAGACCATGAGGGTTTGAACTTCAACTCTCTGTCAGCTGTAGTAACCTCAAGAAATTAAACTAACCTCTCTGGGACTCATTTTTTATATATACAAACTGGGGATACTAGTAGTTACTATGCTATTTGGATGTCCTAAAGCTAGATAAACCAATATATATAGAGGATTTGGAACAGTTTTTGGCATGTATTAATTGCTATAGACACATTTTACTGTTATTTTGTTCAGAATTTAGAGTTATTCACTGTTTCAGGAAATAGAGCTTGCCAATAAAACTTTCTCTAATATACTGCTTGTGTAGGGTTATATTCTTGGTGACTTAACATTTATGAGTATCTCATTACTTTGTAATGCCTTCTAAGGTTTTTCTATGGGATGATACATGTTCTTTCATTTTAAAATACTTTCCTTTTTTCCCATTTATAGTAGTTTTATAATATTATGTTGTACTTTAAAAATCATGTGTGAGACTATTATTGTATCTGTGAAATTTATTTCTGATAGCAAAGAAGCATTGCAAAGAACTTGCTCTGGGAAAAAGATATAAGTTTGATTACACTGAATATCATTGGTCAGGTGCTTTCTACTCATGGCCTGATGTCTAGGACTTTAAAGGGACCATTTTCAGCCCTTGTCCTCCATGCTATTTGTTATGCTCCACAAATAAGTGAAACCATATGATAATTGACTCTCTCTGCTTGACTTATTTCACTCAGCATTATCTCTTCCAGTCCCGTCCATGGTGCTACAAAAGTTGGGTATTCAGCTGAAAAACAATCTGAGGGGTTTGAAGTGGTGGCGGGGGGAGGTTGGGGTACCAGGTGGTGGGTATTATAGAGGGCATGAATTGCATGGAGCACTGGGTGTGGTGCAAAAATAATGAATACTGTTATGCTGAAAATAAATTAAAAATAAATTTAAATAAAAACAAAAATAAAGGGACCATTTTGATCAGTTCGCTGCCTGACTTTACAACATTTTGAGAAGACCAGCTTTAGGCACAAACAAAATAGGCATTATATTATTATTTTTAAGTGACTGAATCACAGCTTTCTGTAAGGGTGATGCCTATTATTGACCACTTCCAAGAGGGGAAGAAGCATGTCCTGGAGAAAAGGAAAACTTAAGAAACATGTTTTAAGTATAGGAAGTAATCAGTCTGTTAAATGCAACTGAAAGGTCAAGAAAAAAAGATAATTGTGAATTGGCCATTGGATTTGGCAAAAGAACATGTCAGTTCTTTCTTCCAGGTTTTTAAAACTCGTCATTTTCACATGTACTAGAGTGAGACTTTAAACAGTTTATACAGAGCACTCAGGTTTCAATCTGAGGACTTGTGTCCTTCTATTTTGAATTTTTATCTCTTATTATTTTATTATTTTTTTCCTTCTATTTCACTTTCTCAAATCATTCTTTCTGGAATTTTTTTTTATTTGGATGTTGAGCTTCCTGGATTTTATTTCTCTCTCTTTCTTTCTTTCAAATTTTGTTTTCTCTTCCATTCCCCATCTTGGTGTGTTTGGTTCTACTTCTGGGAGATTGGCTCAACTTAGCTTTTTTAAAGAGGAAAAAGGCAAGGTCGGCTAGCCAACATGGAGAAGAATGTAAGGGATCCATTTATATCATATACAAACTTTAAAACAATCTCTTCCAACCTTTATCTCAGATCTGGTGTGTTTTATAAGAGGTTGTGCATATATTTTGGCACTCTCTAGCAGGATTTCAAAAACTTTGAAGGAAGAAAACAATGCCTTGAGGGGAAGGAAAAGTGCTGGAGAGATCTACTTTTCTGTAGCCACAAGTTGAAGAAAACTTCAATCAATATTGTGCTAAATCTCAGAGGTTCCCGTTGCTCTTCCAGGAATTTGGAAGGCTGCAGGGCATGGTTCATTTCCCTGTGGGATACTCTTCTGCTGAAAAGAAACAGCCATGAAATGGTGTATCCCCAAATCATTAAGGCTTTGGAGTTGTCAGTACACCTCTTTCCTGTACATTCAGCTCTTCGACTCACACTTTGTTTTTGTTTTTGTTTTGTTTTGTTTTTGTTTTGTTTTGTTTTGCTTTTGCCTCATATAAAGACTGGTGATTCTGCAATGTTATTGTCTCTTGAAGTGTTGACATGTTATGATGTGTGTCCATAATTTCACATAGCATCTTCCACCCTGTCCTAAGTATGCTGAGATATTTAAGAACACAAATCATGATCTCTGTCACTTTTACAAACTAGATAAACAAATGGGCAATGGAAAAAGCAAGACATAACAGACAAAATTGTACTCTAAATATAAGATGGCAACCTTATTTTTTTGTGTATGCTAATGCAGTGGAATCTTGAGAGGCTACTTTGAGTATCATGAATTTATATTAAATTCATGTTGAATCATGTCTAGGTTTGACATGTTGTGCCACATTTGATTAGAGACATCAGCCTTCACAAAATGGAGGCATAGATTTTTTTCCTTCTAAGTTCTATCATTCTCTCAGTGCTTTAAGAATTTATAAAGAGAGCCAGAGAAAGAGAAAGAGAGAGAAAGGAAGAAGAAGGGGTAGGAGAAGGAAGAGACCAGTGATGAGTAGAACCTGGATGTGTCAGAGAACATTTCTTAAGCTAGGTGTAAGATTTTACTGTGAAGAGCTAATCCTGAATGACATCCCAGGGAAGGAGAACAGGAAGAAGGAGCAGATATATAACTGTTTAATGCCAAGATTTCATTAACATAACCATTAGTATCTAGGAGTTCTGACCCCTGGCCCTAGCTCCATCAGTCATTAGCTGTGAGTCCTAACAGAAGTCATTCCTTCGTTCTCAGTCCTTACTGGGACTTGTGTTCTTGCATTTTTTGACCTAGAATTGTCAGTCATAAAATGAGGAGAAGGTGACATGATGCAGTGTGTGTTCCCCAAAGAGCATTCCATGAAATTTTATGTTCATGTTATATCAATGGATGTTTTCCGAAAGAGAATTCTGTGATCAACATAACTTAGGAAATACTGACCAAACGAAACTAAACTGAATTATTTAGGACATTTTAGAGTCTTTAATATGTCAATAGCATAAACTTTATATTATATGCAGAAATATTCAATTTATTTGATCACAGAAACTTTATATAGAAAATCATGAGGAGCAGGTATTGATGAGTTGTTGATCTTAATAATAATTTTCCTAACTCCTGGCTGCAGACAAGACACTGTGAAAAGATTCAAAAGGAGTAGGTAATATACAGATGGAGCATGTATGGTCTGTCATGCAAACTGGCTTTGAATCCCACGGCATAATTGTGTGACCTTGGAAAAGCTGACTTTTTAAAGTCTCAGTTTCCACATTATATAACAGGGGCAGTGACTTCTGCTTTGTGATTATTGTTAGAATATATTCTAACAATATATTGTTAATAAATATTTAATCTTTTATTCTTTCTTTCCATATAATTTTGTACTTTAGTGAGGGGTAAATGACAGTAGGGCTGATTGCAAATGAGGCATGGGATGGGTCAACATTATGTTTTTGAATGGTTTGTGTAAAGGAATCAGAGGAGAGAACTCTTCTTTTCACCCCAAAACATTATTAAATCTGGAGGGACAAAAGGAAAATTTCTGCACCACAAGATGAACACATGTTCATGAAATTATCACTTGTGTGGGATCACAAATCTTGTGTGAACATCTGGTTTCCTCTTTTGAAGTGGCAATAAGATGAAAGCACTGGAAATCAGATTTTAACTTGTGGTTTTGGAAGAACAGGTGTACCAGACCAGGTTTTCATGAAATCTTGTTCTTTCTCACATCTCCTTCCATTTGAGCTTCCCTATCCATAAACCTCCTTCTTTGAAAGAAACTTTAAACTATACTTGGGGCAGGGATGCTAATATTAGATGGGGTGGGCAGCTGACCCATGACCAGCATATGTCTAATAATATATGAGGGTTTGATATCAAGCATGCTGGACAACTACTAAATACCAATCAAACTGGCTTCCTTTGTGGTTGGGGCTAACACAAAAAAAACTGCCCCTTAGGAAGAATAGGGGACATAGACCCAGAGAACACAGGTCATCATTATGCCTTTTGCTTTTGGCTCCAGTGAGTTCCTGCTTCTTAAATACAGAAAGTGTAAGTAGTATATGGAGTTCACTATCCCTCTGTCTTGGTAGTCCTATCTTATCCTTTATGAAATTTTTCCTTGTAGATAAACTTGGGATGAAATTGAAATATCCCATTGCTCATTTTTCTTTAAGGCTTAGAACTGGACATTATTTTCTAACGTCCAAGATGAAAGGTGGCCCCTAAGTTGATTCCCTAGGAAGATTTACTTCAAAGTGACTGAAAGATGAAAATCAGCACCCATTTGTACAGATCCAGACGTGCCAAGCTTGGGTGGACTTTCTCTTCTTGCTTGTCAACAGCTTTGATGCTATGCCAGGTGAATGTCTGCAGCCATTAGTACTTGGATGACATCAGACAAATATTACCTGGCAACATCAGCCCTGAATTCCTGTGGAAACTCAGGTTAATCTTGGAGGATCCTCTGAAAAATTCCTTTTGTATGTTTTGGGGGCTTTTTTTTCTTTTTCTTTCTTTTTTTTTTTTTTAAGATTTTATTTATTTATTTGACAGAGAGAAATCACAAGTAGATGGAGAGGCAGGCAGAGAGAGAGGGAAGCAGGCTCCCTGCTGAGCAGAGAGCCCGATGCGGGACTCGATCCCAGGACCCTGAGATCATGACCTGAGCTGAAGGCAGCGGCTTAACCCACTGAGCCACCCAGGCGCCCTGTTTTGGGGGCTTTATTAAAAGTTGTTGCTCTACTATATATCTTTCAGATGAGGTCAATAGTTATACAATAATCGTTTCCTCTTTTGTAAAGCCACAGATCCTCCAAATAAGAACCAATGCCAGAGATTATACTTATCTGCAGAGGTTTTTTTTTGTTTGTTTGTTTGTTTGTTTTTGGAGGACCCTCCACATTTCAGTAGCTATAGAGCTGAAATGAATAGGCACTCGGCGGGGATGGATGAATCTCAGTTTTAATCCATGCTCTGCTACTAGCTATCTCTGTCACTTTGAGAAAATGTCAGCTCCTCTCTCAGCCTTCATTTTCTAAACTGGATAGAATTTGGATGACTAGAGTTAAAAGTCTTCTCTAGAAATCCTGGTGTCCAACTGCCTTCACTTTGCAATGGAAGAAATGGAGGCTTTGTGCTGCAAGATCCTGCTGGGATGCAGGGATGCTCATGAGCAAGTCTTGCCACTCAGCATTCAGTTCCCATTCTTCCAGAAATAGCACTCTGGTTTCCTTCGGTAAAGCCCCTGCTTCTCTCATTCTCCACCCTTTTAAAATGGGCTAACTACACTCCAGCTCTGGGGGTGAACAGTTAATTTCACAGACTTAGTGATTTTGTACAGGGACAGGTCATAACTCAAGCCAGGCTCATCAGAGACAATGAAAGTCAATCAGAAATCTTGCATTGTGGATTGTTGAGAAAAGAGCCTTAGGGTTTCTGCTGGGGTGATTGAGAGTAAAGGTGGAGTTAATGAAAGCCATGTTTCAGTCATCAAAGAAAGCTCTGCTTAAAAACGGAGCCAAAAAAATAAGTGAGAATGCATTATACAAGAAAAAGATTGAGTCCTGTGGATATATTTAAGTCCATAAATTAAGCCATGTCTTAAGCTAGATGTTGGGACCAGACTGCCCAGAGTCACAACTCTACCATTGAAAAGCAATGTGACCTCCTTGGGTAACGCACTTGATCTCTGGATGTCTCAACCACCTCATTTGTAAAATGAAAACAGTAATTGGAAACAACCTCATGAAGTCTTATTCAGAGAAATAAACAAGTGTGTGTGTGTGTGTGTAGAGCAGGGCTTGACACATAGTAAACATCATGTAACTATTTATGAATGTTAATATTGTTAGCTTTGTTTAGCTTTTATTGTTAGTTATTGTTAGGACTTTTCAGATATATAAGCCAGTAAATTCCATCTTTTTTGGTGGGGTGGTGTGAGCCAGTCTGATCTCTGACCAAACTGATTAGTCATCAAGTTAGTGGCCATTCTTAAAGCCAGGTCTTCTGAGCCCCTTTTCAGATAAATTAATTCCTCATCACCACAACCATGCCATAAGTTACAAGGAATAAAATCAGAATATTGGACTGGACAGAAGACTAGTTTGTACATTCTCTGAGTTTATTCAATTCCATATCAAATGATGTTAAAGATTGGGTAGTCAATGCCAAGAATTGTTAATTCAGTTTGATTTTGTCAGGTGTAATACTGCTGTGTTACACAGAGAAATGTTCTTTCATTTTTTTTTCTTTAGAGAGATGCATGCTAGAGTAATGGGAGTTGGTGTTATAATATGTATAATTTACTTTGAAATAATTTGACAAAAACCACAAAACAAGATGAAACAAATGTGACAAAATGCTGGCAACTGCCATCCAACTGAATGTGGATAATTGGTTGTTCATTATAAACTCCTCTCAAGTTTTCTGCATGTTTGAAAAATCTTACAATATAAATTTTGATTACAATTGTTGGCTTAATTATATGTCTTCTCTTCTTGAATGTAGAAACTATAAGGGCAAAGAACATGCCTACCTTGTTTATTGTTGTATCCCAGTGGCTGTAATATGGTATGTGCTCAATAAATGTGTAATTAAAGATGGACAGGTTAGACCTTGTCAGATGAGAAGGAGGACCAGTAGACCAGGTATAACTGAAGCCTGACATATCCTATGATCACCAACCATCGGGGGCTGTCCTCTTAGGGACCGTCACCTGAGCACTCAGGCTCTGCCTGGGGCTGGCCAAAAGAGCTCAGATGCTGACATTCCCCAAGAATAACCTTGAACAAATGATTGACAGAAACTGGAGGATAAATATTTTAACTTCCTTGCCCCTCAAGTGGACTAACTCTGAGGCTTGTTTCACATTATCTCTCAGAAAACAAAATATTGTCTCCTACTGGTATGGGATTATTGAGAGGTAGATATTTTCCCTGGGGACATCCCATGATTTATGCATGTCTGATCAGGTCACCTGGTTACCTGGACATTGGGAAAATCTTGCGCTCAGCACCAACTCTGCTATTTCTAGAACTGAATTACTAAATTATTCCACTCTCAGCCTCCCCCTCCTTTCTGCTTTCTCCATGGAGATATTTCTTGGTGCTGGTTTTTGAATCACCAGCCAAATATTCTTTTCCTCTCTGCATGGTGACTTTGCAGTGCAGTAAAGACATATGCTCTTCCCTGAGAGCCAAACCTAAATTCCATCCTGGCTTCTTCAAATGCCCTTGGATGAAAATAGACATTCCTTTCTCCTGCAATCTTGTGTATTCTTATTCATTAGATATGGTATGTTAAATCCATAATTGGAGCAGTTATGCCTATGAAGCTTCTAAATTATAACCAACTCAAAATAGAGCCCTTGCAAAATGAAACAAAAAGATGGAAAAAAAATAAAGTTGCCTTAGCTATTCATTGTCTGTGGAGTGTAATATAATCTGCTCAGTGTGACAATCAAGGACCTCAAAGACTCAAAACTCCAGAAGTAGTGGGAAGGATCAAACAGACCTAAATTTGATTTCTGACTCTGCTTCACCACCCTCCTGGGGGTTTTGAATCTGTGCCCTGCGTTTTGTTGTCTCTCCAAACAAACAACAGCACACACAATCCAGAGTGACGCTTCAGCTCTTACTTTCCCGGGCAACGAAGGAACTCGTTTCTCGTAAGAGAACTGTATTGAAGGGATGAGTGAGTCACATAATACATTCTTTATCTTATTTCATATTTCCGAAGGCTTCCCCTGAATTGCTGTTATAAATCTAGTCACCCAGGTGTGAAAATGCGGTCATTCTCAACTTCTCTTGCTTAAACGTTTCTCAAAGGTCTCCTTAAATCCTGTTGGTGCTGTCTCTCTGCAGGGCTCCCTCAGACACTCACTGTGGTTTCCATGCACACTTCCGCTATGAGGAGATCACTTTACCTCCTGTTTTTAACTTTAAAGGTTTTATTAACTGGTCTCCTTGCTTCCAGCATACCTCCAGCCACCCAGGATCCCCTACTCCAATCTCTTACTTTGCTCCTAGTATGATTGTCCTAAGCGTGGGTCTTATTAGGTCAGTCTCTGATTCTCAGATATTCAGTGGTCCCTGCACTGAAATCCACTTTGTCTCTAGCTAACTGGATTTAGCCTCATTTCTCTGGTCAGTACCATGAGTCCTATATTCAAGTCTCATTCGTCTAGAATGTTCCCTCAATTTTCCTGCCACTGTGACTTTGCTCAAGCTGTTCCCACACCTGGATAGTCTTCTCAAATATACATCTCTCAAAGTTCTCTGGATCCTTCTGTTGTAGCTTGAATTTGATTCCATTTCCAAGGAGTCATGATTTTTCTTTTTCTGAATTTGTAATACTACTGCACCTAGTGTCTCTATAATAAAATTTACTATCCTATATTGCACCGATTTTGTTTTCTGTTTTTCTCATTTGCTGGAGAGCTTCTAGAAGAGGACTACTGTTTTATTCATTTCAAAACCCTTAGGACTCTGTGTGTACAAAGCAGGGCTCAGGAAATGGAATCCCAGGAACTGCTGTGGGAGAGGGTGGGGCTTGGCTCTTGCATAGACAAATGAGAGTGAAGTAATATTGGCAATTTGGTTGCCAATTTCTCCTCTGAGAGGCAACAATTCCATTTTGATTTAAAGAAACAAAACTTCCAGGCATCTACTGTGCTAGGCAATTTCTGATTATCAGTTTCCATCATCCCTACCTCCTAGTGTTTGTGGCATGGGTAGCCCTTCCTGAGTGTGGACTGGATCTCAGGACTCACTTCTAATGATAAAATATGGTGAAAGTGGGTGGATGTCAAACGGCTGTGGTGTCCATGTTGCCAACACTCTCTTTTGCTCCCACTCTCGTCCTCTTGCTTGCTTGTTGCCACATTGTATGAAGAGGCCCACATGCAAAGGATCGAGAGAGGCTTCTGACTAGAACTTGCAAGCCACTGAAGCCTCACTCCAAAAGCCTGTGAAAAACCAAAATTACTAAACAACCCTGTTAAGTGAGCTGAGAAGCAAATCCTTGCCTGGTGAGCCTTGAGATGACTGCAGCTTTTAAAAAAAAATAATCCATTTTTTATTTGGATATAGTTGATACAATGTCACATTCATTTCAGGCATATGACAGTGATTCAACAAATTTATACATTATGCTATGCTCACAGGTATAGTTACCATCTGCCACCCTTAATACTATGACAATATTATTGACTATATTCCTTATGATGTGCCTCTTATTCCCATGACTTGTTTATTCTGTCACCTGTAGACAGTATCACCCATCCCTCTACTCCTTCCTCTTTGGCAATCATCATTTTGTTTTCTGTATTTATAGGTCTGATTCTGCTTTTTGTGTGTTTATTCATTTGTTTGTGGTTTTTTTTTTTTTTTTTGGTTTGTTTTTTAGATTCCACAAATGAGTGAAATCATGTGGTGTTTGTGTTTCTCAGTCTGACTTTTTTCACTTAGCATAATACCCTCTAGGTCCATCCATATTGTCTCAGATGGCACGATCTCACTCTTTTTTACGGCCTCATAATATTCCATTGCATAGATACACCCTTTCTTCCTCATTTATCTATTAATGAGCACTTACACTGCTTCCATACCTTGGCTATTGTAAATAAGGCTGCAATAAACATAAGGAGCCATATGTATTTTCAAATTTGTTTTTATTTTCTTTAGGTAAATACCCAGTCATGGAATTATTGGATCATATGGTATTTCTACTTTTAATTTTCTGAGGAACCTGTATACGGTTTTCCACAGAGGCTGCACCAGTTTATGTTCCCACCAACAGTGTATGACTGTGCCTTTTTCTCCCACATTCTCAGCAACACTTGTTATTTCTTGTCTTTTTTATTTTAGCCATTCTGCCTGTAGCCTTGTGAGAAACCAGATCAGAGCACCCAGCTGATCTGGCCCAGATTCTTGACCTATAGAACTGAAATAAGAAATGTGGTTTCTTGAAACCATTACGTTTTCAGGTCATTTATTATGCAGTAATAGATAACTAAAGACATCTACCTTGGCAATTCTGACTACCATGTTCAGACTCTCAAGATGTAGTTTTCTTACTGACAGATTGCCCAAGGCATGTGTTTACATTGTCCTTCTACCCTTTCTAAGTGTTTTCTATTTCTGAGCTTTATATAAAGATTGTCAGTTTCTAAGAACATAGCTTATACATTTATCTGGACAGAGTTAGTATGAAATTATGTAAAACTAGAACTTTCATAGATAAGAAGTTAAAATAAATCTTAGTGAAAATATATCATTTAGGGATTGCCTACTGGTTGAGGCAAGCATGTGATAGTAACTTTTTTTTTTTCATCTCTGCAAATAAGGAGAATGACAGTCAGATTAAGATGTTTGCACAAGGACACACATCCAGCAAGTGTTGAAATCAGATATCAAGCCCGGATGTATGCATTGTCAAAACCAAATTCTTTTTCTTAAACCAAAGTTCTCAGTCATAGCTGTTCATGGTAATCACCTGAGGGATATTAAATAAACTTTGGGAAATTCTGATTAATTCTTCTGGGCACAGCCTGGACATTGGGTTTTTTTAAAAGCTTCCCAGAGGACTCTAATATGTAGCCAAATTTGAAAACCACTAGACTATATCTCAGACCCTCCTGAAGGAATTTAGCCACACTCTGTGATTGCTCCCAGTTCCTGAATTTGAAATAAAGCCACTTGAATCCTTTCTGGAAAGAAAAAAAAATTCTCCATGACAGAAGCTTCTGTGGGGGTATAAACTGTGGGGGAGAAACATTCCAGGTAAGGAAGAAAGAGAAGGAAGAGAAACTCTGACCTTGAGTTTACTAACTTTGAATGGAGGAGATTTTATTACAGACCAGGAAATGATCAGCAGTTCCCCCCATGCCTTATATAGCTGCATTGTATTTACTCATATTTCACTTGTCCTTGAAAAATGGACATTTCCTTTGCATCACTGTATATTGACCTAGAAGGGAACCTAGAATTCAATTGTTTATATACAAACACACTGAATCATAGAAAGGAACAGTGAGGGGCTGCCCGGGTGACTCAGTGGGTTAAGCCTCTGCTTTAGGCTCAGGTCATGATCTCAGGGTCCTGGGATTGAGTCCCGCATCAGGCTCTTGCATCTGGGCAGGGAGCCTGCTTCCTTCTCTCTCTCTCTCTGCTTGCCTCTCTGCCTACTTGTGATCTCTCTCTCTGTCAAATAAATAAAATCTTTGAAAAAAAAAAAAAAGAAAGGGATAGTGATTTGCTAAAGGCCGTATCACAAATTAATGGCAGAACTGATTTAGCCTAAACATTTAGACTTCCTTTGCTCAAATATCTCCTTATCAGAGAGTCCTACGCTGACCACTACATATAAAATAGCACTCATCCCCAGCATTCTCTATTACCTTTATTCTATTTTACTATAGCTCTTATCATCAACCAAAATACTTTGTTCACTTATTTCGGTCTCTTCTCCTTACCCCACTAGAATGAAAACTACATAAAGGCAGAGACTTTGTCTTATTCTTTTGTTTACTTACCACTTTATCTCTAATGCCTGGTATTCTGAAGGTGGCCCTTAGTAAATATTAGCTAATTAAATGCAGAACGAATAGTCAAATTTTCAAAGATGATCCATCCCGAGACCTCACCAATTCAACGTCAGGAAATACATTCAAATATAAGTTAGGTTAATCCTTAAAGAAGATAAAGAAAGTGACATTCAAACAAAAATGAAAAATTTAATCTGATAATTTCTAAAATCCCTTCCAAAAAAGAATCTGCAATGTAAAATATTACTTCTCCATACAAAGAACTCATGGTTGTTAGACTTTTCATGGATTGTTGGAATATGTGCTTAATTCATTCAACATTTTCATTCATTCAAGACATATTTAGTGATCATCTGTTGTATGTGTGTTGGGTACAGCTGCTGCATGAATGATGCAGGGATAAAGTTGGTATCTTCAGCCTATCTCTCAACTCCTGACTGCCCGTCTTATTCTAAAATCTCCCTACTTGCAAATGTTCTTTAAACATTTGTAGAGAGCCAAGTTCATCATAAATGGTAGCTTTGGGGAAATATAGTAGTACATCACTGAGATTATTTGATAGTTTATGGGGGTCTGACTTTCTTTGTAGAACCACTCATGAGGAAGGCAGCTGCATACAATGACTCCCCAAGGTTGTGCTCTTTCTAAAATGGTGTGAAAGGAGGCTATCCCAGACCTTCTATCATTTTATTTCTTGCTCTTGGGTGACTTAGAGCTGTGATATAACCTAAAAATTCAGTTAGTTGTTAAGGAGTTAAAAGACCAGAAGAGGTTATGTGACTTGTCCTGAAGTATTAAATTCTTCTTGGAATTATTTTGGTCTTCAATCATTCTCCATTAGACACTCCAGAACAAGGACTAGAAAGAAGTATTTGTGTTTTAAGCAGCCAAACCTGACCCTCTTTAGGTGCCCTCACTCCCAGGCATTTAACTCACACAACCTTCCATAGATTTTATTTAAAAAAAAAAAAAAAAGTTTTCTCATGTGCCAAAAATACTGTATTGGACTTTGGAATATAATGAATAATATTGAAAAAATATCAGATTTAAAGATAAGTAATTCACATATTATAAAATTTACCCCTGTAGGAGGTAAAATTAAATGTTTTTAGTGTTGTCACAGAATGTGCAACACTCACCACTATCTAATTTCAAAAACATTTATCATCCAGAGAAGAACCGTGGACCTTTTAGCAGTTTTTCTCCCATTGTCCCTTCCTACTAATTACTGAAAAATGCAAATATACTTTCTACTTCTATGGATTTTTCTGTCTTGGACATTTCATACAAATGGAATCATACAACATGTGGCCTCTTGTCTGGCTTCTTTCATTTAAGCATAATTTTTCAAGGTTCATCATTTTTCTAACATGAGCAGGCATTTCACCTGTCTTTATAACCAGATAATACTCCATTGTTCAGTTATTACATATTTGTTTACACATTCATTAGCTGATGGATATTTGGGTTATTTCCACTTGTTAGCTCTTATAAATGAGGTTATGGTGAACAATAGTGTACATGTCTTTCTGTGGGAATATGTTTTTAATTCCCTTGAGTATACAGCTAGGAGTGGAAGTGCTGGGTCATAGAGTAAATTTTTTTTTAGTTTTTGAGGAATTGCCAAATCCTCTTACAAAGCCTGCAACATTTTATATTTTCAGCAGCAATGTATGAGGATTTCGAATTTTTTGTATTTTCACCAACATTTATTAGTGTCTATCTGATCATAGGCTTCCTAATGGACGTGAAGTGACATCTCATTGTGGTTGTGATTTAATTTCTTCAGTAACTAATGATGCCAAGCATCTTTCCATATGCTTATTAACCATTTGCATATATTCTTTGGAGAAATGTCTGTTCAAAGACTTTGCTCATTTTTAATTGGATAATTTATATTTTTTATTGTTGACATATGAATTTTTTATATATTCTGGATATTAAATCCCTTATCAGACATATAATTTGCAAACATTTTCTCCTATTCTTCGAGTTGTCTTTTCATTTTCTTGATGATATCTTTGGAAGTACAAAAACATTTAATTTTGGTGAAGTAAAATATGTATGTATGTATATATACATATATTTTTTTCCTTTTTGTTCCATGCTTCTGATGTTATATCCATGAGACCATTGCCTAATCCACTGTAACAAACACTTCTGTGTTTATTCTGAAATTTTTTTGTTTTTGTTTTTTAGTTTTAGCAGTTACATTTAGGCCTATTATCTACTTTAATTTTTATATGTAGAGTGAGGTAAAGTTTCAACTTTGTTCCTTTGTGTGTGGATATTCAGTTTTCCCTCCACCATTAGTCTGTTGTTGAAAGGACTATTTCTTCTTTGAATTGTCTTGGCCCTCTTGTTAAAACTCAATGGACCATAGAAACAAGAGTTTGTTTCTGGACTCTCAATTCTATTCCATTAGTTTTACTGTCTATTGTTCCGCCAATATCAGACTCTTTTGTTTGCTGTAGCTTTGTAATAGGTTTGGAATAAAAAATACGAGCCCTTCAACATTTTCTTCTTGAATAGTGCTTTTCAGGACCTCTTGCAATTCCATGTGAATTTTAGGATTAACAGTCAATTTCACCAATTAATGCAGTGAGGATTTTGATAGTGATTGTGCGGAATCTGTGGATCAGCTTGGGGTGTACTACTACCACAGCAATATTCACTCTTCAACTCATAAACATGGGAAGTTGTTCCATTTATTTATTTATTTTTTGTCTTTCTTAATTACTTTCAATGATTTCTTTTGGTGTTTTTTTAGTGGGCAAGTCTTGTATTTCTTTGTAAAATTTATTCTTTAGGAAGTATTTTTCTTTAGATGTATTGTAAATAGAATTTTTTACTTAGTTTAATTTTTGGATTGTTCATTGCTAGCATATAAAAATAAAATTGATTTTGTATATTAATCTTATATCCTGCAAGCTCATTGAACTCATGCATTAGTTCTATCAATTTTTGTAGTTTCTTTAGGATTTTCTGCATAAGACGTCATGACATTTGCAAATAGAAATTGTTTTATTTTTTTCTTTTTCAATATAGATGTCTTTTTTTTTAATCATATATAATCTGCCCTGATGGTTCTGCTTTGGACCTCCTTCACAATGCTAAATAGAGTAAATAGAGTAGCAAGAGTGGACAATCATTTCTTTTTCATTATCTTAGGGAGAGAGAATTCAGTCTTTCACTATTAAGAATGATGCTAGCTGCAGGTTTTTGATAGATGGCCCATATGACAATGAGATAGAAAGGCCCCTTGTTTTCCTAGTTTGTTGAGTGTTTTTTGTCATGAAAAGATTTTTTTGTTTTGTTTTGTTTTGTTTTGGTCAAGTGATTTTTCTTGCCTATTAAAATGATCATTTTTTTGTCCTTTATTTTATTAATATGGTACATTACACTGATTTTCTTACATTATAACAACTGTGCATTCCTGGAATAAATCCTACTTTGTCAAAGTGCACAATTCTGTTTACATGTTGCTAGCCTTAGTTTATTAGTACTTTGTCGAAGATTCTTACATATGTGTTTATAATGAATATTGGCTAATGGTTTCGTTTCGTTTTGTTATGGTGTCTTTATCTGGTTTTGGTATCAGGATAAAACTTGTTTCATAATAAGTTGGAAAAAGTTCCTCCTCTTCTATTCTTTGGAAGAGTTTAGGGAAATTTGCTATTAATTCTTTTTTAAACATTTGGTAGAATATATCCATAAAGCCATGTGGTCATAAACTTTTTTTCATGGGAAATTTTTTGATTCATAACTGAATTTCTTTTCTCTATGACATAATTTGTTATAGAGCTTTTTAGATTTTATATTTATTCTTGAATCCATCTTTGTAGGCTGTGTCTTTCCTGTAGTGCATCCCTTCTATCTAGTTCATCAAATCTGTTGGCATAATTTGTTTATGTTATTTCTGTGTATTTATATAAGTGTATTTATATAGTGTATTTATATAAGATCAGTGTGGTGGATCCTTTCTGATTTAGTAGTCAGAATCTTCTTTCCTTTTTTCTGGTCAATCTTGATAAAGCTTTGCCAATTTTGTTGATCTTTTCAAAGAACCAATTATTTTTGTTTTCTTTGTTGTTTTTTCTGTGTTCTGTTATTTATTCCCATTCTAATTTTCATTATTTCTTTCCTTCTTCTTATTTAGGATTTAGTCTGCACTTTTTTCTAGTTTATTAAGGTGTATGTTTAGGATGCCTATTTGAAATGTTTTTTCTTCGTTCTTTTTCTTTGTTACTTCTTTTTCACTATAGGTGTTCAGAAATTTACATTTCCTGATAATTGCTTTTCTGGCTGTATTGCATAATTTTGGGTATCTTGTGTTTTAATTTTTCATTTATTCAAGTAGTTTATAATAGAACTCTTTTTGAACCATTGGTTCAAGAATAGGAATGTGTTATTTAATTTCTACATATTTTTGTATTTCCCCAATTCCTGTTATTGAGTTTTAATTTCATTCTATTATGTGTCAGAGAGCACACTTGGTATGGTTTCAGATCCATAAAAATACCAAATAAAAAATCCTGGAGTTGGAAAATATAATAACCCATATTAAAAATTCATGAGAGGAGGCCAACAGCAGATTTGAAATGGTCAAAAAAGAGTCCACAAACTTGATACAGGTCAATTGAGATTGTCAATCTGAGGAACAGAAAGAAAAAAAGAATGAAAGAATAAAAAGTAACAGAGTCTTAGAGACCTGTGGGACACAATCAACTGTACTGATATACATGATCCTACTGAACCTGATTTTCACCTGGAGTAATTAACAGGTAGTGAGCAGCAACTTCAGAAAAAGTGCAATTCCTCTTACTGCCATCCCTACAGCTCTCTAGTCTTCTGTATCAAGTGATCTTCACCGATTTTATGTTGCCTGCCTAGTTCCCATAGGGACTGAGTGTTCAATCTCTGAAAAAGAGCATCAGACATAAAGGGAAGGGCATTTTAGGAAGGAAAAACAGCAGAAGCAGAGAATATGAGGTAAGAAAATATATGGTTTGATGAGGGAGAATGAAGATGAATTTGGCTGAGGAGGGGCTTTCTGTGGGAAGGCACTCCAAATAGTCTGGAAAGACTATTTGGAGCTACACTGTGTAGAACAGAGATAGTAAGGCTTTTACATACTGATTTGTAAAATTTCATGCATTTCAGAGAACAGGAAAACCAATGATCCTATTTGATTTCCAAAGATACTCTGAAAAACAGCGATTGCAGTTATTATTCTACAGATGTGGAAATTAAAGCTGAGAGTTACGTGGGCTATCAATATTTAACGGAAAAGTGAACCAGAATCCACATCTACAGATTCTGTTCCATTGCTGATAAACAGAAAGCAAGCCATCCCAAAGAAGTCAGAATTGAGCCTGAACTTTTTCCTCTTCCCTGTGCTAGTCTTAACACCTGAAACAATACCTAGCACTTGGTGAAAGAAATGATTGAATCCTGCCAACCTCATCTGCTTATTACCTGGCCAAATATCATTTTGGCTTCCATGGGGGCTGAGTGCACAAACAGCTCCTGGAAGACAGAAAGGTTTATCTAAGAGCCGCTGTTCAACTTCAGCTTTCTAGCTCCGTCCACAGGCTGAATCAACTCTTTCGTTGGGAATTTTCTGTTGCAAAAGTCACCAAGACTGGGCTCACTACAGGATTCTTTATAATGAGGAAAGCTGGCTTCCCTGTGAGATGGTGGTGAATAGGCTGGACAGCGGATAGGGATTGAAGGCCACAGTAACAGGCAGTTGTCACTTGAAAACAGACTGTTCCCAAGTCACTCCCAATAGCACTGTAAGATGTAACCACTATTTGCTTCAAAAGGAAAATTAGCGAAATAAGTCAAGCGGAGAAAGACAAATATCATATGATCTCCCTGATATGAGGAAGTGGTGATGCAACATGGGGGCTTAAGTGGGTAGGAGAAGAATCCATGAAACAAGATGGGATAGGGAGGGAGACAAACCATAAGTGACTCTTAATCTCACGAAACAAACTGTGGGTTGCTGGGGGGAGGGGGGTTGGGAGAAGGGGGGTAGGGTTATGGACATTGGGGAGGGTATGTGCTTTTGGGTAAATTGGAAGGGGAGATGAACCATGAGAGACTATGGACTCTGAAAAACAATCTGAGGGGTTTGAAGTGGCGGGGGGGTGGGAGGTTGGGGTACCAGGTGGTGGGTATTATAGAGGGCACAGCTTGCATGGAGCACTGGGTGTGGTGAAAAAATAATGAATACTGTTTTTCTGAAAATAAATAAATTGGAAAAAAAAAAAAAAAAGGAAAATTAGTCCCAAACCTTATGCTCTCTGAGGAGGCATTCTTGGGACCTTATATCAATATATCAAAAGTTAGCTTTGTGAATAATTTATGGATGGTTAGATTTAGAATGTGGCATTATAAAAGATTTCAGATTTTTTATTTTTTACTAAATAAAAAAGATTTTTTATTTATTTACTTTTAATGTATTTTTTATTTTTAAATTTTAATTTAACTTTTTCAGTTTTCAGAAATTCATTGTTCATGAAACACACCCAGTGCTCCATGCAGTATGTGCCCTCTTTAATACCCACCACCAGGATTACCCGTCCCCCCATCCTCCTCCCCTCTAAAACCCTCAGTTCACTTCTGAGAGTCCACAGTCTCTCATGCTTCATCTCCCCCTCTGATTTCCTCCACTTCACTTTTCCTTTCCTTCTCTTAATGTCCTCCTTGTTAGTCCTTATGTTCCACAAGTAAGTGAAACCATATGATAATTGACTTTCTCTGCTTGACTTATTTCACTCAGCAAAGATTTCAGAACTTTTAAAACCCAAAACATAAAAGTTATCCTATATTGTATTTTGTCCATGCATGAATTAATTGATATCTAATCTAGATTCAGGTCAGTTTATTATAAAGAGAACTAGACAGGAGACACAGAGGCCTGGGTCTTATATGTGTCCCAATCTAGTAACCCTTAGCCAGGCTCATAATATCTTCAAATCTCAGAATCCTTCCTTTATAAAAACAGAGATGCATAATTCCTAAGAGCCTTTTGAGTTTGTAGTTCATTTACTTGAGTTTAACAAAGTTCTCTGAGAAACTTCACATTTTGTGATTGATTTTGTTGTTATTGTTGTTCCTAATTCCAGTTGAAAGGAATGAGAGCTCAGTTACATCTCTGACATATTTTTACAGTGATCTCAAATGGTTCCAACCAAATTAAATATTTGCTCTAGAAATATTTTGTATTTGCATAGCATCTTGCAATTTTAAAAAATAACATGGATTTTTTAATTTATTTTGCTTTTTCACAGTAAAGTAGGGAGACCAGATACGTGGTGGAGAGTTAAGGGAAGTATGCCCATTTTAGACATGAGGAAACATCCTCAAATTTCATTAATTTAACTAAAATAATTTGACTAATTCATGGAAGAGGTGGAACCAGATACAAGGTCATCTGATGCATTGTCCAGGGCTTTTGAAATTATTATTAAGCAGCTACTTATGTGTCAATCGTTGTGCTGGACACTGGATATCTCTTTAAGACATTCCCAGCTTTCCACGAGCTTTCAATCTGGTAGGTCTGTAATCATATAATTTAGATGACTGTGTGAAGGTAATAATGGACATGGAAAGTGAGTTGAGACAACACAGAACAAAGGAGAAAGAATAGTTCAACACAGGGAGCTCATGAAGGGTTCCTATAGGAGATGACATTGGACCAGTTTAAAAAAAAATGGTGAGTTAGTCAGGCATGAACTAGAAGTAGTTCTTTCATGGTTGAAGGAACAACATGAGCACAGGTACAAAGATGGACAACATTTTCTGTGCAGGACAAGGCAAGCATTTTTTTCTAGAGGAGATTGGAGAGTGGGGATTGGTGTGAAATGAAGCTAAAAAGTAGCTGGGGTCAGATTGGGAAGGTTGTATCTGCCTTGCAAAGGAGCTTGGAATTTTCCTGGAGGTTATGGTGGGAAGCTATTGAAGGATTTTATATGGGGGCATGACTTGCTCCCATTGGAAGTGGACCACTATCATGGCTATCCAAAGGTTCTGAGATAGTGACATGACAGCAGAAAGGGAAATCAGTTTAGAGGTTTTAGTATGGGATTCAAGTGTTTTTTTTTTTTTTTTTTTTTTTTTTTTTTTTTTTATGGAGCTTTCATAACAAAGCAAAAGCAAGAAAGTGAGTAGAGAACCTAATAGAAGTGATTACCTTTCTAGAGAAAAGTGATCCATTTGCCTCAGTTCTTAGCTGCTTAAAGTTGTGTGTACCAGTTCTCTTAAAGTTGTGGTGGCCTACCAGATCTCCTATTGTAGGAAACTAAAAATATGTCATAAACAAGATTTAGCTATTACTTATTACTTTCAAGGTAAGCCTCGAAAATTCATACATTATCCAATATTCCCAACAGCTTTGTAAAATAGGTATACTTATCACAGATGGGAAAATTGAGGCACAAAGCAAATAGGTCGTATGCTAAAGTCATAGAGCTAGTGTGTGATCAAGCTAGAGTTCAAATCTAGACTGGACTTTTTTCTCAAATGTAGCTCTTGGTTGTGACAGAGTGTTAAATAATAATAATCAAATAGAGAAAGAACAGAGGACACAGAATACCAGCAGGAGTGGTAGGGGTGTTGAATATAAAGGAACATGTATTCCATGAATACAGCTCATTAGCATCTGTGAAACCCCCGTGTGTTATTGGCATCAATGTTTCCAATGTTCTCAACGAGGAAGAAGAGACCACCTGGCCATAGTTACTCTCCAAACCCTGTAGAAATAATGCAAAACTATTTTTTTGCGGGCTTGGATGAATGGGGTTTAGAATTTCACTAACTGCTGACTCCGGTGCATTCCATTTTAGGTTTCTTACATAGACTCCATGTTCTGAGTCCTACAAATTTTTCTCTTATTATTTAAAACTTAGATTTTGGAAAAGTTCCCAAATACTTGGCTATAGCTCATTTTCATGACTATTGTTTTTGCTATGGGCAAAAAAAAAAAAAAAAAAGTAATCTACTTTGGAACTAAAAGACATCAACTTGATTCATTGTTCCTTTTGGATTATTTTCTGTCATCTTTCTTTAGCCTCTGGCTTAGAAGTGAGGAAAGCAGGGACCAGGGAATTTTGGAGGTGAAAGAAAATGTGTGAGGTCGTAATTCAGAATATCATCCCACTAAATGTAAACATTAATATTTATAAAACACCAGAACAACCTAGAGTGATGTTATCACATGAGCTCCCCGAAGGCAGGTGTTACATCTGTCTTGCTCTCACTGCTGTGTATCACCAGTGTACACAATTGTGCTCGACACATGGTAGATACTTAAGAAACATCTGTTGGTTGAGCAAATAAATTAATGAATAGTTTTCAAATAATCTATTCTTCTCTGCATTCATATCATGGTTGACTCTACTAATATTCAGAAGTACCTAAAGTATATGTGATGTTTAATTAAAAAGGATTTCAGCATAGGGTCATAGATCTGACTTCAATCGTGGTTAAGTCTGCTTTTAAGAGAGAGAGTAGGTTGGAACAGTGATGTTCCAAAAGTCAAAGTAGAGACCCGTTGGTGCAAATTACAAGCAGGTGGGTTTCAGTTGTTTAAAGGAAATATTCTGACAGAACAACCATAGAACCATCTGTCTTAGGGTCTTCTTAAAAACATGCAAACTATGAGAGACTATAGACTCTGAAAAACAATCTGAGGGTTTTGAAGGGGCGGGGGGTGGGAGGTTGGGGGAACCAGGGTATTGGAGAGGGCATGGATTGCATGGAGCACTGGGTGCGGTGCAAAAACAATGAATACTGTTATGCTGAAAATAAAAAATAAATTTAAAAAAGGTAAAAAAAAACCCCATGTTAACAGATCAGTTTAGATGAGGACTGAGCTTGTTAATCCTTTTCATTAGGTGGTTGCAATAGAGCAAAAGTCAAATGGGACTGAGTTTAAGAAAGAGTGTGAGGAATGGGGTAAAATTTAGGAGTTAGCTATGAAGGGGAGAAATAAATCCGGGATAGCTGGATAGCAGGAATGGGTTTAAGGGAGAGAGGTTTGTTTGTTTGTTTGTTTTGTTTTTTTAGTCCCCCCCCTTTTTTTTTTTTCAAATTTACCCAATTTATTTATTTTCAGAAAAACAGTATTCATTATTTTTTCACCACACCCAGTGCTCCATGCAAGCTGTGCCCTCTAGAATACCCACCACCTGGTACCCCAACCTCCCACCCACCCCCCCCCCGCCACTTCAAACCCCCCCCCTTTTTTTGAAGGAAGAATAACTTGGTTGTATGCTCGAAGAAAGAATCCATCAGATAGGAAAACTTGATGATAGAAGAGAGAGTGTTGCATTATTGGAGTGACACCCTTGGGTAGGGGAGAGAGATGGTCTGTGTGCTGTGCAGGTGAGGGCTGGATTTAACCTGAGGCTGCATAGTTTATCTGAGTGACAGGGAAGGTAGGTGTCTGTCACTGAATACTGATGCTGTTGGGTAAGTGGATATTGTGTGGGAGATGGTGGAAGTTCTCTATGCAATTTGTTATGTGTGATATTTGGCCTACGTGTTCTTTTCTCTCATTTACTATGTGGTTTTCTTTTGGGACAGTGTCTTAAGGTGATTTGACCTGGTTTTTCTGGCAGTTTTTGGCTGCATGGCACTTGGTAAGCCCATTTAAAGGAATAAATTAATGACTAAAAGATACACCCACCTTTTCCAAATATGAGTGTAATACTGGAAGTCTCTAGGAAAGAGAGGTGCTGGGGTACCTCTATTGAAACCCAATCACAGCAGATTTAAGGAAAGAAGGAATGTGTGGCTCGTCTGGAAGGCCCAAGAAGTAAGCACTGACAAGGTGGGTAGGGCCGATTTTATGGAATGGGTCAGCATGTTTTATTAAGAGCCTCCCAAGACCCAGCCCTGTATTTGGTACTGTTGGGACTTGAAAAGAAGAAAGATGTGTGACGGGTCTTGAAGAGTTTCTAATATGGTTGCTGAGCCCAGACCTTATATGGAACCTGGTGATAGATTGCATGGCTCCAACTCCTAGCCTTCTAGCATATTAGTTAATTGTGCATGCTCATAAATTTAAAATGTCTGGATTTGAATCCAGGCTTTGTCAAATGGCCATTGGATAATCTCACATGAGTTACTTTCATCATACTTAACTTTCCTCACCTTTGAAAGGGGAAAAACATTGTGCCACATTTTAAGGGGTTCTGAGGATTGAATGAGTGAATGTGTGTGAAACACTAGGCAGCATTTGACACATAGAAGTAAATTCTATATATCAGACATGATCATATTAAGAAGAAAGTGTGAGTGTTCACAAGGCACATAGGATAGAGAAGGCACACTCCAGGAGTGCTACCTGTCCTCAGAGGACTCCTCCTAGCAGTCATTCCTTCTTACCTTGTAATCCCTAGGTACGTTGAAGTAAGGAAAGGGGCCCGTTTATTAATCTGGAACAATCAAACTCTCCCACCTAAGAATTTGGCATTTCAGTGAGAGACACAGAAATTGAGACTAGTAGTCACATTGTGGTCATCAGTTGGGCGAAAAGGCCTACACACTGCTAATGCTGACATCCTTGTGGTTCGGAGATTAAAGTGTTTAATTTTTCATTTGAATCTGTGACAACTCTGTTATCTTTCCAATAAATCTTTTCACCTGAAGAGCAAAAGTGGTTCTCTGTGGCTTATAAACACATACATTTTTTAGATATACAAATAGATTCCAGACTCAATGGATATCTCTCAAGGAGGATTCTGTATCATGGAGGTTTTAGCTATTAAACAGGCCAGGTAATTCATTCATTTATTAAGCTGGCATTTAGTGAGCTCGTTTTGTTTTATTATTAGTAAGTATTGGGATTATAAAGATGATTCATACAGAGTTTCTGCCTTCAAGGAGCTTGAGTTTTTTAGCCCAGAGATTTATGTGCTAGTTTCAGAAAAGAAGGGGACTGAGTTTTGAGGACTCTAGGTGAAGTGACTGGGTGAAAAGGTAGTACCATTAAGTATTGTTGAATCTAGACAAGAAATGTAGTCTTCAGACAAATGATTCAGTGTCCTTAAAAAAAAAAAAGAAAAATATTTATTTACTTTTACTGGGGGGAGTGGACAGAAGGAGAGGGAGGGAGACTCTCAAGTAGACTGTGCTGAGCATGGAGTCCTGAGGGATTCAATCTCATGACCCTGACATTATGACCTAAGCAGAAACCAAGAGTTGGATGCTCAACTGACTGTCACCCAGGCACCTCCAGTATCCTTTTAATGAGGGGTCAAACTTTTGCCTTTATACCTATCTGAGTACTTCCAAATGATTCCCTGGGAACCAATGAATCAAACAAACAAGACACAAACACAAAATTGGACATGGAAATCTATGGGTCTGGTGAAAAAAATATCATTAGAAACACATGCTATTCTATTTATTTTTTGAAGGGGGATGATATAGTGCCCTTCCCATTTTTGTTCACCCAATTTTAAAGTTTTAGCATGGTATCATATTTCCAAGTACAAAGAATTTCTACCTTCTGTCCACTCACATATATTTTTTAAAATTTTGGAATACTTTTATCACAGTTGATTTTTTCAATTTTCTTTCTCACTACTCCTCTATAAATACTTTATACTCCAGGCATCATGCTGGCATCCCTTACATAATCCATATTCTCTTCCCTCTGTGTCTTTGTTCACACTGCTCTTCTCCTCATATCCAGAAACAGCTTCTTCTCACGATTTCATGCATAAATCATTCTTAGTTTTTGAAGTTCAACTAAAATATTGCTCACTCTGTGATGATTTTTTTTATCATCTCTCAGCTAGAAATTCCTCTTCTAATTTTTCAAATGTTATCTGTCCTTTTTACAAATTTTATTACTTGATGCCTCATGCTATAGTTATTGTCTTCAAAGTTTTCTGCCTTTCTAGAGTTGTTTGAGGGCCTGCAAATGGAATGTTCTAGAGGCTCTGTCTCACCCTTGCCCCTTAGTAGGCCCTGCTCAAGACTTCAGGGGTCTTCTGTCACTGAGAACAAATACAGATTCTCGTAAGTGTTGGTATGTACAATGTAGATTTCTAGCTGACTTGATAGACAAAACACAAAGAGATGAATTTCTGATAAAGGTTGTGGTAAGATGAGCATTTGAAAGAGACAGTAGGAAGAAAGGACTAAAGAGAGCAGAGCAGATCAGATGAGATAATCAGACAAAGACACCCCTGTGATTTAACCAACATTGGGAATAAAGGACAAGGAAGAAGAACAGGCTGGGTTGCAGGCTGGTGTTGTCCCAAGGACAATTTGTGATGAGCTGAATCCCCCAGGAAACAGTCTGATATGGAAATTAGCATGCACTTGCTTTCTTCTGGGGTGTTTTTGGAATCAACACACGTGGAAGGGAAGGGAAAAAAGTAGGATTCAGAAGTGGGAGATGTCATGCTGCAGCACAATCTCAATAGAATCCTTGGCTTACACTGTGGCGAATTTTGAAGATGAGATTGCCCTTCCGAGGTGTCCTGAGTTGGGGCAAAAGGGCCTTTATCCCCAGGCATCAAGAGGTCATAGATGGCAGGATTTCTGACAAGGTGACTCCTTTCAGAAGAGGTACTCTCAAAAAGGATTGACAGATAAGGACTGTCAGCCAGCAACACTTCCAGCAGCTGGGGCAATTAAGTTTTTGACTGTGGAAGGGGGATCTTGGCAGTGCATTACTGTCTAACATGAGGTGTTTGTGTGTCTAGGGGCCATAGGAGTGAACTAGAAGACAAAATGATGAAGTTATAAGATTGGCTTTCAGCTTATGAGCTTGGATCTAAGTAGTCTCAGTATGGCTTAATTTCCATTAATCAATACACTGGTGACCAAGATTATAACTGTAGTGACCTCTATTCAATTATGAAAATGCAGCATTACTTGGTCTATTTCTGATGGGAGCAATGCCAGATAACCTAGTAATATGTGCCCAGTGCCTTACACATAGATTATTCAGCAAATGACTGTTGAATGAATGAAGGGCCAACTAATCCTACCAAATTATTAGAGAGCTGAAGATTCTGTTCTATTTTATGAGACTCTCCTCATTTCCTTTGAACTCGCTCACATTTTCTTCCCCATTTCAATCTTGGTTTATTCCAGGACTGTCCATCTTTGTGGTTTCAAGCTTGAGGTATTTCATTTTATTTATTTTCAGATTTGAAGGAGTTACCTTTTCTGTACATTTTTGGCATTGAAGGAACTTTCTCCTTTGTTCTTTTTGTACCTGAGGGGTGTGTGTATGTGTGTTTGATCTTCAACATACCTTTCTCCTGGCCTGGAATGAAAGTTTCTCTTTTATAGCCATCCCATCCTCACCACCCAGGCACAGACATCTCCTTGTGAAAATTCAAATAAAAGTACATAGAAAAGAGGGGCGGTTGCTTAGTAATGTCCTTTGGCTAGCTGCCTGGATCTTAAGTCTTTCCTGCTTGAGTCTAAGCCCTGGGTGGTCTGGGGCTTATTTCCTAGCTTTGGTAAAATCTAGACAGAACAGGAAAGTCATGGAGGCAAAAGATGATAGATTAATACAAGGATGGAAACAGGTAGTCCTAGGGATTCTGTTCCAAGAAGAGTAAAAGGGGATGGATTACAAATTAATTAACCTTCTCTAATCCCCAATTTCCTCATCTATATAGATAATAGCATCTAATTCATATATATATTTAGGATTAAGTACAATAATGTATACAAAACACTTAGCATAATAGACAGTATGTAGTCTTCAAAAATTGGCATTTTATTGTTTAATATTAACAATTATTATTACAATTTAAGAATGTACACTAAAATAATGTATTCAATAAAATAATAATTTCCTTAGAAAAAAAGATATAAAAAAATATGGCAGCCAAAGGGGGCAATAACAAAGTGGATTTTCAGTAAGCAGAGAACAGATCTTTGTAGAATACTTATAAGGTAAAGAAATGGGACACTGGGGCGCCTGGGTGGCTCAGTGGGTTAAGCCGCTGCCTTCGGCTCAGGTCATGATCTCAAGGTCCTGGGATCGAGTCCCGCATCGGGCTCTCTGCTCAGCAGGGGGCCTGCTTCCCTTCCTCTCTATCTGCCTGCTTCTCTGCCTACTTGTGATCTCTGTCTGTCAAATAAATAAATAAAATCTTTAAAAAAAAAAAAAAAGAAATGGGACACTGCTGTGCCCTGAACTCAGGATAACATCTTCCCCCAGTGATTTTGGGAGAACATTTCAACTTACAAAGGACCTATAGGATTAAAGTAATATCATGGGATAGATAGTTTTTACTTTCCACATATTCCACATGCCCCTCAGTATTCCTCAGCTTCCCTTGTAGTTCAGTTGTGAAACAAGCTGTAATCAGAAGTGATGTGTGTACTTAAGAACAGATTCATGGTCTTCCTTCCCTTGCTATAGTGACTGTGGAGAGTATGGGTTGAGATGAAGGAGCCACAAGATGGTACCAGACTGGAATACCTGAGTTACCACATGGAAGATAGTTGCCCTAGGGAGATACTGAAGGTTCAGTGGGAACAATCTATTATGAAAACAGTAAATACATGTTTATGTGTTAAGCCACTGAGGTTGTGTGTTTGTTAAGGAAACACAATATAGCCAATCCTGACTACCATAAATGGCATGGGATTTCTAAGATTTCTGAGATTTCTCTCAGCTTTAGTGGTTTTTATTCTGACCATTCAGGTGAGTGGAGAGTGTCAACACACTGTACACTGTACATACACATTGGATCCTGTGTGATGTCACTTTAGGACTTAGGACCCACTCTTTGTAAGGGACTTTTCATCACACAGGTGGCAATTAGAGATCACTTGTTAAATACATACACATTTGTATATATATGTGTGTGTATATATATACATGTATATATATGTTTGTTTATATATACATATATGTGTGTATATAAATACATGTATATAAATACATGTATATATATACACATATGTGTGTATATACACACATATGTGTATATACACACATATGTGTATATATATACACACACAAACATATATGTGTATATATAATATAAATATTATATATAAATACATACACACATACATAAATACATACACATTTGTGTATATATGTATATGTATATACATATATATGAATAAATATTTCTATTGCTGCTTTTAACCCTTTATAATCTTATATACTCTAACTTAAAATGAGATTAATAAGCAATGGTCCAGTGCACTCATTAAAAAAAAAACTTAATGAGAGACAAAAGGGAGTGGGAGAAAATTATTAAATTATGGTTCAGAAATATAGGGGTTTCAGGAAAACTCAGTTGGCTGAGCACCCCACTCTTGGTTTCAGCTCAGGTTGTGATCTCAAGGGACTGAGATCGAGCCACATGTCAGACTGCATGATCAGCATGGAGTCTGCTTATGGATTCTCTCCCTCTGTCTCTCCCTTTGCTCCTCTCACTCATGCTCACTATTTCTCGAATAAATAAATAAATCTTTAAAAAATTATGGTAAGGCAAAGATGTGGAATGATTTAATGACATACTTAAAACTGATGGAAAAAATTGTAGTTTGACATTTAAGTTCAAAAGATAAGTAGATATATATGCCAGTTTACCAAAACACAGTCATATATAGGTATTAGGGAGCTTCAGTTGATAGAAAAGTCAGTGTGAACCAACGGTGCACATTTTGTCAATAACAACCACAAAACACTCACACACACACACACACACACACACACAAATACATGCTCAAACTCTACATCTATGCAAACTTTAACTCAATTATGTTAGAGCTAAATAGCAATGAGATTGAGATTTAAAGTAGAATATCTCTTATTATCTGGATAAATTTAGAAAAGTTATTTAGTATCTCTAAAGCTCCATTCCCTAAATTGTAAAAAGACAATTACAGTAGTAGAATAGTGGTACCTATCTCATGGGGTTTTTCTGAGGAGTAATCGATAATGATGTATGTAAAATGTATAACATAGTGCTTGCCATAGAGAAAACACTAATAAAAGTTATCCATCAACATAATTAAATCACCCAAAGAAAGGCTCAGCCTTAATGTGATAGAAGGTTGTTTACCTTCCTGGCTAGCAAGACCGTGTGTTTAGGATAATGTTAAGGTAATTTCTGTATTGATGTAGTATTTTGGACAGATTACTTTTCAATTGAAGATTATTTGGTAATATATTTCTTTGAGACTTACCTTTCATAGAGGGGTTTTCCTATAAACCTAAATTTACCCTGCCAAAGTCTGCAAATGGGCATTAGTTTCTGTCTTTCTCCTCTTAGCCTGACAGAGGCATCACTTACTCACTTCTCAAAAGGGGCAAGCTGAAAGGGTAATTTTTCTACTGAAGATTAGGAAGGGACATAATGGGTTTCTGATCAGCATTTGGGATTTCCTCATATAAGTTCATAGTGCATAACATTTTTGGAAGGACAAGAAATGGATCTGTTTTCTAAATGCCCAATTAGGCATAAAAAATTACCTTTGTCTATTGCACACGTTAATTGGAAGACTGACTTAAAATATATTTCTATCATTAAAATTAACACTAATCAAAAGAAAGTTGGAGAAATTCTATTAATTTCATATAAAATGGACTTCAAAACAAGAAATGTTACCAGGTATAAAGGAAAATATTTCAAAATGGTAAAGTGGTCAATTCACCAAGAAAACATAATTGTTATGATATATCATATCATATATCATATGATAAATGATAGTTATATCTTTATTATTTAATAATGTACTTTATATCATATTTTATATAAATAGAGCTTGAAATACATTAAGCCAAAAATAATAGAACTAAAAAACAGAAAAAAAGAAATATACAAATCCACAGTCGTATTTAGATATATGTGGATACTTATATCTCAATAATTGATAAAAAAAAGGTAGATGAGTAAATTAACTACTATTAGGAAATTAACAGATGGTTCTGGAATGAATGAGTATGTATACCTTCACTCCTTACACAAAAATGAACTCCATAGAGATATTATGGACATAAATGTATAAGCAAGAACAAGAAATATTTTAGAAAAAACATAGGAGGAAACCTTTGTTACTTTGGATTAATAATGTATTTGTTGGGGCACCTGGGTACCTAGCTCAGTTGGTTGAGCTTCTGATTCTTAGTTTCAGCTCAGGCTGTGTTCTCAAGGTCTTGAAATTGAACCCTGTGTCTGGCTCTGCACTTAGCAGGGAGTTTGCTTAGGATTCTCCCTTTCCCTCTACCCCTCACCCTCACCCCACCCTGCTCACTCTCTAAAAAAAAAATAAAGAGAGAGAGAGAGAGAGAGGGAGAGAGAATGTCTTTGTTAGATAAGACATAAAAAAAAGTCTGACCATGAAATAAATTTTTTTACATAATATATTTTATAAAAGTTTCTAAAAATTATGCTCATTAAAGGATACCACTAAGTAAATGAATATCCAAGCCACAGATTGGAAAATATATTTGCAAAACATTATACAGATGGTAGATTTCCACAAGAGATATATAAGGAGACCCTAACAAACCAATAACAAAAATACAAATGATCCACAAAAATGATCAAATGATCAAAATACAAATGCCCATAAAAATGATCAAAATTCTTTCATAGACATTTCTTATGCTGAGTGAAATAAGTCAAGTAGAGAGAGTCAATTATCATATGGTTTCACTTATTTGTGGAGCATAACAAATAGCATGGAGGACAAGGGGCGTTAGAGAGGAGTAGGGAATTTGGGTAAATTGGAAGGGGAGGTGAACCATGAGAGACTATGGACTCTGAAAAACAGTCTGAGGGGTTGGAAGTGGCGGGGGGGTGGGAGGTTGGGGTACCGGGCGGTGGGTATTATAGAGGGCATGGCTTGCATGGAGCACTGGGTGTGGTGAGAAAATAATGAATACTGTTTTTCTGAAAATAAATAAATTGGAAAAAATAAATAAATAAATAAAATCAGGAAGTGAAAAAAAATTAGTAAATAAATAAAATCCTTAAAAAAAAAAACAAAGATCTTAGTAAAACTAAAAGTTTTAGTTCTGTAAGTTTCACAAAAAAATCATTGTAAAGATGTCAGCTTTCCTAAAATTGACCTACAACTTACATGAAATCCTGATTAAAGTCTCAATAGGCTTTTGTGGAACTTTCTTAAACTCTTCATATATACATTATATAATAGATATACATATAACATATATGATATATAAATAAATATGTAATAAATATATACAATATATATAAACAAAGTCTCAAGAATTTGTGTTTAAAAACTTAAAATGAATAAACTGAGAGAAGAGACTTTCTCTGAAATAAATAAAGACTATGACAAAGTTAGATGATGAAGGCAAGAAGTCTTGGCATAGGGATAAATAAAAAATAAATGAAACTGAATAGATCCACAAAAAAAAAAAAAAAAAGAAAATGTGGAAGAAGTCAGCAAATCCATGAAATGCAACGAATCGTTTGTTACCAATGACCTATAAATAAAAATCACAATTAGATACCATTTCATACTCACCATAGTGGCTAAGTTTAAAAAAGCTGACTGTACCAACTGATGGCCAGATTATAAGGCAACTGGAAATAAGAACAGCACAATCATTATCTTGTGGCCATTTAACTCCCAGGTATTTATTTACTCAAGAAGAATTTTTTAAAAAATGTAGCTGCAAACATATCATACAAAATTGTTCATAGAAACCTGCTTTATTTATAATTTTAATCATTCTGATAGATATATAGAGGTATCTCTTAGTTTTCACTTCCATTTGCTTTATTACCAGTGCTGTTAAGCATTTTATCATTTGCTTATTTGCCGTTTCTATGTCTTTACTTGCTGAACAGTCCATTCAAATATTTTGCCATTTTTATTAAACTGCTTTTCTTCTTCTTATTAAGTTACATGAAATATTTCTGTACTATATATCCATTTTCATAGATGTGCTCTGCAAATATTTTCTCCCATTCCATTTCTAGACTTTTCTTTTCCTAACAATATTTTTTAAAGAGCAAAATTTTTAACTTTGATGAATACAATTTATCAAATTATTTTATAGTTTGTGCCCTTTTGTGTCTTATCTGAGAATTTTTTGCCTAATTCAGTCATGAAGATTTTATCCAATATTTTCTTCAAAAACTCCATAAATGTAGCTTTATAATCTAATTCAAATTAAATCTTGTATATGACATGAGGTAAGATTTTGTTAAAATATTTGCATATAAAATCCAAATGTTGCAATATAATTTGTTGAAAGATTATTTATTCCCTAATTTTATTAAGTTGGCATCTTTGTTGAAAATTTTGTTATACACGTGTGGGTCTATTTCTTATCTTTCTATTCTGTTCCATTGATCTATATGCCTATTCTCATGTAAATATACATTGTTTGATTATTTCATCTTTATGATGAGCCTTAAAAAATAAGATAATATGAGTCCTCTAATTTTTTTTTCCAAAATTATTTTGGCTATTCTGAATCTTTGTATTTTCATATATAATTTAGGTTCAGTTTGTGCATTTCTATAGGAAATGTCTGCTAGGATGGAATTTCCCTGAATATATTGGCCAATTTGGGGAAAATTTATACCACAATATGGATATAAAATATTTTGTAAAATATTTTATTAAAAAATTTAACACTTTTTTCTGATATATTCCCTTTACATCATCCCATCATACAGATCTGATTTCCAACTGGTATTGTTTTCCTTCAGATGGAACATTTTCTTTTAGTATTTTTATAGGGATAATCTATAGGAAATAAATTCTTTCATCTTCTGCCTTAACATGACTTTATTTCACATTTATTTGGAGTCTCTTTTTGCTGGATATAGAATTTGGGGTTGATAGTTTTTTGTTTCTTTTTCTTTTCTTTCTTTTTTTTCTTTTCTTTTGTTTTGTTTTGTTCCATTTAAGTCTTTTAACTTATGCCATTACTTCGTTTATTCTAATTTTTGCTAATAAGACATCAGCCATCAATCTTCTCTTCATGTACTAGTATATAATGTGTATCTTTCAGTCTCTTTAGCTATGTTTAAGACATTCTTTTTATCTTTTGTCTTTAGCAATTTGAATATGAAGTGTCCAGGTGTTGTTTCTTTATTTAAACCCTGGTTCAGGGACGCCTGGGTGGCTCAGATGGTTGGGTGTCTGCGTTCAGCTTGGGTCACAATCTCCAAGTCCTGGGATAGAGCCCCATGTCTGGCTCCCAGCTCAGTGGGGACTCTGCTTCTCCCTCTCCCTCTGCCTCTCCCCCGGTTGTTCTCTTTCTGTCTCTGTCTCTCTCTCAAATGAATAAATTAAATCTTTAAAAAGTATTAAAAAAATAAATAAATAAGTTCTGCTTTCAGATTTATCAAGTTACTTGGAAATGTGGGTGGATATATTTAAGGAGTTTTGGAGAATTGTTGTCCATAATCTCATCAAATATATTTTTTTCCATCCTATTTTTGTCTCCCCTTGCCTTCTGCAACTCCAGTTACACATACGTTAGACCCTTAGACGTTTCACCACAAGTGATGTCTTATCCTCTTAATTTTCCTCATTCTTTTGCTCTTTGAGTTTCAGTTTAGATAATTTTAATTAACCTGCCTAGAGATTCATTGATTTTTTTCCCTCCACTAATACTGTCAGCAGATAACCCCATCAAATAAATTTTTCATCAGTGATATCAGAATTTTTATTTTCACTTTTGTAGTTTGCATTTTCCTGTTTTGATTCCTCCCTTTTAATCCATGTTTCCAGCTTTCCACTAAATCCTTTAAAATATTTATTTTAAAGTCTTTATGTGATATATCCATCACCTGAGCCATCGTTGGTTCCACTTCTTTTTTGTCTCGACCTCACATTTACTTGATTCTTCATATATCTCCTAATTTTTACTGAATATTATGTATTGTGTGTCAACAACTGTAGACACTGAAGTAAATGATACTTTTCCCAGGAAAAAAATCACACATTCTTCTCTGAGGCTGCTAATATAGAAGCTCAAGTCAGTCTACCTGTAGCTTAACTAGGTCTGAATATTAGGTTTTATTTCGATCCACTGGCTTCCAGTGATCTGAGATCCAGATCAAGAAATCTTTAATTACTAGGGATCTGAGCACCAGGGACAGTCTGGAGATATATTTGTGATTTATAGCCCATCCAGCAGCTTTCCAAACTATGGGATATTATTACATATATATATATATATATATATATATATATATATATATTCTGAGATATTTTTGGGTTTCTGAAGAGCTCTCTTTTCTTTTGAAGATGTTCTTGAATTTCTGCCCTTTGGGGGATTATTCTCTTCCTGCTGTCTTGCTCAGCCTTCAGAGACCTGTTCACATCATGAGGTTTGAAGAGGTGCCTCAGAAAGAAATCTTTTAGTCTCCTGCTCCATCTCCAGCCTCAGCACCTCTGCCTTGCACTCCTCTCTTTGTTATCCATTGCCTCAAAATAAGAAATCCCATGAAGGGTTTTCTCAGTTCTCACCCTGAATGTTGGAAGTGTGGGTAGACTTATTCTGTGGCTGAGGTTCCTTGAGATTACAGATCTTCACATCCCTCCCTGCCATTAAAACCTCATCAGACATTGAGCTTTTCCCCCTTTTTCCACAGATTATAGGTTCTTCTTCCTCTTTCCAGACATCATAGATGAAAGCAACAAAAGCACTGCTCTCTTCTAGAAGGAGTTGTTCCTATCTGGAATTTATTTCCTTTAGATTTATTGTCTTCATATTTCTGATGGATTTTCTGATTGTAAGAACCATGATTCTTTAGTTTATCCAGATTGTTCTTACAGCTTTCAGTAAGAGTGAGGGATACTTACAACTTCTTATATCCTAACAGAAATCTTATTATTTTGTATTACCACTATTGCTCTTTAATATCTTACCACCTGGATTAGAAGTCGGCAAATGAATGGTCTGTGGGCCAATCCAACTAGCTGTGCGTTTCTATAACCTATAAGCTAAGAATGGTTCTTATAATTTTAAAGAATTGGAGGTGGAGGAAGAGGAATTGCATCATAGATTGTATATGGCCTACAGAGTCAAAAACACTGTTTGGCCCTTTATAGGAAAAGCTTATTGATCCCTGACCTAGACTGTGCTGATTTCTGTGCCATAGGATTGCTTTGTCTTCTGTATGAGGAAAAAGAATATTCGTTTTGAAGTATGGGTGAACACATGGAACAGAGGAAGCATTATAGGAGGGAGAAGATAGGGAACTTGGGGGTGAGGTGCAGGAAAATGGTGTAGGCCACATGTGCTGACTATGACACATCTCCTTAGGGCTTCAATTCAAAGAGGCATGATTTTCTGAAATAGTCTATCTGACATTTTGGCTGGAGATACAGTACTGGCCTACCAATGTTGTCATATTTTGGGGACATTTTATCTATAACATAAGGAATCTCGGTCTTTAAAAATCCTTTCTTAGTAACAATGGTGCTGCAAACAGAAATAACTCTGTGAATTCTGTCTGTGAAGATAAGTCACTGGCTCAGCATCCCACTTACATGACTTCATGTCTGGGTTGACCAAAAACACCCATTGTGATGTTTATACCATAGAGATGGGGTCCTGCCAGACACAATGCCCCTTTATCTAAAGCCATCCAAATCCTTTTTCCTGTCTTTATCTTTCCTTAGTTCTCTCTACTCATGATAGCCAGGTGATGGCTGCTCAGAATAGAAACAGCAGAAACAGGGTCACTGTCACTGTGGTTAGGGGCACATCATTTCAACAGGTTAAAGGGAGGTTTGAAATTTGTCATTCATGATTTATATTTATTAAATGTCCGCAGTATTTTGGTACATTTAAGGAAGTGAGAAGAGCAGCTTTTGTCATATATACCACACCATCAGTCAATGCACTTTTGGTAGGCATCTATTACATGCTAGGACTGGTGGGGATGTTGCCTTCAAAACCCTCCAGTGTTCTTATTGCTAAGAATATTCACGTATCTCTTTTTATACAAACTTTACCATAGCCCTGTGAGACACTTATCATTATTACAATCATGATCATCATAATCATTGATTCTGCTTTATAGTTCAAGAAACTAGCAATGAGAGATTCAGTAATTGCCATGCATTATGCAGCTATATGTGTACAGCTGGTACTCAATCCACATCATCATATTCTGGATCCTGGATTCCAGACTCTGGCTTCTCCATCACTGTTGTTTCTCAAACCTATAGCTTACTTTTGGGCTTAATTTTGATGAATTAAACAAATGGGATTATCACCATCACTTTTTATCAGCTGTTAGTATACTGGTGCTCTTAGAAACAGACACATAGATAAATAGAACAGAATAGAAAGCCCAGAAATAGACCCTCAACTCTATGGTCAACTAATCTTCAACAAAGCAGGAAGGGATGTCTAATGGAAAAAAGACAGCCTCTTCAATAAATGGTGCTGGGAAAATTGGACAGTCACATGCATAAAAATGAAATTGGATCATTTCCTTACACCACACATGAAAATAGACTCAAAATGGATGAAGGACCTCAATGTGAGAAAGAAATCCATCAAAATCCTTGAGGAGAACACAGGCAGCAACCTCTTTGACCTCAGCCGCAGCAACTTCTTCCTAGTAACATCGCCAAAGGCAATAGAAGCAAGGGCAAAAATGAGCTATTGGGGTTTTATCAAGATCAAAAGCTTTTGCACAGCAAAGGAAATAGTTAACAAAACCAAGAGACAACTGACAGAATGGGAGAAGATATTTGCAAACAACATATCAGATAAAGGACTAGTATCCAAAATCTATAAAGAGCTTAGCCAACTCAACACCCAAAGAACAAATATTCCAATCAAGAAATGGGCAGAGGACATGAATAGACATTTCTGCAAAGAAGACATCCAAATGAGCAACAGACACATGAAAAAATGCTTCACATCTTTCAGCATCAGGAAAATACAAATCAAAACTACAATGAGATACCACCTCACACCAGTCAGGATGGCTAAAATTAATAAGTTAGGAAATGACAGATGCTGGCAAGGATGTGAAGAAAGGGGAACCCTCCTACACTGTTGGTGGGAATGCTAGCTGGCGAAACCACTCTGGAAAACAGTGTGGAGGTTCCTCAAAAAACTGAAAATAGAGCTACCCTATGACTCAGCGATTGCACTACTGGGTATGTATCCTAAAGATACAAACATGGTGCTCCGAAGGGGCACGTGCACCTGAATGTTTATAGCAGCAATGTCTGCAATAGCCAAACTATGGAAGAGCCTAGATGTCCATCAACAGATGAATGGATAAAGAAGATGTGGTATATGTATACAATGGAATACTATGCAGCCATCAAAAGAAATTGAATTTTGCCATTTGCAACAACGTGGATGGAACTAGAGAGTATTATGCTTAGCGAAATAAGCCAATTGGAGAAAGACAACTATCATATGATCTCCCTGATATGAGGAAGTGGAGATGCAACATGGGGGTTTGGAGTGTAGGAAAAGAAAAAATGAAAGAAGATGGGATCAGGAGGGAGACAAACCATAAAAGACTCAATCTCAAAAAACAGACTGAGGGTTGCTGGGGGTAGTGGGGATGGAAGAGGGTGGTGGGGATATGGACATTGGGGAGGGTATGTGCTATGATGAGTGCTGTGAAATGTGTAAACCTGGCGAGTCACAGACCTGTACCCTGGGTATAAAAATACATCATTTTTTAATTAAAAATTTTAAAAATTAAAAAAAAAAGAATAGCTGATTCTATTTGGTTATAGGAGCCAGTTAGGTAACAGCTTCAGACAGAGTTCTATCCTTAAGAGTTCCAATAATTTCGTTTTCAGTGTCAGTAGGTCTGAAGCCATGGAGTTTAGAGTCCAAATCTATTCTTGAAATATTGCAGGAAGAAAATGTTCCATATAATTCCTATTATAATCTCTGATCTAAGAGATTACCACCTGGTAGCCCACAAACCAATGACGCAATTACTAGAATATGAGGGAATTCCTGAAGAGTAAGGATAAAAGTCTATCTAGACAACATCTCACAATACTTCATTCATTTGTGGATGAGGAGTCTGAATTTCAGAGTTGATAAGCAACAAGTGCAAACTCATTTACTTGTTCCTGATGAGACATGCATCCCTTTTCTTTAACTCAAAGCCTAGTGCTCTTTCTGCAACACTACCTTGCAGTATTGCAGATTTGCCTCTCCTAGGCGTTGCAATCTACATGAATACAGCCATCTTTTTTCAGCATCTGTCAAAAAAGACAGAAAGAAATAGATAATTTAAAAATGACAAACAATCCTACCCTGACTTCACTGCACAAGCATATCTTGAAGGAGAGTAGCTGTAATTTGGAATCTGTTCTTCCCTTTGGTAATCTCAAGTGTTCAAGCAAAATATGACTTAATCCTTAGAGAGGGAAATGTATTTATTAAATGTTTAAACTTATTTAAGCATTTTCCCCTTTGCATAATACTTCCTTTTCTTTCTATACTCATAATTGTCCTGTACTCAAATTGTCAGTTTAATTAGTTTGGCAATTCATCAACTTCATGAGCCCACCTCACTTTCTTCTGATCTCCTTAAGTCTTTTATGGTTAATATGATTATGGCTTATCTCCACACCTAGACTTTACATTACTTGAGGATCAATGTCTTGCATCTTAGATCTTATTGCTATAGTGCCTTATATACATAAGGCCCCTAATAAATACCTAATAATTTGAACAAATGCTTGAAGAAAAATCCCAGTAGAAGTAACATGATTAAACTCTCTTCATTTATCAGGATTTTGTGAAGTACTTTATGTATACCATTTCAAAAATGCTATAGTTTAAGGCATTTTAAAAGGGAAAGAACAACTCAAATCTGGAAACTGAGCCTGGAAGAAATTCTCTGAGTTGCTAAATATCAGACTGTTAGTAAATGTAGAGGGACCTCTGTTTCTGCATGCCATGTGCCGTGATTCAGTCTCGAGTGAATCACCACTGATGCTTGCTGAGAGGAGAGATAAGGCAAGCCCTTGCACAAGCTGTTCCCTCTGCCTGGGACATCTTTTCTAGCCATTACTCATTTGTCAAGATCAAGGTTAAATGTTACCCATTCTATGGAACCATCATCAAACACATTTTTCCCCCCTCTTCTAGGCTCATACTCTATACCTTGCAAGTATGTACTGTTTTCATTCACTCCATCACAACCCTGGTTAATTTTGGTGGTAAATATTTACTTGTCTGGTTTCTTCACTGAAATGAGAATCCTTTACAGATAGAAGCTGTGTTCATCTAATCTCTCTATCACCAACTCCAGTAGGTTCCTAATTAAAACAATGAATTGAATTCTCCCCTTTACCATGTGAGCTTATTCTCATGACCCCTTAAGGAAAAAAAATTCCAACCTTCAACTATTTGCCCACAGAATGCCTTACTTATATGTGCAATCTAAAGTCCTGTGCAGTAAAATCATTGTGGTTGTTATGGACATTTGGAGTTGAGGAGACACATCTCTATTGCTGTATTTCCTTTTGTATTGTCAAGGAGGATAAAAGAAATCAATCATACTTTTAGACTATGTTTTGTGAGGTTCTGAAAATGCAGTATACAACAGGCTTATAAATTATGTCACCTCCAGAGCCCTAAAGAGCTAACTAGTGGTGATTCCATCTTTGAGGCAATGTCTATAATCATCAGATGGTTCCTTTGGCTTAAACCCCAAAGGTCCCTGAAGTGTTTCCTTTGAGAATAGCAGTGGGAAATTTCCCTCACATACTACTACAGGTTCCAGACAGTAAAGTGGTCATAAATTAGATGCAAATGAGTACATCAGTCCCTCAAACACTGGGTGTCTTGATTTCTCTTTTCCAGAGTAGAGGGAAGCAAAGCTAACATCCTTGGCATTTGGACTTGCAGAGCTGGGCTGATGACAGCAAAATGTCCCAGCCTCCAGGCTTTAAAGGAGCTGGCAGAGAAAATGGATGACTTTCTGCAAAGCACTGGTAGATCATTGTAACCTGTGGAGAGAGGCTAGTGAGTCTGGCCTATAGTTTTCCATAGCAATGCCTATGAAAATTGTCTAGTCTCCCTTGAAGTCAAAAGATGCCTTACAAGATTCCATGGGCTTAAAGCTTTGGTATGCTAGGGCCTCAAGGAGTCTTTAAAACCTTCAAGGCTTCTCTATACCCCTAGACTTTGAAATATTATTGATTTTTCCTTCCCCTTTCACCGTTACATGACCAATCATGTGCCAACTCCGCAGAACTACCTGAGGACATCATTTCAATATGTTCTTTCTTCTCTAGATCTCTTGTCACCCTCTCCCCTGTCTTCATTGTCCACACTATGCACTGATTTCCTCCTTCCCTTTCTCTGGTCTGTGCCTGTTCAATCCATGCTCACATACCTCCTATTTGGTTATTTGCTTTCACAAACAACAGAATAATATTGAAGAAACAGGAAATTATTTTATAGTCATACATATATGTTTCAGAAGGCCAGCTTTACCAAGTACAAGTCCCCTGACCCCTAGGCTTCAGTGTTTCTATTTTTTTAAGAGTGTATATGTTTTCTTTAGTAGGATTACTACAGATTGATATCTCATATTTCTAGCAAATAATAGAATGTCTGGAATGAAGTGGATGTCCTGCTCCATTACCATGTGAATCTCTCTTCAAGATCACAACGGTTCCCTATATTGGAGATATATATAGGTATATTGGATATATGTAGATATATCTCCAACATATATTGCTCCCTATATGCTAACTACAGCGGCTTTTATATTGGCCCACAGAATAAAATCCAGACCCTTAGCCTTCATTCAAGTGAAAAAATAGGAGATTCAGTCCATTGCTCTTTCTGTTGCTTTTCCACTGTGACCCTTCAGTACTGGATGCTTGAGCCAACTCACACAGTCCACTGTGTTTCAGGCTCTTCTTTATCTTTGGTTTAGTCCTTACTATTTTCTCCACCCAGAAAAACATTTTCTGAGTGTTGAAATCCTTTCCATCCTTGAAAGCCCCTTGCAAATTCTTTCTCCACCAATTTGGAATTAATGACTTCCATATCGAATGACAGCCATACATTAATAACTTTTCTCTGGCATTTGTCATTTTCCTCCTTGTATTTTGTGTATGTATATGCATACACATATCCATTCTCTACTTTATTTTTTTTAAAGATTTTATTTATTTATTTGACAGACAGAGATCACAAGTAGGCAGAGAGGCAGGCAGAGAGAGAGAGGAGGAAGCAGGCTCCCTGCTGAGCAGAGAGCCCAATGTGGGGCTCAATCCCAGGACTTTGGGATCATGACGTGAGCCGAAGGCAGAGGCTTTAACCCATTGAGCCACCCAGGCGCCCCTATTTCTCCTTTTTTTAAATTAATGTATTTATTCAAGAGAGATTAAATGGGGGAAAGTGCAGAGGAAGAGAGAGAGAGGGAGAGGGAGAGAGAATCTCGGGCAGACTCCGTACTGAGTGTAGAGTCCTATGTGGGACTCAGATCTCACAACCCTGAGATCATGACCTAAGCCAAAATCAAGAGTTGCATGCTTAACCAACTGAGCCACTCAGATGTCCCTGGAATTATTTATTTCTAATTCCACCCAGCTTCTGCATTCTCTAAAAATATTGCAAGGGTCTCATGGGCACCTGCAATTTAGGGTCAAGTCAGGATCCTCTTCTTCAGATCCTGACTTGAAGGGCTCTCATGAATACTCCCATGGAGGGTCCAAATGCAAACTTTTCATTCCGATCTATTTTGTATCAGGGCAGAATTGTACTGTGGGTGCTGAGAATCACATTCTTGATTGGTGCAATAGCAACTCAACAGACTTTTTTCTTCCTCTCATATTACCTTTATTTGTAGTCTGAGTTTGCCTGAGAGATGTAATTGCCAAGGGTTGTAAAGCTGAAGTGTTGCAGGAACATGTGAAGTCTATCATTTGAAGAGGGAGTGAGGGTGGCAATACCAACTCCTGCCATTTCTAGGGGCCAAACAAGATGAGGTGATCTTTCATTATAATAGGAGAGAATTTGGCTAAGAGTAAGGAGGAACTGCTGGATGATGAATTTTTTTATGCAAAACTAATCATAAAAATCTCTCTATTATATCTAGAAATACCCAATACACTGCTGACATTATAAAGATGTGGAAAATGGAGCAGGCACACCTATTGGTCCTGCCCTTATATGTCAGAATAAAGATATAATTACATAATCAGATGTACAAAGCCATAATTTCCTTGTCTGCAAAATGGAGTTAGTAACAAAATTACCTCTCCTACAGGAAAAGTAAAATTAGTCAAGCAACATGCTTAGTGCACTGTCAGGCATGTAGTAAATACTGAATAAATGATAATCAAGGAGGAAGAGGAAGATGATGATGATGATCAGGAATGGAAAAGATGGCTATAGATATAAACTTTTCCTGAGGGAGGAAGCTGGGGGTCTCCTGCAGGAAACATTTGTGTTAGAAGCAAATGACCTGATTGAATCAGTCTCTGAACTACAGGCCACATGATTGGGGGAAAATAACAGAATTTCTTTGGGTCTTTGTTTTCTTCCTCTTTAACTCATGTATATCTCCCAAAATTGTTATGAAAATTAAGTGAAAGAGTCTATGAGAGTGTGTACCTAAGGTTTGGTAAAAAGTCGGCACTTCCATGTTGGAAATGGGTGAAGGATGGATATTTGAATTCCCTTTATCCATGCCAATAAATAAATAAATAAAATAATAATTAAATCAGTCAACATAAACTCATTTGTTCCACTGGGAAGCCCAGAATGCAAGCCAGTCCTACATCTGGGCCAAGTCACCAGTCACTTCATGGTGCATTTTGAGAAATACCATGAAGGCCTTTTCATGTCATCCTAAAATTCCACTAATAGCAGCTTTCTGTATTTCATTGATCCTTTCTCCATGACCTTTTACATAAAATGCAAATTCTCTTATTAAGGGTTAACATCAAATTCTTAATGTCTTAGAAAGGAAAGGAAAATTGCTTCAATGAGTATCTCTTTATGCTCTAACCCCTAAAGAGGAATTACTTGTTGCTTTCAAAATACACTATACACTGGTATTCTGGAGAAACTAGAAGAGATGTGAACACTAAAAACAAGTAAATTTTCAAAGCTGCAATCCTCCTTTCATTGAGTGAGTGAGCATCGATGGTTGTGAGTGAGGCAAAGGGTTTTGCACACTGAGGCTTCCTGGGAACGCTTAATAGCTACAGGCATAAACAACCCATTTAGTGCTTGCCATTGCTGTTAACATAGCATTTTCTGTTAAATTAAGGAATCTAACTTAACAGAAATTTAAGTGTAGTTGTCTTCTATTTCAGATATTTTTAAGGGTACTGGGAAAGCAAGAATACGCCACTAATATTTCATAAAACTAACTATCCTGGGGGAATTAATAAAATGTGCATGCACAAGGGTCTTCCTAACTATGCATGGCAGACAATGAAAGGCATTGAACTCAAATCTTGAAGTTATCAGGATGTCCTTGCACGTCTATTTACTGTCGCAGCAGAATCCTTTCCTCCCTGCTCTTTATTCATGTGCAGTTGCCCACCCACAGCAAGCTATGGAGCCCCATATGCTTTCTATCACTGGCATTTAAGACAGGGCAATGCTGCTCATTTATTTGTTTTCTGCCTTTGAACAATTACTCCATTCACCTCCAAGTTGTTAACCATTCCTATCAAAGCCAGGGAGATGGGGTTAAGAGAACGTGAAAAAGAAGTGAGAGGGCCAAAGCTGTGTGCAGATTTCAGCTTCTGTTATCATCTTGGTCCCTAACTACGGGTTCCATTGACTTCAAGGAACGAGGCACAGGTGAAACAGAGTTGGTGCTTGCTGACGTTATCAAGAACTTGCCCTCCAAAGATAACAGGTAAGAACTGACCTTCTCACGGGCGCCTGGGTGGCTCAGTGGGTTAAGCCTCTGCCTTCAGCTCAGATTATGATCTCAGGGTCCTGGGATCGAGGCTGGTCGGGTTCTCTGCTCAGCAGGGAGCCTGCTTCCTCCTCTCTCTCTGCCTGCCTCTCCGCCTACTTGTGATCTCTGTCTGTCAAGTAAATAGATAAAAATCTTTGGAAAAAACAAACAAACAAACTGACCTTCTCAGAGTTCTCTCTTCTTGTAGGTGAAGTATGCCAGCCAGGCCAGCTATAGTTTAAGGATTATCTGGGATTCTACTCAAGCCACCATATCATGAATGGTCAGCTGCTTCCCCAAAATACTATGGTTTCCTTTTCCTTAACCCTAATTTAAATGTATATTGATTGTTCAACCCCCACCCCCAAATCTCATCCTAGGTAAGCTTCTTGAAGTCAAGAATTTTGTTTTATGAAGTACACAGAAGGTTTTATCTATCTACCTATCTAACTACCTACCTGTTACAGAAAGGAAAGAAGGATTAAAGGAAAGAAGAAAGGAATAGATTTTTGTGAAATTTGCATATTGTTAATCATTTAGTAGAAAATGCTCTTAGGAAAGTGAAGATGTGATTAGATCTCTTGGGCCAGTTTACTAGAACACCTGAACACAGGTCTTGATGCCCTGTATTTGACCCAGATGGTCCAGATGATTCTGGACTTTGAGAAATGTGCTTCTCCAAAGGACTTTTTTTCTTTTAAAGTGCTCTAGATTGTATATTAGCTTTTTATTACTGCTGCAACAGATTACCAAAATTATAGTTGTTTAAGACAACAAAAATTATTGTGTTATAATTTTGGATGTCAGAAGCCTAATATTAAGGTGTGGGGAAGGCCATGTTCCTTCTAAGGAACCATGTTCCAGGGGTGAATCTGTTCCCTTGCCTCCCCAACTGTTATAGGATGTCTGCATTCCTTGGCCTGTTGCCCCCTCCTTTATTTTTAGAACCAGCAGTGTGAATTTTTCTCTCCTCTCTGACTTCCTGCCTCCCTTTCTTTAGGGATCCTTGTAATTAAATCAGGTCCACCTGGATAATTCTGGATTACCTTAAAATCCTTAACTTAGTCATATTTGCAAAATTCCTTTTACAATGTAAGGTGACACAAACACAGATTCCAGGGATTAAGAATGAGGATACCTTGGGCAGGAGGCATTTTTTAATCCATCGAAGATGGGTAATTATCCTCCTTGTTTGTTAAGATGATAACATGATAAGGATGAAATGGACCATACAATGAGCAGGAATACTTGGTCCGTTGTATTTTATCCAGAGCATACCAATGATGACCAAGATCATCCCCTTCTTGCTCTGTGGCCCTGTCTCCTTCCAATGGAAAGGATATTGATTCCTAAGACATTCTATTGAGTCTTCAGACATCACAAGAACAAAACATAATGGTCTCTCATAGTCTACATTAAGTGGGCACTTTAAGGAGTAAGAAGATTTTTAAGATTGTGCATGGGACTTGAACTTTAAGGTAGCATCTCTGGCCATAAGTAAAACATGGCTCAGTAAATGTCCCAGGCTCTGACCAATTCCACCTAAAACTTAAGGAGAAGTTAGCAATGGAAATGGGCAGAGGAGTATAGTGAGAAGGGTGGATAGGTCCCCAATACTAACATTATATAATAGTTACCAAATTCAAGTCCTTCTTATGTGACAGGTACTGTACTATGAACCTTAATAACATTATGTCTAATCCTCTGTATATCCATGAGATATTGAACATCTGCCACTGCACTCATATAGGGCTAGATGTATATACTTAGACAGTTAAGACTTATTGGATAAAGGTAGTGCTCTTACATCTGTTAAGACCCTATTTCCAAATAAGACAACACTTACAGGTGCTGGTGGTTAGACTTGAACACCTCTTTCTGGGGGAGTCTTCAGAGTTGGTTGAACAAAATGTACTGAATAAGACTCGTTCCCATGCAGCCAAGTTTAGGCACATGGTGATGAATGTGACACACATTTTAGATTTCAGTATGATTTGGGATTTTATATCCAAATACCACTAATTAGGCCCTAATCTAATTCCATGAACAAGTGAAATTGCTAAGATGAATTCCCATGTTCTGGTTCAAGACCCAATGCTGTGAGCCTGTGTAAGTCATTCCCCAGAGATGGGAAAGTACTAAGATCATGGATATGAAAGTGCTACAAAACAAGATAGAGCTATACAAGATATGGCCTTTTCCTTTAAAGGTTCTATTAATTAAACTCAATTCTAATTTTTAGCCTTCTTCACTGACTTGCTCTGTTACAGGAAGTCCTTTTCTACTCTAAGATGGGACTGGGCTGGACCTCAAATGCATAGAACTTCCCAGACTGTCAACAAATAAATGAGAGTGATTGACTCCTGGTGAGCTTGCAGCTTAGCATGACCCAAGGGTTTTTCCTTTTCCTGGAGGCCCAATACCTTTCCAGTCACTCCTCATTGGCAGTTCACCCTGTGAACTTGTGGTCTTGAAGATACTCTCCATGTGACTCCAGTTCATCTACACCTTTTTTTGCTGTCACACCCCACTCCCTCCCCCTGATTCCTGCCTCTCACCTCTGCAGTGACAGCAAAGCAATGATGGCAAATGGCAGTGGACTGCCAGGTGATGGAGGATTGTAATGATTCTGTTTCTGTCGATGTCCCTGGCGACTTTGCCTTCCCATCTAGCTTTTCCTCTTCATACACATACACATACCATACTTACATACTCCTCTTCATACACAAACCATAACTTAGAAAATGCCTTTAATGGCCAATTAGAAGAAGCACTTGTATCAAATTAATTAAAAAAAGAAAAGTGTTCCAGTCTATACATGATTTCTTAGAGTCTGACGATGTCAAAGTCTTTTGCCTATAGCAGAGGCCCAGGTTTTGGTGTCAGACCTTGGCCTTGGATGATGTGCACATTGTCTCCAAACCAACCTTAGCAATAGGATGTGACTTATTACAGAACTTTCCTCACAGTTGGTTTTTTTTTTTTTTTCCACAAAGATAGTGAATTTTCAGGCCCTCAGTAAATATTTGTTGAATGAATGATCAGGTGGGATTGAATGTGATGATGTAGATGAAACATTTCACACAGGACATGGTACAAAATAGATGTTCAATGCACAATGGCTATTACTGTCACCTATAGACTGCTTCTGTCTAGGTGGTTATCCATGCCTCTTCATTGTGCATTCTTGTCCTTTATTTGTCATAAGAACTTTACAGAGTGATGAAGATCTTTGACTCCAAAACTGGAATCTCTGGATTTGAATTCCAGCTCAACCAGCTGTGTGACCTTGGGCTAGTTATTTATTCTTTTCTTCCATAGTTTCTTGCCTGGATGATAAATATAATAATGTGTATTTCACACAATTATAAGGATTAACTGAGTTTATACTTGCATTATGCCAGAAATAGTGCCTAAAAAGGAATAAATACTTGGTGAAATTAGTTTCTATTTTAAAATTATTATTGGAGTCCATCTAGTTTGGTTCTTGGACTGTCCATACACAAGGAAGATTGCTCTAAAGGTGTTCTCCTGGCACATAACCATTGGCTTCTCTACAAGTCTTTCTGTATTGTCCCCCTAGACAATGACTTACTCCAATAACATGGTCTTTCTTTCTCCATGTCTTCTCTACTGCTCCTAGCATATTGCCATGACATCTTGCTTAGTGCTTTCTTTTTGACTTTGAAAAAGTTTGTGTTGTGGAATTGACATAAGATGGGATATTTTTAATTATGAAATTTTAAATCTCATGAGGCCTTAACTCTACTCATTTTACAGGTGATAAAAATGGCCCACAGGGGATGGAACTTTCCCACAGATACCTGGTTAGTTGGTAGCTGATTCTCAGAACCAGGTCTCTTGGCTTCTAGTGCAATCTACCCCCTTTACCCATTACACAAACATTTAGAAAAAAAAAAAGATTTATAACATATGCATTTTAAAAACTGTCTTAAAACATAGAAAAATGAGGATCTTAGCTAAAGATGTATCATTGGTGGCTGTTGGAAGGTAAAAGCCAACTTCTTCTGAGCAATCACCCCATCAAATAAGAGATATGAATGGGTCTGATGAGCTGAGATCACCCCCTGATTTTGTTCTCTGTCTGGCTCAGGTACAAAGAAAGAGAAGTTTGGCAATGAAAGGAGAATTTGCAATTGTGAAAAGAAGCAGGGTGGTATTATAGGATGCATGCTGGACTCTGGCCACGTTTCACTTCTACTCACTTCCCTTTGACCCTTGCCTGGTCACTTCCTCTCTTAGAGTCTCAGATTTTTTCATTTTTTTAAATAAAAAGGTTGGAGCTAGCTGATTTCTGGTCCTCTTCCCGTTCTACTTCTGTGAGGCTAGCTATGGATAAATGCTAAGTAGCTCGTCTGTGCGCAAGTGTTTCATTTATTATTAGCTCTTGCTCCAGCTAGGAGGTTCTGTATTGCCAAAATTCTTTTCATACAATGCATCTCTTTGAATGACACAGGGATAACTGTTAAACATGACTGTAATGTGAGAATATGCATTAAATTAGTGTAAAAACTGTACGCCTCACAATTTCCAGATGCCAGCGTCTCGTAATGTTGTCATTTTTCTTTTCTTCTGCTCAGATGTTCATACAAACGGAAGGCAAATGAGTGTAGGCACCATCCCCCAACAGCACATGCCTTTTGACTTACTTATACCAGCTTGTTCCTGAGGGTTACATACTCTCTATGGGCTCACCAAAGGAAAGCCGACTTTCAGACTCTTATAGCACTGCAGCAATGCCTCCCTTGTGCCTTGCTTAAAATACTGGCTCCTATGTGACTTTGAACACTTGAAAACACAGACAGCTTGGTGGTAGGTACTATTTACCCAAATTAGAGGAATTAAACTCTGAACTCTTCAAGTTTCAAGCAATCAGTTCCAGTTGGTACACACGCAATTCCAACCTTAGGCATCTGAAAAGAAAATGTGATTTTGGCAGAAAGAGTTGCTAGTAGGAGCTTAAGTTCCAATCAACATAAAATGTACATAAGTGCCAAAGCTGAATATTGATCGAGAGGTTTTCTTTTGCCTACTTTAGATCAGCTGAAATACTTAAAGGCTGTCTTCTTTTATCAGATAAGAAAAAATATGCAAACAATTTAAAGAAAAGATTAAATCTATTTTTTTATGGCATGAGGAAGTTATAAAGCCATAATAGGAAAGCTATAAATTATCCTACCTACAAAGTCATTGTCACTTTAATCTTTTTATTAAGAATGAGACCAAATTCTTTTGTAATGGACAGTTGGGAAGGAAATGTGCTTTTCTTTCTGAAACTTTATGTAATTCACTGAGCTACACAACATCAACAGACCTAGTTCGTGTTGTACTCTACATATTCATCAAAGAGAATGGGATAGTGCCCTCTGGAGATGTTCAGTGGGCCATCTCTGACCAAATTCAAATGTGAACATGGGAATAAAAATTAATTCTCGAATTAATACAGAATATATGCATATATAGATATGTTATATATTTATTTTTTAAAGTTTTAGTTTATTTTTTTGAGAGAGAGAGCATGAGTGGAGGGAGGGGCAGAGAGAATCTCAAGCAGACTCCCCACTAAGTATGGAGTGGGACATGAAACTCAATCCCAGGACCTTGAGATCATGACCTGTGTTGAAATCCAGAGCCAGCTACTTAACTCATGGAGCCACCCAGGCATCCTGATATGTCATATATTTTTATCATTATGAGAACCCAGTGCAATATTCAGATGAGGAAACTGAGACTCCAAGAAGTTAAGGAACTTGCTCTAGAAGGAAGGTGGGCTAACTTCAGTGACAAACAACCTCAGAAGCTCTGTATTTCTACACAATAAGGGATATTCCTCACATCATATTCTAATTGGATATTTACCAGGTGGCCTTCCAAGTAGAGATTCAGGGACCCAGGTTCCTTCGATCCAATGGCTCTAGTATTTAATGAGCTCAGCATCCTGTGGAAGATCCTCTGCATTAAGTCCTGTGGGAAAAAAGAGAGGAAGCCTTGAGAATCTCCTGGAAAATTCTGAGTAGGACCAGGCTGGTGGTGACTGGCCTGTATCACTTTTATCCACACTCCATTGACAATAACTCACTTATATGGCCTCATCCCACTGCAGGCAAAACAGAAATGTAGTCTTTCTGTGTTCCCAGGGTAAAAAGGAAATGGATTTGCTGACCACAGTGCTTTGTCTTTGCCACTTGCCAGCATGATTTGTAAGAACAGAGATCTCTTCTCTATAGCTCCAAATTCTATGATCTTTTCGCTACACTAAGCTGTGGGACATCTTCTGAATGGTTTTTGACCCAAATTAGAATAGGCAGAGGTACATACTAGTGCTTGAGGTAAAAAAGAGAGACGGAAAAGTCATCCAGATGTTTTTAAAATTCTTTATTTTTGCTTATATGGCACAAATTTGGAATATTTGACTCACTTCTCTAGATCTCATTCATATCTAGCTTAGATATTACCTAAGAGTTTCTTGAAGGTATTTGATCTAGCTGTATTTTTGATGCAAGATATAATCTTGGGAAGGCTCTTATCCCTGCCAGTTTCCCCTTTTTCTTTAAGGCTTCATCTTTAAGACTATAGCTACTTCCATTGTTTCAACTACACACACTACATGGTAGACCTCTCCACACATACTCTCATTATCTTTTTCCCACTGTCTCCTATCTAAAGGCCTAACACCCAACTGCCTACTGACTACCTCGTCGGAATCCTACATGCTCCTATGGCCAACTTACATGACATTGAGTACTTTTTTTCCCCTCTCAAAACATATCTCTATCATCATCTTTCTGGTTAGAAAGATCGTTGAGTTGTGATTGATCTGCATCGGTAGATCCAAGTTTTATGGAACTGAAGCTTTAAACATCTTTTAATACAGCATTATGAATGTTAATACAAACTAGATTCAAATGTAATTACTTGGAATGAGGAAAGCAATTAAAACAAGTTACAAATTAAAAATCCTGATAAATGCCATAACCCCACAATCCATTAAAATACCACATAATTTTATTTGTTAACTGCCTGTCACAATTCTGCAGTGTTTTTTTTTTCCTTACATTTTTCGCCTTATAAAAGGAAAAATAAAGATAACTTCATCTTATTTCTATCACTGTTGATAGCGATTGAGTTTTGTTATTAATATCTTATTGGACTCTTTTCAGCTTTGCAACTCATCGATGATATTATATAAACTTGCAGAACTTTTTGTTGAATTTGAAAAACTTCTACCATAGTTTTTTTTTTAAAGAATTTATGTTTTCTTTTGAAGTAATTTATCATAAATGTCCTTGGAATTAGCAATACTTGTTAACTTTGGTAGAGACCCTGCCAGGTCCTTGGAAGGGGTCTGTACAAGTCAGGGGCCCTGAGTTTCCATTTTATTAACTTCATAGTAAATCTACACTTATTTACCTGTGTTCACCCTCACTTCTTTTCCCACAAATAATCAATTGCCAAATTACTTTCAACACTTTCCTCATAGTGGATTTTTGTCTCCGTTCCATCAACCTTCTAAAGACCATGTTACTTGAGACAGGAACAACTGCAAAATTTCACCTGAGGACTTTGACTCCTCCTTTTCATTCTGAAAAATAGTTCCAAATTAATCATTTCCATTTTTTAAAAATCTTCTTGTTGGCCAAGTTAAGTTCAAAACCCTTTACCTGATTTTGCAGTCCATGTATAATCTGGTCCCAACTTGTCTTTCCAGTCTGATCTCCTGCGATTTCACTCTGGTCTAGAGATTTGGACTTCACCCAGAAAAGGTTAACTAACATGCCATCCACTCCATCTTGAACATGACTCCCCCTTATATTGGAGGAATAAAATGGTCAGCACCTTATAAGTGCTTTGACCATCCAGAAAGAAGGAGTTCAGATGTAGCTCAGTGACACCTGATTCCTTGATCCTCCTTTGTTTTTTATCCATGATCCTTAAGACCACAACAACATTCTAAGTATTTATACTTCTTTTCCATTTAGTATATCACAAGCTCCATGAAGGCAAAAGTGTTTGGTTTTCTTTGTTCATTGCTATATCCCATGGCATGGAAGAATGCTTGGAATACAAAAACTTCTGGAAAATACTGAAATATTGGCCACATTTGCCTGTGAGATTTTGAGAAATAACTAATAGTACAAAGCCTGAGTTTCTTCATCTGTAAGCTAACAATTATCATAGTAAACATTTCATACAATTATTGTGAAGATTTAGTGATTTAAAACCAACTAAGCTTTTAGCAAAATGCCTGGCACACAGTAAGTGATCAATAAATATTATTTAATGTTTTATTTTAATTAGAACCTGCACATACGAGTGCTAAGAAAGCAACAACTTCAGATAGCAGAAAGAACTTGAGAATTTGAGGATGTTTTGAGGAACATCCTCTTGATCTTCTAAGCCTCAGTTTGATGAATCTGCACAACAGGAATAATGAGAATAATGGTGCCTCATAGTTATGATGGGGATAACATGAGGTCTTAAAAAATATGCAGTTCAAACAATGCCATTATTAGGACAGATATTAGAGTAGGAGGACTTTTTCTGGGCCCCTCCTTGGCAGGCAGATTGCCTGCTACTACTTATACAGTATAGAGAGGACATTGAGCATCCCTAGTGAAATGCTCTATGGAAGCTAAAGGTATAATTTTTTAATTGTAAACTCAAAACGTTTTTTATAGAATGACTTCTATGATTAACACTTCTAATTTTGGAGATAAAAAGAAATCTGAAGATAATTATTTGAACTAATTTTACCAGAGAGGAATTAAACTTTAAATTTGTTTTATTCCTAGCCAACTTTGCTCCTGGTATAATCCAAGGAGATACTTTTTTCCCTTCTCACCTACTTGTTTTTAAGGGGTGGGTAAAGAGTCTGTTTTCCTCTCTGGGAAGGACACATGCCAGTGCCAGAAGGTGAATGAAGCCAGATTGACTAGAGGTTTCAGAACCTTTGAAACATCGCCAAGACCAGATTCGAACTGGAATAGGAATTTCTCCAAGCTTCAATAAACAATTAAAATCCAAAATAGAAACTACCATTGTGATGCAAAGAGGAAAGCAAACACAATTAGCACAAAGCCATTCTGGAGGGAGAAACCTGAAGTATTGAAATGATCTCAGTGTCTTCTACATTGATTCCATGGGTAGGTATCATGCTTAGTCATGTAGCAGCCAATAGTTATGACCAGACCCCATGAAGAGGAGCTGATCTCAGATCCTTGCCAAAACCTTTTATTTTTGGTGGTGGTCTAGGGGTCATTGTGGTGGAGACAAAATCCTGTTATCACAGGTGAGGTATGACATCTCTGCAATTAGGACAAAAGATGAATTGTCTTCAGATAATAGAGGAAGAGAATCACAACATTTAGTAGGAGATTTGGTGTAATCATTATGGGCATGGGCTCTGGAGGTGAGCAATCTGGAATGAATCCTGGTACCACACTATAGGACCCATGTGATATTGACCAAGTTATTTAACTTCAGGCCTCCTTGTTTCTTCCTAAAGCATGAGGACAATAATTGCAATATCTCATGGAGCTGTTACGAAGATGAAATGAAATAATCATGGAAGGCACTTAGAAATTCAAGTTGGTATGTAAGTTCTTCACCTGAACTATCTCCTTCAATACTTGCAACAATTCTCTGAGGCCAGTTTTGCTATTCTCATTCTATGGATGAGGAAACTGAGGTTCCTAACTCAATTGTTAACAAGTCCCAAGTCTTCAAGAGGTTGCCATAATGAGCTATATCTCTGCTGTTTTAGAGTGGGGATGAGACCCCTCAAAAGGGAGAAAAAGAACATTTGAAGCAGAATCATTTCTCCAAAATCACCTCATTGAACCATTGATTATGGGTCTTCCCTCTCTGAAGAAAATTTAAGAGTTACTTCCCCTTGGACTCCTATTTTCCACCTTCCCCTCACCCTCCACCAGGCCTCTATCACAACTGTGGCTCAAGACAGTTCTAGAACAAGAAATATTGTAAGAGAGTTCTTCCAAAAGTAAAGCTCACTTTATAAATGAAGCAAGTGGAACTAATGAAGCTGATTATTGAACAATTATGTTAAGAATATCACTTGAAAAAAAGTTTGTTGAACCATTAAAAAAAAAAAAGAACATCACTTGAGTTATTGGCTTGTTGGCTTTCTGGTTTGTTGAGAGGCTAAATGTATTTCAAGAAGTTCATTGTTCCTAAGAAATTTCATAAGGAGCTAGAAAGGAAGTGAGGAATCATCTAAACAAGCCTCCATGGTTGACAGATGAAGAAGCCAAGGCCTAGGGAAGGAAAGAAATTTCCTAAAGTTCACACAGTTACTTCAGTGACACCATACAAGTTGGGTGCTTTCCACCTGGTTCACCACCTCCTTCCCTTTCACCAGACTGAACTCTTTGCAAATCCCCAGATATTTTCTCAAGACTCTTTGCATTGACATATAACACATACTAATCCTGGAACTCCAAATATATTGCTACACAATATATTGCTCTATTGTGTTTTTTGTTTTGTTTTGTCTTTGGTTATCCCCTCCTGATCCATAGTACTCAGATCAAACATCATCCCCTCCAGGGAAACTTAACCTCTTACATGTTCCCAGAGTAGCCTCTGTTTATCAAACCTATAATCTGGTTTAATTATGTCTGAGTATATGTCAGTTTTTCCTGGAGGCAAAAGATCATGTCTACTTTATCATTTGATTACTTGTGTTGGGCTCTGTGACTGGCATCTAAGTGGAGGGTCAGATACTAGATGGAGGGATAGATAGGTGGTTGTGTAGATGGATAGATAGAAGCATAGACACGTGGGCAAATATGGAAATTCTCTCTTGAAAATGTATGAAATTACCCAAAACCCTCTGTAAGGCTCAGATAACATGAATCCTTTCATCCCATTATTGGCCCAGCATATGGTTCTGTGATATTTCTAAAAGCAGGGAAAAAAAAAAAAAAAGGCATGATCTGATCTAGTAGCTGGTAGAAATCAAATGACTCCTCACTGTGAGCTTTGGTTGAAAGTTGTCACTCTCTATAAGTATTTCCTTGCAATACTTTTTCAGTGTGCATATGTGTGTGTTTGTGTATCTATGCTCATTGATTTATCCCCTTCAACCCAGAAAATAGAAAGAGAGTTGTATATGCAAGAATCACAAATAGCCCCTTGGATGGTCAGAAAGGCAAAGTGCCTTCATGTGAACCTGTCCTATTTTATGGGGAGTCAGTGAGTTCTGGACAAGCCCTAGTGGCTGCTTTGGATAAATATCACCTTGATTTAAAATCTCTGTTATTGGGAATTCCATATGATATATGCAGTACCTCAGCCCCACTTACATTTCAATTCTGAGCTAAGAAAGAAAAAATGCTTCCGGGTTCTTTGAATGACAGAATAGTAATAGACCACTGCATTTTTTATTTTTAAATTTACTGTAATTTTGATTTTCTTTCTTATGTGCATCTTCTGTTTTGTAGTCTCATTAGCTCAGAAGGTCAAAGTTGAGATACCTGTCTTGACAGTCAAAATGTGGAACAATAAATCCATGAAAAAAGAGAGGCAGGACATTAATTACATATTAAGTTTATAGGTCTTTGAGTCATTCATCCCTCTGACAGTGATAATAGGAATCCTAAGTTCTATTTTATTTCTTTCATGGCAGAAATTATAGAAGGCGAGAGAAATTATATATGCTTCTACCCCATCTTATCAGCACTCAGACAAGGCCTGCAAATGTGCATTGTCACAATCAGTTTCTAAAGGTGTCATCTTGGTATTTTTGCTAATTTAATTCAATGTGACACATTTATTGAGCATCTATTAAGTACTACACACTGTGCCTGGTGCTGGGGATAGAAAAATGTATAAGTAGATAGGGTCATTGTCAATAGAAATGGGAAGTAGAGATGTGCAGTTGGTTTATGTATTAAGTGAAATTTGGATTATTTGTACCAAGTAGATTCAGATACAGTTGCAGTTCACCTTTGGTACTAATTATTTATGTAACTTTGAACAAGTCAGTTTACCCCTGGAGGCTTCAGTTTCCTCACCTATAAACAGAGCCCATTTGAGCCTTTCTCTTGGAAAAGTATCTGCTGAGTGGTGACACAGGAACTGGAAGTCTGGGTTGAGAGTCTGCACAATAGTCACAAATCCCCACTTTAAAAAAAAATATATTTATTTGCTTGACAGAGAGAGATCACAAGTAGGCAGAGAAACAGGCAGGGGGAGGGGTGGGAAGCAGGCTTCCTACTGAGCAGAGAGCCCAATGTGGGGCTTGATCCCAAGACCCTGAGATCATGACCTGAGCCAAAGGCAGAGGCTTAACCCACTGAGCCACCCAGGCACCCCACAAATCCCTGCTCTTGAATCAATGTGTATGTAGCAGATTGTTTCTTTGGAGTATCATGGAAAGCAGCACCCTTCCTATTATCACCTTTCCATGGGAGACTCTAAAAAAATACTCTCACTGTAAGTCTATGTCAAACACTTTTACCCCATTCTTTGAAAACATATTCAGGTGGGGAGGAGAGAAAAATCAGTTGCAACACATGAGGAGCTTGTGAAACCATCTCTCCTCTCTTGATGGATGCTTTCCGCAGTAAATTAGGACAATGTGGTCAATTTTAGGGAAGTTAAAAATACTAGGTATTTCCTTAGTATGCACTAAGTGAATCATTATAATGAATGGGTCTGTTTTTGAATTGTTTTAGACAATCACACTGGATACTCTTTACTATTCATTAATGGTAATTAGAGTCTATAAATGAAACCTTGCAAGAGTAGCACCTGCAGCTTACTTATTAAGAATTTACCTACGACACTAATATATCTGATTATACTCTATGGGGTTTAAAGTTATAAATACAGTGCCTATGATTCTTATCCCTAGCTTTGCAGGAAGGTATTTTCTTCCTGCTTATTGAAACAAAACAAAACAACAACAACAAAAAAACAAACAAAAAAAAACCCAACAACCCTATAGTTCCTTATATACTTAGATTCCCTAACTATCATAAGAGAAGATTAACTAGAGAAATAAGGCATTTGATGGACAGAGAGTGGATTTCAGAATCAGGCCTGGTATGATTCCAGTTCAACAGATTAGTAACTGAGTGAATGGGTAAGTCATTTAACACTTCTGAGCCAGTTTTCTCACTAGCAAAATAAGGACAATGCTAGTACCTATCTCACTGTGCTTTGGGGAGGATTAAATAAATGTTTTTGTGAAAGTGCCTTGAAGGGTAAAAAACATAGAATACAAACAAATTAGTAAGAGTGGGAAGTTTACAAATGAGCTGATAATATTAAATTTATTAAAAATTCATAAATAGATTATTACATGTTCTTTTCTTTATTAAGAACATGGAGCCAACATTGACAATTGCACTTGTGCCCCACCAAGATTTGGGTTTAGTGGGAAGTGATTTTGATCTTATTTTCTTCAGCTGGAGAACAAAGCATAAGGACAAAATCCCTGCAAATATGAACAAATTGGGCTTCCCCTCATTTGACATACATTACATATATATAAGTAAGCACATATTTTTTTAAAGGATTTGATGCTAAGTAGGCTCTTCTTAATCAACACACATTCCTAAAAGCAAGGTGGTTCACTGAAAGACAGGAGCTCTGGGGCCAGGACTGAGTAAAAGGTTAATTCTCATGCATGGAATGCAAATCATGTGCCAGTGACAACAGTAAGTCTTCCTTCTTCCTACTCTACCCCCCCCCCAACCTGGGACAGTGACTGTGAAGAGGGTGTAAGCTTCCTCCACAGTACTGTGAGCTATGTTCTGTTTTCCCCAAAAGGTATTTTAAAGCTTCCAGGTTTCTCTCAGGTCACTCCTGCCATAGCACCTGTGAAAAATGTCCCCATGTTGTAACTACAATGTAAGTATCAAACAAAATTTGCCCAGACAAATTTTATAATTAGGACCAAAATTAGGGATACAATGACTGCAATGCTTTTGGGATTGCTGAAAAATCCACTTTAAATTTCCAGAGTCATCTGACATTTCAGCTTTTAGGAATGTGTGTTGATTAAGTGCCACAGCTGGTAACATTGTTGGGTTTTTCATGATGCTGTTTAATGTTCAAAGTCATCCTTTGAACCTTACATTGAACCCTTGTGGGTGAAACCTTGAGAAGGTTCGTTTATGTGACAGCTTCCTCTCATTCTCCTCACTATTGTTGGCAACACCATCTATTACCCTGGGAAGCCATTCCTACTCATGTAGGATATCCTGTTATTTGCCCAAATGCTGTCTTTATAATTTTGCACTGACCACAAATAGAAGGGGAAGGAAATGGATATTTATTAAGAGCCTACTTAGCATCAGATCCTCAATATACATTATCTCATTTAGTCTTCATAACAATAGGATGAAGTAGAGATTTTTACATTTTACTTATAAAGGAATTAAGTGCAACTTGCCTAAGATCACACAGCCAGTAAATGACTGAGTCAGGAATAGCATCCATGTTTCAAGCTCCAAAGTTGATCTTTGTATTCCATCATGCGGTTCCCTAAGGATAATTTGTTTTGTGTAGCTGCAAACATGAACTTGGGCTTCCCCTCATTTGACATACATTACATATATATAAGTAAGCACATATTTTTTTAAAGGATTTTTATTTATTTATTTGACAGAGAGAGATCACAAGTAGGCAGACAGGCAGGCAGAGAGAGAGAGAGAGAGAGAGAGAGGAGGAAGCAGGCTCCCTGCTAAGCAGAGGGCCCGATGTGGGACTTGATCCCAGGACCCTGAGATCATGACCTGAGCTGAAGACCACTGAGCCACCCAGGTGCCCAATAAGCACATATTTATATGTACTTAATATTGCTTAGGATTTGAAGATAAAACAGTGAAATAAACAGATGGAGATCCTGCCCATAAACACTTGACAAATAAATATACATATATTCAGATATACAAATAGACAGGTATACTCCAGGGTGAAAAATAATATAATGGGGAAAATTTGAGGTCACAGAAGACCACCCAGAAGAGTCACTTAATTCAAGGTTAGGGAAAGTGTCAGGAAGAACTCGTGACTTTGAAGTTCTTGGGAACTGTAGGAGATAAATAAAATGAGTTTGGACAGAGGGATCAGTAAGTGCAAAGATCTAGAGATAAGAGAGAATGCTATGACTTCTTTCAATACATGTCTCCAAAGGCAAAGGAAACAAAAGTGAAAATGAACTTTTGAAACTTTATCAAAATCAAAAGCTTCTGCACAGCAAAGGAAACAGCCAACAAAACAAAGAGGCAACCCATGGAATGGGAGAATGTATTTGCAAATATCTTCAAAGTCAGACAAGGGGCTGATATCCACGATCTAGAAAGAACTCCTCAAACTCAACACACACAAAACAGATAATTATGTCAAAAAAAAAAAATGGGCAGAAGACATGAACAGACACTTCTCCAAAGAAGATGTGCAAATGGCTAACAGACACATGAAAAAATATTCATCATCGTTAGCCATCAGGGAGATTCAAATCAAAGCAGATTATGCTGAGTGAAATAAGTCAAGCAGAGAGAGTCAATTATCATATGGTCTCACTTATTTGTGGAGCATAACAAATAGCATGGGGGACAAGGGGTGTTAGAGAGGAGAATGGAGTTGGGAGAAATTGGAAGGGGAGGTGAACCATGAGAGGCTATGGACTCTGAAAAACAATCTGAGGTGTTTGAAGTGGCGGGGGGGTGGGAGGTTGGGGTACCGGGTGGTGGGTATTATGGAGGGCATGGATTGCATGGAGCACTGGGTGTGGTGAAAAAATAATGAATACTGTTTTTCTGAAAATAAATAAATTAATTTATTAAAAAAACAAAAAAACAGAACACATTGAGATACCACCTTACACTAGTTAGAATGGCCAGAATTAACAAGGCAAGAAACAACAAGTGTTGGAGAGGATGTGGAGAAAGGGTAACCCTCTTACACTGTTGGTGGGAATGCAAGGTGGTGCAGCCACTTTGGAAAACAGTGTGGAGATTCCTTAAGAAATTAAAAATAGAGTTACCCTACAGCCCTGCAATTGCACTACTGGATATTTACCGCAAAGATACTGATGTACTGAAAAGAAGGGCCATCTGTACCCCAATGTTCATAGCAACAATGGCCACAGTCACCAAACTGTACAAAGAGCCAAGATGCCCTTCAGCAGATGAATGGATAAAGAAGATATAGTCCTATATGTAATGGAGTATTATGCCTCCATCAGAAAGGATGAATACCCAACTTTTGTATCAACATGGATGGGACTGGAGGATATTATGCCAAGTGAAATAAGTCAAGCAGAGAGTCAATTATATGGTTTCACTTACTTGTGGAGCATAAGGAATAACAAGGAGGACATTAGGAGTTGGAGAGAAGAAGTGAATTGGGGGAAATCGGAAGGGGAGACAAACCATGAGAGACTGTGGACTCTGAGAAACAAACTGAGGGTTTTTGGAGGGGAGAGGGTGGGGGGCTGGGTGAGTCTGGTGGTGGGTATTAAGGAGGACACATATTCCATGGAGCACTGGGTGTGGTGCATAAACAATGAATCTTGGAACACTGAAAAAAATTAAATTAAATATAAGAGAGAGAGAGATAATGCTGTGTATTGGGAGAAGTGAAAGCTGTTCTATGTAAATTATATGGGAAGAATTGTTTACTAGCACCTCATGCCTCAGGCCACTCCTGGCCCTTGACATACCAGGTGCTGGGCATGCAAAAATGAATAAGCCATGATGCTTTTCTCTGGGGACTGTGTGGTTAGAAATATTCAAGAGGCAGGGGATGCTAGAGCGAAAAGAGGAGCTAATTTATAAAGATGGTAGGGGCTGGTGATGAAGTCAGAGAAGACTTCAGAAAGGCTCTGAGGACTAAACAGAGTTTTGAAGATCAGAGTCAAGTTCAAGCAGGGATCTAGTAGGTAAGGAAGGCAGAAAAGTGCATTCCGGAGGGCATGGCATTTTCAGTGGGGGACTTGGATAAGATGCTTTCCTTAGAGATTTACAAAGAGTTCTTTAGTCATTTCCCTTTCTGGATTTATTTGAATACATTCTTCAAGTGACAAGAGGATACAAATACCCAACTTTTGTATCACCATGGACGGGACTGGAAGAGATTATGCTGAGTGAAATAAGTCAAGCAGAGAGAGTCAATTATCATATGGTTTCACTTATTTGTGGAGCATAACAAAAAGCATGGAGGACATGGGGAGTTAGAGAGAAGGGGTTGGGGTAAATTGGAAGGGGAGGTGAACCATGAGAGGCTATGGACTCTGAAAAATAATCTGAGGGGTTTGAAGTGGCGGGGGTGGGGGGTGGGAGGTCGGGGTACCAGGTGTTGGGTATTATAGAAGGCATGGATTGCATGGAGCACTGGGTGTGGTGAAAAAATAATGAATACTGTTATGCTGAAAATAAATAAAAAATAAATTAAAAAAAAGAATTATAGGATATTATCAAAAACAAAAACAACAACAAAAAAAGAGGATACAAGTTGACATCAGGGTGTTCTTACTAGAAGTTATAATTCTGGTCCATTGAGTGCTTCTTGTGGGCTGGAAATGTGTGCAAGAAGAAGTTTGAGGAAAATAAGGTTTTAAAATAAATAAGTTTTCTGGGTACACCAGCACTGGACTTGCAGTCAATTATCACAGGACTCTAGACTTTGTAAAAATCAAGGATTTTGTCTACTTATTTTTTTTTCCTGTGTTCCCAAACCTAGCATGGTGTCTCACTCATCGGAGGTGTTCAAAATATTAACTGAACAAGTGGAAGAAATATTTTAATGATCCTGAGGTTGAGTTTTCTTATCTGGAAAACATGGCCTGACACTGTATGGCTAAACACATATCTGGACTCAGCTGGAATTTGAATTATGTACCACCCACATGCTCTGTGTTTCATTTTGGATACATGACTTCACTTCTAGTGAGCTTTGGGTGCTCATCTAGAAAGTGGAGTTGACATTATGTCCTTATAGAGATGGTGAAGGTGAAATGAAATAGGTGTATTAAGTAACTTAGAATCGGGTGAGGCACAAAGAAATTTCTTAGTAAATATTAACTAACATTATGACAATTGTTAAATTATTTTAAAAATGTAAAATCATGAGTATCATACTTATATAAAAATAAATCCATTTTAAATATTTCATTTAATTCATTAATTAGGGAACTAGTAAGGTGTTAAAACCCAGTTCAGGGGCACCTGGCTGGCTCAGTGGATTAAGCCGCTGCCTTCGGCCCAGGTCAGGATCTCAGAGTCCTGGGATCGAGCCCCACATTGGGCTCTCTGCTCAACAGGGAGCCTGATCCCCCCTCTCTCTCTGCCTGACCCTCTGCCTACTTGTGATCTCTCTCTCTCTCTGTTAAATAAATAAATAAAATCTTAAAAAAAAAAAAAAACAGTTCAATGGAGATTCCAAACTGCAGACATGTTTCTCCATCAGGAATGTTAAAATGAATGTGCAAATGGAGGAAATATTAGTCTCCTTTGGAGTGGGGGAGGAAAATCAGTTGAATTTCCACTGACAAAGTTTACATGTGTTTGGACAAGAATCACTTTGCATTGCTATCAGTTATCTATAAGGTACAGACTTGTAGAATAGCTCCCATAGAAACAGAACTAGGTAACTTGCAATTATGTGTTTTAGATATTGCATAGGTTTTCCACTGAGGTAGAAATTTTTTTTAAGGATTTTAGTTATTTATTTAGAGAGAGCATGTGTGCATGCACACATGCAAGTGGGGGAAGGGACAGAGGGAGAGAGAGAATCTCAAGCAGACTCCACGCTGAGTACAGAATCTGATGCAGAGATCAACCTCATGACACTGAGGCCATGACCTGAGCTGAAACCAAGAGTCAGACGCTTAACCAAATGAGTCACCCAGGCACCCTGAAATGTTTTTAATATTATTATTACTACTATTTGCCTGAGATTATTTTTTAAAGATTTTATTTATTTATTTATCAGAGAAAGGGAGAGAGAGCACAAGCAAGGGGAGAGGTAGAGGGAGAGGCAGGATCCCCACTGCACAAGGAACCCAATGTGGGACCTAGTTCCAGGACTCTAGGATCATGACCTGAACTGAAGGCAGACACTTAACCAACTGAGCCACCCAGGCATCCCTTACCTGAGACTATTAATGGCAGTTATATGAGGTCATAATACACATGATATGTAATGAGAAATGATTCTAATCTCTTCCAGCTTTTCATATTGTTCCTTTAAGTATTTTTACAACATTATTCCTTTTTTCAGTATATATTTAGAAGTCATTGGTATATTTTATTTTCATATTGGTAATGGTTGAGTGTAAAAAATTAATCAATACAGAAAGGCATAAAAACAAAGTCAAATCATCAGTAATCCAGCACTCTAAGATAACCATTGTTAATATAAAAATATCTATAGATAGGATAGGTAGATAGATAGATGATATATAGATGAAAAGATGACAGATATAGAGTGCCATTTGATCTTATGGAAGTTAAGAAATCTCTGAGTGCCTAATTTTCTTCAACCAGTCCCAACGGGCATTGCCTCTCCTCTGAGAATCTGAGAGGAGATGTTAAATTAGAGGAGGGGCTGGATAAACAATAAGGGACAAACTGTGAGCATGATCATATTCAATCCAATAAGTTGTCCCTAAGTTTGGATTGGTCTCCTTTGCACTATATGTCTGTCTCCTTCTTAGCTATGTCCTTCTCCAGGTAGCTCAAAAGCTCATTGAGGAAGAGAACAACATCTAAGCCATCTCTCTCCTGTGACCATCAAAGTGCCTGACACATGATAGATACTCAGTTAATGTTACCTGTATGGGTGATTGAATGAATAGTGAGTATAGTGAGATAGATTTCCATTCATGGTTCTTCTGCTAATGAGCCTGATCAGAAGCTCCATAACTGACTAACTGAGGGAGCTTTCTTTTCTGTACCTGCAGCTCTTGGAAGGATATCCACCACCAAGTGAATCCCTCAGAATAGGGGAAAAAATATCATCTTCTGTACCACCTCAATCTTCCACTTCCATTCATTGGTGAAGTTTGATGTGTTTGACTACCCAGCACAAACAATTCTTTCTTGCCCTCCCCCACTCATTCTTCCACCCCTGCTTGTCAGAGCCTTCTTACTTCTCTCTGAGTATATCAACAACCCCAAAGGTCTCCAGGTTTGCAATCTTCAATTCATTCTTTACCAATGGCAAGGTTGATTTTTGAAAACTCCAATCTGATTGTGTTTTTTTAATAATCCTTTGCCTACAGATGTAGTTCAAAAAGTTATATTACAGTCTCTGGATAACTTGTCAAAACATGAATTGCTGTGAGTCTCAGTTTTTGTTTCATTAGGTCTGAAGTTGGGTCCCATAATTTGTATTTCTAAGTTCCTAGGTGATGTTGATCCTGCTGGTCTCAGGATACACTTTGAGAACCACTGGCTTGAAGTAAGAAGCCAAATTCCTCAATGAAAATTTTATTGAGGATATTATAAGATTTATGCTATACTGAATATTATACTCTGCTTTGCTAGATTAATCTTCTATTACTTCTACCCTCTTTTCTCTCACCCCAGGCACATACAGCTTTCCTTTCAGCCACACCAAACCATACATCTCCATGTATGCCCTGTCCTTTTCCAGTTCTGCTTGAAATGTAGTGTTCTCCTTCATTCACTTTAATTTGTTGAAATTCTACTTGTATTAAAGGCCCAATATAAACAACCAAAACTTCTTGAAGGAATTACAGCCCATTTCTGAATTACCCCTTTCCTGAACACCCAGGGAGACTCAGAATCATAGGCTACTTTCTCTCTTTACATTTCATTCTGCCTCTTCCACAAAACCCTAAATTAGAGATATTTATTTGTTTGTCAGTGTACATAAATTAATTACAAGTTCCTGAAAGCTTTCTCTTCTTTCTTTGCTTCCTCCTTCCTTTCTTTTCCTTTCCTTTTTTTTCTTCCTTCATTCCCTCCTTCCTTCTCTCTCTCTTTTTTCCCCTTTCTTTCATTTTCCTTTAAAATCAGGTGAGCCTTGCAAACAACTGAATGAATGATTTCCATTAAATATTTGTGGTATTTAGTTGAATTTATAGTTCACCTTAGTTTAAGGAATGAGCTATCAGATCAGCTCCTAATATTGTTCATTCCTGGACACATGGGACTTGGGAAAAGATTAGGTAAATACTCGGGTCATCATTCATCTGCAAAAATAGCTTTACAAGGGAATATTTTTTATTATAGGCAGACAGTCATAACCAGTGCTGGTTTTATAGGAGCAATACATATCAAAAAGAAATCACGAGAGCAAACTGGCTCCTTTATATCTACAGTAGGGTAGGACAAAAGCATATACAACTGCTACTACTAATAGTAATATGTTCATATAAGAACACATTTCATTGTTCAGGTTCTGATATATGCCAGGCACTGTTATAAAAAAAAAAGTAGAAGCCATTTTGTTTAAAACAATCAGTATTTTTCCAGCATAATAAAAAAAAAAAGAGTCATTTTTGCAAAAACATTCTACAGTCATCAATTTTCTTAAGGGCTTCTCTGAATTCCTAGAGATTAAAATCAGTCACTTTTTAAATCTCCTATAGTGTCATGACCATATTAATTTTTCTCTTCTTCAATTGTTAACATATCTGATCCAGATCTTTGTTTGCAAATGTCTTTGAATATGATTCAAGCAAGTCACTTTCCTTAACCTTTTGTCATATTCATAATTTCACCTGAAAATTGATTTGTACCATTCATCTGAAGTCTTCTTAGACAACTCATAAAAATAAAAAATATATATTTCCTCCCCTCTGTAATACTGCATATTTCATTTTTTTGACAAATTTTTTTTATTTAAATTCAGTTACTTAACCTTTAATATTTATTTCAGAGGTACAGGTCTGTGATTCATCAGTCTTATGTAATACACAGTGTTCATTGCATCAGATGCTCTCTTTAATATCCATCATCCAGGTACCCCATCCCTTTAGTTCCCTCCCCTCCAGCAACCTTAGTTTGTTTCCTATGAATAAGAGTCTCTTATGGTTTGTCTCCCTCTCTGGTTTTGTCTTATTTTATTTTTTCCTCTCTTTCCCTATGATCCTTTGTTTTGTTTCTTAAATTCCACATACCAGTGAGATCAAATGATAATTGTCTTTCTCTGATTGACTTATTTCATTCAGCATAATACCCTCTAGTTCCATCTATGTCATTGCAAATGGCAAGATTGCATTTTTTGATGGCAGCATAATAGATGATAGATATATAGATAGATCTATATAGATATATCACATCTCCTTTATCCATTCATCTGTCAATGGACATCTGGCTCATCTGGGCTTTTTTCATAGTTTGGTTATTATGAACATTGTGAACATTGCTGCTATAAACATTGGGGTGCAGATGCCCATTAGGATCACTACATTTGTATCCTTGGGGTAAATACCCAGCTGTGCATTTGCTGAATCTTAGGGTAGCTCTATTTTCAATTTTTTGAGGAACCTCCATACTGTTTTCTACAGTGGCTGCACCAGCTTACATTCTCACCAGCAGTGTAGGAGGGTTCCCCTTTCCCTACATCCTCACCAATTTCTGTTGTTTCCTGACTTGTTAATACCAGCCATTCTGACCAGTGTGAAGTGGTATTTCATTGTGGTTTTTATTTATATTTCCCTGATGCCAAGTGATGTAGAGCATTTTTCCATGTGTCTGTTGGCCATTTGGATGTCTTCTTTGGAGAAATGTCTGTTCATGTCTTCTTCCCATTTCTTGATTCGATTATTTGTTCTTTGGGTGTTGAGTTTGATATGTTCTTTATAGATTTTGGATACTAGCCCTTAATCTGATATGTCATCTGCAAATATTTTCTCCCATTCTGTCAGTTGTCTTTTGGTTTTGTTGACTGTTTTCTTTGCTGTGCAAAAGCTTTTTATCTTGATTAAGTCCCAGTAGTTGATTTTCCCCCTTGCTTCCCTTGGCATTTGCTGATGGTTCTAGGAAGAAGTTGCTACAGCTCAGGTCAAAGAGGTTACTGCCTGTGTTCTCCTCAAGGATTTTGATGGATTCCTTCTCACATTTAGATCTTTCATCCATTTTGAGTCTATTTTTTTGTATAGTATCAGGAAATGGTCTAGTTTCATTATTCTGCATGTGGCTGTCCAATTATCCAAAATAAAAATATATCTTTTTTTTCCCAATTTATTTATTTTCAGAAAAACAGTATTCATTATTTTTTCACCACACCCAGTGCTCCATGCAAGCCGTGCCCTCTATAATACCCACCACCTGGTACCCCAACCTCCCACCCCCCCAACTTCAAACCCCTCAGATTGTTTTTCAGAGTCCATAGTCTCTCATGGTTCACCTCCCCTTCCAATTTACCCAAAAGCACATACCCTCCCCAATGTCCATAACCCTACCCCCCTTCTCCCAACCCCCCTCCCCCCAGCAACCCACAGTTTGTTTCGTGAGATTAAGAGTCACTTATGGTGTGTCTCCCTCCCTATCCCATCTTGTTTCATGGATTCTTCTCCTACCCACTTAAGCCCCCATGTTGCATCACCACTTCCTCATATCACGGAGGTCATATGATAGTTGTCTTTCTCCACTTGACTTATTTCGCTAAGCATGATACGTTCTAGTTCCATCCATGTTGCCGCAAATAGCAAGATTTCGTTTCTTTTAATGGCTGCATAGTATTCCATTGTGTATATATACCACATCTTCTTGATCCATTCATCTGTTGATGGACATCTAGGTTCTTTCCATAGTTTGGCTATCGTGGACATTGCTGCTATAAACATTCGGGTGCACGTGCCCCTTTGGATCACTACGTTTGTATCTTTAGGGTAAATTCCCAGTAGTGCAATTGCTGGGTCATAGGGCAGTTCTATTTTCAACATTTTGAGGAACCTCCATGCTGTTTTCCAGAGTGGTTGCACCAGCTTGCATTCCCAACAACAGTGTAGGAGGGTTCCCTTTCTCCGCATCCTCGCCAGCATCTGTCATTTCCTGACTTGTTGATTTTAGCCATTCTGACTGGTGTGAGGTGATATCTCATTGTGGTTTTGATTTGTACTTCCCTGATACCGAGTGATATGGAGCACTTTTTCATGTGTCTGTTGGCCATCTGGATGTCTTCTTGGCAGAAACGTCTGTTCATGTCCTCTGCCCATTTCTTGATTGGATTATTTGTTCTTTGGGTGTTGAGTTTGTTAAGTTCTTTATAAATTTTGGACACTAGTCCTTTATCTGATATGTCGTTTGCAAATATCTTCTCCCATTCTGTCAGTTGTCTTTTGGTTTTGTTAACTGTTTCCTTTGCTGTGCAAAAGCTTTTGATCTTGATGATATCCCAATAGTTCATTTTTGCCTTTGCTTCCCTTGACTTTGGCGATGTTCCTAGGAAGATGTTGCTGCGGCTGAGGTCAAAGAGGTTGCTGCCTGTGTTCTCCTCAAGGATTTTGATGGATTCCTTTCTCACATTGAGGTCCTTAATCCATTTTGAATCTATTTTTGTGTGTGGTGTAAGGAAATGGTCCAATTTCATTTTTCTGCATGTGGCTGTCCAATTTTCCCAACACCATTTATTGAAGAGGATGTCTTTTTTCCATTGGACATTCTTTCCTGCTTTGTCGAAGATTAGTTGACCATAGAGTTGAAGGTCTATTTCTGGGCTCTCTATTCTGTTCCATTGGTCTATGTGTCTGTTTTTGTGCCAGTACCATGCTGTCTTGATGATGACAGCTTTGTAATAAAGCTTGAAGTCCGGAATTGTGATGCCACCAACTTTGGCTTTGTTTTTCAATATTCCTTTGGCTATTCGAGGTCTTTTCTGGTTCCGTATAAATTTTAAAATTATTTGTTCCATTTCTTTGAAAAAGATGGATGGTACTTTGATAGGAATTGCATTAAATGTGTAGATTGCTTTAGGTAGCATAGACATTTTCACAATATTTATTCTTCCAATCCAGGAACATGAAACATTTTTCCATTTCTTTGTGTCTTCCTCAATTTCTTTCATGAGTACTTTATAGTTTTCTGAGTATAGATTCTTAGCCTCTTTGGTTAGGTTTATTCCTAGGTATCTTATGGTTTGGGGTGCAATTGTAAATGGGATTGACTCCTTAATTTCTCTTTCTTCTGTCTTGTTGTTGGTGTAGAGAAATGCAACTGGTTTCTGTGCATTGATCTTATATCCTGACACTTTACTGAATTCCTGTACAAGTTCTAGCAGTTTTGGAGTGGAGTCTTTTGGGTTTTCCACGTATAGTATCATATCATCTGCGAAGAGTGATAGTTTGACTTCTTTTTTTTTTTCCAATTTATTTATTTTCAGAAAAACAGTATTCATTATTTTTTCACCACACCCAGTGCTCCATGCAAGCTGTGCCCTCTATAATACCCACCACCTGGTACCCCAACCTCCCACCCCCTCGCCACTTCAAACCCCTCAGACTGTTTTTCAGAGTCCATAGTCTCTCATGGTTCATCTCCCCTTCCAATTTACCCAAAAGCACATACCCTCCCCAATGTCCATAACCTTCCCCCCTTCTCCCAACCCCTCTCCCCCCAGCAACCCACAGTTTGTTTTGTGAGATTAAGAGTCACTTATGGTTTGTCTCCCTCCCTATCCCATCTTGTTTCATGGATTCTTCTCCTACCCACTTAAGCCCCCATGTTGCATCACCACTCCCTCATATAAGGGAGATCATATGATAGTTGTCTTTCTCCGCTTGACTTATTTCACTAAGCATGATACGCTCTAGTTCCATCCATGTTGTCGCAAATGGCAAGATTTCGTTTCTTTTGATGGCTGCATAGTATTCCATTGTGTATATATACCACATCTTCTTGATCCATTCATCTGTTGATGGACATCTAGGTTCTTTCCATAGTTTGGCTATTGTGGACATTGCTGCTATAAACATTCGGGTGCACGTGCCCCTTTGGATCACTACGTTTGTATCTTTAGGGTAAATTCCCAGTAGTGCAATTGCTGGGTCATAGGGCAGTTCTATTTTCAACATTTTGAGGAGCCTCCATGCTGTTTTCCAGAGTGGTTGCACCAGCTTGCATTCCCACCAACAGTGTAGGAGGGTTCCCCTTTCTCCGCATCCTCGTCAGCATCTGTCATTTCCTGACATGTTGATTTTAGCCATTCTGACTGGTGTGAGGTGATATCTCATTGTGGTTTTGATTTGTATTTCCCTGATGCCGAGTGATATGGAGCACTTTTTCATATGTCTGTTGGCCATCTGGATGTCTTCTTGGCAGAAAAGTCTGTTCATGTCCTCTGCCCATTTCTTGATTGGATTATTTGTTCTTTGGGTGTTGAGTTTGTTAAGTTCTTTATAGATTTTGGACACTAGTCCTTTATCTGATATGTCGTTTGCAAATATCTTCTCCCATTCTGTCAGTTGTCTTTTGGTTTTGTTAACTGTTTCCTTTGCTGCAAAAGCTTTTGATTTTGATGAAATCCCAAAAGTTCATTTTTGCCCTTGCTTCCCTTGCCTTTGGCGATGTTCCTAGGAAGATGTTGCTGCGGCTGAGGTCAAAGAGGTTGCTGCCTGTGTTCTCCTCAAGGATTTTGATGGATTCCTTTCTCACATTGAGGTCCTTAATCCATTTTGAATCTATTTTTGTGTGTGGTGTAAGGAAATGGTCCAATTTCATTTTTCTGCATGTGGCTGTCCAATTTTCCCAACACCATTTATTGAAGAGGATGTCTTTTTTCCATTGGACATTCTTTCCTGCTTTGTCGAAGATTAGTTGACCATAGAGTTGAGGGTCTATTTCTGGGCTATCTATTCTGTTCCATTGGTCTATGTGTCTGTTTTTGTGCCAGTACCATGCTGTCTTGATGATGACAGCTTTGTAATAAAGCTTGAAGTCCGGAATTGTGATGCCACCAACTTTGGCTTTGTTTTTCAATATTCCTTTGGCTATTCGAGGTCTTTTCTGGTTCCGTATAAATTTTAAAATTATTTGTTCCATTTCTTTGAAAAAGATGGATGGTACTTTGATAGGAATTGCATTAAATGTGTAGATTGCTTTAGGTAGCATAGACATTTTCACAATATTTATTCTTCCAATCCAGGAGCATGGAACATTTTTCCATTTCTTTGTGTCTTCCTCAATTTCTTTCATGAGTACTTTATAGTTTTCTGAGTATAGATTCTTAGCCTCTTTGGTTAGGTTTATTCCTAGGTATCTTATGGTTTGGGGTGCAATTGTAAATGGGATTGACTCCTTAATTTCTCTTTCTTCTGTCTTGTTGTTGGTGTAGAGAAGTGCAACTGATTTCTGTGCATTGATCTTATATCCTGACACTTTACTGAATTCCTGTATAAGTTCTAGCAGTTTTGGAGTGGAGTCTTTTGGGTTTTCCACATAGAGTATCATATCATCTGCGAAGAGTGATAATTTGACTTCTTCTTTGCCGATTTGGATGCCTTTAATTTCCTTTTGTTGTCTGATTGCTGAGGCTAGGACTTCTAGTACTATGTTGAATAGCAGTGGTGATCATGGACATCCCTGCCGTGTTCCTGACCTTAGTGGAAAAGCTTTCAGTTTTTCTCCATTGAGAATGATATTTGCCGTGGGTTTTTCATAGATGGCTTTGATGATATTGAGGTATGTGCCCTCTATCCCTACACTTTGAAGGGTTTTGATCAGGAAGGGATGCTGTACTTTGTCAAATGCTTTTTCAGCATCTATTGAGAGTATCATATGGTTCTTGTTCTTTCTTTTATTGATGTGTTGTATCACATTGACTGATTTGCGGATGTTGAATCAACCTTGCAGCCCTGGGATAAATCCCACTTGGTCGTGGTGAATAATCCTTTTAATGTACTGTTGAATCCTATTGGCTAGTATTTCGGTGAGAATTTTCGCATCTGTGTTCATCAAGGATATTGGTCTATAGCTCTCTTTTTTGATGGGATCCTTGTCTGGTTTTGGGATCAAGGTGATGCTGGCCTCATAAAATGAGTTTGGGAGTTTTCCTTCCATTTCTATTTTTTGGAGCAGTTTCAGGAGAATAGGAATTAGTTCTTCTTTAAATGTTTGGTAGAATTCCCCCGGGAAGCCTTCTGGCTCTGCTCTGGGCTTTTGTTTGTTTGGAGATTTTTAATGACTGTTTCAATCTCCTTACTGGTTATGGGTCTGTTCAGGCTTTCTATTTCTTCCTGGTTCAGTTGTGGTAGTTTATATGTTTCTAGGAATGCATCCATTTCTTCCAAATTGTCAAATTTGTTGGCGTAGAGTTGCTCATAGTATGTTCTTATAATAGTTTGTATTTCTTTGGTGTTAGTTGTGATCTCTCCTCTTTCATTCATGATTTTATGTATCTGGGTCCTTTCTCTTTTCTTTTTGATAAGTCTGGCCGGGGGCTTATCAATTTTATTAATTCTTTCAAAGAACCAGCTCCTAGTTTCATTGATTTGTTCTATTGTTTTTTTGGTTTCTATTTCATTGATTTCTGCTCTGATCTTTATTATTTCTCTTCTCCTGCTGGACTTAGGGTTTCTTTCTTGTTCTTTCTCCAGCTCCTTTGAAAGTGTAGGGTTAGGTTGTGTACCTGAGAACTTTCTTGTTTCTTGAGAAAAGCTTGTACCACATATATTTTCCTCTCAGGATTGCCTTTGTTGTGTCCCACAGATGTTGAACCATTGTATTTTCATTATCATTTGTTTCCATGATTTTTTTCAATTCTTCTTTAATTTCCCAGTTGACCCATTCATTCTTTAGAAGGATGCTGTTTAGTCTCCATGTATTTGGGTTCTTTCCAAACTTCCTCTTGTGGCTGAGTTCTAGCTTCAGAGCATTGCGGTCTGAAAATATGCAGGGAATGATCCCAATCTTTTGATACCGGTTGAGTCCTGATTTAGGACCGAGGATGTGATCTATTCTGGAGAATGTTCCATGTGCACTAGAGAAGAATGTGTATTCTGTTACTTTGGGATGAAATGTTCTGAATATATCTGTGATGTCCATCTCATACAGTGTATCATTTAAGGCCTTTATTTCCCTGTTGCTCTTTTGCTTGGATGATCTGTCCATTTCAGTGAGGGGAGTGTTAAAGTCCCCTACTATTATTGTATTATTGTTGATGTGTTTCTTTGATTTTGTTATTAATTGGTTTATATAGTTGGCTGCTCCCACGTTGGGGGCATAGATATTTAAAATTGTTAGATCTTCTTGTTGGACAGACCCTTTGAGTATGATATAGTGTCCTTCCTCATCTCTTATTATAGTCTTTGGCGTAAAATCTAATTGATCTGATATAAGGATTGCCACTCCTGCTTTCTTCTGCTGTCCATTAGCATGGTAAATTCTTTTCCACCCCTCACTTTAAATCTGGAGGTGTCTTCGGGCTTAAAATGAGTTTCTTGGAGGCAACATATAGATGGGTTTTGTTTTTTTATCCATTTTGATACCCTGTGTCTTTTGATTGGGGCATTTAGCCCATTAACATTCAGGGTAACAATTGAGAGATATGATTTTAGTGCCATTGTATTGCCTGTAAGGTGACTGTTACTGTATATTGTCTCTGTTCCTTTCTGATCTACCACTTGTAGGCTCTTTCTTTGCTTAGAGGACCCCCTTCAGTATTTCCTGTAGAGCTGGTTTGGTGTTTGCAAATTCTTTCAGTTTTTGTTTGTCCTGGAAGCTTTTAATCTCTCCTTCTATTTTCAATGATAGCCTAGCTGGATATAGTATTCTTGGCTGTTTCTCGTTTAGTGCTCTGAAAATATCATGCCAGCTCTTTCTGGCCTGCCAGGTCTCTGTGGATAAGTCAGCTGCCAATCTAATACTTTTACCATTGTATGTTACAGACTTCTTCTCCCGGGCTGCTTTCAGGATTTTCTCTTTGTCCCTAAGGCTTGTAAATTTTACTATTAGGTGATGGGGTGTGGGCCTATTCTTATTGATTTTGAGGGGCGTTCTCTGAACCTCCTGAATTTTGATGCTCGTTCCCTTTGCCATATTGGGGAAATTCTCCCCAGTAATTCTCTCCAGTATACCTTCTGCTCCCCTCTCTCTTTCTTCTTCTTCTGGAATCCCAATTATTCTAATGTTGTTTCTTCTTATGGTGTCACTTATCTCTCGAATTCTCCCCTCATGGTCCAGTAGCTGTTTGTCCCTCTTTTGCTCAGCTTCTTTATTCTCTGTCATTTGGTCTTCTGTATCGCTAATTCTTTCTTCTGCCTCATTTATCCTAGCAGTGAGAGCCTCCATTTTTGATTGAACCTCATTAATAGCTTTTTTGATTTCAACTTGGTTAGATTTTAGTTCTTTTATTTCTCCAGAAAGGGCTTTTATATCTCTGGAGAGGGTTTCTCTAATATCTTCCATGCCTTTTTCAAGCCCGGCTAGAACCTTAAGAATTGTCATTCTGAACTCTAGATCTGACATATTACCAATGTCTGTATTGATTAGGTCCCTAGCCTTCGGTACTGCCTCTTGTTCTTTTTTTTTGTTGTGAATTTTTCCGCCTTGTCATTTTGTCCAGCTAAGAGTATATGAAGGAGCTAGTAAAATAGTAAAAGGGTGGCAACAATTCCAGGAAAATATGCTTTAATCATATCAGAAGAGATCCCAAATCGTGAGGGAGGATTTCTCCCCCCTCAGGATTGGGTGAGGGATCTCCTCTGATTGGGATCTCCCAATCTCTTCTGATTGGGATCTCTTCTGATTTGGGGATAAAAAGAGGTTCAACAAGAAAGAAAGAAAAAAAAAAGAATTAAAAAAAGAGATTGAATTAAAAATTCAATCAAGAATTAAAAAAAGAGATTGAAGAGATTGGGATCTCTTCTGATTTGGGGATAAAAAGAGGTTCAAAAATAAAGAAAGAAAAAAAAAGAATTAAAAAAAGAAAACGAATAAAGAAAAGTATGAAAAAGAATATATATATATATATATATATATTAGATAAGCTAGTTAAAAAACGTTAAAAAAGAAAAGGGTAAAAGTTAAAAAAATTTTAGCAGAAGAAGAGAAAAAAAATGAAAAAGAAAAAAATTAACTGCAAGGCTAAAAAATCACTGGGAGAAAGCCATGAGTTCCGTGGTTTGTTTTCTCCTCCTCTGGAATTTTGCTGCTCTCCTTGGTATTGAAACCGCACTCCTTGGTAGGTGAACTTGGTCTTGCCTGGATTTCTTGTTGATCTTCTGGGTTATGGGCCTGTTGTAGTGATTCTCAAGTGTCTTTGCCCCAGGCGGAATTGCCCCGCCCTTACCAGGGGCCGGGCTGAGTGATCTGCTCGGGTTTGCTTTCAGGAGCTTTTGTTCCCTGAGCGCTTTCCGTAGAGTTCCGGAGGACGGGAATACAAATGGCGGCCTCCTGGTCTCCGGCCCAGAGGAGCCGAGAGCCCGGGGCCCCGCTTCCCAGTGCGCCCTCAGCGAACAGCTCCTAGTAACTCGCGTCTGCCTGACCTCCGTCTGCACTCCGAGCTCACCGAGCCTGCGGCCGGTTCAAGGTAACCCCGAGCTGCGAGCTCACTGTCGCCTCTGTCTCTGCAGCCAGCTTTCTCGCTCCAATACCCGCAAGCTCTGCGACACTCAGACACCCCCGATCCTTCTGTGACCCTGCGAGACCGGAGGCCACGCCGACCCCGCGTGGACTTCGCCCCGGTTTAGCCTCCGGAGCGATGTCCCTCAGCGGAACAGACTTTTAAAAGTCCCGATTTTGTGCTCCGTTGCTCCGCCGCTTGCCGGGAGCTGGCCCCTCCCCCCGGGGTCTATCTTCCCGTCGCTTTGGATTCACTTCTCCGCCAGTCCTACCTTTCAGAAAGTGGTTGTTTTTCTGTTTCCAGAATTGCTGTTCTTCCTCTCTTCGATCTGCCAATGGATTTGCAGGTGTTTTCACTCTTTAGATAAGCTCTCTAGCTGATCTCCTGCTAGCTGAAATAGTGTCAGCCTGCTACTTCTCCGCCATCTTGACTCCTCCCCCAAAATAAAAATATGTCTTAATAATTATCTTCAAACATATGGATCAGTCTTTCTTTTCCAAGTTTTTTGATGAAGGGTTAAGGCCTTGTATTCAGATATGAACCCAAAACATAAGCCTTCTTTGTCATCTTTTGTTTATAAGTTATACCCATAATGCATTAATACATTCATTTATGACTTTTGTTTGTGCTTCAGGAGAGGAAAAGTGTGGGATATGAACTGCAATCTGAAGGTAAAATCATATTAGATTAAAATCCTAGATTTTTGTTTCCCCCAATCTTTTACAATGGTACTTATGGCACATACCTTGGTGAGGCTTGCATTTGCTACTTTTCCAAAATATTAACTTAATTATAAAGAAATAAAACTCTTTTTCTTTACAAAGTCATATTTGATATGTTTACATAGTACTGTGAATCAAAAATTCCATTAGAATAAACAGGTTTGAGAGTCAGTACAGCTGATTTTTAGCACATAAAAAATTGAACTGCTAGGAACAAAAGTGTTCAGGATTACCTGAAATTGGCCTACTAGAATCCAGCATCAAATTATCTTGGAACTTGAGTAGAATGATTTGAAGAGAGAAGTGGTACTGGAAGTCAATTAAGAAGCCTGTGGAGGCCCCTGGATGGCTCAGTTGATTAAGTATCCAACTCTTGATCTTAGCTCAGGTCTCCATTTCAGGGTCATGAGTTCAAGCCATGGGTTGGGCTCCATGCTGAGTGTGGAGCCTACTTAATAATAATAATAATAATAATATTATTATACAACATAATATGAAAAGAACAGCTATTTTGATTTACTTATAAACTGCAAAAAAGATCCTAGGAAGCTGATACTATCCTTTGAAAGGAATTCCATTTTCTCTCTTCCAGTGTTTCCAAGCATGCCCATTAAATAAGGATATCTTTCTTTTTGGAAATATTGGTATTTCTCTTCCACACTTATGCTTCTCCAAGGGATATAGAATGCATAACCTGATTGTCTTGTAGGGACTGGCTTGTAGGGATGAAAACATGGCACCAACCTCTCTTCTCCATTCTCTCTTCAGATTCAACCACTCCTAGAATGGACACTTCTCCTAGACTGGGCAGTGTGAGTCCTCTCCCAAGGTAAGAAAGGTCAACTGTTTACTCATGGCTTTGCCAGTCTTGAGTTCATTCACATGTGAGTGAAATAGATGGGGACCTATTTGGCTTGGAGCCTAAGCGAGGGTGTCTTCATCCTAGATTCATTAGCAACAAGTTACTACTTCATAAAATTGCTCTGGAGAACTTGGAGGGAAGAGAGTGTATAAAAATCAAACTTATTATTCTTATTTTACCCACCATTTTATCATAGCTTAGATATATAACTTTATTCTGAAAAATCCCAAAGAGATAGGAGCTGCTATCATCCTAGTTTTATAGATGAACTTGAAAATGGCAGAGGTGAGAAGCCTGGTTGAGTTTATTATAACTACTAAGAAGGGGGATTGATTTTTAATCTATTATTCGCTTATTCAACACTGGTATTACACATTATGCATGCAGGTGATATATGAACAAAATAGTTATAATACCTACTTACATGGAGTTTATAGCTTAAAGAATAAGAAAAATGTTAAGTAATCACATAAATTATATAATTACAAGCTGTATTAATATCTTTAAGGTCCATTCTCTTAACCATTATACTGTCTTACTTTGACCTAGAGATTTGCTAGAACTGGGATTCACATTATTCTTTTGTCTTTTATTCTTCTTTTGAAACATTCTGCCATTCCTTATTTGATTGCTTTATTATGACCAAGTGATAGAGAAACTCCAAAAACCACCAACTTGGCAAGATCATGATGGTGTTGGAAGCCTCCTAGCCATCACTAGTCCCTAGCCTACTACCTGTATTGACCTTTAACAGGGACAAAATGGGTCCTAACATCTAGATCAAGGAGACAACCCCCCCCACACACACAGAAAATATTAATTGTAGAAAGAAAACTTAGAGACCATCTAGCTAAGCCCCTTTATATTACAGAAGAGGAAGCCCCTAGAGCTCAAGTAGATTAAGAGATCTATCAGAAGGTTACCGAGGTTACATTTACAGGCTCCCAGTCCAGAGAACTGCTTGTTACACCTTTTAGAATGTTAGCTCAAGTTGTCTACATATTGAAATTAGCTGAGATCAGATCTATATTCAAGAAGAGGTCATGGTAAAGCAGACTTCTGTGCTCTTTCATTGACAGAACAAGATAAGGTGTGGGATTAAGGGGGTGGGGTGGACACTGGGATAATTTCTCTGGTATAGAACTCTCAAGTGAATACTATGATTGTTTCACCCTCTCCTTTCCAGTTTTTGAAATATACAGACTGACTCTGTGTAACTGGGGTAGTTATTAAATACACTTCTTCATGTGCTTAGCCTCTTGATTTGTGATATAGGGGTGAGGATAACATATATTGTTATGGGATTTTAATTGTGTAATGTACATAAACAATTTAGCTCAGTGCCAGACACATATAACACATTCAATAGAGGGTAACTTTTGTGATTGTGTTGTTTTTGCTCTTGTTTTGTGTTTGTTTTGCTCTTGTTCTCCTGTTACATTAGCATATAATGTTTCAAATAAATTATTTAAAAGTGTAATGCTAGAATAGGAGGGTAGTGAAGGAGGAAATGGGACATATGTTTAAGCAAACAGCTTCTGATGTAATTCAGTTTTATTCTACTTCCAACCTGGTTGAAAACCACTGATGTATAAGTTTGTTGTATTTTCCTACCTCTTTTAGTTCCTCACCTGTGCTTTATGCAGAGTACATGTTTACGAGTCACTTTACACAACAGTTTCCGTAATTTGGCAAATGAATCTAGATTAATTAGTAGAGGAGTGTGGTCTAGACTTCAAGTCTCTTCAGCTCTAATCTGCTTCTCCGTGCTAGACAGTGGGACCAACCAAAACACTGTCTTCATTTCAGTCCCCAACTAAAGCTTTTCAGTTTAGAACAAACTTTCCTTCCAGCCACATTAAGATGATCAGGTCCCCACCCCGCCCCCCTGAAACCCCACCTCATTTCCATTTCCCTGGTTCTGACTTCAGGCCCTGCTACTAGATGAAGGCAAAATGTTTTTCCTTCCAATTATTTTAGTGGAAAACTCATGTTTGATATTGTAGCAGACAATGTTTCATTATGCTCTCATTTGAACAGAGAAATCGCTGTTCCTAAAGGCAGCAAGGCACATTCTGAGAGGTAGAGTTACTGAGGTACAGCCCAGAAACGGAGACCGGGAGGGAGGCTAGACTCCATTGAGAAAATGCACAGGCAAGTGTGGCTACACAGAAATGCTTCAGAAAGGGTTTTATGATCAGCATCAATAGATGTGTGTGTTTTATGAATAAGAATAAGTGTATTCATGTTCCTAAAGTGCTTCAACATCTCTGGCTGAAAGTTCCTCCTAATATTTACTCTCATGGCTCCCCTTGACATAATATACCATTTTACATGTAAGAAATGGTGCGTCAGAGTTTCCCCAGGCCCTTACACACCAGCGGGAAGTTGTATCTTAATTGTTTAAGGCTCTGAAACTGGTTTGTACTGGATCTTGACAACCATCAAAATTTGGCAAATTCTGCAGCAAAGGAGCCTAAAACCAATGGTCAAAAAGTATTTCCGGATCCTCCCTGTCTAAAATACACAAATAGTTGTTGGGGCGCCTGGGTGGCTCAGTGGGTTAAAGCTTCAACACAGGGCTTTAAACCCAACAGTTAAAAAATGAAACAAAATGGGTGTCTGCGTGGCTCAGTGGGTTAAGCCGCTGCCTTCAGCTCAGGTCATGATCTCCAGGTCCTGGGATCGAGCCCAGCATCAGGCTCTCTGCTCAGCGGAGAGCCTGCTTCCCTTCCTCTCTCTCTCTGCCTGCCTCTCTTCCTGCTTGTGATCTCTGTCTGTCAAATAAACAAATAAAATATTTTTAAAAATAAAAGAAAATAGGGGCGCTTGGGTGGCTCAGTGGGTTAAGCCGCTGCCTTCGGCTCAGGTCATGATCTCAGGGTCCTGGGATTGAGTCCCACATCGGGCTCTCTGCTCAGCAGGGAGCCTGCTTCCCTCTCTCTCTCTGTCTGCCTCTCCGTCTACTTGTGATTTCTCTCTGTCAAATAAATAAAAAAAAAAAAAAGAAAATATACAGATGGTTGTCAATTACAAAATAAATTAAATACATACAGTTTCTTTTGGGGGATAGGGAGTTCAAAGAGATAAACAGGCAAAAGGGTAGGAGAAGAACCTTCCAGATGGAGGGGTCCAATGATGGAATGGCCTAAGACAAAAGGTACGTTAGAACATCAATTGTAGGCAACAAATGGTTGAAAACAAATTTGGAGACATAGGGATTTATTCAAAGTGCCTTTCTTATATGCAGGGTTAAATCCCAGTGGATCCAAAAGAATGGCTTGATGTACATTTCACACTTATATTATGTACATTTACAATTTGAATTTTCTTCCAGGTTTTTCTTTTATGAAACTGGGACATCTATTTCTATCCTCATCCTTTCAGAACTCTGCAAATTGTTCCAATATATCTCAGAGCTTGAATTCGTTATGGCTAACATTAAAGATGACACAAATGAATGGAATGACCCTAATTGCATTATATCATTTAATCTTCATGATGACACTGGCAACAAGGCACTATTGGCTTTATTATTCCTACCGTATGGATGGAGACCCTGAGGCATGGGGATGTTAAATGACACGTGGTATCATAACATTTTTCCTTGTGATATTCCTAGATATGACTGTTACGTTTCTTTGTCCCCTAGTATTTCTTTCCAGAGCCCCTCTCCTCGCCTCTTGCCCATGTTTACTAAGTTATATTACACTCTAGTCTCAGCTTCAACATATAGTAAAATACTCACCTTATATTGCTTCCTTCCAGGTTTTTTTAAACATAAACTACCAACCAATATGGTCTTCTACATTGAGATCAAATCATGAATTTTTAAAATCAGAATTGTGGAGCATTATCATTCATTTCTTGTGATATGTCTCAGCCTGGCTTGCCCATGTAATTTTGTTGGCCTGATGCAGTCCTCTAGCATGCTAACAATTTCTTCCAGCTCTGTGATCCTCTTGAATTTAAAACTATGAGTTAGCAAGGACCTAAAGGAATGAGACGCAGAGATTTTCCAGGAGACAGTGAGGTAATATATTTCCTAGTCCTTGAGCTGTAAGAGAATATTATGCCAAAGCGAGGTACTTGGGAGCATAGTTTTTCTAAAAAATGTAGACAAAATGAACACCACATCTCACACTTTTGCCAAAGTTGTTTGCCAACCTCTGAAAAACCCAGCCTGCCTTCATTCTGGAGAGAACCAGACTGCATTTCTGAGCAAAAATGCAGAATCCTTTGACTTCATATTCAGTGCTACCCATTTACCCTGTACACCAACAATTTTGCTACTTTTGGAGTAAGTAATTACTTCTTCATAGTCTCCAGCAGGTATGGATTTGAGACTTTCTTATTCCCATGCAGGACATTGTACTGGGTGGGGGATACAGCAAGGACAAGGAGAGACCTTTTGCCTGCCTTCAAAGAAGTGACTCTTTGATGGAAATTTAACAGAAAACCAGAATAACAGTGGTTCTATGAGGCATTGTTTGGTCAGTGTTGTTACAAGTTCTTCTCTTACCCCTTTCTCTGACTGCTTTTATTTACCTCCTTTGAAGTTATCTTGGAAAAAAGATTTTCTGAATTGTCTTTCCATGCAAAAGTATACTGTGAGCCTAAGAGGTAATTTTATTATCTTGGTTTAGATTCTATTTATACTAAAGTAAATGATGAGCTTGCTACATTTGAAGTTTGGAAAGTTTAGGGGTGAGAGGTAATTAACTAATTCTTTCAACCCTTGTCTCCCCTTTAATAAGGCAGATTTACCCATCTCAAAAGCAATTTCAGTTGTCAAAACATTGGCTTTCTTCATGGTTTCTGGATCTTGACAACCATCAAAATTTGGCAAGCAGCCCCTACCTGCCTGGCAGGAAGTTATATTTAGTAGTGTGTGAAACTTTATTTTCCAGTTTCAGACATATTCAGCCTCCACTGTTGAGTTCCAACACTCACACTTCCAAATAAAGAGAGTTTCTGGAATTCTTCTATGGCTGGTAGATGCTTTGACCAAGGTTCTCACCAAATCCAGAATAACCTGACACCAGTTAGGCTCTCACTGTAGTCTATTGTTGCATGGCCAAATTAAACAAGGCATTTCTTTGTCATTACCTAGCTTGTTTGTCAGTCTAACTGATGTGCAAAGGGAGCCTCTGGCATTGAAAATCACACAATCAAACAAAAAAAAAAAAAAGAAGAAGAAGAATTTTGAAGTGAGACTGAGCCTGTGTTTACTGATTTGTATCCCTATAACATGCAAAATGGTTCCTCGAAATTATATTTGAAAATCTGAGGTTGTCCTGGCATTCAATCACATTCAATTCAACCATATTGCTAGATTTGGGTAAGAATCCAGAATTTGTCCCCAGCCTTTCTTTCCTAGTAGATGTGCTTTGTTGCTAAACATTCTTGAGTAGAGGTATGATGTAGTCTAGGATACTACAGTGCACTAGCTAAGCCCCAGGTCCTTCTTCTCCCCCAGTCCATTCCCTTTTCTTAACAGCTGTGTAACCTTGGAAAAAGTAATACATGTTTTTGATCCTTGGATTCCTCATTTGCAATTTGAGGATAGTAAATTATCATCCACATCTGTCTCTAAAGGATGATATGAGGAATGAATAAGATTGTAGACAATTTTTCTAGTAGATACAATTAATGCATACCTGAAGCAGAGAAGGTATTCAATGAAGGTTGAATAGTTGCATGGATAAATAGATGAAAGGATGATTGCAATATATAATGGGAAACTTTTTTTTTTTAAGATTTTATTTGTTCATTTGACAGACAGAGATCATAAGCAGGCATCGAGGCAGGCAGAGAGAGGGGAGTAAGCAGGTTCCCTACTGTGCAGAGAGCCCGATGAGGGGCTGGATCCCAGGACCCTGGGATCATGACCCTAGCCGAAGGCAGAGGCTTTAACTCACTGAGCCACCCAGGCGCCCCAATGGGAAACTTTTTATATGCTGTAAAGTAGGCCACATCAATAGTGCTCACTTAAAGAAAGCTAAATACCAGGTGGTGGGTATTATAGAGGGCACGGCTTGCATGGAGCACTGGGTGTGGTGAAAAAATAATGAATAATGTTTTTCTGAAAATAAATAAATTGGAAAAAAAAAAAAGAAAGCTAAAGCCCTTGGCAAAGGTTTTTTTTTTTTTTTTTTTTTTTTTATTCATCGGGATTTTACATGAAGGGGATTCTGTGAGTCTAAGAGGTAATTTTACTATCTTGATTTGTATTTTATTTATACTAAAGTAAATGGCTTTCCCGAGTGAAGCATTTTCTGGGACTAGACTTCTTATTAGAACACACTTCAGCTAAACATGATCAAGTCAGCTAATGATAGTTTAATCCACTATTGAGTGGGATTTTGCCTGTTGCTCCAAAATTATGACTAGAATGCAAATCTGAAAAAAAAAACATTAGGCACCCAAAATATCTATATAGAGCCACAAATAATCACAGACATGAAACTTCTTTGGGGGTTTGTTAAAAGGCACTTGTGCAGTTCTTTTTCCCACCACCACCCCAGGCCCTATAGGGGCCTGCCAATATCAATTTTTATATACCTGCCAATATCAATTTTTATATACCTGCCAATATCAATTTTTATATACCTGCCAATATCAATTTTTACACTAATATCAATTAGAGTAAAAAAGCCACTTTGAGTGAGGGGTAGAGGAGAAATTTATCAATCATGAGTTGTTGGGCTAGTAGAATGTACTGTAAAGCCTTCTTACGCTTTTCTAAAGCCAAAAGAAAGAGTGACTCCATGAGAACCCCTCACAGATATTCAGTTTCTGCTTAGGCAGCTTGCTCAGCACTGCAGTCTACCACACATACAGGTTAGAAATGGAAGAGGGACAAGGGGACAAAGAAAGCATCCTCTGCTCTCCTCACCATTTAGTGGGGATATATGGATTCCCACAGGTCAAATAGAAACCACGGAGGGAGTCCTTTGAGAACAGAAAAACAGCTAGGTTGGTGGGCTGGGGCCAGAGACCCACAGTATCAGAGACATTAGGGGAGCCTGAGGGATTTAAGGGATCAACTGGTGTGTCTCACTTTAGGCAACTGTCAAAGGCCTCACAAAGCCTTTAGAAGAGCTCACATGGGCCTGCAGAAAGTCGTCATTGGATCTCGCCTAAGATAAGATCATGAAGAACAGTAGGTGTTGCAAAGGGGCAGAGGCACCAACCATTATCCTTTTTCTCACTCTCCTCCAAGATCCAGTGAGGGCCCTCCAGTCTGAACTAAAGAAAGAAAAAAGAGAAAGCTGAAAATGGCTTTTAATCCTTTCAAATGAGAATTTAAATCTGTTAGAACTTCCTAATACAAGGTAAATTCTTCGCTATTTATAAACAAGGGAAGCTATGTCATGGGCTACCTCAGAAAGAATCCCTATTCCCTGGGAGCCTATAAATGGATGATGCAGAGCCAGGTTGTGGGGTGTTGCAAATGTAAATGACTTGGATATCCCAGATGGTCAATGACAGATCCCTCTCTCCCCTGGTGCCATCTTTTCAGTCATTCTGCCTAGACTACAAAGTGGTAGGAGCTTAGTCCTTACCCAGTCCACCGCCCATTTCTCCACAATACACCTGCTATATGTTCAGCCTGTCTCAGATTTAATATAATTCAAGGAGAATTAGGATGCCTGAATAAGACCTTCCCATACTGAAATAATCTGAGTTCTAGGAATCATCCTTATCTTTCCATGAAAACTGTCTCCCTTGTTTTTTGCACTTTTACATGCTTCTTTTGAACTCTGCATCCTGCTGGGCTAAATTGACTAAAAGCAACTCTTGTCAGTGGCCTGCCTCAAATGGAGAAATCTAGAGGTGTCCATGTAGAAATTATAAAATTGGAAAAGAATGTCAACAACCTTAAAATCATCAGACATTTTTCCTTGGACTGACACTTTTCTACGGGAATGTTAAAGTGTTGTTTCTCCAGGTGGGAGGACCACAAATTTGAAGCTGTTAAGCTATGTCAAATCTTCTGGATGCAATTTTTTAAAAAGAAAAGTTGGCACATTTTCTCTGTAAAAAGTCAGATTATAAATATTTTGGGTTTTGTGGGCCATACAGTTTCTATTACAATTACTCAACTCTGTCAAGTTAGTACAAAAGCAGCTATGAATAGAACATTAAGGAATTAGTAGAGCTGTGTTCTAATAAAACTTTATTTGCAAAAGCAGGTGGGAGTTAGGGTTTGACCCATGGGTTATAGTTTGCTGACCCCTTTACTAGAGAATCCTGCTGATGGAATGATGAAAGGAAATGTCTTTGAATTTTATCACTTTATTAAAAAAACATGCTTGTTCTAGAAAACCATTGCAATGTTTCTTCCAGCTTTTTAATGTTGTTTTATATACTGTGAACCTACTATTTAAATAATTTTATACCCTGCTTCTATCCTTAACATGCCATTGTAAGCATTTAATGTAATTTTATACTCTTTACTGGCATCATTTTTAATAGCTATATAATATTTCAATGTGCCAATATAGAAGCTCCATAATCAACCATTCTTCCTTTCTTAACTATTTAGACTGTTTCTCATTGCTTGCTATTTGAAAAAAAAAAATACTACAGAGAACCGTATTTATATATATTTCCCTTTGTATTTTAAGTTATTTCTATAGGTTAGACTTTAAGAAACAGACTTACTATATGGACTTTGAATGCTTGAAGGCTCTTATTACATACTTCTAAATGACTTTCTAAGGGCTCATTCCCATCTACATTCCCAGCAATAATGTATGACCACTTATTTTAATGAATCCTTAGCACACTAGAGCTTAGCATTAAAAAGAAAAAAAAAATCTGTGTTGCCTTATATAAAAAGTGGTACCATTGTTTTAATTTATATTTTTTGTTGGACATTTTTCTATGTTTATTATCCATTTATTATTTTCCTTTTTGTGACCAGTGTATTCATGGCAAGACCATTTTCTAGCATGATGATTAATCTTAGGTACAAACCTGAAGCAAGAGAAGTTTTCTTAATAAGAGCCATGAATTACTGAATGCTTACTGTGTGCCAGACAATTACATATAATTGTGTTTATGTGTAATATTATTTAAACCACACAGTGACATTATACTAGGCTGCTATTTGAGCCTTTTAACATAGGCTGATATCCCATATGAGTGGGCCATAAAACACAGTTCAGAGAATGAATTTAGTTTGTATTTCTCTGTTCACTCCTTAGTAGCACTGCATTTACTAAGCATTGAGACCCTGGAATTTAGGCACTCAGATCCTGCAAAATATTTTACATGTGTTATCTCAATTTCATCTTATAATAACTCCATACTGTGGGTATTAGTCTTCTATTTGTTAATAAGGAGCCCAAGTTCTGGGACATGGAATACTTTTCCTCTGTCAGTGTGACTTGTAAGTAGTTTAGTGGGAACTCAGGTGTGCCTATCTGCAAAGCCCATTATTAAATAAGGTGCTGCTCTGAGCACCCTTCCTTTTCCCCCAGTTCCGTGGGGTTTCCTTTCCCTTCTTAGAATCTGTTTCTTATAACTTTGGGGATTCTGGAAGATCCCTCTCTGGGCTTCTTGGGCTTCTGCTTCTTAGTGGTTCCTTTTTGCTCCCCCCTCTAGTTTTGCCACAAATATGCATCTTACACACACACACACACACAAGTTCAGATGACAAACACTCTGTTCCAGAATGCATTCCAGGATAGGAGAGCCAGGGTCTCAAATGACAAGAACTTTCTATGTGGAATTTAGTTTTTAACATTCTGATGCTTGAGTTCACAGAGGGAGTTCTAGATGTTTTCAACTTCTTCATTAAACACCACCTTCCTTTAGGTATGCAATATTCTTTCTTTCAATTTACATAAGTAATGTGGACCTAGATTTTAACTTTAGGGCTTTTTGTTAAAAGAAAAAAAAATCTGTGTTGAATTATGTTAAAAAATGGTATCATTGTTTTAATTCACAGATCACATTACACAATTTTAATAAGGTTGGCTTTCTATTTTACATGTGTGAGGGACTTCATAGTCAAATTACTTTTTTCTCCATGCAAATTAGCTTCAAACAAATGCATTGCAGATCCCCACCCTTCTTATCCCCTTTCATGCTTTTATTTCCCTTTTGGCCCCAGAAAGGAACCACATATTTGAATATGACTTATTATGTAATTTTAAAATTTGGTTGTGGTTTGTACTTAGAAAAACTGCCTGACACTGGAAAGGTGCTCTTGTGCAGTTTGCGTTTACCTACAAATTCAAAGAGGCTATTTCTTACTTCAACCTTGTCTCCTTTCCGAGTCTAAGTAATATTGGACTCAAGCCTATTTTGCATCTTAAATGGGGTGTTATGAAAGTAAATGATTTGGGCATCCCAGATGGCCAGTTGTAGGTCCTTCAATTGATTCTCATCTCTCTCAAGATGCCATGTTTTCAATCATTTTGCCTAGACAACAAGGTTGAAAAAGCTCAGTACATACCAAGCCCATTGCCCATTTCTCCACACTCTGCCCTCTATATGTTCGTACAGTCTCAGATTTTGTATTATCCATGGGCAGTGGAGATGCCTGAGCAAGACCATCACACACCTGCATAACCCAGGTCCTAGGGATCATCCTGATATTTCAGGGACCGTTGTCCTCCTTGTAGTCCTTACTCTTACCCTCTTGTTTTGAACTCTACATACCGCTGGGCTCAACTGACTAATGGCGACTATTGTCAATGGCTTGTCTTAAATGGAGAAATCTAGAGCAATCTGGGTAGAAGTTGCAAAATTGGAATGGAATAACAAACACCTTAAAAATCACTATTTCATCATGTGACAAACACTCTCTAGTGGAGTGTTGAAATGTTTCTCCCTGTTGCATGCCATCAGTTGTCAAACCGTTAGGTTAACTCGTGGCCGATTCAGATAGAATGAGGGCACCATAAGCTTCTGCACTGGTAGGTCTATGACCCCACATCTACTTTCTCAGTCCAATTCTGTGCTCTCTAAGAAACCCTGTACTGAGGGATGTTTTCCAGGATCAGGAATACTATTCTCAAGACATCTGCAGCATAATCCCTTTTACTAGGAATTGAGAGAGCCCCTCAGGCAGTAAGATACAAAGGCAGGGAGATTATCTAGTGCTCCCTCATTTTTGTTTGTTTGTTTTTAGATTTTATTTATTTATTTGACAGAAAGAGAGAGAGAGCAAGAGAGGGAACACAAGAGGGGGTGGGGGGGGGAGTGTGTGGTGGGAGAGGGAGAAGCAGGCTTCCTGCTGAGCAGGGAGCCAGATGCGGGGCTTGATCCCAGGACCCTGGGATCATGACCTGAGGCAAAGGCAGATGCTTAACTCCGATGCTTAACCTGAGCCACCCAGACACTCCAAGTCCCTCATTTTTGTAATAACACTGTAAAAGGTACTCAGGATTTACCGCCAGTTCAGTGAGCCAGGAACAAGGACCATAGACCATATCATGATTTTAAATACTAGAATCAGCTGAACCTTTGAGGCAACTTGTCTCGCCCATATAACTTGGATTCTCAATTCCAATTCACTTACTATCCCTCTGTATAGACACAATTTTCCTGAGAAGCTTTGGAAAAGAGTAGAAATTTTACTAGACTTGGAATTGAACACCTCTGGGTGTGGGTCCTGCCCATGACTCTTACAAGTCTTATATACTTGGTTAAGTCTTATAATCTGTGTAAGCCTTGCTTTCCTCATAAGGATAATAACACATGTCTCACAGAACATCTGTGAGATGTCAACAATGCCTAAACATTCAAAGCATAGAACATGGAACACAATAAAGTAAAGTTCTGCCTGCTTCTCTCTTCTCTCTCCTTTTTCTCCTTTCCTATTTATTTACTTTCTCTCTTTCTTTCTTTCTTTCTTTCTTTCTTTCTTTCTTTCTTTCTTTCTCCCTTTTCTTCCCTTTCAGTCCTCCTATCTTTTCAAAGTCTAGTTATTAGCAAAATTCACCCTTTACTTCTTTTTTCTTTTTAAAAAATTTTTATTGTGTTATGTTAGTCACCGTAAAATACATCATTAGTTTTTGATGCAGTGTTCCAAGATTCATTGTTTATGTACAACACCCAGTGCTCCATGCCCTCTCTAATACCCACCACCAGGCTCACCCATCCCCCTACCTCCCTCCTCTCTAAAACCCTCAGTTTATTTCTTGGAGTCTACAGTCTTTCATGGTTCATTCCCCCTCCAACTTCTTCCCTTTCACTTTTCCTTGCTTCTCCTAATGTCCTCCCACCTGTCACTTCTAACCACAGCCTTGTTTTGGAAGGATAGTCTAAATCCTGGGGGATATAAAGTTGTATGTGCATTCTAGGAGAGGGATGGATCAAACTGCAGAAGGGAAGGTAAATAGAAATGTCCTTTGAGAGTATGAATCTGCAGTGACATCTCCATAGACCAAGGACAAGATTTAAATCTTGAGTTTGAGTCCCAGACTGGTAACTGAATTCTCAGCAGGGCACTCAGAGACATCTACCCCCTACCAGCTCCTACTCATTCTTATGACTCTAGCTTCTTCTAAACTATTAGTTCTTAGTACATGGTCCCTGAATCAGCAACACCAGCATCACCTAGGAACCTTTTAGAGATGCAGATTCTTGGTCCCTACTCCAGACTTACTAAATCAGAAACTCTGGGTGTGGGGTCCAGCTATCTGTATTTGAAATGCCTTCTGACTGATTCTGATGAACACCCAAGTGCAAGCACCACTGCCCTTCACCAACCTCAGCTCAGGACGTCACTCATGCTCCAGGATGGGAAAGGCAGCTGAAAACTTGACACCAGATTTCCAAAGCTCAAACAGGTCTCATACCATCTGAGCCACAAGTTAGTTAACTAAATCCACTCCTCCAGGCTAGGACTCTGATAAGGGTAAAGGATGTTGATTCATCTGACACGAATCTGCAAATATTTCTCCAATAAATGCTTTTGAAGTGTGTGAGTTAAATAAACATTTGCAACGAACCCAAACTTTTCTACTTGGCCTCTTTCATCAAGTTCCTATCAAAATCTTCTCTTGGATCATGCTCAAAGGACAAGACAGGCTTAATAACTCCTGCTTCCTAGGTCATAGGATTCATGCACTACAAGAACCATCCTGCTTCATTTTTTTTTTTCCAATTTATTTATTTTCAGAAAAACAGTATTCATTTTTTTTTTCACCACACCCAGTGCTCCATGCAAGCCGTGCCCTCCATAATACCCACCACCTGGTACCCCAACCTCCCACCCCCCCGACACTTCAAACCCCTCAGATTGTTTTTCAGAGTCCATAGTCTCTCATGGTTCATCTCCCCTTCCAATTTACCCAAAAGCACAAGGGTTATGGACACTGCTTCATTTTTCCATATCTATCACACTTTCCCCAAAGCATTTAGGACTAACATTTCTCCTTAATAAAATGGATTTAGAAAATTTTGGTGGTCACAACTTTCTTGTAATAGAGAAGGCATTTTTTATTTGTACACCAAAAAGTCAAAACTGGAGTTGGTTTTTGTAACAGATACTGTTGATTTTCCTACTCCACATCCACAGAGCCCACCACTGAGTTCACCTGAAGCTGACAACTTCCCACTTGAAGCACTTTTCTGTTCATGCGCACAACAGTTCTGAATGCCAGGGGGCAACTCCCAAACGGTGAGAGAAAAATATCAGTGAATAAGTATCCCAGCTGTGTGGTCCCTTGGCCAGACAATTCTGAGGTATACCTTATAGGATTACTGAGATGGTCTCCAGAAGAATTGGGTGCCCAGAGCGATAATGGCTCATTCAGACACTGTAGAGATTTTTGTCTGCTTTCTGTGTCACTTTCCCTATATTTGGGATAAAACTCCAAATACACTCACTGCACCCAAGTTTTTTTTTCAAGATCTAATTTTAGGAACTTGTACAAAGACAGTTGGGTAATGTGATCAAGGTCATACACATAGTTAAGGCAGATAAGGATTCATCATTTTCTACTGTATTGCAAAGAAGGTATACGATCCTGGTGTTGAGTTTAGTACCTAATTCTTTTCTTGTCAACATGCCCCTAGAGATGAACATGGTACAAATACAGATGAGGTGATTGAGACATATTTGGTAAATTGATAGCTGTTGAATTCTCTCACTCCCCAAACCCATCAGCTTTTGTATAGCAGGTTACTTTTCACAGTGTGCTTTCTAGAAATCCTATCACTGTTGATTTTCTCAATAACTATGTACCTATATAACATGGCCAGAGGCATAATGCCAGACATGTAACAATTCTTAATTTGTTGAATGAATGAGTAAATCATCGAGTACATTTCAGTTTAGGAAACAGGGGCCTAAAATTTTGAATCCCAACAAAGGTCACACCTGTTTAATAATCCAGGTGGGATTAAAACCTTCAGGTTTTCCCTAGTACATTTCCTATTCCATCTCTTAATGCCCTTTAAGGCCAAATATTTTTCCAATATTTTTTAATCACTAGAAGAAAAATTATATCACTTACAGAGCTATCTATTAAATTGGCACTATTCAAAGAAATTAATTGTCTGGAACAAATTTATACTGAAAAAATCTAATTTGGGGTTTTGGACAAATGAGGCTTTTTGGCAGCTGAATATGAAGAGTGTTAATGATTGGTACAGCAAATACTCCGGGTCGATTGAGACCAGAGAACGACTCCAAGCAAGAATCTTCTGGAGGGGGCGCCTGGGTGGCTCAGTTGGTTAAGCGACTGCCTTTGGCTCATGTCATGATCCTGGAGTGCCAGGATCAAGTCCCCCATCAGGCTCCCTGTTCCGTAGGGAGTCTGCTTCTCTCTCTGACCCTCCCCACTCTGGTGCTCTCTCTCTCATTCTGTCTGTCTCAAATAAATAAATAAAATATTAGTAAGGGGGGAAAAAAAAGGAATCTTCTGGAGGTTATAATGATCTCCAAACTACACCGCTCTGAAACAATTTGATTGTCTTAGAGCACTACCTTTTTTTTTTTTTTTTAAATCTATCAGTCAATACGTATGTTTTGGAGATATTATGTCAGAACCCTAGACTAGGAGCTTCTCAGAAAATATGTGTGGTGGGTCTCTGCTATTACAGAGATGATAAATTCTTTGATATCTGATTCCCCCCATCTTCCACCCCCTCCCCCAAACATGGACCATTATCCTAATATAAGACACCATTGTCTTTCATGGATATAGTTGAAACAACTTCTAACCAGATGCTTGCATTAGATTTTTGGTAGATCTTTCATTAAGTTATGGAATTTCTTTTTTGTAGTTAAGTTTGTCATGAATAGATATTGAACTGTATCAAATGATTATTCTGTATCCATTGAGACAATCATTAGGTTTTCTTCTTTTATTAATGTGGCAAAACATTTATTTAATTTTACAATGTTAAACCAACCTTCATTTACTTGGTGGGGGGAAACAAGTTGGTCATGAAATATTTTCATTTTTCTATACTACTGGATTAGGTTGGCTGATATTTTCTTTAGGTTTCAAACCCATTTTCATGAATCATTTAGCTTATAATTTTTCTTTATTCCTTTAGTTTTGTCAGGTTTTATAATTGAGATTATTTTAACCTCATAAAATAAGTTTGGGAGTATTCCCTTTCTTTTAATATTTGAAAGAGTTTAAGATTGGAATTATTTGTTCCTTGAATATTTGGGAAAACTTATCCAGATAACCATCTGACTCCGTGTTTTCTTTGCAATGAGAATTTAAACTACTGGTTTGATTTTTTAAAATATTTATAGGAATAATAAAATATTCTGCTTCTTATTGAGTCATATTATATAAACTTTGTAGGGATGCATGTATGGGGATTTTATCTATGTACATTTATAGGGATGTGTCTATTTTATCTATGCTTTATTATTCATTGATATAAAGGTGCTCTAAAGATCCTTATTATCTTTTTAATCTCTTCCATAACTGTATTATATCTTCCAGTCCTTTAGGGCTGCTATAAAAAAATGCCACAGACTGAGTAGCTTATTATCAACAAAAATTTTTGCCTCTCACAATTCTGAAAGATAGAAGTCTGAGGTCAGGATGTCAGCAAAGTCAGGTGAGTGTTCTCTTCTGGGTTAAAGACTTCTCACTGCATCCTCACATGCTAGAAGGATCTCTCTAGGGTCTGTAAGAGATTTATAAAAACAGCAATCCCATTCATGAGAGCTTCATTCTCATGACCTGAGCATGTCTCAAATGCCTCAACTCCCAAGACCATTGCCTTGTGGGTTAAGATTTCAACATATGTATTTTGAGGGAACACATGCATCTAGATCATAGCAACCCCTTTGCATTTTTGACCAATTATGGTAGCAATAGAAATCTAACACAAGTGCATACCTGAAAGGAGTATTGTGTGTTTTAAATAGGTTCATTTGTGTAAACCACTAAGAATAATACCAAGCAGGTTTAAGTGTTAAATAAATTCTTACTGTTATGATTAGACTACTCCCTATATGTTTTCATTCAGTTGAACAAGATCTTATTTATTATTATAATTATTATAATGTTACAGTGCATATATAAAATGCATACATAATATATACATATGTGTAATATATTTGCATATATGATATATACTGATATTGTTCTTTTAAAATATGTTCTTGGATATTCTCATTTGTTCATCTGTCCTCATTCTATGAAATGGAAATCACCACTGCAATTTTTATTAGAAACACTTCAAAATATATACATTCAATTCTTTATGTTGATAAAAATTGTAGCTTTTGTAATAAAGAAAAATGTGATGTTGTTTTGGAATTGGCTAATGGGCAGAGGATGGAAAATTTTTGAGAAGCACAATCAAAAATCTAGGTTTTCTTGATCACGTTATTAGTAGAAACATGGATATTAATGATTCTGCTAGAGAGGACTGTGAAGGACATAAAAAAACCAGACAGAAAACATATATATATATATATATATGTGTGTGTGTGTGTGTGTGTGTGTGTGTGTGTGTGCGCATTGTCTTAGAGAATACCTAAATTGTCTTAAATAGACTGTTGGTAGAAATGTGGATATTGGAAGTGTTGTTGGTGAGGGCTCTGATGAAAATGTTAAATCAGAAAGGAGGCAAGGGGAGCTAAGCAGAATGCTGAGCCAAATTGTGCCCTGAAGTAATGTAGAAAACAAAGCTTGTAAATAATTAATTTGGAAATTTAGCTGATGAAATTTCCAAGCAAAACATTGAAGTTCAGCTTGGTTTCATCTTGCTGCTCATAATAACATGAGAAAGGGAAGAGATTGTGGGAAGAATGTTAAGCAAAATGTCTGCAGGACTCAATGATTTAGGAAATTCTCAGCATATCTACATTTTTTTTAAGCATGTCTACATTCTTCAGAGACCTCATGGAATGAACTAGTAGGTAAAGGAGTAACAAAAAGAATACTAAATTGTTCTGTAAAATTGACGTAAGAATATTTCTCTGTGAGGAGTCCAAGTAGATGAGTTTGTTGAAGGGGCACAGAAGCATGAGAAATGCAGAAATTAAGAACAAATAGAAAAAGAGGAATTTAACTAGAGGGTGGGAAGATGTGGGCTGAGGAGAACTGGGAGCCAGCAACACATTCAGAATAGCTGGAAAAACTTAAGCGACAGAGAAATTAAGGTGTCTAATAGTCAACATTAAGCTACTTGTTGTGTTGCCCTGTGAAATGTTTCCTGTCCCTGTGTCTGTTGCCCTGAAATGTAGTCAAAGCTACTGGAAGGCAGTAGCATTTAAATTCTATAGAACCCAAAGGGGAGATCACTAGAAAGAGATGAGAAACAAAACAAAAGAAAAAAATAGTGAAACAAATGGGGTAATGATAACTAAAAGTGTAATTCATTATAATCTGACCACCCTCTGATGATCCAAGGGATAACTAGAGAAGGATTAGGATGGGGGGGATCATTTGTGTTTCCATATCTGTGGGATATCGAATCTTGGTAAATTTTATTTAAAGCACTAAAGGACTGAGTGATCTCAGTAATCTGAAATATTGGAGTTACTAAGACATCTGATATCTGGATCCACTAAGAAAATCACATCAGATATGAACTTTCATATTATTTGTTTCATCATCAAGAAAATGAAAATAACAATGGTATTCATTTGGAATACTCCACTCCCGTTTCTTTTTTTTTTTTCCCTTCATTTTTTTCTGTATTGGAAATTAACCTCATTTTCTCATTTCTGAACAGAGTTTTTAATAATATCTTTCTGATGCTTTCTGCAAACCACATTTCTGCTTTACCAGCTGTCTTTTTTTTTTACATCATTAGTTTCAGATGTAGTGTTCAATAATTCACCAGTTGCATATAACACCTAGTGTTCATCATATCATATGCCCCCTTAATGCCCATCACCCCATCCCACCACCCATCTCCCTTCCAATAACCCTGTTTGTTTCCTATAGCTAAGAGTCTCTCATGGCTTTTCTCTTTCTATGATGACTTCCCATTCAGTTCTCCCTCTCTTCCCCTATGATTCTCTGTGCTCTTTCTTTCTTTTTCTTTTTTAAAGATTTTACTTATTTATTTGACAGACAGAGATCATAAGTAGGCAGAGAGCCAGCCAGAGAGAGAGAGAGAGAGGGGAAGCAGGCTCCCCGCTGAGCAGAGAGCCCCGATGTGGGGCTTGATCCCAGGACCCTGAGATAATGACCTGAGCCGAAGGCAGAAGCTTAACCCACTGAGCAACCAGGTGCCCCTCTGGGCTATTTCTTATATTCCACATATAAGTGAAACCGTATGATAATTATATTTCTCTTATTGACTTATTTCACTAGCATAATACCTTCCAGTTACATCAATGTCAATGTAAACTATAAGTATTCATTCTTCCTGATTGCTGAGTTTTATATATATATATACATATACACACACATATATAGACATATATAGATATAAATATCTATCTATATAATCGCCACATCTTTTTATCTCTTCATCTATTGATAGACATATCAGCTCTTTCACAATGGATAAAAGATCTAAATGTGAGAGAGAAATCCATCAAAATCCTAGAGGAGATCACAGGCAGCAACTTCTTTGACCTCAACCTTCTTGCTAGACACATCTCCAAAGGCAAGGGAAACAAAAGCAAAAATGAACTATTAGGATTTCCTGAAGACGAAATACTTATACACAGTGAAGAAAACAATTGACAAAACTTAAAGACAACCTACAGAATGGGAAAAGGTAATTGCAAATGAAATATAAGATAAAGGGCTAGAATCCAAGATCTATAAAGAACATACCAAACTCAACCCCAAAAAACAAAACATCCACCAAGAAATGGGCAGAAGACACCAAGAGACATTTCTTCAAAGAAAACATCCAAATGGCCAGCAGACTAATGAAAAAATGCTCCACATCACTTGGCATCAGGGAAATACAAATCAAAACCACAATGAGATACCACCTCACACCATTCAGAATGTCTAAAATTAACAAAACAGGGAACAACAAATGCTGGTGAGGATGTGGAGAAAGGGAACCCTTTTACAGTGTTAGTGGAAATGCAAGCTGGTACAGCCACTCTGGAAAGCAGTATGGAAGTTCCTCAAGAAGTTAAAAATAGAGCTACCCTGTGACTCATGAATTGCAGTACTGGGTATTTATCCCAAAGATACAAATGTGGTGATCCAAAGGGGCAACTGCACCCCAGTGTTTATAGTAGCAATGTCCACAATAGTCAAACTGTGGAAAGAGCCAAGATGTCCCATTTCTCCCTATTTTCTCCCATTTCTCACTATTCTTTGATGGAGGAGCATAATTGGAGGATTCGTTTTCCAGATGGCAGCAATTTAGAGAGGATACAACATGGCACAAACAAGAGAGTCCGACAGGGACTCTGGCCTTTACATTTACTGTAATGAGTTCATTCTCCTCCAAGGTGACTAGAGGCTTGGCCTGGGATGGCCCATTCACAACCATATTCACAACCAGGAAATCCCTGCTGTCCCAACTGTCCATCCTAGGTGTTCTCTACTTTCTGGGACAGCCAGATGAGTGCTTTTCCTACCCCCAAACAAAGCTATTTTTGCCAGAATTGAGCATCATTAGCAATTACGTGAACTTTACTTTGGTCATCCAATATTTTCCTTAATGCTGAAAAAAATTTACTTTGCTTTGTGTAGTGAATTTTAGAGAGGGATAAAAATTAAATTCCTCTTCCAATATTTTGTTTCATTAAGTTTCTCTTTGTCTCTGAAATATGAAACATTAAATAAGAAATAGCACTAGAGATATTTATGTAAAGAAGACAACCATCATCTTACCATGTTAATGCTACCATCCTTGCTCATTTGTATCTTGATTTTTGCATTTAAAGGCATACCTCATTTTTTTAAAGATTTTATTCATTCATTTGACAGAGAGAGAGAGAGATCACAAGTAGGCAGAGAGGCAGGCAGAGAGAGGGGGAAGCAGGCTCACAGCTGAGCAGAGAGCCCGATGCGGGACTTGATCCCAGGACCCTGAGATCATGACCTGAGCGGAAGGCAGAGGCTTAACCCACTGAGCCACCCAGGCACCCCAGGCATACCTCATTTTATTGCACTTTGCTTTATTACACTTTGCAGATATTGCATTTTTCATAAATTAAGATTTGTAGCAACCTTACATCAAGCAAGCATTTTGGTGCCATTTTTCCAACAACATTTGCTCACATTGTGTCCCTGTGTCACATTTTGGTAATTCTCATAATATTTCAAACTTGTTTCATTATTATTGTACTTATGATGATCTGTTTGATGTGACCATTGTAATTGTTGTAGGACACTGCAAACTGTACCCATACAAGATGATAGCCTTAACTGATAAATGTGTGTGTTCTGACTGCTCTGTGGACTTGCTGGTCTTCATCTGCCTCTCTCTCCTCAGGCTTCACTATTCCCTGAGTCACAAAAATACTGAAATTAGGCCAACTTGTAATGGCCTCTGTTGAAATGAAAGGAAGAGTTGCATGTCTCTAACTTTAAATTAAAATAATTAAGAAATAATTAAGCTCAGTGAGGAAGGTATGTCAAAAGCCAAGATAGGCCAAAACCTAGGCCTCTTGTGGCAAATAGTTAGTCAAGTTGTGAATGAAAAGGAAAAGATTTTGAAGGAAATTAAAAGTTCTACTCCAGTGAACACACAAATGATAAGAAAGCAAAATAGCCTATTGCTGATATGTAGAAAGTTGTAGTGGTCTGGAGAGAAGACCAAACCAGCCACAAGATTTCCTTAACTCAAAGCCTAATCCAGAGCAAAGCCCTAACTCTGCAGTTTCATGGAGGCTGAGAGAGGTGAGAAAGCTGCAAAACAGAAAGTCTGAAATGAGCAGAGATTGGTTCATAAGATTTAAGGAAAGAAGCCATCTCCATGACATAAAAATGCAAGGGGAACCAGCAAATCCTGATGCAGAAGCTGTAGCAGGTTATCCGATGACCTAGCTAAAATAATTAATGAAGGTGACTACAAAAATCAACAGATTTTCAGTGTAGATGGAACACCCTTATACTAGAAGAAAATGTCTTCTAGGACTTTCACAACTAAAGAGAACTCAATGTCTGGCTTCAAATCTTCAAAGAAAAGGTTGATTCTCTTGTTAGGGGCTAATACAGCTGATAATTTTCAGTGGAAGCCAATACTCATACACCATTCCACAAATCCTAGGGCCTCTAAGAATTATGTTAAATCTACTCTGCTTCTGCTCTATAAGATGGAACAACAAACACCGGATGACAGCACATCTGTTTACAACATGATTTGCCAACTATTTTAAGCCCATTATTGAGATCCACCACTTAAAAGAGAGAAAAAAAAAAAAACCTTTCAAAATATTACTGCTCATTGGCAATGCACCTAGTAGCCCAAGAGCTCTGATGGAGATGTACAGTGGCATTAATTGTTGTTTTTATGCCTGCTTAATACAACATGCATTCTGTAGCCCACTGATGTAGGAGTCATTTCAACTTTCAAATCTTATTATTGAAGAAGTACATTTTGTAAGGTTATAGCTGCTATATATAGTGATTCCTCTGATGGATATGAGCAAATAAATTGAAAACTTTCTGGAAAAAAATTCACCATTCTCAATACCATTAAGAACATACATGGTTCATGGGAAGAGGCCAGAATGTCAGCTTAATTAATAGGAGCTGGAAGGAAGTTAATTCCAACCTCAAGTAATGAGTTTAAGGGGTTCGTGACTTCAGTGGAGGAAGTAACTGCAGATAGGGTGAAAATAGCAAGAGAACTGGAATTAAAAGTGGAGCCTGACGATGTGACAAATGTTGCAATCTCATGATAAAAATTTAATGGATGAAGTTTTCTTCTTATGGATGAACAAAGGCAATGGTTTCTTCAGATAGAGTCTACTCCTGGTGAAGATGCTGTGAAGATTATTGAAATTGCAACAAAGGATTTAGAATTGTACATCAACCCAGTTGATAAGGCAGTGGCAGGGTTTGAGAAGATTGAGTTCAGTTTTGAAAGTTCTCCTGTGGGTAAAATGCTATCAAACAGCATCATCACATGCTACAGAGAAAACATTCATGAAAGGAAGGGTCAGGTGATGCAGCAAATGCCATTTTTCTTGTATTTTTAAAAATTGCCATAGCCACCCACCCTTCAGCAATCATCACCCTGTTGGGTAAGTGACTATCAGCATCCAGGGAAGATCCTCCACCAGGAAAAAGATTACAACTTGATGAAATCTCAGATGATATTTAGCCTTTATTAGCAATAAAGTACATTTAATTAAGGTCTGCACATTGTTTTTCTTTTTTTTTAGATATAATGTTATTTCCCACTCAATAGACAACAGTATAATGTACACATATGTTTTATATGCACTGGGAAAACAGAAAATTCATTTGATTCCCTATATTGCTGTATTTGATTTACTGCAGTGGTCTGAAACCCTGTAGTATCTCTGAGGTATGCCTATATCACCCTCTGAAAGAAGCAAAACTGAAAAGGCTACATATTGTGTGATTCCAATGTACAAAATTCTGGAAAAGGCAAAACTATGGAGACAGCAAAAGACCAGTAGTTGCCAAGAGTTCAGGTGGGAAAGGAATGAACAGGCTGAACACAGAGTTTTTAGAGCAGTAAAAGTATGCTACACAATCCTGCAGTGATATATTTCATTACATATTTGTCAAAATGCATAGAATATGCAACACCAAGAGTGAATGCCAATGTAAACTATAGACTTTAGGTGGCAATAACATGTCAGTGTAGGTTCATGGATTTTAACAGTGCACTGCTGCACTGTGGGATGTTGATATTTGAGGAGGCTATGCACATGTGGGGACAGTGGGCATATGGAAACTCTCTATACTTTTATTTATTTATCTATTTATTTTAAATCTTCCAAGAGTCATTGTTTATGCACCACACCCAGTGCTCCATGCAATACATGCTTTCCTTAATACGCACCACTAGGCTCACCCAACCCTCTCCCCTCCTCCGCTCCAAAACCCTTGGTTTGTTTCTCAGAGTCCACAGTCTCTCATGGTTTGTCTTCCCCTCCAATTTCCCCCAACTCATGTCTCCTCTCCAACTCCCAATGTCCTCCTTGTTATTCCTTATGCTCCACAAGTAAGTGAAACCATATGATAATTGACTCCCTCTGCTTGACTTATTTCACTGAGCATAATCTCCTCCAGTCCCATCCATGTTGATACAAAAGTTGGGTATTCATCCTTCTTGATGGATACATAATATTCCATTTATATATGGACCATATCTTCTTTATCTATTTGTCTGTTGAAGGGCATCTTGACTCTTTCCACAGTTTGGCAAATGTGGCCATTGCTGCTATGAACATTGGGGTACAGATAGCTTTTCTTTTCACTACATCTGTATCTTTGGGGTAAATACCCATAGTGCAGTTGCAGGGTCATAGGGTAGCTCTATTTTTAATTTCTTAAGGAATCTCCACACTGTTTTCCAAAGTAGCTGCTCCAACTTGCATTCCCACAAACAGTGTAAGAGGGTTTCCCTTTCTCCATCTCCTCTCCAACACTTGTTTCCTGTCTTGTTAATTCTGGCCATTCTAACTGGTGTAAGGTGGTATCTCAATGTGGTTTTGATTTGAATCTCCCTGATTTTTAATGATGATGAACATTTTTTCATGTGTCTGTTAGCCATTTGTATGTCTCCTTTGGAGAATTGTCTGTTTGTCTTCTGCCCATTTTTTGACATGATTATCTGTTTTGTGTGTGTTGAGTTTGAGGAGTTCTTTCTAGATCCTGGATATCAGCCCTTTGTCTGTATTGTCATTTACGTATATCTTCTCCCATTTTGTGGGTTGCCTCTTTGTTTTGTTGACTGTTTCCTTTGATGTGCAGAAGCTTTTGACCTTGAAGAAGTCCCAAAAGTTCATTTTTGCTTTTGTTTCCTTTGCCTTTGGAGACATATCTTAAAAGAAGTTGCTGTGGCCGATGTCAAAAAGGTAACTGCCTATGTTCTCCTCTAGGATTCTGACAGATTCCTACCTCACATTGAGGTCTTTTATCCATTTTGAGTTTATCTTTGTGTATGGTGTAAGAGAATGGTCGAGTTTCATTCTTCTATACATAGTTATCCAATTTTCCCAGCACCATTTATTGAAAAGACTGTCTTTTTTTCCACTGGATATTTTTTCCTGCTTTGTTGAAGATTATTTGACTGTAGAGTTGTGGGTCAATATCTGGGCTCCCTACTCTGTTCCACTGGTCCAAGTGTCTATTTTTGTGCCATACCATGCTGTCTTGGTGATCACAGCTTTGTAGTAAAGCTTGAAATCAGGTGACATGATGTCCCCAGTTTTGTATTTCTTTTTCAACATTTCCTTAGCAATTTGGAGTCTCTTTTGGTTCCATACAAATATTAGGATTGTTTGTTCCAGCTCTTTTAAAAATGCCAGTGGAATTTTAATCGGGATGGCATTGAAAGTATAGATTGCTCTAGGCAGTATAGACAATTTTTTTTCAATTTATTTATTTTCAGAAAAACAGTATTCATTATTTTTTCACCACACCCAGTGCTCCATGCAAGCCGTGCCCTCTATAATACCCACCACCTGGTACCCCAACCCCCCACCCCCCGCCACTTCAAATCCCTCAGATTGTTTTTCAGAGTCCATAGTCATTTTAACAGTGTTTATTCCTCCAATCCATGAACTCTCTATACTTTCTGTTTAATTTTGTTGTGACCAAATACTGTTCTAATACTAAAGCTTATTAATTAAAAAAATCTTATGTAATTAAAAAGCTTTGGGTCTCGCCTTTTACAAAAAGACAAAATATACAAAGAAACCAGGGATGTGTAAGTTTAAAAACAGATTGTGAGTTCTAGCCATTGAACTCTGAACTTAAGTATTTACTGATGGCTTTTAGAAGAGCTGATGTGGTGGAAGGCATAGTTACACCTTTGAATTGCTTCTAAGGCAGTGGTTCTCAAAGTGTGGCTGTGGACCATCAGAGCCAGCATCATCCAGGAACATCTTAGAAATGCAAATCCTCAGGCCTTATTTCAGACCTACTAATCAGGTATTGGGATCGGGTCCAGCTATCAGCATGATGAAGCCCTCTAAGTGATTCTAAAGCTTGCTGTGAGTAAGCTAAGAGTAAGAGTAAGAGCTCCTATCTATTTTTATGTGAAATTTATTATGTTCGGTTAGCCACTGTACAGTACATTAGTCCTTGATGCAGCATTCAATGATTCATTAGTGAAATATAATACCCAGTGCTAATCATAGCATCTGCCCTCCTCAATACCCATCACCCTATCTTAAGATGTGAATGTGCTGCATTCAACCAGTTATCTGAATTCTTCACAGGTATTTCCATCTATTAGGGTCTGTGGTTGCATAGAAAGAAACTGTCTTAGCCTGTTTTAAGTTAAAGAAAAAGAAAGAAAGAAAGAAAGAAAAAAAGAAAGAAAGAAAGAAAGAAAAGGTTATACTAGAAGTTTTTCTGAGTAACTTCCAGAATCAAAGAGAGACACAACCAGACATTAGGAAGAGTAACCAAGGAAACAGATTTTTATAGGGAGCATTTTTAAATTGATTTTCTTTAAGCTGCTTTCTGGACAGATCTGACTTGACTGAGATCCAGAGTACTAGAATGCAGTCTGCGAGTGGCAGAGAGAGGAGTGGGTGGCATTATAGTCAACAGCCTCAGTAGGTCCCTTCCCTGCTTTAGCGAGATGGGTGGTAGAGCAGCAAAACACCCAGTGTTGGCTCTAGAAAGGCAGTATGACACAGTACAAAGTGTATGGGCTCTGGCACTGGATGTACCTGAATTTGAGTCCCAACTTTGTTGCTATTAACCTCACCACCTTGGAGAAACTACATAACCAGCCTAAGCATCAGATACAAAATGAGTAGGGTTGACATGTGGTTTAGAGAAAATGTAGACAAAGCACCTGGCACACAGTAGGTAGTAACTTTCATTGGGACACTAACACCAATCTTTGAATCACCAACTAGTATTTATTTTACCTCCCACAGGTTTTGGGAGGGTTCCTTGGATGCCATGTATGTACTACCTAAATGTTACCCAATGGTGCCCTAGGTGTCAGAACAGGTTCCCAACATGCCCCACACTTCCAGAGATTAAATTCAGCTGTAGAGGATTTATCTGAAGGTGGGGGAAAGTAGCCTTTGAAATAAAGTCATTAGGGGCTGTCCTACTCATTGTATTCCAGCAAAGGGAATGAGTCACCATTTCCCTGCCAACATGTATGTGTAAATACAGACCAGAGTTAAGCAACTAGCTGTTCTTGCTTTATTCTCTGTGGCCCTAACCTGCTGTCATAGCAGCAGCTTTTGAAATGGAGAAAAATGCAATGATTGCATGACCTAATTCAGGCCTGGTGCTTCAAGCGGAAAACATGTGTGGGCCTCTCTCTTTCATACACACACTCAGAGCCTAGAGCAATCAGCAGGGATTTTGAAACAGGCCCTTGTGGAAATAAATCCAGGGTCCTACACCTACCTATTACATAACTAGAGGTTAAAGAAACAAAGCCCTGTGGCTGGGTGTGCCTGGGTATGCAAGCCAGAGACATACACACCAGATACCAGAGCCCTACCCTGTCCTTACTAAGCAGAAAAAGAAAGCCAGAAAGGACCTTTATATCAGGGATGGCTAGAAAGCTATTTTCTGAAAAGGATCAAGTGGGAGAAGGGAAGAGAAGATAACATCTGTGAGCACCTATTAGATATTAGAAAGCAGGCGTGATGGCTTTACTAAGTATATCTTGATCTTCACAACACTTCCCAGTTTTTGAGCTGAGCATGATAAGGTCACAATTATCACATGATGGATGAAGAAACTGAAACCAGAAAAGTGAAATCAGCTTGCTAGGGAATGGCAGCAGCAGGCACACAAAAAATTATGTGTGGCCACCACCACATTCTAGCTTAACATCCTGCTGGAGTGGGAGACAGGGCCAGGCCCCCAGTGCTACTTGCCCCTATCCCAGTGAGGTGGGCTGACCAGTGAGATGAGGGGTGAATTGCCATTCACCTTTATTTGAGGCCTCAGCCCAGTAGGGATGTTACATCTTTCCAGAACAGAAGAAGGTATGTGCAATCCCTAGTAACCAAAAGTTGAAAAAGGTTATGCACTTTGATACAGAGATAAACTCTGGGGCTTCCCAACCTTACCTTCATCTTTGCATAGGATTTTCAGAGAGAAAAAAGACAACAGATTCACAAGGCAAAGGCATTCAATGCATTGTCCAAGACGCAATAAGTTTATTATTTTCACTTATTTTTCCATCTTGAAATGTGATGGCCATGAAAAGCTAATTTTGCTAATGACTTCTGAAGTCCAATCAGTGTCAATGTCTAATCAAGGCAAAAAATGGACTGTCCACATTTTTAAAAATAATTCCTTCCTTCTTGCCTATATACATCGCTTTAGTCACTTAAATACAATACATATTTATGGATGACCATTCTGTGTTAGACATTATGCTCATTGGAGACATGGCAAAACTAATTAAGGGAGAGACCTTCCCTTAAGGACTCTCAGTCCAGGAGTGAAAAACAACAAGACCTGGGCAATGATACATGTACATGCAGGACAGTGAAAGGCTTTTTCAGGTAGTAGGCATGGGACTCAAGTTTTTTGCTTCAAATTATAGAGATCTGTCAACTCTGTTTATAAATATGCTCCCTGGCCTTCAGTGACTATTGAAACCTGATTTAAAAGTGGAAGGATTTATTGTGTATCCTTGTGATAAGTCCATTTTAAATCGTACTTTTTTTTTAAAGATTTTATTTATTTATTTGACAGACAGAGATCACAAGTAGGCAGAGAGGCAGGCAGAGAAAGAGGAGGAAGCGGGCTCCCCGCTGAGCAGAGAGCCTGATGCGGGGCTTGATCCCAGGACCCTGAGATCGTGACCTGAGCTGAAGGCAGAGGCTTAACCCCCTGAGCCACCCAGGTGCCCCTAAATCGTACTTTTTGATGTTAGTATCTTTTATGATGATTCTTCTATGGGCTAATACAATCTCTATTGCTGATCAGTAATATAGATTACTGGATAACTGGATGAAATACTTGATAACCCCTTGATGTTTGGCTACAGTTAAAATAAGCATTTCCAAAGGTCCCAAGCCACTTGTCCATCTACTATTCATCTCTTCTTCTCCATGCATGTTGATTTTTACATGTATACTACTATTCAGCTCTTCCTTCCCTCTTTCTCTTTATCTTCCTATCTGGGCACTCTCCTAGAACACATAATTTTGGAGTCCCAGATCACCATAAAAGAAGCCCAGCTATCTGAATCCACCATGCTATGGTGACCAGTAAACAGACAGCACAGGTAGAGAAAGATGCCCAGAGGGCCCCACCTTTTCCAGCCTACAGACTTTTGAGTCTTTCCAACCCAAGTATTAGACTAAAGAATCCTTTGAGATGCCCTTAGCTCCAGCCACCATCTGAAAACAACCTCCTAGTACACCCCAATTCTAGAAAGCCCAGTCATGCTGCTCCTTATTTCTTGACCCTCAGAAATGGAAAGATTATATATAATGTCTGTTACGTAAGATAGTATGTTTTGAGGTGACTTATTATGCAGCAGTAAATGACACATTTCTAAAAGGTGTTTATGGAAGGATTGTAATGGAAAGGCCAAATGATACAGAATACCATTTTTGACAGTGTGTGTTCCTCTGTATCTTTGATGGGATGTTCTTTCTCTTCTCTTTATCTACCCAAACTTGCCCATGTTTGAAGGTTCAGTTGAGATCTTAACTTCTCAAACTATTTCTGATCATCCTAATCTATAATGATCTCTATCTTCTTTGAGGTCAGACCAAGGGTTCACAGGCCTGCCTGAAAAGCAGAATCCCTGCTGAGTTTGTTAAAGAAATGCATGCATAGGCCCTACCCTGGACCTACTGAATCATAATCAACAGGGTGGGAACCAAGCATCTTTACTGGTCTGACATCAGTTGGTAGATTGGTATAGAGCAGCTTTTGGAAACCATTCATCTGGACCATGAATCTGAGCACAGGATTACTCACTGCCTTGTAATAGCCTCTCACTGCAATATTGTCTTTAAATTTTTTAAGAGAACTACCCTGTTTCTTTGTTCATTCACTTAATGGAAATTAACTGGGTACTTGCTATTTTCTGGGCATTGTACTAGGTGATGGCGATATAGAGATGAGTAAGCACTAGGACCTATCTCAAAGAGATCTCAGGCATTACTGCCAGGCAAAAGATTGGGCAATGACTCAGAGAGGGAGGCAGTCAGGTGGAATGCAGTGGCATGTCAGCTGGTACTAATGATTCCTGAAGCTCTTGTAGGCACAGTCAACCCAGCAAACAGGTAGGACCAAGATGGCAAGGCTGCATATCATTTGTTCTCCTTCCTTCTACCCATTCCTGTTCATACACAGGCTATTTCCCCACTTCAAGGCTTTCTCTGATATTCAATAATCCAATTTTACCTATAGAGAACTGTCTTCAGGGAGGACCAAACAATGTGTTCTCTGAGGTCTGTACCCTCCAAGGGATTGCTTTGCCTATAGGAAAGTCAACACTGTAACAAACCATTTTTAAACCATATATTAAATACTTATTGTATTCCAGGCTATTGTGCAAAAGCATTTTCTCCATTCTCTCCTCAGGCATCTCTTTGAGGTAATTATTTATATTTTACCCCTTGTCTCCCCCATCATCTCTCTTACTGCTGCAACTGCCTCTGTGTCTAACCTACTTGGTACTTCCAGTGATAGGCTCCCTGTCATCTATGTCTAGTCCGGCTCCAGTTAATATAGACATCTGCTACCTCAGAATATGTTTCCAACATTTCACTCAAACCTAGTATATTATTTTCTTACCTCTGCTGTAAAAATATTACCACAGCTCAGTGACTTAAATGAACATAAATTTATTATCTTATAGTCCTTGAGGTTAGAAGTCCCAAATGAGTCTTTCTGGGCTAAAATCAAAATGAAATTCTTTCTGGAGACTCACAGGAAGAATCCATTCCCTTGCCTCTTAGAGAGCCTGGAAGCTGTCTGCATTCCTTAGCTCATGAGTTCTTCCTCCGGCTTCAAAGCCACTCTGACATCCTGCTTCCTTCTTGTAAGGGTTGTTGAAGATTTCATTGAGCCCACATGAATAATCCAGGATAATCTTTCCATCTCAACATCCTTAATTGAACCTACTGTGCAAAGGCCCTTTTTCTATGTACGTTAAAATATTTACAGCTTTGATGGGAGTTAGGATGTGAACATTTTTGAGGTGGGGAAAATTATTCTGCCTGTCTTATCCACATATCCTGAGGAGTAGATTGCACCACTGTTTCTAAGTTATCTTCCTGTGCACCTTCCACTGGACATCTCTCATCCAAGGATTGGAGGAAAAGAAACTAAAGTCAATGCCAGAACTGCTAGGTCTCCTTTCCAGAGCTGAACTGAATCTAAGAGTATAGAATACTCATCCATCCATTATAGAGTCTCATTATCTTTATCAATCATCTGATCCCACAAAGTCTACTCTCCCCTAAATTGAAGTTTTCCTTGGTCACTGACAAAGTAAGGCCCTCCTTCAGGTAATATTTCCTCCTCACTTTAACTTTGTGAGTTTCCTCTCCTGTCACCTACCCCTTATACCTACTGCATCTGGCAGAATGTACCTTTTTAGACCATATGGACCATCCACATTCTGCCTCTCCAGTTCATCTTTAGACATACCATATTCACTATAATCCTCTAATTGAAAGATGTTTATTGACCCACATCCCACCTCAATTTTTTTTCTTTGTATTAGACTCTATACTTTATCTTTTCAACAACACTTCTGCCTTTCCTTTGCTTTGAACTTCAGTGTCATTCACCCTATCTATAGATGAATCTCTACAGAGCTTTTCAGCCTTGTCTCTACATTCTGGGAGTAATGAGAATAAATTACATAGCTGAGCAGATGGGCATTATTATAAACTTAAGGTCACCAACAGCAATTGATACCTCAGCTCTACTCCCCAACCTAACAATTTTTCATCCATTGCCTCCTCTCCTTTACAAATTCAGGATCTTTCTCTTTTTACCACATTTCAAAGCTCTGCCTGTTTTCTTCCCACTTCTCACAATGTTTCCCTCTTGCCGATTCTCAGAGCATTTGTCTGTACTTTTTCTACGGCATCTGAATTTTTCTCCCTGGGAACATATCATACAGAGTTCTTACCTTCTTCACAACTTCATGAGTCTTAAAAGTAGGTTTCACTACTTTTGGTCTTTACTCTTTTTATCCCCTAGACAGAGAACCCCAAATGCAAATTTGCTAAATGCATGAATGAATGCATAAACATAAAACATCAGTGCTTTCTTCAGTGACACCACCATGATAAGTTGAAAATTCACTCAGCTGGGCCTATGAAAGATAGTACTGCCCTTCAACAATATACTTTTTGCCAATAGGGAACTCAGAAAAATCTCCAGTCACTTATAGTGACAAGATTTTTTTCTCAAGCTTACAAATTCCTATTGTAAAAACAAGCAAACAGAAACAGCAACTAAAAAAATAATAATGATGAGATGTGTGTATATGTTGATAGACATAGAAATCTTTCAAAAACAAGCTCTTGACAAAACATTGAAATTTCATGTTTTTGTTAAAACAGTGTAATGATAGAGTCCCTAAATTATTTTCAGTCTCCACATTCCTGGTATTTTAACCTATCCTGGCCGAGCCAAAAGAGGAGTGGTGATAAAGTAGGTGGAGGGAAGAGAGGAAAGATTTAAGGAGATGCTTCCAAGATAAATCACAGAAAATGGAACACCCCTTCCAGAAATGAGGCTCCATGCAGATTTTGACAATGGTTCAAAGTTGTCACGCTTCTTTAATTCATAGATGCGTCAGCTGAGAAAGGTTTCAGTATTCCCACCGAAACCAGAACTACTTCAGATTTATGTGATCCACACCCTTGGAATCAAGGCACTAACATGTTCTGCTCCGGGCACTGAAAAGCTTAGCAGCTCCCTTTCAAAAAGGAAGGTTTCCTGTAAAACAAATAGAGCCAATCACAGGTGGAGCAGATCCAGGCTGTTATGGGAGCTCACGTGGCTCAGGTGAGATTGGCCTAAAAAAGATTTATATCTGTGTTTCACCTCATTCCTCTTTCCACTGAGCTACTCCGCATGGACTTTGTGAGCTTCAGTAGCTGGGAAGATCGTGCTGTGTGTTGGTGAGGCTTTTGCCATACACTCTGCCCTTGGGGTGCCTGGGTGGCTCAGTTGGTTAAGTGACTGCCTTCGGCTCAGATCATGATCCCGGAGTCCTGGGATTGAGTCCCACTTCAGGATCCCAGCACCATGGGAAGTCTGCTTCTCCCTCTGACCTCCCCACTTCCTCTGACCTCCCCTCCCCTCTCATGAGAGCATGCTCTCATGCTCTCTCACTCTGTCTCTGTCTCTGTCTCTCTCTCAAACAAATAAATAAAATCTTAAAAAAACAAAAAACACTCTGCCCTTGCCTAATTTCCCCGCTCAGGGTCAGGTATATGACTCAGCTTCCCTGGGAATCCAGTGATGATGGGTAATTGTCCTTTAATGCCAAACTGATGAGTTCTTGAAGTACTTAACTATGGTTAACTAATTAAGCTACATATAAACAATCACCCGTTATGGCTAAAGACCAAGTGGAGGCTAAGGTCATCAGCAGAAAGGCAGAAACATTTGCTAAGATTCAGCTTCTCCATTTATTGTCGAAGTTCATTGGGATTTTTTTTTTTTTAGCATAAGAAGTTTTTATTTAATTAAAGTCACCAAGAGCAAATGAGAAATTAAGTGAATTTCTCTGTAAGAACAATTACTAAGGAGGGCATATGCCCCTTTTTTGAGTCTTTTATAGATCTGTTTTTGGGGATAGGGCACAGGGTTCAAACTAGTCTGAGAAGTGCTCCTAAAATGGCTTGCTTCCCAATCTCCATTTGAAACAGTGAGCTCACTATCACTATTGGGATTCCATAATGATATTGTCAAGTTTAGGGGGAAGAAAATAAGTGGATAACCACTGAAGTTGAAATGCTTGAATTTTAAATTTTGCACCTTACTGTGGGGATATAGGCCTATTTATTTAAACTTGATGTCAACCAGGTGCTCAACTATAGCTGCACAAGTGAATCATTGTTGGTGACTTAAAAAGTTCTGGAGCCAAAATGTGTCATCCTGAATATTGTGTGTCATTAAGTCTTGGGGGAGTTTGTGTGTGTGTGTGTGAGAGAGAGAGAGAGAGAGTGTGTGTGAACATGTGTACAGCTATGTGTACGTTGTGTACACATATATATGTATACAAACATATATCCCTATGTATGTATATGTATATTTAAAGTTAATATGGAATGGTCTTCCATCTTTTTGTGTCTTCTTCAACTTCTTTCATGAGTGTTCTGTAGTTCCTCGAGTACAGATCCTTTACCTTTTTGCTTAGGTTTATTCCCAGGTGTCTTATGACTCTTGGTGCTATAGTAAATGGAATCAGTTGATTCTCTAATTTCCCTTTCTGTATTTACATTGTTAGTGTGTAAGAAAGCAACTGATTCCCATACATTGATTTTATTTATACCCTGCCACATTACTGAATTGCTGAATGAGTTCTAGTAGTTTTGGGGTGGAGTCTTTTGGGTTTTCCATCTCAAGTATCATGTCATCTGAGAGGAGAGAGAGTTTGACTTCTTCATTGCCAATTTGAATACCTTTTATTTCTCTTTTTGTCTGAATGCTGTTGCTAAGACTTCTAATACTATGTTGAACAAAAGTGGTGAAAGTGAGCATCCTTGTCGTGTTCCTGATCTCAAAGGGAAGGCTGTCAGCATTTTTTTCCATTGAGGATGATATTAGCTGTGGGTTTTTCATAGACAGATTTTATGAAGTTCAGGATTGTTTCCTCTAACCCTATACCTTGAAGTGTTTTAATCAGGAACAGATGCTGGATTTTGTCAAATGCTTTTTCTGCATCAATTGAGAGGACTATGTGGTTCTTCTCTCTTCTCTTATTGATTTGTTCTAACACATTGATTAATTTGTGAATGTTGAACCACCCTTGCAACCGAGGGATAAATCCCACCTTGTCATGGTGGATAATATTTTTAATGTACTGTTGGATCCTATTAGCTAGGATCTTGTTGAGAATCTTAGCATCCATACTCATCAGGGATATTGATCTGAAATTCTCCTTTTTGATGGGAATACCATTCCATGCTCATGGATCAGAAGAATAAACATTGTTAAAATGTCTATATTGCCTAGAAAATCTATACTTTCAATGCCATTCCAATGAAAATTCCACTGCCATTTTTCAAAGAACAGGAGCAAACAATCCTAAAATTGTATGGAATCAAAAGAGACCTCAAATTGCTACAAAATGTTGAAAAAGAAAAACAAAACTGGGGGCATCACGTTGCCTGATTTCAAGCTTTGCTACAAAGCTGTGATCACCAAGACAGCATGGTACTGACATAAAAACAGACACACAGAACAGTGGAACAGAGTAGAGAGCATATATATGGATCCTCAACTCTATGGTCAAATAATCTTCAACAAAGCAGGGAAAAAATATATACAGTGGAAAAAAAGACTCTCTCTTCAATAAATGGTGCTGGGAAATTGGACAGCTATGTGTAGAAGAATGAAACTCAGCCATTCTCTTACACCATACACAAAGATGAACTCAAAATGGATAAAAGACCTCAATGTGAGGCAGGAACCTGTCAGAATCCTAGAGGAGAACATAGGCAGTAACCTCTATGAAATCGGCCACAGCAACTTCTTTTAAGATATGTCTCCAAAGGCAAAGGAAACAAAAACAAAAATGAATTTTGGGGACTTCACCAAGATCAAAAGCTTCTTCACAGCAAAGGAAACAGTCAACAAAACAAAGAGGCAACCCACGGAATGGGAGAAGATATTCACAAATGACAATACAGACAAAGGGCTGATATCCAAGATCTAGAAAGAACTCCTCAAACTCAACACATACAAAACAGATAATCATGTCCAAAAATGGGCAGAAGACATGAACAGACACTTCACCAATGAAGACATACAAATGGCTAACAGACACATAGAAAAATGTTCATCATCATTACAAATCAGGGAGAGTCAAATCAAAATCATATTGAGATACCACATTATACCAGTTAGAATGGCCAAAATTAATAAGACAGTAAACAATGTGTATTGGAGAGGATGTGGAGAAAGAGGAACCCAATTACACTGTTGGTGGGAATGTAAATTGGTGCAGCCACTTTGGAGAACAGTGGGGATATTCCTTAAGAAATTAAAAATAGAGCTTCCCAATGATCCTGCAATTGCACTACTGGGTATTTACCCTAAAGATACAGATGTAGTAAAAAGAAGCACCATCTCTACCCCAATGTTCATAGAAGCAATGGCCACAGTTGCCAAACTCTGGAAAGATCCAAGATGCCCTTCAATGGACAAATGAATAAGGAATGGATAAGGAAGATGTGGTCCGTATATTCTATGGAGTATTATGCCTCCATCAGAAAGGATGAATACCCAGTTTTTTTAATCAACATGGACAGGACTGGAAGAGATTATGCTGAGTGAAATAAGTCAAGGAGAGAGAGAGAGTCAATTACCATATGGTTTTGCTTATTTGTGGATGACATGGAGGACATGGGGAGATGGAGAGAAGAAGGGAGTTGGGGGAAGTTGGAGGGGGGACATACCATGAAAGACTGTGGACTCTGAAAAACAATCTGAGGTTTTGGGAGGGAGATTGGGTGATCCTGGTGGTGGGTATTATGGTGGTGGGTATTATGGCATGTATTGCATGGAGCACTGGGTGTGTGTGATGCATGAACAATGAATTCTGGAACACTGAAAAAAGATTTAAAAAATAAATAAAAAATAAAGTTAATATGGATGAATTGATGCATCAATATTTACTTGATCAATAATCAAAATAAGATTAGTGAGCTGAAATTGATTTTTCATTCAACAGATATTGAGTGCCCACTCAATACAAAGAACAGTGATGAATAAAACAGGGTCCTGCCCCAGAAGAATTTATGGTAACTTTCAATCACTGGGCAAGAAAAATATTTATCTTAGCAGCATTTTCTATGTCTGGTACAGACATTGACTCATGGTAGAATTGCAATACCCATTCTTACATGAACAAGTGATCTTATGTCTTTCCTACCATATGTGTGCATATACATATATATGTGTGTGTGTGTGTACATATATATATAATTATATTAATATATATATTACTCTTTTCTCTTGAGGCAGCTTTTTTTAGGGTTTGTCAGTGTTCTTGTATGTTCTTTCAGTTACTGAACTTGCGCTGATCCCTCCCTCTACAGGGATGTGATGCTCCCTCTCTCCCCTCTTCCCACCCTTCTTAGCTTAGTTGACTTCTGTGCACCCTCCAAATATCACTGGAAAGATCACTTACCCATGGCAGCCTCCCTTGACATCTGCTACAGACCCTGTCTTCTGTATGAACAACTTAAATCCACCTCTTTGTTCATACTCTCTTATGAGACCATATTTCTTTCACTCAGGATTCTTTTATAAGCTTGAAATTCTATAGTCAGAAATGCACTTATTTCTTTTAAAATTTTTTAAACTTTATTATTTTTTATTATGTTAGTTGTTTCTTTAGTATGTCTCTTTAATACCTCACCAGACAGAAAGTACGAAGACAGGCACACACTGCCTCCAGTGTACCTCCAGAAGTTCATGCTTCCTGCATACAGTAAATTCTCATGAAGTATTTGCATCCAAGAACTGTAGGAATGAATAAGTAAATGGTAGAGAGAGGTCCTCTTATCAATACAAGAGTTGAGAGGTAACAAGTAGTCACAGGGATTTAATAGAATTGTGTACTTCTTGCAAAAACAAACAAACAACAACAAAAAACCCAACAACAACAACAACAAAAAACCACTCAGGACTAAAGAAGTAAGAATAGTAGTAAGAGAACAACCATTCTCCTTGCTCCTTGCCCCGGAAAAATAAACAGAGTGCCATTTGTGTAGTAAAAAATGTTCCTTGAACACTGTTTTACCAGCCATGCTGGTGCTGGTGAAAAGCTCAGGCTTGGCAGTCAAGCTCTGGGATTATTCTTCTCATTTTATCTCTTTTCTTTCACCATTTGACAAATGGAAGCATCTTAATCAATAAGCTGGAAACACAACCTCACACCATGCTTAGGAGAGCAGACTCAGGAAACAGACTGCCTCAGTTGAACTCCTAGCTGTACCTCAAATAAGTGGGAAAATAGGAAAAGAGCTTCTATTCTATACCTAGTTTTACTGATTTATGAAATGGGAAAACAGAGAAACAGCATACTGGGATTGTGCAGAGAATTAAATAATATAAAGTAAATAAGGGGCCTCACTCATATTGCAGCATACCTTAAATTCTCACTATTTTACTCATGCTCAAATATTCTTAGCTGGATTGAGAATGAAAAGAGAAACACAGGAACTAGCCTTTGTAGAAAACCTACTATGTGTCAGGAATGGCCAGAGTATTTTGGATCAGGTTGATCCTCACTACAGTTCCAAGAGGTGGTTAAAAGTTAACTAGAAGGAGTTTATATACCTCACCAATCTCTACAATGAGGCCTTCTGGTATCTCGTTCTTCTGCTGTGGGATGTTGACTCTTCAAGGAAAAGAAATAGAGTATATCTTGCTGGGACTACTTCTCAAAGAATTTATGGTTAAAGGAAATCCCTTACAATCCATTAAGACAATATTTGTACCATGGCAAGTCTCTCCACTTTGAAAGCAATAGTCATTCAGAGTTCTCCATGCACAACCTCAAAGACTGTTGAACCTAAACCATTCATATAGAGAAGAGCATAAGACTTGGCATCACAAAGTCCTGGTGGCTTTGGGGCTTTAAATCAGATCCCTAACTGCTCCGAACTTCAATTTCTTCTTCTTCTTCTCCTCATTCTGCTCTTCCTCCTCCTCATTCATCTCCTTCTCTGACTCTCTCTTCCTCCTCTTCTTCCTCTTCTTCTTCCTCCTTTCTTCTTCCTTCTTTTTTTAAATGGGAAGGTTAAATTGGGGTTGTAACACCAGGTTTACCTACCTCCTAGTGTTGTACTGAGAGTTAAATAAGTACCACTCAAGGCATGGTCTGTCCATGAGCTACCTTCTACACTACAGGTGGCAGTCTCAGCCCAGACTTACTGAATTAGAATTTCTGGGGGTAGGGGTCCAGGGCTATCTTTTAACGATATTCTTCAAGGTGACTCCTCTACATATTAAAGCATTTTGTAAAGTGTAAAACATTATGGAAACTAAAAGTCCTGCCCAGCTCTCCTTGACCCATATTCTGTCTCCTCTTCTCCTTACTCCTACTTTCCTCAATCCCTCTTCTCTATTTTTCATTTCTTCCATCTACTTTACTTCTTCCTCCTGTCACTAAACTGAAAATATTTTGTCTGTAGAGAGTCTGTACCCTTCTGATCTTCTGGGTTCTGTAAATACTAAGTGTTGACATCATGTTTGATAAATGGATGCATGGACAAATGAAAAAAATTGCATAGGGTATCCAGCAATATTAGTATTTTTTCTTTATATACACTAAATCTTATTCATATGCATAATGGTTTTCCTTCAACAAATCTCAAGTGCTTTCACGTGCACAATCTCATGGATCTTCACCTGCACATGATCTTACTGAAGCAGGCAGAGGTAGATGCCACCTCCCCACCCACCCCTACCCTACCCCACCCTGCCCCTTTCCCAAACTGGCCAGATGCTGATACAGAAACAGAGTGTTTGGGTGCTTACTTCATAATATAGAGGAAGGAGGAAGAATCAGAATTAGAGACTAGTAGTTAGATGCCCCAACCCCTGACCCATTGCCCTCCATTCCCAGGATCCTTGGACTTAGAGAGAACATAAGATGAATTCCAGCTCTGCTTTCTTCAGCAGTAGTGTCCAGGAAAGATATATGACCTCTTTCTACGTGTATGCTTTGAGGCTTAAATTAGAGAGCATTTGTAAAATGCCTGGAGCATAGTAACTACTTGGTAAATATTACATCTCTTTTCCTGTGTTCTTTTGGGCTGGGTCCTGCAAATGTTATCAGCAAAATGTACTTGGCTTCATTTAAAGTATCTTGATTGAGGGCAACAGAGTGTAGTCCTGCCCTTTGATCTGCATTTCAACAGCTGAGGTGAAGAACTTGTGAAGGCTGAAAATGAAAAATACAACCAGTGCAGGTTTCCCAATATGCATTCCTTGGACTACCTGAATCAGAATCCCTGAGTGTTTGCTAAAATGCAGATTCCTCTGTCCTACCTAAGAACTACCCAGATCCCCAGGGAGTGCATCTTAGAAATCTATATTTTTTGTAAGCATGCCAGGCAAACCTTATATCCACTCAAGTTTGAAAACCATTGCTTTAGTTAATTAAGTATCAGCCCTGACTGTACATTAGGAAGAATTGGTAAACCTTTAAAAATTAGTGAAGTCCAGATTCCTACCCAGGAAAGTTAAATAAGAGTATCAGGATGGGAGGGGGCATTGGGTGAGGGGTAGGGTGGATAGTAGACATGAAGGGGAGAACAGCACCAGACCAGACTTCTTTTGCCCTCTAATTAATCCATTAGTATTTAAATGTATCTGTTGTTGGGGGAGAAAGAAGATGAAGGCAAGAAATTATATAAATATACTTTTGGATTTTTTTCCCCTAAATAGCATAACCTGAGCTGTCAAAGGCATTTTGAAAAGACACGCTTTCCTCTCTTTCTATGTAGGATTCACTGAATGCATAGACCAAAAGAACTGAAGGTAAGGTTAAATTTCTTCCCTAAGCTGGCTTCTAACAAAGAGGCTGTCCTCATTTGACCAATGTGCACTGCTGTACAAGAAACACCTACCTAACATTTAAACAGTCTGCACTTTTAATTATTATACTAACATTTTGTCAACTGTCAAATGCTCAGAAATAATTTTATATCCTCCCATTTCTATGCAACACATTTATTGATATTCATGAAGTGAGTTCTTCCAGCAGTGTCTAGACTGAATGTCAATAGGGTCTGCTGAGGGAGATACTTTTCACAGAAGGAGGATATTAATAATGGAATCCAGAAATTATTTTTAATTTTGGTTTAATAAAGGATTAGATGGTACAAGACCACTGTGCCCCCTTAATAGTCTGAGACATAAATAAATGTAACCTGGCCAAGTCATTTTGAATATCAAAGATGAGAAATGATCAACTCTGCCTAATTCGCTTTTAGTTAATATCAGCTTCATATTTTTACAGGCCAGATTCTAGTCTTCTATGTTATATCAGAAAGTTTTCTGCTTGAATTCTTTGCAAAAAAGAAGGGTGAATTTGGGAAGGTAGACTCCCGCTTTTGTAGATATTCTTGACAATAACCTGCTTCTCCAAAAAAAAAAAAAAAAAAAGTACTTGGGATTGTCCCTTAGAAAACCATCCAAGCTTCATAGTGGGAAAACAGGAGGGAATGTTACTACACATTTAGGGATCTTAACAAAACCATTACCATCATGGGACAAGTGGCAGATAATCTACTAAACCCTTCCCAAATTTTTCCATACTTAATCCCTCACCATCTCCTGGAGATACACACCCAATTATTACCCCTAATTTTATTGTTGGTTTGTGAAGACCTCTGTTTTAGAGCCCTGAATTAGATGCACCATTTAGTATGCATATGGCACCGTTTTTATTACTTATCTATACAAGAATCTTTTTCATTTTGGAATAATTGATTTCTCCTTTTTTATTCCCAAATCCCATTCCCATTCCTCCACATCCCATAGGAAGCCATTCTATTGTAACTCTGTGTGTGTTTTGTGTGACTGCGTTCTTATATAATGTGTAATATATGAATAATAATGTTATAGCTTTTTCTTACTTTTTCAACTAGAGCTGTTTTTAAGCTCCTTTGATGTTGCTCTGTGTACCTCTAACCCAAAGTATGTATATCAGCCCAATTTTCCAAGATGAGGGAACTGAGGCTTAGGAAGTAAACTACATCACCTGGCACAACATCACATGGATGTTCAATTGTGGAGCTGGACTCCAGTCCATTTTACTCCCAATACTGTATTCTTGGCCACTTTACTTTCCTTTGCTTCCCTTCAAAAACTTATGTTTGTTTTTCACAGTGACCCTGTGAGGTTCAGAGAGGGTAAGTAGCTTGTCCAAGGTCACTCAGTTAGTTAATTGCAAAATTTAGATGACAACTCAGGTGTGTCTGACTCCTGAACCTGTGTACTTTTGCTACTTTTCCTTTTTTTTTTTTTTTTTTTTTGTCTAATGACTATTAATGTTAGAGTCTTCTGAGTTAGCTCACTCTTTAAGTTCCTTGCTCTGTGCTTGACTTTTGTATAGTGGGCTGGAGGAGGGGTATACATTTCTTTACCAATACAATGGAGAGAATGAGGCATCTTGTGAAGAGAGACCTACTGGATTGTCAGTTACAATCTTACCATGGCTGGTGCTAGTGATTAGTCCCATCTGAACCTATGGGGCCAAGCAAGGCTATGTGGGCAATCTCTCATCTCTGGGTGGATTTCTGCCAAGGTTTCATGCTGGAACAATGAGAGAACTATTGAGTTCTTTCTCCAAGGCTGACATGATGCAATAGGTCTGGTGACAGGAGGTTTTCCTTTTTCTAGTTGCCCCTGGACTCTTTATGGCTTTGCCTATTGGGATTATGTAAAGTTCCTTGTATGCATTGGCCAGTGGCCCTCAGCTGTATTGTCCTTGCTGGTAAGCACTCAAGCAGAGTGAAGGGAATTCTCAGTTCTCCTGAATATTTCTGAAGATCACAGGTCTAGATCACTAGTCCTGGAGTCTGGCTTTGTGGACCAAGGTTCTTACATCTTACTTAAACTACAGGTATAAAACATGTATCTGTATGCTTTTACAACATTTGTCTTCAGCCATTTCATAGCAAGCTAACCATTTGGATGGGGTACTTTTCTTGCCATCCAACAAAGAGTAGAGAAGAACATTGATATTTTTGAAGTATTGAGCAGAGTTTTCTTATTCTGATACAAATATGAGGGGTTATCTTGTGTGGGAAAAAATGTGATGAATTTTATAGTAAAAAAAAAAAAATCTCAGACTCACTTCTTCTTTCCAGTGTGACTTTGGGCAATTTACTTAACCTCTGGTTTATTTCTTCAAACATGAACTGAAGGCAATGACATCCATCTCACAATGCTATTATAAAATAATAGGAGAAAACATATATAAAATATCTGGCACATTATCAGGCATTCACTGAATGTTAGGTCACCATCAGAAAGAAGATATTGCAAATATTTTAGTACCTCAGCTCATTTTAAAGATTTTTCTAGCTGAAGTTAAATTATAGATTTTTTTTCCTTTGCCCTTTCAGTTCATTTTGGTAGAGGACAGCTTAGCTGGGCCTTGCAGCATTTGGAAGGTCATTCTGTGCATGAATTTGTTTTGGCATTTATTTCTGCCTTCTTTATTTTATTTTATCCACTGCCAAGGGGGCATTTTGATTGGCACAGGGAGCCAAGTGAAACAAAACACTCCCTCGGAGGGACATACATGCAGGAGTTCTGTGAAAATCGCCTCCTTTCTGTCTGATGAAGGCTGACTTTCTTCCCCTTCACTATGTTTCTGAGGGACTTTTGATGTTTTCCTGGCCCTGTCAGTTTCATTCCTTGCCTGCCTCATTCACCAACACCACAAGGCACTATCAGCTCAGACCCAGAAACATGATGCCAACGTTGTAGAATCCATTTAGACATAGTAACGTCTAGTCTGAGGCTTGCAGGGGACTACAGCTGAATTTATGTTAAAGCCTAAGGGAAGAGAAAGGTTTCTCTGCCTGCCTGGTACTTGGTTTCATTACTCAGCCTCTTTCCTAGTGATAGGGATTTTGTTCATTGTCCCTTGAAAGTTATCAATCACCTGAGCTCACCTGTTTCCATTAGCTGTACTTTTTGATCAGTGACTCTAAAATGAATCATCTGAAAGTTTCTACTGCCTTACGCAGAGATCCTTCCAGGTAGTCCGGGGATGAAATGTGTTATTCATTAAGCTCTGTCCTCTCCCATACCCAAAGAAATTCAGGAGAGGCAGTAACTCTGCTTTAGAAGAGACTCTAAGAGGATCATATGTTCATAAGAAGCATGTGTTGTACTTTGCACTGAAGAATCCTCAGGAAGGAAACACATGTAATAAGCAGCAAGATAATTTAGAATTAGTTGGGGGGGGTTTGAAACCTTAGACTTAGAGCAGTTTTCCTTCAGTGTATGGCTCCCCACTAACAACCCATATACCTGGGAGCTTGTTCCAAATACAGGCTCCGTCCCCTCCCCCTGCAAGAAGATTCTAATTTTGGATGTGGAGTCCTAGAATTTAGAAGTGATCCTGATGGATGCTGACACTTGAGAATCACTGAAGCAGAGATCCCATATTCCTTCCTCAAGGACTATATATTAGGTTTCTTTGTAAAATGTAATTTAATCACAAATAAAGAAAAAAAATAAAATGGTTGCTGTGCTAGAAAGAGGGATACACTTAGAAATTAGGCAGATGTGGCTTTAATTTTTAGTTTCATATCTGGAATGGTCATTAGTATTGTTTCCCAAATGATTCTTGCTTTCCTCCTTCTGGGAAAAATGTTAGCGTCATACTTCTTTGGCCTCTTGGAGTTAGGTGTGGCCAGGTGGGGCTTTGGCTAATTAAATGTGAGCAGTGGCATCTTTTTGTCCTCTTTTTTAAGGATCTTATTTATTTGTCAGAAAGAGAGAGAGAGAAAGAGAGAGCAAGCACACAAGCAGAGGGAATGGCTGCTCAGCAAGGAGCCCAATGCAGGACTCATTCCCAGAACCCTGAGATCATGACCTGAGCTGAAGGCAGCTGCTTAACCAACTGAGCCACCCAGGTGCCCCTGAACAGTGGTATCTGGCAACATTTGAGATGGGCCTGGTCTGTCAGCCTAGATCCCAGGGTGATGGTGGCAAGCGGAGAACTATTAATCAGCATGGGTTGTAAAGAATAAGTTAAGAAGAAATGCTCATTGTTTTAAGACTGCAATATTTGGGGTTTGCTTTTTACTGCAGCAGAACCTAGACTAACCTAACTTATAAATAGTAACTCACTCTATGATCTGAGCCAAGATAGTTAAGAGCCCTGAGCCTCATTAACACCACCATTAAACAAAAAGTGTAATATCCACAATTAAGAGTTGTTGAGAGGATTAAATAAAATTGTGTAGAAGAGCCTTGCCTAGTTGCTACCACATAGGCACTAAATATTTTTGTTTTTTTTTCTTTGTCCCCATAATCTTTCTCACCAATGTGTGCATACTTTTGTTTATAAAAAAATAAACCTTCATAATATTTTTAAGTGTGGTACTAGTGACACCATAAATACCATAACTATTTTCTACAAATATAAGGTTTAGATATAGTTAGGTTTTTGGAAGAACATTTAAGAAGATGTAAACATTTATTCTGTGCCATCAAGCAACTCCATGAATTAGAGTTACAGAATCTTGAACTTAAGCCATACATTGAAGGTGGAAGGTAATTATGCCATACATCCAGATTGGAACACATAATGATGAATAAGACAAATAAGACAATCTCTCTGTCTTCAAGGAGCTAATGGTCTAGTTAAGGTGGCAGAAAATCATCATAACTGAGTAAACTTGCACAATAATAAAAGTGCTATAATACAATGCATAAAACAATGGAAACCAGGAAGGTGAATGATGAATGCATATAGGTAGCCAGTGATAATATTTATTCAGAGCCTTAAATGACAAGAAGATGTTATACAAATAAGCATGCCAAGAAGAGGCATAAGTTATGAGGGTCTATAAAAGTATCAGGGTCCATGCTTTGAAGAATGGCAGATCATGGAGTTTAAGAGTTAGAGAAATAAATAGCTATGAATTCATAGGAGATGGGGTATGCATGTAACTCAGGTCAGACTGTGAAGTTTGGAAACCTGGCTAAGATTCTGACCAGAAAAACGATAATCAAATCTGCGTTTGGAGGCCAGACATTAAGGAGACAAGGAGCGCATTTGATGGTTTCCTAAACTTGAGTATGACAGCTATCCTGGAAATAGAGACCAAAGTTAGATTTGATGATTAATTTTGTGTAAAATCAAATTGATGATGGGACATGATAACATGTTTATAACTAAGTGTGACAAACAAAAAGAAATTTTAAAATGTGGTTAAATTTTCTAACTGGAGCAAATAGATGAATGATGTTGACATAAGCCAAGAGAGAAGAGAAAGAGAAAGAAAGAAGGAAAGAAAGAAAGAAAGAAAGAAAGAAAGAAAGAGGAAGGGAGGGAGGGAGGGAGGGAGAAAAAACAACTCTTAGTTTGGGGATAATATAAATCTGGTTTTGGCTTTTTTATAAGATTGTTATGTAAAAAATAAAAAGAATATGTAAAATATATAAGCAAGTTATGAACCATAAGAAAATGAATATTTGTGAGCTATCTACATAGAGAATGTTACTTCTAATATTGATGCCACCTGCATTCTTCTTTCCAAACCCATCCCACTATCCAGAATAATTCTTCTCTTTTCTCTTCACAGTTCTACCACTTGTGGATATATTCTCATACAATAAGATGCTTAATTTTTATATAACATATAGCATTCTGTGATAATTCTTTCACTCTATCTTATTGTTACTATTGAGATTCATCCAAATTTATTTGTGTAAGTATTGTTTATTCCTCTTCCCTGATCAGTATATTGACTGACCATACTATAATTTATCCCCACTTCTGTTCATGCCTTTAGATTATTTCCATTTTTTAAATTGTAAACAATGCTGCTATATGTCCTTCTTTTGATCATTTTTTTAAATTTTTTTAAATTTTTTATAAACATATATTTTTATTCCCAGGGGTACAGGTCTGTGAATTGCCAGGCTTACACACTTCACAGCACTCACCAAAGCACATACCCTCCCCAATGTCCATAACCCCACCCCCCTTCTCCCAACCCCTCTCCCCCCAGCAACCCTCAGTTTGTTTTGTGAGATTAAGAGTCACTTATGGTTTGTCTCCTTCCCAATCCCATCTTGTTTCATTTATTCTTCTCCTACCCACTTAAGCCACCATGTTGCATCACCACTTCCTCATATCAGGGAGATCATATGATAGTTGTCTTTCTCTGCTTGACTTGATTCACTAAGCATGATACGCTCTAGTTCCATCCATGTTGTCACAAATGGCAAGATTTCGTTTCTTTTGATGGCTGCATAGTATTCCATTGTGTATCTATACCACATCTTCTTTATCCATTCATCTGTTGATGGACATCTATGTTCTTTCCATAGTTTGGCTATTGTGGACATTGCTGCTATAAACATTCAGATGCACGTGCCCCTTCGGATCACTATGTTTGTATCTTTAGGGTAAATACCTAGTAGTGCAATTGCTGGGTCATAGGGCAGTTCTATTTTCAACATTTTGAGGAACCTCCATGCTGTTTTCCAGAGTGGTTGCACCAGCTTGCATTCCCACCAACAGTGTAGGAGGGTTCCCCTTTCTCCGCATCCTCGCCAGCATCTGTCATTTCCTGACTTGTTGATTTTAGTCATTCTGACTGGGAGAAGATATTTGCAAATGACATATCAGATAAAGGACTAGTGTCCAAAATCTATAAAGAACTTAGCAAACTCAACACCCAAAGAACAAATAATCCAATCAAGAAATGGGCAGAGGACATGAACAGACATTTCTGCAAAGAAGACATCCAGATGGCCAACAGACACATGAAAAAGTGCTCCATATCACTCAGCATCAGGGAAATACAAATCAAAACCACAATGAGATATCACCTCACACCAGTCAGAATGGCTTCTTTTGATCATTTTGATTTTGAGGAGTATATTCAGGCACTCTAAAGCTAAGGGAAACATCTGAGCTAGATATATGAATTGGAAATCTTTGAGGAATAGGTGGTATTAAAGGCCACTGGCTTGATCACTATGATTCAGTGTAATCATAGAGAAGTGGGACATGCTTGGGAATCAAAGTCCTCACAACCACTAACAGCTAAGACCTGAAGATATGTGCATTAAATGTGTTACCTGAGAGTAAGAGAGAAATCACTGGATGAGATATTGAGGTAAAGTATGGTCTACACTCACAAAAGCAGAGAACACTGGGGTGGATTTGTTTATTATAGCATCAGTATATAGTTGGAGACCCTTCATTCAAGAGTTGAAAGGAAAGACATAGAATGCAAGATGAGGAAGCAGTACCGGGAGAGTACATTAGTGATGAAATGAGCTTGCTGGTTAAAAGGGGCCAGAGTTGGATCAGGAGGCTGAGGATGGATGCACGTTCAAGGAAACATTTTTGGAGACATGAACATATTTATGGATGCAGGGGAGAAGTTGGCTATTTAAGATTCATGGGAGTAATGGAAAACTTGGTAAAACTATGTCCTAAAACAACAACAACAGAGATTTATGGCTTGCCCTTCATAGATACTCTTCTATTTTTTTTTATTTAGTCTCTACAACAATCTTAAAAGAAGATATTTTATTATTTCCCCTTTTTTATTAATACTCAAGCTGCTTTGTTAAGAATAGATGGTAAGGGATCCAGAGGAGAAGAAAGAGACTTAGGTAGCAGCCTTGCACAAGTACAGTCTGAAGACGATGGTGAATTGAATGAGGTGCACGTGGTGAGAAGAGATCGAATTTGGCATTACTTTTGAAGTAAAGCTGATCAGATCATTAATAGTTCAAAATGGGCTGTAAAGGAGAGAAGTAAAAGACAGCTCCAAGCTTTTGGGGCTGACTAAATGGATGGATGGAATTGCTACCGAGATGGAGACTATGGTAAAGCAGTGTGGGGAGGAGGAAGAAATGTGAGATTTTTAATATGCTAAGGTTGAAATGCTTAGTAAATATCCAAATGGAGGCAGTAAGTGAGCAGCTAGATGGATATACAAATCCAGAGTTCCCATGAGCAGTCTAGGCTGGAGTTGTAAATGTGGAAGTCATCAGTGTTTGGATAATATTTATAGTCATGAGAACAGACAAGACCACCAAGGGACTAAGCCTTAGACAGAGAAGAGGTGATGTCTAAAAATTAAGCGCTGGGTAAGAAAAGATGAAGAGGAACCAGGAAAAAAAATAGATTAAACTGGAGGAAGCATCCGGGTAGGAAGTGAACAAAAGGAGTGGTTCCTGGGAACAAAGTGAAGAAAACAAAGAGGAGGAGGAAATTGACTGTTTCAAAAGCTTAAGTTCAAATATGGAAAGGACTAAGAAATGAACACTGGATTTAGCAGCTGCAAATACAAAGTTGAATGAGAGTCTCAGTTTCTCCATTCTGATGGCTGATTATACTTCCAAAATAGCAGAAAAACAGACTGCATTCAGCTCCATGGAAGCACTTTTTTTTCTCATGTGAGTCAGAACTTGAGTTAGTCCATTAATCAGAAGAGTTGTTGTTTGCTAATATTTTGATGTACATCCAGTGTTTTCTTTGTATAGAAATAACTTGCCTAAAAGCAAATATTTAAGTTTCTGTTTCCTTAAATTATGGGATAACTTGAAGACACCTAAAGCAATCTGAGTGCAGAATGTATCTAGATCTCCACAACCCTATCCAAATCTTCTATGGTTGCATACCCCACGCCTATTTCAACAGGGGGAAAAAAGTGGCAAATCACCCTTATTCAGTGATTCCAAAGACTCTACCTAGTTTTCATCAAAATAATTTTTTTTCTATTCATACTTTATCAATTTACAAAACAATAAATACAATATGAATATACAGATTTGGGAACCAGTGCAGTTCTGTCTTGAAGAGACTGGAAGGGGTAAAGGAGAAGTTGAAACTATATATTTTCAGCAAGAGTGTTGAGTATTCCTTGGGTATCTACCAGCATGTTCAATACCCAGAGAGAAGAACATTGTTAATTTCAAGAGAAGGAAAGTGGAATTTATTTATAAGATACTCTAAATTGTATTCACTTATAATTTATGCATTAACATTCTGGTTTATAAAAGGAAGAAAGAAAAATCAACAACAATAATCTTATCGTCATTGCCCTCACATTATCTCATGGAACTAAATCCGATCTTTTTACAGACACCAACACTTCGCATCTCTTCCCTCCCATAGGAAGCCTCTCACCTGCCAGACATAAACCCTCAGGAACTTTGGCTAATGTGTTTTTCAGTTATCATTTGCAGATCATTAGATAGTTTCCAGTCTTCCTATCCCTAATTGTATACTTGAGGTGGAAGCTTCCGGAATGCAAGATCTATGCCAGTCTTTTTGCATAGTTGTCATAAAAACATGGTCTAACTGGTCTAACTTATGAATATATATTTTATTATCTATGTTTATTATAAAAAAACTAACAAATGTCCACATGCATTTTGTGCTTCATAATATACAAAAATGCTCCCATTCCCCTTATTCATTCATCTAACAAATAATAAGTGAGCAATCTCTGTGTGTCTAGCATGATTCTCTATAGAGTTAGAGAAGTCAGAGAAGGCCTTTCTGAGATGGGGACATCTTTAAAAATATTTCATTTGTATTTATCTAACAGAAAGAGGGCACAAGCAGGGGGATGAGCAGAGGGAAATGGAGAAGCAGACTTCCCACTGAGTAGGGAGCCCAACCTGAAATGGGGCTTGAGCCAGGGACCCTGGGATCATGACATGAACTGAAGGCAGATGCTTGACTGACTGAGCCACCGAGGTGCCCTGAGATGGGGACATTTAAGCTGAGGTCTGAATGTAAGAAACAAGCATACTTGTAATAGAAAGGAGAAACATTCTTCATGTTCCATAATGGGAATGAATGGAGCATGTTGGAGACAGAAACAAAGTATATTGAGTGACAGGAGAGGGACAAGAATGAAGATGGGTTGGAGAAGGGGATGCAGGTCCATGTAAGGTCTGGTAAAATTTTGTATTTTGTTCTAAGGAAAGAGGGGAGTCCTTGGAGAATTTTAAAGAAGGAAATGATGTATTCTGATGTACATTTGAAAGTTCATCCTGGCTGCCAATAGAAGAATGACGGAAGTTGGAAGATTAGTTGGCAGGTTAATGTGGGTTAATCTCAGAGACATTATGTTAAACACACACACACACACACACAGGAAAGTTTACATGCTGTGCTATACACTGTAGTTATACAATGCTGTACACATTGATTTGTGTAAAGTTTGGGCAGGAGAGGATGATCACTGGGACTGGAGTGGTAATAGTGGTGAGGGAAAGATCTTTAATGTGTAATCCTGATTGTCAACTGTTAAACAGAGAGGGAGGGGAGAGATTATTCTCCATGTTACACAGATAAGGAAAACGAGTCAGTAGAGTCAAATATCCGCCCGAAATCACAGAGTTAGTGGCAGTGGATCTAGGTCTCAAATTCAGATTACTCCTTTTATTAATTAAGAATGGTTCAGATATATACATTTATACAAGGACTTTGGCTCAGCAATGAAGGGCGGGGGAGATGGCTGGTCATACAATAACATGGATCAATCTCACAGGCATTGCATTGAGTGGGGAAAGCCAGACACAAAGAGTGCATGTTATATGTAGTTCTACACTAACCGAACCAACCCTGTGGGCTTTGGTGACGGAGGTAAGAAAAGGATGATCTTTGTGGATTCAGGGGGATTGACAGGAAAGAGCCAGGAGAGGACCATCTGGGAGGATGAAATGTTCTACACCTTGACCTGGGTATGGGCTACATGGGTACACATATTTGCCAAAACTCCTTGAACTACATTGTTAAGGGGAAAAACGTTCAGGGTACATAAGTAATCTCTTAAGTATATAAAACCAAAACAATGACAAAGCTGGGATGCAAATCCAAGTTTCCTAAAGTTAAAACCTTAAAACCACAGACCGTGGGTCTGAAGCTACTTGAGAATCCTGGCTTCTGAGCTTTAGTTGAGTGTCATGACACGCTAAGAACTAGACTCTTTTGTTTGGAGCTATAGTTAATAAGCCTTAAATTCATAGGTATGTCCCGCATGGGCAATATGAGTGATCTTCTAGAACAAGAGAACCTATGCTGAATATTGGAGAATTTTATAGGATGACAGAATGATTTTTAGGTCCTGAACCGTGAGAAAAAAACTGTTCTTCTAAGAAAAGCTCTCAAGATCCAGAATGAAACAAAAAGCCAAGATACCGTGAGAAAAAAACTGTTCTTCTAAGAAAAGCTCTCAAGATCCAGAATGAAACAAAAAGCCAAGATAGCTTAAAATAATCCTTATAACAGAATTGGGTTAGCTTATCAGAACTTAAGAGTCCCTCTAATGACACCTTTGACAATGGTGTCCACATGATTGATGCCACTGAGCTGATAATGGGACACAATGCCCTTACCAGAATGGCATTTTGGCAAAATGCAATATCTTCTGACTAACAGTTCATTTTTTATAAGATTCTATTCACGGACTGCATAGTTACACAATCTCATTATTCTGCCATTAATCATTTGTAAATCTATCTATACTCTGTAATTTTTAAGACCTGGATTCACATACATGAAAACACTGTGTTAACATTTGTATAGCATTTTAGTTTACAAAGCATTTGGGGCTTGAATCGTGAGATAACTAGGAGAGTATAAGAGGCAGTGGCTCCTTTATCTTATGTACACCTCCCTTGGGTGAGCTGGAGTCATGGTGTAGACATGTCCTGAGAGGTCTCAGCTCCAGGGATACCTGAGCAATCTGAGAGGGTGATGTTTGGAGGGTAGCATGATTTTGGCATTCCTTGTGGCCTCGCTTGTGCATGATAATGTCACATCTCACTTTAGAATACATTAGAGTATCCTCAACACAGGTATAAGCATCCTGGAGGCAGAAAGCATACTCTTACCTTGCCCTGAGCAACATTCCAGACCAGGAAGCTCCTGCTAACTTCAAAAATCGTTAGGAAGGTGATAGCAGAGCAGGATTAATGAATTGTTAGACAGAAAGCATCTAAGTTACCAGAAAATACACACAGGACAGAACCAGAAAAGTAGGTTTTATCCTGGTTTTTCTTGTATTCAGCAAGACAATTAATTTCATTACTTTGTATTAGTTTACTAAGATTGTCATACCAAAAATACCACAAAGTGGGAGGCTTAAACAACAGCAATGTATTTTCTCATATTCTGGAGGCCAGAAGATCAAAATCAAGGTGTCAGCAGATTTGGTTTTTCTTTTTTTTCAAAATTGTAATTTTTTTCCAGCTTGAGGCATGATTGACAAATAACAATTGTGTATATTTAAGGTGTACAATGCAATGTTTTGATATATGTATACATTGTGAAATGATTACCACAATCAAATTAATGAACATTCCCAGCACCTCACCTAGTTACCATTCGTGTATGTGTGTGGTGAGAACACTTAATATCTACTCTCTTAGCGAATTTCATGTGTACAATACAATAATTAGCTCTAGTCACCATGCTATAAATAAGATCTCCAGAACTTGTTCATACTGCATAACTAAGCATCACCCTCGAAGCCAGACTTTTTTACAAACATCTCTACATTTCCCCATCCCCCAGCTCCTAGAAACCACCATTCTACTCTCTGCTTCTATGAGTTAGACCTGTTTAGATTCCACAGATAAGTAAGATCATGCAGCATTTATTTTTTCTGGATCTGTATCTGGGTTATTTCACTTCGCACAGTGACCTCTAGGTTCATCCAGGTTGTTGCAAGTGATAGAATTCCCTTGTTTTTTAAGGTTCTACTATTCCATAGAATGCATATACCGTATTTTCTTCATCCATTCATCTCTCTATGGATATTTCGGTTGTTTCTGTATCTTGGCAACTGTGAATAATGCTGCAATAAACACGGAGTGCAAATATCTCTTTGAGATACTAACTTGATTTCTTTTGAAAAATACCTAGAAGTGGGATGACTGGATCACATTGTAGCTGTATTTTAAAATTTTTAGGAACTCCCAAACTGTTTTACATAAGGGCTATATCAATTTACATTCCTACCAACGGTGTACAGATGTTTGTGATCTCTTGTCTTCTTACTAATAGCCGTCCTAACAGGTGTGAGGTGATATCTCATTGTGAAATGAAATGAACTAGTTCCATTTTCATATCCCTGATGATTAGTGATGTTGAGCACTTTTTCATATACCTTTAGCCATTTGGATGTCTTCTTCTGTGAAATCTGGATTTGGATTCTTTGCTCATTTTTAAAATCTGTTTATTTATTTTCCTGTTACTGAGTCAAGTTCCTTATATATTTTGGATATTAATTCTTATCACAATTCATTGTTTACATATAACACCCAGTGCTGTATGGTGACTAAAATGAAATAAAATAAAATAAATTTAAATAAATTTAAATTTTAGCCTAAAAAATTAGTGGTGGGGAGTAAAAAAAAAAAATAAAAAAATCCTTATCATATATATGGCATTCAAATATTTTCCACCATTCTTAGGTCATCTCTTCAGTCTTTTAATTGTTTCCTTCACCATGTCAAAGCTTTTTAGTTTTATGCAATCCTGCTTACCTATTTTTTGCTTTTGAAACCTATGCTTTTGGTGTCATATCCAAAAAATTCTTGCCCAGACCAATATGAAGAAGATTTTCCCCTATATTTTCTTCTAGTAGTTTTATAATTTCAACTCTTAGGTTTAATTCTTTAGTACATTTTGAGTTAATTCTGTATATGGTGTGAGGTAAGGATCCAATTTTATTCTTCTGTATTTATATATCCAGTTATCTCAACACTATTCATTGAAGAAACTGTCCTTTCCATGTTGTGTGTTTGTGGCACCCTTTTTAGGGTTAAGTTGACTGTAAATGCATTGATTTATTTCAGGTTTGTATTCTGTTCTGTTGGTCTATTTATCTGTTTTTATGCCAGTAATACACTATTTTGATTACTGTAGCATTGAACTATTTTTTGAAATCAGGAAGTGTGATGCCTACAGCTTTGTTTGTCTTGCTGAGGATCACTTTTTTTGTTTAATATCTTTTGTATTTACATGAATTTTAGAATAGCTTTTTTTTTTCTATTTCTGTGAAGGTGCCACTAGAATTTTGATATGAGTTGCATGAGTCTGTGGGTAATTTTGGACATTTTAACATTAATTATTCCAATTCATGAACATAGAATATATTTCAATTTATTCATCTTTTTCAATTTTTCATCAATGTTTTATAGTTCTCAGTGTACAGTTCTTTTACTTCCTTGTTCCAACTGTTAATGGGATTATTTTCTTAATTTCTTTTTCAGATAGTTTGTTGTTAGTGTGTAGAAACACAACTGATTTTTGTATGCTAATTTTGTATTCTCCTACTTTACTGAATTCATTTATTAGTTTTAACAGTTTTTAGCAGAGTTGTTAGAGTTTTCTATATATAGGATCATATCATCTGCAAATAAAGAGTTTTACTTCTTGCTTTCTAATCTGGATACATATTATTTATTTGTCTTGTCTAATTGCTCTGGCTGTGACTTCTAGTACTCTGTTGAACAATGGTAGGAGTGGGTACCCTTATCTTGTTCCTGACCACAGAGGAAAATCTTTCAGCATTTTACCATTGAGTATAATGTTAACTGTGGGTTTGTCATATATGGACTCATACTGAAGTAAATTTCTTCCTTCCATACTTAATTTGTTGAGAGTTTTATCATGAAGAGGTGTTGAATTTTGTCATTTTTTTTCTTTATCTGTTGGGATGATTTTACATAATTTTTTAAAGATTTTATTTATTTATTTGACAGAGAAAGATCACAAGTAGGCAGAGAGAGAGAGAGAGAGAGGGAAGCAGGCTCCCCGCTGAGCAGAGAGCCCAAAATGTGACTCGATCCCAGGACCCCAATATCATGACATGAGCTGAAGGCAGCGGCTCAACCCACTGAGCCACCCAGGCACCCCTAATCTTTAACTTTCATTCTGTTAATGTGGTATATCACATTTTTGATTTGCATATGTCAAATCATTCTCACATCCCAGGGATAAGTGCCACTTGATGATGGTGTATTATCTACTATCTACATTATTTAATGTATTATTGAATTTTATTTGCTAGTATATTATTATTTATTTAATTTATTTATTTACATGTATATTCATTAGGGATATTGGCCCATAGTTTTCTTTATTTGTGGTGTCCTTATCTGGCTTTGGGATCCAGGAAATGCTAGCCTCATTAAATGAGTTTGGAAGTGTTTCCTTTTTGACATTTTGGAAGGAATTGATAAAGAATGACATTAATTCTTTAAATTCTTGGTATAATTCAGAGTTCCTGGGTGGCTCAGTTGGTCAAACATCCAACTCTTGATTTTGGCTTAGGTCATGATTTCAGGGCCATGATGAGATCAGACCTCATGTTGGGCTCCACACTCAGTGGGAAGTCTGCTTGGGGTTCTCTCCCTCTTCCTCCTCTTCTCCCTCTGCTGCTTCCCCCCACTCACACATTCTCTCTCTCTAAAATAAATAAATCTTAAAAATAAATAAATGTTTGATTTGATTTATCAGTGAATCCGTCTAGTCTTGGTCGTTGCTTTATTAAGAGGTTTTTAATTGGTGATTCAATCTCCTTACTCATTATTGGTCTTTCAAGATTTTCTACTTCTTCATGATTCAATCTTGACAGGTTATATGTTACTAGAAATTAATCAATTTCTGCTAGGTTATCCACCTAGATCCCAAAGTTCCTGATAAGGCAGTTTTGTTTATGGTATGCTCAAATATCTGTTTCTGTGGGGGAATATGGGCTGAGAACATCCTAACTGGCCATTTTTTTTATGTTAGCAGTGTTAATTTCTTCGTGGGCTCTTCAGGAAGGACTTGTTTCAGGCCTTTCTCTTTGACTTATAAATGGTCATCTTGTGTTTCCTCTCCTTGTCTGTCTTCTATGCACATATACTTCAAGTTTTCCCTTTTTATAAGGATACCAGTGATATGGATTAGGTCTCACCATAATGATTTCATTTTTACTTGATTACTTCTACAAGGACCCTATATCCAAATAAAGTTCCATTCTTAATGTAGGGAGCTTAGGACACTAACATTTCAATTTTGGGGGACAAAATTCAACCCATAGTGTATTTTGATAAATTGTTCTGAAAAACATGTATATTTACCTTACATTTTTACTTAAAAGTTGAAAGTCAACATATGTAAAAACTGACTATTTAGTAAGTTTGACTATTAGTAAGCTAATATTAGTAAGTTGCTATTTCTGTATAAAAGCTGACTTTTATTTAGTAAGCTGACTATTTCTGTTTAAAAGCAAGGCAGTAAAATAAATGAGAGATGATGGCATAGATATACCTAATAATAAAAGCTTTTTACTGACAATGACCACATGCCTCACACAATCCTAAATACTTTAAGTCATTAATTTTTAAAATCTTCTGTTGATATAGATGGTAACATTATCCTTCCTTTCAAGATGAGGAAAATGAAATACAGCAAGTGTGGAAAGCTTTCTAAGAACACACAGCTTATAGGTAGAATGGCCAGAGGTCAGAGTCTACAGGCTTAATCCCACCTACTCAAAATAGTTGCTAGTCATAGAATCAGCTTAAAGTTTCCTGAATGGAGGTTGTTACAAAAATAAAAATATGTGTTAAAAAAGAAAAAAATAGAAATGATTTCTATAAACAGGTAAATGGAAAATTATTTGAATATGTGGACATATGGTAGGTAGATAGCAAAATTATAGGAGTGAAGTAGATGAAAATTCATGGGTGGAAAAAACTATTAAGTTTTCTTGTAGTAGAATTCTAATTAAAGCAATGAGATGTTTAAGAGCAAAGTTTCCTTCCTGAGTTCAAATTCTGACTACACCACTTACTAACTTCGTGACTTTGGTCACACTCCTTTTATACTACAGCTTCCTCATTAAAAAAAAAAGAAAGAAAAGAAAAAAAAAAAAGAAAAGAAAAGAAAAAATGAGCCTAGTAAAAGTATTACTTTCTAAAGATTCTGTAGGAACCAAACATCCTAATAGTTTTTAAAAACTTGGGGAAACAACAACAATAACAACAACAACAACAACTGTACAAAGTGAGCCAAAGACCCACAGACAGTAATTCAGAGCAGAAATGAAAAATTTGCACTTCGGGGTACCTAGGTGGCTCAGTCAGTTAAGTGTCTGCCTTCAGCTCGGTACATGATCTCAGAGTCCTGGAATCAAGCTCTACATTGAGCTCCCTGCTCAGAAGAAAGTTTCCTTCTCCCTCTCAATCTCCCTCCCCAGTTCCTTCTCTGTGCTCTGTCTCCTACCTTCACTCTCTCTCAAATAAATAAATTTCTTATAAAAAGAAAGAAAGATAGACAGATAGATAGATGATAGATAGGTAGATTTAAACAACAAAGAAATACTTCCCTATACCTAAGATCCCCTCTAAACTTTATTAAAGGATAACTGGGAAATGATAGTTACATGGTAGACTCATGGTAGCAGCACCTTCAACCCACATTTAAATTGGGACCTTCCAGAGAAGAGAAACTAAAATTATTTCAGGGCCTACTATGTGCAGGGCTTTTTGTATGCTAGATACATATGTATATGTTATGTCATTTCTCAGTGGTTCAGAGGACATAAACTATTAATGAATTTTTTAGGGATAATTAAATTGAGATTTGCCTAGGTTTACACAGTTTTTGACTCAGAAGTTACCTCCAGGTTTATTTTACTCCAAAACCTATGTTACTTTCCACTAAGGCAAGTAAACTGTGCTGTAAGTCACATTTCCTTTTCTTTGTGTCTCTTCTTCAAATATCTAATAGTGACTACTATCTCCCCTAAAGTACTTGAATTGATCCTACACATTTCCAGGAAATTAGGTTATAAGATAATGAGTTAAAAAAAAAAAAAAAGTTCTTTCTCCAGAGATGACATCTTACAGTTTCCTGACAGATTTTTTTCTTCCTCTCCTAATGAACTATCAATGTGTACTGCCCAGAGAAGCCTCTAACTGCAGGTTCCTGATTAATCTACTTTCTTTAAATACTGTTTGATCATGACAGAATGGTCCATGGGGACAGTTTTGCGATGAATGTTTTTGACAATGATAGGAACACAGAGCTAAACAGAGTATTAAGAAGCATTTAATGCAGTAGAGACATCTGGTCTGTTTTTGCAGCAGAATTAGCATAAAATTTTCGTCTCGTTATTATTATTACCATCTCAGAAATCATTAGAATCCATAAAGATATCTCTGACTACAGAGGTGGGGAGGGGACCCTGGTAGAGGGAAAGAAGATTTCAGCCTCAAAGTTGAGTTTTGAAGAAAAAGTGCTTGTGCTGATTAACTGTTGATGAACTCCCTCTCTTTGAAGACACAGGCACAGTGTGGGAAAGGTGGAGGGAGGCAGGAAGGACTTGAAGCACCTTGGACTGAATCAGAGAAACCAGAGGTAAAAGTTCCAGAGTGATAGCTCAAAGGAAGACATAGTTTCATGCAAAGGGCCATTCTATAGGGGTACCACATAGCCCCATGAATGAGAAAAGGGAATCCTAAAAAAACAAAAATGTACCTAAAGGAGGAAAAGGCCTCCCAGAAGTCTGGGAAAATGCCAGGTGATACTGGATTTTAATTCTAACTTTATCCCTGCCAAGTCCAGGGCGAGGCCCATCTCCTCTCTGTTGGAGCTTCTGGGTCTCATTTGCGAACATGGGGCTTTGGTCAAGAGAGGCTCCCAGGCCTCAGCCACTTCTAACATTCCTGCTATTGTGGTTTTGGCAAGGAGAACTTCTAGGATCCAAATGAGCTTTTTGGTTTGGCCCTTTTAACTGACTTTCCTCAAAAACAGGCAATCCTTATTTTTCTTAGGTCTTTCAACATTTAAATCTAGTTCCATACTTGTGGATACATCCTAGCATTTATTTGATTGAACAAAAAAATAAAAAATAAAAACAGGATATACATCAAAAATTCTAACTTATGGGCCCAGACGTAAGTACTATGAGTACATTACTCACTCTTTCCCAGGCTCAGTTTACTCATCTGTAAAAGGGAACAATGGCATCCGTCTGCCTATAAAATAGTAGGAAAAGGGAAGATCATTAATATTCCTTTCAAGTGGGCACTGTTATGTGCCAAGGGTTTAATACTCATTGTCTTGTTTGATTTTTACAATAATCCACCCAGGTAAACATTGCCTCTTGAAATTTTCAAGTAGAGAAATCAAGAAGTAGGAATAGCTTGCTAATACACAGCGAGTGTGGAGCTAAAACTCCCGGCCATAGGTGGGTGATAGAACAGTGATAGAACAGTGGGTGATGTAACAGTCCTTCACCGGGGATGGTCAGCAGAGTGAAATAAGGCAATAGGGTTGGGAGCATTCTGCACATCTTGAATGTGCTCCTGATACACCATCTAGTGAGCAGAAGAACCTGATCTCTGAGGTCCAATGGGCCTGCGTGCCTCTTCCATTTGCAAAAACCATCCTTGGACCAGGACTTAAATTCTCAATTAGCCTGTTTTTTAGTGTTAAAAATGGAGCACTTAATATTTTTTACCTCTTGGTTTTATTTGAAGGATTATGATAAGAGGAGTTTCTATTCTTGTAGCCTCCTCATTTTCATAGAGAGGGAGTTCTGTTAAAGTTTTACTCCTGGCTTCCGTCTAACCCTCCATGCTTTCACTCTCAATAATGCATGACTTCTCTGATTGAATAAATATGGAAGAATAAATTAGACAACTTTTCCCCCAACACTGTCTTTCTCCAAGGGGACCAGTCCTTCTCCTAAGCCACACTTAGGATATGGGATGCCCAGGTGTAACCGCTGTGGGAAGGGCTCAATAGACCAGATGAGCCAGTGTTGACAGGAATAAGTCAGTGAGTCTAGGGGTGAAGTAGTGAGGGATCCCATCATGGCTGGAGGGCTAAAGCCATTTCCTCAAATCATCCTTATAGGTAATAAAACTGACATTAAAACAAACAAACAGAAAAAATATAAGGCTCCTTCTGGTTTTTTTCTTGAGTTTTATTTCTCATTTGGTTCTGAACTGGGAGACAAGGGTGTATTTATTGCACCCCTCCTGAAACCTCAACAGATTAAATGAGCTAATATATGAAAAGCATCAATCATAGTGTCTGGAGCATTATCAGTATCAATAAATGTTAACTATTACTAGCAGGCTTGCCCGAGTAGATCCTTGGATTACAGGTACCAGAGGAATTCCTGAAAGGGCAGGAAGAGCATCCCAGGGATGGGTGGGTTGGAGGGTGGGCCACTCTGTGGAAACATGCTTTGCAAACTGTGTTGACTCTATGTTATTTTTCTCAGAATAATGCTGATAATTTGGTTATACATCAGAATCCAAAGCCATTCTGTCCACCAGATTGTATTCTTTTTTTTTTTTTAACCAGATTGTATTCTGAAATTTAACTGTACTTTGGAACTATATGAGGCACAGTAACAGGTCTCTTCTTAATCTGACTGGCTTATCTATGGCTGTAATTATTTTAAGACTAGCACGGTTACCTTAGTAGATAGACCCTAGGCTGGAATCAATTTTGGAGCTACGTGAAATAGAACTGAGTACTTCCTGGGGTAGGGTGTTTCTTTGATGCTTCTAAATGTGATGAGATGGAAGATTCAGGACCCCCCCTTGTGTTTTATTCTGTTTCTTTATTCCCTGTTGTAAAGATGGTACTGCACAACGTTCATAGCTGCCCTATTTTCAGTGCTGACACAGGCTTATTTTGGTTGTCTGAGAAGTCCTAGACCACAAGCTGGCAGATCTTACTAGGATGAAGAGACAAGCAAAGGGGTATTTCACATAACCTCTAGTCAGGGGGTGGACCCAGGTTTTAGGGGGATATAAGGCTTATACTTTTGCAGAACCCTTTTAAGAAAAAGAATGCAAAATTGTGAATACAATATGAGAGGCCCTGAAACATATGCCTCATTAACCCCACAAGGAACCTACCACTGCCCATAGCCAAGGACATTGTGCAGGACCTGGTGACTGCATCCAATCATCCCTTTTATTACCTCCCCTGGGGCAGAAATGCTGGCCATGAAGCAACTTCCAATCAGAATGATCTTCTTTCATTTGACACACAAAGGGGGAGCTCCTTCTCCAATCTCTTACAAAAGCATTAAACAGCAGGTAAGCACAATTTCTATCTAAAGAGAGGCTTCATAGGACCTTTGAAAATGCTGTTTGTTCCCTTTCTTTGTTGCAAGATACATAGTGTATCTTTTTGGAATATAAAGTCAGTGTCTTAGAAAATGTGATTCAGGATCAGCATTCTCAATTACCAATTGCCAAATTAAAAATAAAACAAACTCAGTATATTACCAAGTGAAAGAAACCCTTCTGAAATGGCTGCATACTATATGATTCCAATAATATGATGTTCTGGAAGAAAAAGCAAAACTATGTAAACAGTAAAGTAATCAGTGGTTTCCAGGAGATAGGGAGGATCAGAGAATGAATAGGTAGAGCCCAGAGGATTTTTAGGATAGTGAAACTACTCTGAATGATACTACTGTGATGGATATATGTCTTTACTCATTTGTCAAAACCCATAAAATGTACAATACCAAGGGTGAGCCCTGATGTAAACCATGGAGTTCAGATAATAATGATGTGTCTGTGTAGATTCTCTGATGATAACAAATGTGCCACGCAGGTGGAGGATGTTGATAATGGGGAGGCTGTGCATGTACAGGGACAGGGACACATGGGAACTCCGTATTTTATGTTAAATTTTGCTATGATCCTAAACATTTTCTAAAAAATAAATCTATTTAAAACAAAAACAAATTCAGACTTAGGTATGTAAAGACTTTTATTTGAAAGGATTATCACAAGAGGGAGAAAAGGACTATTGCAAAATGTAACAGTAGATCTTCAGGCACTTCACTCCCTTGGGCAAAAAAGGACTTTTTCTTTCATATGGAGTAGGGAACAAGACCAGAAAGAACCCCTTGTGGAAGTAAGATGGACAGGTGGAGATTGTCTGACTGGAGAGTAGATCACAGAACATTTTTCTCTGAGGTAAGACTGTTCCTAGAAGAAGCCATGGAGGAGGGGCTGTCTGCTGTCGCAGACTGAGAATGCATCAAATTTCAGGAGCCTAAGGGGACCAAAACTTCATTATTGTCAGGTTAAAGGGCATTTTGTTTCAACTGTTGTGTGGGCACAAATATTTTAATCATTTGCAAAGCACTGAATGGTGTAAGGTCTTATAGGTGAGATAAACACGACACCAGGTAAGGTGGGCATAAGGCAAGATTTATTAAAGGTACTCTCCAGCGAAGTTTCAGGGCTTGGGAGAAGGGGAGCCAGGAAAGTCACGCTGGGAGGAGGTGGGCACCCTCAGGCAAGGTTCCTTGACTCTGGAAAGGGGAGTGGGAGAAGTCGCACTGGGAGGGAGTTGGTGGGGTCTTTTATCTGGCCAAGGTAGGGTATGGGCTCACATCCATATATGGTAGGGTATTTGGTGATTGGAGGGTATGGGGTGGGATCCTGTTACTTCTGTTTCCTGCATAGGTATCTGGCTACCTATGGAGATGTGACTGGGCATACATCCTTTTGGCAGGAGAATCAAGGGTTAAGGAAAGTGGGGGAGGAAGCTGGAAGACAGCGAGCCCTGGCGGTCATTTCTATTGTTCCTCCTGCACTCCCGGAGCTGCTGACCCAACAAATGTGAAGTGGAAATTGTATGTCTGGTCTTGTCATAGGCAAACAATGAGGACATTTGTGAACCTCATGTAACTCATCTGTGGAGGAGTGATTCTTTGCAGTAAGCCATTTCCCACAACCCCAAAACATGAGAAGTGATAAGGTTTTTAATCATTGCTCTTTCCAGGAGCACAAAGTTCAGGTAAAATTCAAGATGGTCACAATGTAGTTGTTTTCCATGAGAAGGAATAATTTCCACACATGGAAGTTAATGAGTCCTTACCCCATAATATAGGCGATTTTCTAAGGATCTTCTCTAATGGAATCCCTGTTCCTTCTCACACTATGGGTGCCAAGGATGAGTTTCATCATCTATGAACTTTGGTTAATAATATTCAGTTTTCCTGCAGATTTTGAGGATGAAATGAGGTGATGCAGAGCTAAGTATTAGTGAGTGGGTCCAAAATGTTATTTCACCTCTTCTCTTTTTCTGTTGACTGAGTAATTTCCTGGTGTGATCTAAAGCTGTCACCAGATAATGATCTGCCGCATAAACTGGTTAGTGGCTTCTCTCTGGTAGAAGGATTACTCCTGTTCATGGCAACAACATGTTATGTGTATTACTTGATTCATATGAGCTGAAGCCCGTATGCTTGTGGTTCTCTGGATGTTTCACTTTCATCCTGGGTTAATCTCCATGACACAAAAGGGAGAGTCAAGAAGAGGGAGCTGGGGGCAAAAGCAAGAAATGAGGATGTCATGCCCTCATGTCAACTAAATGGAGAAGCATCTCCCAGAGGGACAACTCCATAGGCTACAAAGAATTGTCAGAATAATCTCAAAGAGAATACAGATACCAGCAAGACTGAGTCTGACAAGTAGAAGAGCTGAAAACAGAAAACCTGTTTCTTTTAATTGCTGCTAGCACAGAAGATGCAGATATTTTGGGGTTTGATACAGTTGTTTCATTTTGGAAAACATAGGTCTTGCCTGAAGTAGAATGGTTTCAGGGACTGACTTACGACTTCTTCTAACTTCTCCTGAAGTTACAACAATAGAAAAAAAAAAAAATGAACTGAAGTTCTAGAGGAAAGTTGACTCTAGGAGGACTATTGTCTATCAGTCATTCTTTTTTTTTTTTTCCAATTTATTTATTTTCAGAAAAACAGTATTCATTATTTTTTCACCACACCCAGTGCTCCATGCAAGCTGTGCCCTCTATAATACCCACCACCTGGTACCCCAACCTCCCACCCCCCCGCCACTTCAAACCCCTCAGATTGATTTTCAGAGTCCATAGTCTCTCATGGTTCACCTCCCCTTCCAATTTACCCAAAAGCACATACCCTCCCCAATGTCCATAACCCTACCCCCCTTCTCCCAACCCCCCTCCCCCCAGCAACCCACAGTTTGTTTCATGAGATTCAGAGTCACTTATGGTTTGTCTCCCTCCCTATCCCATCTTGTTTCATGGATTCTTCTCCTACCCACTTAAGCCCCCATGTTGCATCACCACTTCCTCATATCAGGGAGATCATATGGTAGTTGTCTTTCTCTGCTTGACTTATTTCGCTAAGCATGATACGCTCTAGTTCCATCCATGTTGTCGCAAATGGCAAGATTTCGTTTCTTTTGATGGCTGCATAGTATTTCATTGTGTATCTATACCACATCTTCTTTATCCATTCATCTGTTGATGGACATCTAGGTTCTTTCCATAGTTTGGCTATTGTGGGCATTGCTGCTATAAACATTCGGGTGCACATGCCCCTTTGGATCACTATGTTTGTATCTTTAGGGTAAATTCCCAGTAGTGCAATTGCTGGGTCATAGGGCAGTTCTATTTTCAACATTTTGAGGAACCTCCATGCTGTTTTCCAGAGTGGTTGCACCAGCTTGCATTCCCACCAACAGTGGAGGAGGATTCCCCTTTCTCCGCATCCTCGCCAGCATCTGTCATTTCCTGACTTGTTGATTTTAGCCATTCTGACTGGTGTGAGGTGATATCTAATTGTGGTTTTGATTTGTACTTCCCTGATGCCGAGTGATATGGAGCACTTTTTCATGTGTCTGTTGGCCATCTGGATGTCTTCTTTGCAGAAATGTCTGTTCATGTCCTCTGCCCATTTCTAGATTGGATTATTTGTTCTTTGGGTGTTGAGTTTGCTAAGTTCTTTATAGATTTTGGACACTAGTCCTTTATCTGATATGTCGTTTGCAAATATCTTCTCCCATTCTGTAAGTTGTGTTTTGACTTTGTTAACTGTTTCCTTTGCTGTGCAAAAGCTTTTGATCTTGATGAAATCCCAATAGTTCATTTTTGCCCTTGCTTCCCTTGCCTTTGGCGATGTTCCTAGGAAGATGTTTCTGTGGCTGAGGTTGAAGAGGTTGCTGCCTGTGTTCTCCTCAAGGATTTTGATGGATTCCTTTCTCACATTGAGGTCCTTAATCCATTTTGAATCTATTTTTGTGTGTGGTGTAAGGAAATGGTCCAATTTCATTTTTCTGCACGTGGCTGTCCAATTTTCCCAACACCATTTATTGAAGAGGCTGTCTTTTTTCCATTGGACATTCTTTCCTGCTTTGTCGAAGATTAGTTGACCATAGAGTTGAGAGTCTATTTCTGGGCTCTCTATTCTGTTCCATTGGTCTATGTGTCTGTTTTTGTGCCAGTACCATGCTGTCTTGATGATGACAGCTTTGTAGTAAAGCTTGAAGTCCGGAATTGTGATGCCACCAACTTTGGCTTCATTTTTCAATATCCCTTTGGCTATTCGAGGTCTTTTCTGGTTCCATATAAATTTTAAAATTATTTGTTCCATTTCTTTGAAAAAGATGGATGGTACTTTGATAGGGATTGCATTAAATGTGCAATTGCTTTAGGTAGCATAGACATTTTCACAATATTTATTCTTCCAATCCAGGAGCATGGAACATTTTTCCATTTCTTTGTGTCTTCCTCAATTTCTTTCATGAGTACTTTATAGTTTTCTGAGTATAGATTCTTAGCCTCTTTGGTTAGGTTTATTCCTAGGTATCTTATGGTTTGGGGTGCAATTGTAAATGGGATTGACTCCTTAATTTCTCTTTCTTCTGTCTTGTTGTTGGTGTAGAGAAATGCAACTGATTTCTGTGCATTGATCTTATATCCTGACACTTTACTGAATTCCTGTATAAGTTCTAGCAGTTTTGGAGTGGAGTCTTTTGGGTTTTCCACATAGAGTATCACATCATCTGTGAAGAGTGATAATTTGACTTCTTCTTTGCCGATTTGGATGCCTTTAATTTCCTTTTGTTGTCTGATTGCTGAGGCTAGGACTTCTAGTACTATGTTGAATAGCAGTGGTGATAATGGACATCCCTGCCGTGTTCCTGACCTTAGTGGAAAAGCTTTCAGTTTTTCTCCATTGAGAATGATATTTGCAGTGGGTTTTTCATAGATGGCTTTGATGATATTGAGGTATGTGCCCTCTATCCCTACACTTTGACGGGTTTTGATCAGGAAGGGATGCTGTACTTTGTCAAATGCTTTTTCAGCATCTATTGAGAGTATCATATGGTTCTTGTTCTTTCTTTTATTGATGTGTTGTATCACATTGACTGATTTGCGGATGTGGAACCAACCTTGCAGCCCTGGGATAAATCCCACTTGGTCGTGGTGAATAATCCTTTTAATGTACTGTTGAATCCTATTGGCCAGTATTTCGGTGAGAATTTTTGCATCTATATTCATCAAGGATATTGGTCTATAGCTCTCTTTTTTGATGGGATCCTTGTCTGGTTTTGGGATCAAGGTGATGCTGGCCTCATAAAATGAGTTTGGGAGTTTTCCTTCCATTTCTATTTTTTGGAACAGTTTCAGGAGAATAGGAATTAGTTCTTCTTTAAATGTTTGGTAGAATTCCCCCGGGAAGCCGTCTGGCTCTGGGCTTTTGTTTGTTTGGAGATTTTTAATGACTGTTTCAATCTCCTTACTGGTTATGGGTCTGTTCAGGCTTTCTATTTCTTCCTGGTTCAATTTTGGTAGTTTATATGTTTCTAGGAATGCATCCATTTCTTCCAAATTGTCAAATTCGTTTGCATAGAGTTGCTCATAGTATGTTCTTATAATAGTTTGTATTTCTTTGGTGTTAGTTGTGATCTCTCCTCTTTCATTCATGATTTTATTTATTTGGGTCCTTTCTCTTTTCTTTATGATAAGTCTGGCCAGGGGTTTATCAATTTTATTAATTCTTTCAAGGAACCAGCTCCTAGTTTGGTTGATTTGTTCTATTGTTTTTTTGGTTTCTATTTCATTGATTTCTGCTCTGATCTTTATGATTTCTCTTCTCCTGCTGGGCTTAGGGCTTCTTTCTTGTTCTTTCTATCAGTCATTCTTTTTTTTTTTTTTTTTAAAGATTTTATTTATTTATTTGAGAGAGAGAGAGACAGTGAGAGAGAGCACGAGTGAGGAGAAGGTCTGAGAGCGAAGCAGACTCCCCATGGAGCTGGGAGCCCGATGTGGGACTCGATCCCGGGACTCCAGGATCACGCCCTGAGCCAAAGGCAGTCGTCCAACCAACTGAGCCACCCAGGCGTCCCCTATCAGTCATTCTTAACATGTAAGAAGTAATATATTCAAAATGTTTTGTTCTTAGTACCTAACATTGAGTTGAAATCAACCATTCTTGGGTAAAATTGTTCAAGGAAGTTTCAAAATTTCATTATAATAAATAGTTTTTACATCCAGCTTCCTCTATCCAAGACCCAAACAAGTTGATTTGCGCTATCTCTGCATTTCTATTCATGGAAATATGTGAACATATATCCTAGTTCTCCTAACACAATCCCATTTAAGCCTATTGTTCTTGTGCTCTGTCTGGTTTAGCATTCATCCCACAGCTCTCCTTTTCTGAGTTGAAGTATCATTATTAATATGCATCTCCACTGAAATGAGTCTGGTTAAATTTGGTAGCCATCTACTTTTCTTTTCCACCTCCACCATGGGCTCACATGAACATGTGTGAGGTATACACAGGCAGGGAACAGAACCCTACCTTTTGGTGACCTCCAGACTCAACATGTCCAACACCTTACCAAAGTACAATCAGAGAACTTACTGGTGAAATAAATTGTGCTGGACAGGATTGGCCAGTGACAGAAGATTGCTTCTAGTTTCCTCTTGTGGAAGGAGAATATTCAGTGCCACCAACACTACTGGTCTCCCATTGCACAACCAGTAGTGCCAGATTCTGTCAGTATCTGTGAGTTTGCAAGATCTCATCTAAAGGTTCAGTGGGAAACATGGGGAATTACAGGTGAGGTGCATTTGAAATTGAGAGAGAAAGGGGCCAAGGAAAAGAGTAGCCTAAATGTTTTGCTACAGTGAATTTGCCATTTATTATAGGATCTTAATCTACAATTTATAAATTTTGTTGTTTGCTCACTTTTAAAATTTTTCAATAAAAACTTTTGACAGCAATGAGTTTTAAAAAAGTGTGCTACTGAAAATCTGAAGATCAAGTTTACATTTCTTCAGGGAGATGCTGATAAACACATACAATACAACATGTTGGTTGACACCTACTTTCCATTAGAGCGATAGTGCTGATATCACAGAACATGTGAAAACCGACATTCAGATCTGTTGAAGAAATGTCAGCATCTACTTTGAAAGACAGAAGTTATTATCTGAAGTCTGTTTGTATAAGTTATGTTTATATTTCATTACAAAAAGCATGACTTTTCACTTAGGACAAATGGTTTTATTTTCTGTGTTAATATCACTTATCTTAAATTCCATGTTTTTCTTGTGCACATATGAAAGCAGAAATCATTGCTATATATGTAGTGGCTTCATTAACTTAGCATAGGAAGAACTAGTAATCTAGTAAGTGATGTCAGCTTTATATTGGTTTCATCACAAGATAGAAAATCCATTAAAATATTTCCAATAATTATCTGATTCTTTTATCTAGTTAATGGAATAGAAGTAAAGTATTTGGAAATGCATTCTGCCAAAAGAGATATTTTGCATTATTGTGAATGCTATTGCAAAGCAAAAGAGTTCAACATTCAAGATACAATTATTTTGGGGGGTTTTGGTAATAATATGAATACAGATTTTGGTGGCTCATAATCTTATTGTTTAAACAATATACATAAGTAAGAGACCTATGGGGAATTATTTTCTATGGGTGATAATGGTATGATGGTTTTATATATATATATATAAATGGTATGATGGTTTTATATATATATATATTTTTTTTAAATTTCCCTCTATCTTTTAAAATATACACTGAAATATTTATGAGTGAAATATCAGGATGTCTGATATTTGTTCAAATAAATTAATGTTAGGATGAACACATACATGTGAATACAAAGGAAACAGGAGTGGCAATGAATTGATGGTGGTTGTAGGTAACTGATGCAAGGAGTATCACAGGAGCTTATTGAACTACTTTCTATATTTCTTTTTGAATGTTTGAAAGAGGAAGGGGAGAGAGTGAGACAAAAAGAGAGAGAGAGACTGAAAAAGTTTAAAAAGTTTTGTGATTAAGTATATGATAAATTAAAACACTCAGTACTGCAGTATTAAACCAGATTTTAGGAATGTTGGATCCTTGGGGGAAAACTTAAAAATCCTACCAAGTATTCCATCCTATTATCAGACCTTTTTGAAAAGAAGTCTGCTAAATTTGGTGACATTGTGATCAGAATCAGTATAAAATCTTTATCCCAAATGCAACATCAGTGTATTAAGACATTTGCAAAATGTGTTTGGGGTAACTTGCATGTTGAAGGTCTTCTGTCATCATTGCCATTCACATGATGATCCTCATCTTTCATCCTTAAGGACATTTGTCTTCCTTTGAACACCTCTAGCTTCTTTACCGGGAGAGGAGCAGGTTTATTCCTTTGCATATGAGTTGGGTAGGAAATGCTTTATAGCCAATTCAGGAAATATTCCCAAGAATCTTTTTGATTTGTAGTTGTTTTGGTTGTTTCAGTTTTACCTATTCCAACTGTGTTTGGACTGAACCCAGTTCTACAAGAAAATATTAGGAGATATGATTATGGCTATTGTTATGGTTATAGAAGTAATTTTCTTTACAGAATATGTCTTTTGTCCAACTCATTATTTTAGTGGTCTCTAGAAAGTTATTTATTTTGTTTCACTTCTGAAACAGAATCTAGAAAAAAAATCATTAGCTGAGACTTTCAGAAACATTTGTACTTTCACACAACGCAGACATCACAACCCCCTACAGAATTATTTATAGGAATTCTTTAAAAGTATTCAGAGAATAATAAATGTATTTTAGCTTATCATCATATTGTTTTTCATCTTTATTTTACCTCCTTTTATTATGACAAGGAGAAAAAAATGTTTCACACCTGTCATGTGTTATTGAGAAACTTAAAAAATACTGCTAAATATCTCAAAGTGAAGTAAAATTTGTAAAATATTTGATCAAATATTGAATGACTTAAAAATCAGCCCTAAATTATAGAACTTTTCAGGTTGTGAATACTGAAGTTTAAATGTTTATAGTAATGGTTTGTTTATAGTAATAAGGGCTTCAGGCTATCCTTGCTGAAGACACAAAAAACATGTAGGTCAAATTTCAACATTAATGATAGTAGATACAGTTTCACATATCAAATAGTCTTCCTGATAATTTAGAGCTCTTTTTTACTGACTTCACATCATATATGATTATACCATTATTTTTATTATATACCTTAAAATACGGCTGATGAAGCTCTTGCACCCTTCCAAGTTCTTATTTGCCCGTTCTTTGCATCATTAGTATAATCTTCAATCTCTGCAGGAATGTTTGAAAGATACTTGTCTGTTTTGATGTTTAATTAAGGTATTGCTAGATAATATGTCATCTAAATCAGCCTAACCAGGCATGTGTAAACTATATAATACTTCAGTATGCTGAGAATGACTGACTGAATCAGGATGCCTCTGGAAACCTCTTCAAACTGTGGGCATTTTCTTCTTCCTCAGAGAATCTTCTCTATTTTTTATGGCTGATGACTATCTCCCAGATGAACTGAGAACATCAGTGCCTATGTGTCATTAGATGTAAACAAAACTCAATTCGTTTCTTTCTTTTCCTTTTAGGTAGCAATAACTAGAAATAGAATTTCTAAAATTGTCTTTAGTACAAAGGATCATCTTTTATTGTTCCCGTTAGGGGTCACTGATTTAGATTGAAGGTTGGTAATTTTTTTTTTTTCCTGTAAAGTATAGATAGTGAATATTTTAGGCTTCTTGGGTCATACAGACTCTTCTGCAATTCCTCAACTCTGTGTTATAGCATGAGGGCCATCCTAGATGTAAAAAAATGAGCTTATCTGTATACCAATAAAATTTTATTTTTAAGAAGAGGTACAGGCCACATTTGTTCCATGGGCCATGGTTAACTAACTATGATTGATTTAGAAAATTAATCATGGATCCAAATTTAGATTGAAAGTTTAGATTCAAATCTGAGATTTGAAGAACTCTGACTTATAAGGAGGACTTACAGACTCTGAGAGGACAGAAGACAAGAGTTGAATGAGTCAGGGTTTCAGAGACCTATAATTTTTGGAAGCAGAATCAAATAACTATGATGCTACTATTTAAGAATTCTAACAAAATTCTGGATGATAACAAGGACAAGTGTTAAGCCATGATAACAGTGGCTGAAGTGCAGTGAAGGTAAGATATGATGAAGCTAAGAAGGTCTGGGAGTGGATGACATATTTGAAAACTTGGGGAAGAGATGTTGGAAGTGCCAGAGAGATTATTTAATCTTTTCTCCCTGATTTAACAGATATTTTAAAATTTAAACTTTAGGGGCACCTGGGTGGCTTAATGGGTAAGCCTCTGCCTTCAGCCTCTGCCTTCAGGATTGATCAGGTCATGATCTCAGGGTCCTGGGATCGAGCCCCACATCAGGCTCTCTGCTGAGAGCTTTTCCCTCTCTCTCTGCCTGCCTCTCTGCCTACTTGTGATCTCTGTCAAATAAATAAATAAAATCTTTAAAAAAATTTTTTTAAATTTAAAAAAAATTAGACTTTATAAAATTTGTGCTATTTGAGAAGTTGGGAAGATAACTAGCTAATTGGATCTTTTAGTGGACACCCTTAATGCAAAGAAAATAGACCTGAATAAAATAGACCTGGAATAAAATAGACCTGGAAAATCTTCCTTTTAAGAATTCTTGGTCTGGGTCACCTGGATGGCTCAGTGGGTTAAAGCTTCTGTCTTCAGCTTAGGTCATGTTCTCAGGGTCCTGGGATTGAGCCCTGCATCGGGTTCTCTGCTCCTCAGTGAGCCTGCTTCCTCCTCTCTCCCTGCCCTGCCTCTCTGATTACTTGTAAACTTTGTCTATCAAATAAATAAATAAAATCTTAAAAAAAAATTCTTGGTCCCTCCTTTGGGGGGTTTATAATATAGAGGAGCAAATAGTGTACAGATAAATTGTGTATTAGTTATCTAAGGCTGTCATAACAAAATACTGGGAGCAGGTGGCTCAACCAATAGAACTTTAATTCTCCTGGTTCTGGAGGCAGGAAAGTCCAAGATCAAGGTGGTGGCAGTTCAGTTCCTGGAAAATGTCCTTTTCCTGCCTTTCAGTCAGCTGCCTTTTCTCTACATTCACACATGGTGGAGAAAAAGAGAGAGTCCGTTCTAATCTCTTCTCCTCTTGGTAGGACACTAGTCCCATCATAGGGTTCTCACCCTCATGACCTTATTTAAGCCTAAATATCTCCACAAAGTTCCACGTCTAAATTTCATTACTTCAGACATTAGGGTTTCACTATAGGAATCAGGAGGGGAGGGCACAAACATATAGTCCATAACAAACTGTTACATTAAAAAGTAAATATAGGCTGGTGCCTGGGTGGCTCAGTGGGTTAAAGCCTCTCCCTTCAGCTCAGGTCATGGTCTCAGGGCCCTGGGATCGAGCCCTGCATCAGGCTCTCTGCTCAACAGGGAGCCTGCTTCCCTTCCTCTCTCTCTGCCTGCTTCTCTGTCTACTTGTAATCTCTGTCAAATAAATAAATAAAATATTTTAAAAAAATTAAAAAAATAAGAAGTAAATATAGAGGACAAAATATGCTAGCAAAAGGAATAAAAATGGTGACATGGCAGGGAGTCAAGCATGAGAAGTCACTCCCACCAGGAGAGAAGGGATGTCCTATCTGAGAAGGTGACATTTCATCCAACATTCGAAAGATGAGAAGGAGCCACATATTGCTCAGGAACAATATTCCAAGCAGAGAGAACAAGAACTATGGCAGTGAAGCTATAAAGAGCCTGGCATATTCCAGAATCTGCCAGAAGGCTGTGGAGGTAGCATCATGGGGTATGAGAGACGAAGTGGCATAAGGAAAGCCTGGTTTCCTCAAGTTTGTTGAAAATGAGTCTCCTCTGCAGTCCCAATCCAGTTTGCTCATTGTGTCTAAGGTGACAACTTTTTCTGTGAGATTTCGTTGCTCTCCCTCAGGAAGCTACACTCTTAAGCAAAACTGCCTGGATCTGAATAATAGCTTCTTGCCATGCACCAGCTGCATGCCCTAGGTAGGCTTCAGCTTCCTTGTCCGTAGAATAGGGATGGTGGTATTTACCTCACAGGTGGCTGGTGTGTGGAAAGCATGTACATCTGGACCTGTCACTCATGCTGGTACAGCATTAGCTTCTTTCAGATCTTACTTTGAAAGAGTTGCTGCTTTAATAATTTGTTAAGATTCTTTTCTATCCGGCTCACCATGAAGACTGCCCTTCACTGTTCCACTACCTCTCATCAAACTGTGACATCAAGAAGCAGCTTTGATCTGCAGGCATTCACCCTTCTGCCAGGTTTTGGCCTCCATGTTGGCCTTCGTCCAAAAAGACTTCTTTTCTTAAGTAGCACTAGAAGTCTCATCTTCAGTCACATGGCCCCAGGGTGGGGGTATGGGGCTGAAGCCATAAAGCTCATGGTGGCCCCAGGGGAGCCATTCTGAATGAGAACTTTTACCTAAGGTTTTCACACACTGAATCCTGCAGACCCAGACCCTGAAAAAGCAAGTCAGCTCTTTATGTCTTGGGGCTCCTGTCTTTGACTCCCATCAGCTTTTCTGAGAATTGAGAATGTAAATTATGTTGCAGCCACTAATTTCTGGCCTTGACCTTTGCATTCTAGTAAGACTAAACTGTTTTTACAAGCTTTCATCTCCATCCGAAATGCTCTCCCCTTTTCACCTCCTTCCTCCCTGTACCCTCACTGGCTCTACTGGTATGTCCTGTTCAGCCTTATTACATTTGCAAGATTAGTTCAGTTGGCCCCTCTTGTAGGATGCCACCCTGCTATCTTCCTGCTTCCTTTACCCCACCAGGTGTGTTAGGATTGCCCCTCTTTATACAAACCTATGTCAAGGCAGTTCTGCACATCCCTGGCTAAGTCTCTTTCTTTTCCACTAGAGTGTGTGCTTTGGGATCAGGACCCTGGAGATTACAATTTACCAAACTTGAGATTTCCAGTGTCTGCCATAGCACCTGGAACATGGCGCTTAGTAAATGTTTACTAAATAAATGAATGAATAAATGAATGGTAGAGAAATAAGCTATCTCCTCTTGTTTCCTCTATATAGCATATACCACCCATCCTCAATTCCCGTACGACAATCTCCATACAACATCCTATCCACTCAGCATCCCTTCTTCTTCAAGTTTATCTACCTGTAAGGTGATTTGCTCCATAGTTAGGCTTCTGTTTTTAGAACAATTCTTTGAGTTGGGGCACCTGGGTGACTCAGTTAGTTAAGTGTCTGTTACTTGATTTTAACTCAGGTCATGATTTGAGGGTTCTGAGATCAAGCCCCATGTCAGGCTCCATGATGAACCCCCACTCAAGTTTGCTTGAGATTCTCTCTCTTCCTCTCCCTCTGCCCCTCACTCTATAGTCTCTCTCTCTCTAGGCAGGCAGGCAGGCAGGCAGGAAGGAGAGAGAGAGAGAGAGAGGGAAAGAAAGAAAGAGAGAGAGGGAAGGAGGGGAGGAGGGAGAGAAGGAAGGAAGAAGAAAGGAAGAAAGGAAGAAAGAAAGAAAGAAAGACTCTTTGAGTTTAAACTCCAAGAATCTTTTAGCTTTGGGCATTATCTGTGCCATCTGGAGCAAAAACCTATGGACTCTTTTATAAGATAATTTTTCCCAGACTTAAGATAATTATTTATTCTTTTTCACTATTTACCTTAAGAAAACTATCCAGTTCCCTGTATATTTATTCATTAAGTTAATTCATTAAGTCACTCAGTAATTCATTCATTCATCTGACTATTTTGTCTCTTACTCAAATGATCATTCCACAAATATTCTGAGTTCCTGAGATATTGCAGGTACTTTGGCAGAATGGAAAGTATGTTGAATAAAATAGCTACAAATCTCAACCTGTTGCTCCATGCTTACAACTGGATGAGAGAGGCACATATCAAATGGGGTGATAAATACTTTGATTATAGAAATACAAAGTGATACAAGAACACAGAATGGTACCTAGCCCAGAGTGGAGGAGGCAGAGAATGCTTCCTGGTGAGAATGGTGTATCTCAGATGAAGGTAAGTAGGACTCAGTAAGGTCCATAAAGGGAAGATTTTATCAGTTAGATTTTATCTTAACTGAAATGAGTATGCACTAAATGTTTGTACTGGTCAAATTTTCATTACACAAAAATAACTTGTTCCCTCTAATGAGATGTTTTTCTTTTGATTTCTTTACCACTCCCTTTGGGGTCTTTCCAAATATTGTCACAATTTCTGATGATGAATCTAAACTAAAAATGGATTTGGGAACTGAATCCAAATGTCCCTGTTAAGGAATTCAAGCATGTTTTCTAATGACATGCTTTCTGACAGTACAGAAAGTATCTTAGGCTCTCACTCTGGTCCTGGAAAAAGAAGGCACCTGTTTCATGGAATGTCCAGCCTCTTCTTACTTGGCAGCTGCCCTTCCAAGCTACATGACATTAGCGATGTGGCAGATTGAAGAGGCTGATGATGCCATTTGGTTAAATCATGTGACTATTTCCATCAGCTTTATTTCTGCAATATCCTGTGCCCACAGGGGGGACATGAGGTGACTTTATAATTCTTAAGCTATATTAGGATACAGATACACCCAGGACCTTAAAAGCAAGAATATGATTGAAATGTCAAAGGGGGACTTGATGACCTAAACTGTGCCCCTCAAAAACTAATCTCTTGCTACCACCTGTGTCCTCTGAGTGAGGTTTCTAAACAGAGATAACTGAAACCTCAGACTTTCAAAAAAGGAAAGTCACAACCCTCTGGTGACCAGGACCCATATGAATAGTATTACTGGGGGAGTAGAGAGGTGAGCTGGCTTTTCTCTGAGTCAAAGCTATCAAAAGCACGAATCTGCCCCATCCTAGGTGGTTCAGGACCATACACTGCATTTTCCTTGCATGATTAGCCTGTCTTCTTACCCATGCATTTCCACTTCCCTTTCCTCTTCTGTACCACCTCCTTGCTGCACCACTGACCTCCTACCCCTGAGTTCTAACTCCATGAAACTGTTTGCCTTTCCTTCATATTCTGATTTCTCTGCCCTCTGTATTTCCAGTCAAGTTGTTCATTCTACTTAGATTCCTCTCCAACATGAGTAGGAAAAGCTGTACTTCAGTGGAAAACTGCACATTGTTTAAAATCACACCCTTCTAGATTATATGCTCTGGTCTTTCATTGTCTTTGAGCCATTTACAGCTCTGTAAACTAATAATAATGCATGTAATTCTTGTCTATAGACATGTAAATTATGTCCTGTGGAGGTTTTTTTTTTTTTTTTTTTTAAAGATTTTATTTATTTATTTGAGAGAGAGAGACAGTGAGAGAGAGCACGAGCGAGGAGAAGGTCAGAGAGCGAAGCAGACTCCCCATGGAGCTGGGAGCCTGATGCGGGACTCGATCCCGGGACTCCAGGATCACGCCCTGAGCCGAAGGCAGTCGTCCAACCAACTGAGCCACTCAGGCGCCCCTGTCCTGTGGAGGTTTAATCAACTTCCCCTCTCCTCTGTGGAAAAGGCCAGTTTACCTTCATTTGCCCATTTCCATATTCTTGATCAATAAATAGGTCTTTGGGGGGGAATTCTCCCTTGAACTCATAACCCTTCACGGGTTTCCTCATTAAGGAATTAAATTAAAACCTTTAATACATATCCATATTTATGTCGGTAGGAGTGTCCTGATTTTATCTTGCTTGAGAATTAACTTTTAATTGGTGAAAAAAAAAAGATAAAACAGGGGCACCTGGGTGGCTCAGTGGGTTAAGCGTCTGCCTTCCGCTCAGGACATGGTCTCCAAGGTCCCGGGATTGAGCCCCTCATCTGGCTCTCTGCTCAGCCGGAAGTCTGCTCCCCCACCCCTGCCTGCCTCTCTAATCTCAAATTTTATTTTTCAAATAAAAAAATAAAATCTTAAAAAAAAAAAAAAAAGATAAAACAGTGAACAGTAAGTACTGACTTCCTGCTTATAGTCCAGAGAGGGCTAGATGCCAGGCCATAGGATGGTGTTTTTCCTGACACCACCTTATTACAATCACTTGGATTGTAATAAAATGCAGGTTCCTGGGCACTCTAAGACAAGGGTTGGGAATTCATAGCTTAACAAGTCAGTGCTCAGGAGTGTTTAAGAACCAGGGTGATAAATGATAAAAAGTAAAAGGGAAGATTTTCCAATATTTTTAAAGCAACTTAGAGATATAGACTAAGATAAAAATTAAAGATAAGGCTACTTATCTTTCCAGTCATCAGTCCAGCCCTGATGAGAAGGGCTCCTTGGTTGCTATTGGTTAAGCCTCTGCTTTTGGCTCAGGTCATGAGCCCAGTGTTCTAAGCAGGGAATTTTCTTTTCCCTCTCCCGCTGCCCTTCCCACCTGCCATACCCCTGGACACTTCTGATCTCTTTCTTGTGAGTCCCTGTTTCTCTTACAACCTCTCTGTCTCTCTCTCTCAAATAAAGAAATAAAATCTCCAAAACAAAACAAAACCTACTGATAAGAACTAAGACTAACATAAAAGTTGCACATGCAATTGGAACTCTGTGTGTAAAAAATCCCAAATGAACCGAAGCAAAATTTCCTATAAGAAATAATGGTAAGCAAAAGGGTTAGGAGAATATCACTCATACACCTCACCCCTTTGCCCAGGTAAGACATCTGGTATCTCCTGAGCCTAGCCTGGTATGAAAATTTACATTAGCAAATAAAGTTAATATTAGTCTATGTTTACTTTTAAGAGAAAATAAGTAAGCCCTTAACTTTCTATTAGTTGACTAATAACAACAAAAACTGCTTGAATGTCTACACTGAGGATACAGCATTAAGACATCTCTTCTACTTTAGTGCTGCTTCCTTAAATAGGAGCAATTAGACCCAAGGTACAAAATAAAACACACCACCTATGAGATTGAATTGTTGGGAATGCCTTTAAGGCTGTACTTAATGTTATCATTTGACAAGCCTTACCCCCAAAATACTGTCGTGTTGAACAATGTGATCAGGTCACAGCTTGCAATGTCTTCCCAGATACAACGTCAGAAACCCGCAATTCAAGACATTTCTATGTGGAAATTATGAGTAATGAAAGCCGCATATAGCAAGGAGTGCTAAGGAAGTGCCTGGAAGATATCAACAAATGGTATTTTTGTGATAGTGTAAAATCAAGCTTGGAAGTGGGTGCTAGGGAAAGGTCAGAAAAGAGAAAAGTTAGTAGGGAAAGGCTGGAGTAGGGTAGCTTCCTGGAACTGAGGACATAATAAGTCATAAGGACAGTTTGCATGGATGTAACATCAGATTGGAAGGCTTTCCTTACAGAGAGGTCTTGTGTGTGTAAACCCAGACTTGAGCCTCAGCTGTTTGCTGCAGAAAACTGTCAGTTATCAAGAGCCTCTCCCATAAAGACAAAAGTCAAACCTTCTTTTACTGCTCATCACCTACCTGCAAGCCAGATGCCAGGTGCGATATCTCCTGTGGTAGACAGATAGCCCACTGTTAGACAGATCTTTCTCAGATAGCTGGATAGAGGGGGAAAGCTTTCCCCAAATACCAGATACTTCCAAACATCTGGATGTGTGGTGTCATGTACTCTCAACAGCTGGTTTGATAAAGCTGTTTTTACTTTCCACCTGGATGTAAGTTGTCAAGCCCTTCATCAACATCTGGGAGTTCCCAAATCATCAAGGAAAGAAATGAGCAAACATTCCTGTCTGCAGTCAGAAGCCAGTTCTGAGCCCCACATGGCAACATGCCTGCATTTAATAGGAAATGGCTTAGCTGAGCTTACTGTGAATTGAGTCTACAGAGCTGGAAGGTTTCATCCTGACTGTTCTACTCCCTCCCCTTGGGGGTTTTATCAAATTTCTCCATTAGCCATATAAGGACTTTTAAGTTGATATATCCTGCTTGGTTGCTAAGAGGAGACTAGTAGCATGATTGTGGCATGCATTGCTGTAGACCAGGCTTTGCAAATGCTGATAACTGAAATTATTTTTAACACCAATTACACTGAAGAATAGATTTTTCACTCATTCAGATGTCTGCTAGTGGATACATTTTACTTTCTTTGAAGGAACTGATTACATTCAAAGTTGTCTTCCTTCTTTCCTTTATGATGTCATTTTTTTTTTCATCTTTCATTCTCTCCATAACTGGGGTTTCCTCTTCCCAGATGTAGGCACATCCCTGATAGCAGACCCAGAGACATCCTGTATCAGAGGTGAATTCATTACACTTTCTCTCTATATCTTTGCACTTTCCTTTTAGGAGCAAACTAGTAAGTCCTTTCCTCTCATTCATGCAAAGTGACTTGCTATGTCTCTGAGCCTTTTTGCTTTCTGACTTGAAGAACCTCAGACTGTGTATCCTCTACTCCAAGAACTTTCAACATTTTTTTTTTCATACGAAGGGAGTTATTTCTCAAGGAAAATTCATTACACCTTTTCCCTCTGTTTACCTTTATCTTCTTTCATATACATTTCCTCTTCTCATCTAGATTGAACAATCCTCAAGACCACAGATCTTAATTTGTATTTCTTTCCTTCCCTTTCCTCCCAGTGTCCATTTAACAGACTCAATGAATTTTAATGGGTTAATATCTTGGAAGAGGTGGACAAATGATCAGTGAGATATTTGAGCTGCAGAGGTTGTGACTGTCTTGTTCTACTTTATATCCTCAGAGATTAGAACATAGTCTTGCAAATAGCCATGTGAATGAAAAAAATATTGAATGGGTAAATAAATGTTAACTAGAAATTTCTTTAAAACTGCCTTCAGACAAATATGGGTTCCTGTGCTGGGTAGAATCATGGCCCCCAAAGACACCTACATCTTAATCTCCAGTGATAGGAGTGGTTTTGCTGATGAAGAAGGATCACAAGCTAAGGACTGCCAACAGCCTCAGAAGCTGCAAAAGGCAGGGTGACAGACCATTCAGTATTGCTTCCATAAAGAAGGCAGCTAACTCCTTGATGTTAGCCCAGTGAGGCCCCATTTTGGACTTCTGACATCCAGAACTATGAGATGATAAAATATTGTGTTGCTTTAAACCACTAAATTTGTGGCAGCTTGTTGTAGCCACAGTAGGAAACAAATACAGATTATATTCTAGTTCAATTAGTATCTCTCCAGATTCTCTGGACCTCAGATTTCTTTTCTGTAACGTGTTGAGAGAGAATCGTTGAACAGCACAACATGCATGTGTAGAGAACCTGTTTACTGCAGTGTTCCGCATTTGTCTAGGCTCCAAATGAATACGAGGATTAAATGAAAAAGCACAGATAGAGCGTTTAGTGATATTTCTGACAAAAACTAGGTCTTTCAAAACGTAGGGGTTAGATCCTGAAAACCTACGAAGTAGGTGAATTGGCAAAGAGTGCAGTAATTGAATTGCAGGAAGGGAAGGGAGGCAGAAAGAAGAACTGAGGTTGCTAAGAAATCCATAAAACCCTTATAAGTAAATATTTAATTTACTAATAGACAATAAGATATAAATAAGACAATGCTAACATCTTACACATTTTAAATGTGCACCAGTAAAGCCTTCACTATCCATAGGCATTTGAAATTCCTTTTTACTAGAAACTTTTCAGGAAATAACTTCTTTTCTATTTCAAGTATGTCCTCAGCTTGACTGAGGTAGTGTCTATACTAGTCGCGTGCTGGCTTGTTATTCCCTGGGGCTAGTCCTCCAATCTCTGCGCATTGGATCTAATAACTCCAAGACTGCTAACTATCCCTAATAGTCCCGACACATACACACACTTCCTGGACCCCTGGGACTTGCCCCTAATAGCCCCTCTTACACCGAGTCCAATTCTAAAATTACTGCAATTCTAAAATTAGGTTCCATTTTTCCTCATCCTCATTGTCTTTCTTGAAAGCTTCAAAAAAAAAAAAGTCTTTTTACTGCATTTCCTTTGCTTTATCTCTATTTGTGATACTTACCCGCTCTTTTTGTATCTATAATAGGCATTTCAAAATTTGTGTTTACTGGTACCAAAATTTTTGCTGTTGCCAAAAAATATACAGATGTAAATTCTTGTATAATTAAATTTTGCATGAGGGACATTCCCAGTTGGGAGGGGAATGCTATGCTCAGTAAATGACAGTTCCTTTCCTCTCATCCCCATGTCCCCAGGCCAGCCTTCCAGGTGCCTTGCTGCCAGCTCACTGCCAGCTCCCCAGGCTGTGCTCTGGGGATTGAGAAATGATATTATCAAGTTTTAATTAAACTACCCCCTCACAAGGTGGACGAGTAACTTAAAAATCTTCCCATAAAGAAACTGAAAAATGGAGCACCTGTGTGGTTCAGTGGGTTAAGTGGCTGCCTTCACTCATGATCCCAGGGTTCTGGGATCAAGCCCCGAATCAGGTTCCCTGATTGGAAAGCCTGCTTCTTCTTCTCCCTCTGCCTGCTGCTCAGCCTATTTGTGTTCTCTCTCTATCGCTCTGTCAAATAAATAAATAAATAAAATCTTAAAAAAAAAAGAAAGAAAGAAAGAAAGAAAGAAACTGAAAAACACCTGTAATGCAAGTACTGAACAACAACAAGAAAATAGCAAAGCTGGCATCTCCCATAATCTGGCTACAAGACTGTTATTATCTACATCTTGAAGGAAAATAATTAAATAAATAAAAGCAAGGATGATCTAATCAGACCTGACAGGAAACTATCCCCAAATGCTGACATTACCAAGAAGTCTATTTGAAATATGAATCACACCTACTAGCATTATCTAGGAACTTCACCTCAAGTGTATCTGTGCCTTGAGAGATTAGTGCAAAACAATACAAAGCTATCACAATGAGCAAAGCTTTCACTTAGCAAGTACAAGGAATATGAGGACAAATGTTTACAGTTTTCCCCCCTCAGGAATGTTAAAAATGATGCATTATTCAATCTAGTATTTCTTGAAATTTCAGAAAATTTGATGATAATTTAGAAGCTTATGTTTATTTTTTTTTTTTTTTCCTAAGAAAGAGAGAGAGATCAAAACTGGGAGAGGGGCAAATGGAGAGGAAGAATCCTCAAGAAACTCCTAGCTGAGCACAGAATCCAATACTGGGTTTGATCCCACCACCCTGAGATCATGACCTAAGCTGAAACCAAATGTTGGACACTGAACTGAGGCGCCACCCAGGCTCCCCTCTTAATTGATTTCTAAAAGGTAAAAAGTCATATATCACTGTGGCTATATCCTGATACAGTGAAAGGCTGACAGTTGGAAAACAATATGGTAACAAGCCAAATGAATTCCTCTGTCAACAAATACTATGATACTATAAATAGAGAACATTGCTAAATATTTAAAGAAATTGACATTCAAGCAGTTACACAACAGAATGTATGCTCTCGGGTGGAATGAAAAGTACAAATGTTTCTAATATGTTTCTGTTTATAGGAATTTTCTAGATTCTCATTAAATATTAAAGCATATGAAAAAATCTTATATGTGATTCTGGAAAGCAAAGAGGCCCTCACACATGGTAGCCAACTTAGTAAGCCCAATGCTTTACTGAAGAAATGTATAAATAATACCATTCTTGGAGATGCTGAATTCTAGGAAACAAACTGAGGGTTGCTGGAGGGGAGGCAGTGTGGGGGTTGGGATAACTGGGTGATGGGCATTAAGGAGGGCACTTGATGTATTTAGCACTGGGTGTTATATGCAACTGATGAGCCACTAAATTCTACTTCTGAAACTAATTTTAAAAAAGAAAGAGAGACATATTTATAAGAAAAAGGAAGGAGAAGGAGGAAAAGGAGAAGGAAAAGAAAAAGAGGATGAAGAAGGGGAAGGAAGAAGAGAGGAAGAAAATGAAGAGGAGGAGGAGGAGGAGAAAAAAAAAGGAAGAGAAGAAGAAGTAGTAGTAGTGGTAGTTGTAAAGGGGAAAATACTGTTAAATTTGCAGATAGCACCACATTTAAAAGTTATTTTCTGCCTAAGTCATAGACAATCTATTGCATCAAAGTTGAAGTAGAAAGCATAAAAAGTGCTATATATAATTAAATTAATATAGACAATATCTCTAAACTTTCTTAAGAAAAAGTTTTGCAGTATTTTCCATGAGAAAATACTTTTTTTTTCTTTTTTTCGCCACAGATTTTATTAGGAAATGATCTCATGGCAAACTTTTTAAAAGGGCTGCACAACAATAATGAGACATAGGCATTTCTCTTTTACAAAAAAGGCCAATGTTCCAAATTTGCTGACCTTCTCTGTAATGAGAAGTGACTGTCAGTAGCCAGCAGATGTATTTGTAAAAATAAACCCACTCAATCTGTCCCTGCAAGATAAAAGTGACATTTCACAATAAGAGAACTGCTCACGAGAGAAAATTATGCTATCAAGAGCATTTTGAAAATATGCATTTGGAAATATTTACATCATTATGTGAGTTATTTATTTATTGGGTCAAAAAAAAAAAAAAAGCCTAGCTGAGTTAACTCTAATTTATCTCTTACAGCACAGATCAGGCATTATTCTACAGTTAGACAATTCTGATCACCCCACCAGTTAGGTTGTCCTCTCTTTGGTTCCTCTCTTCTAACTTTTGTACACATACTATTATTTCACATAAAACACAGTACTAAATTATGTTATTTTTATGTCTATTTCCCTCATTAGATTGTGACCTTGTTGAGATTAGGAACAAAGCAATGTCTTACCAAGATGAGAAGCATCTCATAGACTAAAACTCAAACACAGTGACCAGACTGAAATAATTGGCCAACATAATAATAATACTAACAATAACAGTAATAGTAACCACAACAATGGCTAACACTTCACCTATTTCATGTTTATTATATACCAGGCATTGATCAAAACACTTTGTACATATTTTCTTATTTAATGTTCCCTTGGCCCTTATGGGAATGAGCTATTATTATCCTCAATGTATAAGTGTGGGTGAAGGAAGTTGTCCCAAAGCATCTAGTCAGTTTTCTGAGATACAATCCAAGTGGTCTGTTCTTAGAGCCTAGGTTCTATGAAATGGGGAAAAACAAACTTTGGCATCCAATTTCAAAAGGAGAATCACAAACTTACAGAGTATAGAGAACCAATAATTACAGTAACAGAATGACCACTGCACATCAGGGACACTTGACATAATACAAATTATTCTCCCTTGACCATATGGGAATTTATGTCCCATGACATTACAGATTCTGTCTTCTCAGTCTGTATTCTCAGTGCCACATGGTATTGGCTCATTAGACTATTTGTAGAGTACTCTTTATTCTATTATCATAGAATATATAAATGCACGTAGGTATGAATATCATGGGCCAGGGGCTTCATGTAGTTGGTTATCTCACATCACATCCAAACAAACCAACTGGTAATCCCAATGTACAGCCTAGGGGGAAGAAAGAAGAGGGGGAGGGGGAGGGGAGGAGGAAGAGGAGAAAAAAGAAAGAAAGAGAGAGAGAGAAAGAAAGAAAAAAAAAAAGAAAGAGGAAAGGAAAGGAAAGAAAAGAAAGAAAGGTCCCACCTTCTCCCAGTCTCAGACAACTAGGAAGCAACATGGCCCTCTTCCTCCTCTCAGTCTGCTCTGCCCATCCAGGTTGTTACTCTGGCCCTGCTCGTCTCAGACAAGGAGGGGGCCTAGCTACTTGGACGGCCTCTAGAACAGTGTGTCCGGAATGTTGAGAAGCCTAATAACTATGTCACATGTGGAACAGCTAAGGGGCCTGGGAGCATTTGGTCTGGATCCAAGGAGACTTAGGGAGATGGAATCACAATCTTAAAGTATTTTAAGTGGCATCAAGTGGAAAAGCAATTCACCTGATGTAATGCATCTCCAGAAGGAGAATTCAGGAGTGCTGGGAGGAAGTGTGTGGAAGGCAGCTTTCAGTTAGCTAGAAGAAAGAACTTTCTAGTATTTACAGATGTATAATAGTGGGAAAGATTGGGGCGCCTGGGTGGCTCAGTGGTTTAAGCCTCTGCCTTCTGCTAAAGTCATGATCCCAGGGTCCTGGGATCGAGCCCCACATCAGGCTCTTTGCTCAGCAGGGAGCCTGCTTCCCCACCCCCCTTGCCTGCCTCTCTGCCTACTTGTGATCTCTGTCTGTCAAATAAATGAATACAATCTTTAGAAAAAAAGACTTATTCATAGACATAATTAATAATAGCAGATTACTATTTTTTAAGGTTTTATTTATTTATTTGAGAGAGAGAAGGAGCACATAAGTGGGAGGAGGGCAGAGGGAAGGGGAAGTAGAATCTGTAGCAGGCTCAATGCTCAGGCCTGAGCCCAACCTGAGTCTCCATCTCACGACCCTGAAATCATGACCTGAGCCAAACTCAAGAGTCACACACTTAACCAACTGAGCCACCCAGTCACCCACAGATACCTATTTTTAATTTTTTGTTTCAAATCATCAGCATGTACGTTGTTTCCTCAACCATGAAATAGTGATAATACAAGTACCATCCTCATGGTATCTATAATGTCCTGAGAATAATAGTAAGCAAATCATTTTAAATACCATTTTATTCAGTACATAATAATAGTACATATGTGTGTACATACCATTACTTTCACTCCTCCTGTGTGCTGCACACAGTGTTTCACAGAGGCCTTACTATATCCCTGATGTAGGCATTAAGGTCTTTATTTAACAGGTGAAAAAAACGAGGTTGTACCCAGTACCCTTTGCTGCTATTGTTTATCTGTTCATTATCTCAAAACGAATCTGCTGAAGAATTGATGACAAAAGAGATTGGTAAACCTTCTAGGTGAGGAGCCTGATGTTGGGCAAACCAAGCACCCACTCAGTCCTGGAGGAAGCTGCCACCTTCCCTGCGTCCCCACCCTCTTGAGAACAAAGGCATGTGATTGTCCTGTGCCAGTGGGGACTTGGTGAGACACAGCATGGGGTGGTTCCTCCTTGCTGCTGTTGCACATATATGTGCATTAGGAGGAGGGGGCAGAGCCTGAAGGTTCTAGTGCAGCCCTCCAGGTAGCCAGGGACCTTTGCTCAGGGAAGGAAAGCAACTGCCAGCCCGAGTTCGACAGGATGGATGGAAAAGCAGGCCAGGGAATTCCCCAGACCTGCTTCCAGATCGCAGCTCTGACACGTAGGAAATCAGTTTACTTCTTTAAGCTTATTCCTTTCATTCGTAGAATGAGGGTGATAATGCTGGCCTGTCGAGGATGCAAAGGCACTGAAAGACGTAATGTGTAATTAAGCACCTGTTGCGATGTCTATCAGGGAACGAGACAAAGTCAGCCCACTTCCTGTTGTCCTCTGTTCTTTCCAGTTTTCCAACATCACGCAGTCCATCAACATTCACCCTGTCGCTGCCCCACCTCCAGTACCAAAGAGTAGAGAAACCCCCCACCTCAAGTTGTAATTTGAAATTTCAACCAAAGCAAGCACTGTGAGAATCTTCAGAAACTTCCCCTAAAACAGAGGGTCTAGATGGCACTCTAAGATTTTCCACTGATGGCCAGAGCTAGGTGATATAACAGAGTCATCAAGGAAGACCAAGAAAGGATAAAATAAAACTGTGCTGGAAATTCCAGTGTGTTGGCTCCCCTCCTCCAGCTTGGAAACCAGGATGCCACCTTTCCCAGAGGGTAAGGCATGGTCAAGGGACATGGTCCTCCCATGAAGACTTGAGAATTTGAGCAGCTCAAGTCACAGGACTAAAATACTCAAAACCTCAGGGATACCACAGACAAATTAACCACCTCATGACTCTGCCCAGCTCAGGTCTGAGGTGGAGGTTTTGAAAGTTCAGAGCCACCAGAAATTAATGAGCTCCTTACACATGGGGTGGGGCCTTGGAAAACAGATGTCATGGACTCTCATTAAACTGTCAGACATTTTTCTAGCATTTCCCCTCCCATCACAGCTGATTTTCAAGTATACACACACACACACACACACACACACACACAAAATATCTTGATAGGTTATTAGGAAAAGCAGAAAAATGTCTGACAGTTTAATGAGATTTGGGTGAAAGAAAACTCAGTATTTTAATGTTTTCTAGACAGTAGAAACAATTCATCAAAGTTCCTGAGACTCATTCAGCTTGGCTATGTTTCTTAAAACACTTTCATAAAATTTGAAGAATTAATACCATTATTGGACACTAAAAACATTCTTGTCTAATAGACCAGCCATTTTACCTCTGTTCACTCAGCTCAGCATTCATTCAGCTGGGTCTTTCCAGGATTGCCTACTTATTGAGCAAGCCACGCCCTGTGGCTGGCAGGCCACCATGCAGATGCTGTTTTCTTCACACACAGGTCTGTCTTCCTTGGTATGTTCATATGACCAGCAGACAGCCAACTAGGTTGTATTTGTAACATGTCCTATTCAAAGGTACCTGAAGAAGTATGGATCGACTCACTGATGTGGTGTGGTGTAGGGAAGAACTCTTGACAATGACAGGGCTAAAGTAGAATGAGTTCCTAGTCAGGGACTGGACAAATCAATTTGCAGATGATTTTTAGAGGAAAGAAATGCATTGGATAAGTAAGTTGTTAATACATAATTTCTGAGGTATTGCGTATTGAGACATTAGCATTCTGAGGGGAAGAAAGAAGGAAAATGTTCTGCAATGCAACGTGTTTTGAGCCCTGAGTCCAATGAGCCTGAGAGATGCAAAAGAGCAACTTGCAATGTGTGTATGGTGCATGTGTTTGAGAAACATCTTTCACATAGATTTGGGGGGTGTGATACCATTAAAATATGAAATAGGCATTAAAATAATCTCTGCATTTCAGAGGAGATTGAAGATCAAAAGCTGAAGAATTATTCCAAATAAGTCGGCTCTTAAGTTTCAGAGCTAGAGTAGCTCATTGGACTCTGGATCCTGTGATCTTCCTGTTGACTTCTCCTAGAGCAATTATGAAGGCAAAACACCGATAGACATAATGACAAACTGGACAAGGGTGAACATTGAGAGGAACCAAAGACACCCCAAAATTCTGAACAGGTTTAAAAGGGAGAATGATCAGAGCATTGATAGAAATAGGAGAGGCAGTAAAGGAACTTGCTTCATTTGGAAATCTTTAATGTTTTGGGTTAATTATATTTGAAGATGGCTGGTCATTGAGAGAACAAAATCCAAAATACAATTATGAACTAGTAGCAATCAGCATTTAATACTTTACAGACAACAATTACGCTTTTAAAGAACAGCTATTTGCTTATTGCATGTTAACTCATTCAATGAACATAGAAGTTTTAAGAACAGAATTAAGAATTAAGGGGGAAACTGAGACAAAGAAATTAATCTGTGGCCTGAAGCCATACAGCTAATTAATGGAAAAGCCAGGAATTGAACTCCAGGGTCTGACTTCAGAGTCTGCACTTTTAGCCATTACACTCTGGTGGCAGGAGATTGGGAAGAAATCTATAGGAACACAGATTAGGGGTGTCCACCCCATTCTTGGGTAAGTAGAGAAGGTTTTTCAGAAGTGCTGAAGCTTGAGTGGGAAAGTTAAACTGTTTTTCACATACTGATATATAATCTTGTTCGACCATTGAATTTTTTTTCTCACAGAAAAATAAGATGAAAGGAAGATGAAAATTATCTTTGTAAAAGTGTGTGCCAGAGTTCAGGTCCCAGGAGATTCTCTTGGTAGCTGTGTTAATTTTTATCTGTTCATAGGACTGGCTTGGTTATTTTGGGCTTACAGACCAATCGATACAACCAAGTAACACAACAACCCTGTGTGTTTGTTCTTTTCATCTTTCAAATTAGTTTTCTAACTGCACAAAAATTGCATTTAACAGAATAAAGCCATAGCAAAGCCACAAGCAAAGCTGTGGTTGTGTTTACAGATGTGATCTGGTCTAAAGTACAAGAATATCCCCGTGTCACTTAATGTAATCCATACTCAGTCCAGAACTATGTACAGTAAAATTCTTAATGATGTTTGCGGAGGATGATGTATTAGGGCATTGCTATAGAAATGTGAAACAGTGACTTACAATAGAGAGGTTTGGATTGAGGCAGAACTATATGGATGGAAGGTTCCTGAAGGCATGGTGGGAAACATCTTTTGAGTATGATACTTGGACAGGGGGTTGATTTATTAGTATTGGAAGGGTACATGGGAGAAAGGAAGTAAGAGGTTATGAGAGAATGACCCTCCTGCAATGGTGGGTGGGAGAATTCTTGCAATGTGTATGTTAGCACTGCTGTGTAGTGAAAGTCTTGGATTTCCTGGGTCTGCTCTGTCCAAAATGATAGTCATTAGTCATATGTGGCTATTGAGAACATGAAAAGTGGCTAGTCTGAATTGAAATAAGCTGTAACTGTAAAATACAAACTGGATTTCAGCTTCAGTCTGAAAAAAGTAATGCAAAATATTTCATTAATACTTTATATTTGATTGCATATTGAAATGGTAAAATTTTGATATGCCAATTTAAATAAAACACTTTATTTAAAAATTTAAAAATATTAAAATTAATTTTTACTTGTATCTTTTTACCTTTTTAATGTGCAACCAGAAGACTTAAAATTCATATGTGGCTCACTTTCTATTTCTCTTGGGCAGCACCATCTTGAGCCTTTCATTGGTTTAGATACAACCCTGTTGTAATGGAGAAGTCTAGCATAGCAGTTGGTTTGAGAAAGTATGGGACTGACAGCCTAGGTGGGGAGGTCATTGGGACTCAAAGGAAGTCTGGCAACACTGCTCCCTGACTATAGAAAATCCATCTAGGGGAAAACAAGTTAGGAAAAGGTTTTGCATTCATGGGAGGAAAAGCATTTTGCGTCTAAGTTACAGCAGGGCAAAAGAGTCAATTGTTGGCCTCATGTAGGTCAGAGGTCTGAGAGGGAGCCAAGTATCAGTAATCTCTAAGAAATAGGTTGGTATTTTGGAGACCAAGACCTGGATGGTTTCCTTAATATGACACGTGCTCATTGAAAAGATATCTAGCTGGACACTGCTGTGCTTTCTGCCTTTAATTCTTTTATGTTCTTTCTTAGCAAATGTTTTTCTTAACTTTGTTGCACCTCATGTTTACCCTGGGAACACAGAGAAATTTTTTACAAACTTAGCCAGACTTTTAGAGAACATGGCATGACTCCAAGAAACAGACGTGCTGATACGTACTAGGGAATTTTGTAAATGTTTGGTAGGATAAGACTTCCATGACACCCAGAACCATGTCTTTGTTGTTTCCTGAACCCCTGGCACTAAACACAGTATCGGAACATAGTAGGTATCCAACAGTTGTTCAATGAATTAATTAATGACTCAAGAGTAAAGTGATACTCAAAAGAATGAAGTGACATCAGCTGCCTCTCCCTATATGAAGCTACTTGGCATAATTCTTGGAGATTTTGCCTCGGTATAATTCTGAGAGAAATCAAAGCACATGCTCAAGTGAGAACTGGACCTTCCACAAATAATTTTAGAAGTGAGTCTAATAAAACAGCAATTATACTGCCATCAATGGAGGAGTTCTCATGAGCCAGGACTAACAGCTTTACATGTATTATCCCATTATATCTACATCAAAGAATTAACTATGGTCTATGTAACCTTAAATCTCATTTTATGGGTGAGGCATCCGAGGTGTAAGGAAGTCAAAGAATTGGCTGAAATTTACAGAGTTAGTAAGGGTGGAGCTGGAATTTGAATTCAGACAGTCTGACTCCAGAGTCCATTCTCCTAATCATTATGCTATAATTGTATTTCAATTAAATGTCATCCATAAATGGAAATACGAAACTCAGTATTTCTTTTTGTGAAGGCTTTGCTATTTGTGTGGGTGAGCGTGTGTATAAGCAACTATGAACATGAGTGCTATTACCAGGAGAAAGGACGTGTCTTTGTCTCTTTTGATCCATTATAGTAAGCTATGAATATTTGATTGACTTCAGCAGCTGGACTGTCTTCTTCATAAACTTACCTGTTTGTTTAAATTACATTAAAGATGAGCTACTTTTGGCACATTTGCATACATAATTGTTAAGCTGATCTTTCAAATTATCAAATTCTGTAACCAGAACTAATATTGCTGGCTCCAAATTATTGTTGTATTAATGTTATCGCTACTACTACACACATGTGGGCACCCATACACATACATGCATATATGAATGCATGCATCCTTAATCTCACAGAGCTTCTTCAGAACCAAATACCTTACATCTACAACCGGTCACCTAGAAACCTATCAATCCTACTCAAATATCAACAAAATAGAGACACCAGATTCTGCCTTTATCTTTCACTTTTGTTGTTGTCATCTGTATTACAGTGCTATATGTTTATTGAAGAAAGATATGAAAACAACTGAAAGGTCAAACGAAAAGAACAGTTAAGTAAATTATAATTCCGTAAGATAACACTGCACACTATTAAAATTGTAACCACGAAGAGGTTATTGATAAGTTAAAAAAGCCATGATTAAAAGTTAAGTGAAAAAAAGACATGATTATACTTGAATTACGATATCCGTTCTAGATAGCAGTTTGTGTAGAGGAAGGAATATATACCAAAGTAGTAACAGCATATTTATCTGGATGCATAATTAGCAGTCTCTTCTCTCTGCATGTATTTATACTTTGTAAGTTGTCTACACTACACACACACACACACACACACACAATCTATTTATATACATATGTGTATATATACATACACATACTCACACATGTGTTTATATATATATACATCTATATGTATACACACACACTCACAAATATAATTTTTATGATTACAAAACAGTGTGGATAGGGCTGTCTGTCTGCTTTAGATGGTGTGATCTGAAAAGGCCATTCTGAAAAACTGACATTTGAATTGAAACTACATGGAGGAAAATGTCCCAGTCATCAAAAGAACATTCCAGATAGAAAAAGAACAAACCCAAAGTCCTTGCTCAGCAAAGCCTGATATGTTGATGAGGTGATTGGACCACAGGGGCTGAGTGGGAAGGTGGCATGAGAGGAGGATGCTGAGGCTGGAGGGTCAGACCATGCAGAGGTCAGGAGAGTCGCATGGATGAAGGGACATCTGAGAACAGACATGTTGCTGATATCAGCATTTTAAGGACTTCTCCAAACATGAAGTGAATGGGATTTAGCATTAATTCCACCTATTCCAGGAGAAGTGTAATGATCATGCTTATGGTGGATATGCTTTCCAATGTGGACCCAGAGATAAATTCTAGCACATTGTAGCAATAATCCTATGGTAAGTGGTCCTCTGAGAAGCAAAAAAAAAAAAAAAATGTATGAAGGACATGTACAGTTAAGTTAAAGGATAGTTTTACACACACACACACACACACACACACACACACACTCAAGGAGTTGATAAAACTGCAAGAACTTAACCATGACATCTGCTTAGGTTCACAGGTTGCCTGTTATGCATTTGGGTTACACTGTAAAGTCAAAGCTAACAATCCAAGTTTGTTCTGGGTTCAGAAGCACAGTATTGAGATCCAAACCCCCCAAAGAAGGAAACACATCTTTGGATTTGACCCACCCTACAAAACTTTTAAGGGTAAATATTTTAAGTATAAACATTACGGTAATCAGGTAAAATATATAGCTCAGGATGGAGCCCTGGGTGACAGAATGGAACATGGGACTTGGCTGTGTTGACTCTGGGCAACATATAAAGGAGAACTGTGTCTAAGACCTGAGAGATGGAGATGAGAAATTGAAGACTACAAAGTCCAAGGGAGTGAGTAGAGGAGACAGGAAGAAGGATGTCCAAAGGCAGGACCAAGGTCAGAGAGTGGAGAAGATGGAGCTAGGCAGTCTGAGAAGTCCCTGCAATAGGATTTGAGTGGTGGGGATTCATATATCACACAAATAGACAGAAAGTGTTCTGTGGTAGAGGCCCATGATGGAGCTGATTTGGAGAAGATGAGGATTAATAATACAGTAGAACTAAGTTCATAGTTCATTTATGGAGCAAAAGAGGGGCTAAAGAGCTGACTCAGGTTGCCCTAGGTCCATATGACCTCAATGCCTTCATTCACTGTTTTGTGGGTAAACAGTTCTCAATAAATATTCTTTGATTTGAAATGATGAAAAGGTCATAGAAACAGAGTCAGAACTTCTCCAAGACTTCAAACTAGATTCCAAGAAGCCCAAAGGTACCTCAGAAGTCCCCCCAGGGAGTGAGGGGGATATAACAAGGCAGAGCCCTGAACCTCTCCCTGACCTAAACCAGACAGCTCTGCTCTTCTCTGAGTCACATGAAGAGATATCAGAAAAGATTTGGAAATGAGATTCAAATTGGAAACAGCATTTGAAAGCACTGAATTAAGAAAGGTAAGAATACATTCTCTTTCCCCTTCTTAGCCAATTGAAGCCAAGATATTTGGGAGCTAGCAAAATGCAAGACATGATTCCTGGGGAGATGCTCCAGATGTGGCCTAAAAACAGAAAACCGATGTCTTGGGGATGGGCAATTACAGTTACTACCTCCCAGCAGTAATTACCTTGACCACCAGCCAGTCAGTGTGGATCTCCCGGGGAGCCAGGGCCACCACGGGAAATGATGCTGCTATTGTGTAGCCAAAGGAATCCTCATCATTTTCTCCACTCTCTTCTGTTCCAGTATGGGCTATCATAGACATATCCGACATTTGTGAAGTGAAATTCCTATCTGGAAGCTGCTCACAACAAACAAAAATTGACTAGTAGCTTCTGTGCCTCAGGAAGTTCTCTGGGAAGGACCTGCATTTGGTTGAGTTTCTTTTCTTCTGCTCTGGGAATAGGAAGAAATGGAGAGGAACCATCTTACTTGATTGTTTTTATGTGACTAAGGATGGGGAATGAGGATGTCAGGCTTTTCGTGTAGTAGATAATATTCCCTGACTCTGGAATTACTTTTTTTTTAAATGACTTTAATTAAAAAATCACAATCAGTGGTTCCCTCTCAATGCATAATATTCCCATGAATGCTAAGAAAATGAAACAAATCCACAGTTAATATGTTGGCAAATTTCCATCACTTGTGTGTATATTTTTTTAAAAAACCCAATATAACAACAGTTCTGGACTTTTAATTTTTTATATTTAAATGACAAAGAATTTGTCAAATGTGCATCATAGTTCTTTCCCATCTTCTTAGAAATATAAATTGCTGGGGGGGGGTTGCTATAATTTTAGACCAGAAAACACATGCCAGATGTCTTATATGAAGCTGACCCGCCCTAGGATATATGCCTTAGTCATTAAGAGGTGCCCTAAATATTACCGCAAAGCCCTGGAATGATGGGTCTGAACCCTCACTTATACTTAACTGCTGGCATGTTGCTTTGTCTCCGTGTCTTGTGCTCCTACTTCCATTGATGTAAAGGAAGCACCAATTAGATAACACTCCATTATTAGGGAACCAAGCGCAAGCCAGCTGAGGCAGGGGACCCGCCTTCTCACAGAGAAACAATGTGAAGCCTGCTTGGCTGAGGGTCCACGGCCTCACTCACACTTTGCTTTTGATATTCTCCAGCACACACTATAAACATGTCTAAGGCTGTCCTGTTCAGTTTGTTTATTCAAAGTATATTGTCCAGCATAGACAAAAGGGAAATCTAGCAGGACTCTGCAGATGAGAGCAGGGAGAGAGAGAGAGAGAGAGAAGCAAAAAAGGAAAAGGGAAAAAAAAAAAAAGGCAAAGTGGGGAAAACAGGAAACAGACCAGTGAGAAGAGTCAAAATGCTGAGATTCAGGAAGCAGGGCTTCTAAATGCTCTAATCTCCACTGGGCAGCTGGTGTGCGGAGTGGTTTGTACAATTCCAGGGTTCTCTGTGCACCCCAGTACCACTGTTAAATAAGGGCTCATCTTCATTTACAAGTGAAATGAGTACTCTTTACTTACTCTTCTTCCACATGACCAACTCCTTTTCCTCCTTAGAAGTCTTCATGCCACCTCTTAATCCCGAATTCCCTAGGTAAAGTAGCATATGCCCAGCTCCATCACTCATCACCCACATTACATCCTGCATAGGTCTGATCTGTTTTGTAACAGTTTGTTGTTTTGTTATCATTGTTGTTTATGGCCTCTCTCCTCAAGGCTGCAAAGCCCAGGGAAGTGGGAATATTCTTCTCTTATCACTACCCTATCACTCAGTATTTAGACATGCCTCACCTGTGAATAGATATCCAAAAAATATTTATTAATTGAGAAAATAACTAAATCAATGAATGAGTCTACCAGATGGTATAGAATGCATGTGAAAGGAATGGGAATATATTAAAGTGTCCATTGTCACTGAAGAAATATCTTTATTTTAGAACTTCTACAAATATGCTACTAAGCAGGAAGCTAAAGTCATGGCAAGTGATATCTGCCTAAATATACGTAAATAAAATACACATAAATAAAATAAAATATGCAGAAAGTCAGAAGTCTCGGGGATTATATTTCAAAGAACTTCCACTATATTGATTCCCTGGAAAAGTTTTTAATATTACATTATTTTGAATTTCAAGGAATTGGGACCTTCTCATCACTTGTAACATCATTTCTAACATACCCACTGCCATTTTCTACTGATAAATCAAGCGCTATGTTGCATTTCCTGGCTGGGCTAAAAAAGAAGCTTTTCTCTATCCCTTTATGGATATACTATTAACACAGAGCTAATTATTCTCATGGAGTAACATACTTCTTCCAATTTACCAATTAGGAGATAGCCATTTGTAATAGTTGGAAAAGAGGAAATAGTAGATGGGCTAAGAGAAAATTTGGAAAGGGAATGTGATTGGAGAAATGATTTTGAAAGGTGAAATGAAGGAGGAAAGAAACAAAGGAAAAGAAAAATTAGAATTTGGGGGTGAAGTCATTCTAGCCCCTCTTCAATAACCTCTGCTCCTTGAAGCTGTGGACATAGGACTTGACAAAGGATCCCATGCCACATGCTTAACAGATCCTTCTGGTCATTCGGGGTAATGGGACTCAGGCTTCACCCAGAGGCAGTTATGTCTGGGGCCCTTTGATCCCCTCTGTCCTCATCTGAAAATTGGGAATAATAAGTCTTAAGAGGGCAATTATGAGATGAAGTAAGATCACACAAAGGAATGTCCTAGGTCTAGCTCAGTTCATATCATATCAGAACCTTCCTCCAGTTTCTCCCCAGCTTACCCAGACTCACAGCCATAGAAAAAGTCAGGCAGCAATTCCTCTTCTGCACAAAAACAAACTCTGTTGACTCCAATATTTGGGCTTGGACTAGAAATCCAAAATCTCTTTTTATCCCATTCCCTACAATCGCAATCCTTTTTTTTTTTATATGACTGATTATACTTTTCGAACTTTATTAGACCCATCGTGAATATAATTTCCTCTTGATTATTATGGCCCTTAAAAATTGTCAGGTTGTGAGGTGCTTGGGTGGCTCAGTTGGCTCAGCATCTGACTCTTGATTTCTCAGGTCATGATCTCAAGTTTGTGAATTGAGCCCCACATCAGGCTCCATGCTGAGTGTACAGTCTGCTTAAGATTCTATCCCTCTGTCTCTCCTTTTCTCCTTGCTCTCTCTCCCTTTCTCTGTGGGGAAAAAAAAATTGTCAGGTTGTAATTTTAGTTATTTAGTTATTCTATTCCTCAAGTAATATAATAAAGTAGGCTGAACCTATATTGAGCTATGTAAGTATGTATGAATATGTGTATATGTGTGTGTACAGTTTTTATTCTAAACCCTTCCTGCCAGCTTGTTTCCTTGTCAAGAACCCCTAATCCTGTCTATTGGGGAACTGGAGGTATGGAATCCACGTAATTGAAGAGTCCGGTGTTCCAAAGATTCTAATTATGTGAGACAGAGTAGTGGAGCATGCATTACTGATGAAGAGTATTTGGGCTGGTTTCCCAAACTCAGATGCCGGGGAGTTTCCTGACAATAAAAGCAAACCCTCAAGGATTAGATATGTAAGGGAAGATGCTTCTGGGCTTTGATGGATGGTGTATGTAGGACAACACTATATTGATATTGCCAAACATTCAACTCTTAGGCCACATTAATAAAGATCTTCAGTCCAGAATAGGACAGGTGTTAATCCCAAGGCATTTGGCAGTGGTCACGCCACTCTCTTCAGATGCCACCCCTTAAAAGACAGTGGGGGAAAGGATGGTTTTCTAGGGTGGTCAGGATTTTCACATTTAATCCTTGAGAAATAATAAAGGAAACTGGGAGTGCTTCTTATGACTGTAAAAGAACTGAATGAAGGATATGTAGGCATTAACTTCACAGACATTTCGAAGGAAGAGGGACTAGCTTTCCCTGACTATTAACAAAAGCAACACAAGCTCCAGTGTGCAGTAAATATGATAAGGTAAATTAAGATTTGCATTTTTGAAAGTGGAAAGGATTTTCTAGCAACTAGACCTGTCTGAAAATTAAGTGATGATGAGTTTTCTGCCACTGAAAGTATGCATAGTGGAATGGGGTTCAAGGAATGTATCTGGGATATCGGATTTTTTCACTGATGTTGTCTGAAACAGAAAAGGAGAGGGAGGCTTTCCCCTTCTTGCCTCAGCCTTGAGTAGAGGGCCCAGAGAGAGAGTAGAAAGGGCAGAATCTTAGCGTGCCTAAGATCTGTGGTTGAACCTCAGTGTCGCGTCTGTAATTCTGGAGCCACTGCAATCATTCTATTCCTTGAACATGCCGGGCTCACTCTGGCCGCAGGGCCTTTGCACTGGTTTGGCATTGGCTAGCCTCTCTGCCTGGTATGTTCTTCTTTCATTAAATTATTTAGGTCTCAGCTCAATGTCATCTCTTTACAGAGGTTTACAACTGAAGCTAAAGTACTCATTTACCCATTTCCTCATACTCTTTATCTTAAGATTTTATTTAGTATTTATCACTCTCTTTAATTTTCTTCTTCATTTGTTCACACATTTTTATCCTCTCTACTTAATGTAAGCCCCACCATAATAGAACTTTGTCTTAGTCACCATTATTTTCAGTACTTAGAACTGTGTTGATTCAAATAAGTTCCCCTGAATGTAACTTTTAAGCAAAATAATGATCCTGACACTCAGTACAAATGATGTTTAATCAGATAATTCATTCCCTAGTTAAATATAAAATATTCTACTTCTAATGCATTTGATCTAAGTAATACCAACCCTTTCTCTCCTACTCAAGAAACCATCATGATAAAATGCATGACTCTATCGATGAATTTGGAGCCTACCTCCTCTGTGATTACAGCTGATTGGGTTGTGAGTGTTTATCTGACCCAAGACTGTCTAGTTAGATAACTTCCCAGGAATTGTTGCAACTGGAATGCATAAAAGATATGTAGACTGCCTATGATGGTAGGAGAAATAGCATATGAAGCTCAGAATTTTTTGGCACCCCTACTCCCTACCCTGTTGGAAGCCAATCTGGTAAAGAAGGGCATGAAGCTGGCCCTCAGAGAGAAACAGAGACACTGACGAAAATTTCAAATCACAAGTCCATTAGACCCTGAGGCCATGTCACCCTGCCTAGCCTGTGGTTATGTGAGATTTCCCCAGGATTCTCCCCATAAGTGTCCTCTTTTGCCTGCATTGGCTCAAATAGTTTGTAACATTAATCATAAAGATAGTGCTGGTCAAAATAGAAATCGTAGGGGACCGCGTGGCCTAATGGTCAAAATAGAAATCAACTGAATGAGTGATATGGAAATAACCTGATGTGTGGACACACAGTAGGTACTCAAAAGTACTCACTGACTTCTTCAATAAGTGAAAAAAATAGTGCTTCTGATATATAAATAAGACATAACAATTCAGTTAAGAGCTGCATCTGCCCCATGAAATTTTGTCTCATAAATTATATTCTCTCTAAATGGCAAGTAAACCATATGGCCTCTGAAATAGAGATGGGGGCCCAGCTTGAAACAAGACCCAATATTACCTGGGCATTCGGCAAAACTGAAGGCTCACAGAATGTATTTGGAGGAGATATTTGGCAGCCAAAGAGGCAAATTGGCATTTTCTAAAATGAGAACAACAGTGGAGAGGCCTAAGGCTAAAGCTTCAGAGTTTCCTTGGGGTCTCAGCAGTTCTGGATCTGAGAGTGTGTTGTATATCCAAGTAGTTCTTGAGGAAACCACAGGCAGACCCTGACATGGGGGAGCATATCCTGAAGGAGCATGAGCCAGAGCGTTTGAAATGGAATGTACAGCAACATCCTACCCAATCGCAAGGGATGCCACCCCACACACAGAGGTTAAGAAAGCTGCCGAGATTGAGACACTGCATCCAATCGGGCCCCTCCTGGTAGAAGTCAGTGGAGACTGAACTGCATTTTGGGGAGCAACCTCATGCAATCACTTGGTAAGAGAACAAACTGAGCTGAGATGCCAGATTTCCCCTCCTGGGTGACATCATTAGGAGGCACATAACTCAACCTTGCAACACTTATTCAAGGGAGAACAGCTACATATGGTGGAGACCTTCATAGGAAAGTGAAAGGGCCCAAGGGTTTAGTAAAACCAGCTGTTTCCACTTCTGAAAATAAAATAACAAAATTTAAAATGATACAAAGTTCAAAGTTTAACAAATTCATCTGAAGCCATTTGCAGACTCTGGATATTGTGGGGTCTTTGTAGTGGAGATGGTGTTCTTGGTGTAGTGTTGCTAATATCTAGGCCAATGGTATTTTGAGATAGCACAATATGGTTGGAAGTGAAATGGACTTGGATGTTTGAATCTGTATTTAAGTGCTGGTTCTGCCCCTCTTCGCTTGGGTGAACCTGTAGAAGCTCCGACATCTCTCTGAACATCATGGGAAAAATAGGGAACTAATTACACATTCTATTACCGTCCAACAACAGAGAGATTGCTAATAGAAGAACGTGATTCTAGGAACTGCAACACTCTGGAAAATGACTGTCAGCATAGGATCCTGAGCTCACAGATGGCAAGATGAGCCTTAGAGCAAAGGGAGAACAGCAGGAGAAAGTAGAAGTTTCTTGAAGAGTCAGGAAAACAGGAAGTGGTAGAAGTACATTAGCAGCCAAGGTGTGGTCATTTGTTTTGCAATGGATGGGAAGGAAGTGTTAACAGTTTGAGATTAAAAAAAAAAAAAACACACACACACACACAAAAAAAATACTTGGACATTTTCTGGAAGGAGGAAGACAAAGATAGTAGCTAATGGAGATAGGGCAGGATGAGGACTTGATCATGGGAGAAAGGAAGGGAGAGGAAGAGGAAAGAAGAGAAGGATTGTTAACTACCTCCATGTTAACCTCTATATCCAAAGTTCCATGCTTTCCCTTGACTCAAATGATCTTCCATTACTTTCTCTGGCTCAGTCCTATTCAACCTAAAAGAACTACTTTAAGTGTCTGTCTTTATGTCCTGGGAAGCCATTGCTGTTCCTCTGGACTTTCTTATGGCATAGTGTTAGTTATGTTGAAATGGAACTAACTCTCCCTCTGCCTTTCTCAACAGATGCTAAAAGGGAAGCAAGTAAAGATAGAGAAGGCTGTGTGATCATGAGGCACCTTACCATACTTTTAAAGTCATGCCCCTTTCTCCTGGTCCTGCTCTCCCCTCTTCCCCACCAATGCAAGTCCTGGTTTACATTTCTATTGGCCTTGACCCCTTTTTTCATGTCTCTTGATTGTCCTTAATCCTTAAGTCCAACATTGCAATACCTGACTAGTATATTTCACAGGCAGGCCAACTAACATCCCCGTGGGAGCCCATCTTGCTTAGATTGTCAATGGCAGATTTACTTCCAGCGTGATTGTTGCAAGAATTTGTTTAACAGAATGAATGATCAACCCTGAGTTAAAGGATTATGAAAAACTTAATAGCATTGTAGCAATGTGGTTGTTAATGAAATACAGTTGGCTGCTCCCGCCATTTGGCACCAACCGACCCAACACTGTCAACATCACAATACGATATTTGTTCCCAATTATTTTACAGCAACAACTGAAATACAATATGGTATTAATCATATTTATTATAAGTATCAATTTGAGAAATTTCTGACATGCCAGAAGATGAATAGGTTTATTATGAAAAGCAATTCTGCTTGGTGCATGCTGACTGCTGCAGTGTAATAAACAGCCTCTGTAGGACTTTTTTTTTTTTTTTTTAAGAAATAAAGCAAGAAAGACGTACTGGAAAAAAAAAAAAAAAGTGAAGTATCAAGACCCTTCAAATGCCTGATGTTTCTAGGGGCCAAACACAACCTTGTGCCTTTAGGGTTTCAGCAAGTAAAAACTAAGCCGGGGGAATATTCCAGACCCTCAGAAAAGAAAGCAAGGATGGATTCATGACTGGGACCAAAACAGAAAGAATCCTGAAGGGAGGCAAATGACATCTTCTGAAAATGCATTACCCTCTAACCTATTGCTCCTCTTACAACGCTACCCTAAGCAAGTGTACTCCTTTAGGGAATGCAATATGCTATCAGCTCTGTCCAGAAAACAATATTACAGTGGTCATTTCTTCACTTCTTTCAGAAACTTCTTTTCAAATATCTTCTTCTCAGGAAGGTCTTCCTGAGAGCCCCACTTAAAAAAACTACTCTCCCCTAAATTCTCTAGTCTTTTATTTGTAATAACTGTGTGACTAGATCCGTATTTTACTTCCTGTAATCTTCTGCACTTCCACTGGACTGTAAACCACATGAGAACTGAGCATTCATTTTGTTCACTGCCTTGCATAGGCATGCCTGGCATATAGCAAAAATATTTGTGGAATAAATGAATGAACAAACAAATGGATGAATGGATGGATAGATGGATGGATGGATGGATAGATGGATGGATGAATTAGTCCCCAATGTCTTTATGAACTAAACTTGGACATTTTCATCTCTTTAAAATATTTCTCCATTTCCTGTTTGTCCCTGGATTCTTATATTCTGGCTCCTAGTTAGTTCCTCCACATTAGACCTTTTTCAACAGCTCCCAAACACATTGTTCTGAGTCCCTTCTTTCTGTTCTCACTATTGCCACTAAGGTATCTTCAAGTAAAAAAATTGTGTTCTCCTCTTGCTTCACCGATGTAGTTAAATCTTCCATGAATCTCCTATTATGTTAAGGATGGAGCTCAAAATCCTTACTTAGCATGACATACAAAACACTTCACGATCTGGTTCTTACACGTGTTTCCAGCTTCAGCTCCTGCACATCCCCTCCTTCCCAGGTACATTTTGCATCCAACAGGTATGCCTCCTTGTAGGTGTTCTCCCAAATATACTACTTTTTAGTTCCATTAAATCAGAGAAATTCCTCCTCTGATCCCTCTTTTGTGTTTCTTCCTTTCACACCTTTTCACATCCACATCCTTAATTTCATCATGTGACTGAAGCAGAAAGAGAGAAAAAGCATGGAGCTCACAAAAATATGTTGAAGAATCCAGGGTTGTATAGAATTTACTGCACAAGAATAGAATCTGTCAAGTCAGGCAAGCAAACAAGGAGATCTATTTTCAAAGAAGACCCAGTGGAACTCACTGGAGAAGTAATTAAGAGTTATATATTGGGGGGCTTTTAAACAAATCATGATCAAAATTCATCTGTAATCTCTAGGATATTGTCATAAGCAGATATAAATATTTCTTAGCAGGAAAGGGGTTCTGTCAGTCTAGCCTTGGAGTACTAGTGAGCTGTCACTGAGTAAGAACTTCAGGATAGAAGAAGATACATGTGAATGCCTCTCGAGTCTGAGGCAGGATGTGGAGGTAAGAATTTATATTCTGGAAAGAAGGAGGGCTGTCAGAAATAGTGGTGCTGACCTCACAGAAGAAGTAATAACATCCCCATTTACTTACATGATTCAAATCACATTCACTTACGGGAAGATTGTCATCCATGATGGTGCTGTCAAATTCCTCCCAAATGACTCTTCCATTTTACTGAAGTATTTGTCACAATATACAACATTTCTTCATTCATTTGTGTGTTTCTCCAGCTAGAGCAAAGGGTTCCATGCTTCACTCATCCTATATTACTAGTGCCTACATGTCATCAATCCTAGAGTGGGTATTGCACAGATTTAGACTGAGGATTGCAGAATAAGTGAAAGTAAGCTTACCAAGCATAACACTGAGAGCAACTGTTGTAGACATAAGGTATTTGTATACTTTATTGTCTGCAGAATGGTTATAACCGTAGAAATGAATAACATAGGGAGAAGTGAGGAGACCTTTGGAATGTTGGAAAGATAACTTCATGTGAGTAACTACAACAAAATCTAATGCTAGTGGCACTGATGTTGACCCATAGAAGAGAAACTATAGTGCTTCACACAATGCCTGGCACACAGTAAGCAATCAACCAATCAATCAATCTGTCAAAAGTCGGGATAGAAATTGGCACAAACATTGAAATCAATATGTCTTAAGATTTCTAAGGCAACTCTGTTAGCCATTCAACTTTTCTTTTTTCTTTTTTTTTAATTTTTAAATTTATTTTCAGCCTAACAGTATTCATTGTTTTTGCACCACACGCAGTGCTCCATGCAATCCGTGCCCTCTCTAATACCCACCACCTGGTTCCCCCAACCTCCCGGCCCCCCGCCACTTCAAACCCTCAGATTTTTTTCAGAGTCCATAGTCTTTCGTGATTCACCTCCCCTTCCAATTTCCCCCAACTCCCTTCTCCTCTCCATCTCCCCTTTTCCTCCATGCTATTTGTTATGCTCTACAAATAAGTGAAACCATATGATAATTGACTCTCTCTGCTTGACTTATTTCACTCAGCATAATCTCTTCCAGTCCCGTCCATGGTGATACAAAAGTTGGGTATTCATCCTTTCTGATAGAGGCATAATACTCCATAGTGTATATGGACCACATCTTCCTTATCCATTCGTCCGTTGAAGGGCATCTTGGTTCTTTCCATAGTTTGGCGACTGTGGCCATTGCTGCTATAAACATTGAGGTACAGATGACCCTTCTTTTCGCGACATCTGTATCTTTGGGGTAAATACCCAGGAGTGCAATTGCAGGGTCATAGGGAAGCTCTATTTTTAATTTCTTGAGGAATCTCCACACTGTTCTCCAGAGAGGCTGCACCAACTTGCATTCCCACCAACAGTGGAAGAGGGTTCCTCTTTCTCCACATCCCCTCCAACACATGTTGTTTCCTGTCTTGTTAATTTTGGCCATTCTAACTGGTGTAAGGTGATATCTCAATGTGGTTTTAATTTGAATCTCCCTGATGGCTAGTGATGATGAACATTTTTTCATGTGTCTGGTAGCCATTTGTATGTCTTCATTGGAGAAGTGTCTGTTCATATCTTCTGCCCATTTTTTGGCATGATTATCTGGTTTTTGTGTGTTGAGTTTGAGAAGTTCTTTATAGGTCCTGTATATCAACCTGTTGTCTGTACTGTCATTTGCAAATATATTCTCCCATTCCGTGGGTTGTAAATATCTATGCCCCCAATATTGGAGCAGCCAATCACATAAGAAAACTGTTAATCAAGATAAAGAGTCATATTGATATGAATACATTAAAAGTAGGAGATCTTAACACACCTCTCTCAGAAATAGACAGATCATCGAAGCAGATAATCAATAAAGAAACAAGAGCATTGAATGACACATTGGACCAGATGGACCTCATAGATATATACAGAACATTCCACCCTAAAGCAACAGAATACTCATTCTTCTCAAGAGCACATGGAACCTTCTCAAGATGAGACCACATTCTGGGTCACAAATCAGGACTCAACCGATACCAAAAGACTGAGATTATTCCCTGCATATTCTCAGATCACAGTGCTTTGAAACTGGAGCTCAATCACAAGGAAAAGTTCGGAAGGAACTCAAACACCTGGAAGCTAAAGACCACCTTGCTTAAGAATGCTCGGATCAACCAGGAGATCAAAGAAGAACTGAAATAATTCATGGAAACCAATGAGAATGAAGACACTTCGGTCTAAAACCTATGGGATACAGCAAAGGCGGCCCTAAGGGGGAAATACATAGCCATCCAAGCCTCCCTCAAAAAAATTGAAAAATCCAAAACACACCAGCTGTCTCTACACCTTAAAGAACTGGAGAATCAACAACAAATCAAACTAACTCCACACATAAGAAGGGAAATAATCAAGATTAGAGCTGAGATCAATGAGGTAGAAACCAGAGATGCAGTAGAACGTATCAATGAAACTAGAAGCTGGTTTTTTGAAAGAATCAATAAGATAGATAAACCATTGGCCACACTAATCCAAAAGAAAAGAGAGAAAGCCCAAATTCATAAAATTATGAATGAAAAGGGAGAGATCACAACTAACACCAAGGAAGTAGAAACAATCATCAGAAGTTATTATCAACAGTTATATGCTAATAAGCTAGGCAACCTAGATGAAATGGATGCATTCCTGGAAAACTATAAACTCCCAAAATTGAACCAGGAAGAAACTGACAACTTGAATAGACCAATATCTAGTAACGAGATTGAAGCAGTGATCAAAAACCTCCCAAAAAACAAGAGCCCAGGACCTGACAGATTCCCTGGGGAATTCTACCAAACTTTCAAAGAAGAAATAACACCTATTATCCTGAAGCTGTTTCAAAAAATTGAAGCAGAAGGAAAACTTCCAGACTCTTTCTATGAATCCAGCATTACCCTAATCCCCAAACCAGGCAAAGACCCTACCAAAAGGGAGAATTTCAGACCAATATCACTGATGAATATGGATGCTAAAATTCTCAACAAGATCCTAGCAAACAGGATCCAACAGCACATTAGAAAGATTATCCACCATGACCAGGTGGGATTCATCCCTGGGCTATAAGGATGGTTCAACATTCACAAATTAATCAATGTGATAGAACAAATTAATAAGAGAAGAGAGAAGAACCACATGGTCCTCTCAATTAACACAGAAAAAGCATTTGACAAAATCCAGCATCCATTCCTCATTAAAACGCTTCAAAGTATAAGAATAGAGGGAACATTCCTGAACTTCATAAAATCTATCTATGAGAGACCCACAGCAAATATCATCCTCAATGGGAAAAAGCTTGCAGCCTTCCCGTTGAGATCAGGAACAAGACAAGGATGCCCACTTTCACCACTCTTGTTCAACATAGTATTAGAAGTTCTAGCAACAGCAATCAGACAACAAAGAGAAATAAAAGGTATCCAAATTGGCAATGAAGAAGTCAAACTCTCTCTCTTCGCAGATGACATGATTCTTTATATGGAAAACCCAAAAGACTCCACCCCCAAACTACTAGAACTCATACAGCAATTCAGTAATGTGGCAGGATACAAAGTCAATGTACATAAATCAGTGGCTTTCCTATACACTAACAATGAAAATACAGAAAGGGAAATTAGGGAATCAATTCCATTTACTATAGCACCAAGAACCATAAGATACCTGGGAATAAACCTAACCAAAGAGGTAAAGGATCTGTACTTGAGGAACTATAGAACTCTCATGAAAGAAATTGAAGAAGACACAAAAGATGGAAGACCATTCCATGCTCTTGGATCAGAAGAATAAACATTGTCAAAATGTCTATACTGCTTAGAGCAATCTATACTTTTAATGCCATTCTGATCAAAATTCCACCAGCATTTTTCAAAGAGCTGGAGCAAATAATCCTAAAATTTGTATGGAATCAGAAGAGATTCCAAATCCTAAGGAAATGTTGAAAAACAAAAATAAAACTGGGGGCATCATGTTGCCTGATTTCAAGCTTTACTACAAAGCTGTGATCACCAAGACAGCATGGTACTGGCATAAAAACAGACACCAGTGGAACAGAGTAGAGAACCCAGATATGGACCCTCAACTCTATGGTCAAATAATCTTCGACAAAACAGGAAAAAATATACAGTGGAAAAAAGACAGTCTCTTCAATAAATGGTGCTGGGAAAACTGGACAGCCATATGTAGAAGAATGAAACTCAACCATTCTCTTACACCGTACGCAGATATAAACTCAAAATAGATAAAAGACCTCAATGTGAGACAGGAATCCATCAGAATCCTAGAGAACATAGGCAGTAACCTCTTCAATATCAGCCACAGCAACTTCTTTCAAGATATGTCTCCAAAGGCAAAGGAAACAAAAGCAAAAATGAACTTTTGGGACTTCATCAAAATCAAAAGATTCTTCACAGCAAAGGAAACAGTCAACAAAATCAACTTTCCTTTTTTTTAAAATATTTTTATTTTATTTATTTGACAGAGATCACAAGGAGGCAGAGAGGCAGGCAGAGAGAGAGGAAGGGAAGCAGACTCCCTGCTGAGCAGAGAACCCAATGCAGTGCTTGATCCCAGGACCCTGGGATCATGACCTGAGCCGAAGGCAGAGGCTTTAACCCACTGAGCCACCCAGGCGCCCCTCAACTTTTCTTTTATAAGGTAAGTTCTTATGAAGACCATTGATAGAAATACACAACCGTAATATATTTTTATTTTGCCTTAGTTATCTTACTCATGGTCCCAGCTGGTTGTCTCATAGGTGGGTGTGGCTAGGGAAGGACAGTTTCTAGTAGCACAATTCATCTCTGATGCCTCTGCAATGATTATTCTAATTCCCTCTTCAATTTCCAAAAGGTTTATAGAAAATCACAGGTTGACATTATTTCTTCTTATTTCTTCCCTTGAACTATTTTGTTGGATAGAATTTATTTTGCATGGAATTGTTTAAGATGACTTTTTGACTATAGCTTTTGTCTTATGGGATTTTTTACAACCTGATTTTTTTGCTGATACAAAAAGCTTTTGATCTTTAAAAGGGCAGGGCTATATTTCCCTTCAAACGCTCTTAAATCACTAGAGAGAATTAGTTTTTAGTAACAGTGAAGAAAGGACATTTCACTCCTGGAACATAAGAAATAGGAGACTTGATAACCAGATACTGGAAACCTATTGAAGTTTTTTTATTTCATTATCCAGACAACTGGCATAAAATAAAATAGCCTGTGGGGGTGCTGAAAATAAAACAATGAAAGTGATAACTAAGCATAATATTTTGTCCAAAAGATTCCACAAATATCCACATGTCATCTTTTTCAATTTTATTCCTGAAGTGAATAGGAAATAAACCATTGAAGGATTTGAGATGTAGCTTAAGACATGGGTGTGGTCATTATAATTAAGGCAAAGAAACATAAAGTCACACTGGAATCATTGTTGAGGAGTTAATAGCGTAGGGTAGAGAAAGTTGTAATAAGCTGGAAGGACTATTATCCTTCAATCTTCATTAATAAACAGGAAGTGGTAATTTCACAGCAAATTCCAAAACTCCTTACTCTGATCAAAAGTCAATTCAATGGGCAGAAGATATGAACAGACACTTCTCCAATGAAGACATACAAATGGCTACCAGACACATGAAAAAATGTTCATCATCACTAGCCATCAGGGAGATTCAAATTAAAACCACATTGAGATATCACCTTACACCAGTTAGAATGGCCAAAATTAACAAGACAGGAAACAACATGTGTTGGAGGGGATGTGGAGAAAGAGGAACCCTCTTCCACTGTTGGTGGGAATGCAAGTTGGTGCAGCCTCTCTGGAGAACAGTGTGGAGATTCCTCAAGAAATTAAAAATAGAGCTTCCCTATGACCCTGCAATTGCACTCCTGGGTATTTACCCCAAGGATACAGATGTCGTGAGAAGAAGGGCCATCTGTACCCCAATGTTTATAGCAGCAATGGCCACAGTCGCCAAACTATGGAAAGAACCAAGATGCCCTTCAACGAACGAATGGATAAGAAAGATGTGGTCCATATACACTATGGAGTATTATGCCTCTATCAGAAAGGATGAATACCCAACTTTTGTATCACCATGGACGGGACTGGAAGAGATTATGCTGAGTGAAATAAGTCAAGCAGAGAGAGTCAATTATCATATGGTTTCACTTATTTGTGGAGCATAACAAATATCATGGAGGAAAAGGGGAGATGGAGAGGAGAAGGGAGTTGGGGTAAATTGGAAGGGGAAGTGAATCATGAGAGACTATGGACTCTGAAAAACAATCTGAGGGGTTTGAAGTGGCGGGGGGGTGGGAGGTTGGGGTACTAGGTAGTGGGTATTATAGAGGGCACAGATTGCATGCAGCACTGGGTGTGGTGAAAAAATAATGAATACTGTTTTCTGACAATAAATAAATTGAAAAAAATTTAAAAAAAAAGTCAATTCAATGTGGGGGATTCCTATAGGAAAGAGTAAAATAAGGAATAAATGTAAGCTTTGTTCTTTTGTTACATTGTTGTTGCAAGAAAGAGGAAAAGAGGCTGATAAATCACTACAAGAGAACAAAAATGTATGCAAAATTTTGGAGTAAGCTTGCAGGATGCACAGGAAATTGGAGTTTGGAACTTCCTGTTCCATCAAGACAAGCAATCTACTCTCTTTTACCTTACTTCTCCAAAAAATAAATAAATAAATAGATAGATAAATAGATAGATAGATAAATAAATAAATAAATACATAAATAGATAAATAAATTAAAAAAAATGGAATTTTAGGCCCCAGCAAGGGAAATTTTAGCTGGAATTGATGGTACTATCAGAGTATAAGTTACTCTCAAAGGAAAGTAAGTAGGAAGCTTTCTAAGAGGACGGGTTATTTCCAAAAGAACTGGAAATTGGATTGTATTTGTAGATCTGTTTAGTGCTAACACTTCATTGCTGGCCACAAAAACTTTACTCTCAGTTCCTTTAGTGTCTTGGTTCCTACCTGCTGTGGTTGTAGAAGGCAGAAATGTACCTTTAAAAGAGATTAGGGTGAGAAGTGTCTTCTATATCCCCACAATCAGAAAGAAAAGACAGGCAATAGCAAACTGGTAGTGGGCTCATACCCAAATCAAAATCTAACCATCCTGCACACAACTCACTCCTAGTTCTACATTTGAAGATGGGAGTGTAAGGACAGAATACCAACATGAAGACCCAATAGAGGGCAGCCTGGTAGAGTCAAAAGAGTATTGATCTGAGGGTCAACGGACCTTGGTTTCCTTCTCAGCTGTGCCACAAGTTGAAGTCAATATTTTTTCTAGGTTTCAATGTCATAATCTAAAATGAAAAGAAAAACAAAACAAAACAAAACAAAAACAAACAAACAAACAAACAAACAAACAAAAAACAGGGGAGTTAGACTAGTCAGGATATGGCAAACTGTGGCTTGCCAGCCAAATCTGGCCCACCAGCTGTTTTTATAAATAAAGTTTTATTGAAACACAGCAAAACCCACAAAGTTTTATTGAAACACAACACAAAGTTTTATTGAAATCCCTATTTATTTACATCTTATCTATAGCTACTTCTGTGCTGCAGTGGCAGAACTCAGTAGTTGCAACAGAGGCCAAGTGTTCCAAAAGCCAAAATATTTGCTTCTGAACCTTTACAGACAGTTTGCTGAGTTGGTGCCAGAGAAATCTAGGGTCTCAATTGATCCTCTAGAACACTGGGCATCATAGTTTCCACCTGTGATCACATATTGTAAAATGCATTCTCCTAATCTAGAACACAACACATGGATTTATAGGCAAAGCTTATCTGTGTCAATTCTCAAATGCAAAATCCATTCACCTAAAAATACAGCAATTATTCATGCTTTTTATAATGTCTGGGTTTGTTATAAAGGGGTGGGGGTGGGGGCAGAAAATTCCCTGAGTCTATTTTAAGTCTGTTTCACTTTCATTATGAGACCACTGAGGCTTTTCTTGAGCAAGAGAGAGTGTGAAATAGAATAAGGCATTTGAATCAATAGATTAAATTTATTGAAAGGATGAGTAATTGGAGTAATGTTACAGAATATCAAGCAGATTATTTAGATAGCACATGAGTTTCCAGTTTGAGCAGGTCAATTTTCAGGCCATCAGAATGTACACAGAGAAATAGGGGGGTTGATTCAAAAGCCTTCTGCATTAGAATGTAATAATTTGTTCTCTTTAGCTATTTAATCTCTTCCTCATGTTCAGAGAAAGAAAGGAAGTGGTGATGAGAGAGGGGCGTAATCAGATCATGCTGTAATTGCTTATGCAGATAAAAATAACAGAGACCTTTTCACACCTGCTTATATCCCAGATTGTATTTACAGCCCTTTCCCCCATACAGATTTCAGATCATGAATAGAGGGGTAAATCAGGAAAGTCCCAGAGTGGATCTAGGGAAGTGGTTGCCAAGTTAATCTATAGATCTTCAATGGAGCCTCAGCCCCAGACCTACTGAATCATGGTCTCTGGGGATGGGGCCCATGCAGTTCTATCTTCAGTGGGGTGCATCCAGGATTTGCTGTGCAGGTAGGGTTGGGGTATGCCTGTGGAGTCCCAGCAACCCACTTTTGCGTACTGAGAATGAAGTGACTTCCTGAAGATCACAGAGTGCACAAAACCCCCTGACTCCTGGTCCATCTCTCTCAGGAAAACACCAGGTCCCTGCACTGCAGGATTCAAGTGTGATATGATTTACTCTGACCAGCCACAGAGGCTTCCATGCTCTTCTTCAGCCACGCACACTCCTGCCTCGGGCATGTGGAAATTTTTGTCTTCACTTTCTGGATTGTTGCTCCCAATATCTACACAAATCACTTCCCTACTTTATTGACCTTACCAGAGAAGCCTTCTTTAGCTTTACTTTTATTTATTTCATGGCACTTACATTTACCTGGCATTTCATATACTTACATGGTTGTTTATTGTCTGTTTCCCACTTGATTCAATTAAAAGCTCTGTATCAAAAGAGAACAGTTGCATATTTCTACTGCTGTATCCCCATCACCTATATGTGGCACATCACAGACTCTCAATAAACATTTGTAAATGAATGAACGAGTAAACAGTTCTTCTAAATATTGTCACTTGGACTGTCAGTCAGATGTAAGAATGGGAAATAAAGGAAAGGGGCTTTGAAATCAAACAGATTTGGTTTGAATCCTTCATGCACGACCTTGAGCGACTGAGTCTTGCTGAGTCCCAGTTTCCTGTGTCTAAAGTTCAGGGCCAACATGGGACGACTACTGTGAGAATTCATGAAGCAAGCCTAATAACAGCTCCTTAGGGAGTAAGGTTGCAGAATGCCCAGGTTAGAATTTCCCACTGGGAATTCCAAGGGGCTGAGTGGTTGATGGGATTCCCCAACTGGACTGCAGAGGAGCTAGAAGATGCTTTCCTTTCTTAATCCTGAATGAGTCAGGGGCTGGGGAGGTGGGGTGTTGTGTAACTCTCAGTTGGTGCCCTTTTGAACCACATTTCATCCAGATGTTGTGAAACAGGGAGCACAAGGGAGCCTCTTCTGGCCAGCACACATCAGGCTGTGGGCTAAGCAGGGTGTACTGGGAGGAGAGAGCGAGATTCGGCAGCTTTGTGAGGTCTCCTCCAGGCTTTTGCTCTCATGGGGCATCTGGAAATGGGCAAGTCAACCCCATGGGCATCCTAGTCCAAATCACCAAGCAGTTCTCACTAGCTAATGTAGAACAGCAAAGTCTTTCATCCAGTCTCTCCAGGTGAGATTTTAGGTGTGTGGTGTCCAGGAGAGAGGAGGGAAGGAAGAGAAGAGCACTGGCAATCATGCCGAAAACCTATGTTCTAGATAATTGACTAGTTACATTCATAGTCTAGCACAATTTTATATAATTCTGTTAATCTATAAGTAGGATTACTGGCTTCACTTTCCAGATGAGGAAATAAAGCTCAGCAAAGTATACTTATTTACAGTATTTCATTGTTGTTCAGTACATGAGCCTTTCCCTAAGACTTGATTCTTTTCTTTACTACTTCCATAACCTTAGGAGCCATTCTTGGACTCATGCATTTGTGTTATAGTTTGTAAAAAAATAAAAATGATAATAACAATAAAATAACAACAATAATATCTATTCATAGAACTGTTATTAAATAAAATACACTGTTAAGAGTAAAACACTTCTCCCCATGCATTGCCCATAATATGTGCTCAATATATACTTGCTAATATTAATAATATTAACCTAAGTAACCCCATCAGGGATAGAGCTGAGATTCTGACACAAGTTCATCTGACCCTGAGCTGCTTCTCTTCTTAATCCCAGTGATTTGGGACACAGCATGAACCTTACAGTCCAAGAAACTCATATTCTTGAAGAGCCTGAGCTGCATGGCTTCTCTAGCCCCTTTCCAAACATCAGATTCAGTAATACCAGTGGAAGAGTTGAATGTCCTGTTCTGAGAGTTCTCAAGAAAAGGAAGTCTGGAATCTTCCCTGGAATCATATCTCTTTATGGCACCTCCTTTCTCTTCAGGATGCTGAGGACCTTTGGCCTCCATGGACTTCATCCTCCTGCACAATTGGTTCTCCTCACAATTAGTTCCTGGCACGGTTATCAAAGAGAACTCTTTCCAAGGACGCGGAACAGGATGAAAAACACATCATATATTGTAAACTCAAAGTGCAATCATGAGAGGCTCAGCAAAGGAGGAAGCTTATGTTGTGGGAATTGGGGGCTAACAGTGAAAGACAACCCAGCTCCTGCCTCCCCAAGTGATTTGTAGGATGGACCATGTGCCTGCTTACACCCCAAACAGGCTAATGGCAAAACAATGCTTAAGGAATTGAATCTCGGAAGATTTCACCTAAACTTAAGATCATTTTTCTGTTTTATTTCAAATCATAGCATGGAAGCAGACTATTTCCTCACATCCAGAAAGTATCAGGCTTATCCCTTCAAATCCTTAGGGCACGTGTGGTTTGCCCTCATCTTCTGACAGCATGGATGAGGAGAAGGAGCCAAAAGACACAGCATCTCTCTTCCAATGAAAACTCAGCTTCAAAGAACAAAGTGACCACTGTTGAGAAGGTGAAGTCACAACCTTGGCAAACCTTTGAAGCTGGAGGAGAAGATGTAAATTAAGTACAGACAAGTGGGGTATAAAAATAAAATCCTTGAAGGAAAAGCAAAACTCTTCTGCAATGGGTGTGAATGTAAAGGAAGCTGGCCAAGGCAAGGAGGAGATAAACAGGATTGCATGATATAATCACACTATGAAAAGGCAAATTAGATGAGAAATATAAGGAAAATATATAGAAGCTGCAATTTGTCTTTTTTATCTGAGGACTTGTAAGAATCAAAGTGGAAGCAATGCCAATTTTCTCAATATTCAATTCATTATAAATGTGCCTGAGGGACAGGAAACATGGTTTTATTTGCTATTTCTACAGTAGTGTTACTCTGGTGTATGACAGGGCCATGGGTTTCTGTAATCCCGTATAAGGCTCAATGCCAAGTGTCATTATGAGTTCCTGGTAGGTTGTTTTTTTTTTTTCTTTTCTTTTCTTTTTCCTCATGTCTCCTATTAGTTATTGTGTCTCCTATTAAATACCTCATTTATATATTTACTCATTCAATAAACTGATTCTGTGCCTGAAATATACAAGCACAGTACTACATAAGGAGTAAATGAACATGAACATGACATTGTCCATACTCTTAAAGGCTCATGGAACCCAAAAAAGACAAATTTAAGTCAGCAGTTAGAGGTCAGTGTAGTTGGTTTCTGATAGAAAGAAGCAAATGGTTTCATTTGGGTATAGTGACTCTACAAAATTCATGGCTCTCCAAATTCATAGCTACTTAGAACATCATTGTGTGACCTTATTTGTAAATAAGTTCCTTGCAGATGTAATTAGTTTAGGTGAGATCATTTTGGGTTAGGGTGGGCACTAAACTCAATAACTAGTGCATTTATAAGAAGAGAAGAGCCCATGAAGACACCCAGAGAAGAAGGCTATGTGAGTATGGAGTCAGAGGTTTGAGTGATGCACTGATAATCCAAGAAATGCCAAGAATTGCTTAAGCCACCAGAAACTAGGAAGAGGCATGAAGTACTTTTCTTCAGAGCCTTTAGAGGGAGTAGGACCCTAAGGACACCTTAACTTCAGACATTTAGCTTCCAAAATTTTGAGAGAGAAAAAAAAAAAATTGATGTTTCAAATAACCCACTTTGGCTTTTTGCCATGGCAGCCCTAGGAAACTAATATATAGGGGGAAGTCATTAAAGCCATAGTGGTGATAAATACAATCTTTTTTGGTGGTGGTATCATGTAGTTTGTAAGGTAGGTTTTGTTCTGGGAAAATACCGCCTTTGTTCTTGGATATATGAACCCATATTTGAACTGGACCTTTCAGATACTCCCTTCTTGCAGTTTGAATCTTTATGCTCATGGAAGCTTCCAGAAGAAACTGTCAGTGTTTGCTTCCTTCATTCCAGAACCTGCCTGGGTTCTTGCATTTCCTGAAGCCTAATTCTTTGGCATGTCATTCCTCATTTGCTTTAGTTAACCAAAAGTGGTTATTGCTGGTTGCCACCAAGAAGTTTGATACAGGGCCCATGATTTTCTGTTTATTCTTTTACAGAGAATACAATCATTTTCTCTGTTTAATTTCATTGGTGTTTGTTTTTGTTTTCCTATTCTTTTTTTGTTCTGCTGCTAGAAAGTTTGTGCTGTATTTTTGGCTTCTTCAGGTCATGATGGAAGAGTCTATGGTACACATTTTATAAACATGCTCTGTCCCTGGCTAGAATAATACTTTAATTCATGCCAGTCTCTCCATTTGGAATCTCCTTTCCTTTAAACAACTTCACATATCAAAAAATAGCCTTTTTTTTTTTTCAGACCTAAGATATGCCTTGAAGAATGAATAGAAGAAATTAAGTGACTGAAGTTTAGCTAAAGTTGGCTTTCAATGAGGCACCATCAGTGTATGTGGCCTACATTTGGACCAGTCACTGAAGCTTCCTAAACCATAGTTTCCCATAGTCAAATCTATCCTTGGATCATTCTTGGAGTCAAGGAGGTGCATATGTAAAGCTCTCAGCCCAGTGCCTTGCCTATAGGGGTGCTAAATATGTCTTTCTTCTTTGCTTCTTTTTTCTAATCCTGACCCTTCAAAAGCCCTTTTCAGAGCCTATCCTTCTTTCTTTTCACCTGCAACTGTAGCTACAGGCAATTGAGAATAATACATGGATAAATGACAATAGATGTCTCTTCAGCCCCCCTCCCCTTTAGCTTGCTGGGGTCTCCTGGCCGGATGACAGCCAGAACAAAGATCCTCTCCTCCAACTTCACACATACAAGAAAAGAAGTCATTTTTACTCAGAAAGTTTTCCTCAGTTCAGCAAATTCTCAAAGCATGTTTTGCATTTTGAGTTTAAAGTGCTCCTTTTTCCTTATTAATTTATTTATTTTGGTTTTGGTTTTATTTATTTATTTGCGAGAGAGACAGAGAGTGAGAGGGAGAGAGCATGAGCAGGGTGAGGGGCAGAGGGAGAAGCAGACTCCCTGCTGAGCAGGGAGCCCCCTGCAGAGTTCGATCCCAGCATTCCAGGACCATAGCCTGAGCCTAAGGCAGACATTTAACTGACTAAGCCATCCAACCACCCCTAAGTCACTCCTGTTTCTTTCTCTAAAGTATATAAATTTGTTTAATGGGGAAAAATAATACTTATGATGACTAAATGTGTATCTATAGCTTTCCGAACATGCATAAGCATTTTACTTGGACCTGCAAGAAATTCTTAGTTTCATTTGGTTGACTTCAGGATTCATTTTGATAGCCTTTCAAGCCTGCTTAAACTTGTAAAGTGATTGATCTTGTTACCCCTTCAAAAGCACACATTATTGATTGCACATCTTTTTATTGCACATGAGAAAAACTGACTTTCATGCACATAACCTGGTGTTTCATTGACATCTTTCTTTCTAAATGACTATAACAGAGTTATCAACACTTGCTTGGGCCAGGTTATTAAAACACCTACCTGGATCCTTTTTTCCAGTATTTCTTATCTTATAGGAAGGTTACTTCATCACTATCTTTTGCAAATATCTAGGAATAAATCATCTGTACCGTCAATGAACTGGTCCACTGACTAGGTTAGAAGCTTGTTCTTAGTATTCTTCCATCAGGGCTCACCTCACACCTCACACTACCTCTAGGGGAGCTATTATCACATTGTCCTATGACAAGGATGACCATATAAAATTTCATCATTCAAACCAGGACACTCTTGAGAGGGCAAGGGGGCACAGTTAATAATTGAGCCAAGATAATGGAAATAAACAAGACTGTTCTAAAAAGAACTAGGTCACTCTAATTTTAACCATCAGTTCACTTGCCTGTTTCCTCCCCTAGACATCCAACTCCCACCATATTTTGTTTATTTTCTGCTCTAATCCCAGCACTTACCATGGTACCTGACACAGAAAAGGTTCTCTACTTCAATCATGGTCTTGTGTCATGGCAAGAGCATAAATAAAATGATCTCCTTCAATCCTATAATCCTTTAGTCATAACTGAGTTATAATATAAATTAGTATTACCAGTTCAGCAATCGTTCCATTTTTTTTTCTTTTGTCTGGTTACTCTTGTTTGTTAAGACATCTGAACCCGATTGCATTAGGGAGCCTTTGTGTTCCTATATTATCGTGTATTGATATTTTTGCATTGGCCATGCTGTATTATAATTGTTCATTTGTAGTAGGTGTTAACCCTTGAGGCTATGGGTTTTCATCTCTATACTAGCAATTAGCACAGAGCTTTTCAGAGAATAGGGCAATAACACATGCTAATTGAATGAATTGATGGATAGATTCATGAGTGGAAAAATGAAATACCCAGATTGAAAATGAGAAAATCCCATCTGCCAACTTGCTGTTTTGTTTGCTTGATATTAATTATTTAGATACTTGGAAAAATACAGATAGCTAGCATCAGGGACCTACAGATTAATATCAACTTCTAGGCAATTCTAGACATTAGTAAGATAGAAAAGTATTCTAGTATATTGTAAAAGACAAAGTCTGATACCAGCATCACCAATGGTATGATGTATTTAAAGGTGAGCATAAGGCTAATGTTCATGGAAAAATCATTCTATGATATTTGTTGCTGGATAACAGTTTTATTCAATCTCATGGGAGAATAAAGAGAGTGATTAAGAACTGTAAAAATACAATTCATGAGAAAAGGTTAGAGGAATTGGAATTATTTAGCCAAGAGAAAAAAGTACATGTAGTCATTCAGTGAAACCTCATTATCCAATATCAATTTACTTAAACGAGGGCATAATTTAAACTGACAGCTATGTTTCCAATGAACAAATGACCTTACTATTCTTTAAGAAAGAAAAAAAAAATGATAATCAGAAACCATTTAACTCAAATATCATTTTTTTTCCTTTCTGACCTCTTCTGTTTTAGATTATCAAAGATTTATTTCATATGAAAACTTTTGAGCCCATTAGAAGGCACTGGAGATAGCTGCATTTCTAGGCCTTAATTTCCTATTCTCTAGAATGAAGGTGTCTGTTTATTCATTCCATAAATGTTTATAAGAGACCTATTTCATACCAGGCTCTGTGCTAAGCACTAGGAATACAGAAATTATAGCAGGCAGACTGTATTATTTCATGAGATTTTCATTGAATTTCTTGTCCTACCAAGCTTAAAGATGCCGAGAAATGCATTAGAAAGCCATACCCCTAGGTTAAGACATCTCCAAAGTGTACATATGCAGGTGTTGGGAGAAGAGAGACAGAAAATTAAGCTATTATCTGATTATTTTCATATAGTTACTTTTTAGATGGACACTTGTCTAAAAAGAATAAAATACTGAATAATTGAGTGTTTTTAAATTTTATTTATTTATTTATTTGAGGTGGCAGGGAGGGGGTGGGGAGGGGGCAGAGGGAGAGGGAGAGAGAGTTCCAAGGAGACTCCATGCTAAGCATGGAGCCCAACGTGGAGTTTGACCTCATGACCTTGAGATCATGACCTGAGCTAAAACCAAGAGTCAGTTGCTTAACAACTGAGCCACCCAAATGCCCTAATAATTGTTTTGAAAGATTAAAAAGGAAGAATATTTTTAAAATTGAGGACCAAAAAACATTAGAACCAGGAACTACCTAATGGTTAGCTGAGAAATAAGAAGTTCATAGAGATCAATTGTCATGCTCAAGTTAACACGGTAAATTAGTAGTAAAATGCGGGCTACAATTATAGTCTCCTAGTTGTCTTGGAGCTCTGCTATCAAGTCTCTCTCTCACCCATATTAGTTAGTAATTGCATTCATTTACTATTAGCAACTATGGTTACTAATAACAGAGCCCAATATAATGGCACAGACACATAAAGATTTATCCACTCAGATAACATCCAGAGATGGGCAGCCCATAGCTGCTATCAGGGACCCAGACTCCTTCTGTCACTCACTTTACCATTTCTGGTATGTAGCTACAATCTTCATGGTCACAAGAAGGCATCTAGGACTCCAGCTATCACATAGTCTTTAACTAGGTACACTGCTGCCTGACATTTGTTCAATTTTCTATCACTTAAAGAAAGAAAATGAATATTGGGTAGGAAATATGTAATGTGTACTACACCGTTGTTAGTAGACAAGTTTCCATAGATCTCTTGTACTTTCAAAGGCACTCCCTCCTTTGTTCTGGACTGTTTTTTCAAGGATAGCTGTATAGCAAACAGCTTTGGAAACAGGAGATAAGGTCTTTCTTCAGAGCAGAAGGTAGGTTTGTACACAATACAGTATAATAGAGTTAAAGTCTTTCTGGGGCAAGCACTAGGCATTCTTACTGCTGATTATAAAAGATCCAAGTTCCCTACATTCAGTATTCCTCCCCTGTTAATACTGCTTACGATATGTGCAGGCATCACGGTTTTGTTGGTGGCACACTCTGGGAATTAAGGCTCAGGGAATTGGGTTAAGAAAATGATATTACTCTAATTACTCTGGTCACTATAATTGCTATAAGTAATCAACTGTCCTCTGTCTCTGCCCAGGAGTCTTCTGTCTTCTGCCAGTATCCATGGAACTGTCCGGCTAACTTGTTGGCTTGAAGTAGAGTAAAATCTCAGGCCCTTTTTGCTCTTCTTGATAATCATCCACAACTTGCTTTGTATGATGTAATATCTGAAGGTGCTAACTCCCAGGTGTCTAGAAGAGGGTAGGTGACCAATACATATTTAAATAAATAAAATAATGAATTAGTGAGAGGCAGCCCCCAAAGGACATTTTAATACATCAGCTCATTTGATATGAAGTCCTGGTATTGCCACTTCGAAGCCTTAGGGTCTTCAGCAAGTCACTTTCTCCCTCTCCTCAGCTCTGTAAACCCTGGTCTGCATTTACTCCCAATACTTGCTCAACCTTCATTTACCCCCTAACCTACTACTGTTTGGCTCTGGGCCCTACCAATTTACAGAACTTCTCTTCCAGGGGCTCTATGACCTACTAACTGCTCTAGCCAACTGACCCTTTTCACTCCTTATCTTATTCCTTGTTGCTCTGATGACATTTAACTCCTTAAAAATGCTTTGTTCTCTTGTCCTCTGTGAAAGCTTTCTCTTCTGGTTTCTCTTAAACTCCCAAGAAATATTTTTCTATATCCTTGTGCTTTCTTCACCCTTAAATGTTGGCATGGAGAATGAAGACTCTCTCTCATTATTTTTATTATTATTATTATTATTTTTATAAAAACCATCTCTAATGACCACTTTTGTGCTGATAACTTCCCATTCTCTATCTCTAGATTGCTTTCCTAAGCACCAGTTTGCCTAAGCACTGTATTTTTAACTCCACATTCATTATCTCTACTTAGATGTCCCATTAGAACTTGGGGAGCCTGCTTCTCCCTCTGCCACTCTCCTTGCTTGTGCTCTCTCTCTCTCTTTCTCTGACAAATAAATAAATAAAATCTTTTTAAAATATTAAAAAAAGAAAAGAACTTCAAATGAGAACACATTCAAAACTAACTTATTTATTTTCACCCTTTGTCAAACCTGGTGGGTCTAGAATCCCTCTCTTGCTGAATAGTATCACCATCCATGAGATTTTTTTCACATCAAAACCCTTAGCAACCCTATGGTCAGCGTTTCCATCTTGGTTCTCATAAGTCTCTCATAAATGACTCTCAGAACCCTTGTCTTCCTTTTCCAAGCATCTGCATTATTTGAGGCCCTCATTATCCCCACCTTTGGCTCCACCTTCAAGCTGTGTCTCCAAAATCTTCCCCATGAGATCTTAATTCCCAACTAGCCATCAGAATGAACTCACAGAACAAAAATCTCATGGTGCTATTGCCCTAATTAAAATCCTTTGTTGGCTTTTCTCCCTCAGAACAAGAGAAAGCACAAAAGGTTTAGTATGACATATCAGCCCTCTGTAATCTGTCTGTGGCCTGCCTCTCCAGCTTCACCTCCCATTCTCTACATCTCATGGACTTTGCCCCAGACAAAGCAGACCACTCACATTTTCCAGCATGTGCCCTGGTAATTCACATCTCTGCACCTCCAGAGAGACTGAGTCTTTTGCCTATTATTCAATCTGACCTACAAATCCAGCCCAGGGAATCTTATGTCTTCCAAAAAATAGCTCAACTTGCTCTAGCCCTGGGAAGCTTACCTGAAACCATTAGGATTACTCTTAGAAGTAGTTGATCCTCCATGTTTTGTGCTTCTCTCTACCTTAAGAAATCTTTTAATATCAATTGTCAGGCCACTCTGTTTCTAACTGTTTATGGTCCTGAGCCGACCAATAAAAAGTATCTTATCTATCTTTATATATACAATATAGAGCATAGGTCCATGCACACAAAAGAGGTTCAGTGGAAGTATTTTAAGTGTTAATAAAACTGGGAAGTTTGAGTAATACCAGCAAAGAGTCTATCACTGAAGGAGAGTAAAGGAAGAAAGGACAAATTTACCTTCTTTCAGAGTCTGCCTCAAATAAACCCTAGAATGTTCTTGGGCAATCTTCATCCTCCTGGGCCCCACAATAAGAAATCAAGTTCACCAAGAAGGAATGAGCTGGGAATTGCACATACAAGCACAGTGTCCCTCCTGGTCAGTCCCAAGATAAGCCACTGGGGAAAGGGGCAGCTACAAGGCAATGGTTTGTCTTGAACAGCACGCATAAAGAACAATTTGTGCATGTTGGGACACTTCCCAGTTCAGAAGCATGATCTGGCTTAGATGAGGCCACATGTGAAGAGTAGGAGAAAGAGCAGTGGGCAGGATCAGGGGCCAGAGGGCTCGGATGGAAGAGTCATTCCAAAACCTGCTCCTGGGTCCTCAGGTGGCTCCTTCACCTCTCTGAGCCTTGGTTTCCCCATAAGTAAAATGGGAATAATAATTATACCTAGTGCATGGGTTTGTTATGAGGATTAAAAAAGAAAGGTAATTTGCAATTTTATAACTTGCAAAGTTCATTTGCAATGAAACCAAAGAATTTTTGACAAAACACTTCAAAAATTTTTTTCCATTTAAATGTACGTTTTACTAATTAATATCCTTTGTCTCATTTTGACACTGTCAAATTTACATGCACTTGTCTTTTGATCTGTAAACAGTTGTTATTGCAAATAAATATTGCACTTGAACTTGAAGATGATTTTTCTTTTTTTCTTTCTTTTTTTTTTTAAAGATTTTATTTATTTATTTGACAGACAGAGATCACAAGTAGGCAGAGAGGCAGGCAGAGAGAGAGAGAGGAGGAAGCAGGCTCTCCGCGGAGCAGACAGCCCGATGTGGGGCTGGATCCCAGGACCCTGGGATCATGACCTGAGCTGAAGGCAGAGGCTTTAACCCACTGAGCCATCCAGGTGCCGCTGAAGATGATTTTTCAATTATAGATCTAAATTACCAAAATTTTTAAAAATACCAAAATATAACCACTGATGACTCATTTCTAGGAAGTTGTCACCATTTTATTTTATTTATTTTTTAAGGATTTTTAAAAATCTGTTTATATTCTTTACTAGTTATAAAGCTGCAATTTCTAAAGGGATTGTTTAAGCCCTTTTATCATGATGAAAACCTGTAAGGAAAATGATTAATGGGCTATTCACGAGATTTTACTACTGTTAACTACTGTTAACTAAAAAGGCTGTGAAAATCTCAGAAGAATGATATGCTATACTTTTGAGTATTTACACTTTGCAATAATTGATCATTTATATTATAGTTTTTTTTCTTTTAATAAATCAGTGTAGAATTTGGAGGGGGGCGGAAAAAAAGAAAATAAGATATGGCATGCTTTTAAAGTGCCCAGAACAGAATGAATGCTCAATAAATCTGCTTTGTTAACCACTACTATAGCTAAGGCAGTATTAATAACCAACTGTCTCTAAGCATCATGTCTTTCCTTCACTTCTAAAATGAAGTCTATTTCACTCTCTGAGTTGTGCGAGGAGTAAATTAGCAATACACGTCAAAACACTTCCTAAATTTAAAACATTATGCAATCGAGGAACTATTATTGATACTATTAATATGACAAATTAAGGGTCGAAAGCTAGCCAGGGGAGGCCAAAATATTTGTGTGGGTTTAGTTCAGGACAAAAGTGCAGTACCTTATGTATGAGTAGCCTGAGAAAAATACAACTGGAAAAATGTTATTTATTTAGTGTATTCTATGGGGCCTTTGTACTTTGTATTAATGTATTCACTCATTCACTGATTTCTCCCAACAATGTATTTTTCAATTGGTATTACTGCCCTTGTTTTAGACTAATAGATATGCAGAATATTGATGTGACATACAAAATGATCTAATAGACTCAACCTTGTTCCAGTGGTTCTGTAAGAAGTGCTAAAACTGTGATGACAATTGCTATTTATTTGGTTTGAGCACCTCTCTCCTCTTGCAAAATGTGGTAGGATTCCTTTAATCTACATTCTTTTTTTTATTAATTTATTTATTTTCAGCATAACAGTATTCATTATTTTTTCACCACACCCAGTGCTCCATGCAATCCGTGCCCTCTATAATACCCACCACCTGGTACCCAAACCTCCCACCACCCCCGCAAACAAAAGGGGCAATCATAACAAAAAATGGGCAGAAGATATGAACAGACACTTCTCCAATGAAGACATACAAATGGCTATCAGACACATGAAAAAATGTTCATCATCACTAGCCCTCAGGGAGATTCAAATTAAAACCACATTGAGATATCACCTTACACCAGTTAGAATGGCCAAAATTAACAAGACAGGAAACAACATGTGTTGGAGGGGTTGTGAAGAAAGAGGAACCCTCTTTAATCTATATTCTAAAGCAAATATTAATTTTAAATGACCAAACATACCATGTGTAATGAAAAGCATAAGTAGTTACAGTATTACTGTAGCATTTATTGCCCCCCAAAATTACATGGAGAACAACCCACATGCATAATGTACTATAACTGCTGATAATTTCAGGCCTTCTCTCATTAGGATTGATGGCACACTTACTTAGGTGGTTACCACTATAGGATATGCCCCTGTCTTCACTCCACTTCAATGTCTCTACTCCTTCTTTATGCACATCCTATAATGTCCCCTCATATCTTTCATGCTGCACAAAATTTGTACCTTGGATTGTCGACACTCACAGTTTCCATCCTGTATTTAGCAGTTTGACACTAACTGCAATGAACTCAGTCTTTTTGTGACCAGGTTTCTCAGAGTTTATAATATAGATGCAGTCTTCACCAATTTTATTGCAAATATCCACCTGCCTGGTTGATATTTCCACTTGCATGTTTCACAGGCAACTTAAATTTCACAAGTCTGAATGTCAACTCATTTTCTTCCCAAGTCAGATTCTCCTACTAAGTCTTTTTTTTTTTTTTTTTAAGATTTTATTTATGTGTCAAAGAGATAGAGGGAGTACAGGCAGGCAGAGGCAGAGGAAGAAGCAGGCTCCCTGCGGAGCAAGAAGCCAGAAGTGGGACTTGATCCCAGGATGCTGGGATCGTGACCTGAGCAGAAGGCAGTCGATTAACCGACTGAGCCACCAGGCGTCCCTCTTGTAATAGCAGATAAAAATCTCATTTCCAGGGTTGTCTGGGGGGCTCAGTTGGTTAAGCTTCTGCCTTCAGCTCAGGTCATGATCTCGGGGTTCTAGGATTGAGCCCAGGTAGGACTCTCTGCTCAGCGGGGAGTCTGCTTCTCCACTCCCTCTGTGTGCTCTCTTTTTTGTCTCTCTCTCTCACTCTTGCTCTCACTCTCTCTCAAATAAATAAATAAAATCTTAAAAAAAAAAAAAATCTCATACCCAGGGCAGCATAGACTCCGAAGCCAGACTGTTCAACTCCTGGCTCCATTAGTAATTTGCTGTGTGACTTGTGGTATATGGTTAATCCCTCAGTGCCTCATTTTTCCTACCTGATATTATTTATGAGTTAGCTCATAGAGCTTTTATAAGGCTTAAATAAACTACCATGTGTAAAACACGTGTGACATTCCCTGGTAGGGCATCTGGGTGGCTCAGTTGGTCAAGCATCCAACTCTTAGTTTCAACTCAGGTCGTGATCTCATGGGTCAGGAGAACGACCCTCACCCCCACCTCTCATGAAGCCCCATGTTCAGCAGGGAGACTGAAGCTTCTCTTCCTCTACCCCTCCCCCCACTCACAAGAACTCTGTCTCTCTAAAATCAATCAATCAATCAATCCCTGGTACATCGCAATTATATATATAAGTAGCAATTTACCAAGTGAAACTAACCTGGAAGTCCCCCCTGTACTCCCACACCTAGTCAATCACTCAATAACTCATTCTCCCAACTGTATCCACATCAGCTACCTTTTATTACCTTTGCTTATATCCCATCATCTTTCATCTGAGCTAATATAACAGAGTCTTAAATAGTCTACCCATGTTCATCCATAAGGCAGTGAATATATATTCACTCCTTGTTTTAGAGCTGGCATTGCACTAGAGAATGGGAAGTAATGGAAGATCAGATAGACATGATCTCCTCCTTCTGGTTTTGCCTTTTCTAATCCAGAGCAATCTGAAAATATTGTCATGCTTTAGTCCCCATTGTCTTCCTGTCAAAGTCAAACCTTCCAGTATGCCATTAACTGGCCCTATTTACCACTCCATTCTGTCAACTCCCCAATCCTTGCTTGAACCTCAACTGCAAGGAGGTACCATGTTCTTTGCACCTGCCATTTGCTTGAGTCCCTAGTCATACCCTTTCCCATAGCTAATTTCTATGGGCTGTTTTGTTTTCAGAAGGAAGTTTTTCCTGGTCCCAGATCTGTGTTTCCATAGCACATGGAACTGACTCCTACATGACACAAAACTAAGTAGCCTGTAAATTCTTGTTTATTCATCTCTCATGAACACTTTAGATGTATTTGTTAAGGAACCCTTAGCTGATTTAACAAATAAACTGAAACTTCAGTGGCTTATAATGAAAGCATATTTTCTGCTCATGTTAGCATGTGGATGCAGGTGCTAACTGTCAGCAGTTAGCTTTCCACATGTGATTCAGGGAATCATGGTCCCCAAGTCCTCCAGGGGAGTGTGTTCAGCCAGCAAATGAGGAGAGAGAGAGAGAGTGGTGAAGGCCCTTTGCTCCATAGGCAGTTTGCCCTAGAAGTGACACCTATCCCTCCCATTCATTTCATTGGCAAGAATTCACTCTAAGGCTGAGAAAAGTAGGCTCTTCGAGGACAGCCCCTTTCCAGGAACAATTTTCATCTCCAGAGGGGAAGCATACATTTCTGATGGATAGCCAGTCATCTCCACGATAGTTGGTAAGTTCCATGAAGCCAGAACAATGTTTATTTGTATTATTGTTTATTTTCTCTGCCTAAAATAATGTATAACACAGAGGGGGTTCACAATAAATGTGTGTGAAATGAGGTGATGTTTTACTTCTCTGAACTAGCTTGCCCTATTCCTAACTACATAGGCATCTGGAGATTGCCTAGACCTCAAATAAATTTTATAATGAGCTGTTAACTTTTTAAATCTAAAAACAGTATCTTTCAAGTCCTGTGGCATGGCAGTGTCCCTCTCCCTCCCTGCTGTAAGCACCTGTGGATCACTCCAGGCTATAACAGAAGAGGAAACATCATGTTCCCTTCTGGTCTGTGGCTAGGAGGGTGCTTCTCCATTGGGAAAAATACTGGATTCACTATTTCCTGGGAGTCACTACCAAAGATCTTTCCCACAGGCTGCAGGTATCTGGAGTGGAAGGAAGGGGTAACTCACTGATTAGTTCTTTCATTGCAATTATGGGAGGATTTCATTAGAACTTGAAGGGACTGCAAAAGAATCTGGCCTGTGGATGGCAAATCCTGGTCATTTATGATACTGACCCCTTAATAGACCTACAACAAGCATTACTGATCGTCCAATCCTCCCCTACCAAACCTGTCTGTGGCTTCAGAATGATTTGTTCCACTCAACATTTTAATTTTTTTTAAAGATCTTATTTATTTATTTGACAGAGAGAGAGAGATCACAAGTAAGCAGAGAGGCAGGCAGAGAGAGAGAGTGGGAAGCAAGTTCCCTGCTCAGCAGAGAGCCCAGTGCAAGGCTGATCCCAGGATCCTGAGATCATGACCTGAGACGAAGGCAGAGCCTCAACCCACTGAGCCACCCAGGCGCCCCTCCACATTCTTATTTTGAAAGCATAAAGAAATTAAAGGAAAGAGAGGTGAAGTAATCCTATAAAGTTCATACAGGAATTTGGTAGCAGAGCTAAAACCAGAACTTAAGGAGCCTGATCCTCAGTCAGAGAATTTTTTTTTAATCCCTATCGCTTAGAAACAGAATATTTATTTTATTTTAAATATTTATTTATTTATAATAAATATTTATATTTATAGAATATTATAATATATAAATATTTGTAATATAATAATTTAACAATAAATAAAGGGAGGCAGAGGGAGACAGGGAAACACACTCCCTGCTGATTAGGGAGCCCGATGTGGGGGCTCAATCCCATGATGCTGTGATCATGACCCAAGCTGAACGAAGGTAGATGCTCAACTGACTAAACCACCCAGGTGCCCAGAAACAGAACATTTAAAGCAAAAAGAGCCACTCCAGAAGACTTGAAGCAGGTGGGTGAGTGAATGTAGCCATCTGCATAAGGACAAATTTCATGTCTCATAATTTGGTTGAGGGCATGTTCCGGCATTTAGGAAGGTTAAATTTTGGGTTAACAGCATGCTCATTCATTTCTAAGTGCCACCAGGTTGTTGTGGAATCTGGTTAAAATCCTGGGCCCCCAAAACAGGCAGGTATGTATTTCAGAGTCTGTTGAGACCTTGAGTGGCTAAGTGGTACCTTGTCCCAAGCTTCAGTTATCTCCTCTGCAAAACAGAGAATAGGGATTTTGAGGTAAGATTAGACAACTCAAAGTGTCAAACACAGCATGTGATAGGAGTTATTGCCTTTATGCCCAACTTCGGGTTCCTACACATGATTAGAAAAAAAGATGTTTTAGCAGGTTGGACTGGTGAAGATCTTCAAGATCTCCAGCAACTTAATTCTAATCCTGGATTTTTTGCTGTCAACTGTTTTGATCTTGTGTGAGTCACTTTGCTCTCTGGCCCTCACCTTTCTCACCTATAAAGTGGAAAGATTGTAAAAAGCTCACAATAGCCCCTTTCATCTTGAACCCTTATGATTTTATGTCCTCTCACTATCTGAGTTCCTCAGAATTATGTTTCCTAAGCTGTTTTTCTCAGTTGAGAAAACATTATGAGGGCTACTGCCCAGGTTTATTTTGGGTGCAATGGCCAGTCACCCTTGCACTTGGCATTTGAGATGAATCTCCATGAGCAAAGCATGCTCCAAGAATGACTTCAGCTGCTGGCCCAGCAAAGCCATTGGATGCTGCCAACAGGACTGGAGAACTCTTCCAGCTATGAGGCAACTGTTTTGTTACAATTCATGGACATGGGGATAAGGGGCAGCTCCCTGGGACATATCCTGGTGCCCATCCCAAAGAGGTCATCCTAGGTAAAATAATTCTGAAGAGAAAAATTGTTTGAATTATGTGGCAGAACTGTAGCCTCCAACTCGAGGCAAATCACAACCAGCAGCAGGGTGAAGAAGTAGCAAAATGTTGTTGGGTATGTCATGGAGAGTAAATACTTTTCCCATTCCTTCCTAGATCACAAGTCACTTTGTGCCAAGTATGGTTGCTGAGTGCCAGATGTACAGGGATGACAAAGATGTGAAAATGTAGTCCGCTTTTTTTTTTTTTAAGTTTTTTTTTTCTTTTTTTTTTCCTTTTAGATAGAGAGAGATCTCAAGTAGGCAGAGAGGCAGGCAGAGAAAGAGGGGGAGGCAGGCTCCTTGCCGAGCAGAAACCCCGATGTGGGGCTTGATCCCAGGACCCTGAGATCACGACCTGAGCTGAAGGCAGAGGCTTAACCCACTGAGCAACCCAGGTGCCCCAAAATGTAGTCCGTTTTTAAGGAGACCAAAGTTTACAAGGGCAGGTATATGAGTAACTAAGACAATTTTATTACTAAAATACACAGTCACCTACAGATTGAAATTATGATTTTAGCAAAAGGACTTGGAGTCTACTTCAGATTGTAGGTGCGAACAATAAATTGGCCAGAACCCCTTAAAAGAACAAAATTCAAGTCACATTCACCTCACCAGTGATGATTCCCCTTGACGGCAGAAACAGGAGGTGAAGGTTTGAATATATTGACAAAAAAAGAGTGACGAGACCTAGGAGAGAGAGCATCACAAAGGAGATAAGGAATTGGATTGTGTCTGAGTTGGTAGTGTGGAAGATGCTAGAAACAGTCCTCACACAGGGGCTCTGAGACTAGCCTCTGATCCGAGACTGACAGACCTAATTGCTAGAGCTGTATTACTTTTGGCTCTAACCTAGTAGATGTTTCCTGCCTAAACTGTAGCTCCTTGAAGCATTCTGTATCTACCTTTTTATTTTATTTTTATTTTATTTAATTTTTTTCCAATTTATTTCTTTTCAGAAAAACATTTTTCATTATTTTTTCACCACACCCAGTGCTCCATGAAAGCTGTGCCCTCTATAATACCCACCACCTGGTACCCCAACCTCCTACCCCCCCGCCACTTCAAACCCCTCAAATTGTTTTTCAGAGTCCATAGTCTCTCATGGTTCACCTCCCCTTCCAATTTACCCAAAAGCACATACCCTCCCCAATGTCCATAACCCTACCCCCCTTCTCCCAACCCCCCTCCCCCCAGCAACCCACAGTTTGTTTCGTGAGATTAAGAGTCACTTATGGTTTGTCTCCCTCCCTATCCCATCTTGTTTCATGGATTCTTCTCCTACCCACTTAGGCCCCCATGTTGCATCACCACTTCCTCATATCAGGGAGATCATATGATAGTTGTCTTTCTCCGCTTGACTTATTTCGCTAAGCATGATACGCTCTAGTTCCATCCATGTTGTCGCAAATGGCAAGATTTCATTCTTTTGATGGCTGCATAGTATTCCATTGTGTATATATACCACATCTTCTTGATCCATTCATCTGTTGATGGACATCTAGGTTCTTTCCATAGTTTGGCTATTGTGGGCATTGCTGCTATAAACATTCGGGTGCACGTGCCCCTTTGGATCACTACGTTTGTATCTTTAGGGTAAATTCCCAGTAGTGCAATTGCTGGGTCATAGGGCAGTTCTATTTTCAACATTTTGAGGAACCTCCATGCTGTTTTCCAGAGTGGTTGCACCAGCTTGCATTCCCACCAACAGTATAGGAGGGTTCCCCTTTCTCCGCATCCTCGCCAGCATCTGTCATTTCCTGACTTGTTGATTTTAGCTATTCTGACTGGTGTGAGGTGATATCTCATTGTGGTTTTGATTTGTACTTCCCTGATGCCGAGTGATATGGAGCACTTTTTCATGTGTCTGTTGGCCATCTGGATGTCTTCTTTGCAGAAATGTCTGTTCATGTCCTCTGCCCATTTCTTGATTGGATCATTTGTTCTTTGGGTGTTGACTTTGCTAAGTTCTTTATAGATTTTGGACACTAGTCCTTTATCTGATACGTCGTTTGCAAATATCTTCTCCCATTCTGTAAGTTGTGTTTTGACTTTGTTAACTGTTTCCTTTGCTGTGCAAAAGCTTTTGATCTTGATGAAATCCCAATAGTTCATTTTTGCCCTTGCTTCCCTTGCCTTTGGCGATGTTCCTAGGAAGATGTTGCTGTGGCTGAGGTTGAAGAGGTTGCTGCCTGTGTTCTCCTCAAGGATTTTGATGGATTCCTTTCTCACATTGAGGTCCTTCATACATTTTGAGTCTATTTTCGTGTGTGGTGTAAGGAAATGGTCCAATTTCATTTTTCTGCACGTGGCTGTCCAATTTTCCCAACACCATTTATTGAAGAGGCTGTCTTTTTTCCATTGGACATTCTTTCCTGCTTTGTCGAAGATTAGTTGACCATAGAGTTGAGGGTCTATTTCTGGGCTCTCTATTCTGTTCCATTGATCTATGTGTCTGTTTTTGGTCCAATATCATGCTGTCTTGATGATGACAGCTTTGTAATAGAGCTTGAAGTCTGGAATTGTGATGCCACCAACGTTGGCTTTCTTTTTCAATATTCCTTTGGCTATTCGAGGTCTTTTCTGGTTCCATATAAATTTTAGGATTATTGCCTATGTTCTCCTCTAAGATTCTGATGGATTCCTGTCTCACGTTGAGGTCTTTTATCCATTTTGAGTTGATCTTTGTGTACGGTGTAAGGGAATGGTCGAGTTTCATTCTTCTACATATAGCTGTCCAGTTTTCCCAGCACCATTTATTGAAGAGACTGTCTTTTTTCCACTGTTGGTGGGAATGCAAGTTGATGCAGCCTCTTTGGAGAACAGTGTGGAGATTCCTCAAGAAATTAAAAATAGAGCTTCCCTATGACCCTGCAATTGCACTCCTGGGTATTTACCCCAAAGATACAGATGTCGTGAAAAGAAGGGCCATCTGTACCCCAATGTTTATAGCAGCAATGGCCACGGTCGCCAAACTATGGAAAGAACCAAGATGCCCTTCAATGGATGAATGGATAAGGAAGATATGGTCCATATACACTATGGAGTATTATGCCTCCATCAGAAAGGATGATCCCAACTTTTGTAGCAACATGGACGGGACTGGAAGAGATTATGCTGAGTGAAATAAGTCAAGCAGAGAGAGTCAATTATCATATGGTTTCACTTATTTGTGGAGCATAACAAAAATCATGGAGGACATGGGGAGTTAGAGAGAAGGGGGTTGGGGTAAATTGGAAGGGGAGGTGAACCATGAGAGACTATGGACTCTGAAAAACAGTCTGAGGGGTTTGAAGTGGCAGGGGGGGGAGGTTGGGGTACCAGTGGTGGGTATTATAGAGGGCACGGCTTGCATGGAGCACTGGGTGTGGTGAAAAAATAATGAATACTGTTTTTCTGAAAATAAATAAATTGGAAAAAAATTTTAGGATTATTTGTTCCATTTCTTTGAAAAAGATGGATGGTACTTTGATAGGAATTGCATTGAATGTGTAGATTGCTTTAGGTAGCATAGACATTTTCACAATATTTATTATTCCAATCCAGGAGCATGGAAAATTTTTCCATTTCTTTGTGTCTTCCTCAATTTCTTTCATGAGTACTTTATAGTTTTCTGAGTATAGATTCTTAGCCTCTTTGGTTAGGTTTATTCCTAGGTATCTTATGGTTTGGGGTGCAATTGTAAATGGGGTTGACTCCTTAATTTCTCTTTCTTCTGTCTTGTTGTTGGTGTAGAGAAATGCAACTGATTTCTGTGCATTGATTTTATATCCTGACACTTTACTGAATTCCTGTACAAGTTCTAGCAGTTTTGGAGTGGAGTCTTTTGGGTTTTCCACATATAGTATCACATCATCTGTGAAGAGTGATAGTTTGACTTCTTCTTTGCCGATTTGGATGCCTTTAATTTCCTTTTGTTGTCTGATTGCTGAGGCTAGGACTTCTAGTACTATGTTAAATAGCAGTGGTGATAATGGACATCCCTGCCATGTTCCTGACCTTAGCGGAAAAGCTTTCAGTTTTTCTCCATTGAGAATGATATTTGCGGTGGGTTTTTCATAGATGGCTTTGATGATATTGAGGTATGTGCCCTCTATCCCTACACTTTGAAGAGTTTTGAGCAGGAAGGGATGCTGTACTTTGTCAAATGCTTTTTCAGCATCTATTGAGAGTATCATATGGTTCTTGTTCTTTCTTTTATTGATGTGTTGTATCACATTGACTGATTCACGGATGTTGAACCAAACTTGCAGCCCTGGAATAAATCCCACTTGGTCGTTGTGAATAATCCTTTTAATGTACTGTTGAATCCTATTGGCCAGTATTTTGGTGAGAATTTTCGCATCTGTGTTCATCAAGGATATTGGCCTATAGCTCTCTTTTTTGATGGGATCCTTGTCTGGTTTTGGGATCAAGGTGATGTTGGCCTCATAAAATGAGTTTGGAAGTTTTCCTTCCATTTCTATTTTTTGGAACAGTTTCAGGAGAATAGGAATTAGTTCTTCTTTAAATGTTTGGTAGAATTCCCCCGGGAAGCCGTCTGGCTCTGGGCTTTTGTTTGTTTGGAGATTTTTAATGACTGTTTCAATCTCCTTACTGGTTATGGGTCTGTTCAGGCTTTCTATTTCTTCCTGGTTCAGTTGTGGTAGTTTATATGTTTCTAGGAATGCATCCATTTCTTCCAAATTGTCAAATTTGTTGGCGTAGAGTTGCTCATAGTATGTTCTTATAATAGTTTGTATTTCTTTGGTGTTAGTTGTGATCTCTCCTTTTTCATTCGTGATTTTATTTATTTGGGTCCTTTCTCTTTTCTTTTTGATAATTCTGGCCAGGGGTTTATCAATTTTATTAATTCTTTCAAAGAACCAGCTCCTAGTTTCGTTGATTTGTTCTATTGTTTTTTTGGTTTCTATTTCATTGATTTCTGCTCTGATCTTTATGATTTCTCTTCTCCTGCTGGGCTTAGGGTTTCTTTCTTGTTCTTTCTCCAGCTCCTTTAGGTGTAGAATTAGGTTGTGTACCTGAGACCTTTCTTGTTTCTTGAGAAAGGCTTGTACCGCTATATATTTTCCTCTCAGGACTGCCTTTGTTGTGTCCCACAGATTTTGAACTGTTGTGTTTTCATTATCATTTGTTTCCATGATTTTTTTCAATTCTTCTTTAATTTCCCGGTTGACCCATTCATTCTTTAGAAGGATGCTGTTTAGTCTCCATGTATTTGGGTTCTTTCCAAACTTCCTCTTGTGGTTGAGTTCTAGCTTCAGAGCATTGTGGTCTGAAAATATGCAGGGAATGATCCCAATCTTTTGATACCGGTGAGTCCTGATTTAGGACCGACGATGTGATCTATTCTGGAGAATGTTCCATGTGCACTAGAGAAGAATGTGTATTCTGTTGCTTTGGGATGAAATGTTCTGAATATATCTGTGATGTCCATCTCATCCAGTGTATCATTTAAGGCCTTTATTTCCCTGTTGATCTTTTGCTTGGATGATCTGTCCTTTTCAGTGAGGGGAGTGTTAAAGTCCCCTACTATTATTGTATTATTGTTGATATGTTTCTTTGATTTTGTTATTAATTGGTTTATATAGTTGGCTGCTCCCACGTTGGGGGCATAGATATTTAAAATTGTTAGATCTTCTTGTTGGACAGACCCTTTGAGTATGATATATTGTCCTTCCTCATCTCTTATTATAGTCTTTGGCTTAAAATCTAATTGATCTGATATAAGGATTGCCACTCCTGCTTTCTTCTGCTGTCCATTAGCATGGTAAATTCTTTTCCACCCCTCACTTTAAATCTGGAGGTGTCTTCGGGCTTAAAATGAGTTTCTTGGAGGCAACATATAGATGGGTTTTGTTTTTTTATCCATTCTGATACCCTGTGTCTTTTGATTGGGGCATTTAGCCCATTAACATTCAGGGTAACCTTTGAGAGATATGAATTTAGTGCCATTGTATTGCCTGTAAGGTGACTGTTACTGTATATTGTCTCTGTTCCTTTCTGATCTACCACTTGTAGGCTCTCTCTTTGCTTAGAGGACCCCTTTCAATATTTCCTGTAGAGCTGGTTTGGTGTTTGCAAATTCTTTCAGTTTTTGTTTGTCCTGGAAGCTTTTAATCTCTCCTTCTATTTTCAATGATAGCCTAGCTGGATATAGTATTCTTGGCTGCATGTTTTTCTCATTTAGTGCTCTGAAAATGTCATGCCAGCTCTTTCTGGCCTGCCAGGTCTCTGTGGATAAGTCAGCTGCCAATCTAATATTTTTACCATTGTATGTTACAGACTTCTTTTCCCGGGCTGCTTTCAGGATTTTCTCTTTGTCACTAAGACTTGTAAATTTTACTATTAGGTGACGTGGTATGGGCCTATTCTTATTGATTTTGAGGGGCGTTCTCTGAACCTCCTGAATTTTGATGCTTGTTCCCTTTGCCATATTGGGGAAATTCTCCCCAGTAATTCTCTCCAGTATACCTTCTGCTCCCCTCTCTCTTTCTTCTTCTTCTGGAATCCCAATTATTCTAATGTTGTTTCATCTTATGGTGCCACTTATCTCTCGAATTCTCCCCTCATGGTCCAGTAGCTGTTTGTCCCTCTTTTGCTCAGCTTCTTTATTCTCTGTCATCTGGTCTTCTATATCACTAATTCTTTCTTCTTCCTCATTTATCCTAGCAGTGAGAGCCTCCATTTTTGAGTGAACCTCATTAATAGCTTTTTTGATTTCAACTTAGTTAGATTTTAGTTCTTTTATTTCTCCAGAAAGGGCTTTTATATCTCTGGAGAGGGTTTCTCTAATATCTTCCATGCCTTTTTCAAGCCCGGCTAGAACCTTGAGAATTGTCATTCTGAACTCTAGATCTGACATATTACCAATGTCTGTATTGATTAGGTCCCTAGCCTTCGGTACTGCCTCTTGTTCTTTTTTTTGTTGTGAATTTTTCCACCTTGTCTTTTTGTCCAGCTAAGAGTATATGAAGGAGCAAGTAAAATACTAAAAGTGTGGCAACAATCCCAGGAAAATATGCTTTAACCAAATCAGAAGAGATCCCAAATCGTGAGGGGGGAGAAAGGGGATAAAAAGAGGTTCAAAAAAAAGAAAGAAAAAAAAAAGGAATTAAAAAAAAGAAAATGAATAAAGAAAAGTATGAAAAAGAAAATATATATATATTAGATAAACTAGTTAAAAACGTTAAAAATGAAAAGGGTATAAGTTAAAAAAATTTTTTTAAAATTTAAAAAATAATTTTTTTAAAATTTAAACATTTAGCAAAAGAAGAGAAAAAAAAATGAAAAAGAAAAAAATTACTTTAACTGCAAGACTAAAAAATCACAGGGAGAAAGCCATAGTTCCGTGCTTTGCTTTCGCTTCCTCTGGAATTCTGCTGCTCTCCTTGGTATTGAAACCGCACCTCTTTGTAGGTGAACTTGGTTTTGGCTGGATTTCTTGTTGATCTTCTGGGGGAGGGGCCTGGTGTAGTGATTCTCAAGTGTCTTTGCCCCAGGCGGAATTGTACCGCCCTTACCAGGGTCTGGGCTGAGTGATCCGCTCGGGTTTGCTTTCAGGAGCTTTTGTTCCCTGAGCGCTTTCCGTAGAGTTCCGGAGGATGGGAATACAAATGGCGGCCTCCTGGTCTCCGGCCCGGAGGAGCTGAGAGCCCGGGGCCCCACTCCTCAGTGCGCCCTCAGAGAACAGCACCCAGTAACTCCCGTCTGCCTGACCTCCGGCGGCGCTCCGAGCTCACCGAGCCTGCGGCCGGTTCAAGGTAACCCCGAACTGCGAGCTTACTGTCGGCTCTGTCTCTGCAGCCAGCTTTTTCGCTCCAATACCCTCAAGCTCTGTGACACTCAGACACCCCCGATCCTTCTGTGACCCGGCTGGACCTGAGGCCATGCTGAATCCGTGTGGGCTTCGCCCCGGTTTAGCCTCTGGAGCGATGTCCCTCAGCGGAACAGACTTTTAAAAGTCCTGATTTTGTGCTCCGTTGCTCCGCCGCTTGCTGGGAGCCGGCCCCTCCCCCCGGGGTCTATCTTCCCGTCGCTTTGGATTCACTTCTCCGCCAGTCCTACCTTTCAGAAAGTGGTTGTTTCTCTGTTTCTAGAATTGCTGTTCTTCCTCTCTTCGATCTGCCGATGGATTTGCAGGTGTTTGCAATCTTTAGATAAGCTCTCTAGCTGATCTCCTGCTAGCTGACGTAGTCTCAGCCGCTACTTCTCCGCCATCTTGACTCCTCCTCCCTGATTTTATTCATTCTTGATGTAGAATGGGGTACATTCATTGTATCACAAACCTAATAGGGAAAAAAAAAAACTCAGTTATAGTAATATGCCCCATTAAAAGTAATGTAGCATAGGAAGAAGTTTTCATGGAAGCAACAATATGTAAAATTGAAACTTTAAAAAAGAGTAAGATTTTTCCAAGTTGTTTTAGGAAAGGGGGATGGGAGAAAGAACAATCCAAGCAAAGGTACATCTTTTACCATGGAATTATGAAAACATGTATTTCTTACCCTCAAGAATAATCTGGAGGTCAAAAGCTAAACTACCCCAACAGAATCTGTTAACCTTCACATTGTCTTATTGGAGCTTCAGACTCACTCTCCAATTCACAATGCACCCTTACAAAGTGGCCATCAGTGATCTGAAGGAAAAGACAGAGCAGAGCAGCTGGGGACACTGACCATAGGCTGATTTGACCTCAAGGTGTGAAGGTGGTCTTGTGTTGAGTCACTAGGGCAACCTCATGCTAGAGCAGCCACAAAAAGACAGAAGGAAAGGAGCACCTCTTTTGGTATGACATGGTGGACAGAGTGTCTTCTCCAATTACCGAAGAAAGAAAAGAAATTTTGGGTGGTGATTCAGAACAAACATGAAGAAGAACAAGAAAATGATACCTGCCCTTCACATGTCTTTCAGAATCAAATTTTGTTTATGCTTCTTTCAAGTAACATGAGGTAAAGGCACCATCTTTCAATGAACACTCACAATTTCATGGTTTAATCCTCAACAACTCTTGAAGTGGGCACCGACCTCAGATAAGGAAACTGGGGACATAAAGAACATTTGTGCATCATCTTATTTGTCTGAGGCAAAACCAGGATCACACCCAAGATGACCTGAGGCCAAAGCCAAAGCTGTGTTCACCAGGGCTAAAATGAGCTATGTTATACTCAGAGAGCCTGACAAAGTCTGGGAATGAAAATGGATCTCACTGGCAGGTTTTCTTTTGCTTTAAAAAAAAGGTATGGGAGAAGAACAATTAAGGTGTCAGGCGATAAATCAAAATTCAGGAATTCCTTTTCCAACAGGAAAGGACCATGGAACATCCTTCAGTTTTTTTCTCTAGAACATATTCTAATAAACTTTCTTGCTACTTGGCTCCTAATCTTATTTTAATTTCTGGGTACAGTGGCTTTTCATTCTGAGCGCATTACAACATTCCAGTGCTCATGTCACTGATTTGCCCCAGTAGAGTGTCTTGAGGGCTTAAACCTCCAATGAAGTAGAGGAAAGGTTAGTACTAATCTCCTTTGATAACAAAAGAATTTGTTTACCATATATTGAACAGGAAATTTCATTTCACTCATATGGCAGCTTACTTGCTCCTCTGCAGAATGGAACAGGACCTAGTATTTCATTACCAGCTAATTTGTTCTGTAAATGAGTGAACACCTTCTGAATTTACTTTAAACTAACATTTATTGTGAGTCACTTTGCAACAGACACTCTGTAATATGAGGAAATATAAAAATGAATAAAACATAGTCATTGCTTTCAAGGCTTCACAGTTCAGTTGGGTAAATTCACTAAGTAAGGAAATAGCAATGGAAGTTCAAAAGGTCATTGAGTTCACTTTACAGTTCATTGAGGACTGTGAGTAAGTCCTAAATTGCCTGATTGCCAAAGTAATAGGGTCTTTCTTAGGTATGGCTGCTTCCCACCCATTGAGTGTGACTAGTGGCTATAGAGAAATGCCTTGTGTTAGCTCTACTACTGGCTACTGTTTTTTGTTGTTGTTGTTGTTGTTGTTTTGTTTTGTTTTTGATAACAGAATGCCATAGAACCATTGACAATAATACCAGAATTTTGGGGGTACTTGTTAGAAGCCAGGTGTTAGAACTGTGTCTAATAGTGAGTGAACACTCAATGAATGTCAGTATTATTTTTTAAAAGATTTTATTTATTTATTTATTTGACAGACAGAGGTCACAAGTAGGCAGAGAGGCAGGCAGGGAGAGAAAAAGGGAAGCAGGCTGCCCGCTGAGCAGAGAGCACGATGTGGGACTCGATCCCAGGACCCTGGGATCATGACCTGAGCTGAAGGCAGAGGCTTTAATCCGCTGAGCCACCCAGGTGCCCCGAATGTCATTATTATTATAGAACTTTAGTTATTACCCCAATTTGCAGGTAGAGAAACTGAGCCCAGAAGGTTAATTTACTTGGCCAGAATTACATGAGGAAATTTGTGGTTCCATTTGGCTTTTCCTATGCTTGTTTTTAAGCTTTACTAGGGCTGATCTTGGGATAGTTTAACACCCCTTTAAGTGATCTTCCTGACATCTGTAGCAAAATCCCCGTGTTTTCAACAAGGTCTCTAAACTCTGGCAGGCATGAACTCAGCCAATTCCCCACCTCTACGTGAGCGCTGGCAGTTTTTCAACTGAGGGTTGCCTGACCACTCTTCTTTCCAATAAGTTAGATTGCTCAGTCTCATGGAGTTTCTTTCAACACCTATAGAAATTCCTACTTATGCTGTTTAAGACTCTATGCAGATTTCTGGAGCACTTCATATTTTCCAGTACATCCCCCCAGCAAATCCTAGGTACATCTACTTCTCCCCCAAATGATCTCTTCCTTCTTAACTCAGGAGACCGTCATGCTGTTTCAGAACCTGCCCATTGCCCACAGTTCATACATCATCTTTAGAGGAAAATGTAGGATGACTGTGGGGCTAACCTCATTTCTGTCCCCTATTTTGGGGATCACAGTCCTGCACTGCCTGTTATCCAGCATTTGGAAATTGCTGTTTTAAATATTGCCTACCATTTTTAGGGGCACCTGGGTGGTGCAGTCAGTTAAGCATCTGACTCTTGGTTTTGGCTCAGGTCATAATCTCAAGATCATGGGATGTAGCCCCATGTCAGGTTACCTGACTAGCATGGAGTCTGCTTAAGACCCTATCTGTCTCACCCTCTGACCCTCACCCTGTACCTGTTCTCTCTCTGTCTTGTTCTCTAAAACAAACAAGCAAACAAACAAAAATTTAATGTCATTTTTGAGTGGTTTGTGATAGGAAAGTAAATCTGAAGATTACTTCCTCATGGCTGGCAGCCATGATCTCCTGTCACACAAAAATTCTCATAGTGCTTGGAATGAAAAAAAAAGCACATTTTAATGAAACATGCACAATCTAGTCCCATTATGGAAAAATATAAATATATGTTAGGAAAAGATATGAAAATATATACATGAAATGTTAATAACAGTTTCTAGATGAATAAGAATATAGACATTTTACTTTTTCTTCTTTCAGTCTCTGATTGTAAACATATATCACTGAAGTAACATAAAAAACAGAGCTTTAGGGAAAAATTAAATGATAAAATATACAGCACTCCAAAGAAAAATTATAACTAATATATGCCATCTGTATTCATCATTAGAGTTGAGTGGTGCCAATCAGAAGCAAGGATATCCTAGTAGAAAACTTAATGGCACGATTTATGCATCCAAGAATTAGCTACTACTCTTTAATTATTTCAAATTTTTCTTTTTCTCAGGCTTAAAAAAATTGACACGAAGTATTCCTTAATTGTTCACAACAGCTTCCTAAAATTTCCGTAATTGCTTCTCTTACCCAGTTTCTATGGGAAGTTCCTATTGATACATTTGTTCCTCCAAGCTTAAAAAAAAAAAAAAGAAAAGAAAAAGAAAAAAAGAAAAAATAGTGTCATTCATTTGTTTAAAATTTAGTCTTATTTCTTCTCTCCCACTCTTCCTGTTCTACCCTGAGAAGAAAAGAAGTTGAAATTTGCCAGTTTACATCAGGCTCTTTTGTATACTATCTTATTTGATCCTCAGAATACCCTGCAAAGTGTTTTTAATTTCTGTGTGATAGGTATAGAAAATAAAATTCTCAAGAGGCAAATGGACTTCTCCCAAACTGTAAAACTAGTAAGCAGTGGATCTAGGACTGAGCTATGGACTCCAGATGCACTTTTCAATTTACTGAGAGACTATTATATAGGGATTAGGTAGAATTTTACCTTTCCCAGCCCTTACACCAGTCTTTGTCAGAGTTTTATAGCTAGGTAGTTCCTTCACACACACACACACATACAAACACACGGCTCTGTCCTCCTCAAATCCTTTGTCTGGGTACAACACTGCACGACATACATACCGTAATAGAGAGATTATCTTGGTCCCTGAACAAATCCTATATTCAGATTTGTGAGGCCATTTTTATTTTGGTCATTATCTCCCCTTTGCTTCCATAGAATTTGGTTCATTAATGTATATCATCTTTTATTTAAAAACATTTACTTAGTAAGTGATATGCTTGAGATCCTGGGTATATAGTGATAAGTAATACTCAATTTCTACCCTCAGGGTACTCAGAATCTGATGTGAAGATACTTACATATAGCATGGAATAAATAATGTTAGAAGTAGGCATGGAATCTATGGGTGCACAGAGAAAGGACACCGTATTTCATCTGGAGAGGTGATCTGATCAGAAATGCTTCTTGGAGGAGATGCTCTTGTGACTGAGTAAATTATTTAAGGATAAATAAGGTTAGGCTGGTGGATAAGATAAGGAAGAGGATTTAGGTATTGAGAATATCATGTGAAAGTGCTTTTAAGCAGGAAAAACACAATGTATGTGAAAACTCGTAGGCATTTTAATCTGGCTGAAGAAAAGTAAAATGGTAGAAGGTGAGAAGGAGCATGGAAAATTTGGTATAATTTAGATTTTAAACAGGATGGTGTGCAAAAGTGAAAAGATTAGACCTTAAAGACTGGGTTCCTGAAGACTTTGAGGAAACAAATGATGTGATCAGATTTCCTCTTGGCAAAATTGTGTAGGATCATGAGTGGACGAACTATTCACAGGTACCAGGGATTCAGACTTCAACATATCTTTTGAGGGGGGCATGATTCAACCTACAATAGAAGAAATAACTTGTAAAGTTGTTGTAAGATTTAAAGTATAAGATTCCATGGAAAGGGCTAGGAGATAAGCACTGAGAAATGTCTTCTGGAAAATCAGTTTCAATGGCTTGTGTTACCAGTGTGGCACCAAGAAAACTATGACACCATGCCTCTTTGATGAAGCTCAGTCTAATGAGGAAATCAAAAAACCTTGAGAGGAAGGCAGCTTTCTGAAAGAGGTGATAACTGAACTAGGTTTGAAAGATGAGCATAAAAGGCTATTCAAAGTGGAGAGGAAAAAAATTTTCATTCTGGAGGAATAGGGTGGGCCAAGACACAAAGAATAGAAAAAGTATAGTTTCTGAAGAGTTGTAAAGTACAGTGGACCCTTAACATGGGTTTGAATTGTGTGGGTCCACTTATAATGGGATTTTTTTCAGTACACATAGTGTAGTAATGTAAATATATTTTCTCTTCCTTATGATCTTAATAAGTTTTTTCTCTAGTTTACTTTATTGTAAGAATACAATATATAATACATTTAACATATATGGATACATACATACAGACATATGTGAGATATGTATTAATTGACTATCTTATCATTAAGACCTCTGGTCAAGAGTAGGCTATTTGGGGGCGCCTGGGTGGCTCAGTGGGTTAAGCCGCTGCCTTCAGCTCAGGTCATGATCTCAGGGTCCTGGGATCGAGTCCCGCATCGGGCTCTCTGCTCAGCAGGGAGCCTGCTTCCTCCTCTCTCTCTCTCTGCCTGCCTCTCTGCCTGCTTATGATCTCTCTCTGTCAAATAAACTAAAAAAAAAAAAAAGAGCAGGCTATTTGTAGGTAAGTTTTGGAGGAGTCAAAGTTATATGCGGTTGTATGTACAGGATTTGGATCTCCTAACTCCTCCCTCATTAAGAGACCACTCTAATTCAGTAAAAATGAAAAGTAGAGAGTAAAGTAGGTAAAGATCAGAAGATAGAATAGAGAACAATTTATCTGGAGAAAGTGTGAGCTACCAGGATTCAAATGCAGTACTTTTGAAGTCTCTCTTCCCAATATGCCTCTTTCCCACATTTCTTTTTCCTCCTTCCCCACTTTAAGAACTTGCTTTGTGGGCATTTCATTGAGTTCAGCTTTCACTTGCTGTAAATGCATGGACTGGCATATACCCCAGAACAGGCCAGCCAATGGATATGCAAGGTCAGAAAATGACTTTCTGTCAACATCCATCCACACTCCGAGTCCCCTACCCCCTCAACATTAACTAGAAAAGAAGGATGCCTGCCCAGCTGTCCCGCTTGATGTCAGATAAATTATCTTTTATTAAGGATCTGTAATTGTTCTTCACTGAGCTGTGACCTAAATTTAGTAGTGCTGAGGAGTGAGTCCCAGCCAACAGGATTTCCCTGAGAATGTGATGAAGTTCCTGTATCAATTCAATTCATTAACTAGAAAGAGAGAACAAGAAGCCAGGTTTTTTATTTTTTCCCCCTCATTCTTCAGTGAATCATTTGTTTAGTTTGACCAGAATTTTTCTAGGATCTAGTTTGAGACTCTGTCAGGAAAAAGAGACGACAAAGCTTATTCAAATTCTTCCTGAGGCATGAACTCTGAAGCAGAAACCAGATTACATTAAATGGATCTGACTTTCCTGCTATTAAAGACTGTGCATTTACTCACTGGATATTTTCACCCGGAGAGGAAGAAATGCCCTCAAACTGTGCAGGGTGAGCTGGGGTAAAATGAAGGAATCAACCTAACTTACCAGAAGGAAAGAGAAGAGGAGAAAGGAGGAAAAAAAAAAAGCAAATAAAAAATTAAAATATACATTCCTGGAAAAGACCCCCAGTGAAAATTTGTGTGCTGTAATAAAGCTCATGAAAAGGAAGGGAACTAATGCTTAATACTTTAAAAATATCTCTTAATCATGACAACCTAGCTGAAGCCCAGAGAGGTAGACTAATTTACCTAAGGACACACAGTTTCCGAAGAACTGAGCTGACATTTAAAGTCATCTTTTGACTCCAAGTCTAGTGTTCATTCCCCAACACTAAGTCTTGGCTTCTGCCAGGGTGGACTGCTGACCACTGATTGTCAAGAAGGCCTTGGCACTTCACAGACCTATGCTTACACATATGGAAAGCGAAAAGCCCTAACTTTGAACATCTTCCCTCATTTTTGACAATAATCCCCCAGAAGAATCATCAATGGCTGCTTCTTCTATTGCTCTGGCTGGAGCCACTGGATTACTGATATTTTCCTGTCTAATCATTCTGTGCACTCTTACATGAGAAATACAAGAACATGTAAAAAGAGAGGACAGTCTACAACACACCCTCAAAAAGCTTAATCTTCAGCCAGGAGGCTAAGAGATATGTACATTTTGGTACTAATTTACACTGACATTATTGTCACTGATACTACCTCAGTTGGGTTTCATAGCAAATTTGTGAGGCAGGTTGAGCAGATAACATTACCTAAATTTACAGATGAGTAAACTCAGTTTTCAAAGGTTAAGACATAGGCCTGTGGTCACTAAGATGGCAAGTGGCAAGATCTACTGTAAAGTCCAGTAAACTTGGCATCTAGTCTAGTGTTTTTCCAAGTCCACTGCAATGACTGTCAAGGTTGCTTTAAGATTATGAAAATCCTGTGTCAAATTATAACTCATGTTGTGACTTTAGAATCTAAAATTGGGACTAGTTGGGTAGAGGCATCACAGGATCTTTAAAGAAGAGCCTACCTCTGTGAGTCAGATCTGGGGTCTCATCCTTCATTTTGTGCTACTATAAAAAAGTACCATAGACTCCATGGCTTAAAAAACAGAAATGTACTTATCATAGTTCTGGAGGCTGGCAAGCCCAAGGTCAGAATGCTGGCTGATTTGGTTCCTGATGAGGACTCTTCTTGGTTTGCAGATGGCCACCTTCCTGCTATGTGCTCACATGGCAAAGAGACCACCTCTCTCTTGTCTCTTCTTATAAGGGCACTAATCCCATACATGTGAGCTCCACCCTCATGACCTAATGACCTCTCAAAGACTCTACCTCCGAACATCATCAGATTGGGGATAGGGCTTCAACATACGAGTTTGGGTGAGGAGGAAACATTCAGTCCATAACTCATTCCATCTTTGTACTTACATTGCTGGACAATATTAGACAACTCCTTTAATTCACTTTGGCCTCAATTTTCAAATATATAGAATGGAAGTTTCAGCTGGAGAGAATATAAAGTCTATATTGCCTACTCTACTTTCAGAACTTCCCATTTTCCTCAACTTGAAAATACAGGCAATTAACTCAAACATAACACATTTTTGGTTCAGCACTATATAATCCAAAAAAAATGGTCCACCTACTCCAGAGACAGTTTGCTGCTAGCTCTCACACACTATTTCAATTGTAATTATTACCACTTGAGTATTCATTAAAAAACAATGTAGTACAGTGATTGTGAGCATGGACTCCAGGACCAAACAGTCGGGATTAAAATCTGATGTTAACTAAGTGAATGACCGTATGCAAGTCCCTTTCTTACCTCTATACCTCTGTTTCCCTATTTCTAAAATAGTACTTACCCCTTTTAGTGGCTGTGAATATCAAATGATTTGACATGTATAAAACACTTAAAGTAATTTCTGACATACAGGAAGAGCTATGTAAATATTTGTGCTTATTAGAGTGCTCATCCCAGGAAGGACATCTCCTACAAAATATCTTTCCCCAGAGAACAACTTAATCATACTTACACTATGGTTCATTTTCGGATCCCATTATTGCAAGTTCTTTCTGGTTAGCATAGCCTGAGGTTATTCTGTTTATCCTGACCTTGGAAAAGACAAAGCAGCTTAAAACGTGTCCCCAGGGAGCTAACAGTTTAGCTGGGAATGACCACCCTGTTTCCCCCAAATTCCAGCCAGTCTTCTCTATTTACAGCTGCACTGAAGAGCTTCCTTCCTGGCTTGTGTCTCCTAAAAGGAGAAAACTATTGCAAGGTCTCTAAGAGGAAGGAAAGGGGGCCTTTTTAATTAGCTTTCTCTTTTGAATGACGCCATCACAGACCTGATTCATTTCCATGAATTGAAGGGGGTAAAAAAGTGGAGTGAGTTGTGAGCTCCCTGTGAAAGAATGAGTGAAAACTGTCAAGACAGGAGAGATTAGAGGAAAGCTGGAATTGGAGAAAACAGCTATGTGAACTTGGCCGTCCACCACAACCCACATTCAGGCCAGGAGATGATGTCAAATTCTAAATTTAAAATGGAGGCGGCAAAATGTCTGTTTCCATGATTGGAGACTAGAGACCAAAAGAGTGTTGGAAGTGCTGGTCTGATCCTTGGTATTCTAGAATGTACCAACTGGTGTATCTGGAATTTTTCATGTAAGGGCTTCCTGTTTGCAGATGTATTTCTGTTTCTGATATTCCACAGGAAGATTTTCCACTTAGACCATTTCATGTAGTGTGTGTGTGTGTGTGTGTGTGTGTGTGCGCACACACAAACGTGCATGCGCATGTGTACAGATACACTCACATGAAATTACACAAACCTGAGACAGCCTACTGAATGCACACCATGGCCTCCAGAATACCTTTGCACTGACCAGGACAAGCCAGTCTATCTCTGCGAAAACTGAAGATGAGCAAGGATCCAGATCCATAGTCAGGAGGGATCATCATTTCCCTCGTAATTTCCATGTGCCAGGCCCAGTATTGATGCATTTAGTATTTTGCCTGTCTATCCTCATACTAGTCCTGTGAAGTGGGTGTCATTAAGTAGAAGTAGGGACAGTCCCAAGTAAGTCTGTGCATTTACCATGACCACCTAGCTACTGAATAGGATATAAGTTAGGTCTTATTTCTTTAAAGCTATGCTCTTTTATCTCCCATGTTACAACAATAAAATATGATCAAGATGTTTTTTCCTATACACTACAAGAAAGTACTTCAACTTTCCATCCAGTGTCTTAACTACATTCAAGGTAGGTCTTTCTCTCTCTTTTCCTAACTATGCTCCATAATGTACCCAGAATATTCTCTCCCTAAGGTATATTTGCCTCTAAATCTTTGCTTAAAGGCCTTTCAAAAGTTCCCTGTAGCCCATAAAATAAATAGAAAATTCCTTAAATTGACTCTTTTCAACCTGTTGCCAATCTGCCTCTTTAAGCTCATCTTCTCCCTAAAATGTAGTCAGTATAATAGACTCACAAGATATTGATTCTTCTCCTAAAACACTCATGGCCTTGGGTTTGTTTGCTTCTATGAAGTTTCTACTGACTTCTCAAAATCTAATGCAAAACTCTGTCTTCGGTGAAGGTTTCACTGACCTACCATTGTCCACCCCATTCCCCTAGCCAGATACCATCATTTCCACTTCTGTGAAGCTACAGCAATGAGTGGGAATGTAAAGTGGTACAGCTACTGTGGAAATCAGTATAGAATTTTCTCAAAAAGTTAAAAATAGAAATACCATACAATCCAGTAATTCCACTATTGGATATTTTACACAAAGAAAATGAAGATACTGATTCAAAAAAATATATGTGCCCTTATGTTTATTGCAGCACCATTTATAATAGCCAAGATTTGGAAATCTGGAAGCAACCCAAGTTTCCCTTTATAGACGAATGGATATAGAAGATGTGGTGTGTGTGTGTGTGTGTGTGTGTGTGTGTATGTGTGTGTGTAATGGAATAATGCTATATAGGGAGAAATTACATTTTATATATGTACTAGTATAATGGAATATTAGCCATAAAAAGAATGAAATCTTGCCATTTGCATCACATGGGTAGACCTAGAATATATAATGCCAAATGAAATAAGTTAGAGAAAAACAAATGCCATATGATTTCACTCATATGTGGAATTTAGGAAACAAAACAAATGAACAATCAAAGGAAAAAACAAACAAAAACCAAACTCTTACGTATAGAGAACAAACTGGTGGTTCCAGAGGGGAGGTTGATGGGAGAGTGGGGAAGATAGAGAAAGGGGATTAAGTGTACACATATTGATGAACACTGGAAAATGTATAGAATTACTGAATCATTATATTGTACACTTGAAATGAATATAGCACTCTATATTAATTATACTTAAAAAAAAAGTCTTTTAGTTGATGAACTCCATTATGTGTAGAACACTCTGTCCTCATCACCAATGCCTAGTCCAGGGTCTGACTTATGGTATCAATAAACCTATTTGATATGTATTTGTAAAAAGGATGAAGGAAGGAAAGGTAAGAGGAAGGAAGGGACAGACAGAAGCAGGGGGAAAGATACGATTCTGTTTTCATAAGCAGACAAAATTTAAATAGTAATCACTGTTCTGCAGTGAAAAGTCTTCTGTTTCTTTATTCAAATTGACTCCTGGTTTCATCTCCACCACTATAAATATAAATGTATGATATATATCATGCAGTGTATGTATGTATGCATGGACTTCAAAATATAAATACCTTGGCTCTACCCCCAGAAATTCTGATTCAGGGGCTCTGAGGTGTGGTCTCAGAATTTATATGTTTTACAAGCTCCCAGCTGATCCAATGTTGCAGGTTTGAGAACTAAATTTGAGATGTATCTCTGCATAACAGTTTCAAAATGTTTTTGTAGAATGCTAAACCCTTACAGTTGACTGAAGGGTGCCCCACCCCCAAAATCCCTATGTTGAACCCTAACCCCAATGTGATTGTATTTGGAGCTAGAGCTGTTAGCAGGTAATTAAGGTTAAATGAAGTCATACGCTAGTGTCCTTATTCCAGTAAGATTAATGGCCTTATAAGAAGAGAAATGGGTGTCCTCCACCCTGGTCTCCATGCACATGCTCTGTGAGCACACAGTGAAAAGGTATCCATCAGCAAGCTGGGAAAGAAGACCTCACCAGAACCAGACATTGCTGACACTCTAATTTCAGACTTCCACCCTCAAGCAAACTGTGAGAAAATAAATGCCTGTTGAATAAGCCACCCAGTCTATGGTATTTTGTTATCAGCCCAAGGAAACTAAGATGACTCTGAGCCCCTTGACTTTTTATAATATTTACAAATGCATGCAAATTGTCTCATGCACATAGTTGCATCCCTTTAAATAACATACCAGAAAGGATACCTGATCTAAGCTGGAAAGAAAGAATGGAGAGAAGTGGTATTTTTAGAAGACTACAATTCAAACTCTATGTCTAAAGTCACTAAGATATGTAACTTTGAGCATGGACAGGAGGGCATTTCAAGTTGAGGGAGTACTGTGCACAAACCTGAATGAGAAATGTCATAGGATATGCAGGGGATGAGCCATTTTGCTTGGCTGGAGATGAGGAGGGAAGTTGTATGTAAGGAAGAACATTCTTAGTTGAAAACAACAGAACATTTGGAACAAACTAGTTGAAGTAGCAACAGAACATTTGGAACAAACTAGTTGAAGTAGCAAAGGGAATGCATTGGCTCACATCACCAAAATATCTAGAGACACAGCAGATTTCCAGTTAGAGTCAGTCCAGTTGTTCTAGCCCTTCTGGAATGGAAGCCCCAGGCAGCCAGAAGTTTTCTATTTTAACGGCTGTCCTCCCGATACCTGGCGTACTGCCTGCATGAGGGTAGGAACTGAATAAATTCAAGGGAGCAAAATAAGTAAATGCCCTCAAAGACGTGGTTTCATTCAGTGTCACTCTTTGCTCATGGTTTCTACTTTCTTAGTCTGACTTGTTTCACAGGCACAAAAATGGGTGCTATTAACTTCCGTAACCTAACTACGTCCTTTTTCACACCTGGGAGAGACAATCTGTTTCTTCTCTAAACCAATTTCTTCTTCTTCCCAGGCACACAGGTAGTCTGCATTTCCCAGGTTCTCTAAAACTAGGCATGGCCATGCAGCAGAGTTCTGGAGAGTCAATGAGATGTGAGCAGCTGTGATATTCACCACTTGGGCTCCCAGACACACCCTCTGCACTCTTTCTCAGACCTCCTCTTGATGTCAGTGAAAACTATCTAATTTACGTAGAACAGCTTTCACTTCTCCCAATACACAACATTCTCTCTCTCTCTCTCTTTTATATTTAATTTATTTTTTTTCAGTGTTCCAAGACTCATTGTTTATGCACCACACCCAGTGCTCCATGCAATACGTGCCCTCCTTAATACCCACCACCAGGCTTACCCATCCTCCCACCCCTCTCCCCTCCAAAACCCTCAGTGTGTCTCTCAGAGTCTACAGTCTCTCATGGTTCGTCTCCCCCCTCCAATTTCCCCCCAATTCACTTTTCATTTCCTTCTCCTAATGTCCTCTATATTATTCCTTATGCTCCACAAGTAAGTAAAACCTGTGATAATTGACTTCCTCTACTTGACTTATTTCACTCAGCATAATCTCCTCCAGTCCCATCCATGTTGAATCAAAAGCTGGGTATTCATCCTTTCTGATGGCTGATTAATATTCTATTGTATATATGAACCACATCTTCTTTATCCATTCGTCTGTTGATGGGCATCTTGGCTCTTTCTACAGTTTGGCTATTGTGGACAAAGAGGCAGCCCATGGAATGGGAGAAGATATTTGCAAATGACACTACAGATAAAGGGCTGATACCTATAAGGAACTTCTCAAACTCAACACCCAAAAAACAAATAAACAAGTCAAAAAATGGGCAGAAGGCATGAACAGACAGACACTTCTCCAAAGAAGACATAACAATAGCTAACAGACACTTGAAAAAATGTTATTATCATTAGCCATCAGGAAAATTCAAATCAAAAGTGCATGGAGATACCACCTTACACCAGTGAGAACAGCAAAAACTGACAAGGCAAGAAACAAGAAATGTTGGAAAGGTTGCGGAGAAAAGGAAACCCTCTTACACTGTTGGTGGGAATGCAAGTTGGTACAGCCACGTTGGAAGACAGTGTGGAGGTTCCTCAAAAAATTAAAAATGGAGATACCCTATGGCCCATCAATTGCACTACTGGATATTTACCCCAAAGTTACACATGTAGTGAAAAGAAGGGCCGTATGGACCCCGGTGTTCATTGTTTGTCTTTAAATGTTGGTTAAATACTCTATAGAGGCTTTCAGTCTTCAATTCAGTTAACAGGTTGCTTTATCCTGGTTAATGTTAACTCAGTTCTGGCATCAGGGGAACCAACTCAAATGGGAGCAGGTGGCCTCCTTATATGTTATTTGCTTTGCTGTTTGTCCATTTGAGTTATTGCTTATTATTTTTTGTTGTTGTTGTTTATTCCCCAAAACCCTGCCCCAACTCTGCTCCCTGTTTCCATCTGGGTCAACAGGTGTCACTGTTGAGTAGGACAAATATGCCCCCCACACCCCATCTTTTGGGTGCTAAATGTCCTCATTGCTTACAGGGCCCACTCTTTGTTCAGTCTTGATATAACCAAATAATACTAACTCCATGGTCACTGTGCAAGTTGCCTGAATAGATCTCTGAGAGCACTGGTATTTTTTCTTCCTTAAAGGCCTAGATACTAAATGTAATGATAGATCCAATTATACCCATTAAAGGTGGCAAATAGGAGGAAGAAACTACAAACATTTTTATTTGTAGGAGAGAGCATTGTTCAATGGGAGACATCTCGTCAGTAAAGGAGGAAGTCTGAGATTTAACTGCTTGCACTGTCCCTAACTAGTTACCACTAGTGTAACTGGCTCAAGCCAGAGGTACCATGACAGCATATTGGAACAGGAGAGGGGAAACATTGCAAATTATCTAAAATATCAGATTACTAGTTTAGGCCAGAGATTGTTGAGAAACCTCCAGAATTATTCAGGAAGAATTTGAGAGGGGAATGTACCCACAGAAAACAGGTGGAAGTAGAGCAAAAGAAACAAGGAAATTGTTATCATTTTCCTATCCTCAGACTGACATGGTCTGGGAGACATGTGGAACTGGATAAAATGAAATGGAATGGAGTCGGAAGGAAATGGGATAGAACAGGATGAGGGATTATTTGCAGTAGAAAATCATGGAATTTGATGGTAAATGCAGTAAAGAATAAGTTAAAATGAGACAAGGTGCTTTTCCAATCAGGGCCCAGCAGGATGGCTCCTGCAAAGAAGGGTGGCAAAAAGGAGGGCCATTCTGCCATCAACAAGGTGAAAACCAGAGAATGCACCATCAACATTCACCAGCACAACCGTGGGGTGGGTTTCAAGAAGTGTGCCACTCAGGGGGCGTCTGGGTGGCTCAGTGGGTTAATCTTCTGTCTTCGGCTCGGGTCATGATCTCAGGGTCCTGGGATTGAGCCCTGCATTGGGCTCTCTGCTCAGCAGGGAGCCTGCTTCCCCCTCTCTCTGCTTGCCTCTCTGCTTACTTGCACTCTCTCTGTCAAATAAATAAATAAAATATTAAAAAAAAAAAAAGAAGAAGTATGCCTGTCAGGCACTCAGACTTTGAGATTTGTCATGAAGGAGATGGGAACTCCACATGTGTGTGCTGACACCAGGTTTAAGAAAGCCGTCTGGGCCAAAAGATGAAGAATGGTACTTATTGTGTCTTTATGTTGTTGTCCAGAAAATATAATGAGGATGAAAATCCACCAAGCAAACTCTATACATTGGTTACCTATATACCTGTCACCACTTTCAAAAATTGACTGAGCAGGGATGCCTGGGTGGCTCAGTTGGTTAAGCAGCTGCCTTCGGCTCAGGTCATGATCCCAGGATCCTGGGATCGAGTCCCACATCGAGCTCCTTGCTCAGCAGGGACCCTGCTTCTCCTCTGCCTCTGTCTGCCTCTTTGTCTGCTTGTGCTCGCTCACTCTCTCTCCATCTCTGACAAATAAATAAATAAAATCTTAAAAAAAAAAATTGACCGAGCATTAATGTGGATGAGAATGAAGCATTTATTGTTAAGTAAAGGCATACAACTGCCACATAAATACATAGATAGATGATGATAGATATATAGATAGATGATAGATCGATCGATCAATAGATAGATAGATGGTAAATAGATGAAATGAGATAAGGCAAAATGGATTATGGAATGGAATGGAATCAAAAGGAATATGGGGAATAAATAAATGAAATATAAAATAGTGTGGAATGACTAGGTGTGAAATATACTATAGAATGAAGTGAAATGGGTTAGAACAGACTGGGATATAAAGCATACTGTTATGTCAAAATTTGGAAATGGGATACAGAATACAATACAATGGGGTGGACTTTTCATCAAATGGTTCTGACATATAGATAAGCAATTCGTTTAATTGGCATGAAAATATTTAACAGACTCAAGAAATTGCCATCATAATTCTAGTCCAGATGATTAGAAACTTAGGGACCTAAAAGATTTGTGTCTTTTCTTGAATTATTCTGCAAATGGTTACCTGCCTTATTGGTGACCATCAGCACACAACTGGCACTCTGTATTAACAACAAACAACAGTGCTGGCACTTCTGCCAAACCCTTTGTATGTGTTATTTATTTTAATCTTCACATCAGTCAAATACAATAAGTCCTATTTTGACCTCCATTTATAGATAGGGAAATGGAGGCACCAGAAGTTTAACCTACTTTCCTAAGATTACACAGCTAGAAAGTAGTGGAATCAGAATTCAAACGCCAAGGTGGTTAGGTTAGAGCTCCTATGCACTGACCCAGTACACAAACCTCTTTTCACCATGTCAGGGACTCATAACCTATGACACTGCATGTAAAAATATTAGGATTTGTATAAACTGTGTTCTAGCCACTAAATGCCACCTGCAAAAAGACTGGAAAACTTGGCAGAGGCACTGCTCTGATATAAACATGATGAAATAGGGCATAGTCACAAAGGCACTTAGCTCTGCTGCTGTATTCAACACATCCAGAACCACGTTGTCCCTTACCCCCTTTAAACCAGGCCTCACTAGGGGCTTCCTCACCTATTAACCATTCCCAATTCTAGCACTCATTTGCTCACCATTCCCTAGGGGCCACTATAGACAACTTGATCATTCATTTTTCATTTAACATTTGAGCAACTATTCTATTGTTTAGAAATATATACGTTTTTTTAAAAAAGTGGATTCACTTCTTCTAGAAATAGTCTCAACAAAGAAAGGTGACCATGCAACTAGAAATTCAGATAACTAGCCCTAACCCTCCTATACACACCCACTGAGATGCTAGAATGCTCATTCTGAAGAACATCTAGTGAGAATGCTTTAGCTTGGTATTTACTGCTTGTGAGAGGCTGTGTCATCTACTGATTGAGAGGGGCTGCCAGAGCTCAAACCCTGGCTCTTACTGCTACATGGTTTTTGCCCTTGTGTGAGCTATTAACCCTCTCTGTGCTTCCATTTCCTCCTTTGTGCATTGGAGATCAGAGGATAGTTTGAAAAATAAAGTAAGTTAATATACTTGGTGCACTTAGAACACTGATTATCACAAATGAAGAACTTCATAATATCTGCTATCATTATTACTGGATAGGCTTTGTGTCATGTATTTCCTAGGCATTATCTTTTTAAATCCTTATAACCATCCTGTGTAATGGGTGTTATAATTTTTGCCGTTTTACAGGTGTGAAAACTGAGGTTCCAGGAAATTAGGTAATTTACCCAAAGCCACATAATAGCAAGTAGTACAAATGAGTTTCAAATCCAAGTTAGTCCAACTCAGAAGCCAGTGTTCTTAACCATTATACAATGCAATACTGCCTCCTTTTCAAGCTGTTAGGAGGTCACCAGAGCATAGACAAGGACACCAGCACTTGGACAGGAAAGAAGAGTTTTAAGCAGTCCTGGAAGGGAGAGGGTGTGGAGAGGAGTGCATGTGTAGAAAGTGGTGAACTTCATGCAGAAAAATTTAAAAACCACTGTGGCATCAAAGAAATGTGTCATCTCTTCCTGGAAATAGTTCATGGCTTCCTGAGGGCTCCACCCAAAAGACCACATTTAACCTCCTCTTGTATTTAATCTATAGCAGCTGGTTGCCCCCTACCTTTCTCCTACCACACTCTAATTCAGTCCTTTCTGACCTACCAAATATAGTCATGCCAACATAGAAACTGGGTTACTTAGGAAGACTCTAGACTTTGGTGCCTCCAGTAGGACCCCACTTCAGGCTTTATCTGGTCCAAGCCATCATCTTCTCACCTATCTCTGTGATCATTTCCTAACTAGTCTCCCTCTGCAATCCATTCTCAACCTGCAGTCAAAGTGAGATTCCCAAAGCTCTAATATGATCATCTCACTACATTGTGTAACACCTGCTTTCAATACTCTTAGATATTATCCAAAGTCCTTAATAAGAAGCATCTTGTGCAAAGTCCCTGTGATAAGAGGGAATGTAGGTATTAGAATAGCAGAGGATGAAAAGCGGAATGATGGAAGTGAAATAGATAAGTTATGGTGTTCAGAATCTTTCAACTACAGCATTAAGCTCAGCTTATAATGTTACCCTTCATTTTGAGATTATTTGATTCATGAAATCCACATTCATCCTGTGGTTCAGACTAAAAGCCATGGAGTCCTCTTTGAGTTTTCTCTTCTCGTACTCTAGGTCTGATCACTCAGTGAATTTTGATAGCTCTACCTTCAAAATACTTTCACCAACACCCCTACCAACACTCTGGTCTAAACAACCCTCTTCTCACTTAGGAGTCATCACAAGGGTTAGACCAGATGACTCCTCCTCTCGAAAACTTCTGGTGCATTCTCATCTCACTCAGTAAAACCCAAGTTCTCACGAAGGCATGACAGGGCTCTATACAAAACTGCTCACCACTCCCTGTTTCTACATTCTGACCTCACTCCAGCACTTGCCCTTTCTCTTCCTGACCACTGCCCTCCTTCCTGACCCTCAAGCTCTTCAAACACACCCCTGCCTTTGGGTCTCCATTCTTGCTGTCCTTTCTCAGAGCATGCTTCCTCCAAATATTTGTATGACTTGCTTCCTAGCTTCAGTCAGGTCTTAGCTCCGGTGTCACTTTCTCAGAAAGCATACCTGATCAACCTATGTAAAAAAGAACTATTCATTGCTTGTTTCTCCAGTCTCCTACTTTAATTTTCCCTTTATCACTTGCTTCCAACTGGCGTGTTATTATTTTGTGTCTGTTCCTCTCCTCCCCACCTTACCCCAGTACAAAGTAAGCTATATGAGAGCAAAGATTATACCTGCTCATTCTAAGAACAATCCCTGCCATGTAGCTGGTGCTTAACAAATAGCTCATGTTGATAAACGAATGTCTGTCTTTGCCAAGAAGCTCTGACTCCACAAGACTAGGATTCACCATTGTGTTCACAATGCATAGCAGAGTCTCTCTCATAAACAATACTCAGTAAGCATTGTTGGATTAAAAAGTGAATGGAATAGGGAATGAATGAATGATTACAGTAGTTCACTGACCATGAGATGAGAATCACAGAAAGTATGGGGAAAGGGTTTGGAAATATAAAGTAGGATCTCTGCCTGGTTAATCATCACCTAAGAAGGCCATCTAGGAAGAGCAAGTCAATATCTCAATTTCAAAGTCCCCAAATTAGATTCTAGACAGGAGAATGGGACAGAGCTAAAGGATCAATCTGGACTTCAGAAGTGAAGTATGCAAATGGGGCACGTACTGATCTCAGGATGTTGGAGTCTTTGGACTTTCTCCAGCCACTAATGAAGGTAAACTTTAGAAACAGGCAGGAGGGAGTGCTTAGTGCAGTATCAGTGGCCCCATGCAGCTGGAGAAGCTAAGAAGTTCAGAGTGTGAGATAGGCAAGACGTTGGGGCGTGTTTTTTTAGGTGGCAGACAGTTCCAAGTTGGCTTTTGCTTTGCTCGGGAGGGCATCACTTGGAAGTTCTGGGGGATTTTTATTCCACGTGGAGCTTCATAGTCTGGCCTGAATGTGAGCCCAAGTCTGCTATAGAGGGACCGAATTCCAGGAAGTTTTATTACCATGCAGGCACAACTGCAGTGACACATTTTGCTGATCCACCTGAAATGCAAATAAGAGCCTGCTTTGCTTCAGCTGTTGCCTTACCTCCAGCCTTGCAAGAAGCTGATCAATAATAATTTTAGTTAAGACATTAGGTTCCAAGGGGTGAATCTAAAAAGATGTCTTGATATAAAGAGGAAAAGTAAATGGAGGGTGGAGGGCATGTCATTCAAGTTTCAGAGAACATAAACAGTGAGATGTCTATGTTATGTGTCCAAGAGGCAGTGTGATGGGGAGGCAGGGAATGGAGTGGGGCACTCTGATCCAAGCCTCAGCCCCAGTACGTACTGATTATGGACTTTGAGATGATCTGAATCTCTTTTATTCAAAAAATACTGTTTCCTGCATTCCTTTTAAACTTAATTACAGGATTATAAACAAGAATATTTGCATAGTGGTTTATGAAATACTTGTCACATGCATTTGTTGATTTAATCTTTTTGTTAATCCTGTACAGTGAGAACTGTTATTATGGTTCTCGTTTTACGGATGGGAAAAGTGAACAATTGAAAGTGCAGGAACCTGCCCCAGGTCCCACACCTGTTGGAGGTGTCTGTGGTATTGTGGTGAACCAATCACTCAAACTTCCTCCCTTCAGGGTTCTCTACTGTGGGAACCATGATCCTGGGATCATCGCCTAAACAAAAAGTAAATCAACACTTTATAAATAACAGATACATTCACAGTATCTCTCAATGTGGAACTCAATGTGGTAGGGAGTTGGGAAACCAGGAATGCCTGAATCCTACCCCATTTTCCAAGCAACCCTCTACGTGGCTATCAAGGAAGATAGATACACAAGGACCCAGGAAAAAACCTAAAGGGACCTAGGTCATCCTGAGTTAGTGTAATGTTCTGAACTCTTAATGAAGTAAGTGGAGTTATAGGACCCAACTAATAGACTGAAGGGGCTCTGCAACTCTTTTCATTCCATTCAATTTTATTCCCAAATTTTACCATTAAATCACAGAAGATAGATATAAAAGAGTAGAGAGGGAGCACAAGAAAGCACCTCTAGAGGGGTTTTTTCCTGAGGAACAGAAAGGTGGGAGAAGAGATGCTCACACTCAGGTGGGTAACCTTCCATCAGTGGCTGCTCCCATTCAGTGATCAGCCTGGGCACACCCTGGGGCCAGGCCTAAGATGAGACAAACATGGTCCCATGAGTACAGAATGGAAGGAGGCACAAACTCTCAAATGCCTGCAAGTGCAGGGTGGGCATCTGAGACTCTGTGCTTCCAGAAATGTTGCACTGTCCAAGTAACTTGGACTTGTGGTGAGACTAGGGTGAGATTTGTCTCACCCTAGTCCTGCCACTCAGAATCTTGAAGTCAAACCAGGTAGACCAGTAAGCTCTCCTGTTATGGAGCAACTAGGTGAGAAGAGGGGTGGGAACCTATGTCTCCCCACAGTGCTAAAGATGGATCTTCTCATTGCCTTTTATTTACCGTTCCTCTAGACTTTCAGCCCTTTACCAAGTTTAACATGAATGTGAATTACCTGGGGATCTGGTTAAACCATATTCTGATTTAGCTATTCGGGGACAGGGCCTAAGATTCTGAATTTCTAACAAGCTCCCCCAATAAAATGTATCATATATAGCAGATAGCTGAACATATGAATACATTATTAATATCTAATTAGTATATAGTGTATATAAATAAACATACTATTTAACATATAAATACATTATTGAAAACAACAACAACAACAGAGAAATGAAACTATCAAGCCATAAAGTGATGGTTTGACTTTGGAGCAGTGTTTTCTTAGCCAGGGTTAGAGGGAGGAATGATGAGGTAAAATCCCTACTAGTGAGGTTTGGGAAGAACCGATCGCGAAAAAATTTTCAACTCAAGGGCTTGGATGTTTAAGATAAAACTCTATTTCTGGTCAACTAAAATTCAGAGCAGGAAGTAGGAAGAAGCCCAGTTATTCTGGCTGGGGTGAAAGGAGCCTATAGTGCAGACAGCATCCTACTATTTAGGGTTCACACCAGGCACACGGGGAGCTGACCACGGGCAGGAACTGTAGCCAGGCTGAGGTTCCATAGGGACAGCCTGACCTGGTCAAGATAGCCTCGGGAACTACTTATTTTCTTCCTTGTCACTACCTAACTTCATGTATATTTCACTTGCTCCATCTACAAGAACATGAACTCCATGAAGGCAAAGTCATGTGTCTGTTTCATCTACTCTTGGATACTGAACAATAAGAGCAGTACCTGTAACAGAAGACGCACTCAATAAATATTTATTGCACAAATTAATACTAGTGAGAGAACTAGCATAAAAACAAATGAATGTAAAATGGGTTAGATGGACTAGGGCTTCTAATTCTGAATCAGGAATTGACTGATATGGGGGCCCTGCTATGGTCCTGGCCTCGGAAGAGATCATCTGCTAATTGAGGAAACATGGCAGAAATAAAAGAAGGAATAAGTAATGATACAAAGATTAAATAGCAGATTAACAGTTTCAGAAAATTGTAAGCATTTTCAGCATCTCAGATCTGGTCCTTTAATTGGAGAATGAAACTAGAAAATGAAGGGGCATGTATTCCATGGAGCACTGGGTGTCGTTGCATAAACAATGAATTCTGGAACACTGAAAAGAAAGAAAAGAGAAGATAAAAGAAGAAAGAAAGAAAAGAAAAGGGAAAAGCAGAGAAGAAGAAAAGAAGACAAGAGAAAAGAAAAGAAAGGAAAAGAGAAGAGAAGAAAAGAAAAGAAAATGAAGGGACAGAGTTCTGTGGAGTAGCCCACAACAGAATTTTGAGAGGCCAGATTTGATGTGGCTTTTAAAACTTTCATGGGTCTTTGGGATCGTTTCCAAAGAGTTGAAGTCATGAAGATCAAAACCACAAATGTTCATTGTCTGATAAAGCTGTCTGTCTCAGCTTACTGCTTGCATGTAAATGCTATGAAAAAGGCTGTCTTAAAAGGGATATGGCTGGACCAGGTTAGCTGGACAGATTCCTGGGGTTCACAGGTGACTTAAACAGAAAGTTATTTGAAGGAGCAAGGGAACTCAAAATAGAAATAAAGACATCATCAGTAGCAGCATCTCCCTGAAGCCAATTCTCCTTACTTTGGGTTGTATCAGCTTCCAAAATTACCTGGAGGGTTGCTTAGCTTTGCTCCATGTGGATAACTTGGGATAAGCGGATGGGTTTCCAATGTCTTTGTGCCAAATTTGTAAAGGACAGTGTATGATTAGTTCTCATAGGCAGCAATTAGCATGATGTGGTTTGATAGTTCAAAATTCTCATCAGTCACCTCAGAAGTAGTGCAAAAAGCCCATGCTCAGCACAGAGACAGGACTTTCTGGCCCATCCAGGTTCACTGTTGCAATTTGCTGTTGCCCCTTTCAATGTCTCTTGGCCTAGGTGCTTTTAAGTAGGGAAAGGGCGTTTCATTAAGATTCCTTTCCTCAGAAGATTTCAGCACATAGGGAGATACAAGGCATTGTCAGTTCCTCTTTATGAACAACAAGATGCTCTTAAAATAATTTCTAAGTTGCTTCTTAGTAAAGTCATTATGCCAAAGATGATCTGTCAAAAGCTTGAAATGATAGTAAAGTAAATCTTATCGATAGAAGAGAATCACTGTGCATAGCTTTCAAGTCATGCATAACTAATCATGATATTGAAGAGAGTTTCTTTTTTGTAATTAAGAGAAGTTGTCATGAAGACTCACTATGCCCAGAACTAACACTGAGCTATGTCACTGTCCTCTGTACTTTTCCTATGTGGAAGAAGTGAAGGATAACTTATCAGTAGGTAAAACTGATAGAAGTAATTTCATTAGCAACCTGTGGGAAAGCAGCTATATTAATAACTCCTTAATAGGAATGTATTGTATGGAGCACTGGCTGTGGTACATAAACAATGAATCTTGCAACACTGAAAAAAATGAAATTTAAAAAAAAAGGAAATACTCATTGCTAGAAAGTTCGAGAATCCATGTGAGTGAATTTTATTTTTTTAAGATTTTATTTATTTATTTGACAGAGAAAGAGAGATCACAAGTAGGCAGAGAGGCAAGTGGGGTGGAGGTGGGAAGCAGGCTTCCTGCTGAGTAGAGATCCTGATGCGGGGCTTGATCCCAGGACCCTGAGATTATGACCCAAGCCGAAGGTAGAAGCTTAACCCTCTGAGCCACCCAGGCACCCCCATGTGAGTGAATTTTAATATTAAGTTCATCTGAAAGTTCATCATAGTACGAGTCGCTTAGAGGTACTAACAGCAAAATAGGCTGTAGAACACAGAAATGAACAATGCATGGTTATGCTGTGATGAGCCATTAATAAGGGATAGTGAGGAAGGTATGGACTTTTGCCTTCAATTTTAATTTCTCTAAAAGCACTCATACGTGTAGACATGGAGAATTTCACACACATATGCAACAATTCATGCACACTCCTCTATACAATCTTTATAATTATTGGAACGAAAATTAACTATACCACTTCAGTCATGCTATTAAGGTTTACATTCTGAATTTTAAATGATAGTAAGTGAAAGGTATATTACCTTTCCAAATAACCGTGAATGAATAAATGTGTGAATGAACAATTATGATTCAAAGATAGTGATCACGAGTGAGGCCCTTATTGCCACCTGGTGGCAGCATACCCTAATTGAAGAATTAGTTGTTGGCATGACATGGAGACGTCTGAATGTATAAAGAGACAGAAATCACATCACGAGAGTTGATATCGCACAGGTAAAGTATTAGATGGTCACAAATCCCTGTAATTTAAATACAATGTTTGTATTTTTATTTTCTATCTCAAGTGAAGAAGAGAAAAACAACTCCCTGCTCTTTGGTACAAGGCTGGTTTCCCCTAGGCTCTAATGAAGCGTGTTCATTTGTTTAAGAAGCTACAAAGCCATTTTACCCAGCAAGTGGCCCAGGCCTATTTAGTCACCATATTGACCAAAAAGTTTTAATTATATCATTTCTATGGTGTAGTAGAAATAACATTGGCTATACATCTAATCTAACAGTGAGTTCTAAGAAAAAGTAGTACTATATGTAACCCTCAAAGAATCTCTACGGATTCATGCACATACTCATTCACAAAAGATTATTTTATTAAACTAATCCCAATGGCTCGGCCATAATTCAGACAAATCGCATCCTTATCTCTGGAGATAAAAACAGACATTGATATTTTTGTTAAAACTTCCCAGGGGTTTCAATGTGCAGCCCATGTTAAGAACCACTGAACTGGAGTAAAAACAAGGTTGAAACATGGACCAACGAAAGATGATGTTCCTGTTTGAAATTAGAGAAATCTGCAACAAACCTGAATATAAAATTCAAGTGTATATGAAAAATATACAAACAAAGCACAAATGCCATTGGCACCTACCATCCAAAGTTCTTCAGAAACTCTGAAGAATAATGGAAAGTAAACATGTTTTAATTGACAACTTCCTGCACAGATGATTTCTGTATACATTTCATTTAATCTTCACCCATATGGAAGGTAGACTTTATTATCCCCGTGCCCCTTATAGTTTTATAACTGAAGCAAACATAAATTTACTAGCATACATAAATTTACATAGCAAATTGCATAAGGTTATGAAATTTGTAAACAGCATAGCATGGATTTAAAGTTAAGACGGTCTAACCCCACATCCCATGGATATTTCCATGAGACTTTGTTGAGTTCACATTGGTTAAGAAGCAGACTAGCCATCAGACTTCCCAGGTTCTTCTTTGGTACACTGACTTGTTCTTGAGCCTTACGGACCAATGGGGCTGAAGCTTTAACAGGTTTTGAGACAGAGACTCCACTCAGTGAGTCATCAGACTCTCCCTGTGTCTCCTCTCCCTATTTACCAGCCAACAGAGTAAAAGGGACTCCAGTTCAAATGCAAAACACAGCAGTGGCTGTCGGCTGATCAGTAGATGAATCAAAGACATATTTTTAGTGGAAATTCAGTAGAAAGAATGACTTTTTCAGCCATAAATAGAACACCCCAGTGGTTTTATACTATGAGAAGGTCCCATGTCTCACCTCCCACCTCCTCTGTTTTTGGATGGTGCACAATCCTCTGAACTTGCCCAGACTTCTGGGTTATTTCACTTTATCCTACTGGTATCCTGATGATCTAGTAAGTCAAACAGTAAAACAAGACTTTCTGAGCTTCCACCATGGCTGGCCCCTCTACACCCCCTGCCACGATGGGTTTACAGTCTGGAAAAAGAAAAAAGCAATGCACGTATGTAAATCTAATCACGTCACTTCCCTGTTTAAAAATCCATCTAATGACGGGGCTGCCTGGGTGGCTCAGTGGGTTAAGCCTCTGCCTTCGGCTCAGGTCATGATCTCAGGGTCCTGGGATCGAGCCCCACATGGGGTGGGGGTGTCTCTGCTCAGCAGGGAGCCTGCTTCCCCCCTTCTCTCTCTCTGTCTGCCTCTCTGCCTACCTGTGAGCTCTCTCTCTCTCTGTGTCAAATAAATAAATAAAATTAAAAAAAATAAAATCTATCTAATGACCTTCCTTTGCATTTAAGATAAAAATGGAGGTCTTGGACAGGTTCTGACAAAGTTTGGTTGATTTGAACCTTGTCTATTTCTCCAAAATCTTGTCTTCCTTCCTCTTTCCATTCCCTAAAAGTATGTTCTTCCTTCAGCAGACTTTTGCTACACCTCTTTCTCTGTCCAGAATTCAGTCCCAGTCCCCAAATAGAAAGTGGGTTATCAGTAACTTTTTGCCATATAACAAACTCAGTGTCTTAACATGATGGCCATTTCACTAGCTCTTGATTCAGCAATATCTGCTAGAGTTGTTTTTGTAAGCTGTAGATATTTGGCCTCTGGACCCAGATGAACGATCTAAAACAGAGTTGCTCACAGTTGGAGCAAAGAGCTAGCTGGTTAGGCTCAGAAAATTCAGCAGGGGCTGCTCTTCCCCAAGGACCTCTCATCATCTGGTAAGCTAGACCAGACTTCTTCAGTTGTCACTCTCAAAGCTGTGTTCCAAGGGAGCAAAAGCAGAAGCGTTTACTTGGACATTCTACTGGATGCTCAAATCAAATACTAACCCAGTTTCTGTGGAAAAGGAAACCAATCCTACCTCTTGATGGGGGCAGCCGACCATGTTTGATCTGCCATACTTTGTTAACTACTGCTGGCACTTCCTTTAGATGGCAGTCTTCATTTTTCTACAAGAAAGCATGACTCTGAATCACTGAATACCTTCAGATCCTCTGTTACCTGCTTGCAAATTGCCTGCCCCCTTTTCTTTCAGCATTTATTTTTTTTCCATTTATTTGTGAGATCATTTGATTAAACCTGGCTTCCCTCCTCCATAGCACCTTCTATGATGGCAGGGAAATGGTCTACACCTTCAGTATGCTCCCAAAAGCCAGGCCCAAAGTCCCCATCCAGTAAGCATTTGTTGACTAAACACAGCATGTGAAAGCCAGTTGGGAGTAAAGTAGATCAGAAGGTAGATTACCATTTCTGAGGCAGGAGGAATTTATTGGGCTACAAAAACTCTCATCAGGTTTTCATCAGGAAGCTGAGTGTTCACATCATGGATGCCAATCACCGTCCCTGAAAACAATAGGAGATCAGTGATTTAATTTTTAGTGAAAACCCAACATGCCTTTCATCCTCATATATTTTTAGTGCATGAAAAGTCACAGGTCAACAGGTGATTATTAATTCTTGTATTCACTAATATCAACATATTTCAAAATACTGCCCTAAATGATCATGTGTCATTTATGTATGAATAAGGATGGGTAGATGGTATAGATTGGCCTCAGGCCAACCACTGAAAGAGTCTCTGTAACCCTCAGGTGTCTCTCTCTCTCTCTTTCTTTTTTTTTTTTTTTTTTTTGCTCAGCAGGTGGGGAGAATTTCCCAGAGCTAATCTACTCTCTTGTCAAAAATACCCTTGATTTGTCAGTTAAGCCCCTGATATTTTTAGTGGTGGAAAATCTGTCAGAATGACCAAAAAGGCTCACATTTACAGAGTAGAAGAAACAAAACCACGTGGGTAGACTGAAATGAAACAGTCATTAGTAGTAAGTTTGAGGTTGATTGCTCTTCAAAAAAAGAAACAAACCCGTTTCTTCTGTTTTTCCAGTGCTGTCAGTCTTCAGGGGCCCCTTTGTACTCTCTGAGAATCAGAAATATGCCTACCCATTTTTGGTTTCCTGCCATTGTATTTAAAATACAGATTTTACGTATTTGGGGTAATCACCGGGGTAACCTCTTCAGTGAAATTGACCTAAGTTAAGAATAGTGTACTTTCAGAAACCCAGTGTTCCATGGGTTACAAATGATTGACCCTCATGCTCTTCCCACCAGGGCAGATGGCATCTTTTGTAAATCCTGAAGTATGAGCCTCTATTTTTTTCTCCTTTCACACTATTCTCTTTTTAACTTCCTCTAACTCAAAATATATCCAAAAGGACTTCCCCAAAAGCACTGTGACAGAAAGTGTTTTCAAAAAGCACGAGAGAGTTGGGTTTTTGTTTTGTTTTGTTTTTTAGTTTTTATTTAAATTCCAGTTAGTTAACATACTGTGTGAAAGAGCATGAGAGAGTTATATCAAAGAGAAATAGTTTTCACTAAAGGCTTAAAATATATCTGTGCAACAGGATTTCACTATTTTAGCATTATTAGAATCAGATATTATATTAATTAATTTAAGCTAGACTGTGATTACAAACAGATCCAAATTTGTAAGCACTCAGCACAACAAAAATTTTTCATTATATCAGTATGGAACAATCCAGTGAGGTGGCAAATGAAGTGTGTGTTGAAATTTGTGGAGTGGAGGGGCGCCTGGGTGGCTCAGTGGTTAAGCCGCTGCCTTCGGCTCAGGTCATGGTCTCAGGGTCCTGGGATTGAGCCCCGCATCGGGCTCTCTGCTCGGCAGGGAGCCTGCTTCCTCCTCTCTCTGCGTGCCTCTCTGCCTGCTTGTGATCTCTCTCTGTCAAATAAATAAATAAATAAATCTTTAAAAAAAAAAAAAAAAGAAATTTGTGGAGTGGGATGTGCTTCTTCTTCACAGTCACTCAGGAATCCAAGCTGGTAGTAAGCCGCCATCTTGAATATGCAGCTTCTGAAGTCAACCTGGGGTTGCCATCCCAGTCAGCCAGAAGAGGACAGGGAGTAAAGAAGAATGCGTGGGGTGGCCCTTTTTATATTCTTCCTCATTCTGTTGGCCAAAGCTCAATCTCATAGCCATAGCAAACAGAGAGAGAAGTGGGGTGAGGCCACCACTGTTGATGAAGAAGAAAGAGGAAGATAGTAAACAGTATCTAAAGACACCAACACACAAAAAATTAAAGCTCTCAGTAAGAGAACACTGTTCTTTAGTTTTAGTTTCCGTTACGTCTCAAAGTGACCTGATCTTGCCTACTAGATCAAAATTCACATTTTCCTTTAAAATATGGTATTTTCTCAGTCTTCCTATCTCTCAGTTCTCCATTTCTTTGATCTGTGCTGTGCACTGTGGTCAGGATCCCTTTTCTAATCCATAAATATAATTGTCTTCTTACTTTTATTCCCCAATAGCTCCCAGTTCTTCCCTGGATGAAGTGATATGATCATGGTGGGCAGGCTCTGTCTTAATGCAGCCCCGTAGGGTGTATGGTATAGAGGTTGGGAACACAAGTTCTGCAACGAGACTGCCTGGGTTTGACTTTTTCTGTGCCACCTACTGGCTATGAAAACTTGAGCAAAATTTAATGTCTCTCAGAGTTTCTGTCCTTACCTCTAAAATGGGGGAAACACGCATATTCAACTCATTGAGTCACTGTGAAGTTTAATTGATTTCAAAGATTTAAATAGCATTTGGAATAATGCTTGCCTTGGGCATTACTGCATAAACTTATCTTGCATGATTTAATCCAGTGAACATCCCAGTTTAGCTGTATCTAGCACTAATACAGTGCTTCCTATGTTCCAAGAGCTGTGAGATAATACACTTCTGTTGTTTATAAGCTAAAGTTTGAGGCAATTTGTTATAAAGCAATAGAAAAGATAATGAAAGGTCATGTCTAACTTGTTGAACCTCTACATGCCTAAATTTCTTGCAGCCTCTGAATCTTTATTTATAAAATAGAGATAATACTCATTTCACGAAACTCTTGTCAGAATTACATTAAATTATTACCTTAGACTCAATCATATGTTAGAAGACATAGGAAACTAAAGTATTTAGTTAACATTTACATCTTCTTCTCCTGGAATAAATCACTCCAGGCCTCTCCTCACTGCCAGCTTGGGTTTCTTGCATTCAATATGGGTATTTTAATAGATTCTACACATAAGTATCAGCCCTTATAGAGGTATACATTGAAGGACTTTGGGGAAAAATGATTTTTTTTTTAACTAACACTAAGCATACCTGAACAGCTTTCAAAGGACTCTGTCTCCAACTCTCAGAATCTCTCCCAGGATTTGTAATGTCCTATTTCTGAGAAACCATTTCAAACTACAGTAAATGCGGTACAAATATATAAGGACTTGGGACACTGGTAATGAAAGCAATGCAACAAAATTTGCAAACTCAGGAAATATGTAAATGTGAAACAATGAGGGACTTCACCTGCTGTGAAATGCTTCAGGGAGTAGAGGAGGGCTGCAATTTACTAAAGAGAATGTGTTGACAGCACTATGTGTTGTGGTCTTCTGCAGACCAGGCTTGTACAGTCATGAAAGACTGGAGGCTGGTGGGCCTTTAATTTCTGTACTTGTAGCCTAAATAATGAGCATCATGAGGGCTTGGTGGGTTCATAATTATCTGTGCTACAGCGAATCTCTTGGGGCTTTCACAGATTTGTCCTTCCTCAGAAGGTGTGAATAGAATGGGGGAGAAGAAAATGAAACCTGAAAAGGAAACAATGCCTCTCCTTCCTGGAGGGCAATTCATTTGGGGGAAGTAGTTTTAATGCTTGCAAGGAATCAAGAGAGTTCTTATGTTCTCTGCCTTTTTTCTAGTGTCTTCTCTGAAGCTCCTATCAGAAGTATGCTTCTCAGGGAAACCCACAACAATAGTAATCTTTATAGGTAACATGTATGGAACAAAGACATGTCAGTGGTCAATTCAATTCTCAAACAGTGTATATATGTCCATCCTGCACCCATTACCTACATTTCACAGACAAGGATACAGAGGCACAGGGTAGTTACTAACTTGACCACAGTCATACAGCAAACAGAGGGAATCCACAGGATTCTAACTTAGGCATTCAGATTCTTGGGCCAGCCTTGCTAATATTAACCAAGAGTATCAATAACAATTAACAAAAAGAAAAACACTCTAAACATTTCATACTCTTTATAGTAGACAGTATTTGTTCACCTGTATAGTCTCATTCTGAGATGAGTCCTAATCATTCCCATTTCAGAGCTGCAGAAGCTAAGTCTACAAGAGCTGAAGGGTCTTGATCACTGAGTGAGTGTCAGAACCAGGAACCCCATATTTACCATACAATCTTCACCACAAATGGCCTGTGGTAGCAAAGGAGTTCCTTTACTTCCCTAAACCTCTTTAAACCAATTTCCTATAAAATGGGAATAATAAGAGTTTTCCCCTGATGAGCATATTGAAGCATCAAACAAGGTTAGATATATAAAATGGTAAGCACAATTCATGGTGCACTCAGGTCTGTGATAAATATTTGTTATTATCGTTAGTAAAATCATCTCCATTATTAGCAGACTTCATTTTCATACATTATTGGAAAAAATAGTGGATAATTCCTCCACAGAATTTCATCCTTTCAATTATATACTCTTTACGCTTATGACTACTTAGAAGAAATTCTTCTTTTTTTTTTAATTTTATTTTTTCAGTGTTCCAGCATTCGTTGCTTATGCACCACACCCAGTGCTCCATGCAATATGTGCCCTCCTTAATGCCCACCACCAGGCTCACCCAATCCCCCACCCCCCTCCTTTCCAAAACCCTCAGTTTTTTTCTCAGAGGCCACAGTCCCTCATGGTTCATCTCCTTCTCTGATTTCCCCCATCTCACTTCTCCTCTCCATCTCCTAATATCCTCGGTGTTATTTCTTATGCTCTACAAGTAAATGAAACCATATGATAATTGGCTCTCTCTGCTTGACTTATTTCACTTAGCATAATCTTCTCCAGTCCCATCCATGTTGCTACAAAAGTTGGGTATTCATCCTTTCTTATGGAGGTGTAATATTCCATTGTATATATGAACCATATCTTCTTTATCTATTTATGTGTTGAAGGGCATCTTGGTTCTTTCCACAGTTTGGCAATGAACAGACATTTCTCCAAAGACATACAAATGGCAAACAGACACATGAAAAAATGTTCATCATCATTAGCCATCAGGGAAATTCAAATCAAAACCATATTGAGATACCACCTTTCACCAGTTAGAATGGCCAGAATTAACAAGATAGGAAACAACAAGTATTGGAGAGGATGTGAAGAAAGGAAACCCTCTTACACTGTTGGTGGGAATGCAAGTTTGTGCAGCCACTTTGGAAAACAGGGTGGAGATTCCTTAAGAAAATAAAAATAGAGCTTCCCTATGACTCTGGGTATTTACCCCAAAGATACAGATGTAGTGAAAAGAAGGGCCATATACACCCCAGTGTTCATAGCAGCAATAACCATAATTGCCAACCTGTAGAAAGAAGAAATTCTTCTAAGTTAGACTTTGAACAAAGAAAAACTCTTTTCTAACAGGAGGCTGGTGAAGTAAAAAGAGAAAATTTTACTTTATAAGCATTTTTACTTTCTGCTGGAGGTGGACACTAAATGATTTGTGTGTGCATTTGTCTATGCAGCTCTCAAAATTAAAATTCCTTAGAGGAAGCCATTGAAAATCAATCATTCAAAAAGCTTAAAAAATGATATCTTGAAGAGCTTGTTGGTGCTAATCCATCAAGGTTAGCAATGATTCAACTGTGATTCTTTATTCAGATTCAACTCTCCCACAATATTAAATGCCATAAAGCTTTGAAGCATTGTACTCCAATGAATGAAGACACTAAGAAGAAAGTAAGGTGAGCAAGTGGGAGGCAAACCCACAGATGAGCCCACCCTAGCTACTCTCTAAAAAGAAAAAAGAAGAAGAAGAAGAAGAAGGAGAAAGAAGAAGAAGAAGAAGGAGAAAGAAGAAGAAGAAGAAGGAGAAAGAAGAAAAGAAAAGGAAAAGAAACCTCTTGGGAAAGAGTGATCTCTTAACCTTGACAATTTCTGCACTAGATGGTGGACTGATAGGATGACTTATCTCAAACAGCTGGAAATTTGGGCGAAGTTTACAATTAGGTTTTCTAAATCACCTTGAAAAATATTTCCAGCAACATTCCTCATCCAGCCCTGAGACTAATCCTGCAGCTGGAGGAGTATAATGTTCCCATTTTTACAGAGGAGAGAACTGAGTCACAGAGAGGTTATTTACTCCAGATCAACAAGTCAGTAAGACCAAAAACCAGAAATGTCATTGTCTTTTCCAAATCTCCTGCTCTTCAATTATTGTTAGTATCTATAGAATGTTTAAGGTTGGGGACACCTGGGTGGCTCAGTTGGTTAAGTGGCTGCCTATGGCTCAGGTCATGATCCCAGCGTACTGGGATCGAGTCCCACATCGGGCTCTGTGCTCGGCAGGGAGCCTGCTTCTCCCTCTGCTTCTGCCTTCCATTCTGTCTGCCTGTGCTCGCTCTCTCTCTAACAAATAAATAAAATCTTAAAAAAAAAAGTCTTTAAAAAAAGAATGTTTAAGGTTAATAACAGCTCAATAATAATAAATAAATGTCTGATAAAATCTAAGACTTAAGAGTTAGGATCATCTATTTATAAAATAAATTAAATGCCAGTCATTTAATAATATTTATTGAGCACATCCTATAAACTAATGTTAGGCCAGGGGTAGATATGAAATACAAGGTCCTGTGTCCATTCACAGGGTTGAAACATACAGTGTGGTTAGATAAATATAAGCCAGATTATAAACAAAATAATAGTGTTTGGAAATAGGTCTAACTTTTCTCTAGAAAAGAGACCAACTTTCCCTAAGCTATAATGTGTCTTATTAGTTCTTTCAGGTCTTAATAACTGGTTTTAAATTCAGTTTAAAAACTGAAGCGAAAAGGAGTGGGGAGACATTCTATGGAAACGTGGGGGGAGACATTCTATGGAAACATAGTATCCATCTTTTATTAGAGATTCACAATGCTCCGCAGCCCAGCCCAAGTTCCTGGAGTCACACCAAAATGTGAAAACCTGTTTTCCTTTATTGGGTCAGCATCTCTTAAACATTTCATCATGAAATAAGTTTACTCAGAAAACTCCCATGAAGAAATAGTGTTGTAGAACACAGTGATTCTCAAACTTGAGAATACATGGAAATCACGTGGGGAAAGTTGTTAAAATACAAATTCCTTGGCTCTACCCCCAGAAATTCTGATTCAGGGGCTCTAAGGTGTGGCCTCAGAATTTGTATGTTTTATAAGCTCCCAGCTGATCCAATGCTGTAGGTTTGAGAATGAAATTTGAGATGTATCTCTGCATAACAGTTTCAAAATGTTTTTGTAGAATGCTAAACCCTTACAGTTGACTGAAGGGTGTCCCACCCCCAAAATCCCCATGTTGAACCTTAACCCCAATGTGATTGTATTTGGAGATAAAGCTTTTAGCAGGTAATTAAGGTTAAATAAAGTCATAAGGTAGGGTCCTTATTCCAATAAGATTAGTTGCCTTATAGGAAAAGAAAGGGGTATCCCCCATCCCTGCCTTCATGCACATGCTCTGTGAGCACACAGTGAAAAGGTATCCATCAGCAAGCTGGGAAAGAAGACCTCACCAGAACGAGATATTGCTAACACTCTAATTTCAGACTTCCACCCTCAAGCAAACTGTGAGAAAATAAATGCCTGTTGTATAAGGCACCCAGTCTATGGTATTTTGTTATCAGCCCAAGGAAACTAAGATGACTCTGAGCCCCCTGACTTTTTATAATATTCACAAATGCATACAAATAGTCTCATGCACATAGCTGCATCCCTTTAAATAACATACCAGAAAGGATACCTGATCTAAGCTGGAAAGAAAGAATGAAGAGAAGAGGTATTTTTAAAAGACTACAATTCAAACTCTACGTCTAAAGTCACTAAGATATGTAACTTTGAGCATGGACAGGAGGGCATTTCAAGTTGAGGGAGTACTGTGCACAAACCTGAATGAGAAATGTCATAGGATATGCAGGGGATGAGCCATTTTGCTTGGCTGGAGATGAGGAGGGAAGTTGTATGTAAGGAAGAACATTCTTAGTTGAAAACAACAGAACATTTGGAACAAACTAGTTGAAGTAGCAACAGAACATTTGGAACAAACTAGTTGAAGTAGCAAAGGGAATGCATTGGCTCACATCACCAAAATATCTAGAGACACAGCAGATTTCCAGTTAGAGTCAGTCCAGTTGTTCTAGCCCTTCTGGAATGGAAGCCCCAGGCAGCCAGAAGTTTTCTATTTTAACGGCTGTCCTCCCGATACCTGGCGTACTGCCTGCATGAGGGTAGGAACTGAATAAATTCAAGGGAGCAAAATACGTAAGTGCCCTCAAAGACGTGTTTCTTTCAGTGTCACTCTTTGCTCATGGTTTCTACTTTCTTAGTCTGACTTGATTCACAGGCACAAAAATGGGTGCTATTAACTTCCGTAACCTAACTACGTCCTTTTTCACACCTGGGAGAGACAATCTGGTTCTTCTCTAAACCAGTTTCTTCTTCTTCCCAGGCACACAGGTAGTCTGCATTTCCCAGGTTCTCTAAAACTAGGCATGGCCATGCAGCAGAGTTCTGGAGAGTCAATGAGATGTGAGCAGCTGTGATATTCACCACTTGCCCTCATGGGCTCCCAGACACACCCTCTGAACTCTTTCTCAGACCTCCTCTTTATTCCAGTGAAAGCTATTGCAGTTGGTAGATCTGTCATGTTTAAGGCCTTCTCCTTTTGTGTTTTAAATTTTTTTTTTAAGATTTTATTATTTATTTGACAGAGAGAGTCACAAGTAGGCAGAGAGGCAGGCAGAGAGAGAGGAGGAAGCAGGCTCCCTGCTGAGCAGAGAGCCCGATGCGGGACTCAATCCCAGGATCCTGAGATCATGACCCGAGCCGAAGGCAGCGGCCCAACCCACTGAGCCACCCAGGCGCCCTCCTTTTGTGTTTTGATGTTGCATTTGCTTAACTTGTTCTTACAGCAGCTTACCTTACCTTACCTAATTAAAAAGCAAATAGACATAGAGAAAAATAAGCCATTTTGAGGTTTCTCATTAGAAACACTGAGATTCACTCTCTTTAAACTGACTTCATGTGACTGTCCCTGAAACAGACACTATGTGATGGGAAGGGAATACACTGATTGACTAAGCCAAAGTCCCAGGGTCCAAACTTGGAATTAAGTTTTGGCATCAGTTTCCTTAGAACCACAGAGACACCCAAGTGGAAATCAGATTCTGTTGACAAAGAGGAAGTAGAATTCAGAAAACAACTACCAATGCCCTTGATAAGCCAACAAGTTCCAAGTTAGGAAGGATTTTCCATTAAGGAATTTGTATGTTGTTTGGTAGCCAATTGGAGGCCATTAAAATATTTTAAGAAAAGGAATAACACTGTCAGATTTTTTTCAATTACAAAATGCTTTAGCATAGAGAAAATTATAGAGAACAATATAAGTATCATACACTCACTATCCTACTTAATCAAATGTAATACTTTGCCATGTTTGAATCAGATTTACTTAAATTAAGAAAACATCATTAATCTGGTTTAAACATACTGTGTGCTCTGCTTCTAACACATTTCCCTCTCCTCAAGGGTAACCGTTTTCTGACTTTGATAGTTTCATTCTCATGCATGCTTTAATATTACTGCTGATTTTCTATATACACATAAATGGTTATAGAATTTTTTGTTTTCAATTTTATATAAACGGTATCAAATGATTAAATTTTTTTATCACTTGCTTTTTTTAACTCAGTCTTTTTTTAAGATTGCAATGCAGATCTTTCTATCATTCATTTTGACTGTAGTATTATTTTTCATTGTACAAATATGGCATAGTTTATTTATATACTTCCCTACTGGTGAACCTTTACATTTTTTCTATATTTTTGCCATTATACATCATGCACATGTTCTGAACATTCATATGCATTTCTTCTTGTGCACATATGTGAGAGTTTCTTTAATGTATTCTGGGTTATATTGCTGGGGAAAGGCTATGCAAGTGTTTGGTTTCCCTAGATGTTAAACCAATTGATACACACATGGTCAGTGTGAGAGTTCCTGTTGCCCTTCATTCACCAGATTTACATTTACATAGAATATGAATGACTATGGGTTAGGCTTACTGATTAGAAAATCATTGCCATCATGGAACACTACATTGAGAACTAATGATGTACTGTATGGTGACTAACATAATATAATAAAATAAAAAAGAAAGAAAGAAAGAAAATCATTGCCAAAGCCAATGTGAGAGATCATGAGGGTCTGTGGTACATAGACATAACAAAGACAAGACAAGAAAGGCAAGAAGTTAACATGTTTAGTAACAAAACTCATAGGATTTGGTAATGGTTTATGGAGACATGAGAAAGGGGATGGAACCAAGAGGTTCCATGAACATGAGGAGGAAGCTTATGTATAGGTAAACTGATGATGAATGCCTTTTTTTTTTTTTAAGATTTTATTTATTTGACAGACAGATTGCAAGTAGGCAGAGAGGCAGGCAGAGAGAGAGGGGGAAGCAGGCTCCCCTCTGAGCAGAGAGCCCGATGTGGGGTTCAATCCCAGGACCCTGAGACCATGACCTGAGCTGAAGGCAGAGGCTTAATCCACTGAGCCACTCAGGTGCCCCGATGAATGCCTTTAGAACATGTTGCCTTTGGAGGAATGGGAGGAAACCAAAAAGCACGATTTATCAGGCACTTGTATATTTAGGTCTGGGGACTGAGACTAGAACAAAATAGTACACACACACACACACACACACACACAAATGTAGAGTTGTCAAACTAAGTGAAATTCAAAGAGTTGAGCTAGGGAAAGTCTGTAGACTCAGAAGACAAGTGAGGTGAGAAGATATCCCTGGGAAACATTAGTATTTAAAGGAGAATAGAAGAAATAGAAGGCGGTGGTGGCAACAAACTAAAGGAGGAACCAATGTGTGTGATATCATGGCAGCCAGAGGAATAGAGTTTTAAGGAGTAAGTGGTCAACCACATTAAATGCTTCAAAGAAACCAAGAAGGTGAAAACTGAAAATTAAATATTGTTGCAATCAGGCCATTGAACCCATATCTAAGATAGTTTCAGTGGAGTAGCATAGGAGTAAATGTTTGCAATTGTTTAAGGAATTAAAAGGAAGAAGAAGAGCAAAAGCAGATAGCTAGTTTTTACAAGCTATGTTCTCTGCAGTCCAAATGAGATAGATTGCAAGATGTTTATTTTTAAAATTTACATTGCAATAAATTAATTTAATTGGAATAAACATTGGAAGATTTTTTAAATTTAAACTCAATTTAATTTAAATTCAATTGAAAGATGTTGGGGGTATAGCTCAGTGGTAGAGCATTTGACTGCAATTGAAAGATGTTTTTGGAAATCAACACATGTGAAAGGAAACAATGAACCTAGAAAACTTAAGAGTCCATGTGTTTAATCACTATGTTATAGTCTTTCTATTCTTAGGGGGAAAAAAATTCCATCTCATGCCTGAAAGTCAGATTCATCTAATCCTTCTGTACTATGTGGTCACTATTTTCATCCTTATAGCCCTACTTTGGAAACTGAAATAAAGATTTAGGAGACCATAGGACATAAAATAAAATGTTCTATTTCTCCCTCACCTTTGCTGTCTTTGATTTTCCCTATTACTTGTAGAACAAATGCTCAGAAAACTATGGGTTAAACAAGGGCTTGAAAATGAAGCCCTATGATAATGCACTGTGAATCCCCATAATAGAAGAAGCAATGGCATTGACATAAGAGCTCCACTGTTAGGGATTAGGTGATTGAGCTCACTAAGCCTGATCACAAGTGATACAGCAATGATCATGGCATCCCTTCTCTATGATGGCATTTCCCTGAAGATTCAGGGAGACCCCAATGTATTAAAATCTTTAGCACAGCTCTATTACAGGCTCACTATGTGACAGCTCTGGATACCTCTGCCTAACAGTGTTTCTGGGGGAACAAAGGCAGCTGGTAGATCCCTGGATACTCACTGGGAAGAGCTGGGATGAAGCTGTCAAGGATGGAGATCTGGCAAAGATATCTTCCACCTGAAACAGTCTTAACTTTCAGTCAACTTTCTTAGGAGTTAAGAAGTGAAAGTTGAACTTGACTATCAAGGAACATACCAGTTGTTAACTGGGCCCCAGGAGGAAGTCAGCAAGCTCCACCACATCTAACAACGCCTACTGTTGACAGCCCTTCCCCCAGGTCAGGCAGCTCTACACCTAGCTCTTCCGTGTTCCAACTGGTGGAGGATGAATGGACACCAAGAACAAGTTATTTCACTTCCTTTTCAGAGGAGGGAATGAAGGAATCAGCATGTACTGGGCATCTATTCTGTGCTGTTTGCCTTACAGAACTTGTGCAGTATTACTGTCCCCACTAGACAGATGAGAACACTAAAGCTCAATGGTTTGTTCAAGACACACATCTGGTTATTAAGGAGCCAGGATTCAGAGTCATGCCAACCTGATACCCAAGTCCCTATTATTTCTATAACTACATCAATCTCTGTATAGTCTAGGTTTAAAAGCATGGATCCCATGTGAAAGGAGACTGGCTCTTGGAACTTAACCTTCTTAGCAAGCTTCCATCATCACTTGCTTTGCCTTCATCCTCTGTGCTACTTCAGCACTTATTGTTGGGCCCTTCTCTAGGAGTTTGCAATCTAGGAGGAGAAATAAACATGTGAGGAAAGAATTTAAATGTCATAGAGTAAATGCAAAGCCAGAAGAATGCATTGGTGATTGTGGAGAACATAGGACGTGGGGTAGGAAGAAACTCCTTGAGGAGAAAACTAAAGTGTACATGAGAACTGGAAAGAAAAAGAAAGGGGTAAGAAAATCCCAAAGAGAGGTAAGAGCATGAATAATGGTAAATAGGCATAAAATAGCCTGGACATTTTAGTCTTTGGGCAAATCACAAACAAACTTACACAGGCTTAATTCCAAGGGCTGCTTAAGATACAGATAGAAAAGCTTATATGGGATATTTTAAGACCTTTGTAGAATATTTAAGAACTGGGGTAGATGTTTTATTAAGCACTCCTCTCTTAGTGACAGAACCCACATCAAATCAAACCTAATAAAATGTACTCACATCACACATTAACACATTTATTCAACAAGTATTTATTGAGAGCCTACAATGTGCCAAGCACTCTCTTAGTCATCTAGTATCCCAGCATTAAAAATAATAATAATAAAAAATAAATAAATAAATAAATAAAAGAAACCCGGAAATAAATAAATAAATAAAATTACAAAAAACAGCACTCTACTTGAAACAACCTTCCAGTGTGAGCAGACAAAAAAGGAAGCAAGTAAATTATATATTATCCCAGAAGATGTTGCATGGAAGGAAGTCAGAAGATCCAATGGAGGGATTACAATATTAATAAAGTGTTCATAAAGATCTCACTGGAAAATTCATGTTTGACCAAACACTTGAAGGGTATGACAGAGTTGGTCAAGCTAAACTGAGGGAAGAACATTCCAGGAAGGGGTCCAAAACTGATTGTTACAGGGGTAACAACCAGTACAAAGGCCCTGAGGCAGATCAGATGTATGCTTGGCATATGTACAGTGACAAGAGGCCAGCATGACTGGAGAAGACTGACCAGTGGAAAAAGTGGTAGGAAATGAGGCCAGTGAAACAGTAAGAAACAAGGGATTCTTAAGTGAGTGGGGATTTAATTTTTCACTAAGAAAAAAGAGAAGCCGTGGGTGGTGGAAGAGGGAACGGGGAACTTTGAAAAGAGAATGATATAATTTAACTCAGGTTTAAATGGGATCATTTCAAGGCAAAAGTGGGAGCAGGAAGGGAAGGCACTGTTGAAGAATCCAGAAAAGAGGTGTGCAGACTTGGACCAGGGAGTGAGCTGCAGAGGTGAAGTGGCCACGCTCTGAGTATAAGAAAGGGTGGGCAGGAAAGAATGGTGTCAGGGACGAACCAATACTGACCTGAAAAACTGGAAAGAAAACAGTAGAGTTCCATCTGCAGCTTCATTTTGCCTTTAAAAATATTTGAAAGAATTATACTTTGAGTTTTATTCATAACTTTTTCTATATATTCTTGTGATCTAAACCATGTTTTAATATCAACAAAATTGAGTTGAGTTGAATTTACCTTGATATTATATATGATAGAAATTCTATTAATATCTATTAATTTTTTGTAATTTTTTACTTTTTTAATTTATTTTTTATTTTCAGCATAACAGTATTCATTATTTTTGCACCACACCCAGTGCTCCATGCAAACGTCTTTTGCCCTCTATAATACCCACCTCCTGGTACCCCGACCTCCCACCTCCCGCCCCTTCAAAATCCTCAGATTGTTTTTCAGAGTCCATAGTCTCTCATGGTTCACCTCCCCTTCCAATTTCCCCCAACTCCCTTCTCCTCTCTATCTCCCCATGTCCTCCATGCTATTTGTTATGCTCCACAAGTAAGTGAAGCCATATGATAATTGACTCTCTCTGCTTGACTTATTTTACTCAGCATAATCTCTTCCAGTCCCATCCATGTTGCTACAAAAGTTGTTTATTCGTCCTTTATGATGGAGGCATAATACTCCATAGTGTATATGGACCACATCTTCCTTATCCATTCATCCGTTGAAGGGCATCTTGGTTCTTTCCACAGTTTGGCGACCGTGTCCATTGCTGCTATAAACATTGGGGTACAGATGGCCCTTCTTTTCACTACATCTGTATCTTTGGGGTAAATACCCAGGAGTGCAATGGCAAGGTCATAGGGAAGTTCTATTTTTAATTTCTTGAGGAATCTCCACACTGTTCTCCAAAGAGGCTGCACCAACTTGCATTCCCACCAACAGTGTAAGAGAGTTCCCCTTTCTCCACATCCCCTCCAACACATGTTGTTTCCTGTCTTGCTAATTTTGGCCATGCTACAAAACAGGAAAAAATATACAGTGGAAAAAAGACAGTCTCTTCAATAAATGGTGCTGGGAAAACTGGGCAGCCATATGTAGAAGAATGAAACGTGACCATTCTCTTACACCGTACATAAAGATAAACTCAAAATGGATAAAAGACCTCAACGTGAGACAGGAATCCATCAGAATCCTAGAGGAGAACATAGGCAGTAATCTCTTCGATATCAGCCACAGCAACTTCTTTCAAGATATGTCTCCAAAGGCAAAGGAAACAAAAGCGAAGATGAACTTTTGGGACTTCATCAAAATCAAAAGCTTCTTCACAGCAAAGGAAACAGTCAAGAAAACAAAGAGGCAACCCACGAAATGGGAGAAGATATTTGCAAATGACAGTACAGACAAAAGGTTGATATCCAGGATCTATAATGAACTCCTCAAACTCAACACACATGAAACAGACAATTATATTAAAAAAATGGGCAGAAGATATGGACAGACACTTCTCCATTGAAGACATACAAATGGCTATCAGACACATGAAAAAATGTTCATCATCACTAGCCATCAGGGAGATTCAAATTAAAACTACATTGAGATATCATCTTACACCAGTTAGAATGGCCAAAATTAACATCTATTAATTTTTTATTCTTCTTTTTTTTTTTCTTCTGTGATTAGAATGCTATTTATTTTTTGGTTCTCAGCCATCAAAAAGCTTCTAGTGCTAATCATTGTTCTTATAAAGGATGATACATTAAACATCCCTGCTAGCCCTCTTAGAGTCAGCAGTCAAGAGCAGAAAAACATAATAAAAACAAATGTATGTATTTTTAACTAATGTGACTTGGATTCTAAGCCTCATATAAATTACTTTTCATAACACCCCTATGAGATATGTTCTAATAGTGACTCTATTTTAAAGATGAGGAAACTGAAGAGCACAGAGGTTAGTGAATGCTCCCAAGGTCAAAAAAATATGCGTTCCTTAAGCTGGGATTTGAGTTCTGGAAACCGAGTTCCCAAGGTCACTGGGTTCTCTTAACAAGTTCAGTGGTTTACAGTCAAGAGTGGTATAATATCAGGAACCATTTGGAAATGGAGAGTGGGGGTCTTAGCCCATTCTAATGACTGTAGCACTACCATTCTCTGTGAGGGGTAGAGCGGGTAAACGTCTTTTGGCCAGTAGAACCATTATGCCAAGAGGAACTGTCCTTCCTGGAAAGACATTAGTGCTCCCCTCCTTTACAAATACCAAAATCTCAGCCATTTATTTGCTTGTATTACCCATTTCTACCTTGCCAGTCAAGTGTTTAGTGACAAAGAAGGCCTTGGTGAGTTTTGTGAACCCTGCCCTATCTCCCTCTGCTCTCTGTATTTGCCTGCTCTCTGTATTGGCCTCATTACTGCCTGAGCTGGCTGTCAGAGTCAAATCCTGTGACATTGGTTTTGGGGGATAGGCAAACTTTTCAGGCTAACCCAAATTCTAGTTATCAGCTATTGGTGAATATAAGCAGTACATTGATTTGGATTTGATATTTCCATTTTGATTTCTCTTAAAATAATACATATTCTACTTGTAAAATTAATTAATATAACATCATTGGGAATGAATGAACATGGAACATTAAGTCAAAGAAGGAGAGGTAGAAATATCTAGGGTGGCTTGAAAACTTGGTTTGAGACAGGCAATCTCATAAACTCTGAAAAGGGGAGGCCATACAACCAGTAAAGGACAGAGTCTGGATCTAGTGTCAGAGGTGATTCTACAGCCCACGCTTTGACAATACACCAGGTTTTCTTTCAGTACTAGGAGTCAGAAAAACTGTCTTCTATCCTAATTCTGCATTACCTGGCTAAGTGATCCTAATTGGGTCATAATATAACTTCTCTTGAGCCTCGATATCAATATCTACAAAAAAAAAAAAAAAAACTAGAACACTAAAGCCTCTCATTTATCTTAACAATTGTTGATTTTATAAGCTTTTGCAGGGTAAATGGTTATTCTATTTTAAGGAAACAAATTTTGTCCTTATGATGTTGCCGGATTTATTGCTCTTAACTCCTATAACTACTTCTCTTTGTTGAAGAGATTTGCTAGGCCAGACATGAGGGGTATGTAGCTTTTACATTTTGGCTAGGTCTAGCACATAGACTCTACTAACAGTTCTCCTAGGTATCTGAGCCCACTGGGCTATGTGTCATACCATGCCAATTGCAGATAGGCAGGGATGAAAGTTGACTTTCATGATTTGGTACCAGAGTTTGAGAGAGAGCAGGTTCGTTAGAATCAAACAGGCCTGGGTTCATATCCCAACTCAGCTCTTCTCTGGGTATGTTGTCACCACCAAGCCTGAATTTAAATGTCATTTTCTCAGAGAGGCCTCACGGGGTCTCCCAAGTTAGCTTCATCCAGAACACTGTTTTTGACCCATGATAAAACTCATATTTAGCAGTATATAGTGGGCATTTAATAAATACTTGAGAATGAATGTTAAATGAGTGTCGAGTAAAAAGTCATGTTTTGACTCCATTCCTATGAACTAGGCAAGAGGAAAACTTTCTTTTCCTACAAAAAAGAAAGTAAAAATGCTTCACCTACAGCCAGAGTAAACATGGTTACAATGTTAAATAGTGTAGTTATAGTCTGAAATGAGCTAGTTTGAAAGCAAATCTCAGATTCAAGTGAGGCTTTCTCTAGTTTAGAACCTGGAGTTAGAGGGAACCATGAGCCACATTCTGTGTATAACAGGGTGATGCACATGGGATACTTGTTTAAAAATATGAAAATGTGAATTTCCAAAGAGAAAAGCAAGGTTTGCTCTAACTGTTCACACACCGTAGTGGGCCTCCTTGCCTTCTTCTTCTGAGTGGGAACTTTTGAGGCCACTACTGTTAGAAGGAAAAAGTGTGTGATGCTTATCTGTGTTCAGAACTAGAAAATGCCCTCTTCCGCTCCCTAGGTTGGCCCTGTTGTTGTTCAGGTGCTGCCTGTGAACAGACACCCACAGAAGACGGAAAAGATGAATCCGCAGATTGCTGTGTACACATGCTCTTCTAGGTGAGTGGCAAACCAGTGTTCGCAGTGTTGGCTCAACCAAGAAATAACTACCCCATTTCAGGATGACCACACCTTTCTCAAAAGTGGCATGGGCAGGGCTGGGAGGAGCAGCACCAGGGAGGTACGAAGAGGACAGCTGAGTTCCTGTCCAGTATTAAGAGTCCAAAGATCCAGATTATTGCCCAAGATCTATTGCTTGCTAGGATCCTCTATCAGCCTGTTCTCTCACCCGCAAAATGGGTTACTGAACATCCACACTTTTGTGTATTCATTCACTGAATATGCCTATAGCAAACACGTGTAATTTATATCAGAGACTATGCAAGACACTTGAATACACAGATCTGATTACTACAAACTGCTACAGTGAAGGAGTCAACATCTAGTGAAGGAGAAAATTATGAAAGCAAACAATGAATTTAACAAAACTTCAAAAATTCTTACTGAGATACAGGAAGAGTGTTATGTGATCACAGAGGAAAAAGAGAATATCTCATTCTGTCCAGGGGAGGGGAAGTTCTCAATGAAGTGAAGATATGTGAATGTGTCTTAAAATATGTGTTAGAATGTGTCATATTAGCAGGTAGAGAAATGTGTTCAAGGCAGAGAAGGTCTTAAACCAGTGAGCAGAATGGCACAATGCCTAGCCTAGAGTAGCCGCATTATTTATCTTATGAATGAATAAATGTATGAAAGAACGAATGAGCATTTGGAGAAGCATAAAAAATGAATTGTTGAGGTGCCTGGGTGGCTCAGTTGTTTGAGTGTCCAACTCTTGATTTTGGCTCAGGTCATGATTTCAGGGTCACGAGATCCAGCCCTGCATCAGGCTCTGTGCCCAGTGAGGAGTCAGCTTGGGACTCTTTCTCTCTCCCTTTCTGCCCGTCCTCTCTCTCTTTCTCTCTCTATCTCTTTTTCAAATAAGTAAATAAATCTTTTTTTAAAAAAAATAATTGTTCCTGGATGGACTGTACAAGATTTAGAGAAAATAGCAGAGTAGAGCAGAGATGTTTGATATATGAGAAAGTTTGAGATAAACTTAAATATCCAAATAAATAGTTTTGACATTATTGTGTTTTTTCCCTAACCTAATTTTTTCTAGCAATTGACTCAGACTCTTGTTTAAATCCCAAAGTGCTCTTTACACCTTTGAATACCCCCCATGTTTGAATTATGAACAATGATTTAGTTGGGGAAATTGATTGACACAACTGTAACTAATCAAGTAACAATTTCATAGTAAAGGGCTACAATTTTTAATTACAGGTTTGTCTATTAGTTATTCTTTACTACTTATTAAATATACATTTATCAATAACCCATTTATTATTCTTTTTTAAATGTGTGTTAAGCACTTATTTACTCCCCAGGCATTGGGTTAGGACCTGGGCATTTAGTGATGAAAAAACAATCATGCTTTCTGAATTTATGGATTTAGTTATTAGTCTGGTGGGTAGAGAAATGATATACAGATAAGAGTTCAAATCAGTAAATTAAATAGAGGTAAGCATTTAGGAAAGAAAAGAACAGTGTGCTAGAAAAGAGAATAATGGAAATTGATGACTGAATCTAAACTAATTGATTATACAGTATGGTAAACATTATCTCCCTTTGGTAGCAGATGCTGCTTATTGCCTATGTATTGGCCATTGCCTTTTTTTTTTTTTTTAATTGCTGAAGCATTCCTGTTTGTTCTGAAGTGACAGTACTCACAGCTCTAGTGGAATCACCGTGGCTGATCTATGTTTTCCATAGTAAACCCACTCTTCTTTTCCAGATACTCACTTTACAAGGGTGACCTGCCTTATAGTTCCTGCCACTGATATGTTGAAAAGGTCTTCAGAGGAGCTTCTAAGAAAGATTCCACATCTTAAAAAAAAAAGAGAGAGAGAGAGAGAGAAAACCTGCTCTTTCACTTTGTTTCTTCACTGAAATCTTGGTAGGAAGCTGTCATGTTTAGAGCTGCAGGAACCACAGTGGTCTTAAGATGATCAAAAACCAACAGTCCGAGGATAAGTAGAAAACCTTTGGTCCTCAATGATGTGTTTTTCCTGCATTAAACCTAAAATTAAATACATCCAGATATGCAGTTGTACTGGAAAATTAGATAGCTTTTTGAATCTAAGAATACAAGTGTTTTATTATTTGCAGCTGAAAGCCACAAAGTTGTAGGCTCAAAAAACACAGGATTGTATCTATTTTTTTAATGGCTTTCCCAGTATCTTCCAAAGCACTTGGTACATAACTTAATAAATACCTGTTTAATGAGTGAATAAAGGATGGAAGGGATTAATGAAAATTGCATAGGCAGTGAAGGATTATAGGAAAATCAATTTTGAGATAGTTTAACCTCAATCAATCAGGTCTTCAAGATTAGATCAAGGAGTTACATAGGGCATTGGACACAGCCCTACCAGAATAATTAACTCAGTCCTGAGTGATAGGGGTTTGTTAATACAAGGACAAGATCTGCCTCACCAAAACTGTCCCGGAGGCAGGATTTCTCTTGGATTAATTATAAGGTCAGAGAAATTAGGTTTTGTCCCCTCAACTTCTATATTTCACACTATATTTTCCTCATCTTCAAATTATAGATATATTATGTCTCTCTTCCTATTAACACTTAAGGTTAATATTATACAAGTCTTGGCTAGTGCAATAAGGCAAGAAAAATAAATAAAAGACACCCAGACTAAAAAAGGAGGAAGAAAAACTGTCTTATTCAGAGAGAATATAATTGTGTAGAAAGCAAATCCAAAAGAATGTACAAACTATCAGACCTAATAATGGAGCAAAGTCATTGCCCATAGCAAAGTCATTGGCCATAGAGTTTTTATTCAAAAGTTAATTATAATTCTATGCACTAAGAATAGAAAATTGGAGACAATGTGAAAAATAGTAACATTTTCAATAGCATCACAAAATATCAAATTATTAGGACAAACTCTGATCAAATTTTCCAAGATCTCCAGACTGAAAATTGAAAACCAATGCTGAGAGAAATAAAGAAGACTTAACTACGTGGAGAGACTTACTGGGCTTATGGTTTGATATATGAGAAAGTTTGAGATAAACTTAAATATCCAAATAAATAGTTTTGACATTATTGTGTTTTTTTGGAAGACTTAGTATTTCTAAGATATAAATCTTCTCCAAAGTTATCTACAGATTCATTCCAATCCTGGTTAAAAATCTCTGAATCTTTTTTTTTAATATGCAAGCTGTTCTAAAGTTTATACAGAATTGCAAAGAACTTCGAACAGCCAAAGAAATTTTGCAGAAGGAAATTGGAAGACTTAACTGTCGGGTTTTGAGAAATTTTAGAAAGCTACAATTACTCACAGAGTGTGTACTGGTGCAAGAATAGACAGACTAATGAACAGAAGAGCATTCACACAAGCATAGTTATTTATTTATGACCAAAGTGCCAAGGCAATTCAGAGTAGAGAAAATGATGTCCTAAGTAAACTGCTGGGTAAGTAGGTGTTAAAAAACAAACCTTGACTATACCTAATTACCCCCCAAATTAATCATAGATGTGATGCACACAAAATGTGAAGGCAAAACTTCTAGGAAAAGAAAAAAGGTATGTTCATACTTTGGGGTACTAGAGATTTTTTAAACAGAACACAGGAAAGTGAAAAGGCAAGCCACAGTCTGAGATAAAATTTTTATAATACTGTACCTTCTTATACCTGACGGAGGACTCATACCTAGAAAACATTAAGAACCCTTAGAAAGTAACAACAAAAGGAAAAATACTCACTTTAAACATGAGAAAAAATAATTGTACAGACATTTTACAATGATCATTTATCAGGAAAGTGCAAATCAAAACTACAGTGAGTTGCCACCCCATATTTATCATAATCCCTTTAATTTTAAAAAGACAAACAATACCAAGTATTGGTAAGTTTGGGGAGTAACTGGAACTCTGTATATTGCTAGTTTAGAGTGTGAATAAACTAAACTACTTTTAAGAAACTGTTGGAACTATCTACTAGAGGAAAATATTTGCCTACACTATAACCCAGAAACCCTATTCTTAGATGTATACACAAGAGAAACGAAATATACTAAAGGGCATGTACAAAAATATTCATAACCACCTTGATTCATCATAACTGAGAACTGGAAAAAAAAATCAAACACCCATTACATGAAAATGAATCAATACGTTATAGTCTAATCATACAATGGAACATTACTCTGCAATAAAACCCAACTGCTGATGGATGCAAGAACATGGATTAAATTCACAACAGTTATGCAGAGTGAAAGATGTCAGACACAAAAGAATATATACAATGTGATTACATTTATGTCAAGTTCAAGGACAGGGAGACCAGCTTTCTAGTGATAGAAGTCAGAATAGTGGTTATATCAGGGGATATAGTAGAGAAGAAACACAAGGCAATCTTTTAAAGTAATGGAAGGGGGACTCAAATGGAGCACTTGTGTGGCTCAGTGGGTTAAAGCCTCTGCCTTCAGCTCAGGTCATGATCTCAGGGTCCTGGATCGAGTCCCGTATCGGGCTCTTTGGTTGGCAGGGAGCCTGCTTCCCCCTCTCTTTCTGCTTGCCTATCTGCCTACTTGTGATCTCTCTCTCTCTCTCTCTGTCAAATATAAATAAATAAATAAATAAATAAACAAATAAATAAATAAAAATAAAGTGATGGAGGAGCACCTGGGTGGCCCAGTCAGTGGAGCATCCAACTCTTGATCTCTGTTCAGGTCTTAATCTCAGGATCGTGGGTTTGAGCCCCACATTGGGGTCCATGCTGGATCTGGAACCTACTTAAAAAACAAGTAAAATAAAGTGATGTTAATATTTTCTGCTTTGATAAGAGTGGTGATTACAAAGGTGTGTGCGGGTAAGCATATATTTAAGCAATTAGTAAGTTGAATGCTTAAGATTTGAGCATTTTATGCACCTTATTCATGTATTTTATACTTCAATTTAAAATGTAAAAAATTTGTAAGTTATTATATGTCACATTTCCTAAAACTGCCTCCCCCTTTCTCTCTCTCAATCTCTCTTTCAGTCTTGCTCTCTCCCCCACCCTGCCTCCCTCCTTCTATCCCTCCCTTTCATGGAAGGTAAGTCAAACCTCAGAGAAGTAAAGAAAATCGACATGGACAAATTTGGGTTTAAGTAGGCTATTTTAACAGTCAAAATGAAGATCACAAAATCAAGTTGTACTTCAATTGCCTGCCTTGGTTATCTGTAACAAAGGCTCATTGGATAATTGCCCCAAATCCCACTTCATTTTATGTTATGTACTTTACTGTTTTCTGGTTTGAATACTAAGGAGGAGTTTACAGCAGAAGACAAAAATAGCTTCCCAGTAGTAGTGGCCTTCACTCACCACGTTCAGGGGATACCAGAAAGTTTATGGCGTCGGTCCAGTTCACTCACAGGGAGCAGCGTGGACTCCAGGCTGATCACGTAGCCCTCTGGGTCTCTCTGAACCCTCACTTGAAACATGAAGGAGCTGGACCATGTGTTCTTAGATACCGTGTTTTGTTCTAATGAAATATAGTCTCTATTCTTCCATGTAACTAATATTTACTCAGTGTCTGCTGTAAACGAGGTGTGTCGTATGAGGGATTCCAATATAGGAGTTTAGTTCTACTTTATTCAATCCCCTTATGACTTTACTTTGTATAAAAGGAAAAAAAAAAAGAAAATAATATCAGTCATTTGATGCAAGGATTATCTCCCCACAACCTACCAGTAGGGTGGGATGGGACCTGAGGGTTCAACAAGCAATGGTAGCCATGATATCCGGCTTCTTTTAGAGGAGAAAACAGCCCCAAAGGCATTGGACTGGTAGGTTTCTTCAGTGTTCAGTTGAGTATTTTGGGTCTTTCTACTTCCTTCCTCTCACAGAGACTACAAAAGCAACACCAAAACAGTGTGTGTGCTCGCCTGTGTGTGCACATGTACATATGCACACACGTGTGTGTAAGGGTATTTACATGTATACTGAATGTGCATAGGTATGTATTTTATTTTGTAAACATGTATGCTCATGTACGTATGTGTTTCCTAGTGGTTGCATGTAATCATGTAGATATGTGTGATCTGTGTTTATATGTGTGAGTATGTGCGTAGGAGTGTGCGGGGGTGTACAAAAAAGCTGCCCCAGGCTTTATTTTATTCTAAAAGCTGAGTAATAACATTAAAAACATGAGTCAGAAAGGTGAAGGGTTAAGTGTTTACTGAATACAAAATTCATTCAGAAAACTGTGCTTTGTAACTGGTAAAAGGAAGTATTGACCCGTTTCTCGTAAAGTTACAATAGCCAGACTTACAAAGGAAACCCCTCCTAGCTTGGAATTTTAGAGCGTTTCCTAGAGTTTGAAAGGTGTCCAATAAATGACCAGGCATTTAAACAAGAAAGGGATAGAGTTGGGAAACCTGGTGTTTAGAGCACGAACTCATTTTCCTTTCCATCCACTACCCCTTTCTCCATCTTTCATAAATAATTTTAAGAGGAAACTAATGGATTCATACCTAATATCTTCTCCCTTATCATTTGCCTTTTTTTTTTTTTTTCCATGCCCTATCATCTAGTGTTCTCGTGGGGACCAGGGCATAGTACAGGAGAAACCCATAACCCTGAATTCCAGCTCCTCTTCCTTTCACTAAACAATCTCAGTTTCCTCATCTGTCAAGTGGGTATAATAATGGTACCAAAAGTGGTGGTTGTGCATTAGATGAACATAAGCTTAGAGCTTATAGTCTTTAAACTCTGTGGAAATAAGGAACATTCCTGGTTCGTTCATCTTTGTCTATCTTGTATTTAATACAGTGCTTGGCACATGATACATCCCTTAAAATATTTGTTAAATGATTGGATATATAAAAAGGTGACAATTCTTTAAATACACATGAAGTGTTGCTATAAAGTAATTGGTGGTAGTGGTGAAAGAGAGGTACTAGGAGGGGACGTCTTTAATTTGTATTCTATGGGTAATTCAAGAGAAGAGGGAAAGGGGTGCCTGGGTGGCTCAGTGGGTTAAGCTGCTGCCTTCGGCTCAGGTCATGATCTCAGGGTCCTGGGATCGAGTCCCGCATCGGGCTCTCTGCTCAGCAGGGAGCCTTCTTCCCCCTCTCTCTCTTTGCCTGCCTCTCTGCCTACTTGTGATCTCTGTCTGTCAAATAAATAAATAAAACCTTTAAAAAAAAAGAGAGAGAAGAGGGAAAGCAGGAAGGAGATTGTCTGTGTGGGAGACAGAGGCTGGAGGCAGCAAGACAGACTGAGCCAGCTCACGCTCACAGAGGTGGATCTCTTTTACTGCCTGCCCTCCCTGGCTCCAAGCCTTCCCTCAATCTGTACCTTCAGATCTCTCACAAACACAAATCCCTTAATTGACCAATAGGGGGTGCTCCTCTAATGGGCTTGGCACTGAAGTTGATTGCTGTGATCTGACCTGCCCATCAGATGGGGAAAATAGAGACTTCTTGCAAATCAGGCATATCCAGGTTCATATTCCTACTCCAGTATATGCATAGTCAGATGCTAGTATTAATAGGATTTATTTATATAGGAAAAAAGTACAATATCAGACACTTAGAATTTTGTTGAAATAAAATACACAGCAGAACATAGAACTAATGATTGAATACCACAGTGTTCCAGTGAGCTTTACCACAGGACAGAAGACTGGTGGCAATCCAGGTGAGTACCCAAAATATTCAGCATTCTTTCAAGGTGATTTAGCTAAATTTAGCAGAGTAAGCTGCACACATCCTCTTTCCCACCCCAAGCCCTACACTTTGGATTCCAACAGTCATTCACTATCTTGCTTGAACTATTTGCCATTATTACTGTACAGTTTTCTCCTTGTTTAGGCATCCATTTACAATTTCCTTAACTGACCGCATTTCATAAGCCTCAAATATGCTTTCCCCAGTAAGTAGTTGACAGGCTTGCTTAGGAGCTCAAGGCTCAGGGACACACGGGACAGAATCTTTTTGCTTCTGAAGCTTACCAATACAGTGACGGCTTTATTGTAACTGGCAAGCTGCACCAAGTTCTTCCTCTGTTGTAAACACCAAGCAGAGGCTTTGAGGCCCTTTGTCTCATTTAGTTCCCACCACAGCTCTATGTGGTAGGTACTCTCATTAGACCTGCTTTCAAGATGAGGAACTAGGGGTAAAATGGTTCCATAACTGGTTTAGAACAGTCACGTTCCTGATGAGAGATTCAAATTCAGTCTGACTATCGAATTGCAAGTCACTTCTGTACTAGAAGAGAAATGAATGAAGTGGCCCAGGTCCATATAATGGCTACATCAGTTCAGGGAGAATTTCCTGGTGCAGGATCATTCCATCTGGGTCTTGAAAATAAATGGAAGCATGCAGTTAAGGAAGAGAAGTGAAGGCATTCTAGGAGGAAGAGAGAATTTAATAAACATCTCAGAATTATAAAATTTCCTATTATATTCTGTATTGTGATGCCAAGGTCATTGGTGAAAGTCTTTCTCCTCCCAGTGGAGTTGAGTGTGGTGAAGGGACATGGGTGGCAATGAGGTTAACAGAGTCTAAACTTTTTCAGTGAAGCTTGAATGACCACCTTCTCAATGCCAAAGGAAAACTCAGTCTTGGTGCATGCTTTGGATTTGAGAGCTGGGTTATTTAGAGTTGAAAAAGTGAGTAAGTTGGATGATTGTGCTAATTACTTGTATCAGATCAGTGCTTCAAGGTCATAAGGCAAATTTTGTTGTGTGGCTCAGGTGTGACCTCAGAAACTGTGCTTAAAGTCAGTGCAACCTGTTTTCAGCAAGAGTAACAGATCTTCAGTGCTTAAGATGGAACAAAGGATAAGGATGTGTAAATTCCTGGGCAGTAATTAAAGGGCGGAAGGAAGATAGGTAGACTTTTCCAACTGTCCGCATTTAGCCAGAAATGTGATACCTTCACCAGCTTGTCATACCCTGTGGAATGGGATGGAAGATATGGTCTTCCTGTTCCCATTGCCACGGGATCTTGGGAAACAAATCCTAGGCATACAGAGCTATGGATGGGAAAGTCTCCCAGCAAACATATTTATTTGGAGGAAGACACTTTACGCAATCCAACAAGAGGGATATTTAAGATATATTACCTTTTTCCTTTCTCCATGCAGGTTATCTAGTTGTCAACTTTCTCATTGGCTACATTCTGTACTTACAAAGGAATAATCTGCACATGACAATTTGGGGATTTTTTTTTTCCAATTTATTTATTTTCAGAAAAACAGTTGGTTGGTTTGTCTGTTTGATCTTTTTAAAGTAGACAGCCTGATGATTTGATATCCATAGCCATTGTAAAATGATTACCAAGATGAAGATAATTAACACACCCATCACTTCACAGAGTTTACATAGGTACCTCCTTTTTCTTTGGTGAGAATGCCTAAGACTCACTCTCACCAACTTTCAAGCGTACACGTTATTAACTACAGTCACCATACTGTTTGGTAGATCCTCAGAACGTATTCTTCTTAGAACTAAAAATGCGCACCCTTTGTCCCACATCACCCACATGACATTTTGTAAAAAGTCTGCCCACGAGGCATGGTACATGAACTAGGCTGGGAAATTGTGGCAACAATGAAAGATATGTGGGTGTCCTCACCTCTGCTGTCTCAAAATGTCCAGCTCTCAGGTTGAATGTTTTCCCCCATGAAAACCCCATTAAAAACAGAAACCAGAACTATGAACTAAAAGAAAAATATCTATTTGAATTTTTCTTCCGGTGAACTGACTTTTTAGCTATTTTAGTACATTTTCTTGGGTGGCTGAAGCATAGCAAACAGAATTGTGTTCCTTTCCCACAGACATCATATTTCTTCAAACAATACATGGAATGACACGCATTGCAGGGCATTTAACCTACAATGTCAAAGCCACTGGAGGGAACGTGGGTTGGGGAGAGGAAAGAAGCAAGGGGTACCATTCCACTTGGTGTTCTGTTTCTCAGAGGTCACCAGGTAGCATCACATGATATGTGAGAGTTTCCTGGAAGACAGAGAGTCTTTTCTCCCCATACTGACTGCCATCTCTACATCCCACTAATCCTGGATGTCAAGTGAGCAAGATCACCAGTGCTGAAGGCTGAGCAAATACTATGGCTACATCATATGCAGCTACATCAAATGCAGAGTTGAGAGCCAGACAGAAGGTCAAGAACCTATCTGAGTCAGCCCTTTGATGAATAACAGGTGACAGGTTATAATGCTGGTTTTGAAGACCAGGCAACTGGGGCCCAGAGGTGCTTAGGCATCCTCTTCTCCTCCAAAAGGCAGTCCCTGTGGGAAATGATTCGCTCCATTATCACACAAACCTCCTCAATGTAAAATCAGCATTGTAGCCAAATCTATAGCTATGGAAAACATGAGATTTTCCTCTGCACACACACCTTTGAAGAATGTCCTACAAATGTGGAACAGGTCATCCCCCCTGGGGATTCGCTGTGGGACTTCCTAATACTCAGAGCAATGTAAGCAAAACTGCCTCACTTTGCATAGCTGAATTCGGAACTGAGGAAGATCATATCGAATGTTCTGTTCTTTTTGGTAGCCAGATATTTTTAAATACTCTTTTTTTTTAACATGTTATAAAAATAATACATGTCTATTACAAAAATAAAAGATAAATATAACAGAGCTTCTTCAAAAACACAATGCTGTAATTATAAAAATCACTATTAACATTTCAGCATCCAGCAAGAGTCAGCAAACTCTCTAAGAACCAGAAGATAAATATTGAGGCATTGAGGAGTGATGGTCTTTATCACAACAACTCAATTCTGCCATCATAACACAGAAACAGCTATAGGCAATACATGCAGAATGAGTGTCTGGGTTTTGGTTATTTACAAAAACAGGGAGCAGAATAGATTTGGGGCCAAATAGATTTGGCCCATGGGACATAGTTTCCCAACACGTGACATATAAAATTTGGACATTTTCTGTGCATACCACATCATGGATACAACTGTGTATCCTGCTGTTTTCACTTGATGTTATTATAACAATACTTTCTCAGGTTATTGAACATGCTTACTGAAGATGCACTAACCTGTTGTACATTAATCATTTTATGAATAAACTAAAATTTGCATGACAGTAGATACCTAGATGTTTTACAGTTTTCTGCTGGTTTTATACACCTTGATAAACATCCATGTGTATATTAGATTTTTGTCTGGCTTTCAGGTTGTTTCCGTAGGACAGATTCCTGGGAGTGGAATTTTTTTAAATACTCTTAAAAAATATTGCCAACTTTTTTTTTTTTTATCTCAAAAGGCTTCAAAAATTTACTCCCAGAGCTGTGTGAAATTGTTCATTTCTCCACAACCATACCAACATTGAATATTACCATTTTGTAAATCATAGTTAATTTTCTAAAAGCCAGAATATTAAGTGAAGAACTGTACAAATATGGTACTCGGATCACTAGCCTTTCTCATCCTTTACTCACGCAGATGACTCTACCAGAAGGAAATGCTGAGATCAGGGGCCTCCCTCTTCCTCCTTTCCTGCGCTCTCTAAATCTACCCCCCTCTTCTGCTCCAGGCAGAGGGGAGGGCAGAGAATGGAACCTATTATCTTTCTGAATGTTCCTTCCCTCTTCCTGCCCATCTCACATCTGGACTGAATACAAATCCCCTGGTTTCCTGTTTCCCCACAAAAGGTCCCAAATGTCAATTCCAAATTAACTCTTTTTGTGCTTTTTTGGTTTTCTATCTCAACTCCAAACTTTATCTTTACCAATATTTTCTTATTGTCTCAAAATGGGTTGTAATGAGCTCTGCCTTTTTAAGATTCCCCCATTCAGCCACTCTTGGTTAGTTGCCTTCCCTGAGGCAGACAGTTCACGTGAACATGTGAAGAGGCATTGCGGGCAATATAGAGTAGTGAGGTCTGTGGTGAAGGCAGGCAAATTCAAAATCTTTTCAACAACATGCCAGCCCAAGAAGTTTCCAGTGTATTGACTGGATCAAGCTCACTGGGTGTTATACTTGCAACCCTGGGTCTACCTAATAAGCTTCTTCTACCCAAATATCTTCTGCATTTTTTTCCGAGATACTGCCTAGGGTCAGGTACATTAGCCTAGAATTTTATATGAAACCGATTATGACCAAGGAAAAGCCATTTAACCTCTATAAGCCTCTATTCATCTGTGAATCAGGGATAATAACACTTTTCTTAATAATATCTTGATAATAATGGCTAGTTTGAGTAGTAAATATGATTCCACATTCTTATAACTCTGTTGCTCCATTCTCTTTTATCCTCACTGCCACTGACTTACTTCTGGTCAAAACAATTGCTCTTTAAGTCTGAGAGTGTCTTTCCATTCCAGCCAGGCATAAAGGCCTTCACAACATGCCCTTGCCCCACCGTCCTCCCCCATCTGTTCTGGGAACCCAGACCCCTGCCGAACTCAACTATTCCCATGCACATTTTAGCATAGCTAGTCTTTGACTCATCAGGATCTTTTATTTTTTTTTTTTCTCAAATGTCCTTTCCTTGAAAACATTCTTAATTAAGAAAAGCACAAATATCACTATCAAATATCACCTCTCTCTCAAATACGATATCCCGCCACACCAGGCCCATAGTCCTTTACATATGGTGGCACTGGAGCACTTCAGTCTCCTAACATATATTTATTGACCACCTAGTATGTGTCAGAACTGCTCTAGGCACTGGGAATACAGCTGGGACCAAGACATACCTTTGTTCTTCTCACACCACTTACAATAGCTTCTGCATTTTGATTATTACATTAATTAGAAATCAGGGGCCTCCCTCCCACCCTGGGACCTCCATGAGGAAGAGGATGATGTTCCATTTGTCAGTTATCCCTGTTCTGGACACAGAGTAGGTGCTAAGGGGATGTTTATGGAATGACTGAATGTTTTGTTGCCAACAGGAAGCAGTGACCTTCTTGAGAACAGGACAGTGTCTGATTCACCTTTGTATCCCCCACAAGCAGCCCGCACAGAGCCTGGCACCATAAATCTTAAGTAAATGAATGCAGGAGGAAATGAACAACTGACACCATATTGCCTCCTGACCCCCTTTCCTTAACTCTTACCAAAGAAAACAAAAGCCAGCAAAATATAAGGAGGAAAACTATCTCCCAAACTAATGCTTTATTTAATTTCCAGGAATACGTGAGCTCCCTAAGTTATAAAAGTCGATATGCTGTACACATGATCCTTTGGTGATGGCTAACTTTTATGTTATCCCTTGTTGGCTAAGGAAGCTGGGGTGAGGGAAGGATCACCTCTGAGCCTTTTCCATAAGATGGAGAAAATAAAGCATACATAAGTGTACTGAGGTATAATGAAATAAAATACTTGAAAGTACCTATCTCCTAGCACAAAGTAGGTATTTAAGAAGTGTTCTTTTTTTTTTCCCTCTCAACTGTTCTAATAATCTAGTGTGACGACAAATTTAAGCTTGCTTTCATGAAAAGTCCCTCCTACTTTTCTTCCAGTCAAACGCACAGGTTCTTCTTTCAAGAGAGTCATGTGTATCTGCTGACCCTCGGAGAATTCTGAATTTTCTCAGTGCACAGGGTGGTGCTGTAATTAGGGATGATAGGATGGCAGCTCATTGTGTTAACTGGCTAAATGTTAAGTATGCTTTGCTCTCAGGGTTCCTGGCTTGAATTCATTCATTTACTTAACACATATCTATGAAGGACTGGCCAGGTGCCAGGCACTGTACTAGGCATGATGCACAGCAGAAATCGAAGCCCTTCTCTCATGGAGCTGATTAGAGAATCAAACAACAAATGTATACAATTTCTCTGTGAAAAGAGGATGAGTGTGATAGAGGGAAATAGAGGGGGAGAGGAATGGATATGCTGGAGAAAGCTGGGTCAGGGAGGTGGAGGTGGGGAGAGATTGAATCTCTGCTCAACAACCCACAGGATGAGTAACAGTAACCCTGGGCAGGACAAACTCCCTAAATGTGAGGTCCCGGGCAGAATGAAAATGTAGACCTGCTCTTCAAAACATCAAGTCAGGGGCAGGAAAGCATAAGGCCAGATGTGGGTCCTAATAAGTGCCAACACTCTCCTGGTATGGCTGCACAGGTCCCAAGCCTGTGAGCCAGCCCTGACTTTGGGCTGTCTAGCAGACTTTATTCTGCTTTGTTTTTTAAATGGGAAGATACTAAGGAATACTGACACTTTTGATAAAGGATATTGGATCCAAAGCTTTTCGCCCCCAAAACACCTTGGATCGAGTTCTTTTTCTAGTTTTCAGGGACTCCTGGGAAGGTTAAGCTTGCTGAAGTTCTAAGAACCTTCTGGAATGTTATATAAGAGTGTGTATAAGTGCATATGCATATTTGGTGTGTGTAATGTGTGTATGCGTTGCATGGTATATATGTGATTTTATGCACATGTATGTGCACATATGGTATATTTGGGGTGTGTGATGTGTGTATGTAGGGGTATGTGTGTGATTGTATGTGCATTCATGTGCATGTGTGGCATATGTGGGGTGAGTGATATGTATGGTGTATATGTGCGATTGCATGTGCATGTGTGGTGTATGTGGGGTGTGTGATATGTATGGTGTGTATGTGCGGTTGCATGTGCATGTGTGGTATATGTGGGGTGTGTGCTATGTATGGGATGTGTGTGTGTGTGTGTGTGTATGTGAAATTACATGTGCATGGATGTGCATGAGTGGTGTACTTATGAATGTTTTTCCACTAGGAAGAAGGCCCATAGTCTTCATCATATTTTCAAAAAGGCGCATGACCACTTTTTTTTTTTAAAGATTTTATTTATTTATTTGACAGACAGAGATCACAAGTAGGCAGAGAGGCAGGCAGAGAGAGAGGGGGAAGTAGGCTCCCAGCAGAGCAGAGAGCCCAATGCGGGGCTTGATCCCAGGACTCTGGGATCATGACCTGAGCTGAAGGCAGAGGCTTAACCCACTGAGCCACCCAGGCGCCCCAAGCTCATGACCACTTTTAAAGGGTTAGGAATCATTTACCTAAAGAAATTGAATCAGAAATTTCACTGACCCATAGGGAAGCAATACTATTAATTCCTACCATATGTGACTCCTACTGTATGACATGTTCATATTTCATCTCATCTGAGCCCAGACAAACCAGTAGACTAGACAGAGCAGGAATCCAAGAGCAGTTTTTCTCCCTGATCTAAAATATGTGTTCCTAAACATCCTGGCCATTGGAGGGCATCGCTGTTTACCCCTTTGGTCTCAGCTGTTCTCCTGAAAGCAGCAAATCAAGGGGCAGAACTACAGTTTGACCTTAAACTATTCAACTCCACTTAATTACCCATTGTCGTGGAAGCACATAAATACAGGATGTCCCCTCACTCTGCCATTCTGCTTTGCATCATTATCAAAAAGACAAATGTAATTCATGTCCAATTACTCACTCACCGCAAGGTCAGAATATTTATTTTTATCTTACTTGTGATGTTTAGGATTAGTGATATCAGTATTTATTCATGGCTAACCTAAATCAAACATCCTGTTGATATCTATAAAGGGCCATATAGTTATTGTCACAGGTATGCTGAGTCACACAGCTCATACAAAGTTTATGAGTTGACAGGGAAAAGGCTATGGAGAGGGGAGATAAGTGTGCAAGTGTCTTGCGAAATACCCACATTGTTTATTTATATTGTCCATTTATTGAACTTGATAGATGCTTGGGAAACCGAAGCCATTTAGAAACAAAATAGTGAGGATTGTTTTAAACGGTTATTATTGATTTTAAAGTTGGTGGTGGCGGTGACTTTTTGGTTAAAGTTATCAAATACTCGCTTTAGAAAACTGTTTTCTCTTTCTAGTGGTATAGGGCCTTGACCAGCTCAAGGAAGACAAGGAAAGAAGTAGAAGAGATAGGGAAATTCAGGGGGTTCATGTGACTAAGATTAATTTGTTCAGAGATCCAGAGTAGCAATAACTGCTGTCTTTCCGAGACTCCTGCGGTCACTAACTGAGATTAATTTAAAGAGGCTGTATTGAAAGGAAGGACCCAAACACTTAGAAAGAGCAGGATTCAATGGACCTGATTCCTTTTCCCATTCAGATTCGTCCAGTCAAATATAGTTCATTGTCTTTACTTTATAGTTTATTGTCATCAAAACATATCAGCTAATTTCCTGAACTTCTCATCAGTTCTCTGTCTTTGCAGACCTCACTCATGTAGGTTGTGCCTGCTAGTCTTTCTTTCCTTGCTCTATTAATCCATCTATATTAATGGAGTACTTACACACACATATATATTTTTTCTTAACCCATTCCATTGTTTTTCTTGGTGTCCTTAGATAAGCAGTCTAGGAATCAGACTTCCAGATGATCTCTTGCTAGGAGTAAGTAGCTATGAGACTTGGACAAGCGTTTTATCGCTGAGCCTCAGTACCCGCCATGGATGAAAGAAAGATGTGAAATCACATCATTTCTTTGGTATCTTCCTAGTCCCTCACTCTGTATTTCTATACTTTTCTATCTAGTTTCTGCCGAGCACATGGTCATTAGTAATGGGACAGTTGACTCTTGACTTAATGGGACAAACCAAGCTAGGGGCTTTGTGAACAACTTTAGAGTCTCTAGTGAACAGCAAATGAAATATGAGTCATTGATGTGATAAAGTCTCCAAAAAGGTAAATTTAATGTTTGAATACATGGAAATATGTTGGGTTTTATAATATGAAATTTCCATGATGGTGGATTAAAAAATAGTTGAATAAAGGTAATTTCATAAGGGTCATAGTCTGTGGAGTGAGATAGAGGCAAGAAACACCTGCTTTTCTGTGTTCTGTTCTGCTCAGCTCATATTCGATGCCACACCAAACCAAACCAAACCAAACCAAACCAAACAAGCAAACAAAAAACAGTAAAAGACCAGAAGAGAGACACATTCAGGAGATGCAGACAATGTTAGAAGGGGATTAAAAGGATGTCTTTGTGATGGAGAAAAAGAGGGGGATTCTTTAGAGATGTTGGTAGCCTTCTAGTATTGGAAAGAGTTATACAAAAGATAAAAGAGTTATATAAAAGATAAAATATATGAAAAACTAAGATAGTGACTAGAAAGTTTAAGAAGACTCAGATTCATGTAAGGAGGCATTTTTGGGGCAGAGCTACCCAAAATTTGAAGGTGCCATCTCAGCTGGTTTTCAAGGTGCCCTCACTGGAGTCCTGTAAGTCCAAGCTAACCACAGCTGCTCCAGAAGCACAAGACTGTGGGTATCATCCGAGGGCATCAGTCTGGGGTAGGTTTGCCTTCCAAGCAACATTTGGAAATGTCAAGAGATATCTTTGGTTGCCCCAAGTCTGGGTGTGGTAAGATGGTACTATTGGCATCTGGTGGGTAGACGCCAGCGATTTGCTAAGCATCCTATAATGCACAGGACAGCCCTCCAACAGCAAAGAATTATCTGGTCCAAAGTGTGCCTAGGTTGAAAAACCCTAGTCTATAGAATTTGATAAAGATGTTTCATTCCTAACATGCCCAGAGCTGGGAAAGAAGAGAGAGAGAAAGAAAGAAAGAAAGAAAGAAAGAAAGAAAGAAAGAAAGAAAGAAAGAAAGAAAGAAAGAAAGGAAGGAAGGAAGGAGAAACAGAAAGATCTATAAGAAAAATGGTTGTAGGGGCTCCTGGATGGCTCAGTCATTAAACAGCTGACTTTGGCTCACTCATGATCCCAGGGTCCTGGCCCGCACTGGGCTCCCTGCTCAGCGGGAAGCCTGCTTCTCCCTCTCCCACTCCCCCTGCTTCTGTTGCCTCTCTCACTGTGTCTCTCTCTGTCAAATAAATAAATAAAATCTTTTTAAAAAGATGGTTGTATAAGCAATTGTTTTAAATGGCATTTTAAAAAGAATGGTAATGACATGCAGAGGAACAATTATGAAAACACACCTACACTGAAATACAATTTAAAAATACTTCTTTGAGAGTGATTATCTCTGATTAGTGGAATTTTTCATACTTTGGTTTTCTTTTGTTTGTTTGTTTGATTATTTTTCTTTGTTTTCCCAGTAGTTATAAAATACAGGTACTGCTTTTAAATTTAAAGGCAAGAAAAAAATCTAGTTGAATTCTGAAAGCCTATTATGCCCCTGAGGACCTAATGGCACATGGTAATAAGAACGGTAATGGTAACTTCACTTTAGCTGGCAAGCATATGTTGAGATAGGCTAGCTCATTCACTCCCTGTCAGAATGTAAATTGTTATAACCCCTTTGGAAGACAATTTGGCAATATTACTACAGAGCCTTAAAAATATTCATAGCCTGTGACCCAGCCATTCTACTTCTGGGAAGCTAGCCTAAGGAAATAATCAAAAATAGGCACAAAGATTTATGCACAAAGATGTTCATTTAAGCATGATTTATAATGGTCTAAAATTCAATTTATAATGGCTACAAATTGAAAACAGCCTAAATGAATAGAAATAGGTGAATTATTAACCAAATTATAATAAATCCATTTGTTGTAAAACATAGCCATTGAAAATAATGTTTACAATGACTGTTTGATGATGTGGGAAAATAATTACGATACACAGCTAACTTTAAAATAGTAAGAATCTAAAATACATTAAAAGGATAACCCCCAAAATACAAAGGAACAAAAATGTTTGAAAGGGAATATGTTAATATATTAAGAAAGGGTAAACATTTTTAAAATGTGGGATATGAGTGGCTTTTATTTTCTTCCTTATATTATTTCTGTGTCATTTCCAAATTGTATACTATGAAAAATCTGTTATAATCAGATAAAAACACTGGTAAGATTTATCAGATGCCATGCTCTGAGTCCATTGGCATTGTGCATTTAAAGACTATCATCTCATTTAACATTATAACTACGGTCAAGGTGGGTATATCATGACCATTTCATAGATGAGAAAACTGATATTAATCCTCTTCATCTTCCATGTCTCATCTTAGATATTGTTTCCTCTAAGAAGCCCTCCTTGACCTTCTAAATCTAGTTAATTTTTTTTCCCCCAAGTTTCTCATTGTCTTTCTGGGGTTTTTGTTGTTGGTGGTGGTGGTGGTTTTTATTTGTTTGTTTGGTTCTTTGGTTGGTTGGTTAGTTGGATTTTTGTATAGGCAGTGCCTAGCAAGTATACAAAACAAAGTATTTGTGGACTGAATGACTAGACAAATTAATAACTCACCAACACTGGTGAGCAGTAGGGTTGGCCAGTTTAAGCTCACTTCAAAGTTGATATCGTCACCAAATGCTCCAGATGGATTGTGGAGAAAAACAAAAGTTCATTTCTCAGCACCTTTCTCAAGGTTCAGGACTTGCTGTTGAAACAGAATGGAGCCTGGCCTGGAAGTTATACATTTATCCATTTCTAAAGGCCTAAGGGCCTTCAAAGAGCAGCATGAATTTTTTTCTGTGAATCGTGAGCAATTTCACAATGCTTAACATGGCAGCTGGTAATGATTATTGCTCCTGTTCCCCTTTGAAATTTCATGTTTGTTTACTTAACAGGGCATTACTAATCTAGAGGAAGCAAGTGGGTGAAGAACCACATTTGCAAAGAGGACAAGAGATTAATGAAAAGAAGTGGAGGTATGTGTAGGTGATAGTGTTTCTATAAGGCTCTGTTCAACCAGGATGATTTAAGGGCAAACCTTGGCTGGCTGGTCATAATAAGAGCCAGATTATGGAGGGGATTTACGTGGCAATTACCATGGTCCTTGCTAGTGGGTTACAATGTTTTAGGGCTCCCTAGATACTTAAGATTAATGTCTGAATCAGTAATGTTATTGTTGCAAGATCTCAGTATGATGGGGAGCCATTTGAGACAGGAATTTTTATCCCTTATCAGAACATAAAATATCTCATAGTCTGCAAGAATACCAATGCCTATGGCCTGTAGCTGCCCTCAAAATGGGTTAAGCATCACATTGATTGGTTTTTTTCCCTTGGCAGCTAAAAATGCATAAATCAGTCTAGAGTTACTTTTGCTCATCCAGGTAATATGATTAAAATGGGAATTAGACATGTTCAGTCATTCAGAGATGAGAGACTAAAATCACCAACCTGAGCAAGGCAAATGATTATAGAGAATTTACTATGTAAATGGTAGATCAGGACTGCAATTAAGGACTTTTCCATGTACCCCAAAGAGAGCAGATCCACAGCATTCTCTGCAAACTCACTATGCTTCTATCTTAGTGTATTTATTGCCAATGGGATCTTAAACCCAAAGGAGTTTAGGGAATAGATGTGTTAAGTGCTAAGTATACACCTGACCAAGATTAATCTATTGAATCAACAATTCCCAGGAATCACACTGTGAGACCACTAAGAGAGCTAATTGATTTCTCAATTAGTATGTTTCGTTAAGTTTAATATCTGTTAAAGGGGGAAGTTACAATGGAGAAGGGGAAAAGTGTGAGAAGCTCCCCCTCAAGAAAGTGGTCAAAACAAGTGATACTTAATAATGAATCAGTTTGAGATCCAAATCATCCATCCAATGGGATTAATGATTTAACTTCTTGTTCCCAGAATCCCACAGGTTAAATCCTAATACTATCTCAGCAGAAATGAGATGAAGACATAAGCATGGAGAATATGATTGCCTCATGGCTTCCAAATAATCAAATAGAATATTGAGAAATTCCACTGAGGGTATGCGTGAGACTGGGATACCAGGGTCAAAAGATTACATTTGGCCAGTAACTTGTAAATATCTGAATCTCACCATTGTCCGTGACCATTCCTTCCCATTATATCTCTGAGAGCAAGGAAAGTAATAAATATTACTAGCTGGATTTTTAGTCCCAACCCTCAATGTGAAACTCCAATAAAACAGATAAGACTACATGGAAAATTCCTTTTGTTCCTGGACAAAGTAAAAGAAAATTAAGTTAATATAATTAAATTAAAGTGGACCAAAACCCAACTCCTCTATTTTTCAGATTTTGGACTTTTCCATTTTCAAAGTCCACATCCACAACTTCCCAGAAAGATTCTAATCCAATCCCTAGGGTTCCACTTCTTTAAAACCTCTTAATTAGTATCCTGAAACTGAATGCCCAGATTAGTCTTCTTCCCCATCTTTGTGCATGTGTAAGGAGGGGTAACTTGGAGGAGCAGACAAACAAAAGAGAGGTTTTGAATGTCTGCTAGAAGGCAATATCACAAATCCAGAAGGACAAGACAAAGGCCAAGATATAAATGACCTGATGTCAGCCACTTTCCTTCACTCTCATTTATTTATTAATTCACCCATTAAATAAACATTTGCTGAGCCACCCTGGTGGTGATGAGGCAGGCATACATCAGAAGTGAGCAGATGACAAGCCTGGAAGCCCCATGGGAAAGATATGAAGATCATTATCTAACCTCAGAGCAAAAGGAAGAACACTGAAGACTTATGGATGCCCAAACTTTTTCACTTTCTGCAACTGCTTAAAACTATTACTGCCTAAATCTGCTTAAGAGGTGAATCTAGTGTCTGCAGAAAGTTGGGATATTTGGTATTACACACACACACACACACACACACACACACACACACTACCCCCACATCTACCAATTACATCTGGAATCAGACAATCTTATTTTCAAATCCCAGATTTTCTCATATGATTTTGGACAACTTGATTACCCTTTCTGGGAAACTAATACCTCCAGGGCTGCTGTGAAGACTAAATGAGAAACTGTAGAAAATGTGTCTAATACCAGGCCTGGTGTGTGTGGATAACATCTATTAACTATTCTTCCTTCCCACCCCCAACATTGTACCTTCTTTGAAAGCAGAACCCATCCATTATTTGTTCTCTACAATAGACATAACATTGTGAAAGGAACAACGGGAAGGAGTGAGAAAAGGAAAGGGAAGGAAGGAGGAAGGCTGGAATGGAGGGAGGAAGGGGGAAAGAAAAGAAAGAAGGAAGGAGTGAAAGAAGGAAAGAGAGAGAGAAAGGAAAGGGAAAGGAAAGGAAAAGAGAGGAGAGGAGAGGAAAGGAAAGGAAAAGGAGAAAGGAAGAAAGAAAAATGCAAGAAATCATGGTACAATGAAGAAGCTGAGTTTACAGGTAGACTTGATGACTCTTCTTCAACACAAGGGCAGGTCTACTATACTTAGTTCCAGCCCTATCCTCATGAATGAAAACAGTCAACACTTATTCAGTGATGCATTGAAGACCATCATGTGAAACAAAATACAAATAGCAAATGGAAATACCATGTATGATTAACCACCATTATGAAACACTACCTTATTTGCATATCCATAAGCCCCCATTTTTCTGGCCAGACAAAGCAGAACATTTGGGAAGTGTCTAGGCCTCTCCTATGTCTCAGAACAATAATTACAAAAGCCACAACTTATTGGTCACTTGCTACATATCAGGTGCTTTTATTATATTTTTCCTTTCACCCTCAAATATCCCAGGAGAGGAGGTGTTTCTAGCTTAATTTTCCAGATGAGAAAACTGAGGTTTAGCTACAGTAAATTAGATGCCTAAGGTTAGTTAGCTAGAAAGTAATGAAGTCCAGACTCCACGGTCTGTGTGTCTCCAAAACTAACACACATAACCACCACACTGTAGAGTCCATTACATTTGCAGGAGAAAGGTAGGCTTGAACAAAAGGAAATCCAATTCCCACTCCATCTGGCAAGTGTAGGATTTTCTAAAGCCAATGGCATGGATTTGTGTGAGTGAGAATAAGGACGCAGGCAGAGGAGAAAGGAAACCCATAGCAATGAGGAATACACAGAAGGCCATGGATTTCAAATGAATAAATGCACGGACATTCATACGGCAACCCTAGAAATCAGAGGATGAAGAAATGCTTCAGTGTTTCCCTCATCTTTCAAATGACCAGCCTAAAAGTTTTAAATATAGTCAGTAAGGCACATAAAAATCAAAGAAGCTTTAGATCCAAAGACTGAATACACAGAAGATGAAAGAATTTGGTAATTGCGGAGGGCCCACTGTGTACCAGTGGTTGCATATATCCTAGCATTTCAATGTCATAAACGTCACTGAAAAGAATTTATTCATTTACAGAGTTAGGGACTGGATCTGGAGATGGTAAGCCCCTTGCTCAAAGACCTGAAGTTACCGAAGAGAAGAATTCACGATAGAACCCACATATTTCTAGTTTCCATGTACACTGTATATATCTTTCCAATTTTGAAGTATATGAACTTAGTACCTATTCAAAATAATTAAAGTGTCAAAATTAACAATTTTATTTATTTATTTATTTATTTATTTGTTTATTTATTTAAGAGAGAGAAAGAGCATAGTGTGGAGGGGCAGAAGGAGAGAGAGAATCTCGAGTAGACTCCTGTCAGAGCACAGAGCCTGAGGCAAGACTCGATCTCATGACCCTGACATCATGACCTGAACTAAAACCAAGCATAGGCTGCTTAACAAACTGAGCTACACAGACAACCCCAAAATTAATTTTAAAGTGGATTAACATGAGCATTAAGTAATAAAAAGAAATCTCATTATTTCTGAGTTTAAATCCATATGATCATCGTTTAAGAAATGTTGACAAAACAGAAAATGTTCTCAAAGAAAAACATGTATTGAATTTTTTTCCTTCTGCTCATTTCAATTAAACTCAGTAAATACATGTTGAGCAATGCCTATTTGTCACTGGGAAATTATGCAACCTTTTAAAATGTTGCTAAGATTATAGGTAAGAACAAATTACAGGTGAAAAAAGTTAATCATAATTCAGTTTATCTTATTTTGCTTAAAGGTTGAAATGACACTTGGAAATTCTTTTCTGAAATAAGGCATGGAAAATAAACAAAGCTAAATAAAAAGTCTAAAAGTAAAGTATTAAAATGCTAACTTTCTTCAACATTAGAAAGTATCATTCATAAAAGTAACTTTTTTAACCTAGCATTTTTCTCAGATAAAGGTAGAAATCAAAATTTTCCCTTTACTTGGAGAAATCCCATTTACAAACTGAATTGATTACACTATAAATGTTAACAATATCAGTGTGCATCTTCTATGTCTTTTATTTTTGTTAATAATCACAGTTGTGACACTGAACAAATACTGTGTGCCTGACACTATGTTAAATATTTTTCATATACTGTTATTTATTCCTTTGAACTCCCTGGAAAGTAGATAATAATTAGACCAATTTTAGGGATGAAAAAAAATGAGGCTCAGAGAAGACAGTCCTCTAACTAGAAAGAGGTTCTGGCATTTGACAAAGGCTGCTCTCTCAATTATTACATTTCCCTGCCTCCAAAGGATAAATATAGGTCACAGATGCTCAGGGAAGGCAAGTGTTCTCCTCTTTCTAACTCTTTCTAGCACTTAAACTTGGTAGCAGCTTTGGCTTAAAAATGACCCTCACGGATAGGGATCCACATTCCTAACATGAGTTCATTCAAAAGCACCCAGATTTCACAAGAGGAAATGATGAGGCATTTTTCTGAGGTGTTGAAATTGTTCCCTTTGTCATTCACCAATGGGAAAAAAAAATAATGCTCTGAAAATTCCTCAAAGGTAAAAGGTAGCGTTTCTTCTCCTGAAGTCCTGATATGGTCCCAAAAGGAAATAGATGCCTGCATAATTCAGGCCCCAGTGATTCTTCTTTCATTCTTATTAACTGCAAATCTTTGCCACATTTTTCTTTACTAATTAGTTAAATGCTTAAGCTCCTGAGTCACTGGGCCATTTACTGGTTATAGCTTGTTCTAGTTCTTCCACCCTCAAATGGAACTTGCGAGGAATTAGGCGCTCCAAAGATCCCACATTCATGTAGCAAAAACAGCCAACAATGCAATCAATCACCGCCAAGAGGGATGGGCAAGCATGAGCATTTAGACCTACTAATGCTGAGTCAAGGCCTTTAGATGCGCTGCCAAACGGAAGAAGATAGAATTCTGTTTATTCATTTTTAAGTTATTCATTCTTTCCTCCAAAGGTCCGGATCTCACACTGGTCCTCTTGTCCCTGTTACATTCAGGAGCACAGTTGTATTTATCCTGCTGCTTAAGAATGCAACTGAGCTTCTCTCTAGCAGTGATGGAGCCAGACATGAGGTTAGTTTTCCTGCAGGACTGGCTAATGGAGGCTCTGAGATGCCAGAAGTTTGTCAAACTGTATCATCAGAAAATGTCAACCATGCACTCTTTGGTGCATGATCTGACTTTAGTTATAAGCTTATATAGGAGGTGGGGAGATTGCCTCCTGTAGAAAAGTCCTGTCTTTAGCATAGATTATTTCCATCCACACAACTCAGTGCCATACAGGGCTCCCAGTATGTGCTCCATTAATAACTGTCATACAAGCCACAGGAAAAAAGCTATGAGTAGCATTCCCTAGCTATCTCTTTTGACACAAACTCCTTAGTATAAAAACATGACCTTGCACTCACTGATTGGCTCCAAAACACTTTTCCAAAGCTTGCCTCCCCATTTACTCTTCAGCAATGTAGCTACCAGAATGCTCACCATTCCTCAGAGGTTGTATTCTCCATGGTTCTCTAACTCACACTCTCCATCTTTCCTTTGCTGCCATTATCTCCCTAAAAAACCAAATCTGATTATATTGTGTGCGCACACATACACGCATGCACACACCCCACATTAATCCAAATCTTCACTTTCCCGTGTAGAATGCAGTCCAAGCCCGTTAACACGGTGTATAACACCCTTCTCAATCCAACTGCAACCTGCTCCTCTGGCCTCATCTCCACTCTCCTCTTCATCTTTTCCCTTTCCTGATGTCACCACAAAATGATCTCACTTTCCTTACCATTCCTAAAAGATCTTAAGCCAGGGTACCAGGGTGGCTCAGTCAGTTAAGCATATGCCTTTGGCTGAGGTCATGATCCCAGAGTTCCGGGATTGAGTCCCACATCGAGCTCCCTGCTCAGTGGAAAGTCTGTTTCTCCCTCTGCCTCTCACCCCGCTCTTGTGCTTTCCCTCTACCTCTCTCTCAAATAAATAAATAAAATCTTTAGAAAATAATAATAAAAAAATAAAAGATGCCAAGCCCAAACTCAGTATTTTTGTGCACTTCTGCTTCTCTATGTGATGTGGATTCCATCTCTATCTACCAAGCAGACTCTTTCTTACCCTACACGAGCTTGTTTAAATATCCTACTCTGAGAAGCCCATTGCAATGGCCTCAAATGGAGTTAGTGACACCCTTTCCTGTGAGCAAGCCAAGAAAATGCTGCTTTGTTTATGTGCTATCTGGCCACATGGTAATAGCTCATCTGCCTACCTCACCATGAGACTGTATTTCTAGAAGGCAGAGATCATTTTCTAATTATTTCTGATTCCTCAGTGCCTAGCCCAATGCATATCACCTAAGAGTTGCTTAGTACATATTTGTAGCTTAAATAACAAGTACCCTGGTTACTTGGCATTTGGTAGGCAATGTTGGCAGTCCTAGAAAGGCTTTTTGTGATCAGCTAGTTAGACTACCCTGGCGTTATCTGTCACAAGCTCCATCATCAACTTTGAGAATGTCCTTCTCTCCCTCTGAATATCCTGGTCTAGCAAAGACAGTGAAGTCCCAGGGAGCATAAAACAAGAGGCGTTAGCTTCAGGATTCACTGGCACCTCACATTTCCTCAGGACAGTAGAAGATGTTAATGGTATACTAATAGGAGCTGAAGTGATCATCTGGTTTCCTGCATGTAGTAGATCTAAGAAAAACTAAAGATTGAGAACTAACTCCATAAAGCAAAATTATAGAATACTGTGGCTGAAGGACCCCAATATCAACTATTGTAATGTAGAAAGAAGAAAGCTAAGACCCAGTGAGGGAAAGAAACAGTAACGTGAATATACTAACATGACAGTCATAGAGGTTGGCAGAAACCTTCCCTAGGAAAAGAAAGGGGGTATCCGTTCAAGGTGATAGTTGTTCTCTGTTTGCCCAGGAAACACTAAGCCACCCTGCTCCACAGTGCACCTCAGATCCCCTTGTAGGGCAGAGTAGATCTGGAAAGCAGTCATGGACCTTGGCAGCTTTCACTATGCTTGTAGAACATTGACATTTTTGTTAGAGGTGACTAAGAGAGAAGATTTGCCTTGGTTGGAAATTAGTCAGATGGCATTTCCTTGGGCTTTGCTTTCATTTCTCAGTGAAAGGTTGAAATGCATGAAGCATTTGGTTTTCCTGTCATGTTATTTCATTGATGATCTATAGTTATTGCATGGTTTCCAAAAGCCTAGGGCAAGAATAGTTGATAACAAAGGATATCCTGAACACCAGGAGGTGCCAGGCAGGCACTGGCTGGGGTGCCTCAGGAGAGCTCATTACCAAGTCCTGGATCTTGATTTTCTCACTTATAAAATGAAGAGTTTTGACCAGGTGTACTCTGGTTCCCGTTCCTAGGCCAAGAGTCCTTAAGGCTTCCAAAGCCACTCATGAGTGCATTCACTGTCGTTTCTTTCTTGCCCTGTGACTGGCCTTGAGAAGGGAATCATAACAAGGCAGACTTCATTCCTGCCATCACAGACCTTCCAGTCTAGCAGAGAGCACAGACAACAAACTGTCAGAGAACATATGTTAAAAGTTATTACCAATCATTATGAACACAGTGAAACAAATAATGGGGTATTGGATTATATGATACAGGGAATTACATGATGGAAGGGGATCCTCAGTGTAGATTGAGGGTCAGGACCATCTTCCTTAGGAAGAGAATTCTAATCTGAAACTTAATGCCAACAATCTAAAAATCATAAGGCTCGACCATTCCAGACAGAAGAAATAGAATGTACAAGAGGCTGAGGTCAAGAAAAGGATAGTTTGTTAGAGGGGATGAGTGTGCGCAGAATACAGTGAGTAAGGAGAGAGGAAGGGGTATTCAAGATGAAGTGAGAAAGAAGGTACAAAAGGTCAAGGTTTTAGTATCACTTCTAAGGGTGTTCATTAATTGGGGTGAGAGGTTGGGGTACCAGGTGGTGGGTATTATAGAGGGCACAGCTTGCATGGAGCACTGGGTGTGGTGAAAAAATAATGAATGCTGTTTTTCTGAAAATAAATAAATTGGAAAAAAAAAGTTAACATAATTTGATTTTCCGTTGTTCTGATGGCTATTTGGAGAATAACTGAATTGGGGCCAGCACAGAAGCAGGCAGATAATTTAGGAGGCTATGGAAGTAGACCTGGTAAGAGGTAATGGTGGTCAGGTTGAGGTAGAAATGTATATGTGTTAGATTAATATTTTGGAAAAGGCATTGGTAGGACCTCTTGATGGATTAGTATTTTGGTAATCATTTAGAGGCATCACTGAGTTAGGGGCTAGGTAGGATGAACATACAATAGTCCAACCTTAGGAACTCACAGTTCACATAATTGTCACAGAATGTGGGTGAGCAAAAGTTACAAAAAACAATGTTATGTTCTTTTGTTTTCACGATACAGAGGAGAGAGGTGTTCATGATGGAAGAGGAAGAAGAAGAGGTTTGACAAAGGAGTAGGGATGTGAGCTGGGCCATAGAAGTCGGGCTCTGGTTTAACAAGCAGAGAAGGGAGAGAAATCACTCAGAGAAGTGAAAGCAGAACCAGGATGGGGTGAAGACACGTGCTGTGACTCAGGGACTGTGAGCAGTTTAATCTGAATAAGACCAGGGTCAAAGCACAGAGTGTTAGAAAGACAAGGTAGAAAACATAAGCTGAGGTCAGATTTGGAAGGGCCTGAAGCCATCTGGAGGGTCTGCACTCATTAAGGATTTCAGAATGACATTATTAATTCTAAAATAGGAATGATAATTCTGGGGATGAGATCTATTTAGGAGTAAGATGAGCCTAATCACTGAGTTTACAAGTTACTCTAAAACCCTAAAATCTGTTAAGCAGGTGTGAGTGGGAAGCCAGCACATGACTCCTTTCTCCAGGTCTGTGCTCTGCTCTGAATCAATGAAACAAGGAGATGAAAAGTAATCATTAATACCAAACACTTTCATAGTGCATTTCCTTGTGTAGGCACTGTTCAGAATACTTTCTGTATATTAACTCATTAAATCCTTACAACTTTAGTTGGACAGGTGACAGAGTAGGGTTTTGAACTTCAGCTGTTTGAAGCCATTGCCTATGTACATCCATAATGTCTTCCTGTTTCTGGGAGAATGTAAGGTGAAAATATTACCTTTATATATAAAGCATCGCTTTGAGAAATTGGCTATATCAGTCATATGGGCTTCCTCATCTAAAGCCCAGAAGCAGACAGAGGTACCCACAAGGCATGGACAGCGTTATAATATCCCAGGTTTCAGCCAGAACCATTGTGTAAGTTTCCCTGCCTGTCCAAGAACAGTGGAAAATGCGTGTGCTCTGTGAGCAGGCCAGTTCTGGGCAGGAGAGGAGGGTAATGAAGGAACCAGGTTTCCTGTGCCTGGGCTTTCTTTGCAAACTCACAAGTCATATCAAGCACTCCTGCTCCAAGGAGAAATGACAGATTGGGAGACAGAGGTCAGCAATATCAGTGTGTTGTAATTTCTTCACCATATATGGGAACATTAACACAAAGGAGGGTATCCTTCCCAACATCTGTTATCAAGGAAGGTTGGTTCTATTTAGAGGGATATCACAGATATAATAGTGATATCACAGAGTATAATATGCTTAGCACTAAAATTATGTTGGAGGAAAATCAGCATTCTGTTCTGTCAGTGGACAACTATTTATTTGCTTACCACACATCCAGCATTGTATTTAGAATCAGTATTAAAAGTATCCATGATATTTTATGCTATCAAAGTACAACTTTCCCCATTTCACTGGCTACTCGATAATTCCCAATAAACAAATTTATTTCACCTAGAGAAAATTTGGCTTCTGTTGTAGGATGTTTATCAAAAAATCAAGGCATCAATGGAAATAAGAACAAGTCAGACCATAGAAGCCATAGGCTTATAAAATGTTATAATCAACACATTCCAAAGATGACTTCCCCATAACTTGATGTTGTATATCCCAGCTTTCATACAATTTGTAGCTGAGGAGGTATATCTACTATTCCTTTAGTAAAGCGTGGAGACCTGCAAACTAGAATGAATTTTCCACAATGAGCCAGAACTAAGCGTGCTAACATAGCTTGAAACACTCTAAGATAGTTCTCAAATTTATTTAAAATTAAGAAAAGAAAATTGGATAATGTCGGATGGCTGACAGTTGAGAACATTAAAGTGACACAATACTAGCATATCATTTGTGATAAACAAAAAGGAAAGCCCCTATATGAGAGAATTATAAAACAATGGCAAAACACTAGAGACATCCTTATCTGTGGCTTTCCTTATTGGAGAAGGACGAATCAAACATCAGTGAAGCCTCCTTTCAGGTGTAAAAAAAATAGCAATAAGGAATAGCTCAGGATCTCATGCTTGCTTGAATCTTTGCTGTTACTTGAGGTGCAAGATCACTGTAAGAAGCTGATGTGTTGGAGGAGTCAGGGAAGCATTTCAGCTCAATGCAAAATGGTGAGCAGGGAGAACCCAGTGAGTTATGAGTCCTGGGTGACTCTTCTACCACATGATAATCTCATGTGATCCTGAACAAGTCATTTAAGCTTGGTATATGTCAGTTTCCTCATCTGTAAGCTGAGAGAAGTTGGTCCAAGTCATCTGAGTTCCTTGCAGTTTGAACATACGTTTGAACCTTATGTGCAGCTTCTAGAAGCTGAACTCACACCTCTGTCTACTCCCTGTGTCACATGACTTTTTAAAAAAGCACCTGTGGTTTGATGATACAAATTATCATTCACTTCTCTTATAGCCACAGCAGGTATTAGTATGATAAACGGCCACTGACACTAGTTATTAATATAATGAAGTTTCTCTGACGCCCACACACCCGGGCTATTAGATTGTTATCTTAATGATCCCTCAGTGTGGAGGAAAGGACAGAAAACACATCAATTTCCCATCTAGAATGTTACAGAACCACACTCCATATAATTCAGTATAATTAAAAACAACAAATTAATATACCTAGAATTGGCCAGTGTCAATTTCCTCCACCTACAGGAAAAGTCAGATATGTGTGTTTTTATAATCTGTCTTGTTATTTTCAATGTCATCTATTCAACTAAATATCTGATAAATTGAATGGATTAAGATGGAAATATCCAATGCAAATCATCTAAAATATGCAACAGTATAAAACATTTTATTTTAAGGAAAATTTGGAGCTTCTTGTACAGGTTCTTTCACCTTTGGGGTTGAAATTCCAATCTGCTACTGCCTTTTATGATGATCAGGAAGTTACAAAGAAAGATGGCAGAGAGGTAATCGTACACATCCACAGTAAAGAATCAAAGGAAATTAAATAACATACAAAGAAAAATAAATCTCTGGTGTCATAAATCCTACCACTTGGACTTGAAGACTGGGTGACCCTGGGATACAGCTAAAAATAGGTCTTTAATCCTTATTAATATTTATTCCAAAGAGATTAGAAGCACAGAGGTCACCCAAATTGGAAAGATTCAGTTCTTATACAAGCAGTCGTCAAGCACGTAACATTTGAAGCAAAGGAATTAACAAATATTCCTTGTGCTCTTGCAGCTGAGGGAAGTGGGACAAGGAGGGGTATTAAGGAGGGGGAAGAAGTATGGATTTGCTTTTCTACAATAGAGGGTATTTATTTTTAATATGAACTACACATTAGAATTACTTTGTGACAAAAAAAGGATTGAAAATAAGCTTGTAAGACCTCAAACTCCATCAGCCAACCAGATTATAAGGAAGCAAGATGAAATCTATTGGACACACCTGACTCATAGTGATGATACCTACCTTGTTGGTCTGTTCTTCAATTGACTAAAATAAGCCATAAAAAGTTCCTAGCATGGTGTCTGGCACCTAAACCACACAGAGTTCTCATTTCAAGTGGTGTATTCCATTAGTTTTAACCAATTGTCTTATAAATTTGGTTCATAGTAAAATTTCAGACAGCCTGGTTTGCAGAAGCCAATGAGAAGGGTGGGTGTATTAATATGTATGCTCTCAGTTCCAGCTTGCTTAGAGAGCAAAGCTTTTGCGCAGTGAGATTTAGAGGTGGTGTAGTCTAACTCAGCCTCCTGGCCCTGTCTGTGCAGTAAAATCATATGGGCATCTTAAAAAGATATTAATGCCAGGACCTCACCACCCATCAGTGGAATCTGAATCCCTGGGGAGTAGGCTTCCCAGAGTACGAAAAATTTCCAGGTTATTCTAGGTACAATCAAGTTTGAGAACCATAGGCACAAGGAACAAGAGCTGCCTAAGTTGAATCTCAGTTCTGCTTTGACAAAGTTTCCATGCCTCATTTTACTAAGTTATAAAATAAGTGTAATAGAGGTTAACAGTGATGCCTACCTTAAAGGGTTAAACAAATTAATTTATTTAAAGCCCATATAAAAGTTATAATTTACAATGATAATGCATGCCTTTTGTCTCTGTCTGCATGGGTGGAAGGTATAAGACTATTACCATCAAGATCCAAGATCTGGCATCTAAGAATTAACCCTTATAGAAGTCTATCATGGAATCTGTTTCTACCCATGATGCTGCATCTTATACAAGCATAATTTCAGGCATGGTAATATGACAACTCAGGTTGTGCCCATAAGCACTTACTATTTTTCAGCCACTAAGAAGGTGAAAGGCAAAGAGGTATAATAGGAAACAGATCCCAATATGAATTGTTGCTATATCATTTACTGAACATGGGACCTTGAGCAAATTATTTAACCCTTCTCCATCCTGCTCCTCTGCCTGTCACTGGGAATGATGCTAATGTGTACCACCTAAGGATTATTTCAAAGAATGAAGGAGATAATCAATATGATCTATTTGGTACAGCATCTGGCACTGAATATGGGCTTAATAGGTGTTGTTTCCTCAACACAACCTGAGCACTGGTGTGGTACAGGAATTACTGAAACACCTGTCACAATCTTCACAGTCTACTTGAGAAGATAGGATACAGAGACATACATAATACTATTATGTTTAAAATCTGTGTATCAGAGACAGACAATGATAAAGAGCTAACATCTATTTATAGGAAGTTCCTCATATCTGTGTGCTCAGTTTCTTGATAGGGTACATCTGGGGAACTTCAGGTTTTTCTGTGCATGGTTGGTCACTGTTTTGATTTTTGGTTTGGGGTGTTTGGTTGGCTTCATTTGTTAAAGCTTTAAAGGCAGACATGATTTGGCAGATATCTAGAGTAGCAGGTGTGTCTGGCTTTTGATGTCTTTGAGAACACAGTGTACTTGAGGACTTGGGTGATGTCTTTCTATATAGGTTGTATTCTCTAAGAGCAATGCAGTTCATGAACATTGAACAATGTCAGTCCAAATTACGTAACGGGTCATTCCTCAGTAAGCAGTGTGAATTGGTGTGGGAAAAACATAGCACGTTCCATATGAATCACATTCAACTCCACTTGATGAGGGGCAAAAGTGATTGGGGAGTTAAGAGAGAAATCTAAAATAGATCCTGTAATCTATTTAAAACTTGGAAGAAGTCTGAACTGAATGGTTCTGACATAAACTGGTGATGGTAATTGGAAGTTGATCATGATTGTCCTTTGGAAATAAAAATGCTGACCCAGGATTTAGGAGACATGGGTTGAATTCCCATTTACATTTCTAACTAGATGTTTAATTTCTTTAAACATCATTGATAATTTAAGTGACACTGTAATTTACAAGGGATATTTCCACTACCATCTCATTTGATCCCTACATCACTCCATGTAATATTACTATCCCATTTTAAAGATACATAACGCAAAGTTCAGAGTTTGTAAGTAAGAAAGTTTTCGATCCCACCTCATCCAACAGTAGCACTGTCTGAGGAACCCTGCCATGTGTCATCTCTAAAGACTATACTCTTCCCAAAAAACATGAGCCATTATCAGTATTAGGCAAGTCACTTTACCTACCTACTGGTCCCTCAATTTCTTCATCTCTTGGCATTGCTTGTCTCACAGTGATAATACAATAAAATCTGAGTTAATAAGGGAAAGGAGCTTCGAAAACATAAAGTCCTATATATGCCTATCATGATATTTCAGGAAATGTGGTAGTGGAACTGGACAAGGAATGTGTATAAGTGAGCCCACCACCCCCACTGAAGTCTACAAGCCAGGCACTCTCTAAGTTTTAATTATTTTTTGGTCAACATTCTGCATTTCTTAAAGCCTCCTGGAATATTTTACTTTCTCTTGCCAATTTTTTTTAATCCCACTTGGGCTGAGTCCAAACTTGAAAAAATTCAGCTGCAAGTGGATTTTTTTTTTCAATTTTCATAAAGTTCAGAATATAAAGTACTCTTTCTCAGAGAATGAAAACAAAGTTTACAGTGGAAATCATGTCGTAGACAGGCCACGAGGCTCTTTGCTCCCCAGCCAATCCTCCAGATCTGGAAGAATGGAGGATGGGGTCTGGCCTCAGAGACTAGCCTTATAGTTATATATATCGTTATATATATATATATAGCGTGTGTGTGTATGTATGTATGTGTATATGTATTTATGTATTTATGTATATGTATATACACATATATGTGTGTATGTATATGTGTGTATATATATACATATATACATGTATATATATACATACATGTATGTATATATATATATACATCCACGACCCACATCACTTTACATAGCTACCCATACTAAGGATATTGTGATTTGTGAATGTCCTGGGCTCATAGTGCACTTACAACACTCTTTCGAGCTTAGTTCCACTTGACCATCTAGTTCGAGAGGATAATTTCTCCAAACATCCAAAGGAAACACAGCTACTTATCAAAATTGGTCTAAAAGAGAACCTGCCTAACTGGACCAATAAGCCTGAAATCCAGAGCTGATTGTTAACAAGCTGGAGCAGTGGACCCCATGCTGATGGTTTTCAGCTCCATCTGTTTGACTTTTTTTTTTTCCAATTTATTTATTTTCAGAAAAACAGTATTCATTATTTTCTCACCACACCCAGTGCTCCATGCAAGCTGTGCCCTCTATAATACCCACCACCTGGTACCCCAACCTCCCACCCCCCCGCCACTTCCAACCCCTCAGATTGTTTTTCAGAGTCCATAGTCTCTCATGGTTCATCTCCCCTTCCAATTTACCCAAAAGCACATACCCTCCCCAATGTCCATAACCTTACCCCCCTTCTCCCAACCCCCCTCCCCCCAGCAACCCACAGTTTGTTTCGTGAGATTAAGAGTCACTTATGGTTTGTCTCCCTCCCTATCCCATCTTGTTTCATGGATTCTTCTCCTACCCACTTAAGCCCCCATGTTGCATCACCACTTCCTCATATCAGGGAGATCATATGATAGTTGCCTTTCTCTGCTTGACTTATTTCGCTAAGCATGATATGCTCTAGACACAGCCATAAACTCTTTCAGCCACTTCTTTCCTTTAATACTTCATGAATTTGAAACAAGTGAGTCAAAAGCCACAGTGATGAACGCAGGGCAGCCATTACCAAGTGTATTGAAAAGAAGGTTTCTCTTTCTGCTGCCCACTCCCTCCCAGATTATGCTCCAAATGGACTGTTACACCAATAGATGTTCAGATGTGCTACAGTCTCAGTTGCCTCTTTGAGTTTGGCCCTGAGAGCCCCCTCCTTGAATTCTTGTCCTCACCAACCCATCGTCACCTTTACCCTCTTTATGATTCAGAATGTAGGTCAGTTTCTTCCTCCTCCAGGAAGTTCATGATTCCTTGAGACTGTATCCAGGGGTTCCTGATGCATTCCGTGTTTGCTTGCATCTCAGCATTTATTTCCCCATTTTTTTTGCCTGTATTCCCCTGCCTTCCATCAGCTGTGAACTATTCAAACATTCCGGTGCATTATTTTCTACAAGGATTGGATAAAGAATGACATTCAGACAAACCGTTCAGCGTCTTCAAGGTGGAAGAAGCTGCTAATTGTGGAGTGCTTCAGTATGCCAGTCACTTCTTGATACTTCAGGGGTCTTATCATTTCATTCCAAATATACCATGAAACTGGTAGGGTTACCAGGATCATCATTTTATAAGTAAAAACAAAACAGACAGGACAAACAAAAATACCTGCTGTTCCAAGAGGCTATGTGGTTTAGAGGGATTGTGCCAAGATCACACCAAGAATAAAGTATTCAAAATGGGATCCCAGGTCTGTCTAACTCTAAATCCCAAGCCAGTTCTCCATCATCACACTGCTTCTCTTACTACTACTACTACTACTTCTTCTTCTTCTTCTTCTTCTTCTTCTTCTTCTTCTTCTTCTTCTTCTTCTTCTTCTTCTTCTTCTTCTTCTTCTTTAATTTTTACTGTGTTATGTTAGTCAACATAAAATACATCATTTGTTTTTGATGCAGTATTCCAAGATTCACTGTTTATGTACAACTTTGGAAAACAGTGTGGAGATTCCTCAAAAAAATTAAAAATAGAGCTATCCTATGACCCTGCAATTGCACTACTAAGTATTTCCCTCAAAGATACAGATGGAGTGGAATTAAGGACCATATGCTTTCCTTACTTCTAAGGTGTAGCCCTAGTTTCGTGTTTTCAGATTTATTTTTTGGGCTCAAATCAAGCTAAATGCCAAATGCACTTTTAAACTTCTCTGAACAGATTTCTGTGGATGCCATAGAATGTCACCCAGAACCAAGGCACTCATTTTCCCAGGTGCAAGGGATTTTGGTTGCTGATAGGAATTGCCATCTTTAAAGGTAGCTACTTGGCCCTTTTGATGAGTATTTTTATACCCTCTCTCTGAAGTCAGTCCTGTCCATACCCGGTTGACACGAAAGAAGGTACAAAGGCAAGACCTTGCTTGCTTCAATTCTGGAAATATCTGCAGCGCCATTCCCAACTCAAGACTCCCTTGGGATGGCCTGGGTCTTCCACTGAATGTACACTGCGGTTCAGTTTCTTCCTCTGCCATCCTGGTTCCCCTCAACTCCTACAGATGGTGTTCCCGTGGACACTACTCAGTAAGCTTTCTGCACACAAATCTCCATCCCAGAGTGTTTCTCAGGAAACTCAAGCACAGATAAGATCATAGGAAGTCCCTGTCTACAAATTTTTAATGTAGTAAGAATTTTCAAGCAACATTTTAGCAGTGGTTTAAGGATGGGAGGTACAGTTCAGAGGGGATGTCTGTCTGAGTGTACTTTCTAGCTCAGGAAGTGCCATAGATCATGAACTTGGAAAAGCACTCTACACACTGATTTGGGGTTAAAGTTCAACCCCTGAGCATCATCACATGGTGTCACTCTGTGATTTGGTCCAGGCCATGTCAATTTCCTAAGCCTTTGTTTTGCCGGGGTCTCTACTACCACATCTTCTCAACAGTGCCCTACAGTTAGAGAGGAGTAGTGAGTGCCAGCAGCCTGCAAAGTCAAACCTGTACCTACACCGAGATTGCAGACCTAATAACAATCTCTGCTTTAAGCAAAATGAAGACAGCATTCCTCATGGAGCAAACCATTGTTATGCCTTCCAGGGAAGGTTTCAAGTAGATATATTTTTGACCTTGACTATACTCAGATAAAAGTGGTAAATGATAGAACTGGGAACCCCAAATCATGTCATATTCCACTTAGCCAATATACATCCCTTATTAGTTCTGACTGACACTTATCATTTCAAACATTTTACTTCATTATCATGACTTTAGTGAGATTATATTGGAAAAATATGAAAAATGTATGCTTAGAAATGGCAGAGACTTTTGCCCTGGAGAAGAGAAGGCTCAGGGTAAAGATATAATGATTGCTGCTACCTTTAAAGACTCCCTGCACTATGCCAGACAAATACCTATGTCATTAGATTATCAACCTTAAAATAAAAAGGTTGTTTTCAATTTTGCAATTTTTTTCTTCAAAGGCTACCAAATTCCTTGGCCATTTTATTAGTAAGAAATCATATTGCTAACCAAATTACAAGCTTTATCTCTCAAGAGCTTTGCACAGTAGGCTGTGCCTCATTCTTTCCATTTTATGGATGGTGAAAATAAGGCTTACAGTGTTTAAATACCTTACCCTAGACCACAAAACTGGCAAATGCCCGAGACAAGTTTTGAATGTGGGTCTGTCAGAATCCAAAACACTTCCTTTGAATCCCTACACATGCCCATACTGCATATAAAGCATAACTCTCTTGATCTCTCTGATTGGATGGCATTTGGAAGCGAGAGGGGTATGTCCCTGTTAAGTAGTCCCAGGAAAAATGAGAACAAATTACAACGCAGATGGAGATTTCAATTAAGCGTGTCAGGCATGGTCTAATTCAAACTGAGCAAAGTCAAAAGTCCAGGGACAATCAGACCTAGGTCGTTATGGATGCTCCCACAATGTAAGCAGGAATATACTTTCTTTTGTTGGCTTCATTCTCAGAGTTGAACAGAGATGGTCACAAAAATATCTAAGCTTACAACCTATTAGTCTGGCAACCTAGCAGAAAGAATATCTGCCCTTTCAAATTTGTTCTAGAAAAATTCCAGGAGTTGGTCTGAGTAAGCTGGCTTCCATTATGTATCCATTTCTGAACCAGTTGCATCTCATACTGATGCTTTACAGTTACTAGCCAGGACTGGGTAATGTGTTGACTCTGGAGCTAGGTGGTGAGCTGTGGAAAGCTAACATCAACTCCTAAATTATGTGGACTGACACAAGGGAAGGGAACATTTTCTCAAGAAAGGGTTAACAAGAGAAGAGGGATGGTAGATCCAGGGAAGGTAAAAGTGGCAGACAACTTTCGCAGTGAGGAGTAGACTTTTACAGCTTGAGGCATACTTTGCTGGAACCCTACCCATATATCCTCAGCTCTTATGATGTCCGTGCACACCGACTAAACCAACTGCCAGTACCATTCTCCTTTGCTAAAAGGCTGATGATTATTCTGCTATTCTAGCCTATCCCTTGCATGGCAATTAACTCCTCTCAGTAGTAGATAAAAGCAGTAATTGTGTAATCTGGTGGATAAATACCCCAGCTACCTCATCCCTCCAGTTAGATAATTCTGAGATTCCTAGAGTTTCTGGAATAAGCCCCAGGAATCTAAAGCAGTAATTTATTTAAAAACATACACTATATTCATTTCCCTTTCAGTTCCAAATGTCACTTCTCCTTGTCCCTACTGTATGTACATACAGGGATAAACTCCCAAATGAAATAAGTGCCCCTGAATCCTTGTAAGTCAAAATTAATGAAATAGGCTATTTTATGAAGTAGTGAAATTTTCAGCAGCATAAGTCTTTGGTCATGATTGTAGAAGGCATTTATAAAGATTCAGAAATAAAATGGTTTCTGAACTGGAGGACCAACATTTAAACCTAGCTGTCCCTTGTAATGCTAAGTTGAATCAATTATTTGTTTGATTTGTGACACCTTCACCCTTACAAAAAAGAGACCGTATGTTATGCTTTGGATTCTGCAATTTATTTATTTATTTATTTATTTTTATTTTTAAATTTTTTTAATTATTTATTTATTTGAGAGAGAGAGACAGTGAGAGAGAGCATGAGCGAGGAGAAGGTCAGAGAGCGAAGCAGACTCCCCATGGAGCTGGGAGCCTGATGTGGGACTCGATCCCGGGACTCCAGGATCACGCCCTGAGCCGAAGGCAGTCGTCCAACCAACTGAGCCACCCAGGCGTCCCGGATTCTGCAATTTATGAATGAGATAACATATAAAGTTCTCTGGGGAAGATTTTTTTCTAAGGTTTGTTGGAAAGTATGACGTTCAACCTCTTCTTTGTTGTACCCTCTTCTTTTTTTTTAATTTATTTATTTTCAGAAAAACATTATTCATTATTTTTTCACCACACCCAGTGCTCCATGCAAGCCGTGCCCTCTATAATACCCACCACCTGGTACCCCAACCTCCCACCCCCCCGCCACTTCCAACCCCTCAGATTGTTTTTCAGAGTCCATAGTCTCTCATGGTTCACCTCCCCTTCCAATTTACCCAAATTCCCTACTCCTCTCTAACGCCCCTTGTCCTCCATGCTATTTGTTATACTCCACAAATAAGTGAAACCATATGATAATTGACTCTCTCTGCTTGACTTATTTCACTCAGCATAATCTCTTCCAGTCCTGTCCATGTTGCTACAAAAGTTGGGTATTCATCCTTTCTGATGGAGGCATAATACTCCATAGTGTATATGGACCACATCTTCCTTATCCATTCATCCATTGAAGGGCATCTTGGTTCTTTCCATAGTTTGGCGACTGTGGCCATTGCTGCTATAAACATTGGGGTACAGATGGCCCTTCTTTTCACGACATCTGTATCTTTGGGGTAAATACCCAGGAGTGCAATTGCAGGGTCGTAGGGAAGCTCTATTTTTAATTTCTTGAGGAATCTCCACACTGTTCTCCAAAGAGGCTGCACCAACTTGCATTCCCACCAACAGTGCAAGAGGGTTCCCCTTTCTCCACATATTCTCCAACACATGTTGTTTCCTGTTTTGTTAATTTTGGCCATTCTAACTGGTGTAAGGTGATATCTCAATGTGGTTTTAATTTGAATCTCCCTGAGGGCTAATGATGATGAACATTTTTTCATGTGTCTGATAGCCATTTGTATGTCTTGATTGGAGAAGTGTCTGTTCATATCTTCTGTCCATTTTTTTTTGATGTGTTTGCCTGTTTCGTGTGTGTTGAGTTTGAGGAGTTCATTATAGATCCTGGATATCAACCTTTTGTCTGTACTGTCATTTGCAAATATCTTCTCCCATTCCGTGGGTTGCCTTCTTGTTTTTTTGACTGTTTTCTTTGCTGTGCAGAAGCTTTTGATTTTGATGAAGTCCCAGAAGTTTATTTTCGCTTTTGTTTCCTTTGCCTTTGGAGACATATCTTGAAAGAAGTTGCTGTGGCTGATATCAAAGAGATTACTGCCTATGTTCTCCTCTAGGATTCTGATGGATTCTTGTCTCACGTTGAGGTCTTTTATCCATTTTGAGTTGATCTTTGTGTACGGTGTAAGAGAATGGTCGAGTTTCATTCTTCTACATATAGCTGTCCAGTTTTCCCAGCACCATTTATTGAAGAGACTGTCTTTTTTCCACTGTATATTTTTTCCTGTTTTGTCAAAAATTAATTGACCATAGAGTTGAGGGTCCATATCTGGGCTCTCTACTCTGTTCCACTGGTCTATGTGTCTTTTTTTATGCCAGTACCATGCTGTCTTGGTGATCACAGCTTTGTAATAAAGCTTGAAATCAGGTAAGGTGATGCCGCCAGCTTTATTTTTGTTTTTCAACATTTCCTTAGCGATTCGGGGTCTCTTCTGATTCCATACAAATTTTTGGATTATTTGCTCCAGCTCTTTGAAGAATGCCGGTGGAATTTTGATCGGAATGGCATTAAAAGTATAGATTGCTCTAGGCAGTATAGACATTTTAACAATGTTTATTCTTCCGATCCAAGAGCATGGAATGGTCTTCCATCTATTTGTGTCTTCTTCAATTTCTTTCATGAGTGTTCTGTAGTTCCTTGAGTACAGATCCTTTACCTCTTTAGTTAGGTTTATTCCCAGGTATCTTATGCTTCTTGGTGCTATAGTAAATGGAATCGATTCTCTAATTTCCCTTTCTGTATTTTCATTGTTAGTGTATAAGAAAGCCACTGATTTCTGCACATTGACTTTGTATCCTGCCACGTTGCTGAATTGCTGTATGAGTTCTAGTAGTTTGGGGGTGGAGTCTTTTGGGTTTTCCATATAAAGAATCATGTCATCTGCGAAGAGAGAGAGTTTGACTTCTTCATTACCAATTTGGATACCTTTTATTTCTCTCTGTTGTCTGATTGCTGTTGCTAGGACTTCTAATACTATGTTGAACAAGAGTGGTGAAAGTGGGCATCCTTGTCTTGTTCCTGATCTCAACGGGAAGGCTGCAAGCTTTTTCCCATTGAGGATGATATTTGCTGTGGGTCTTTCATAGATAGATTTGATGAGGTTCAGGAATGTTCCCTCTATCCCTATACTTTGAAGCATTATAATCAGGAACGGATGCTGGATTTTGTCAAATGCTTTTTCTGCATCAATTGAGAGGACCATGTGGTTCTTCTCTCTTCTCATATTAATTTGTTGTATCACATTGATTGATTTGCGAATGTTGAACCATCCTTGTAGCCCAGGGATGAATCCCACCTGATCATGGTGGATAATCTTTTTGATGTGCTGTTGGATCCTGTTGGCTAGGATCTTGTTGAGAATCTTAGCATCCATATTCATCAGTGATATTGGTCTGAAATTCTCCTTTTTGGTAGGGTCCTTGCCTGGTTTGGGGATCAGGGTAATGCTGGCTTCATAGAAAGAGTCTGGAAGTTTTCCTTCTGCTTCAATTTTTTGAAACAGCTTCAGAAGAATAGGTGTTATTTCTTCTTGGAAGGTTTGGTAGAATTCTCCAGGGAATCCGTCAGGTCCTGGGCTCTTGTTTTTGGGGAGGTTTTTGATTACTGATGTACCCTATTCTTATAAAATAACCTTCCTTGTTCATTCTGCTCTCCATCCACTTAGGAAGAGCTCAAGGTTACAAGAATATGTTATTTTCTTGGCCATGACTAGTTTTTTTTTTTTTCAATAACCATTTTTATACATTTATTGTCAAGTTAGTAAAATGCCAGATTAAACTAAGGGTTATTGTAGATATATACTATATAGAATATAGTATTTGAATTTTACACAATACATTAGAGATAAGAAATACAAGTATTAGTTTGATTTTACTTTAATTTTCCATCAACTGGATACTGAATAATATTGTGTACTTATCTTTCTCTTCCTCATTTTTAAAATTTATTTATTTTTTAATTTATTTTTTTATTTTCAGCATAACAGTATTCATTATTTTTGCACCACACCCAGTTCTCCATGCAATCCGTGCCCTCTATAATACCCACCACCTGGTACCCCGACCTCCCACCCCCTGCCCCTTCAGATTGTTTTTCAGAGTCCATAATCTCTCATGGTTCACCTCCCCTTCCAATTTCCCCCAACTCCCTTCTCCTCTCTATCTCCCCACGTCCTCCATGCTATTTGTTATGCTCCACAAATAAGTGAAACCATATGATAATTGACTCTCTCTGCTTGATTTATTTCACTCAGCATAATCTCTTCCAGTCCCGTCCATGTTGATACAAAAGTTGGGTATTCGTCCTTTCTGATAGAGGCATATAGTCCATAGTGTATATGGACCACATCTTCTTATCCATTCGTCTGTTGAAGGGCATCTTGGTTCTTTCCACAGTTTGGCGACCGTGGTCATTGCTGCTATAAACATTGGGGTAAGATGACTAGTTTTAAGTTTTGATACCCACCATCTTCCAGACAGAGAGTCTTCATGAGGAAACCCACAAAACACAGAACATGTACTTTTGTCATAAAGAAAGAGGTGAGAAGTTGTCATCATCTATAGTTCTTTGTGTCTGTTAGGACATGTACCCAGTACACACAAGTGTAAAGGAAGTGACTTCTCTCAAAATAAATATATCAATCAAAAAAAAAAAAAAAAAAGGAAAGGAAAGGAAAAGAAAATAACTATTTCACCTTTTTGATGGGTGAAAGAACACTTGTCATGGAATTTATTCTCAAGCAATGTCTTTATTTCTTCATTGGTATTTTTCTCCAGCTCACTCATGAAAATACTAATAAAAGACAAAAATTTGTTGAGTGCTAACTATGTGTTGGGCACTATGAAAAGTACATAATGTAAATTATAACACTGGGTTCCCCAAACTAATACATAAATACATACAGTATCAACAATTTAAGTTCACACAACAGGGAATAGGTCCTCCTGACTCAAGTGGAATATTAGAAATTACTGTATAACAAACCATTTCAAAAGGCAATGCTTAAAACAATAAGCATTCATAATGCTTACAAGACTATAGATTAGCTGGGCCATTTCTCTGGTCTCAGCTGGGCTCACACATGGATATGTGGTCAGCTATGGATTGGGTAGACATCTCTGCTGATCTTATTTGGACTCACTCACATGTCCAGGGTCAATTGGCTAGTTTAGGATTTTCACAGCTGAGACAACTGGGCTGTCCTCCAGCTAGTCCCATCCTCCAAGAGGCCAGAACAGGTTTGCTTTATATGCACACATGTTATTAATTTACTTCCTTATGGGGTTCCCAGAGCCAGCCCCACACTCTGAATACTAACTCACAAGTGGGAGGTCTAGTGGTCCTATCAACTACCTCAACCTATGTACTCTGTTTGTATTAATACAGCCCAAGATTGGCTTTGGTTTGTGTTTTCCTCCTCTACCTCCTCTTCCTTTTAAAATTGTGACTTCTTTTTTTTTCTTTATTGTTCTATATTTTTTTGTACTAAACATTGTTTATTTCTATAAAATTTTTGTAATGGTTTTGCATTAAATTGAATTTGGTCTCTCATCCAAAGTAAAAGATCTGAAAGAGACTCTTATTTCTATGTTCATGAGATTTGTTTTGAAACCAAGTCTTTCTCCCTTTGTCATTTCCTCTGAGTTCAGCCCTAACTGTCTAGTCCATTGCAAGGCTGTGGACACTGATGATGTGATTTAGTCTGTCCATTCAACATGTGGTGGTCCTTTATAGAGATACTCTTCAGTACAAGGTTTTGTACTTGCTGCTTGGGACATGGAAATGGATAAAACCTAGCATTGGTCTCTGAAGAGCTTGTAGGCTTCTGGGGGAGGTTGTGATTTCAGTCTCTTTCAGGTAACCTTAGACTCCCTTTAGGTGCATGTATTTCTTTGGGGGTTTCCTCAATACTCTTCTTCTGCGTCCCAAAGGACACTTGCACGGAGAAAGAATGCTGGGTAGTCTTGCATTGTCAGGGGAGGACTGTCCGGTTCCCACCCTGTCTTCCTCTGCAGGTTGCCTCAGTGGATGCTCTTCTTCAGTCCCCAGCCATCAGGCTGGCAACCTCTGCTTTTAGCAGATGCTGCCATGGCTGTCTGTCTTGAGGTCCAGGGCTGTGGGGGTTGGTGGCAATAATTATACACATGGCTTTCTCTGCATGGGGCAATGGAGTATAAGAGGCATAATCCCACCCTCTGTCATCCAACTACTTTTGCACCACAGTGGACGGTAGCTTCATGCTGATTATAGGGTTTCTCTGAAGGGTTTGCAGACTTCCAAGACTTTGCACAATAATGCAGGTAACTAAGTTCTGACATCAAGTTCTCCCAAATGGTATCAGCTTTCAATATCCTCCAATGTGATGTTCACACCAAGGACAAAGCTGTAACTCAGATAGTATTGCTATGCCCTTTTGTTTGCCATTTTTTTCTGTGCCTAAGCCTATCCTCCACCAGAGGGGCCATTTCCTTCCTGATTGTGAGAGCTTCCCTGCATCTGATCTACTTTCCCATGACACTCTAAAATTTGCTCCAAGAGCAGCCTTCAACATCTGCCTCCATGGAAGTCATAAGACCTTCTTTAGATTGTTTTTTGTCTGTTAACGAAGCCAGCTCTCTGCATATCGAAAGCATTTGCTTTCACACCACAGAGTCACTATATATATATATATATATATATATATATATATATATATATATATTCTTTTTTTAAAAATTTCTTTTCAGTGTACCAGAATTCATTGTTTATGTACCACACCCAGTGCTCCATGCAATATGTGCCCTCCATAACACACATCACCAGGCTCACCCAACCTCCCACCCACCACCCCTTCAAAACCCTTGGATTGTTTTTCAGAGTCCACAGTCTCTCGTGGTTCATCTTCTCCTCCCATTTTCCCCAACTTCCTTCTCCTCTCCATCGCCCCATGTCCTCCATGTTATTTCTTATGCTCCACAAATAATATCATATCACAAATATGATAATTGACTCTCTCTTCTTGACTTATTTCACTCAGCATAATCTCTTCCAGTCTTGTCCATGTTGCTACAAAAGTTGGGTATTCATCCTTTCTGATGGAGGCGTAATACCCCATAGTATATATGGACCTCATCTTCCTTATCCATTCGTCCATTGAAGGGCATCTTGGTTCTTTCCACAGTTTGGCAACCATGGCCATTGCTGCTATGAACATTGGGGTACAGATGGCCCTTCTTGTCACTACATTTGTGTCTTTGGGGTAAATACCCAGTAGTGCAATTGCAGGTTCATAGGGAAGCTCTAGTTTTAATTTCTTAAGGAATCTCCACACTGTTTTCCAAAGTGGCTATACCAACTTGCATTCCCACCAACAGTGCAAGAGGGTTCCCCTTTCTCTCTAACATACATTATTTACTGTCCTGTTAATTTTGGCCATTCTAACTGGTGTAAGGTGGTATCTCAATGTGGTTTTGATTGGAATCTCCCTGATGGCTAGTGATAATGAGCATTTTTTCATGTGTCTGTTAGCCATTTGTATGCCTTCATTGGAGAAGTGTCTATTTATGTCTTGTGCCCACTTTTGAACATGACTATCTGTTTTCTGAGTGTTGAGTTTGAGGAGTTCTTTATAGATCCTGGATATCAGCCTTTTGTCTGTACTGTCATTTGTGAATATCTTCTCCCATTCCATGGATTGCCTCTTTGTTTTGTCGACTGTTTCCTTTGCTGTGCAGAAGCTTTTGATCATATATATATAGAGATACACACACACACACACACACACACACACACGTGTGTGTGTGTGTGTGTGTGTGTGTATATCTCTATCTCTATATATATATTCTTTAAAGCAATATTCTGGAACTCGTAGCAACAAAGTTCCAGGATTCAGACTGGTTCTATTCTCACATGAAGAAAATAAAAAGTCATTGATCATAGAGCAGCAAAGGGCAAGGATCCCAGGAGCTAGATGTGCATGGTACATGAGGGTTTGTGATATTGTTCTCTCCAGAATATGTATGTTTGAAATTTTCACAATAAGATATTTTTTAAAATCAAGCATAATTAACAGACAGTGCTAGTACAGTATAATTATTCAACAATTCTGTACATGATTCAGTGTTCATTACAATAAGTGCACTTTTAGTCCCCTTCAACTATTTCACCCATCCCCTCACCCACCTCCACTCTCGCAACCACCAGTTTGTTCTTTGTAATTTTAAGGGCCTGTTTTCTTGTCTTTTTTTGTTTGTTTGTTCATTTTTTTCCTTAAATTCCACATATGTGTGAGATCAAATGGTATTTATCCATGAAACTTTTAAAAACTTAATTTCCATTAAACTTATGAAGTGATTTGGTGTGCCAAGGAATAAACAAAGAATCCAGGAAGCAGAGTAGTGACAATGACATGAAATTCATGAAGATTTCCAACAGGCTTAATGAGATTTCTCCATTTTTTCTTCTTCTCTGTATCATCTAAATTCTAGTAAGAGAAGGGTGGTTTATCAAGCACAATCCAGTCTGAGAGGGAGAGAATGGGCAGGGGGAGCAGGGGAAGAAAAGAAGAAAAAGAGAACCAAAACTGGACTGGTGACCAGCATCTAGAAGCTACAATCCAAGTCTTAAAAAGACTGAATATTCTGAGGAAAAAAAAAATGACACAAACTCCTCCTCCAAATAATAGATAATGGTTCCTTGAACAACAGTGATAGTGCTAACACTATCTGATAGTCTCAGAACACTGAAAAAAATAAAATTAAATAAAAAAGAGTGGTAGTGCTAGAGAGGGTGAGAAGTAGGTGGGTTCTGGACATGTTCTGAAGACAGAACCAACAGAATTTGAGAGTAGATTATACACGGGGAATGAACAAAAGAAAGGAGTTAGGAGGTTTTGTCTGAAGGAGAGATCAAGGTAGAGAAGAATGCAGAGGTACCTGTTGGGGTTGGAAGAAATTAGGAGTTTCTTTTGGTAAAACTTTTAGACACTCACGTGCAGATGTCAAACTAGTAGTTGAATATAATTTTGTAGCATTTGCAGAGGAGACCTAGACCTGGTATTACTTTGGAAGTCGTCAGTGTATACGTGGTTTCAGGGCGATGGATCTGCAGGGCAATGAGTATGGCTGAAGAAAGGTGGTATTCAAGAACTGATTCCTGGGGCATGCTGAGGGTTTCATGGTCGGGGAGGAAGAAGCAAAATGCAGAGGAGATGGAGATGGAAGCAGTGGAAATATGAGAACAGTATCCTGGAAGAAATGAGAAAACCTTTTGAATCCAGAGGAAGTAGTCAGTTAGCCAAACATTAATAGGTTAAGTAAGATCAGGAATGAGATTTGTAACAGGCAGGTCTTTGGTGACATTAGCAAGAGACATTTGTATGAAGTAGTAGGGATATGAACCTGAATGAGTGGTTCATAAGAGAACAGAAGGAAGATGGGAGGAATTATACACTAACTTCATTTGCTAATAAAAACATTTGTGGAGGAGAGATAAAGGATGCTTGCTGGGATGATGTCCTTGAGTAGGGCAAGAGGGAATAGTTCTGGTGAAAAAGTGCAGCAACTGTCCCTTGGACATAAACATAGACTTTCATTCACACTAACTGGGAGTAAGTATATAGTGCAGGTGCATAAAGATAGAAGTGGTGGGGGTGCTGAGGGGGATAAAATTGTCTCCTCCTTTTATCTATATTCCCAGTTAAACAGGTGAAGGTATCAAGAGATTATAGGTCACTGTGCAGTCCAAACTTTTTGGAGTCAACATCTTGGAATAGGCAATTCGGTAAAACAGAGAATGTGGCAGGGGAGAGCGGCATGCTTGAAACAGATTACAGATTTCATGGTTATTTTAATGCCAAGATCTGGGGAGGATAAAGGGGCAGTGAAAGAAATAAGAAATCAGAGTCCTAGAAGCATTATCCTCACTGGTATTGGGATTACCAGTATATGATAGGAATAGTAATTGAGATTATAAGGATGAGTTAGAGTTGCAAACAGTAAAGAATAAGGGGGATGGGGCAGGCATGGCTCATGGGTCCAAAGGTGCTTGTAATAAGGAGGGGTTAATAGATGGTATAGAGAGATGACATAAACTTTAAGGTGGCATTTCAGAGAGGAAGGAGAGAGAAGTCTGTATGTTGTAATGAGGAAACAGGAAGACATCTATCCTGCCTTCAGGTTAAGGGTACAGGGAGGCCAAATATTACAAATTTAAAGGGCTTTATGGGGAGACAGGATTCCGAGGAGTATCTGTGTTTCTGTTAGAGCAAAAAAAAGTGTAACAGAATTTACAAAGGAGATAAGGATATAAGAGGTATTGCTGATGACTGAACTGGAATTGCAGAAAGCACAGTGGGAGAGTTTGGGAATTAGGAAGAAAGTGAAGAGGGGACAGATCAGATTGTATACTGAACTGTGCTGGGGAATTGTTTGAGGGAGAATGACCTGAGTACCTTGAGTTGCTTAAGTGTCTGATGCAGATGAAGACCAAGGCATTATGGTCCCCAAGGCATTGGTGATGAGGCTGTGAATATTGGGGGAGGCAGGGTGCAGGGTCTTCCCCGCAGCACCAGAATGCTAGGGCAGTCCTTTCTCTCTCCTACCAGTTGTGGTATGGAAAGCAGGGGAGACATGCTATTGACTAGAAGAATGAAGCCTTAGCCCCCTTTCCACTCTTGCTGATGTTTTTGCTTTGTTCATTCATGAATTAAACAAATATCTCTTTGGGGCTACTAAACCTGAATAATAGATGGCAAAATACAACAGTGGGAAAAGTCAGTTTCTTCATTCATGGAGGCTTCAGAGTACTAAGGAAAACTCCTTTCACTCAATCAACAAATATCCGTAGGGTAACATTATCAGACTTGGGTTTTTCTCTTTAAGATTTGTCTCTGCACTGTGGAAAATGGATTCATTTAGGACAAGGGTGAGACAAATATACCAGGTAAAGTGTCAGTGTTATGGTCCAAATAAAAAGCAAGGGTACTTAGAGAAAAATTATAGAGATAGAGAACAGTACATGGATCTTAATTATACCTGCAAGACATATAAACCACAGGACTCCATGGCAATGGGTAGGGGTTAAGAGAAATGGTAATGTCAAAAACAATTCCTACATATTTGCCTTAAGCAACCAGGTGAACAAGTATGTCAGACACTAAGATTGGAAACACTGGGGAAGACCAGTTTTAGGGCGTGATAATAATGTGTTAATTTGAGATATTCAAATGGAGTTAGGTGCTTACCAAAAAATATTAAGACCTAATATTTGTTATATATTCTATATGCCAGCATCTTTGCTATGTGCTTAACAGTTACTAACCATTGAGTCCCAGAACACTATAATAAGGATGGTATTAATTCCCCACCTCCTATGCCCGTTTCATAAAGGAAGAAACTGAGGGTCCAGGTGATTTGATAATTCCCCTTCCCCATTTACTAGCTATAAATCCATCCCAAAGTCTATGCCTTACCCACTATTCTACACACTATCTCCAGGTTTTGCTTAGATATCTGAATCTAAATTTCTGACACCTTCAGAAATAGGGTTTGGCAAGAAATAAAAGCTTGGGCCATAGTCGGAGACAATGTGACATAAGGGGAAAAAGAATGTACACTTAGAAGAGAAGAATTATCAAGACTGTGAGAAACGGGAAAACTGGAGTGGTTCCAGAATGTTAAACACTGAAAAATGTTTGCTTTTAAAGGGGATCCTTTTCTTGGGCTGCTGTCACAAGGTACCACAAACTTGGTGGCTTAAAACAACAGAAATGTATTTTCTCACTATTTGGGAGACCAGAAACTTGAGATCAAGGGTCATCAGGAGGTTCTGAAGGAAGAATCTATTCTATGCCTCTCTCACAGATTCCGGTGGTGGCCAGCAATCCTTTGTCTTCTTTGGCTTGTAGATGTATCTGTCCAGCCTCAGTCTTCATATGACATTTCCCCCCATGTCTGGTCTCTCTGTCTTCAAATCTCCCTCTCCTTGTAAGGATACCAGTAGTTGACCCCAGGGCCTGTGCTATTCCTGTATGACCTCAACTTAATCACATCCTCAAAGATCCTATTTCCAAACGAGGTCCCATTCACAGGTTCTAGGTAGACATGAACTTTAGGGGGACACTTCAACCCACTGCGAAAGCAAAAATGACATTGTAATAAAACCAGCTTTTTATTACACCTTGATTATATATCTATAACTTCTAGCTTTTTATTTTTTTGAAAAGCTAACAATTAACTTACTGTTTTTGATTTTTTATTATATTCAGCAAGCCACTGTATAGTATGTACATATAATACATATAGTACATATAGTATATAGTACGTACTGTAGAGTACGTCATATAGTGCGTCAGTAAGCCACATATAGTACATTTTTGATACAGTGTTCAATGATTCATTAGTTATGTATAACACACAGTGCTCATCATAACACATGCCTTCCTTCCTTAACACATGTCACCCTGTTACAGCCTTCCCTCTGAAACTCTCAGTTTGTTTCCTGGGGTCCATAGACTCTCATGGCTCATTTCCCTCTCCGGGTTCTTCCCCCTTAGATTTCCCTCCCTTCCCCTATAGTCCTCCATGCTATTGCTTTCTTACATTCTTCATATGAGTAAAACCATATGATTATTGTCTTTCTCTGTTTGATTTACTTCACTTAGCATAATCCCCTCCAGGTCCAACCATGTCAAACCAAATGGTGGGTATTCATCTTTTCTGATGGATAAAGAAGAAGTGGTACATATATACAATGGAATATTATTAAACCTTCTAGTTTTTTAGATCACTTAATTTGAATTCATCATCAAAATCCCAGTTTCTTCCTCAGAGGGAGTATTTTTGATCATGTAGTCAGTAGTTCTGTTATGCCAGATAATCACATCTCTCTTCTCTCTAAGTCAATGGTTATCAAAGTTATTAAAATGGACACTGATTTCAATTCCCAGTTTCTGATTTCGTAGTCCAAGGGCATCACCCCAAATTTGTCTTTTTAACAAGTTGCCAGGTGATGTTGATGTTGGTACTGCTAGTTGGGAGCCACATTTTGAAAATCCAGAAGATCTGCTTTCTCCAATTCTATTCTTAGGGAAACGTATATACAGTCACATCAATTATGTGTTTCCTATGTGTAGTTAAGGTACATGAAAAACCTAACTGATGCAGGAATGGTGTTGCTTATACTGAGGTTATTACCACCATAATGGTAATCATTCTTCATATCTTACTATGAGTCAAAAAGTGCCTTCCCATCCTTCATGCAATGCAACTTTTGCACCAGCATTAAGTCACATGTTGTTACCCTACTTCACTGAGGATAGCTTACATTCGGAAGGTGCTCGACTTGGAAGGACATCATGACCAGGGGGCAATAGAACCTGTGTTGCAAATTCCAGCCTTTTCATTCTAGTGTCAGTGCGTGTCTCAGCTACTCAGCAGCTGTTTTATAGCTGTAGAACCTGAATTTGATGAAAAAGATTGAGTAGGATTCATGGAAAATCACTATAAATGGAGGCAACAGACAGGTTTGTTTTGCTTTGCATTTTTGCCACTGGCTACAACATCAAGGTGGTGGTTTTCCCTTGTTCTCTTCCTCTTACTCTAATCAAGGGCTTATCAGTCTAGTTCATCAGAGTGCTTTGTTCTTTGTTCTTTATGTTTGTCCAAACAGAAGTTTTGTACCTGCTAAGGCACATTTCCTAACACCAATTCTCTGAAATTCATTGGTCCCTGGCTCTTCCTTCCAAGGAACAAGGGCAGGTAAATATGATGTGAGCTGTGCTCTGTCCATGTTGCTTCAATCTTTCTCCTCTCTAATGATCTCTCTGCTCAGCATTCCTGGCAAGAGGCAAAGCTGGGACTTGAACCTGTACAGGCTATCTCCAGAACCTGTGCTCTGACCATTTCACATACTGTCTTGCTCACAGCCCTCAGCTCTTCGTTTTCTATCAGAATCTTGCTGAATTCCTAACCTGACACCAAAGGTGCTCAATCAACTCCTCCCACAGGTTTTTGTCTTCAGTATGTGCAGGCAAGGGCAGCTCTTCCAGGCAGAGAAGTTTCTATTTACCTCCCACACCGGTCATGCTCACTGATGGCTCATGCCCTCACACAGGTGACATGCATCAGATTAACAAGCCTGGGAGCCAGATGACTCCAGATACAACTTCTCACTTCTTCATTGACCTTGTAACCTTGAAGAAGTCATTGACTTCTCTTCGCCACCATTGCTCTATCTGTAAAAAGGGTACAGTAATACTGATCTTGCAGGATTGTTGTGAGAATTATATGGAAAATGTATGTATCTGGTAGTGTTCAATCATTGCTTGTGGTTCTTACCATTTGTATCATTCCACTGCCTCCTCTTAAGGTATTCCATTTACTCCTTTTTGCCCAAATGTTCTTAAATGCTCACCTCTCTTTCTCCTCACATGAAAACACTCTGATGAGTTATGCCAGAGTCTCCATAATATTTTTAGTTCTCTTGGAGTATTGGTGCACTGCACGGCAAGTGTACTTGTAGTGGCAATCCGCAGGTTTGGGGTCTCTTTCACATAGTATGTGACTGTACAGACTCTAATTCATTATTCAATGAAAATAATAACCACCCTTTAAATGTTGGCCCTATAAATTTTCCAGTCACTGCAATAAATACCACTACCTGTGGGGGAGGCATTACTATGATTTTCATTTACAGGAGGGTCGGTAAGATTACACAGAATCCTAGTATCTCTATGTTGGAAGGAATCCTAAAATCTATATCTATTCCATTTCACTGGACTGATACTCTGATAGCTGAATTCCCCACCTCCAACTCAGCTGGAGTTCTACTATAATGGGCCCTCAGCCTCTTGGAGATATATATACACATCTGGAGATATAGATAATCAGATTATGATAGATATGATATATGTATCAGATTATATGATAATCTATATATGATATATATTCAATATATGATATAATATATACAGATTATAGATATAATATATATAATATATAATCTATATATGATAATATATAGATTTGATATATTTTGCCACTGGCTACAACATATAAATGTTGTGTAAATATAAATACATATGTATAAATATAAATACATATAATTATAGCATATAAAATATAAAATATAAATAACTAAAATATGAATATATTATATATTAAATATAATATATTTTATATTATATAATTATATTATATGATATATAATATATACTATATATAATATACATAAAACTATATATAAAATTATATATTATATTATATATAAAATCATATATCATATATATCATATATAAGATTATATGATATATATATATCATATATAAGATTATATGATATATATGATATATGATTTTATATATATATATGTGTGTGTGTGTGTGTGTGTGTATTAGATTACTCACATCCCTAATGACAGTGCAACTGTCTTAGTTACTTTTGATTCTCATCAGTACCTAACCCTTCAACCTGGCATAAAAAGCTTAAATACCATGGCTCCTTTCTTCTCTTCCTACCAGCGACCCCTAACAAACCCTGCCTCATAGGTGCTAGAAAAATAAAGTTGAACCGAGTAACTTTGAAGACCCAATTGACTTCATTAAGATATTCATGAATCAGGCAACATCCCATCTAACAAGTAGAAAAATGCTTTGAGGAGTTGTACAAAATCCAAGGTTTTTATAGGAAGAGGATGATGCAAAGCATAATTAAGAAAAAGAAAAGAAAAGTGTAGAGAAAAGAAAAGGTTGTTTCAGGCAAGGTCACCTGCTTTTAGGGCAGAGGGTCTTACACAGATTACCACATCTTCCTTTGGTATATGAAGAGGGCCCATGTGACAAATTACCTGATTAGTATCAATCAGAAAATTCCTGACTGATCCGTTAAGACTGCATTTCTGGGGCAGGTTGAAAGTGCAATTAGGTCAGGCATTAAGCCCTGGTTGGGTGATATGACCTAGCATAAGTGGCTCCCTCTTGGGCCTGTGGCTTTCGTTTTAACATGTCATATGGTTTCTTTCTAGGTAATTTTGTTCAGATATCTTCCCATCTCTTGCCTCCCTGCTTCTTAACTGGGCAACCTTTTACACTTCTACAACTAAGTCCAGAAGGGCTACCTCCTCAGGAAGTCTTCCCTCTTTATCCACTGAGGCTGGGTGAAGAGCTTACAGGCTGAACTGTCACGCTGTGTCACACTGTGGCATAATACTCAGTTTATGTACATCTGTGTCTCTCCATTACAGTTGGAGCCCCTTGAGGACACGATTTGGGCTTTTCTTACTGTCATATCTGCAAGGATCTACCCAATCCCTGGCATGCACCACACTTTAGTATTAATTGAATGAGTGAATATCTTTATGAATTAGCACAAGAATGCCTAACACAACAGCAGCCATCCCCTGAATCACTACTTGCTGACTTAGTCTTAGTTCTAGAAGTACCATGGTTCTGGAGCTTTTGGTGAACCCCCCAATAGTAAGGACTTGGCTCAAACTTGGCTGTGTGAGAGTGTTTTGAGGCTGGTTTTGGAAGGCCCTGGTATTCTGTGGATCTAAATGAAAGCAACATATAAAGCTTTCTTGCTTCCATTCATAAACGGGAGCACTTATGTACAGAGGGACAATTGCCGCCAGGGTTTAGATGAACAGGGTGTGGGCAAACCTTACCACTACGTTATCACCCAGATATGACTGTGAAGTTGCCACGAGTCAAGGTATTTTGCCAGGAAGTTTCCCTTGATTTATATGGCTTTCCAGTAAGGTATAAAGAATCACCCAGGCTCATCACTTCCAGACATGGCCCTTCCCATTCATCCTTTGCAACATTCCCAAGATGCACTTTAGCTCATTCTTCTTGTGTGCCCCACTACCCCCAGTAAGCATCATTTCTGTGGATCTCCAGTAAAGTCACACTGTGCAACCCATCAAACAGGATCTCCCCAGCTTCCAGCCAGGCTCACTAAGTGTAAAAGCTTTGCTGGACTTGGAGCCATCTTCCCCAAGTTCTCATTGGTGAGCTTGATGTCATTCTCTAGTGTTTTGGATGAGGAAAATAGCACTTCATTTATTTCCATTTTTATTGAAGTCACTGTGGCAATCATGCTCCATGACAAGGCTCCATGACACAGTCAGCAAAAGACTACTTCTAACACAGTGGCCAGTGTTAGTTACACAGCAGGGGAAAGAAAGAAAAAGAGAGAGAGAAAAATAGAAACATAAAAAATTGTTTAGTTGAGAAAGAAATCTGGTGGGGAGGGCACCTGGTGGCTTAGTTGGTTAAATGCCTGACTCATGGTTTTAATTCAGGTCATGATCTCAGGGTCCTGGATCAAGCCCTTCTGTTGGTGGATGACTTGAGTTCCATGCTCAGTGTATAGTCTCCTTCCCCTCTCCCCATTCCTACTTATTCTCTCTCTTTCTCTCTCTCTCTCAAATAAATAAATAAATATTTAAATAAAACAAATAAAACTTTTTTTTTGGATTTGTGAATAGTAACTTTTATTTTTTAAATTAATTTATTTATTTTCAGAAAAACAGTATTCATTATTTTTTCACCACACCCAGTGCTCCATGCAATCCATGCCCTCTATAATACCCACCACCTGGTACCCCAACCTCCCACCCCCCTGCCACTTCAAATCCCTCAGATTGTTTTTCAGAGCCCATAGTCTCTCATGATTCACCTCCCCTTTCAATTTACCCCAACCCCCTTCTCTCTAACTCCCCATGTCCTCCATGCTTTTTGTTATGCTCCACAAATAAGTGAAACCATATGATAATTGACTCTCTCTACTTGACTTATTTCACTCAGCATAGTCTCTTCCAGTCCCGTCCATGTTGCTACAAAAGTTGGGTATTCGTCCTTTCTGATGGAGGCATAATACTCCCTAGTGTATATGCACCACATCTTTTTTATCCATTCATCCGTTTAAGGGCATCTTGTTTCTTTCCACAGTTTGGCGACCGTGGCCATTGCTGCTATAAACATTGTGGTACAGATGGCCCTTCTTTTCACGACATCTGTATCTTTGGGGTAAATACCCAGGAGTGCAATGGCAGGGTCATAGGGAAGTTCTATTTTTAATTTCTTGAGGAATCTCCACACTGTTCTCCAAAGAGGCTGCACCAACTTGCATTCCCACCAACAGTGTAAGAGGGTTCCCCTTTCTCCACATCCTCTCCAACACACGTTGTTTCCTATCTTGCTAATTTTGACCATTCTAACTAGTGTAAGATGATATCTCAATGTAGTTTTTTTTTTTTTAAAGATTTTATTTATTTATTTGGCAGACAGAGATCACAAGTAGGCAGAGAGGCAGGCAGAGAGAGAGGAGGAAGCAGGCTCCCTGCTGAGCAGAGAGCCCGACGCGGGGCTTGATCCCAGGACCCTGAGATCATGACCTGAGCCGAAGGCAGCGGCTTAACCCACTGAGCCACCCAGGCGCCCCTCAATGTAGTTTTAATTTGAATCTCCCTGATGGCTAGTGATGATGAACATTTTTTCATGTGTCTGATAGCCATTTGTATGTCTTTATTGGAGAAGTGTCTGTCCATATCTTCTGCCCATTTTTTGATATGATTGTCTTTAAAAATTATCTGGAAAAATAGACTAAGTAGGAAGATGATAATTCACTGATAAACAGGTGCATGGGAATAAAACCAGCAAAAGTGCAAGGTGCCTGCCCTCCCAGCACATATAGGCTGGCAGAGCACTGGACCTGCCCAGCCTTGAGCTCTGGACACCCACCTAGCACTCTAGACACAGCTGGGCCACAGGAATGGCATGCATAAGACCTCAATATGAGGCAGGAATCCATCAGAATCATAGAGGAGAACAAAGACAGTAACCTCTTTGACATAGGCCACAGCAACTTATTTCAAGATTGGTCTCCAAAAGCAAAGGAAACAAAAGTGAAATGAATTTTTTGGGACTTCATTAAGATCAAAAGCTTCTGCACAACAAAAGAAATAGTCAAAAAAACAAAGAGGCAACCCATGGAATGGGAGAAGATATTCACAAATGACACTTCAAACAAAGGGCTGATATCCAAGATCTATAAAGAACTCCTCAAACTCAACACACACAAAACAGATAATCATGTCCAAAAGTGGGCAGAAGACATGAACAGACAATTCTCCAATGAAGGCATACATATGGCTAACAGACACATGAAAAAATGCTCATCATCACTAGCCATCAGGGAGATTCCAATCAAAACCACATTGAGATACCACCTTACACCAGTTAGAATGGCCAAAATTAACAGGACAGTAAATAATGTATGTTGGAGAGGATGTGGAGAAAGAGGAACCCTCTTACACTGTGGGTGGGAATGCAAGTTGGTACGGCCACTTTGGAAAACAGTGTGGAGATTCCTTAAGAAATTAAAAATAGAGCTTCCCTATGAACCTGCAATTGCACTACTTGGTTTATACACCAAAGATACAGAAGTAGTGAAAAGAAGGGCCATCTTTACCCCAATGTTCATAGTAGAAATGGCCATGGTTACCAAACTGTGGAAAGAACCAAGATGCCCTTCGACAGATGAATGGATAAGGAAGATGAGGTCCATATATACTATGGGGTATTATGCCTCCATCAGAAAGGATGAACACCGAACTTCTGTATCAACATGGATGGGATGGGAGGAGATTCTGCTGAGTGAAATAAGTCAAGCAGAAACAGTCAATTATCATATGGTTTCACTTACTTGTGGAGCAAAAGGAATAACATGGAGGACATTGGGAGTTGGAGAGATGTGAATTGGGGGAAACTGGAGGGGGAGATGAACCATGAGAGACTATAGACTCTGAAACACAATCTGAGGGTTTTGGAGGGGTGGTGGGTGGGAAGTTGGGTGAGCCTGGTGGTGGGTATTATGGAAGGCATATATTGCATGGAGCACTGGGTGTGGTACATAAACAATTAATTCTGGAATACTGAAAATAAATTTAAAAATAAATAAAAATTTTAAAGAATAAAAAGAATTTAAAAAAAAAAGACTTTTCATCACAAGAAATTATCTCTCTTATTGCTTTTGCCCCAGGGATCCCATTTTCTGAAGGAATTTGATCCAAAAATAAATGATGATAGTTTTCAATTAGTACTTAACCAATTTCTCATTTTTTTTATGGTTTGGAGAACTACAAATTACTAATCAAAACTTCTGATAGAAATCAGACAGTAATTCCACTTGAAGCATAGGTTGTTTAATATTTTAGTCATTTATTAAGTATTACTAAAAATCAATGTGAATATCTTATAGGCTTTTTTAAGTATTGAGAAATACACATGGCCTCCCCTTCCCAGCTCCGTGTTACCTTTGTTGGTCACTCAGGTGTGGTGTGAGTGAAGAGTGACTGAATGAGGGGCAGGAGCTTACTGTGAAGAATGGAGGGGCTCTGAGGGTGGGTGGGTTGCAGTCTCCTGGTGGTGTAAGGAAGCTGTGGTGAGGATGGTTGGGATTCACTGTAGAGTGCACAGTGTACAGAGGAAAGATTGGGGGTTCCTATGGGTGTCAAGGGGCTGTGGAGTTGAGGATTTGGAATCTGAAGGACTCGAGGGTTGCTACTGTAGAGTGTGAAAAGGCTGTGGTGGGTAAACCTTGGAGTTCACTAGAAAGTGTCAATTATTTGAGATAGGATGGGGTTTAACCTGGACTGTGAGGTGTTTGAGGAGGGAAGGTTGGGGCTTACGTAGAAGGTGACATGGCTATAGGGAGAAATGATGGGTACTTAATATCTAATATAGAGAGGTTTTGTGGAGGGGGGGATTGGGCTTAACGTGGGAGTGGAGTGGGTGGAAGTGTGGTGTGGGGGGGAAGGAACAACCCTTTCCATGGAGTATGACATGGTAACAGGTGCAAAAGTGCTGTGGGAAAAGCCAAGACTTACTGTTTAGTGTGAAATACACATGGGGAGGGCGGAACGGTGCTTAACACAGAGTGAAGCAGTTGCCAGAGTAGGAGGGTGGATGCATACCATAGAGCATCAGGTGGTTTTGTGGTGGGCACATTGGGTTCACTCTGGAACTTCAAGGGCTTGTGGGGAGGGAGGATTGGGGTTCACTGAGATGTGTGAAGTGGTGGTTAGAAGGAGGGCTGTCTTTTCTTGGAATATCAAGTATTGTAGAAGAATTACTGTTGATTTACTATAAAGTGTGAAGTGGTTGCAGCATAGATTTGGTACTCAACATGGAAAAGTGGTTGGGTTGTGGACAGGAAGGATTAGAGCTTCCCATGAAAGATGAAGTGGTTAGGGGAGGGTAAAATCATGGTTTGTTGTAGCATATGAAGTGTCCAGAAGGAGGGACAAGTTTTGCTTCATATGGAGTGTGAACTGGTTTTGGCAGGGAGGATTGCCATCTACTGTATAGTGTGAAGAGATGGGGGTGGGGAGCTTATGATAGGATGTGAAGCCATTCTGTCAGCAGGAGGATGATGGCTTTCTCTGGAGTAGAATATGGTCTTCTGTTTTATCTCCAGCCTTCCCTTTGTGTTCTGCCTCTCCACAAACTATCTCCCCAACTTGACTAGTTGTGTCCCTTTTTGGGAGGAAACCTCAGAATCAAGAGAAATTTCTACCACCCGTACATCCCTCCATTCCTCCTCTTATGCAGCTGGTATTATTGAGGACTTAACATGTGCCTGGCCCAGCCCCAAGAGCAGTACATGCAAACAGTATGAAGAAGACACAAGTTCTCTTCCCTCATGGGGCACTCAGTCTGAGAGCAGACAGGAGGCTTGAGCAGAAAGCAGGTCACTGGGTCATGCATGAGCTCTGGACTCCATGGAGAGTGTAAATTGCACTCTCAGGTTTCTATCTCAGATATCCACTTCAGTTCTTTAAGATGAAATGGTGCCTGGTACTCAAGACAGACATGCTCTCCTGAATAATGAAGGTGAATCTGGCAGCAGCTATTTCTTTAGGGATTTTGGACAGAACATGGGAGCTGTCATAGATCCAGAGGCCCTTAATACTGGTGATCCCTGGGTCCTCTGGGACAAGGACATTAGTGAGCAGCATGGAATAATGTGGTTAAGAGCACAGACTCTGAAGTTGGCTGGACATGGCCTCTCATCTCAGTTTTATGATTGTGTTGTTTAGCCCAGGTGAACATACTCTCCATGTTTTGGTGGTTCTCTACAGTGTGTCTCCTTTTCAATGTGTAATTCATGTTTCTTGTTGTTGGACCAATAGCAGCATGGACTTCTTTAATCAAATGGGCATTTTGGGGAGAGTGAGATAGATTCATGGAGAAGGAGGTAGGATTCAGGGAGTCCATTCTGCTGGCACAGATTGATACAGAAGCAGCCTGGTTCAGGAATCCTCAGGTGGGGAGGCAGATTCTGGTTCACAATGCCATGGTCATGACAGGGCAGCCTCTCTCTGGGTGGGTTGGTTTCTCGGTGTGGCTCTGAGACTCTTCCCTGGAGGTTTAGCCCACACTCTGTTACTTCAAGCTCTTAACCAGTTGTGGGACCCAGCGACATCTTTTAATGGATGTCTTTCGTTTAAAAAGAGCTAGATTTAATGATATTTTCTGCAGTTAAGAAACATGGCCAGTACAACTAATTCACTTGGAAACTTTGAGCAAATCAGCTTGCACAGATCCCTTGGCCTACAGGGGCAAAACAGCCTAATCATTAAGAACAGAGGTTCTGGAGCAAGACCACATGGATTTGATTCCTGGCTCTGAGACTTACATGAACTTGAAAAGTTACTTCACCTCCTTGTGTTTCTGTTTCTTCTTCTACGGACTGAGAATAATGCTGTCAATTAAACAGGCTAATTCATATAGGTACTTAGAAAAGCACATGTGACATATAAAACACTGAGTATAGATTAATTATCATCGTCACCCTCTCTAAGCCCTCATTTTCCTCTTTTATAAAGTTGAAGTAACATATAACAATTAGGTGTTTAATGATTTACTTGATAAATCATAGCTTGTTTGCTTTCCTCCTTTCTTCTTTCCTTCCTTCTTCTCTCTCTACCTCTCTACCTTCCTTCCTTTCATTTGTCTTCTTCTCTTCCATTCTTCCTACCTCGTAACCTCCCTCCCTCCTTTCCTCCATTCCAGAATTGGAGAAGGGAAGAAATGACTCTTGACCAGAACCTGAAGACCCCCTAAGACAGTTATCAACTTATTAATAATTGACCTGTTATCAATTTTTAATTGCTTCTTCTCTTTTGAGCCATCTACAATTATAGCCACACCCCCCAAAATAATGCATTACCCAGGGAGAGCCAGAGACTGAGAGGGAGTTTAATAACTATGAGTTAGTTTAAGTCTGCGCTAAGGAGTCAAGCAGCTAATATTCATTTAAGCTCCCACTGGGCAAAGAACTTTCAGCACAATTTTTGTTGTTGTTCTTTTTCCTTATTTTTTTTTAATTGCCAGGCTTTTAAGTGTACTTCATATGCCTTTCTTTTCTTTTCTTTCTTTTTTTTTTTTTTGCAATGTTCATAGTTTGTGGGTTTTTTTTTCTATTTTATACTGTGAATAATACCTTGTAATTAGATAGGAGCTGTTTTTCTTTATTCTCAATAAATATGTTCCCCACTAAGGAAGGTAAAGTTATTAGAACATGAACTTCCTTAGGCAATTATCATTACCACTCTGAAATACCTATAATTTTGGGGAAAACAGTAAAGAGACTTTAGATCAACAGTATAATTGACACTTGACCTACCTTTCTTTTCCCCATGTAAATTGCATCCTCTATATGACTTGTATTTGTTTTCATTGCAAGGCAATGGAAAACCTGACTCAACTTGGTCTGGGAACCAGGAGGACATGAAAGATGGGCTCATCTATAGCTTGAAGTGGCCCGTTTTCTTTAGTGTTAGTTCCATTCTAAGATAGGTGGAATCTAGGGGCTACAGCCTATGTTCTCCTAGGTTTCTATTCCACAGAGAAGGTAAAGCTTCTCTTCCTTCAAAATTCCCACAAAAGGCTCAGGCCTGATTATCAATGGACTAAATCCCATCACACAGCCATATTTGGAAATCACTGGAACTAGGATAATGCCATGTTTTGATATTCAAAGTCTGAATCACAGGTTCTCCCAGAGCAGGTATAGACAGTGAAGAGGGATAATGCCACAATAGAAAATCAGGGAATGGTTACCAAAATAAGAGAAAAAGGATCCTGGACAACCCCAAAAAAAAACAATCATCTGCTGTGGTCATCTCCACATTATGTTTGGACCATCAGTTGAAGAACTGAGGTCTTTCCATTAAGCCCAATGTACATGTTGCTCTTACTGACATACATGCTTGTTAGGTCAATGGGGTTAGAATGCTGAGATTTCAAAGTCCCACTCTGGATCAGTGATTTTCAACCAGGAAGGACACCTCACACAGGGTGGGGCAAAGGGAGAAGGCAACAGAATATTGTTGGCAAAAGCTTTTGAAGTCACTTGAAAAAAATATATGTACTTAATTATAGACTTAATGACAAGTACATGCCTGTCAAATAAGAATCAAAGCCTTATTGTTATAATAGAAACCACACAGGGAAAGGAAGATAACATTATCTTAGCCAATGGCAACGGGCTAAAAAAAAAATACTTTGCGTATCTGCACTAACCAGTATATCATCAACAAGAGGAGCTCCTCTTGATAATATACTGATTAGTGCAGCTATGCCCTGAGAGGAGTGTATGCCATGAGAGGAAGATACTAGAATTTCAATGACATGAGATTACTATGTAAAAAGTACTCTCACTTTTATTGAGATATAACATTTTGGATTTGCTAAAATGTCACCTGCCAACTCTGACCACCAAATTTAAGTTTGCATCCTGCCAACTGCTCTTCACAATTATCCTCCACAGCCTTCACCATGGGGTGTGCTTTCTTTTTTCACCTGTTAATTGTCTAGTTTCTTCACTAGATTAAGTGTTCCATGAGTATAAACAGTGTGTCTGTTTTGTTTTCACATTATATTTGGTCTCATAGGTTCAGGGAAGAGCATTATTTTAGTCAGGATCGGACAGTTTCTGCTGTGGTAACAGATGAATCTCCAAATCTCAGTGACTTAGAAAACCAAAGGTTATTTCTAATTCATGAAAAAGCCATTTCAGTATGGATGAATTTTCTTCATCTTATGGCCATGCCATTTGGAACGCAGGTCCCCCCAGGTCACCAAGGAAGAGAATGAGAGGGACAGAGGAACATTTTAACTGATTAAACTCATAAGTGGTACATTACTTCTACTCAAATCCATTGACTAGATAAAGTCACATGGCCCCAATCTAACCGTAAGCGAGGCTGGGAAATGTAGGTGACAGTAGATGTGTGGAGAATGTCTACTGGCTTGACCACAATTATCCCCAACTTTTCTGGTTTCCATGAGGAGGAATTTACTCTAGGCCCAAAGGCCTCTGTCCACTCTCTGTCTTACCCTTCACTGGGAGAGGAAGAGACTTTGCTACTAAATTCATATGGGAGAAGGAATTAAGCTCACTGTAAGAGTCCCTCCCTTTCTTTAACTCTCTGGAGGTGTATCTGACTACAGAAAGAATGTATTCTGCTCTGCTCCACCACCCTGCAAATTTTGTAGAAGAAGGATACCTGCCAACACCCACAGAAATGGGAAACCCTGTGACAGTCCAGCAGTGCTTGAGAATGGGTGTACAAATTAGTTGCCTTCTGCTGTTGGTGGTAGAAAAGCTTTTACTCTGTTCCTTATAGCTTTCTGCCCTCGGTAGTATTTGTCTATAATAGTGGTGATATATGAATCTCCCTATCTAACTTCAGTCTCTTCCTCTCAACTGGTTCTGAACTCAGGCTGAAAATAAGAGACATCTTGATGAATCCGGCAGCCCAGTGCCAGCTTGTTCAGTCCTAATGAATTCGATGAATGAATGAAACTGGAGGACACCTAAAATATTATCTAGACCAACCTACCCTTAGCAGACCTCCGGAAAGGTGATTTGACTACTCAGAGTCCCTTATCTCGACATCTGATCGGCAAATCTCACTTCATCTTATATGCTGCTGATACCAAACACAAATAGAATGTAAAGCAATATTTTTTACATGGCTCTTTCTCCCCATAATTTCAGAGACCTTCCTCAACCACAAGAAGGAGAAAAACTAAAAAAAAAAAAAAGTTAAATTCCTCTGAGTATATTTCATACTGTTCTTTTCCAGAAGGTGGAGGGGGCAATTCTTTTCCTCTCCCCACTCTTGCCACCAAAACTATTGAATACTTTTGGGTGAATCATTTCCAATCTAAACCGATAATCCTTACAGCAACCTTTTCTTCCTCAACCATAAAAACGCGGTAGCTTGTTAATCATACAACTATTTAACCCAGACCCTCCCTGGTCCTACAACTGAGCTCTGAGCCTATTACTTATAATCTACCCACCCACACATATTGAAATGAGATTATTTTTCCCACAGAAAAGAATTTGCAGTTACACAAGTTCCAGCTCTGTTCCAGAAAGTGATAAAAAGGAGAAGGAAAAGGTCCGGAGTTCTTTGATAGACTTCTGAGGAAGGCAGCGAAAGGATGAAAGATTACCCTCCCAGGTACATAATGTGAAATAGTGTTCCTGCAAACATTCAGAGAGCTCCCACCCTCCACCTGGGCATGCCTCCCTAGCCCTTTGATCTGGAAGCCATCACAAATTACTGATAGTTAAAGGGGTGGTCCCAATGAATGCACTTATCTCCACTCAAAAATTAATAGCGGCCGGGGAGGAAGACTATCCAGGAAAAGAACACCATGGCAGACAAGAGCCCAGACTGAGGAATGCTTAGGATGGCAGAATGAGAAAAGTCTTTGGGGTCATGTAGACATAGATTTTGGTCTCAAACTTATCACTTAGTAGCTGTGAGAGTCAAAAACACAACTGCTAATGGGTCTATGTGCTAAGAACAATATTAGGCACTACAGTTGCAACTGTCTAAGAACTCAACAGAGGCCTCACCTGCTCAGAGCTAGACCCTTTCCTTGAAAACAAGGGTGATAAATTGATCTAATTGTTATTTATAAAGTACAGAGACCATACAGGGACCATGGGTGGCTCATGGTCAGCATGCAGTCAATAGAAATGATTATTTTTGTTTACTCTTTGGGAAGGGCTAGTTGCCAGATGTCCTGGAGAGTGGGAGTCATTCATCCGAGGGCCAAACACCCAGTTGCAAGTCTAGAGACATTTCCTGATAAAGAAAGTTTGGAGTTTGAGTTTCAACTCTGACCATCCCAGAAACCAGAGTATGTCCTGTATTACAATGACATACTACTTGGGACACTGGGAGGGGATTGAGAGGGACAGGACCTCTGGGCTAAGAACCTGGAAGTAGAAGCCAGAGGTGAATTTGCTGGGAGACTGCTGGAGATTTGGAACTTAGATATGCTTTGACTTTCCATCATTCCTTCTTAGAGAGGCAACGATAAACATTGTAAATCAGTCTATCCTGCAAAGATGAGGTTTCAGAGGCAAAAAGGAAAGACTGGTGTTCTCTGGGACTGTTTTCCTGATCTCTCTCACTGTTGCAGCAAATTCCAGATCCCTTGGGCACTGTGGCCTTATGCATGGCCTCCTTGTGTTGCTGAAAAATCCATTATTGAAATGTCTCTCTCCTCCTGAATGGCAGGCAACTCCTCCAGTACTGGGACTGTGTTGGATTGGTGTTGATACTAAGTGCCTTACACACTGACATACAGAGATATTTATATACATGAGCACACTTTTAAAAAATTAGAATAATACTATATAAGCTGTTTGGTACCCTCCTTTTTTTTTTCTCTTGAAATTTAAAGTTGTTTCCTTAACTTTTTAGTGGTTGGTTGTAAGTACTTCATTGTATAGACATATATAGACATAAGATAATGAAATTAAGCATTCTACTATTGACAGATATTTATAATTTATCCTGTTCTTGTTACTTTCTCTTATAAACTATCCATAGGGTTGTCATCACTGACTACTTCCTAACAACAGAATCCTAGAAGTTGTCATCACACTGTCTTGAGTATAGTGACACAATGAGTAATAAAGAACAAAAGCTCTGGGGCTGAACCACATTGATATCTGTATGACTTTAGGTAGGATATTTAACTTCTCTGAGCCTCAGCTTCCTTACCTCAAACCATAGCTGATAATAATAACTAACTAATAGGGTCGGTACAACCAATAAATTAATTAATATACTTAAAGCAAACAGAACACTACTTGTAACATAGCCATTGCTCTGTGAATGTTTGCTATTATTGTTTATATTTAAATCGCTGCATCTGACAAGACTGGGAGACCATTGAGGGTCCTTTTCAAACCTCCCAACTTGGCACTGAGAGGAAGTTTTGTGCATATTTGCTGAATAAATATGAAATGCAAATGTGGAAATCAACTATTGACCTGGCTATTACCCAGTATTCCACAACAGGCAGATCATTAGTTTGGATATATTGAAACTTACCAGTCCTTTGTACCTTAGTTTGGCATGAGCTTATTGGATATTTTCTAGACAATGATTGACAAAGCGAAGGAGAAAAACACATAAAGGAATCCAAGCACCCTAGAGAAAGACCAGAGCAGACATCATAAGAGAATCAAAGGGTAGAGGAATGGGAGTGACCAACCCGAAGACAAATGTCAATGGTGCCCATTTTTGTCCTGGGTTGGCTCTCTACCTATACAATTATATTAGAGTCAGGCTACTATTCACATAACTGTGGCTGATTATTCCCCCTTCTATCAGCAGATTAAACTTGGAATGAGGAAGCAAACAGGAAAGGAAACTGATGGTTACTGAGTGCCTACCATACAATAAAGACTTTTAAATAATGACTGTATTTGAATATTACAAACACTGCAGGAGGTCTGTATGATTATGCCCTTCCTACAGATGAGAAAACTGAGACATAGTCATGCATAGTCAAAGACCTAAGAAACACAGAGCAATGATTTAAACCCTGACCTCTTTGCCTCCCTGTTCTATCCCTTCCCAGTTTAAGCAGGGCCCAAATAGACTTCACTCCTAACGAACTGAAGTATTGCAAGCCTGGGATTCTGGCTTCTGACACTGGTCAGGAGAGGATAGTACATTAACTTTAGATCTGATCCATGAAACTGCCAAGAAAACAAGCACAGTCATTAGCCTTTGTTTCTGCTTAGGTACCATGGTCAGAGATGGGAAGGAGCAAATGTGTTGAAACAGGTAGCAATAAGCCCGCCCCCTCTACAAGTGGGAACTTGCATCATCAGAGAACTAATGCTATTGAATATTCTGTAATTAAGGGGAAAGCAGCACAGCTGAATATCTGAGAAAGTATTCCAAATTTTGCATAAATTTCCTTTCAATCACCAGCTTCCATCCTGGTTGTGAAAAGAGGGGAAAAAAAGAAAAAAAAAAAAAAAGAACAGAATTCTGTTCTTAGTGTTCATTTTTTACTATCATACTGTGATCTTACTCAGAAAGGCCTAAAATGATTCAATGTAGTCCCTATAAGAGTTTGGCATTTTCTGAAGAAAGTGCAGATATATTTGGAATATATGCACTGCTTAGGCATATGAATCATTTATATTCTAGAGTCAAATCTGAGATATATATTCAATCTTGCTTCCAAGGATTTTTTAAAACAAATCTTCCATTATTGCCTTATGTGTTATCATCTTTTAGTGGGAAATAAACTGGGGACTAGAATTTATTTTCCCACCTATACAAGGGGTTAAGTAACTATACAAGGGGATTAAGTAACTCATCTAAGTATAGAAAAATGAGATACATTAAGAAAAAAGGAAAGGAAAAAACTCATTCAGGGACTTAGAATCATAAATTTCAAAGAGACCTTCTTATATGTCACATCTAATGTGACATTACCATAACATTGCCACAACACAGGGATTGTCTCTAGCATATCCCTGGGTGATGACCACCCAAATCCCACTTCAGTACATCCAAAGAAGAGATGATGTGCTTCCTCTCCATGGGATCCCATTTTTCAAAGCAAAGATTCCACATGATCAATGAAGATACTCAGCAGTTATTGAGCAGGCCTGGAAAATGTTGTAATCTATCTGCAAGGCCATGTTAATACCAGGTGGTTTACTGTAGGTGAAACTGGTGGTTTACTGAAGTACTAAGTACTGCAGTAACAGTTATGTATGCGGCTGTTTCAAAAGCTGAGTCAAGACTTCACCCATCCTTATGTTCAATTTTAACCTTTTTATAGGGCTTCTATTTACAACCTTGATGTATTGAATATTTACTGAATGAAGAACACTGATGAAGCACTTTCAAAGCTTTGCTCATTTATCCCTTCAGTCACTCCAGTGAAGGATTACTATCACCATTTTATAGATGAGAAAATTGAGGGTTAATAATTTGTCCCAGTGGGGGAAGCCATTTGTGAGTGGTAAGTGCTGCCCTCAGAATTACTAGAGGGATCTCTAGAAACAGTAATTCCAGCTGATGGAAGGTGACCTATTGGAAGAGAGGACTTCTGAAATGGGCCCCGAGGATGAACAGAGAGGAAAGCATTCCATACAAAGAGAACACCATGAAGGAAAGGTCTAGGACAGTGAATCTGTGAGACTTCTTACAGGTAACACCCCTGACTCCCTGACTAGGCTCTCCTTACTGTACCATTATGTCTGGTGTGTATTTATTAATTGCCTTATTTGTGGCTCAGATGCTTGACTTCACAGTGCTTGACCCTGGACATGGGTCTCCAAGCTCTCAAGTATAAGATTTGTTCTTCAACCCTGCTTGATGTCAAATGACAGAGATGGCATCAGAGAATCCTGGAGCAGGCAGGGAGGGAGCTCATTTCAAGAGCCAGACTTAGATGCACAGAAGGCTCAGAACTCCTAATCCCTTTGTTAGTTGAAGATTTTCTTTTACTTCAGTGATACCTGTAACAAATTTTGACTAAAGGGAACAACTGACTCCACTCACCAAATGGCAATCAGTTATAAGTACCAACCCTCAGGGAATCACTCCTCTTTTAAAAAGAAAAATCTCCTTTAAATAATTACACATTGGCCTCTGGGTTAATGCAAATTATGGGATACACTACCAGGGTTTCTGCCAAGAACATATGAGACATTATTTGTAATACTCAATGCTTTCTGCTTTGAGTTATTAATCCATTCAGAGCTTTAATGAGATCAGCTGTGGACCTAGAACATTCTGGAGAGTTTGACACTGAGCCAAATGAGAGGAAAGTAAAATCAGAGAAATTGTACAGGTGGGAAGGTCTTACGAATGGCTTTTTTTTCTAGAGTTTTCAAACTTGTTTTTAACAATGGAAACCCTTTTTCAGACAATATCTTAACTGGACCATGAGGTAGGAGTCTGCTGCTCCTGTTATTCCTGTTTTGCCTCTTTCTGATAAAATATACCTAAATTTTCTTTCAGAAAATACCCTGACTCCATTTATACTGTGGGGATTGGCCCTGACCCAGTCCATTGGGGCTGCCATTAACATTTGCAACCTGAGGCCAGTGCTGGCCAGGAAGCAGATCTGAGAAATACGAAGAAATGAGTCCCTAAAGTAAACATAATTAACCTGTGGAACAAGGTGTACCTGAAGCCAGTTGTCCCTGGACTTCTTAGTTATGTAAATAAATAAATTATCCTTTGTGCTTAAACCAGTTTGAGTAGGATTTTCTGTTACTTGAAAGTGAAAACAAGGTAAAAGACTCCTAAACTCAACAATATAGAAAAGATAAAGCCTTACTCCTCTGGTTGAAGTATGGTTAGGAAAGCTGGAGCAGAACTCACTGTGTACTCCCAGAATTTCCATAAAGCTCTGTCAAAGGACTCTACTCTCCAGTCCAAACCTCTTTACAGATGGACAAACCAAATTCAAAGAAGAATACTAAAAATAATGACAGCACACTCGAAAAAATTAAAACATGGTGCAAGCTTTTTTTCTTTTTTAAAACAAGCTTCAGAAAATTGGGCAGAATGAGTAGTTACTGCTTAAATATTACAAAAGTTTTATTTAGGGAACTCACAATAATAGAGTATACAAAATAACAGTAAGAAAGTCACTAATGATTACACCACAATAACTCATATAATATAATCATGTTTCACAAAGTCCATAGAAATCATGTTTGCTACCCTTATCATGCTTTTTATAAGCTTGTCAGATAAATTTCTGTTATGTTCTGATAAAAAATGCACTTTCCTTTTGGGATCTGGCTTTATATTATGCCATTCATCTTTCCTTTTTAGCAGGTGGCACAGTGTTCTCTTGAAGACCATCACCATTACTAGATACATCCTTCTGATGAACTAAAAGAAATAGAACATTCAGATCAAAATTTGGTAGCACAATATGAAAGGCCCTTGGTAGACCATTGTACCGTAGTAGACTGGTAAAATATCACAGTCTATAAAGGTCAGAAGACCTGGCAAAGTTCACAAGTCAGAGAGAGAAGAATTTGACCATGAATTTATAATTAATGACTCATTGCCTCTTTCATTTAAATGAAGTTACCTACATAGAGGAGCTAATTCCACAAGCCACACTGACTTTCTCTTTTCAGTAAGTGAAAAAACAATCTAGTGGTTAGATAAACAGATTCTAGACCAAAACTTGAAAGAACATCATTTCCTTCTGTCTCTTATCTAAAGATGAATCATTGCATGACCCCTTTCTGAAGTCTAAGAACCATTTTATAGAAATGGTACATGATTAAGTTTGGAACTCAACTCATTAAAAAAACCTTTTATCCTTCTGTTTGATGGAATGGAAATAGTACTAGCTAGAAATACCTCATACTTTCTGGTTAAAAGGAATTTATTTTTGGTCATCGGTATGAACCTTGTTGTATAATTTTTTTGTTTCTTGCTCTCTCATCTAATATATTCAAGTAAAGGAGAATTTTTTTAAACTTAATTTGTGGGACTCCTGGGTGGCTCATGGGCTAAACCTCTACCTTCAGCCTAGGTCATGATCCCAGAGTATTGGGTTGGAGAGAATACTGCTCAATAGGAAGCCTTCTTCTTCTGCCTGCCACTCTCTCTGTTTGTGGTCACTGTATCTCTCTCTCTCTTCCTTTGACAAATAACTAAATAAAATATTTTTAAAAATAAATAAAAACTTCATTTACTGTTAGTGAAAGTTGCTGAAGTATTTGAGAAACCCTCAAGGGACTGGGAGTTGATGTATTAAAATATGATTCATCCACGAAAATCCAAGGAAATTATCTTTTCCTCATACACAGAAAGACGAATTTTGCTACTCAAACCGCTTCATCTTTTTTGAGCTATCTTAGGTCAGTGAAATCATTAATAACTTGTTAGTAGAGCCAATGAGTTACTAGAAATGCCAGTTGGGTAGGTATCAGTAAAATTTGAGACTATGCAATTTTTCTGAGACCAGAGAGAGACATTGAAGGATCTAACATACCATGACAATATGCTACAGAGTTATTTGTCTGAATTCTAAACTGCTTCTGCCATTTACTAATTATGTGAACTTGAACAAATTACTTGTCTCTCCTCAAATGACTTTCTTGGTTTTCTCATCTGTAAAATGGAGAGATATATGATACTTAATAGGGTTTTTGTAAAGATTAGATGAATTAATATATATTTAAGACTTTTAGGATGATTTCTGTTATATGATAAGCACTCAATGTTAGTCTTTATTAGCGTATTTGGCTAGTGCAACTGACGAAAGTCAGCAGTTTGTGCCATGAATAGCTTCACCTTGAGAAATATTGAGATAAAAACTAGATCTCACCAGCCAGATAAATGTCATGTTAGTATTTCAGGTCAGTCTGGATATTCACTGGTTGTGGTGAATGGAATCCTAAGATTTTCCCAAGATTTCCCCTCCATTATGTGCAGTCCCTTTATAATCTCCTGCCTCTAGGTGCAAGCTGAATCATGTATACCATGGGGTACCACTCTTGTGATTAAGTAACTAATCAGTTGACTTGGAGTTAACCAAAAAAGAAGGTTGTCCAGGAGGCCCTGACATAATCAGGAAACTCTTACAAAGGACTGGGTTCTTCCAGAAATTAAAAAGGGCTGAAGTGTGGGGAGTTCTGTGGAAGATTACATATGACAAGGAACTGAAGTGGTCTTGAAAAATTGGAAACAATCCCTGGACAACAGAAGAATGGGGGTCTTGGTCTTATACCACAAGGAACTCAATTCTGATAATAACCATACAAGCCTGAGTGAGTCCCTTGTTCCAGGGGAGATCACAGCCCCAGCTGGTACCTGGATTTCATTTTTGTGATACAGCCACCAGAGAATGTGGTGGAACTCTAGCCTGAATTCTTAGCTACAAAACTGTGATATAATAAATTGATGTCACTTTAAGCTACAACATTTGTGGTAAATTGTTATATAACAATAGCAAAATAATACACTGCAAATGATTTAAAGTTGTACCTCATCTGCTTGGCTCATGTACGGCTAGAAGGCTAGACAGTAAAAGTATACAGTCACCACCTTGCTTCTCACTTGTCCTTGTGAAAGAAGCACAACTCAGGGATCATGTGGCACCAGCGGGTAGCTCCTGCAGGTAGATTGCTGTCATCCCCCAAATGCCTCTAGTTCCATCAGTAAAGTCCCCAGAAGACCCTTACTCTGCAAAGCATCTCCTTTAGGCTTCTATTTAACAGAAATGTAAAAATAAAGATTCCTAATCACTTAATCTGAATTTGGTCTCCCAGAAATGCCCCTAGCATCACCACTTACTTCCTTCATAATGTACATCTATGATTATCTTGTTTGTTATCTTCCTGGCCTATATGGTGTACTCTATGATTGGAAAATAAGCAACATGTAAATCAAACCTCTATCTTGCTCATATCTCTAGAGCCTGGACAAATGGCTGCCACCTAAGGAATGCTTGCTACATGAGAGTATTAGAGAGAAATATGGACAGTGCCCTGAGAGCAAACACATAATGCTGTTACACATTCATATGCCAGGCATTTGTGCACAATTTTATTAAAAGGCTTTTGTAAAACATCATTCATATTCTTGTTTTAGGACTGTTGATACTGTTTTTATGAGATCCTGGAGGACAGAGATTATATCTTCTTACCTTTGTGTTCTTAGTTCTAAATATAGTGGTCAGTGCATGGTAGGTGCTTAATAAATGTTTGTGGAATATAATGGAATTGATAACTAAGTTATGAAAATCAAACTATCCTCAGTATGGCCAGACAAATATAGATATAGATATATAAATACATAGACATTGATTTGACTAACTGTAATTTTTTTTTTTAATTTTATGAGCTATAGCAATTTTCCACTTATTTCCTAACTCCTAAGGCTTTGACAAAAGTCTTCTTCCAGTATTCACCTCCTTTTTCCACATTAACTCCCACATGCACGAGTTCCTCCAAAACTTGACTAAATGACCTTACCATCTGAAGCTCAGTCAGCCCAAGAGTACAGACCAGCTCCAATGACAGGTCGTAGCACTTTAACAGCATCAGCCTATCCATTATGTATGATTTTACAATAGGTGCTCTTCCATGCCATGAGCTGGTTCTGACCCTACAGCCTTCCCATCCGATTTTCTGATGCCCCTATAGGTATCTGCATGCAGTTATGGCTGTTCTTCCCTATCTCCCCAATACTGTACTTTTCCTCCAGGTGAACTCTCTGTCCCTCTACATGTAGAAAAAACTACACATAATACTCATTACCTGCCAGGCTTGAGTGTCTCCTACTCTTGATCTACTTTTTTTAAAAGACTTTCCAGGTATCCCATTTTCGAGGAGAACCGTAGATGAACTGCAACACTGAAAATGGAGTGTTAGTCTCTCCCTCTGGTCCCCGAGCCCCCTGCACTTATCTCTCCCACCGCACTTAGCACACGGCTGTCTAATGACTAGTTTTTATGTCTGTCTTCTTTCTTGAGTAAGCTCCTTGAGAAAGTGTTTTATTTCCATATACCGAGTTCCTATCATACGGCCTGCGACATAGTCAGTTCTTAAGAAATGGAGTTTGAACTAAGAAATAAACATACCACGAATGAAGGTACTATAGGCAGAACAGTGCCCTCCCCCCAAAATGTCTACATCTTAAATTCCAGGACCTGGATGGTAAGAAGACTTTTCAGATGCCATTAAGGACTTTGAGATGAAGAGATGATTCTGAATTATCCAGACGCACCCATCACAATCACAATAAACACCCTTCTAATAGGGAGATAGTAGGGTCAGATTCAGGGGAGGAGACACAGCAACAGACTCAGAGGTTGGAGTGATGGAACTGTTGACATTGAAAAGGGAAGATTCATGGAGCCAAGGATTTTAGGCAGCTGCTAAAAGCTGGAAAAGGCAAGGAAGCGGATTCTTCTGAAGATCCTGCAGAAGGAACAGTTATTCTGACACATTGATTTTAGCCCAGTGAAACCCATTTTGGAAGTCCAAAACCCAGAATTATCAGATAATAATATCTGATATTTCAGGCCACAAAATTGGTGGTAATCTCTTACAGCAGCAGAAAGAAACTAAGAAATGAGTGCACAGGGAGAGAACTAGCTTACAAATCTCCTCTTTCTAAAAATCTGCTTGCATTGCTTTCTGTCTGTTAGTCAATGGCGTTAAGTCCTGCCAACAATAGGAACCATGATTTTTATCTGTGGTAAAGCTCTCCCATCATCTCCTTGGCTTCCTCCTCAACTTTGTGCTGAATGTGATGTGGTTGAGTGGAAGCAACATGGGCTTCAGGAGCAGAGAAACATGAATTCAGTCCTAGTTCCATTACTTCTCAACAGCATGCATTAGGACAAGTACCTCCACGCCTCTGATTCTATTTCTCCATCTCATTTTCAGCATTGTTATAAGAGTTAGACAACAAACAAAGAAATCATAACAAAAAAGTGGGTTATTTATGGTAAGCAAGGCAGCCTTCTGAGGAGGTGGGTGAAGTATTCACACTAGAGTGTTTCTTCTCTGGACATCCACGGGATTGTGTGATGGCAGGAGGTGTGGATAGCTAAGTTCCTTCTTCACCTTACAGAAGCAGAAGACTTGGTGCCAATGGGCAGAATCATGGAAGGAACAAAGGAACAAAGAAGTTTGGATGGGACAGGAAAGGTCAGGGGATGGCAGAAGGCGGCAAGGTCAGTAGTGTAAACTACCCCAGAACTTCCAAATCACCAGAAAAAAGATATAGTAGATTTTTTTTTTAATGGAAACACACAAAGGCTAATTCATAGAATTTCTCTGACTTAGGGCAAAACAGAGAGAAGTCTCAGGTGGAGGGTGTTCATGAAAGAGTAAGCCCTGGAGCATTAGCAAAAAGTGAAGGGAGGACTTTGGACATCCATGAACCATGAGGGTGAGAACTGAGCCACGCCTACCCAGCTTTCCCACAACACAGGATAGGAGTGACTGGCAAGTTACACACAATCAGCAAGGATTTCAGTGCTGGGGGGTGATCAGTACAATTTCTCCTCCCATTTGGAACACTTGACTTCCCAGTTTGTTTACATAGAAACATAGGAAACAGCTGATCTGAACCAACAAGTAAACAGTGGGGTGGGCATCTGGTCATAGCAGTCAAGAGATCCATTTCCCTCTCCAGCCCAGGATTTATCCCCTTTTTTCTCAGTCTCCTCTCTGCCCTCTGGGCCACTGCTGTCTGCTGGGGAAGACTTAGCACAAAAAAGCAGGTGGCTTCACAGGCTTCTCATTTAGGTAATGAGTTAGAACCTTTACTTAGGCCAAGCCCAAGGATGCTTCCAGCTGCTACACACTGGATGTTGACAAACAGAAAGTGTGTGTGTGTGTGTGTGTGTGTGTGTGTGTGTGTGTGTGTGTGTTTGGGTTGACAGGGAGGCTGGAACATCTTCATAATAATCAACACATTCATAGCTGTTTCCTTTCCCTGCTCCTCCTGCCTTTCTTTTTGTAAACCATAAGTTTCTTGAATCACTTGATTCCTTTATGGGGGTGATGAAAAGAAATCAAACCTAATTTTAGGTAATAAACTACCTCTTCAAGCAATCAACTTTATGCACAATTTTCAAGGAACTCCTCATTGCCTCTTCTAAACTGCTATAGGAAAAGACTAGAAGGAGATAGGCAAAGACCAACAATATAGGGTGAGGCCCCTGGGCCCCTCTTAAGCTCTAGGTAAATGAATTGCATTCAGAGGACAAAGACAACTTTGGCAACTTAAGGCAGGAAATGTGGTCATTACCAACCCAGAGCGGGGTGTGCAAACACAGCCTCGATGTTTATATATCTTTTTCCAGGTTGTGGACATTAAATGCGAAGGGAAGAAAGTGCAAGAAGGAAATCTTCTCCTTTTGACAAGACCAAACTTCACATGCTCGACCTGTATCTTTCGACTCAAGGAGCAAGTGTCACCTCCTTTGTGTTGGGCATCATAGAGAGAGTTCACAAGCCAGCATTGCCACCACTAATGCCAGCCATTCAACAGTCATATATGGAACACTGATTATAGGACAGTCACTATACTGGGTGCCAGGATTATAACAGATGAACAAGAAGTGCATGTCCTTTCCTTTCCCCGAGAGCTCTTGGTCACTGTTGTGGTTCACTTTTTCACACTCACCTTCACTACCACCTTTCTTCTCATCACTTAAGGCAATCCTGGACATCTAATTGTGCTTACAAAGCATGTAGGGATAAACAAAATATCTATATAAAAATAAAAATAGAATCTTAAAAAAATAAAAGAGTGTAAAATAGTCACCTGGTGATTTCATTAAAATGCAGATTTCCAGGTGTATTTGCATATTATGATTTAGAAAATCTAGAAACAGGTCCCAGGACTCAACATCTTCAAAACAATCTAGAAGATTCTGATGCAGGCATTTCATGGCTCATGTTTTGCAAATACAATCTTCTGTTAAACTATCTTGTGTATTTTTGTCACATTCATTGTGTTTTGAATGTCACAACAGCCCAAGAAAGTAAATGGGATAGGAATTATTATCTCCAATTTACGGATGAGGAAAAGAAATGCATAAGAATGCCTATTCAACCTGATTTAATATAACTGGCATCTAATTTGTTCAAGCTCTGCAGTAGAAATTATAGAGGATGAGATACTCAGTGGATTTGCATTAGGAGGGTGCAGAAGACAAGCACACAAATATGCCAGGTGCCTTCCATGCTGTTCTATCTGGAATTTACTTTAACACTTATCAGTATATACATGCACATAAATGTATCATGGTAACTTTATTCTGTACCCTGAAGGTGGTAAGTTCACTGATTCACTAATTGGTTCATTCATTTTACCCAATATTTATTGGGCAGTTATTATGTGTCTGACATTATTCTCGGTATTGGGGATACAGTAATAAATAAAATACACAAAACTTCTGCTTTCATGAATTAACATTCTAGTGGGGGAAAACAGAGACTAGGAAACCACATCACCCTTCATATCTGAAAAGATCTACCCAGCCCAGTGGGCTATAGGGCTGTTTGGTGCCTATTAGATGATGAGTATTTATACAAGTGGCAGAGACTGGCTTTTGTCAAAATATTCCTTCCAGAAGTAAGTTGGGAAGCAGGTGCAGGAACCTCACCTACTAATTGTCATAAACCATTGTTTATCAAAATAACCTGACATGCCAATTTGTAACCAATTTCTCATTTAACCTTTTCCAGTAGTATTGGGGTATACATACTATCTCCATTTTACAGATGAGACATTCCAATCTTAACAGGGTCAAGTAATTTCCTAATGTTCAGTGATTACGTGCTGAGTAGCAGAGACAGGATTTAAACAGGTTTGTGGCCATATCCTGTACAATTTCCACTCCTCTATACTGCTCTAAGATCTTGGAGCAACTCTTAACACTTCCCAGTGACCCTGGGTTTCAGTTGGTCATTCTCTCTCATACCAGCAACATTCACCTCATCTTTGTGCTGCCTCTCTAGCCCTCTGGAGAGCCAGTTTAAGGTTCTTTCACCAAAGAATTTTCCAGGACTCATTTTGATTGTTGATGATCATGCTTACTTCTTAGCTTGTATTAAATCTTGTCTCACAAATAACTTTTCTTGAGATTAAGGAGTGCTTTCCCTACACTTTTTTAATATCCTACTGCATCTAATTTAATACAATGCATGTGTAAGATGTAGTCTTTGTTCCTTTGGTAGGTAAATTTTAATTGCACCACTTAGAACACGATGCCTGGCACATAATAAATACTCACTGAATATTATTGGCTTTTGTAGATAGAATAGTCACAAGATTCTGCATGATACAATGGATGTTGCTACCAATTTATATAATCAAAAATGGAAAACAAGAATTTCATTTTTAAGATTCTTTGATTATAAACAGCTACTAACTTACCTATTCTTTTAATATAAGGCTTAGAATTCTTGGAACAAGAAGTTCGATATATAATGTTATGTATCTGAAAATCTGAGTCAGCAATGAGGTTATCTGAGGCCCAACTGTAGAAATATTTGGAGAGGGAGGTTCTGGATAAAGTAGGCAGGAGTAAAAAGGAATACAGAATGTTGGAAAGGGAAGTATGTGTGGGGCCAAGCCTTTATATGACAGGGTTTTCTCTTTTATATTATCACAGGTTAGAGGAAGAAATAGTGAATGAATCATATATTAAGCTAAAAGGGGTTATTTAAGCAACCCTCTACTTTGGAACACAAAACACATTTCACATCTTGTCACTTCTCAACATTAATGCACTCAATTAATACATTTATTTGATGGCACTGAAACAGATTTGGCAAGTATTGGTTAATTATGTGTAAATGTGATAGAATCATACCATTTAATATATGCATCTGTGTCTGTATAGATATACAGATCTTGTTTTTCAAATCCAATACTAACATAAACAGTTCAACAGGGCATTTAATTAATTTATGAATTTCTTCACATTAATGTCTTATAGTGCAAAACAAGTTTGTCACATTTATGTATATGTATTTGAAAAGAATAAAATTATCTGAGATTTGTACTTTTGCTGATATAGGAAATAGGTTTATTTTGTGAGCAAGTATGTACAATATAATCAAGGAAAAAACTGTCTGAACTTTATGTAGATTCATGGATCAAAAATATTATGCCAGTAATAATATAAGAAAGAGTGTGTGTGCACGATACACACCCATGTATGTACACACAAATAGATACATGTGTGTTGAATTCCTATTAACAGTGATTTCATGATGAAAGCATTTCTGACTACATTTGCTTATATCTATGAGCCTCAGATTTTTCTTCTCTAAACATAAGGATAGTCATAATACTTCCTATATCAAGGAGATGTCAGAATTAAATGATACAGCATATATGAAAATGTCTAGTTCATGGGGGACATGTAATAAAGGTTATTTACCCTATCTTTTTTCTTGCCTCTATTACTACTTATCATGAAGCTGACCTTATGCTATCTCTTTAGAGAAGTCATAAGTAGACAAAAGCATACCTGCTCTCAAGGACAATTTTGTTAGGGAACCCAATTATTAATAAATAGATTAGAAAACTTCAAAAGAGTGGGTATAATCAAACATTCACTTATGTGCTTCATATTCTTGTATATAAAGTAGAGGATGAGGATTTTGAAAAGGGCTGGTTGAGGTTTCCCCAAGGTTTATGCCTCTAGACTGTGACCAGCAAGAATTAGAGACAAGATCTTGAACAAGCCAGAAAAATCAGAATCCAGGTCATTGCTACACTGCAGAGGTGCCCTGAATGCCGGAAGTCTCCAAGGAACAATGATGGGCAGCAGGGAGACAGAAGGAAGGACTAAGCACATACTGGAGCCAGGCTGTAAGAGCCAGAAGCGAGGAACCAGCAAAGAATACCAACAGGAGACAAATCTTCCTTCTGAGCCCAAGCTTTAGGACCCACTCCAATCCTGAAGCTCACAGAGGCTCACCACCCCCAGGTGCCAAGTGCAAGATAGGTAAGGAGCCCATGCATTCTTTAATAACATGGACAGCGATGTCCTGAACTAGTGGAGCAAGCACTGAACTAGAAGCCAAGTGGCCCAGTGTCCAGCCCCCCTTGTACTTAAGAGCTCTGTAATATTGGGCAAATAAATTCCTTCAATGCCCTCACTTATAAAGGGTTGATGTTTGCTCTTTCTCAAAGGTCATGCGAGACCCAAAGGAAATAAATATGAAGTAGCATAGGTTGGTGGCCAAGGACACAGACTGCCTGGATTCAAATCCCAGACCCACCACTTAAGCAGAATACAATCCTAGCAAGTATAGCTATTTTCATAGTCCTCATCTGGAAAATGGAATAATAGGAAGCCTTTCTGATAGAGCTGCTCTGACTATTAAATGTTACCAGTAATACATGTGAAGTGCTTATAAAAAGCCAGACACATAGTAAACAGTGAAAGTAAAGTAAACTATGATTATTAATGAGAACCTGGTTTGTGAATAGGTGATGTGGGAAGCACAGCGAATTTGGCTTTAACATCAGACAGACTTAAGCTCTGATTCAAACTCCACCAGTATGAGCTGGACGATTCAAAGGAAATCAATTAACTCTTCATAAATATTGATTTTTAAAATTTGCACACCAGGCATGATAGTTGACTGTTCAAAGTATTCTTATAAAGATTATGAAATAGTCTATGTCAAACAAATGGAATATAGTATATTTTCAATGAATGTTAATTATTACATGTATATAGAGGATGATAGACATATGTAGAAAGTATTGTTATCAGAATTGATATTACCGTCAAGTTCTTTCCTAATCAAGAAGTGACTTCTCCAGATGCTAAGAGAGAAACATTCCTAAATTGTGAGCAATGTGGACAAGTGCACTTGGGAAAACTGAGAACCTCATTTCAAGCAAATATGAATACTTCTTCCTATAGAAAATCTGATCAGAACAGACTGATTCACACAATTCAACCACTCCCAGTGGCTTGCATTTGTTGTGATATTTTGCCCAGCCCTCTCTCCTCTGTGGTCCCATGTGTTGGTGACACCAATGGGGAGAACATGAAATGTCCTGGAAGAAATGCCACAGGTAGCCTGAGGACATGAGCTCTGTGTTTTGTGGGTCTCAGACCTCAACAACACTGCCACTGTCCTTCCCAGAAAGGCTGGAAAGTGTAACAAGGGCCAGCTGGACCCAGCTGCCACAAAGCAGACCAAAGGGTTGCAAATGGGCCAGGAGGAAGGCTGGAAGATGGGCTGTTGAGAATATGACTGGCGGTGTGCTCTCACAGTGCCCTTCAAAGTGCTGGACTCATTCCAGCTCCAAGTTTGCCAAATACCCCAAGGAGCAAGAAACACACTTCTAAATCCCAGTAGGAAGTCCTGGCTTAGAGAGCCCATAAAGAAGAAAACAGGCCCAGCAATAATTAATTGTCAAGTACTTTATACCTTGACCCCATTTGATTCTCACAACACCTATGCCAAGTTCATACATAGCCTGGTCCATTATAAACCTTCAACAAATGTTAGCTATTATTATTATTATTATTATTATTGTCGTCTTTAATTTTATTTCAGATGAAGAGAATGAGGCTCGTGTCAGTGAACTCACTTGCCTATGATACTACAGTCATTAGTGACAAAGCTAGGACCCATACCCAATTGTCTACCTCCAAAGCATATGCATTTTGGTATCAAGGCCTGCAGCCAATATTGCTTATTAACCACCTTCTCTGCACCCTAGGCCATAGTAGGTACTATAGCAAAGAGACAGGAAATATCCACCTCCCAAAAATTCTCCTGTAGTGTTTTTCAAACTATGAACCTAGGCCCTCAGTGGTTCATAAAACCAGTTTGAGGTCATCACAAATACACTTCTAATGATATTAAATAAAATTTAAATAAAGAATACATCTTACATAATTCAACTAAGTATTTAATGATACTGTTGTTATAATCATATACTAAAGCACATATGTGCTATACTAGATCAAAATGTATCTTCAAAATATACAAAATATATCTTCTAAAGATCTCGTCACAAGTGTTTGAAAGCCATCAATCTAGTAGGCACGCAAGAAGCAGACAAAGAGGTTTATGTGGTACAATTTCCTGCTTTCTAACTCTTCTCATTAGTCTCTTGGGGACTGTATAGTGTGCCCTTGCAGTACTCCAAAGCAAAGCAAAGATCATAAGGGCCCACACCAAGATAAGGGAAGCATAGGCTAGGACTTCATAGGTGGGACTTCTGATATCTACTGTGAACATCTCCATTATATGGAGTCCAATAACATGATATGAAATGAATTTTGAATCAAACTAAGGTAAACCTAGTTATTTCCATTCAACATTTGACTAACATGATTTGAACCCCTCTGGGTACCAGTCATTGTATTAGCACCGAAATGGGGGAAGGATTCCAAAAACAGATAGACTATTGCCCTGGCCTTATAGAGCTCAGAGTTCCTTCCACAACCATGAACTGAATACCTTCGATGTACTAGGACCTGAGCCAAGAGCTAGAAAGACAGACCCAGGCCAACCTATGTTGGAGCCTAAGGCAAAAGGAATTTTAATGTAATTTTTAATAGCTAATTTTTTTAGAACAGTAGGATAGTTGAAACATCAACTCACAAAATTATTTTAAGCATTTTATTTATACCCCAAACTGAATTTATTAAAATCTTAATTCCCCTCAATTTATTTTCTTTTTTATTCCCTCATTTTTTTAAAAGATTTTATTTATTTATTTGACAGAGATCACAAGTAGGCAGAGAGGCAGGCAAGAGAGAGAGAGAGAGGAGGAAGCAGGCTCCCTGCTAAGCAGCAGAAGAGTCCAATGCGGGGCTCGATCCTAGGACCCCAGGATCATGACCTGAGCCAAAGGCAGAGGCTTTAAACCACTGAGCCATCCAGGTGCCCTTCCCTTATTTTTATTAGAAAAAAAACTTATCAATAACCTTTCAAAATCAATTTCTTTCTTATCTCACTTTCACTTGGAGAGATTTCCATGTTTGACAATTTCTCTTGACCAAGCAATGACCTTAATTAATTCTTAATTAACTTCAAGGTACTTGTTCTGTCTTTATTTACAATTTTGGTATTGTGTTCACCATGGAATGCTTGCATTAACTTTTGTTTTTTTAAGTAGTGCATTAAAATATTATTTATCTTTTATTTTTAATTGTGTTCTGTTATCCAGCATATAACATTGATTTTTTTTCCCCCTTCCACCAAATTCTGCACTCAGAGTAGTGCCTCACTCAGTTAACCTGACACTAGGGATACATAAATGAAACAGGATGGAGTCTTTCTTTTTCAGCTTTTATAATCCAAAGAAAAACTCAAGCAAGTAGATACATATGAGCTAATACTTCCTGAGCATTATTGTTCTAATTACTTTACATGTATTAATCATTTAATCCTTCCAGCAATCCCATGAAGCAGATATTACTTACCATAAAAAAAAAAAAAAAAAGGAAATTTAGGTACAGGGCAGTTAAGAAATTATTCTGAGGTCACTCAGGGCTAAGAGATAGAGCCTAACTTTGAATCCAGTCAGCCTGGCTCCAAAGCCTAAGCTGTTAACCACTGAGTAGTCGCTAGGTCAAGGCCAATGATTGCAGCTTTCAACTTAAAGAATCACCTGCTCAGCTGGAGAAACAAAAGTAAACATGATGTCAATGTAGGGCTTTAAACCTAACAGTTAAAAAATAAAACAAAATGGGCACCTGGGTGGGTTAAGCCTTTGCCCTCAGCTCGGGTCATGATCCCAGGGTCCTGGGATTAAGTCCCGTGTCAGCCTCTTTGCTCACAGGGAGCCTACTTTCCCCCTTCTCTCTCCGCATGCTTCTCTGTTTACTTGGAATCTCTGTCTGTCAAATAAATAAATAAAATCCTTAAGAAAATAAAATAAAACAATTAATAATATTTTGAAAGCACTAGGTGATTGACCCCCAGATAATTTTATTTCCATCTCTCAAAAGAATGATCTTCGTTCCCTGAGCCATATGCTTCTCATTCCCAAGGTAGCTAATAGCAACCCTCTACAGATGCGAAAATTAATCAGACAGTTTCCTTAGGGTGGCAATATGGTATTGAATCGGCCCTTCCTCCACAGCAGGTAGCCACACCAAATGAACACATGGTACTCATGTTTCTTGCATATTTCATCTTATCGATTCATTCAACAAATATTTATTAAGCACTTATTTGGGTCAGTTTCAGAATTCACAGTCTCATTTTTAAAGAAAATATAAAATGTCTTTAAAGCATCTATCCAGAAGTCTATTTTACTCTGAATTTCTCTGAAGGGATCCCTGAGGAAGAAGCAGAACTAATGCATGAAGCAATATCCTCAAATATAGAGCTATGTATAACTCGCATCTGTATTATGGTTTATAGGTTACAAAGTGCTTTCATATGCATTATTTCATTTGTTGTTCATCCTCTGGAATGTCTCAGGAAATAAGTAAAATTAAAATAACATGAATTTAGAATACTCTAATTAAAAAAACCTAAAATGGTAAGTAAGCATTAACAATAGATAAACTTTAATTGTTACCCCACTAAGGAAGAGAATTTGGAAAAATAGGTCATATATACTACTTTCCCTGACTAAGAAAGGAAGATAAAATGCTTGAGCCCTGCCAAATACCACTTGTGTGATGTCAGGTTAATTCATTAGGTTCTGTGTTTCAGTTTCCTTACCAATAAAGTGAGTGTTCAATCACATGCCAGTTCATCTCAGAGAGTGATTGTGGGGATTGATAATACATCCCTCAAGGAAAGAGAGATTTAAGAGTAAAGATCTTTAAATTTCTACAGGCTTAGCACAGTTCCTGCTATGCGGAATGCATCCAACATGTGCATTAGTAGATGGTTGCATGGATGGATGGATAGATGGATGGACGGGTGGGTGGACAGACAAATAAATAACTAACTGAGCTGGATTCTTCTGTCATTGGGGCCCTTTCAATGAATTTGTACAACCCTCTCATCACATGAAACTAGTTGTGAGTACTAGCCCATTGATGGTATTTTCCCAGGGCCTTTGCACTTGCTGTAACTACTGCCTGGTATGCTTGTCTACCAATTCTTTATCTTCTTTGTTTCTACTGCCATTTGGATACCATTTTAATTGTATTCTCAAAAGGATCATTCCTGATTAACCCCTAATATTGCCTTCTCAGTCCTATTTTATCAGCCACCCTGCTTTACTATCTTTAGAGCTCTTTGTACCCCGAAAATTCTTATAGATCTTTGTCGACTTGCATATATGTTATCTCTTTGTCCCCTTGAATATAAGCTCCAGTAAGGTAGTGAATTATTGTCTCTTACTCACTGTTGAACCCTCAGTTCATAATATGCTGCTGGCACACAAAAGCATATAATAAATGACTGTTAGTTGAACAAATGAATTAGCCTAGACTACCCTTCCAAGTATCATTCTAACCTAAGTATCTTTTTAAAAATTTTCTGGTTATTGACTCATCTGGTTTTATTCTATTGTTCCCAACATTTTCTTCAGGTCTGTCTCTCTATTTTAGAAACTTTCTTATCAAACTTAACCAATGTGAATCTACTATTTGCTAATTTTCAGACCTCTACAAATAAGAGAATTTCTCTCCTCCTTACCTGTCCCATTAAAGTGTTACTGGTCAGGATTATTGTTATGTTTCCTGTTAAGAGAGGAACTAGAAATAGATGGATGGATGGATGGATGGATGGACAGATAGGATAGACAGATAAATGAATTATGAATTTGAAAATGTTTAAGAAGTTTTATGGTCATTTTCAGCAGTTAGTATTTGTTACATTCTTTTGTTCTCTCTATAAAGATTTCTCCCACGGATAGAAGATTACTGTTATCCCAGGACCCCAACACTACTCTGCTTTTACAAAGAATATGCACAATTATGTCTTCAATCACCATTTCAGCCATCTGTAGTATACATACAAGCTGAATTTCCCTGTGTGAATTCAGAAACAATTGACTGATTAAGACAAAAGATTCAAACCTGAATCTGAAAATCAAAACATCAACATTATAACTGAACAACCTGGATTGGAGGAGGTGATGTAGAGATATCATGGCAATGGGCTTTATTCCAGTTACCTGCTGCTACATAACAACCATCCCCAAATCAGTAATGTAAATGAACAGCATTTATTTTCCTCATGAACCTCCAACTTGGACAGGGCTTAGTGGGGTCAATTTGCCTCTGCTCCATGTGGCATAGCTGAGGTGACTTTTCTAAGGCTAGAGGATCCATTTTCATCATGGCTGACTCACACAACTGGCAGGTTGGTCCTAGATATTGACTGAGAGCTCAGCTGAAGCTGTCAACTAGGGGTTTTGAATCCTCTCACTATGGGCCTTTCCGTGGGCTGTTTGAACTTCCTTACAACCTAGGGCTGGGTTCCAAGAGAATAAGAAGTACAAGAAGTTCTGGCCAATATAAGAGGCATCCACCACAGATGTCTGTCCTTGTAGAACTTAGGGAATGAATGGACTGACTAGAGAGGAAGAGGGTTCTGACTCATATAACCCATAATCAGACCCACTGAAACACAAGGAAATTTTTGCTAGGGTTTCTAGGACGGAGAAGAATACTCTCTACTGTGGGACTTGATAGTGTGAGGATGTGAGGCTTACAGCAGCTTCAGATATTTTATCAGCATTAGGAGAAATAACCAAGAAATAACCCCCCCACACACACACACAAGAATCAGAGACAAAGATGATCCTACTAGTATTATTCAACTTAATTAAACTCTACCCAAAGCTGACTCCACTCTTGGACTTTACTGCATGTCCCAACAAATTCCCTATCATTTACAAGACACTGAGTTGGGGCTTGATAATGATATGTAAATTCTGTCTTGGAAATTCTCTTCTATCTGGTCCCTCCGTTTCCAGTTACTCTTGTAACACCTGATTCAGATCTGGGTAAACTTCCCCCCAGGCTTCTTCAGTTGCCTCCCCTTTAGTGAGCTTATCCCAGTGACTCCCACACCCAATGCATTTCTCATACTCTCCATTCAGCACCTTCCCTAACCAATACCCACATCTTTTCTGACCTGGTCACATCCTTTTATTAATTCCCTATTTCCCACTCTATTAAGGATAAGTGTCTTACTCTTACCTTCTAAGCCTTCCATTCTACCTTCTCAGTTTAAATCCTATGTACCTTATAATTCACCTAAATTGTATAACTCATTCTCTGAAAAAAAAAAAATGCTCCTCTTCTTCCTTATTTCTTGACTTTGTTCTTATCATTCCTTCTACAATATAGATAGCCACCAATTCTCTGATACTCCTTCCATTAAGAGAGGAAGACTGCCTTGAACATGGACCAGGCTTGGTTACTTGAATGACCAATAAAATGCACCAGAAATGCATTTCTGGGAAATAAATGTTTGGTATTTTCAAGGCAAGGTGATAAGGAACCTTGCAGCTTGTGTGTGGGCTCCTTAGATATATGCTCTCAGAGTCCTTTTCCTTAGAATGCTGTCTCTCAAATCCCAGTCACCATGCTGTCAGGAAGCATCAGCCAACCTTGCAGAGTAGATGCAAGTAGAAATAAATGCCCAGCTGGCCTTCCACTCTTCCAGCCACCCCTGTCGAGATACCAGATGTGTGAGTGAAGCCATATTGGACCTGCTAGACTAGCCCATTCATAGGCTGATATCACCGAGTGTCCTCAGTTGGTGCTGCTTGGAGCAAAAGTGTACAGCTAAGGTCTCTTAAATTCCAGATGGATCCAATAGGTATATCAAATGGCTACATTTCAAGCCAGTGAGTTTTGGAGGTAATATGAACATAGCAATACAACCAGAGTACAGCCAAGGTCACCAAAGAAATAACTATGAGAAAAATCCCTCCTGAGAGTAGAAAAAGTTTATGGACAAGAAGTTTTCATTGAAACTAAGTGATACTAGACAGTTTTAAGGAATATTTGAAGCATGTGATCTCCTTATTTAGCTTGTGATCAATGAATGTATGGAGCTGGCAAAAGAACATCATTGCAATAGAACATTATATGAAAGGCAATAAAATGAGGAAACAGTGTTACTGTGTTAGAAGTCCAGGAATGACTGTGAATGATAATGCCGTGAAAAGAGAAACCATCTGCCTACAAAGGATCCCACACCTAACAGCTTGTTTCACAAAATGTAAAAGACAATCAGTATAGTTTTTCTCTGTGATAAATATTTTTAAATTACTTTTCATAAAAAGGATGATTTTTCTCTCTCAGGTGCTCCTAAAAAAGAATGAAAAGGCTATTATCTGTTATTCTAAGTTTCTCTCTTTAACCAAATTCTTCCTGCTGCTTATAATTCGCAATTGATTACAGTTTTACACATCAAAATAGAGGATAATGTTATGATATTTGAAAGGGGCCTAGGTTGCATTATCTTTTTCCCTTACCATTATAAATGATCAACCAAAAGAAGAAAAAGAAGAAGAAGGAAAAAGAAGAGGAGGAGAAGGAAGGTCATTCAAAGTGGAAATACTTGCTTACAAATAATACTGCATAATTTTCTGCAGTTTTTCAAACTCTTGTTGAGAAAATAAACCTTGAATGACTTGAGCTTAAACTTTGAACAACTTGATCATTCCCCACCGTTTTCAGTGCAACACTGCAGAAGTAAAACATGGAAGGCACAAAAGCAATTTCTAGCATAAAGACTGAGTACTAAACAAAAAACTCTAAACATGTTTTGAATACTATTGTAGAAATAAGATACCATGATCTAAACACACACACACACACATACATATATACATACATACCCATCTCAATATTTATCATTGTTGAAATCTTTTCTTCAATTGATCTCAAAGTCTGCATTCATTCATTCATTCTTACACATATTCATTAAACAAATGTTGAATGTGTACTCATGCCAAACCCTGTACTAGATGCTGAGAACACCATGATGAACAAGATGGACATTTACCCAATTCTAGATCTTCAAATCTGATGGGTAGACCTAAATTAAACAAATAATTAAGCAAATTTTGGTCATAATTTTTGTCTTTTTTGGGTGTGATTTATAAGAAAAAAAAAATTTCACCCAAACTATTTATACATTATAGATAGATAGATAGATAGATAGATCTATATATATAGAGAGAGAGATGGCATCCAATATAGCATAGGGTATTAAAAGAAGAGCACCAGAACCCAGAACTAGATGATCAAAGAAGGCTTCTTCCTTGGGCAGAACTATAGATTTCTCTTTGTACCATGTAGTCTGGCTTCCTAACAGCAATTCCAGTTCATTTCTTCTTTTTCCCCTTCTGCCTTCACTGAGAGGCTACAAATGCTACATCTTCAGTCTGGGCCTCCCATGAAGCTAGGGATGATTATAAGACTCAATTCTAGTCAAAAAGACATTAAGGGTCCTTTGCTAAAGTCGTATGATAAATATTTTCTCTACTTTGTTAAAAGTAAATAGGCACCAGAGGGGAGATCTCCCTCTACTTTGGCCTCCCCTTGTTTGATTACTTTGAATTCAGTTGCTGCAGGAGATCACCATTTTGCAGCTATGAACAAAAATGAAGGAGAATTACATCAGTGGTGGCCTAAAGCCCCAATATTCTTGAACTACTGAGCCAACCATGGACATCTTGCCATGTACAATTATGTCTTAATTTTTCTAGATTGGCTGTTGTGTTACTTCGAGCTGAAAAACATTCCTAGCTTCCAGCTTCCTAGAAAAAAAAGTGATAGTAAACTGATCCTCCTGAATTGTGAAAATATCTACCATATGCTTTAGGCAAAGCCAGCATCTGATTATATCTGCCATACAGCATGTACTTCTCCGTATTGTATATTGTCATTTTCTGAGTTCCTTTAATAAGCTACTGTCCTCCAGGGCAGGAATCAGGGCATAGTATTCTTGGTAACTCCAGGCCCTCATGGAGTGCCAGGCTATATTCTACTGTAAGTGAGTAACCGCACAGTAAATAACTAAATTAAATGAAGGTAGTAGAGATGGCACCACTGTTAGTAGTGGTCGTAGATGTGGTGCTGGGGCAGCCACAAAGAGATTTTGGTGGAAGTGTTCCTGGCAGAGGGAGTGGTGATTCTTTTGGCACCGGGGGCGGGGGGGGGGCTGTCAGAGGATGGGCTAAGTAATGGTGGTGACAGCCGCGCTAGCAATTGTTAGTAATACAGGTGGTAGTACTGTAGAGCACAGATCGGAAGGAGGGGTGCTAAGTTATCAGGTAGTGATATCATCTTGATAATGAGGGAAAACTCGGTGATTACCCTGATTTTCAGTCTATGCCACAGTTTGAGGGAGGAAACGGTAGACTTTCGTCCTCCAACAGAGGGCATAGACCTGATGAATTAGACAGCAGAGGCCATTAAAAGAAATTTTGTCAACCTCAGGAAAGATGGTCTCTGGAGAGTCCTTCTAGCTGGTTGCCCAAATGCTTCTTTTTACCCCAGGACTTATGTTTTTTAAGGAATTGAGCAACAAATATAAAAGAGAGATAAACAGTCACACCCAAAGTGACTTCCAGCTCCTCATTGTCTCATGCAAAGAAAAGAAATTCAAGGAAGAGGGTTCCTTCCAAAGAAAACATCCTGGCACCCAGGCAGCCTGCTCCTAGATCTCCAGTAGCCAGCAAGCTGACTCACATTTGTGAGGCTCCCTGGAGCCAGTGAATTCTAATGAGGACATTCCAGGCAGTCAAGTTACTGGGGCCCGAGGGGGTGGGGAAGTGGAGGCTGCCCACACAGGTCACTTTCTAGAAAGCAGGTTCTGAGAATGGCTCTCTGTGCTCTGAGAATGAGATCTCCCTCTCCCTATGAGAATGGGATATATTCTACCCATAATATACATAGGCTGAGGGAATTAAAATGCCCTGGGTTTAGTTGGAAGCTTATTGTACTTTTAAGTTCAGAAAAATTAGGTAGTCATCAAGCTTATTTACTCTGCACTGTATTTAAACCACCTCCCTCCCGCCTTTGTTCTGTAAATAACTATTCCCAAATCCAGACTGCCTATCGAACAACAAACCAATGATTCCGTTAATAATTATAAACCCGAACAATTTAGCACACACCCACATACAAAGGAACCAGATATCACTTGCCTGAAATATTACAATCATGCAAAAAAGCAAATTGGGCTATGTGAACACACCAGGCATGTCAGGAGCCCTTGGAGAAGGGGTAAGAGAGGGAGGATTTTTGGTTTTTGAATGAAACCTCACCTACGTAGTTCCAGTTGATTCTTTCCCACACAAGTTCAAGCCTATATATCACTGAGGTATTAGATCCGTTCACTTCCTTGTGCTTTGCTCCAAGAATTAGTGAGTCATGTTTTGAACACAAATTCTTAACATAGGTGCTACCGGGGAACAAAGTAAAACAAAAAGCCTCATTCTCTTCTTCATCCTTTGAAAGGAAACTCATGGCGGAAACATTTGTATAACATTCCATTTATATAACAGGAGAGCTAATCAGCTGAAGGAAAGAACGTGCAGCTGAGGAAGGGGGAACCTGTGCGGTTTCTTTTCACAGGGCTGCACCCCTCCCAGCCTAATCAGTTCCTAATGCCCTATCACAGATCCCAGGCCAGCAAGGAAATGTGAGGGCCATCAGTGAGGTGGAGGGGAAAACAGCAAGAGAGCCAGCCGAAGTCATTCAGCAGGGAGTAGGAAATGGCTCTGCAGAAAGTTTGCAAAGCATGGACTCCCCATTTGGGCAGCCTGGGGTCAAATTCTGCCCACTATTGCATGGAGCCCCTTACTCGGCTCCTCACTGCCAAGACTATGTGGCCTGGGGCAGGCTGCTGAATGTCTCTGTGAAAAGGGGTTTAAAAACCTACCTTCTGTGCAATTTATGTGAAACTGTGTCTGGTACAGAAACCAAATTCAGTAAAGCCCCTGAGGTCCAGTTCGGGCTTCTCCTCTTGGATCGTTATTGTTCTTCTAGTTTCAAACTCCTCACCTTTCTCTGGATCTCATCTATTCAGCTTTGATGGAAAAAATACAGGAATGTTCTGAAATGGGAAGTCACTGGGCACCAGCCATCCTTCAGTCATGAATCCTCAGTATTAAGGAGGCATCACTTGCTTTGTGGCCATATAAGAGAAAGGAATACAAATGAAGGTCCTTTGAACTTCTTATAGCCTTGGAAGTATCTTGGAAATGTTGGAAAAGACCTTTAATTACCGTCTTCAAGTCACTTTATCAATGCCTAATTTTTCTTGACCCTTTTCAAAGCAGATGATACATTAGACAAGACTCTGGATGCAGGCAGATTTTTTGTTTGTTTATTTAAATATTTATTTATTTATTTTAGACAGAATGGGAGGGGGGGCAGAATCTTCAAGCAGACTCCCTGCTAAGTGCAGAAGCCCCATGCGGGGCTCAATCTCATGACCCTGAGATCATGACCTCAGCCAAAACCAAGAGTTGGATGCTTGACCCACTGGGCCACCCAAGCGGCTGCACAGGTGGGGTTTTAATTGCAGATGTTCCACTATATTCCCTGGGCAACTCACTCTTTCCCTTCAGCAGGCTTGCCACCATTCGTGTCAATCTGTTTGTCCTTGCTCTTTTCAAAGAACCAGCGTTTGCTCCTCTATCTTTTCTACTGTACTGTTTTCCCACATCATGAATTTCAAGTATTGTATGTGTCAGTCCACGTGTTCTCCCTCATGATTTATTTACTTTATGGTTCTTTTTCTAGATTCTTCATTGACATCATTCATTTATTTTCAATAGTAAAATAATTAGTAGTTTAGGTTATCTGTATCTCTCTAACTGTAGATTAACATCCAATAGGTTTTGATAAGAAGGAATCTTCTTTTTATGATTCCTAGATAGGACTTAATTTTTATTTTTATTTATTCTTTGCTCCCATGCTTATCCTGGAGAGGATTCTATACTTTTCTAGTGGTAAAACTTTTAAAAAAAAATTGATTTGCTTTGTTATTCTCTTTGTTGTGCATATGAATTTTTGATCCTTGATTCCTAGGTTTACTAAATTATGGTCAGAGAATGGCAACTTTGAAAATCTCTACTGAGGGAAATTTTTAAGGTATTTTTAAATTGTGACTAAAAACAGGTTAGTTGTTTTTTTTTAATTGATACTTTGATGTAAGAGAACGATTAATAACCTCTACTATTTGTGGGATCCTTTCATATATTAAACCAAACCCATGTGAATCATTCAAATTGTCTCTATATTTCTGGAATTTTTGTCAAATTTTGTCAAATTTTTGTTAAATTTTTCTGTCACATCATAAAATAAGCAGTTTATCTGCTTATATTTCCAGGACATTTTTTTCTGTTTGAGGCAAAAAGGTTTATGACATCTTTGATTTCTCACCTCACTATTTCACAATAAGGCTCTGCTTTAATGCTTTGGACTTTGAATTCATCTTTACCCTACTGACCCTGTCTCGGAGCCTCACTTTACTTATCCATAAAATGGGACTAATGATGCCTACATTGCAGCCTTGTTGTAAAAATATAAATTGAGAGAAACACTGTGAAGGGCCTGGGAGGGTGGTTAACATAAAGCACACGTTGACCCATTTTAACTCTCTTCCTTCTCCCCCTGTAAGTTCTCTGTCTCACAGCTGGAAGAAGAAAATCTTAGAAATGGAAAAAGGTCACTTGATTTCCACTTAGGAACCCTTTAAAGACCAGGTCATTGGGATTTTTCTTTGCCAGTAACCCCCGGGCTATGGGTTTGAAAGAAGAGTATAATATCATTCTAGACAGAAGTATGGAAAACTGGTGTTCTGAGCCAGCACGGAAGGGATTCTGTGAAATAATATGGTCATTGTTCTCCACAGTCTTGTTCTAATAGGTCAAGGATGCACTGGTGTATCTGGGGTAGCTATGGATCCTGGGATTTCCCCTTTACCACAAAAGAGATGACGTAGATGTGAAATTCCAGGCTGCCTGCCAATCTTTTGCAATCCATGCTTCCTTTCTTCTCTCCACTGATTTCTTCAGATTTCTTCAGATTCTACCTCCACAGCCCACCTGGCTTAGAGCATCGATGCTTTTCCAAGCCCCTCCCCTCCCCTTAAACTTCCCAGCAACTCTGACTATACCCAGGAAGGTGGACTCACTGTTCTGGAAAATGAACTAAAACCACATACAATGCTTATCAATATCCAAGAAATTCTTTTGAGTTGCTTACCCAACACATGAACCTCAGAGTTTTAAATGATACACCCTTGCTCATTAAATATACACTGGGCTGCTTGCTCTCTCTCCTTTTCTTCTCCCGTAAATGTCTGACAAAATGTTTTCTTTCCCCTGCAACTTTAAATACCTCTACACAGTGACGTCTTTTGAGAAAGAATACAAAGAATATTGTACATTGCTTAGTACAATAGGCATAACATTTGTTAAATAGTTCAGTCTGCACCTGTGTATAGCACCACCCTGCACTTTCACAAAAAGCCTGAGAAAAGATGATCCTGGGCACTTTTCTGAAAATGAAATGGAAGCTCAGAAGATTAACCTACCACAGAGTTCTCACCTTGCAGGTCTAGGAGTCTAACCCTTTTCTGTTAGGTTTAAAACCACGTTTTCTTTTTTTCCATGCCACCCTCCCATGAAGCTTCTTTGAATGTTAGGAGGGTCACAAAGTGAATGTAGTGTGTTTTGCCTGAGTTTCCTCTAGTTTAATTTGGTCAAGGAGCCACATCTCCAGCAGTATGGGAGTGGAGGGAATCCCCTACATCCTCTAACCCCTTTAAGAAAGCTGCTGATGGATTTGGGAAATTTGATGAAGGGAAATCACTAGAATGCAGTTGGGAGGTTTGGTGGGAGGGCAAGGGAGCTCTCAAGCCCAACCACTCTTGGCCAACTGCAAACCCAGCAGGAAGAGATGGATCTTGCTTGTGGAGACTACTGTGCTATCCCAGCATGAGGAAAATGCCTTAACTCCTCACCTGGCAACAGCCCAGCCAATGAGGGACAGTCACACCTCAGCCAATGAGAAGCCATTATGCTTCCAACTCCCAGTTGACTCCAATGGACCCTCTGTTTATAATGGCTCCCAATTCCTTCCTTTTTCTCTATGAAAGAACATTCTTCTCCTTTGTTCAGGGGATCTAAGTATGGTTCTGACACAGCTTTCTTCTCCTGGACTGCAAATCTCTGCTATTCCCAGACAAACTCATCTTTTGCTTATGAAACAACTGGCAGTTTTTTGTTTGTTTCTTTGTTTTGTTTGTTTTTTGTTTTTTTTTTTTTGTTTGTTTGTTTGTTTGTTTTTTGAGGTTAATAGTCCCGAATGCTCATCTGGCCCAGAAGGACATTTTGTGCTATTTTGTTTGGTGTAAGGATTGACAGTCCTCAGAGGTAGGGTGCTATGTTTCAGATTCCTATTTTGTAGCAAACTGGTAGGAAGAAATGGGGTAGGAAGTCTCCAAAGATAGCACTATGTTTTCCTTCCCATCCTATATGCACACTTCACTCACCCATCAAAATATATAATCCATGTCCTGTTCACTTAAACCTGGGTGGCTTAGAGTAGAAATAGTGCTGAACCAGTTCCAGGCCTAATCTTAAAGAAGACAGGCAGCTTCTCCTTTCACTCTTGAAGCCAGCAACCATATAAAAAAATTAGATTATGTTGAGACTACCATGCTTTGAGAAAACCCAAACTATCTACATGGAGAGCTGCATGGAGAGCAAGGCCCTGTACATATGAATGAAGATTTCTCAGATTTTCCAGTCCAGCCTGGGCACCAGCTGAATACAGCCAAATGTGTGACCTTGCTGATAGCATGTGGCGCAGAAGAACCAACCAGCTGAGCCCAGGCAATCTGCAGAACCTTAAGGAGTATGAAATCACTTCTGTTTAATTTATTCAGTTTGGGGATTTTTTATTATCCAACAATGGACAGTCAGATGGAAGTTTACTTCAAGAACAAAGGGAAAACTTCCAGTCTCCCATAATAATTCACGAATGGCCAGGTGTTTGCAACTTGTATGAGAATCACCTGGAAACCTCTCTTTACTAGAGATGCTCAGGCCTAGTATAGATTTCACGTTGTAAATCTCAGATGTGTATATCTCCATGTTTTTCCATTCCCCAAATATCCATAATGTGCAGTCACTGTAATAAACCACAAAATCAAAGATTCATTTATTTTCAGAAGTTCTTTCAAAATATGAATTCCTTCTGGGAGTGTTAGATCAATCAAATGGTCTCAGGATTATATTCCTAACTAGATTGTTTTCCTAAATCCTGGCTAGGATTGGCAAATGTTGAGTATAGTGGAACTAAAGATGGAACATGCACATACCCCAGCAAGAAGCTGTTGATTGATTGATTTCTCCAAAACTTTCATCTGAGCAGTCTAGGGTCTGCTTGAGTCTGGTGGGTACCCAGAAACCAGAAGACAGGCACAGAGAAAGCAGCAGAAAATTCACAATGCTGAGTACCCGTACCCCTATTCTGAGGCAATGTCCTTAAAAATCACCTCAGGGGTTACCTTTGGAACTTGTTATTTAGGAGCCTGAGAGATGATTATGGATGTTACTACAAGGGACAGATATTAACACCTGTGTTCATGTCTAATCGCCCAAGAGGCCAGAATATGGACTTTCCCGATTACTTTTATCTTAATTATATAAATAAAATGTGTCAAAAAGTCAGTCCCTCAAGACTCAAGTTTCAATACCGAAAGCAGAGCTGAAGGGAGAAGGTCAGTGAGGTAAGGGGATAAATAATAGGGGAAACCCCTGAGTCTTTCTCCTTTCTTTCTCTGTCACTTCATGTTTCCCCCAAACCACCCCATCATCTCCCTACAAAGTATCCCAGGCTGATGGCTTCTCCCTGAGGAGTTGTGAGTCAGCGACTCTGAATGTTTTTCATTTTCATTCTTCTTTGGTCCCACTCATTCTGTACCAAGACACACCTGGGGGTTTCATGCCCCCGAAAGAAAGGAAGTGAAAGGGCATGCATTTCCTACAAAGCTCAGCCTTCCTTTCTTGCTGTGAAGAGAAAATAAATCTATAATTCCTGAAACTTCTTTACTTCCTGTGTTGCTGAGTCAGTAAGAAGAGATGTCGCGTGGGCTCAGCACCTACTACATACTAATTGACTTACTTACATTGTCATACTGAATCCTCGTGTCCTGTAAGTCTTCCTTCTTGAGATAGATTTTATGATCTCATTTTACAGGTTAAGACACTGAGGCAAAGAATTCTGAATAACTTAAGAAGTAATGGAGATAGGTTTAGAGCCCTACTTAGAGTGACCTAAATCCTATTTTTCTAGCCTACAAAGTACACCTACAAAAAAAAAAAAAAAAAAAAAAATATATATATATATATATATATATATATATATATATTTCTTTTTAATCTATTATTTCAAGATGCGGAATGAAGATTTTTCATCAGATCATTTTTGGCACCATACAACCCAACCCAATGATCTACTCTTCCAAGTGTGGTTCATGGTCTAGCAGCATCAGCCTCACTTGGGAATAGGTATTATTCAAGAGTGGTCCTTTGATGGGCCTCATGACATGACCTTGGAGCTGTTAGAAATGCAGCATCTCAAGGGGTGCGTGGGTGGCTCCGTGGGTTAAGCCTCTGCCTTCCGCTCAGGTCATGTTCTCAGGGTCCTGGGATCAAGTCCTACATCGGGCTCTCTGCTCAGCAGGGAGCCTGCTCCCCTCCCCCAAATCTCTCTTTATCTGCCTCTCTGCCTACTTGTGATCTCTCTCTGTCAAATAAAAAAAAGGGGGGGGGCGTCTGGGTGGCTCAGTGGGTTAAGCCGCTGCCTTCAGCTCAGGTCATGATCTCAGCGTCCTGGGATCGAGTCCCACATCGGGCTCTCTGCTCAGCGGGGAGCCTGCTTCCTCCTCTCTCTCTCTGCCTGCCTCTCTGCCTACTTGTAATCTCTCTCTGTCAAATAAATAAATAAAATCTTTAAAAAAAAAAAAAGAAATGCAGCATCTCAGCTGGCCCCCACCCCCAATCTACTTAATTAGTATCTGCATTTTAACATGATCTGCAGGTAACTTGGTATGCACATTAAAATTTGAGAAGCACTGACCTGAATTAAAGTGTTCTAATTGTTTGAACTTGGTATGTCACCGAACCTCAATTCTAAACAAAATGCTATTTAAATACTTGAATTCCTAGAACCATCGAATCTCACAACAGGAGGACCTTGCAACCCACCAAGGCAAAATAGGTCATCTCAGGCATCCCAGTAAATTAGTGGCTGAGTCAAACCTAAAGTAACTCCTTACCATATGCCCAATTCCTGTCATTTAGTCAACTGTCACATATGAAGCTCATGTCTGATAGCGATCTTGTTATGTGCTGAGAAGTCAGAGACAGTAAGAACAATCTGTGTCCTCAAAGAACTCATGGTTCATTGGGTGAGACAGACAGACACCTGGATGGTTATAAAACAATATGGCAGTAGAGTAACACAGAAAAGTACAAGATCTTATAAGGCCACCATGCAGAGACACTTGGGGCCCTCCAGCATGCCTGGAGGAAGTGCCACCTTTCCAAACCTATGGACTATACTACTTCATGAGTAATTAACTTACCATTCTATCCCCTTCACCATTCCCCCTGGAATAGGGCCTTTCTGCCCTCAAATCTTAATGCTTTCCTTCAAGATTTTTCCTTTCTGCCCTCTGTACTCCACAAATTCTCCTTTCTCTATACATCCACAACTCTTACTTACCAGCAGTTTCCAGACCTGACTACATATTCAAATTATCTGAGGAGGTTTTTTTAAAAAATGCCCCAGAACAGCCCCCCAGTCTACGGAGATGATGCTAGGGTATTCACATGTTTCATGGCATCCCATATAATTCCAATGTTATAGCAAGGGTCATGGGGACAGCATGTTTCACACTAGTCATTTGACACTTAACCCTGGTCCCTTGCATTACAGAGAGATGCAGTGTTTTACAAAATGCTTCCATACCAACCATCTCCTTTAGTCCCCATATCAGATGTACCCCCTGTAAAATGACAAGTGAAACATGGTTATCCCATTTCACAGATAGGAAAACTGTGTCATAGTTAAAGTAGCATGCCCAAGTTGCACAGATTGTGGACCTACACTTTCTGACTTGTCCTATGTTGTTTGAAAACAGATATATACAGGAGCACCTGGGTGGTGAAACATCTGCCTTCTTCAGTTCAGGTTATGATCCCACAGTCATGGGATGGAGCCCCAAGTCAGGCTCCCAGCTCAGCTGGGAGCCTTCTTCTTTGTCGTCCTCTGCCCTTCCCCTTCTTGTGCATACTCTTTCTCTCCCTCTGTCAAATAAATAGCTAAAAATCTTAAAAAAAAAATAGATATACCTATGTAGTTAGGAAGAAGGAAAGGCCATGCCTTTCTTTCAATGTCCCCCCCACCACACCCCACCCCACCCTAGGGCTACCACATGGAAGTTCCTCTGGACAGAGCTAACGGGTCTATTCCAACCATCCATCAGACACATACATCCCTTCAAGGGTTCACAGGTCTCCCTGAGAAAGAGGAACTAGAAGTCAGTGTAAATCAGATGCCATATGACCAGACACACTTGAGCGAACTCTGTGAGAAAAGGGAAGGATGCAAATAGCCTGGGGTATTGGAACTTTCCTCAAAATCAATCAGGAGTCACATTTTGATTATATGGGCAGATAACAGGATCATGAGGACTGAAATGTTCTAGAGTTTCATTTCGTTCCGCCCAGCAGCCACCTGCAATTCTGGCTTACCAGTGCTCATGTGAATGAAACCCTTCTTCCCTGGCCTTGCTTAAAAAGCAAACACGGAAACATTGGTTAAGCTACCTCTCTCTCTCTCTGAAGTGGCCCAGGAAGTAGGACGGACTAAAAGAGGCCTTAGCAAACACGAACTTGGGAAAGAAGGGGTTTGGAGTGGGGAATGGGCCCTCTTTTTTTTTTTTTCCCCCTTTTCTGTGTTGTTGTTATTTAAATGGCTTCACTAGGCTTCCTACATGATCTGCTTTACAAAAACACTCATGTTCTTGGGAATGTGTTCTACGCATATTTCATTGCTCCCTTCCCAGGAAGAATTTCCCAGGCAGAATTGCTCTCAGCAAAGAGCAAGGCAGAAGGAATGGCAAGGGACAGGCTGCAGAGGCGGAAGGAGACCCCAAGAAGGGCACGCAGGCCAGCTGACGTCACAGATCCGCGGGTCAGCATTTCTGCTGCAACCGTATGGAAAGCATGTTTGAAACCAGCAGAAAACAAATGTCCAAGCATCTCAGGCTGTGGCTTTCCTGGGTCACAGGGAGTCTTGCTGTCATTTCCCCAGCGCACTCAGTCTGCAGCCCTAATGTGCTAATGCCAGAAGGCGCTGGTCTTCATTTTCATAAATAAGCAAACCCTCTTAGGCCTTTGGAATCTGATCATATTTGGAACAAAACTCCTCAAAATAAGGCCCTTATCTGACACCATGGGACCAACCCCCATCTCCTAACCTAATTTTGGCGACTGGAGAAGGGCTAGCTTCCAGGGCAGTGCCTAGGCCTGTAAACTGGGGTTCCACAAATATCCTGGGTTCTATTTGTTGCTTGAGCGGGTAGGGGCAGGAGAGGGGACAAATGTCTTTCTCTTGGTTTCACAAATCATTGCTTAACTTTTACCTGGAAAAACTCTCATCTCCTTGTGTATCATTTTTTTGCTAAGAGGACAAAGTCCTAGTCTCAGAGAAAAGTTTGATCCCCACACTCCCCTTCTGTGTCACTAACTGGTAGAGACGTTATTTTCTGTCTTAGAAAACTGACCCATCCCCAGCTTGATTTTTTTTTTTTTAAGTTAAGGAGTGAGCTCCCTTCCATTCATTCCCCAGAAACTGATTTTTTTTTAAGATTTTATTTATTTAACAGAGAGAGAAAGAAAGAGCGCATGAGCAGAGGGGAGGGGCAGATGGAGAGGGAGAGAGAGAAGCAGGCTCCCTATCAAGCAAGGAGACCTGAGAACCTGACCTGAGCCAAAGACAGGCGTTTAATCGACTGAGGCACCCAGGCACCCCCAGAAATTGATTTTCTAATGTGACTACATCAAAAAAGTAACTTGGCCAAAAGGTCAGATGTCTTTCTTTCTCTTACAAAGCTGTCAGCCTAATGGGTAGGAAGATGCTAATAAATACTCACGATGTAAGTAACCCTAAGTGCCTTGGAAAAGGGGGTTGTGATGCCCTAACTCTGGTTCACAGCCTAGCCTGGGGCTTCAAGAAGAGCTTCTCTGAGGAAATGATGTTGCATATGAGACATCTCGGGTAACAATGGGCTAGTGAAGAGAAGCCCGGAGGACAGTGTTCTAGGTAGTCGGAATGACCACGGCAAGTGCCCTGAAAGGGGGCCTGCGGCTGCCCCCTCATGCCCTGCCCAGCAGTAGCATGAATGCAAAGTGAACCACGGAGGGCATGTGATGGGAACACGGAGCAGCCACAACTGCTCCTGAAGGGGAGAAGCACCAAGGTCAAGAGAGGTGGCTGGGGAAGGAGGTGAACTAAGATGATTCGTTGTGGAGCTTGATGCCCCAGGGATGGGGAGGGCAGAGAGGAGGAACCACCTCTGGGAGAGATGGACCCTGTGAGGCACGCTGGGACAAGGACGGTTTGGCATTTCCTGCTGGCATTCAGGGGGCAAATCTGGAAACAGAGATTCCTGTTAAGAGGCTATAGAAGAAACACAACCTCAGACTTCCCTAGGTTTAAAAGCATAGCTTTATTTTTTTTTTTATTTTTTTTTAAGATTTTATTTATTTATTTGACAGAAAGAATCAGCAAGAGAGGGAACACAAGCAGGAGGAGTGGGAGGGAGAGAAGTAGGCTTTCCGCTGAGCAGGGAACCTGATGCAGGGCTTCATCCCAAGACCCTGGGATCATGATCCCAGCCAAAGGCAGACCTTAATGACTGAGAGCCACCCAGGTGCCCCTAAAAGCATAGCTTTAAAAAAAGAAACTCGAATTTCTTTTTCTTTGAGCTTTCTTGAGCCCATGTTTTACCTGTATTATTATGGACCAAGTTCTTTTTCACTTTTCCTTTCCATGGGTTCCCTGTGCCCTCCTGATGATGGCTGAGCCCAAGGGTGACAATGTTTTCTATTCCCTGTGGGTTGGAGATGAATTGCAAAGTAGTGGTGAGCAGAAGAATCTGGGGTTTGAGGCACTGTGCAGCGTGCGAAGGCTCGTCCAGAAAGAACAGCAAATGGTGAGATCATTCTTGTATCGGGCAGCTGGAAACTTTTGTAGAAAATCCAAGGTGTCCAGGTGCCTGGTCCTCACAAATTCCACAGTCATAAAACCAACAGTAAGTCATCTTCCCTTGAAATATTCCTCTCCATCCTCGGGTCCCTTCTGTTGACAAGAATACCAGGAATTGTCCTATATTTCTGAAGGGACCTTTCTAAAGATAAGATACGATCAAACCATTTCCCTACTCAGTATTCTGCAAGAGACCCTCATGGCCAGGAAGCTCCCCTCCCCAGCTAAGACTTTCAGGATCTGGCCCCTGCCTCCTTGCCCATTCTCATCTTCTAAACAAATTTAAAAAATCAAACTTACTCTCCTCCCTTTCTCTCTTGGAGCATTTCTGCTTTTACCATGCAATATGATTTGCGTCCCCAAACATGGCAAGCTTTTTCACCCTTAAACACCACATATGCTCTTTCCCATGCCCATCCCACCACCTCTCCCACAACGGCCACTCTTTGCCTGAAGAAGTCCTGCTTATCCTTAGGTCAGATGTTACCTTCCTCAGATTCCTCTAGTCACCCTTAGGGACGCTCTTCCAGGACTAGGGCATAGCTCATTAAAACAATGTTGTGTGGTAATGGAATCAGGAGAAGATCCATGTGTTATGGGACATGAAGCCTTATGCACATCTAGGGGGTTCTCTTTAAGAGAAAACACAGAAAATAAGTATTACAAAGTTAGACACAACTTATTTAGGTTAAAATATCTTCCCATTGCAAATTTTACAAGAACATATGGACCATATGAACCTCTTACTAGGACTGTGGAAGGGGTCCTGAGGGGACCTGAGTCTGAAGTTTCATGAACTGCATGGCCAATCTACTTCTGACTGTGGGCTACCATGCCTGTCCTCCCAGGAGATTGTGAGCTCTTTAGGGTCAGGGACCATGTCTTCTCTCTCTAAGTTAATTATTTTTAAGAGGCCAGCTTTATGCCATGTCACATTTTATAACCTCACATGTCTTTTCTCTCGATTCTGCATCAGCTAAGAATTATACTTGGTTTGGACTAAAGTTAATTTTTTTTCTGGAAGTAAAACCTGTGTAGGAAGTACATGACAGTTGTTCAGAGGTTAATGTCTGTGGGGCACAGGAAACTATCACTGCTCCCAAGAAAAGGGTGCGTTAGAAATTTTCCTCTCATCATAAAGACTCAAAACTCTCAGCCATTTACTGTTAGCTTGTGGCCCAGCAGCTGTTCAAGGAGGGTGTCACTTTCTGGGTTATAATAACCAGTTTCTTATACATAGTAGTTGGAAAACTTTTTCTATGAAGAACAAGACAGTGAACATTTTCTGCTTTGCAGGCCATATGGTCTCCATTATAAGTCTAATTGTATGCAAAAACAGCCATAGACAATATGTGAATAGGCATGGCTGTGTTTTAATAAAACTTTATTCACAAAAGCAAGGGACAGTGGGCCAGATTTGGCCCATGGGCTGCAGTTTGCTGACTCTCGCTCCAAACCACAGACTGGAGATTCAGGAAAAAGCATGGGATGTATATTAACTCAGTGTTATTCTATTTTGGAGAGAAATACATCACATGAAACCAACTTGTGGACCTCTCCTTCTATGCTAGTTGAGTTCTTGCAGTTCAGAAACACAGTAAGTCTGTCAACAACTATTTCTTAAGAGTCTGCTAAGCACCAGACCCTGCGCTCACCCTAGAGAATCAGTGAGAACAAGATCAGTGGGACATCTTTCTGTCCAGTCTGTGAACAGGTATGTGTTCATCGTTCATCATGTGCCAGGCTCTGTGTGAGGGCCACGGAATTCATTACTGAGCAAGATTGATGGTGCATCCATCCCTCCATCAGCCCATTCATCCACCTATCTACTCAACAAGCAGCTAATGAATTTCTCCTAGTACAAGACAAGTTGGCAGAACTCTGTGTAATTTATCAGTAACCAAGCCATGGCTCCTGCCTCCAAGTTGCTTACCGTCTAGGGAGGAGATAAGCCATGTACATTAATATCCAGGGTCTGAGGTACAGAGAGAAATGTGCTACACGAAAAGTACAGATGGAGGGCTGTGGGTGCTCAGAGCTGAGCAGGATTACTTCCAGCTGGAAGAGATCAGGAAGGCTGACAAGATGACATCCAGTTTCCTGTTAACCCTTTAAAGTGACATATGAGCCTGTGCAAAGATTACAAGCAGATTCTGAGAAGACAATACTCTTTTGTACATATTACCACCCCTCAGGTCGCACTGGGACAAGACTTGCACACACTCTGTGGATTCAGAGTTCCAGGGAATGGCCCTTCTCCCCTCTCACACAAACAACCCTACCTCTCAGTTTGTCTGCTTGTGAGGAATTTCCATATTTGTAGGCCCTTGAGTTGTGCACCAGAGGGAGTTGTTATTATCCAAAAAATTAATAATAATAATTCTTGCACCTCTATAGTGTTGTTGTATCTACTTTGCAGATGGGGAAGTTGAGGTCAAAGGGGATTAATTAGCTTACTAAGCAACAAAGAAGAGGGAGAAGCAAGCCCAGAACCTGTCTTTTGAGTCTCAGATGGCTCTCTCTTTGACAAGCTGTTTAGTTGTTAGTTTCCAGATAAATAAGCTGGAGTTCATCTTGACTCCTTCTGTGCTCTTCTTCCATCCAGACCAGCTCCCTGCTTGACACTTCTTTCTCCACTATATTTCTTGGAGACATGGCTCTGCTTTACCTACTCAGCCACCACACCAGGCTTCATTCCCCGGGTCAGCCAACTTTTATCCTCTGCCCCCAGGGAGTTCACAGTCTATTATTTGGGCTTTTAAATTGGCCTTCCCACCTCCTTCCTGCTCCTTTCCAATTTATCAACCAGACAGCATAAATACGCCCGTCCTTAGTTTGACTTAAGACATATTCACTGATTATCTCCCTTCTACCAGACTCTGTTCTGGGTCCTAAGGAAGGAAAATTACAAATTTATAGATCTCATTGTTTACAAAGCATTTTAGTTAAGTCACAAGCATTTGGGGACAAATAGCAAATCTCACCTGAACAGGCAGCAGGCAATCTGAACAAAAGAAACGTTGCAGAAGCAAGAAGAAAGAAAAGATGGTTTTTCTGAAAGAGAATATTGACTCATCAGTGAAGAAGGTTTGTGTGGCATTCATCACCCCTAGACATTGCAACATCCTCCAGCCAACAACAGGAGAGGAAAGGGAGAAAAAGCATCTCATTCCCAATTCCAGAGTGAGGACAGAGACAGGATAGCTGCAGGAGGACTCAAGACCTAAATGGATAGGGGCTGCCCTGTCTGAGCTCAGGACTTTAAAGCCCTTGATCATCCTCTGTATTCAGAGGCTGCTCCCCAAAGATGGTGGGTTGTGATAATTAAACTGCTTTTTCGAATAAGAGCAATTCCAAGAAGGCAAGTTGACCTTTGGGAGAATTTCTAGTAGAAATCATTTCATGATCAGAAATATCTATAAATACGTGTGTCCTGAATGAGAAATGTCTGTTGTGATTTTCTCCCTAACGAGTCCATTTGTCCTAAGAGAACAGTTTGGCAGAGAGTGGCATTGAGGGAAGACAAGTGGCTAGTGAGGTGAGAAGCTCCACTGGGAAAGGACGTTATGGTGCTGGAATTTAGGGGTTGGGAAGGAACAGAGAGCATAGACAGAAGGCACTGCAGAAGAGGAGAGTATACACAAAATGATTTTAGGTCACAGAGCTGATTTTTGGTAGAAAGTATGTTGAGAAAAATAGAAATCAATGTTACCAAGTTTGAACTTTATCTTCCTAAAAACAGTGCTTCTGTGGGCAGAGTTCGTATGCAGGAGTAATGAATCATAACGACGGCCGCTGTGTCACCCCTTGGGAAAATATCTCTGCCTACACTGAGGTTTCCACAGATTCTCTTTTGACATTCAGAGAAAAAAAGAAGAGGAGAGGGAAATACCCTTCCCCTCCATTATTCTCTCAGGCCAAAAACCCACTTTGGAGACCACAGTGGATGACAAACACATTCATGCAAATTCTGTGCTTACTTTCGTGCTCTGTTTCTTCACCAACTATGCAACTAAGCAAAATGGAACAAGAAATAGTGTCTTGGGAGAAATAAAATTGCTGGATTAGATACAGGCCACCTTTACATAAAGAAAAAAGAGTGAAACTGTGGCACTGCTGAAAAGAGTCTCGGAAGTTATTGTAGGATTTTGTGTGAGACTGAGAGCTGGTTAAGGGGAGGATGCCTGACTTTGAATATCTTTGGTAATCAGTAAGTTCTAGAATTAAAGGGAAAAATCTAGGGCAGCACGGGAGTTGGCAAAATGCAGCTCTGGGCCAGCAACCTGTTTTTGTTTTGTTTTATTTGGTTTGCTGGCCATTAAATTCAGATTGGTTTTTGTATTTGTAAAGGGTTACATTTTCAGTAGTTACGTAAGCACCTACCTAATAGCCTCAATTTTGCCTGTTGGGCCACAGAATCAAAAATATTTGCTATCTGTTTTGTCGAAGATTAATTGACCATAGAGTTGAGGGTCCATATCTGGGCTCTCTACTCTGTTCCACTGGTCTATGTGTCTGTTTTTATGCCAGTACCATGCTGTCTTGGTGATCACAGCTTTGTAATAAAGCTTGAAATCAGGTAAGGTGATGCCGCCAGCTTTATTTTTGTTTTTCAACATTTCCTTAGCGATTCGGGGTCTCTTCTGATTCCATACAAATTTTAAGATTATTTGCTCCAGCTCTTTGAAGAATGCCGGTGGAATTTTGATCGGAATGGCATTAAAAGTATAGATTGCTCTAGGCAGTATAGACATTTTAACAATGTTTATTCTTCCGATCCAAGAGCATGGAATGGTCTTCCATCTATTTGTGTCTTCTTCAATTTCTTTCATGAGTGTTCTGTAGTTCCTCAAGTACAGATCCTTTACCTCTTTAGTTAGGTATCTTATGGTTCTTGGTGCTATAGTAAATGGAATCGATTCTCTAATTTCCCTTTCTGTATTTTCATTGTTAGTGTATAAGAAAGCCACTGATTTCTGCACATTGACTTTGTATCCTGCCACGTTGCTGAATTGCTGTATAAGTTCTAGTAGTTTCTGGGTGGAGTCTTTTGGGTTTTCCATATAAAGAATCATGTCATCTGCGAAGAGAGAGAGTTTGACTTCTTCATTACCAATTTGGATACCTTTTATTTCTCTCTGTTGTCTGATTGCTGTTGCTAGGACTTCTATACTATGTTGAACAAGAGGGGTGAAAGTGGGCATCCTTGTCTTGTTCCTGATCTCAATGGGAAGGCTGCAAGCTTTTTCCCATTGAGGATGATATCTCAACTCTATGGTCAATTAATCTTTGACAAAACAGGAAAAAATATACAGTGGAAAAAAGACAGTCTCTTCCATAAATGGTGCTGGGAAAACTGGACAGCTATATGTAGAAGAATGAAACTCGACCATTCTCTTACACCGTACACAAAGATCAACTCAAAATGGATAAAAGACCTCAACGTGAGACAGGAATCCATCAGAATCTTAGAGGAGAACATAGGCAGAAATCTCTTTGATATCAGCCACAGCAACTTCTTTCAAGATACGTCTCCAAAGGCAAAGGAAATAAAAGCAAAAATAAACTTCTGGGACTTCATTAAAATCAAAAGCTTCTGCACAGCAAAGGAAATAGTCAAAAAAAAACAAAGAGGCAACCCACGGAATGGGAGAAGATATTTGCAAATGACAGTACAGACAAAAGGTTGATATCCAGGATCTATAATGAACTCCTCAAACTCAACCCACATGAAACAGACAAACACATCAAAAAATGGGCAGAAGATATGAACAGACACTTCTCCAATCAAGACATACAAATGGCTATCAGACACATGAAAAAATGCTCATCATCTTTAGCCCTCAGGGAGATTCAAATTAAAACCACATTGAGATATCACCTTACACCAGTTAGAATGGCCAAAATTAACAAAACGGGAAACAACATGTGTTGGAGAGGATGTGGAGAAAGGGGAACCCTCTTACACTGTTGGTGGGAATGCAAGTTGGTGCAGCCTCTTTGGAGAACAGTGTGGAGATTCCTCAAGAAATTAAAAATAGAGCTTCCCTATGACCCTGCAATTGCACTCCTGGGTATTTACCCCAAAGACACAGATGTCGTGAAAAGAAGGGCCATCTGTACCCCAATGTTTATAGCAGCAATGGCCACAGTCGCCAAACTATGGAAAGAACCAAGATGCCCTTCAACAGATGAATGGATAAGGAAGATGTGGTCCATATACACTATGGAGTATTATGCCTCAATCAGAAAGGATGAATACCCAACTTTTATAGCAACATGGACGGGACTGGAAGAGATTATGCTGAGTGAAATAAGTCAAGCAGAGAGAGTCAATTATCATATGGTTTCACTTATTTGTGGAGCATAACAAATAGCATGGAGGACAAGGGGCATTAGGGAGGAGTAGGGAATTTGGGTAAATTGGAAGAGGAGGTGAACCATGAGAGACTATGGACTCTGAAAAACAATCTGAGGTGTTTGAAGTGGCAGGGGGGTGGGAGGTTGGGGTACCAGGTGGTGGGTATTATAGAGGGCACGTCTTGCATGGAGCACTGGGTGTGGTGAAAAAATAATGAATACTGTTTTTCTGAAAATAAATAAATTAATAATAATTAAAAAAAAATTTGCTATCTGGACCTTTCAGTGTTTGCCAACCCCTAGTATATTGCGTAAGTATATATAAGCTTCAGGGTCAAAGAGATCTGGATTTGAATTCTACCCAGACATGTCATTTCATTCATCTGACCCATACTTATCAAATATTTATTCCTTTTCTTTCTTGCCTCCCAAGAGGCCATCCACTCCTGATTTCCTTCTTTGTCGCTCATGAATTCCTCACTATCTCCTAATCTTCCTGGCCTCTTAAAACTGGGTCCAGGACTTAGACCTTCCCTTTCTCATCCGTCTTCACCACGCATTTGGAGTCATCTCTTTCCCATTGCATTAACTATGTACTGATGACTTCCAAGCTTAATATTTCCTAGTCCCCAAACTCCACAGCCATAAATGTAAGTGTCTTCTTTATATCTCCCTTTGACATTTAGTGAATATCTCAGACTTAACCACATGCAAAACTGAGCTCCGGACCTTCATCCCCAAACCTGTTCTTCCTACAATTTTCCTCCTCTTAGTACATGGTTACTCCATTCTCCTAGTCATGTCACATAAGGCAAATCACTTAACCCTTCCGAATTTCAGTTTATTTATAAAGTGAACATCGCACCCATCTCAAACTCAGTGTGAAGATCAAATGGGATAATATGATGTAAGTGCTTCTCAGGATACCTGCCACAGTTAGCACTCTAGTAACAGTGATTTAAGCATAACTTTGCAATTCTCGCATCCTAGTCTCTTAGTTCCATCTTTTCTTTCTTACTTTTTTAGAACAATTATCTTATCCCAAGACTATGACAAAAGTTTTTTTTTTTAAAGATTTTATTTATTTATTTGACAGAGAGAGATTACAAGTGGGCAGAGAGGCAGGCAGAGAGAGAGAGGAGGAAGCAGGCTCCCTGCTGAGCAGAGAGCCCAATGCGGGACTTGATCCCAGGACCCTGAGATCATGACCTGAGCCGAAGGCAGCAGCTTAACCCACTAGTCTTGTCTTTTTTTTTTTTTTTTTTAAGATTTTATTTATTTATTTATTTGACAGACAGAGATCACAAGTAGGCAGAGAGGCAGGCAGAGAGAGGGGAAGAAGAAGGCTCCCCGCCAAGCAGAGAGTTCGATTCAGGGCTCAATCCCAGCAGCCTGGGATCATGACCAGAGCCTAAGGCAGAGGCTTTAACCCACTGAGCCACCCAGATACCCCTAAGATAGCCTTGTCTTAATAGTAAAGTAGTCATCATAGATAATATGATTATCTCCATTTAAAGATAAAGATAATGTAAATCATCCAAGTATGACCTAGGTCCCACAGCTTAGCAAGCACCAAAGTAGCATTTAAACCCAAGCCAAGCGAAAAGCCAGTGCTCTTTATTCTCTAGTATTTAATAGGCTCATCCTCTGGAATGCAGCATTTACCTTGCTTACTACCCGGTGAAGAGCAGAACCTAGGAGGTATGATATGATAATCAAAGAGGGCAACTGAAGCATGGAAAACAAGAGAAGGCATTCTTAAAGTGGGTTGATATGTCACAACCCTCTGGATTTTTATGCAGATTCCTGAGCCTTGCCCTAGAGCAACTCTATGAAAATTTCTGTGGACAGGACTCAGGAATGTACACTTTTTAAAATATTTTGTTTATGTCTTTGAGAAAGAGGGAAAGAGCAGGGGAAGGAGCAGAGGGAGATGAACAAGCAGACTCGCTTTTGAGCTGAGAGCCCAAAGCAGGGCTCGATCCCAGGGCCCTGGGATCATAACCTGAGCTGAAGTCAAACTCTAAACCCACTGAGTCACCCAGGTGCCCCTGGAAAACATATATTTAAAAAAGGCTCCAAAGGCAGTTTTGAACAGTCAGATTTGAGTTACCCTTGCTCTAGAACTCTGGCAGATTTCATAATATTTAGAGCCAATAAGTATGATCTCGTAACCTAAAACTCCAAAGGGGCAGCCAGAATTCAGACACTCCAGTACATAAAGGGGCAAAGATCATGAAAAAAGAATTCATAAAAGAGGAAAAGAAGTGGCTAATAGAAATATTTTAAGATATCAGACCTATCATAGTTGAATGAGTGTCAACTTTTAAGAATGAAGGGTGTGCCATTTTTTGTACCTATCAAATTAGTTACCTTTTTTTAATGCAAGTGAGGATGTGAAGAGATGAACATTTTTCTAAGCTAATGGGAAAATAAATATTGGCACTACTAATTTAAAAGGCAAGGCAATACAGTCGCATTATCAAATTGCTGGAAGTCATCTTTAATTCAGAAATTCTTCTCATATGAATGTATATCCAATGAAATAATCCAAAAAGAATGTAATATATATTTTACATATAAAGTATATTTATATTAGTCTCATTTTCAAAAGCAAAATAAATGAAAATAAGCCCAAATGTTCAACAATAGAAAAAATGAATTATTCAGCATCATTATATTATCACACAGTTATCGAATCTTTCAGAATATCATATATTATTTTATTTTACTCAAATATAAAAATATATAGGCCAGAAAAGAAGTTGAATGTCCTTAAACAGTGTTAACAACAGAGTCTGTGAGTAGGACATCATATTATTCTCTCCATCTCATTAGGTTAAAGCAAAAATTACACTAATTTCAAAACTCAGATTATTCTGCTCTTCTTCTTAGAAGGCTTACCCAGGTTTCTACACTAGGAAAACACTTTTATTTTAAGAAATAATGTAGCTTCTTTGTCTCTTACCCGAGTTGTGCCCCATTTGCCCATTTTATTTACTAGCATAGATTACTTTTACCTTAGCACTTACTTGCTATTCAGAAATTCTTTGTTGGTGCCATTATGGCTCCTAGTAGACTATGAGATGTTTGAGAGTAAGATTTGGGAGTCCCAGATGCCCAAAAGGGCTTATTAATGGACTCTATGGATGACAGAGAAAGCCCAAAGTGAAACTCACATTGAGTGTCTGTGATTCCATCAAAAAGAATGTTGTCAAAGACTTTTGGTTTCTGCTTAGGGTATGAAAAGTGGGAGAGTGTGGCATTACCATGGGGTCTGCAAACACAATGCCAGACAATCTGCAAATTCACAAAGTTTTTTGAATCAATCTGAGTACTGAGGTCATAGGACAAACAACTTACCCTAAATCAAAAGAAAGATACATGCCTTCAAGAAAAACCAAGATCGAACACTTACATAAGGCAGATGCCACCAAGAGCCATAAAGTCTATTCATAAGAATTCAACTAAAATTTTTAACACATTGATAAAAGCCACACAGGGGTAACATAAGATTATAGAACCCCTGACCATGGGAAATTCCACCCACTCACTGGCTTTTCTCAACAGACAACAGACCTCAGTGGGTACTCAGAAGAATGACTGGAGGCAAGGTGTGAAACCTAAGGGACTCTCCCTCATGACATAGGTCTCTGAGAGTGGGCCTGCAGCCACCGTGGGAAAGGCATGAGCCCTACCTGGATCCTTCTACACTTCCTACTCAACAAAAGCATTAAGTTTGTAGGTAAGGAGCAACAAATAATGCTGGCCCTGGACAGTAGTGAAAACCCACCATAACTGGGAAAAGAAAGCAGACAAAAAGTATTAAAGTATTAAAGGATGGCTTGAAGACCATATCCAGATTTTGTAAGTAGGAGAATAGCTTCCCAGCTTTTAAAGTTAGAGAACCATTATTCAAATTAAGCCATGTAGAGAAGTATAAAATGCACAACAGATGAAAAGAGAGCAAGTATGGGAAAAACCCTATTGATGTATTCTCAAACTTTACAGGGAGCCTAAGGTACCACTAGGAGATATCTAGGGCTTCACTACACATGCTTTTGAATTACCAGATGATGGGGTCTTACTATGATGTGACCAGTAATACTTTTTTTTAATTTAAATTTAATTTAATGAACATATACTGTATTCTTATTTTCAGAGGTAGAATTTAGTGATTCATCAGTTGCACACAATACCCAGTGCTCATCACATCACATGCCCCCCTTAATACCCACCACCCAATTGCCCCATTCCCCAACAACCTTCCCTCCAGTAACCCTCAGTTTGTTTCCTAGAGTTAAGACTTTCTCATGTATTGTCTCCCTCTCTGATTTCTTCCCATTCAGTTTTCCCTCCCTTCCCCTATGATACTCTGCTCTTTTTTTCATATTCCATACATGAGTGAAACTATATAATTGCCTTTTTCTGATTGACTTATTTCACTCAACATAACACCCTCCATTTCTATCCATATTGATGTAAATAGTAAGATTTCATCCTTTTGATGGCTGAGTAATATTCCATTGTAACACAGATGTCCATTGACAGATGAATGGATAAAGAAGACTGTAAGCTTTTTTTTTAAATTCTAGAGAGGGATTTGGCCACAGACAGGCTTACTCCAGAGCACACCCTGACTTATAGAACAAGAACTATGGAAGTTTTAAGGGTGAAGGCCATGGCAGCTAAATTGCTGAATTCTACATCTGGCACTAATGATGTACTATATGTTAACTAACTGAATTTAATTTAAAAAAAAAGGAAAAGAAGAAAAAAACCTTAAAGTCTTGGGCAAAGCCCATAACTTTTTTGTTTGTTTGTTTATTTTTTTAAGATTTTATTTCTCATTTGACAGAGAGAGGCACAGTGAGAGAGGGAACACAAGCAGGAGGTGTGGGAGAGAGAGAAGCAGACTTCCGCCTAAGCAGGGAGTCTGATGTGGTGCTCAATCCCAGGGTCCTGGGATCATGACCTGAGCTGAAGGCAAACACTTAATGACTGAGCCACCCAGGAGCCCCCCCCCTTTTTTTTTTTTTTTGCTTTTAAAAGCAATCTCTATACCCAACATGGGGCTCAAACTCACAACCCTGAAATCAAGAGTTGCATGCTCTACCAAGGGAGCCAGCTGGGCACCCCAGGGAAGATTCTATAACTTTTCAAGTTTCAGACTCTCTGTATCTTTATCTGGAAAATGGGGATACTAATAGCATCTACCACAAAAGTTTTTCCAATAATGAAGAAAGGAGTGAATGTATATGAAGCATTTAGAACAGTATCTGACCCAGAGTAAACAAGTAATAAATGCTAGCTATTATTTTTCCTAGACATCAGCGGGTTTTGGGAATGCAAACAGCAAGAGCTTTGGACCTACGTTCACTTGATGGTACTTCACGTTGAGCACTGCCAGTTAGTAGCTCTGTAATCATAGGCAACTTACAGCAAGCTTTTCACTTTTGTTGTCTTTATTATGTATCCCACTTTCATTGATTAAACTACTACCATGTGTTAGGCATTCTTCCTGCTTCTTTTTGTACAAAATTGGTATGGAGGATTAACAATTACAAAACTAAAGGATGCAAATAAATCATTTAGTAAATCCAAGGATGCCAAAGAAATTAATATTTCCTAATTTCTCTCTGGATTCAAGGTCTGAAAGTGCCCTTTCAGAATATTTTCTGTGTGTTAATATCCCTTAACTTTATAACAACCTGGGACATAATTAACACCAGTAAGTACTTGCTATTAAAGTGTCGTGGTCATACAAATTGTGATAATAGCCCAAAGAGGGAATCGTGATGTTCTCTGTGGGGCCCAATAAGTTGTGGGAACATCCATTCATAGCAAATCAGAAATAGGGCTCTTTGATGTATATTGTTGTTCTTTACATCTCAAAACTTAGCACCATATCAGCATTTTTCCACCTATTACATTTATTACCATCCATTCATTTGGCTATGTACCCACTAACAGGAAAGTCAAAGCAGGCTTTAAAAAAAAAATGATAAGGGAGAACAACTATAAATTGAAAAGAATTCTATTTTGTTTATTCTCTTTTCTGGGAACTGGAGAAAAATCATAGTGATTAATATAGCCAAGGACCACTCAAAGAGACTTTTAAAAATAAGGTGTTCTATAAGAATGGAGTTTTAGAATCACTGTTGGATGCATATAAATCAAGCAATTTCTAGGACTCAGTTGGCAACAATGAGTGTTTCTCATTTGTGAAATCACAGGGTTGAAGCCAAAAAAAAAAAAAAGATTATGCTTTCTGTAGCCATCAGCCCCCCACCCCTGCCACACACACACACACACACACACACACACACACACACACTTTTAAAGTAACTATTTCTTATGCTTTAGGCCTCTTGTTCTCCAGGCAATCTATTTGCTCAGTCCCCACTACCTGATCCTTTTTTATTATTTAATCCCTTGGAAGACTTGAAATGCAAACCTCCATTTCTCATGAAGTTCTTCTACTTTCAAGCCTTATGGAAAAAAAATGCACCTTATACAATATTACCTTGAATTATTTGGGATATCTTATTATATTTCTTATCCTAATTCATTTATGTGTGCAAATCATTGAGGGTTTTTTTCTTTTTTTTAATTTATTTTTTATTTTCAGCATAACAGTATTCATTATTTTTGCAATATTTTAATAGGGCAATAATCTTTAAGAGGCATATTAAGGGACCAGGTGTTCCCCAGAAGTCCCATGTGCTTCCTCTCCTCTGTGGCAATTTAAAACATGCTATTCTTTCTACTTGTCATGTCCCATCTTACTTCAACTGGCTGGTGAACCTCTCCCATCCCTCACAACTTGGTTCAAGTATCAGATCTCTTGTGGGTTTTTTTTTTTTTTTTTTTCTTCTTCACATCTTTTGATGACCTCTCTGGATGTTTTGTCTGTGACCTCTGTGATGGGCAGAGTAACAAACCTCCAAGGATAGTCAAATCTTAAACCCAAGAACCTATGAATATGTTAACTTACATGACACAAGGCAGTTTCAGAGGTGATGAAATGATGAATCTTGGATGGGGAGGCTATCCTTTATTATCCAAGTGAGCTAAATGCAATCCCTAAGCTTTGTAAAGGACAGAGAAAGGGAAGAGAGAGTCAGAGATGATGGGATCAGTTAGAATGAGGCAGTGAAGATGGAGGAACGGATCACACCAGGGGTCAATGACTGTAGGCAGCTTCTAGAAGCTAGAAAAGCCAAAGAAACACATTCTCGCCTAGAGCCTCCAGAGGAACACAGCTCTGCCAGCACCTTGATTTTAGCCTTGTGAGAGTCATTACAGATTTCTGATCTCAAGAACTACACATAATAAATTTGTGCTGTCTTAAGCCAAGTTTGTGATAATTTGTTATAGCACCATTAGAAAACTAACACAGCTTCCAAGAAACCGATTGTCTTGGGGAACGAAGACTTCCATGTGAGGATTTTTTCTCTTGCTCTATTGTCAATTCTCCTATAACTATTAGTTCTATAAGGCTTAGTAAATTAATGATGGTTAACAAATTAAAAAATGCATGGATGATTCACTGAACATTTCTTGCAAGCATTTAATTAAAAATAAGATGGTACTCTAGACAGAGCTACTGATTTAGGTCAGAAGCCAGAGTTAGTTTTAGCTCTTCCACGCGGATGAAAGTAAATTACTTCACCTCTCTGAATTTCAGCTTCCTTACCTGAGAAAATAAACCCAAGATACATACATATTTTTTGACCCCCATGCTAACTTTCAGCCATACGATTATGTGACCATATGCCAGGAAATTTTTGGAAGACGTGCCTGAACTGGGTCGGGGGTTGGACTGATGACCTTACAGGTCTCATCCAGCTCAAAGATTCTATGACACAGACACAGCAGGACACTTCTTGTGTAGAAAGTAACTCTAAGACAACTGATTTTTTAGAGCCTCCTGCAGGGAGGGGAAGTCCTCTGAGAGCAAACAAAGGCACCAGTAGCTTTGGGTCAAACCCTGCTTCTGATTCAGGCCAAAGGCAACTTGAATACCACAAAGAACATCAAAGGACAGAATCTGGCCCTGGAACAAGAAGACGGATGGAGGGGAAGTCATGATCTGCAGTAAAACAAATAAATAACCTTTAAAATCACATCTGCAGACGGTCTAACGTTTTTAAATGCTTTCCAATAAGCTTCTCTGGTAGTTAGCCACAAAGCCTGTCCAAGAGGATTTACAACAGATGGAGGCAGGGAATTGCAACCCAGCCCTGATGCTGCTACTAACCATCTGGGTGACCTTGGGCACATCATTTCACCCCTGTGGCCTACACGTTTCTCATTTCAAAGACAGGGGACAGAATTAAGTGACTTCTGACCTCCATTTCAGCTTCAGAATCTTACCACCTCATGGATTGATGATCATGGATTCTCAAAAGCATAGTGATTAGTTTTATGCTAAAAAGCAAATATTTACAGGATTCTGCAAAAGAACCCAAATTTAAATTTAAAACCAAGCCTTGGGAGAAGGAAAGGTAAGGAAGGAAGAAAGAGGAAAACAGGAAGTGTTACAAAAGCTGATATGTTTTCTCCTTAAACCATTTCCTCATTGTTTCCCCCTGTTGATATATCTTCTCAAAATCATCCATAACCAATGTCCTTGTAAATGACCCCACTCTAGCTAAAGATGTACAAGTCAGGCTTAGAGCTGTTGCTATCTTTCTGTGCTTAGGCAGAGCTGCAGGCATGAAACCCAAACTTTAAGATAATGTTTAGGACAGTTAATCCCCTTTTGTCTTCAGCTTTCCAGTATAGAGACCCAGCAAGATGGAACATTGAGCTATCTCCCAGATTCCCCTTTTTAGGGCAGGTCTTGAAATAGTTTATGATGTAACTGTTTCCATTGCATTTCTTTTTTCAGACCCCTTCCTATATAAGCCAAAGTTGTGAGAACAAGAACTTTTAGTTTTTTGAGGAAAAACCCAAATGAAAATCAAAAAGGAGGAAGGGTTTACATTTACCAGAAGTTAAAAGATGTTCTGAGTTTGAACCTCAAATTTTACCAAATTTTAAATTTATCTATCTTCCACCTGCTCCCCAGTCACTATATAAATACAGGGATAACTATGTCCATAGGATTCTTTTGAGTTTCTAGACCCTGGCATGTATTTGCCAGGGAAGAATGGAAGAGAATTATAAAGACAATAAAGTGTACTCAAATAGCTAACTATAAATAATTCCATCTATTCGCAGAATATGTTAAAGCAGTGTTTTCCAGAGTATGGTATACACACATACGGCAGTATACAATATAAAAACAATTTAAAGCAAGACATGTATGTGATACATGATACATTGACTATTCTTACCACTTGCTCATGGGTATCCCTATTCTTAGAGTCCTGTCCCAAGAAGAGAGTCTGTGAAACTTAATGTAATGAAGACACATATTCCATCACCTCAATGATCTGCCCACTTCCAGATGGGTCCCCTTGCTTACCTGCTGCAGTGTCACCCTGGCAACTCCCATCCCTCAAGTCCTATTCAACATCCCTCACCACCTCTCATGAGCATCCTTTCCCTTAACTTTCTCAATAATCTTGTGTCCCCAACCAACCTTATGTCTCTTCAAGTACCCCCAGTCCCTCAACCCTAAACCTTATATGACCTCTTTAAACCAAACCTTTTTCTAACTCCCTACTCTTCTTTCTCAGTCCCAGCCTCTCCCTACCAATTGAGCCATTACCCTACCAGTACCTCATCTTACCATTCATTTTAAGTCACTGACACCACAGTTCTCTCCTTCTCCCTACCTCAATCCTCCCTTTCAGGTTAGGTTTCTCTTTCAGGAGATCAACCCAATGCCTCAGGTCTTCCTCTTTTTCACTCATTTTATCTGCCTATTTTTTGACCCAACACCCTGGAAAACTCATGCCCAAGCCCGAGACTCACACTTGTCTCCTCTTCCCTAGCATACACATTGAACAACTCTCACTTTCTGAGCTGAGATTCTTCCTAGATTTCCCTCTGTCTTTATTTCCTTCCATTAATTCCCCTTTATAGATAAATTAATTTATATTTTTAAAGTAAGTTTTCTTAAAGAAAAAATACTAGATATTAAGTAATAATGCACGATAATATAGATATGTCTCAAAGTTTGATGATTATAAATGAATGACAGACTAAGACTACTGTAGAATTTCAGAATATTTTCTCACCTTTTTTTTTTTTTTCATTTGTCCTTGTGACATCCAGTAACAGCAGGGAGGATACAAGTAATTAACCCACTGTTGAGATGAGGAAACAAAGATGGAGAATGGTTGGAAAAATTACCCAAGGTCAGCATCAAATAGCTAGTAGATCCAGGACTAAAATGAAAGCCCACTGACTTCAGGTTCCCTGCTCTTTACACTTCCTGATGGTGACACTCTTCCCTTACATATACACTTAAATATGAATCCTTCTTAATTCAAGATGCACAATGGAGACCTTAGGAGAGGGTATTTGCCAGGAGTAAAATGAAGAGGAATTTTAAAAAATTTATCTCAGGTACTTTGAATGTATGTCAAATTAAGAAAAAGTATGATCTATAGCCAAGCAAAAGACAACAAATCACTAGAATATAAATAAGGTTCCCTTACAGAAAGTGGCAGAAATATGGAACAGAAATATAACTCGAGGAAAATGATGTAAGACTCCTGCATTTTCAAATATCAGATGTTTGAAAAGAGAATTTGCTAAAAGATGGGTAATACAGATTGTGAGTGGAGTCAGTTTCCAGGAATATCATGGTCACACGTAGGGCTCCAATACATACTGAGACAGCAGGGTGGTGGGGAGAAGGGAATGGGGTGAGCCAGGCATTGAATGAGCTTTAACCACTGCCTCAGCGGTAGATTTGGATCCAAAAGAGAATGGGCATATACAGATGGCCTTAGACAAAACTTGGTGTTAAGCCTGAACTTTATGGAATGTCTTCTTGCATCATGATGAAGAGTACAGGTGATGTAAGCAGAACTGACTCAGGCTTAAATCTCAGCACTCTCACCTGCTTTGCAGGTGTATCAGTGATGTGTCTAACATCCTTGTGTCTCCTTTCTTCATCTTTAAAAAGGTGGCAAGAACAGTACCTGTCTTCTAGAACTGGTGCAAGAACAGGGTGAGACAATTCTTCTAAGAATATTACAACAGAAAAAGTCCAGTTACTTGCAACAGAGGAATAAAACAATCATCTAAAAAGGATAAATAATCAGAATGAAATTGGGCTTAAGAACAACATTCAAGACTGCAAGTTGATGGATAATAAAACCCTCAAACACCAGGGCAAATATGGCTTCAACCTAGAATACCATAACCCTCTAAATTATCAGTCAAGTGTATGAGGAGATAAAGATATTTTTAGTCATTCAAGGTCCCAAAATATTGCCTACCAAACAGCTTTCCTCAGAAAGCAGTTGGAACCCATACTCCGTCAAAGTAAGGGACTCAGACAGGGAAAAGATCCAGGAAACAGGAGATCAAACTTAGCAGAAAAAAAGGAGGTAATTCCAAGATGTTGCTAAAGACAAGCTCCAAGGTCACTGTGGTGCAGCCAGTGTGGAGAGCAACAAAATGAGACAGAAATAAGAAAAAAAGGACTACAGGAGGATGCTTCCAAGGGAGAAAAAAACAAAAAAAAATGACAGATTACTGACAATAATATGCAGAGTTTTGCCACCTGGAAGAGAGTTTGTAGATGCATTTGTGACAGTTACATGGAATAAATGAAAAAGTAGGGCAATTTTTTTATCTCCCGAAACACATACCAAAATGGAAAAAAGAAAGCGAAAATATTATAAAACACACTATGTGGCTCGGCTATGAGGAATATATCATATATACAAATTTAAACACTGAATATTGATATAGCAGAACCAGGGAGAGGAGAAGTGTTTAGGATTGTGGTATGGAAGAGACCTAATTCCTTATCTTCCAAATAGGAAGACAAAGACACATACCCAAAAATGTACAACCAAGCAATTATAATATGAACATGGTATAAGAAAATGAGATAAAGAGGAGAAAAACTGGTCAGATCATTCTAAAAATAGTGGCCTGTGAGTTTTATAATAAACTTTATAATACTGTATGAATTTTTAAATTCTATACATGCCTTGTTTGAATTTTTTAAAGAAAATGAAAAATAGCAAACAGAGTTTCTGGCATAGAGATAATAGTCCCTAAATATTAGCTATTATTACTGTTAACATATTTCAGGAGATAAGTCCCAGAATTAGCTGGGTATTGTCAGGCGAACTGGTAATCCAGAATCTAGTATTTGCCTGGCTTTAGAGGTAAATTCTCAGAAGACAGAGACCATGTCTCTCATCCTTTATGGTTTACCACTGTTCCCTACCCTGCTTCAATATAGCAGAGAGCTGGTACAAATAGATAATTAAAATATAGTCATGGAATGAATGAACAAAAGGACGAATGAATGAGAAATATAATATTCCGTTGCTAACATAGGGTTCACTCAGTCTACAGGTACAGAAAATAAAGTTGGATACATTTAAAGTGTTGATTCTGACTAGATCTTAATTCACTCATTTGTGGACCAAGCACAAGAGTCAATGACAATTATAATTCTCTTAGTTGACATTAATTTTAATGAGCATTGTAGTTTATGTATTATGTCTCAACAACTTGTCTTCATTACCTCCCCAACCCTTAGAATCTTGAATTTCCAAGAAGTTATTTTATAGAGACCTGGATTGGGGCAGTGACAAAGAAAGGTGGGCAGGAAGAAATATATATAAAGTATTCAAAACTACCTAAAAAGAAAAATGAAAACAATTTCACCTCTCAGAAATATGATAAACAGGGCCTGTAACATTTCCCAGGAACAACCTCCAAGGGAAAAGGACACTAGGGCATTCTCAATCCACCATGTGCTGTACCATGCCATGTCACAGGCTGACAAATATGACATCTCGGAGCTCTTGTTGCCTGCAGAAGTTATAAAGACACCAGGTGGGAGCTTTGGCATGAACTAGCTTTCTAAAGCATGCATCTTATAAAAATGAGGGTTTAATTCATATGTTAGATACTTTCTGCCTTCCTTTTGAGATCTACTCTCCACACATTTTTCAACGTACTAACCTGGCCAATACAGATGCAAACTCTTCACCATCTGGCTTCTGGTTGTGAGATGCAAGAGGTCAGGGACAGAGGAAGTATGCTTAGGCTACTGATTCCCAGCCTGCACCCCACACACCCACTTCTCTCTGCACCATTGGCTCTATTCCTTTACTGAAGCAGGCTTCTCTATTGAAATCTTCTTTCTGGATGCAGGTAATTTCTCCTTCCCCTTGCTCTTCAGACACAAAGGTCTTGGCAGCTTATTGTTGTTGTCAACCCTTGAGATACTGCATTTTTTCCTGTTCATTTCTCCAAAGCTTTGCATGGAGTCACTTTATAAAACTCTCCTTCTACTCACCCAGGGTAAGTTTGGTGTCTGTCTCCTGCATTACTAATATACACTTGATTTGTATAATGATTACATAGTCAACAAAAGCTACCATGACTTACCAGATTGGGGGATTGTCAATAAATGCAACTTTTCATGAACCCTTATTCCTCTGGTGGGGGAGCAGGAGGGCGGGGGGAGACTTGCTTGAATTAGGACTTTATCACATTCTGCCAATCCATAATGAAGTCCTTCCATGTACCAGAAAGCCCAAAGTTGTGGAAAGGTAAATGGAGTTAAGGTCAATGATGTTAGTCTCTGGAGGGCAAATGCTGGAGAAAATAAGCTGGCGAGAGAGGAATAATAATAAGCAAGTGGGATGTATTTGGGAGAGATACAATTGCTGGAGATAACAAAGACTAGAACATGGGCATGTGAGTAGGTGGCTGAGGTGGGGCAGAGGAATAAATAGTTGGAGCTAAGCCTGCCAAAGTCTGAATGAGCACAGTCATAGATGACCCAACTTCATGGATGCTGAATTTGCTAAGGATGTTATAAAGTAGAAAGGAGGAGAGGAATAGGTAAGCCAGATATTCAAGTCATCAATGAATTAATAACAATAAAAAATAGCAGACATTATTATGTCACTTATACTGTGCCAAACATCATTTTCAGAGTACTCTCCAACTACTTTATCCCCATTTTAAAGATAAGAAACCAAGTCCCAAGGACATTAACTAACCTGCTCCAAGTCTCACAAATAAAAAATGGACAGTGCTTGGATCCTACCCAGGCAATATGATTCTAAAGTCTATGTCTCTAACCACAAATTTCCTCTTCTGCTCTAAAAAACAAAAGTAAAATGATAAAATATATAATTAAGGCTAACACTTTGGATGCACTTCCTCTGTATTTTTGTACCTCTGTACTCTTCAGCCCGGTACTTTTGGGTACTTTTGATATGCTTCAAAGCAGCTGGGATTTTTGAAGTAGGAAAACACACCATGTGTAAAAGGAATAATCATATCACCTTCAGGCCCTAAGTTATGGGGTATGAACATGAAACTGCCACCATTGGAAGCCTTTCAGAGGAAGCTGCTTCACCAGGGGACAAAAGACTTTGCTTGGTTCAAGGAGGCGACAAGACCTTTCAGAAAGAAAGTTTGGAACATAGGGGATATGTTCATGGCTCACTGTGAATTCCAGGAAACCATGGGTGTTTCAGAGGGCAGGAAGAGGTAGGGTTAGAGTCAGATTTGGGAAGCCTAGAAACATGTCCATTGATAAAGTATTAGCTGTGAGCCTGGACTTCTGATTGTGTCTAAGAAGGAAAGGATGGAAGGTGAGAGTCCTAGAGGTCTGGGAGCATCTGGGAGTGATAGAAATCCTAAGTGGAGGAGGAGCTTTTTAGATGCAAGGAGGCAAGACCCTCAGGGCAAGTGATCTGGTCCACAAATGTGTCTTATTGGTGTGTATAGCCCAAGTGTCTGGCACCCATCATGGTTTACAGAACAGAGCTGGTACCTATATTCCTTACAAGGGAAGACAAAGGGCAGCATTGTTTGGCCCTACCTATACCTCTTACTTCATCCTGAACTATTATCCTCCATGTTTATCTAACTCTAACCACACTGGGCTCCATTGTATTCTCCAAACACACCAAGCTCCTTTCTGCCTTGAAGTTTGCATATTTACTATCTCACATCTGCCTGGACCCCTTCACCCCACAGTCAACCAGTTCCTCACATGCCTGGCTCTTTCTTATCACTCACATAACTGTTGAGATGTCACCCCTTCATTGACACCTTGCTTGACCCCCAACTTGGACATCTCACCCCAGTCTCAATCCCATCCTCCTACTGTATTCCCTTCATAGCATGTATCACTTATTGCTTATTTGTTTATTAACGTGCATGGTACTTAGTTTTTGTGTATTTTCTTTCTCTCTGCACTATAATGCTCATGAAGGCAGAAGAATAATCTGTCTTGTCTTTATGCCCTAGCACTTAAAGTAAGTTAATATTCATTGAAAAAAAAAAAAAAGACAAAAAAGTTTGTTTAAACACTTTCAAATTTGATTAAGATTTTTATCAGAAAAGCCCTCATAATTCATGAAACACTCTAAAGCTCAGCAATCAAGACTTGGCTCAGTATCCCCAAGCCAGCTCATCATTCTTCATCTGCAACTAAGTGTGTGGGTTCAGTGGCCGAAACTGAATGGCTCATAAGGGGAGTAAGCAAATATTTGGCAGGTCCATTTGCCAGAGTCATTGCCACTGATTAAAAAACAATTAATTATGGGAATTAAGGGGCGAGTATGGCCTGCATGTCCCAGGGCCACTTTTTTCTGAATGACTCGTGTGGCCCAGGGCAAGTCAGGACATAAAAATAAAAATAAACCATGTGCTCTGAAGCCATAGCAGGGCTTTGACAATAAAACTGATGAGATGGCAGGTCAGAGATAAGGTGACCTGAATGGAGAAGATTTGAAAAAGCATGCCTTTGAACTTCAAAATGAACAGAGGAAGAAACAGATTCTTAGAATTAAAAGAAAAAGTAATAGAAAGAAAGAAAGAAACAAACAAACAAATAAACCAGCATTGGGTTATTGAAAGATAAGATTTACTGCACTGGGAAAACCAAGGAGAACCCGTGCAAATTGCTGTCATGGGATGAAGCAATTGCGATAAGCCCTTTCCAGCTCCGAATAGAGGGTAGTAGTTTGAAAGCAAAGGGGCCTTTGTGTCTTCCATTTAGTTCATTTGTGTTTTGTTGTTGTTGTTGTTGTTGTTGTTGTTGTTTGTTTGTTTGTTTGTTTTAATTTTCTGGTCAATTTGACCTTTGAGTCTTACTCTAGTGATTTCTGACCTGGTTGTGGCATGGAAGCCTGAAGTTCTCTAAAATAAAACTCATTTGATTACAGTGCTTAGCCACTATGAAATTCCTTCACTTTTCCCTTACTTTTAAAAACATTTTCCCACCTCAGTTAAACCAAACTAGTCTTTTCAATTCATGACTACAAATAATAGCTTGTATTGTTTTAGTACCTTCCAAGGCTAGGAAGTGAGTTTAGCAATCATTCAGTTAGTTCCTGGCTCTGAGGAAAGTCAGCCCCATAATAATGAGAAAACTAAATCAAGAGCACAGCTAGAGACAGGTAGAGGGCAGGGAATCCCAAGTGTGGATCAGGAGAACTTGAGCTTGAGTCCACCTCCACTATGTGCTAGCTGTGACAGTCACCATAGCTTCTATACCTATAACAAACAAGACTATTTGTCTGACTGAAATAGTCCTCATATATAATATTGTGAGAATTCCATAATTTCCACAGGTCTATCATGTACAAATGCTGTATTGGGACGTGAAGATTTAGTACAGATACAACACAAAATAGACACATGGATTTCACCCTCTCTCCATAAGTTCATAGCTATGATTATCTTATTATCCTTGAACTCAGATACTCTAAGCAGGAGTTTTGGGGAGGAAACAAAGAGCAATTTCTCCTACCCACAGCTAAGGCTATGAAGACCCTACACCAAGAGGAGCAGTAGACATATGTCTAGGTCCATGTTTTAGGGCCTGCTGAAAAGAAAAGGCTTCTTAGCTCTCCTTGCTCCATACTTTAAAGTTCTAGGTACAGACAGTTCTTTCCATACCTTGGTATGCAATATTCTGGAACACTGTCTCCTACTCAGTAGAAGTTATCAAGTACCTTCCCAACCTTTTCCATGCCATGGCACACACAGCAAATGCAGCCTTTTAGCACCCTATGGCCTAACACAGGGGTTGGCAACTTTTTCTGTAAAATGCTAGAGAGTAAATATGTTTGGATATGTGGGCCTTCTGGGCTCTGCTGGGACTACTCAACTCTACCAGCATCGCTTGAGAACAGCCTCAGGCAACATGGAAATGGATAGGCATGGCCATGTTCCAATAAAACCTGATTCACAAAAACAGATCCTGGATGGATTTGGCTCACTGACCATAGTTTGCCAGCCCTTGGCCTAACACAAAGTAAAATGTCAATAAATACTATTTATTAGTCATTCATTAAGCCAAAAAAATATTTGCTGAGTACTATTTGTCAGGCCCCTTCCTGGGTGCCAAGGCAAAGGGCATATGTAAAAGGACATGGTTCTTACCCTCCCTGAGCTTACAGTCTACTGTCTGACTAAGTAGGTACAAAGCAATATTAAAGAAACAAATGTGGTTTTGAGCTAAGGAAAAACCAAGTTCTCAGCTCTTCTGACATCAAAGCTTAAGTTTTAATATTGTTTATAAGCTACCTTGGGGTAAAAAAAAATCTTGTTACTATTAATTCTTATTGCCAGGCACAGTTCTGGGCACACATTAATCACTTCACTGAAAACATACTGATGTTTATTTTACATTAGGGGTTTTGGGTCCTCATGGAGACTCTTGCATATCTCTGCCTTTTCCAATCTCTACAAATTTTCTCTCTGCAGATGTAGTAAGAATTGGTAGGCTAATTGACATGACTAATTTTGTCTTTAGGCTCAAGGTCATGGATGATATTAAAGCAACTTGTTCAAAAATTCCAAATCTCAAATGACCTCCAGAAAATTTGTGGATGAAAAGTGGGAAATCATCCAAAAGACTCATCCTAACCTAGGTGCCCCCCAAAGAAGTGCACCCTGGACAAGGTCTTGCAGGGAGTTTATTTTGAATAAGTGATCCCAAGGAACAGAAGAGGGATTGTGAAGGATGAAATAGGGAATGAAGAAAAGCTTGGCCAGGTGCACTGTCCAGGAGATCACCACATGGACGACTGGGGCTTATCCCCCTAGGATCATCTGTGGAACCTTATAAAATACACCACATAATGGCTGCCTAAGAGTCAAATGAGAGGTATATTTATCTACCCACTCCTATTGCCTGTTGATCAAAGGTTGTCCCAGGAGTTGCTACTCCTCCTATTCTCAAGGCTGCATATACTTCAGAATGTCTGAGCAGGTTCCTTTGGGTACCTCATATTAGCCGTGTCATAGAAATTCCAGGGAGACCCAAGAGTTAGAGAATGCAGCTGAGGTCAGATGCTGTTAGATTTGACCTGCATGGTAGCTGGTTCTGCAGCAGTGGGTTGAATAGAAAAGGTAGACCAAGAGGATATCAGGTGGGCAAAAGAGATGTCAAGTCCAGCCAGGTACTTATATTAAGCCAAAATATAGCAGGTGCACAGAAGAAAAGTGGGCTCTAGACACAGTGGATATCCAGTCATTTGTCTAGTATAACCAGTTCTTACCTCTAAACTCCCTCTTCTGACGCAGAGACTGGCAATAATTCACCTTTGGTAGCACTTTTATGAACATTTGACTCTGTCAGAAATCTTGTGTTGTAACTAAAGACTAAATCATCATTCTTCTCTTTTCTCAGATAAGGAAACCAAGCTTAAATAAGAGAATAAATCATCTAAGGAATCACTATCCAACGGAACTCTCGACAATGACGGCAATGTGTTCATCGCTCAGTGCAGTAACCATTAGCCACAGGTAGCCCATGAACACTTGAAATACAGCTCCTAGGACCAAATAATTGAATTTTAAATTTTATTTCATTTTAATTAATTCCGATTTAAATTGAAATGACTTCACATGGATGGTGCAACCATATTGAAAAAAGCTGCCACAGACACGAAAACATGTATTTTTTACATTGTATTTGAAATATTTTTCACTGGAAGTTCAGTGAAAGAAATATGTTGACTTCCCTCATATTTCATTTTTGTATACGTATGTAGTGCTAAGTTAAAACTATTTCACATGCATTCTTGCTATCACCTGGTTGTTTTCCAGTGCTAACTGTGATGTATAAAGGAAGGACTCACTCAGAAATAGCACTGAATAACTAATGCGGGCTGAAGCACCCAGAATCTTCACAGGAACAGAACAAAGAACAGCTTCTCCCCTCTCTCTACCAACCTTGCTTCTTGCTTTCAGTTTGCACTTGGACAAGACCATTTTGTGCTTCCGTGCATAGAGGGGAAAAAACAGAAAACAAAAAGCAAAAACAAACAAACAAACAAACAAAAACCCTTCATGCCTAAAATTACAGTAGTGCCTTGGGGAAAGATGCACCTAAGACCCATTTGTACAAGGCAAGATGCTTAATTTGGGGATGTCTGTGCCTAATAAATAACAGATTTGACCACGTCAAACCTTCAGAGTTTTAATTCCATGACTTTTTACTTCATATCTTACCACTTCTTATTTCAAGTATGATAAGTATGTCAAATCCAAGTACATTCAATAAATGATTCAAGAGCTACTAAGTTACAGTACAATTGTGCTTAAATATTTATGTGTTGTTTGGAGGGAAAGAGGCATTTTAAATCTAAGACAGTCACACATCATCCACCCTCAATTGTTAGAACAAGGCACCTCTCCATGTATTTTTCAGAAAACAAGCTATGCTAACCTTTAAAAACTACAGTTTCTAAAATCCTATCCACTTGTGCTGGAAATATTTCTGAAACCCTTTGCTCCTTCTTATACAGAATACAAACATTATACTCTTTCATCCATTCACTTATTCTTTCATTCTTTCAACAAATATAAAATAAACATCTCCCTCAGGCCATGCACTGGGAAAGGTTCTGGCTCTGAAGTGCACCAAGCAAATAAGTCATTCTGCCCTCAAGGAACTCCACAGTCTTGATCCCTCAGCCTCCCATCCTGCTATTATTACGCAGAACAGGATGAATATAAGGCAAATGTGGGTTACAATGACACATTCTGGAGCAGGGCTTTCCCACGGAAATCCAACAGGAGCAGTTTAGGTGATTTTAAATTTCTCAGAAGCCATGTTTAAAAAAAAAAAAAACAACAACAACAAAGGGAAACAGCTGCAATTAATTTTATAATGTATCTTAACCTAATATATCCTGAAGTTACCATTTCAATTATATTAAATATTTAAAAACTGTTCATGATGTATTTTTCATTCTTTTTCATAATCTTCAAGGTCCCATGTATATTTCACATATATAGCACATCTCAATTCGGATCAGCCACATTTCAGATGCTTAATAGCCAATGTGGCCAGTGGCTTCTGCACCGGATGTCAAAATGCTCAAGCTCATAAAGTATGAATGATTAATTACCCCTTCATTAAATGGAAGTAGGCATTTAAATATTTTAACTCCATATGTCTGCTTGTCCTAGTTTCTGACTTTGCCTTCTTACTCTCAGCCAGCCTGTTTTCCTCTCTTTTCATTATAAATCTGCTATCTCTACCAAAGGCAGTGTCTCCTGTTACTCATTTATTCTTATAATCTGATACAATCAAATTTCCTAAAATTGATAATAAGATAATCCTGTCTAAAACAGGGCTCTGTTTCTTAGAACCCTGAGTAAGGTTTAAAAAGACATTTTGTGACCAAAAAGCATCTGAGTAGTAATTGACATTTCTAACACAGATTTGACTTCCTAAGATGAATTTCACTTCTCTCTTCCAGCCTTCTTTTGGATCATTGGTTCCCAAAATGTGGTCCTTGGACCAGTAACACCAGAATCACCTGGGGAGTTGTTCAAAAGGTGATGTCTTATTCCCCCACTCCAGACCTACTAAATCAGAAACTCTGGAGATGAGTCTAACAATCTTTGTTTTAACAAGTCCTCTGGGTGATTCTGGCACCTGTTAACATTTGAGAACCATTTTTCTAGAAAAAGCAGACTGTTGAACACATGGACTTGACATGGATAAGTATTCCTTTGTTTCTTTTAAATTCAGTGTTCTAATTAATCGGAGAAGTATTAAAGAACATTTTTTTTTTCTTTAAAACCTGGTACTGGGGCACCTGGGTGGCTCAGTGGGTAAAGCCTCTGCCTTAGGCTCGGGTCATGGTCTCAGGGTCCTGGGATGGAGCCCCGCATCGGGCTCTCTGCTCGGTGAGAGGCCTGCTTCCTCCTCTCTCTTTGCCTTCCCTGCCTACTTGTGACCTCTCTCTGTCAAACAAATAAATAAAATCTTAAAAAAAACAAAAAACAAAAAACCCTGGTACTAAAAGTTGTGTTGGTAAATATTTGTATTAACTTCCCATTGTTGCTGTTATAAATTTCTTTAAATATATGCACACAACACAAATTTTTTTTAACTCTTTGATTCTGTTTTATATTCTTTTTTTCATCATAAATGTACTCTTTAATCCCATCCCCTATTTCCCATCATCTCCCTTCTGGTAACCATCCCCTCCAGGACACCTGTCCTCTGGTAAACATCTCTTTTTTTTTTTTAGCCTTTGCTCATCTGTGCTCTTTCTTAAATTCCACATACGAGTGACATCATATGGTATTTGTCTTTCTCTGACTGGCTTAATTCACTTACTTTATAGTCTCTATCTCCGTCCATGTTATTGCAAAGTGCAAGATTTCATTCTTTTTTATGGTTGAATTATATTCCATAGTATAGTTACACCACATCTTCTTTATCCATTCATTTATCCATGGACACTTGGCCTGTTTCCATAGTTTGGTTATTGTAAATAATGCTTCGATAAACATAGGAGCGCATGTACCCTTTTGAATTAGTGTTTTCTGTATTTTTCAAACATATAAGAAGTAGTAAGAATTCCTAAATTGTAGGGTAGTTCTGTTTTTAATTTTTTGGGGAGCCTCAATACAGTTTCCCACAGTGGTTGCACTAATTTGCATTCCACCAACAATGCAAAAAGTTTCCTTTTTCTCCACATCCTTGCCAACATTTGTTGTTTCTTATGTTGTTGATTTTAGTTATGCTGACAGGTGTGAGGTGATATCTCATTATAGTTTTGATTTGCATTTCCCCAATGATGAGTGATGAACATTTTATTGTGTCTTTTGGCTATCTGTTTGTCCTCTTTGGAGAAATGTCTGGTCATGTCTTCTGCCCATTTTTTAATTGGACTGTTTGTTTTGGGGGTACTGAGTTTTATCAGTCCCTTATATATTTTGGATACTAACCCTTTATCACATATGTCATTTGAAAATATATTCTCCTTTTCACTGGGTTGTCTTTTAGTTTTGTTGATTGTTTCTTTTGCTGGGCAGAAACTTTTTACTTTGATGTAGTCCCAGTAGTTTATTTTTGCTTTTATTTCCCTTGCCTCTGGAAATATATCTAGAAAAATGTTGTTATAGCTGATGTCAGAGAGATTACTGCCTGTACTCCCTTCAAGGACTTTTATGGCTTCAGGTCTCACATGAAGGTCTTTTATCCATTTTGAGTTTAGTTTTGTGTATGTTTAAAGAAGGTGGTCCAGTTTCATTCCTTTGCATGTGGCTGTCCAGTTTTCCCAACACCATTTGTTGAAGACACCATCTTTTTCCCATTGTATATTCATTTCTCCTTTGTCAAACATTAATTGAGCATATTATTGTGGGTTTATTTCTGGAAGTGTGATACCTCCAGTTTTGTTTTTTCTTTATCAAGATTGCTTTGGCTGTTTGAGTTCTTTTGTGGTTCCATGCAAATTTTAGGATTATTGTTCTAGTTCTGTGAAAAATGCTGTTGGCATTTTGATAGGGATTGCATTAAACCTGTAGATTGCTTTGGGTAGTACGGACATTTTAACAATAAATATTCTTCCAATCCATGAGTATGGAACATCTTTGCATTTCTTTGCATCATCTTGAATTTCTTTCATCAGTGTTTTATTGTTTTCAGAGTACAGGTTTTTTGTCTCTGTTTAGGTTCATTTTTAGATATTTTATTGTTTCTGGTGCAATTATAAATGGGATTGTTTTCCTAATTTCACTTCTGCTGCTTCATTATTAGTGTATAGGAATACAACAGGTTTCTGTACATTGATTTTTGTGTTCTGTTACTTTCCTGAAATCATTTGTCAGTTCTAGCGAATTTTTGGTGGACTCTTTTCGATATATTGCATCATGTCATCTGCAAATACGGGGAATTTTACTTCTTCCTTACCAATTTGGATGCCTTTTATTTCTTTTTGTTTAATTGCTGGGACTACAACTTCCAGTAGTGTGTTGAATAAAGTGGTGAGAGTGGACATCATTGTCTTGTTCCTGAAAGGCTGTCAATTTTTTGCCATTGGTATGATATTGGTTTGGGCTTTTCACATAAAGCCTTTATTATGTTGAGGTATGTTTCCTTTAAACCTACTTTGCAGGGGTTTTTTTTTTTTTTTTCTTTTCCTTTTAATCATGAATGGATGTTGTGCTTTGTAAAATACTTTTTCTGCATCTATTGAAATGATCGTATGGTTTTATCCTTTCTCTTGTTGATGTGATGCATCAGGTTGATTGTTTTGTGAATATTAAATCACTCTTGCTTTCCAGGAATAAATCCCACCCTATCATGGTGAATGATTTTTTAATATATTGTTGGATTTAGTTTGCTAATATTTTTTGAGGATTTTTGCATCTATATTCATGAGAAATATTGGTCTGTAGTTCTCTTTTTTGTTGTTGTGTTTTTATCTGGTTTTGGTATCAGGGTGATACTGGCCTTGTAGAATGAGTTTGGAAGTTTTCCTTCCTCTGGCATTTTTTGGAATAATTTGAGAAGAATGGATATTAACTCTACTTTAAATGTTTAGTAGAATTTGTCTGTGATGACATCTGGTCCTGGAGTTTTGTTTTTTGGTGAGTTTTTTTTTTTTTTTCTTTAATTGATCAATTTCATTGCTGATGATTGGTCTGTTCAAATTTTCTATTTCTTCCTGCTTTAGTCTTGGTAGGTTATATGCTTCTAGGAATTTATGCATTCTCTTAGGTTGTTTAATTTGCTGGCATAAAGGTTTTCATAATATTTTGTTACAGATGTTTGTATTTCTGTGCTGTTGGTTGCTGTTTTTCCTCTTTCATTACTGATTTTATTTGGGTCCTCTCTCTTTTGTTTTTCATAAGTCTTGCTGGAGGTATATCAATTTTGTTGTTGTTTTCAAAGAACCAGTTCCTGGTTTAATTAATCTGTTCTTTTGGGGTTTTTTAAAGTTTCTATTTCATTTATTTCTACTCTAATCTTTTTATTTCCTTCCTTTTGCTGGGTTTGGGGTTTTTTTTTTGTTGTTCTTCTTCTTTTTCTAGCTCCTTTAGGTGTAAGGTTATGTTGTTTATTTGAGATTTTTCTTGCTTCTTGAAATAAGTTCTCTATTGCTAGAAACTTCCCTCTAGAACCACTTTCCCTGCATCCCAGAGATTGTGGACAACTGTGTTTTTATTATCATTTGTCTGCATGTAATTTTCATTTTTTGGTTGACCCAGTCATTGCTTAATAGCATGTTATTTAACCTCTTTGTATTTGTGCACTCTCTCTCCCCACCCCTCTCACTCTCTCTCTATATATCTGTGTGTGTGTGTGTGTGTGTGTGTGTGTGTGTGTGTGTGTGGTTGATTTCTAGTTTCATTGTTTTGTGGTCAGAAAAGATGCATTATGACTTCGATTTTTTTGAATTTGTTGAGACTTGCTTTGTGGCCCAATATGTCGTCTGTGGTGGAAAATGTTCTGTGTGCACTTGAAAAGGATGCGTATCCTGCTGTTTTAGCATGGAATGTTCTGAATACATCTGTTAAATCCATGTGCTCAGTGTGCTACCTTCTTGATTTTACAAATTTATTTTCTTACAGTTTTGGGAGTCAGAAATACCAAGTGGGTCCCATTAGTCTAAAATTAAAGTGACAGCAGGGCTGTGCCTTTCTTGGAGACTAAAGAAATCTGTTTCCTTGCCTTTCTAGCTTCTAGAGGCCAACCACATTCCTTGTCTTATGGCCCCACGTCTTCAAAGTCAGAAACATCAAGTCCAATTTTGTCAGGTCACATCTCTATGTGGCTCCTTATTAAGCCTCCCTCCCTCTTTCTCTTTAAAGTGCCCTTGTGATTCCATTAGCTCCCTCCGCCAGAATAATCAAACAGAATCTCCCCATTGCACATTCAACTGATTGGCAACATTAATTCCTTTTACGATGTTAATTCCCCTTTTACACTGAACCTAACATTTTCATAGGTTCTAGGGATTAGGACATGGACATCTTTGGGAGCCATTAATCTGCCTATCACACCATATGATTCATGAGCTACCTTGACACACCTTAATAAAAGAATTTTTAAAGTTATTTACCCTCTGCACATTCTTAGGTTCACATCCTTGATTTTTCATTAGACTTGCAAAGGAAGTAATTGCTTGCACTTTGTAAATCTCAGTATTTGTATCACTCTTAAGAGTACTTAAATGAATTTAAATGTTATGGTGATTTGATATAGCTATCATCCATTTAATTTTTTTTTCAGTACATGTATAGCTTTTTTCTTGACAGTTGAAATTGTTTATCATTTCTATTTTCCTTGAAAGCATGTTCTTATTTTCTTCCCCCAGAGTCAGGGAATGTTATATTAATACAATATATTTTCATGTTTTAGAGTCTTTCATTGATAATCTCAAGGTACATGTCTATAACAAAATTAGATAGACAGATACATAGTTGGATATGTGCATCTGTGTGTGTATTCTGTTCCCTGGGATCTTTATGCTTTATGAGTTTAAATTTTTTCTTCCATATTGAGTTGTTAATGCTATTAAATGCTATTAATATAATCAAGCAATAGAGTTAAAATATTAAAATATTATACATTTCATAAATATTTTTAAACTAAAAAGTAAAAATTTTTTGAAAAGATTTTTTTGGTGTTTTTATAGATAAGGGTAGAGAGAGAGCAAATTACGTTGTCTTGATTCTCTTCAAACCTTCCAACAACAAAGTTTCAAATAGTCCCCCTGTGTTTCCACACCTCAGGACAACCTTTCATGTTATAATTTTGGGCAGTGAGAGACAAGCCTTTATTTGGTAAAGTAGGAGTGGTTCAACAGAGAAAGTGATCCCTAAGAATCATCCAGATACCCATCCAGAGCAGGTCTTCTTTCAGGATACAAGAAATGCAGCAGATACAATTATAAATGCATTATGCAATTTTTCTTCTCTGCTTGGAATCACACAAAATAGGGTATATCAATGTTCCAATGTTTGTAAGGCACAAATCTTTAGTCCTACAAATAGTATATCTCCTTGTGAGTAAGGTCATATGTTTTACGTATCCCAATATTCAAAAATAAACAATAAAACCCAGTCAACTCTGCTTAAAGAAAGACTAAGTTAGTTGCCAATGCCCCCTAATGAAAATGATATGGGGAAATTATTGTCATCAGGAAGGGAGATCAAAAGGTAGGCAGGATCCCAAAATGTAAGAAAAAAGTACCATAAAGATGTATTTAAAAATTAATTAAAATATTTCTCTTAGATTTTTCTAACATTTATTATGTTTGTCAAATTTGTTGTGATTTCTTTTCCTATTCTAAGTAAATACTCATTTTCACAACTCGGTCCATACTCACAATGTTTTTTAGAAGGGAACCTCTAGATGAAATTTTTAACTTAAAATACAACTCAGTAAATGTTTGTCAAACCAAATTGAATGGAATTCATTCAAATGAGTAAAAGACAATATTAATCGATTCCTGGTGTATGCCAAGTACCCTGTTTATACTATTTGGAAACAATATTTCATTCATTTCTCACAAAACAAGCAACTAAATTAAAATATGCAAAACATTATAAGCATGTATTACTGTCCACATTCCACTGCCAGAGAAAAGTTAAGCGTAATGTTCACAGCTAGTCATTCCCACAGTTAGTAAAATAACAATACAGGGTTAGATCTCAGGATTTTTTTTTTTTCTTAACAATAAGTAGAGCTACCACCAAGTCATTAATTCATCTATTCAATGGATTAGGTCATGATAAAGGCAACAAAGAGCAAAGCAGGGCCAGAAAGTTTAACACGGTGACCATGGCAGTGATGAAGAAAAACATGTACAATTCTACATGAGGTAGCGAGGAAAGGCCTCATCAACAACGCAGTCCTTGAACAGAGACTCAAGTGATATGAGGACTTACTTTTGCAAATGTCAAAGGAATGAGCATTGCAGGCAGAAGGAGTAGCAAATGCAAAGGTTCTGAGGTGTTCTGGAAGTATTCGATGAATGTAAAGAAGGGCTGCAGGTGGGAACAGGTACCCCTGCACCTAGGAATGCTGTCCAGCTCCCATAGCCTTTGCAAACTTCTACAGGAGCCTCAGCTTCTACTCTGGGGGATTTCAAAGGCTCAGGAGGATGCAAAGTAGTGACTTGATCAAATTCACATTCTCCGAGCTGTCTCTGTCTGCTGGATGGAAAGTAGGCTAAAACGGGCAGAGATAGGAGACCAGTGTGGAGGCACCTGAAGTCATCCAGGTGAGGTTACAGACACAACAGCAGTGGTGGTGAGAAATGGTCCAGTTGTGGACATATTCTACAGTCAGAGCCACAGGATGTGCTGGTAGTATCTGTGAGGTGTGAGAAGTCAGGATTATTCCAGGATTTACTGGGGGAGGTAGGGATGCAAAGTGGCTGAGCAAGTGAAAGACTGAAGTTTCCATTTATCTTAAGGCAGTTATTGTTCTGGATTCTTTATACAATATATCTATAATCTTCATGTCAACTGAACCCTACAGGCAAAATTGCAGAACCAAGAGTTCAAACAAGATCTTTCCTGTCTGAAGGCCCTACCTTGGGATATCACACTCAGTAGCAGCTTCATAATTTTGGGTAATAACAGTTTACTTTCTTAAATGTGCCAGGCACAGTGCTAAACCCTCTTGCATCGATTTCCCATTTAATCTTCAAAACAATTCCATTGGGAATGGGTTATTCATCTGTATTTCATTTTCAGACAAGGAAACTGAGGCCTCATCATGCTCTGCAGAAGCATGAGTGCCAGCTGGGCAGTACCCTCTCCCTCCTCTTCCAAACTGTCTAAATTTGATGATCTCAACCTTTCCTTGTTGATACTCCACACCCAGGGTTAATAACTGCTTCCTGCAGCTATTCACTGGTATTTGTTTCTTCTTGCCTTTGTAATTCTCTCACATCTAGTTAACCAATTCGCTACATTAAATTCCATCTGTTAAAATAACTAGAGTGGTTTCTATTTTTCTACAAAGAAAGTGAATCCATGTTTACTTTCACAAATGTGTCATGCCTTTCCCAGGGAGCAAGCACTGTGCTAGGCACTACAGACATACTGATGAAAAAGAGAGTCCCTGACCCCAGGGATCCCAAGGAGCTAGACAAATACATGCCAACCTCAGTCTCTGTAAACAAGTAAAAACCATATTACAAGTTACAATGCAAGTAGTACTGTCAACAAAATGGAAAGGAAATAGGGGGGACAGAGACTGATTCCACCTGGAAGAATCTTGCCAGCTGACAACAGCGCTGCTCCTTGAAAGAAGAATAGGATTTAATGGGAAGAAGAGGACAAGGGCACACAGAGGCAAAGGAAACATCAAGAGCCCAAAAGAGTGCTTAGAATGACAGAAAAAGGCAAATAGCTCAGCAAAGTTGGGACTGCACCAGGTGTGTGCTGATGGGACAGTGCAGGCTTGAGGCAGAAAGGGGGAGGGAGTCCTTGGACTCTTGTTCTTCTAAAGTTAATCAGAAGTAATCAAAAGAATTTGGTCAGAGAATTACATGGTCAGATTTGCCTTCCTGAAGACTACTCACTCTCACTCCCAAAGGAGAACAGAAGCTGAGCTGTGAATGGAACTTCAGGGATAGATAATGAGGATTAGAGTAGGGCAATGAAGGAGTGTGTAGAGGAAGGGTGGATCTGAATAGAATCATATATGTAAAACTGTTTTACAACATAACAATCCCAACAGAAAATCAGTGTTACTTGCATTTTTCCTCCATCTGCCTAACAATAGCCCCATGCCAGGTAGGTAGGCATTCTAGGCAACTTCATATTCTTGCGTATTCTTCTCTATTTCTCCTAGAATATTGGGGAACATTCCTATAGGAGAATTTTCAAATTCTATCTTTTTTGGTCTCTTTTATTACAATTTTATTGTCATACACTGAGACGTGAACTCCTTCCAGAGCTTAAGTTCTGTTTAGAAAAGCCTAGTGGGCAGTGCTTTGTTGAATTTCCAAATGATTTCCTTGGTCTTTTTTTTTTTTTTTTTAATTTCTTTTCAGTGTAACAGTATTCAATGTTTTTGCACCACACCCAGTGCTCCATGCAATCCGTGCCCTCTCCAATACCCACCACCTGTTTCCCCGAACCTCCCACCTCCTGCCCCTTCAAAATCCTCAGATTGTTTTTCAGAGTCCACAGTCTCTCATGGTTCACCTCCCCTTTCAGTTTCCCTCAACTCCCTTCTCCTCTCTAACTCCCCTTGTCCTCCATGCTATTTCTTATGCTCCACAAATAAGTGAAACCATATGATACTTGACTCTCTCTGCTTGACTTATTTCACTCAGCATAATCTCTTCCAGTCCCACCCATGTTGCTACAAAAATTGGGTATTCATCCTTTCTGATGGAGGCATAATACTCCATAGTGTATATGGACCACATCTTCCTTATCCATTTGTCCGTTGAAGGGCATCTTGGTTCTTTCCACAGTTTGGCGACCGTGGCCATTGCTGCTATAAACATTGGGGTACAGATGGCCCTTCTTTTCACTACATCTGTATCTTGGTCTTGAAGGATATAGAGATAGATGCTGGTCTATCACTTACTGTCTCAGAAAGTCCCTTCAAACCTCCAAGCCTCATTTTGCTAATCTGTGGAATGGAAATCCCGATACTTACCCAACAATAAGAAATTTATTGGATAAAAGAGTGAAGTCTGTAAGATCTCTGGCATGGAGCTCAGACCACTGGAATGCTAGGTCCCTGAGAGAGGAGACCAGTCTGCTGTGCTTATCAACTCTACATTTATGGAATGGCTAGCTCATTCAAATTAATAATTGCCTGTCTTGTTTTGTCCTATTGTTTGCTTACTCCTTGCATGAATGCCAAGAGTCTGAATTCCGCTCTGAAGAGTTCTTATGGAAAGCAGAAATCTTGGAGAAAATTCAGTCTTGAACTCTTTATACCACACTGGATTCTCTATGTGCAGTTTCCCAAAGCTTTTGAATTGACCCTTCTGGGAAGCCAAGGAATGGTTATGTCCACATCACAGGGGAGGAAACTGAGATCCAGGAAGAAGAGTGATTCAAGTACTTTCCTAAGACTAGAATAATAAAGCTGGGACTTGAGTCAGAGGTGTCAAACTATGTAGCCCCACCTGTCCTGAGCCATCAAGTGGCAGTAGGATAAGCCATGATTCTCTGTGGGGGATGTGCCCTCAAGCGGACAAAGGACAAGAGGGAAGAGTACTGAACACTTCCCCAGTCCCAAGGACTATATATCTATAGATAGATATAGATATAGATCTAGACATAGATATAGATAGATATAGACCCTCCAGGTCTCCCTAACTACAGCCTTCCTCTGTACTTGGGAGTAGTGTCTGAGCATCAGCAGATACTGCCACCTTGTTTTCATTTCTTTATTTCCTCCCTTTTTTCTCCCTAATGCATATTGTCTTGTTCGCTGTCCTCATCATCCCTACACATCTGCTCATTTTGTTTATAAAGGGCACCTGCTAACCTGAGGTGCCTCCCCCTTTCTCCTTTTTTGTCCTTCAGCCCCATCCTTCCACATGCCTGTATTAACTGGAGGGGGAAATTCATAAACCTGCCCACATTATTTACGTCACACAAGAATTGAAATTTAACATCTTTCCCTTTTGCCTATGACGAAATACTTTCATTATACTGAAACAAGATGAGTGCTGAAGCCAAAGCTATATCAACAGAAACCAGAGTAAAAATGCCCTTTCCCCAAGCTAGACATAGTAGGAGAGAGCTTTTGGTGGAGCAAGGGTATGGGGTTGGAGGATAAGAAGACCCTGACTCCAATGCCAGTATTTCCACTTCTTCCTAACTCTGTGATCTTGAACTTCGCTCCTCCTGAGATACTAAGATGTATGCTTCCTTTTCCTTGGAGACAAGACAAGTCATGTAACTAATTCATTTTCCTTGGTGCCCTGGCTACCAGGAAGCTCACAGATTTGTCTAAAACTCAATTTAAATAACAATAGTGGACCCAATGATATCCATATTAATCCTAACTTACCTTTTGGTTTTTAGCTTCTCAGCTACTGTATTTTTTACAATCCTGACTTTTTATGCTTACATTCATAATTTCCCTTTTTATTAAATAAGCATATAAATGTGTTTTATTGAATCTTTGCAAATCAAGGCAGAGAATAAGTAAATAAAAATTTCTTTGCACTTCCCTTTTCAGACCTATGAATGTAGACATAACACCTACTATACACCATTGTTAAAAAGATGAAATGAAAAAGTTTTTAGTGTAGCCTTGACCATGAAAGATGCCTATTAAATATGAGTGCTCTCCTTTCCTTGAGGAGGCAAAATGTTGGCTGATGTATGTGGCCCTTTTAAAACATTTTCAATAAGATGTGACAGATTTGAGACATGGGAACATATAGCCAAGTTTAAAGTATCTCACAGACACATGAGCATCCCCCAACCTGTCCCAAAGCTGGGTGTGATGATTCCAGTCTTCTAGTCTTCAGGATTGTCTCAGGCTGCACTGCAAAGTCATAAAGCTTTATGTGATGTTAATGTACAATAGTCCATGATCTTGGGCAAGTTCTTAATCTCTCTTAAGTCTCCATATACTTGCTTTAAAAATCATAATACCTCTCTGTTTAGGCTCTACTGAAGATTATGTAAAATGAAAAACATGGATTGCGTAGATCATGCTAAGTGCTCAATTAAGGTTAGCCATTAACTTTAAGCTCAATAATTAGTTCTATTGTTATTGCTTGTATTTTACATTACCCTACCTCCTGTGATCTTCCCAGTTTAGAAGGGAAGGCATTACTGTCTCCATCTTACAGCTAAGAAAATGGAGGCTCAGAAATGTTTCATGACTTCCACAATTTAAAAGGTGATGGAGGGACACCAGGGTGGCTCAGTCAGTTAAATGTCTGACTCTTGATTTCACCTAAGGTCGTGATATCAGGGTCATGGAATCAAGCATGGCATTGGGCTCCACACTCAGTAGGGAGTCTGGGATTTTCTCTTTCCCTCTTCCACTGTCTGCCCCCTGCTCACGTGTTCACTCTCTTTCTCTCTCTCTCTCTCTTTCAAATAATAAATAAATCTTTGTAAAAAAAAAAAGATGAAAAAGCAGATGAATGTTCAAGCTTTTAAAAAACTTAAAAAACAAATGATATAGATTGGTGAGATATTTTGCATGTAAAGGTTTTAGAGTCACCTAAAGTTATAGGGTGAATTTGGGAAATAATTTCAGTTCTAGTCCACACCAAATTTGAATTTTTACACAGATTGGATTAATATGGAATGCCCATCACCTAGCATAACACCAATTCTTTATTAAGGAATAATTGATACACAAAAACTGTACATATTTAGTGTTTACAATTTGATGAGTTTGAATATATGCAGACACCCATGATACCATCACCACGATCAGGGTAATAGACATATCCCATACCTCCCACTTTCCTGATGTCCCTTTGTTGTCGCTGTTTATGTGTGCATTTTTTGTTTTCTTGTGGCGAGAGTACTAAACATGAGATCTACTCCCTTAACAAATTTTAACATAGGCAGTATTGTCTTGTTAACTATAGACATTATGCTGTATAGCAGATCTCTAGACCTTGTCCATTTAGCAGAACTGAACCATTATATTCATTGAATAATATCTCTTCATCTCCACCTTTCCTCAGGCTATGGAAATACTATCACATTTTCTGTTTCCATAAATTCAACTGCTATATATCCTTCCTATAAGTGGAATCATGCAGTGTTTTTCCTCCTGTGGCTGGCTTATTTCATGTAGCATATTGTCTTCCAGGTTCATTCATGTCATCCCAAATAGAGAATTTACTTTTACTTTAAAGCTGAATAATATTCCTTTGTATGTAGACACCATATTTTCTTTACCTACCCTTCTGTCAGGGACACTTGGGTTGTTTCCTTATCTTGGTTATTATGAATAATGCTGCAACAAATATGGGAATGCAGATATAAATGAAAGCTTCGAAGCAAAAGGAAAAGTGATGTGTAAATGTGGAGTCACACTTGGGAGACACACTAACCCAATGTAGACTAAGAAGAAAATCATATTCATGTCAGCTTACTCCTGCCTAGAGCTGTCTGTTTTTCTCTGAAAGGAAAAGCACTGAGTACCACCAAGATTGCTTCACCTTGGGGGCTTTGGAGTCAAAATAGATCTAGGCTCAAATCCCAAGTTTTAGCATTGTTAACATATTAAATCTTTGTCATCTTAATGAATGCATACCACTTAAGCTTAAAAAGAGGTAAGTAACCTAACTGCTCCAGTCCTTGACTAGAGGCTACATGAAATTCTAAGTCAATTAAAAAAAAATTACTCATCAAAGAATTTGAGACATTTTCCTGTTGATACCAAGATAAGTTTCAAGGAGGTGTGGTAGTATTCATGTTATTTATCAAGAGAGATTATAACTGGAGGGAAAATGTCTTTTCTGACCAAGAAGGGACTAGAACATTCTGTGTCTATCTTATTCAGTCATGTCATCCAAATCTATCAACCCACCACATATTTCTCTCTTAAAAAAAAAAAAAATTCAACCTATTCCATGCAAAATGGGTTCTAATATGAGCTACCTTGTCACATCAGGGAGATAGTTTAAGTATTATATAAACTTCCATTTCTGCAAATTTTCACAGGGATTCTCATGTTACCTACTTCTTGGAGATTTAAGATTTGCATTGCCTTCATTCATCCTCAAAACTCAGCGTGATTTGTTCAAAATTTTACTAGTCAGCAATGAAATAAAAAAATGGTACATCATGCACAATGATAAACTACCCCATGTGGTTTGGATAAATTAAATACTTTAAGCTTTCAGTCTCCCTAATGATTTGGAAATGAAACAGCTGTGATTTATGACTCTAGCTGATAGGCTAGATCTGAAGTTTACACTTTGAAAAATGTCATATTTAAATTCCCCTATAAATAAAAAATCATATTGCTCTAAAAATCTAGCCTAAGATATGTATGTAATAAATTAGAGATCCTCATGTTGGGTGGGGAAATCTCCAGGACTGATGGCTTTCTTCCTTGAAAAAATGCAGAGTGAGCCATATCCGGATCTGTGTGTATCTGCTAACACTGAATCAACGGTTATTGTTCCTTTCTGTCCATTTATTTGACCATCTTAATGATGACTGCCAGCCTGTGTCAGGTCAGTTGTAAGGATGATCTCATTGGTTTTTAAGCCTAGATCAACTATTTTGAATCAGGTGGTTTCCAATGTCTTAATACAAATGGCATTCTGGGTTCTTTGTGCTTTTTTGTTTGTTTGCTTAAATGGTAAGACTGTTCTTGCCCTCTGCTTTGAGGCAGCTTCCAGAAGCTGGTAAGAAAAACAAAGAAATAGGGGGAAAGGTACTTGGACAGGAGTCCATTGAGTCTGGGTCCAGTGTGACCTCTGCCTCTCCTTACCTTGTGATCTGACACTTATTCTTTGCCCCCCTGGAATCTTTACATTGAAAGGATGGTGCATTTCATGACTAACTCCCCTTTTTTCACTGACAATTATAGTACAACATTTAGACTAGAGCAACAATAACTTCAAAACCTTCGACAAGCTGCTTATTCTCTCTGCCTTCCAATTTTCCCTAGAATAAAATGGAGATAATTACCGCCACTACACATAGTTTTCAGGGAGATTAGAGAAGATAACATATAAACAGTACCACAATTCCTGGCACATGGTTAACACACTTCAAAAGTGCTTGTCATTATTATTTTTATAATTATCATTACCAATATTTCATTATACTGTAAGGCAATCAATCACCTGCCATTAAGGGAGAAAAAAATGAACAAGCTTCAGGAAAGAAGCAACACCAAAGCAAGAACCATCTCTCATGTTGGTTTCCAAAGCCTAATACCAAAGCCAGCTTGTGGCAAAAGGAAGAAAGAAGTATACTGAGTCTTCATGACCCTCATCGCTCACCGGAGACTACCTAGGGCCCACAGATCTGGACCCAGATTCGATCTCTAGATTTTGGAATTGGGTAAATCAGGTACTGAGCTCAGAACTGAGCTCATGTGGTGAGCATGCATGGGGTGAAGTGGTAATAATCCCTACCTTATATAGTAGTCATGAGCGTTAAGTAAAACTGTGGCTGGAACGCACTCAACTTCCTACCCAGCCCACAGAAAGTGTTCAAACAATCAAATTTGTTACTCTTATTCTGATCATTACCATTATTGACCTGCTGGCACTGGTTTCCGGCTCCCACTAAACCTAAAACCGCTCCCCTCCCAGTATCTTCAGATCTCCCCTGGAGTCCCATCACTTCTGTTCAACAGGCCCCTGTTTACTGGCCCGCCTTCCGTTTTCTCTGCTTCATTTTTACAGAAATCCTCAGCTTGCTGAGAAGGGTGCTTGTCTCATTTATGATTCATGAGGCATGGAGTATACAGATGGCATTATATAAATGTTTAATAATCACCATATGGTTTCCCTAGGAATTCTGTCACTCCTTGATGAATCCAGACTGAAGGCTCCTTCAGTATGTGAAATAGATGAACAGGCAGACCTCCATTCTCCCCACCTCTCCCCTGCCATGGGTGCTCCATAAAACAAAACTGGTGCATACCAGCCTGGGAAGTATTAGGAGAACACAAAATTTAGGATTACAAATAAATAAAGGCCTCCCATACTGACTATTACCCTTCTCTGTCAAAGGCAGCTTCGTTGCTCCTGGTATCTTGATGCCTATTTTAATTATTCCATTACAGGACATGGTTTTAAGTTGGTGGGGTAACCATGAGGTGTTCAATTGGGTCCACTTCTACCATGATCTCGTTTCTTCTCGCTGTTTTCTTAAAGGGCCTCCTGACAGCCCTTTATTTGTGAGGTTCTGCACTTGTGGATGGAGTTGAATATGGAATGAAGGAGATGGCACATTTGACAAATGGGAATCATGATTGTCTGGCCTCCTGACAGGTGTTGATGTGTTCTCCTGACCTGTAAATGTTGCAGCTGACTGATTACAGTAATTGATTGAGAAAACATTTGTCAATAGCTTTCTAATGAAAGAGAGAGGTGAGGAGGAGAAATTGCTGGAGCTCCTAGAAACTGGATTTCACTTAACAGAAGGAGTGCTGAACCATGTTATAATCACGGAATTCTATATCCCCATCTATAAAAAGGAAATTCCATTCATCTGGTTAACATCTGTGGAGTACCTACTATGTGCAAGGTCAGAGGTCAAAAGCTAGCAATTTGTAAGCAGAATGTGGTCTTCACATTTGCTCTATGTGTCCTACTTAGTTGATCTGCACCATCCTTTTGTTACAACTGGAAGCAGATGGCCAATATTTAAAATCAGGATATTTTATACTAAAATATAGCTTTCTGGCATCTCTTGGGGAAAAAAAAAAACAGTATTTGGCAGCACTGGGCCAGTATTTCTGCAAGGCAATGTCTCTCTCAACTTGGGTAGCCACTGCCTCTTAGAAACAGACTATGTGCCCCCAAGTTTGACTTTGGTCCTACTACTCTGAGATTTCATCTGTTAGTGTTAGCTTTCTCTGTCCTTGTAGGATTTCCAGTTTGAGATCCTTGGTTTAGATTCTTGAGATGCAAATGAAAAAATATATATATGATTCTGGGTCCTGGCCTTAATACTCTCAGTAGTATAATTGTTCACTGCAGTAAATACTAAATTTCTAGCCAAGAAGGAAAATTAGGCATTCTAGCTCATTAAAGATTCTAAACAGTAAAGTCACCCCATATCTCTCATGATGGCTACCATATGCAGGAAAACATTTTACAAATCTTTGCAACACCATCTCCTGTGGTGGCTGGGATTGTAGTTGCAGGACTAGACATGGAAGCAGCACACGTGGGCACAGTTTACAGTCGTGTCACCAGATTGTTGGTGACCTCAAGTGGGTCTTTCACTTCCCTAGGAATCCTGTTCTTCTAATAGCAGCAGGGTAAGGGACTGGAAAGCATGCTATAAACACTAATGCTCTATACCAGAGACAGTAAACTATGACAACCTGTTTTTGTACATAAAGTTTACAGCCTCATGCTTTCCTTTATGTATTATCTATGGTTGTTTTCATATTATGACAGCGGAGCTGAGTGGCTAGAACAGATCATGTAGTCCTTAAAGACTAAAATATTTATGAGCTTCCCCTTAAGAAAGGACTGCACACCTCTGCTCCCTATAGAAATTGGGTACAGTAATAATAATAATACACATTATTGTTGAATATGATTTCCTCTGTCTTGAGAAAGCCTTTCAGTATTTGCAGAGCCATGAATCATTAGTATAACCCTTCCTTTTCATCAGATTCCAGGTGTGCTGAGATGCGTTACTAAGCTTTCTTCTTGGTAGAGCTGCTTTTTCTTTTGTTGGAGAAAACCTCTCCCACAATTGGACTGTGGAGTGTGCACAGCCTTGAACAAAACTTGTCCTTATCCCCACTTCTCTTCCTGGAATGACTTTCAGGAAGGTGAAGCCTCACTGCTCCCTTGGTCACCAGGGAGTCAGAGACAAGAGAGGCCATTTGAAAGAGTTAAGAACTGTGACTTGCTTGGAACACTTCCACAGAATAACACCAAGAGATGGGTTGCAAAAAGCAAGAGGCAACATTGCACCAGGGTTAAGGGTTCAAACATTAGCAGAGGACTAATCGCTAATCAATTACAATCATTTTTTCAGTGACTTTCTAGTTGCATGACATTGAGCAAGTGTTTAACTTTGTTGCACCTAATTTTCCTCATCTGTAAAACAGGAGGAATGGTAAGAATCACCTTACACAGTTTTGTGAGAATTTACTGGACCAGGAATCACAAGACAGGGAACAGAGTATACAATGCAGATGCCTGTGTGCACGTACATTGGTCAGGTCTGGTGGGATGCACCCAGCGCCCTAACTTCAGAATATGAACTCCAGAGCAGTATTTTTTAAAGTATGATATTAGGGACACCTGGTTCAGAAACACCTAAATTTCATTATTAATGCAGATTCCAAAGGCCTCACCCAGGACTTCCTAAAACAGAATTAGATTTGGGGGGGAAGTGTCAGGCTCTACTGTAACAAGACCCCTAGATGATTTTGATGAACCCCCAAGTTTGAGAATTGCTACCCTAAGGACAGCAGCCTCCCCTTTCTGCATATTGTGGCACACACAAATTCCGAAGAAGGGAATCTGTGTCCAACACAATGCGTGACAAGCCAGATGAGAGCCAGTGGCATGAATTATGAATCTCCTCTTGTCAGAGAAAACCCTTGAGGCAGGAAAGACCACTCTGGCTTTTAATGCAGTTGAGATAAACAGGGTAACCCAAAGAGTTCCTCCTCTGGACAGCTGCCTCATGAGAGAGCTCTCAGAATCACTTCCTGCTCCCATGCCCAAACCCACACTTCGGCTAATTTAGTCCAGATGGATTCCCACCCACTGTTCATTACACATGGGCGTTCTAGTGGGTGTTCCCAGTACAGCTTTAGTTCCTCTCTTATGGGTCCTCTTTTAATGGATGAGGACACATGTGTAATGAGAACACTGAACACGCAGAACTCATAGGGTTTAGTCATAAAATTAGTTTGGGGTTTTTTTGTGTGTGTTTTTCGTCTTTTTTTTTTTAAAACCCCAACTGTCCTCTTAAACTCACTCAGTAGGGATAATAAGCCTTACTCTGCTACTGAGGGAAAATTCAGGTCATCCCATTATTATAAATCCCAAATGGACAGTCTCCATTCAGAAATTAAAATATCCAGCCCAATACAGTAATCAAAATTATTATCCATAAGAAGACTCCCCTTCTACCTGGTCCACCCCAACAGGTAGAGCCTATGACAGTCAGGTAGCCTTCCTCAGAGAAGAGTTCCTTCTCACTTTCTTGTTTGCCAGTTTCCCTACTGGATGGCAGTTATTTTTTGATCTTTGCTGCCTTTCAGATGAGGGTGGGAAAGGGAAGAAACAGAGGTAAGAGGAGTCAGAAAGTCCTTACTTAGCTAGTACTATTGTAAAATAGCTCTGCTGTCTGTGTACCCAATAGACAAGTCCTATGAACTCTATACTTTTCAGAAGGCCAGCCCCAAATTGAGCTAAAAGCCTTAGCTGAGCCCACCAGCTGTAACCTCAGTTCTATGGGACCTAGATCCATCCAAGTATATGGATCATGCTCTACACTTGTTCTCACTCCACGAACATACACTGTGGTAGCCCCATGGGTAGGTGGCAAAGAGCTTGAGGCCAACTCTCTCTCCTGTGAGCCCACGTCTGATCCAGGGCACACTGAGACATCTTTTGTTTCTCTCAAATTGACTGTGTGCAGGGAAGTGGAGTCAATTCTCCTTCATGCTGGAGTCCTATGGAGGGAGTCAGTTTTCAATTCACAGCCTCTAGGCACACACTACAGGCTCCATGAATGGTCTCAGGGAAGCCCCATCACATTTGGTTTGAAGTGAGGAACAGACACCCACCATCTTTGAGAGGGACTCAAAGCCTTTCAATGGCTCTCCAGAGAAATCTCCCTCACAAACTCCCCTCTCTCTATTTGCTCCTGGTCATTCTAAAGTCCACTTGGGGAGGGGTGACCTTTTAAAAAAAACTGGTTCTCAGATACCCTCTTTGAAAGTCCTCTGTGATGATGTCTGCTAAATCTTAACCTCAACAGTCTAAACTTCCTAGTCTTCAGTTGTGTCTAATGCCCGTTGAATGTCATTTTAAATATAATTTTTGAGAGAAGCATTTCCCAGAATTAAGCATGTAAAAGTCTAAAACTCTTTTAAACAAATATCAGATCATACCAAATACTGGAACTAGCTTGGGCTCCAAGCCTGGGTTCAGCCTCAGCAAAATTCTAGAAAGATGTCATCACCTGCAGACGACCGAGTCACACTGTTATTTCCAGAAAGCCAGCCCCATAGTGTGTGAAATGATGCTGCATCCCCTCAAGCTTGTCATTTACCATCCTGCAGTGACTGTTTACTGCCATTCCTCCCATTAGACTAAGGATTCCTGAGAACACACCTCTATCTTATTCTTCTATCTCTACATCTTCAAATACTAACATTCATCATCCTGAAGGCACCATATAAAGATTAATTGAATGGAATACAAATATGTTTCCCTTTCCAATCCCACCTTTGACCAGCCCTCTCAGCCACATTGAGGCAGAAATGACTGATGCCTGATAGCAGCTAAAGCACTGCATTTTTCTAGATAGGTATGTGAATATATCAAAGCATTAAAGAAAAGGTATAGTGTTGATACTGGAATTTGAAGAGTTCATTTTTCTTGTCCTCTAAAGTCACGCCATGTGTGGTATACCAACAAAGAAGCATCCCTACCCCTGTTACATTTTACTGCACATGTGGTCCAGGTGTATCCCGATACACCCCTAGAATACAATATATATTACGTGACCTGGCCAGAGATCACTTGAGGCACAGATTTCTTGTTGCTTGTTGCTTTTTCTTATTTTTCAATACGTGCCTCCTTTGTGCTACTTCGCATCAGTTGTTGGGCTTTGAGGAAGCAAGTCAAAGCAAGTGGGATAAGGGGAGGCTCTTCCTATGGCAGTCAACCACAGACTGGAGAGGTGTTTTAAGAAGCTCGAGAAAGTAGCATCTACACTTTTTGATGCAGCTTCTCTTCTCCTGAGAGTGAAATTGCTTTATTGCACTCTTCACTGAGTCATCCACTTGATCTGTGCTCTCACAGCATTTTGCTCATCCCTCAAGCAAAGCATTTATCATGCTCTGTTATGGATAATTCACGAATGTCTGACCCCTCCAGACTCAGAGATCCTTTGGGGAAAGAACTTTGGTTTATTTATCTCAGAAAGCTGAGTACTTAAAACACATAATTTTGTTAAATGGGTGGATGTTAATGTTTGTTAGATGAATGGAAGGATAGAAGGATGGATGGAGGAAAGGATGGATTTATTTCTTGCATATTTACTATGTGTAAATTAGAATCACACAGTGTCTGTCTCCCCTCAAAGCCAGGCAATGATAATGAAGGGTCTGGAAATAATACTATTCTTTGCCAACAGCTACAATAATATCTCACAATGGCATCATCTTTTGAAATGTGTATGTGTTCAGATAATTTTTATATTGAATTCCCTTTGACATTAAGGTGCAAACTACATATGAGAATATGTATCCATATGATGAAGCATTTTTTTTTTTTTACTTTTTGACAAATTAAATTTTTAATTTAAAATTTGTTTTTAAGTGAATCGACGGAATAGATTTTGATTATAGTAAATATCTACTTTTGATTTTGTTTTTGCTGCCAGGCAACCAGTTGTCCTTCAGATAACCACACTCATTGTTCTTGAGGAAACCATGCCCCCATCAGTCTCAACCCATGTGTCTTAGGTGAAGCACCACATCAGTTAAGCCAATCATGTTTCCTTTTCCTGGTCCTATGGAGAGATTCAAGGCTGGGTATCCAATCCAGTCGGAGCCAATGGGTTATCACCAGTCTAGCTTAAACTTCTGGGAGACGTTAGCTCATTTTGCTTAATTTAAACCTGAAAGAATATAAAATCTGGCTGCTCAGCAGCCATCTGGCTATGGTGAGGAGGCAATATTTGAGAATAATTTTACTGGGAGAACATGTAAGAAAGAGAATGTCTGGGTAATAATTTTTTGAGTCTTTGAATAAAACTATATTTTAAGTCAACTTTACTCCCAGACCATATATATTTTTTTTCAAGTGTAAAATAAGTCACCTGACCTATTTCGTTTAAGGGGTGGGAGGTAGGGGAGGAAGGTGTGTATACCCATATATAAATGATTCACTTGTCCTAATGGATTCCTTGATCTTTTCAGAAAATTGATCCTAATAGGCTCAGATTTTTACAACCACTGTTATGTAAGTGGGTAAGACTAGCTATAATATTTTGAGGAGGCTGTGCATAGACTAATCTTCTACAAACAATAATGTGCACCTACTCATCTAGGCATTGTGCCAGACCCTTAAGAGACAAATATCATATTCCTTTCCTCAAAGAGCTTTTACATTCAATAGGGGTTAGATTTATAAACAACTAACTATGATATATGTGAACAAACTATTTGGGAAAATACTGTGTTAAGAGCTTAAATGAAGAAAGAATTGCTTTTGATTTGCAAAAATGTTTTTCCTAATTTATAGTTATAAAATGAGTCAGAAGGGTAAGTGAATAGATGGGTAAGAAGGTGAGTCTTTTCCTATCCTAGCTGTATATTAGAATCATTTGGGGGCTTTTAAATAAATTGAATTAAATAAATCAAATGCTGGAAACCGCCCCTCCACACACACACACACACACACACACACACACACACACACTCCAGAGCAATTAAAATAGACTCTCTGGGAGGAGGTCCCAGAACTGGTATGTTTTAGAAGCTCCAGAAATGATTCTGATGTGCAGCCAGGATTACCAATAAATTTTCCATAGGAGCAATGCTCAGTCTTCTTGTATATCCAAATCACCATGAGGAGCTTATAAAAAAGTCCAAACGCTAGGGTTCCACCCTCAGATATTCTGATTCAATTGGTCTATGGTGGGATTCTGTCATCAGTCAATTTAAAAGCTTTCTGATGATTCTAATGTGAAGCCAAGATTGAATACCATTCATCTGTAGGGAACTCACCATTTTGAAGTGGCCACTAAGAACTAAGCTTCACGCTAGGTACATTTATATATCTGATTTCCTTTGGTCTTTAGAAACATCTTTCAAACTTTCAACTTAAATAAGAGCCCCATTTTACAGATAAGGAAATAAACATTCTGAAAGCAAAATAACTTGCCCCATGTGACCTCAATAAGTAAGTGAGGCAGCTGAAATTCAAACCCAGTTTTGTCTGGCTCCAAAGCCCAGATTCTTTTTACCACAGCATTCACATAGTCATTGACTCACTTATTGTCACTTGAACATTCTTTCAATAAATGTTCAGGGAAAATATGTGACTTAGTCCTGCAACACACAAAGTGTTGGTGGACCTCCCAAAGAACACAACCATGTGGACGTATGTGATGTGGACGTACGTGTGAAGGACAAATCACTGTGGAATAAACTAGCCTAGTTATAAGCCATCGCCATTACCTTAAGCTGCAAATACAGTGGTTGATTACTCAGACCTCCTTGTTCTGGACACAACATGGTTCCTGTGACTCTCATTCAAAAGGCAAGCTACATGCAACTGCACGGCATCCCACTTTAGTCCAATGATGGGGGCAGAGGGGCAGGTAGGGTGTCCTGTTAGGGAAAGCGTGCCTGGGAGGGACAGAAGGGCAAAAGCAGTATTGGTGTGAGAGTATGATTTGCCTCCTAGCCACCAGGAAAGGAATGTCTTTGTTTTGCTCAGTCCCCAAAACAACTTGCCCTTTGTGATCGAACCTGCCAGCAGTTCCTGCCTGAAGACTGGAGGAGCCTACTGTCTGTGCAGACAGAGGGAGGTTCCAGTGCCTGAGGCAGGGCAGTCAATGAAGAGGAAGAGAACAGCCACCTTTCCTCCTCTCACCTTGATGGCCCATTGCAGGTGAATCCCTGCTACTTTCATTTCAGAGATGCTTGCCATCCCACCATCTGGGCTCACAGTGTTGGAATTCAGAAATACTATCTATGTTCATCTTGCTGTCCACCTACCAGATCCTCTGCTCAGCTTGGAGCAGTTTGGTTGCAGCCTACATTTTCAGCTTCACCACTTGCTACTACCTACAACTAAGGATGCTGCGATGTAGTCACAGCAGGCCATTTACCTCTAGGCTTTCTCTCACTCAGTCCTCTCTGCCTGGAATTCTCATTTCACTTCCTTCTCTTGGAAAACTCCTACACAGTTGTCATCTCTGCTAAGAAAATTTTCCATTACTGAGGAATAAAATCACTTTTTTTTTACAAAAAGAATTCTCTATCTACTTTTATACTTCTACTGCTATTACATTCACCTCAGGGGCTTAAGGTTAAATCATCTTTACATACCTATTTCTAGTGTCTCCTCCAGGATATCTTCCTGGTGTCCTCCCTTTTTATTTTGAGCCCAAGACCAGTATATGTGCCCTCCTTCATGCTTCTATAATGGTACCCCAGCAACTCTCAAATGTTAGTGTGCATCAGAACAATCTAAAAGACTTGTTAAAATTCAGCTTTTGGGTCCCCATCCCCAAAGTTACTGGTTTATAGGTCTATGTATGAGACCCAAGACTTTGCATTCTGTTATATTCCCAGTGATGCTGATATTGCTGGCCCAGAGATCACACTTTGAGAACTGCTGGCCTATACTTACCTCAAACATAATTTTTCCACTGTACTTATAACATGTGTTGTAAATTATTTGTCATTCCATCTTTTACTTACTTAATCAGTCAATAAGGCAATATCAGATCATGAAAAGCATTGCAAAGAAAATAAATCATTGTAAATTAGTTATCTATTATTGTTTAACAAAGTACCTTAAAACTTAGCTTAAGACAGTAAATATTTATTATCTCATGGTTTCTGTAATTCTGGAATCTGGAAATGGCATAGCTAGATGATTCCAGCTCAAGATCTCCCTCATGAAGTTGCAGTCAAGCTGTGGGCTGGGGATGCAGCCTCATCTACAAGCTCAACTGGGGAAGGATCCTGTTTTGAGCTCATACACATGGCTGTTGGCAGGTCTCAGTTCCTCGCTGGTTGTTGTCAGAAACTTCAGTTCCTCTCCATGTGAACTTTTTCATAGGAGACATCAATGTCCTCAAGACATGACAGCAGGCTTTCCCCAGAGCAAATGATCCAAAAGAGACATCATACATCCAAGATGAAAACCACGGTCATTTACAACCAATATTAGAGGAGACACACCATCACTTTTGCTGTGTGCAGTGGGTCACACAGACCAACCTTAGTTCAATAAATGATGAGACTACACAAAGATGTGAGTACTGGAAGCCAGATTTGATGGGTACTGGCTACTGCATAAGATAGTGATAGGGAAGGGAAGTGGATCTATTTAGGTAGAGTGTCTAGGGAAGAACTTTCTGAGGGGATGCTATGAAAATTGATACCTAAATGGAGAGAAACTAACAGCTATGTAGACTTAGGGCTCTGCTTTTCCAGATAGAGGAAAGTGAGTTTAGTGTATTTGGAGATAGTAAGCTAGTATAGCTTTAGCAGAACTAGGAAGGGATCAGAGGAGTAGCTAACATTATTAGCATTAACATCAGTAATATTTTAAAAAGAATACCTACTGTACTCGGGATCTTATACAATGAAAAAGGAAAAAAAAAAAAAAGCTCATTGCTAACTTCAAGAAACTGACCTTCCAGTTGAGAACACTCCATTTTTTCAATTAGTAGAATAAGAAAGAAAGTTTAGATAATTCAGTATCAATACATTCCCATTATCACACCCACCATTTCTTCTTATATGACTTCCAATTATGTTTAATCAACCTAGGAGCAAGGGTTTGAGGGAAAAAGTACCAATTAATTGAGTGAAGCTAAGGTCATGCTTTACATTCATCAAATTTAATGAGCCATGACCTTTCCAGTGTTGGAGGGTATACAACCTAGAATCAAGACAAAGCTGGAAGAGACCACAGACATCACTCCATCCTTTCCTCTTCAACTCCGACTTGATTTTTAAAGGAGAAGCTGAAACTAGTCAGCTATAGAAACCAGTCCAAGGGCTCACAGCTTGTTCAGCAGTCCTCCATCCACTAATTGGATTAGTGAACTAAATGAGCACCCATCACATGTAAGGTGTTCAGAGTAGCAGCAGAGTGACTAAAAGCCAGTTTCGGGATTTCTGGGTCAACATGATTTCCATAGCCAGAAGTGATGCAGAGTTTGTCTTACCTGTAGGAGGGAGCAGAGAAATAGAAGAGCTACTTCTCAGCTTCTGTCTTCCTCTCCCAACCAAAGCAGTGATGTTTTCCTCTACTATATATGTAGGATTTCATAAATAATCTCGTGCTAAAAAAGCTTGAAAACCACTTCACAACACCATCCTTTCTTTCCTGAGTATAACTCAAGAGGTCAGAAAACTCCATCCCTTGGGTCAAATCCAGCACTGCCTGTCAGCCAAGAATGGTTTTTACATTTTCAGATGGTAAAAGTAAAAAAAAAAAAAAAAAAAAAATCGAAAGAAAAATAATATTTTGTCTGAAAAATCACATGAAATTCAAATCTCAGTGCCCATGAATAAACTTAGAACACAGCCACACCCATTAATTTAAGAATTATCTGTGCTAGAGTAGAACTGAGTGGCTGTGACAGACCATATGCCCACAAGCCTAAAATATTTATAACCTGGCCCTTTAGAGAAGTGTCTGCTGACCCCTGGTATAACCACATGTCCCATTTATGTCTTCATCCTTCGTACACACCTTCCTTCCTTCTCTTTGTCTTCATCTCAACAAAACTTTATTATAGGTTTATATTCAGAACACAGTTAACTGGGACCCTAGGTCTGCATTCTGATGTTAGTGTATTTTGGCTTGTGACTTGGGAATGTTTAATACTACGGTGTCAGTTTCCCAATCCAAACCACCCATTCTCCTCTCCACTCTTCTAATAACAACCTGTGGTCAGTGCAGCAAAAGAAACTTGAGTGAATCGTCCACTGCTCCCAATGGAAGCACATGCTAAGTGATACACGTTGCTCTTGTCCTGTCCCTTTGAGCCATCAAAGTCTGAACGAACAGATCTAAAGTACATAGACAACTCCACTGCCTACAGTGGCCTGAACTCCTAAGTAGCTCACTAGATGTGCAAGAAAAGGAAGAGGAGGCTGTTCCTTTTCTCCTTGATGCACATGTGGGTAGTAAGAAGCATTCTTCAATACGAGTAACCGGGACTGATACATAGGTGGATAGATTTTCTATTAGATAGAGAGTATTAGATAGGAGTATTAGATAATAAGATAATATTTCAAAGGTGCTTGCTCTCACTGCTAACCAAAGATGTGCAAAGTAAGACTGCATTAAGGTATCTCTTTTATGCCCACTCAAATAATTTTAAAGAAAATTAAAAATTGCAAAGTCCAATCAATTATACAGGAATTATAAGGAAAAAGGAGCACATATAGGCTGGAGACCAAATCAGTAAAAATAAATTAAAAGGCAATATAGTGATGCCTTTTAACAAAGGAATTCTCCTGGAAACTCACCCTAAGACAAAAATTTAAAAAAAAAAAAAAACTTAAACAAAGAAATTCATTGCAGTATAATTACAGTTTGTTATTTAGAGTAAAAAAAAATCCAAATTCTAAATGTTTGATAAGACATTATGATTAATTAAATTACAGTAAGCTAACCCAATGGAAATATCCTGCAGTCATCAAAATGACCATGTTGCAACATTAAAAAAATCCCTTTAAAAATAATGTTAAAGTAGAAAAATAGGACAGACCATTTTATTCATGTTACAATTAATGTAAAAATATGCATCCTTCTGACTAAAAATTGGGAAATGAAGTTTCTAACAGTTTTTTTTTGGTTAGGCATGAAGAGAATGTGGGTGAATGTTTGTTTTAATTTCCATGAAAGTTGTTGTAATAAAGTCCTTTATTTTACTTTTTAGCTCACGTTTTCATAAAAGAACACAAGAGAAAAGAAGAGTAAGGACTGATCTTTATAATTACTTTTAGGAGCAATGAGCAGGAACATTTTATTTGAGGAAGGCCAGCTCACAATCTCCCAGGGGTATCTCACGAGTTTATGATGCAGAAATGGGATCAGGCTGGGAAACAAGCTGAGCTCTTCCCATGAGCTCTAGTATCATGGCATCAGCAGAGATGGATGCCCCTGATGGGGAGGAAGCAGCAATGGGGACCACTTGAGAAAGTGACTCAGCAGGGCCAGATGGTATTTATTCAAGAGTTCATTTATTTGGATCAACTAACATATGAAATAGCAGGGACTCTGACAAGGACATGTGATACATCATTTCCTTGACGATAAGTAACTGCAAACACAGTATCTGTCCTCCAAAGAGCCTGAGGAAGGCAGAGTGAGGCTCAGAGATGGGCAAGTCCTGAGCAGAGGCATGTTTCCATAGAATGACAGAGACAGATAGAAATTTGTCCTTTGTTGTGGGTTAATTGTGTCCTCCCTACCAAAAGAAAAGGATATGCTGAAGTCCTAAGTCCTAAGACCTCTGAATGTGATCTTATTTGAAAATAGATACTGGCTAAGTTGAGGTGAGGCCATACAAGAGTAGGGTGGGCCCTACTTCAATATGCCTGGTCCTTTCTAAGAAGAGGAGCGTCCACATAGAGACACATAGAGAGAATGCCCTGTGACAAAAAAGGGCAGAGATTGGAAAGATACAGATGTAAGCCAAGGAATGCCAAAGTTGTCAGCCATCACCAGGAGCTAGGAAGAATTAAGGAAGGATTCTCCCTGGGTTTCAGAAGGAGCATGGCTCTGCTGACTCCTTGTTTTGGGACTTTGAGCTTCCAGAACTGTGAATAAGGGCATTTCTGCTGTTTATAGCTGCCTTGATTTGTGGAACTTTCTTACAACAGCCCTAGCCGGGAAACTTACACACCTTGAAAATTCCCATGGCCAGATTTGAGCCCGTTACTTTCCTTTGGGTATCTTTTGGATTGTTGCAGCAGATCTTAGCTTGGGTCTTCTTGATACAGAAACCAAGCAGTAATAACCTGGCAATTGGAGATGCAGCTTAAGCCCAAAGTGGGGTAAACAGAGCAGAAATGTGTACTATGCACTAGGAACCCTCTCCCACAAAGGATGCAAGTACTAATCAGCAGAGAGATTAGGATGAAATGACAGGATGGCTAGAGGCAGAAGCATATGGTGCCTAGACACTCACACACAGTGCATAGTAAACATAGTGGTTAAGCACATGGATTCAAGGTTCTAATCCCAGCTACATCACTTAACTAGCTGTGATACTATGATAATTTACCTAACCTCCCTGAGCCTCAGTAGCCTTACCTGTAAAATGGAACTAATAGTAGTTCCTATCCTACCAAGTGTTCAGAATTATACCCAGCACATAGTAGGTATGTCATAAATATCCCTTGCACGCTTCCATGTATACTATCACACTTAATCTCTCACCTACTATGTGATGGAGATTTTGTTAGGTTTAATAATAGATAAATTGAGGTTTAAAAAGTTAACGTAACCAACGTCATAGACAAAACAGTGTGGCAATTGGAGATCCAACTGAGGCAAGAGGGGGCATTAGAGGACAAGGCAGGAATGTGAGATGTGAGTCAGGGACTTTCCAGTAAGCCCCACCAGGAGCCAGGTCACCTGGTTCCGTGCTGATTCTTCCTCCACTCTTTGGTGGTGCTGATGTCCTAGGTTCTGGACAGTTAATCTGTCAGCAATTTGCTGCACAACCTTCAGGAAGTTGCTTGCATTTCTTAATCTATAGCAGGGTTTCTCAACTTCAGCATTACTGCCATTTCAGTCCAGATAATTGTTTATGTGGGAAGTTGTCCTGTGCACCATAGAATGTTTAGTAGCATTCCCGGCCTCTACACACTAGACACCAGGAGCATCCTCACCAGTCATGATAACCACAAGTGTCCCTAGACATTACCAAATGTTCCTTGGGAAGCAAAACTGTCCCCTGTCCCCAGCTGAGAATTATTGACTTACAAGATAGGATTAAAGTACTTGTGAAACTGTTGCATTAAGCCATCGTGAAAGTGAATTTGCTAAGTATGTTTTTTTAATCTTTAAAAAGAAACAGTGTATTTGTTAATATACGGTAGTGTAAGACGAACTTGATATTATTTATTAGCGATCATTTGTCAAGTGCAAAGAAAAAAAAAAGTCATAAAACAGGTCTTCCCTTCAAAGAAATCACACCCCAGTAGGGAAGGAAGGAAGGGTGCAAAGACCAAAAGGCATCACTGAGGTCCAGAAGCCTAAAAAGAAATCACCCTCGGTTTGAGTCGCTAAGAAGACTTTACAAAGGAGATAGCATATGGGCCATTTATTGAAGGGTGGGGATGGAATGTCCTGCATGGAAATGGATTTGTACAAACTCAGTACACAGTAGAAGCCAAGTGAGGGAAGACAGGAGCTGGGCTGATTCAGATCTCCAAAAATAATGTGTTTTTCTCTCCACCTAGAAGGCTTTTCTTGCTTTGATTGATGAACCATGTCTGTCTCCTCCTATGGGACTCAGCTCAGATACCACCTTCTCTGGGACTTCTCTGGACTTCCATTTTGGTAAGATGCTCCTTCTCCTTGTTCCTTTTTACCTCTAGTAGCCCCCATCGGTGTCTCTCATGTGGCTGCTATTGGCATTTGGGGCTGACCAGTTCTTTATTGAAGAATCCAACCCACGCATTGCAGGAAACTTAGCATCTCAGATTGCCACTCCCTAAATATCCTAAATGTGCTCCCCAATCATTGTGACAACCAAAAATCTCCACAGCATTTTCCCAAACATCTGATTGGGTAATATTGTTCCTGGTTAAAACCTACATCATAATATTTACATTTTGCCTGGAACTTTGTGTCTGTGTCCTCCTGTTGATGGTAAACTCCTTAGGGATAGGGACTGCTGATCTGAAATCATATCTGCAATGGAAAGACCTTGCCTAGTACCTAGTTTGCAATTGGCCCTTGGTAAATATTTGCTGATCTAATTAAAGCAGAAGGTTCTTCTAGGGAAAAAAACTGGAAACTCAGAATTGAAAAATAAATTGGGGCCAGGCAGTAAGGGACTTCACATATGCTGAGGAACATGGATTGTATTATATTAGGTGAAAACATATGAAATTTCCATTTTGTAAGTCAAAAATAATCAGTTATTGGCAATTTCATATAGATCATCCTAGTATAAGGTAGTATTATTATTTCCTTAACTTTCTCTTGAAATTGATATGCCTTTTTTTAGCTTAAATATCTAACTTTGTCTCATCTTAAACACAAATATTCAGGAAATAATGGGTTATATGTACTGACTTTTTCCTTTAGTAAAACATTAAAATGGTTTTGCTTCATAACAACCAACAGTCATGTATGTACCACCTAAAAGTATATCCTGTGCCACAAGTAGATACAGACCTTGCTGTCAGAAACTGCTCTAATGGGTGACTGGGTGGTTCAGTCGTTAGTCATTAAGCATCTACCTTCTGCTGGGGTCATGATCCCAGGGTCCTGGGATCTGGCACCCCATATGGAGCCTTGCATGGGGCTCCCTACTGTGGGGCAGCCTCCTTCTCCCTCTCTCACTATCCCTGTTTGTGTTCCCTCTCTCACTATCTCTCCCTCTCTGGCAAATAAATAAATAAAATCTTGAAGAAGAAGAAGGAGGAGGAGGAGGGGAAGAGAAAGAAAGAAAGAAAGAAGGAAGGAAGGAAGGAAAGAAAGAAAGAAAGAAAGAAAGAAAGAAAGAAAGAAAGAAAGAAAGAAAGAAAGAAAGAAAGACTGTTCTAATGGGATGTATTCTTGCAGTCTGGGGAGTGAGGGCAGTTTGGGAGGGTATGGGCTATGGTGAGCGCTGTGAATTGTGTAAGACTGATGATTCACAGACCTATACCCCTGCAACAAGTAATACATTATATGTTAATTTAAAAGAAGAAGAAGAAGAAGAAGAAGACGACGACGACACAACGACAACGGGGTAGGACCTGGGGCTGGAGACTGGCTGGGGGGCAGAGACTGGGCCCTGGTGGGTGGAGACTGGGGCTGGGTGGGCGGAGACTAGGCTTAGGTGGCAGAGGAGGTGGGTGGCAGAGACGGGGCTGGGGGTGGGCCTGGGGTGGAGATTGGGGCTGGGAGGTGGTCTTTAAAGGCAGTTAAGGAAAAGGAGAGGAAGAAACCTGGAAAAATAGAGGAAAACAAAGGAATAAGAGGTAGAGGAGGAAAGTAGGATCAAGGTAAGAAAAGAGAGGAAGAACGAGAAGGAAGAAAAAAAGCTTGTGGAGGAGGAAATGACTGCTATGGGACCAGATTTGTTCCTCACTCTGGTTCCCAGGTTCCACTCCGATGCTGCAGTACAATCAGCTTAGAGCCTGATTATCATGGCTGACATAGCAAAGCGCCTGCCTATTTTTAGATGAAATTAATCATTTTCTTGTGTTATTTTTGGTTCAGATAATGGCTCCAGTACACAGCAGCTTCTTCATTAGCTGCCAGCAAGCATGTAAACAAGGTTGAATCTCCGCTTGGCAGGTTCTATATTCAGCTCTGCCATCAGGAAGCCAAATTTCTTGAGAAAGCTGGGTCTTCCACACCCTGTGTAGGGCCGCAGGGAGAGGCTTAACTGTGCCAGTGGATGGACCCAGAGGAGTTGGAATGCCTGTGACCCCAGTGTTTGCTCTGTTCAATTGCTCTTCCAGTCAGGCACCACGTAAGTGGGCACTGCTGACATTTAGACTGGCTCATTCTTTGTTGTGGGGCATTGTCCATGCATCAGAGGACGGTTAGCCACAACCCTGGTCTGTACCCACCCCATCATGACAATGAAAAATGTCTCCAGATGTGGCAAGAGGTCCCCGGGGTGGGGATATAGTCCACAGTTGAGAACCACTTGTTTAAATCAATAAATCAAGAAATTAAAACCATAAGGGCTCAGGTCATGATCCTAGGGTCCTGGGATCGAGCCCTGCGTCAGGCTCTCTGCTCAGCGGGGAGCCTGCTTCCCCCTCTCTCTCTGCCTGCTTCTCTGCCTACTTGTGATCTGTCTGTCAAATAAATAAATAAAAATCTTTAAGAAAAAAAAAGAGAAATTAAAACCATAATAGTGTACCTCAAATTAGTATTAGGGGCACAGGCTTCCAATCACTTTATTGCCCAAACTAGAACTTCCAGGCTGCCTTATTTTGTGAAAAAGCAGAATGCTTTTACTTATTCGTCCTTGCCTTCAGGTTGTTGGTGATGACCCATGAGAAAGAGCTGCTTTGCTAGACTTTCCACTGGTGGCCACTGCAGCTACCTAGACCCTGGCCTCAGAGCATGCTACTGCTTTTCACCTGCATCATTCCAAGTAGACACCAGGCCCTCCTCATTAGCTCTGCATAGCAGATCACAGAAGCAAATGGAACTTGTCACTTAATGACACTAGCACGGAACTACAATAACAGGATAACCCACAAGTTCTGCTTTGACCCTTCCTGACCAATGCTGGCCTTATGTTCATTCTCTCTTAATGTCTCTTCATGGGACCTGAGCCAGCATGTTCTGCCTCCTGGAATCACTCTCATTGGGTCCATTTCATTGAAACTTGACCAAACTGTGTCCCCCTCCTTGTACCCAAGGTTCACAAAGGAAGAGACTTCCTCTAAGTCCAGACTGACACTCACTTCCCAAGTCCTCACCCATCACCACTTCAGGAGCCACCTACTCCCAGGATGGCTGGCAGTGGGAACACACACCAATCTCTGCTGTCATGGTGGAGTGCAATCTGATGACGCCTCCTCAGAAAAATAATCTCTCAACAGGTTGGCATCAGAACCTCTCTCGAGTCTGGGTACGCTGGACATAAATAGTCCAGAACAAGTCCATTTTCCTCAGTTTCCCCTCCTCAAGATTAAACTGAATCACTGGAAGGCAACTCCATAAGTCAGTGATCCAAATTCAGCATGACAAGATGTCCTGCAAACCTAGAAGAAGCATGGGGCCCAGACTACAGTGGTGAAGGAGGCATTCAGGACAGAAGTGTACCATGAGCAGCATCGTGAAAGGTGACGGGACGTTAACCAGATAAAGTTGATGGGGGATGGGGCCCAAGGAGAAGCAGGAACTGATTTCCAAAGCAAAAGTACACCATCGTGGGGACCAGCCCCGTGTATTAAGAAGGAGACAATACAGATTTTCAAGGGGGTACGGAACAAGGCAGATAGTGGTGAGAAGGCAGAGTAGGACCAGGTCAGATTCTGATGTAAGAAGAAGAGAAGGAAACTGGATCTGATGACTGGGTTCTAGAAGACAGTCCCATGGCTCAGGACTGGGCTGCTCTGCTGTGGCCTCTCAGTAGCTGGCAACTCCTCAGACATACTGATGAGGGAACAGAAGGCTGGCTGAGGACAAAACAAAAGCTGACACACTGCAACCTTCCCCCACCCCCACTCCTGGGTGGGACAAATGTGGCATTCTTTAGAAATCTGCCAACTATCTTAATAATACTTGGCTAGAGGGAAAAACCTTGACAATGGCAAGGCCTCTGTTATTCTGTATCCTGTAGGTCTTCTTTAGCATAAGAAAGTTTTATTGAAACCTCTCTTTCCTTACCTCCTCAACCCCGTGGTATTTAACCTGCCACCCCTCACAACCCTGAGACAGCAGATCTTTGTGCCCATGGGTCCTGTCCCCGTGCTTCAATAAACTATCATTTTGCACCAAAGTCTTCAGCATTCTTTCTTGGTCTTCAGCTCTGGACCCCAACCCCATTGAACCTCACCTAGATTCTAAACTTCATCAATACCAGCCACAGTCCCCTTCAAAGAGGGGCACCAAATTTAGTTTCCTATTACAAAGGTACCTGTCATTTTCCCAACTATAAGGTGGAAGACGAGGAAAAACTTTTTAGCTTGCATATGTTAGGCTAGAGTAAATGAGAGCTTACTATCAGAAACAAGATAGAGGGCTGGCCAGCACGTCCCTGTGCCTCAGAGAGTTTGTTCCCTTGGGGCTCCTCTTAAAGGACCCCGGGTGTGGTTGCAAGACCCATGCTGATCCTGGTCTGGAGACACAGACCCACACACATACACACATAGATCAAGTCAGGGAATGTCTGCTCTCCCAGACAAGTTTGGACGGCCAGCTCCCACCCTCTCTTTCCAGGCCTGAACATGAGGATGGAATCAAGGGGAGAGCTCTTCATCCCCTCTGACAGTTGTCAGGTGTCAGTGCTATTGTCTTCTCTTAGCTGCGGCCTTCTGGTGGGTGGGAGCTTTCAGGCAAATCTCCTAACCCCAATCCAAATGTCAGATGCTGGTAACAGCCTTAAAGAGAGCCCCAAGTGAAGGTTATCCCAATAAGCTCCTAAGGAAGATCAGTGACTCCCACATATTCAAGGCTTACACCACAATGCATGCCTGATGAAAGCAAACCACCCCAGAAGGAAGACTGGGAGTAAGTGTTACCCTACAGGCTTATTCCCTCTGTGTGAACAAATACCAACTCAGGTACTTGAGCCAGGGAGAGATTGTAAAAGCAGAAAGTCTTTAAAATCTAAGAGGTGTGTTTAAATTTACACCCAGATGTGAGGCCAGGAAGGCCAATTACCTTTCATCCATGTTCCGGCTCTCTTTACCCAAAGTTGGCCAGGGCATGTTGTTGGTAAGAATGCCAGGACAGGGTAAAGTCTCCCCGGAAAGGAAGCCAGAAGAGCAGTGATGGCTGCCGCAGGAACAGGAGGGGTGACTGTCCTTGTATGTGCGCGGGAATGGGCTGTTAGTCGAGATTCTTTTAGTTTCAAGCAACAGGCACCGAACTTGAATTCGTTTAAGTACAAAGATGAGAAGTTTTTGGTTCCTACAAAACACAGAATATAGGGAGATAGGCTTCAACCGTACAATGAGTTTCAGCCGGCACCAAAATTCTCTCTTGTCTCGCCTCTCCACGCTGCTGCTTCTATCAATGTGCTGACCTCATCCCCTTTCACTGAGACGGGCTTTTTTTAAGCAGTGGAGAGCAGGGCTAGAAGCTGACTCAGAACTGCATTCTTGGGTAAAGAAAGAACAGATTTCCCTCATCCACTTCCTATTTAAAATAACCACAGGGAAAGAAGCTGATTGGTCTGGCTAGTTTTTGTGCTCATTCCTGGTCCAGTCACAAAGGTCCCGAGTAAGGGGCATTATAATTGGCCCAGGCTTGATTATGTGCCCACCTTGAGTGCCAGAAAGTTGATTTGTGTGTGTATAGGCCCATATTTGCACCAGGACACACACATGTATGTGTAAGTGTTTGGAAGGCAAAGGGGAAAAAAAAAATCAACATCTTCCACTATAGATCCGCTCAATTTAAAGTCCTTTGAATCTAAGAGAAAATTTTGGAACTTGAAAAATAAGAATCTATATTCTAAACCTCCTTTTGAAAGCAACTTCTGTTCTTTCCTTTTGATTTCTATATCATTTCATCTGTAACCCCGTTATACTCTTTATCTCCTTGGTAACTTATTTAAGCTTCCATACAAAGCCGTGAGTGCATAGAGATCAGATCAGATAAGAACAGCTAATTCTGTTCATCAACAAAATTTTACCTTGCTTGTTCCTGTTCCTGAGTACTTTGTGTTCCTGCCTATTAACATATATAAACAGGTACTGCTCTTATCTAAGCCAGCCCCAAGACTTATGCTTTGAATCCCATCTCCCCTGAATCTACTCAAAGATTTTGCATTTGAAATGATCTCACCTGTCTCTTATATCAGGCATTTCTTCCTCTTCTTGGATCATTCCAATCAACATAAAAATATACCATACTTTCTTCCAACTTAAAAAAAACTCCCTTCACCCCCTGGCCCCCTCCAACAACTGCCCCATGTTTTCTCCTTATAGATAAACTTATTAAGAGTAAACTCTCTTTCCTATCTCTAATCCTTCACCTTCCCTTCTCTCTTTAACTTACTTTTATCAGGATTTTGGCTCCACCACCCCACTGAAACTACTCTTGTCAAGTTCGCAACATCCTCTATTTGCCCAATCCAATAAGATTATTCTGTCTTCATGTTACTAACTTCTGAGCATCATTTGACATTTACTTGTGTACACCTCCTTTCCTAAATGCTTTTTTCACTTAGCTTTGTGACAACACATTTTACTGGGTTTGTTCTTACCTACCTGGCTATTTTTTCTGAATCTCCTTTGCTGAGTTTTCCTCTTGCTCACAACTTTTAAATAAATCAATATTCTTGACTCTGTTGTCACTCTACACTCTCTGGGGAACCACAACTATGGCTTTAAATAAAATCCATATGCTGACTATTCTAGTTCAGAAATCCCTTGATCTCCCTCCTTGTGTTTTCAATAGCCTGCTCAGTGTCTTCATTAACATGCCTAATGATTTTGGACTAACTAGGGCCAAAACAAAACTTGCCCACCCCCACTTCACACTCCTCTCCAGTCTACCCATCTTGTTTAATGATGTCACAATTCACCCAGTTGCTCATTCTCTAATTAGAGGAAGTATCCTTTATTCTTCTCTTTTCCTAATACTTCACATCTAACCCATCAGCAGTTCTGTTGATTCTACCTCCAAGATACATTCTGAATAGGATCTTCTCTCACCATCCTCACTACTACCAAGCTAGTAGTTACCATCGCATCCCACTTGGACCACTGCAAGAGCCTCCTAATGGTCTCCCTACTTCTACTCTTCACTCTTCCGCCTCAACAGCTCTTTGCCCACATAGCAGCAAGAGTGATCTATGGAAAATACATTCAGATTATACTTCTTCCCTGCTTAAAATCCTGCAAGAGCTCCCCAGTATATTTTAAATTCAATTCAATATCCCCAGCATGGCCCATGTGATCTTGCTTCCTTCTCCATCTTTTCTCCTCGTCCTATTCCAGTGTTCCAATCACACTGGTCTTTTTGCTGTCCCTCCTCTATAACAATCCACTTCACTTTTCAGGGCCTTTACCATGTTTTCTTTTTTTAAAGAAGTTCTCGCCTAACCCCAGTTCTTCACACATCTGTCTCCTTGTCATTTAAATCTCCATTCAAATGTCACTTTCTTAGGGAACATCTTCTCTAACCAGCAGCATACAATAGTCACACTTACCTAGTACCTCAGAAAATCTTTATCTCATAGTAGTATTTTATTTCCTTTATAGTACTCTTCTAAATTACACCATTTGTTTATTTAGTTATCTCTTTCTTTTCCATCTTCTCCCACTGGAGTGTAAGTCAATGCCATTTCTGTCATATTTCCTTGATTGCAACTCATTTCTTTGCTTTTATCAGCTCCTCAATCAATATCTGGCAGTAATAAATTCTAAATAAATACGTGTTGAATGAGAAAAATAAATATGTGTCTTCCACTGTCTTTTTCACAGTGGTGTTGAATAAGTGTTAGATGAATGGTTGGATAGATCAAGTGATGGGAGGAAGAATGGTTGGATGAAGGGCTAGATGGTTGTAGGAACAGATGAATGTATAAAATCAACAAATCCAATATCTCCCTATTACTGGCAAATATAGATTAGCAGCTAAGTTCTTTTTTTTTTTTTTTTTTTTTCAGTTATCTTTTGCTGAATAACAAACTAGCCCAACACTTAGTGGCTTAAAACAATAGTTGATTATCTCTCACAATTTGGAAAGTTGATTGGGTGGCTCTTCTGGTCCATCTGGTATTAGCTAGGATGCTAGGGTAGCTGCATCATCTGAGGACTATACTGGACAGAAACATCCAAGATGACCCATTTATCTGGCTAGTGGTTAATGCTGCCTGTTGGCTGAGAGTTCAGCCAGAGCACTTACATTTGTCATCTCTATGTCACTTGGGTTTCTCCTAGCATGGAAGCTGGGTTTGGAGACATCCCAGGAATAAGTGTTACAAGAGATTCAGGCAGAAGCTCTACGGCTTTTTCTTACCTAAACTTGCAAGTCCCAGAATATAATTTCTGCCATATTCTATTAGTTAAATAATCACTAATGTCATCTTAGATTTAAGCTTCAACCTCTGAAGTGAGGAGCAGAATTGAGAGCAGCCATCTTGGAGATTATCTACTATACCCATAAAGAGGCAGCAGGATTCTGCAGGGAAATCACAGTTACTAAATCCTGATCTTTCTCTGCTCTTTATGAAAACTACTTCTAGTATTTGCACCTATGTGTGTTATTTTAGGTGGATATTATATTCCAGTCATAAATGAGCAAAGAAAAAAAAAGTATAAGTCATGACTTCATAACTCTTTGGTTGCTTATTCATTATCTGAAAACTCTTCAGAATTCATTGCCTTTTCTTTGTTCCAAAAATTTTTATATATTGTTCCAAAAATACAATCTTGTTTCACTTTCTTTAAATTCTTCTGTGAATTCTAGCCAACGTTCTCTGTTTTTTCCATCTCTATGTTCCTGTCACCTGTTCCCTTTCCCCACCACCACATCTCTTCATGAGCTCAGATAAGCTTGTACAGGAAGAAAAAAAAGTCATTTCTAAAATAAAAGTTAGAAAACAGGATCTGAACAATGAAATGCAGTTATAGATCAAAGCAGAGAATTAAGAGTTGAATTATTAATTCAACAATTGGGTTTATTAAGTTAGGAGGCCACCATCTTTGTTTCCATTGTTTCTTGTTAGCTATATATAAGAATCAAATGTGCAGCTAAAACAAACCAAAAAGAAAATAAAAATCCCGAGCTTTACCCAGACTTATGAATCAGAAGCATAAGGGATAAAGCTGAACAACTATATTACAAAAAAAACCCACAGGTGACTTCAATATTCTGTCAGCATGAATTAACTTTCTTGGGTTTCAAGATACAACGTTGAAAGTAAAACCTAACTATTTTATAATTACAGTTTATCTTATTAACATACACTTATTATTTTCCTATTAAAGGAGGGACAGGAAATATCAGTTAAGTTTCCCAGTACGATTTTATGTCCCAATTTCTGGCTGAACCTGTTTGTACATTTGTAAGGAAACTTAATAAGAAGATAGCTTTCAATATGCAAAGATTCACTTTTCAGGCATCTTTTCAACATTGATCCTATTCTGCAAAAGACATTGACCTCACAAGAAACAGTTACAGCCAGGTTCTCACTGTGCTGAATTTCCTCAAGTGCATCCTGTAAGTGGGCCACAGCTGCAGCCAGCAGATTTTGCACTTCTCTTGTTCCTGCTGAGGATAAAATGTGCTGAGGCCAATAACCTGGTGAATAATTCATTTTCCTGAAGAACAATTTGTAAGCCTCAGAATTGCTTTTGCCAAAATAAACAGCAAATTTAAAAGATAGTAATACTCTCTGCATGTATATAACTTCCTATAATTTTCTAATTATTCTCCCAACAATGAGGATGATGACCATAACTAGTATTTGTTAAGAGCTTACAATGTGCTGGGTTTTGTGCTAAGTGCTTCCACATACATCATCTCATTTAATTTTCATAACCTTCTGAGGTGAATATTGTCATTTTCATCCCTCTCTACCAAAGGAAGAAACAGACTTAAAAAGTTAAGTACCTTTCTCAGAACCACACAGAATTTGAATCCACATCATGGTCAAAATGCTAGACTGCCTCCCACATCCATATGTTCCTTTATCTCTGTCAATCTGTCGCTCCACTGTTGATAGGTAGGTTAGTAGTGGTAGAGGTAGAGAGAGGTTCACCTGATAATCACAAAATCCTGGATGATAAACAGAATCAAGTATCACGGTCCCCAGTTCTCAAGGAGAACATTTAAGTTGTGGAGTTAAAACAACCTGCTCCCACATTAGGGAAGCAAAGTCAGCTTTCTGACTGGAGTCCTGTGGTCTTCCCATAGCCTTGAGGCAACTCCAACAGAGCCAAAGGGACTTTTCTAAATCTGGCCTTGCACTGTGAAGGAGGGGGAGCTGGCGGGATGGGATTCAGCAATATACTGAGCCCTATGATGACATTTTCAGCCAAGAAGAATGTTTTATCAAATCCCCATCAGCCCAAGACTAGATCATACCAAGATTTTGCAATATGAACATAATGTTCTCTACTGTCCAGGACCTAATCCTTTTCCATCGGGGAACACATTTGCAAACAATGGCTCCTAACTGATGAGGAACAGGATCCAACTCTTACTCCACACACTGGGACCTTTACACCAGATTGGAGGCAACAGCCCTGAGGTTAAAGGGCTGCTCCATGTCTAACCACTGTAGCTTTTGCTTGAAGGAAGGTTTCCCAAATGAACCCCCAAAGAAACCGAAAATGGCATGAATGTACATCCTGTTACTCAACACTCTCTGGGTTTCATAACGTGAAGTCAGGAAGAAAAGGTGCCAACATTCCTGAATGTTATAATCATTAAGAAGCAAACTCTAATGTTCCCACACTTGAAAGTTAAAGAGATGGGATTATTCACTCTCCTCCTCACTTATGGAATCACTGCAAAACCATATGGGCTGAATTAGGCATCCAACACAAATGCTCCCTACCATTCCCTCTGGGGGGCCTTGGGGCTCATCCCAGGCAATTGGCTTTAAAGGGAAGGATATCCTATTTGGAAACATAATCATGAGCCCTGATATTAATAAGCACTTTCTGACTTCAAAGCATTTTAATAACCATTGCTCTAATTAAATCTCACAACCTCCCAAAGAAGAAGCAAGCTTCGTCATTTCCACCCTACAAATAGAGAAACTGAGGCAGAGCCCTATGGAATACAAAACCATGGTCTTCCTGATAGTAGAACTTCTGGGGTTACTTAATAAGTTTTATGCTAAATTAAAATGTTGAACTGAGGAACACCTGGGTGGCTCAGTCAGTTGGGTAGCTGTCTTTAATTCAGGTCATGATCCTAGGATCCTGGGATTGAGTCCTGCATTGAGCTCCTTGCTCAGCAGGGAGCCTGCTTCTCTCTCTGCCTCTGCCTGCCACTCTGCCTGCTTGTACTCTCTCTCTCTCTCTCTCTTTCTCTCTAACAAATAAATAAATAAAATCTTGAAAAAAAAATGTTAGGGGCACCTGGCTAAGTGGGTTAAGCCTCTGCTTTCAGCTCAGGTCATGATCTCAGGGTCCAGAGATGGAGTCCTGCATCAGGCTCTCTGCTCAGCAGGGAGCCTGCTTCCTCTCTCTCTCTCTCTCTCTGTGCCTGTCTCTCTGCCTGCTTTTGATCTCTCTGTGTCAAATAAATAAATAAAATAAAATAAAAAATTTTTTTAAAAATGTTAAACTGAGTTTTTTGTTGTTTTTTTGTGTGAGTTTTTTTTTGTGTGTTTTGTTTTGTTTTGTTTTCTGTTACCATTTGGTGAGAACAAAACAAAGGCATTTAAGACTGTGTGTTAGGATGGTGAAAAGCATTAAGACAACCAGTTGTATAGTGCTGGCCTAGGGATTTAACTTCTCTAAGCTTTAGTTTCTTCATCTCAAAAATTGAAATAATAATAGAGGCTACCATATTGCCTTGTTGTTTGGATTAAATAATATAATGCATGTTAAAGTTGGTGGGACACAATTGAATACTCTAAACTTTAGCAATACTTGTAAATCCAGCTCCTTCTCCTATAGTCACCATTGAATCATTTTTTGGTTCACAAGTATTTATCAATGGCCAATTGAGTGTCAAAGACTGCTGTCCAGAAAGGATACAGTGGTGAACAAAATAGACAAGATAATTTCCTACATATGGAATGTATCTTAGTTCTTATTATAAATTAATTCACACCAAGCCTAGTCATAGTCCATTGTTGATTTAGGTTTGATCTTACTATTTACACAGCTAAAATATCTTTGATTATTCTCACAACTGGACCACCATAGTCCTTGTGCTGGCTGTGGTAGCTTTGATTGAGTTCTACTAGTACACGCAAGAGGATTTGAGGGCAGTGGTCTGATCTTGGCATTTCAACTGAAGTTGCCAAACAAAGTATTGTAATTTCAACACCTACTTATTTTTGTTTTATTCCATGCAGTTGTGGAAATCTGTTTTAGGTTTCTTTACACAGACACTATGTGAGGCACTGTGCTGGGAGGGAAGCATGGGAGGGAGGTCCAAGTAATGTTTCAAGGCCAATTGCAGCCATACAAAAACGGTGTTTTGAAAAGAAGCAGCAAAAAAAAAAAAAAAAAAAAAAAAAAAAAAAAAAGAAGCAGCATCAGTAAATATGGCATTCCTTGGGAAGGTACAGAAATAATAAATATGAAGGTTCTATTCCATGCAATTCTTTTTTGAGGGTCTAAATGGTCTTAGAACATACAAATCCTCTATGCCCTTCTAATTACATTTTTATACAAATGTGTAAGCATATGAGCGCGTGCGCGCGCACACACACACACACACACACACATTGGGTTAAAGTGGGTTAACCAGTTTGCATTTTTTAAACAAACAAGTTATCTTTCAAGTAATAACTAGAGGAGATATTTATTGAGTTTTATTCAAGGTCAGAAATGCTGATGGATGACCTAAAATATATTAGTACATTTCCTCTTCCTGAGATTTCTAGAATGTAATTATAATTACTTTTCTCATTTTAGAGGATGAAACTAAATGTTTAGAGACATAAAAGCTCACATAATGTCTTATAAGTGGCAGAACTGGAATCCAGTGTGGCTCCCTATATTCGAAAGTTCACTATACTGGGAAGAATGAAAGAGGGAAAGGAAGGAAGGGAAATAGAATGTGAGAGAGGGGAGGAAAGGAGAGAGGAAGCAGAATAATCTAGGAACTGCTAAGCCACAGTGATAATAAAGTCTACAACTCACAGCCACATTTTAAACCCAAGAGTTTAGTGTTGAGACCCACGGTGAGGAGATAGGGAGGAGCCATGTGGGACAAGATGTGGTGGGAGAAGAAAGAAGTGGTGGAGGGGAAGATAGAACTGTGGCCCAACCTCCCAAGCCCTTGTACTTACAAAACTGGCAATAGCCACCATGACTTTGTGTTAAATGCTTCCCATGTTTCCATTATTTAGTTACCACATTTTGAATCATCAGGACAAGCTTTTGAGGAAGTTGATTTTTATTCCCATTTTACTGGGGCCATCATAGTTAAATAATTTCTCAACAACCTTGCTCCCAAGTGACAGAACAAGGATGTTACCCAAAGCCCAGATTTTTTCTACTACAGTATGGCCTTCCTGGTCCCTGACTGTTTGAGGACTGAGGCCAGGTGTTAAAGGACCAATGATGGGGAGGGCTGGTGAGCCATAACAGAGAGTTCTGAAAAAGCATTGCAGCAGCAAAAGGGAAAGGAGGAGAAACTCCATGCCTGGAAACCTGACATGTTCTGGAAGGGGCTCAGCTCAGAGTACGGTATCATGAGGACTGTCAACAGGAATCAGAGATGCATATCCAAGGGAAGAATCTAATTTCAATTCCAGGACATTTCAGGAAACAGAGTGTAAGGCAACAATTATTTGCTAAATAGAAAATTAAAGGCATAAATAAAGTCAAAGCTTAAACCACTGAGGCAAAAATCACGCAGGCTCCAATTTCCTTCTGCTGCTTGTAGCTGCCAATTTGAAAAGAAGAAATCATGGGGATAGTGAAAATATAAGATCAATGGACCATGGTTGATAGATGGTGATGTCTCTTATCCCACACAGTGCCCTTACCCCCATGTCAGCCCTTCCCCAACCACTGCCAAACGCAAGCAAGTTGGAGGAAGTAAGACTGTGAGGAAGAGGTCCCTGAATATCTTCATAGGAACTCTGCTTTCCTATGAATGAATTCCAGCACCGAGCATGTTCCGGTAAAAAGAGCTTTATTTCCCTAGACTCCTTGTACTTCCACTTATGCCAAAATATATTTCTTACATGTTTTAACCTTAAACACACACACACACATACACACACACACACACACACACACACACAACACACTCACACACTGTCTCTTGGTCTTTTTAAAATACTGAGTTTGCCCCTTTTCTAGAATTCCTGACAAGGCATCCTGTTTGATAGGTAATGAGTGACACATGACAGGGATAAGTTGGTCTAAATCTTTGTTTCCCATGGGTCCATATGTAAGACACTGGGTCAAAGCTCAAATGCTCTAGGTCGTATTTTACAAACCACTGTTTAATGAGATCAAACACTACTTATGACTTTCACTCCCCTTTATCATCTGTATTCACTCATCTCCTTTGACTTCTTCCCTATAAGTACCTCTCAAATCTTTCTCATCCTCATAATATCCACTGCCTAGACCACTGACTACCTCTACTCTACTCTCCGTACAGCTACAAGAATGTTTCTAATGGTTTCTAATACATATATCTGATTATATTTTATCCTTGTCTAAAATGTACAGTGGATTCTCCATTACTCACAGGATAAAAACCATTATCATTGGTCATATATACCCAAATCTTCACAGGCCTCCTCTACCATGGATGCCACTCATTAATCTCTTCACTCATTCATTTAAAACCAGCCATCATTCTGGATACATGGGAAGTAACTATGAATGTTTGTTTACTGACACTAACTCAATTATCTCCCCCCAAAAGAGCCACTTTGCCATTCCCAGTTGTTCTGAGGAGTGGGCAAGGTGAGTGGCTACCAACACAACAATATTCGGGTGGTCTTTCCCATGACAAAACTTTACACCAACGAGCACACTCTGCCCTGGGATCTAGGGTAGCCCCATTCCATGTTTAATTGTTAGCATACATCATCTTTTTAATCTCCTCCAGCCCCATTTCTTTTCTCATCCAATATGAAGTCATCCTTATGAGCATAGACTCTGAGCCATGGTAGCTGTCTTTACTCACCAGTTTCACTGCTGTACTTGGATAACCTAGCACTGTTCCTATTCTTCCTTCATAAAACAGGGATTCTCATAATCCTACCTCACCGGGCAGGCGAAGGATTAAGGAAGGTAATGTATGAGGAGTTTTTGGAAAAATTACTGGCTCACAAGAAAGGCTAGCTAGGTGGTTATTATTGTCTTCAACTCACCCATAAGGTTACTTTCTATACCAAGATTTTCATAGCCCTCAAGCTCATCTTCCCCATCCAGGTCTTCTTGCCATTCTTCTGCCCTGAATTCCCTTCTCTTTTGTCTGTTCATTCTTCAAGATGGAGTTCCAATCTTGTCTGTGAAGACACATTGACCACCCCTCATCCAAACAAACTTGATCCCTTTCCATTTGTCTTACATTGAAGCATTTTCATGTTTTGATGGCAGGTTTACCAGTTCTGATTTACTACCTACCCTACCTATTAAATCCAGAGCACCACAACCCCAAAGACAATCTATGCATCTAGCACAGCCTCACTGAAGCACTTCCCTATGTCAGGCATTGTAGCAACTCTTAGGGTCCCACATAGCTCAGACATAATCCCTGCCTTCAGGACACAGACCAAAAAATGATAATAATCTTAAAATCTATGGAAGGAATAAATGCAGTCATATATTGACACTTTTTTTTTTACAGATTTATTTATTTATTTATTTTGACAGACAGCGATCACAAGTAGGCAGAGAGGCAGGCAGAGAGAGAGGGGGAAGCAGGCTCCCCGCCAAGCAGAGAGCCCAATGTGGGGCTCGATCCCAGGACCCTGGGACCATGATCTGAGCCGAAGGGAGAGGTTCTAACCCACTAAGCCACCCAGGTGCCTTCCTTATATGGTCACTTTGAAGGAGATCCTGCCCCTAGAAGAGTTCTTAGCAGCTATTAAGAAATTGGTCAAGAAAGCAAAGAGGAGAAAATAAATTTTATTGAAGGAACATTATTGCTGATGCTTTCAACAGAGCATTTCCCAAAGAATGGCCAGTATGCCATGGGAGGCAATTTTCCACAGCATGTAGAGGACTATTTTATACTCAAATAACTGCAACTTTATCATGTGTTAGTACTAAATTTCAATCCTGTCAAACCCATCTTTTCACAAATTCATCGTTTTGTTTAGAGTGAGTGGAGTGCAAACAAATTACAAGTGAGTGAAATTGAGGGACTCAGATTTCAGGGCTCACCTGAAGGGGATTCTAAGGAAGCAATGTTTCGTGACACTACCAAGGAAGTAACTAAAATACAAGATTGCAAAACCCAAAGACAGAACTGGCCCTCAGCCTAACTGACCAGTGCTATCTAATACATCTACCCCATACTGAGCAGGGGAAAGGGCCTGTTCATCTCTTTTGCTTTACAGATTTTTAAAGTCTCACCTATAAAATCTCATCTATAAATCCTAGATGAACAGATTGAGGCCCAGAGAAGTGAAATGAGTCATTAATATTTCGTTGGTTAAAACTAAACATAACTGCAGAAAAGGCAGCCAGACCAATGACACCTGTTAAATAAACTCTGTCATCCCACCACAGAACTCATGTCAGAAAATAGCTTCTGTTCATCTCCATGAGAGACTGTGGACTCTGAGAAACTAACTGAGGGTTTTGGAGGGGAGAGGGGTGGAGGTATGGGTGAGCCTGGTTGTGGGTATTATGGAGGGCACATATTGCATAGAGCACTGGGTGTGATGCATAAAGAATGAATTCTGGAACTCTGAAAAGAAATTTAAAAAATAAATTAAAATTTTTTTAAAAAAGGAAAAAAAAGAAAAGAGCTTATGTGGATAATTCTTTCCTAGTCTAAATTTCAAGCCCCCAAAGAATCTCATTTGGACCCAGTATTTCCATATAAAAAAATAGGAGGAGAAATGGTGCAATACCTCATTAATATCTTTCTTGGCAAGGCATATATTTAAAATATATGTACCAAGTTATAGTTATGTTGGAATCACACCTCATTTTATAAAGTACCTGAGACTTTGCTACCTGTGGGGTGTTTGCCCTGGGAAACCAGCAGCTTCCAAGAAGAAAAATGTTCAACCTGCTTGTTATCTTACAAATAAATGACTTTGTTCTCTCTCTTTTTCTCAGGCTTATTTCCCCTTGTGTTGTGCCAGATTTTCTGTACCCTGTTATTGTAGGATATTGTCCTGACATGCAATAACACAACATAGTATAGTTCAGCGATATTGACACAACCCAAGTGCCATAATCATGGCAAAAACATATGCATAAGAAGAGCAAACTGAAGACTTCCAGTATTGATTCAGGTAACAGAGCAGCCTGAGGCCAGGCAGTGATGTATTTAACTATCAGCACACTAGACTCCTGACCATCTCTAGGAATGAAACTGAGCATTATACCTGAAGAGGGAACAGGAGCTACTGGGTATCCAAAGGGGTCCCTTGACAACATTCTCAGGTAGAGTGTTAGGTAGATGATTCATTCACTTGTGGCTCAAGTTGATTGTTCGTACTTGGAAAGTCTCACCACTGGTCACTGCCAAAGCCACTAGTTGAAAGACAGGCAGTTGGCTTAATTCAAGGCTTACTAGTTGCTTGACTAAATCATACCATGTGTTTGCAACATCTCTCTCCCTGTACCCCAGGATGTAAACTGTCTTATGTATTAGATACAGTTTTATTTGGGACTGGCTAGGAAAACTTTTCTGGCTCTTATCCATCAGCTCATTGGTTAATTCCTATTCTCAATTCTGAAAACAAGTCTTCAGGGATGTCATCCTTGACCAACCAATCTAAGTCATAAGTCTCTGTTTTAAGTTCTCATTAACACTGTATTGCTTTCTTTCAAAATCAGCACTTATTAGAAGTGTAAGTGTACATTGATTTGTGAGACTATTTGAATTATGTCTGTTGTTATTATTCTGTAAATACCCTCCTGCTGTCTGCTTTTGCCTCTGTCCAGTCACTGACTATCGTGCCTAACATATAATTGACCTTCAATGAATAGTTGTTAAGTTTATGAGTGAATGAATGAATGAGTGAGTGAGTGAAAAAGGTGCCTGCAGCAAAGGTATTATAATGAGATGGCATCAGTAATCCAAGCTCAAAATAAATGTATTCTTCTGTTCCTGGACACATTGTTGAATTGTACTTCCCAGGCTCCCTTGCAATTAAGGTGTGGTCATGTGACTTTTGGGTCAGTGAAACATGCCTTCTAGGTCTAACCTACAAAAATCCCTAAGCTCTTCCCCTTATGGCTAGCTTGGATGGAGTTCATCATTGCAACCTTGGAAGCAAGTGGTGAGGATAACAGAGCTCTGTGAGACTGTCTTCCAATAACTACATGAAGCAGAGCCAGCCTGACAACACATTCATATATTTCCAGAACTACTGTATCAAACACTAAATAAACTTCTAATAAGTGTAAGCCATCATATTCATGGAGTCTATTTGTTATGGCCGTTAGTGTTACTTGAACTAACACACTTCTTCCCAGTGATTCTTCACTAGGGAAAATGTTGGAGCCCATATTACAATTTTGTGGAAAATGGGGTAGTTGGAAAAAATCTCCCCAAGCAACTAAGATACTCCCACCTCCACGTCCCCCCATTATAATCTTTGTCCTACATACTTTCCATGGCTTTCCATGAAAACTGAAATTTAAAGATGTACTTGACTAGATGAGAGCCATTGCAGATGTAAAGAACACACACATTCACCCACGTATATAACATAGGAGGCAGATTCAACAAAAATCATGGCTCATCATCAGTAGTACCAGATGATGTGTTATGATCCATTTCTTTTCAAAGCAATCAAAATTTCATCAGCAATCATTATCAAACCAGTCCCTATGGAGGAGAGAGAGATATAAAACACATGGTTGGTGCCCTTGAACAGCACAGCTCAGTGAAAGATCTCAGAATTGTGGTATAAAAGACTTGGCTTGCAAGTGACTCACTAGGAGTGAGACATTGGCAAAATTATTTCACCTTTGCTTTTCTTCATTTGTTACCAAATGTTTAAATTCACAATTCAAAATTGCTATAAGGTTATGTGAATCAATGCATATAAAAGGTCTTGTAGGGCAGAGACACAAGTACACCATGGATTATGACCAAGTCTTTCACACTGTATGGCAGAGTGAGATACAAAGTGTAGTGGAAACCTAGCCTGTGGAGGTTGGTGGGTCAAGGGGAGGGACAAGGAAGCCTTAGAGTAGGAAATGATACCTGATAGCAGGGCAAATGTGGGATTCAAATGGTAGAGGCTAGAGCTGTTTAGAGGTGATCAAGTAGGGTTTCCTAGGTGCTCTGGGTCTTGAACTGAATGCTGAGAAATGAATACAAAGACATAGAGGAGGAAAGCTGGTGTGAGACTATCAAATCGTCATCAAACATTTCTTGAACACCAGTGAAATTATTAGGTACTCTAAAGTTTGCAAAGCTGGTGTGGACAAGAGGTACTATAATGCAATGAAGTGGAAGCCATCTCGAACTGAAAGTTAAGAGACAAGGTTCTCTAATGAACTACATATTTGACCTTGGAAAAATATCAATTTCCCAAGCCTCATCTCCTCATTTGGGAAATGAAGACATTGGCAAGATGTTTGCAGATTTCCTTTCTTGATCTTAACCCGTGATTCCACTTCCGCATTGGTCCTGCAAGTTTTAACCAACTGCATCTCTCAATATAGCCTGCAGAGGGCACTGGACTAGGAATCGTTAACACCTAATTTCTCTTCCCAGCTCCACCCCTGACCAATTATGTGACCCCAGTCACATTGCTTAACTTCTCCCTATCTCAGGTCCCCATCCATAAAACAGAGGGACGAGCAAACTCTCCACCTACCACTAAGGGGTGTAGCCAGAGTTAATACCCTCATCGTCCTTTGAGCTGAGCAGATGAAAGGCACTGAAAAAAGTACAAAGAATTTTTATGTGCTATTGACTTTATTTTATTTTCTGTGGGGGAGGGAGTCTGCCCCAGCTGGAAAGCTGCTTTCTCTGAATCAAAGGGCAGGAACCCAGCAAGTTTCTCAGGATCAGGCCTTAGACTGAGCTGCATACACTCACCGTCCCAGCCAATCCTCCAGCTCAGTTTCCTTTAACCTGGTGCTCCAGGCAATAACTGTGCAACTCTGCAGTTTAACAATGTGTTCTTTGTCCCACAACTGTTCTCATTTCGCAACTGCCCAGGTAATATGTTTGAGCCTGTAGGAAGAGTCAAACAGTTAATGAGGGAAGGGTTTGGCATGCCCTACATAGGTTCTAGCAGCAAGTCTCAACAAGAAGGCATTCTCTCTTTCCTACTTTCCGACCTACCCCCAGAATGTACAAGTGTCACTACCAGGAATGAGCCTTCTTTCCCAGCAGGCTGTAATACCAGTTTGGCTTTTATCAATACATTGGTGAGGTGTGTTTTGTTTATGGTTTTATGCTGTCTATTTTCCCAGGGATATTATGTTTTGTACAGAGCTCTGGAGTTTGCGTCAGCTTTTAAAGCTACCAGCTCTTTTTCAGGTCTTATTGAGCCTTTAATATGGTATGAATAGGGGAGCTATTAGAGGAAAGAGCCATAATCGCCCCCAAGGAAAACATCCATCACTGGCCTTTATGTAGTCCCTGAACCCCTAAAAGGTGTCATCTCTCTGGACCGTATTTGGTGAGAGTATTCTCTGGGAATGCCAAGAAGCCAGTGCATTCAATGGTACTTAGAAAGGCATTTTCTAACCATTACAAATTGACTTGTCAGTGTCTCAATTTCGTCTACATGATGAGTCCCAATTAAATTTGTTGGGGTTTGAACCTTTGTCCCCAGATGTGGCTCTGACAGAGATTGCTGACATAAATAATGTGGGCTCCCAGCCCTTGCCAGGCTCCAGGCTCAGCTGGGACAGCTATGGCTTTTTAAATGTCATTCCCAAGATATCCTGGGGGTGTTCAGCTTCCTTCTTTCTAATCTGGGAAGGGAGCTGTGGGCAACATCAGCCCAGATGACACTAATGCGTCTTGACAGAGCATTCCCGCCGGACAGGTGTGCTACCTGCCGATGCCTCCAGCAGAGAAAGCAGCCAATGTCCACAACGAAGGTTTCACCAAACTGAGGGCGTTTCATGCACAAGTCTTGAATCTCATGTCTCTGAAGAGTTTCTTTTAACACTACACTACACACACACACACACACACACCTGAAAAAGTTATCAGGGTTTTCTCTATTTAACTATAGTATTCCAGGAAACGGTCCAGGTAGCAAAATCTTTTCCCAGTGGCTTCCTGGTTCCTCATTCCTAACTTACTCTCCTGCTGTCGACTTGAGCCAACAACAGAGATGTTCTCTCTCTGGAAGCTGTTGGCTCTCTCTGGAAGCTGTTGGCTCATTATGGCCAAGGCAGATTTTAACTGGCTCTGGGTGGGTTTTATTCTGAAGGCTGGCTGGTAAAAGCCACAGCAAAGTTTCCGACAGGGCATTCATGTCCCGTGTGCATAGTTCCACCTCAACTCTGGCTTGAACCTAACTGACAGCCCTACCCACTTACTCAGAAGTGCTTTTACTGCAGGGGACATAAAGTAGTGAAAGAACAGTTATTCAAAGCCACAGAGCTGGACTGGCATCTGCATCTGGGATTGTCTTGCGGGATAACCTGTAATACATTTTTTCATCTGAGTCTCAGTCTCCTTACCCGTGACCCAAGCTACTGGGTGAGCTTTCTCATACCTCCCGATGCTGCTCCTGCAAGTTCACACTTTCTCTCCATCTCAAGTGACTCAGACAAGGACCAGAGTGGTTCCTAGGCTAACCTTCTTTCAAAGGCTGTCTACAACTAACTGATGGAGCGAAAGAAAACTTCTATGGAACAGTTGCAAAAAAAAAAAAAAAAAAAAAAGGAGAGAAAAAAGAAAGAAAAAAGAAGAAATTAAAAAAACATTTTCACTGTATTTCTAGTAGAAATTTAGTCAAGGAGAAGAGCATTGACTTTGACTCCATAAACTACCGTTAATGCCAAAATCTGGGAAGCAAATGTTTGCCCAACATTGTCTCATTGTCAAGGCATATTCAGATCTATGATGTTATTTGAAATACTGGCTCTATTATTAGTAGGACTGAAGAGGGTCCCCAAACTGAAACTGAAACTCAAAGGGGTTAAATAATAGTCCAAAGTTCACATAGGTCTACATGGTGGGTCAAGAAACAAGGGCACCTCATATGAATACGAATCCAGGGTCCTTTCACATCTTTGCCACTGCAGCTCTTACCTCATTGGCCTATGGGCATTCACGATGCCCTTTCATTACTAAAAGTTAAGGGGAATACATAGAATGTTAGCTGTTAACATAAAGCAAATAAACAAAAATTATAAGACTATAGTCTACCTAGCACAAGAAGGATGCCATTACAGATATAAAGCCCTTTGCAAATAGACACCATCTGCATTGTTAGTCTCTCTTTCTCACTTCTTCTTTCCCACTCTCCCCTATTGCCCATCTTCCTCCAATGGACTTCACTCTCTGACCACAGAGGACTGGTCATTTCCCAAAGATTCCATGCTCCTTGGCTCCTTTGACTTCTCACAGCCTGAACCTACTTGTCCTATAATGCCTATCACCCCTCCAACCTTAGCCATCAGCATACAGTGTCCAAGGGAATGGGGGCAGTCCCAGACCCTTTGGCAAATCTGGGGTGGGGAGGCAGTGGAGGAAGCCAAAGCTTTTGAACCAGACAAATGCAGCTTTAATAAGAACTCTTAATCCTAGCTGTATGTCTCTGCTTTCATTCTCTGAGATCAGGGGGAAATTGTATTGTTCCTCCAGCAATGTTGTGAAGATTACACAAGACAAATATAATGCAAAAAACCCACAGTATTTGCTACCCAGTAGACACTCCAGAAATACTACTCCTTTCCCCTCCTTCCTGCTTCCCCTGTATTGCAGAGAATTATACGTGCCCATCAACTGTAGTGCACAGTATTGCAATAATTGGTGTCTTTCTCACTCACAACTGGTACATTCTTCAGGGACATAGATGGCCACATTGATCTCTGTTCCCTAGTGCTCAGACTGGCATGCATCAGGCATTCAATATACAGTGAAGAAAGGAGGGCTGTAAGAGCAGGAAATTGTAAAGAAAATGGTTTTCTTTCTTTGCCTAAGAGAAAAGTACATTATCTTTGATGTCTCCACCTCCTTAAGCAAGCCCTGTCTAAATTTTCTGAACTTCAGATGACTTAAAATGCTAGTTCTGAACCGGATGGTTCAAGCTAGCATGGACCTCTCCACCAAGAATTCCCCTTCTGCATTCCACACACACCTGTGCTTGCGCACAAAGTTGAAAGGTAAACATCTGATAGACTCCATCCCTCCTGCACCTGGAAACCCAGCACACGTATGGCTAAACAGTTCTTCAGTTTGGCCAGGAATCCACACATTATAAAACTGACCTGAAAAGAGGCATGAGTCAGAGGGAGCAGAAATCAAACCACAGGTCTAAGGGAAGCAAGAAACAAAGATCCTATTCTTGGCCTTCCTCTTTCTTTTGTCTTTATTTTGTGAAAATCTACATTTCCTTGAGGTACTTTGAAGCTAAGTGACTGCAAAGTCACAGACTATTTAACCTCTCTTCACATCAGTTTTCTCATCAATTAAATGAGAGAATAATGCTTCCACAAAGGAAGGGTATTTTTTGGAAATATCCTCACACTACAAAATCTCTACTTGGATCTGTTTTCCCCTGTGCAGACCTCACCTTGAGTTCCATCTGCTTTACTTGCAGAAAAACTCTGAGAACAGTTCATGAGTCATGATAGGCAAACAGGTCAATATTGACCCCTGTAGAGTCCCATGGACAGGATGGTGGCTAGTGGGTGTATCTGTTTTAACATTTCTTAACCGATGATGATACCACTTATGTTCTGTTAAGGATGCACAAGAAGGATGTCACAGAATAAAGATGAACCTGCTTTTTGGTGACTGACTTTTGGAATTATTTCTAGGACAAGCAGCATTCCAGGGAAAAGAGACTCGAAGGTCATGGTGTGAAATACAGGAAATTGTTACAAGCTTTGGAACACCAGTGATTGAAAGGCTGTGTGGGATGTTTGGTTCTGATTAGAAGGATACTTGGTGACATTACAGAGAATGAATTACAGAAAAGGACACCAATGGCAGAGTCATTAAAAGGCTTTTGTACTGAAATGAATGAGAGACTATAGAATCCTTATTTAGTCCATCGACAGTAAGAAGACAAAGGACACTGAATAAAGTATACTTCGAAGGTCAAAGCCACCTGGTGAGGGGGGACCCAATTTTACAAATGAAGATAGAGGAGAAAGAGAAAGAAAAAAAAAAAGTTTATATTAACACAATTAAATATCTTTAAAGCCCTCATTTCCTAAAAACCCAGAATAAACTTAGCTATCTGTGACAAGAGCTTTAGAAATAGTATTTTATTAGTAAGATTTCCCTCTTAAGATAATTGGCTTTATCACTTAAATCACCTCCCCAAAACTGAATTAAGTAGTGAAGGTGATTCAGTTCCTAAATACAAGGATTAGATTGACCACACCAGGCCTCAGACTCATTTCTATGATTCATGATGTAAGAGCTTTGGCCACCTTATATGGTTGGAAATGGTAGCACTCCACTGCATAGATGTCTAGTCTATCCTGGCTCACCAAAGTTTTATCCCGAGGCCAAGTTTCAAAATTCTGACCCATCAAGGATAGATACTTCATGGATTTTCCATCCAGCCCATCCATTGGGTCATTTGGAGATGACCCAAGTAGGCCATCTCCAAATATGTAGGCTTATGGCATGTCCTTGATAAGACACTATTCTACTTTTTAGTATTATGGAAAGAGTTGTGCTATATTTGAAAAGTTCAAGAAGTCTATGAAAACTGGGTTTGGAAGCCTTAGTGGATAGAAAAAAAAAAAGAGAGAGAGAGAGAGAGAGAGAGAGAATATATTCCCCAGAATTCTCCATGAATTCAACAGAATTCTTTTAGGCGATAAAGAAAAATAAGGAGAAGGAAGTCATTGTCGGTGTTTTTGGGAAACAAATCTTTGTAAAGTTGTTCAGGTTACTGTATCAGTCAGAGCCCCAGCAGGAAACAGAAGACACACTCAAATTAGGATTATTTGAAGAAAATTTTTAAAAGTCAAGCAGAGAGAGTCAATTATCATATGGTTTCACTTACTTGTAGAGCATAAGGAATAACAAGGGGGACATTAGGAGAAGGAAAGAAAAAGTGGAATTAGGAGAAATTGGAGGGGAAGACAAACCATGAGAGACTGTGGACTCTAAGAAACAAACGGGGTTTTGGAGGGAGTGGGTGGGGGGTTAGGTGAGCCTGGTGGTGGGTACTAAGGAGGGCACGTATTGCATGAAATACTGGGTGTGGTGCATAAAAAATGAATCTTGGAACATTGAAAAAGCAAAATAAATTTTTTAAATGTATGAAAAGAGTAAAATAAAAGACACTATTTGCAAAGATGTGAACAGGGTATCAAGCAACCCTAAGGAATATCACAGTACTCCAGTTAGTTATTGACTTAATACCCCAAGGTCAGACGAATCAAGGGCAGATAATATTCATTGGAACCTAGAGCCAGAGAGGGCTGGATGGAATCAGGAGCTGAGGGCTTTGGTAAAGATGAGCCTGCAGGGAGGGAGCCAGAGGAATAACCATGCCAATTCCACTCTCCAACCACCGTCCAGACACCAGAAACATGGGAACCTATTAGTTTAGTCTACTTAAGTCAGTCTCATGGGAAGGAACTCAGGTTGGGGGGTGAGGTGGAGATGGCATCTGGAAAGCTGAATGGAGGATGCAAAGCTCGCCTGTTTTCTAAGTGGCCTCACGTTCTTTAACATGATAGGACATTGGGTTGCTCCCAGAGCTACCTCTGCTGTCGCAGTTCCCAAACTGAGAGACAGCAGGTGCATTTATTGAGCATGCCAAAGAAAGGGCTTTGAAGAAACACTAGAGGGAACGGCGGATTTGGATATTTGGTTTATCATACTAATGACTGGCAAAGTCCACTGTGACTTATGAAGAATTTTGCAGTAATTCCTCTTCCTATAAATATCTGTAGTTTGAGGCAGAACTGGTTATATTGTTCTCATTTTCCAGTCGAGGAAACAAAGAAATCTCTCTGTTCATTCTGGTTACATAGCTCCATGCAAAACTTGTCTCTGGATTCCATTAGTATCCCTGGACTGCCACCCCAAGAATGCCAGTGGTCTAGCCCACCTCTTAATTTTCCTTGGAAGGAATTGATTTGAAAATAGGATGATCTTTGCTACAGAGTGAATGCCTGCATCTCCCCCTACAAAATTCATGTGTTGAAACCTAACCCCCAATGTGATGATATTAGGAGACGGGGCTTTGGGGAGGTGATGAGTGATGAGAGCAGAGCACTTATCAATGGAATTAGTACCTTTATAAAGGAGAGCCCAGGGAGCTACCTTGCCTCTTATGCCTTGAGAGGACACAGTGAGAAGACAACCCTCTATGGACCAGGAAGTGATCCTCACCAGACACTGAATCTGTCCCCACCTTGATCTTGGACTTCCCGGCCTCTAGACCTCTGAGAGATAAATTTCTATTGTTTATAGGTCACCCTATCCATAATCTGTTATAGTAGCCCCAAGGGCTAAGATAATCTCTCTGAACAACTGCTTATAGAAAGCTCCTCAGCTTTATCTGAGGTTAAAGATACTTCAGTAAGACTCTAGACTCTCACTCACCAAGCCCATTCATGAACAAGCATTTTTAAAACCCTTCCCTGTGTGAGATAACTATGCTAGCAACCCCATGAAGTAAGGTGGTGATAAAAGTGGTAGAGTTTTGGTTGAAGTGAACACAGTTATCAGGGAAAATCTTGTTTTGTCCTGTGGGCATTTACAGTCTAGGGGGACCAGCCCCTGATGTTCATCAACAGGATAATGGAAAACAGATTGTGATGTATCCATACAATGGGTTACTCTACAGCAACAAAAGGGAATTGCTGATCCATGCTACAATGTGGGTAAGTCTCAAAAATAAATCAAGTGAAAGAAACCAGACGCAAAGAGCACATATGGTATACTCCAATTTATATAAAGTTCAAGATGAGGCAAATTAATCTATACTGACCGAAATCAGAATATCAGCTCTCTCTTGTGTGGAAACTAGGAAGGAGTTGTGAAGAAATGTCTGGGAAGATGGACACACTCTTATTTCTTGACCTAAGTTGTGGTTACACAGCTCTATACAAGTGCAAAAAAAAAAAAAAAATCATTAGATGGTATTGTAAGATTGGCAAAAAGTATGTTTATAAATGATACCCACATTTAAAGAATCAAATAGTAACTGTTACAGTGCAATGCATGTAGTCATTATGATGCTGCCCGTCCAGCAGTTTTCTCTTCCGCATGCATACCAGAGGACTTTCACACACAGGTTTTGGGAAGCCAAACTACATTGTTGCAAAGAGCATGAGCCCTGCTGAATGGCAGATCTAGGTTTACCTGCCAGCTCTACCACTTCCTGATGTGTGACTTTGACCGAGTCACATAAGCTTTCTGATCCTGAACTTTCCCATCTGTTTATAGAAAGCTCCTCAGCTTTATCTGAGGTTAAAGATACTTCAGTAAGACTCTAGACTCTCACTAGAGAATGAGTCTATTATGGGAATTCAACAAGAAAATTAACAAAAGAACTTAGATTTCCTAGCACATTGTTAATGCTCAATAATATAGGTCACTATGACTGCCCCTATTGTTGCTCAACTGCCCTCCACTCTACTTCACCTGTAGAGAGAGAGAGAGTAGAATAGAGGAGGGTGACAGAGGGAATGAGTAATGTCTATGAAGTCTCTTTCTCTTTTTTCCCTCCTAGCAGTCTCTGGTAGGCAAGTCTGAGGCTGATTGCTGCAGAGCACTTAGCCGACTGGCCATGATGGGATGACCGCCAGGCTGCCTGTCTGGCCTGCAGGCCCTCATAATATGCAGGGCTATGGTTGTGCCCCTGCATGTGCCCCTGCATGCACCTAACCCAGAGGAAGTGTGGGGCTCTAGTGGGCTGATTAATGGCTCCCTCACCCAGAGCTCTCACAAGTCTGACCTGAATTCTTCACAGAGCCAGTGTGCCTAAAGGCAAGAGGTGAGGCCTGCACATGTCTACCAGCTAGCTGCTTCCATAATAGAATATTGATCTTCACCAGGAGGGTGGCAGGCCCCACACCAGGCATTGGATGTTAAAGGCAAGACCTCTGTAGATGGCGAATCCATCAGCCATCAATTTGATATTAGCAAGCAATTACAGTGCAGTCCCTGTTTTACCTCCACTTGGGGATATCAGGATGATTGTTTTAAGAGGAGAAAGAAAGGGAAAAAACAAAAACAAAAACAAAAAAAAAACCAAGGAAATAAAAAGCCTTATCAGTACACATTGCTCCTCTAGAATTCTTTTGGATGAGGGTGAGGCTAGATGCTACAGCAGAATGAGCACTGGACTTGAAGTCAGGAAAATTAGTGAGTCTATAACTAGAAACCACTGCCCATCAATGTCCTTCTCTGAGTCTTCTTGCCTTGGTTCTCAATCCTGGCTGCATATGGGAGTTACCTTTTAAAACTCCTAGTACCAAGACTGCTCCAGAACAAGTATATCATAAACTCCAGGGAAGAGGCCCAGATACCATCAATCTTTAAGGCTCTCTGGACTTTTGATGTGCAGGTGAAAACTCTGAGGACATTCAAAGTGAGATGGCTGACATCAGTGATCTTTAAGGCAGTGATTTCCAACTTGCACACCCATGCAGGTCACCTGGAATCTTGTTCCAACACAGATTCTGACTCAGTTGCTGTGACTTAGTACATCTAAGGCTCTGCATTTTTAATGAGCAACCAGGTGACACAGTTGTAGCTAGTCTTGGGACAATATTTTGAGTAATAAGACTCTAAGGTACTTCTTCTTGCAAACATTTGAAAAGTCTATAGCAGCATTATCTTATAGAACTCTCTGCAATGAATTAAATGCCTCCATCTGTGATGTCCCGTGGTAATAGTAGCCACATGTAATTATTGAGCCCTGGAAATGCGGCTAGTGCAACTGAGGAACTCAATTTTTAGTTTCATTTAATTTTAATTAAATTTAAATAGCCACATATATCTAGCTGGTGCCATGAGACTAGAGTTTTAAAGCATGAAACATATGACAGGGTTAAGAAAGGATGTTTGTACCATACATCCATGGGTAGGATCACATGTACTCCCATTCAGGAATAGATACCAACTGATGGCAAAATGCTCTTCTCCTGGCTCAAATTAAACACAAAGTCTAAATTGATATGAATAGAATGTGTTGATGCTAGGTATAGCACAGAATGGAAGTGTCAGGAGATACAGCTGAAGAGGTGATCACTGTACTGGGCTTCCTAAAACAGACTGAGGAGTTTGGGCTTTAGCTCAAGGACAAAAACAAAAGTATGACCAAGTTTTCGTGGCAGTCCAAAAGATGGAATTCTTGATATCACCCAGAACTTGCAGGGAAGGAAACTAGAGGAGGTAACATTTGGCATGTGCCAAAGAAAAAGGCAAAAAAGAGAAGGTGAAGAGCACTAAGTGTGTGACCGAGAACAAGGAAAGTGAGACTTTAAGAAGCCTAGGGATGCATAACCTCAATACAGGGCAGAAAAGGCATAATGCAATGGTGACTCTGCATCCTCTTATTTCAAAGGATAACATGCATTATTATTGAAAAAATTTTTGTTTTTTTTTGTTTTTCGTTTTTTGTTTTTTGTTTTGCTTTTTGGGTTGTTTTGTTTTGTTTTGTTTGAGGAGTGGTTCCAAACAGGACTGCTGGATACAGTTATGGAGGTTGCACACTGCTCAACTCTAGGAACAGCTGTTAGCATAATTAAATGTAAGTGACATCCCCTGGAGTTGTATGATGTATATACTCTCCCCCATTTCATTTTTTTTTTTTTTCTGTTAATGTGCTTTGGCTTCTAGTCAAGAAAATCCCCTGAGAATGGGAACTTCAGACAGGAGACATCTAAACAATGAGCCCTAATCCCTATAGCTTCAGTTTCCCAGTCACCAAGTGGGATGAAGAATTACAGGTCTCTCACATGCCAGGTACTGTTTGGAGGCTTTAAATGTGACATCTTGTATTTCTAACAGCAGTGCTGTTTCTAACAACAGCAGTGTGAAAGAAAGTATTCCTGCATTTTTCCTCTTAGGAAATGGAGCTGAGACATTAAGATAGTGTAGGTAGAATCTGTTAGAGCCAGTATAGTCACCCAATCTGGTCTAAGTCTTAGATCCATGCTCTGTCCACTACTTGATTACTCCCAATCAGTGTTAAGGGGAATCCATGAGTCAGTTTCAATATTTTACAACTCTACTGGAAATCACTTACTTGATTGTGATTAGGACACATACATTCAAACATCACAGGGCTTTGATGTGGCTAAAATTGTATCAACTTACTGTGGCAACACTAGTATCTCACACTGATTAGAAACTTTCCTTGGCAACAGTATCTGCCTTAGATTCATTAGAAACTAAAACTAACTGCTTTAAAATTTTCATTTATTTGGCATCTTACCAAAATACAACTACCTGGGGGCAGAGTAATAAAAATGGAACCTTGGTGGTACATCTACAACATCCTGCCTAGAATCACAATTATGTATGCATATCTCTATATCACCCAGTGGCTTTACCTATCACACACATGGTAGTTATGGCCAAGTCTCTTTCTGTTTCCTTTTTAACACTTCATAGCACCTAATTCTTACATACAGCTACCTGTGGGATTCTTTTGCCTCACTGTCCCATGGTCCCTTTGGACTTACTGTGCCCAACACCATACATATTTCCTCTTCTCACCTTCTTGTTTTTCCTCTTCGTGTGTCCTTTCTCACTGAATAGGACCACCACCAACATGGTCACCTAAGGCAAGAACCTGGGAGTAAACAGCTCGGACCCTCCCTCCCATTTACCTAGTCGCCCCTAAATTTATCTGTTAGGATTAAGATCAGCTGCCTATAAGAGAAAACCTAAACAAGAAACAAATAAGAATGATTACTTAAATAATCAGCTGTTTGCCGCTTCCATAAAAGAGGTAGGATGTCTGATCCCCATAGGCAGGCATAATAGTCATCAGGGATCCAAGACCCCTCATTCTGCTCACCATATTAGCTGCAACTTCCAACCTAATGTCACCTCACAACTCAAGAGGGCTCCTAGAGCACAACTATCATGACCATGGTATAGGGTAGCAGAAGGAAAGGGCCATAGGGTAGAGTGAGAAGGGGAATTTCTAACAAATTCAATTACCTTAATCAGTCTTCCTCCAAATTTCACATTGCACTCCTGTTGATATTGCTTACCCATATCCTAGAGTTCTGAGAGACTAGTAAATATAGTCTTTTAGGATGCCTACTGTCCCATAACAATGAGGTTATGCTACTAAGTCAGAGAGGGGGAACAGATCTGGGGACACAAATAGCTGTTTCTGCCATTCCAAGTATTGCAGCTTCTAATCATTTTAGATTTAACATACCTGCCTGCTTCTCTACCTCACACCACCATTGTTCTAGTTGAGGCCCAACCCCAGAGGAACAACAACTTAAATGACAACTGGAAAAATTCACAGAGAGCAAGACAAACAATCTTTATCCAAGTTAGGCTGGATTTTCCAATTTACCTTCATCCCCCCCCCAAAAAAAAAAGCTTAGTTCAGAGGAAACAATGATGTAAGAAGGACTAATGTTTCTACCTGCCCCTCAGTTTAATAGCAAGAGATTCCACATGCCAGACAGGAAAGAGGGCTAGGAAGGAAAATGTGCATTATGTTAAATAATTGATGTTAATACCAACAACCAAGACAAACAATGGTGATAAATGACATAGAGAGAACCAAGGAAATTGTTCAGCTGTGATATCGTGATTTCAAGCAGCTTGACTCTGTAATCATCCAACATAGTTTCATCAGGAATTTCATCAGCGTCGACGCCCCTAAGCTGCCAGTCTTCAGGGTTTACTACAAATGTGTGTCTTAGTAACATGAGCTGGCTTTCCATCCATCATCTAGTTCAAAAGGGCTGTCTCTCTGTCATTATCTGGAGACAAAAATAAAACATTATAGTGAGTTTTGTGCTTCTCCTCTACCTCTACATTCCCATAGAACCCTCTTTAATGTTTTTGCCCCCCTATCTAGCCCTGCCTGTGCCTGGCCTGTAGTACCCCCTGATATTATTATTGTACTAAACTAAACACAACCCTTGATTCCATGGATTATTAATTCTTATTTGTATTATGTAATCAAATGAGCAGTCAGCAGGTCAAAGAATTCAACTCATCTGAGTCCACACTGCCCTTGTTCTAATATAGTCAACAAAGCAGAGAGCATTGTGTCGGCTTCCCAGGGTCAAGTCTAGGTACCATGAAGCTTAGGTCAACCAACTCACCTCCTATTTCTTTATCTGCTAAATGGGAATAAGAATATAGGTCTCACTCTATTTTTTTTTTTGAGGAATAAATTGAAATAATCTATGTAAATTGGCAAGCACATTTTACAGTTTGTAGAAAAAGGTAGTACACCTACCCTTGCCCCCAAATGCACATAATTTTTCCAGATGGTATTTAAAATATTTTAGACCTTAAATGAAGCTAACTATAACATGATGAGAGTAATAACTACTGTTTATTGAATTAAGTTACACACATCATCAGACTTAAACTTCACAACAAAGTTGAAAGAGAGCATATCACTCTTTTAGAAAAGGGAGCTCAGGGCTGTCGAGGTCATAAGTGGAAGCATCTAGAACTAACCCTGTGTTTCTCTTACTAGAAACATTCGAGAGTGGCCAATAAGTTTGAGAATTTAGGCAGGACTGGGGAACATTTAAGTTCCCTTTCCAACTTGTATCTCAATTCTGGAATCTAATTTTTGTCACAAGAAACTATATTCCAGGTAAGGATTACTAAGTGCCAGGACTTCTTATTGAGTTCTTTCTTCTCCTAGACAGGCCTCCTCTGCTGCAACCATGTTATGCCAGATCATCGGTCAGGCCAAGAAGCATCCGCACTTGGTTCCCCTCTTCATATTTATTGGGGCAGGTAGTACTGGACCAGAGAGGTTCTTGCACCTGGTGTTGTTCAATCCAGATGTGAGTTGGGATAGAAAGAATAACCCAGAAACCTGGAACAAACGGAGTCTCAATCACCAATCAAGTTCTACTCAGTGAATGTAGATTACAGCAAACTGAAGAAAGAAGGTCCAGACTTCTTTTTTTTTTTTTTAAAGATTTTATTTATTTATTTGACAGAGAGAGATCACAGTAGACAGAGAGGCAGGTAGAGAGAGAGGTGGGGGGGAGCAGGCTCCCCGCCGAGCAGGGAGCCCGATGCGGGACTCGATCCCAGGACCCTGAGATCACAACCCGAGCCGAAGGCAGCGGCTTAACCCACTGAGCCACCCAGGCGCCCAGAAGGTCCAGACTTCTAAATGAAATGTTTCACTCTAAAGCTGCTTAGAATGAAGGTCTTACAGAAGCCGTCTGCACAATTTATCACTTATGCAGGAAATATTTCCCCCCTAAATGCACAAAATCATGGTGGTGTATTGTGTTGGGGTTTACACTGAATAATAAATATCTGAAATTTGAGGGGAAAAAAAAAAGAAACTATATCCACAGTGTAGAGGTTAATGGCTCCCATGCAGATGCTAACAGTATGGCATGGTAGAAACAGAATGGGCTTGGGAACCACTGTGTGTGTGTGTGTGTGTGTGTGTGTGTGTGTGTGTGTGTGTGTGATTTTCATATCCTGACTTAAACTTACATTTGAGAAGTGGGGAAAGAGAGAGTTGTAATAGAACAGAAGTGAGTCCATTTTTTGAACACTTACTTTGTGCCAGACATGGTACTAACATCTTTATCTCTATAACCTGCAAACCTACCAGAAAACCTGTGAAGTTGACTTAATATGATCTTCATTTTATGGTTGAGAAACAAGGCTTAGAGACATTGAACATATATCCAAGGTTCAGAGACTGGTTTGTTAACATTAAAGCCTCTCCTCCTTTTTTGACAATATCTATGGGGAATTGAAATAAAATATTTGAGTGGCAGATTACAAAACATGGCCTACCTAACCCATTTTGGTGGTTTTAAAATATGTCCACCAATTCAATTATATTCCTCCATTCAAATGGTGAAGGCTAATTCCCCACCTTGAGCGTGGGCTATATCAGTAACTCAGTTCACACTGGAGGAAGACAGCTAACATGGTGTGATCGCACTTAAGCAGCCTTATAGAGATGTCCATGTGGTGAGAAATTGAGACTTTCTACCAACAACTGGCAAGGAACTGTGGCCTTTCCCAATTGTTATGTGAGTGAGCTATCAAGAATCAAGAATCAAGCCAGGAAGTTTAAAACTACTCTTCTCTGTGATTATCCATGATAGAACCATTTCCCCTCAATCTACAGGAAATCATAATTGGAGAGAAACACCCACCATTCTATAGCATAAAATACAAGTAGAGATATCTTCCATGAAGTATCTGGCCATGTGTCACAGTGGAAACAGAGTGGACTCAGAGATCATGGAGTTCCATCTACCACCAGCACAATGGACACATGATATAACTCCTCTAAATATTGCCATTCTCATCTACAAAGTGGGGATAATAACTCCCAATTTACAAGGTGACCATAATGATTTTAAAAGATCATTTGTTGAGAACTTTATTCTTCAACAAACACTGAAAAATGTTTTGGGCACTATGTTCATTACTGATGTGGATAAGACACATAGAGCCATACCCTCAAGGAGCTTTCAGAGGAAAATAAACAATCAAATAGTTACATTTCTAAAGCATGGCAAGCTGTATGGCACATGTTTGGTACTCAAAAGATATTTGTTTTCTCCTCCCTTTGATCTTCTACTAAAGTCCCACTTAGTGGTAGTGTTGTTGGTGGTGGTAGTGGTGGTAGGTTTTCTTCAAGACATCTCATTTATTATGAGACAGTACCTCTTTGAACACTAAAAGGATGGCCACAGTCTCCTTATATTTCCTGGTAGACTCTACAAAAATTGGAGAATTAGCTATTCTCTATGATCCATATACTTTATTTTTAAAAGAACATAATATTTATCTTCCAATTCACTAATGAGATTTGACATTAGAGTCATCATTGAAAAAGACTATTAGGAATTAGAAAGAATAATTAGGAATTAGCTTCTCCCCATAATAATGGGCCTACCCACTATCCTTGATCCAAGGAGGTACTCATAGTCACTCTAGACCTTTCCAGAAGGACATGAAAGGGAGGCTAAAAAAATATTTCCTTCCAAATTTGCTATGAAGTCACATCACCAAAAACTGACCCTCATTTTCCAATTGATGACTCAAATGGCAATAAAATCTTCAAGCTATTCAAAGCCTAGTGGGGATTAGTGAGTAGGAGTACTGGTGGCCATAAGGGGACATGCTCAAAACTTCAGGCTCTGCAGATGCTCTGTAAGTCAAAAGGCCATCATAATCTCCTAATGGCTTGGCTTTCTGTTATTTGTCCATCAGTGACACTTTCATAGGAAACAGTGGTGCCATGGCCCGGAGATCACAGTGGATGTCAGGAAACCTGCAATCTATGAACTAATGGGACAGGCTTTGGTGAGTCATGTCTCCTCTTGTGGAATTTCAGTTTTCCCAGACACAAAGTAAAGGCAATGGATTCCACAAGACTTTTTCCTGGATCTAAAGTAATATGTTAATTGCCCCTTTTCAACAATGATTGCTACCACTTTGAGCATTCTTCTTTATACACTGCTTTGGACCTCTTTTTACATTGTTTTCCTAATCTTTAAACAAACCCAGAGATAAGTGGCTTTATGATGCTCACTTTATAGATGCAAAAGGTTTATTGAGTAACCTCTCTAAAGTAAAAGGCTGGTCTGGAGTTTGGACTCAGCTATGTTCTGCTCTAACCTAAGTGATTCTGGATTGCAGATTGATCAAAGGACAAGTTATTCTAGAAATGCTCAAAGAAAAGGCTGGTGCCATATATCATATGAGGAAAAACAGAAAAGGTAACAATATTTAGTCAAAGGCATATTTTATTGTGATTTTTTTCACCTCTCATTTATCCCTGGGGAATCCCAAGGAAGAACGTTGATATCTATGGACTCCATTTGAAAATTTTAGTAATTCTTCAAATTAAACGTGTGCCAATTAAAATAAACAGGACATATTTAGCCTAAAAATATCATGCATACTTTGGGGTCCAGAGCACCTTGTTAACTCCTTGACTAGCTCCAGTATAACCCCAAGGTGAAGATCCCCATTGAACCTTAGAGATTTTACTTTTTCTACAGAAATTGCTGAATGCCCATTATGTGTCCAGTAGTATTTGTGCCTCTATGCATGCATATTTTATTCTCTCTCCATATCTAACCAGTGAGTTAGGTACAATGAACCCCATTTTGCTGCTGAAGAAAATAAGTCTCAGAAAAAAGAAAGAGATTTTTCAAGGGCATACTGCTAGGAAAAGGCAGTTAGGGAATGAACCCGAGACCCCTAGATTTCCTCATCACATAAAGCCTGCCTCAGGAGCATGCTAATCTCCCATAGCTTACTTGGAAAGGCCTACTCCTCTCTCATTCAAGAACAGGCAGCTGTATCTAACAAACACAGAAGCAGACATAAAACAGAAGTGATGAAACCTGGGCAGGAAATAAGCAGAGTATTTTAGACATGGCTGTTGTCTGGATTGGGGAACAGGAAAAGTTCCTGATAATGTGAGCCTGACAATAACAATGAGTAGCTGGAACTAGGAAGGAAGAATCTTCCCTGAAGCTGGGTATTTTCTCAAGTCCCGTCTAGGATCAAAAACAAATCACAAAGAAGTGAAGACACCGAATTCCAGGTAATGTCAAAGTTAAATTCATGCTGAAAAATCTCCTGGCTTTAGGAAGACTATCAACTTTTCTGGGAGAGTAAAACAACGCACATAATGCAAAGAGCGGCACGTACCCCTATGTTTATAGCAACATTGTTTAAAATAGCCAGATTATAAAAGCACCCCTTGTGTCCACCGATAGATGAATGGATAAGGAAGTTGTGATACATATACACAATGGAATATTATTCAGCCATAAAAAGAATGAAATCTTGCCATTTGCGATGACATGAATGGAGCTAGAGAGTATAGTGCTAAGTGAAATAAATCAGTCAAAGACAATACCATGTGATTTTACTCATATATGGAATTTAAGAAACAAAAATGAGCAAACAGAAAAGAGAGAGAGGAGGAAGCCAAGAAACAGGCTCTTACTACAGGCAACAAACTGATGGTTATCAGAGGGCAGATGGGTAGGAGGATGGGGGAGATGGGTGGTAGGGATTAAAGAGTACACTTGTTGTGATGACCACTGGGTCATTTATGGAATTGTTGAATCACTGTATTGTACATGTGAAACTATTACACTGTATATTAACTACATTAGAATTAAAATAAAAATTAAAAAAAGAAAAATCAACAATAATGATGAAAAAATCAGTGAAAAATTTAAGAAAAGAATGATCAGTGGACAATGGTTCAGCAGCAGATGGCACAGAGAAATAAGAGCAATATTTTATTTGGGGCTTATTATATATAATATTTTAACTGCCCTTTAACTGTAGGCAGACTCTATAAGGTAGGTGATTAGGATTCCCAACTTGTGAATAGGGAAACTGTGCTGGAAATCCTTCATTTGCACCTCCAGATCTTTTCTCTACCCTTCTACACCTGGCCCATACTCTAGGAGACTGACATTTATTGACTACATCAATGAGCTCCTTGCCTTCTGGCTTCCAGTTGGGATTAGTCAATGGGAGCCATCAGTGGGAAGATTGGAAGGTAGAAGAATGACATCTGGCTCTTCATTGCTCCAAGTCCTTTCCTGCTGGAACTTGGATGGGCAGCAATCTTCCATTGGAAGTTATATCTCTCTCCAGGCAGTTCTTTCCTACAGCTATAACTACTTGCCAGACCCTGGTAAATGCTTCCTCTCCTCCCCCTCAATCCCAGGCTCAGAGTGTAAATGACTCTCTGCTGTCACCAGCTCTGAGATGCTTCACTATCCCTTATGAGTGTCTCTTAGCTCTGTCTGCATCTTTGTAAACAGCTTTGTCTTTGAACTTCCTCAATTGTAGCTTTTAAGTGTACATGCTGATTACTTTGGGAGGGATGCAGACTGATACAGAATCCAACACAGAAGAGTTAAGTGGTTGTCACAAAGTCACACAAATGGGGTGTTAGTTAAAGCAATGTCAGTTGCTATAAGATATCAAATCTTAAATCTCAGTGATTTCAATCAAGACACATAAATTTTTCACTCACTCAAGTCGAGCATAGGGGTTCCTGAGTGGCAGGTGGCTGTCCTCCAAATGGTGATTCAGGAACCTGGCTCCTTCAACCTCACTGGCTCCACTATCCTCACAAGTGATTTCCAAGTTCTTTCCTGATCATCGGCATCAAAATGGAAGACAGAAAGAGTATGGGGGTTCAATCACAGAACCTTGTGTGTCAGGCCTGGAGGTGCCAAGCATCCCTACCACTCGTTTTTCATTGGCCCAAACTCAGTACGTGGCTCTCCAATTGTGAGAGACCCAGAGAGAATGTGTTTAGAAGGATAAAGGAAAGCGTTGGCTACCTCCGGGAGTGAGTATGAACGCACTGCCCTCCAAGACTGTACACAGGTTAGATAGACAATGCACACATTATCAAATTCAGAGCTGTCCCATTCAGTACCCAAGACCTCTAGTTCATGGTCTACACTGTGTATTTAATGTGTGCATGACATAACAAGATTTAACTATGCGAATTCAGGGGCAAAAGAGAGAAGGCAAGAACAATTTGAGTAATTTGGTAGGGTCAGCCCATGATCTTACAAATGGTGTATCTGCTCTGGAAAGAATGTAAGATGGAAAATATGATCTGCTGCTGACTCAGTTTACCTCAATGACTACTTTTCTCTAATATAAACACCTCATTGCACATGATTCTGTGATTCTAGCACTTAAGGACACATTTTCTGACCCCTCAGCTCCTATTTAGCAAAGGCATGCACACACATATATGTACATTTCATCATAAATACTATTGTAATAGGATTATATAAACAAAATATGCATTCTATGACTTACAGTCCCTTTTAGAAATCTCAAGGGTAATTTTTATTATATACTCTGTTTGCCTTATCCACTGAATTTAGAACCTGTCCCCATGAATCCTGAATCTCCACTCTACCCAAACTGTACATCTGTCTCTCCACTCACACCTCTGTGAATTTCTCTCTGCTGTATGTGAGTTTTATAGTGTTAGTACACACCCTCTGGGAATACAGACAGTGGAACTTTTCACATTGCTATGTAAATCTGCAGATTCACTACTCAGTAAGTATTGACCTGTTGACTTCACCTTTTTTCCACCTTGTAGGCATTTCTAGTGATCCAGGAATTTGGAGAAAGACGTCTCATGAAGGTAACTTCTCCCTAAATGAATAATTTGGAGAGCTCATTTGAAAATGGACTTACAAATGTTATTTAGAGATTTAAAAATAATGGATTTGAGTCCTGCCTCAGCAAGTACAAAAATCACAGACTTTCAGTTTGCTGCTCATCTCTGTGGTACCTCTGTATTGCCCAGATGAAAGAAGTATATGATGGGAAACAGAATTTCAAGCACTTTCAGATTACCACAGTTAAAAATCAATTGATCTCATCATTCACAAAATGTGATCCACTCTGCCAGAACAGTAAAGAAGTCCCTTTCCCTGCCCTCCAAGACTGTACACAGGTTAGATAGACAATGCACACATTATCAAACAGAAACAAGATAATTACTGATGGCAGTAACTAGTGAGAAGGAAATCAAATTCAGGGGATATGTTGGAAAGTGTCCTGAGAAGGGAGAGGGGTGAGCTGCTTTATTTCTCTTCATTTAAATTCAGTTAGCCAACATATAGTACATCATTAGTTCCAGATATAGAGTTCAGTAATTCATCAGTTGTATATAAAAGCCATCACATCAAGTGCCCTCCTTAATGCCCATCACCCAGTTACCCCATCCCGCTACACATCTCCCTTCCAGCAACCTTCAGCTTGTTTCCTGGAGTTAAGAGTCATGGTTTTTCTCCTTCTCTGATGACTTCCCATTCCATTTTCCCTCCCTTCCCTTGTGATCCTTTCTACTGTTTCTTGCATTCCATATATGAGCAAAACAGTACAGTAATTATCTTTCACTGATTGGCCTGTTTTGCTCAGCATAATGCCCTCCACTTCCATCCACAATGATGTAAATAGTAAGTATTCATACTTTCTGATGGCTGAGTAATATTCCATTGTATATATGGACCGCATCTCTTTTTCCACTCATCTGTCAATAGATATCTAGGCTCTTTCCATAGTTGGGCTATTGTGGACATGGCTACTATGAACACAGGAGTGCAGGTGCCCCTTTGGACCATTACACTCATTTCTTTGGGGTAAATCCCTAGTAGCATAATTGCTGGGTCATAGGGTAGCTCTGTTTTTTAGTTCTTGAGGAACTTAGAATCGTGGTCGGAGAAGGCCCCTGATGATAAGAAGGACTGCCAGGTTAGGTGTGGAAGACCAGTATTTCAAACACAAAGATCAACCATGGTAATGGCCTTGAGATCAGGATGGTTTGGGGGAACTGAGAAAATTGCCCTAGCCTGTCGGCTGCAGTGGAGAGACAGACGTGAGGTGGAAAGGTGTCTTTGTCATACATAGTTTCTGCCACTCATTTTTGTCCTTGATTTTGATTTCTTTATTTTTCCCTATTGCATGTCTGTCATCTCCTGGTCTGGAAGGTGTGACATCTTATCCTTTATTGAATCCTTTCTTGTCCCTGACGGGACCTAGCATGAAGTGAAAAATCCATAATATTCCCTGATACATCACCTGGCTAGGATTTCAGCAAGGTATTCAACAAACCCTTTGGAATCTCAGGAATAATTAAAAATATATATATATCTACTCCAAACCCACCACACTTCTGCACCCCTGTGGCCATTTACTATCTCATTCAAGAACATCTTCATTTACTGTTGGACACATATTTGCATATTCCCACCTGAACTTTTACTTAAAGATCCTTCTCAAAAGAAGTCTATGAGCCAAAAAAAATTTTTTAAAAATTTTTAAAAAAAGAAGAAGTCTATGAGCCCCATGAAATTACATACAAATTGTGCATATGTATGTATTCTTCTTTTCTGGGGAGACAGTCTGTACCTTTCCTCAATGATTATACACATCTGAAGTATTCTTTTTTTTTAAGATTTTTTTTTTATCTATTTGCCAGAGATAGAGAGAGTACACACAAGCAGGCAGAGAGGCAGGCAGAGGCAGCGAGAGAAGCAGGGTCCCTGCCGAGCAAGGAGCCCGATGCGGGACTCGATCCCAGGACCTTGGAATCATGACCTGAGCCGACGGCAGTGGCTTAACCAACTGAGCCACCCAGGCATCCGCATCTGAAGTATTCTTAACCAAACTTCTCTCCCAAATCCCATGAGTTCCACAAGTCTTTCCTGCCTAACACAAGGCATTCCCAAACTGACTCCAGTGCCCTATGCATTCCATACCATATATTTGGGTAATTCTACTATGCTTATTGTCATAAAAGCTAGAACTTATCAAAAAATTGATAACAACTTTGTTTTCATTGTTAGTACTTTAAAAGAGCTAGGACTCTTTTCTTTTGCTGCTTATATGAAGTTTAAGTAGTCCACTCGAAGTAACTACTATCCACATATATGCATACCCAGCACACACATATTATACACGCACACCACATATGCACACATACATTCACACAAGGACACATACAACTTTGGCCAAGACAAATAGTAGAAGAAATTTCCAACAATCTCTGAACCAAAAAAAAAAAAAAAAAAAAATAGGAATAATCCAGGCCATGCTGTTTTAATTGCAGCAAAGTGTGTGGGCACTGGAGTCAAATTGCCTGCAGTTGAATCTTGGCACTTTTACTGGCTAATTGTGTGACTCTGGGCAAATTAATTCATCATGCCTCAATTTCCTCATTTGCTAAATTTGTCATTAGTCTCCTTAACCTGTAGGACTGTTGAGTGAGAGCCACACCCTCAAGAAGATTTACTGTACTCTGAGTTCTTTATTTTTTACCTTATAATGTATTGGCTCATCTTTTGTTGAATTTGATGTCTAATCACCTGTTCTGCATGGTTTAGAGAATAAAGCATGGTTCCTTGTCTAAGTAGATGGCCATCTGCCTCTAGAGCAGAGGCTCTGAATCCCACCTCCATTCCCCATTAGACATGGAATTACAGGGATGAGCTGACCCAAAGTTCTCCTTTTACCATGAAGATACATAAAGCCCAGAAGAGTCAAATGTCTTGCCCGAAGTCACAGAATAGGTTAATGATAAAGTTAAGATGAGAACTCAAAGCTTCCAGTACCCATCCCAGTTACATACTGAGTGCATAATAATGCTTGGGGCCCTGTGGGTATACAGATGATTGGAGCACAGTCCCTGCCCACAAATATTTCAGTCTAATAGATTTTATTAAACCCTACAGGTGGCCAATTGCAATGTTCCCTAACCTTTTTGAGCTTGAGTCTGAGAGGGCAGGGAAATGTATGGTGCCTTCCTATCTTGGACTTTTGGGGAGTTGATTCCTGGCCACTCAGTATTCACAATCTGAAGAGCTTCTAAGCCTTAACCTGTGCCAGTTCACAGCAGAAACATGCATGTTCAAAGCTGCTCTATATAAGCCTCACATGGAAGATGAGGATGCTTCTGAAGAGGAAAATTCTTACAGTAAGAGAGATCAGACCAATGATTTAAGCCTAAAGGAAAGAGATTATGTATTTAGCAAGAGGTTTGGAGCTGGGGGCTCCAAGCCTGGCTCAATAGCTTTGTGACTTCAAACCATTCAACAAATGTCTCCCACTTCTCTCTCCATTTTCCTTTCATGGTCTCAAAGTGACTATCCCATCCTTAGGTGTTATAGTTTCACATAACTACATTCAAAGGCAAGTACCAGGAGGCAGCCAAGGCATGGGAGATGAGAGGGAGAGAGAAAAGAGAGAGAGAGAGTGCCTCCATGCATCTCTCCTTTTATAAAGAAGGAGAAATATGTCCTGGCTATTCAGAACACTTGCCCTTAATATTTCATTGCAAAGAACTGGGGCACATGGATGCCCAGCTGCAAATAAGCTGAGAGGCCATGAATCCGACTCTGTTCTTGCAGCCCATATAGCTAGAGGCAGGTATGGGGAAACCATCCTTGGGGTGGGTTTTGGTAGCTAGTCAAAAAACATCTGCCACGCCCAAAGTGTTTAAGTTTGTTCAACGGGCAACTTATCTTCCCTGGGAATGCTAAATAGCTCTACTTGCCTAGTCAACATCCAGGAGTTTGCAAATCTCGGCTCCTCTGGCACAAGGACACTTCCCAAAACCAAGTTAAAAGGGGGAAGCAAGAGTTTGGTCGGATTTCAGGGACACCTGCCATTCTACCACACATCACCCTCTTTCAGACCTCCACCTCCACACCTGGGGCCTCAGTGGGCGATAATAATGGAACTCTGTGATTCACTAAGCCATGGAATTCTGCCATTTATGAGGGCTCAGAAGTCTACCACCCACTGATGCTGAAATTCTACTTCAAGGAGATCTCCCTTTCGGCCATCAGCCAGGCCCTCAGAATCTTGGCATCCCCATAACTGCAGTCCACAGCACTTTATTTCTGAGAACTTGAGAGTAGGAAGAGAATTTCAAACCCCAAATTAAGAATGGCCAACTTGACACATCAATCTAGTGAATTCCAAGTAAATTGTCAGTTGCCAAACAGCCTCTCAGGATGGCTGTAATTAAAAAACTAAATTCTCAAAGCCAACTTTGGGTCCACCCATCAGTGACTATGTCCCCTCCTCCCTTGTGGAATATTCTGAGTCTGTGCTGTGCTGGGAAGCTTTTCTTCCCCTAAATGAGTAGTAACTCCTGCAAGGGGCGTGTCGGAGATGTCCTGACAGGAGATCCTGGCTTCCTGCCAGAGGAACCTCTCACTATTTTCCTCTTGCTCGCCCCCTCTCTTCCCTTTTCCTCCTAAAGGGAAAATCTGAGGGTAGTTGTTCAGTTTAGTCACCCAGGGTGAGCCGCTTTGACTTGTTGGCAGTAAATACTGCTCCCTCACGGCACGACTGACGTACAAACGTGTTGTTTCAACATTCCCCTCTGAAGCTTTCCTCCAGAAACCTCAAGGCAGTAGAGCATATTTTGGTGTTCCTATCAGCTTGGACAGGCCATTCTGGGGCAGCGAAAGTTGGTGACTCTGGAGTCATTCAAACAGAGTTAGACCTTCCACTTTCCAGCTCTGGGTGTTGGCCAAGCTCTTCAAGGAGCTCTCCATTCTCTGCGAAATGGGCATAACGATGCCTCCTTTAGCAAATCGTCCAGAGGATTAAAAAAAAAAAAAAACAGGTAAAGGACTGACACCTCTAATGATCCCTGGAACACAGTAAGGTATTTTCAAAGACAGCTCACATAGAAATGTGTGTGGGGCACATATGTGTGCATGTCTGTGCACACACATGCCTGTTCACTCATTCATTCACATGTCCATTGTCAAGTATCTCCTGCCTTCTAAATACCCAGACTTCGTACAGGTGCCAGATATATAAATACTGAACAAAACTGATCAAGTTCCACCTCCTATGTTGTAGAGTGGGGGTAGAAGATGAACAAATAAACATATTTGATGACAGGGGTCCATATGAACTATGAAGAAAAATAGGTGTGGTGAGGGATAGGCATGCTAGAGGGGCCACAGTGCTAATTTAGAGAAACTGATCACAGTAAGTCTTTTTAAGAAGGGGGCATTTGAATGCACCTCAAGGAAAGGAGGGAGGAAACCACCCAGATGTATGGGGAGGAGTCTTCCAGACAGAGGGGTAGCTGATAACTGATGCTGAGGGAAGGGAGCTACCTGGCTGCCTTCCTGTCCTCAGGCCAAAGCATCTGACAGATGCTCAGAGAGCTCCCTGAGGGTAGCTCACAATTGGACTTTTTAGGCCAGTTCAAAGGATTTGAGTTTTCTTCTTAGGAAGACGGGAAGCCACAGGTGATGTGTGGGCAGAGGCTTGTCATGCTCTGAATTAGGTTTTTGAGGAAGAGATTGGGAAACCAAGGGCAGAAGCCAGGGGACAAAGTAAGCAACAATGGCAGCTGAGGAATCATGGTTGCTTGCACTAGAGCAGCAGTAAAAGAAGTCTTGAGAGGGAGGCATTGATTTATGATAACTGCTTAAGTTAGAGCTGACAGACGTGCTGTTGGAACAGGTGTGACTCTATGCAAGAGAGAAGCCAAGGGTGACTGCTACAATGAAGTTCTCCTTCCTTGAGATTAGAAAGATGACAGGTGGAGTCTGGGGAGAAATCAAGAGTTCATTTAGCCAGTCTGTCTGTAATGGAAACTCTCTCTGTGCTAGAGATCATGCTAAGCCTGGAACGCCAGAATGATGGGACAAAACAGGTTTTTCACACATGAAACTCAGGTTGCAAAAGGAGACGTTTACTGAGTCCTCACCAGGAGTTAGTTATCATGCTAAGTATTCTTCATTTAATGACCCTTACTCTCTGGTGGGGGAGATGGCCATTAAACAAATAATTACTGCACTATTTATTTAATTATTAGTGGAAAATTATGGGGCATCTCCCTGGATATAATCTGGGAGAACTTCTCCCCAGGTTTCTTAGGAACAGTTATAATGGATGAAAGTATAGGGGAGATATTTTCGAGGGTCTGGCCATCATGGAAAGACTTCCTGTCATACTCAGATTTGAGACCACCCATTATTCTGCAGACACATTAACTACCTACTTACCCTGGGAGAGCAGAGGACTCCTCTCCCTGAGCCCAGGCATTACCTGCTCAGTCCCACTCTCACACACTTGTTGTTCCCAGAGGATAGACCATCCTTTCTCCTCTCTGCTTCTCTATCCCAATGGAACCAATCTAACAGGAAACATCTTGATGCCAGACAGTAATAAACTCTCCCTCTGACTACCACACCTCTGTAAGAACATTATTCTCAGTATGGGCTGTTTACTTCTCCAACCGCATTTGCTTGTATTCTGCTCAGCATTCAATCATGCGTTGTATAATTCTGAAATGTATGTTATTAGTGCTTGTTGCTGAGTTAATGCTTATTAGCCCAGATTTTTCCAGCAAAATTTCTTGAAGAGAAGGACAGTGCCTTGTTCTGGCCTCCAACAAGACACATCACAATGCAAGCCGCTCAGCGTTGAGGTCATTCGAGAAACTGTGAACTGAACACCTTGATATTGAAAGAAGAATGTTTAGAAAGAAAGTCGCCTTATGAATTCTCAGAGTTCAGCCTGATTCAGGCTAAACAATGTGTCCATGAGATCTAGAAGCTTACCAGAAAATCAGATTATTAATATCCAAAGGGAAAAAGAAATAGACCAAAATATTCAAGTTGGCCTGGTCTGAGTTGGTATGATTCCTTCCTTGAAGCCAAGTCACAGAAGAGCAAAGTCATGATTGGAAAGTATTTTATCTTCTTTTATTTCTATGAGAAGTCATTTCTGCAGCAACCAGAAAATAACTGAGCTCCTTACAACACAGTATAGTTTCTGTAAGAGGAATCGTGGCCAATAAATTACCATTTATAACTAATGGAGTTATTTCTCCAACCTGGGTAACCCTTTGATATTTTCCATGTATTTAATTGAGCCCAGATCTCTGCCTAGCTGGAATTGTTATACCATCCACTAGAGCTTATCAGATTAGCCTCTTCAGGCTGAAAGATGCTCCATAAGTGATGCTGAGCAGACAATGGGGCTCCCGTCGCCCTGGGCATAGCCCAAGGGGGCTAATTTAGGTTTCTCTTTTCTTCTAGGTATATTTTAGGAGAAAATCTACCACGGTGTTGAATTCTGACTCAAAAAGGAAAAAAATATTGAGGACCTGAGTGTTCTAGAAACCATCTTTGTCTAGAGATAACTATGTTTCAGACAGTTTCAGAAACTAGTGGAAATACCTTATTATCAGCATCATCAAGAAACATTAGAAGCATTTAGAAACCATGATGCTTTCAAATATGGCCACAAGAAAGCAAAGATTCAACTTGAAAAGTATGCATGGAGCACCTAGGCTGTTCAGAGTGGATCACTGTTGATTTGGCTCACGATTTTAATGTTAACACCTGTGCTCTTGCCATGACCCCATGCACTATGTGCTTCAAGCGACGGATGAAGAAACCAACGTTCAGTGAGGTTGGGTGAGTTGCCTACTGTCAGCAAGATCTAAAGGGCAGAGCCATCAAAGTGGAGCCTCCACAGCCCCCTCAGCACTGTTCTGCATCACTCGGTAAAAAATGCCGCTCGGAGATCTGGGTCTAGCTAAGCTGGTGTGGTTTCCAAACTGGCTGTGCATTAAAATCACCTGAAAACCTCTCAGATACAGATTTCCAAGCCTCACCTCACAGGCTTTGATTGCATGGGTGTGTCTCTGGCCCCAGAGGTATGTATTTTGCATCTAGCTTAGACCAGCCCCAGAGCATATCAGATTGCTGTGGATATTCCAGGTGTGTGCATTCATACAAAGTACCGTGAGATAACAGGTATGAAGTACTCTCCTTCTTGGTTCTAGTCATTGCAAATTTGGTCCAATTCAAGACAGTAGCACTTTGGGTGTTTAGCATAAGCCTGCCCCATTTGATAGTAATCCATGAAGTTGGTGGTGAGGTAGAGCCATGAAAAGCTCATTGATTCTTCATGCACCCGGCATGGACCTACGGACCTCACCTCTCTGAGATTCACTGTCTGCATCAGTAAAAGTAGGACTTAGAGTAACCACCCTCTAGGGGTATGATGAGATTCGAATGAAACCATGTAGTAATATTAATAGCCGACATTTATCAGACCCCAAGGTCTAGAGCACAGACTTGTCTATAGCCAGACACACCGGATTCGTCCCCAAACACCCTCTCACTGGCTGTCAATGAAGGGGAGATACTTACATCGCTGTGCCATACTGTCATTATCTGTAAAATAGGAAATATTATTACTAGCACCAACACAGAGGCTTTGGGAGAACCAAATGAATTAACCTATACGATGTTTAATTCAGACCCTAGTTTAATATCAATAAGGACTTAATAAATGTTAACTAGTAGGTATGCAGAGCATATACATTCCCATTTAATATTTGCCAACACTTTTGAGATAGTGACTGTTAGTCTCCCCATTTTACAGATGACAAAACTGAATCCTAGTACCTCGATCCAGACCTTGGAAAAGCTACGCAAGCTTGCCTCCCAAGACAGCCCAACTCTTGTTGTAATAGTAACTCTTAACGCACTCACAGTCCTACCTCTCCTCTTGGCTGTAGGCTTCTGAAAGGGTGGAAACAAGTCACATTGTACCCGCTGCCATTTGGGCAGAATCCAGAAAGAGCTAGAAAGATAGGGAGGAGGAATAACTCCTGCATTTGGGCAGACATTTTTGAATTTTTGGAAACCCAAAAGAGCGCTTGAGCAGTCTTGGGGCTGCCCATGCGCATTTCCTTGACGACGTTTTTCTTCTGCAGTCAGAGCTTAACTATGTTTCCACAGAGCTCTGGTAAGCAGTATTTTGCTGCGGTTTACACTCTGCTGCTAAAGCCTAGTAATAAACGCTACTGTCTCTGACAGCAAGATCTTAATCCACATGAGTGGGTCTCCAGTGCCGGAATGGTGACAAATTGGTACATCTGTGCGGGTTTTCATAGGCATGAAACATGTTCTATGCAGGAGGGAACTTTCAGCTTTTTTAGAGTCCAACCTGCTGCCGGGAAAGCAGACCTCCAGGAGATCTCAAGATGGTCCCCCAGTCAGCCAAACACTTGTACTTGTCTTTGGCTTTATGTTTCCAGGCTGCAGAATCTCAGGGAGGGTTGTTTCTCATGCTGCTTTTTCAAACCATAGCACCTTTGTTGGCTCCACCTAAAACTGGCCCTCCCACCGTCGACTTTTTAGATCCTGATGTCCCCAGTTCAGAGAGATTTCCTGGAAACAGACCCAGCCCTTCCAGTAAACGTGTATAACAGAGCAGTGATTGCAGAGACTGGGGCCTGGTGGAAACAAAACCCAGACATGTAAAATTTGACACCTGAGCCGACATGAGTGCCCATGCTCCCTCCCAATTCCCACTCCCTGCTTCACTCCCACCTTCAGTGTAGCCATAATTTTATTTGGGGGAAAACCACAACCAGCACTTAACACCAGGAGCCAAATTCCCTGGCAGCAACCATGCTTTTAAAAAGGAGAGATGAAAAAAATTGTCAAGACCTATGGGGATTTCTAACACATTAGGAGGGCCCCCAAAGACTGTGTTACACCAAGCATAATATTTTATTTTTCTTTAAGAGCTTTCTTAATTGGTTCCACGCAAAAGGCTTGCAGGTAATGAGTTTTAAATAAATAATAATTATGTTCCACCATCCTGTCTGGCCAAAAAAAAGTAAATGTCTTTTGCACGGAGTTAGTAAGTGTGGGGATAGGAAAGAGGTCTGTGTGACAAATGTGGACCTCCCTGCAAAGGCGGGACCTTGATTCTCGGGCCCAGACATAATCAACTCTGACTTACACACTAGGTTCTTTTTGTATAATTTTGTGCCAAACATAGTGCTAGGTCTTGGTGAGATGAAAACGATGGCCTGCATATCTGGATGCTGAGAATCATTAAAATATGAAATCTACGTGGGCTTCAACCCATCCGAAACAATGCAGTCCCAAGGGAGAAGTGTTCCAGGCCCTCAGACTTTCCACACACATACGCATCTCTGGTCTGAAATCCCCTCCTTCTCTTCCTACCAGGGGGATGATCCTGAGAGCTCTTTACCAGTTTTTGGATTCCTTTCCTTGTAGGCACATGGTAACATTGGACCTCTTCATCCCCTTGACCATGGAATTGCAAACATGGAACTTGATTTGGTCAATGAAATATAAGTGAGTGCAATGCTTGTCCCTTTAAGAAGCAGCTAGGAAAACCAGTGCTTACTCCTATCTTGCTCTCTCTCTTCCTCTTGCCACTTCCTGGAAGGTCAAGCTCCATCAGCCTGGGTTCTGGAGTACAGAGACACAAAGTGAAGCCTCAACTGACCAAGGACAGACACAGCATGTGAAAGAAATAAATCTTAATCTATAGTTAATTTACCTTAAATCTTCCAGGATCTAGAAGTTATTTATTACGCAGCACAGCCTAGGTGCTCCCTCTACCATTCCCATGTACCTGGCTAATTCCAGTCATCCTTTAGATCTTCGCTTTATGGTTACTCTGTGGGAGAACACTTGACTGGCCACCTCATGTCCTGGTTTTATCTAGTACTAATAAGCTATTTCCCATAATTTCCAAAGCACCCCAGCATGAGTGTTAGCATATTATCACTTTAACAAGATTGTTGTTCATTTATCCACAGCCCCCAGAAATGCTATGAACTCCTACAGAAGAGGCTATACCTCATACACCATTTGATCCCCAGGATCTAGTATGATAAGAGGTACTTATATTTACATGTTCATATATAACTATGTCCATACTACTTGCTGAATTCATTCTCTAACTACTTCTGTCAAGTCACCATGATAATACTTCTCAATTAACACTTATCAGAAGCTCTAACACACACACATTCATGCGTACATAAAATATATGCAATAGTAATGGGTTTATGCAATAGTAATGCAACTATGCAATAGTAATGATTTCAGAACAAGAAAAGAATGGTGGCTGGCCTTAAGAAAAGCATCCCCTACTCTTGGTCTTCATTTTATTTATAAATTTTGCTTCTGGAAAAGAAGATCATGGGCTTTGGAGTCAAAAGAGCCTGTGTTCAAATCCTTGTTCTGCCACTTCTCAGGTGTACACCTTGATTGCTTCAGGATTTTGCTCCCTTATCTACAAAAGAGGAAATTATACCTACCTCTTATAGCTATTCACATAGGTCAAACAAGATAATGTGTATGACGTGTGACGTGTGTATCATCTGGAACAGGGGAGACAATCAATGAAAGATAGGAATTAATAACATTGTTAACATGATGATAATTATCTGTTTAGAGATTTCACTCTTTTGTTGCTAGATGAGAGGTCCCTGAGGGCATGGAGCTGGTCTTACTTATCTGTGTTCTCAGTTTCTAGGCAGTGATGTTAAATGAATAGATAAATGAATGATATGAGACTTGGAGGAAAAATAAATGTATTTGTCCTAGATACCCTTGATTTTTCCAAGACTACAATGGAATGAATAAATAAGATTTATACTCTTCAGGCATGACTCATGAGGTATTTATTCCCTACTATAGTCATTTACCTATTTATAAAAGGGTTCAATGTGCAATGCTTAATAACCAAAGCTGTGATTATGACTGGTGAAATTAGAAATACAAATGAAGAGATATCACAATGAGCATATCATCCTGCATGCAGTAAGTACTCTGTAAGCACAAGTCAAATTAAACTAGATTAGACTGCATAAAGATAATTGGGACTGAATTGAATTGAGCTGAATTGAATTATAATAATTTCATAAATCTGATAGAATGAGGCTTTTTTTTTTAAAGGAGAGGTTTTATCTGTTTTGTTTTCTCCTATTTCCTTAGTGCCTAGCACAGAGTAGGGACCTAATGAACATTAGTGAATAATTAAATAAATTGTTTGCTGGATAATAGCCACCATATCAACATGACAGTCCAGATGCCCTGTGGAAATCAAGGGATTCAGAAAGCCTCCCAAGAAAATGATGGATTCTGTTCAATGCTTGTGCATTGATGAACATGAAAAGAAAGTCAAGAGCAAATGAAGAAATAAGGACAGTTTACTGTTCCATGATCATTGACTTCTTTGTAACAAAAAGTTGATGAGCTCTTCAAGCTATATAATTGCATATAACAAATAGTTTTATTTCTTTGAATAGTATAAAACTCCAGATTGCACAACATCTAAATGCTTTGCCAAAGGAAGAAATTAAACTCCAAGGGAATCCCAACACCTGTCACCTTGATGAGTTCTGCAGGGCCTGCTTACCTTGTATGTCCTTTCAAGGGTCTCCAGGTGGGAGGTGGCATTGCTGCTCTATACTTCACGTCATTGAACACCAATGCCAATGGCCGGTCAGTGGCTGGGATTGGTAAGGCACTCTCAAAGAAAAGAGGAAAATGCTGATTCTCACTTCAACCAAGACAGGCAGTCTCTAACCAAACCACACTGTTGGGGGAGAGCTTAAAAACAATTTCATTTCCAGCCCATCTGGAACCCCAACACCATCATGGATGAGTTATGGACTCACAGAATTTCAGGCTCAAAGGGAGCATCAGGCATAATCTAACCAAGGTCCTTCATTGTGGGGATATGGGATCTGATCTGAACCCCAACACCATCATGGATGAGTTATGGACTCACAGAATTTCAGGCTCAAAGGGAGCATCAGGCATAATCTAACCAAGGTCCTTCATTGTGGGGATATGGGAGATAAGGCTCAGCATGGTAAAGAAATGGGCTGAAGACCACGTATCTAATAAACAGCATCAGAGACGGGCCTCGTATCTCTCAACCATCAAGGCAGTGGGATATCCAGGTCTTTCCTGCCTGAGAGCCTCATAACCATTCTCAAAGTTATCCTTAAAAAGAGGGCAAATATCTGGGCAACTTGATGAGGAATTAGTTTAGTGGAGGAGAAGCAAATGCTCATAAAAATGGAAAACATAGACTTAAGTCATGTTAACATTTGATCCAGAGAAATTCCTTCGTTGTGGCTGCACTATGAGAAATTACCTCCCTAATATCGGCATTGGAAACATAATTTGGACCAAAACACAATTCTGTGAATAGATGTAAGACAGAATCAAGTATCAGAAAAAGTGTAAAGTTAGAATGTGACATCTCTGGTGTTCCAAATCAGGATCGCCTTTTATCTACCTGCCCCTATTTCTCTCTCCTGGCTCTGTCTTGACCAGATCCTGGTCTCCGACTCCTCATTCATACTAAACTATAAGTGATTGACAGCAAAGTGGCCACTTAGAGAGGCATTCAGTGTCAAAGAGACAAAACTGTGATTTTTTTGTTGAAGTATAGGTAACATAATGTGTTATATTTATTTCAGGTGATTCAACAATTTTATACATTTCTCCGTGCTCATCAAGATAACTGTCCTCTTAATTCCTTTTATCTATTTCACCCATCCTTCCATCCAACTTTCCTCTGGTAACCACCAGTTTTTCCCTTTATGTTTAAGAGTTTGTTTGTTTGGGGTTGTTTTTGTTTGTTTGTTTGTTTGTTTGTTTTGTTTTTGTTTTTTCTCTTTGTTCATTTGCCTTGTTTCTACATATGAGAGAAATCATGGCATTTGCCTTTCTCTGAATGATGTACTTCACTTAGCATAATAGTGTCTAGTCCACCCGTGTTGTTTTAAATGGCAAGATTTCAGCTTTTTTATGGCTGAGTAATATTCCTCTGTGTGTGTGTGTGTGTGTGTCTGTGCGCACGTGCGCTGTGCATGTATGCATACATATCTCACATCTTTTTTTTTAAGATTTTATTTATTTATTTGACAGACAGAGATCACAAGTAGATAGAGAGGCAGGCAGAGAGAGAGAGGAGGAAGCAGGCTCCCTGCTCAGCAAAGAGCCCGATGCAGGGCTCGATCCCAGGACCCTGAGATCATGACCCGAGCTGAAGGCAGAGGCTTTAACCCACTGAGCCACCCAGGTGTCCCTCACATCTTTTTTTATCCATTCGTCTATGGATGAAAATTGGGTTTCTTCTATATCTTGGTTATTATAAATAATGCTGCAATAAACATGGGGTGCATATATCTTTCCAAACTGGTGTGCTCATTTTGGGGGGGTAAAGGAATTACTGGGTCAAACAGCAATTCTATTTTTTGAGGAGCCTGTATATTGTTTTCTAGTGAGCTACACCAATATGCATTCTCACCAACAACACACAAGTGTTCACTTTTCTCTATATTTTCGCCAACACTTTTAATTTCTCTTGTTTTTTATTTTAGCCATTCTACCAGGTGTAAAGTGGTAGCTCATTGTGGTTTTCATTTCCCAGATAATTAGTAATGTTCAACATATTTTCATGTGTCTGAGGGGCCTCTGCATGTGTCTTCCTTGGAAAAAGATCTTTTCATGTCCCCTGCCCACTTTTTAAGATTTTATTTATTTATTTATTTGAGAAAAAGAGAGAGAGAGAGAGGGAGAGAGAGAGAATGCAAGCACAGCAGGAAGAGCAGCAGAGGAAGACAGAGAAGCAGGCTCCCTGCAGGACTCAATCTCAGGACACTGGGACATGATCTGAGCTTAAGGCAGATGTTTCACCAACTGAGCCACCCAGGTGCCCTCCTACCCTGCCCATTTTTTAATTGGAATATTCAGTTTTTAGGTGTTGAGTTGTGTAAATTCTTCATATATTTTGGATATTAAACCGCTAATCCATGAATCCATTTTAGTCCATTTTGATTTTGTGTGAATGGTGTAAGTGGTCTAGTTTCATTTTTTGCATGTAGCTGTCCAGTTATCCTGGCATGATTTGTTAAAGAAACTGTCTTAGCCCATTGTATATTCTTGCCTTTTATGTTGTAAACTAATTGACCATATAAGTATGGGTTTATTCCTAGACTCTCTATTCTGTCCCATTGATTTATGTGTCTATTTTTGTGCCAGTACCATACTGTTTTGATTACTACACCTTTGCAGCATATCTTGAAATCTGGGATGTCAATACCTCCAACTTTGTTCTTCTTTTTCAAAAATGCCTTGGCTGCTCAGGGTCTTTTGTAGTTCCATACAAATTTGAGGATTATTTGATTGAGTTCTGTGGAAAAAAAGGTTGTTGGTATTTTAATAGGGATTACATGAAATCTGTAGGTGGTTTTGGGTAGTATGGACATTTAATAAGATCAGTTCTTCTAAAGCTGTGAATATTGACCTATCACACTAAGGACAACAAGGCCAGAGAGAGACATGGAGTCAGAGATAAAGAACACCCCCCCCAAACAATTATCCAACCCAAACTATCAGTAGTGCTGAGGTTGAGAAACTCCCTCTCTGGATTTTGACAAATTCCATAAACTCCCAGCATAAATCATCAGGTGAGCAACTGACAGGAATCTGCCATCTCCATAGCTTTGCTTCTCAGCCTTTCTCCAGAAAGGAAGCATACAACCCCCTGCCTACTAAACTCACCTGCGCCATTCGTATGATAGCTTCTAGCATTTGCACAGTGCCTACTGTGACAGCTACATGCTTTCATCAAATATCTCTCATCCTCAAGATAATCCTGGGGTGGAGGCACTATTATTACTCATATTCCACAGACCAGGAAACCAGAGAGGAAAGTAATCCAGCAAGATCATTCAGAGAGAGAGGTTGAGTCAGAATTCCCACCCAGATCTGCCCCAACTCCAGAAACCAAGTTCTAGCCCTACTTCACACTGTAGACAAGAGTGCTGGCTCCAAGAGTTGGAAATTTTAAAGAAATATTCAGGGGCAGAGCAATAGTCCAAGTGCCACCCAAGGCTATTTGTGAAGACTATGAGTCCTTAGGTCACATTTCAGGACCTAAACATTTCTACCTAGGCTAGGCTAGGTGTGGTAGGTAGAATAATGTCTCCTCCAAGGTGGAGGAGACATTGACGTCTTAATTCCCAAACTTCTGAATCTGTTACCTTAGATGGCAAAGGAGACTTTACAGGTGTGATTAAGGACCTTGGGGAGACGTAGCCCGATTAACCAGGAATGCTCAATATAATCACTATATCAATTTTAAGTGTCCTTATAAGAAGGAACCAGGAAGGTCAGAGTTAGAGATGTGATGACAGATTCAAAGGTCATAGGCATGTTGGTCAAGAGCCAAGAGATGCAGGTGGCCTCTGGAAGCTCTCAAGGACAAGGGAACAAATTCTGTCTTAGATCCTCCATGGAGAATGCAATCTTGCAGACACTTTGATTTTAGCACAGTGAAACTGATTTCTGACATCAGACCTCTAGACTATAGAGATAGTAAATTCGTGTTGTTTTAAGCTAACAAGTTTGTGGTAGTTTGTGGTAGCAATAGGAGAGAAATAGACTAGAGATGCCATGTGAATACCATTCACCCAGTTAATTTTGAATTTTAGAAACATAGCAAGTGATTTATTTAGTATAAACATGTCCCATGCAGTATTTGTTTGTCCTGTACCTTTATTTGCTAAATCTGGGAACTCTGATCCACTCTGATCCTCCCTCCCACCTGATCTCTGAGTCCCCACTATCTTCCTTCTTACCCATCTGCTCAGTCACCATAATATTGTTATAACTGCCACTCCAGGGTTAGTCTATGACTCAACAGAGTGAAATTATTAAGACCTCAGACAAATAGCTCTGAGGCAAAGTTATTATTCTATATCATTGCCTATCAATTATTTATAGTTTATAATGCAGTACCATTTGTAATGGGTAATGTGTTTTCCTATTGTGTTGTAATATCATCCAACTCATCAGAACAACCATGGGGGAGATGGATTGGACTGGTGAAAACAGCAGTGCCTTTTTTTTTTTTTTAACCATCTGCATGCATTTTTGAACCTGAGAATCATGGCTATTTTAGATAAAAGAAAATTATCCTTTGAATTCAAAGGGAAAGATAGAATCCATCTTTTCTGACAAATTGATTTCCTAAGAAACAGCATAAGAACTAGGATAAGGCAAATATGGTGACTTGGGCACAAAGTTTAAGGAGGTCCTTACTTCTAGATGACAATCCTGCACTTGCACAACCTTGAGAATAAGTGCTTTTTAAAATATGACATCCTATGAGACTCCCCTCCGTCTCTCTACCCTGTCCCTGCTAAGACATCTCTCCTGGAGACATCAATAGAAGCCAGAACTGGTCTGACTTCTTCACACGGCCTATGGGAAACTGAGGCCAAGAAAGATGTAGCTAATCCAAGATCCACTAAACTGAGTGACTACAGTGGGCCTTGCTACGCCTGGATTTTCTTCACCTGTCCCTTACTGGTCTACAGCTAGAAGGTGAAATCTGTACCTCACTTTTTTTTCCAAAGATTTTACTTACTTATTTCACAGAGAGAGAAAGAGGGAGAGAGAGAGAGACCAAGAGAGGGAACACAAGCAGGGGTAGTGGGAGAGGGAGAACCAGAGGGAGGAGCCCGAGGCGGGACTTTATCCCAGGACACTGGGATCATGACCTGAGCCAAAGGCAGATGCTTAACAACTGAGCCACCCAGGTACCCCATCTGTACCTCACGTCTAGCTTCAGGAACAAGCCCTATCCTGACTAATTCAGCAAATCAGCATAATTCCATATGTCTGGCCTCAGTGATCAGGCACTTAACTTGGGCCTAAGCCAATCAACAGATGGTGTCTCCTATGGAGTATTATGCCTCCATCAGAAAGGATGAATAGGGGCGCCTGGGTGGCTCAGTGGGTTAAGCCGCTGCCTTCGGCTCAGGTCATGATCTCAGGGTCCTGGGATCGAGTCCCGCATCGGGCTCTCTACTCAGCAGGGAGCCTGCTTCCTCCTCTCTCTCTCTCTGCTTGCCTCTATGCCTACTTGTGATTTCTCTCTGTCAAATAAATAAATAAATAAATAAATAATCTTTAAAAAAAAAAAAAGAAAGGATGAATACCCAACTTTTGTAGCAACATGGACTGGACTGGAAGAGATTATGCTGAGTGAAATAAGTCAAGCAGAGAGAGTCAAGTATCATATGGTTTCACTTATTTGTGGAGCATAACAAATAGCATGGAGGACAAGGGGAGTTAGAGAGGATAAAGGAGTTGGGGGAAATTGGAAGGGGAGGTGAATCACGAGAGACTATGGACTCTGAAAAACAATCTGAGGAGTTTGAAGTGGTGGGGGGGGGTGGGAGGTTGGGGTACCAGGTGGTGGGTATTATAGAGGGCACGGCTTGCATGGAGCACTGGGTGTGGTGAAAAAATAATGAATACTGTTTTTCTGAAAATAAATTAATTGAAAAAATTAAAAAAAAAAACAGATGGTGTCTCCTCAGTCACATTGGTTAGTGCCAGCTCCAGCATGCATGCATAGGGCAGAGTGAAACCCATGCCACCCATGGATAGAGAAAAAGATTTCTCTTTCTTGATTGTATGGAATATAAATGAAAAAGCTGGAACTATTGCAGCCACTTTATTACCATGAGGAAAACCAGCATGAGAATAAAGCTGTCATGTAGGGAAGAGAATGGTCAGAGAATTATAGAAAGAAGCCAGCATCTTTATCAAATCTTACCTGAAGGATCAATTACCTCTGGACTGCTCTGTTATGTGCACCAATGAATTCTGATTGGTATTTAATCCATTTTGAGTTAGAATACTCTGTTAATTTCGAGAGTTTTTAAAATGGACAATACCTTGGAAAAACCAAACTCTATAGCAGCACTGTCCAAAAGAACTTTCTGCAATGATAGAAAAGAAATATTCTATATTGGTCTCAACTAAATGACCACTGAACACTTGAAATATGGCTAATGTGACTGAGGACCTGAATTTTAAATTTTACTCATTTTAATTAATTTACATTTAAATAGCCACATGTGACTAGTAGCTATCATAAGGAACAGCACAGCTCTAGAAGCTTTCTTTCCTTCATTTCAGTTGTTGCCTCCTCCAGAAAGCCTCTCCTGATCCTTCCTTTCCTCAAGAGCTGAGTTAGGCTCACCTCTTCTGTGATTCCACACCAATTGGGCATGCCTCTGTCATTGCAATTACCTATCTTAGAATAATAATTTCTTACTGTGCTTACTTTCCTCCTGCATTTGAGACTGCGATGGCAAGTCTATTCCTATGCGGTAATACCTAGCAGAGGCATAAGAATTATAACTGTAACTGTTGTAACCGTTGTTGTATTCTAACTATGGAATTGCATGAGTTCATTTGCAATTCAGTTATGTATCAGACAGTGAAAGGCTTTGTATCTTGTAAGACTTTAAGGCAACACAAAAGTGTTTGCCATCTTGATGCAGCTTGAATTGAGAGATATTTCTGGCTTAAAAAGGTAGGTAGAGAATTACACAAGAATCAAAATTTCAAAGATTCTTAAAGAGTGAGAGGAATCAAACAAATAATCCAATCAAGAAATGGGCAGAGGACATGAACAGACATTTCTGCAAAGAAGACATCCAGATGGCCAACAGACACATGAAAAAGTGCTCCATATCACTTGGCATCAGGGATATACAAATCAAAACCACAATGAGATATCACCTCACACCAGTCAGAATGGCTAAAATCAACAAGTCAGGAAATGACAGATGCTGGCGAGGATGCAGAGAAAGGGGAACCCTCCTACATTGTTGGTGGGAATGCAAGCTGGTGCAACCACTCTGTAAAACAGCATGGAGGTTCCTCAAAATGTTGAAAATAGAACTGCCCTATGACCCAGCAATTGCACTACTGGGTATTTACCCTAAAGATACAAACGTAGTGATCCAAAGTGGCACGTGCACCCGAATGTTTATAGCAGCAATGTCCACAATAGCCAAACTATGGAAAGAACCTAGATGTCCATCAACAGATGAATGGATCAAGAAGATGTGGTATACATACACAATGGAATACTATGCAGCCATCAAAAGAAATGAAATCTTGCCATTTGCGACAACATGGATGGAACTAGAGCGTATCATGCTTAGCAAAATAAGTCAAGCGGAGAAAGACAACTATCATATGATCTCCCTGATATGAGGAAGTGGTGATGCAACATGGGGGCTTAAGTGGGTAGGAGAAGAATCAATGAAACAAGATGGGATTGGGAGGGAGACAAACCATAAGTGACTCTTAATCTCACAAAACAAACTGAGGGTTGCTGGGGGGAGGGGGGTTGAAAGAAGGGGGGTGGGGTTATGGACATTGGGGAAGGTAGGTGCTGTGAAGTGTGTAAACCTGGCGATTCACAGACCTGTACCCCTGGGGATAAAAATATATGTTTATAAAAAATTAAAAAAAATTTTAAAAAATCACAAAAATAAAAAAAAAAGAGTGAGAGGAATCTATTTCAAGATGAGCTTATATTCTAGAATGAATACAATGTATTTCAGAAAGACTTGATGCAGAAAAGATCATAAATGAGCAAATGGACCCAGAAGGAAGATGCAGGAAACAACTTCACCCTAGTCTTTCAGGTTGGGATCTAGGAATAGGGACACAGGTGCATAGCAGACTGCCCTGAGGTCATCAGCCTGGCTGCTCATTAGGACAGGGGAGATTCTCAATGAAGATGGAGGAGAAAGAGGAAATTACTTCTGAATGTGCCTCAGGACAGGGCAGTGCACACAGTAATAACAGAGACAAAAGGCTTCTGCAAACCTCCCACAGATTATCCTATAAAACCTCCCCACTACCCACCAGGGTGAAGGTAGCAGCCTCTTCAGAGTTGAGAAAACAGGTTAAGTGACCAGACCCAGACACCAGTATCAGAACTGATGAGAGCCGCATTGTCTTATTTTTTTCCATCCAAGCCTGTCTAATTCTCTTTCAATAATAAAATCCTGCTTTCTGATTGGAAGCATTCCAAGTTCAAAGTCCCCTATAGTCCATTTGTATCCATAATAAGAATAACATTTTCTATAAGTGGAGACCGTTTCATACCTGACACACACTTCTACTCTTACTTTTCCATTTGATTCTTCCAGAAAACCTATGGGGGTAAATATTCACACCCCCCCCTATTTTTTTTTTCTTTAAGATTTTATTTATTTATTTGAGAGAGACAAAGAGACAAAGCAGGGTGGAGGGTCAGAGGAAAAAAGAGACTCTGAAGCAGACTCTGCTGAATGAGGAGCCTGATGTGGGGCTTGATCCTATGACCCCAAGATCATGATCTGAGCCAAAGCCAAGAGTTGGCTGCTTACCTGACTGAGCCATCTATGTGCCCCTATCCCCTCTCTATGAATAACAAATTAAGGCTTACCTTCCAAGCACCATGTCAGATAATCCAGCACACACATCTCTAGAGCTGCTCTGGGGTCAAACAAACTTAAACTCAAGTCTGAAGTCTGTCAATTCCCAAAGTTGTGACCTCATTTATTTACTGTGCATCTCTCTCCCCATCATAAGGAGGACCCCATGAGAAGAGGGACCTACCTTCTCTGATATGTCCACAGCTGACTCCCAGCTCCTTGAATAGGGCCTGGCACATAGTACCCTTTCAATAAATGAATGAATAAATGAAGAACAAAAAAGCTCCAAAATGTGATTTATTAAAGCTCTTGACCAATGGGCAAGCACCTGTTCTCATGATTCATCCCATCTGCCTGCTTGAGACATCTACATTTTGAAGGCTCCCAAGGTTGTTTGTTTCCTTCACAGATCACCCCTTAATTTTATTTCCCTACTTGAGCTTCCTGCAGATTTCAGCTGAATTTCAGGGTGGCAAAAACCCACATCCTCTTCCTTCTGGTTTCCCCTCTCTCTTATCCCCCTTCGAAACCTACCAACCAGTTTCAACACATCTCCCATTTTAAGCAAAGAGTATTTAAAAGATTGTAAAGTTTATTGAACTCTTACAACACCACGTTTATATTTGTTAAGTGCCCGTGACTCAAAAACAGATTAGTCTCTGCTGAAATTCATGTGGTTTTACAAATTAGGGAGAAAGTTCTAGGCTCAAAGTATATTGCCAAGTTATAAAAACTTGTTACACACCTTTTGCAAAGCTATGTTTTCTTCCTTGCTACTATCATTTAGTCTGTAGCTTGAAGCAAAGGAGTGAACTATATCTCTGTATTCCCACTAAAAGTTATTTTTAAAAATTATCCTTGTTTTTATCCCTTTTAAAATTTTTTACCCTTTTTAAGAGCACCTCCAAGGGGTTGGGGGAAACTTGAGGAATTTGTGTTCATTCTTGAATGTCAATTATAAATGAAGCCATATACCAGTTAAATAGCAAAATATCTGCAACATCTCTAGCAAATCACAGAGACCATCAACAGGGGTCGGCAAAGCAAAATCTTCCCTCTGCCGTTCTTAAGATTTGTGCCTATAACAAAATACACATAATTCAGTCAAGAATATTTAACATGTAGTATTTAATGTTAACATAAAATTGGATCTGGTCAAAATGCCCCCCCAAAAAACTTTTGTTTAAGCACATTACAGTATACTTATGTGATAGAATACTATGAATCCAATAAAAACGTTATTCTCAAAAACTAAGGAAAGTGATCCTGATACCTTTGTAAATGGGATTCATTCAAACTAGAGCATAAAAACTAAGGCTCATTGTTATGCATGGACTTGTTTGAAGATGAAATTTGTCTTCTCTGCTTCTCTCCTTTCTATCCCCAGTCCCTGGAGCCTCCATATAGTACAAGGCACAGAAGGATTTGACTCTGCTCTCATTTGATTAAATGGTCATGGTTGGAGTTGGGAACCCAGATGCCCAGGGACAATTTCCTGCTGAAGGTATGTTCCTGTGGCCCCTGCCCAGGGAGGCGCATAGTACCGTGAGAATAGCATAGAACAGCTTGGGAATGAGGTAAACCTGGATTCAAATCTCAGTTCTACTGCTTATTGACTGTGTAACCTTAAACTCCTTTTTGTTTGTCTACTTCTCCATCAATAATCTAGGGTTAATTAAACCCATCCTACCTAGCTGATATGCACAGTAATGGAGAAATTAGATTATTTCTTAAAACACCCAGCAGAACTCTGAGAAGTAAGAAGTGCTAGATAATGTTATTTGCTTGCCATCCCTATGGATAGTGCCTGTCCCCCACATCTCTCTTGTGCCTACCCCAATGCTCCCAAAGCACTAGGAGTCGAGGGAGGCCAGGGAAACTGACTGAAATAATGACTTTCTCATGGAGGAACTTACCCACCCAGTTCCTTACTTAGCCCTGGATTTATCTTTCCTTCTACGCATAGAGAGATAAAAGAAAAAGGAAGACTCCTGAAAATGAACTCTATTAATATATTTATCATTTTCCGAATTTAGAGATTTTTTAAAGTAAGTTGTCCAGTGTCATATTATGCTGGTTCTCACAACAAGAGCTCCTCATCCCAGGAAGAATTCCAAAGCACTGGTATGTTTTAGGATAAAACTTCTGTCAAACAATCACGGAATAATAATAAGCAGACTGATAGGATCTTAATGAAGGAGTAAGAACCCTTACTTGCTTTTACGTATAGTGACTCCCCGTGATTCTATAAAGAAGGTATCATGGCCATCCTCATTTTGCATAGGAGGAAATTGAGGCACAGAAAAGCTAAATAACCCAGTGAAGGTTATCCATCCACCCACTATCAGGGTAGATATTAGCTTAAATAACCTCTGGTAGAGCAGAGTCAGCCAACTACAAACAGGTCTGTGAGCCAAATCAAACCTTCCAGATTTTGTATGGCTCACAAGTTAAAAATATTTTTTAACAGATTTAAATGAATATATGTTAAATAGTGATATAAATCTTTATGTACAGCTCTTAGCATTGCCTCTTGGCCCTCAAAACCTAAAATGTGTACTACTTGGCCCTTGTTAGAAAGAATTTGACTTCCCTGCTCTACAGTGTCTTAGGCATTGTGAAATAGGCCCTCTCTAATGTTGAAGTCTTCACATGGAGTCGCAAACACAGTCTGTAACCCACAGTAATGAGATTTTTACTAGAAGGACACCACTGTCATCAAACACTTTCACCATTGCACTAGGTTCTAAGGAAACATGTGGGGTAATGTGTGTTATGATGTGCACAGGTACAGTCCCCCAGGCAGGGCCATGAATGTCCTGGGTGCTCATATGGCCCAACAACTGAGACAGTTGCTGAGGTAAATATAAGGGTAGGAGACACCATCTTCACCCTGAAGATTTGCTATCACAGTTTCCTGGAGTGCTGCATCAAGAACTCTCCAAGACTGTAGATGGCCCGAGTCCTCAACAAAAATACTCCTTGGTAGATTATAAAGGCCACTAAACAAAGTAAGACAGACACTTAATCCCTGTGTAACTCTGGAGAAATTTTCACTTAACTCCGTGCCTCCTTTTCTTCCTTTGCTCAATGGTCTGGTGATACTACCAATCCCATAGGGTCATCATGGGGTTTGACAGGGAAAATACATGTATAGTTAGGACCTCACCTCACTTGCGCTACAATAAGTGGTTAAATTAGTATTATTATGATTACCCCAGATTTTTTTAATGTTGGAACAGAGGAAGCTCCCTACAGTTGGGCTTCAACAAGTTCATGGACATCCAAACTTGCATGCCAATTTTGTACTTCAGATGCATTTTTTGGAGAGTTTCCTTATTTCAGATTCTCTAAAGGATCTGGGACTCAAAAATGTTAAGAAGGAGAGCTCAAAGCGATACCAACTGTGACAAGTTCCTGAAGTATCTCAATAAAAAGGTATGTGCAACCCAAGGGTTCCCAGAGCACCACAGGAACACCTCATCTGGTTCTGCTCTGTCCTCCTCACCCTCCACACACACACACACATCCTATTCCTACTCTCAAGAATTCAGAGAAGGAGAAAGAGGCAAAAGTTGAAAGTTACATCCTGAGGTCACTGCTCTCATGGTACCTCCTCAGAGAAGCTTTCTCCAACCAGCCTTCCTTCCTCAATACCCACTCATCATCACTTTACCCCTGTAGATTTATTCTAGTGCTCATTTCAGACTTACCTGAATGTATTCTATTAATATATTTGCTTGCTAATTCTCTCTGTATACCACCTGAATGCAGGTTCTACGAGGAGAGGGTCTTGGTCTGTCTTGCTCATGGTTGAATCCTCAACATTTGATTCAATAAATATATAGTCAACAAATAAAGAGACACAGGGGTCCTCAGAACATTTCAATTGAGCTTGAACATAAATATTAAAAAGCAAATAGGGGTTCTTGATTGTACTAGGGCTGCCAAGCACCCTCCTTGACCAAGGTTGCCTAAATTCAGCTGAAGCATGCATCAGGATGCATAGGATGCATATTTTGCAGGGAAACAGGAAGAGTGAGGGTATGCCCATTGTTCAACCACTTGTGAATACCAAGTGTGTAACATCCAGGATGTTTTGACACCTGGGCTTCCTATATCTGGCTGCTGCTACATTTGGGCCAGTACACACCTCAGTGATAGAGTGACTATACTTTTTGAACCAAACTCTAGTCTAATAAAAAGACAGAATATCTTTTTTTTGTTCCCATTTTTTTTCATTTATTTATTTTCAGCATAACAGTATCATTATAAAAGACAGAATATCTAAATTGAGCTTGTTCTTTTCCAAAACAACAACAACAACAAAAACTTGGATTTTAATTTCTCATTCATTCAACAAATATGTATTGAGCACTACTATGCACTAGGCACTGGGAACTGAGTTGTGAACAAAACAAACAAAACCTTACACTTGTGATGTTTATATTCAAGTAATGGGCTTCTGAGAACTCCTCCTGCCTCAGTTCTATTCACTATAGCCTCTCATACCTCGTTTACTCAAGTTTCCCCAAAATACGTTCAGCATAAGGTAACGCACACATACATACACACACCACACGATGCACCAAACATATCACTATCTACAGCAGTGGTTCTCAACCAGGTGAGATTTTTCTGCCCGGGGGACACTTGGTAGTGTCCAGAGACATTTTTGTTGTCACAACAGGGAGCAGTGCTACTGGCATCTAGGGGGTGGAAGCCAGGAATGCTGTTGAACAGTCTGCAGTGGACAGGACAGCTCTTCACAATGATGGATCATCTTGTCCCAAATTTCAAGACTACTGAAATTGAGAAACCCTGGTTCATATTCTAGGTCTAATAGCAGAACCAAACAGCAGTTACACCTTTCCCAGATTTTCCTTAATATTATCCAGCATTGAAAACTATAGTCACATTTGGAGTTTCCCATAATTGAGAAGTTTTCCATGTCCTTCCCACTGTCCCTTGCAATGCTCAACCTTAGCCCCACCAATCACATGCTCCTGTGAGAATTTCACTGAGAAGTCATCAAGATGAAAAAGGAGATGCTGGGTGGAAGTTGTTTTTTAGCTAGAGAAGGTAGTCATGGCTGGCTTTGAGAAATAGCAGAAGTGAGATATCTGACATCCTGGGTCCAGAGTATGAGCTGTGGTGTCTGTCCTCAATGGCAGTGATGATGCACTGCTGGTGCATTCTTATGATAATAGTTTAGATGTGGTCCTTGTCCATAGAGCTGCCAAGCTTGACTCTTTAGTGTCTCAGAGATCCAAAGAACTAACTCATATACTTTAATAAGTTCTCCTCCCACCCAAGCCCACTAAAATGGTTCTGTTGTCTGTTTGCACCATCTGATAATACTGAGCAGGAAAATGTTCATGGCCAATCTGTGATATGAAAGGGATGTATTTATATTCACTTGGACCTCTCCTGGCTCATACCAATCATTTTATTTTGAGGTGAAGAGCACCTTGGCTGCTAACATCATAAAACACCTTATTGTGCATTGTATGGGGGGAAATGCCACAGAAATTTAATAACTTCATCAACAGCAAAAGAAGAAACCTTGTTCTCAGGCCTATAAAGTAGCTGATGTCTCCATCCACCAGGAAACTTTCCTGGCTATAAATACAACCTACATGCTTATGTCTCTATTTTGCAAGCACACATGCACAAAAAGGAATCATAAGCCATCTATGCAACCTTTCATATCAAATTAAAAGGAAGGGAGGGGAAGAGAATGAGAGAGTGAGTGGGGGAAAAAAGAAGAAGAAGAAGAAAAAAAAAAAAAAACTTCCATAAAGATTTCAAGGCCAGACTGCCTTTGAGCTTCCTTGAAGGTTAGTGCAAGTGGGTTGTAACATCCAGCTTGCAGAGGCTCTGCCCTACCACAGGGAAGGAAAAGAGCCAACCCATGGAAGATGCACCACTTTCATCTTGTCTTTGCTATGTTGGGGAAGTGCAGACACATCGACTTCCTCTGCTCACCAGTTCACCTTTTGCCAGGAGAGAGTGGGAGTAGCATTCTGCTCACTGTCCATGAAGAACTAGGAAAATCACAGAGGCTGTGGATCTGCAGTTAGTCAGAGCAACAATGCAATTGCCCAGGAAATAAGAGCTAAAGTCAAGCTCATGCTCAAATCGATGGTAAGCATTTCTTATGTCTTCCATGTTTCTAGTACCTTCCTTACATTATCTCTAATCTCCATGGCAATCCTATAAAGTAGAGTAGCACCATTTGATAGATGAGGAAGCTGGGGCTCAGGGAGGATATAGGATTTGCCTAAGATCCCAGAGCAAAGTCATAGTGGAATCTGTCTGAATTCAAAGCCAGTTCTTTTTATCATGTCAGGATTCATTTGTACTCCTCTCTAACTTCATCCTCCAAGCCATTTCCTTGTCCACTGCAATGTGAAATAACAACACCAACTTTCCGATAGAAGGATTTAGACAGCCTACATTTCTCAATCATCCCAGCAGCAACTATAATGCTTTAAATACAGTGGAAGACTAGTAAGGGCTTGCTTGTCAATGAAGATTAGTTTTCTTATCCTGTCCCTTGCACCAAATGAAAAACCAAGTGAACGTGTATTTTGCAAACTCACTTCACCCTCTTAGGTCTTCATATGCTCAAATACAAACACACACACACACACTCACACACACACACACACACACACACACTGTATATATACACTATATACACACAGTGTATATAGTGTGTGTGTATATATATATATATATATATATATAATTATAGTTATAACACAAGTGTATTGGAAAAAAGTCTTGAAGGACCCTTTTAAATAGTTTATTTAAGGTTTATTTGCCTGATAAAATGTTTTTTGCTAATGTTGTTGATAAACTCCCCAAACACACACTCAAAGAAACACACATGTGACTACATGTAAGCTTTACCTAATGATTTTAACCATTAGCTCATTCTATAAAATCTCCTTGTGGAGAATCGGTACCAATATTCTGTCTGTAGAAAACTACTCATCATCTTATTAAAACCTTATTTAATATATATATTGTCGATTCATTAATATTGCATTCAATATTAATGATATTGAATGCCAAGAGCAGGATAATTCGTGCCTGAATAAAGCTTATCTACACATGTATTTTCTCGAGAATACACATCACAGCCCACTTGTACTCAGGAACTCTAGATAGCCTTTCAGCAACTACACTTGGGGACTATTTTAAACTACTAACTCACCAACAATGAGCATAAAAATGTGAAAAACTTAGCACTAAATAGACTGCAGAAAGGATACTTGTTTACAGTGTGAGAGCTAAAACAAGAAGGCAGACAGTCTCTCTGTTCAGCCTCAGCTGGGAATATATGTGTTGAGTGACTCAAAGTTTTGCCATCCTATGCTCTTGTTCATCAATGTTCATCAATGACTGTGAGAGCATAGCCAGTCTCAACTGAGGGGGTCACAAGTCAATCTTAGCAAGTGGGCAAGTTTATAAAAACAGAATCCACAATAACAAAGATCCACTATACTGTCATGTACTACATCACCTAATTCTTTTTTTTTGTAATTAATTTATTTATTTGACACAGAGTGAGAGATCACAAGTAGGCAGAGAGGCAGGCAGAGAGAGAGGAGGAAGCAGGCTCCCCACTGAGCAGAGAGCCCAATGCTGGGCTTGATCCCAGGATCCTGGGATCATGACCTGAGCTGAAGGCAAAGGCTTTAACCCACTGAGCCACCCAGGTGCCTCTACATCATCTAATTCTTATAACAATCCCATAAGGTGAGTATTTTATTGCCATTTTATAGAAAATAAAAATTGACATTTGAAAAGTGTAATAACCTGCCCAAAGACATAACTAATTAGTGGAAATGCCATGGGGTCAACCTCATTCTGAGCCATACTGTTGCTCTTGCTGGGTCCCCATATTGCCTCCCAGAAGAGGGGAAGCCTATATGATACCAATTCTCAACCTCTCTGCCTGTATTTCAAGGCCCTGCACAATCGGATTGCTCATGGCCCCTCCTACCCTGATTCCTCTAATACTCCCTGACAACCTCCTTTTCAGTGAGGAATCTCTCCTGCCTGTGTTCTGCCACCATTTTTAATTCTACTTCCACACCTACCTACTATGCTCTTCTGACAGGCATCTGGTCCACTTGCTTAAGGCTGGTGAGGAAATGGAAGATTAACCAGTCCAGCCTCATTGTTTTTGGATCAGATCCAGAGATGATCACTGATTTGCCCAGTGCTAGTGAGAGTCAGAGTCAGGACTTGAACCCTGATGTCCTGACCATGGGGCAATTATCTCTGGGATTGCTTCACTTTTCCTCCCACCCCAAAAACAATTACCTCCAACGTCAGAGAGCAGTGAAGTAGGGGAGGAGCAGAAGCAGAGGCAAAGTCAGACAACATCATTCAAGGACGCTTTCAAATTATTTCAAAGGGTTGTTAGCAAAGACAGGGCTAAGAACTGTGTCTTCAGGTCAGGAAGTCTCCTGTTTAAAAAGAAAAAAAAAATCCAAGAAGTCTTTGGATAGTAATATCATAAAGCATCTGGGCTTTGAATTTATACAGCACTTTTCATCTCTAAAGCTCACATCTCCTTCCAGACATTATCTCATTCCTTCTTCCCAGAACACCAGCAGAATATGGCTGCAAGTATCCTACCCATTTTGCTGACAGAAAAATTAAACCTCAAGGGCTGTAAGAGATTTTCTCAGAGCTAGACCAAGTAAGAATCTCATTCTGTAGAACCAGAGCTAAAGCTCAGAATCAGAACCAAAACTTAGTCCTTTTGAATCTCATTCAAGGCACAAAAACAAGTGTCTAGAAACAAGACAGGATGAGTATTTGCTAAAGACTTGCTATATGAGAAGTATCTCATGCAAATAATGACATTGATACTTGGCATCCAATCTGGGGAATAGGAAATGTTATTCTTATTCTACATATAGGGAATCTGAGTCTAAGAAAGTTTAAGTAAGAGGGTGTTCAACGTGGAATTTAGTAATCTGATCATAGCTCTCTGTGACCCCAAAGTCAGCATCACTTCTTTTATTTTTTAATTTAATTTTATTTTTTCAGAGTTCCAAGATTCATTGTTTATGTACCACACCCAGTGCTCCATGCAATACGTGCTCTCCTTAATACCCACCTACCAGGCTCAACCATCCCCCCACCCCTCTCCCTTCTAAAACTCTCAGTTTGTTTCTCAGAGTCCACACTCTCTCGTGGTTCATCTCCCCGCCCAATTTCCCCCAATTCACTTTCCCTTTCTTTCTCCTAATGTCCTCCATGTTATTCCTTACACTCCACAAGTAAGTAAAATCCTAGGATAATTGACTTTCTCTGCTTGACTTATTTCACTCAGCATAATCTCCTCCAGTTTTGTCCATGTTGATACAAAAGTTGAATATTCATCTTTTCTGATGAAGGCATAATATTCCATTGTATGTATGGACCATATCTTCTTTATCCATTTGTCTGTTGAAGAGCATCTTGGCTCTTTCCACAGTTTGGCCAGCATCACTTCCAGAGATGCACAATGCCTGGTATTTGCAAAGTGTCGTGCTAGGCTCAGTGGATATACAATGAATCATGAGATGGACATCTAGCAAGGACTTATTACATGTCAGGCATTAGAGACCCAAACATAACTAGGACACACTATCCAGGACTTTACACTCTATGAAGAGAGAAGAGAAACATGCAAAGAATAATTCAGAAAACACTCCTTCACTTATTCAGCAAACTTTTCTTTCTTTTTTTTTTTAATTTTAAATTTAATTTTATTTTTTCAGTGTTCCAAAATCCATTGTTAATGCACCACACCCAGTGCCCCATGCAATACATGCCCTCCACAATACCCAGTCTCACCCAGCCCTCCACTCTCCTCCCCTCCAAAACCCTCAGTTTGTTTCTCAGAGTCCACAGTCTCTCACGGGTTGTTTCCCCCCCAATTTCCCCCAATTCACATCTCCTCTCCATCTCTCAATATCCTCCATGTTATCCTCCTTATGCTCCAAAAGTAAGTGAAACCCTATGATACTTGACTCTCTCTGCTTGACTTATTTCACTCAGCAGAATCTCTTCCAGTCCCGTCCATGTTGATACAAAAGTTGGGTATTCATCCTTTCTGATGGAGGCATAATACTCCATTGTATATATTGACCATATCTTCTTTATCCATTCATCCATTGAAGTGCATCTTGGTTCTTTCCACAGTTTGGCAATTGTGGCCATTGCTGCTATGAACACTGGGGAACAGATGGCCCTTCTTTTCACTACATCTATATCTTTGGGGTAAATACCCAGTAGTGCAATTGCAGGGTCATAAGCTATCTCTATTTTTAATTTCTTAAGGAATCTCCACACTGTTTTCCAAAGTGGCTGTACCAACTTGCATTCCCACCAATAGTGTAAAAGGGTTCCCCTTTCTCCACAACCGCTCCAACACATGTTGTTTACTGGCTTGTTGATTTTGGCCATTCTAAGTGGTGTAAGGTGGTATCTCAATGTGGTTTTAATTTGAGTCTCCCTGATGGCTAATGATGATGAACATTTTTCCATGTGGCTGTTAGCCACTTGTATGTCTTCTTTGGAGAAGTGTCTGCTCATGTCTTCTGCCTTTTTTGACATGTTATGTTTTGTGTGTATTGAGTTTAAAGAGCTCTTTCTAGATATTGGATATCAGCCCTTTATCTGTAGTGTCATTTGCTAGTATCTTCTGCCATTTCATAGGTTGCCTCAAGTGCCTGTGAGCCAGTCATTGTGCATGATGCTACGGATTCATCAGGGAGAAAAACACAGTTCTTGCCTTCACTAGCTGGCCACAAATAATTGCCAGAATAATCCAAGGAACCCTGTGTATTTGGGAGGTCACAAGAGAGAGACGAGGGCTTTGATTCAATGTTTGTTTTAATCTCAAAGCCATGCAGATTTAATGTCCTAATTTATAACCTATCAAGGTTCATTTTAAGGTTACTATGTATTTTGTTATAAATCCAATAGGTAAGTTCCCTGCCTTTCTTTCACTGATGTTTTCAGAAGAGTTGAGGCTTCAGGATGTTGTTCATGTTGACTCTGGAGCATAAAAAATATCTCTTAGGACATAAACTATACCACTGGATGCATTCGCTGATTTAAAGTGCCTAGCCCATACTTCAGTTTCCTCAAAAGGCCGTTTTGAATATCTTCAGTGTCTGTTACATGCTAAGCACTGTTCTAAGTGCAAGAGGAAAAAAGAAATGGTTAGCAGATAAGACAAACTCAAATGACTTCTATCCAGTGAGGTAAGAGATGTATGTACCCAAAGTTTCCACTGGGGGCAAAGGGGAGAAAAAGAGTAACACCCAGCCCACATTGATAAGCTCCAGGTGCCCTTCATATTTGTACACTATAAGCACACAGTAGATGTTTTTGGCTGATGGAGTCACGTCAGTTTTGCCATAAGCTTGCACAATATTTGTCCCTTGAAAGTACATAATTACAGCTGACATTGGCAGCTCCATGTGAGGATACAGACATGGAGATCTGTTCTCTGGACCCTGATGTTTGATTAATCATTTCTCTGCCATGCATCCTTCTCCCTAGCCCCACATCCTGGACCTGCCCTTCAGTAGCACCTACAGGAGTGGTCAGTCTCTCATTCCCCAAGCAAAGAGAGATTCTCACACTGATTACAGTATGAATTTCTCAGCTCTTGACATTTCTGGGGGTTAATCCTATTACTTTCTGGGTTGAACTGACAACTGCCCAAGAAGTATTTCCTCATGCCCCCCAGAAGATGGATTTCTCTTTGCTGCCACAGCCCAAGCAATTTAAAACACAGCAGATGAATCATCAACTTCTACCTATATCTAAATGCTTTAGTTTTCATGCTTGGTTATAAGCTGTCCCAGAAACCTTGGTCTCCCTGCTGTTTTTTCTCTCATGTATGTTCAAATTCAACTATCATTAACTGAAAACTTACTATGGGTTTCTTCTGCTACTCAGTTACATCTCCTGAGAGCCCTGAGAGATGAATTATTGTTTACAGTTTACAGATGGGGTCCCCAAGGCTTAAAGAAAATAAGCTACTGTCCCAGTTACTAATCAGTAATGAACCCCAAATTCCAACCAATGTCTCCAAATTGCACTGGTGGTGCTCTTGTCTCTCAATAACACTGCCCAAACTTTGGGATGACTGGGAAGATGGATGGATAGATGGATGGATGGACAGGTAGATGATAGATAGATAGATAGATAGATAGATAGACAGATAGATACAGAGATACAGAAATGCAGAGATACATTTTTTTTTTCATTCCAGGGTCCACCCCGAAACTACTGATTCAGAATGTCTAGAGATTCTTAGGCAACTAGCCCAGCTGTTTCTGCCACTGGAATTTATGAGCTACTGCAGGACACCACATGCAGTTTCCTCTGGAGCAAATTCTTCCTTTTAAGTACACAGAATGGGCAGTGACATGAAGAGTGCACAGAGTGTCTTTTCCAAACACTTTCTCTTCCCCTCATCTCCGCAAGTATCCCTTGCAAAAGCAGTACAGAGAATGCCAGAACACTGCCAATCATACAGTTTATTGAGCAAACGTTCATTTATTCAGGGGTATGCTGGACCCTGCTTTAAATGATGAGGCCACTAGAGAAAAGTGTTCAGTGCTGCCTTCATGTAGGAAAAATAATAATGATGGTCTATAGTTAAGGAACCATAACTGGGGAAATGTAAAAAGTGCTGTGGGAGAAGAGGGCCCTTGGCAAAAAGAAAACTTTGGGGAATTTCTGTCTGTGTTCTTCAGAATGTGGCATGCATCAGAGAAAGAGAACCTGAGATGGAAAGAAACTCAAGCAAAGGACAGAGATTTTACAAAATTCTTTGCATTGACTTTTCTTCATGCCACTTCCCCTGGCACAAGTCCTAACTGGATGGAAGAGATTTCACAAAGGTGATAATAAATAAAGACATGTTTGTTCTGTTTTTACACATGGAATTTTGAGTGATTTGCTGTTCACCTCTTCCCTTTTCCATCCAAAGTCATTTTGAATCTCAAACTCAGCCTTAGGTGAACTGGCTGACTTTTCCTCCAACATCATAGTTATCCCACTACAAAGAATGGGACTGATGCCAATAAACCTACCACTTCTTCTCAGAGATCTAGGGGGAATTCCTGAGGAGGGGGAATGTTAGGGTTGGCACCTCACGGAACCGGACCATCGGTCCTGTTGGTCACAGTTAGGACCTGAAGGACTATCACAGTGAAGTCTGTGTCCTCTCCACTCTCAGGCTCCTTCTTCTCCCATTCAATAGCTCATTGCCTCTTCCCAGCCTCCAGCTAAGTGGCTGGGGCACTCTCCTTCACTCTTGCCTATAGGGATAACTCTGCATCCAGAAACATCTTTTCACCTCACCATCTGAATCTGTAGTTAACCTTGCCTCCTCCCAGAAACCCTCCACCATCTCCACTATCATTTTTCTAAAAGGGTCATCTCATTCCCTTCCAGCCCTCCTGCCACCAGAGGCATCCTTCGGAAACACGAATCTCCCTGTTTACCATCTTCCATCTGCTCCTTTTCCTGGCATGTTATGTCAGCCTCAAATTCAAAGGACATTTGGGCTGTGCACATCCCTGCCATTCCCTTTGGGTTGCCTGTGAAAGACCACGTTTGTTTGAAAGTTCTCTGTGCTGTTTGTCCTGCCATTGTCTCTGCCTCCAGTGGCATGTTCCCCATCAACACCATGGAACCCAGGGCTCCATGACTGAGTCTTATTCTAGCTCTACATCTAGAAAATTAGAAGGTATTCAAGAATATATATGAAATAAGTGAGTGAGCAAGTGAGAGAGCAAGAGAGGAGGAAGAAATCTTTGATGAGCCAGTGCTCATGATGAAGCATCTCTCAGATGTCCAAAGACAGTGTCACCATCTTTTCTCTGTGCTCCTAGAACATGTGACCCTTACCACTGTGTCACACTGACCACTCCTATGGCACTGGGCACCAGCTTCCCCTGTTGGGCACAATTTTTGCCATATTCAGTGGCACATAACTGAATAATAATCAAATAATAACAACTTAATTTTAGGGACTCATTTGATCATATATTTTCCTCATACCCTCACCTCTTTCTACAGCCTTGCTGGACTTCCCATTTTTCACTTTATCCTTCTTGTCTTCAGAAAATTTCAGACCTCCTCCCTTTACCCCAGTATTACTGGATGACATGCCTTCCCCTGAGCATTTTCCTCTGCTTGCTTAAATCCTCTACTCCTCACAACTAATAGATACTATCCCCCTGACCCTCCCCACCCTACAGAAACATTCCTCTTGTGACTCTCAGGTCACTTCCAGGTCTCTTTAATAATGATAATGATAATCATCAAGGCTACCACTTTTTCGAGTGCCAGAGTAAATAATGTACAGTGAATTATGTACTATATAGATATACTATATCTATATAGTACATAAATATCGATATTTCTGTAATCTTCCACACACCACTCTTGAAGATGAGAAACTGAGGCACAACTAAGTTAAATACCTTCCTGAGAGTCAGGCAGCTGATCAATGACAGGGCGTTTAAACCTGGCCATTATCCATTCCTTCATTCATCCATTCATTTCTTCATTGAACAGATAGCTACTGAGTGCCTGTGGGGTATTATTTCCAGACTCGGACACACCTGGAGTGGCAAATATAACCAGTTCTGCTGTTTAGACAAAGTGAAGGGAGGCAAAGGAGGGGAGCCAGAAAGAACTACAGACTGACTTAAACTTAAGCAAGGTAGGCAAAGGGGAAGAGCGTGGAGAGGAGTTTCAGTTTCAGTCGAGAGCCCTGAAAGGAGAGCAGTTCGTAGGGAGTAGCTTCCCTCCTCCAGGGCTCCTGGTTGAATGAACTCCCTGAATGAGGAAAAAACGTTGAGACTTGTTTTATTGGTATTTACAGAAGTAGGTTTTAAAGGATCAGCGACTTGCAGATTCCACTCGGATGCGTCACACCCATCTTTCATTCATCACACCAAAAAGAGCAGGGAAGGGGAAGGTACTGGCTTTGAAAGCCTGCGTATTTTAAAAGGGACAGCCTGCGATTCCATGAATGATTTTTGCAGCAAGAAGGCAACTGCAGTGCCCTGGACAGATGTTCATCTCTCTCCCATCTTCCAGGCAGTGAGGTGCTGGTCGGTTTACCCTTTCAGACTCTACTCAATCAGGGTTGGTGCTTAGCAAAGATCAACTGTATTTGGAATTACCTTTTTACCTATATATAGGTCCTCTTCTTCAGTAGATTGCCAACTCGTCAAAGACAGGACTGTTCTATTCGTTCTGTTCTGCTTTGGTGCCCCATGTGGCACCTAGAACCAGGCTAATAAGAGCTTATAGGAAATGGGAGAGGGAGAGAGGGAGAGAGAAAAAGGAAGGAAGGAGAAACAGAAGCAGCAAAGGATGCCTATTAGATATTTTATAAAATAGTACTAATGGAATGCACTTGCAAGCCAGAGTTCTGTGTTCGAACTCTGATGCTGACAGTGTCTGTACATCAATGAACAAGTCATGCAGACTCTCAGAGCTGAACTAATAGCATCATCATCAGACTGTTCAGGAAATTAAATAAGGTAATGCACTGGGCAACACTTTGTAAATTTGTCCAGTTATATATGTTAAAATGGTTATTGAAAGACAGTTTGACAAGAATTAATGCTCTTTAAGATTTCAATGAACTGTTATTGGAAGTTGAAGCTAGTGGTTTTTACCAGGATGTTGCTGGCTTATGGGGACCATAATCCTTTTCAGTATGACTAGGGTGACCAGCAAACACATTTTCCATAAGTTTTGATATTGGAAGAAGAAATACTTGGAGTGTGAATTAAAGAGAAAAGATTCCAACTTGCCATTGCCAACAGCAACACGGGTTGTTTGATAGTGAGTGAATTCTTTCACTTCTACCAGCATTTATTGAACTCTTACTATATACATGACATTCTGAAGCATACTGACGGGAACAGAGAGCAAAGGTCATGAAGATTCACTTCATCTCCCATGATATTCAGCCTACTTTCTTCCCTACAACTGGTTTCTCCATGTGCCCAACAAGAGGCTAGGAAGAGCTATTTCAGACTTTCTACCATGACCTTTTGTAATTCTATAATGCTTGAATGCCAGGGTTTAAAGAGTAATTGTGATTATCATCTTCTTGATTCTTCTGGGATAAAGCTGTTTGCTAGGAATCCCAAATTGATGTCTGCTCCAAACAATGGCTTGCATGTATTTCACAAAGCACTCTCTAATACATTTGCTTGCTGGATCCTCACTCCAACCCTGAAGTGGATTATTCTTAGACACCTTTACAAAGAAATACCTGGGTCTTAAAAGGACTAGATTATTTTTTAAAAATTAAAGAATAAAAATAAAAATAAAAAAAGGACTGAATTATTTGTCCAGGTCACTGAGAAAGAAATTAGTTGGTTAGGGCATAAAACCAGATTTTCTATTTCTTGCTTGCTTGCTTGCTTTCCTTTATTTTGTTTTTGTTTTAATTCCACATAAGAAATATGTAATGCCTCACAAATTTTGTGTCATCCTTGAGTAGAGGCCATGCTAATTTACTCTGCATCATTTCAATTTTTAGTATATGTGCTGCCAGAGAAGCCAGCACCAGATTTTCTATTCCTAAACAAGACTTTTTCTATCCCCTTTTCTCTGCAAGAGCTTTTCTGACCAGATGATTGAGGAACATGGGCTTAAGGAAGCTGAATTTAGCCAGAGGCCTATGGGACCCTTCCAAAAACTTGCTGTCCCCCCTCAAGCACTTGAGAGCCCAGAGTGGGTTAAGTCTTCCCTGGCTCAGTCCCAACAGACATTAAATTCACCTGTGCTTGCTCTGAAATAAATCAGTGTCCTTTTCTGCTGCTGCTGTTGTCTGGAAATAATGCAAATGCAATGGGCCTGCACTGACATTGTGCTTCCCTGGAAGGATACACATAATAAATTGTCCCTTAATACTGTTAAAGAGACATTTTCCTCTTACTCAGGAGCTTTTGAGGTTAGTAATGCGCAACTCACCCAGTGAGAAGGAAGACATGGTGCCTTGTCACTGGGCCCAGTTCTTCAGATGACCTCTCCGTGCTCTTTGGCTTACTGCATTGCTAAGTTTAAGGATGCATTTCCCAGCCCCCAAGTCAAGTCATAGGACTTGCTGGTGACCTAGACTGGTTTCCTTGTTTGTGATTTGAATTTATTTTATTTTATTGTATGTATTTAAGTGTTTGCTTATTTGAATGCCTGAAAGCTGAGGGAAACTGGAGCTCCTGGTCCATGCCATTCATCTTTTGGAGGAATGCCAAAGCTGTTTCCGCAGAGGACAGAAGGCATTGGTCTCCCCTGCAGGAAGCCACTGCTGCTCCTTAATTGTTTGCTAGAGGAAGAATCAAGGGTAAAATTTAAAGTAAATGGCTGGCCGGGTTGCACTAATTCATCAAAGCGTGTTTCAAGTCAGCAGTCAGAGCATGCATCAGCCCCTGGCACCACCACCTTCTATGAAAGTGGAAAACCCAGCAGACCTCCCAGCAGATGAAATCATTAGGAGGCATTCAGCAATGCTTGAAAAGCAGAGAGAGAGGAGGCAGGGATTTCTATGCATGCTCCACTTTGCCACATGGGGAAACACCAGTTGTCTGTGACCTAGTTATGTGGGAGAGATACCCACAAAACTGTTCACTGCACAGGAACCCCAACCTCCTATGCACCCTGTGTGCTCAGAAAACAATGAGAGCCTCCTCCTTTGATTCTATTCCTTTTGCTTAGAGTTTTTTTAGTTGCAGTAAAGACCAATCCACTTAAGGCAGCTTAAGAAAAGGATAATTTTATTGGGATAGACTATGGACAGAAAATAAAACCTAGGTTCATTAGGAATTAAAAGTAGAAACTGACAACTTCTCTGAAAACCTGGCAGCATTTCTCTCTCTCTCTCTCTCTCTCTCTCTCTATATATATATATATAGTCCCTTGTCTGTGCAATGATTCATTCTCCTGCTTCTCTATGAAGTCTCCTTGCTTTTAAGCATGCAGTCATTGACTCATTCAGTAAATATTGAATCCTACCATGTGGCTGGCATTGTTCAGGATTCTGGGGATATAGCAATGAACAAAATAGACAAAAACCTATGCCCTTGTGGAATATGCACTGCGGTGGGGAGACAGACTCTAACTGATGTAAATAAGTACAATGTGTTAGACAGTAGAAACAATCAGGACAGGAAGTGAAATGTTGGGACACCAGTTAAAATCTTGCCTAGGATGGTCATAAAACTCCCCACTGGGAAAGCTGTTTTTAAGTAAGGACCTTAAGAAAGAAAGAGAAATAGCCCTACAATGACAGACAGAGCACGCTGGGCAGACGGTACAACAGGTACAAAGGACCCATGATGCTTCAAGGAGTGACAAGAGGTCAGTGGGGTAGGGAGTAAAGGACTACTGAGAAATGAAGTCTGTATTCTGGGGAGACAAATCACAGATGGGGGTTTTGGCTTTTGCTCTGAGTGAGATGGGAAAATCCAGAAGGACTACCTCAAGCTGAGTAACCACATTGCCTACCCATTCCAGTGGTTGTTTCTTGCTGTTAACTTATTATTGAATTGAAATCTCTTTATCTCCAAAAAAGATAATCCAAGGGACATAGATCCATGCCAAGTCTACCTTTGCATTCATCCTGAGTTCTCAGGGTTTACCCACATATCAGTCCAGCTACCTAGGCTAAAGCCCCACCTAGGGATAACCAGTGACTGCCAGTGTCTGTATATGTGGGTGCCATTTCTATTTCTGCCTATTTCTCTCAAGAATGCAGAGCAGTGGGGCCAGCTAGTCAACTGCAGGGATATGGAGACCCAGGTATATTTCCTACTCAATCTTTCTCTCTCCCTTCTCCCTCCCTTCAATCTCCTCAAAATAGATGAGGAACATTGGAGGGCCTCACAGAATCTTGGCTGAGTGATTGTGTTGGCAAGTGTTAATAAGAATATCAGCACCTTAGGAAATAGAGATCCTTTTTAAAAAATTCTGATTCCCAGAAAGATTTTCACATCAGATCTTCAACAAAGACAAAATAAAAATATGTACGGTCTCGGCAATTTCCTAATCCAAAGAGTCCTCAGATGTGGCAGAAAGATCCACAAGAGTTGTCATGAGCATTTGTGAGGGGGTGCCAGTCATGTTACTATTAATAGACACCATACTCAAGTTGGACATGTTTTTGAATAAATTAGAATGAATTAAATATTAACTTCAAAGTATCATCATTCTCACTGCTAGCAACCAATGTGACTTCTGAGTCAGAGAGAAAGAAGGGAGCTCTGGGTAGAATACCAGAGCCACACATAACCCTGGATGTGCCCCCCACACAAACATCTTCCCTTTCATGACTCTTGATGGAAAAACAGTATGAGAACAACTTCCATGGGGAGGAAGACTGGTGCAGAAGGGTACTTATCTGTGGGACAACTGCCATTTCTTTCTCAAGTGACTGCCACGAGGACAGGCATGTTCTAGAACTTTCTTCTCCCCAACTCTAAGAGCACTGAACTCATGGAATGGCCAAATAGATGATGATCTTTTTCTAAGAACAACTCCAGAATGGTTTACTGTGTCATTCTCGTAATTATATGCAAGAAAGTTACCATCTGTAGCTCAGCCGTGGCTCTTCACATGGAAGAGGAAATGACTAAATATATATTTACATAGCTCTCATGAATATGCATTTTGTAAATGCACAAATATGTACAATTACTTGATAGACTGTTTTGGTTCCTATCTTTCGAATATTTAATACAACCATAAATGTTTAATTCATATTTACTGGGTTGATTGAACAGTTTCAAAATTATGCCAAGTCTTGCTAGAAATGAGATTGAATGTCTCTAGCATATTTGTGCAGCAGGATTTGGCCAGCAGAGGCCACAATGACTGGGTAAGTGATGGTTTTCTTGTAAAGAATATTGAATAAAGCTGCTCATGAAAATCGACTTGGTTGTAGCTGGGAGGAATGGCACTGCATTTACATCCTACAGTAGCCTACAGAGCCCTTCATCATTTGGCCTCCCCGCCACACCTTTACAACTCTTTCCACTCTGTCCCTCATCACTCATCCACAAACAACTCATGTTCCACCTTAAGTCCCCTACGCCAGCCGTGTCCTGTGCCCATAATGCTGTCCACACAGACATCAAGACTGTCAGGGGCTCACCGAAGTTTATCATGACCAACTCCTTTAAAATAACAGGGCCCAACAGGGTCCTTCTGTTCCTTGATTTTTCCCCCATTGTACTCACCTCTCACATCAAACATCATTTACTAATGTGCAATGTTTAAGATTAATGTTCTGTCTCTCTCTCCCCTGACTAGAATGTAAACAGCACAAGAGGAGAAATCTGTTTTATGCACTGAAGGACCCCCCCCACACACAAAGTCCAGAATGGAGCTGGCACTTCAGGCAACTACGGTGGAGAGAGGAAAAAATGGAAACCAAGAGTTTTGGGTTCAAATACAGCACGGGAATGAAGCAAGGCCAGAACAGAGGAACCGCAGTGATCTCTCCTGGGTACAGGTGAAGCCTAACTTGTCAAATCTCCACAGAGTTGGGTCACACATTGTTTAGAGGATCACCTTTGGGGTAGCACTCATATGGAAAGGCCTTGTAGTCCTACTAGATGCATACAAAACAGGGATGTCAGCATCACCTTCAGAGAGAAATCTGAAAATTCAATGACATAGGGTAAGTAAAAACATACCTACCTACAAGGGAAGGAAAGGAAGTAAAAAGGGAGTAGACGTCTCATTAAGTAGGGGATTTATTTTCTTAGGGTAATGCTTACCCAAAAACTGTTTTCATTCAGCCAAATGCCAGGAGAGGCTATAAGACACAGGTCATCACTGCAGTGCAGACACAAAACACTCCAAAATGTAGCCACTGCAGCAGATTCATTTCGCAATCAAAGTATTAGGGGAGGTCACACCTCCCTGGGCTGAAGTATTGCACATACCCCAAATCAGCAAATATGGAAAGGTATCCCTGCAACTAGAGAAAAAGAGGGGACAAAGACACTAGATCCTACAGTGTGTATTTTTTGTGTGTGGTTTGTGACAGATTCAACCACATTTATGATATAAAATTCATCTAGTATACCAGCCCAAACCAAAATCAAGGGATCATTAAAATGTAAACTAGAAAGGGATATGCAGTTGAATGGGACAAGAAGACAATGTGAGAATAACAGAGAAACAGAGGACAATAAAGATAAAAAGGCGGGGCTCATCCTAGAACCAGGATAGAGACACCTCCCTAATTCTCCTGTCTACAAATGTCACCAATATTCTGGCAAAGAAAATTGGTGGTAATTACCAAAACCACACACTTTAGCTACAAATGAATAGTATTTATAGCTTGTCATACATGTGTGGGAATGTTTAAGGAGATGTTTAGTGAACTGTAAATAGCGTGGGTTCAGTTCTGCCCAGTTAATCCTATATGCCGTAATTATAAAGCTTCAAGTAAATATAAACCCTTCAATTATCAAGAAGAGATATCTGAACCAAAGAGAACAAACTGACAATAGCAGTCAAACTCCCGTTGCCCACAAGGGTGTGGAGAAAGAAGTACTCCCAGACCATCTTAGGGTATTATAAACCGGTTTCAAGAAAGTACGTATCTGGGAACTAATTTTGTAATCATTTTCCAAAGGCTATAAAAATGTTCATAATATTTATCCCCTACTCCTCTCTAGCCACCCTTGCAACAACATCTGGGAATAGAGTCCACAGAAATAATACAAAGTGAAGTGATTTGCTCACAGGTGTTTGTGACCACACTGTTTTGGATAGTAAGAATTGAAAAAGAACACAAACATTCAATTATTCTATATATGGTTAAGTACATGATGATGTTTTTGTTTTTATTACCCTGAGTTTATGGAGGTAGTTTTATGAGTTCTGAAAAATGTATACAGTTGTGTAATCAACACCACTATCCAGATACAGAACACTCCCATCACCCCTAAAATTTCCCTCGAGTAGCCAGTTCCACCCCAGGAAATCCGCTGCTAAGATTTTTTTCCCCTATGGTTTGGCTTTCTCCAGATCATTACATGAATGGAATCACAGAGTACATAAACTTTTGCACGCCTTTCTTCATTCAGCATAACCCATTAAAGATTCATCCAAGCTGATGCTGGATGGAATTTTAATATGGATGCATCGATATTTGTTTATTCATTCACTATCCCCTTCACTTTTTAAAACTTTCTATTTTGAAAAAATTATAGACTAATGATTTGTAATTATTAACTCTCTAAATTAGAGATTTGAGATAGGGCAAAGAGGTATTGTGTACCATTCACCCAGTTTTCCCTAATGCCTCATATTATGCCTCATATTATGTAACTATGTCAAACTCTAGCAAAACCAGGAAATGGCCAGAAGTACATTATGTGTATGCAGTTCTACACTTTGTTATCACATGCCTAGAATCCCGTAAGCACCGTTGCAGTCACAGAACTCTTCACTCACTATGGAGATCTCCCTTATATTTCCCCCTCCTACTCACATGCCTCTATTTTCTTTTTAAAGATTTTATTTTTGGGAATGTAGGTTGGTGCAGCCTCTTTGGAGAACAGTGTGGAGATTCCTTAAGAAATTAAAAATACAACTTCCCTATAACCCTGCAATTGCACTCCTGGGTATTTACCCCAAAGATACAGATGTCGTGAAAAGAAGGGCCATCTGTACCCCAATGTTTATAGCAGCAATGGCCACGGTCGCCAAACTATGGAAAGAACTAAGATGCCCTTCAACGGATGAATGGATAAGGAAGATGTGGCCCATATACACTATGGAGTATTATGCCTCCATCAGAAAGGACGAATACCCAACTTTTGTAGCAACATGGACGGGACTGGAAGAGATTATGCTGAGTGAAATAAGTCAAGCAGAGAGAGTCAATTATCATATGGTTTCACTTATTTGTGGAGCATAACAAATAGCATGGAGGACATGGGGAGTTAGAGAGGAGAAGGGAGTTGGGGGAAATTGGAAGGGGAGGTGAACCATGAGAGACTATGAACTCTGAAAAACAATCTGAGGGGTTTGAAGTGGCAGGGGGGGTGAGAGGTTGGGGTACCAGGTGGTGGGTATAATAGAGGGCATGGATTGCATGGAGCACTGGGTGTGGTGAAAAAATAATGAATACAGTTATGCGGAAAATAAATAAATTTAATTAAAAAAAATAAATTCACAGTTCAAAAACAAACAAAAAAAATTTTATTTATTCATTTGACAGACAGAGATCACAAGTAGGCAGAGAGTCAGGCAGAGAGATAGAAAGGGAAGCAGGCTCCCTGCTGAGCAGAGAGCCCGACACAGGGCTCGATCCCAGGACCCTGAGATCATGACCTGAGCCAAAGGCAGAGGCTTTAACCCACTGAGCCACCCAGGAGCCCCTTTTACTCCTTTTCACCCTCTGCTGTCAATAAAACAGTAGCTTTAAACACTCTCTACTTTGATAGCCTTCAAGAACCACATCAGACAGTGTTCTCATTTTGGCTTCAACCATTAAACATAACTGAAATCTCTCAGGGGGAGAAAGAAAGCCCATCGTGTTAACACACGTTCTTGCCTTTACCATTTACTTTCTGTGGAGCAGCATTCCTTTAGAGAATTTGCTTTGCTAATGACAAATTCTCTAAATTGTCTTTCACCTTAGCATATCTTTATTTCCCTTCTGGTCTGCTATACTCGGGGTATAGCATCCTGGGTTAAGAGTTCCTGTCCTTCAGTGCTTAGACACAAGACGCCACTTCCTTCTGACCATGGAGATGGTTTCTGATGAGAAATGTTTTGTCATTCACATCATTTCCCCCTAGAAGTAACTGTCAGATCTCTCTCGCTGAATTCAAGATTCTATGTTTCCAGAAGTGTTTTTTTTTTTTAATAAATACTTTTTTAAAGATTTTATTTATTTATTTATTTGAGAGAGAGAGAGAACACAAGGTGGGGGCAAAGGGAGCGGGAGAAAGAGAAGCAGACTCCCCAGTGAGCAGGTAGCCTGACGCAGGACTCTATCCCAGAACCTGAGATCATGACCCAAGCCGAAACCAGACACCCAAATGACTGAGCCAACCAGGGACCCCAGCTTCCAGAAGTTTTATTATGATACATCTTGAGATACGTGTCTTTGTGTTCATCCTGTTCAAGTTGACTCGGCATCCTGAATCCATAGGTTTATCTTTTATCTAATCTGGGAAATTTAGCCATCATTTCTTCAGATAGTTTCTCAGTTCCCCCTCCTCTCTCCTCTCTTTCTGAGATGCCAATGTTATGGATGTCAGATCTTTTACTTTAGTCCCACACATCCCTGAGTCTCAGCTTTTCTTTTTTCTTTTAATTCTATTTTCTTTCTGTTTAGACTAGGTAATTTCTGTTGTTCTATCTTAAGGTTTTACTATTTAGTTTGCCAATCCCTTCATTTTACTGTTGAGTTCTTTGTTTTTTTGTTTTTGTTTTCGTTTTTGTTTTTGTTTGGTTTGGTTGTGGCTTTTTGTTTTTTGTTTTTGAGATACTTTATTTTTCTGTTCTAACATTTCCATTTGATTATTCTACACCGACACTTTCCGTTTTTTTTTTTTTTAAGATTTTATTTATTTATTTGAGAGAGAGACAGTGAGAGAGAGCATGAGCGAGGAGAAGGTCAGAGGGAGAAGCAGACTCCCTGTGGAGCTGGGAGCCTGATGCGGGACTCGATCCCAGGACTCCAGGATCATGACCTGAGCTGAAGGCAGTCGTCCAACCAACTGAGCCACCCAGGTGTCCCTTTCCGGTTTTTATTTTACTTTTTTAATCACGTTTTTCATTGTTCGTGAAAGCACTTTCATGACTGCTTTAAAATTCTTGCCAGATAATTCTAACATCTTAGTCATCTAGGTATTGATATCTCATGACTGTTTTTTTCTCATTCAATAATTTCCTCGTTCTTTTAAGTGATTTTTTTTTTCTTACTGAATCCTGGATATTTTGGATTATAAGACTCCTTGTCTTATTTAAATCTTCTGCTTTAGCAGGCTTCTTCTGATACCAAGCCAGAGGGAAAAGGGAGATACCACGTCATCTGCTGGATGGAAGTAGAAGTCCTGGTCTACCCCCTTGTCCTCTATTGACACCCAGGTAGAGGGAAGGAGACTTCCTTCCTTCTGGGTGGACATGACACTTCGGCCTCTGACCACTCTGGCAGGCAATGAGCAGTACAAGGTGTGTGGGGTTGCTCAACATTGCCCAGCAACTGTAGAAGTGCCAGATCCCTACATAGCCTTCTCTGACACCACCCCACCTAGGTGAGGGTGGTAGTCAAAACCTCCCACACAACCTCGGTTAATAAGATGGCATGAAGCTAATATTTTCTTGTGGTATTTGGTAACCAGTGTTTAAAAGTTTTCTTTATTTCTAGGCTATCCTTTCTTAGAGAAAGCAGTCTGTGCTTGGGGACTTTCTATCTGATTACACTGGAATTTCAGTATGAGGTTCTCCAGCACCCAGTCTAGGAGACACAAGGCAAAAAAGAAAATCCAGAGAACTGATTGCCATGACATTCCCTGAGTCTTGAGGTTCTTAACCCATTCTGCCTACTTTTCTCTACCTCCCAGAACCCCCTTACATTTGGTTGATGTGTAAGTCCAGAGTTTTAAGCCATATTTATCTAGAGATATAGGAAAAAGTACCTATCCATTTCTTTTCTAAAGGTTTTATTATTATAAGACTATGTTGGAGTACAAAAATAAAGATATAGCAATAAGAAAAACAAAAGATTATCAAATCTTCTGCCTAATGTGGTTACTGACAATTTTTTTTAAGATAAAAAGTGTGCAAGAAAAAAGACTGGAAGGAAATATACCAAATGCTAATGGCCACTGAGTTAATAAAACAGAAAAAAGGGCAAAGCTTTTCTCTTCTACTTTCCAGTGTTCTTTATGATAGCAATCTTACATTAAACAGAGGCACCTGGGTGGCTCAGTCAGTCAAGCATCTGCCTTCAACTCAGGTCATGATCCCAGGGTCCTGGGATCAAGTCCTGCATCAGGCTCCCTGCTCAGCGAGAAGTCGGCTCCTACCTCTTACTCACGCTCTTTCTCTCTCTCTTTCAAATAAGTCAATAAAATATTTTTTTGAAATATTACATTAGACATACACATCAAAGTAATGGTTGGTTCAGTCACTCAGATATGTAAAGAAAAGACTGTGAGAAATGGGACCTGCAAAGAGCCTCATTCCAGGGTGGCTAAGTTACACATCCATAAAACTGCACTGCAAACCTTACCATTTATGAAATGTATAAAGGAGAGGTAGGTTGTTGCTTTATGTTCAGCAAATCCAACAGATATTTGAATGAGTAGAGTAATGTGATCGGTGGAAAACAGTTTTATGGAATCAACAGAGAAAGAAGTGATGTTTTCTATCGAAGCACATATTCTCTGGCACAAGCCCACAATAAATTGAAATCCACACCAACAGTTGGCTCAAAATTAATCAACTACAAATATGCTCTACATATAAGCATTCTCGTGGACAGAACCACAAGGCGTGCTCTGCATTGTTCCTAACAGCTCTTTAGAAGTCACCAGATGCAGCTCTAGCTAAAATAACCCAGTGAGGTACAAGTTAATTACATAGTTACCAGCAAAATCACACACATTTTTTGCAGTAATAATGTGGTAAATAAATACACGCTCACTCCATGGGAAATGGTGGCAATTATCAGGAGCACATGTTCACACCATCATATTGCTTACTGATAATTGTACGATTAACCCATGGCAGCATGCTAAAATGGATATTTATGCTTCTCTGAGCTTCGCATGCTATGTGGGATGCATGCGAAAAGCACAGATGGGGAGTTTCAAGGGTGAACCTCAAGCGTGTGAGCATTTTTTGTGGTCACATCTTGGTCCCATCCCTCCCCAGAAGGGGGCTTCTAGGTTTTATGTGTTTTTTTTTTAATAATGCATAAGTCTATTTTTAGGCAATTTCTTCACATACAATTAATGCTCATAAACTCTTTGTTAAGTAAATTAATAAAAGGTAATAAAAGATTTGTGTGACGTGAGTAATCCGAAAGGAACAAATAAAGAAGAATGCCTCATGTTTAAGTTGGGGATTCAGAAAGAAGCATTGGGTTTGAAATCAAAATTTCCTAAACCAAACACCAGGTCTTCTGATACCTAATTAAGGAATTTCAAACAAATGACTTCCAGACTTTGAATTTCAGTTTTCTCAACTATAAAAAGGGAGGTTAAGAGATTTGTTACATGGCTCAAATGAGATAATGTATCTGCAAACACTTGTAAACCAAATAAAAGTATATGCATAGGAAATAGTCTTGCTAAGCACCTTGCTAAGGTGCTACTATTTCAAAAGCAGCAAATCCAGACCTTCCTTCAAAGAAGTATATACTATCTAAGGACCCCTCACTGGTGGCAAGAAAGAGGGGGGGAGAGGGTCAGCACAATTATTAGTCAGGAGGGAAAGGGGTAGCATAACAGAATTTCATAACGGTGATCAACAGAGTGAGTGATCCATACAAAAAAAAAAAAAAAATTGGACATACTAGGTCCATTCCAGAATCAAGCCTATGACAGTAAAAGTTCCTAAAAGTACAAAAGCCATAAGAGTTTTGTGACTTCTACACTTCTAGGACATACATCAGCTCAAATAATCTATTTTTCTCACTTCAAACCCATGTGGGAGAAACAATATACTTTCTAAGTAATGAGGGTAGAGGATTTGTTTTAAAACACAGAAATTTATTTCTTACAAACCAATAATTCCCATATGTCTATAAACTTCTGCTTCATGCCATCAAGAAAAACACACTGATCCTGAGGTTAATTGCAGTCAGAGAAAATGCACCACATCCAGAAGAGTTTTTGTAAGTCAGAAAGAACTCAACAACTAAGTTTTTCTTATTTATTGCAATTTACCAACACAACAGAACCTTTTATTCAATATGAATGGGTCCCAAAGTTGGCTAGTTAATTGAAAAAAATTGTTAAAATGGGTACACATCTTTTGCATGTTTTATTTTCATTGAAAATATATAAGTGTTCATTTAGTCACCAACTTTTTAATGTAAGGTCAATGGTTTTTTATTTATGGGTCAGGGATTGGAGACCAAATCATGTGTCTTCTGTAAACATACCCATTACACATGGTCTACAAGCCCTGATCTTTCCTTGGAGTGGAGAGACTTCAAACACTTGGGGAGAAATAGTACAGATCCCTTGTAGATTCCTATGAATGTTTTCTGCCATGATTTATAGTTGTCTCAATCATGCCTAACTCAGCAACAATTTTGTGAAAATGTTGCCTTTATCAAGTCTTTCCAGAGTATTTAGTTTCAATTTCAAAGACATATCAATTCTTATTTTGTATTCATATATCATCAGTTTATATAATAATGAAGTGACATAATTACAAGTAGTTTAGCTGATATAAGCAAATTTTTTTCATTTTATTTTATTTTATTTTATTTCTTTTCAGTGTTCCAGCATTCATTGTTCATGCACCACACCCAGTACTCCTTGCAGGATGTGCCCTCCATAATACCCATCACCAGGCTCACCCAACTGATATAAACAAAGTTATGCATAAACTCAACTCAAGTGCTGAATCAGTCTTGGGTCTCCACTTTGCCTTCTCTTACAAGTACAGAGGTACAGAACAAGAAGAGACCATTTCTTAAACTATCGTAAATTAAACTGAATTTTTTTTTCAGTTCTTTCCATTTCCACCACCCTGTACAAATATATGTTCTGTTTCTGTATATTTATTGCCACCATTAAGGATGGAGTCTCTCTCTTCCTTTCCCTTACGAAGTAAGTAACTTTATCATCTTTCTGTGACAGCTGTGGGATGTGCATCGACTTGCTGTAATAAGACACATTTTCCAACTAGTCACTATTTTTAAAGTAAATTTTCATTTTAGGATAGTTTTATATTTACAGAAAAATCACAACGGTAGCCCAGAGCTCTCATATACCCCACACAAGCTTTCCCCTCATTAACCATTGCTGGCTTTTTAGGGAAACTTGAAACATTTTATTTGGAACCAAAGACTCTCCCACTTTAAAGAAGTCATCAAAATGTGCAGCACTTTTTGATATGTTATTTAGCCTTTTTTGTATGCCACATCACAGCAACCAAAGGTGTGTTCACATTTATTGCTCTGATTGCCCAGCACTGTTTCCGTCTACAAAGGAATAAACACCTGACTTCCATTATGAGGAACCACCACACCCCCACTCACAGCTTCTGTCATTCAGGTGGGTTGATTCTAGGGGTGGACAGGTGACCAGGCCTGCCTAAGCAGAGCACCTCTCCCTGTGGCCACAACAACCAAGATACTGTTAGGGCAGATTATAGTCACCTTGTGGGAGCAGCCTAACTGAAAATATGGTCTAAGAGAAAAGCAAAAAGAGAGGGAGAGAGAGGGTAAAAGAGTAATCCAAAGACATACTTCTCCAATCACTGGGACTATCTCCGTTTTTACCTATGGTTCTGCTATAATAATTAAAGGAAATATTCTTTCACCCTCAAAAGTAGTGAATAATAAAGTCAACCTAATGAGAGACCTGGATTTACCTATTCATGAAGTCAGCTGCCTCCCTAGTTACATGAACCAAGAAATAGTTTTAGGAAGGAGAGAAAAAAGACTGCCTTAAAATCATTTGTTAAACAGAGTGCCACTTGCCCTGTACCTCACCACACAGCCATGACTGAAACCAAAAAGTCTAGATGAGGGGTGCCTGGGTGGCTCAGTCATTAAGCATCTGGCTTTGGCTCAGGTCATAATGCGAGGGCCCTGGGACTGAGACCCACATGAGGCTCCCTGCTCATCCGGAAGCCTGTTTTCCTTCTCTCTCTCCTCCTACTTGTGTTCCGCTCTCACTCTCACTCTCTCTGTCAAATAGATAAATAAAATCTTTCCCAAAAATTATTTTTAAAAAATGTCTAGTTGACCATTTAAAGTCCATCCATGTATAACTTGCATAGACTTGAACATTTCCTTAGAAGAGGTACATACAACACCTAGACACAAGAGAAGAAACAGTGTGCTTCAAGAACAAAAGGGATTATGGACATTGGGGAGGGTATGTGCTTTTGGGTAAACTGGAAGGGGAGGTGAACCATGAGAGACTATGGACTCTGAAAAACAATCTGAGGGGTTTGAAGTGGCGGGGGGGTGGGCGGTTGGGGTACCAGGTGGTGGGTATTATAGAGGACACGGCTTGCATGGAGCACTGGGTGTGGTGAAAAAATAATGAATACTGTTTTTCTGAAAATAAATAAATTGGGAAAAAAAAAAAAAAAGAACAAAAGGGATATCAGCAAGGCCAAAGTGGAAAGAGAAGTGGGAAGGGAGGGAGGAGAAGCAGGGGGCTGGCCCACAGTTTTTTATGGGAGCTTGGGCTCTGTTCTAGGTCAACAAGAAACTGGCAAATCTTTCAGTCCAGACAGAGAGTCCTGGGTCATCACTTTTTCATTTCGCAAAAAACACTCCACACACAAAGGAAGAATGTAAAACAGGAAGCTGACTCAGGAAGCAATGATATCTTAAACTGGGGCCTGGGTAGTGGTGATGGAAGAAATGGATATATTGGAGATATATCTAGGTAGCTCCCACATGTCAAACTTGGAGTCCTGTTCGGACCTGGTCCCCTTTCCTTATTCAGACCAAATCACTAGGGTCTGCAATCCAGCCTTGCACAAATCCATATTTACTCAATTAGTGAACCTCAAAGTTCAGAAGAATTGGAGAAAATAAGACACCTCAAAATTCTCTAATAAAAATATCATCTCTATTCCCAGGGTTTACATACTCACAGAAGAAGTAATCGGGCATTGTAGACATCACTTTGGCCACCTCAGTTTTCCTGGGCAAAACCAGAAGTCATACTTTAAGATTTCCAACTATTTTATTAAGGCTAAGTATTCATATTCCCTTGCCCTTCAAACAACACAGAATCAGTATTTTCTTGGTTCTGTTGATACTAGATAGAGCTATTGACTCTCCTCTTTTATGGCACTATAAAACATGTTGTACTGAAATAAAAGTTTACCTTGCAACTAAGAATTCATGGGCGAGACTTCCTGCTGACACTTCAGAAGCCTGGTCACGTGTGTTGCTGCTTTTGTTGATGGTGTTGTTTTTAGAACCAATTAACTCTCCTTTCCAGAGGATTCTTTGGATCTTTGGATTCTTTCCGTGTGTGTGTGTGTGTGTGTGTGTGTGTGTTTGCTTGCCATGCACACATACATACTTGTGTGCTGGAGAAGAGAGAGAAAGTATATGTGTACATGAGTAGTTACTTTTCTCCTAAATTAAAACTTTGCCAGAGTGACAGCCTTACTTACACAAGCTGTGTCCATTCTGCTAACTTCTACTCAAAGTGGCCACTGACCCTAAAACCTTCCAGCTTTCTTGTTCCACAGAGGTTCGAGTTGTTGTGTTTTCCTGATGGGGAAAGGAACCCTTGTCAAATTTTCCCTCTGCTTGAAAACAACAAACAGAAGATAGAAAGTGCCCCCCACCAAAATATATTTGGCCAAGGCACTTAACTCAAGACATTGACTTCACGGTTCTTTATTCCTCAGATTAACAGTAGAACATTTAGGTTTTGGTGTCGTGAGACTGTGAAGCAGAAAGGGGCCTTTGTGCCCAGCTAGGCAGAGAGGCATCATGGGAAAAAAAAATGGGCTCTGGAGTCCGAAATCCCAGGTTTGTTCCATCAGGATCACTTCTTGGATGCATGGCTTTGGGTAAGATGTCCTATCTCTTTTGCTCCTCATTCTCCACATCTGTGAACTGGGAACAACAAATGTTGAGGGTAACGATATCTTCCTTGCTGAACTGTAGTAAAGATCACATGGTCTGGTGATATCAAAATCTCTGAACTATAAAGAACTAGAAAGATAGATCTTACTTTGCTCCCCAGTTTTGCCCCTTTTTTCCCAAAAAGGAAACTGAGACCCAGAGAAGGAAAGGACTTTTCAAGGTCAGCAGCCTGACTACTCTCTGGAGATCACGGAAGTTTCACACCCACGGAGGATCTCCCAATTATTCAGACTCCCTCCAGCTGGATTAGGCTCATCAACCATGGTGTCCCATTCAAGCCCGGGCAGTCTCTCGGCTCACTAACCTAATAGTCAACATTTAGAGGAGGAAACTTGGAGCACCCAGGCTTACCATTTCTGATTTTAAACCCAATTACCTGACCAAAGATTCAAGACATCTCTTTTCCCCAGCCATTCCATCCTCAGAATAATCATGGATATCACCTTTGTGACTGAGGTAGTTTCAGCTTGTCCAAGATTGCCATCGTCAGCACTGAAAGTGCCTCCACCTCAGGGACCTCCTCAGCACCAGGAAAACAGAGACAATCACCCTTAGATCACCTTCAGTTTCTACATTTCACTAAAGTCTACATTGTGCAGACACTTCCCTGGGTTCTCACTATTCTACGTGTTCCTTCCGCCCAGGCTGTGCAGTGGGCATGGTCACTTCCACTTCACAAGATGAGGAACCCCAGTTTCAGGGATCCAGTAACTTGCTCTGGGGCACACAGACCACATGTGTTGGAGCTGGAGCCCCGCCCCCGGCTCAGGGCCCTCTGAAGCCAGAGTCTGTGTTCTTTCTAGCAACTGACACTGGCTCCCAACACACCCTGAATGTTCCCTAGAAGAGGAGGGGCAGGTGAATTTTACACTGCCTTATCATATCAGTTTTGGACTGACTGGAAAGCACTTCTAGTGTTTCAACGTCAGTGTTTTAGTGAAAAGACCAGTGAAGGAACTTAGAGATCTCCATTTGAGTTTCTATCACCCTGCTCCCCGACGTTACCTCTTATCATGTGAAATCGAGAGAATAAGACCTGCATCTGAATAACACCCTAAGACAATAGTAATGTAAGCATTATGGGAACGTTGTGTAATGTGAAAAGCTAACACATTAGTAAAAAGGGGGTTAATTTATTCATAGTAGTTTAAATATGTCACTGAGGACTTACATGGTGAACACTCTTGCCAACTAAACAACACAAAAGAACAAAGAAAAAAGACAAACGCAGCACCTGAGTGGCTCAGTCGGTTGAGCATCCAACTCCTGAATTCAGCTCAGGTTATGATCTCAGTCAGGGTCATGAGATCAAGCCCTGCATGGGCTCCATGCTTACTGGGGAGTCTGCTTGAGATACTCTGTCTCCCTCTCCCTTTTCCCCTCCCCCTGTTTGTGTTCTCTTCCCCCCCCTCTAAGATAAATTAGTAAAATCTTTTTTAAAAAGAGAGACACAAACAAACAAATAAAACAGACTCTTAAATACAGAGAACAAACTGGTTGCCAGAGGAGAGGTAGGCAGGGGGATGAAGGAAATAGGTGAAGGGAATTAAAATAATGCTTATCATGTGAGCACTGAGAAATGTATAGAATTGTGGAGTCGTTACATTGAACACCTGAAACTAATGTAACATAGTATGTTAATTATACGTCTTTAGAAAATAAATAAATACTCTCTCAGCCACTATTTTTTATTTCTAAAATGCACTTCAGCTCTGGAATCTTCCAGATACCATTAGCAGGCACCTGCGATTGCCTATACAGCAAGCCTTATTTCCTTTTTCTAACAGGATCCTGATTTCCAAGTGGGACCACCACTCTTCCCCATTTTGAATCATGGACTTTCAATAATGAGTGCATGAATCCATCAGTCAGTAAGACATCTACTAGAGATTCTGGGAAACAGAAGTACCCTTCATCTTTCCTGAAAATTTTCTCTCTTCCCCACTGGATATGAACAAAGACAGCCATAGCCTCCAGCTACAGAGGTATCCGTGGGACAGAAAAGCAGAGCCTAACTACTGTGGAAACAGAAACAAAAGAATGGAGAGAGAAAGAGGACATTGGTCACATCCACTTATCCTTAAATCAAATCACATGCAAATTCCAGGTCTTCCTGTTAATGGCTGAGTGACCTCAGAAACTGTCTATTAATTTCTCTGGGCTCTTGTTTCCTCGCTTGTGTAACAGCGATAATTGTACACTCCTCATGGTGTTGTGTGAATGTTGCATTATATGACAATCATATATTTTCCAGGAAAATATTAAGTGCTCAGCCAATGAAGGCTTTCTTTCATGGCCCTGCCCCTAAGGAGAGGACTAGACCAGCATGATATAAGGAAAGACTTGAAAATAAGATTCTTGTTTGGAGTTTGATAAGACTCAAAGCCCTTCTTTCATGCTACTTTGTGTGATACATCACCTCTGCAAAGGGTGGGGGTGGGGCATGATCTGCTAAATTATTTCTTACTGTCTTATTTTCATATCTGTTTGCATAATTCAATTTGAATTCTCATTTGCATATTAATATCTTTTCCAAGAACAACCCGGGACCAATATGCAATATCATGTGTGTGTGTGTGTGTGTGTGTGTGTGATATAAAGTATGCATTTATGGAGTGGACAGTCAGGAGTCTGATAAACAGCCAGCTAGAAACACAATTTCCACAGTTACAGCCATCCCAAACCTCCTCATTTCCGATCTCTTTGACCATATACTAAGGCCCTGGTCCCACTCAGTGTAAAATTGCCTAATTTTAATGTAAACCTGAAAAAGAAGAGAGAGACAGGAAAAAAAAAAAAAAAAGAAGAAGAAGAAAGAAAGGGGAGGGTCTTTATTATTAGAGGAGACCCGGTCTTCTCTTGCTGTTCACATTTATCTGGGAAATTCAAGGGCCCAGCTGGCTCCTTCACAACAACAGCAGTAGATAAGGAAGTAACATGTCTGACCTATTTGAACATCATCCAAAAGGAAATCCTCTCCCCACCTGCAGGAAACTCCAAGACTACATCTGGCAAAAGAACACAGCAACAGGAGGCAGCTACATTTGAGGGCGGGACTATAAACTGGCAATTTGTAGCCAGCTCTGTTCTTACTGCATATTTCCCCTTCCCCAGCCCTAGGGTACCCATCTGTAAAATGGGCTGTTAGAAATAATGGGGAGTGAGAACTGATGTCAGCTCCAGGTTCGCTGCTTCCAGCACAATCCCGTAAGCATCTGTACCAGACCCCACTGCTATAGGAGGTGTGAAACTAGCAGGAGTACCATAAACACCCAGTACTTCTTCCAAAACTCCTCCTGTTTCACGGGATCGTTTTTTTCTTTTCCCCAGCAAAATCCTCTTCATCTCTCAACTTGCATGTCGTCTCTCTTGAGATGTCTTCACAGCATTCATTACCCAAGCAACCCCAGGCATTCTTTCCTACCAGTCCCATACTGCTCTGAAAGTCCACAAGTCCCTGAAAGATCCCGGTGTATGCCTGCTTTCAATGCCTGTGACCCCTGCCAGAATGTGAGTCTTCAGCTGAATGTTGCACAGCCTTTTCTCAAGCCACTGGAGGATGGAAGCTGAATGAGATGGAGAACTGCACTGGAGAAGCTCACAGTCTAAGGTCAGATACAGAGGGAAAATAAAATGACCAAAGAGATCAGAACAGATATAAAGAACAGAAGTAGCACAGAGATGGAAGGGTAAGCTCTGTTGGGAAGGGGTGAGAGACACAAGGAGGCCTCCCAAGAAAGGACACCTCAAGGGCTAGGATCTACTACAGCATCTCACACAACGGCTCCCCCAACATGCTTGCAGAATGAAAAACTGATATCAACACCCAGTTTTTTTGATTCTCTGAATATTCTGGACCTCAGGGACATCTTAGAAAGTCACTCCCAGTCCCATTCAGTTGTTCTAGTAATAAAAATCAACTTGGAACTCTGAAAATCTATTCTGGCATTTAACATTTTAGGTTCAAATGGAGGGTGCCAGCCATGTGGCTGAGATCAGATCTAATTCAGTGTTCAGCCCAGAGACTCATTCATTATTAAAGAATGATTTTGCTTTGCCCTCTGTGAGAGTTGGAACTGGCATCATCTACTCAAAAACCAGTGCTCAGCTCGGCCCAGCATTATTTGATTTAGTAGTTCAACAAGGATGACGATCCTCTCTTTCACTGTCCACATGTTGCAGAAATCCCAGTTTGTCAGTCCCAGTATTGACTGAAAGCTCCTGTAGTTCTCCGCGCACACAAAGCAGAGCATTTCTGTTGTCCTTTCTGCTCTCTACCTTAATGCCAGTCTCTCTTCTCCCTCAAATTTCATCTTTCTTTCTTGAGACTCCTCTGTGTTTCCTTGAGATTAAAACAGAAACTCCATTAAAACAAAGAACCTTGTCTGATTTCTTTGCTGTTCTGCATCTCCAGCACCTAGCCCCAGCCCAGACATAATGTGAGGATTCAATAAATATTTGTTGACTGACTATATGGAAGTCATGATGGATGATAAGATGAAGGCATCTCCTCCTCCAAGAAGCCCTCTCTGATTCCAATGCTGGGTTTATTTATTTTTTTAATTATGGTCAATTAGCCAGCATATAGTACACCATTAGTTTTTAATGTAGTGCTCAGTGATTCCTCAGTTGCATGCACAATCCAGTACTTATTACAACACATGCCCTTCTTAATCCCCATCACCCAGCTACCTCAGCCCTCAACCCCTCCCTTCTGAAACCCTCAGTTTGTTTCCCAGAGTCCAAAGTCCCTCATGGTTTGTCTCTCTCTCTGATTCCTTCCTATTCAGTTTTCCCTCTCTTCCCCAATGGTCCTTCATGCTATTCCTTATATTCCACATATGAGTGAAACTAGATAATTGTCTTTCTCTGCTTTACTTATTGCACTCTGCATAATACCCTCCAGTTTCATCCATGTCAAAGTAATTATAAGTATTCATTCTTTCTGATGGCTGAGTAACGTTCCATTGTATATATGGTCCACATCTTCTTTATCCATTCATCTCTTGAAGGACATCTCAGCTCCTTCTACAGTTTGCTTATTGTCGATATTGCTACTATGAACTTTGGGTTGCATGTGCCCCTTCTTTCTACTGCATCTGTATCTTTGGGATAAATGCCTAGTAGTACAATTGCTTGGTCATAGGGTAGCTCTATTTTTAACATTTTGAGGAACCTCCATACTGTTTTTCAAAGTGGCTGTACCAGCTTGCATTCTCACCAACAGTGTAAGAGGGTTCCCCTTTCCCCACATCCTCGCCAACACTTTTTGTTTCCCACCTTGTTAATCTTTGCCATTCTAACTGGTGTAAGGTGATATCTCAATGTGGTTTTGATTTTAAATTCCCTGATGGCTAGTGATGTTGAATATCTTTTCATATTCTATTTCTATTAACCTAACATATTCTATTTCTATTAACCATTTGTATGTCTTCTTTGGAGAAGTGCTGTTCATGTCTTTTCCCCATTTTTAAAAGATTTTATTTATTTATTTGACAGAGTGAGAGAGATCACAAGCAGGCAGAGAGTCAGGCAGAGAGAAAGGGGGGGAAGCAGGCTCCCCACCATGCAGAAAGCCCAATGCAGGGCTTGATCCCAGGACCCTGAAACCACGACCCAAGCCAAAGGCAGCAGCCCAATCCACCAAGCCACCCAAGTGCCCTTCTCCTCATTTTTTGACTCGATTATTTATTTGGGGGGCATTGAGTTTGAGAAGTGCAGTATAGATCTTCCTCTCTTGGCTGCCCCCACAGCCACTCTGCCAGGTACAGCAAGACATACTCTCTTTCTCTATTTGTTTCTGTCTCCACTGTTGGGCTGTGAGCCCCACTAGAAGAAAGGACATGAGTGTTTCATCCGTAATTCCCTGGCTCCAGCTGACAGACAAGCCCAAGGACGTTCTCAGACAGTAAATGATGGTTAAACTCAATGGAAACCCTTAACTCCTAGGTAGCTCATTGCAGACTGGCCCTGGAGCAGTTCCCAAGGACTCATTCTACCACGTGAAAACTTCCCTGGTACTGAAGAGATTCTTAAAGAAAAAAAGCATCAGGAGGGAAGAAATTGGGAAGTATGTTGCCATAACTGTCAGGGGCCAAAAGCCCAGTTATAACTGTGTTCATGGGGAAAAGAATGAATTATGAAAGTGTTATTATTGATTGCCATTAACACTAAAAATTATGGGGACACCAGGGTGACTCAGATGGTTAAGCATCCAATTCTTGATTTTGGCTAAGGTCATGATCTCAGAGTTGTGAGATCAAGCTGTGGGTCAGGCTCCACACCAAGCATGGAACCTGCTTAAGAGTCTCTCTCTTGGAGCATTGGCTGTTATAGGCAACTGATAAATCGTTGAACACTACATCAAAAACTAATGATGTACTATATGATGGCTAATTGAAATAAATAAATAATAAATAGATAGATAGATAGATAAAATGCACAAAAAGTAAAGGCAAACAATAAAAAATAGATTCCTTCCTTCCTTCTCCCTTTGCTCCTCCCCCTCCCCCTGACTTGCTCACACACGCACATTCTTTTTCTTACAAATATATATATATATGTGTGTGTGTTTGTGTGTGTGTGTGTGTATGCATACAGACATTTATGTTCTGACTGTATGCATTAGAATCTTGTGCATTCTCCAGAAGCCAACTGACATGGGTTTGGTGATAGGAAACACAGTATAGCCAACCACCACTATAGTAATAATGCACAAATGCTATTCTGTTTATCCCAGGGAGGCATTCGGTTGACTCTTCCTCCTTCTGGTTTCCTGCCAGGGATGGCAGAGGCCAATTCAAGGTAGCACCACTTGCTGCTTGGGATAGCACTATGGTAAGAATCATCATCAGTAGAGAGTGCTGTGCCCAGGCTGCTCTGTTGTGATGGCAAACTTTGGTCTGGGGGACAAAAGGCAGATTTTGCCATGGATCGATTTTACTTCCTCCCTATAATTTTGTCCCCATCCACATCCCTCAATAACCACCAAGGGGTACAACCCCAGCAGCTATTAGCCTGTTGACACATCCTCAAGTTATTCATGTAAAATATATTGTAAATGCATTGCCAAACTCTCAGTGTGACTGTGGGGTCAGCTCCACCAAAGCAAGACATCATCCGTCTGTCCCTCTCGCTAAAACCTGGCTTCATGGAGAACACATATGGCTACACCGACCTTTCTAGCAGCAACTCCTTACTCTGCTGGAGCCAGTGATTCCTGGAGGGAACATCTGGCAAACCACGGGATCTTTCTCTCCTTTGCAAAATCACCCAGAATTGCATGTATTGTGGAAGAGCGTTATTTCTACTTGCCACTCTGGGAGATCATTTCCTAAATGATATTATGTCTAAAACAGACCTGGTTTCAATTGCAGCTAATTGCTTGATTTCTCTGTTTCTCACTTTTCCCCTATATTAAAAAGAAGAATACCCACCTACTTCCAAGGCCATAACAAAAAAGGGCAGCTCTGTTTGAACACATGATATCTCAATGGTGTCAGTCACTAAGTGGAGATTGTTAAACTTGCCCATGATAAGAATAATAAGGGTTACCTCATGTATTTTTGAGTGTTTAATCATGCGCTGGGAAGTATGCTAAGTACTTACATGTATTATTACACTTAATTTTCATGACAAAGCTATGAAGGAGCTTTCATCATGATCTCTGTTTTAGAGAGAGGGACACAGGCTCAAAGAGATTGAGTGATGTGCCCAAATCCCCATGGCTAATTATGGAGAGGAATGATGCAGGCTATTTGAATCCAAGTAGCCTGACTTCAAAGCCCAGATTCTTAATCTAGGTTGGGGTAAGAAGAAAATTGGTGGGTGTATATATCAGAGAATAGGCCAGGTTTAAAAAAGCTTGAAGAGTTTCTCCTTCCGACTGCCTCGACTTTGCACAGGGATGGGAAAGTTTTCAAAATTGGAAGCTCCTTGAAGCTTCAGCTGTTGTCAGCCAGTACCTTGACAGGAGTGAGTTTACCCACGTTGTCTGCAGTTCCAGTAGCTAAGAACATAGGCTAGTAACCGATTCGGCACATGGTAGTCACTCAAGTAATATTAATCTAAAGGAAGAATGGCACCTTAACTTAGACCAAGAAGGTCTAGATCTATATCCATACTTCACAATTAAGCATGATACCTTCTCTATGGCCATTTTTTTGTCTGTAAAAGAAACACAGTGATTTTTTTTGGGGGGGGACGGGTGTTGATCAGCCATAAGGTGACAAAACTGGTTAAATAAAAGGGCTAAGATGGCTTCCAATTATGTATTTTTATATAGATCTGAGTTTTCCGATGGCTGGGAAAGAAAACCTTCATAAAGATAAAAGAAAAACAATGAAGAAAGAATAAATGAACATGTTCATATTGTTGTCAAGCTGAAGGTTCCCTGAGGATTGAGACCACATTTGCCTTAACCACCAGCACATCTTCAATGCTGCGATGGGCTTGATGAAGTATATACATTTGGAGACTAATGGAATGTGTCACCAAGAATGTTTAATATGACAGAAAGAGATTTCTGAGATAAAGGTAGTTGAGAAAATGAGGGATAAAAAAAATTGCACATATAACATAAACTCAACTTCATTTTTTTTTAAAGTGCATGGGAAAAATTTTAAACCCAGAAGGAAACATGCAAAATACAAAGTGGTTTGGCTCTTGGTAACAAGCTAATGAGAAATCATTTTTATTGCCCTCACTGAATTTTTTCTGAATTCTCCAGTTTTTCTGCAATGATCAACTGCTAACTGATAATCAGTAAATAAATAAAAAATAAAACTGTACCCAGTGCCCAGCTTCTGGCATAATGAGGAGGAAACTCTGAGTCTCAGCTGTGAACTACAACACTTTACATCTGAGTAGATGGTTAGCCCTGGGACCTATTTCCCAGCCACATTATGAACATGTGCTTGCCTTCTACAAACCACAAAAGCTGCACAACACACTTGGTGAAAGCCCCATGCCCCTCTTTGGTGCAAGCTAGAGGGAGGGCATTGTCAGGAGAATCTCAAGACAGACAGAGACCTGTAGATGCGTCCCCACGCAAGCGCACATCCATGACTACTCACCAGGTGAAGCCAGAATATCAAGACCAGACATAGTAGCACCTCATGCAGTCACTTCTTCTGTGTCTCCTTTTCCAGCTTCCTCATTATTCTGCAACCTAATAATAAACATATTTCTGAAATCCCCGACACATTTCCAGTAGGACCAGAGAGGATAAGGAGACTGGGCCCAGTGCCAATAAATGAGAAGGGAGATGGAAAACTGTAGATATACCTGGGGAAGCTAGTTCATGACAACGTGCAGCAATTTTACAGAGTGATGGAATATTGTGGGGCCCACCAGTGCCTGGGGTGATGCTCATTTTTGAAGTGATGGTCTGGAACAGGCCACTTTCATCCCTTCCATGAACCTGCTCTGGTTTATGGCTCTGTCTCTGATTGTCTATTAACATGAGTTAATGCCAGTATAGTCAGAACCTTTGCAACAAAAAACAGCCACTCTTGAGGCTGGATGGCTACACACAGGAGTGACAATGTACAGGAAAGGAACATGACTTCTCTCTATGATCCCTTTCACCACCTTGCCCTGATGGAAAACTCTAAGTCTTGTAATGACAGTGCTTCCTTTCAGTGAGCTCTGGACCCTAAGCCTTTAAGATATAGTTCTGCTCTCTCCTTCTCCATCCTTACCATTCAAGTGAGAGCTTCCAGCATTCCTCATCTATCCTGCACCACATGCTTCCACCCTTGCTCACTATGGTCCATCCTCCACCTGCAGCTAAAGTGAGTTATCAGAAACATGAGTAAGATAATCACATTGCTTCTTTGCTTAAAATATCCCGATGGCTTCCCATCAGGCTAAGAACAAAACCAAAACTCTCTATGTTGGCCTGCAAAGGACTACATGACTTGATATTCCTCCCTGACATCCTCTGGACTTGCCTTCTTGGCTGTGTTTCAACCATGTTGTCTACAAATGTACTCAGCTGTTTCCTACCTCAGGACCTTTGCACTGAAGACTCCTTCTGCCAAAAAGCCTCCGCACCCTACCTCCCACCCCTCCATCTTCTCTTAGTTGGCTCCTACTAGGCTTTCAACACTTTGCCACAAATAGGGTTCTCTGGACCAGCCAATCACTCTCTATCTCATCACACAGTTCAATTGTCCATATGTTTATTACCAGCTTTTATATGTATTGTCTTGTATTGTCTATCTCCCTCCATAAAAAAACAAAGCCCATGAAAGTCCAAGGACCTTGACAACTGAATTTAAAACTGTGCTTCCAGAACCTAGGATAATGCCTGGCCATGTCAATCAAAAATTTTTAATGCAATCCTGAGTGAAAGAATGAGTGGACAAGACTCAAGCTTAAATGTAATCCCAAACCCCAGAACTGCTGTTCTTTAATCGGTGACTGTGCGCAAATGCCTCCTCTCATCCCAAATTTTCAAAGATGAAGAAAAACCTCTTGAAGAGAGTAAGTGATTCTGAATCCTAGTTTTACCACTGACTGTATGATCCTGGACAAGTTCTCTCAAGTTCTATTTCCCTCAGTCGGAAAAGCAGAGAAATAGAGGCACCCACGTCATAGGGTCATGGTGCTGATTAAGTGAGTAGACATGGATCAAGTGCTTTGTACAGCACTTGGCACACGGAAGTCCTGAACAGGTGGCTCATGTTACCTGCACCACAATTCTATTGTAGCCACGGTGGCTGCATTGTGTAAGAGAGAAAGAGCCCTTAGTTCTGTCACTGGAAATAGAAAGTAGTCTGTGCTCCAGATGCAGGTTTAGATGCAGGTAGACAGCAAAGAGACTAGTCACTCCCAAAGCTGAGTGGCCATAAGGCTGGGCCAAGGGAGGGACATGCAAATAGACTTGATTTAATGGATGAACGTGGCAATGCAGATGTGGAGTTAAACCTTGAAGCCACAGCTTGAAATCCACCATCTGCAACTAGGGGGAAAAAAAAAAAAAGGGCGGGGGGGCCTTTACCAGAACCCAGACATGGTGGAAACCTAGTCTTGAACCTCTGGGCTTGGAACTATGTGAAATAAATTTCTTCTGTTAATAAGCTACCCATGTTGGGTATTCTGTTACAGGAGCCTGAATGGACTAAGACAAGGAACCCACCTCTTTCCTTCATGGGATTTTATTCTAAATGTGTTCAAAGACAAGCAGCAGAAAGGACAGTGGTAAAGAAGACACACACCTAACATAAGGTTAGCACTTTCTCTTTCCATTCCCTCATTCTCCCCATGGCTTTCCAATCCCTCACCTCTAAAGAAATACCACTAACACTTCACTAGCTCCTGCTCTGAGGTGGCTGCTCTGAGGTGGTGCCCAGCATCTCACACAGCTTTCCCTCTGACCAGTCACCCAGACAGACCCTGTATGTTTCCCTGGACCCAGAAATTCTTCCTTTTTCTATAATATTTGGGATATACTAAATAACAGTGTTCAGCATTCTTTATCTCAAAAAAAAATTCTTTATAACATTCCCTTCTAATGTCATAAAGAAAAGGAGATAACCTAAAGGACAATCTGTCCCCCTCTTCACCTTTCCATAGGCCCACCAATTGTCAGGCAATTAATGAGAAAAAAACATACCCGAGAAACACAGGGGATGATAAGCATGGATCCTTAAGGATTGGTTAAAGCCTAAGATGCAACAAGAAGTGAACCAGATACCTTAAAAGCTGCATTTCCTCTCTAGATTCCCAAGGGACTTCAACACTATTTCCATATGAGGATGTTCCGAAGTCAAGTGTTTGTAACTCTGAGGTCTCCTGTGAGTAACTGGACTGAATTGAGCTCTTCTGAAGTTAAACCCAAAAGTTTATTTTCGCTTTTGTTTCCTTTGCCTTTGGAGACATACCTTGAAAGAAGTTGCTGTGGCTGATATCGAAGAGATTACTGCCTATGTTCTCCTCTAAGATTCTGATAGATTCCTGTCTCACGTTGAGGTCTTTTATCCATTTTGAGTTGATCTTTGTGTACGGTGTAAGAGAATGGTCGAGTTTCATTCTTCTGCATATAGCTGTCCAGTTTTCCCAGCACCATTTATTGAAGAGACTATCTTTTTTCCACTGTATATTTTTTCCTGTTTTGTCGAAGATTAATTGACCATAGAGTTGAGGGTCCATATCTGGGCTCTCTACTCTGTTCCACTGGTCTATGTGTCTGTTTTTATGCCAGTACCATGCTGTCTTGGTGATCACAGCTTTGTAATAAAGCTTGAAATCAGGTAAGGTGATGCCGCCAGCTTTATTTTTGTTTTTCAACATTTCCTTAGCGATTCGGGGTCTCTTCTGATTCCATACAAATTTTAGGATTATTTGCTCCAGCTCTTTGAAGAATGCCGGTGGAATTTTGATCGGAATGGCATTAAAAGTATAGATTGCTCTAGGCAATACAGACATTTTAACAATGTTTATTCTTCTGATCCAAGAGCATGGAATGGTCTTCCATCTATTTGTGTCTTCGTCAATTTCTTTCATGAGTGTTCTGTAGTTCCTCGAGTACAGATCCTTTACCTCTTTGGTTAGGCTTATTCCCAGGTATCTTATGGTTCTTGGTGTTATAGTAAAACCCAAAGAAAGTCAAAGAAAGATGAGTTCCATAGAGAACTTCAGGAGGGAGGCGGACCCTGAGCCTATATCTGGACATACACATATTGGGAAATCACCTTTCAGAGAGTCAAATGTTTGACTGAAGGTCAAATGTTATTTTGACAAAGGAGAGTTTGCTTCCCTTGAGTAAGTTATTGTTCATTTGGGGAATGAAAGTCTACCCAGGGGAACAAATTCAGATGCCTTTACGGACTAGCAGATCCAATAATATATAACATGACCAGGGAGTTTGGGGAATGAAAACCAGAAAATGCAGCCCCCTTTCAAAGGTCCTCAATTTCAGAAACATTTTCAATTCCATGACTGACAAATAAAGACCCTTTGAGCAGTGGCTCTTCATGTCCTCACACAGGAATCAGAGCAGAATCCATATTACTGACATTTGCATCCAGATAATTCTTTGTTGTGAGGGGGTCCTCTGCTCAGTGTAGGATGACTAGACTCTACACACTAGATGCCAAAGGCACTCCCAGAGTTGTGTGATCAAAAATGTCCCCAGGGGCACCCGGGTGGTTCAGTGGGTTAAAGCCTCTGCTTTCGGCTCAGGTCATGATATCGGAGTCCTGGGATCGAGCCCCACATCAGGCTCTCTGTTTGGCGGGGAGCCTGCTTCCCCCTCTTCTCTCTGCCTGCCTCTCTGCCTACTTGTGATCTCTGTCTGTCAAATAAATAAATAAAATATTTAAAAAAAAATGTCCCCAAACATCACCAGATGTACCCTGGGGAACAAAATTGCTGCCTCCTCTCACCACTTGAGAAGAAAGTATAGAATGTCACCACAGCAAAGAGCAGTTCAAGAGGACAACCCCGTGCTGGAAACAGCTTTATAAACCATCACGTTTCATCTCCACAGCAGTCTGGTGAGGAAGGAATCATTACCCTAGACGAACAGATGAAAGAACAGAAGCAAAGCCAAGTTACACTTGGATGTGGCAGAGGTACTACTCAAATCAAGCCCTTCAGACGCAAAGCTGCATTTTTCAGCAGACTGACTGCCTCAGTAGGGGATGTTTCAAAGGATGGGACATCTATGCTGACAGTGAGAGAGCTGGCCTTAACTTCTGTGTTTGGAATATGTCTCAGCTATTTTCCTATCCACAGTACAGAAGATGAGCTGGAGAGAGGCCACCACAGTTCGGGGGAGGCTGTGGCCATATTGATGATAAATGACAAGGCTGTGCGCGCGAGCAGTGGGAATAGGGATATAGAAGAAGATATGAAAAATATTTGGAAGACAAAAGAGCAGGATTGGTGATTAATTGCACTAAGATTAAAAAAAGAAACAATGGCAAATTCTAGAATGATTCAGCATTAGTGACGATAATTAACACCAGCTGCTTTAATAAACAATACAAATATCTCAGCTGCTTAACAAAGTAAAGGTTGTTTCTCACACACATCATAGTCTCTTTGCATGTATGGCTGGAAGAATTTAATGTGGTGATTCAGAGGTCTTGTGTCCTCTGTTGCCGCCATCCGCTAGGTCAAAGTTCAGCAAACTACAGCCCACGGGCCAAATCCAACCACTGCCTGTTTTGTAAATAAAGGTTTATTAGAATATAGTACTGCCTCTTTGTTTACGTATTGTCTACTGCTGATTTCGCACCATGCTGGTCATGTTAAATAATTGCAGCAGAGACCATATGGCCAGCAAAGCCTAAAATATTTGCTAACTGTCCCTTTTTAGAAAAAAAGTTTCTCTGGAATTCTCCTACTGAATCCCCTTCAATCAACCAATGGCTAAATAAAGGAAGTAAGAGAGATCACACAGGAGGTTTTACAGCCAACCACGGGTGCTGTGCAGACCATTTCTGGGGCCATAATCCTCCTGTGGGCCAGAACTCAGGCAAGTGCCTGCCCCCACTGCAAGTGAACCTATGGCTAAGCGTGCCCCACCATGGACTCCTCCACATTTTCCAGGCTCACTAGCCACATATCCATGGCTCTGGACAAACTTCCCTTGGCTTGACTCTCATACTGTGGTTTCCTTACAATGGAAGATCCACATCATCTTGGAAAGTACTCTAAACAACCATATCTCACTGAAACGCGTTAATGACCAACATAAACCTCTGAGTCCTGAGTTTGAGCAAATTTGTTACGTTGGTTGATAATAGTAGAATAAACATGACCCCACTTAATGAATTTTCTCAGAATTTTCTCAGAGCTGTATAGTCTTTATTAGCTCAAGTAGGGATCTCCATGGAAATTCGGTTTAACTCAATAATACAAAGTGTCTACTTTATGCTCGGTGCTGTGCCAAGCAGAAAGAAAAATAAAGACATCCCGGATACCTGCCGGGGACCTCATCCTATGCGTGAAATGCATAAATATAGAAATAACAAAGGAAGTATTATGGCTAAGTTCAAAAAAGGTGGAGGTTTATCTTTTCATCAGCTCAGAGAAAGAATAGACCATGAGGACTAGGGTAGCTGAGATTTACTTCCTGGAGAGAAAGAATAAAACCCATTGTGATTTATACCTGCTTTCAATAAAAATTAAAATAAGAGTGAAGGTTGACAAAATCTGAAAAGTGCTTTATTACTTAGAGGGTATTCTCACTAGGTAATATACTTTAATATTCAGCAAAATCTTATGAAATTGGCATCATCAGGACTAACTCATTGCCACTGAGAACCAGTCCTCAGTTGTGACTTGCCCTGGGAAAAACAGCTGGTGAGAGGATGGTAGGGTTAAATTTTTCTTTTTTCCTTTTCTCTTTTTTTCCTTCACCCGATTTCTAATCCAGGGCTCTTTCAACTCTACCACATTGCCATTAAAAATAAAATAAGTGTTCTTTGACAGACTTACATTGCGACAACTGCAGAGAGCTCATGATGTGTTCCAAAGCAAACAGAGGCCAAGAAAAACCTTCCTGCACAGACAGTGAGATTTCTATTGGCTTCGAAGATGACCCAGCCAGGGGCGAGGGAAACAAAGCCACAGGTGGCAAGCTTTCTCCAAAGATTGCTCCATCCAGTTCTCAGGTTGAAGGCAGCTTTGAAGTTAAAATGCAGCGTCCCAACAGGTAAAGGAAGTGGACCTGTGGGGGATATCCGTGCCATCAAGTTCAATCAGCGAATTAGACACAGACTAGTTGACCAAGATGGCTTCAAGGAATTCTGGCTCCTACTTAGGGTCATGTTCCCTAACCCCCCCCCCCCAAACTCCTTCTGTTTGTCATCTTGACTCACAGGCAACTAGGGTAGTAAGGTCCTGGATACCAGAAGAAATCTGAGTATGTAACATATATGCATACCCAGAGTTCCACCTACATCAGCACAAGGTTCTCCTAAGTCAGTGGAGCAGAGAAGTGCCATGCCATATAGGTCTGTTATGATTCATTTGAACCAACATTTCCATAGGGTAAACAATAGCAGTCACAAAGACCAGTTTAACCAGAGGATCTCTCTTTGGGGAAGCTCCCATGGAAGTGGGAAACAAAAAGAAGTCCAATTTGCTTTGGCATTAGTGAATAAAGTCTATGCCCCCAGCATGACATATAAGCTTTTGTCAGCACTGTCATTAGTTCTGTCCTGGTCCCTATGGACACTCAATAAATGTTTTTTGAATGGGTAAATCTCAGACAAAAATCTGGCCAGACAGGAAACTATGAGAAAGTGGAAAAATCCTAGCACTCAAGTTCAAAGTATCCTGGACCCACTGCTATCCACCCATGGGACGTCAGACCTATCAGCAAGCATTTAGAAAGTGGGAGCATTTTGTCTACCTCCTAGAAATAAAGTCAGGACTAAATAATAGAAATTTTGGGGAAAATCATCAGTTAATCATATCAAAGTGAATCAATAAGAGCATGAAAGGAATCTTCAATATGTACTTGTAGCTGTACAGATCCATCGCTAGTCAGGAGAAACAGAAGATGGTCTCAATCAATAGGATAAGAGGGGGTCTTCCAGTCAATGAGCTGGGCAAAAATTCAGATTTATATCCAAATGGTCATTTGGCCAGGAAGATGGAGATCAGAGAAACAAGAAGGCAGAGACCCCACCGATTGGGGTCTCTCATGACTCTCATTATGCCTCTAGATGCCATTATGCCTCTGGATGTTTCTTGGTGCTTGCATTTGTTTATCAACATTTGTGTTCACACAAAGACCCACACGGCTCACTCTCAGAGTTTGACGAGGTTTGTTCCACTGTAGATGGATTTTTCTCCTCCTCACCAGTATTATGGCCTTAGAGTAGAGAGTACTGCATCTGCCTTATTTAATAGTAGTACCAATGGTGGTGGAAAACAGAAGTAGCAAATGTTGTGCTAAGGATATTCCATTTATTGAAAGCTTGCTGACAGCCATGAACCAGGCAGTTATTCAACTCACACCTCAGTATGCCTTCAATTCCCACCTGCAAGTGACTTTCTCTTTTTTATTCAACATATGCAATAAGATCTTCTAGGCACTGAGAATCTAGCAGGGAACATACTAGGCAAAATGTCTGATCTCCTATCAATTGTTACCTGTTAGTGAGAAAGGAAAGACAATAGCCAAAAAACAAACAACAAAAAAACAGTAATCAGGTAAGATAATGAGTTTTCTAAGGAGTGGATGTGACAGAGGAACTGAAAGTGGCTTTATGTTAGATAGTAGGGATGTTATTATTAGTCTAATTTTACCAATTGGGAAACAGAGACTCAGAGAAGATAAACAACTTGTCTGAAGTCATACAGCCACACACTGACAGAGCAGGGTTGGAATTAGTGCAGAAATCTTTATGAGGGAGGAAAAACTAAAGCTGGTCTTCAAGTAGGTGAGGATGGAGAAGAAAAGAAGGGAGGGGAAGAGAAGGGAGGGGGAAAAGAAAGAGGAGGTGAGCAGGAAGAAATGGATAGTCGTTGAGAACTTACTGAGTTACAGGCACCAGACAAAATATTTTAGATCTCTCAGTTCAGTAAGTACTATTTTTTTAAAATAAACAAATGAAAAAGCAAATATTTAGTCATTCCACAGATAAAAAAAACTGAGATTCAGGATAATTAAGTGACCTTCCAAGGTCATACAGTTGGTGAGAGATGACACTGGCCATTAAGCCTATAGGGAGGAATTGTAGTGCTATGTGCAAGGAAGACTAAGAAAATGGGGTGCCTGAGGCAGAAGTCCACACTGGGGATTACTGAGAACTGTAACTCAATAGGTTAGCGAACCAGTGAGAGATTGCAGAGAATAGTTGAGGGGATGCAGTGAAAGTTGGAATTGGCAAAGTTGGAATTGGCATTAAAGCTCTCTCGGACTCTTCTCTCTATCCTTGAAGTCATCACTCTAAAGTCTGGCTCCCCAAAGATGTTCTCTTCTCACATTACCTTAGAGTTAGTTATACCTTCTCTCTGTTCACTGGGCTACTCAACAACACAGATATGTCATTCTAGCCTCGCCATTCTCTTGGCATTTGGGCACAGGGCCAGGCACAGAGTGTCCAATTCTGCCTGGCAAGGCTCATTACAATCAGGCAGACAAGCTGCCTAGCGGATGATGAAAAACATGGCGCCAAGGTGGGGAGCCCCAGTGACAGATCCAACCTGGAGGAGATTCACCCAAGGTGACCTGAGGCAGCACGGCCAGAGAATTAAAACCAAAGTTACTAAAAAAAGGCATTAGGATCATCCCTGTGAAAGGGACTGGGGGGCAAACAATCAATTCTAGGTATGAATGAGGCAAAACTGAAACAGGAAAATGAGCCATGAGTTGGAAGAAGAGTCAAGAACAAAACAGAATATAGTGTGTTATCATATGGTTTCACTTATTTGTGGAGCATAACAAATAGCATGGAGGACAAGGGGCGTTAGAGAGGAGTAGGGAATTTGGGTAAATTGGAAGGGGAGGTGAACCATGAGAGACTATGGACTCTGAAAAACAATCTGAGGGGTTTGAAGTGGCGGGGTGGGGTGGGAGGTTGGGGTACCAGGTGGTGGGTATTATAGAGAGCACGGCTTGCATGGAGCACTGGGTGTGGTGAAAAAATAATGAATAATGTTTTTCTGAAAATAAATAAATTGAAAACAAAACAAAACAAAACAGAATATTGTGTGAAGTGTGAGCTGGGCCAAGGGATCTGAAACTAAGACCATGAACAATGAGATTCCTTGCAGGAGTTCTGCTTTATGTATTGCCTAGAACCAGTAACAGAGCAAATGTGGTGATAAGGACAACCCACAGGATGGAACCCCATTAAACACACATTAAAAAAAAAAAGATGAAAGAAAGAAAGGAATGGAGATAGGAGTGAGAAAATAGAGGAGGGAAGGAAACCAACAAAAAGGAGAAAAGAAAATAATGTATGGCATGTTCAGGAAGGGTTTGTAACAGAGGTCAGCAAACTGTGGCCCTGAAGCCAAATCCAGCCCACTGACTGTTTTCAAAAAATTTTATTAAAACACAGCACACCCATTCATGTAAGTGATGTTCAGAGTAGAGTTGAACAGTAGCAGAGTTATTGCCACAAAGACCATCTAGCCCAAAAAAAAAAGCATAAAATAGTAACTATCTAGCCTTTCACAAAAATGGAGTTGGGGAAAATTGGAAGGGGAGGTGAACCACGAGAGACTATGGACTCTGAAAAACAATCAGGTTTTGAAGGGGCGGGGGGTGGGAGGTCGGGATACCAGGTGGTGGGTATTATAGAGGGCATGGATTGCATGGAGCACTGGGTGTGATGCAAAAATAATGAATACTGTTATGCTGAAAATAAAAAACAAATTTTAAAAAAATGAAGAAAAAAAAAAAAAAGGTTTGCCAACCTCTGTGATAGTAAGGGAGTATGACCTTTGGCCCAAGAGTGGCTAAAGATAAAACTGAAATTTGTGATTGGAGTCAGAACCCTCAATGCCTTGCCAAGGAGTTTGAACCTTTCTCTACAAGCAATGGGAATCCATCTCAGTAGCCTCAAGTACAAAACTTATATCTCCATAAGCATAATTCAAAGCCAAAGGCAGTTAAAGAGCTCAACTGTTTCAACCACATCTGAACAGTAACCACGTATTAATTGTCAGCATTCCATTCCAACTCAACTCACAAGGACTTAGAAATGATGCGCTGGTCACCAGTCTGCCATCTTTGAGCATCATATCACCTCTCTGGTCTTCAGTGTTCTCAAAAATGATTTGTTAAATGAATAAAATGCTTTGTAAATATCAGAGATTATTCATTTATTCACTCCAGCAAAAAGGTATTGAGTGTCTATTGCACAAAAGAAGATTCAGAAATGAGTGAGGTTAGGATCCCCAATCTAGAAGGAAAGGTGGGGAAACAACCCCATCAAAGCACTCCATGAGTTCACATATAATGCAAAGTAGGGAGAAACCAATTCTGCTTGTGAGGAAGTGGGGCCATTAAGAAAGGGTCATAAAAGGCATCTCTAACAAGGAGAAAAATTTCACCATGCCGAGGAAGGAGATAAACAGCATGTGCAAAGGCCCAGCATGACTCCATAGGAGTGGCTAGGAGACAAATGTGTATGCAAACAGAAATGAGACAGAAGAGTAAGGTAGGACACAAAAGGTTTTTATGTGTTATGGTAAAGAACTTGGACTTGCTCTGTAGGGAGTGGGGAACCATTGAACAGTTTGGCACCAAGGAAGAATTGGTCAGAGTTGGGGTATGAGTGGCTCAATTGATCAGGGTATGAGCTGGGTTTCCAACACTTCCTCCCTTGCATGAACAAGGGGACTGCACTACAGCCATGGCCAAGATTACCACTCATGGTCATTGTCCTTGCAGCCATTGGACAAAAGCCACAGGACCAGAGATAACAATGATAGCACATGAAAAGACACTGGACTAATCCCCCTAATGTGCCCCCTGGCTCTGGGACACCTGCCTATAGAGAACCCGTGCCAACATCTGTGCCATGTTTCACATTCCCCAAGCCGGGATCCTCTCCAAGTACAATCTGAGCAGCCAATATAGACCAAGCAGGAGAAGAGATAATCAAGTTATTCAGGAGTGGGCAGAAAGAGAAAGATAATTTCCTGATTTAGTCTTACATAGTGGGTTGGGGTTTTTGCTGTCCTTTCACTTCCCCAAATCTCAGTGGTATCTTCTCCACCTCTGGAAAGAAAAGGGATTAGGAAGTGATTAATACAGAAGGAATTGCTGTGGGAAGGATGCCTACATGAGCCCGTGCCAAAACTGTCTCCTCCTGATTGGCCTCTCTGCTGGTGGGGCCACTTAATCAAGGGGAACGGTTTCCTATTTTTGTTCCTGAAACCTCAGGGTGTCATGGAAGGGGGAACAGGATGAGGCTGCAGTCTGACATGAACAGAAGTCTGAAAAGGACTCACTGTCACTGAAAGGAAGTCTCACCTAATAGGAAGGTATGCATCATATAGGTATATAGATATGGGTCTAAAACCAGATCCCAAGCCCCACTTCCAGTGGGACTTTAAGGCACCTGCTAAAACTTTCTAAGTTTCACTTTCGTCATCTTTACAATGAGGATAATAATTCTTACTCTCCAGCAATGTTATGAAGTGAAATTAAGGAATATATTCTATATGCTAAGCATAGTATGTAGCATGTACCCAGCATACAGTATCTATTATTAAAATTATAGGGGCACCTGGGTGACTCGGTTGGTTAAGTGTCCAGCTCTTGATTTTGGTTCAGGATGTGATCATGGTGACCTAGGATGGAACCCTGCCTGGGGTTCCCGGCTCAGCAGGAGTCTGCTCAACTCCCTCTTCCTCTGCCCCTCCCTCACTTATGCCTGACTCTGCCTCTTTCTCTAAAATAAATAATCTTAAAAAAATAAAATAATAAAATAAAAAAGTAAACGTCCACCTGAGAGCTTCATGAATAAGATAAATTCCCAGGTTCATAATTTAACCAGGTCTGATATAATTTTAAAAATAAAAATAAAAACCCTGCAACGTGAAAAACTGAAAGGCGTGCTTGAAGAGATGATTATATTATTATAGTTGGAGATTTTTCACAGATTCCTTGATTGGCATATAGTAGATGCTCAGTAAATTTTATTGACTGGTAGTTAAATGAATTTAGAATGAATTTAGAGGATTTAGTTAATTAATACATGAGATAAGCAGACTTTAAGAATATAAACCTGCATAATTCTGTGCCACTGATTACTTCAAGAAGGATGTTACTATCATTTTGTAAATTTCCATAAAGTATCTTGCTGTGATTTTAATAGTCATTGTATTAAATCTATATATTAACCTTTAAAAAATATATAAACCTGCATACAACAAGTTTTAATATATAGAACGTTTATATATACTAGAAAGACTGCAAAAGTAAATTGCCAAAAGATTCAAAGAGCAACTCAGATAAGGGGAATTTGAAATCACACATTTCGCTCATAGGTGAAATTTAAGAAACAAAACAGATGAACATATAAAAGAGAGAGAGAGAGAGGCAAACCATAAAACAGACCCTTAACTATAGACAACAAAGTGAGGCTTGCTAGAGAGGAGGTGGGGGGATGGGCTAGATGGGGGATGGGGATTAAAGAGGGCACTTGTGTTTGTCTGTTTCGGCAGAAGATATGAACAGACACTTCTCCAATCAAGAAATACAAATGGCTATCAGACACATGAAAAAATGCTCATCATCATTAGCCCTCAGGGAGATTCAAATTAAAACCACATTGAGATATCACCTTACACCAGTTAGAATGGCCAAAATTAACAAAACAGGAAACAACATGTGTTGGAGAGGATGTGGAGAAAGGGGAACCCTCTTCCACTGTTGGTGGGAATGCAAGTTGGTGCAGCCTCTTTGGAGAACAGTGTGGAGATTCCTCAAGAAATTAAAAATACAACTTCCCTATAACCCTGCAATTGCACTCCTGGGTATTTACCCCAAAGATACAGATGTCGTGAAAAGAAGGGCCATCTGTACCCCAATGTTTGTAGCAGCAATGGCCACAGTCGCCAAACTATGGAAAGAACCAAGATGCCCTTCAACAGATGAATGGATAAGGAAGATGTGGTCCATATACACTATGGAGTATTATGCCTCCATCAGAAAGGACGAATATCCAACTTTTGTAGCAACATGGACGGGACTGGAAGAGATTATGCTGAGTGAAATAAGTCAAGCAGAGAGAGTCAATTATCATATGGTTTCACTCATTTGTGGAGCATAACCAATAGCAGGGAGGACAAGGGGCATTAGAGAGGAGAAGGGAATTTGGGTAAATTGGAAGGGGAGGTGAACCATGAGAGACTATGGACTCTGAAAAACAGTCTGAGGGGTTTGAAGTGGCGGGGGGGCGTGGGAGGTTGGGGTACCAGGTGGTGGGTATTATAGAGGGCACAGCTTGCATGGAGCACTGGGTGTGGTGAAAAAATAATGAATACTGTTTTTCTGAAAATAAATAAATTGGGAAAAAAAAAATTAAAAAAAAAAAAAAAGAGGGCACTTGTGATGAGCACTGGATATTGTATATAAGTGATGAATCACTAAATTCTACTCCTGAAACCAATATTAAACTGTTTACTGACTGGAATTTAAACAAAAACTTGAAATTAAAGTAATAATAATTAAAATATAAACATAATTATAAAGTCATAGATAGATACATAAATGAAACAATGCTCAACTAACCCAGATAAACATAAATACAAACTGAAGCACTATTGTCTATCACATTGGAAACAATTTTTAAACTGTAGCATTCTGTGATAACCTGGGTCTGCTAAAATGAGACAGTTCATGAACAGTTGGTCAGAATGCACATGTATTAACTTTTCTGGAAAGCCACTTATCCAGTGCTATTAAAAGATTTTAAAGTATCTGAACATTTTGTTGTAATTCTACTCTTAGAAATCTATAATACAGAAACACCAGAGCCACAGACGAAGATTTCTCTATAGGAATGTTCATCACAGTATTATTTATATAATAGCCAAAGAAGAAGAAGAGGATAAAGGAGAAGGAGAAGAGGAGGAGAAAAGCAAAGTATGTATCTGGGGTCGAGGTGAACCCAATAGAAGGAAGATACAGGACGGCTCTCTGGCAAGACACCTAGATGAGAAATAAGCAGAGCTAAAGTGTTATACACTTTTTTTGGTGTTGTTCTAGAGTCTAGTTAAAAAAAAAATACTAAATTTAGATTTTAACATAATAGGTGTGTTGAAAGAGCTAGCTAGGTAGGGGCACCTGGGTGGCTCAGTCCGTTAAGCATCTGCCCTTGGCTCAGGTCATGACCCCAGGGTCCTGGATTAAGTTCTGCATCTGGCTCCCTGCTCAGCAGGGAGCATGCTTCCCCCTCCCCCCACCTCTGTTCATGCTCTCTCTTTCAATAGCTTTCTCTTTCTCTCTCAAATAAATAAGTAAAATCTTAAAAAAAAAAAAAAGAAAGAAAGAAAGAACTAGGTAGCTTGTAAAACTACAGTCATAGAGCTTATAGTTGTCAATGAGTCAAGAAAAAGGTGAAAAAAGAAAAAAAAAAGAACTGAAACAATCACAAATGAACAAAGGAAAGAAAAACAGTGAAAGGAAACATAAAAGACAGGACAGTCAGAAAGCACGTGATCAAATTGTGAACATCAATCCAAACGTGGTCCTTATGTTAGTCCGTTCCAAGTGCCACAGTAAAATACCACAGGCTAGATAGCTTAAACAATGGGAGTTTATTTCTCACAATTCTGGAGGTGGAAGTCTAAGATCAGGGTGCCGGCATGGGCAGTTCTGGTGAGAACTATCTTCCCGGCTTGCAGACAGCCACCTTCTTGCTGTTTGTTCACATAGTCTTTTCTCGATGCATGCTCACGGAAATAAAGAAAGAGAGCATTTAACCCTAATTACCTCCTTAAGACCCTATCTCCCATACAGTCACGTGGAGGAGGTGATTAGGACTTGGACATATTAATTTGTCAGGGACATGATTCAGGTGCTTATCAAAGAAAACTTGTTATTTACATATATTAAAATTAAGTCACTCCTCATGAGGGAAGGAAAGGTTAAAGTTTGGCTCAGCATTCATAAACAAAAAATCCAAAAGCCAAAAAAAAAAAAAAATAGAGAGAGAAATAAAATTTTTTCCAGTGAAAATGAGATAGGAAATGTTCTAAGACATATATTTACAATGGCATTATAAAATGTAATGCATGCAATAATTAACAAAAATATGTATACCATTTATGGATATTATAAAAATTAATGGAAAGATATTACAGAAAATGTAAACAAATGGTGAGCCATATAATATTCTAAGTAAGAATTAATATCTTAAATATATTTATCCTCCCCAAATTGGTCTGTAGATTTAATATTATTTCACAAAAAATTCCTAATAGTATTTTTTCATAAAGCTGATCAACTAATTTTAAAATTTGTATGAAAAAGCAAAAGTCCAGGAATAGCCCAGATGCTCCTGAGGGTGTAGTACAAGGTTACGGGGCTTCCCCTGTTGAATATCAAGAAATATTATGAGGGTTTTGGAGGGGAGGAGGGTTGGGGGTTTAGGTGAACCTGGTGATGGGTATTAAGGAGGGCACGTATTGCATGGAGCATTACGTGTGGTGCATAAACAATGAATCTTGGAACAGTGAAAAAATAGTTAAATTAAAAAAAAAAAAGTAATACTACAAAGGTACAGGAATTAACCAGCACAGTACTAGTGCAGAAACTAACAAAAAGGAAGAAAGTAAGGAGCCTGTGAACACACACACACACACACACACACACACACACACAGAGAAAATGGAAACTTCATTATCACAGAATAACCATTGTTGATCATTGGGAAAAGGATAAACCACAGAATCAATTGTACTGTGCTAACAGCTATTTATAAGTGCTAAAATGAATTTTGACCCCCAGCTATAAATCCACCTGGTTGAAAAAAGATTTGGATGCAAAGAACCAAAGTATAATGCTTGGGAAAGCAGTAATATGAAAGACTATATTTAATGTTTGGGATTAGTGGAGTTTTTTTTTTTTTTTTTTTTTTCTGAGACAACCCAATTTGTGTGCTTGTGGATTTCTTATGAATTTTATTAAAACTTTATTTTATTTTTTCGGTATTCGATGATTCATTGTTTATGTATCACACTCAGTGTTCCATGCAATACGTACCCTCCTTAATATTCACCACCAGGCTCACCCAACCTCCCACCCCTTTTAACAACACACAAATATTACAAACCTTAAAAGAAAATGCAAATTTCACTATGTCAATTTTCAGAATTTTCATCTAAAGACATAATAATGAAGTGAAAAGTTTCTGGCTGGGGGAAGATTTTTGAAACTAACCAATAAAGGCTTTGCATTTAGTATATATAGACACTTCCTACATACCAAATTATTTTAAAAAGACAACCAGGTCAAAAATGAGACAGTATTGAAAGTGAACAGAAGAGTACATACAAATGATCCAAAAATGTAACATGTTTAATCTCTTTGGGAAAGGAGAATTAAACCCACAATGAGTTACCATTTCACACATAACAGAGTGGTGAACATTTAAATGATGTGTAGCACCAAGTGCTGGTGAGATTGTGGAGCAATGGGACCCAAATCCATTGCTGCTGAGAGAACATGTTGGTATGGCTGTTTGGGAAATATTTTGGCACTAAAGAGTAAAATTGAACATGTACTTATATCTCAGCAACTCTATCATCCACCCTATGATTTTTGTACTACAAGATTCTGACATGACGAGCCCTGGGCCAACCATCAACTTCCTGACCCCAAGCCCCCTCACAAACACACACACACACACCCCACCCCAGCCCTACAATCAGATTCTCCCAGTTCCATCAAAGAGGGCTCTACAGACACAGCACAAAAGCAGATGAGCCATACCTAGTGATCACTGCTTCACTAGACCATGCTTAACACCGGCAAAGATGCCGCCATAGACAGAGGTCTTGTGCAGGGTCCAGCGTGTGACCAGTGGCTACCAGAGCCTGAAGTAAGGGAGGATAGGTATGAAGTCCTAATGGGTAGAACCAATGGAATTAGCTACCTACTGATATCTCCTAACATCTTCCTACTGATACCATCCTAATGGTGGTTACACATCTCTAGCCATTCTTCACAGGTGTCACATGCTTGTGTCTATTTGCACTTCTGTGTCCTCTCAGTGGTCCCCAAACCAGCTCAGATGAGCTGCCCCTGCATTCTAATCAAGAATTGATCCTGAACCTCCATCCACATCAGAACTAGAGCTGCATCAATATTTTGAAGTGCCTAAAAAGAAACTGCTTATTAGGATTTGAAACTTGTTTGCATTGGGACAAATAATTTCAATATAGCATTTGTCAGTAAAAGTTACTAGATCCTGTCACTGTTGCAAAACCTTAGAGTTGAAAACTATAATGCTCATTTTACATCACCTACCAGTGCAAAGTCTCATATATAGTGACCTTCAAGAATTTCTCAAAATATCACCATGAAAAAATTTCATTAGAGATTACACATAACCAATTTAGGCAGAAAGTTACATATAAAAATTATATTTATGGAACAAATACATACTTATCATTAAAAATTTGAAAGTATTTTATAAGTCAAGCAGAGAGAGTCAATTATCATATGGTTTCACTTATTTGTGGAGCATAACAAATAGCATGGAGGACATGGGGAGTTAGGAGAAGGGAGTTGGGGGAAATTGGAAGGGGAGGTGAGCCATGAGAGACTATGGACTCTGAAAAACAATCTGAGGGGTTTGAAGTGGTGGGGAGGTGGGAGGGTGGGGGAACCAGGTGGTGGGTATTGGAGAGGGCACGGATTGCATGGAGCACTGGGTGTGGTACAAAAACAATGAATACTGTTATGCTGAAAATAAAAAATAAATTTTAAAAAAAGTATTTTATATACTTAAATTTATTGTAACATAAGAGGTAATGGTTTACCCCATGTGCTTTATTAATATTATCATCACTTTCTTTTTTTTAATTTAATTTTACTTTTTTCAGTGTTCCAAGATTCATTGTTTATGCACCACACCCCAGTGCTCCATGCTAATGTGTCCTCCTTAACACCCACCACCAGGCTCAACTATCCTCCCACCCCCCTCCCTTCCAAAACCCTCGGTTTGTCTCTCAGAGTCTGCAGTCTCCCATGGTTCCTCACCCCCTCCAATTTCCCCCAATTCACTTTTCCTTTTTTTCTCCTGATGTTCTCCATCTTATTCCTTATGCTCCACAAGTAAGTGAAACCATACAATAAATGACTCTCTGCATGATTTATTTCACTCAGCATAATCTCCTCCTGTCCTGTCCATATTGATACAAAAGTTGGGTATCCATCCTTTCTGATGGAGGCATAATACTCTATAGTATATAGTATATAGGGACTTCTTTATCCATTCGTCTTTTGAAGGGCATCTTGGCTCTTTCCACAGTTTGGCGTCTGTGGCCATTGCTGCTATGCACATTGGGGTACAGATGGCCCTTCTTTTCACTGCATCTGTATCTTTGGAGTAAATACCCAGTAGTGCAATTGCAGGGTCATAAGGTAGCTCTATTTTTAATTTCTTAGGGAGTCTCCCCACTGCTTTCCAAAATAGCTGTCATTGTCTAAGAGTCTCATGACATGATAAAAATTGAAAATCCATGCAGGAGAGGAACGACTGCATTGCACATATGTTTCAGAACACACATTCAAGAGGATTCTTAACAGTCCTGTTCATTGGCCCAGACATGGGAATTCTCCCAGCTCCCCATTACCAGGAGGATAAATGGCGGACGTCCACTCTTTGTCCCACTCTGCAGCAGTAACAAGGGATGCACTTACAACCACAGGCGATAATAATGGATGGACCTCAAAATCACAACGAAACATCAGCTCATTAGGAAATTTTCTGGAAGTGGCAAAGTTATAAAGAAAAGCAATGAAATGATAAGCATGAGAAGAAGGGGGGGGCATGTGATAGGAGTTGGAGCAGTCCTTTAAAGAAGCCTCCACGTGTTGCCTAACCTCGGTGGCCAGTGCTCTAGTGAAATGTTCTATCTGATTTAAAAGTGTGTGTAATGAATTACATAATCAAATAAGGATGAAAAAATAGGGGCTTTTATATTTGCCTGCCATTTGGTCAAATCTAAATGGAGCAGAGGACAGAAGGAGGTGGGGAAGGGATGGCTGGCAAGGAAGCAAAAAAGCGGGAGGAAAACACCTAAGTGCATGAACACATCTAAGTCCATTACCTCAGAGTAAATCCCCTAATGCCTTCTTTCCTGAGTTCCACATAAGCCCTAATCACCTTTGCCCTAGGTTCTGGAAATTTCAATTTACATGTTGGTAATGACTCCCCAAAGCACCCTGCTCTAAAGGGAAAATGCTATTCTAGAAGAATAAGCCTGTTACCAAAACCCATTCTGCACCAAGCCATCCAAACACTGCCTTGGGAAAGCTGGCTTTAAAATAGGAGGAACAGCCCTGAAAAGATGAATCGGGTGAAGAAATGAACTTCCAAGCAAACAGAGAAAGGGCCATTCTAATGTATAATTTTCTTCACATAAACCGGTGTTCTTATCTACCTCTTCTTATCACTCCTCATTTCCATGATGTCTGTCAGAGCACCGGGGCCATTAGATAGGAAATTAGTATTGGGAGAAAGTTAGTATTAGAAATTAGTATTGGGAGTATTGGGAGAAAGCTGTTAAATAAGAGGGACTTCCGGGGGCCTAATGAAATGTACTGCTCATATACAACAGCCTCAGAGGGAAGAATCACCATTTTGCTGGATGATTTATATGTTTGTTGAAGTTAGGCCTATGCCAGATTTTTCCATGTTGGGTAAATTCACTTATTTTGGTATTTATTAAGCATTGGATAATAATTTCCAACAGTTTTACCTGTTGGCTATAGCGTAGTGCAGGGAAAATAGAAGCAGGTACTAGCCTAAACACTGTAATTCAGCAACTGTGTGACTTTGGGCAAATCATCAACCTTAACTCCCTGTGTATAATTATATAAATGCCTGCCCCAATGACCTGTGGGATTGTGCGTGTGTCAAATGGTTTATTATATGGAAAAGTGAGCAGGTAGCAAAAAAAGTTTAGACCAATTTAAATGGACAATCATTTACACTTCAATTCTGGAATCTCAAAACAAAATTTTAACATGGGTTCCTTGCCCCTTTGGAAAAACAAATAGATGATAACCAAGGAGTAAGGACTAAGATTTTTGTGACCTGCCCCCTACCAAAGCAAGATCAGGTTTGCACTTAGATTGACCGGCCAACATGTCTAATTTCAATGAGATCCTATCCTTATCTTATGAAACAGGAGGAAAATGCAGGGAGGATGCAGAGAGGAAGAAACTCCTCCATATTCCTAGTGAGTCCAGTTCTACAACTCTCTCTCTAGAACACAATCCACTACACAATAAAATCCAAAATACAGTAGAGGAGGAGGTTAAATTTATGTCCAGAAATACTCACTGCTGAATATCTTATAATGCAAGAAAGGGAAGAAATAAGTCGTATGTGGAATAATCAATGAATTGCGTGCACCTGTTGTGTGCCAGCCACTGTCCTGGGCATTTTACATCTATTTTCTCATGGAGTGTTCACACTTACCCGATGAGACACTTATGTCCACCCCCATTTTACAAAGGAGAAAATGGAGGCTCTGATAGAGACTCTCAAATACCTTGTCTCAGGATGTATGCCTGGACTAGCTCTAACCAACTCACTCTACGACGAATTCTTGCCAGTATTCCCCAGACTCTGGAAGAGGTCCAGGTTGGGACTCCGATGGTCAGGTGATGTTCTGGTCATCTTCTGTGTCCCCATCCACCTCCACTCTCCCTCCCTCTTTACCTGCTCTCAGCCCAGGAGGCTGACCTGTGTGGGCTGCATCTGTTGATTCTCCCCATCCCTCCAGCTGCCGTGTGGCAAGAGATCAGAAGAGGGGAGACAGTGAAGTCTGGGTATTGGGTTAAAGGCTGGCTGTGACCCTCATGTCAAAGTCACAATTTCTGTCTGGAAATACTCTCTCCATGTTCTGAAACCACTCTCACAACTCACTACATTAGGCCAGGGGATAACGCTACCCCGTTGTACTAGGTCAAAACACTGCACCATCCCTGTGGGTTCCCTACATCGTTTCACACATTTCTATAAATAGTCCCTTTATGGATCTTTCCTCAGACTTAGTGTGCCACTTGGGTACTTATACAGACACTGAATGATACAAGGGACAGGAAAATCCAAACAGAAGATGGCAGAGCCAGAGCTAGTGAGGTCCTAAGATGCTACAAGGGATCTCCCATATGGTTCTTGAGCAGCCAAGTCAATGCTATACAGATTTACTGACCCCATATACTTTGGTTCAGATGGGGTATGTCACGTAAGGAGCTCACAGTCTAATGGTAGACACAGAGCTGTCATAGACAATGCAAGACTCTGATTGGTACAACGGTGGTAAGAACAGTGGTAAGAACAAAGAGTGCGCATGGGAGAGGGAGCATCTAATTCTGCCTTGAAAGAAAGCCTTCAAAGAGGAGGTGACATTGAATAGATAAGTAGAATTTTGTAGGCAGAGAGAGTGAAAAGTCTAACTTGTAGGTAGCTACAAGAGTTGACTGGTCCCTGGAATCTCATATGTAGGTAGATACAGACTCGTCTTTTCCAAGCCTCTCCCAAAGGCGCATTGAAGTCCATAGACCTCAGGGGCTGACAGTGACAGCCCTGTTCTCATTCCTTGGCCCAGGGCTGCATGAGGATGATTTGTCTTCACAGAGAGATTCATTTTCCTGGCAGCCCCTCCCCAGCTGGGAACAGAACCCCAGCAAATGGATTTCATATAACTTTAAGACTTAAAGACAAACTTTTGTCATATAACCTGTCTTAGACCAAAACTGGAGAATTCTGCCTTCATTAACACATTATACCACATAGTACATGCATGCCCCATTACTGTTCAGATATGCAAATTCCACACAGGGCAAGTGATATTGCCCCCTCCCCCTCTCAAACACAACTCCAGGCAGTGAATCAAGACTTGCAAAGCCACTTGTCTTCCAGCACAGCACTGTTTCTTCCCACCTGTTTCTTCTTCTCTACACAGTAGTATTCAACTCAGTGTGCTTCAAGCACAAATCGTTAGTCAAAGGCAAGGTCCTGGAAGCCTCCAATACGACCAGCAAATTGACTGTCTCTAAAAGATAAAAAGGGCCACTGCTTACGTGGCTATGAGTTTCTTGAGCTGGCGTGATTTCATTCCCAAGATCCCTACACCAAAAGCTTAAGCAAAACCCTAGGTCTGGTGACCTATTTCCCAGAGAGACTGAGAGAGTCTCGTTTCCTGTGGATTTTACAATGATATAGATGCTGTCATTTGGCTACATTGAATCCCTTAATTTTTATCTGGGGAACAGCAATATTAGTCTAATGAATGTGATAGATGTCTCAGGCCAAGAGCAGGATTGTGGAGTAAGGGCTCATAACCAGCCTGGGAGTCCAACAGATAGAGACTCCATTCCCTGACTCACCAGCTGACCTTGAGCAAGCCACTTAACGAACCCATTCCTCAGTTTCTCCAGCCATAAAATGGGGATAATCATAGTTCCCACCAGAGCTACTCTTTGTGAGGACTTTGATGTCAGTTTCCACAGACAAAGGGCTGTTATAATTATCCCGGGTGCAATAATAAGGAAGGCAAAAAGCCAGACAGATTTTTATAAGATTTCTCAGGTGCCAATTTCCAGCTGCTCCTCAGGAGACAGGTTGATCAAGAGGCCCACTTGCTCACGGAGAGAAGCCCACTCCCGAGGTAGGAAAGAGTGATGCCAGAGGGACGTAGTTCCAAACTTTACAGATTTCAGGGGTACTGCACTTAAATGAAGACAAACACAGACTTCAGAGCTTGACATGTGTGCACACCACCTTTTTGCTGTTCCTTATCTTTTTCCAGGACCTTAGACAAGTTACTTAAACTTTCTGAGCCCAGATTCTTTAATTTACGACTCACCTGTTAAATGAATCAATGAGCCGTGTATGTAAAGTGCCCACCACAATACCTGGAGCACTGTAGGCACAAAAATATTCATTCCTTTTTTTAAATAGACTTCACTGTTTGAATGGTTTTAGGTTCACATCAAAGTTGAGTATAAAGTATAGAGAGTTCTAATGTACTCCTTGCCTCCACACACCCAGGGTCTCCCCGGCTGTCAATTTCCCAATGAGCGTGATACATTTGTTGCAACTGATGAATGTACATATTGACACATCATTATCATCCAAAGCACAGAGTTCACACTAAAGTTCACCCTTAGTATTGTACATTCTATAGTTTTGAAAAATGTATACTGACATATATCCATCATTACAGTATAATACAGAATAGCTTCACTGTCCAAAAATTCACTGTTATCCCTTCTTCCCAACCATTGGCAACCACTGATCTTTCACTTTCTTCATAGTCATGCCTTTTCCAGAGTGAGATAACACAATATTTAGCCTTTTCAGATTGGCTTCTTTCACTTGGTAATATGCATTTAAGGTTTCCCTGTATTTTCTTGTGGCTTGATACCTCATTTCTTTAGTGCTGAATAATACTCTATTACCTAAAGGTACTGCAGTCTAATTATCCATTCTCCTACTGAAGGACATCTTAGTGGCTTCCAAGTTTTGACAAAGATTAATAGAGCTGCTATCCTATCAATATCTATGTGCAGCTTTTGTGTAAGCATAAGTTTTCAACTCCTTCGGGTAAATACCAAGGAGCACAATTGCTGAATCATGTGATGAGAGCATGCTTAGTTTTGTAAGAAACTGCCAAAATGTCTTCTAATGTGGCTAAACCATTTTGCCTCTCATGGACAATGAGTGTTTCTGTCCCTCCACATACTCATCAGCATTTGATGTTGTCAGTGTTTAGGATTTTCATCATTCTAATAGATGTGTATGTTTTCTCTTTTGGAATTATAAATATCCCCAACAGACAGGCATTGATCCAAGACCTAGCGAGCAGTAGTACCCCCAAATGTTAATAATATATAAATATAATATAAATATAATAACGATAACCCCCAACCTCTACATTTTACAGGGTATTTCTCTCCATTGTTCAATACATAACCAACAGGTATTTATCACACCATCTGTCTAGTCGGTCTCGATGGCATTATGAATCAATTCTAGCCACAGAATCCATGTCCAGAATCCATAGGCACACTCTCATCGTGCCCAGAGCCAAAAAAGTGAACAAAATTTAGAACTAAACAGTCCCCTACTTTTCATTTATTCCACTTGTAAGTATTTATCCAGTGCCTATGAGATTCTCAAAAGACTTTGACAAAAAGAGCAAATGTTTTTGCAGAGAAATGGGACCAGGGATCCTCAAAGTAAAGGTCAGATTGGGATTAGGCAAGGATTGAAGCTCTTCCATTTGGAGAAAGTTACATAAGCCAGGGTAGTGAGAAAAGTTTGCTCTTGGAGCAATAAGACAAAGAAGGAGAATGGCCAAGGCTCTAGCTTGTCTAGACCTTGACTCATGACTGGTACACTCTAATTGGATTACAGTCCACCTTTGCTGATCAAACAGATTTGAGAGGAAAGATGTGTGCTGTAGTCAACACACTTTGCATAAGGACACCTGCTGACATCTCATGAAACACACTTTAATACATTTGTTATGGTGCATTGCTTTCATTAGCTTGTGGAGAATACATTTCAGAATTTATTTAAATAAGGCAGAAAACAGAGTTGTGTCTGTGCAGTTTAACTAAAATATAAGATAATTTCGGTGGCCAACGAGTTGAAATATTTGACATTCCAGTTTTCTTTCTTTGTGGGTTTTTTTTTTCCTCCAAAATGAGGACATGAGAGAGAACAACCCCATATATATGATTTTGTCTTAAGATAGGATAAATTAATTTACCTCTGCTGACTAGCCAGTTATTTTGAGGGTCATCTTAACTAGCAGTTAACTAGCAGTTAAGATTAGCATACTACTCAAGGTCACAGAGGAAGTAGATAGTTCAGATGAGGACATGGGTTTCATGCTCTTTGTCCAATTTATTTGCCTCATTCAGTGATACTGACCAAAAAAAAAAAAAATATATATATATATATATATATATATATATATATATATATATATGTTATAATAAGAAAGGTAACTGATTTTGACTTAATAGAAAAGAGAGAGGGAATCATGACTGAAATTTGTCTTTCCTCAGACCCTGAGAGTAATTTGCCCAGCTTTATTAATGGGCATCTTCACATCCTTACCAACTTTAATTGCTAATTAATTAAAAGATTATTGGATAAACAATAGGTTATAAGACAATACAAAGATAACAAAATTTGCTGTCATGGTGCCTAATGAACATTCTTTACCCTATTATCCTACTAATCTTTCTGCTCCTGGATTTCTGAAGTAAAGAAACCCAAGAGCTATTTCCTGAAAATTAGAGTTAAATCAGATCAACATTAAAAGACTCCTGGGTCAAACTGTATGGAGGGCCAGTCCCAGGCAATCATAATTTAATTAAAGCAGAATAGAAAAAAAAAATCACAGCAAATGAAACAGTCTGGAATAGTGTTAAGAATCTTGGCCTTACAAACCATAAGTGACTCTTAATCTCACGAAACAAACTGTGAGTTGCTGGGGGGAGGGGGGTTGGGAGAAGGGGGGTAGGGTTATGGACATTGGGAAGGGTATGTGCTTTTGGGTAAATTGGAAGGGGAGGTGAACCATGAGAGACTATGGACTCTGAAAAACAATCTGAGGGGTTTGAAGTGGCGGGGGGGTGGGAGGTTGGGGTACCAGGTGGTGGGTATTATAGAGGGCATGGCTTGCATGGAGCACTGGGTGTGGTGAAAAAATAATGAATAATGTTTTTCTGAAAATAAATAAATTGGGGGAAAAAATTTAAAAAAATAAAATGAAAAAATAAAAAAAAAGAATCTTGGCCTTAAAATCTGAATATCTATGTCCCTAACATTTGCTATTGTGGACACTGGACAGATAACTTCAATTTTTCTGCATCTCACTTTTCTCATCTGTAAAATGGAGATAATTCGTTCAACTGAAAATAACAGAGACACAGAAATAACAGTGGTCGAAACAAAGTAGAAGTTTATTTCTTTAACTTGTAAAAGATCCAGAGGTTGACAGTCAAGGACTTTGGCAGCTCCGCTCTACAGAGATTTTAGAACATAGGTTCCTCCTATCTTGCTTTCCCTCCATTCAAAGGGCCTCTATTTCCAAGATCACCTCGTAGTCTAAGTAAGTTGCTCCAACACCAGCCTTCATACATTCAAACCAACAGAAATTAATGCATAAGGGGAGCAAAACATCTATACCAGATCTCTATTAAGGAAAGTTTCTGGAAGCTTCCAGGTAACACCCCAGCTTCCATCCCATGGACCAGAATTTAGTCATGCGGCCACATATATCCACAAGGAAGGCTGGAAAATTTAGTGCTATTCTGGACAGTTATGTGTCTAGGATGGGGAATTTTACCACTATATAAATAGTGGGGAGTGGAAATTGGGATATACCTAGCTGTCTCAAACCCAGGATATACCTCAAAGGATCGTTATGAGAGCCTAATAAGATAATGGGTGTGGAATAGTTAGCAAGGTGTCTGGTTTATAGAAGGTGTTCAGTAATTGCTGGTTGAACCTGATGAACAAAAGAGAAAATAAAGTTTCTGAGAATCTTGAACCCTCTAAAGAATATGGGAGGGTGCTCCCTTAGAACATGCATAGACAAAGTGATCTGAATTTCCCCAGAGGCACTAATGAGCCAGGAAATGACCTGTCTTTGACCCAAGCTTCTGTTCAAGTCTTCAAGGGACCAAGAAGTGTTAATTGTCTTATGCATCTCAATCCTCCCTGTCTTTGATCACAGTTTTTGCTCTCCAAAATCTTCTCTTGCTCCATCTCCACCTTGCCAAGACTCAGTCCAAACAGCACTTCCTTCAAGAAGCCTTCCTAACACCTTAGGCTAGGTTAGGTGCACTTTTTGCCGAATTATCGTAAGTTGGCATATACTGCTCTTATAGAAATAATTGTATTTAGATTTACTTGTTAATATCTAGCTCTCTATCTAATAATATCTATCACTGAACTGTGACATCCTTGAGGGACAAAATGAAGCCTCATACATCTTTGTATTCCCCAAATTGACCAAATCCCTTATCGAACCTCTTATTCTCATCCAGGGAGTTCAAATGTATGTTTGATGAATGTTACAGGGAATTGTTGGCAAAATAGTGATATAAAGTTTTATGTCCAACTTGGGAAAAAAATGGATAAAACTCTCTTCCCTGACTCGCTGAATGCTCATGGTCAGGACCTGGCACATATCGCGTGCTTAGCAAAATCCTGTTCTCTCAACTAAATGGATTGAAGATTAAAATTCATTGAGAAACCAGCATTTCAGAGTAGACAGTGACAAGTTTGGGAAAGACAGAAAGCATGTATAAACTCTGTATGTACACAAACTTGGATAGAAAGAGAAGAATGGGAGAAACAAAACCAAAAAATGTGCTTTGAAGTTGTATGTCACCTATGCTCAAATTTTAAAAATAAATAAATAAATAATTGCAAAAGTCAGATCTGGCCTCTTTAGGAAGTTGAAGAATTTTGGTTACTTCCTAAAATTACATTAAGGGAGTAGCTAATCATTATCACAGTAAACTTCCAGAATCAAAATAACTGACAGTCTTAAACAAATAAGGTATTTAGGATGAAATGGAATTAATGGATGTTTTTCATAACAGTCAACTAATTTTAAAATAAGAGTTACAGATTTATATCCACACACCCTCCCCCCACACTGTCTAAGGTACATCCTAGGGTTAGGAATGTTTTCAGACAGCTGATTGAGGACCATGGAAATAGAAAACAATACCTAAAGGGAAAAGAAAGATAGGCATGGAGAGTGAGTTAGAAGGCAGGGTCATGAGAATTGGGTAACTGAATAAATATGGCAGAAGATGAGGAAAGAAAGACATCAAGGAAGCTAGTTTAAAATTTGAGAAAGCATTAAGAAAACAAGGGAAGCTTTTGATTTTGATGAAGTCCCAGAAGTTTATTTTCGCTTTTGTTTCCTTTGCCTTTGGAGACATATCTTGAAAGAAGTTGCTGTGGCTGATATCAAAGAGGTTACTGCCTATGTTCTCCTCCAGGATTCTGATGGATTCCTGTCTCATGTTGAGGTCTTTTATCCATCTTGAGTTTATCTTTGTGTACGGTGTAAAAGAATAGTCGAGTTTCATTCTTCTACATATAGCTGTCCAGTTTTCCCAGCACCATTTATTGAAGAGACTGTCTTTTTTCCACTGTATATTTTTTCCTGTTTTGTCGAAGATTAATTGACCATAGAGTATAGGGTCCATATCTGGGTTCTCTACTCTGTTCCACTGGCCTATGTGTCTGTTTTTATGCCAGTACCATGCTGTCTTGGTGATCACAGCTTTGTAATAAAGCTTGAAATCAGGTAAGGTGATGCCGCCAGCTTTATTTTTGTTTTTCAACATTTCCTTAGCGATTCGGGGTCTCTTCTGATTCCATACAAATTTTAGGATTATTTGCTCCAGCTCTTTGAAGAATGCCGGTGGAATTTTGATCGGAATGGCATTAAAAGTATAGATTGTTCTAGGCAGTATAGACATTTTAACAATGTTTATTCTTCTGATCCAAGAGCATGGAATGGTCTTCCATCTATTTGTGTCTTCTTCAATTTCTTTCATGAGTGTTCTGTAGTTCCTCAAGTACAGATCCTTTACCTCTTTGGTTAGGTTTCTGCACAGCAAAGGAAACAGTCAAAAAAAACAAAGAGGCAACCCACGGAATGGGAGAAGATATTTGCAAATGACAGTACAAACAAAAGGTTGATATCCAGGATCTATAATGAACTCCTCAAACTCAACACACACGAAACAGGCAAACACATCAAAAAATGGGCAGAAGATATGAACAGACACTTCTCCAATCAAGACATACAAATGGCTATCAGACACATGAAAAAATGTTTATCATCATTAGCCCTCAGGGAGATTCAAATTAAAACCACATTGAGATATCACCTTACACCAGTTAGAATGGCCAAAATTAACAAAACAGGAAACAACATGTGTTGGAGAGGATGTGGAGAAAGGGGAACCCTCTTCCACTGTTGGTGGGAATGCAAGTTGGTGCAGCCTCTTTGGAGAACAGTGTGGAGATTCCTCAAGAAATTAAAAATAGAGCTTCCCTATGACCCTGCAATTGCATTCCTGGGTATTTACCCCAAAGATACAGATGTCGTGAAAAGAAGGGCCATCTGTACCCCAATGTTTATAGCAGCAATGGCCACAGTCGCCAAAGTATGGAAAGAGCCAAGACGCCCTTCAATGGATGAATGGATAAGGAAGATGTGGTCCATATACACTATGGAGTATTATGCCTCCATCAGAAAGGATGAATACCCAACTTTTGTAGCAACATGGACAAGACTGGAAGAGATTATGCTGAGTGAAATAAGTCAAGCAGAGAGAGTCAATTATCGTATGGTTTCACTTATTTGTGGAGCATAACAAATAGCATGGAGGACAAGGGGCGTTAGAGAGGAGTAGGGAATTTGGGTAAATTGGAAGGGGAGGTGAACCATGAGAGACTATGGACTCTGAGAAACAATCTGAGGGGTTTGAAGTGGCGGGGGGGGTGGGAGGTTGGGGTACCAGGTGGTGGGTATTATAGAGGGCACAGCTTGCATGGAGCACTGGGTGTGGTGAAAAAATAATGAATAATGTTTTTCTGAAAATAAATAAATTGAAAAAAAAAGAGTAATTTGAAAAAAAAAAAGAAAACAAGGGAAGTATGGCTTGGAAAGAAGCGTACATGTAGACAGACCTGTTGTTTTCATGGATCAAGGACTTCATTCCACGAAAATAAATGTTGGGTTTATTGGGCATAATACCAAAGGTTAAAACTTTTGGTTTTAACAGGGTTGGAACAGGGTTGGAAGTAGAGAAATATTCTGCTTGAATGACATGAAGAATTTTCAGAGCTCCACGACTACCCCAAAATGAACAACAAGAGGTGGGGAGCTTCTGAAGACCATGAGCAAGGAGATGTTAGATAGACTTACTCTAGAGAACATCTCTAGACTTGGACTGCCCACCTCTCATCTCACATCTTCTAGTAACATGCTAATAGTCTTCGAAGAACCGCCCCTTCCCTTCTCAGTCCATGGGAGTCAGGTAAGGCAGGATCCTCTCTGCCACTCCCGGGGTGATCTCATGGCCCAGGTCTGCAGGTGAAGAGTCTAAGAGAATGGCTATGAAGAGAGCATAGAACCCATGCCTGGCAAATAAGGACCCCCATCTGAGGAATCACAGGGAAGTTTGGCTTTCTGTGTGGAACACTTAGGGTAGACAGAAAGGTAAGCCAGCCAGCTGAAACCTAGGGAAAGAGCCCTAGGAATGAAGACAACACCAAGGAAAGCCAGTGGAGAAACAGAAACAGAGAGAGATGGGCAAAGAGAGATACAGAATCAGGAGAGAGAATGGAGAGACTGAGACAGAAGGAAAGAGAGAGATTCAGAGGGAGAGAGAAAGGGAAGGAAGAAGGAAAGAAGAGAGTCAAGAGATTCAGAGAGAGGAACAGAGGCTGAGAGAGAGAGGGAAAGGAAGAAAGAAAGGGAACAGAAGAAAGAAACTCAAAGGACTTTCCAAGAGAGCCTTGTACATAGTCTTCCTCAGACCGGTTGTGTCTTTTTAGAGACTTAAAAAGAAAAAAAAAAAAACTTTTTCTTTTTTTTCTTTAGCCAGCCAGTCTGAGATAGGCTTATTTTCACTTGTCCCCCAAAGAATCCTTTCTGCGGACATTGTATAGAAAATCCAAGTAAAAAGTGAGAAGTGTCTCTCAGACAAAAGATCAATGTCAATGAAGCTTTGAAACCAGTGTATTTTGACAAAAATTGGATGCCTTTAGGTTAAAGAATAATAACAAAATGATATTTGACATTCTATAAAGATTAAAATAAACCGGGAAAAAAACATTGGTCCCTAACCCTCCTGGGAGCATCCCCGGTGTAATCTGAACTCGTAGGAGGGCAGAAAGAGACTGAAGAAAACAACAGGCCACTCCAGGTTGGTGACAGTTTTGATAATAACAAAGGCCCTAACTGAGCACAGCCACATACACCATGCAGATGGTCTCAACGGCTCACCACTGTCTCAAGACTGCATCCTTGGAACAGCCTCTGGGAGCTGGGAGTGGGAAAGGCAAAGCAGAAACCACATTCCAAGGGCAGGGAACGGGTGAGGAGTCCAGTTCAGGGTCAGTCTTTTTGATGACATTCCCCAGCAAATAGCAGTAATGACGATATCTTTCCTTTAACGGTACTTAGAGAGTTTACCAAGCCCCTTCTAATGCATTTGTCTTCCAATTCTGGTGGTTCTTTGTAGAAGTTACAGCCATTCCTTTTAGGAATACACTCCCCCCCCCAAAAAAAAAAAAAAAAAAAAAAGGAAAGGAAAAAGGGAGTAAAAATTTCCAAACCCGGAACAATGGAATTGGGAGAAAAAAATACAAAATCAACATTTTAATTCTAAATACTCTGGGCCTTCCAAATACCATAACATTCTGGTGTGGCTCTTCCTCTCTGCAGATGCCTTTCATTGCCTTTGAGGGCCTCCCCCTAAGACCAACAGCATACTAAGTAGAACTGAAATGTTCTTTATTACACTACTGGATCATGCTTTTAATAGGAGAGTATAATCTCATTACAAGCTCTAGTAGTCATCCAGATTACAATCTTAATTGCCTGTATAGGTAAAAGTGTAATAATATATGCTTATGCCTCTTTTTTTTTTTTGTAATGGCATAATTAAAGAAGAGCAAGAATTTTTTTTTCCCCTGTGAGCCAACCTTCCTGGCCTCAGGCTATTACAGACTTTGTTCTGCTTTTCAATGTGGTATTTATATGGTTATCAATTTTTGGAAAACTATGCCATATTTTAAATCTTACACTTTTGGGAAGTCATAGAGTGGGTCATTCTCTCCCCTCCCCAAATCTCTCTCCCTCCTTCTCTTCAGATGCTTCTGTGTAAACCGTGTTAGGAGAATGAACTTTGGAAATGGAAGATCTATGTTTATCTGCTGACATGTCATCACTTCTTATTTCTGTTGACCATGAGTATATCCATCAATATCTCTGGGACTCAGTCTTCCTCATCCATGACATGGGACTGTAAATGCCCACTACATGCATGGACCAAAGGGTGAAAAAAAATGTGTAAGCTCTCTACAACTGTAAAGATGTTTTATTTATTTATTTATTTATTTTATTTATTTAAATTCAATTAGTCAACATATAGAACATCATTAGTTTCAGATGTAGAGTTCAGTAATTCATTAGTTGCATATAACAATCAGTGTTCATCACATCACGTGCCCTCCTTCATGCCCATCATCCAGTTACCGCATCTCCCCTCTATCTCCTGTCCAGCAATCCTCAGTCTCTTTAATTGTCTTTCTCTGATTGACTTACTTTGCTCAGCATAATACCCTCCAGTTCCACCCATGTCAATGCAAATGGCAAGATTTCAATTTTTGGAGGCTATATATATATATATACCATAACTTCTTTATCCATTCATCTGTTGATGGACATTTGGGCTCTTTCCATAGTTCTGCCATTATAAGACACTGCTGCTATAAACATTGGTGTGCAGATGTCCTTTTGGATTTGGGGTAAATGCCTAGTAGTGCAATTGCTGGGTCCTAGGATAGCTCTATTTTTTTTTTAAGATTTTATTTATTTATTTGACAGAGAGAGATCACAAGTAGACAGAGAGGCAGGCAGAGAGAGAGAGGGAAGCAGACTCCCTGCTGAGCAGAGAGCCCGATGCGGGACTCGATCCCAGGACCCTGAGATCATGACCTGAGCCGAAGGCAGCGGCTTAACCCACTGAGCCACCCAGGCGCCCCAGGATAGCTCTATTTTTAACTTCTTGAGGAACCTCCATACTATTTTCCAGATGGCTGTACCAGCTTGCATTCCCACCAGCAGTATAAGAGGGTTCCCGTTTCTCTGCATCTTTGCCAACATTTGTTGTTTCCTGTCTTGTTTCTGAATCGTGTAATGTGGTATCTCATTGTGGTTTTGATTTGGATTTTCCTGATGCCAACTGTGAACTATTATATCTCTTTAAAGTGGATTTTCATTGAGTTTTTGGTATGAGTGATACACTGAGGTGACATAGATTATCTTTTTTTTTTTTACTCTTCTGTTATAGAACCTCAGTGGAAGGGATCTTAAATACTCCCAAGTACTAGATACATTCTTGAGAGTTAAGTAGCCATCTTCTCATGGTTTCCTCTGTAAACTGGATGTCAAGTCTCTATGGAGGAATGGATTTGAATATGTAGCCAGCAATGCTATGACTGGGAATGGAAGCCAACCAACCTCAGAGTCTTGGACAAGAAGATACCTGCAGGCATTAATGAAAATCAGAGATGGGAACACACACAAGTCAATGACAGGAATCAGATCAAGATGGAGGAATGAATATATGCTCAATATAGATTATGAGGGTGAGGACCAGGAGCTGGACATGGGTCAGAAGAAACAAGGATCCCTAGATGCCATGAGATTGTGGATCTAGATTGAACAGGAGCATCCCCAAGATGTACTCGAGTTTTGGAACCTATGTGAGTTACCAAACCTTTGAATATTGAGGGCCTTTGGCAGAATAGGAACAACTTCTAAGGGTCCTTACTACTTCTGAAAGATCCCTAACTCAGTCAGGATCCTTGATACCCAATTGCAATGATTGCATGAACTTTTAATAATGTATAACTTCAAGTCTCTAATTTTAAGTTTCCTTGCTCTTCCTTCCTTTTAACTACATTATCAGCACCCAATGCATAGTCAGGGTTTAGCACAGCCTCCATCCAAAGGTTAATAAATATGATAGATAGTTCATGTACCACACACTGAGCATGGCAAGGGAAATATGAAGCTGAAAAGAACAGGCATGGTCCTGCCCTCATGGAACTTATGGTCTGACCATGAAGATAGGCACTTAAAAGCAATTTTTCAAGCACTGCTGTGGGTAAAGCACCAGAAATAAAAGGGAAGCATATACAAAGGGGAAATAATCAGGTGAAGTGGGGCTGATGGACAGATATGGCAACAGGAGGAAGAGCTTGGTTAGAGACCACATCCCTGGGCTCGGGTGTGGGGCATGGAATGTGTGATCAGGGTCCAATCCAGTCATCATACCCAAGAAATGTTTCCCCTGAGGAAGAGCGTGTAAGCTCAGTGTATAAAGGATAGAGCACTGGGGCACCTATTGGCACAATTGGTTAAGCATCTGCCTTCTACTCAGGTCATGATCCCAGGGTACTGGCATTTGAGCCCAGCCAACATCAGGCTGCCTACTCAGTGGGGCATAAATATAAATATATATATATTTATATATTATTTATTTATTTATATTAATTTATATTGTATATATTTATTTACATATTTATATTTATATATACTTGAGAGACAGAGAGAGAGCATGAACAGGAGGGGAAGGGCAGAGGGAGATGGAGAATAAGATATTTATATATATATATATAATTTTTAAAGTGTGGAGCATGGCAGAGCTGCCCTAGTGGCCATGTCTTGTGTGCCATGCACAGCTCCAGAGGCCTCCCTTCACAAAGACTAGGAGTCTTACAGCCAAGATAACAAGGGCAGTGATGTGTGCCAAGTTAGCCAAGGGGACTTTTCTAAGATATGACAGGGAGGGGAGAACAAGATGGAGGTCCATCAGGGCACATTGTCAAGAATGGTGTGTAGTCATGTACAAAAATCCACAATGTAATATAGTTCAGGTTTCCTGGCCACCTACAATGTGCTTAGTGCTCTTCTAAGACAGGTATATACCTTAGAAGAGAATATTCATTTGTGTGTTTATGTGTATAAAAATTTTTATTTAATCTTCATAGCAATTTTTTAAGATAGGTACTATTTTTGCCCCCATTTGGCAGATGAGAAAATTGAGATTCAGAGGAAATGTGAGCTGATAAAGGTCACAAAGCTAGAAACAGGGCTGGGGCACAAACCAGGAAGTCTGGCTCCAGAGCCCATGAGAACAGGTGCCTGGGAATGGAGAACAATCACCAAGGACCAAAGTGAGGCAACAGAGAAGGGCTAACAGAAGCATCCTTCCCCCCAGTGTTTGGAGACCAGCAGCTTTTGCCATGGTGATTGCTCTTGGGGTTCACAGCCATTCCCTCAAGAGTAATGCAACAAAACGTATTTCTAAACCCAATAGTTCATGAAACCAGGACCGTTAATACAGTGGCTTCTGCTAATCTAGAAAGAACTGGAATAACCTACATCTCATTGGATGCTTCTGGGGAACAGCTTGTGCAGGGACACCTGACGGGGTCTGACAGGAGCCTCCGGCAGCATCGACACAAATAATACTTCTGAATTGGAAGTAATGTGACTCTAGCGCTGGTCAGCTGTCCCAGAAATCAAATTCAGGCCCAAAACATCTACCCTATATTAACCTTTTATGTTTCCAAATTGCAGCCTTAATCTCTTTCCATCAGCTTACTTGTAATTGCATCAGAGACCCCACAAACCTATCATTATTCCTCTCTGAGGCCCTGAGGCAAATCATTTGTGTGCTCTCTGATTGAGTGCCCTGTTAGTTAAGTGGGGAAAAGGAAAAAAACCTTCTTCACCACAGTGCTGTGTAAATTCACAAGATTCCTGCACACTTTGAAGATATTGTATACCCTTCAAAGAAAATGTGTCCCTTGTTTTTCAAGATGCACAGGATGTAGGGGGAAAGGGAAAAACCAAGGTTTTGATTCTTGCTTGCAGAAATCTCTCATTCATTCATTCATTTATTCAAAAAGCATTTCTTGAGCCTTCACTTTATGCTAGGCCCTGTGCTAGGTGCTAAGGAGTCAATGATGAGGAGAGCACACCTTGAAGCCGCTCTCAAGCAGCTGATGATCTACTTAGAGCAATGGTTCTCTGTCCTGGCTGCATATCACAATAGGCCAGAAGACTTTTCAAAAAGACCCATGTCCAGTAGCCCTATTCCAGGCCAATTAAATAAAAATCTGTAAGTTAGGCCTCTGGCATTTGTTTTTTTAATCTTGCTAAATGATTATGATAGTTAGAGATAGTTGAGAACCACTGGTGTAGAATGAATGACTTATCCTCTCTGCCCTTGGCATGGCCTTTGTTAGAGCACCATTATAATTACAGACCTTCGGCACCTGTAAGAAATGCCCTTGTCATTTCTGTCTATATGACAGGTAGTCATTTGTAGCTTCTCTGAGACATGCCCTGGAACTCTTGAATTGGAAGGCTGGGTACAGAAATAAAGCCAACATCTAATGACCCAGCCTGGGTGACCCTTTGGTATCCATGATTCCATGCCCTTGAAGGGAGGGATTAATAATCTCTGTATTCTCTGTGAGTAAACAAGAAACTAAACTTAATAAATGTTCAATTAATTAATATATGAAGGTGGAAATGGACACCCTTTGTTTTTATTTACCTGGATCCTTTTGTCCAAGAATTGTCCTCTACCATTTGAAGAATGACTCATTCTTCTCTCTCTCTCTAAATCCATACAGTTTCTGATAGGACTGCCCTCAATCCCTTGGCTCCAAAGGATCACCTGCCGCATATCAAGCCAATGTGTAACATTGTATACTCTTTGCCTATGACCTCACTAACTCAATCAATGTCCATCATCAGGCTTTTGCTGAAACAACTAGACATCATTTTTGTTCATGGTTACGCATCTGGCATATGGTAAATCGAAATTGCTGGTAGGCTCATTAGCCATCATCTGGAAAGACTCTGGCTGAGAATAAGGTCTATGCAGATTTCTGATGATCTGGTTTGAATGCCTGGATCCAGGTAAGCCTGAATATCTACTCTTAATCTTTTCATTACGTGAAATAATAATTTCCAATTTTTGGCTGAAGCCTCTTTGAATCAGATTTCATCTCTTACGGTCAAAAGGGTGTTCACTAATAAAGTGGATAAATGAATGAATTCTCTGTTCCTTACTCTTCAAGTAGGGAAACCACATAGCTTCTTCCCTTGTCCTCCAAATTACTGAGAAGGTTTTGGTGACCACTGAAAGCACTGACCTGCATGTCTAGTGCAACTTTTCTCAAAATGTGCTCCACAGAACATTACCTTTTCCCATGTTCAAATAAGTTGAGAGTGGAACTATTAAAAGTTATCTTTGGTGAAAAATTTCTCAAACCTTGAGTGTGTCAGAGAGAACTATAAATCTTTATTAAGATCTGAAGTATACTGTATTTTGCCAACTTATTTAAGTATGAGCCTTTTTTTCATCTTATGTCTCCTGGGACTAGAATTTTGGAGGGAGTGGCATTCAAGCTGCAACCTAAGGAATGTTCTTCCTTCTGCCTGGGACACTATTCCCACATGCTTACTCCCAAGCCTGTCCATTTCCTGCTCTACAGTCACGCCTCAGCTTAAATTCCATTTTCTCCAAAAAGTCTTTAACAGAATGTCACTAATGTCATGCTCCCCCAACTTTAGAGTGGGTTATTTATACTTATCTTTTGCCCTCTTAAGCTCTATATTTCCTATTTCATGTGATTTATCACACAGAATAATAATTATCCATACATTTCCCACTTAGATTACATGGAAGCCACTCTACAATATGGCTGCCAAAGATCCTCACGTAGTAGTATTCCTGCTTTTGTGAATCATCTCCCACATTGATTCATGGCTAGCCAATTAAATATGGCAGAAGTGAAGATGACACCCAAGGTTAGGTCATAAAAGGCATTGCAGCTTCTGGCTTGGGTTCACAAATTGCTCACTCTGAGGAGAGCCAACCACCAATGCCATGAGGGCACTCAAACATCCTCATGGAGAAGCACTAGGCCTCTGGCCAACAGCCAGCACCAACTTGCCAGTGCTTTGAGAGTATCAACTTGGATCTGGATTTTTCAGCTCCAGGGTAGATGTTCAGCCCAGTTAAGCCTTCAGAAGAATGAAGCTCCAGCTAACATCAGCCTGCAATCCAGTGGGAGACCACAAATATCTACCCAGCTGAGCCCTTCTCCAGTTTCTGACCCACAAAAATCATGAAACTATAAATTCATAAGAGCCAAAACTGAATTCCTTGCTATTATACCATACCCTCCCCAAAACACACTCATGCATCCACGCACACACACAATTACACACACACACATATACAACATAGATTCTAAATACAGCACTAGAAACAAAAAAAGGCACTCAACATTTATGAAATGGATAAATAATGAATGAATATTTAAATTATAAATAGGTATGCATATATATACATAAATACCTATGTTTATGTGTGTGTGTATTCATATATTGTGAGAACTGGCTGATAACTTATATTATGAGGTAAGAGAGGAGAATTATTCCTTCTAAGTTATTCACTACTTAAATCCTTGGAAAACTCTCAAGCAGAAATTCATATACCTCACTGTGACAATGGCCCCAAAATGGGAAATTCAGAAGACCTGACTTTAGCATGAGATCTGCATAGTTTGAGGCAACTGCCATATTCTCTCTGGACCTCGCTCAGCCTGCTATGGCGGAAAACAAGAGTTAGACTAAGGTATTTTCAAAATCCATGTCAGCTCTAACTTTCAAAGACTCCAAGATAGCAAGCTTGGTAGAGGTCTTGTACCAACAGAGGAAATAGAAGTCAGCCTGCCTACCACAGGGTCTTTTTGACACAGCCCTAGAAGGAAACCCAAGTCACCTGCTGACGTTCTGTTGTTTTCTGTCCCTCTTCTTCTGTGTTTTGTCTTGGACTGGGCAGAGTTAATGGAGCCCAAATCTGCAGAGAGCAGGTGAAGACACTGTCAGGACAGCTGTCAAATCTCTGGAGCACACCATCCTTCCCGGATTGTCTTGTAGTGGTATTGGTCCTTGGCCATGGAGGTGGTGGTGGTGTTGTCACCTAAAGCCTTTGGAGCCAAGTGTCTCAGAGTCAGTCCTAAAAAAAAAAAACAAAAATAAAAACAAAACAAAACAAAACAAAAAACTCCTGCCAATGGTCTCACATAATCAACTCTTAACAGATACAACAGCTGCTTTCTAAGAACATAGTGTAGCCTTTAGGCAATTTGCCTAGAAATTCTTTTTCACTGAATTCCTGGAAGAGGCTGCTTGATTTTCTCCACACCCAAGACTCAGAGGATCCCAACAAGCCAGAAAGCCAAGAACAGCCGCACATTGCACCTGAGGAAATTATGTTGGCCCAGCCCAGGCTTGTGGGGGGAGTAGAAAAAGCTGTTCTGTGAGGACTTTGTGAGTGTGAGGAAAGAAGGAGACTGTCATTCTGGTTCTATGGCACATTAGGGATTACAATGGGGATGAGAGTTGCAAATAGATATGTAATGAGCACTTAACATGTGTCAACCATGTGACATGTGTGTCTCCTTTAATTCCTGAGTCCTGAAAGGTATGCATATTTTTTATCCACTGTATGATTTACAAAACAATGGATAGGACTGCACAGGAAGAGTCTTATCCCCATCTGAGCCTTCCTTAACCACCAGGCTATCTTGCTTCCCAAACAAAGTAACTGAGGGTGTGTGTGGGCATGTGGTATAGAAGAAAGGTTAAAACAATAAATACATTTTCAAGCAGGGTTTGGCATACTGGCCTGGTGGCCAAATCAAACCCATCACCTGATTTCATAAATAAAGTCCTACAGGAGCAGTGGCAAGCTCATTCATTCCATTGCCAGTGGTTGCCTCCATATGACCATACTCAAGTTGTAGGTATGGTCTGTAAAGCTTAAAATGTTTACCATCTTTCCATTAGGGTAAAAGTTGATCAGTCCCTTATCCATTTGTCTGTTGAAGGGCATCTTGGTTCTTTCCACAGTTTGGCGACCATGGCCATTGCTGCTATACATTGGGATACAGATGGCCCTTCTTTTCACTACATCTGTATCTTTGGGGTAAATATGCAGTAGTGCAATTGCAGGGTCAAAGGAAGCTCTATTTTTAATTTCTTGAGGAATCTCCACACTGTTCTCCAAAGTGGCTGCACCAATTTGCATTCCCATCCACAGTGTAAGAGGGTACCCCTTTCTCCACATCCTCTCCAACACACGTTGTTTCCTGTCTTGCTAATTTTGGCCATTCTGACTGGTGTAAGGTGGTATCTCAATGTGGTTTTAATTTGAATCTCCCTGATGGCTAGTGATGATGAACATTTTTTCATGTGTCTGATAGCCATTTGTATGTTTTCATTGGAGAAGTGTCTGTTCATGTCTTCTGCCCATTTTTTTTTTTGATATGATTATCTGTTTTGTGTGTGTTGAGTTTGAGAAGTTCTTTATAGATCCTGGATACCAACCTTTTGTCTGTAATGTCATTTGCAAATATCTTCTCCCATTCCGTGGGTTGCCTCTTTGTTTTGTTGACTCAGAAAGGATGAATACCAAACTTTTGTATCAACATGGACGGGACTGGAAGAGATCATGCTGAGTGAAATAAGTCAAGCAGAGACAATTATCATATGGTTTCACTTATTTGTGGAGCATAACAAATAACATGGAGGACATGGGGAGATGGAGAAGAAAAGGGAGTTGAGGGAAATTGGAAGGGGAGATGAACCATGAGAGACTATGGACTCTGAGAAACAACCTGAGGGTTTTGAACAGGCAGGGGGTGGGAGGTTGGGGGATCCATGTGGTGGGTATTATGGAGGGCACGTATTGCATGGAGCACTGGGTGTGGTGCATAAACAATGAACTCTGTTACGCTGAAAATAAATAAATAAATAAAGTTGATCAGTCCCTATAAGGCTGTGATAATATAAGGTCTTAAATATAATATAAGATATATATTATATATTTTATATATATATATATATAATCTCCCTGTGGGTCCCAGGCTAAAAAGTTATAATTAAAATTTCTAATTAGCTTTGCTTAAATACTGAAAAGAGTTGGAAAATTGACCAAATATTATTCACTATTTAATGTCCATTCACAGGACAAATTGGACCAACATTGTCCTTGTATTCTGGAAGTCACTAAGAGAGCTAAAGCCATTGGTAAAATAAAATCAGACCTTAAGTGCAGAGCCATGCTGCATAAAGTGGGCTGTCTGAGGGGTCAAATCCCACACCATTCAACAAAGGGCTTAGCAATATATTTGTTCAAAAGAGCCATCCCTTTACCCAATTCTGTGGGGCAGTTGGAGCCATCACTCAGATAAGAGAGAATGCTAATGAGCCTGAATGAGTGGTGACCTTTGCCATGGTCCCCACCATTCCTAATTCCTGAAACCAGCTCCCAAACCCAGATCATGAGGCTTCCCACTAAAAATTATTGAGTTCAAGGAGCAAAAGCAGGGTGGGGGGTGCAGATATCCCCACAGAAATTTGGAAACTACTGCAGAACCCCAGAGATCAGTGTAATTCAGCAGAAACAAAGTTCTGAGAAGGCAAGTGACTTCCCTGAGGGCAGAATTATTGCTCAAGCCCCAAAGTCCCATGCAGGTCTTGCTCCAAAGTAAATCTGAACAGGGACATTTGTAGGCAAATGAGGGACTTCTCACTTATGTTCTGATCTCTGCCATAAAAGAACAATATGGGCATGGATCAGTGTTTCCCAAGCTTTATGTATTTCTGGAGCAATTTTGACAGGTATGTGAATGGCACACACCACCATTGGCCTCAGATATTTAATCCAATCACTTTTAATTTACCATACATGGAAACTATACTGTTACATAAATAGAAAACCAGTATCAGTTTCTTTAAATAGAAAATACTGTGTAAATATCACAATGGTATTAAATTGCAGGTAGACCACATTGCTCACCCAAGCTCTGCTCTGGAGCCTTCCTCTCTCTTCCTTCAGAAAAAATGGAGCAAATGTTGGAAAAGTCAAAAGGAATAGCACCAAACTGAGCATCTCCCCAGAAGGAATGGAAGAGAATCAAAAAGAGAACAACTTTCTCACAGCCTCATACCATTAGCAGTATTCTCCCCAGACATTTGGGAAACACTGAAACCAGACAGTCTGATTTCGTGAGAATTACAAATCCAGCCAAAGACTTGGGGAGAGGGAGTAGAACATCAGAAGGAAAGATTCTCTTCCTAAAATGGATTACATCCCTCCAGTTCCTTGGTTGGAGTCTCGTGTACAGCAGAACCTGATCAATGTTTGGTAACCCTGGTGGAAACAGCACGGTAAACCAGAGCTTGGATAGCAGAGTCCGATCTGAATTTGGATCCTGATTACCGTAATTTGACTGCATGTCTTTGGGTAGGTTATATAATACTCTCTCTGAGTTCATTTTCTCATTTAGTTAAAAGAAGTGGCAGGGGGAATTAACAGTAGCTACCTGAAGAATTCAATAACTAGCTTATGAAAAAGTGTCTGCTGTCACCCTGTGCCTTCCCAGCCAGAATTTATTTCTCCCGTTTTGGACTTCCTGCTTTTGAACTTTTCTTACCTGGTCTTAGAGCACTTACCAAGTGAATCATGTTCTAATTTTGGAAATGAGTCAACCATTTTCCGAGACAAACAAGGACAGCCAGAGATCTTCTCTCTCCTCTAAGTTCTACAAGTTGCCCAAATGCAGAACTGAGTGCTATTGTTAGGGTGTGAGAGTCCCTAGCCCCTGTTAACCACCACACAGTGACCCCCTCATGGAATGCTAAGGGGCTGAAAGAGAATGCCATCTTTAATGCCAAGCACAGCCCTGGGGAATATATATTCTACAGGATTGAATAGTCAAGATCACCTTTAATGTTGAAACTTTAGTCCCACTTAAGATATGGCAAAACCAAGGCCCAGAGAGATTAAATAATATACTCAAGTTCATAGGGTTTGTAAGTGGACAGGGTTTGAACAGAAGTGTGTTTGATGTCACAGTCCTCTTCTTTCTTCTCTTCAATTTAATAGCTGAATTTTATCTCCATAATTTCAGTTGTCCTGCCAGAGATCAAGCCCCTGCTTCATGGCTAATGAGAATAATTGGTCCCTGTCCTTCTCAGCACATCCTTTCATGTGTGTGCTACAGTATGAACACCTCACGTGGCTTAGTCTTCTCTGTGCATCACCAAGTCCATCTTTCCCAACCTCTTCACATAAATCCAGCCCTGTCAACCTTTTCTTACTCTCTGCTGCCTCCTTTTAACTGGTTCCAATCCCTCAGTGTCTGCTCATTAGTGGGATGTCCAGGACCAAAGGCCGTCTGTTGGGACACCCCGAAGGCACATCAACATTGGATTGGGTAATTACCTGGTGCATCGTGGAAAGAGTTTCTTACTGATTCCAGCAACAGGAAGGTGCCAACAAGAGGCTCAGGGGGACAAGTGAGGGCCAATGGGCAAAGGAAGAGAGTGTCACTTACTTCTCTGTGGTAGGAGAAGGTGGAAGTAAGCTGCTTGAGCAAAAGTGTGAAATGGAACTCAAATCCATGTGATAGAAGGCCAGATGCTGAGTCAGCATAGGGCATGTCCTAGGCACAAGGATGAGTAGAGTGGAGATACAAAGAAGACAAGGGGCAGCCGGATGACTCTGTCTGACCCTTGATTTCAGCTAGGGCTGTGATATCAGAGTGGCGGGATCAAGCCCCACATCAGGCTTTGCGCTGAGTGGGGAGTCTGCTTGAGATTGTCTCTCTCCCTCTCCTTCTGCCTCTCCCCCCAAATAAATAAGTAAATCTCAAAGAAGAAGAAAAGACAGGTCTCTTGCCCCAAAGAACTCAGCATCCAGCACTCCACTATCCAACATGGAGTCACTTGCCATGGGCAGTTACAAGTACTTGAAATGAGACTAGTTGAAACTGAGATGTGCTCTATCAATACACAGCATGTTTTGAAGACTTCGTATGGGAAAAAATATGTAAAATATCACACTAGTAATTTTCTACATTGATAATGAGTTGAACTGATAATAATGTTAATATACCGGCTTCAATGAAGTAAATTGTAAGTAATTTCATGAGGGGGCACCTGGGTGGCTCAATCGGTCAAGCATCTGCCTTTGGCTCAGATCAAGATCCTGGGTCCTGGCATCTAGCCCTGCATTGGGCTCCCTGCTCATAAGGGAATCTGCTTCTCTCTCTCCTTCTGCCCCTCCCCCCACCTGTGCACTTGTTCTCTCTCTGTCTCTCTCTCTCTCTCAGGTAAATAAATAAAATCTTTTAAAAAAATAATTTCATGTGTTTCTTTATACCTTTTTTACATGAGGCTGCTAGAAAATCTAAAATTGCATATGTGGCCTTCATCATATTTCTGCTAAATAGGACTGGTCAATTCAGCAAGGCAAACACGGAGACGACATACAAGACACGTCAAATTATAACACGTGTTTAACTAGATCCAGTTCCCTATTGTGGGATGGGCACCCTTCCAAGTGGGAGGATCACAGCTATCACTTCTTTACACAATTCACATCATTTCCAAAACATTCATTTTCTACCAATTTTTTCCATTTTTCTTACTATTGCCCTTATGTATATCTCCATCAGAGGACAAACTTGGTATACATGACATTGTCTCCCACTTTATGGTCACCCAGCACCACCTCCAGAAGTTATGACAATTCTAGGCACACAAGAAACACCTGTAGCAGGAGATGAATCCAACACATGTTTACCTAGACCCAATTTCACACAGTCATTTCTATGGGGACAACTACCCAAATGGTAAAGACAGTCTCTTGATTTGAGTGCAGAAACAATAGACATCTGGAGACCCTCAAAGAGAGGATGGAGAAAGTATTGCTACTCTGCAGTGAGCTCTCAGTCTGCTAGAAGTGTGTGATACCTGACATCCGCTTCGGGGAACTCTGTATTTAAAAAAAAAAAGCCCACTTCTCCTACTTTACAAATGAGGAAACTGAGGCCCTACAGCTATGTAACCGCCTTAGGTTAGTGCAGGTAGTAAGAAGACAGCACAGGGAGAAGAGATCACGTCTGCCTGTCTTCGAAGCTCAGAGTTTCCCTTTATGGGGCAAACCCACACAAGGATTTCAGCTTCAGCTTTGGATAACGTCACTGACTTTGTACAAGAGACTTTTCTGAGCACCTGGGGAAAGACCCTGAGTAAATACTTATGTTTCTCTGTAGGAGGAAAATCCACAGAGACAGAGACACAGGCCACATGACTTTGCTCCCTTCTGGGTCCAACTGCCAAGAGCAGCTTCCTTTGAGGCTCCAAATTGTGTCTTATCCCACAGGTTCACAGCGTGTAGACTCCCAGACCCATAACCTAACACTTGGAAACCAGCCAACGGAGGAGGGAGGGAAAGAATATTTTCGCAATTGCTAAAGAGCTATTCCTGGAGCTAGGGAGTGTTGACACCAGGCTGTCAGAGAGAGAACAGAGAAGGACTCTAATTTGGAAACATTTTACACTGTGTACTTGACAACGTTTACTAGGTGGCAAAAAAAACAGTGAGGGAGGCTCAGACTGGGTAACTGAATATGGGCTGGCTTACTGTTGGCCTTCACATACACTGGATGACAAAAAAAGGAGCTGCAGTGGCTTAGACTGAGTAACTGAATATGGGGTGGCTCATTGGTGGCCTTATTAACATAATTAACTCCAACTTTAGAAGGTAATGTGGGATATGGGTTGCCGGGGTTCAAATCCCAGCTTTGCTACTTACAAGCTGTGTGACTTTGAATAAATCAAGCTCCCTCTACCTCATTCCCACATCTATCAAATGAGGGCAATGATCGTCCTTTCCTCATGAAGACATTATTAGATTGAACTCAAGTCAAATTTATAACATACTTTCAACAATGTAATTGACAGCTATAATTATGATAGAGACTTTGGGTGGGCTGTCCCAGAGGTAACTCCCCCACCACCAGCCTCTTAAATAATAGAGTAAAACTAGGTAACACTAGCCAAAAGGGCATTCTCTTCCCACGGATGCATGGGAGTGGCGAGGTTTACTTCTTATGTTAACATTTAGCAGGGAAAGAAGTAGAAAATGTCAGTAGAGAGGCAGATACCAACAGAAGGCATAAAACAGTAGAAATGAAAGGGAAAAAAGTAAATAAGGATGTAAACTTTAATAGGATGAGCTCCTGCGTTATCCATGTAAGCATGACCATACAGTTTCCCCATCTCTGTAACTCTTGATTATTTCCTTCCCTATACATCTTGCTTTGAAATGCTGTATCCAGTAAGGTTCTATTAAGTAATAATTACGAAGCGCTAATAGCATGAGTATGTAAAGATGGGGCTGAATGCCCAACAGACCTCTTGGAAACATTGAAAGTGCCAAGTTATCCTGAGCTGACAGAATTCTACTCTGGAGGGTGGTGGCTAGTCTCAAACATCCAAAATGCTCCCTGGGTTCTTTAAGAATCCTGAAGCTGGTTCAATCCGTCACCAACGCTAGCCTGAAATAGAGTGTCAGGAACCACCATATCTGGAGCTATTTCTCTTTCCTTGATTAGTCAGAAGGCTCAGGACAATGCAGAGCCGGACAACAAATTTCCGACTGGTGGTGTTTGGACCACGAGCTGCAGGTGTATAGCCTGCAATGTCTGCCTTGAACAGCGATTCTCTTATCCAGTAACCGTCTATGACCTCCCACTTGTTTCAAGCACTTGTGAGAAAGATAGAAGCAGCCCCAAAAGCACCACTCTCTTGATTGTTACCTCCAAGTATGCTTCTGCCTCTTCTGCATGATTAGTGTCCGATGGTCAAACGGGGATTTCTTCCACGAATCACCAGCATCACTACCGCTCATCACAGACTGGCCACGAAACATTTGGTGTCCGCGTTTGTGAAATGAAGCTGAAGCACTCACTCTTGTAGGAGGTTTATGGATTAGGCCTGGACCTCCACCTCGTGCTTATTCTTTCCCTCTCTCAGGGCTGAAAATATACAAAATAAGCAATTATGGGTGCAAGCATGGGCTTTGGAGCCAGCTCTGAGGTCTGGGTCCTAGCTCCATCATCCCATAACTGTCACCCTGGGCAAGGTGCCTCTCAGAGCCTCCGTGTCCTCTTCTAGAAATTTCCCAACCAGCGTACTTTGCTGGCTAGCACCATGTCCTCCCTGCCATGAAGAGGCAAGGAGAATACTTGGCTGTCAAATTCAGGATGGATGGGGTCTTTTTTCCTTCATTCATTCAATGAATATTTATTGAGACCTTACGCATACATTAACTATGCTGTGAAACAAGCCTCCCAAAACATTGTGACCTAAACCTCTGACCATGAGGTCAATGACTTTGACTGGGCTCAGCATGGTGGTTCTTCTCACCTCCACCGAGCTTCCTCGTGGGTTTACAGTCGGCTGCGGGTGACCGTCAGATCAGGGTGGCTGGTGCTTCACTGTGTCTATTTTTTTTTTTTTAAGATTTTATTTATTTATTTGACAGAGAGAGAGATCATAGTAGGCAGAGAGGCAGGCAGAGAGAGGGGAAGGGAAGCAGGCCCCTGCTGAGCAGAGAGCCCGATGCGGGACTCGATCCCAGGACCCTGAGATCATGACCTGAGCTGAAGGCAGCGGCTTGACCCACTGAGCCACCCAGGCGCCCTTCACCGTGTCTTGATTCTCATCCGTGTGTCTCCTGCTCTATATGTTCCCCTTTCCTTCAACAGGCTAGGCCAAGCAAGTTAATAGAGCAAAACCTTGTGAACACAAGAAAGCCTAACTGTGCACAAAGAATGAATGGAAGCATACCAGGCCTCTTGGGGCCTAAGCTTGAAACCAGCACATTAGGCCTGACCTTATTCACTTTACTGGAGTAGAGGAACAATTGCACACTTGAAATGCAATGGGATGAATCTGGGATCCTAAAATCCCCAGAAATAATATGCTACCTGTTAAACTTTAGACAAGCTGCTTACATATGCTAAACTCAATTTCTTTATCTGTCAAATGAGATTAATAACACATTCTCTCACCCAATAGTCTATGAGATGATGTGACAACTTGGTACTCGTCCTGGCACTTAGAAGGTAATAAAATTTAAAAAAATAGACTTCATTTTTTTCAAAGCACATTAAGGTTCACAGCATGGTTGAGAGGCAGGTACAGTTTTCATATATCCCTGTCCCAGTCACGCATAGCCTCCCTATTGTTATTGTCCCACACCAGAGGGGATATTAGTCACAACAGATGAACATGCACTGACACAACATTATCACCAAAAGCCCATTGTTTACATCAGGGTTCACTCTTGGTGTTGTTCATTCTATGGATTTTGAAAAATCTATTATGACACTACCCCCTATTATAATTCCATACAGAACAGATCCACTGCCCTAAAACTCCTCTGTGCTCTGTCTGTTCATCTCCCACCTTACCTCGTAACTCCTTGAAACCACTGATTTTCTTATTTTCTCCATAGCTTTGCCTCTCAGAAGGTCATATAGTTGGAATCATACAGAATGTGGCCTTTTGAGATTGGTTTCTTTCACTTGATAATGTAAATTTCCATGTCTTTTTGATGAACTTAATGGCTCATTTCTTTTTAGCACTGAATAATGTTCCATTGTCTGGATGGACCACAGCCTTTTTATTCATCCACCTATTGAAGGACATCTTGGTTGCTTCCAAGTTTTGGTAATAATGGATAAAGCTACTAAACACGTCCCTGTCCAGGTTTTTTGTGTGGACATAAATTTTCAACTCCCCCGCATAAATACTAAGGAGCACAGTTGCTGGATCATATAGCAAGAGTATATTTAGTTTTGTAAGGAGCTGCCAAACTGTCTTCCAAAGTAGCTGTATCATTTTGCATTCCCACCAGCAGTGAATGAGAGTTCCTTTTGCCCCACCTCCTCACCATCCTCCTTAGCATTTGGCATGCTCAGTGTTGTGGATTTTGACCTTCCTAATAGGTAGTAGTAGTACCTCATTGTTGTTCTAATGAGCAACTCCCTGAAGACACACAATGTGAAGCATTTTTTCATATGCTAATTTGTCATCTGTACATCTTCTTTGGGCACAAATCTTTAGCACATTTTTAATCAGGCTATTTGCTTTCTTATTGTTACATTTTAAGAGCTTTTTATATATTTTGGATACAACCATTTATCAGATATGTCTTTTTCAAATATTTTCTCCCACTCTATGGCTTGTCTTCTCATTCTCTTGAGAAAGTACTTTTTTTTTTTTTTTTAAAGTCTGAATTCCTTCGCTCGGAAACCCATTGTCTGCTCCTCCATGATTTGTCCACTCTCTTCCCCTCAGGTTTATTTTCCTGCCATGGGCTTGAAACTTCCACCGACACGCAACTACTCAAAGTCCTCCACCGACCTCAGGCTCTGGGATGCCCCTGTACCTCTTCTCAAAGGGCTTCTTCTGCATGCAAACACCCGTCTGCCATTACCCCTTGGGCCTACACCACTGCTCCTTCAAAACATGGCTCAAAACTTACCCTCTGTGTCCTCACAACCCTGGAGAAAGGTCCACTTTCCCTTGAGCCTCCACAGTCCCCTGTGTCGATTTCTCTTGGTCTATACTCCGAAGCTATGTATTGTAATCCTGTTGAGCTCTGAGCTCTCCATAAGAACCACAATAGGTTTTCTCATACACTTACACCCCTTCTAGAGAATGTGTCTTTGAGAACGTATCAGCAGATACCACCACGCCTGGCACACAGTGCACCTTTGACAAATGTTAATGAGTAGACTATATAAATTGAGTAAATGAACGATCACTTAATGCTTTGAGTCCAATTTATGAGGAAGAAGGAGTAAATATGATTGAACCAGGAGTCAGTTAGTTTTCTAATCACCCCCAAGCCATGCTCTTTTTTCCTTATGGAGATCATGGTATTAGGTATCTATTGCTGATAGGATCTATTCCTGATAGGTATCTATTGCTGATATGCACACATGTACGGGCTTAAAACCACCAAAACTTATTATCTTAAATTTCTGAAGATTAGAAATCCAAAATGGGATTCACTGGGTTTAAAGCAAAGCTTCAGTGGGACTGGGCTCCTTCTAGACTCTAGGGAAGAATGCCCTCTGCTTCTTCACCTTCCCACTTTGTAAAGGCTGCCTTGCATTCTTTGGCTCGTGGCCACATCCTCTGTCTTCAAAGCCTGCAGTGAAGCATTTTCCAATCTCTGTATGTCCCTCTCTCTCTGCTGTCACATGGATTTTTGTCAGACCCTAACACTCCTGCCTCCTTCTTATGAGGACCCTATGATTCATGGAGACCCAAACAATAATCCAGGATAATCTCCCCATCTCAAGAGCCTTACAGTAACCACATCCACAAGCTCCCTTTTTCCATGTGAGCTCACACATGCACAGGTTGTAGGGATTAAAATGGGCAGATCTTTTTGGGGCCATGGCTCTATGTACTATAATTACTGATTACAACCCAGCAGATAAATCCAGGGAGAATGCTTGGAGCCAAGTCAGAGAAGAGAATTAAGACAATTACAGAATTTACAGGGAGGATCAGAATGGAAAGTCAGAGAAAGAAGGGAAACATGCAGCAGAGAGCTAGAAGCAGAAGCAGGTGGGATTCCTGTCCCAGAAGCCTTAGACGAGGGGATTTCCAGACTCTGGGACCATGGAGCCAAATGCTCAGTGCTTGGGAGAGGGCAGAAGGATGCCATGCCATGTGGAAGACCACAGGGACCTTAGCGAGGGGGAGGTTTGGACAAGAGGGCAGTAGCACCACGGAAGCCACACTGCAAGGTTGGGCCCAGCCCAGGCCCTCTGCTCCCAGGAAACCTCAGCCCTGCCTCTTCCCTCGGTCAGCCCCCTGCCTACTGTGAACTCAGCTTATTGGAACACAAAGAGCCTGCAGCTGTCACTTGGATATAATTTGAAAAGTCAGGAGTTAGCCTTTGGAAAAGTTGCTTCAGACAGCAAGAATATTTTAGTTCAGGGAGAAATATATTCATCTGATGAAAGGGGTGGAGACAGGGGGCAGGAGGAAACCATGATTCCCTGGGTACCTGCTGGAGCCTCTGTGCCCATTTTATTTTATGTGGCATTGCTGCCACTTTCTGACACTAATGGCATGACTGTTCAATGAATATTTAATCATGGCAGGGTTCCCTTCTCTCTTGCACCTCCAGTCCCCTAGCTGGAGCCCTTCAAAAGTAATAACTCTCCTCATCAAACACCAATATCGACACTTTCCCATCTCCATGCTGGGTGTGTGGCGGAGACTTTATTGGGGTTCTGAGCTACAGGTGGCTGGTTAGGCAGCGAGGGACAACTCCCAAAGATGCCAATCGATGCTGGCCTAGATTACCCCAGGGAGGATCGTTAAACCTCAAAAGCCATTTGGCAGTTCTATTAAGGCACCTGCATGCAGGGCCGCTGCCAACAGACTCGTCTCAATTAGGCTCACGCACACTGATTTCTCCCTGCTGCGCTCACTGACGCGCGCGGGATGTCAGGGAAGACGTGAGCCCCTGCAGAGTGCTGGAGAGAGGAAGGAGGCTTGGGGGATTGTTAGGGAAATCTTTCCTCCTCCTGCACTGAGATGGGAGAAGAAATGGAGCGCATCTTTCTTTAGGTAGGCGGAGAAGGCTACTAATAATAGGAAACTGGCATTGTTCCAGCCCTTACCCCATGGTACTCCAGGCCACACCCACCCAGGTACGTTGGGTACCTTTTCTCCCATTTTTAGGCATGTGAAAATCAAGACTTAACTAGTTTAGGTAAAGTCTCTAGGCTCCTTAGAATGATGAGGGGGCAGTGACACAGTTCAAGGCATAAGCCACCTCTGTCTGACTCCAGGACTGATGTGGGTACTTACCACAGTGCATTGGTTCTTACAGAGTCAGTCTTAAAGATCCATAAGCCCAGGGTTCTGTCCTGTCTTGGTTGTCATTTATCTGGCCAGCTCTGCACCTGCTCACCAGACAAGCACAGGATAAGGCACAGGGACAGAGCTTCTTCTTCTCTCTGAATCACTAGCTTTTCTTCTGGACAATGGTGATTAAAAACAGCCATCACATGACTCCATAAATTCCATTCTATCTCCATGAAAGAAGACAGGGGCTGTGTGTGCACTTACTTCAGGTGTACTGAAGGGGAACGTGCTGTGTGTGCTGGGCTGTGCATGGCGCACACGTGATATAGGACTGCAGATTAGAGGGTCAGTACCATAGACACGCAGCAGTGCTGCTACCCTGCTAAGTGCTTTTCCTGGGCCTGCTACTGGGCTCCTGGCCCATTAAGTGCATTACTTCACTTAAAAGGTATAACTTAATAGGTGTGTTTGTGCATGTGTATATATGGGAGAGAGAGAGAGAGAGAGAGAGAACATTCCTGGCTGGCTAAACACAGAAATGAACATATCAATGTAGAAATGGGCAAAGACTGGGTGGCTTAGTCAGTTAAGTGTCTGCCTTCAGTTCAGATCACAGTCCTGGGGTCTGGGGATCAAGTACCATGTTGGGCTCCTTGCTCAGCAGGGATGCTGTTTCTCCCTCTGCCTGCCGCTCCCCCTGCTTTTGCTCTGCTCTCTGTCTCTATCTCTCTCTGACAAATAAATAAATAAAATTTTAAAAACAGAGAAATGGACAATGCATGTACAGGGGACTGAACAGTTTAGAACATTCTTTCGCTTCCTTGCTTAACAAATATTTACTGACATTTTCTATGTGCCTGGCAATGTGCTGGTAGAAGGAAAATATTCATGAACCAAATATCACCCAGGAGAGAGACTGAAAATAAATACATCAATATGATAACTGTGGTAGGATTACAAAGTTAATGAACAAAGATACGAGATCAGAAGAGATACCATGGTCTCACCCTCTGTGGGAGCTTAGAAAAGGCTACTTGGAAATGGAATCTATGAGCACATTAGTAAGTAGGAAAGTAGAATTTTCCCCTCCTGGATATGGGGTAAATGTTAATTCAACAGCAAACTCCTCAGGCAGGTAAGTCTAGGTCTCAAGTCACCCCAGCACTGGGATGGAATCAAAAGCAGGAACTAGCTTGCACTTTCATTAGCAAACAGAAGACATATCATCAATCAAATGAGACTCTAGGGTTGGGACTAAAAATCTCAGGCAAGAGCCAAGAGCATGGGCCTCCCAGGAGGCTGGAGGAAGCACCATGCATTTGGGAAGCTCCAGAGCCTTTTCCAGACACTGTAACCGCAACGGATGTTTAACATGCATTATCTCATCTGGGCCTCCAAACAAACACAGAGAGGTGGGTGTGGCCAGAAGTAATGCAAACATAACCCAGAAGGGAACTGGGCGAAGGTTTGCCTGAATGCACCCAGCTCCTGGGATGAGACAGGAGACTACCCATCCTCAGTCAAGATCCTATCGATAGACCATAGTAATCGAGGAAGACCAGATGGAAACTCACCTGCTACTTAGTTTTCAGTTAATAATAACTGTATAAAGAAAGCTTACATAGAATTTCATTTTTATTTCCCAAAGCATTTTGCTTTCCATGATCTCATTGGAGCTTCTCAACCAACCTGCTAAAAAAAAAAAAAAAAAAAAAAAAGAAAAAGAAAAAAGAAAAGGAAAGAAAAAGAAAAACAAAAATCAAACAACAACAAAAACCTACAAAACACACACACCCACACAAGTCTCCAAGACATCATGTGCTCAAAGCTGTGCAGGTAAAACAATGGAGCAACCAAATCATGAGTTCAGGTGTTCTTGCATCGAACCCTTTGCTCTCTTCCATACACCACACCACGCCATCCCTCCATCCATCTAGTCAACAAATATTTACTGAACAGCCCCTGTGTGCCTTCCAGGTACTGGAGATGACATTCTCATGAGGCATTGACAGAGAGCAAACAACCCGATACATTACTGAACCACAGGGTCAGGGCTCTAACCGTGGTGGGAGCAAAGCAATGAAAGTTGAAAGTTGGGGTCCTTAGGGGGAGAAGCAACAAAGGCTGAGGGATGGGGTTTAGGGAAATGGAAAGGGAGGGCTCCCTAAGGAGCTGGCATTTGGCTAAAGTGGAGGAGCCCTTTAATGTGTTCTTTAATGGATGAGCAGGAATTTTCCCATCCAACCAAGCTGGACAAATATTTGAAGCAGAAGGAACACGGGCACAGATATTCCAGGAAACGTGGCAGGGTGGGTATGGGTGAGACATGAGAGGAGGCTGGAAACAAAGGAGCTGGTGCACCCCAGAAGCAAAGGAAAGCTGTAGAGGTATTTTCAGGAGGGGCTGGCACACTTACCTTTGTCATTTGAGGAAATGGGCCGTGAATTTAGAATTAGAAGTGGGGGAAAAGCCTGAAAAGTGAAAGCTCAGGAAAATGGTGAGGGTGACAGTGCAGAAGGAGGGACATTGCCTCGGAGGGAAATCTGAGGCTATAATCAGCAGAACGGAATGACTTATTGTGTGAATTTATGAGAAAGAAGGTAAAGGATGACACCAAACCTTCTATCTTAAGAGGCTGGGGAAACAGCAGAGCCATTGAGACCCCTGCTTCTTCAACACACACACACACACACACACACACACACACACACAAATACAAGACAAATGGAAACATACTTGCACATTAGCATGACTTAGCCTTGACACTGATCAGAATTTTCCAAATGTTATAAAACAAGCTTGGATGATGATGATGATGATGAATTTTAAAATTACTATTCATAACAAGTTACATTCTAAACAACTACAACATTTCATGATTTTTGAGGTAAAGACATCATTATCCTCATTTTACAGAAGGAAAAATTGATGTTTGGGGAAGTGAAGTTACCTTCTCAATGACACACCTCTTTTAGGTGGCTGGTCATTGTTTGAGACTGGATCTGTCTGATCTCAGGAGCTGAGGTTTAACTGACTACCAATACTGCCATAAAAGGAACACAGAAGTTGCTCAGGAAGTTTGAAGCATCAAGATGCATGGAGATTTTTTTTTTATTTTATTTATTCACTTGGCAGACAGAGATGGCAAGCAGACAGAGAGGGAGGCAGAAGGAGAGGGAGAAGCAGGCTCCCTGCTGAGCAGAGAGCCCGATGCGGGGCTCCATCCCAGGACCCTGGGATCATGACCTGAGCTGAAGGCAGAGGCTTTAACGCACTGAGCCACCCAGGCGCCCCTGCATGGATATATTTGATGGGCAGGTTAAATTTTAGGCCTGGATCTTAGTAGGGAATCCCTCACTGGAGAGTTGGATGCACATCTCATCCCCACAATGATGGGGAAAGGAGACCATCCATGCATAGCCTGAGAAGAGAAGGAAACTGTGAAAGATGACCCACCTCGGAAGGAGATAGCAGGGGAGATAGGAGCAACCTGCAAGCAGAGAGAGAGGAGAATTTCAGTGAGTTGAGAAGAAGCCCGTGGAATGAAGTGGGCTTTGGGTGGAGTTTTGTGATGAGGCTCACAGAGAACATCCAACAGCCTAACCCAGACTCTGCCTGGTCAAAGTGGGAAGTACGGGAAGTCCTTTCAAGAATGGAACTGATAGGTCAAGAAAGGATTGCTAGGTCACCAAAATGGTGGTGATAAGAGAAGGGCTTTTTCTCGTTGGAGAAGGCTTGACACCTGTCAGGAGCTTGTAAGGTTGAGCAAGCAAGACAGAAGAGTCAGAAGAGAGAGGAGGGAAAAGCCAGAAACGATTCCCCTGACAAAGCGGAGGGGGGCAAATCGCTCGCACAGGTGAGGGATTTCTCTGAAGTGCTTCTCAAGTGGAATCATGTGATATACTAGCTATTGACTGGTCGCAAAATAGACCCCTCCGAATGTAAAATGTAGTGGGCAACCATTTTTATTAGGCTCCCTGCTTCCGTGGGGCAGGAACTGGGACAGGCCATGGCAGGGACAGCTTTTCTCTGCCCTACTGTGCATGGAGCCTCATCTGGGAGGACTCCCATAGCTGAGGGTGATTCCAATGACTGGGGACAAGAATCACTTGTGGGCTTTCTCAAGCACGTGACTGGTGCCTGGGCTGGGATGGTTTGAAGGCTGAGCTCCACCAGAAGGCACATTATATTGTCATGTTCCTTGGCCTTCCACAGCACGGTGGCAGGGTCCTGAGAGGGGATAATAACCTTCTGGGTGTCATCACTCCTATTTTGTTGAAACCAAAAACCAAAACCAAATGAACAAAAAACAAAGTTCAGGAAGGCCTGGCCTTCGGCTCAGTTTTCCAGAGCTTTATATCATGATGTCTCTTTCATTTCAAAAGTACATTCACACTACAGATAGGAAAAGAGTCTGGAAGTACACCCTCTAAAATCTTAGAAGTGGTTGTCCTTGAATAGTGATTTTTATCTTCCAGTACATTGTATGGGTGTTTTGTTTTCCTTTTTCAACAACAGTTATGCATTACTCATCTATTAAAAATATTTTTAATAAAGCATTTTCAAAGCAGCTTAACCACCTCTTGGACTTGGCTGACTTCAGAACTCACCCTGGGTGACATCGCTTGGATGGAAACACAAACCAGCCTCTGCCAGGCACGTATCAAGGGCTTCATTCCTGGCACCACCTTGTCTGAGAGGTGAGGTTCCCACACTGCGGGACTGAATCAGACATCATGCCGGGCAGAGAAAACGACTTCGGACTCAGAACGTCCTGCGTATGCTGCACAACGGGTGGGACATGAAGAGGCTGGGGTGTCGCTGATCATCATGCCTTGTCAGTGGACATACAAGGACAGTGACCGAAAACCTGCATGCCTTTTTTGACAAAACAGACTTGACCCTGGGCAAAGGTCCTTTCCACCTTCTGAAATTCCTCCAAGATTTCCCCGGACCAACTTGTACTATAAGCCCATTAGGGCATCTTGATACACAATAGCATCTCCTGTTAAATCACGTCCCTAGCTTATGCAGTTTTAAATTTGGGCTTTCATAATGATATACTGTATGGTGACTAACATAACATAATAAAATTTAAAGATTTAAAGAAAAAAATCGGATTTTCATTCATTGAAATGAAAACGGAAGAATTTTATGTGAATTGAAGTTTTTAAATGGCAGGTTTTGAAATGGCTTTCCATTAACTATAATGCAGGTTTACATTCAGCTAGCCCTTCCTGAGAGCAGGCCCTGGCCCTGTGCCTTGTTCAAAGCCATGCCTGTGCGCTCCTACTTTCTCCCTGGTCACCCTGCCTCCTGTCACCCAGAGAGAGACCAGCAAGTGTCCTCTGAACGCAACTGCCTAGTTCACTCAGAATCTAGTTGGCCTGGGGCAGCTGGGAGGCTCAGTCAGTTAAGCCTGGGCCTTCAGCTCTGGTCATGAACCCACGGTTCTGGGATTGAGTCTCTGATCAGGATCCCTGCTCCGTAGGGAGCCTGCTTCTCCCTTTTCCTCTGCTGCTCCCCCTGCTTGTGCTCTCTCTCACTCTCTCTCTCTGACAAATAAATAAAATCTTTTAAAAATAATAATGATAATAAAGAATCTAGTTGGTCTTAGCTGGGCAGCATGTTTGGGTGACAAGTCAAGAGATCGACCAGGTAAAAGGCTTAGGGTCAGTCCTCCACTGAGCTGCCTGCAACAGGAGGAAAAGAGGACGAGGAACCAGACCAGACCATCTCAAAGACCCTTCCAGCCCCAAAGTTTTGTGTTTCTTCAACCCCCAGATGCAAACATGTCTCTTGTTACATCAGAGCCGCCCTTCATCTGTCATCAGACAGCCACACACCCACAAATTACCCACTGAGAGACATACAAACACACCTCCACACACATCCTGAGCCCACACCCCTGCGGCAAACAGCCCCACCCAGGTTCACAGCCAAGGAGAAAACACCTGTGGCCATCAGACCCCAGCAGCCATCCACCAATGGCTCTTCTCACATCTCTCAAGGTAGTTTAAGAGATGTATTTTTCTCAATGAAATCTGCATCGCACAGAAAAGAGTTTGAAGCCACTGCCTCCTCTCTTGCCCTCCCACTACCTAGAATGTAAACCTATCATGGCAGTTGCCTATTTACCTGTCTATATATTCCACCAGATTGTAAATCCCATGAGGATAAGAGCCGTGTGTCATGTTACTGAGTGCTGGATCTCCAGGAACCAGCTCACAGCTGGGTGTGAAGTGCCTGTGTGCTGGATGTCTCTGTCATGTCCCCAAGTCTTCTCTGACTCTCCTCCCACAGAGAACTGGGATCTGTGTCCCCTCCCTTTCAGTCTGGGAAGGCAGATGCCATTTTTATTATATCTTGTTTATAGAGAGAAAACCAAGGATAGGAGATGTGAAGCCCTGTTCAAGGTCACTCAACAAGCAGGTGGCAAAGCCAAGATTGGAGCTGAGTGTAACTCCAAAGTCTGAGCCCTCCATAACCACTGGGGTATCTTTTTTCCTACACAAGGTTACAGAGGTTGCATGCATGGGATATTGAGGGTGGAGTTGAAAAAATAAATACCTTCTATAGCAAGGGTTGGCAAAGTATAGCCCGGGGACCAAATCCAGCTCATATTTATGGGCAGCATTTTATTGAGATGTGGTCATGCTCATCTATGAATATATTGACTGTGACTATTTTCCACACACCATGGCTGAGTTAAGTGATTGCAACAGAGACCCTATGCTCACAAAACCTGAAGTACTTACTAACTAGTCTTTACAAAAGTTGTGAATACGTGTTCTAAAGGCCCAGCATAAAGGATTATTGACAACCTCTCAAGGGTACTATCAGCTTTGTTATACCCAAGGCATGATATAGGGTGAACAACTTGTCCCAGTTGGCCCTGAACTTTCTGAGTTTTTTCAGGGAACTTTCTGCCCAGTCCTGGGCAAACCAGGACAGTTGGTCATGCTGGCTTTAGATAATGCAATGCAGACTGGGAAAGGGGACAACTCTGCCCACCTGGAAATGCCCTAAGTGTAATTCCATAGATGCCAGTGAGGAATCAGATGCCCTGAGCACAGGAAGGCACTTATTTTTCTTCCCAAGTCCTGCTGTAGAGCTGACCCAAGGCAAGGTCATCCCACCAATGACCTCAGTTGGATTTTGCCAGCTGGGCCATGAGTTCTTTGTCCCTGTCAATCCCGTGCCTTCAAGTGCCAAGAAAAATTCCTGGAGGAAATGATAATGACACCTTGTCTGGGCCTGAGCCCTTTGTGTCCCCCTCCTGCCCTGGAAAGGCATAGGCAGTGTCTTGCCCTCACACATCCCAGGACAGTAAGGAGATAATATCAATGATGGAATCTTCTTGGGAGGTTGCATTTTAATACTGAAATAAGATTTGGTCTTTTTTTTTTAATTTTTATTTTTTTATTTTTTTTCAGTGTTACAGAATTCATTATTTATGCATCACACCCAGTGCTCCATGCAATATGTGCCCTCCTTAATACCCACAACCAGGCTCATCCAACCTCCCACACCACCCGCTGGTCCCTCCCAAACCTTCAGATTGTATTTCAGAGTCCACAGTCGCTCATGGTTTGTCTTCCCCTCCAATTTCCCCCAACTCCCTTCTCCTCTCCATCTTTTTCTTTTCTTTTCTTTTTTAATTTCTCAAACCATTAAGTTCCATGCTTTAGGGGTGTGTAGGACAGGAAGGGAGTAGATATGACTTTGGGTGATGTGTATATACGCCATCCATGCGAGCTTTTCTTCAGAAACATGAACTTTTATAGGTCTAGCAGTCATTCTAAGAGTCCCCTCACCTTATAAATTTGCTTCTCGATGTGCAGGGGACCAACATACGTGAGGTTGTACGAAGAGGCCAAATGCTCACATAATTACCAGACGTGACACTGAATAGCCAGATATGAGCCAAGACTCGAAGGGAAGCAATCCCCAAACACACCTGTCCCCATACAGTTACCCAGGAGTGACCAGAGCCATGTGAACAGAGCCTAGAACACTGCTTCTGGCCTTCTCTTCAAGGGATTCTCCAAGGACAGGCTCAGCTTCTGCAGCACTCAGGGCAGAGCTGATAGAAGGAGGAAAAGACTGGAATAGGGGTAGCAAACTATGGTCCACAGGCCAATCTGGCCCATACCTGTTTTGGCACAGCCCACAAGCTAAAAATTGTTTTTACACTTAAAGAAAAAAAGAAAAGATTTATTTATTTATTTATTTATTTATTTATTTATTTATTTATGTTAGAGAGAGAGACAGGGCTTGGGAGAGAGCAGATGTGTGTGCAGGGGGAGGAGCAGAAGGAGAGACAGAATCTCAAGCGGACTCCCCACCCAGGGTGGATCCTAATGCAGGGCTCCATCCCATGACCCTGAAATCATGAACTGAGCCAAAATCAAGAACTGGACACCTAACTGACAGAGCCACCCACATGCCCATTGTTTTTACATTTTTAAATGGTTAAAAAAAAAGTTAAAAGAATAATACTATTTTGTGACATGCAAAAATCATATGCAATTCAAAGTCCAAAGTCCATCATTAAAGTTTTACTGGAAGAGGCCAAACTCATTTGTTTTTGTTTTGTCTATAGATGCTTTCCATTTTGTAGATGAAGAGACTGAGGTCCAGAGAGGTAAAATAAATAAATTATCCCAACATAACACCATTTGTAAAAGCCAACACTAATTTTGAGCCCAACAAAAACATCTTAACTCCTATAAATAATCATCTTGAAAGAAAGGCGAAGAAGTAGGGTGCTGGGTTAGTGGGGAATGGGGAGAAATTTAGATGAACAATATGAATACAGGCCTGAGACTCACCTAGCATTCATCTGTAACCAATGGCTAGCTAGAGCAGTGTATACAACCAGAAGAAGATGACCAAATAGAAGCAAAAGGGACTTTGAAAAAATACTATAAGCTCTTCATTTTACAGAAGGCAAAATGGAGGGCATGAAAGAATTTTCCCAAGCTTATCCAGGCACTCAGAACAGGATGTAGAGACCACCTCATCATCAACCCTAAGAGGGGAGGGATGGGTGCCCGCCATAAGAGATGGAGTCAGAGGGTAATTCATTAGCAGTCAAGAACTCTGGCTGGTAGATTCCAGTGCCAAAGTGGCCTCACACAAGGCTGGATAGAGTCTGTGAGTTAGAGGCTAACCTGAGACTGAATACATTTACCCTTTCTTACCCCCAGAGTTCCAGAAAACAAAAGAAATGAGTATTTAAACTATTTAACAATATATGTAAAATAAATCACACATGTGAAAGTATGATCTGTTGGAAAAATAAAGAAAATCTCATGAGAAGGACCCAATATTGGAGCCTGATATTTGCAATTAGAATATGAGCACCTAACTTCCTCTGTGCTGGCTGCATGCCTCTCCTGGTCTCTACCCGAGACTCTGAGACTGGTGCACAGACCAGAGGGGCATGCACAGAAGCTTCCAACCCCAGTCCAAGCATCTGTTGCATACAGGGCTGTCTGCATGTGTATCATTGCTGAGCCCAAATGGTTGGTGCATGATTCCCATTCCACTCAGGAAGAAACTAACTCTCGGGGTGATGAAGTAACCACCAAGGGTCAACAGAATAAAACCAGATCCAGATACATCTGCATTTAGAGGAGGGTGACCCTGGATAAAAAGAGAAAGACTTATTTCTCCTCTACAAACTGGATTTGTCTTTGCTTGGATGCAATGGCCAAATCTCACCTCCCTGGTATACTGTGCTTAGGATGTCTTCTGTCTAGTTCTGATAGCTGAAACCAGATTATTGGTGGAGGAGCTGCTGCCTTAAGAAACTGGTGTTCAGCAGATGCAGAGGAAAGTGCCAGAATTACCATTACATGGCCCAGATTCCCCTTTGGGGTCAAATGCCACCACAAATGTCTTTCTCATACAGACTTAAGGAGCTGATAGTGCAAACATTAACAACTTGGGCAGGGCACTTTTCATCTCCCTGTGAGTGACGATGCTCATCTCAGGATGAAATGGGCCGCGAAGGAAGGGTTTGCAAGTCAACTCAAAACTCCAAAGGCTCCCGAAAGATAAGCCCACACCGTGTGCAAAGTTATGACAGGAAGCTCCGCCGGGCCCTTGAGATAAGCTCTCCAAACCCATGGCCAGGGACAGACAATTGTTTGGCAAAGGGGTGGTATCCACTCTTTCAACTGTGACTTTGGACCAGAGAATTCTAACAGACATGCCCCTGGCCAGTAACAGCACTATATCTGGTGTTAGGGCCTGGCTGAGATTACTTTAAGAGGGAAATACATGCTATTAAACCCCTACTTGGTGTGAGTAACAGTCCCAGTGGCAGGTGACAACCCTGGATACATATCAAAGACGTGAGGGAACACGTGTTGAATAGGCTATAGTTGACTCTGGGGCTGGGGGGTATTATAACCAGGCTTCACTGAGCTTCAGCCCCAGACTTTCAATTCTGCATAACAGATGACTCCCTGCTACTCCCAGATATCTGGTCATGTGTTTAACCACTGAGAAAACAAGTGGGCATGCATTCACCAGAACAATCTGTGGAATCCTGTTTTATCCCCTTTAGGGGAAGCAATGACATTGGCCAACCACCCAGAGAAATGCTAAAGATGCTGGCACCTTGGACTGCGGGAATCCACCTCACCCATTTCTATAAGGCTGTCCTAGCTGATCTCTAGCACTTTGTTCCATGCTCCAAGAGGACCGAACATCTAGGAGTTCCCACAAAGATATAGGATGCTATTTCCTGTCCCCGGGCCTTTGCACATGCTGTGCTCTCTGCCCAACACTCTGCTTCTCTCCTTGTCCCCCTGTCTACCCCTTCCTCCTCCTCCATGACATGGCTCAGATATCATCTCTGAGCTGACCTTTCCCTGAGCCTCCAGGGTGGAAGCTATATTTTTCTATATTCTATATTCTTTTCTATATTCTTTTTCTATATTCTATATAGAGGGCTTTTCTATATTCTATATTCTATATTCTCACAGCTCCCCACCATGACCTCTATCAGCACTTCTCCTGGGAAACTCAACTGGCTTGCAGGACAGTCTTCATCCCCAGCCAACCTCTCTGAGAGCAAAGACCTTGTCTTCAACATCTCCATAGCTACACAGAAGCCACTGGACCACAAGATGTGTTCCATAAATGCTTACCTCATTAGGCAGAATGAAGAAACGAGCTGAAACTACAAACCAGATCGAGAGTCACCCCTTTAAGAAATCTCTTCCCTTACCTGTCCAGCAAACGTTTTTTTGCATACCTGAGGGGGGCAGGCAGAGTGAAAGCATGGGGACCATGGTGGAGAGCAAAGTGGGCCTTCTCCCTGCCCTCGGGGAGTTTATGTGCAGGTGAATCTGAAAGGCAGTGACACAACTCTCATTGCAGATGCAATCAGGGCCAGCAAAGAAGAGGGCCAGGATTAAGGGGAGGCGAGTGAGGCACTCACCCAGAGTGGAAAAAAAAAAAAAAAGATAAAAAGAGACATTAAGGGAACATTTTTCAAATCAAAATTGGGGCAAAAACATGCATGATAAACAAAATATCCAAAATTTAAACATCTATCAGTGCCGTGCCAAACCCTGTGGGAGTCTAAAGAAGGAAATATGTACCTCAGTGTACATCATATACATGTTTTCATGTATTTTCATAGTTATTCCCCCCCCAGAGCATTTAAGTACTTGAAAACATTGAAAAACTTATAAGCAAGTGTATTAAAATTCACATCATTTTATGTTTAAGTATTTTTTTTCCTTTCTTTTTTTAGAGAGAGAGAGAGCACTTGCGCATGAGCAGGGAGGGAATCGAACGGAGGCAGAGGGAGAGGAGAGAGAATCTCAAGCAGGCTCCACCCCAGGCACAGAGCTCAACACGAGGACCCTGAAATCATGATCTGAGTGAAATCAAAAGTCAGACCTTAATGGACTGAGCCACGCAGGTGTCCCTATTTTTTTTTTTTCAAAACAGAATTTATTGTCATTTTACTTCAGCTTAAGTTAATTCAGAAATCATTTAAGTTTGCCACTTGGTCATGAGAAATTGCCGAATGTGGCAATCTCTCTAATGACAGCAAGATAAGCAAAGACAGAGATGCTGAAAATATGATAGAGAGTTTGCTTCCACTAAAGCCAGGAGCACACATTTTTCCCTCTGGCCTCAGGCAATAACTTGCCTCAGCACAGAATAAGTCTTGAGTTAAGATTTGTTATTTTGTTCATCATGGATTTTTTTTGCATTAATTTTGATATTTTAAAATATCGAATTAGAATATCATTATTTATCTTCATTATTTATCTCAAATATTTTGCATTAATTTTGGTATTTTAAAATATTGAATTAGAATATTATTTATCTTGGGGTTGGGGGACATCCCTTATATTTTGCACCCAAAGCAAATACCTCACCCATTTTACCCTAATCCCAGTCTTGCCAGAGATTAGAGGAGCCTATCCTAACCTGGGGGTTCAGGAAAGCTCCGCCGCCAATTTAACAGTGAGCTTCAAGCCTATAGGGAGCGTAAGGCTGTGAGGACTGGAGAGAGTCCTGCCTACAGTTCAGCCTGAGCTGGGATGAGTCTTAGCAAAGCATATGAATAATAAAGGCAAACATATATAAGGCTAATACATGCACAGGCAGGCAGTATTACCCCATCCTGAAGCTTCAAACTGGCACACAGGGTAAGCCACTTGTTCAAAATCACACAGCCATGAAGTGATAGAAACAGGATGAGAACCCAGGCATCCTGGAAACCCTCTGCTTTGTCACTCAGAAAAAAGTTACTTTGGCTGCAGTGGAGTGAGCCACCAGGAGGCTAGCATGAGAGAAGAGAGATACGGGGCCTGACGTTTGAGCTTCAGGAAAGTCCCCACAGGGATCACAGAGCCTTGAAGGGCAAGTACATGGTGCCATGTGAAAGCTCTCACTGTCATCTTTACAGGGGTCTTGTGCCTTCATCTTTGAAATCTGAAAACACTTGGCTCAAGCGGTCCCTGGAAAGAAGTAGAAGACGGGTATGTCAATATAATTTACTCTAGGGCACCTGGGGGCTCAGTGGGTTAAAGCTTCTGCCTTCAGCTCAGGTCATGATCTCAGGGTCCTGGGATCGAGCTCTGCATCAGGCTCTCTGCTCAGCAGGGAGCCTGCTTCCCCCTCTCTCTCTGCCTGCTTCTCTGCCTACTTGTGATCTCTCTCTCTCTCTGTGTGTGTCAAATAAATAAATAAAATCTTTAAAAATGTGTGTGTGTGTGTGTGTGTGTGTATATATATATATATATATATATATATATATATATATATGGATTACTTTAATTCAAATGAGGGATCCTCAGCCAAGCCAGAGTGGTCTCGGTGCACTGGTGACAGAGCGCCCTGCCTGGGCAGCCCAGGGCCAAGGCACCTGCCACACTCAGGCACCACAGCATCTTCCATCAGTGAGACTTTTGGAGCACTTTCACTGCATGGTGTGCAGTCAGAGGGCACTGATTCTGGCATCAGACTGTGTTTGCAATCTTGACTTTGTGACCCCTTCCCTACAACCTCAAAACCCCAGTGTCTCACCTTCAAGAGGAGGTCTCATGACCGAACTGGATTAGCTGGTCACAAACTCATTCTCCTCTTCTCCTGGCACACAGCTGGACAGCAGTCACAGCCCCCTCGCCCTTAGGCATGGCTGTGACTTAAGGATTGGCAAACCGAGTGTGGGAAGGAGACATGGGTATCACTTTCAGACCTGACTCAAACACCCTCCTTTGCCATCCTCCTTGCTCTCTCTGGCCCAGGCTGTTGGCAGGAGGATGAGCCCAGGGGGACCTGGGAAGCTCTGAGTTGAACATAGAGCCTTGCCAGCTGAATCCCTGATTAACTGTGTGCAGCAGGGAGCTGAGATGTCTTGCACAGGGCCTGAGATGGGGTCAGGAGTGAATGTGAGCTTTGGAAGAAGAGTCTCAGGAAAGGGAGTGGGGAAGAAAAGGCCAGGCCAGGGAGGGGAGTTAAGCAAGAATATGGTTTCGGCAGGGGACTAGCCTTGGCCTGACGTGCCCCCAAGGAGCTCTGGGGCATGAAGGACCCCCCCAAGCTGGTTCCACCCCAAGCAGGATAGAGAGGGATGGTGTCCTCTGTACCTGTCATCAACAGCAGACCACCCCCAACACCCCAAGAGGTGGGGGCTGTCATCTCCCTCCCAGGCAAAGATGCCCTTTCTGCCCTCCTCACACTATTCAGCAGAAGTCAGTTTTCAGGAAAAGGGAGTCAGCTCTTGGGGAAGGGACATGGAGAAGGGTGCCGGTAACATCCGCGACAGTGCCCCCCAACCTCCCACTCAGGAATTTCTTGTGGACTTCATGTGAGCAACAGAGGAGCTTGTTCTTTCTTAAACCACTACAATCTCTGTGTTTCTATGCACCACCACAGCAAACATTAGAAATATCTATCTCATTAAGCTGTGTGATGATTAAATGAGATGCTATCTGATTGTGGTGATTAGTACCAAGGGTGATACATTATATCTAAATTCATCAAATTATATGCACTAAATATATGCAGCTTTTTTGGATCTCAATTGTGCTACCAATAAAGATTTAAATTTTTTTTTCTGGTTAGAAAATGAGCAGAAATAAATTATAATTCATGAAAACTTTCATTTAAATATAATACTTAAATAAAATGCATATTGAAAGGGATTCCATGTGCCTTTCAAGAAAAATAAAATAAAGTATTTGGTCACCTCCCACAAAAATGAGATGCCACGCTCAAATTTCTTAGCACATGGAGTGTGTTCAAGGACTATTAGCCACCATTAGCGATGATTTCTCTGTGACACATACTGAAGATGCAGAGATACCCACTCTGCCCTGCTCTGGTGAGTCTCATGGTCTTGGGAGCAGAAGACACACAGAAACAGATGATTAATACATAAATACGGTAAGTAAGGGTCATGTCTGAATTATGGACAGGAGAGCTCCCACCTGAATCTACCTAGGGATGGAATAAAAATTTCAAGGCAGAAGTAAAGCTTCAACTGACTTTTCAAGGATAAGTAGGTGCTCTTGGGCAGACAAAGGGAAGAAAACACTCTCAGAGGAGGGACCATGCATTTACAGTGATGCTGGGCACCTCTCCTCTGAGCTCCAGAACTCCCTGTATGTATTTACACATGGATTGGTGCAACCTGATGTACTGGTAACTTCTAGACTTTGAAGTCCCACTTACCACTTGGCTGTATGATCTGGGATAAGTATGAAACCTCTTGAGACTCAGGGGCTGCCGTTGTCATGGGGGAATGATGGCACCTGCCTCTGAGGCTGGGGTTTGATTCCAGGACTGGGCAGCACAATGCCTGGCCAGAGTAGATGTAAGATTAATTGAATGTTAACCCCTCCTCCTACCCCGTATCCCTCCCCACCCCCACCCCCATGGCTTCCCAAGTTCTACCTGCCTTAGGAGCCTCTTAGTCACACAAGACCTCCCACCTCCTTAAACTATACATTTGTTACCCAATACCAGAGCCTGAGCTACCTGCTCTGGGCCAGGCATTCTCCATCAGCAGCCCCCTTTGCTCCCCAACCAGTCCCTGCTCACACCCAAGCCATTCCTCCCCTTCTCCTCCTCCACCTGCCTGCCCCATTCATCAGCAGAAGTTTGGGAAACTGTTTGTGTGTCAGATACAGACTGGATGCCAATCCTCGGATGGCCTGCCTCATTTCTAGTGGTCCCAGCCTCCTGCACAGCTTGCCCAAGGTCCTTGGATGCCAGCCCTTTTAATAGGAAAAGAGACGTCCCGAGATACAAACAAGATCCGAACTCTGAGTCCCTTCTACTTAAATATTTGCAACTCCTGCCAGCAAGTCTAACAGATCAAGCTTTTGTTTTGGAACTTGTTTCCACTTCTGCACTCCCCAAACCCTTTCTGTTCCTGTCTAGGAATTGTCCACTAGGAACAATTGTTTCCATTTCCCTGTAAATCGGTAGGGAGAAGCTCCCCTCTCTAAATACAGAGGTAGTGGAGTGAATGGGGCAGTGGAACCATACTGGGAAGTTCAGCAGGACTGGGGAAAACTGACAAAGGGACACATCACACAGGAGAGAAGGCTTAAGACTTTAAAGATAAAAATTTGCAAAGAAACTAGGGGTTAAGTCTAATACATTGCTTCAATCCCCAGAGTCTAATGGCCCCAGTTAAAATCAGGAGATCTGGGGTCTGGCATCACTGAACACAAACTGCAACAGCCAACCGGCACTGCTCCCCAAAGCATTTGAGAGCAAGCCCCAGCCCTGGGGTGCAGGCCAAACCTCGGTCCCATTACCCAACCTCTCCCTGAGCCTTACTTCCCTCATCTGCAAAATGAAGTTGCCAATGATGTCTTTCTCTCCAAGTACCTGTAGTCCTTGGGTGAGATCATTTATGAAGGTGCTTCTCCCTGAGCACTGCCCCGCTCACCATCAGTACTCAGTAAAGATTTGTTACTACTATTTTCAGTTGGTTTTTAAAGATTGATTGATTGATTGATTGATTTTAAAGAGACGGCGGGGCCAGGGAAGTGGAGAGCACAAGCAGGGGGAGGGGCAGAGGGACTCTCAAGCAGATTCCATGCTAAGCGTGGAGCCCAATGTCGGGCTCGATCTCAAGACCCTGGGATCACAGCTCAAGCTGAAATCAAGAGTCACACACTTAACCGACTGAGCCACCCAGGCATCCCTATTATTTTCAGTTTGACATTCATCTGCACAACAATCCTATGAACTCCATCCAAGATTTGGGAGCAGCTGAAAGGTAAAGAGTTTCTTATGCCTTTGCCACCCCAGCATCTAGCTTCATAACACTCACTCACTGTTGGCTGAAGATGAGAAGGTAGATGGTGTCATCCTGATTTCATAGATTATGACAGTCTGGCTCTAAGGGACAAGACAATCCTAATTTGTCTGCCTCCAGCCCTTCTCTTCACTAAGCCGTGGCTATCCTCAGCTGTCTCATTTACAGAAATGCTGTGGAAAGACAGGTAAGGTCATCACGGGCATTTGTCTGAGGGACAAAGAGAGCTAAGTTTGTTCACATTACAGAACAGATCCAGGTAGGTGCCCCTGGTACTCTGTCAGCATACAGAGGTGTCCTGCTTTATCAGCTCTAACCTTTTGGAATTTCTAGGCTAGTGGTTTATCTATTCATTCTTTCACTCATTCATTCATACATTAAGGACAGATTGCAAATCTTGACACAGAGGAAGGAAAAAGTAAGGAGACCCAGGCTCTGCCTTCTAGAAGCTCACAGTCTACCAACAGATATGAGTTTGTACACGAACAATCCTGGTGGAAATTGATGTGGGTTTTGAAGGAGATTTGCCCAAGATCCCCAAACCTGTGTGGATGGTAGGCATCGAGGAAAAGGGCCCAGAGCAATAAGCCAGGAGAAGGCAGCAGGAACCAGGTTGAGCCAGCCTGAGGGGCAGTCTGCTTCCTCAGGAAGACTTTGTAGACCATGGAAGAATTTGAAGCAGGGCCATAATATAATCAGTGTTTTAGGAATAGAGTGCACATTTCTGGTCCATGCATGAACCAATCAAACAAGGGTGTACTCTCTCTTTCTTCCTCTCAGCAACATTTGTCCCTTTTTTATACTCCAGAACTAAGCACAAGCATGGCTCTTGTCCCGCCTTTCTGACTGTGCCTTCCCTGCTTCTTCAGTAAGACCCTCTCTCTCAAGACAGCTGGGTGGCTCAGTCAGTTGAGTGTCTGCCTGTGACTTGAGTCAGAATCCCAGGATCCTGGGAGTCCCCCATTGGGCTCCTTGCTCAGAGGGGAGCCTGCTTCTCCCTCTGACTACATTTCCTCCTGCTTGTGTTCTCAATCTCTCTCTCTCTCTCTCTCTCTCTGATTAAGAAATAAAATCTAAAAAAAAAAAAAAAAGGACCCCCCCCAAACTTACCAAACATGGATATCTCCCACATTTTAACCAAAAGCCAACTGTGTTCATTTTCTTTCTACTTTATATCTTGGGGATCGGGATCTCTTCTATATCTGAAGCTTCAACATTAAGTGCCTTGAGAATGAACCCTGGCCCCAAATCTCCAACAGAATCTTATAGATGGTAGGCAGATCCCTAGAGTTCTGCTAAATTACCAGAATGTTATTGGTTGACATTTTAAAGCCTTTCTAGAAGACCAGATTTCTAGTTCTACAGGACAGTTTAGCTAAGTCCTGCTGTAAGCTAAGATTGCCACAAGTGTATCAAAGTACCAAACAAAGAAGTCAAAAGTAGCATCCATAGATACTATTTTACATATCAAATAGATCTTCTCTCTCTTTAGCAGATGTTTACTGGGAACCTATTTAATATCCGAACTTGTGCTGGGCAATGCAAAAAAACACAAGGGCAGCCTTCAGCCCTGTTCTTTCTTTGAAGTACTTCCACCTCACTGGAATCAGCACAGAAGACAAGGGGACGTTGCAACCAAGAGTACAAGCTTTGCACTTGCATGCTTGCTCCTTCAAACATGATCTTGGGAAAGTGATTTCACCTCTCTGTGTCCATAGTCATATTGGCCTCAGAACTGGGGCACATGGTGATGGATATTTGCATCTAGCAGAGGGTCTGGACCATAATAGGAGCAATCAAAAGCCCTTTCCTTTCCCTTCTTCCTGGAATCTGCAAAACGTTTAAATCCAATCTCAGACCCTGACACTGTACCTTCTACAATTGGCCCCTTAGCTTTGGAAAGGAATTGATTGTGCCAGCTAGACTCCTTAACATGTATTCATTAGATGAGGGTCAATTCCAGACATCCAGTCCTGGATTGTTAGAATAAGTTGGGGAGAAATGGTGGAACTGATTTTGTCTTGGCTCTCAGACCCATGGCGGTCATTGCCTAGGTTAACCCAGGCAGTACACAGAGAACCAGCCTCAAGCCAGGCTGTAAAACCTGGTAGCTATGGATACTCTGTGGAGGTTCTTGGCCAAAACCTTCATCTTCCTGGCAAAGCAGAGAACCTGGAGGCTCTGGTTCCAAGCAGTTTGAATTTCCTAGGGAATCTCAGAGTCCCTACCCCTGACCACTCAGTGTTTCCTTGGTTGTCCTTACAAAATGGAAGGCAAATTCCTCTGAGAAACCGAAAGCCAGAATCCACTGGGCTGGGGAGTGAACAATTCAGACTCTGCCTTTTGCCTCCCCATTCAGAACCCATGATATCCTGCTGCACAAATGAAAACTCAAAGCAAAAGCCCTTCCCTTGTACTTCCCATCTCCTCATGTGCAAATATCCTGTTGTAGTCTTTCTCCTATGATAGAGAAAATAGAGATATCTTTGTTATCTTTTCCCATCTTTTTCTTCCTTCTACTTTTCTGCATTGCCCAGTGCAATATCAGATACATTTATCTAATTGTTTATTCAATAAATATTTATGGAGCACCTGCCATGTGTGAGACACAGTGCTTTACCCCAAGCATGCTTAGAAATGGGCACACGGAAGACAATCCACCAAGTAACTGTTGACATGAATTAAATTTATTTAGAACCAACCCATACTAGCACACCAGTTTGCAGATAGTATATTAGCCCAATTTGTATGGGCCATGATGTTCTCCTATGTCCTGAGCAAAATATGTGATTCCATAAGGAAGCCACTATCAGTACTTTAAATCTAAACCATGAAAGGAATCTTAGAACTCATTTAGAGCTCTGGATCCCATCTCTGGGTCCCCAGGTGATTCCAAGGCACAATCAGAGTTGAAAAACACTCATCTAGTTCAACCTCTCATCCCCCCCTCCCAAAAAAAGCATGTCCCTTCTATGACTCCCCAGTGCCCTTTTTATAAAATACCCAACTGTTTTGCCATGGTCTACAATGCCCTACCTGATCTGGTCCCTGCCTGATCCCATCCCTTTGCTCACTATGCCTAGCCACATGGTCCTTTTTCCATTCCTGAGAACACCAGCCTAGGTCTTTGCTCTTGCTGGTCCTTCTGTTCATGTAGGACTTCCTCAAAACTCATCCCATCAGAGATGGCTTCTCTGAGCATGCAATACGAGGTACAATCCACTACACACACACACACAAGTCATTCTGGTACATCCCTTTCTTTGTTGTGCTAGGACACTCATTACTAGCTACAACTATTTTTGTATCTGTGTCTTCACTTCTCTCCTGACTGTCTCTGCCACTAGAAAGGAAAGTTCAGGAAAGCAGGGACCCTGTGTGTTTTGTTCATCACAGTATCCATGGGCCTGCTGCTTAAAGATGTTCAGTAAGTGCTAGTTGAATCAATCAGCAAATCATTCATTCAGCAGGAACCCTTACCTACACTCTTCTAGTGACAGAGGGGAAAATCTTTCTCCCTCCCAAGGCAGCCTCATTCCACTGTTGGCCAGTTGAGATTCTTAGAAAATTGTTTCCAAACCCATGCTGGTGCCTGTACCCCTCCTACCTCCTAGCTGTCCCTCCCTGCATCTCTCTCGAACAAGGCCAGTCCTCCTGCCCCATGACAGGCCTCCAAATATTTGGAGACTGTTATATTTTCCCGCAGCCTTCTATCATCTAGGTGAACAGCTTCTGGGAGACGTCATCAAGAAACACGACTGTGTTTGCCTTCGATGATTGTGCCCATAAAACACTTCAGCTTCCTGAATCTGTAAATGGCCTATGTTTTTATTTTCCAGAACAGCTGCCTACATACTGCCAGGGTGGGGCTTGCCTACATTTGCATTTTCCCCATCTCTGAGCTGTCACTGGTAAGGTCCGAGGGTCCTCTTCAGAGGTCCCTGAGAATTATGCTCTTGGCCATTCTCCGTTTCAACTGAGGTTTTTAGGGTCTTCTTAAATACAGGGAAGGATGGCCCTACAGGAGCCCTCTGCTGTGTGGGCATAAGGAAGGGGGCAAAGAATTTGTCTTTCTTCAAATTCTCCCCTATCTTTTCCACTATGCTTCCCTCATTGTCTTTCCAAAGTCAGCACATACACCCCCACGACGACCCCCACCCCCCACCAGCACCCTCTCTCCAGTTCCACTGCTTTGTTTCCTTTGCAACACATCATCCTATTTACTTAGTCATTTGGGTTTTTTTGTTGTTGTTCTTCCAAATAGAATGTAAGATATAAGAAGACAAGGCCCTCACCTGCCTAAGGAAACATGGTGTCACAGAGGCTAAGATGGTGGCTGGAGCCGTGTCAGTGCTTGATAGCCAGGGAGAGAATGAATAAAAAGATGAGTGACTGAACGTGAGATGTTAGACAAATCAGATCCTCAGTTTCCTCTTCTGTAGAATGGGGAGACAGTAAGCCCTTCTTTATCAGATAATTATAAAAACCAGTTCAGACAGGGTCTGTGGAAGTATGTCACCAGCTGTGACTCCATCAAATGTTCAGGGTTATGGTGCCATACACCCAGATGGGGCTGCATTTATAAGCAGTGGCTACCCCTTGATTGTGATTTGAAGGGTCTGCTTGCCCCAAGTCTCCCTTATTGCTTCCCTGACTGAAAATTCTACCATTAGACATTCCTTTCAGTAAAGGCATCGTGTGTCCCCTCACAGAGAAATGCTTCCCTCAATCTGGAGATGGGAGGGTAGCGATAAGGTGGGGAGAAGAATAGCTTCCTTTCTCTTCTCTGAAGCTTTTTTCCTTTCAGCCCCCTAGTCTTGCTAATTTTTACAACACTTCAGATGCATGAGCCTGGATTACTTTCACTGCCAACTATTTTTAAAATGGAAGGATAAACTTCACTATCAACGGCCTATCTTTCCAGCTTGGCTTAAGACTTAGGAGGCATTTTCCATCTGGACCTCAGTTCTGTCGCAACTCACATTCCATAGGAGAACCTCGCCGTCAAGTGTTTCCTGTCTGTCTTGCCAAAAAAAAAAAAAAAAAACTGAACTCCAAAGATGAGACTCTAGGCATGGCTTTGTTCCAGACGGGTCCGGAAGGATTTTCACTGTCTGAGAGCCGAGGGGATCCCCCTGTGTCTTCTGGAGTGGCAGGAAGAAGTCAACTTGGGAGAAGCCTTTTGCCAAATCCCCACGGTGATACCTACACTATAGCCAACCCAACTGCCTGCCCTTCCCAATGACCTCCCTTCTGCACCTGCATTCCAACCTTGGTGCTGGCTCTCCCTCAGAATCCAATCACTTATTCAATAGGCAGCACCTTACCTCCTGCTCCAAGCTAGGGTCATACATGATCTCTGTCCTCCAAAACCTCAGAATCAAGTGAGGGCACCACAAGAAAGGGGCAAGCAGGATGCAGAGTGACTGCAGGATTCCAGGATTCCAGGAATGGAATGCAGGATTCCAGGACCATGTGGGATTCCAGGACTATGGGGTACTCAGAGGAGGAATGTAGAAGGGTGCCATTTAATAAGGTCTCAGAAGGGTTGGGATACTTGTGAAAGGAGGCGGGTAAATCAAAACTTAAAAAGTAAGTGTGAATTAGCCCAGGATGCAAGAAGAACATCGTAACTTCAGGGAACACAATATGCAAAATGAGAGAAGGACATCTTCAGGAAAATGTAGGAGGTTGGTTTGGCTAGAGAGAAGAGAGTGTGAGGCACTAGCCAAAAAGGGCCTGGAACAGCAAGTGAGGTCAGATAATGAAAGCCCTACAAGGTGTGCTAAGGAGAATGGGTTTATCTCATGGAATGTCATATCCCTTTAAGCCACTGAAGGATGTTTAAATGACCAGAGTTGTATTTAGATAAATCACTACAGCTATAAATTGGAAGACAGATCCCAGGGAAGGGGGCTTAACAGAAGAATGGAGATCAAATAAAAGCTATGGCAAAACGCACTCAAAGGGTATGGGAAGAAGCTCATTTGGGGGCATGTTGAGTCCCAGCGCTTTGGAGTCATATGGCAGTTGGTCTTTATCTGGGCAGCACTCTGCCTACTCATGTGGCCCAGGCAAGAAAACAAGCTTTCAACCTAGTCACTTTGTCTGGAAAAAGAAGATCGCAATGCCCAGCTTGCCAGATTGTGAGGATTTGAACTACAAATGTCAACCACCTGTCCAGTGCAGAGCCAGGCTCCCAGTAGGTCTTCAAAGAGCAATAGCTATTACTGAGGAAGGATGAATTGTATGAAACTTAGAGCATTATATTTCCTCCTCAACAGGTATGGACAACTTATTAAACATGTCACACTGTCTTAACAAGGAGAAAAGGCAACAGGAACATGAACAACCATCAATCTACAGGTATTCAGAGGCTGTTTTCTGCATGCCTAGTCCTGCACTAGAAACCACAGAGACCCAAAAAAAGAACCCAGCAAAGTGTTGGATGTAATACTTGCCTCAATACATTTCCCCTCTGGTTGGGGAAATAAATTAGAAACCCAGGAGATCCTTAAAGAACAATACCTCTTTTCACTTCTTATCTTAGAAGACTTCTTTACAGCTTTTGTCCCTAGTGACCTTGCCTTCCTTCCTGAAACTCACTTCACCCTAAATTGCCAGGGCACTGCTCTCTACACTGATGATTTTTTTCCCCATTCTCTTTTCTTGGTTCTTCCATCTGCATTTAACTGTCAGTGCTCTCTGGGACTCTTGGGTCCTCTTGTTTTCTCAGGGCTCATGGGTCCCGAGTCATAGCTACAAGGAAGCTGTAGCTTCACAGATTTCCATACTGAGCTTATGGCTGAGCTGCTGTCCCACCTTCCAGGCATAACACCTGGGTTTCCCATGTGCACTCCAGATCTAACATCCTCAAGGCTGAACCTGCTGTTTTGCCTTCAAACCTGATCCTCCTTCAGGCCATACCCAAATTTATGTTTTTAACATCCACTTAACTATCCGAATTATTTTATCCAAGGGATAGATAGCACAGTGGTTTAAATCCCACACGCTAGAACTGGGCTATCTGAGTTCAGGTTCTAGTTCTCCTCCTGATTTACTCCATGGCATGCAAATTACTGAACACCTCTGTACGTCAATTTTCTCACCTATAAAAGGGATACTTGAGAGATGCCTATCTTAGAGAGGTGCTGGGAGGGTGAAATGATTGACTACTTACATCAAGTGCATCAAATCACGTACAGTGCATTGTGAGCAATACATAGGTAAAGGTTTGCATTTATTACTATTACCTCAGATTCCTCCTCCTCCCTCAAACCTCTGCAAATGATTTGCCCTCAACTCCTGCAAATTTCTGCTGCTTAGATTCTCACTTCTCCACTCCAGGTGCCGCCATCTATGCATGGGCATTCATTATCTATGACAAAAGGTCTCAAAGAAGCTGCCCCTCATTCTGCACCTGCCTGGGGAAGGGCTGCAGGCTGGAGGCCCAGGTATCATCTAGGTGGTGCTCATGAAGCTAATGCCAAGACCTTCTAATCCTCAGATTCTGACTCTGTATTGTCATGTCCACTCTAGGTCAGTGCGGGTTAGTGTGAGGTCAGGAAATGTTCCCCCTCCACGTTCACCCTCCCCGCAAAGTTCCTCCCCTGTTGGCATTCTTCCCACTTTACTTTCCTGCCCTCAGCCCTTCCTTAGTCCTTGCTCTCTTTCAGTCTCAAGACAAGTGGGAAAAGAATGGAACATGGCCTTTGACTCCCACTTGCTCTCCCCTAGGACTCCTCCTTCTGGATTGATAAGGGTGAGAACATTCAAGCTGCAGATAAGACCTCAGCTCACAGCTCCTGTACCTCCACTCCCTCCTGCTCAGCTTTGAAGTTCCTAAAACCCTGCCTCTATGGCCTGATTGTGTTATCTTCACAGCCAAGGTGAGAGAGCGGAGAATGACTTTATGGTTTCCCGTAAGCAGCTCTCCCCAAAGTCATGATTTCTTATAAAAGGAACAAAAGGAAGTTAGGGAATTAGGAGGGAAGGATACCCAGGAGTTTCATAGCCATTCTGCACAGCGTGGAGGCCCCATGTGGGTTTACAGAATGGATGAGAGAGGCACTTAGCAGGTGCCTCTAAACTTGACTCAAGTTTAGAGCAGTGGTTCTCAACCAGGAGTGATCTTGCCCTCCAGGGAGCATTTGGCAAAGTCTGGAGACACTTTTGATTATTACAACATGGGAGGAATATGTGCTACTACTATCTGATTGGTAGAAGCCAGAAGATTCTCCTGAACATCCCATGATACACACTAAAGCTGCCCGTAACAAAGACTATCTGGCCAACATCACTGAGGTTCAGAAACATGGTTTAGAGAATGGAAGGAAAAGGAGAAGGAAAGAGAGAAATATCTTTCTGCTAAGGTGAAGGGCAAGCTACAGTAGCATTTTGTTTTGCTTCATTTTAGTCTTCAAGTATCTATGCTACTAAGAGGTCTCAGATCCACTCTGCTTCAGAAAAGAGTATAGGAAAGTGGGACTTGTGTATTTCCTGTTTCATGAGAGCTCATCTACACAGGAAAGCACACATGTCCATGGTTCCCAGAGACCTTATTCCATCTTGGCTTTGTCCCTGGTAACCAATCACATTTGGGCACGTCACCTCAGTTGGCCTTTCTGCATAAGGAAGGTGAGGGACCCAGGGCCCCCTAGTAGATACTGAGTTCTCTAGTTTCAGGGCAGAGTGGGTGTTGCTGGCAGCAAGAACGGGGGGACCTCATGGCGGGGGGGTCAGACGTGCAGGCCTGAGAGTATACAAGGCCTTAAGGAGAAGAGGCACCTGAGCCACACCCAGGGCAGGAAATGGTGGGCCTGATTTAACCCATTGAGAAGGGAAGGAGGTGTCTTTAAGGTGGAACCACAGAAGCAAAGATTTGGAGCAGAGATGAAAGATCTGCCTGGCATGCTGCTGATGCTCGCAAATACTGCCTCTTTTTCCCCTCAGAAAATGAGGTGAGTGGACAAAGCCAAATAGACAGGGACCTCAGCCAGGTCAGCTGACTGATACCATAATCACAGACAGCACCTCACAGCCCTTGGGAACCCCTCAGAATGGGAACGCTGTGGGTGAGCTCCAAGACCGTCTCCTTCAGGGATCTACCCCATTTCCAGGGATAAGAACCTTTACAACATAATTTCCTCATCATTTTATTCTTCTCTCTATCATCACTTTACTGGTTCATCAGAGCAAAACTTTTTCTAAATCCTCTGAAGTGTAGATGCATGTATGTTTCTGTCATCATAGCACCCACGTGTTGTTGTTGTTTTTCATTCTTTCTTCTACTAGACTACTTTTTCTTTTTACAAAAGTTTAAGGTTTACAGCAAAATTGGGAGGAAGGTACAAAGAGTTCCCATATCCTCCCTGCCCCCACATATGCACAGAGTCTCCCATGATCAATGTCCCACACCCGAATGCTACCTTTGTTAAAATCAATGGAGCCACATGGACCCATCATTATCACCGAGACTCCATATTTCACATCAGGGCTCACTCTTGGAGCTCTGCATTCTCTGAATTTTGACAAATGTGTAATGATGTGCTCCCATCATTATAGTACCATATAGAGTAGTTCCACTGCCCTAAAAACCCTCTGTGCTACACCTATCCAACCCTCCTTCTCTTCAACCCCTGGTAACCCCTGGTCATTTACTGTCTCCATGGTTTGGCTTATTCAAGAATGACATATAATTGGAACCGTACAGCATGCAGTCTTTCAAACTGTCTTCTCTCTCTTAGCAGTATGCACTTAAGCTGCCCGCACGTCTCTTCGTGGCATGAGAGTGCATTTATTTTTAGCACTGACTAATAGTCCACTCTGTTATCTATAACATTAACATCTATAATGTTCTATTCACCTACTTACTGAAGCACATCTTGGTTGTTTCCAGTTTGGGCAATCATGAATAAAGCTATTATAAACAAAGTGTGCAGTTTTGTGCGGACATAAGTCTCCACCCATGTGCTTTTGAGGAATGGCCACATATGTATGAGACACCTTGTGCTGTGGTCTCTGGGCAAAGTTCAAAGGAGGAAATGATGGCTGGGTTTTCTCGACAGACCCGCTCCCCTCCCAGAGTCTTGGCTGTTAATAAATAGTAGGTTAAAAAAAAAAATCATGTTTCAGATCATTCAAACCAGGCTTCGAGAGGGAATGTGACATCTAGACATCCAGGGTTTTTTTAAATGACAGGCTCCAAAGGATAGCCCTGGGCTCCTGCCTACCAGCTTACTCTACCCTCCACCTTTCCTTCCAGATACCCTGGTCTAGAAGTCACTCCCTGAAAGAGGGGCATGCCTCAGCCAGTCAGAACAACCCAGCAGTGTGGCTGAACCCAGTCACACTACTGAGTGTAGTTAAGGAAGAGTCACATTCCTTCTCTGACAGATAAGTATCTAGAAGGACCCTGACAGCTCTGAGGCAGTGGAGCATTATGATAAAGGCCCTGAAATCGGATTCTATCCTTCACTTAGCAAATACTTTGAAAGATCTATCCACATCAGACACCTTTCTAAGAACCACCTGTGGTGGAGAGGAGGGTAGCTCACAACACTGGAGTTCCTGGCTGCCACTGACCAGCTGGGTGACCTTGAAGTACCATTCTCTGAGTCTCAGCTTCTTCATCTGTGATATGGGATTTTTGCTAAGTGTCTGCCTCAGAGACGGGCTGAGATAACATCTGGACACTACTTTGCCAATGCTGGCAAAGAGTGAGCATACAATACAAGTTAGCTACTAACATTAAGAGAACAGAAGGAACCGGGACCGTCCAGGTGAAGGTTTATGTTACAAGTCTGAGACAAATGGATTATACGCCCCATTAAATGACACCAAGAGTAAAAGCAGGTGCTTTTTCTTAAAGCGTGAGTGTTTGTGCACTGGCCCAGACCTCCCTTCTCCTAACCTCCATGCAATGACTTCAAAAAGAAAATATATCCTTTTCCCCAGAGGCTGTCTTCCCCTTTCCTTTGCTTACTGAATAGTCATCACAGGTGACTGAGCTTCCTGTCCAGAATCCCACTTATCTCTGGGATGATTACAGTGGTCAACACACTTGAGCCCCTGTTAATTGCATCTCAGAGTCCTTCAGGACCCTCCAAAACCAAAGCTCTCGGCTTCAGCATTTATAGGCATGCCTACAAAGGGACTAAGATTTAACAGGAAGCTTCTATACCTTTGACATTTATAATTGTTTCTGTTTTAAGTTCACAGTATTTTTCAAGAGCTTAAGTAAAGAAAAAAGCCCTCCTTCTATTGATTCAGCAGTGGGTCTTCTAAGGTCTGGGCTAATGGAAGACTCAGAAGCTTCTCCATGAGATAAAGCCTACCCATTTTTCTGCTTGAGATTCTTTTGTCCACAGAGAAGTTGTCCTTTTGTGTGTTCTAAATAACTATGAAGGTCATAAAGAGTCAGTGGGGCCCTCATAAACCTGTGGGCTGACTTTGTCTTGTCAGTTAGAGCCTTTGACATGACGGTCTTGACTTTCACCTAAAGATTCTAGTCACTAGCCTGGCCAAAGTTTGGAGGCACAGCCAACACCTGATCAATGGACCTTGGAAAGTAATGGAGGGGGGGTGTCCCTACCATGTCCTCAGGGTGCGGGCATTCTTGATAGCTATGAACCACTTACGGCTCAGGGGAAAAATGAGACGACAAGTGCAGGAGAATAGGAGCCACACTCCTTGCGTCCAGGTAGAGGGACAGCCAGCCTATCCCCCAAGGAATGTTTAAGGGGGACATGAGGTGAGCCTTTGGGGAATAACTACAGAATTCCAGAAGTTCTCTGCATCTTAACACTATGAAAGCAAAGATAGCCACAAATCCAGAAAGTGCCCCAGGCACCGTGATAAACACACTCAAATCTTCAAGGCTCTTGAAGCGACTTTCATTGACTTTGAAGTGTCCTCTTTACCTCCAGGTCCTGTTTAAATTCCTCAACCTGGCTGTCGAAACCCTTCAGAAGTTGATCCAAATCTAAGGAACCCATCGTGATGGCAAAAGTGAGGACACAACGTTACAATCCCTGGAGCCAGAGGAGCCACACTGGAGGCCTGGCCCCAGTATTCCACAGCTCTGAGCTCAAGCAAGTGTTGGGCTTCAGCCCCATGAGGTGGGCCTTATACTTATGGGAGAGAAGAGGGTATAGTGGCCCAGGGTGATTAGAAGATTTTTAGGTGACTCAAGGGCACCCAGGGACCCAGAACAGGAGTCTGCTTTCTGAACCCTGTGTTCCTTTTCCTATGCCACACCTATGCCTTCCAGAGGGAAGACTCTGAGAGGTCTTTTTGTAGCTTTAGCACTTCTGAAATTTTCCACTGATTAACATCTCCAGCTTTCTGTACTCTGTGCTTGGATGTTACTTCTCTCTTGGAATCCATCCACTGTCCATATTTTACTCATTAAATACCCTTTGGAGAGACAATGCAGAGTGATTTTCCTTAGGGGCGCCTGAGTGGCTCAGTCATTATTAAGTGTCTGCCTTTGGCTTAGGTGATGATTCCAGGGTCCCAGGATCCAGCCCTGCACTGGGTTCCCTGCTTGGCGGGAAGCCTGCTTCTCCCTCTTTCATTGCCCCTGCTTGTTTGTGTTCCCTCTCTCACTGCGTCTCTCTCTGCCAAATAAATAAATAGAATATTTTTATTTTTAAATAAAAATAAAATATTTTCATTTAAAAAATGATTTTCCTTATAAAAGTTGCACATTTGTCCTCCCATGAGAATGTTTACTTATTCTTTCCATTTCACTTTTTTTCCTCCTCCCTGACCACAAACCCAACCTCAACTTACAGAAGCTGGAAATTTTCATAATATAAATATTATATTGTATATGTAATACAACTGATAGTACAATGCCAATTATATTAAATATGCATTATAATATTTATATTATAAATATATCACAGATTTGTATATATGATTTATATACACACACAAAGGACTACAGTCAGAATGTATACATAATCAAAAAATAAACTTTCAACATAGCCCTCAAGCCCCTAATTTGAAGGGAGACCTCAAAACACATGAAGAGAACCCTTGAGAGTTTAGTCAATAGAAGAGGAAAAATGGGAAGTAATTCTCTCTCTGTTCTTCAAAATGAGCAAGTCAGAGACTTAGAGATGCAAGGTAGAGATTTGTGAATGAATGAAGGGAAAGCACAGCAATGAGGGAAACAAACTCAGATGTTCTTTTTGAAGACAGCAGCAACCTCTCTCACCTCGGCTATAGCAACTTCTTACTAGACATGTCTCTGGAGGCAAGGGAAACAAAAGCAAAAATGAACTCTTGGGACATCATCAAGATAAAAAGCTTCTACACAGCAAAGGCAACAATTGACAAAACTAAAAAACAGCCTATGGAGGCGTGCTTGGGTGACTCAGTGGGTTAAAGCCTCTGCCTTCAGCTCAGGTCGTGATCCCGGGGTCCTGGGATCGAGGCCCTCATCGGGCTCTCTGCTCAGCAGGGAGCCTGCTTCCTTGCCTCTCTCTCTGCCTGCCTCTCTGACTACTTATGATCTCTGTCCGTCAAACAAATAAATAAAATCTTTTAAAAAAAGAAAGAAAGAAAAGAAAACAGCCTATCGAATGAGAGAAGATATCTGCAAATGACATAGCAGGTAAAGGGCTAGTATCCAAAATCTAAAAAGAGCTTATCAAACTTAACACCCAAAAAACAATTTTTTGGGGGGTGTTAAGCAACAATTCAGTTAAGCAACGGGCAAAAGACATGAACAGACATTTTTCCAAAGAAGACATCCAGATGGCCAACAGACACATGAAAAGATGCTCATCATCACTCATCATCAGGAAAATACAAATCAAAACCACAATAAAAGTCCACCTCACACCCGTCGGAATGGCTAAAATTAACAACCCAGGAAACAACAGATTTTGGCAAGGATGTGAAGAAAGGGGAACCCTCTTATACTGTTGGTGGACATGCTACTCTGGGTACAGCCACTCTGGAAAACAGTATGGAGGTTCTTCAAAAAGTTAAAAAATAAAGCTACCCTGTGACCCAGCAACTGTACTACTAGGTATTTGCCTAAAAGATACAAAAACACAGGTTTGATGGGGCATGTGGGTGGCTCAGTTGGTTAAGCCTCTGCCTTTGGCTCAGGTCATGATCCCAGGGTCCTGGAATCAAGCCCCGCATCAGGCTCCCTGCTCAGCAGAGAGCCTGGTTCTCCTTCTCCCTCTTTTGCTCCCCCTGCCTGTGCTCTCCCCCCACAAGGAAATAAATAAAATATTTTTAAAAAGATATAGATTTGAAGGGGTACATCCACCCCTATTTTTATAGCAGCTTTGTCAATAATAGTCAAACTATGGAGAAAGCCCAAACGTCCATTGACTGATGAATGGATAAAAAAGATGTTGTGTATATATGCAATGGACTATTCTCTGTCATCAAAAAGAATGAAATCCTGCCATTTGCAGTGATGTGGATGGAGCTAGAGTATATTGTGCTAAGTAAAATAAGAGAAAAATAAATGCCATATGATTTCACTCATTATGTAATATTTAAGAAACATAACAGATGAACATAGGGGAAGGGGGGAAAAGAGAGGAAGGGAAGCAAGCCATAAGAATCACTCTTAACTGTAGAGAGGAAACTGAAGGTTGAGGGAGGGAAGTGGGTGGGGGGTGGGCTAGATGGGTGGTGGGACTAAGGGAGACACCTGTTGTGATGAGCACTGGGGTTATACGTAAGTGATGAATCCCTAAATTCTACACCTAAACCTGATTTTACCCCATATGGGTAAAATCACCCCATATGATGGGGTAAAATTTACCCCATATGGGTAAATATGTTAACTAACTAGAATTTAAATAAAAACTTGAAGTTAAAAAAATAGCTATGTTCTTTTCTTCCTCAAAGACTACTCTGGCTGGGTCATTACACCTAGCAGCTTAAAAACACCCCCTAAATCTCAGCACTTTAATACAAGAGAAGCTTGTTTTTGCTTTCCCCTGTAACAATTCTGTGTGAAGATTCAGTGGGCAGCCATCTAAGTGGTCCTGCTTGTCCTCTTTCAACAAGTTGTCCTCTCTCATCCAAGTTGTCCTGCTTGTCCTCTCTCAACAGATCCAGGTGAGGGAAAGCACCTCACCCCAGCCCCTTCAGAGTGTCACAGAGCCCAGCCCACAAGCTGCTTGTGCCATCAAGTCCCCAGCACCTTCATATCCTGATGGGGCTGAGGGGCTTACAACATAGCCAACTGACACTTGACCACCTACTTTGCACAAGTTCTTCTGGGCGGTCCATCTCGCAGTACTCTATGGTATGTGATAATCTGTTTCCTTAGGGTCTCAGCCAAAAGTTTCACGTTAACATCCTTTTATATAACCCTTTGCTGTTCTGTAACTTCCCCACTAGCAAAGTCCCAGTCTTTTCATCTTGGTAACCTGGGCCCAGACACAATGGTCAAGAGTCATTGGCTGAATGAAGGAACAAATGAACTGATGGGTGTTGGGGACATGTAGAAAGTATGTTTCTCAGACGTTAAGACATCAGTCTGGCTGAAGAGAGTTGGCTTAGGGGAAGATCAGGAGCTAAGCTTAGAAGAAAGCTCAGAAAGACCTGGAGCAGAGAAAACTATGAATGAGAGCCTGGGGAAGAGATTGAAAAAGCATGTGAATCAGGAACATATGGATCCAGGAGGACATCTCGTTCTGCCCCTAAGGTTAACTGCACGCCAGAAGCAAGTTACGTAATCTTTCTGGCTCTCAGCATTCTCATTTAAATACATACCATCATCATTCCTATCTGGTAAGGTTGATATGAAGTTTCATGAAACAGTAGATACAAACATCTACAATGGGGCTTATCGCACAAGAGATAATTGACACATGATCCTAATCCTAATTTTAAAAACATATTTGAGTGCACGCTGGTCTCATGAATTGACACAGAGATTGTGTCAAATGCTGTATAGACATTATTTCATATAATCCTTATACAAAACTTGTAAGACGGGGAGAAAGGTCACCTGGTTCTAACAGAAGGAATTGTGCTTAGGAATTTGCTCAAAGTTACAAAAGCTAGTGAAAGACAGAAAGAATCTGGACCTGCATCTCTCTTCCAAAAAAGTCTGCTGTCTGTTAGCCTGATACCTGCATGCGTCTTTAATGAAGGATCACTGTATATCTCCCATTTGGAAACTCTAGGAAACAAATGAGAAAGCATGCCATATCTCAAGGAGCAAGTCATGCTAAGAGAAATTATGAATTCTCTTTTCTTGATTAAAAACAAATATGCGATGGGTTTGTTGAAAATCTCTAAGAAAATGGGAAAATATTAGTATGAGTGGACCTCACCCTGTTGCCAGTTGCCCATAGAGAATGTCTGACAATTCTGGAAAGCCTGTGGAGTGCTTTGGGAAAAGAGGAGGTAGTAAGGTTTCCAAAGGTTTTGGGAGAGCTGAGTTATTTTCCCATAGTCTCGCCACCTCTCCCATTGAAGTGTTCTTCCTACCAAAAGTAGAACAGAATGCTAAGGAGAGAAGGCAAGTGCAAGAGAGAAGAAGATGTTATGAGAGGACACCACTAACTTCACAAAGCCCAAATCCCAAAGCGATAGCCACATTGACCTGGGGAAAAAAAAAAAAACAGAGAAACCCTCAGTGGGCTGACCCAAGGCACATTTCATCTGACACTAGAACCAAAAGCAAGAGTCACCTGGATATTAAACTCTAAAAAACTTGCAGAATATATTATTAAAAACTGCTGGGGCCCCTGGGTGGCTCGGTCCATTGAGCATCTGCCTCTTACTTTGGCCTCAGGTCATGATCTCAGGGTCCTGGGATGGATCCCAGGCTCTACATTCAGCGAGGAGTGTACTTGAGATTCTCTCTCCCACTCCCTTTGACCTCCCCACTCACAGGCATGCTCCCTCTCAATCTCTCTCTAGTAAATAAATAAATCATTAAAAAAATCAGTTGCTGATGCTTAAGGATACAGATGGGAAGCATTAGACCATCCAGATCTGATTCATGAGGCCAGGATAGATGGGCAGACACAAAGGCTGGACACCTTTGACTCAGGCAGGAAGAGTAGCTCACAAAGGTCTGGTGGAGCCACTGGGCAGAGTGATAAACTCAAGTCACTCCAGCGGCACCTCAGAGCTTTAAACAGACCCATCGCATGATTAACTAATAACAACAGAGATAATATGATATCAACAATATCTACTGTGTGGTGCGCTGAGAGTGTGTCAGGCACTATACAGAGCACTTTTCATAGATGAGTCAACTTGGTCCTTATCATAGGCTCACAGTGGCTATTTCAATCCCCAGCTTAATAAAGATACAGAAAACAAGTCACAGAGGTATTAAATGACTTGCCCAAGATCACACAGCTGGCAGTGATAGAACCTGAATTCCTAAGTCCATGTTCACAATCATTCTGCCATATTACACATATTAGAGGGTTAGAAGCTAAACCAGAGGCCAAGATAAAGATATGACCTCAGGGTCACATGAGCAACAAGCAAAAACAGAAAAGAATTTTGGGCTCTAGAAGTAGAGTGCTCCAGTTCTAATCTTTGCTAGTTAAGTGACCCTCAGCAAGTTACTTCATGTTCCTGTCTCTTAGTTTATTCATCCATAAAATGGGTATAATAATATCAACTACTCTTTAGGGTTGTGGTACAGAATCTGTGAGTCAGTCACCAATGCACAAAACACTTGGAACTGTAACTGGCACTCGAGAAGTGTTATTTTAGCTACTATGGCTGTTAAGCTGTGTGGGCCAAGCTATGTGTTTGAGACTCCCTTCCTGAGTGCCAAGACCAGATGGTCTCACTGGGAGCTTCAAGGAGTCACAGTGAGCTGGAAGAAGTTAATATTGGTTTACCTACAGTAAGGCTTGGCAAATGCATGGATTTCCCTCTCTTAATAGGGTTACAAACCAGAAATGTTCTAAGCATAAGAAACAAAGATTTTGAGGCCCCTATGATATTCTGGTAGCAATAGGAAGTATTGTGATCTGGACAAATGCTGCACATGGTGGGTTCACAAAAGGTTGAAGAACATACCTTCAGAGAGTCATCAATGGATCCAGGTGGTCATCAATTACTGGCCTGGCCAGGGCTTCAAACTAGCTATCAGTTTTCTTATTAATTTGGAATAAGACCAAAAAAGACATGCTTGTCCAGGCAGGCAACTCAAAACTAGGAGACAAAGCAAACGTGGGATAATTGACAAATCAACCTCAGTTGTCAAGATGGGAAGGAGGGACAAACTTATATATTGAGGGATCCATGTGAAGTCCTGCCCACATATTTTAAAAGTTTAGGCTGAGAGAGGTCTAGAGGAGAGGACTTAGCAATTTTCATTGAAGAAGAGGAATGAGGGAGAAGGAGAAAGAGAGGGGAAGAGGAGAATGAGAAGGAGCACTGGAGTTCAAGTGCATTGTCAATCTGGAGAAACAGAAGCTCTAAAGCTAAACAAATCCTGATGATATTTATCAGCATACAAGCCCTTCAGAAGGAGGCAAAGAGAGACCTGAGCCCTGAAGCAATCAGCTCGGGACCAAAGGGCCCTGTTCACTTCTGGGCAGGGCTCACAGGGATCAAACTAGTAACATTCTCAGCTGCATTCAGGAGAGTGGACAGGATCTCAAAATCATGTCCCTGCTGGAGCAGCTGAAGGAAGGAGAGGTATTTTCCTTGGGTCAGCCCACTGAGGCTTTCTCTGTTTGCTTTTCCAGGTCAGGGGTGGCTAAAGAGGACCAGACCAACCACCTTCAAAATTTAACAGGATGTCATAAAGACAGAAATTCAACTAGTGTTCTGTGGCTCCCAATGCAGAGTTAGGATCAAAAATTAGAATTGATGGGGTGGAAGACTTCAACCCCAAATATATCAATGAAGAAACTGAGCTGTTAAAAGGAGTGGATGGTGGGACGCCTGGGTGGCTCAGTTGGTTAAGCAGCTGCCTTCGGCTCAGGTCATGATCCCAGGGTCCTGGGATTGAGTCCCACATCGGGCTCCTTGTTCAGCAGGGAGCCTGCTTCTCCCTCTGTCTCTGCCTGCCATTCTGTCTGCCTGAGCTCTCGCTCCCTCTCTCTCTCTGACAAATAAATAAAATCTTAAAAAAAAAAAAAAAAAAAAAGGAGTGGATGGTGATGGGCTTCTTGATGGTGGGGAAATATTTGGACATGTTTCAGGATCTGCAGGGCCATCATAGAGAGTTACATAGGTCACCTCTCAGGTTGCTTTCAAGTCTGAAATTTCATCATCCTTTGACACAGTGATGAGGGCTCTTCCCAACAGACAGCAACAATAACTACTGACATTTGTAATGCTCTTTGCAGTTGACAGGTGTCTTTAATATACATTATCTAAAAGAACATGAAGAGAAAACCCTTGCACTTCAAGTGATAATGATGTGTTAATGTGGATTCGCCAATTATAATAAATGTAACTTTGGGGAGTGTTGATAATGGGGGAGGCCATTTGTGGATGGGAAATCTCTGTATCTTCCTCTTAATTTTTCCCTGAATCTAAAACTGCTCTGAAATGATACATAGATGATGGATGGATAGATAGATAGATAGAGATGATAGATGGATCAATTGATCAATCAATCAATTGAGCAGGAAAAGAAGACAGAGCATGACAGCTTTTTCAGGTGGGTGCTCATGGAGGCCTCCCTGACAGTGGGACTTTGGAACAGAGATATGAATAACATTAGAGAATTTGCTAATGGATCCAGTGTGGAGAGGAGAGACATCAAGGAATACTCTTGATTTCCTAACTGATCACTTGGAAGATGGGAATAGTCATTACTAAGAATGGGAGACTGGGGCAGGCATGGTAATGGTCTTGGGAGAGCCCAGGGTTTCAGTGTTGATCACGTTACATTTGAGATGCCAACTGGGCAGGTAGTTGGATATAAAAGTCAGGGGTCCGGAGGAGAGATTCAGGTTTGCGATTACACTCTCGAGTGTTTGGCCAGATAACATTGTAAAATGTGAAACTCTTTGGAAACAGGGAAGAGAACAAAGATAGAGAGAGTTTTGTTGGTGCCCTCCAGCATTCAAGGATCTTAGAAGGTGAGGTGAGGAGGACTTACTGGCAAGACCAGAAGCAGCCCATGAAGTGGAAGAGGATGAAAGGAGATGGAGGCTCTTGCCATTGAGTGTGGGAATTCTTCTTCAAGGAGGGTAAAATCAGTTGTGCCAGATGATGCACAGATGGCCGAGTAAGGCTGAGGCTAAAGATGCTTAAACAATGACTACAATTAGCAAGAGGGAGGCTATTGGTGATGTTGATAGAAGCTGGGTTTAGTGGAGTCTGGTGGCCAAGGCCTGCTTGGAATGCGTTGAGAGGAAGTGGGAAGAGAGGAAATACTGACAACATGTCCAGACAACACTTTTGAGAATTTTTCTATAACTGTAGGGAAATGGGGTGGTTGCTAGTGGGTGTCCAAAGTCAAGGACAAACTCCAAAGTCTTTTAATACTATTTTCCAAAGACAACACTTGTGGAAAAGAAATGTTAATTTCTGAGAGCTAGAAATAATCTATTGATTGATCCATGCTGACTATTTAATTATCTACAGGTCTAGAGTAATGAGACACTCCCCTGGGGGTGACACACTGGACTGCCCATGGTTACAAAGACCAAAGAGGCCATGTTAAAAGTGCCCCATGCTGAGGTAGGCACAACACCAATTATCTGTAATATTCCCAAAGAGGAAGGTAGGGACCTGATTTTGTTTTTAATGGAGAAAATATGTAGGACAAGGAAAATACCAAAATTAAAAATCTGGAAATCTTACAAATCATTGTTTAAAAAGAAACAATCTCCTCAGTCATCTCCAGTCCTATTAGACAAAAGTTGGAGTCTCTGAATTTAAAAGCTTCCTTTCAGTTTACCACCTTTAACTCATTTAAACCACACAACAGCCCAGTGATGTAGATAACCACTGCCACTTACGTCCTGCCGTGTAACAAACAACCCCAAATGTAGGGACATGGCAACAACTCTTTTATCATGCAAACAAAATCTATGGGTCAGGACACACATGGGGCACAGCATGGGAAGGCTCTTCTCTGCTCCCTGATGTCTGGTGCCTCACTTGGGAAGATGTGAATGGCTAGAGACAACTGGAAGGACTTGCGGGGGTGGGCAGGCTGCAATCATCTGCAGACTGACTTACTCACCTGTCTGGCTCCTGGGCTGGGACACCTCGAAGGCTGTTGACCAGAGGCCCCACCACAATGTCCTCCCACATGGTAGCTGGTCTTCTTAGACACATCTCAGAGTCCCATGAACAAATATTCCAGCAAAGGAGGCAGAAGCTATGTGGTCTTTTATGACCTTACCTGTGAAGTCAGAGTCGCTTCTGTGTCCTGTGTTGGCCAAGCAGTCACAATGCTACCCCAATTCAAAGACATGGAACACAGACCTCTCAAAGAACTTGCAGGCACTTTTTGAAACCACCACAACCTATTTTGCAGTGGGAGGAAAATTACCACAGGTTAGTTAAGTCACTACCCACAGTCATACAGCTAGGTGGTGAAAGTTTCACTTGGCTTCTTCACAAGCACTCCTCCCCGGGCACCCTCTATCAAGTAGCCACCCCTCTGTGCTCCCCAAGACTCATCCCACCTGCACGTCTTCACTGTCTCTGGAACACCAGTCACCCTGACAGGGACACCAGACACGGGGACTCTGTCTTGTTCACTTCCACATTCCCATCCTCTACAACAGTGCCAAGCATGCAAGAGCTCCAGAACGTGGTCAACAGAAACAAAATTCTGTTTATTTGCTCAATATCAAATATTTATAGAATCTCTAAAATCTTCAGAAAGCCAGACTTTTAAAATTAAGCTCTGCTCAACCATAAGCCTTCAAGACGGAAATTAGGAGCCCTTCAAACACTCTCCACTCCTTAAACAGGTTCTTGGGTTTATCTCAAGGAGGCATTAGGTGGGTTTTGTTCTTACAACACTGTTTGTTTGGCTGCTTATTTGGGGATGTGACTTTTGGCAATATAAGGAAATGAAAGCCACAAAACAAAAGCGAGAACAAAACATCATTTTTCCAAAATCTACTTTGTGAGAGCCTGCTGTTCTGTCTCTACCTGCTCAGGTCATTTGCTGAGGTCCTCTCATCTCTCATCCCTCCTCTGCTTCCAGCATGGACCCCCTCTTCCCTGCTCAGGCCCTGGCCTTAGCCATCCCCATCTCCTCCACATCCTAACCCCCACCCCGGGATATCATGTCTCCATGTGTCTCTGTCACTTTTACAGAAATGTGCCTCCCTCCACGCTTGTTTTTCTGACTCAAATACCTTCTATAGTGGGCTGGAAGGTGCCCTTTTAAAATATCTATTCCTGGAATTTGAAATTGTTCCCTTATATGGTAAAATACTTGCATATATGATAAAAATTAGGGATCTGGAGATGAAGATGTTATCCTGAATTATCTGTGTGGACTCCAAATGCTATGACATAGTATTCTTCTAAGAGAGAGGCAGGGAGAAGAGGCACAGGGAGGAGGGGAGACTATGTGACCAGGAACTGGAGTGGTACAACCACAAGTAAAAACAAAAACAGACAAACAAGAACCACCTGCTGGCCACCCCCAGAAGCTGGAAGAGAGAAGGAAGGATATACTCTTAGAGACTCCAGAAGCAGCTCAGTCCTCACAACACATTGATTTCAGCTCCATGCAACGGATTTCCAACTTCTGGCCTCCAGAACTGAGAGAGAATACATTTCTGTTGTTTTAAGCCAAGTGTATGTCAATTTGTTAGAGCCACCGAAGGAAACGAACAAGAAAGGCAACCCTAACCTGCCCTCCCTTTCCTCCAAGCCTCAGCTAGGTGGTCCCCACTGCAATGTGTGCTCCTTTCCAGCAGAAGTCCCCACGAGGGGATGCCAACCCACTTGCCTCCAGAGGACAGTAAGTAGCATCGATGTGTGACATGTCTTGGTGGACGCAGTACAAACCGAAGGGCACTTGTCCCTGCAAAGCCAAAAATGTTAGGAACCACAATAGAAAGAGGCACAGAGAATACACAAGATAACTTACTAATGAGGAGATGCAACTGACCAGTAGGCATATAAAGAGGCAAACACATTCCTAATCAGAAAATAAAATAAAATAAAATAAAATAAAATGAGATGTGAAACACAAGTTGGTAGGACTTAGGGGGTTTGGAAACATCCACACTAGACTAGTGGCAGCGAAATCCTACAGCTGTTCTGGAAGGTGGAAGCAGATACACATGCAACCATAAGACCCAGCTCTCCTGCACCTGAATGTATTTCCCCAAAGGACTTTTCCCACAGATCCATCAGGGGAATATGGCTTGCTTCGATCATCACAGCAGATGGCAGAGAATGGAGGCATCTGTGTGGCCACCATTGGAGGCGGAAATGAAACTGCACAGTGGACACTCACCCCAGCATAGCCAGCAGCAGTTAGAAGCTGTCTCTTTCTCTCTTACACACACACACACACACACACACACACACCAGTGCTCTAGATCTGAAAACCCCCGGCTGAATCCAAAAGTAAGACACAGAATGAAATCTCTGAAATAGCATCATTTATGTAAATTAAACTGTGCGCACACAAAGCACTATATATCACACCAGAACACCTACACACGGGAAGATAAATGTCCGATACATGAGAATGTTGCTTATGAGGAGAGGAGGATGGGCATTGAAGGGAAAAATAAATAAAAAGATAAATAGATGCAAGCATAAATGAGCAGGGCTTTGCAAGGACTCATGGGGAGGGAGGATGGTTACATGCAGTTACCTGAGGACTTTAATTAACTCAGCCATCTGCATCTGAGGATTGGGTGAAACAAAAAAATTGTACACTCTTCAGTGATCTGGGGAGAGAAAGACCTCCAAGTCTTTGACTCCTTCATTGATACAACAGAAATGATGGGACTTCAGGGGCCAGGCCCTAAAAGGGATTTCCCTTCCCAGAACACTCCCCTGAGAATCCAGTCACCAGGCAGTAAGATCAGAAGTGCAGCCACCTGAAGGAACCGAGTGGAGATGCTGGACCGATGGTCCCAGCTGAGCCCCAACTTCAAGGGTACAACACAGAGTAGGAAGCCATGTTGTAAGTAAACCCCCAATCTACAGCTCTACCCATGCCCAGCTGTTGGGGTCACATCCAGAAAGTCCTCCCAGCTCAGACCCCAGACATCGTGGAGTGAAGAAAAGCCATCCCTCTGTGTCCTATTGCAATTCCTAACCCACAAGATCTGTGAGCATAATAATATGGTTGTTCTAGGGCTCTCAGATTGGGAGTAACCAGTTGCCCAGCCATCAACAACCAAAACATGCCTTATCTAAAGGCCAACAACTATCCCACTCCCACTCTTTCCCCAGTGAAATGGTGCCTAAATGAGCCAAATATTCTGATTTTTCAAAAGGACTGGAAGACCCGGATTTTTCTTCTGATTTTTAGATTTTAGAAATTAATTCAGAAATTTTTCTAAAGTTCAGAACTTTTTTTTTAAAGTTTAGCAGCAGCTAACCAACTCCCATCTCTACTTCCTGAATGGGCCACAAGTCACCCATTTGCAAACTCTTAAACTGTAATTAAGTACTGTCTGTTGTTCTGCAAAGCTCTGTGAGCTCACTTGTTTATCTCTGTGTCCCTCACACTTTTACAGCATAAAGATGAGACTGGGAGCGAGGAACCTGATCTTCCAGCACTGGCCTAGGTCAGCAGGTTACAGATAACTAGCTGCCCAATCCAGGTTTCATGGCACTTCTGTTAAGTGCCAAACAGGGGCACCAGCAACTCCCTTAGCTGCATCATGGGCAGCAGTGAGACTGGATTCCAACAAGTGTGTGCATAAAGAAGGAATCTGAAGGACAGCAAGGTAGGTATAAGTAATGGGCTACATGGCAGCTCTTCCAAAAGAAATGCCCATGTCCTAACTCCTGGAACCACTGAATGTGACCTTACTCAGTTAAAGGATCTTTGTAGAGGAGATCTAATGACAAATGTCCTTTTGAAAGCCTGGTAGCGAGTATTAAGGAGGGCACGTCTTGCATGGAGCACTGGGTGTGGTGCATTAACAATGAATCTTGGAATACTGAAAAAATAAAATTAAATGTATAAAAAAAAAAAAAGAAAGACACATAGAGGGAGACAGATGCACACAGAGGAAAAGACCATGTGAAGCTGAAGGTAGAAATTATAGTGATGCAGCCACAGGCCAAGGAATGATGGGAGCCACTAAAAGCTGGAAGAGACAAGCTCCTGTTGGGGCCCATTGAGGAATCAAGGCCCTCCCAGCACCTTGATTTCAGACCTCTGGGTTCCAAAGCTATGAGAGAATACTTTGCTGTTGTTTTGACCCACTGGGCTCATGGTAATTTGTTATATCATCCCTGTGAAACTAAGCCAGTGCATAAGCAGAATTATTATGGCCTCACTATCTATTTCTTTGAACAGTGCACCATGTTGGCCATGAAGGCTGGCCACTCTAGCTCAAAAGGACTCCTTGCTGAAGTCACCCATCTGGCCATTAATGAGCAATGACTTGTGAAATCAGATCCATTCTGGAATGAATTACTCAAATCTCAAGTTGTTCAACCTTCTCATTTCATCCTGGTGATAAACTCATGCATGCAGGTGGTGAGCCATTACACATAGTAATTGTCCTGGAAGGCTGGTCCCCAAACCAGCCTCATCAGAACCACCTGGAACAGGTCCTAACAAACCTGGCCTTCTCCTAGACTTAGAGAGTCAGCTGCAAGAAGTGACCAGGGTAAGAAAGACTGAGAGGGTATGGTGACTAACATAATATAATTTTTTAAAAAGGAAAAAAAAAAAAAAAAGACTGAGAGGACTGAGAACAAGTATCTTGAGCAAGCTCCTCAGGTGTCTGGTCTGCTCTCTAGAAGTGAGGGAAGGATCCATGGTAGCCCTGAATCAGGCAGCCTGGGGCTAATTCCAGCCCCACTTCTCACTATCCATTAAAGCTGAAGTTCTACAGGACTGTTTCCTCCTCTGTAAAGTGGGGATAATAAGGAAGGTCCAACAAACGTTGTGGCAGAAAAGGGTTTACATGGGATCATGCATGCAAATCTTCTAGAGCAGTGGCTTAATAAATCCTGGACATTGAGAACATGATGGAGGTGGGATGATGAACCTGCCCCACTAAGTGCATCAGTCCCCCAAGGTCAGTACCACACAAGCCTCCTGGGTGGTCTCCCAGTTCTAATCCACCATTCTCCATGGGGAAGGACTCACTGCAAAATTCTAATCTGACCATGTTTAATTAAGGGAATCCATATCACCTTCTTTGAGAAGGAAGAAATATGTCATGGTGACTCATCTCTCTATTTAGGCCTTCTCAGATTATCAAAAGACTTTGATATATTTTCTCCTTAAAGGAGAAAAAAAAATACTGATTTTGTTAGTCCTCTGCTTAAAGTCATTTGTCTCAGCATGGTATACAAAGGCCACATCACGTCCTTCAGCTCACCTCTCTCATCTCAATTTGCACACCATCATCTCCTCTGTGAAGACTTCCCTGATTCTTTTGTCTCACCCCAATTATCCCTACAGCTGCCCCATTCATCCCATTCTCTGTGCCGCCCTTTTCCAGTATATGCCCTACATAGCATGGAACCTGGGGTCCCAGATAAGGCCCCCAGACTACCTGTGTTAAAATTCTAGGAATGTAACTCACTAGTTGTGTGATCTGATCTTTCTGGGCTTCCATTCCCTCGTCTATACAGTCTGAGTTGTTATAAATCTTAAAAGACATGGTTCTTATTAAGTGTCAAACACAGTGTCTGGAACATAGGAAGTAACTAAAACTCTTTGCCACTGTTGTTATTTTTCAGAGAACTCTAGAAATACAAGTAAGGTGACCTCCTTTGTTTGCTCTCCAGACACCCACTTCTGTGATAAAGACAAATCCGTGATTAGCTGTGTGAATCACAGAAGCCCAGACTCAGGAAGAACCTCCAAGATAATTTGGTCCAACTTCATTTTAACCACAACAGGACAATAGCACTGTGACTAGGGGTGGAAACCAGAGGACTCTGTCTATGTGACTAAACCCAAAACAAACAAAACACGTTGCAAACCCCATCCTCACACAAGTTCCTTGAGAAACAGGCATGAGGCAAATACCCAGAGCCCCGATTTCTAGATGAGGAAACTGAGCCATGGGGCAGTATGACCTGCAATATGTTATGCACCCGAAACCTCCTCTGTGCTGTCAGTCGACAACCTCAAGACCAGGAAGTTGTTTGTGTCACAAAGACTGTTCCTGTGAGAAACGAACATGCGCTTATGGGAAGTAGAGCAAGGAGGTCATGTCCATATTCTGTTGCTGTTCTTATTGAACCTTGTTCATGGTGAACACTTGTTTCTTTAATTCCAGAAAAGCCTCATAATGAGAACAGGTAGTGAAGCATCTGGGGAGGCAGCATGGCCTCATGGGATGGAAGAAGGGTTTGGAATCTGATTACCCAATGCAGAGAACCCCACCCTGCCTATCATTAGATAGGAGGACTCACATATAGACCCCAGGCTCCTAAAGCTCCAACCTCAGCAGCAAGATGGGGACAATGGTAATACTTCCCTGATGGGGTTATCTTTAGGATCTTAGAGATGTGCTGGAACACTTGACACATGCCAGGCACTCTATAAATAGCTACCATTGCTATGATTGGAGCTCTTTGGGCAACCAGAAATGTAAACTCTCCAGAAGGAGGCAGAAGGTGTTTGAAAAGGCTGGCTTGAGTGTAAGGGAGGTGGTGCCTGTAAGAAATAAATCTTCATTGCACAATCTGCCATGTGCCAATTATGGGCCAGCACTCTGCAGACATGCTCTCACCTCTGTGTCCTTCACCCATGCACAGGGCCTAGAAATAGTACAACAAATTTGGTTACTTATTTTATGAATTCAATGTGTGAACGAATGAATGAATGAATAAACGAACAAGCAAATGCATTTAATCCTTACAGCACCACCAAATAAATACTATCATTTGCACCTTGCAAATTAAAAGCACAAAAGCCTTGAGCACAGAAATCACTTCCCCAAAGTCTTACAGTTAATAAGTAGAGGTATCAGGCAACCACATAAGGCCTCTTGCAAAGTGATTTCAACTGAAACTCAAAAGATGAGGCTGCAGCTAAGGTAAAAGCACAGCAGAGATAATTCCAGGTAGAGGAAATGCCCATGTGAAGGCCATGGAATGGGGCAGGGACTGAAATGTTGGAGGAGCAGAGAAAGCCAGCATGTCCCGAGCACATGGACCATAGTCTAAGATGAATTCAGGGAGTAAAGGAGGGGTCAAAGCAAGAACAACTCCATGGTCTTCAGTCAAGGCCTTGAATTTTATTCTAGGCACAAGGGTAAGACTTTAAAATATTTTCAGCAGAGGAGAGACATGACTCCGGTTTCATCTTGGTGCAGTGTAGAGAATGGCCGGGAAGAGGGGAGAGGAATAGATCCGAGGAAGCTTTCATAGCAGAAGCCTAGACAAGACTTAATGCGCTAGTGCCATGTCGAGGACAGTAGAGATGGAAGAAAATGAACACACTGGGGAAATCTTTGGTTAGTAGACCAAGTAGACCATAACCTGGTATGGTGGATTAAGAAAAACTCAAAAATAAAATTCAGCCTTCTGCCTGAAGCCATTTCTGAGACTTCAAAGGCCAGATGAAAAGCAGGTAGGGGTAGACCAAGCATCTAGATGGGGCACTGTGAGGTGAAAGGACAATGAGACATCCTGCATTTGGATGGAGACATAAGAGCTGGCTAGAGACCTGCCTTAGAAAGTCTTTCACATAGGAACAGTATTGTGGGAATGTAGGAAATCACATTGCCTTGGAGAGGAGAATGGGAAAGTTAAATATAGCGTGAAAAGTACACCAAGCCCTGAGGAGTATTTAGAAGCTGGAGGAGGAGGAAGAGAAGGAAGAGGACAAGAAAATACAATTAACGACCAACAATGAAAACCAGGAGGATTTGGGATGTTTCAGAAACCAAGAGCCAAAACTGGCATGGACTTGAAGTGCACAGAAGTCTAGAATTACAACGTCAGATGAACTCGTTTAACTGTCTTGTTTTCATATGAGAATCTGCAGCTCAGATAAGGGAAGTGGCTTGCTCAAGATCACACAACCAGATAACCTCAGAAGAACTTTCTAACAATGAGAACTATTGCCCGGTAGTGACCTAGTCTCTCTCCTTGGGTAGTGGATTCCCTGCCATGGACAGGTGTGAAGAGAAGCTTGATGCTAGAGGGCAGTCCTGTGTCTGGTGGGGATGGAGGTGAGGCTGGAGGTACGGATGGTGGTATAGGAAATTTATTTTAGCTCTAAGGACTCAGGTACAGCCACAACACTGAGTATTTCAGGATTCTGGCCATGTCTTTCATTGTCACACGAATGAAAACATCAAGATCCATAAATGCAAGTAATTGACCATGTCAATGAACAATAGGATATTTGGACAAAAAGCACATTACTAAAAGCACACATAGCAGAAATTTCTTGCTCATGCTCCATGATGATGCCAGGAAAGCAACCAAGCATATTAACAGGCCTCTGTCTGGTCTCCCAACTCTGTGGGGGAAACCTCAGTGTCTGCACCACAATTTAAAAGTAGATGGATGATTCTGCCTCTCCACTGTTGCATGAACCCACGATGTGAATGCCAGACCCTAGGATCCCTGGGGTCAGAGGACTATCCTTACCACCAGGATTCATGGGACAGGGCCTCTATGCAGGCATTTGCAGGACAGAGCACAAAACCTTTTGTAAACATTATCTTCATAACTTCCCTGTGAGACAGGTGGGTGAGGCAACCTGCCCCCCAACGCTCAGAGGGAGCAGAGAAAGATAAGGCCATTGAGAGAACACTCAGCGGTAAACCAAACATTTAAGGGAAGGGCTAAGTACCTCTTTCATTTTTCTTTCTCTCACCACTCTACTCACCTCCCTACTGGCTTTCCCTTTTTTCCATTCCCTCCCTTCTCCTTCCTGCCCTCTGTTCTTGTAGGCCTACCTGTCCATGTCCTCTCATCACTCTGTTTAGTCCCAGAGGCTAGGAGTGTGATGGTTTCTGACATGACAAGAGTCATATGGCCCCCAGAACATAAAAGAAGGAGGTAAAGATGGGTACAAATGAAGATAAAGTTTATACAAAAGGTGGAAGAAGCAGAGGGAAATCCCACCAAGGGCATTGATTTGATGTTCTCCTAAAATAACAGTAAAATTGAGAAGGATACGGAAACTGAGGAGAAGTTACAGGGTAGAATAAGCAAGACAGCTGGCCAAAGACCTACAGCAGGAATGTCAGGTGACACTGGGACCCAGCTCAGGGGTGATGCTGGGAAACTGTGGGGGCACAATTAGCACAGGAGTGTGACTTGCCACAACTGTGTCCAGAAACCAGGGTCCAGGAGGAAAGAGTATAGGACTGAGCAGATCTGGTGTTTGGATGAGTGGTTGTGGCAGACAGGGAGGAAACAAAGCCATCATGGTCAGAGGATCCTTCTGATGATCTACCAAGTTGTCAAGGCCAGGTAGGGAAGGGGTAAAGCTGGGAGCCACAGACTGATCAGGAGAATATGGAGGGGAGAGCATGAAGGAAACAGATATCTAGAAGCCAGGGTCTTCGCTTCTCAGTCTTTTGGCTAAGATCAAGCGTAGAAGCCAGGGTCAAAGTGGGACATGCTGAGCTGAAGCTTCCAAAGATGGAGCTGTCAGTGTTGACAATAGACAGGTTTTGAGTCTGGGGCTGGGAAGGTGGCTAAGGTGGAGCTGAGGGGAAGGTCACTGGAGTTGACAAAGTCAGGAAAGGAAGAAGCAGCGATGCAGGGTTCCCAGGGGCAGTGAGGTCAATTGTGATGACAAAAAAAAAAAAAAAAAAAAAAAAACATGAGGGGAAGGGAAAAGCACTGAGTTAGGGCCAACATCTCCAGCAAATGGTGGGGAAAGGACACCAGCAGTTGAAGGACGGGGTGAGCCTCCAAGGCAAAGGCAGAGGAATAGGAGAAATGAGCAACAAAAATCTAACATGGTGGTGGGGACCAGGAGGGAGCCAGATCTCTAGTGTGAATCCACCTCACCTTGCAGGAGCAGGTCCTTGTGAGAAAGCCAGGTCTTCTCTATGATAGGAGGATCATTTGCTGAGCAGGCTGAGGTAAAGAAGAGTAAGCAGAGGTGAAATATTTGTGAGAAAGGAGGTGCATACAGAATGTGCAGAAGACACAGATGGGCAGTAAACTCATACTTGGGAATTCTTAATGAGAGATGGACAGATATGATGTGTTTCTTTTTTTAACATCTTTTTCTTTTATTTCTTTTCGGTGTTTCGAGATTCATTGTTTATGCACCACATCCAGTGGTCCATGCAATCCGTACCCTCCATAATACCCACCAACAGGCTCACCCAACCTTACAACCCCTCCCCTCTGGAACCCCCAGTTTGTTTCTTAGAGTCGGCAGTCTCTCTTGATTCTTCTCCCCCTCCAATTTCCCCCAACTTCCTTCTCCTCTCCATCTCCCCATGTTCTCCATGTTATTCCTTATGCTCCACAAGTAAGTGAAACCATATGATAATTGACTCTCTCTGCTTGACTTATTCCACTCAGCATAATCTCTTCCAGTCCCGTCCATGTTGATACAAAAGTTGGGTATTCATGCTTTCTGAAGAAGGTATAATACTCCATAGTATATATGGATCGTATCTTCTTTATCCATTCATCCGTTGAAGGGCATCTTGGTTCTTTCCACAGTTTGGCGACTGTGGCCATTGCTACTATGAACATTGGGATACACATGGCCCTTCTTTTTACTACATCTGTACCTTTGGGGTAAATACCCAGTCGTGCAATTGCAGGGTCGTAGGGTAGCTCTATTTTTAATTTCTTAAGGAATCTCCACACTGTTTTCCAAAGTGGCCCCACCAACTTGCATTCCTACCAACAGTGTAAGAGGGTTCCCATTTCTCCACATCCTCTCCAACACATGTTATTTACTGTCTTGTTGTGTTTCTTATCAAGTACTACCAATGGAGTATTCTTGTCAAAGCATCAGAAGCCCAACCCAGATGCCCATAAGAAAATGAATGGATAAACACACCATAGTATATCCATACAGTAAAATTCTTGCCCCATGCTACAATGTGGATGACCCTTGAAAACATTATGCTAAGCGAAATGAGCCAGGTACAAAAAGATAAATACTATACACTCCACTCCCATGAGGTCCGCTTATATGCCTATAATGGCCAAATTTATAGAGACAGAGAATAATCCAGAGGTTACCAGGTGGGGAATGGGATATGGGGAAATGGAGAGTTATCGTTTAAGGGATGCAGAGTTTCTGTTTAGAATGAAGAAGACGTTCAAGAAATGGATGGTAGTGATGACTGCACAGCATTGCAGATGGACTTAAAGCTACTGAGCTGTGTATTTTAAAGATTAAAATGGTAAATATTATGTTATATGTATTTTACCACAATGAACGAAACACTTAAAATAATCAAAACCAGGGTGCCTGGGTGATACAGTCAGCTAACTGTCTAACTCTTAGTTTCAGCTCAGGTCATGATCTCAGGGTCATGGATCAAGCCCTGTGTTGGGCTCCCAATTGGGGTCCATGCTTAAGACTCTCTTCTTCTCCCTGTACCCCTCCCCTCTGCTTGCTCTCTCTCCCTCCATCAAATAAATAAAAAAATCTTTTTTAAAAATTAAAATAAGGTAATCAAAACCAAATCTGATCATGGCATTGGATTCTATGCCCAAGTTATAGGAAAACCAAGAGGAAAAATAATGTGTTAAATGACACCACCAGAGTGCAATACAAAATTCCCAATTTAAGAAACTCAACAAATAAGAAAAAGCCTGGTTTCTCAAAGAACAACAAAAATTGAGGCAGGAAGGGAGAAATAAAGGGGAAACCTATTAACTAAAAGAGTCTTGAAAGACATATCCACATGGAATCCTAATCTGAACAAAGCAATTGAGATAATTTGAACACTGACTGGATATTTGATATTAAGGAAGTACTGCTAATTTATTTTGACCTGATAATGATCTTGCAAGTAAATTTTTTAAAAGTCATTTTCTTTTAGAGATACATACTGGAATACAAGTGAACTGGCATGATATCTAGGATTTGGTTTAACACAACTGGGGAGAGGGAAAGGGAGATGCAATGTTGTGAGTGAATGGGATGTTCACAAAACAGGGATGTCCATGAGTTATAATTGGTAAAGTTAATGGTTGTGATGGTTTCACATAGGTTCCCTATGCTATAATTCCCTCTACTTTTGAATAAGTTGGAAGTCATCCATAACAAAAAGTTGGTGGAAAATGGACTTTGATGGGATAACACCAACAAAAGGATATTTTAATGGGCATAAATGTAAATCCCATATTTTTTAGCTCAGACTGGGTAAGGGAGGGCAAGTGTCAAAAATTCATGCGAGAATGGCCTAGGGATTTAGTTGGTCCCAATCAGTATGAGCTAGCAAGGTGAGGCATCAGCTGTAATAGTCAATCCTGCTCTCGGCCAAGTTTCCCACTGGATCTTCTCTGTCTAGGTTTGCTAAAGAAGGTCTGGAGTATTGGACTCCTTTCTGGACCCCAGAACTTAGAGGGGACCTGTCAAACTGTAAGCTGCTTACTGCCAATTTCAGCTGGAAGGAAAGAAGCCTCCGTTAAGAACATGTAAGGACACAGGGCTGGAGATTCCAGGGAGGCAGCGTTTAGCTAAATATAGGGATTTTCTCCACATCAGCAAGTAGCGTGGGACATCAAAGAGCTTTTCAACGTTTTTCACTCTATCAGCCCCAAGAAGAGAGGGGAATAAATATATCCCCTGAGGTAGCACCACAGACTAGAAATGTCTTAGATATTTGTCTGGTCTTTAAAAGTCATGTGAATTTGTGTTCAGTGCAAAAATACCTTGAACTGTCAAAAACGACGATCAAAAGCATATACTCATCCTGGGGCTCCCTCTGCCACCAGCACAGTATCCCGTAAAAGGGTGTAAAAGCAGACTCACATCATGGTGAGACCTACAGAGGGGCAGCTAGAGCCCCTGATGCTTCCTACCTCTATTCCTTGAGTAAGGATGTCAACATCTGTGACTCAGTGACTCATCTATAAAATGGGATTGCTTACACTACCTTCCTGAGTTTAATGCAAGGATGAGAGAAACTCCACATTAACAATTATAATTGCCATTGATTGCACATTTGCCGTGAATCCTGGATCATCAGCTCTGCTATAAGGATTATTTTGAAAACACTACTTTGTTCCAGCACAACCAATGTATTAAGGAACAATGGGAGCCAAATGACGATTCTGTGTTTGCTTCCGTGGGATTTCCCCTTGTGAGAAGCAGTAGATGCACCAGCTGAACCTCGATAGGTAGAAGCACTCATGTCGTGAAAAGAAGGGCCATCTGTACCCCAATGTTTATAGCAGCAATGGCCACAGTCGCCAAACTATGGAAAGAACCAAGATGCCCTTCAACGGATGAATGGATAAGGAAGATGTGGTCCATATTCACTATGGAGTATTATGCCTCCCTCAGAAAGGACGAATATCCAACTTTTGTAGCAACATGGACGGGACTGGAAGAGATTATGCTGAGTGAAATCAGTCAAGCAGAGAGAGTCAATTATCATATGGTTTCACTCATTTGTGGAGCATAACCAATAGCATGGAGGACAAGGGGCGTTAGAGAGTAGTAGGGAATTTGGGTAAATTGGAAGGGGAGGTGAACCATGAGAGACTATGGACTCTGAAAAACAGTCTGAGGGGTTTGAAGTGGCGGGGGGGTGGGAGGTTGGGGTACCAGGTGGTGGGTATTATAGAGGGCACAGCTTGCATGGAGCACTGGGTGTGGTGAAAAAATAATGAATACTGTTTTTCTGAAAATAAATAAATTGGGAAAAAAAAAAAAAAAAAAAAAAAAAAAAAAAAAAACACACTTGGAATATCCACAGCCACCTCAGGTGGAAAGACAGGGTGTATGTTCAGAGCCACACCCATGCACATCTGCTGTAACAGCTTCTCGTCTGATCTCAAACTCACTGCTCTCACTGCTTCATAATGTTTCACAAGCTAGAGCCCTTCTGAAACCCACATACACAAGCCAACCTCAGGTCTCTCTGATGATAAAGGGCCTTGTTTATTGTAGTATTTATGCAGTTCTTAACCACTTAATGTGTAAAACGGTGCTGCCCTTTTATTAGGCCTGTATCATATTCATACATGCATACAGGTTGTTGGTGAAGTTTGTGTTTTTCCCCTAACCCCATTTTTCCCCTAAGCCCTGTGGTTTTATTGTGTGATTCTGCATAGCACAGTGATTTTTAGGAGTGCGTATGTCGCCTTATAGAAAATCTGGCTGTACTAAGCAATTTACATGCTTTCAATTTTCAGTAACTCAATGACAGGGAGGCAATTCTTGTCCTCATGTTCTAGGTGCTCAGTAAATGACAGCTGCTTCTGTGACTAATAATCACAATTAAATCAGTCCAGGATTGGAAAAAGTCCCCTCATCAGCTGCTGTGACACTTCCCTTCATTGAAGAATGACTGGTGGTAAGTTTTTGTTTGGGTGGTGTAGGTCCTTCCGTTTCTCAGAGTCTGCAATTCTGCAGCCCTTTGACCAAAGAGACCCAATCAGGGTCCTCAGCACATGAGCTCGCAGCCTGTCATTCACCCATCAGACAGGCCAGGGAAGCCCATGGCCTGGTCTTTCCCCCTATTCATTCTGGGAGTTTTTGTTTGATTGTTTGTTTGTTTAATCCGCTCCTTCCTCAGTGACTCAGTACCTTCCCTGAAAGATCAGCTTATCAATTTGCTGGAGAAGCTGACCACAGTTCAGTCAAATACTTTCCATAAAATCCACATAATTACTTATGGCCCAGATGTGTGCAGCGTAGGTCACTTCCTGTCCTGTGTTCTCTGTGGAATGGGGACCCCAAGTGAGTCATTAGAAGATTCACACAGTGGACCAGAATTTGATCCAGAAGCCCTCCCCAGTACCCGTGATTATCTGTTCTACAGGCTTCCCTTCTGGAGAGCTTTTTTGGAATAAGTGACCGCATGAAACCAAAAGCTAAGAAGCTTATTTATTCACGTGTCCACACCTGCAGTTGAGAGCCATGTTTGTGGGGAGCTTGGTGCAGGTGATAGAGAGAGAGCTGAAGGCCCCACAGCCGACACCAAACACCCTCACTGAGCACACCATCTAGTGAGTTCATAGAAATCATAGAACACAAGTTTATACATTTTAGACACATTTTTTAAATAAATTGTGGGAAAAATACCCACAGTTCTTCCCTTCACTCAGATTTCTAGGTCAAAATGTGGCAAGTTAAAAAAAAAAATGTGGCAAGTTAAAAATCCCAGCTCTGTGGCCTTTTGGATTTATCACCGTGTATCTTCTTATCTTCTCTGAGGCTCAGTCTTCTCATCTGTACATGGGGACCTTGTCCACGTTAAAGGGTTGCTATGCAGATTACAAAGTTTATGGCATGTGAGGCGTCCAGCCCAGTGGCGCATGATGTTAAAAACCTGTTCGTTGCCTCCCCCTCTCAACTCAGATAGCCCTCAGTCTCCAGGATAGCATGCACTTGGCACAGGGAACTGTAAGCCAGAGCATTCTGAAGGTTCATCCGTTAAGGAGCTCTTGGGAGCCTCACTCAGGCACAGATACTCATGGTTTGGGATTCAGAAGACAGAAGTAGCCTTGGGTTGAGTCTGAAGGAGATAATTTACCCAAAGGTCCTGGTAGAGAGCCTCACCACACTGCAGGTCCCCCAGCTTGGGCCCTGGAGAAGCTTCCAGAGTTCCAGATATGATGAAAACCATCCAGTCACTTTATTATTTTTTTTAAGATTTTATTTATCTATTTGAGAGATAGAGAGAGTGGGGTGGGAGGGGGAACAGAAAGAAAGAAAGATAATCACCAGCAGACTCTGCACTGAGTATGGGGCTCGATTCCAGGACCCCAAGATCATGACCTGAACCAAAACCAAGAGTTGGACACTTAACTGACTGAGACACCCAGATGCCCCTCAACCAGTCATTTTAGTGGAAAAAGAACCAACACAAGCCACCAGTCTTCCCCACCTGCATCAGCAATTGCTCCTCTGAAACTGAGTTCTCTTCATCTCCTTCAAAACATTGCCTTAACCCATTAATCCACTTTTGACTGTGTGCAACATGAACATTTAGTTGCTGGCTAATTTTTTGCCAGGAGCTAAGGAGGGAATAATTCTGATATCAGTCAAGCTCAGGAAAGTTGGGTTGTTTTTTTTTTTGTTTTTTTGTTTTTTCATTAAGAAGTGTAAGAATGCCTTATTTTTCCAGCATTGTCAGGAAATGAGTTTTGAGAAATCCCCACGAGTTACTTGAAAGCTGTGGCTCTAGGTTTGGATCTAGGTGTGATGTGCAAGAGAATTCCAAGTTGCAGTATCTTCCCGATGGGTGATTCTTCCTGCAGACGTACCTGAACTGCATTTAAGAAAACTATTTCATGTACTATATGCTAGAAACTTTAAATATATTATCTCTAAGCTCTTGGCAACCCTTGGGAATAAGAATTATCATTTTCAGCTTACAAATTAGGAAAGTGAGGCCCTTATTAAGACCAAAAAAGTGCTTACTGGCCTCTTTCCCTGGATGGCCGTTCTTGAGTTTCTTAGGTCCCCACAGAATTTGGGTTCAGAGCACCGAAGTATGATCATATAATTATACTCATCAAAGTTATGTTTAATGATCTGTTTCATTTTTTGTTAAGTGCCTATTTTCTCCCTGGTCAGCAGAGTCCTCACAGGTAAGAGATGCTGTTTGCTTTGTTCATTTGGGCAACAATGATGGAGGTTCCCTGACTGCCAAACTCCAGTCCCACCATCGGAGACTCAGTGGTGACCATGATGGTATTAGGTCCTCAGGACACTACAGTGGGGCACTCAGTACTGCAGCCCCTGCTCCCAGCTCAGGCAGAGCCTGGCACACAGCAGACATTCAATAAATACCACTGACTGCATGCATGCCTGAGACTCAGGCTCCCTGTTCCTGAGTCTTGATGTGCCCATGCCTCGGCCACCATGCCTCTTTGTGTGTCCTCACCGGCTCCTTCATGATCACAGACTCATTTGCTCCCTTTCCAACCCGGTAGCGCCAAAACAAACAGGCCTTAATCAAATATGCTCTCAGATCTCCCTGCCTTTGAATGCACCATTCCCTCCGCCTGGATTACAAGGCCCATCTGGCTCAAGCCTCCACTGAAAGCCACCTCCTCTCTGAAGCCTTCCACAACCTTCCACGGAAGACCAAGTTCATTCCCTTGTGCCATCCTGAGGCACCCGCTTTATACCTGTATTATGGCATGAGTTGGACCACACAGGCATTAATCATTGCCTTGCGGCCTTTCAAGCCAGGGTGTGAGATAATGGAGGATAGATAAATTCCACAGGTTGCTCCTTGTTCCATCATCTTGTATCTGTTAGGAAGCTTCAAACTGCAAGGGATAGCCAACTCAACATGGTCAAACAATAAACACATCCATTTTCTCACTAGATAATAAAGCTGGGTGTGGATACAAGTAGTTCAAAATGTCAGGGAGCCCTTCACGAAACCAGCACTTTCCACAGTCCCACTCAGCCGTCTCTGTTGACAATATCTCTAATGTGATGATAAGATGGCGGCCAGAGTTTCAGACATGATACGTGGACACAGCAGGGTCAGCAAAGGGGAAACGGGAAAAATAGGGAAGTATCCCCTCTCTAGTGTCTCTTGTTAAGTTTGAAAAACCTTTCTTAGTTGTCCAAATTTCCCACCCATATCCTATGGATCAGAAATGTCTCATATATCCACACCTAAACCAATCCCTGGTGAGGAGAATGAGACCACTTCATGGCTGAAACTAATTCTCTCCTTCTGAAAGACACAGTCTCAAAAGAAGGTGAAGGGAAACACAAAAGAAAGGTTGGGAATAGATTAATAGACACAGCAGTGGCAGCCACCACACCCCCTGTGATTTCTTAATACCCAAACTCTCTGTTCTCCTAAATGGCATAGGCTCATTGCCCACAGTGGAACTCTTGTTATGGTAAACCTACGTGAAAATTGGTTGCTTTATGGGAGGATGTGACCAGGTTACCTCTGGCTGGTTTTTCACTGTGCATACCCACCTCCATCTCAGTCCTACCACTTGCTCTTGGTTGGTACAATGAATTTATTCATTCTCTCAGAAGAATGTGTTAAGTTCCATCATGTGACAGCTAATAGGCTCTGGGGTCCCAGGAAGTAAGCCACAGACTCTGTTCTCAAGTTGCTCACTCTACTTCCCAGGACCATTTGTTTACTTTCCTCCAAAGTATGAGACAGGCAGGGAAGATATCCCTTTTGCACAGATTAGGAAATCCAGGTACAAATTAGCGATGCAATATTCCTGACAATACGGAAGCTCTTTTCGGACAGAAATGATCAGAAATGCAACCAGCCAACTACAGGACTTCTTCTAATTCTAGTCAGCTTACATACAATGACCCCATCTGAGGTCTAGTCCACAGGCTAAGGGGAAAAAAGCATCTCATCCCATGAGATGTTCCTGAGAAGAAAAGGGTTTCATGGTCAAACATTTTTATGAAATGTTGTCTATTAGCCCTACCTCTCCCATAAGAGTCACAATTCACATTAATGCACTGAAAACTCTAAGAAGTTCCACAAGAAATTAGCTGGTTCAGCTCAGCAGTTAAAATTGTATTTGCTCACAGGACACTTTCTCATTGCATAGACCTCCTACGTCATTCATTCATCATTACATAGTTATTGAACATCTTCCTTGTGACAAGCACTACATATTTTTGAACAAAATAGACATGGCTCCTGACTTCATGAACTTTATAAAGTAAATGGAACAAAGTTCCATACCACAAAGAACAGTGCTTACTGGGATAATGAATATGATTATGAAACTTTATGATTTCACAAGTGTTTTTATGACTAATTACTTTACATTGATTCCCAAAGATATTATTATTAACCATCCCAGGTGGCACAGATGAGAATCAAATCCAGGACCATCTCCCTGAGATTATTATTATCTTAATGATCCATGGGTCTCAGAATACCCTTAGACATATTGGTCAGATTTAGGTGCAGCCACAAAAAATACCAAAACACAAGAACAAAAACTTATTTCTAGCTCATGTTGCATGTTAATGCCTGCAGGTCAGCAGTGGTGGCTCCGTGCTATGGATTAAATATTTGTATCCCCCCATGATTCATATATTGAAACCTAATGACCAATATGAGTATATTTGGGGGTAGGAACTTTGGGAGGTGACTGGGTCATGAGGTTGGAGCCCTCATGAATGGAAGAGACTCCAGAGAACTCTTCCATCTCATCCACACTGTGAGGACACAGCAAAGAGATGGTCACCTATGTACCCGGAAGCAGGCTATTATAAGACAACAGATCTTCCAGAGCCTTCATCTTGGGCTTCCCAGCCCTCAGAACGGTGAGAATAAATTTCAGTTGTTCATAAGCCACCTGGTGTATGATATTTCTCTTATTGCAGCCTGAACAGACTGAGACACTTTGCTCCACATGTCTTCTCATGCTGGGCTCCAAACCAAGGAATAGCCTCTGTGTGGAGTGTGTCACTTTCATGGGAAAAGCAAGAGAGCTGACAGAAACTCTTACGATTCATAAAGTGGCACATGTCACATCTACTTGCAATCTACTGACTGAACCAAGTCATACAGCCAAACCCAAAGTCAGGCAAGGTGCCTGGGAGGTAACTCCCTCCCTTCTACACGGGACACTGCCAGTCAAGTGGTATGAGAAGGATGGATATGTGCAATCCTCTCACAGGAAAGAGACCAGCAGTGAGTAGTTATGGACAATGTCACCACATGGGGAAGAGAAGAACAGTGAGAAGGATGGGCTCTGTAGCCAGATCAACCTCAATTTGAATTCAGCCCTGCCAGTTATTAGGTGAGTGGGCTTGTGTTGTCAGATAAACCCTAATCCTCAGTCCCTCCAATTATAAAATGGAAATAAGGGTATCTACCTCATAAGGTTCTAGTGACGACTTAATGAAAGCTATGTCATCATCTCAAGTCCTTCACCCAGTGCCTGATGTAGTGAAATACTCAGGGAGTGGCAAATATCATCATGCCAGAGTTTTCTTGACATCTAAAACAGTGTTCTCAAACTAGACCTCAAAATGTCTGTGATTCTCATCCCTTCTCACGCCATTCTGACCTCCCCTTAGCAGGTCTATGTCTCTCAGCCTTTCTAGAAAAGGCCACTGGGTCCACAGTGAAGTGAGGAAGAAAAACAAAGAAAAAGATAACGCATTCGACAAGTTGTTCCTTTAGCAGCCGCTTAATCATAGACAAGTCAACCCTAGTGACATATGCAAATTATACGCCTGGGACAAGTAAATATACCTTGGCCTATTGATATCTGAATCTGGCTTTCGAAGGGGAAGAAAATTCACCCAGTAGTCAAAAATGAGTAAGTGATGGCTTATAGGAGTTGGATCAATGTAGAATATTCCAAACTCACAGCTACCAGCCTGGGTACTGAGAAGACAGACCATTCTAACCCTCTCTTCTCAAGGAAGAAAAGCAGCCTTGTTCCCATGAGTTCTGACTCGAAAGGGCCCCGGCCATGGGTGTTGCTTGCCTCTTTGATAAGAGAGACTGGTTTCAGCAACATGAACTTGTGCCCTGGCAAACTAAGTCAAGGGCGTTAGCAATGGAGAAGTTTCCTTGCCACCTTCAGTTATTATCTATCCAATCTTTGAGGTGATACTCCCAGGAAGTGGTGCAGCAGAGTCTCTGGGAGCCCTAGGAATCCTCCCCTGTCCTGTCAGAGAGAGGGTGGGTCTCAGAGAAGTTCCTCCCACTTCTCACCAGAGCTTCTGCGTGGAGAGTCGAACACCTGCCCGCCTCACACCAGCCCACAGCCACTTCAGATCTTGGTGGCTGGGAACACAGAGCCTTGCATCAGCCAACTGGATCAAATGCCAACTATGAGACCTGGTCCAAATTACATAACATGTGGATTCTGGTGTCCCCATCAGTAAAACTGGGGATGTTCATAGGCTTGTTATTCTTCATCCTCAGTCACCATCAATACTCTTGTCACGCCGTCACACAGGTGACTCACATATCACTCCCTGAATTAATCCATAACTTCAGATCGTTTACTAAATACAACTGAAGGAAGTCAGAATTTTCTTTTTTTTCCTCCAGTTTTATTAAGATTTTATTAACATACAGCATATGTAAGTTTAAGGTATACAATCTGATGATTTGATAAAAGTATATATTGCACAATGATGAAAGCAATAAGGTTAGTTAGCAGCTCCATCCCCTCACATAAGTACCACTTTTTTGTGTGTGTGATTACATTTAAGACCCACTCTCTCAACACCTTTCAAGTCTATAATATGGTATTGATAATTATAGTCACCATGTTGTACATTAGATCCCCAGAACTTATTCATCTTAAAGTTGGGAGTTTGTGCCCTTGACCAACATCTTCTCCCACCCCCACCCCAGGCAATCACTACTCTACTCTTTGTTTCTATGAGTTCAGCATTTTTGGATTTCACATAGAAGTAAGAACAAGCATTATTTGTCTTTCTCTGTCTGATTTATTTCACTTAGCATAATGCCTTCAAGTCAATCCATGTGATTGCAAATGGCAGCATTTCCTTATTCTTTATTCCTGAATAAAAGAATATTCCCATGTGTGTATATGAGAGAGAGTGTGTGAGTGTGTGTGTGTTGCCTTTTCTTTATCCATTCATCCACTGATAGACACTTGGGTTGTTTCCATATCTTCGCTATTGTAAAGAATGCTGCAAGGAGCATGGGGGATTATTTCTTAATGCTTGCAATTGAGCTTACATTGGACAAGAAATTTAACCTAGCTACCTAAACTGATTTTCACATCTGTGATTTGTATCATTTGTTTTAAAGTATTTGCTACCTTAATAAGTACACCCTTCGTAAGTTTATTATTGGCACACAACATACGTAAAATTTCAGCAAAAATTTTTTGAATTTTTTAATGTGACATTGAAAAAGTGAATCTTTCAAAGTTCACAGGAAAGTCATGAAAATATCTTCAAAATAAGTCAATAACACTTTTTTTGACCTTTGAGATTAACACTTAATAAGAATTCTTTAAATAAAATGCAAAAGTATTTAAGAATTAGCAAAATGTTTTTTGTTTTTTTTTTTAAATGAAGGGGGAAAGCAGAGGGGGAGATGAACCATGAAACAGTATGGACTCTGGAAATAAAACTGAAGGTTTCAGAGGGGAGGTGGATAGGGTTTGGGTTGGCCCTAGTGTTGGGTATTAAGGAGGGCATGGATTGCGTGGAGCACTGGGTGTTACATACAAACAATGAATCATGGAACACTACATCAAAAACTAATGATGTACTGTATGGTGACTAATATAAGATAGTAAAATAAAATTAAAAAATAAATAAATAAACAAATAAAAAGAAAAGTGAGTTGGCATTTCCTACCATGTTTCTCTCACTGTTCTCCTAGTGGAAGAGAACCTCACACCCCAGACCAAACCACAAGAATTTCTTTGGACAGTAGAATACAAGTGAAGATCTTGTCCAAGCAGAAGCAGTAAGAGGCATGTGGTTCCAACATTACCCTTCATCCCTGCCACAGAAATACCAATGTTCCAGATACCAGCTGCCCCTTTCAGAGACAAGGGGACAAGGTACAGAGCTGTAGCTGACCTGCAACAAACATGAAATGTGATCAAGAAACCCATTTGGTTCCTACGAGTCACCAAGAGGTGGGCATGCTCTGTTATCACAGCATCACTCAGCCAAAATCATACAACAGCTGTGAGGTATGGGGGGAATCTCATTTCACACATAAGGGAACTAAGGAAATCCATGTCTCTTTTCTCCAAACCTTGTGGTCATCCCATTATACTGTCTCTTTCCTGAACAAAGTTCGGTTCCATCACAGAACTTCTCATAGTTCAGAATTTTTTTTTCTTCTTTTTTGTCTGATTTCCCCAATGATCCAAGCTCCATGAAAGCTAGAACCACATCTATCTGTTTCATCAATTCATTTTTAGCCGTTAGTATAGGTTAGACACCACATCTGGATGAATGAATGAATGAGTGAATGAATGGATACATCAGCCTATTCATCGCCTTGATTCCTGACCATGCTGGAGATACAAAATGACCTCACAAAGAAGTGGAAATATTTTAGACTAAGAACAGACATTGCAGCCAGTGACCTGGTCAGAACCAGGAGATTTGGATGGGCAGCATGCTTATTGCCCAGATTATTCACTTCCTCTCCCACTGCCACCCCCATGGCTCAGGCCCTGCCTAAGGAAGGGGGGGTGTCTATAGTTCTGCCTTTTGGCACCTCACATGGAGCACATGCAGACCCACCTCTATTCTTCTTCCTCAGACCTGCCCCTTCATCTGCATCTGCTGCCTTGGTCAGGGTACCATGCTGCCCAGGCACCCTACCCAGAGACCTAGGGGTCCTCCTGGACTCTTCACTTACTTTCCAAATCTGCTCAGTCACCAAGTCCAGCTGATGTGTGGGATTTCTCTACACGCCCCTGACTCTCCTGAGATGACCTCCAGGTCTCACGTCCTCTCCCCTGGACTTTGGATCTCTCTTCTCCCCTTCTCTGGTTCCTCTAGAACATCCTCTATACCACTGCTGTGGGTCTTTAAAAATAAGCAAACCACACTTGCGAATGTTCGTTCATAAACCACAGTCAGCCTCCTGCTTAAAGTGTTTACAAATATCTGGCACAGTATCTTTCAAACTTTAATCATAAAAATCACTTGTTAAAATGCAGTTCCTAAAAAAAAAAAAAAAAAAAAATGCAGGTTCCTGGGTCCCACCCTTAACCTACTTACTAGGAATCTTTTAGGGAGGGGCCTGGGAATATCTTTTTAATAAATGCCTCTCCTGAGTAGGCAAGTTTGGGAAACATTGACATAGTCTACTCATTAGAATGAGATTCAGTTGTATTGGCTAAAAATACAGAATTTTGACATTTTAATTGTCTCACACAGTAACAGTAAGTTACAGTATCCCATAGAAGAGAGAAAAACAGAGGGGACAACAACAACAAAAAACCTTTCTTTGTGCCATTTCCTCCCTTTATCAGGGAGAGACTTTTTCCGGAAGTTCCTCAAGCAGGGTACTGGTCAGAGCTGGTCACATGCTCACCTGTAGTCTAGACCAGTGTTGGCAAGGATGAATGGGATCTCAATTACATCATTAGGGCAATAATGATTTGTCCCCCGTGGCTTATCACACTGCGACCCTAATAAAGTTAGGTTTCCACAATCAAGGAAGAAAGGGGAGGGGCCACTGGAGTCCCTAGGAATCGTCAGTGCTGTTCACCAAATATTTCTAGTTCTCCACCCCTTCCAGTTCAGAGCGGGATCGCCCTTCTCATCTCTGTCCAGTGAAGCATGAGCAAGAGTAATGTGTGTCACTTCCAGGAAAAGCTTTAAGAACCAATAGAAGATCTACCACATTCCCTTTTCCTGCCTTGAAATTCATGGAACCAATTTCATGGAACATCTCTCAGCTGGATCCCTGAGGGACCAAGAGGATCCTATCCCCTCCCAACCCCCAGTGGATGAGAAACATGGGGAAGAACCCAACTTTTGCTGTCATAAACCACTAAGGTTTGGGGGCTCTGCATTTCTACAACACAGCACAGGCTGCCCAGCTGGAAAGAGGACCTTCCAGACCACACAGACTAGAAAGTAAGTACACCCTGGAAACACCCACTAGGAAAACTGTACAGAAGCACCTGCAGGAAAATTTCCTTTGCAGCAGCTGGCTTAACAGCTGGAACACTTCCTTCTTGACTGCTGTCTTGCTAGGGGGAAAAAAAAAGCCCTCTGAAAGAAGCAAGAAGCAAGTGGTACCTACCCATGAAAAAGCTGATACCATATTTCTTTCCCCACGCCTCTCCTGCTAATTCTCTCAAAATTAGGAAACAAGTAATCCCTGCAACAAAAACATGGACTAAGTGCTTGTTATGTACGAAGCCCTATGTGAAGCAAGGTGGTACCCCAGCAGCTACACAACAGGGCTGCTGTCATCATTACTCTCATTTTTCAAATAATAAATCGAGGCTTATAGGACTCAATCTGTAGATCTGTAGATGGTACAGATAATGTATGTGGAAACTGCAATTCAGAACCAGTCAGTTTGACTCTGTTCTGAGTGTGCTGCTATGGTGTCTGTGTCCTAGGGCTGAGGAGAGTGCCAGCTGGGCTGCCTGAGAAGCTGTTGCTCCTTTTTCCCAGGGACCAGGTAAGTCCATGATCTGAACAGAGCCTGTCAGGTCACATCTTTCATCTCCGAAGGGCACCAAATCACCAGCAAATGGATGGAATGCAAGGAAATAGGCATTCTCCCAAGTCAATCTCATGTCTACCCTCTGCATCAGCTTCTCTGCTTTACTATGTCCCTCACCAGCAGCCACGTGGTGATTCCCTAACAGCAACAGCATCCATCAAGATCGTTGAGACAGGCCCCAGCTGGGCTGGTCCTGGTCACAAGGAATATAGCAATGCAGGGGCGGGGTCTAGATTAACAAACAGCAATGTTCACGAGGCAAAAGATGACCATTTGCTGCCATGCACTGCCCCTACCTCTATACCTTAGTGCATGCTCTTCTGTTTGTATGGGATGTTCCTCCCAACACTAGCTCCCCTTTCTACATTCTTTATACCTCTGTCTCCCCTGCTGGACTGAAAATGTAGAAAGCCCAGGGAGTACATTTTATGAATTTTCACATACATTGCCTAGTACATAGTAGGGGCTCCATGAACACATAAATGAATACTGTAGCCCAACTGGACCTGAATTTTCATGTTTTTCACAGGACTTTACTGCCTACAAATGCTTTCACTTTCATCACTCTCAACAGCTCTTTGAGTTACTCAGGGCAGAATCCATTCCCCTTTTAAGGAGGAAAATATCAAAGTTGCGAGATTTCTAGTGACTTCGCCACAATCACCAGTGAGTAGTCTGTACAGACAGATTCCAGACCACGGTAAATGTGGAGCAGGAATATAGTAATGCTTGTTCAGGACGTAGGAAAAGAGGAGGAGATGTGGAGAGAGAGAAAGGAAAGACAGAGGTGATTTGGATCCAACCCTGATTCAGTGGTCTGACCATCTGCCCATGATAATTTGGCAAGACCCACGTTGAGGGGCTGAATCAATGATTGTTTTTATAGCCAGAGATAAGTGGACACATTTTCACATTGACGAATTATCAAACAGCAATGTTAGTAATGTCGTTAGACTGTAATAGAGATAAAATGTAATTTAGATATGCATATCCTCTTTCTAATCATCATTTGTCCATCAGCCTTGGGGGTCAAGTTGAGTTTAATCTTCCTCAATGGCCGTACTTTTGGTTTCAGTCTCCCATACTCACTGTGCATCCTGTAACTTCCATCGAGCACATAATGGGAAAGGCATGTGTCTGGAGACTGGGGAGGGAGGGTGATTCTTCTTTGTTAAAACAAGACAAGGAAGGTTTGTTGTAATGCTCCTTTTCCTCGGATCCCCAGCCTTGTCCACACCTCCACAAATACACCCACTTGAATGCATCGTTGTATATTTTAGGCAAGTCCCCAATGGTTCTGCAAACACAGATGACTGTTCGTGGATGCTTTCAGCAGCTTTGCAAAGCATGGTGTTTGAATTCTTGAAATAATCTATTTTTTATGTGTAAATAAACAGTGGGAGGAAAGGAGAAGGCATCCATACAATTTTAATGAACAAGATTCCCATCGGTCATCAAAAGAAAACAAAAGGTAGCTTAATGGGCACAAGGAAGCTATTTTTCTAGTGATTTTTCTGCTCAGCTCTCCTGGGAAGAGGAGTGGCTTCTAAATTAAAAAGAAAAAATGATGCTCTGAGTATATTTTTTCCTGCCATTTCATTGTCTTTGATCTTGCATTTCCTAAGAAAGAAGCACTTAACCTCCAGTGTCAGATCAATGTTGGAAATGCATGCTTTATTTTAAAATCCTTTCTGAGTACACAGAAACTCTGTGAATCAGGCCAAATCTGTATCTTCGCATATAAATTTACAAAGATTCGAACAACGGGGGTTACATTCAAACAACCAATATGCTCTAAAACTATTGGCTGAATTCAGATATGTAACTGGTTTTTCATCAATCAGGAATGAATTATTTTTGAGATAGCCATTATTTTTCCATATTTCCTTAATTTCCAAATTTACTTAACTAAATTTAACTAGTCGTGATTTTTTTAAGATTTTATTTTTATTTATTTATTTAACTGAGAGATATGCAACGAGAGAAGGGACACAAGCAGGTGGAGTCGGAGAGGAAGGAGCAGGCTTCCCGCCAAGCAGGGAACCCGATGTGGGGCTCGATCCCAGGACCCTGGGATCATGACCTGAGCCAAAGGCAGACGCTTAATGACTGAGCCGCCCAGGCACCCCAACTAGCCATGATGTTTTAAAACCATTTTACACATGGACACTAACCAAGTGGATTCTCCCTTGACCAAAATGGCGGATTCTCTACAGATTTCTCTGGAAAGGAGGGGAAAGGCCCCCACAGTCACACAAGCAGTCCATCATGGATCTGTTTGAATTCCCTTTTCAAGTGAAAGAAGTGTATTATATTGCCAGAAGGATACTCCATCATCTATAATAAATATTCATCTGTGTGTATCATGCACTTGAGCTGCATGACTGATGAACTCCTGCTCCATAAATGAATGGGAAACTCACGAAGACAAATGTCACCTTTCAGTGCTGTTCTTTCAGATAAATTGCAGTTAGATTTAAACAAAGTCAGTAATTTCATGCTTTCCAACTGGTGCCTTATTCAGGTCAGACGGCCCCCACTGTCTGCATAAGGATGCTAACACCCAATTTGATTAGTTGGGTTTTGGCAATCTCTACCAGGGAACAGTCAACGATTTCTGCTCAGCAGTCTTATTATTGGAATACAATAATGCTAAAGGTATTTATGCAATTTGGCCCATTTAAAATGTGGACAGCTTCATTCATGGTTTGTAGGAACATACAAAGGTACGGCTTTTTTGGAGAACAATTTGGCACTGTGCCATAAGATTGCATTCACTCTTTGATTCAGGAATCCCCCAACTGGAGATTAATCCAAAATCTTTTGTAAGAGGGACTGTTTATCTTCCAGTCCTCAGAGTTCTTTTTATAGGGGGAAATTCCATACCCAAGAAGAGTCAGAATCCTCCTGTCTTTCATGTTGCCTCAACTCGGAGAGAAGGCTCGGGAAATGGGTACATTTGGAACATGAAGCACAACAAGAGCCTTCAGACATATGTTGGACTCCCTTTTTCCATACTGCTTTCAGGAGGCTCATTTTGTTCTACACTGAACAAGAAAAGATATAAAGTTGATTCAGGGTGGGGATAGCATGAGGAAATCCATATGCCCAAAACCTTATTCTCCATCCATCTGACTCTAACGCTTCTCTCTCATTGTACTAGGTCTTATGGGTAGAAGAGAAAGGTTTCACAAATTAGCCTTCATGAAATAACCAACAAGCTTTCGACTCCCAGATATCCATTGTGGTATTATTTACTATCCAACAATGGAAAAATTGGGGGAACATAATTCACTCACTCTAATGCTCAATAGTAGGCAGCCATTACAAATAATGTAAGTGGGATGTGCAGAAGTTATTTTAAAATAATGAAGCCAAAAACTGCAGGATGGGCAAAACAGTGTTAGCAAAACCTCACTATTTGCTAAAACCAAGTCATGCAAAGGTTAGTGTTCATCACACTGATTTCTCTCTGAAGATAAATGAGGTAAAATGAGTGTGGGTCACACTTGCCTAAATTCTCTTTGACTATTTATTTTATATAGATTTTTTTTAAGATTTTATTTATTTATTTGACAGAGAGAGAGAGATCACAAATAAGCAGAGCAGCAGGCAGAGAGAGAAGGAGAAGCAGGCTCCCTGCTGAGCAGAGAGCCCGATGTGGGGCTCAATCCCAGGACCCTGAGATCATGACCTGAGCCAAAGGCAGAGGCTTACCCCAAGCACTCCTATATAGATTTTTTTTAAGAGTATTTATTTCAGGGGAGAGACGCAGAATGAGAGAAAGTTTTAAGCAAGACCCCATGCTGAGTACAGAGCCTGACACGGGGCTCAATCTCATTACCCTTGCAAGGTTACCACCTGAGCCAAAACCAAGAGTCAGATGTTTAACAAACTGTGGCACCCAGGCACCCCTGTTTTATATGGATTCTTATTCATTTTTCACATGTAGTAATAAAGGGTGCTCCTTCCCTACAGAGTTAAGTTTTGTAGCTCGTTGGATGGCAGAATGGCCAAAGTTTATTAATGTAATGGAGTTCAAAACATTGTGTACTGAAATATTAGGATCTAGAAAGTTTTTATGGAATGTACATGCCAGACCGTCCCCTTATTTACTGTTGCGAGGAGGTAGGAGCAAACACATTTCCATCAGACCCTCTCCCCACAAGCTGAAATGTTTCAAGTACAATTGTTCTGTGTAACTTTGTAGAGAACTCTTACAGTGTATGTAGGCTTTTTTAAATTTAAAAAAAAAAAATTAACATATAATCCAGCAGTTGTGCTCCTTGTTATTTGCCCAAATGAGCTGAAAACAGTCCACACAAAAAATCTACACACATATTTACAGCAGCTTTGTTCATCATCGTCAACACATGAATAAACTGTGGTATATCCATACAGTGAAACATTATTTGGTGATAAAAACGAATGAGCTATCAAACCGTGAAAAGATATAGAGGAAACTTAAATGCGTTCTCCAAGACAAAAAAAAAGAGCCAATCTGAAGAGAGTTCATACTGTGTTGTTCCAGCTATGTGACATTCTGGGAAAGGCAAAACTGTGGAGACAGCAAAAGGCCAGTGGTGGCCATGCACCTGAGGAGACGGAGGAAGGGGGACTTAGAGGGAGCCCAGAGGATTTTTAGGGCAGTAAAATGATTCTGTATAATCCTGTAAAGCTGATATATGTCATTCATTGTACATTTGTCCAAACTGCAGAAGATACAACACAAAGAGGGAACCCTAATGTATTCTACAGGACTTAAGCTAATAATAATGTATCGATATTGGTTCTTGAACTATTACAAATATACCAAGTTAACGCAAGATATTAACAATAGGAAAAACTGTGGGTGGGATTGGGGAGGTACAGGAACACTCTACTTTCTGCTCAACTGTTCTAGACACCTCAAACTGCCCTTAAAAATAGTATGGACTCTGAAAAACAATCTGAGGGGTTTGAAGTGGTGGGGCAGGTGGGAAGTTGGGGTACCAGGTGGTGGGTATTATAGAGGGCACGGCTTGCATGGAGCACTGGGTGTGGTGAAAAAATAATGAATACTGTTTTTCTAAAAATAAATAAATTGGAAAAAAAATAGTCTATTGATTTTTTTAAAAAAATGATCATTCTCACACAATGCCTGCAGTATCACTTCTGCCACCAACTACACATAGAGGGCATCTAAAGCGGTGAAGACATGGGTCGAGCCAGCGAGCCATGACTATCAGAGCAATGAGCAATGCTCCTCTGACATTCTTCTCATCGCCAAAGACATCTGGTGACATCAGTGACATCTGAGACTCTGCCTGCCCCCCATTCCTTTACTCTTGGGAAATTTACATAATTGGAAATAAGTCGGAACATACAGTGTTTGACAGATGCAAAGCCAGCCAATGCTTACATTCAACACAACAACCCTGATACTCAGGTGTGTCAAAACTGAGCAGCAATGTCAAAACACTTGTGTTGTGCTGAATTCAAACAGGGAAAAAGAGGACATAAAATCCTCTGGGCTTGAAAAAATGAGGTGTGTTCTGAACTGAGATTATGTTTGATATTAGATTCTATGTTTCTAAAAAAAATCACTCTGTGTGTCCTTTGATGGGAATTACAGTTAAAACTGCACTTGAAAACATGACAGGAAACAAACAAACAAACAAAAAAAGACCAGAAGAAAAGTTCATATAGCATAAGAGTTGCTATGTTAAAATGCTGAGATTATGTATGATTCTAACAAAGCTTATAACTTTCATCATCGCAATGTATTTTTTGGAAGCTGATCATCAATCATCTGATTATTGAGCCATGACTCTATGTAAAGTACTCTACATTCTCAGGGATTGAGTCCTTGGGTATGATGAACATCTTTTATGTCTCAGGCTCAAATATAAAATGGGGAAATTAAGACTGGAAATTTACCAAAATCCCCTCATTTAAAATGAGGGCTAAAATCCAAAGGTCCTCATATTCTTTTTTTTTTTTTTTTTTTGTTAAAGAGATTCTTTTTTTTTTTTTTAAAGATTTTTATTTATTTATTTGATAGACAGATCACAAGTAGGTAGAGAGGCAGGCAGAGCGAGAGGAGGAAGCAGGCTCCCAGCTGAGCAGAGAGCCCGATGCGGGACTCGATCCCAGGACCCTGAGATCATGACCTGAGCCGAAGGCAGAGGCTTTAACCCACTGAGCCACCCAGGTGCCCAGGTCCTCATATTCTTCTTGGAGAAATATTTCTAATATTGATTCTACCACCTGATATTGAAATTCTTGTCTTGGTATCACGAGACTGTGAACAATGTTCTTCTGATTCATCCCTATGTCACCAGTACATGACCTCGACCCTGACATACCGTAGCTGCCCAATGAATGAACAAGTGAGTTTCATTACTAGTACCCTGGGCTGCCCTTGAATTAATTCGTCACCAAGAATTGTAAATTCTTTGACAACCAGGATGATCTCAGCTTATACTTCTTTAGCATCTTCCCAAAACACAATACAGGGCTGGTAGGTAAACGACCAATGAACTGATGGACGAATGGAAGGAAAATCTAAACTTAATAAACTTACCAATCCGTCTGGTCTCACTGTGGTCATTGACCTTGAACACTTTAAATCTTACGGTTATAATAATGCCTGGGGTGCCTGAGGGTCTCTGTCAGTTGAGCATCTGACTCTTGATTTCAGCTTAGGTCATGATCTCAGGGTTATGAGATCAAGCCCCGCATCAGGCTCCATGGCCAGTGCTTGAGATTCTCCCTCCATCTGCCCTGCCCCCACACCACTCATGGGCACAAGCATGCATGCTCTCACTCACTCTTTCTCAAAAGGAATATATATATATATATATATATATATATACACACCTATACTCATATATATATATACACACATATATATGAATACATGTTATATATATAAGAATACATGTAATATATATATGAATATATGTAATATATATATGTATATATATATTTATAAAATACTGATGCTTATGGCTCACTGGATATCTACTGTGCACCAGGCACTGTCCAGAGCATTTTATGTGTCTTTTCTTAGTCACCACATCTCTGTGCTCTAAATATCACTCACATCCCTCTAGTCCAGCTCGATAAAATATGAGGCTCAGAGGAGCTAAATCCGAAGTTCACAGCTACTGAGAGGTGAAGCAGGGGTTTGAACCCAGAGAGTCTGACCCTAGAGCCCAATCTCATCGGCATCTTTCTGTCCTGCTCTTTCCTTATGAGTGAGATCGTCCCTCTGGCAAAATTTGCGGAACAGGAGTAAGAATTTCATCCACAAAGGGTCCTGGTGTATTTTTGTGATTACCAAATAAATCTAACTGGCATCACAGAGTTATTCATCACGGTTTCCATACAGCAGAAGGCCTGCCAAGACGCTGCCGCACTATTTGACCTCACATTGACACACAGCGATGAGAAGTCAGATCACAGAGGTAATGCTGTCTTGATTTCCAAACAGATGAAGTCTGGCAAACAATATATTTTTCCACTCAACACTGAGTCCAACTCCAAAAATTTCTAAAGCTGGCGGCAGCAAAATGTAAACATTGTCAGTGCCTTTAATAAAGGATGGTTAATAAAACCTGAAAAGATTAGAGCCAAGAAGCCTAACTTCCTGTGTTTCCCATTATTTAATAATTTATTATATGAAATCCATTGACCTTTCCTTGGGCTTTTTTTAGTGGAAGCCGGAGCGTTAATTATGGTTTAGCTACTTTATTGAGCAGCATTAGCATACAAATAGGACATCAATAACCAATTATAATCTTCGTCGTGGAAAAGTGAGTCTCTCCCCAGCCTCTGTGACTGCTAACTCAGCCACTGAAAGGTCTCGGCAGTTAATGATGGTGGCATTCAAGGCTCTTCTCAATCGACCCCCAGGGGTTCTCCAGTCTGACACCCTGCTCCATCCTTCCAGCCAAGCTGGTCTACCCTCCCTAACCAAGGAAAACCTGTGCTCACCCACCACTGCTCCTTATCCCATGCTGATCCTGTCTACCCAATCTCCGGCCCTTTGATTTCTTAACTCTGTGCACCACCCCCCATTCTTCATTTATTCAGCAAATGTTTATTGGACCCTGGCTGATCCCAGTCACTAGTGATATTGAGGAAACACCAGGAACAAGGTAGTCTTGATCTCTCCCCACTGAGGCTACAGGCTAGTGCAGGAATTGGCAAATGTCCTCTCTAAAGGGCTGCAGAGTGTGTATTTTAAGCTCTGCGGGTCATATGGTGTCTGTCACAACTACTTGATTCTGCCCTTGTAGTGGGAAAGCGACCCTTGACAAAATGTAAGCCAATGGAAATGGCGGTATTCCATTGAAAATCTACTTACAAAAACAGGGAGGAGGCTGGATTCGGCCCCTCGAACAAAATTTGCTCAGAGCCTGAACTCTGGAGTTAGAAAACTAGGTGGACTTCAGCAAGTTACACTATTTCTCCACACCTCAATTTCCTCATCTGTAAAATGGGTGTAATAAAATGTTCAGCAGATCCTGGCATTCCCCTTCTAAAACCCCTCCAGCAGCTTCCCTTGAGACAGATGCAGACTCATCACCATGACCTGTGAGGAAGGACTTGAACAAACTCCTTCCCACTTGGCTCTCTTAACCTCTCCGTTAGCAGCCTCCCCAACCCTGACTCCATCTCTGCCATGCTGATCTTCCTTTCACCACCTCTGTGATGCAGCCCCCGCCACCCGAAACCCTCTCTCTCCCGCTGCACTGTGCACCTCGCCCATCCTTCCCCATCGAATCACAAATGCGGTTTTCTCCCAGGGGACCTCCATGACCATCCCAGCTAAAGGCACTCTCACGTAGGGAAGAATTCCACCACTTCTTCCCTGTCTCTGCCCCTTATTAACTTCTTTTGAAGCACCATCCCGATTTGTGTTGAGTTCTTCATTGTAAGTCCCTCCACTCAAGTATCACTCCATGTGTGTTTCATCTTTGTGTCTCGGGCACCTAGCCCAGTGCCTGGCATTAAGTCAATCAATAACTATTTGTGTCACTAATAAATCAATACACATCAGTAGGCGAATGCATCTTGGACAATGGTCTTTTATCTCTTCCACTATTAAACACCAAACACAGTAGACCAATGACTCACATTCCTTCAAAGAACTGATCTTTTTCTAACATACATCTTACCTTATAGCATGATGATATTTGATCTCTGGGATGAATAAGTCATTGACTTGTAGCACTTAATTTGATTGGGCCCCAAATGTCCCACACGGAGCTACCCCTTGGGTTCCTAGGGCTATCTTGTTATTTCTGGGGACATTCCTTTCTACCTATAGAAGAACCACTTCAGACAAAGAACCAGAAGGACCAAGGCATGAAAAGCCGACAGGTCTGGGTTCTGGTCCCAGCTCTCTCAGACTCGCTGTGTGACCCTGGACAATTCAAGCAGCCTCTCTGAACTCAGTTTTGGCAACTGCAAAGGGAGAATAGGAACAGTTTCAGCAACAACAATGTAATATTCTCTGAAGCAGTCATCAGCTGTTGAGCCACTGGTGTGGACAGATAAAAGTGAGTGAGAAAAATATTCGAACATACCTGCTTCATGGAAAATGGCTTTGAAACAAATACTCCAGCGCTCTCCACTCTTGTACAGCCCTCAGCCAGAATGGACTTTCTGGGGCCAAGGCAGTCCCCGAAATGATTAATTATTGTAACAGCAGAAAGGTAGATGAAGAAGCGACAGATGGCCCATGCGAAATAGCCTAGAATCACCTGCTATGAAATTAATTCCACATCTTGGAGGCTTGGGGCTCAGAACACCGTGCAAAAAATGACTGTTGATAAATCGTGTGTGTTTGTGTGTCGGCCTCTCTGCAAACACCTAAATAATATATGTCGTGTCATGTTTTCTTTCCTCCATCTCGTTTTAATACATTATCATTTATAGAAAACTGTGGGGAAACGTGGAACATCAATCAAGCCATTAATTCCTGAGATTATGCTAATGAGATGCCCGGAGCGCTTGTTCCCGGAATAGCTGCTCCCCCAGGAAGGATGCTCTTGGCTCTCCCCAGCGCAGCCCTCCCTGCCGAGATCGGGGGCCGCGGCGCCGCCGTGCAACTCTGGAAAGGGCGCCCGGCACGTCAGGGCTGGCACAGGTACGGCTGGCCCAGCGGCTTCCCTGGCAAGCTGCGGATGAAACGGGGACGTGTGAAACACGAGGGGGAGGAAGGTGGGAGACCCCAGCTAATGAGCTTGGGGCCTCCGCCACAGCCAAGGCTCCTGCTGGGGAGCAAAGTGGAGGAGGAAGCCCGAAAGGAAATAGAGAGCCTCCTCGATCGGATTGCTCGTCAGCTGGCCTGGCGCGAGGGGGCCGGAGCAGCCGTGACTTCCATTCATGTGGAAGGCAATCCGGGTAATGAGGTGGAGGCCGAAGGAGAAAACCTCCATTATAGTAACTATCGCTCACGAGGCGCTGATTGGCAGCCCTGCAACCACCGGACCCCTCCTCCTGAGCCCTGTAGCCCCCTTCTCTGCAGGGACCAAATAGGTGAGTCAAGGTTACCCAGCCAGGGAGGAGCTGGGGCATGCCGCAGAGCCAGGACGCTACATCCGCCAGCGTGTGCTGGCTCTATCTTGTACCCGGCATGCAGGTGAAACTTGTGGCTTTTTCTTTTTAAGATTTTATTTACTCGAGGGAGAGAGGAGAGTGAGGGAGAGAACACAAGCAGGGGCAGAGCGAAGGGAGAAGCAGGCTCCCTGCTAGCAAGGAGCCGAACACAGGGCTCCATCCCAGGACCCTGGGAGCATGATCAGAGCAGAAGTCAGACGCTTAACCCACTGAGCCACTCAGGATCCCAAAACTTTGTGGATTTTAATTCACTCTTTCAAAGTCCTCCAGAGAAACAGAATGCGTTTAGCCAGCACCGTCTTTAAGATGCTTCAAAACAAAAATCACAGCCTAGAAATGGATATTAGGCAGGAGTGGGTGTCCTGCATGTAGACTGTGGTGGCAGTTAGTCAAGTCTATATAGTATACAGCTGCATCAACACACACACACACACACACACACACACACACACAGGCAAAGAAAGCTCGTAAACTCTGAATAAACTCTGTGATTGAACCAACATCACCTTTCCACTTGTGGTGCTGTGCTATAGCTGGGCAAGACCTTCCCATGGAGGGGGAGCCAGGTGTTAGGCACCCAGAACCTCCCTGTACATTATTTGCAACAGACTGAAAGTTTGTGTCTCACCCCAAATTCATCTATCAAAGCCCTGAGCTCCAGTGGGATGGTACTTGGAGGTAGAGCCTTGGGGAGGTGATTATGTTTTGATGAGGTCATGAGGTCAGGGCCCCCATGATGAGATCAGTGCCCTCGTAAAGCTAGGAGGAGACACAGCAGCATGATGTGACTACACAGTGAGAAGTCAGCAGTCTACAAGTCAGGAAGGACTCCTAGGCAATCAGTAAGAAAACAATACACAACCCAATAAAAAAGGGGGGGGGGCAAAAAAATCAGAAAAGGCAATGGGAACACAAGTGGTCAATAAGCACATGTAGGGGCTCCTGGGTTGCTCAGTGGGTTAAGAGTTGGACTCTTGATTTTGGTTCAGGTCCTGATGTCAGGGTTGTGAGATAAAGCCTCGTGTCAGGCTCCCCACTCAGCACAGAGTCTGCTTGAGATCCTCTCTCTCCCTCTGCCTTCCTCCTTGCTTATGCAGGCACGCTGGCTCTCGCTCTCGCTCTCGCTCTCTCTCTCTCTGAAACAATAAAGAAGTAAATCTTAAAAAAAAAAAAAGCACATGAAAAGATGTTCACCTTCACTAGTAGTCTGGGAAACATAAATTCAACCAACAAGGATGTGTCATTTCGCATCATCAGATTTATGAAAATTTAAAAGTCAGACAATACCAAGAGCAGAGAGGTCACAAAGAAACAAAATTGTCATAGATTCTGAGGGAGCGTGAATTTTTGCAACCAGTCCAGGAGCCATATGGCAACACTAGGTCGACCTGAAGGTGTGCCCATCTGTACGTTGACAATGCCTCTCCAAGAGGATCCCCCCGAGACACTCCTGCGGGCACATGAGCGTGTGCATGGAGCTTCATTTAAGACAGTAAAGCATTGGGAAACAAATTCAGCATCGATTCACAGGCAGTTCCGACTTCTTCAGCTGGGTCCCGTTCTCTTGGGGTTCAGCTCGGCTGAAGGACAAACTTCCTGCCAGCAGCAGCCTCTCATGGGGGCAGTATGGGCTGCTGGAGGTCGTGCTGAAGTTCTGGCTTTTCTGACACCAGGTCCAGGGAATTCAAACACATTTGTGAACTGTAAACACACTTCCCTGTTCTAAGGGCCACAGTCAAGTTTGGGAGCTGGACTCTGTCCATGACTGTAAGAAGGTGGGCATGTGGAATCTTCCCTAGACCAAGAACACACCAGGGCTGAGAGGAGGGAAGACAGAAGCTGGCAAGCTTCAAAACAGGTGAGCAGGACATCTTGTGTATAAAAATCTACAAAGAGAAGGTGGATAAGGCAGCCTGGGGCAGAGGAGGAAGCTTGAGGCCAGGGGCTGCTGGTGAGCAACTATTAAATGGAAAGATGAAGGAACCACTTATTGGTCCCTCTGTGCCAGGTGCTTTCCAAAGTTTGTCTTGTTTAACGTGTGAACATTCTCCTTCCTTCACGGAGATGTCAAGATGGAGTTCCACAGTACCTCATCAAGTCGTAGTTGCGAGTGATGGGTCCAGGGTTCAAAGCCAGGCCATTTACACCCCAGAAGTCACTGTCATCATCCCTTGTCACCTCATCGCCTTTCCTTAAGGTGAAGTCTTTTGCAAGCAATCTATTCGTTTGCATTTTGGTTAATGCTACCCTGTACCATTAACCCAGATTCAGGGCTGGCTGGGGCACGCATTCATTGAGTTTGGTAGCATCGGTGGGGGTATGAGTAGGGTCTTTGGAGGCAGATGGATGGAGCTGTCTCTGGAAAGGCCCTAAAGCCCTCTTAACTTTCAGTTTCCTATGCTATAAAATGGGGGTAAGAGCAATAGTCCTTATTCCATCGGATGAAAAGAGGTAACACTTAACAGCAGGAACAGCCCGATTCCTGATGCAAGGCAAGAGCTCCACGAGAGCCAAATATTCTAAGCATTTCACATGTGTCCATATTCTTTCCCCTACTAGATTCTAAGTACCTCCTGGGAGACACGCTACCTCCTATTGATTTTTTCATGTGCTGCACAAGGTCTAGAACCAGGCTTTCTGTCTGGTGGGGGTTAATCCACAGTACGCTGCACAAAACCAGTCTTTAACTGGACTGCAAAATCTGAAAGCGGCCTTACTATACCCTGTGGCTTTACATGCATGAGTTCTGAAAAACTCCAGCCCCAGAATAAACATCAGGGCTGGCCAGCCTGCGCAGGATTGCCACCAAAAGCTGGAAGTAGTATGAGCACCAGAAATAGAAGGCACATCTCCTAGGTGTTGCTTGGTTTACAGTAGTGGGTCCACCTCATACTTATCCAGAAGAGTTTCCCTGTCTGTTTTCCTGAAATGTTGAAATGCTTGTAACACATCCTATTGTAATTGGAAAACATTAAAAAAAACACACACACACACACTTTTAAGATACAGGGAGTGAACAATGTTCATAGCAGCAATGGCCACAGTTGCCAAACTGTGGAAAGAACCAAGATGACCTTCAACAGATGAATGGATAAAGAAGATATGGTCCATATATACAATGAAGTATGATGCCTCCATCAGAAAGGATGAATACCCAACTTTTGTATCAACATGGATAGGACTGGAAGAGATTATGCTGAGTGAAATAAGTCAAGCAGAGAGAGTCAATTATCATATGGTTTCACTTATTTGTGGAGCAGAAGGAATAATACAGAGGGCATGGGGAGATGGAGCTGGGGGAAATTGGAGGGGAGATGAACCATGAGAGACTGTGGACTCTGAGAAACAAACTGAAGGTTTTGGAGGGGTTGGGGGTGAGAGGTTGGGTGAGCCTCGTGGTGGGTAGTAGGGAGGGCACATATTGCATGGAGCACTGGGTGTGGTGCATAAACAATGAATTCTGAAATACTGAAAAGAAATAAAATAAATAAAAATTTAAAAAAAAAAGATATAGGGAGTGAAGTCTTTTGAGAAACAGCCTGCAGAAGCTGCCCAGTCATTTTTGTTGCCGTTTATTACGTCATAGTTAAAATAGGGGCATCCGAGAGAAAAACGCCAGCAACAAAAGGAGCTTACAGTTGCCTGTAAGCTCTGGCATAGGCCATTTGTCATTTGACCTTCACCATAACACTGGCAAAGGTCATTGTTAGACCCACTCTACAGAAGAGAAAACTGAGATTGCAGAGGAATAGTCATGTGACAAGATACACACACACACACACACACACCCGTGCAAGGGAGGAAACACAAACCGAAGGAAGCTAACTCCAAAACAAAGTTCCTCGCTTTGACCTTCCTACAGCTACCTCATTGCCAAAGGCACCTCTCCTAGCTGATCGATGACCTCTTTCATTTTTTTAAAGATTTTATTTATTTATTTATTTTGATTTTTTTTTAATTTATTTTCAGCATAACAGAATTCATTGTTTTTGCACCACACCCAGTGCTCCATGCAATCCGTGCCCTCTCTAGTACCCACCACCTGGTTCCCCCAACCTCCCACTCCCCGCCCCAGACAGAGATCACAAGTAGGCAGAGAAGCAGGCAGAGAAAAGGGTGGCAGGGGAAGCAGGTTCCCCGCTGAGCAAAGAGCCTGAGGCAGGGCTTGATCCCAGGACCCTGGGACCATGACCTGAGCCGAAGGCAGAGGCTTTAACCCACTGAGGCACCCAGGTGCCCCTCAATAACCTCTTTTAATGTTTCTCAGCTTAAATGGCTAATTCATGAATCAGTTTCAACTTCTGCTTAAACCTCCACAATGACTTTCTCCCTTCTTCTTGACAACAGGGTAAGCCTTGCCCACCCGGCACACAAGATGCATCTTTTCTAGTCCGCTAGAACAGCACAGAAGAGAGGCAGGCCGTCTGGAGGCAGGGCGGAGCTGGCCTGTTGTTCTGCTGCGGGGCTCACTTCTCTCTGCCTTGGTTTTATCACCTCCAAACGGGAATGCCAGCTCTGAACCATGTCACTGGGTCGTTGTGAAGACAGAGTGAGATAACGTATGTAAAAGCATTTTGAAAACGTTACAAGCGCTATACAAATGTGGGCATCATTATTACAGAGGCAATAAAGGGATTGATCTTGCTGATAAATGGCGAGTGTGTTTTCATGCCTTCGCGGTTTCCAAGAACAGCAGTAACTGCACTTGGCAGATATATCCACAGCAGTTACCCAAAGCCCAGAGTATTGGGGAAAGGCACAACTTGGCCAAATCCAAATGATTTTTAAAGACTCTATAAAAATAAACAAGTATTCCAATATAATTAATTCCAGTCCCGTCAACCCTCCCTGCTACGTGGAGCTGTGCAGCTTGTTATGAAGCAATTACCCTTTGAATCCTTTTAATCCCAGCTGATCATTTTCAGTTTTAATTGTCTTGCTGGGTTTGAATGTTGTTATAGTTCAAATGCAGCCAATTAGCATGGGCCCGGCCACCTCGTGATGATTTCCATGCAAAGAACACGGCCGTGGTGTCCCTAGCGGACTTTGTCCGGGGTTTTCCCAGCAGCCACAGCTCACACCCTCAGGTGCTGCCTCGGGGGCCAGCCGAGGCTCAGAGAAAGCCCCAGCAGCAGTGGGCCACACTTGCCTCGACAAACAGGATAATATTCTCACCATGCTAGTGCCAAATGTGTCCCTGATGGCTGGGCAGGGGCAGGAGGCCCTCATTTCTAGAAGTGTTTAAGCAGACGGCACAGGAGAGAGCTGAACACCTGGCTGGGGGTGTAGAGGGGCAGGAGGCTAGTCTTTACAATCGCAAAGATGTCTTCCCTCCCTGGAGGCCTGTGGTCCGATCTGATTTGGTAAGTGAGAGGACAAATGCATGCCGCACAGAGGTTAAGAGAGCCGGCTTCAGGGGCGCCCGGGGGGCACAGTCGCTTACACATCCGACACTTGATTTCAGCTCAGGTCATGATCCCGGGGTCCTGGGATCAAGCCCCGCATTGGGCTCCATGCTCAGTGGAGGAATCCCGCTTGAGGATTCTCGCTTTCTTGTATCTCTTTCTCTCTCTCTCAAATAAATAAATAAATCTTAAAGAGAGAAAGAGAGAGAATACTGCCAGCTTTGGACCCAGAACACGTTAAGTTCATATGCCGTCCACTGGCTGTAAGAACCAGAGCAAGAGGATACATCTTTTCTGGGTGTGTCCCATCATGAGAGTGATGGTTGGGACCCAATCTCTCTGTGCCTCAGTTTTCTTACCTGGAAAATGGGGGTAATAGTAGCAGTTACTTGGTAAAGGAGTAGGATCTGAACTCCCATACCAAGTGGAGGCGAGGCTGTAGGGCCGAGAAACCTCTTGCACACCCTGCACGAAATACGGTACAATCGCTTTGGAAAATCATTTGGAAGGTTTTTTTTTTTTTTAAGTTAAATATATACCTACCACATGACGCAGGTGCTTTTCTTCTAGATCTTTAAGAAAAATGAAAATGTATGTCCATACAACTTTCACATAAATGAGTGTCGGTTTATCGGTAAAACCCAAAAACTAAGAGTGACCGTGTGTCCTTCTATAGTGACTAGATGAACAAATTGTGGGCTATCCCTACAACGGTATACTACTCATCAATAATAATGAATAATCCTTCATAAACACGGATGAATCTCAAAATAATTACACTAATGGAAAAGAACCAGACCCTCCCCCTGCCAAAAATGAAGTACATCCTATATGATTCCATTTGTGTAAAACTCTAGAAAATGCAAACTAATAGTTAGTAGAGATGGGGGCAAGGAAAGGAGACATGGCAAGGGGGACAGGATGCTTTGAGGGTGATGGATATTCATTAACTTGATTGTGGTGCTGTTTGCACGGATATGCACATGTGTAAAGCCTTAACAGGGTACACTTTAAATATGTCTACTTACTGTGTGTTAATTATACCTCAATAAAGCTGATTAAAAATAAAAGATGCCTGATAAACCAATCAAGTGTTGGGTGAGAAGGGAAACAGAGCAATGAAAGATAAGGAGGAGGTGTGGACCTGAATCTCTGATGCCCTTCTCAAGCAGAGCCATGCTCCCCAATCTCTTTATGGCCAGGACCGGACTTTGACCTACCAGAGGTTAGGCAGATAACAAGTGGAGAAAGAAAAATTCTGACAATAGACTAATAGACTCTAGTCTTAGGTAAAATACTGCAAGTATGTGGGTAGAGCTGGTCTACTCAGTTATGTATAGGGTTAAAAATTGGGGTGACTAATTTAGAAAGGAGCACACAGGGGTGCCTGGGTGGCTCAGTTGGTTAAGTGTCTGCCTTTGGCTCAGATCATGACCTTGGGGTCCTGGGGTCCAGCCCCACATCAGACTTCCTGCTCAGCAAGGAGTCTCCCTCTCCTTGGGTTCTCTCTCTCTTTCTCAAATAAATGAACACAATCTTTAAAAAAAAAAAAAAAAAAGAGCGTGCGCACACATACGCACACATACACACATACACACATACACAGAGAAGCTTACAAAGAGTGCCAGCAACCAGGATGGCAAGATGAGAATACATTGGAAACCAAGCAAGTGTTTGCTGGAAGCAATCACTCTGGGCTTTGGTTATTGCTAATGTGTCAGACAGTGGCAGCTGAAAGAGCTCCATCGAGGAAGGGATGAATAGGCGTTGAGAAACCAAGGAAATCTCAGTGAGTCAAAGGGTCAGCCCCCAAAGACGGGGAGAAGAGACGGAGCAGAGGCACCGCAAGGGATAAGGCAGAGCAGACGTAGGTGTTTGAATCACTGCCCCGAGCACCCGGGCAACTGCCAGGGACCAGCATCAGCTGTCAGCGCTGGCTACTAGTGGATATAAGTTAAGAAGGGTTGAAAGAGTCTACCTGAGTCTACCCCTCATTTCGGGGATAAAGCAACTGGGGCTCAGAGGGAAGAAGTAATTTCCACAGAACGATCTAGTTTTTGTGACTGGACACCACATAGACCACCTCTCAGAAAGAATCTGAGGGGCATCTGGGTAGCTCCATTGCTGAAGCGTCTGCCTTTGGCTCAGGTGATGATCCCAGGGTCTTGGGATCAAGCCCCGCATCAGGATCCCTGCTCGGGGTGGGGGGGGGTGGGAGGGAGTCTGCTTCTCCCTCTCCCTGTGCTGCTTCCCCTGCTTGTACTCTCTCTCTTCCCTTAAAAAAAGAAAAGAAAAAAAGGAAAAGAAAAAAGAGAGAAAAGAATCTGAGGCAGAATGGGCAGACGCTAGAGCCAGCTGTCTGGCTTTATAGCCTGAGTCTCCCCCACTTGCCTGGAGGCTAACATATTACGAAGCCTGCTTTCTCACCTGTAAAACGGAGTGAGCCAATCATACCACCTCCTTGGGGTTGTATCGGTCTGGGGCCTTCCAAGAAACAAAACCAATGTTTTGTGTATATGGACAGAGAGAAGTTGAGAGAGGGAGATTTTAAAAATTTGTCTCATGCGCTTGTGGGATGCGGCAAGTGCGAAGTCTGCAGAGTAGGTCAGTGGGCTGGGAACTCAGGGAAGACAGGCAGGTCAAGTCCAAAGGCCGTCTGCTGGCAGAAGTCCTTCTTCCTTCTGAAAAAGGTCAGTCTTTTTCTATCTAGGTCCTCCACGGATTGGTTGAGATCACCCACTTTATGGAGTTAATCTCATCGAAAAATACCTTGAAGGATGGGGCGCCTGGGTGGCTCAGTGGGTTAAGCCGCTGCCTTTGGCTCAGGTCATGATCTCGGGGTCCTTGGATCGAGCCCCACATCGGGATCTCTGCTCAGTGGGGAGCCTGCTTCTTTCTCTCTCTCTGCCTGCCTCTCTGCCTACTTAGGATCTCTACCTGTCAAATAAATAAATAAATAAAATCTTTAAAAAAAAAAAAAAAAAACCTTCGAGGAAACATCTAGACTCACGTTTGACGAAATATCTGGGTCTTGCAGCCCAGCCGAGCTGGCACATAAAATTAATCATCACAGGGGTGTTAGGACAATAAACCTCACCCCCTCCTCAACACCCCTTCTTCCTGCCAAACTGCCAAATAGCTTTTATGTTGAGATTAAGCTTGGTAAAAATTGGCCTCCCCATCTTCTCTGTCTACTTTCCGCTCATACTCCCTCTTTCCAAACATCTGGCACCTCATCGGCCCTGTCCTGTCTGCCCGAGGTCCTACCACAGTTTCCCTCGCAGGTCTGCCCTCTCTCACAATTCCCTGGGCTCTCAACCGGTGGCCGCATGTGAGAATCATCTGGGGAGTTTTTAAATATCCCCCAAACTAGGCCACACTACAAACAAATTAAATCAGAATTTCTGCAGGCAGATCCCAAGCACCAGTCCTTTTTCTTTTTTTTTTTTTTTCTTTTTTTTAACTCCTCAGGTAATTCCAATCCCCAGTGCACAGCCTCATCTATCTTGCCCTGGATTCCTTTCCTTGAGATCCAACCCAGAGCGGGAGGTCAGAAATCTCGTCTCCTCCAAATTGCTGATGGATTAAAAGTTTGCTTGCCTATCATTCCTCTGGAAACTGTGCCTTGATGGGTACATGATTCACGAGACAGAGGATGAGAATCCCAGACAGACCAGTAGGGGAGTCGGTCTAGGGTGCTGTGCATCTCCCATGGCCTTTTGTAACATGCCCCCTGCTTGGAGGGTCAGCCTTGCTCATTCCATAGCTCCTGGAAGACACACGTTCATAGCTACGGTGTCAGTGGCAGCAAGAAAAGAGAAATGAGCAAATTCAGTGAGGCAGATCAGCCTAATCAACTCGGAAGGCCAACAAGACACATGAATTCAGATGCCACTGGTACAGACCAGTAGAAATAAGGACCATCATTAACGAACCCAATGCCGTAGCATCCAGCTTTCCATTCTTCAAATCCTCACCACTGTAAGTCGATCTTCTATCCCCCATGTAAAAGATGGGCAGACTGGAGTTCAGGAACAATAAGCAACATGGCCAGCACTGTGCAATTCAGAAGACCAGAGTAGGATTTCCAAAGCATTTCCAAACCTGTTGTCTCACTGGATCTTCGAAACCTCACCTCTCATTTCTCTCAGAAAACGGTACTTCCTTTTGTCTACCATTTTACAAAGGTATATATTTCACAGGAATACTTACACAGGAATACTGACTGATGCCTTAGGAAACGAAGGCATCAAGAGTTTTTTGAGATCTTTTACGCCAGTCACTTATCCAGTAAGCCACAGAACCAGGATTTGAGCCTTCATTTCCATGGGCCAGCTCTCCCCGAGAGTTGTCATTCCACACAGCACTGTCATCCCATTTCTGGCCCTCTCAGAAAGCTGAAATGCTGTCTGTCATTTTACTAAAATATACAAATATTACAATAACTTGGGGTGCCTGAATGGCTCAATTGGTTGAGTATCTTACTCTTGATCTCAGCTCAGGTCTTGATCTCAGAGTTGTGAGTTCAAGCCCTACATTAGGCCCCATGCTGGGCATGGAGCTTACTTAAATTAAATATGTATATAAACATATATACATTTTTATTACAATACCTTGCCCCACTTAAAATAACTCCTTTAACTTTCTCCAACCCTCCGTCCAAACAATGGGCTCCCACCAACCATATTTTTGCATGATACCCTACAGCTGCCTCAGAATGGGACCACCAATGGGTCTCTTCCTCAAGATTCTCTTCCTCAAGAATTTGGAATTATACTGAGATGATGTCTCTTTCCCATGTGGCCAGAGCTGTAACAAGTCGACTTGGAAGCTGAGAAGTAGTAATAATGTGGAAATCATCAGCAATGCTTGCCAGATATTTCCAGCTGCCTGCTTCCTGGGCACATGGTAGGATTGCACACAGTGATTGCACTTTCTGGGCCCCTTGTGATTGGGTGGGTCCATGTGCATAAAGCCTGCCAATGAGTTGTAAGAGGACAAGATATGGACACTTCTAAGAACAACCACTTCATTGCTGCTGTAGGACCTTGAAAATTCTCCATCCCTCACCCTCAGAGACCAAAAACATCTGGCAGGTTTACCAGCCTGGATTTTGGTGTAAGGAGGCACGGAGTGCCTGTGTTCCATTCTGAAAGGCTGTCTCACCAATCTCACCTTGTTTATTCTTTTAAGCCTCTGTCTTTCAAAGCACTTCAAGGGAAAAAATTCAGAGTGGCATCATCAAGCCTCAGTAATGTCTTTAGATTGTACACATTTGATCAAGTTGAACCCCATTTCTCTCTTCTACCTCCCTTATTGGACAGTTGCTACAGCCTTTCCCAGATACCATCAACACATCAGCCCAACAGATTCATAATGAGAAGCAACTTTCAGATTAGACCAGACATCTAATTGCTCAAGAGTTCATATCCAGAAGTTGAGGAGAGGAGATGGGAAGGGAGGCTGACAGCACCCTGGCCTTCTCCAAACACCAGACTGGAATCTCTCCAGAAAGAGAAAGTGTCCTAGGGAGTATGGGGTGTGTCCCAGAAGGGCCATCTCTAGTATTTGTCACTTCTAACCTGCCTCTGTGTATGTTGATTCCCAAAGACCAGTCACGAAGTTAAGATTCTAAAAAACGACTATCTGTAAGTCTTCTCTTATGGCTCAAATTGCATCCCCTAAAATGATAGGTTGAAATCCTAACCCCCAGGACCTGCAAATGTAACATTATTTAGAAACAGAGTCTTTGCAGATGCAACCAAGTTAAGATGAGAACACACTGGGGTACGGTTGTGGTGGGCTCTAATCCACAGGACTGGTGTCCTCATAAGAAGAGGAGAGACCCTGAAATGGACACACAGGGAGAATGCCATGTAGTGACAGAAGAAAAGATCGAAGTAATACACCTCCACCCAAGAAGTGCCAAAGACTGCCAGCAACACTGGAAGCTAGGGGAAAGCCATTGAACAGATTCAGATTCTTCCATACAGCTTTTGGAGAAAGACTTCATTTCCAATTTCTAGTCTCTAAGAGTGTAAGAAAACAAACTTCTGGTATTTTAAGCCACCCAGCACGTGATACTTCATTTTGGCAGCCTTACAACACCAATAAAGCCTCCCTTCTGCCTCCTTTCTCTTGTATAGGATATTCCCTCTGCCTACAAGAGTCCCCCATCACCTCCCACACCTGTCCCAGGTCCTGGAATGGCGACCCTAATCTCCTCTAACCTCTTCCTCCCCAACCTAACAGAGGGTGCATCCTGATGGCCCCTCTGTGCCCACAAGACTATGTCTTCATCCTCTTGGAATGCTCTCCACATAGCACATCGCTTAGCAGACATTCATTGAATGTGAGAAGAGAATGAAAATAAGGAAACAGAGGAAGGAGGTGGGTCATGTCTGAGGTCAACTGTGAAAAGATTCAAGCAAGGGATGTAGCTTTAAAATCAGGGTACAAATAACTGAGGTTATCATTTAGTGAATGAAATGTATATGCAATGGAGGCAGCAACAGAAGCAAGTGGAGTCTGGGAATCAGAGGAACCGTGATGGAGGGAAGTCCAAATTAGAATGCAAAATCTGGGGCACCTGGGTGGCTCAATCGGTTAAGCATCTGCCTTCAGCTCAGGTCATGATCCCAGGGTCCCAGGATTAAGCCCCACATCAGGGCTTGCTTCTCCCTCTCCCTCTGCAACTCCCCTGCTTGTGCTTAATCTCTCAAACAAATAAAACCTTAAAAATAAAATAAAATGCAAAAGCAGCTAGGAAGGCCAATTAAAGCTGGTGAACATGAGTCACCAGGGTATATAGAGGGGCTGATACAAGACACTTGGACTCAGAATCCTGTCCTGCAGGAACATGTACCACTGTTCTGGGACACTTACCTCCCAGTTTCAGCTTTGGGTGCATCTTAAAGACAGTGTCTCTTATCTGACAAGCAGGAGCGAGGGTTCGTTCACCACACCCCAACACACTCAAACTGGAACACCAGTTGATTCTCATCCAGGAAGCTTTGGAAGGGTGGACCTCCTGGTACAATGGGGGGAAGTGGTTCTGAAACCTTCAGCCCAGAGGGATAACAATGACCAATAAGGGAATAGTGGTAGGTATCAGGCCTACTATGGACTTCCCCACAATTATTTTATCTAGACCTCACATCCATGAAATGAGGTAGGTGTCAGTGTCCCCATTTCATAGTTCAAAAGATTAAAGCTCACTCTGGAAAACAGTATAGAGGTTCCTCAAGAAGTTGAAAATAGAGCTACCCTATGACCCAGCAATTGCACTACTGGGTACCCTAAAGATACAAACGTAGGGATCCGAAGGGGCACGGCACCTGAATGTTTATAGCAGCAATGTCCACAATAGCCAAACTATGGAAAGAACCTAGATGTCCATAACAGATGAATGGATAAAGAAGATGTGGTATACACACACACACACACACACACACACACACACACAATGGAATACTATGCAGCCATCAAAAGAAATGAAAATTTGCCATTTGCAATGACATAGATGGAACTAGGGGGATTATGCTTAGCAAAATAAGTCAATTGGAGAAAGACAACTATCATATGATCTCCCTGATATGAGGAAGTGGAGATGCAACATGGGGGGCTTGGGGGTAGGAAAAGAATAAATGAAACAAGATGGGATGGGGAGGGAGACAAACCATAAGAGACTCTTAATCTTGCAGAACAAACTGAGGGTTACTGGGGGGAGATGGGTCAGGAGAGGGTCGTGGAGTTATGGACATTTGGGAGGGTGTGAGCTGTGGTGAGTGTTGTGAAGTGTGTAAACCTGGCGATTCACAGACCTATACCCCTGGGGCTAAAAATACTTTATATGTTTATAAAATAATAATAATAATAATTTCTTTTAAAAAAGACAAAGGCTCAGCAAGGTTAAGTGGCTTTCCACCTAGCTAGTGAGTGGTTACCCCATGACCTCTTGCCTCTTGTCCTCCCAGACTTCCCAAGATGAATATGTGAGAAAGTACTCCGATATTTGTTGAATGCCTTAGAAACAGCACCAATTGTTAATATTCAGAACTCAATAATGGCCAGAGGTTCTCAATAGTGAAAATGGCTGCCCCAAAAGGTTGCCCACCCTCCTCAAAAGATCACAGTAGAGAATACTGTCTCTGTAGGTAAAGTGGGGACCCTCAAACACACACCTCACTCTCAAGTTTGGTCCTGAACAATCTTCCTTCCCCTGCTGATATGTTGCTCCTTGTTGTTCTCCTCCTCACCGAGACTCACGCGTGTCTTCATCATCTCTCCTAGCCCCTCGGCTTTCGATTACTTTGCCTGGAGCATCCCCTGACCTCCCAACCTCCCCTTGATGGCTCACTCTGGACAACTCCCCTGCATCTTTCCAGACTCAACTTGAAATTTTCAGGACTCTGTGGCTTACACCTGTTGGCTTCCCATCTGCTGCTTGCCATCTGTTGGACTTGTGTACTGACATCTCCGCTCCTGCATTAGTGGAGAGACTCTGGAGGCTGGGGTCACCTCTCACTGTTGAAATCCCAGTGCCTAGCACAGAGCCCGGCATGTCAACGCTGTCTTGTAGATGCCACAGGGTACACAGAACTCTGGTGGCCCATCTGCCCTCTGCTTTCCCATCTTCCTTCTCAATGGCACCACGCCCTGCAGAGATTTACTAATAAAGATGCCATCAACAGCAAGCTTCAGACCTCTTTTCCTTGCCTGACTCCCTTCTAGAGAGTTCTGCCCTCTGAAAAGCTCACCTTGCAGATATGTAGAAAAGCAGAGAATCATGGCCCATTCCTAGAATATGTGAGGGATTTGATGGAGACTGATATGGGTCTAATTTTTTTTTTCTTTCTTAATTCAGGGGCTTTCTGCTGAGCCTGAGGGTCTCAGAAGAGCACTGGTTTACCCAGGCACCTCCCAGAGTTCCTCTGGTCCCAGGGCCCCTGCAGGCTTTTCTTCATGAACAACCCTGGATGATGTCAGTGAAAAACAAGGAAAATGAAGCAAAATAGAGAGCTCTTCCAAGGGACTTAACCAAATAATAAGAAAGGTTGGTCTGGAAGAACTGAAAATTCTGATCTTTAAATTATTGCAATAGGCGAAAAGAAATGAGCCAGAGAAGATCTTGTCTAAAAGCCTACATACAAAACATGGGGCTGTGAGCTCAGGAGTCCATCTGAGAAGAAAATCACAAGGACACCACAAATATGTCCCCATTTATAAGGCAACAGGCACTGGATTGGCTTTGGAAGATAGAGAGATGAGTAAGAAACTGCCCTTTCCTTAGAAGAATCATAGTATTTTAAAAGAGGAAAGTCAGAAGAATAGCTCATAGCTCAATATCCTAACTCCACAACCAATATACTCTTCCAACTCACTCACTTACCAGATATTTATTCACAAAGGGACTTTTGAATTTTTTATACTGTGGCCCACTTTACAAAGGGCAAAGATTGTGTGCCCCAGCAACAGAGGTATAGGAGGGGAAATTACTGAAAAGTCTGGGATAAATCCACTCACAGTGATAGTAAATGATTTCTTCCTGTTATTAATGTTACAAGTGAATTACTCATTTCTTCTCAAAACCGGTATGACAAGAAGCCAACCCCGAGATCACCAAATAGACCACAGTTGGAGAGCCTTCACTTCTACTTATCCTTATAGACTCATCTAAGATTTCACTTTCTCCGGGAAGCTTTCCTTGATTTCCTCCTTTATCTAACAGGATAAACTTCTCTTCACCCTTTGCTTTCCACACATCATGCAACACTATTAGGAGCATGTGTGTGTGTGTGTGTGTGTGTGTGTGTGTGTGTGTATGAGAGTCCAGCATTGGACCGTGAGCTAACCTCTCAAGGGCAGGACTGAGTATCTACCTTTTCCAAATAGCTAGATTTGTCCAACGGCGCATAGTCATGCTCTGTTGAGTCAAACTGACAGGAGTCGAGAAGAGAAAGTCAATTCACTGGTTGTCAAGTCTCAGTATGAACCATTTGAAGGCTTACCTTGGCCTTCAGCATAAATAAATTTGCCTTGGAATGTCTATCCACCCTGAAAATCAAAGGCCAACTAAAGGGACAGATTGCCTTAGTGAGCTAACAGCCAAATGACAGCCAGCTTCTACCCCTTGGAAGTCACCCAAATGTAAGAAATCCAATTCTCCACCAAAGCTGTGGAGAAATCAACCAAGTTGTTCTTGACCAAAAAGTGGTTACCAGTTACCTAATTATCTCCCACGAAGAGAGGACCCATCACACACGCAGGTTCCTCATTCGCTCCGGGAAGTGTAATATCTTGGCTATTGACCAGATAAATCATCCAATTAACCCTCCTCGTTGGCCTCAGCCCAGACCTCCTGCCTCCTCCTGCAGGGACCTGATTCATGCCCCCATGACACCCGCCAGCAGGGCCCCTGACCTGGTTCCCAGGGAAGGACAGGGCAGCCTAGGAGAGCAAAACAGAGAGGCGAGGTGGAGGCCCAGCCCAAAGGCCGGGGGGAAGGGAGGCTTCCCCAAAACAGACGTCAGCCCAGCTCTGGCTGCACACTCACAGTGTGCAGACGGGCTGTTTACCTGGCACCTTCACACTCCATTTCCACAGTGCCTTGACGGGCAGATTACAGCCTGCAGATCACTCAGCAGCAGCCAGGGTGAGCCTCGGGGGGAAGCACCAGCTTTCACAAGGAAACCGGCCCACGCCCAGATTGCACCTTTTACCTGGGGAACTTGCCCAGGGCCAATTCCTATGCTGGCTGCCAAAAGAGCCAGCTTGAATGGGTGCTTGCTGGGAAGCCGCTGCAGGTTCTGGGACCTGCTTCCCATCCTTCCTCTGTTCTCCCTTGTCTGAGTTTTCCTGTGTATTCTAGGGCCTCCTCCACGAAAAGCCCAGGATGAGCCAGTAGAGACAAGAATCGGTGGTGTGACCCAAAGAAGGTTCTACAAAGGGAAGATTGTAGTGGATGTTAGGGACAGTCACTCTCTTCTTCAATTACTGTCTTCCATCCTCTTCATCTTCCTCAAGGCTCTGTCCGGAGTGAACTCTCTAAAAGGTCCATGGGAACCTGTCACTCCCCTTCAGGAATCCCTTCAAGAGCCCCCTGTTGGCCTAGTTGGAACTCATTAGCAAGACAAACACAGCCCCACCTGCCCTCCAACTCCCCAGACTTGCCTCCTGGCTCAAAGGCAGTACCTAGGAGCAAGTGGGGAACAGTGACCCTCTGCCATGCATAATCTTGTGCAGATAATTGTACCAACACAACCTCACAATCCCTTCAGTTTGAAATAGAGTTTGGAGACACCATGCCACACACTCATGGCATCTCAGGCTCCAGATTATGAGCCAACTTGGCATTTCCCCAATACACCAGGGTGTTGTTTATCCACCAACTACCAGTATTTCTGGAGTCAGACACTGGCAAAATCATCAGTCAGGTCCAATCTTAGATTCCCCAGAGAGGAAGAAGAAATGAACCAACCTCTGTGGCTTTGCACAGGCTGTTCCCTCTGCCAGGCACACACTTCCTTCCCCACACCCTGCCTATGGAGCAAACTCCTGCTCAAACGCCATTTGCTCTGTGAGGTCAGTCCTGGCCTCTTCTGGTGATAGGCCCTCTGGGTTCTCATCGCATCTTGGTCTGTTTGGCTGGGTGTCTCTTGCCATTATAACCTCCTTGGGGACTTGGGGACTTGGGAGCGAGAATCTCACTGTCTCTTGTGTGTCATCATGGTGTGAGCACCATCGATATCAGTGAGCTGACCCAGCACCACCTCAGAGCCGTTCCTATTGCCTTCAAAACAGAGCCCCAACATAACCTGTGACACTCTCACCCCTCCTGCAGGCATCAAGGCCCCCCAGCAACCCCCTCCAGTTCTCCCCCCTTCCGGGTTTGCTCCCTGCACTATTCCCCATGCAAACGGAGGCCAACAGGATCAATGTCGCAGCATAAAGCCTGTCCCATTGTTCCCAGTTCAAAAATCCTCCACACCTACATTCATATCCCCGGTCCCTCCCATGGCCCACAGGGCCCCAGGTGATGCAGATACCTGCCCTTACCGTCCCCCCAAGTCCCGCATCTCCTGCCAGCCTGACCTGCTTCTGACACCCAGCAAACATACATCCACCTTGCTGCCTTTGCCCCGCCATCCCCTCTGCCCACGCGCCTTTCCTTCAAGGCCTTCACGCCCTGCTTTCCCCCTTGTTCAGGCCTCCGCAAGCTTCCCTGCCTTCTGCTGAACCAGCATCCTCCTCTGGCTCTGGCATCCCCTGGCCTCCCTCGTGCTTAGGTACTCTCCCTCGTTTGCTACTGCCTGTTGCCCGCACCTGAGCTGCCAGGGCCTCGTCCCAGGCCACACATAGAGCAAGAATCTCTCATCAGATACTCTGGAAGTCCCAATGTCCTCCCCTCAGGGACAGACATTGGGGGATCAAGTGAGAAGGAAGCGTTCACCTTCCCTTTCTGTCCCAGTCCTGGGTGTGAGGACATCATCGCGGAGTTTCTGGCACAAGAGCTGGGCTGGCAGAGTCCACCCACTGCTGGGTGCCTGACAAGAGGCCCATTCGTGTGCCCTCTATTGCTAAGCTGCTGCTCGGGAGGGTGGAGTGCAACCAAGATACTATCACACTTCCCCTAAATCACACTTCTCAAACCATGTGCTGGCAGAATATGGAGCAACTGGAAAGGCAAGGTCTCTACAAAGTAAGCAGTGTCTACACCGCAGCCGTGGCAGCAATCTGGTCATGGTGCTCCTCTGCTCGACCTCCCTCAAGGGCTGCCTCTGGTTCCTTTCTGGGGCTTTCTGCAGCTTACAAGACTTTCCGGATGTGGCTCCTGACTTGCTCTCCACTTCTGACTCTTGTCATTCAGTACTCCATACCCATGGTTCCAGTCCTACTAAAGATTGTGTGTGCTTCCTGCGTGTGTCGTGCTCTGTCCAGTCTCCGTACCTTTGCTGACGCCAATCCCTCTTCCTGGACCACCCTTTCCTCTGTCCCCTGCTGGATATGGTTCATTCATCTTTCAAGCCTCAGCCCAGAAGGCACCACCTCTACAAAGTATTTCTCACATTTTCTGAGATTGCTCAAATCCAGGAACAAAGGCTCTCCTTTGTGCCCTCCATCCACAGGAGGCCCAAAGCATTGACTTCACTTTCATGACTTTGCAGGACTTTCTCCCTCACTAAAACAGGAGCTCCTTGAAGGCTGAAGCCTTATGCACTGTGGCTCACAATAGCTGGAGAAAAGTTGGTAAACTACAAATCAGATCATGCCACTCCCTGCTCAAAAGCTTTCCATAGCTCCCACATCACTCAGCGTCAACAGCAAAGTCCTTGGGTTGGTCAGTGAGGTCCTATGAAACCTGCACAGCCCCCTGACCACCCACTAGCTCACTGATCCTATTACTTGCCCCCTTCACTGGCTCTTCTCCAGCTTCATCATCCTCTTTGTGATTATTTAAATTTATTAGGCACATCCCCACCACAGGGCCTTTGCTCCTGCTGTGCCTGCTTCCTCCAACATTCTCCTCCCTCCGCAATTTTCATGACTACCCCCTCATCTCAACAGGTCTTTGTTCAAATGTTGCCACTACTCCAGGAAGACCTTCCCTGACCAGCGCACTTAAAACCAAAGCCCACGTTGTGCACTCGCTGGCATTCCCTAACCCTATTCTCTACCTTATTTTTCTTCATAGGCTATCACCATGTAACATACTGTGTGCTTTATTTACCTTTGTTGTTTATTGTACACCTCTTCCCAATGTAGTATAAGTTTCAAGAGGACAAAAGTGTTCGCCTTTTTGTCCATTACTGTAGACTCAGTGCCTTGAACAGTGCCTGGCACATATATAGTAGGGACTCAGTATTTTCCTAATGAAGAAAGGAGCGATATCCCTAGCATATAGCTTGTTTCCTGGTACATGGCAGACTCCCAGTGAATATTTGTTTAATGAATGAAGACAAAGGAAAAGAGAAAAAAGACAGATGGGGGAAGAACAGATGACAAGAAGAGCAAAAAGGAGGAGAGGGAAGGAAGGAGGAAGAAGGAAACAGAGACAGAGATAAAAGCAGGCCAAATGTTCCCCATACCCTCCATATCTGTGTGTGTTGTAGGCTCAAGTAGCAGAAGTTTCCAATTTGGAGCTGCCCATCTGAAATTCTCTAGGAAACTTCTTTGCCTTCAGCTTCTCTTTGCCACCACAGACCTGACCAGAAAAGAAAACATGAGTGTTTTACAAGGATGTTTACCCATCACTTTGGGGCTCATCCTTGGCAAATTCTACTGGCAGACTGCCTACGTGTGATGTCTGCACACTCTCACACTCTTGGCTCATCTCAAGCTTTGGTCAAGAGCCCTTCACCCAGTATTTTGCAAAGGCTTCTGTTTTAAAAAAGAAAAATGTATTGTTTTATAATTATAAAGGTAATACATGCAGTGAAACAAAAGAAAACAATAGAGCGTTGAGCCTTGTTTGCTTCCTGACTTTTTCTGTACTTACGTAGGACTTTTTTTTAGAGAAAGAGAGAAAGCACATACACACAATCAGAGCTTAAGGGGAGGGCATCAGGGAAAGAAAGCATCTTAAGTAAGTTTCATGCCCAGTGCAGAGCTCAGTGGGGGCTTGATCTCACGACCCTGAGATTATGACCTGAGCTGAAATCAAGAGTCAGATGCCCAACCAACGGACCCCCCCCCAGGGGCTCCCCCACTTGGGATTTTTTAAATCAAATTATAGTTATACTGTGTGTGCACATAACTATTCCTATCTGGACTCCTATGACTCCTGAATAGGTACTTAAGAAACAGCCAGAGAGGAAGCTTAGGGTAGTAGAAGGTGCAATTTTTGGATACATGCCCATCTCGGGCCAGTTCTGGCTCTGACACTTGGTGTTGAGAGACTCCTTTACATTAACGTGACCATTCCTCATGCTTTTCCAGGGACTGTCCCAATTTACACCTGTTGTCCCAGTGTAAGTAATCAGAGCACCCCCTTCATGGTCCAAGTGTGCTAGTGTAAGCAATATGTTACATGTTCCCACTAGACTTAACTCTAGGAGCTTTGGGTTCTTCATCTATAAAAGAGAGAACACAATGCCTGTCCCCAAAGAACTGTAAGAATTGTATTAGTTATTTCTGCTGTGTAACAAATTACCCCCAAACTAGCTGCAGTATCTTTTCATCTCAGAAGTGACAAGCTATTACTCTGCCACATGGACTAAGGATGTGGATACCAGGAGGTGGATCACTGGGGCCATCTTGGAGGTTAGTGACTATAGTTACTAATTTAAATGTTGCTTGTAAAATCCCTGGCATGTAGTAGGCACAAAATAGACATTAGCTACCTCAGAACAGGATAAAGCAATTAATTCGTTGGCAGCCAACAACAGGCATCCCTGGTAACTTTCCCACTGATAAAGATTGAAATGCTATGGCTTTTTTTATAAGCAGATTCAATTCAGTTCAACAATCACTTATTATATAACTGCTGCTTGTTATTCTGTCCTTTAAGCCAAACACACTTAGAAATAACTACTGAATTAAAGTAGATCCCTAAACTCATTACCTGAATAACCAAAAATTGACTGTTTTTAGGTTCAAGACTTTCCTTTGTATGCTTAAGCTTCTACAATCTTAGCATGTCATTTGAGTCTTGCTGTCAGAAGCATTTGATGTTTGTTCCTAAAAAGGAAGACTAACAGACTTTTCTGGAGTCGATGCACAAATGAGCTAAATTTGCATACTGTTTGAATATATTTAGGTGTTGAATTCAACTCCAAGCACATAAAAAGATGAAAAGAAATTAAGTAAGAAGCCATGTAGCACTATGATGGGCACAGTCATGCCCATTATGAGGGTTTCAAAGGAGCGTACAGAGTCCATTCAAAATGTCAGCCAATGTCCTACCTCTACCATCACCAGCCCAATCTGAGTCATCATATATGACTTATTGCACTAATTTTCCAGCTGTTCCTCTGGCTTTTCCTCTTGCCTCCAATCTACTCCACACCTACCCCCCACTCCAGCCCAGGGTGACACATTTAGATATTTCAGATTACATCCTTCCTTTGCTCAGAGCCCCTCAATGGTGTCATGGAACATCAGTGCCCTGGCCACGTCCCTTCTCCATTCACCTGGAGAACCCAAGGCTATTTATCTACAGCTCCCTGCCTCAGAGCCTTTTTCTGGCCGGGAAACTCACACAGCCAAGCGCTAGGCCTACAGAAGGTACCAGATACTGACAGTCCTTGGATACAGCCCTCCACCATCAATAGCTACGGAGGTGGAAAATTGTGATAACATGAAGGCCTCTTCCGCACTAGTGCCTGGAACTCCAGCAGGCCAAGCTCTAGTTGCTCCCAGTGGTAACCAGCTCCACAATTCCTCTTCCACTGGTTTCTTTGTCTTTCCTGCCTCACATCCTCTTCTGGTGTTTCCTGGGATCCCTTCCCATGTGAAATACTCACATCCGTGTCTCTGGAGATGAATCTAGGGAACCTTCACACCAAGACAAATGGCTTTGCCCTGAGAGTAAAGGCCAAGGTCTGTGCCATGACCCAGGAGGCCCCATTCTCCTTCCTGTTCACGCAGTGCAAGCCATGTTAGTTTCCATGCTGATCCTGGAATATTCTAGGCTTGCTTTTAATTCAGGGCCTGTGCTCCTGCTATTTCCTTTCCCTAGAAGACTTGTTTATAGTTTATATGTTTAGGGCCATTGCCTTCAATATCACCCCTTAAGCAGGACATAAACTCAGGGAGGGAAGTGACTTTGCTCTATTTGATTCACTTACCATCTCCAGTGATTACAATGGCACTGGACGCATGTAGATGCTCAATAGATATTTTATAAATTGTTGGGACACCTGGGTGACTCTGTTGGCTAAGCGTCTGCCTTCAGCTCGGGCCATGATCCCAGGGTCCTAGGATCAGGTCCCACACTGGGTTTCTTGCTCAGCAGGGATCCTGCTTCTCCCTCTGCCTGCCACTGCCCCTGCTTGTGCACTTTCTCTCTCTGACAAATAAATAAATAAAATCTTTTTTTAAAAAAAGGTATTTTTTAAATCATTGAATTAAAATGACATCAGTGAAACCTGATTAGGTCCAACAAAAATCCTTGCAGAACACTTGCTAGGCCCCTAGCTAGTGGACCTTCTGACTTCATTATGAATAATCTAATCCTTTCACTTCTAATACGATGAAGTCCAGAAAGGGTAAGCACATTCCTTAATATCACACAGCTCCCCAAAAGCAGAGCCAGGAGAAACTTCCAGCTCCAACTGGCCTGTGGGGGGATAGAGAAGCCAGTCATGCTAGGAGACCCATTGGAAGTTCTAAAGAACCCCAGGGAATCGCTTAACCTTTTCCAAATACCTGTTTTTTCATCAGTAAAATAGTATGGTACAGCTACTTCAACAAATTTGGATGATTACACAAGAAAATGAGCCTAAGAAAGCTTAGCACATCATAAAGATTGCATAGTTTCCCAGTGCATCTAAGGAAGAACTACAAGAGAGGAGACGGTGCTCACGGTGTTGAGACCAACCGTGTCTGGGTGGGGAATTTCCCTTATCATTCTTGCAACACCCTCGGAGGTGGGTTCAAATTCGAACTCCTTCCCAGCTGAAGATACCGAGGCTCAGAGAGGTCTTCTGACTTGCCCGAGATCACAAAGATTAACTCACCCTCAGTCTGACCCCCGACTGTGTGGGGAACCACTGTGCCATACTGAAGGACAGTGCCTGTTATATCCTCAGAGACATTTTTTTAAGGTTTTATTTACTTATTTGGCAGAGACACTGTGAGAAAGGGAACAGAAGCAGAGGGAGTGCGTGAGGGAGATGCAGACTTCCTTTGAACAGGGAGCCGGAGGTGGGGTTCCATCCCAGGACCCTAGGATCATGACCTGAGACAAAGGCAGCTGCTTAGCGACTGAGCCACCCAGCTGCCCCACCTCAGAGACGTTTTTAATTTCAAATGCTTGGGAAATGTTGAGGGCAGGGTTTGTCTCCCAGCAGGACCAGGCTAAAGGCATTTCCAAAGTCTGATAATAGCCGCCCTTTGAAATCGCTGCAGAGGGAGGCTTGTGGAGCTGCATGAACCCTACTTTCAGGTCCTCACAGTTTTAATATCTAGCCTCCAATTTGCTGTAATTTAAGCCCGTCTTCACCCTTGGTAGGAAATTTCCTTCCAAAAGTAGGTTAAAAAAAAAAAAAGAAAAGAAATAAAAAACAAAAACAGAAAACAAAAGTAGAGTCACAGCATGTGTGTGGGGACGCAGGGGTGTGTGTGCGTGTGTGTGTGTGTGTGTGTATTTCTGCTATCTCTCTGCCTCACTGTCTCTGTCTGTGTGTGTGTGTCTCTCTCACACACACACACGTGCACACACGTGCACACAACCACACACACGCATAGACACACCCTCACCTGAATTCATGCCTTTCTCTAGCCTAGTGATTCTCAAAGTGTGGTCCGTGGGCTCACTGTATGAGTACCCGCTAGGAATTTCTGCAAGCTGCAGAAAACCAGCCCTCCCCCAAACCCAGAGAACCCACACCTCTAAGGGTGGGGTCCAGGACTCTGAGGGTCAGGGAGCCCTCCGGGTGATTCTTCCCGACACTAAAGTCTCTGAGCAGCGAGGTTAGCCTGCAAAAACCCATCTCTCCCTTCTCCCCACCCCCTTCTCTAAACTGGGCCTAAGAATAAATCATGGCTCTTCTTGGCCTTTAAATGTCAAGGATCCTGAGCTCAGAGAACAAGGACCTCCGCGGAAAATGCCGAGCCGAAGCCTTGGCCCCGGGAGCACCAGAGCCCCGGCCTTCGCCGCCGTGGCATTTGCAACCCACTCAGAAACCACGGCTTCTCGGAAAGGCGCCTCCCTGTCACTCGGAAATACAATAAAATTCACGTTTGGAAGGACGACACAAAGACGGACCTGGCAGGGAAGCAGCGGCGGCCTCCCCGTGGAAAAGGCTGGCGTGGGGGAAGGGAGGAGGGGCTGAAATGAGGGGCTCCTGGGGCCTCGCTGCCTCCCCGAACTCGGGCCGTAAACGCTCCCTGCGCTCGGCAGCCGGGATGGCCTCATTAGTGGGTGCCGCTCACCCACTTCAGTCACAGAAAGAGCGATAAAGGAGGACAAGGGCGGAATAACCTCTAAATAAAAGATGAGGTAATTTTGAAGGCACATTAGGATTTTATGTGTATTATGGCTTGTGGTTTTTTATTCAAGCCCAGGGAGGGCCGGCCGCTCGGCTGCACGGGGCTGTCACCTCCTAAAGCACCAAGGCTTAGCCATGCGGCAGGACTGGGCTTTGCAGTTTGGGGGTTCGGGGGAGGCACGGGGGGGAAAAAGGGAAAAGACGCTTTCTCTCGCCTTCACTGGGGGTTTATGGCATTAGGCGCTGTCATCTCAAAAATAAAAATGAATGTTGTGTGTAAACCTGGCGATTCACAGACCCGTACCCCTGGGGCTAATAATACATTATCTGTTAATAAAAAATAAATTTTTTTAAATTAAAAATTAAAAAATAGCAGCCAAAAATATAATAAAAATGGAGCGCCCTGGGCTTTGCCCTTTCTCTCAGGGGAAGTCTGCAAGGACCCCCCCCATAGGGCCATGGAGACCTGTCCTCAAATGGCAGACTGACCAATGGTGGCCTGGTGCAGCTTGGAAGTTCCACTGCGGCTAAAGGAAGGTGATGCTCTACAGTTCAGAGAGAATTGCCCTTAGGGAATCAGATTATCCAGATGGCACAAAAGCCTGGAAGAGGACGAGAAGCCCCTTTTCAAAGGGTCAAGAAGATTCTGGTGGGAAAGGTTGGGAGGGTGAGGTGGACGGCCCAATGCGGTTCTTCTATAATTTCTTTTTAGGTCGCTCAAGACAGTAAGGAAGTTAAGCTTTCCTGGAACACAGTGACCCTAAAATGAACCACAAGCCTCTTTGTCACCTGTTTCTCCCATGTGATGTTGGGACTGTGCTACAGGTGTTCACAGCTTTCTTGTCACTGCGTGGGCAACTTCCAGACCTCAGCAAGCCCCCGGGTACCTGCTAACGTGTCCACTCTGCACTGGGGGCTTCCCTTGTAGTCTCCAGTACCCCATAGGGTAGAGACTTTGTCCCCACTTGACAGATACAGAAATCAAGGCTCACAGCAGTGTCATCACTTACCCAAGACACAGGGGAGTAGGGATTGAAACTCAGGTCTCCTCACTCCGGCACTCCCATCACATGTAGGGAATGGTCGGGAAGATGGTGGTGGTATGCGCTGTGTGTTCCTGATATCGGGAAGAGTTAACGCCGGAAGCGTACTCATCCTGTGCGAAGCAGTGTTCTGAACTCTGTATTATCTCATGTAATCCACAGCAGGAAATGTAGACGCAGAGAGGCAGGAGACATTGTGAAGGTCACACCAGTAGGAAGCAGAACATCCAGGCCACAAACCACAAGGAAATGTATACACGAGCCACATTATGTTCACATTTCTTATGTGATTAATGTGTTGGCAACACCTTCTATGGGCCGAGCACCACCGCAGGTGCTTGGGGGGAGGAGGTGCAGAAGCATGCTGAGATGAAGGAATGGGTCCCGCCTTCTGGGCAGGCTGGGGTGCAGGGAGGGACAGACAGACACTCACAGAAAGGAAAGGAAAGGGACATTGGAGAGTCTTGGGTCCTCTACATCTTCATACGTGGGTCTTCTATAACCCTGGAGTCTTCTGTTTTACAGTAAGCTTGTCCTTCTAGAAGATTTTCCTGGGCTTATTTCCATAGAGACATGCAGACACAAGTAAGCTTTGGGAGTCCCCAGGGTCTGCCAGCCTAATTCCCTGAGTCAGCAACAAGCAACCTGTTGATACTTTCTGAATCCTTTCAAGGACCAGGTAGCCCGGTGTATTTCAGTTCCTGAAAAGGGCATCCAGGCCTCTACCTCCACCCCTGGGATATAACCATGGCACTGTTTTGAGATTTCCTTGGCCATCTGCTGAGACCCCACCCCAGTCTGAATTCCCCTCACCCCTGCAGAAAGGGGCATGACAAAATAAAGATATCAAACCCCAGAAGGCAGAGCTGTAAGATCACAGAATCGGGGTCCCTCCTATCGAGGACTTCTGCTCCCCGTCATATGATCTCCGGCAGATAGCTAACCCCCTTGCACCTCGATTTCTTCATCTGTAAAACAGAATAGAGATGATCACTGTACCGACATGGCATGGTAGGGAGGGATACAGGGCTCACACATGGGGTGCTCTTAGAAACACCTGTAAGCGTGCCATTAACATTGCTCATTGTTATGCAATTAACAAATATTTATTGAGGACCAGCTAGGGTTAGGATGATTGACGTACACATGGTCCACACGAGGCACCACGCCAGATGTATGCCAGTGAGGCAGCTGTCCCTGGATGAGGAATCCCAGGACCTTGGCAGGGCGAGTCCCAGCATAAAGAAGTCAGGGTCCTCTCACTGGGGTCCGGGGGTGCACACACTCTAGATCCAGACAGGTGATGGTCACATCCTCACTTACTAGCTGTGAAATCTCACCTGACCCAGGTATCTGTTGGAAGCTTCCATTTCATCTGTAGAGGGTGGGATGATGATGTCTCCAAGCTTTGAGGTTCTCCTGCTAGCTTGGTCAAATTCTAGATACCTGCCAACAGTCCCTGGTATTTTCCATTGGGACATCTGGGATCCTAGAAACGGGGACTTCATTCAGTCCAGACAGGAAATCCTACGCCTTACTCCATCTCTCACTCAGCTATGTAATAGGCCAAACCTACCTCTGGATAGGGCAGATGGCAGACGGGGCAGATTGCCACAGAGTCGCCACCCTACCGGAGGCACGCAGGACGACTTCTGGAAGTGACATCTCATTCCTTCTCCTTAGCTAGACCATCTCTGTGGATATCCCACTCAAGGAAGGACCTTCTGTCCCTCACCCCAGATCTGTGAGCCCCTCCCCAGGCCTACCTTCACTCCATTCTTCTCCCAAGAAGTTCAGTTCCCCAGGGTTCTCATCAGAGGCTGTCTGTGCCTCACACCTCAAGTCAGTTAATCAGCAAGCAAATATACAGTAGAAACTTCCATGAACCACCCCCTCTGCCGGGCAGTGGGAACAAGGCCCTACACTGTGGTGGGACAAGCATTAAACCAATGTCCACAATTAATTACCACATGATGAATGTTTCACAACACAAGAAACAAAGCAAGAGAAAAGGGGAAAAGTCACTGGTCAGTGGGAGGGCCCCCAGGGAACCATCAGCTAATAGAGCTGAACCATCAGCTCTATTCAGGAGGGGTCTAGCTTCCTCCCACTTTGAAAGGCCCTGCCTGATGGTATCTGTGGACGCAGTTTCCTGAACCCAATGCCTCGTGACCACATGCTGTGGAAGGCACAGAAGACATGGCCTCTGCCCTCCAGGAGCATTGCCTCTGATTACTCATTAACACAGGTCAAAGTGGCCAATGAAAGCGATGGGTTACTCTTCATCCACTTATCCAAGGGAGTGAGTCAATGTTCACCGAGGGCTTCTACCGAGAAGAAGCCAGGATACTTCATCCCTGGCAGCCCCGCTTGAGGAGCAGGAGTCTTGTGACTGTTCTATAAATGAATAAGTAAGTGATTCAGAAAAGAGTGAAGACACAAGCAAGAATCTGAATCCAATTAGGGAAAAGGATGACTCATCAGTAGGGTGACCCTGCAGTCCAGTTTGCTGGGGACAGTCCCAGAGCATGCCTGCTGCCCTGGGTAATTATGAATCACAGCCCCTTTCACTCTCAAAAATTTCCAGTTACATGTTCTAGTATCTGGCCACCCATGTGCTACAGAAATGACGCCCAGCTGTTCAGCTAGTGACTGTGGATACCGGCAAACACTGTCTGCTACAGGTGACCTGGAGAGATATGTCTACCCACGGCATCTCACGTTGAGGATCTCACATGAGCACCAAAATCTGATCTTTAGCCGTGAACTTTCGGATATCCTGGGGAGATTCAGGCAAGACATGCGCAGAAGCGTGTTCAAAGTGAATGGATGGAAAACCCAAGTCCTCCAAGTGTGTGTTATCAACGATGGACATCCCATCCCACAGAAATCAAAGGACTCACTCGATTCACCTTTCTTGAGCTTCAAATTCATTGTCTTTTAAAGGTGGGTGACGATACCTGTTTGCCTTCCTAAAGAACTGCTGGAACTCACCAACAAACTCACACAGAGGCTTTCCAAGGTGTGACGTGCTGAGCCAAAGCAAGGCGCTATTGATTAGTATTAGTTAGTTCGATGTCATTATAGAGCCTTAACCTTCCCATTGTGGCAGCCTTGGGGAACACAGCTCACCCCTGCTGACATGCCCCCCACCAATGTGCTCCCATGGGCAGACATGAAAACTCGATCACATTCTTTCTCATTCCACGGCCAACATCTGAACCTTCCTGTGCCCAGTTCCATGGTGGCCTCCTTCAGGACAAGGAGCTGTTCTTGGTCCTTCCTGTACCACAGGCAAAGCCTACTGCCTCGCACATTAGAGATGCTGTCATTTCTGCTGACAAGTAAATAACAGAAATCCCAGCTCCCAAACCATCTCTGGGAGCCTGTCCCCAAGCCATTCTAGCCCCTTCCCTCTGTCCCTTGTCAAGCTGGACTCCAGGGTGGGTACTACTGTTGAACATTCTTGAAAACCATTCCTCTAAGGCTTGATTCTCACCTGTGCCTCTCCCCTCCACATGCCTGATACTCCAAGCAAGGAAATTGGGAGTGGTTTTTAGATGAAGGCTTTTCATCTCTTCAGTCGGATGTGTTCCATCTCTTCAGTCGGGTGTGTTTCTGCACATCTGGTCCCTCTCGGGGCACGCTCTCTCCTCTCTCCTTCACCCACTGATCTATCACCCTTTAGATCCCAGTGAGAGCATCATTCCCTCCAGGAGCCCTCTCTGCCACTCTGGCTTGGAGGATCCCTTCTCTTAAGCCCTCTCAGAGCATCACAGATTCCCTGTTCCTAGGAAGGTTGCAGCATGGGATTCTTTTTTCTAAACATCCAGCTCCTAAACTGGGCTGTGAGCCAGAGTAGAACCAGAGCCGTTGCCTGCCTTGGGCACTGCTCTATTCCCAGACTGCCTAAGGGACAGTAAATAGTGGCCAAACACATGCATTCAACTAGCAGGAGGACATGCGATTAGCAATGTCTGAGAGCTACTTGGAAGATCAGGGGGGGTGTTCTGCGGGCTCCACTAAAATCAGGATCATGACCACATCTTACCAAGTACCTCCAGTGCGTCTGGCCCTGAGGCTAGTGCACATATATATATATTGTCCATATATATATAAATATATATATAATTAAGCATGTTCTTGGGAGGATTAAATGCATAATATGTGTGTGTGTGTGTGTGTGTGTGTGTGTGTGTAAAGGGAAGCCTGGGTGGCTCAGTCAGTTAAGCGTCTGCCTTCGGCTCAGGTCATGTTCCCAGGGTCCCAGGATTGAGGCCCACCTTGGGCCCCCCACTCAGTGGGAAGCCCATTTCTCCCTCTCCCTCTGCCCCTCCACTCCCTGCTCATGTACTCTCTCTCTTTCTGACAAATACACAAAATCTTTAATAAATAAATAAATTATATATATGTATAAAATATACATATATTTACATATATTTACTCATTTAATCCTCCCCACATATGCCAAGGAAAGATTCCGATTTTACAGATGAGAAATATGAAACCCAGCTTTGACATCTGAATTATACCAGGGAAACACTCAACTAGACAGTTTTACCAACCACATCACCCACAAGTCCCAGAAATCTATGAAGAGAGGTGTATATCTGAGAATGTATTGGAGGGCCTTAAAGAAATTCTAAGAAATATAATTTATGACGTCTTTCACTTTTTTTTCGTCCTAGTTTTGTGTCTGTGTACATGAGGGTGTAGGAGGAGGGAATGCGGAGAAACCTAATTTTGTTTCCCCACTTTCCTCCTCCAACTGCGTTCTGGCTAGGATGCGTGGGCAATCTGGAGTTGGGGAGGGGGCACCTGGTGAGCACTGCCCTGGGGAAGTCGCCTCTCCTCCCTGAATCTCCTCACCTACAGAAAGCAGATGAATAATACTTATCATCGTGAGGGGTTTGGAGATTGAATCAACATTTGCCAAGTATTTCGAGATGCAAGGACCCGTAGAGGTTCTATTTGTGTCTGTACCCAGGACCTGCCTCTCTTAGGCCTCCCTTTCCTCCACAGAAGCCAGATCACCTTTCCTTGTCCCCTACACACAGCCTTCTTGTACCACACTGCTCCTCGTTCACTGTCCGGTCCGCACCTCCCCTGCTCCTCTTGTCTACATACTGAAACCCTCCAGAAGCACTCCAGATCCCACCTGATCTGTAGTCTTCCCTAATCGTTTACTCATTCATCCATTCATTCATTCAGCAAGGCTTTGTGGAGTGCATCTATCCCAGACTCTGTGCCAAGCGCCAGGACACTGAGTTGAATATTCTTGTCCCCATGGAACAGACGAAGAGACTAAGGTTCAGATAGGTCATACAACCCGCCCAAGGTCACAGAGCAAGTTAGCAGCTGAATCAGGACAGAATCAGGATGGAAACCCACATTTCCCAGGCTCCAGAAACCCCCAACATTTCCTCTCCTTGGTGCCACCTCCCACAGCAAACCAAGGTACCTGGTCCAACAGGGAAAGTGTTCCGACTCACCAAGTATCATTCACAAGCTCAGTATACCAGGTGACTCAATCTCACATGTATGGATTGTCCTTGAAATGCCGTTCCTCACTAAGTCTCTGTCCATGGTGTCACCAAGTAGGTGACTTGCAGCGAGAGGAAGGGAAAGAACTTCATTCTAAGAGAGAAAAACCTACACCCTCCCCGCCCGCCCAGCCCCTTCAGTCGCATTGCCACTAGCAAGGTCCCCTCAAATAAAAACTTCACAGACCTCTCTTTTTCGATGCCAGGGAGGAAAATTCATAGTAGATAGTAAAGTAGATAGTAGATAGTAAAGTAGATAGTAGATAGTAAAGTGGGCTTTGAACAGACCCAGAAGAGGTTCCTGCCCTGCAGCTTATTGCCTGTAAGACCTTGGGCTAACCAGAAAACTCCTTGGGACTCAGTTTACTCATCTGTAAAATGGGCACAGTGGTGGCACCAATCTGCTCGGGCTGCTGTATGAAGTGAGCTCCCACTTATACAGCCTGAGGCCTGACACAGTGAGGGCTGGATAAACTCAAGGGCTCCTCTTTCTAGGGTGTAGACACTTCCAGGCTACCCACCAGCATCTCAAAAAGGCATACTTAAAAAGCCAGCCGTGGCATGTACCTCTAGGCTTTGTGCTTCAGAAATGCACACAGGGCTCACAGTACTTATCTACCTTGTGTTCTGTGATTTTGCTTCCACACTTTTGCCATAAGAATATTACACTGAGACAGCTTTGCTGAGATGCTCTGGAAGTCTGCATGTGGATTAATACTGGCTTCCTTTCCTCCCACCGGAGCTCAGTGCGGCCAAGGTGCTACTCTACACCAGTTAGAAAACCATCCACGCGGGTCATCATTGCACCAGTCACCCTGGACTCAGGCTAAGCAGGAGGCAAAAGACAAAGGTTTATGATCAGCTCTCAAGAGAACCAAAGTTTCAGGACCCTTGGGTGGCTCAGTTGTTAGGCATCTGCCTTCGGCTCAGGTCATGATCCCAGGGTCCTGGTTTCAAGCTCTGCATTGGGCTCCCTGCTCGGCTGGAAGCCTGCTTCTCCTTCTCCCACTTCCCCTGCTTGTTCTCACTCTCTCGCGGTCTCTGTCAATACATAAATAAATAAATAAGTCTTTAAAAAGAGAGAGAAGAGAGAAGCTAAGTTTCCTGTAGATTCATAAGGAGTTCTGGAATAAGAGGCTGCAGATGGGGGACATTGGGCCACTGACAGATCAGGGTTGGCTGCTTTTGGAAAATTAGATTTTATACTAAAGTACAATTTTGGACTTATCCTGACACAGTGGAAGATTTGGCAAATTTGGGCCTGTATTCTGGTATGGCGGCAATGAGCTGAAGCTGAGAGGCATAGATTCTTTTTGCCCATCCCCCTGCCCCCGCCATGCACAATATCCCACAGCAGAAAGGGTCTGCTTCACTCACTTGCATTCCCTGCCTAGGCCTGGTAGGCATTCCTACCATCCCTAACTGAGCTGAAACCAGGAACTAAAACCTATTGTTCCTATTTCCTAGAAAGCTTTTACCATCCAGCACCCTTTCTCTGCCACGTGGACTCCTCGTTCTTCAAGAAAATGCCTTCATGTTGGTGGGAATGCAAGTTGGTGCAACCTCTTTGGAGAACATTATGGAGATTCCTCAAGAAATTAAAAATAGAACTTCCCTATGACCCTGCCATTGCACTCCTGGGTATTTACCCCAAAGATACAGATGTAGTGAAAAGAAGGGCCATCTGTACCCCAATGTTTATAGCAGCAATGGCCACGGTCGCCAAACTGTGGAAAGAACCAAGATGCCCTTCAACGGACGAATGGATAAGGAAGATGTGGTCCATATACACTATGGAGTATTATGCCTCCATCAGAAAGGATGAATACCCAACTTTTGTAGCAACATGGACGGGACTGGAAGAGATTATGCTGAGTGAAATAAGTCAAGCAGAGAGAGTCAATTATCATATGGTTTCACTTATTTGTGGAGCATAACAAAAAGCATGGAGGACATGGGGAGTTAGGAGAAGGGGGTTGGGGTAAATTAGAAGGAGAGGTGAATCATGAGAGACTATGGACTTTGAAAAACAATCTGAGGACGTGTGGTGAAAAAATAATGGTACTGTTATGCTGAAAATAAATAAACGAAAAAAAATTAAAAAAAGAAAAAAGAAAATGCCTTCAGGACGTTCTTCAGCTCAATTACCACTTCTTCCAGGAAGCCTTTCATGATTACTATCCCCTTCCTTCCCAGACTGTGTTCCTGAATGTTACAGTTGTGTACTGCTGCATAACAAATGTCTTAAAACAGCAATAAACACAGGTCAGCCCTACTGGTGGGAGAGAGAATTGATTACATAGGGCATGAAACAGAAAGATGTGAGGACCACCGTGGGCCATCATGGAGACTAGCTACCATGGAGTTTCTGTTGGCCTCCAGCCTCTGTCAGAGCACTTCCCATGCTGTAGTGAAGTTCTTGCCTTCTATATCTCTCCCCTTAAAATTAGGACTTAAGATGGGATTGTCTCTGTAATTCTGATATTCCCCAATGCTGGCAAATAGTTCCCATGAGCTTCCTGAGGGAAGAAGTCTGCCTGTCTTGTTCTCTTATAAAGTATTAGCGCCTAGGGCACAGTCAGTACTCAAAAAATAAACGTTGATGTAAACAAATGAATGAGCCAACTCATTTACTGGCATTCCTTGGTCCAGATGTCAGGAAAGTTGTTCTGCTACTTCAAATCGTAAATTCTAAAAATTCAAGATTCTTTTTGCTAGGGGAGTTTCTCGAGACGCTCAGAGGTGGATCCACCACCCATGAGAATTTCTTCGGGATGCAAAATGAGATTGTGTAAGCAAAGGGCCTCGCTCTGTGCTCAGCACACAGCGGGCACCCAGCCAAGATTAGCTCCTGTCGCAGCGGAAACAGGGACTTCCCACCACCCAGCTGCGGGGACCTCCCTCCCCTTCCCCGTTCAATACAGTGCAGTGGCCAAGGGCATGAACTCATGGAGAACAACGGAGCTTTCCTACCTCTCAGCAGGAGGAGCTTTGGCAAAGTATTTTTTACCCTCCCCATCCCTCCAGCTTCTCATCTATGAAATGGGAGTTGATATCAATGCTTCTTCATGCTCTGGCAGGGAGGACCGAATGAGATCATGTGTGTCACTCAACCCAGGGCCTGGCCCAATTACAGGAAACATGGATGAAATACTAAATATTACTGCTATTCAACGCTTCCCCTGCAAGGCTGCAGTAGGATATATTTAAAACGTCAAAAAGATAATTTAATAAACAGCATTTTAATGTCTCCATTAGTATGGATTAGAGGATTAAATCTATTCTAATTCCTGCTGCCTGGGTAACATGCCAGCTAGGACTCAGCAAATATAAAGCGGCTTCACCTACCTTTCATTCAGAGGAGAAGAAAAAAAAGAAAAAAGTCAATGCATTTTTGTTTTCTTCTCTTATCCTTCACTTACTTGTATGTGCAAATAAGGTTACTGCGTGAAACACAATTGTGGGATCCATAAATAATGAGCAGCTGTCCGTGCCCTCAGCATCAGCACAGAAAGGTCTAAATAGGTTTTTTTGTCCAAATCTTTTCCTGCCCCAGATCTGGCCCTACACGTAAATATGGGGAGTCTAGCTGGCCTATTAAAGCCCGATTGACCCATTGGCCCAGTTTACAGAGACGGCATCACGCAGAACCACTTTACCAGCAGCTACTGAGAAACCTTTGGCCGCACAAGCCAGAAGCCGCTCACAGACTCACTATAATTAGTCCTTGAGCCTCTGCTGCCTCAGAGCCCTGGACTCCAAGCCCCTTGGAAGCCATGCCGATGCCCTCTCTCGTCCTGCATCTATGACAAGCAAAGAGCAAAGAACGACAAAGCCTTTGCTGATGTTCCTAGAAGTGGCCCGCAGTAATGTGGCGAGACTCAGTGAGCAAACCCTCCTGAGCTTGCTCCCGGAGGCGGGGCTTCCCAGTGACACGGCAGATGTTCCCTCTGCAGCCTGCATCTGTTTCCTCTTCTGCCTGGTGCCCCTGTCTGCCCTGCTCTTCCTGCTACCTAGGACAGTATGGCAAAGCATTCCTGCCAGGCGTGGTTCTCCGCACAGGGGGAGGGGACTGAAATACTAGGGAACGCAGCCTGCCGCCTGAGGATCATTTCAAAATAACACTTCATGCAGACATCCCCATCTTTTGGAAGGTGACAGTCAGGTGATACCAGCTCCTCTGTCTCCACTCCCATTGGAACTCAGAGTCCCCTGGTCACTAAAAATCATCAGTCGGTCTTGAGAAGCCTGTGTGGTGCAGTCAGTTGACATCCAAGTGTGGGTTTTGACTCAGGTCATGAGTTCATGATCGCGCGATATAGCCCCACATCAGGCTTCATGCTCAGCATGGAGTCTGCTTGGGAGTCTCCCTCTCCCTCTTCCTCTGCCCCTCCCCCCTGCTCTCTCTCTCTCTCAAATAAATAAATCATTTTTTAAAAATGGAAGAAAGAAAGAAAGAAATCAGTTGGTCTTTCTCTGAGCACTTTCCTGTAGACAAAGAGCTGTCCTGGGTTGTCATTTATTTCATTTGATCATAAAACCACTCCGCTAAGTATGTGTGTCAGCTCCATTTTACAGATGGGAACATTGAAACCTCTCAAAACAAGGCCATGTGTTAGTCCACAGCAAATCCATGAGTTCAAACCATGTTTCTCCACTCTGGATGCTGCAATACAGCATAGCAGTCTGTGTGTGCTCCCGAGGGCTTCCCTGGCTGTGATTACATCTGAGTTCCACCCTTGAACCAACTTCTCTGTTCAATGGGCATGTCCTCATCGTGACTATGAAAATAAACAAAGACAATTAATACCTACGGCCAACACATAGTGAGGGTACATGAGGACTTCCTAGCTGGAACCCCCATCGAAACCCCAGATTCTCCACAGAGTTGGGAATTGCTACTTGCCCTCTTTTTCCAGTAAGAAAATCCCAGTTTCCAGCCTCTCAGCAAAAAGGTATAGCTATACCTAAACTAAGTTTTTCTCAAAGGAATAGAAGTAAAAATGGGATGTTTTCCAGGAACTGTCCCTACGGAGAGGGGAGGTCCATCTCTCTTTCCCTTCTCTTGGCTCCCAGGCAGGTCTCTTGGACCTTGCAGGAGAAACCACATATTGAAGATTGCAGAGCATCATGCTAGAGCCCCCAAACCAGCCCCGGGCAGGTACATTTTGAGGAGAAAAAAGTAAACCAAAGAACAAAAGAAACTTGAACATAAAGTGGTGTCTGCCGTAAGACCAGAGCTCACCAGTGCTCCTGCCACACCGACCCTTAGGACCAGCCTCTGCACCTGCTGTCAGATGGCCTCATGCATGGCGGGGGCCACATAAATTCACCACCTGCTGAACACCAGGCATAGGGGTAAGGACTGCACATTCTCATAAAATGCTCATGATAACACCACAAAGCCATTGTTGGTCCCATTTTGCAGGTAAAAGATCTGAGACCCAAGGAGAAGCCATCACACAGCCACTAGGCATAGACCCAGACCCAAAATCAGGCTTCCTGACTCCCAGCCCAACTGTTCCCACCAAGGACACGGACTCAGAACTCAGGAATGCCCCAGAGTCCTGCAGAACTTTCCTTGCCACACGCAGCTCTTGGAGCTGGAGGTGTGTGGGTACACTAGCCAAGGAGTGCCTTCCGTGGTGAAACCAAAGACAGACTTGCCAGATCTGCCTCCCAGTTTAGCAACTGTGTGAACGGAGGCAAACACCTTGAGTGTCTCTGATCCTCAGCTTCCTCGTCTGCAAAATGGGGATGACAACCCACGGGGTTTTGTAAGAATTCACTAAGTGCTCCCATGCGACACCGTGAAGATCAAGTTATTGGTAGCAGTACTGTCGTTTTTGCTGTTGTCCTTTTGTCTTAAGCCTGAATCCCTGGAAGCAGAGTCCAAGATGGGGGTCCTTTGGATCAGTGGTTTCCTGGGGAAATGCTCTTGGGACAGACCTGCGGGGAGAAGGGAAGAGGAGGAGGAGGCAGGGGAAGGGCAAAGTGGTGACGTCAACTGAAATCCAGTCTCAGCCCAATCCCACGGGGAGCCCAGGACGGTGAATGGCACCACAGACCTGCCTCACCTCGAAACAAGGCACAGATCTGTCACTGGCCGTGAGGGACCCATAGGGAAGGAGGTAGCCTCCTGCAAGGAGCTAACAACCTCCCAGGCATCTCAGGGAGAAGGGTTTATTGGCAGAAGGCAATGCTCCAGAAAAGGTATAACTCTCAGTTTTGGCAGCCAGCCACCCCAGCAACTGAGGATTGGAGTGACGCACCAAAAAGATCGGCAGCTTTAGGGTGAGTAATCCAGTCCTTTCCTTCCCCAGGTCTGTCTGTCCCCCCAATACTCCGTCCTCCCCAGGTCTGTCATTCATTTCCTAATCTCCTGTACCTTGTCTTCCCCAGTCTTATAAAACTGAACTCCCTGTAGCCTCCCATTACAACCATTTAAGTACAGTACTTTACACATAGCCGCCCACCCCATCTTCATCCCTACCAGAGTTAAAATGAGAGTTAAAATGGGGCTGAAGATGAAGGGGGTTCACGGTGCCCAGTGCTGTATCCCTGGGAGCTAGCACCTAGCAGGCACTCAGCATCCTGGAGCGTTAGCTCAGACAGGTTGGGATGGTAATAATGCCATTGCGAGCCTTGGAAATATGTGAATGAAAGAATTAAAATTGAAGTTCAAAAGTCTAAAAGAAGCCAATACATCTATCTTGCGCAATAAATGTAGATGGATATTTTCAATAACTCCAAGTGTCCAATAGAAGTGCCCAGGGAGGGCTCCTGTGTGGCTCAGTGGGTTAAGCCTCTGCCGTTGGCTCGGGTCATGATCTCAGGGTTCTGGGATCAAGCCCCGAGTCAGGCTCTCTGCTCGGCAGGGAGCCTACTTCCTCCTTTCTCTCTGCCTGCCTCTCTGCCTACTTGTGATCTCTCTCTGTCAAATAAATACATAAAATTCAAAAAAAAAAAAAAAAGAAGTGCCCAGGGAGTAAGCACCTGCTTCAGGCTGAGACTGGTCGTGGTAGATTTTGTACACTATGCACATTGCTCACCACACCCTAGTCCCAGCTTCAATTCCCCAAATCATAAGCTGGTGTGAGTACCAGGGCAGCATTAAAAAAAACACTTGTTCACCAACTTCTTATCTCTGGATCAGGTGCCAAAGTTACCTTTCTCAAGAATATCATTTTCTCAAGAAGCTTCTGCATTTGGAGAAGACAGTTATGAATACAGACAATTTCAGTTCAAGGGAATAGGCACCAAGATGGAAGGGGATGCAGGCAACAGCCCTGAACTCTGCCATAGTTCGAAGTTGATCATGGTGGGCTTCACAGAGGAGGTGATGCGTTACATCTCGAAAGTTAAGGAGAAATTTGACACAGAAGGACAACGATGTGCACAGAGATGGGAGAAGGGCAACGTGGATGGGGAGGGCAGAGTGATTCAGAATGGCTGACTCTTCTGCCACAAAAAAATGGGTCGTCTCAGATTCCTGAAAGAAATGTGCATTGAGGAGCTTCCAAGTTGGTGAATGTGTGGTTGCTCGGAAAATGGCATGCCTGGAGGGGACAGGAAGCTCCATGCCACCAGCCCATACTCCGCCCTATACATCTCTTCCATCTGGCTGTTCCCGAGGTGTACCCTTTAAAATAAATCAGTCAGTGCAAGAAGAAGGAGGAGGAGGAAAAAGAAAAAAAAATGTTCATTTAATAAATGAATAGAGGAAAGAAGGAAGGAAGGAAAGGAGGGAGGGTGGGGAGGACAGATCACAGAAAGAGAGGGAGGAAAAAGAGGGGAAATTGTTGCTAAGGTAAAGAGTAGCGCTATAATGTTATAAAATCATATTAATCTATTGTGAATCAGTTACCTTTCAAAACTTTTACGTCCATTCATGATCTCATTTCATTTTTACCACGATCCCATAAGGGAAGAATTCAAACTTCCCATTTGACAGATGCAGGCCACCAGAAGCTGAGTGACAGCTGGCCCTCAACCCAGTGGGAGACATTGCTTGGGTGCTCACTTGGGTCTTTCTAACTCTTTTCAAAGAAAGATAGCGGCTACCCTCAGGGATTGACCTGAGTGTTTGAAATCTTGTCAATCCATGCCTGAGAGCCTCCCTAAAAGTTTGGGTGAGCCCATTAAATTTCTGAATCGACTTCTTCTCAGTTGATTGTTAATGCCTTAAATGTTCCCCTACTTTAAAAGGATGACAGGTTCATTAAGCTATGAGACAGTATCCACTCATTAATGCACGCTAAATTGCCATGCAATTTCTATAGAATTAAATTACATATTCACTGAATAAGCAAATAATTCATCAAGGTTGATGTTACTTCCACGAATGCTGAAGTACGATTTGGGCCATTTACTTATCAAATGCTGATTTTTGAAAACTCACAATGAAATAATAAATAAATCATCAACTCAAAAGTTTAATTTGGTATTCTGGCTCAATCAGGAAAATACGCACAGTACCAGGTACCCTTCTTGGTTTCCAAATAAGGCAGCACTCGGAAATATGAGCCCACCCATTTTCATTCAGCTGTGTGATGACCTGCTAAGGCTATGGGGCTAAAATACACACAGCACACAAACTCACGCATGCATAGCCAAGCGTGGGTATCGGTGCTACTTGATAGGGACCATACGCAAGCTCAGTAAGAATAATTAAAGCAAAGTTAGTATTTTATAGGATCTGCCTGACTCCGAGCACCAGCAAACTGAGATAAGACACAGAGTTGTCTGCTCTGTGTTGTCTGCCTGCTCTAGAGTTCCCGAAGTAGAGTCCCTAATTCAGCAGCATCAGCATCACCTGGGAACTCGCGAGAAATGTAAATCTCAGGTCCCACCCCAGACCTGCTGACTCAGAAACTCTGGCGGTGGAGTGATGCCTCTAGGTGTTTCTGATGCAACAAAGTCTGAACCACTGGTTTAGATGTATCAGATGCGAAAAGAACGTGAGATTTTCCCTTACATAGACTCAGGCTTGCGTCCTGATGGCTACATCCCAGTTGTTCCTAGGCCTCTAAACCCAAAGTTTTAGCCCTTATTTTAAAAAAATAATAATAAAGTGGGGAGATGGGAAGAAGGGTAAAGGATGAGTGCTAGCTCGCTCCTGAAGTGGCTGCTGGGTTCACAGAGACCGAGTGGGTAGGGCCGGCACTGGGAACAGCACACACTGGGGAGTATCCTACGGTTAGTTGGCTTCTCCCTTGCACCAGCCGGTCTCTTGTGGAAACGACATCATTTCCCTTCCTTCAAAGTTCTGTCCACTTTGCACAAAAGAAGCAGGGCTCCTCTCCCAGGATGCCCCTCCCCCAGTGGTTCCCAGAGAGAGCTGGCCAATGAGAGGGCCAGCGGGAGCTGAAGGACCCAGGAGAGAAGGGGCCCTTTGCTTTGGAGGCAGTAGCAGCCAGGCCTGAGAGATTCACAGCAGCTTCCCAGAGGGTTCCTGAGAACCACTGCTTTCCTGCCATGATCGGAGGACTGGGGGGTGGGGGAGCTTCCCAGACATTCTTGCCCTGCGGAGTTCATGAGAACCCGTTTGGGTGCTCCGGGATGAGATTGGCTGCGCTGGTGTCCTCTGATGTCCTCCCCCACCCAGCTATTCCAACAATCCTATATGCCCCTCATTTCTTTCAGGGAAACGCTATCTCTGGAAACTATTGAATTTGTGTCCTACCAACCAGACCTCCACTTATACACATCTATTTACCTCCCTTCCCTGGGTACGGGGGTGGGGGGGATGTATTCCTGTGCTAACTAGCAGGATTTCTCTTTCTTCGGAGTTGGGAGGATCTCCTGATTATCTAAAGGCCCCCAGCCTAAATGTCTATCTCCCCACGGGTGGACCTTTCTGCAAAGAACCCAATATGTTTACTGTCATACTGTACTCCTGGCCTCTATTTGGAATCTTAAAATAACTGCTTAGAGATTTTCAACACTTCTCAGTGTGATTCTGCTTCGCTGCAAGCCCCCTGCCCCCATGGAAACCAATCATCATCCTTTATGCAAATCGGTGGGGAAATATGATTCAATTAACAGAAACTGGCTTAACAGTCATTATGCCCTGACTTGTTTTTTATTTGACTTTTAATGTTTTTATAATGTCATATAAGCCATTTTTCTTCCCTCTTCCAGAAAACAGTTCTAAATATGAGAGACAAAATAATAATGAAACCTCAAAGAGGTAAAGCATTTACAGCATTTCAAAGCCCCGTGATAGTTTATCTCTGGGCAACAGATATTCTCAGACTCACGCAGAGACAGAGTCTGCACTACGGAGAGGTCACGCGTGTTACGCTGGGTCACACAGATCATTAGAGGAAGTATGATAACTGGCACTTCAGTTCCCCAACGCCCCATCTAGGTCCTCGTTGTGGGGAAATACATCTGTGATTAGATGCTAAATAAATTATCTGGTCCTTAGTAATAAATTCCTTATTAGCAGAATTAGGTCAGAATTGCAGAAGTGACTCTCGCTCTCGCTCTCTTTCTCTCTGAGAAGAGACTTTTTTTGGAACTTTACTCATGCAAATCTGAACAGAAGTTTCAGTTCTTTGGCTAAGAGATTTTTTCCCAGAATGTGGGCAGGTTTCCAGACTTCTGTTGTATAATGAATATTCCTACTGTTTTGGACTCCTGGGTTTTCCAAGGCCACGGCTACCCAATCTGACTGTGGTAGGGATATCGTTACACTAAATCAATTAAGTTCTGTAATGCAGAACTTTTCCCAAAACCAATTCACAGAGATGGTATCCTTGAGGACAGGAAGGAGGAAAATGTTCTAATCAAGACATGGGTCCCATTGATTTCCAAGTCAGATACAGAAAATATAACTGGAGGAAAGAAAGAAAGAAAAAGAAAATGAGGCATATTCTAGAATAAGGTATTTGAACAAGATGCAAAAGAAAATCAGAATAAGTGGCAAAGACTTGCATATAAATTGCTTAAATCTCTCATACAAAATTGAGCATAGAGGAGCGCCTGGGTGGCTCAGTCACTTAAGCCTGCCTTCGGCTCAGGTCATCATCCCCCGGTCCTGGGATCGAGCCCCGCATCAGGGTCTCTACTCAGTTAAGAATCTGCTTTTAGCTCTCCCTCTGCCCCTCCCCCAACCCGTGCTTGCACTCGAGTGCTCTCTCTCTCTCTCTCTCTCTCTCAAATAAATAAATATATATATATTTTTTTAATGAGCATATAAAAGAGATCAGTACCACCAGAAACTAGAGCTTTTCTCTTCTGGGTCATCCTACTTGTTCAGACCTAAAATATCCCACCATCTCTCTCCCAGAGGCGACAAAGAGTTATCCTTCGCTGCACATCCTGTCACCCCAAAGTTTAGCAGCTCAAAACAACAGCAATAATTGGTGACTTCTCATGGTTCTGTGCTTGAGAAACTCAGGAGCAGCCTGGCCAGCCAGCTCTGGCTTGGGATCTCAGATCCTGTGGTCAAAGGTCATCCAGGGCCACGTCATCCAAGGTTTGGCCTGCGGCTGGAGGGTCCCCTGCAAGGTGGCTCCCTCACATGGCCTGCAAGTTGGTGCTCGTTTCTGGACAATTCTTTTCTATGATGTCATCTCCAAAGGGCTTCTTGAGTCCCAGAGAGAGAAAATCAAGGGACCAAAGTCAAAGCTCTCGTGTCCTTTATGACCTAGCATCAGAGGTCACCAACTGCGGTATTCTACGGGTCACACAGTTCAGCCCTAATTCTGTATGGGAGAGCGTCAAAGTCAAGAGGCTAGGATCATCAGGACCCATCCTGAAGGCCAGTAGTATAAGTATTCAGCACACTGCATGTGACTTATGCTAAGTCTAAGGGTGAAAGGCTCACTGAAGCAGCTGAATCAGCAAATGCAGGACAAAGGATGTGGGCTTCCCATGGACCAGACAGAGCGTCGCAGTGAAAGAGGCCTGCTGTGGCGTCATCTCAGATTAGAAGCACGGCGAATGTAACAGGCCAGAGGCAGGGTCAGCTTCACGCAATCATGCCGGGCCTTGCTCCCCACTACACTTGGGTTTAATGCTCTGCTACAGTCATCTTGAAATTCTTACTAATTTTTGCACAAGGAGCCCGGCGTTTTTATTTTGCACTGGGTCCCGTGAGTTATGTAGCTAGTCCTGGCTCGGAGCAAAGGAAGAAGATAGCCATCCGTGGGAGGAAAGATGCAATTGTCCCATCCAGGAAGTGTAAATGACACATTCCCAGTGACAGCGTTCCCTAAAATTCACAGGGAAGCACATACAAAAGGGTCAGCTCGAAACTTCTGAGAAACCTGAAAAAGGTATCTAATTGCTAGATTTCTGTTTTAACCTGTGTTCCTCCAATAGGCATAGCTAAGACAATGGCTTCCATGAAGGTAGTCCCTTATGGGACATGGCCACTAGGCACAGGAGGGGGATTCCAGGAATTGTCCAACAGGCCACGGGGAGGAAGCTGTCCCCTGTTGCGTTACTGAGCTGGTTTTTCTGTGGGTGACCAAGTTTTCGCACTGGGGACCTTCTAGGAGTTTGTAGCATCCTCCTTAGTATCAACCTTCTGAGACATGGGGAAGAGAAACATTAGATCTCCACCCGCCACCCTCAAGAGTAAACTGCTATCCAGTGGGGTTATCTTCCCCTGGGCATACATCAGAAAGACCATGATGTTCTCCGGCACCCAGCAGGGTGACAACAAGGCAGCCCTGAGACAGAAAGCAAACACTATGAGGTTGCTTCTGCTTGCGCTGATTGCTGAAGCAAGAGGTGGAGTGAGAAGTTGGGCCCACACATGTGTCCCATGTCCAGGTCAGTGTTCCCACTCCGCCCCCTTCCCTGAACTCCACACTGGAGGCTCAGAAGCCCAGAGATGTGGGGCAAGGTGGGACAGGGAGAACCAGCAAAGGACAGAAAGAGCCAACCTTACCCCTTCCCCACCTGCAGACTCCCCTCCTGAGCCAGAGGAAGACAAAAGCCTCTACCTTAATCAATTTAGAGTGGTATTAGATAAGACATTTTAATTCTTCCATTTAGACACTATTTGCTGATAAAATGAAAAAGGACCAGAATAATTCTGGGGCCGCCCTACATTTTCTTCCAGCCCCAGGAGGATTAAGAGGACCCTGGAGCGGACTACATGGGAAGTGGGCCGAATTCAGCTCCTGTATGATCACCTCCCACGAGTCTTGCTTGCCCACCGTAACAGACTGCATTAGAAATATCCAGAATGCACTCGGGGAGAGCAAGATCATGTGAAGGGGGAAGCAATGTGTTGTTATATGAATTCCCCTCATACCATTGCAATGGAGCCGGAACCCACGGCTGCTTCACAGTTTTCTGCATTCTCATGCACAATTCATCTTCCCTGAAACCCCCTCCTCCTCCATCAGACTCACCCCACTCTGTCATGTGCCAGCTCAGGGGACCCCTCTCCAGATCGGGGGCAGTTGATTATTATCATCATGTCATTCTTTCTTACAGCCTTATACCAAAAGTATCCATGGAAATTTAAAAATTAGTGCAAGCATGACATAAAGGGTGTTAAGGAGGAAAGATAGAAATTTTCCCAGGGCTAGGAAATTACAACAGACTCTGGAATCTGGCTGTCGTGCTCTGCGTACGTTAAGTTACTGACCGGCGCTGTGGTGAGCCCCAGCTTTGGTCCCAAACTCAGCAGTCAATGATGCGGATCCCGTTCCAATCAAGACAAAAACGAGCCACTTCTCAGGAAAAAGCAGACTTCTTCCTGGTCCCGAAGCCAGATGAACATTTGTTCCGAGGGCATTCCTAAGAGGACACACAGGGTCCACACACTGGGTTAACATTCGCATTTTTGTGGTGTTCCTCCACCCGTGACAATAGCACCAAAACCAGGAAAGAATTGCCAGAGTCCCCATTGGTCGCCATTGGCCTCTGGCCGCCTGCACACTGGTTCTCCGCCCCCTTCCTCTCACTTAGCATTTTGTGTTAGAACAGTTTCTACATGTGTCTTTTTCCCTTTTTGTTTCTAAGTGTCTCAAGGACTAAATAGTGTGTCTCACACAGCTACACATTTTCCTCAGTGTATCTCCTGGGAGCAGACATTTTCTGCATCCATCGGAGCCTTCCAGATGAAGGCTCTTGTCCTATGGGAGGCAATGTACAGGGGTAGGAGACAAACAAACAGGTGTCATCCCAGAGCTCTTGAGAAACACAGATCATGCAGCAACCAGATCGGCTGGCCTCTGAGGTGCGAGGAGCCAGGTGGGACCGATTCTCTGCCTGAAGGAATCTGAACACAAAGTACAGAGGTCATGGCTGCAAAATGCCTCAAAAGTGTGTCAACACCCGTGCTGGTTAGTTCTCCTGCCCATGTCCTCATAGGGATGATGGATAAAATTCTTTCAACATAAAAATATCTTTTTGTGTTCATCTTGAGGCAACAGAGAAGGAAAAATGACCCGATAGTCTGCATCCCTCTTTACATTGAGTGGAGCTGTCTAACACGGCATGTAGGATAGATGGTATCTGACCTCCCTTTCTTCAGTGGTCATTAACTGAACACCATTGTGCTTGCTACAGAAGATGAAATGGTGAACAAGACAGAGTTTTTGTCCCCAAAGAACATATTGTCCATTTGAATCTTTTTAGCAATGATCTGGGTTTCTTCAAATCCTAGTTATTTCTTTTGTTTAAAAAAAAGAAGAATACTATTTACTACACACTGTAGTCAAGATCCACACCAAGACTTATCACATTACTTTCTCACCAAAGAGACCTGAGTTAAAAAAACAGAGACAGTATGAATTCTCAAGGAGAGGACAAGCCCACCTGAGGCTTTGTTAACCCTAACTTCAAGGCTCCCTGCAAATACAAACCTTGTATTTTCCAGAAGCTCTGTGGGCTAAGTCCAGAGTGCCCCTCCTGAGTGATCATGTTCTGGGAACTCCTGAGATATGGAATGATATGGAACTAGGAACAAGTGATAACAGGTTCCTCATACTTGCCTTGAATTAGAGAAAAAAAAAAAAAAAAAATCCCTTGCTCTCCTTACCCAGGACAGAATTCTTTTCCATGGTGCCACAATGTGATTTCCTTACTCATCATGAGTCCAAAGATGATATGCACATTTTTAACAGGGAAAGCTGGCAAACATGCCCATTTCAACATAAATGTGTGGGGTTTTTTTTAAGATTTTATTTTATTTATTTGTTTGTTTGTTTATTTTGACGGAGAGAGACACAGCAAGAGAGAAAACAGAAGCAGAGGGAGTGGGAGAGAGAAAACAGCCTGCCCGCAGAATAGGGAGCCCAATGTGGGGCTCCATTCCCAGACCCTGGGATCATGACCTGAGCCAAAGGCAAACACTTAACAACTGCGTCATCCAGGCGCCCCACAAATGGGTTCTATTAAACACTACACAGAAACCCAAAACAAACCCAAATGTGCTTTTATTTTTTTTTTAAGATTTTATTTATTTATTTGACAGACAGAGATCACAAGTAGGCAGAGAGGCAGGCAGAGAGAAAGAGAGGAAGCAGGCTCCCCGCAAAGCAGAGAGCCCGATGTGGGGCTCAATCCCACGACCCTGGGATCATGACCTGAGCCAAAGGCAAACACTTAACAACTGCGTCATCCAGGTGCCCCACAAATGTGTTCTATTAAACACTACACAGAACCCCAAAACAAACCCAAATGTGCTTTTAAAAAATTGCTGGGCTGGTTTAAAATACTCTGAGAACCAAAGTAATTGCCCCATTCCAGGACACTGTAGAAAATGTTGTTGGACAAGGTCTCATTTCTCACCAGTGGTATCTGAACGACATATCTTCCCATGAACATAATTTGAGAAGAGTGGCTCCATTCTAATCCACTATTTTTGGTTCCCTCAAAAAACATATTTCTTTCAGCCTTACATTTCTCGGCTGTGGTCTCTAGTCTGAGGACCATATCCCTTCTGAAGATTTGGGCAGTTCTACGGAGCCATATTTAACTTGGGTGAATAAAAAAACGAACTCCCTTTAATAAAAGTGGCATTGTTTCTGCAGTCAGGTAATTCCAAGTGGACTCACTTTTTACTTTCCATGGGAATAGTCCTTGAGGAAGAAAGAGGCTTTGTTGAGTTTTGTTTTGTTTTGAGAACAGTCAGTTGGTTCTTTCTACCCTTCCTTCTGGGCGCCAATCTCTCCGAGGAAAACCACAAAGTTCAAGCAAAAATAATGAAAAGGAAAGAAAAGAAAGAATCTGCACATAAACTCAATTTATCGCCCTATGAGGTCATTTATGTCGTTCTTGTCCCCCCACCACCAGCCCTGCCCATGGGGGATCCTGCCCAAAACTCTGTTCTGCACATACTCCACTCCTGCTTTAGAGGAGCATGGGGTAAGACCTTGTTATAAATGTTCTGTTCTCAAGGAATCCTGCGGTCTGAGTTTCTGTTTGAATGACTTCTCACCTTCAAACCCACTGAAGTTGTCCTTGTTTGGCTTCTCTTAAGTAACTGAGATGTTAATTGTTCTCAGTTGGTCTGTTTATCAGTGTGACTGTTTCAGTTTTCTTCAAGACAAATGATTAGGTCCTCCAGGCTTTATCAGTATATTTAAGTATGTTCTTCAGGTGTGGACTCAACTTTGCCCTTGGCATCCAGGGCCATTTCCTTTCCATACGATGGTGTAAATAGTGTGAACACACACAGACACAGACACAAACCTGCTCTGTGTTATTTTAGAAAGTTGATTCCTTCTCAACGACACTGGAGTGACCACAAAAGGGTCCAAGTTCTCTTCAAAAAAGAAGTAATATTCTGATCTAAGGATTGAGAAAGCAGGAAAAAATAAATAAATGAATAAAGTAGAGTGATAGGAAAAACTAAGGGATCTCAGTGGATAAGAAAGACAGAGAGAGATTAAAATACACTAAGTGCCTTTGCTGGGCTCTTATATTATCCCCTGCACTCCTTAGGGCAAATTTAGCTGACATGGAGCACAATTATCTCTTTCCTACTGAAACTGGGAAAGAGGAGTCCACTTGCTGAAAGTTATACAGGAAGTAAGTGATGGGTCTCCCAAAAGCCCAATCATTTTCAACTTGTTATCACTGAAGTAGCTGAGGTTCAGAGAGGCAAAGCAACTTGTCTAGGGTTACCAAAAAATAGGTAACAGAGCTGGGATTCAAGCCAAGTCTGCCGCTTCAAAGTAATTTCAAGGCAAAGCCTAAACACCACGAATTGGAAGGTGGATCAATATATATGACAAGATCGATCTTGTTTAAATACATATCAGGCAGCAACCATCCTATGAGTCAACTGGAGGAGAAATGTATGCTTTTATTAGTCAGGATAGGCTCAACTATGCTGCAGTAATAGACAAAGCCTGACATCTCAGCGGCTTAACATAAGAAACGTTTGATTCTTACTCAGCAACCACTACGTGTCAAACAAATCTTCACAGCTCCCTTTGGTGACTCCAGCATCCAAGCTTCTTCTATCCTATGATTGCACTATCTTGATAAAGACACCATGATCACCCACACAAGAAGGAGAGAGAAAGGAGGGCACACAATTCTCTTAATTGTCTGGGCTTGGGAGTCACACAAATCACTGCCTTTCACAGTCTGGTGATCAGAATCAGTCACTGGCCCCAATCTTCCAAGAGAAGAAGGGAGGCTGGGATACAATGAAAGCCTCCAGACATCTCTACAACATGTCTCCCCTTTCCTTTGGGTCATACAGGAATGCTGAGCATCTTTGTTTAAAAAAATGAACACAACTGAATTCCCTGACAGGTCTATTGAAAATATAATAGCAAAATGCTCTGCACAACAAAGTAGCAGCTTCTATAAGCTGAGTGATGAGGGTGATCTCCAGAATCTCTGGCTATCCTGAGACATTTGGAGATCACATCACAGCCCTCACTGCATATAGTCAAAGAAATGCGGAGGGCCCTGCCACCCCTACATTTGAGAAGAGTTAACACCGCTTACCTTTTCAAAACCATTATAACTTGTGAGACCAAAGAGATGGCCTAGAGTTAGCAGCTTTAAAACAAACTGAATGTTTAACATGTAAGTAATAAATAACATGCAGTAATAAATAAACCCTGAAATCTCACTAACTTAACGTAAGAGACATTTGGTTCCCATAGGATCTTGATTCCCACAGGAAGAACCCTCGAGTGAGCTTAAACTGTTCGGTGAGATTTGCCTAGGGAAGGCGAGCTCTTGTCAAAAATCACTACAATCGGGGCGCCTGGGTGGCTCAGTGGGTTAAAGCCTCTGCCTTCGGCTCAGGTCATGATCTCAGAGTCCTGGGATATCGAGCCCCGCATCAGGCTGTCTGCTCAGTGGGGAGCCTGTTCCCCGCCCCCGCCTCCCTCTCTGCCTACTTGTGATCTCTGTCTGTCAAAAAAAATTAAAAAATTAAAAAATCACTGCACTCAAGCTTCCTGGGAAGCAATCAGCAAGAGGGATCCGAGGTACTAGGAGACGCTGATTCTTCATCTTCAGGCTTCATTTCTTTATTCATCCTCCATATCTACATCCTGCCATGTCCAAAGAGGTGGAAGAAGAGTAGTCAGCACCTGTTCTTTTTTGAAAGTGACAGAAACCCAACTCAAACTGGCTTAAAGAAAAGGAGGGGATGTTTTGGCTCATGTAACCAAAAACTGCCATACGGGAGAGTATGCCTCAGAAGAAAGCCAGCAGGGAAGAAAGCTGATCTAAGAGAAGATGTTGGGGTACCTAGGTGGTTCAGTCGGTTAAGTGTCCTTCTCCTGATTTCAGCTCAAGTCATGATCTTGAGGTTGTGAAAGGAACCCCACACCAGGCTCTGCATGCAGCAGGGAGAGTGATTGAGATTCTCTCTCCTTGTCCCTCTGCCCCTCTCCTGCTCACATTCGTGCCCTCTCTCTCTCTCAAATCAATAAATGAATAAATCATTTAAATAATAATAATAAGAGATGTCACAAACTCCTTGATCCAATTGTATCTTAAAAAAAAAAAAAAAAACCATGTAGTTGGGTAAGCCATAAACATTGTTGCCTTTTAAAATGTGTTGTGTATTGTTTTGTTTGATTAGGCTCCTCCAATATTAGTTTCTATTGTTTACAAGTGAAAGAGCTCCAGCCAATAAATGTTGAATTGTTGGGCTTATTTTACAGACCGTGGGGAGCCATAGAAGGATAGGATTTTGGACAAGACAAGAACACAGTCAGGTTTTGCTATAAAACAAATCACTGACCTTGATCTCATGATCGTTCATGAATCAGTATTCACTCAGTTGTTTCATAGGTATTTGCTGAATGCCTTACTAAATACTAGGCTCTGAATTTTGTGTTTAATATAGAAGTAAAAAAAGACAGACAAGTCTCTGGAATTGCGAAGTTTATATTCTAATAGGGAAACAGATAACAAACACCTGGAGAAGATGACTGATCTTCAGTCAAAGGGCAAAGTCTGATGAGTACTGCTTTAATTCTAGGGTAGTCTCGATTCTGGGGAGATGAATTGGTCTCATATCCTGACCCTGGAGGAAAATCAGTTTCTGGGTAAATGACATTCCAATCTCCCATCCCCAGCTCTGAGATGGTGAATTTGCTCTCACCTTTGAGACATGCCAGCCATTCCTCTTCATTAGCCAACAGAGCAGTGGGACACAATGGGAAGAACCCCATGCCAGATCGTCATGGACCTGGCTGGATTGGAGCCCCAGCTCTGCCCCAGGAAGCCATCCCTCTGCTGTCCTCATCTCACAATTTAACAATAGAATGAATTGGGAGTGCTAGGCCAGTTTAGCGAGTAGAGCATACCACTCTTGATCTTGGTATCATGAGGTTGAGCCCCACATGCAGTATAGACTTTGCCTAAAATTAAAAAATAATAATAAAATAAAATAAAAACAAAAGAATGAACTGGATGAGACATTGCCTACATTCTGTGACTCCAAGAGCAATGTAAACCATTCCATTATTGAGGTCTATCCCAATTCCTGGTTCATGGAATGAACATGAAACATGCACATGAAATATTTGCTGGATGAGTTCTTGATGGACTAACTGAGATGCATCAGAAGACTAAAATTTAATACCTCCAACATGAGAACATGGATATCAGAGAAAACCAAAGTTATATACTCTTTTTAAATGATTTATCTGGGGCACCTAGATGGTTCAGTGGGTTAAGCCTCTGCCTTTGGTTCGGGTCATGGTCTCAGGGTCCTGGGATTGAGCCCCGCATCAGGCTCTCTGCTCACCCGGGAGCCTGCTTCCCTTCCTCTCTCTCTCTGCCTGCCTCTCTGCCTACTTGTGATCTCTGCCTGTCAAATAAATAAATAAAAGCTTTAAAAAAAAAATGATTTAACTGATGGGTTAATTGTGTATCTCCCTCCTGGCACGTTTCCAGAGAGGTGTTTGGTTTGTAGCTGGGGCCCAGGGCCTGAAAGAAACTCTGGCACTCGGACGGTACTCCATAAAATGAATGAATGAGTGAATTAATACTATAAGGGTTTACAGAGTGAGCCAGGAAGGTTTTCAAAGACAACAGCATTTGACCAGAGCCTAGACAAATTCTTAGAATTTCAAAAGTGAAATTAGAACTTTGCTTGGGCAGATCAATGTCCAGCACAATATTACAATGTATTGTTGACCAAAAGACTGAAGTTGGAAAACAGTCCAGGAAATAACTTGGAAAAGGCAAATTCAGAGAGGAGTGAATGCAATGAGGAAGTAGTATGTAACAGCTATCTACTGGGCAAACCACTCCAAAATACATTGTCTTATAAAAAAAAAAAAAAAAAGAGTAACTTTACAATGAAGAAACCTGGAAAACACTGTTCTTTTTTTTTTTTAAGATTTTATTTGTTATTTGACAGAGAGGGACACAGCAAGAAAGAAAACAAAAGCAGGGGGAGTGGGAGAGGGAGAAGCAGGCTTCCCGCCCAGCAGGGAGCCCGATGTTGGGCTCAATCCAAGGACCCCAGGATCATGACCTGAGCCAAAGGCAGACACTTAACAACTGAACCACTCAGGTGCCCCCAAAACACTGTCCTAACCAAGTGTGGAAGTTAATATCACCAAATGTCAAGACGGTCTCACGTACCCCCTACTATGATATGATAAGAAGGACGTTTCACTTCACATCTGTGGTATTCCTTTCCCAAATGTGAAATATCCAGTCTAATCATCAAAAAATATCAGGCAAATCCAAGTTGAAGGACATGCTACAAAATACCTAGCCAGCAATCCTAAACTTGTCAAAGTTATGAAAACAAGGAAGACTGAGAAACTCTCACAGATCCAAGGAGATGAAGGAGAAGACAAGAGCTAAATGCGTTGCGCATCTTGGATTGGATTCTGGAATAGAAAAAGGGCATTAGTCCAAATACTACCAGCAGTTTAGTTCAGAGTAATATGCCAATATTGGTTTATCAGTTTTGACCAAGAAAACTTGCACCATAATAGTATAAGAGGATACTGTTGAAGGAAATTGAAACTGTGGTAGAGATATTATCTTTCCAACTCTTTCATGAACTTTAAATTATTCCCAAAATACGGAATGCCATACATTTAGCTCACAACTGTTACAGGCAAGAGATTTGGTCTGGATTCTGCTCGGTGGATCCAGTCTGGGCTGAGCTCACTCATGAAGCCACAGTCTGCTGTAGGTCAATAAGGTAGCTCTGTCTCTAGGACATGGCTTAGCTTTGGGCTGGCGCACCGTGACTCCACCCCACTTCATATCTCATCCTCCAGGATTCTAGCCTGTTTGTCTACATGGCAGCTAGGTGGGTTTCTAAGAAAGCACACAAAGCTTCTTGAGACCTAGATTTGGACCTAGGGAGCCATCAACTCCACCTCATTTTAATGGCCAAAGCAGGTCACCAGATCCACGGGAGAAGAACAGGTATCATTGCCTATGGAAGCAATTCACAGGCATCTTGCATGAATTCCTGCCATTTCTGCAGTCCTTCATGCAGTGTCCTTAATCCTCTTCTTCGCGAACCTCCCAACAGTTGTGAATAGCCCAGAGAAGTTCAGCGAAGCAGATTCTTGCCATCCATTGTCAGCCACTGGCAGGGAGACCTTGGGGTGGGGAGGTCAAGCCCCAGTAATTCTCATTAGGAACCCCCACCCTCCGATCTGAAGAAGGTCACAGACCTTCTTCACAGATAGGTCTGTGTCTGAATCCCAGCTTTTCCACTTATTACCTCAGTCGTCTTTGCAAAACTTTACCTCCCTGCACCTCGAAGTCTTCCTTTATAAACGGGGAGATGAGTAATAATGTCAGAGCATTGTTATAAGGAAAGGATGTAAGCAAGACAATGCCTAGGCTCCCCTTTCTTTCCACTTCCCAGCCTACACCTGCTGGAGGAGAACAAAAACACTATGGTGTGACATCAGAAAGACATCACAGCTCTGTTAGAAGGGGCAACCCAAGCAGCTTCCAGTCCCTTGAAGGACAAGACCATCCTCTGTAAAGTCAGAATTGGACAATAGCTAACTAACCACCAGACATCAAGCTGCACCTCTCTTCTCATTTTTTTTTTTCCTAAAGATTTATTTGAGAGAGAGAGACGGTGAGGGGAGCAACAAGGGGAAGGGAAAGGGATAAGCAGACTGATGCTGAGCGTAGACCCCCAGGCAGGGCTCCATCTCATGACCCTGAGCAGAAATCGAGTCAGACGCTTAACTGACTGTACCACCCAGGCGTCCCTCTTTTCTTTCTTAAAACACCAGTCTGGAAGGTGTTACCATTCTTGCTTTATGGAGAGCCAGTCATGGAGAGCTTGGGGTCACATAGCCATGGTGTGAGAGAACAGAGATTAGGACCAAGCCCATGCTGGCTGCTGCAGTGTATTTTCCCTGCCCCTAGCTGTGTTATCCTCCACAACCCAGCCCCCACTTAATAACAGGCGCAATTCTAAGCACTGTATAGTCCTTGCTTGAGACTGAGGTGCCCCAGGGACAAACTCTGAGCAGCCTTTGGTCACCAAGATTCTAAATTAAAAACTCCGACTAACCTTCACCCACCCCATGGAACTATTTCCAACACTGTTATTCCAACCCCCCTCCCCCAAGAACTACAGCTGTTTAGAAGCAAAGCATTAGGGAGTAAGATAATGAGACTTCAAAATTGCCAACATTATTCAACCCCAAAGCTCCAATAGAAGCATTCACAGCTTCCCATCCTTCCCCATGACAGTCAGTGTCTCCAGGCCACCACTGAGGAACCCAGAAAGGTGTGAAGATATAAAATCCTACTCTTCCAGAACTGGAAAGTTGTCCAAAGCTTTTAACTGCACACATGTGACATGTGAAGCCCAGAGACACAGTGACTTGTCCACAGTGCTAACTGGAAACATGAGAAATCCACAGTGGTTTTCTGCCCAGGATTGCATTTGACAAGGACTTTGTGAACCAGGAGGACATATGACTGTTTTACAGAAGAGTGGCTAAGGCAGCAGATCAAGGGCATTCAGAGTGTCTGAACAAAGCCAGGGCTGGGGCTGCCTTCTGACTTCTAGTGCATCACATCAGCGACCAAGACCCAGTCTTGTCTAGTCCAGCTTTGACTCCTAACTTTGTGTCTTTAAGTAAATCATGACGTTCTGAACCTCAGCCTTCTCGTCTCTGAAACGTGCATAGGGATGATCATACCAGAGAGCTGCTGAAAAACTTAAAATGAAATCACAGTAATCATGCTCCTTGATATTTATCCAAAACAACAGAAAGCTTATGTCCACACAAAAACCTACACACAGATTTTTTTAGTAGTCTCTCTTCATAATTGCTGGGAAGCAACAAAAATGTCCTGTAGATAAATGGATAGACAGACTGCAGTCCATCCATTCAAACAATAGAATATCACTCAGGGTTAAAAAGAAATGGGCTAGCAAGCCATGAAAAGACATGGAGGAAACTTACATGCATGTCACTGAGTGAAGGACCCCACTTGGAAAAAGCCACACACTGTATGAGTCCAGCTACATGACTTTCTGGGAAAAGCAAAACCAGGAAGACAGTAAAACTATCAGTGTTTCCAGATAGGGGTTAGAGGATGAGGGAAGGATAAATAGGTAATAGAGAATTTCTAGGGCTCTGGAAAAACAGGATGACACCATAATAATGGATACATGTTGTTATACATTTGTCCAAATTCTAGAAACTACAATGCCAAGAGTGAGCTCTCAGGTAAACTGGGAACTCTGGGGAATCAGGATGTGTCTATATAGTTCACCCTTGGTGGGAAATGGACCATTCTGGTAAGTGTTGTCGATCACGGGGGAAGCTGTGCATGTGTGAGATGGGAAATATATGTGAAATACCATCCTCTCAATTATGCTGTGAACATAAAATGGCTAAACTAAAAAAAAAATTATCTTTAAAAATATTTTTTAATTAGAAAATGTTAATAAAATGAAATCATGGTGCATCAAGCTTCTGATGTAAAATTTAGAATGCAGCCAGTACTACAGGAATTATTGCTGTTTATATGATTTCAGTTCCAAAGCCCAGTTTTTAAAAAATGTTACTTCATCCAGGGCTTTATTTGGAGTTTCAAAGGACTGTGATTGCCTCCCTGGGCTCCATTCAACTCTTTGCCTTTCTTTTTCTTTTCTCTCTTTTTTTTTTTTTTAATGAAAAAAGTGATTCAAAGTGTGAATTTAGAGACAGAGAACTTTTGTTTGAGCTCTGATGTAATTTTTAGATGATTTATTCACAGCAGGTGATCTACAAATTCAGACACCTTGTTTTACGGGCTGAACTCTTTCTAATTCACTCAGCTCGGCTTTAGCTAATTTTGTAGAAACAAGGTCTAAACATTGCATTCTATGACAGAGATTGCAATTTGGGTTTTTTTGTAGTTTTTTTTTTTTTTTAAGATTTTTTTTGTTGGTGGGGCTGGGCACCTGGGTGGCTCAGGGCCTCTGCATTCAGCTCCGGGTCATGATCTCAGGGTCCTGGGATCAAGCCCTGCATTGAGCTCTCTGCTCAGCAGGGAGCCTGCTTCCCCCCATCTCTCTCTGCCTGCCTCTCTGCCTACTTGTGATCTGTCTATTAAATAAAATTAAGTTTTAAAAAATAAATATTTTTTTAAGTAATCTCTACCCTCAACATGGGGTTTGAACTTACAACCCTGAGATCAAGAGTCACACACTCCACCAAGTCTCCCAGACATCCCTATTTTGACCCTAAGTAATGGGGAAGCTCTAATTTTTCCCTTTTGTTTTATCTTGCTCATCGTAGGCAGCTAAAAGGAGCACAACCCCCCCATGTCAAAAAGGCCTCATTCTGGGCACCCGGGTGGCTCAGTCTGTTAGGCGGCGATCAAACCCCACACCGGGCTCCCTGCTAAGCGGGGAGTCTGCTTCTCCCTTGCCCTCTGCTCCTCCCCTGCTTGTACTCTCTCTCTTAAGGAAATAAATAAAATCTTTTTAAACAAAGGGAGGGGAGGGAAGTCCTCACTTTCAGGTGCTTCTGAGTCTGTGTTCTAGGAGAACCATGCGTCCATTCCCTTTATCCTGATCCATCTCTATGCTTGAATCAGTTATGAAGTCCTCTTGCTCAAACATTCTTACCCATCAACACATTCGTAGCTGGAAACTTTGGTCTCAGGATTTTGTTTTATCCCCTTCCTGTATCATCCAAGACATTGGATGAACTCCACTAACCCAATGGAATACAGGTGAGGCTAAGCAAACAATTAAAAGAGAGAATCGCTGCACGTTAACAATGAGCATTGACTGAGCATTTGTGATGCACTGTACAAAAGAAGCAGGTTGTATGCATGATCTCATTTATTCCCCCCAAGAACCCGGTGAGGCTGGTACCTTTATTAACCCCACGTCAGAAATGAGAGAACTGGGGCTTATAGAGTCATCTGGATTTATAGAGCACGGATCACAGGATTTGAAACTAAGGACCTCTGTTCTCCACCCACTTCCTGCTTCATGAGTTATGAGTGTGGGAACAAACAAGTGGATGGACTGTTATTAGGAATGTTCCATTTATTTCTCCAGGTTCTGACCCTCAAATGGCCATGTGGGGCTCTACTGCTTGCTTCAATTGCTCAATTTCATCGACATCTTTCAGGAAGCTAAGATTGGCTAATGCATTTTCAATGAAAATTCAGGTTTGTTTTTTTTTAAAAGTCAGGATAATTACCCCTTGGGGTGCCTGGGTAGGTTCAGTCAATTAAGCATCTATCTTCGGCTCAAATCATGATCTCAGGGTCCTGGAATCAAGCCCCACGTCAGCCTCTGCACTCAGCGGGGAGTCTGCTTGAGATTCTCTCCCTCTGTCCCTCCCACTCATGTGCATGCTCTCTCTCTCTCTCTTAAATAAATAAATAGTTTTAAAAAGTCAGGATATCTACCTCAATAGACCATATTTCCCCAGTGACATTCAGAGTCTCTCTCCTGTCCTCTTCAGAGTGCTTGTATTTGAATCTCTGCTCTACCGTTTACTCACTGTTTGGCTGTACACAGATTATTTAACTGCCTTGTGCTGTGGTTGCCTCCTCTCTAGAATATGTATAAGAATGGTATCAGTCTGATTGGGTTGCGGCAAGGACTCTGATGAGGACATGTTAAGTGCTCAGAGGCAAGTCCAAGGACAGAAATCTCTCCATCCTGTCGAGTGGCCCTGGGATCGCATTTGCACTGCATCTGGAGACAAGGGCCAACATCTCAAGGCCATTTCTGAATGACAAGAGGGAAGCAAATAGCCCTCCTCCTTCTACCTTCCACTCTCCCTGACCCGGCTTCCATGTTGGGATTTCACACAGAAATGAACTATTCCACCGGTAATTAAACTAAACTAAAACAGTTGAGAATACTTCGCCTCCCGGTGTTGGCTAAGCCTCCTCCAATCCCAACCTTCTGCATCTTCAGCTCTGTCCCCCATGCCGGGAGCTGTCTCCAGCAGCTCTTATTGTCCACCTGCAGCGAGCAAATCTCTTTATTGCACCGCCAGGTGTAGCTCATTTGCAGGGGAGCAGGCCTCTATGCTGATAAGGCATAAAAAATGAGCTATGGAGTAATAGTCCAGCCATATGTCCTTCCGCCTTATCTGCAAATCCCATTATCAGCAGTTTTATGGAGGCTGTTTGGGCCACTTGGTTCTCTTATCCTCACCAACAAATGCTCTCGTCCAGTCTTTTTCGGGTCTCCTTTGGGAAGCTACACCAATAATGGAGTATCTATTTTTTTTTAATTGGCCTATCAATTAAGATGTGCTTCCATTGTTTATGTAATTATTAGATTTGTCCCCACTGTTAATCAAAGAAATGCAGATTAAAGCAAAGCTTTTTTTTTTTTTTTAGAAAGATAACAAACCCAGTGCTAAGGCTGTCCCATGTATTTGGGGCAGTCTGAGTCACTGTAACCTCTCTCTCCAAGGGCTTTAGTGATGGTACATCAAGGGCCTTACAAATGCTTCTCCCTCAATAATTCTGCCACTGAGACTCTACCCCAAGAAAACAGTCCTATAGATAAAAGCATTATGCCCCAAGATGTTCATGTCAGTGTTCTTTACCATAGCAAAGCAATGATAAAAATTGAAACATCTTTAAAGAAAATGGCCAAATGAGCTATTTTATAATCACTTCAGAGAATATTTTTATAGCAACTTAAAATTATGCTTTCAAAGACACCATTGATTTTGGCAATACAGTGTTAAATTTTCTTAAGTGGAATACAAATGAACACAAACAGCATAATTAGAAGTGTATAAAACACAAAAATCTTTTTCTTAAAAGAAAGACAAGAAAATAGAAAGACACTAGTGAATGGATATGATTATGGTCAGTCCGGAGTACTGCAAGGGCAAACGAATGCCCAGAATTGGACTGGAGAGTGTCAGGGAAGCCTCTCAGAGAATCTAGACGATGACCAAAAGTTAGCCAGGGAAAGACACTCAAGGCAGGGGAGCAGCACATGTGAAAGTCCTGATAGAGGAAACGCATGCTTAACAGGAGTTACTGAGGCACAGATGATCTTCTTCTGAGATTTACTCTCTTATCCCGAACCAGGAACTAAAATTCCCTTATGTATAATAAGGATTCATTTCATCCTCTGAAAAGAAAGCTTGCAACCGAAAGTCTGAGCTTGGCATGTATTAGGGAAGCATGGTAATAATGGTATTTATCAGTCAAGGTTGTTGTGGCACAAAGAGTTAGTGCACTTAAGTGCTTACAACAGGGCTGGCAAAGCGCCACATGCCATGAAAAGATGCTCGATATTACTAGCCACCAGGGAAATGCAAATCAAAACCACAATGACATACTACTTCACACCACTAGCAGGACTGTAATAAAAAAATAGATAAGAGCAAGTGTTGACGAGACTGTGGAGAAACTAGAACCATCATGCACAACTGGTGGGGTTGTAACATGGTACCACCACTTTAGGAAATGGTGTGGGAAGTTCCAGTGACCCCAGATCCACCGTTTCCATTCTCATGTATACATTCTCAGATGCATAGATGTATGCATGTATATACATACACCCCAAAGAAATTAAAGCCTACAGCCACACAAAATTTGCACAAGAATGTTCATAATAGCATTAGCTATAATAGTAAAATGTGGAAACAACCCAAATGTCCCTCAACAAATAGAGATGAATAAAATGTGATATAGCCATATACTGCCATGTTACTCAGCAATTAAAAAAAAAAAAAATAAGGTACTGCTAGATGCTGCATGAATGAACCTTGAACACAATATGCTAAGTGAAAGAGGCTGTCACATAGGGCCAGATATTGTGTGATTCCACTGATATGAGGAGGCCAAAATAAACAAAACCATAGAGGCGGAAAGCAGAGTAGTGGTTGCCTAGGGCTGGGTGTTGAGGGGAGATAACGAGTAACTGCCAAGAGGTACAGGGTTTCTTCTGAGGCGACAAAAACATTCTAAACGTTGGGGCGCCTGGGTGGCTCAGTCAGGTAAGCATCCAACTCTTGGTTTCTGCTCAGGTGAGGATCTGAGGGTCCTAAGATCCAGCCCTGCGTGGGGCTCTGTGCTGGCCCTGGAACCTGCTTAAGATTCTCTCTCTCGGCGCCCCTGGGTGGCTCAGTGGGTTAAGCCTCTGCCTTCGGCTCAGGTCATGATCTCAGGGTCCTGAGATGGAGCCCCGCATCAGGTTCTCTGCTTAGCAGTGAGCCTGCTTCCTCCCCAACGCCCGCCTCGCCTGACTCTCTGCCTACTTTGATCTCTGTCTGTCAAATAAATAAATAAAATTTTAAAAATAGAAAAAAAGATTCTCTCTCTCCCTCTGCGCCTCCCCACCCACCCACACTTGCACACGCACACACACTCAATAAATAAATAAACAGTATGGTATGTGAATTTCATTTCAATAAAGCTGTTATAAGAAATAGATAGATAGATAGATAGATAGATAGATAGTGGGGCGCCTGGGTGGCTCAGTTGGTTAGGTGTCTGCCTTCAGCTCAGGTCATGATCCCAGGATCCTGGGATTGAGCCCCAAGTCAGCCTCCCTGCTCAACAGGGATTCTGCTTCTCCCTCTGACCCTCCCCTGCTCACACCTTTCTCTCATGCTCTCTCTCTCTCTCTCTCTTTCTCTCTCTCACTTGCTTGCTTGCCCACTCACTCTCAAATAAACAAACAAAAAAAAAATCTTAAAAAAAGTAAAATTAGGGCCAAGCACCTGGGAGCATAGTATGTACTTCATATTAGCTAGTATCATTATTGTTCAATAAATAACTCTTACGTACCTCCTTCCTAAGAGTGAAATCTTTCCTCGTAATCAGAGCTGTAGATAGACCAGGAAATTTTCTAAATCAGAGGCGTCAAGCTCAAAGGCCTGCGAGGACCAGGCAGAAGCCAGGAAGGGGCCATGAGTGAGCTGAGTGGGCTCAGCGTAAGGAGTGGGAGAGACTGAAACTGTGAAGCTCAAGGCTCTTCTAAAGAAAGCAGTGGCTGCCTCTCAGCCTCCAGCCATGTGGGAAGGCAAGCCCAGGATCAGCAAAGTTGGGTTCTCAAGAGAAGCAGAAATTCAGACTTTTATGTGAAATCTATTGACTTTTAAGTGTGGGCACCTATTTTTAAATGTCATAAATGCTGAGAAGGTCAAAATCTGCATCTGAGCCAACGTATCAGCAAGCACGTGTCGGTCCTCGAGCCAACTTGCTCTCTCTGCTCCAAGCACTTTAGCCTGATTCCCAAAATGATCGCCGAGCCTCCACCTTACCTCCCCAGCCCTAAAGCCAGGTTGACCCCTTCACCGCCTCCGCCAGAATTCACCCAAGCTGCAAAAAGAGACAGAAGAATCCATATAAATCCAGAGTCCCAAAACATTCTCATCGATGCCAAGGTAAGGGTAGGGTGTCATGGAGAGAGCTTGGGGTGCCCCAGTTTTGATTCCTAATCTAATTAGAGAACCCTATAACAGAGTCTTTATTCAAAGACCAAATTTAATTTGCAATTGAATGTCTCCAGTGAAGCCAGTTTTTATTAATTTCCAGCACAACATTCAGATAGACTGGCCAGAACTTCAATATGTTCTTATTTAGTGTTTAATCCTCTAATGCATTAAAATTAATTATTTCAGTTTTATGGCAAACCGTCTACAGCCAGCATCCAGGCTGGGCACCCCATGCCTCTCCTCCCACCCAGTCAGCTGGGGAGGTGTCAGTATAATTATTTAAGGGGTTGAAAGGTAAAGGGCATGGAATGGGAAGGGAAATGAGCCTACAATTATGCACTAACGCTTCAACAGGGAAGCAGATGGCATTCCTTGCATAAATTATTATTTATCCACGGAATTCCCCTCTGCCTATTACCAAATCAACCCTTTTAAGAAATTCTTTGTTGGGCCTGTGAAGTTCCCTGGCCAGTGTCCAACCTCTGCTTCCCTCCCCCTCTGCTTGACTGCAGAGACAGAGTGAGGGTGATAATTCCAAGATGGCCCACAGACAGCAGGCAAGGGTTTCCAAAGGCACGGATATTCCCAGTCCGTTTGGACTGAAAGGCACAGAGAGGAGAGTCCACTCTACCTCGTAAACTAGAGGCTGGGTGCAAGCAGAAAGAGATGAGCAGAGTCACCAGCCTTGTCTTCACCCCCAAGTCATAGGACCTACCCCACATGGACACCCACCAAGACACCAGCTAGAGCACACAGCTTGGCACTGACCCTGCATTCGCTCACAGGCCTCTTGAAGAAGTCCCTGAGGTAGTCAATGGCGTTCCCATCTGAGAAAATAAAGAAATCAAAAGCTCAGAAGCAAAGACTATCGCTCATTTTAACAACAAAGCAGCTGTCACTTCTGAGGACACGCATCCCCAAGTAACCTTTTCTTTTTTTTTTTTTTTTTTTTTAAAGATTTTATTTATTTATTTGACAGAGAGAAATTACAAGTAGATGGAGAGGCAGGCAGAGAGAGAGAGAGGGAAGCAGGCTCCCCGCTGAGCAGAGAGCCCGATGCGGGACTCGATCCCAGGACCCTGAGATCATGACCTGAGCCGAAGGCAGCGGCTTAACCCACTGAGCCACCCAGGCGCCCCCCCAAGTAACCTTTTCTAAGAGGCAGTTATCACTACTACAGAAACTGGAGAAACTGAGGCTCATTTCAGTGAAGTAATTTTCCCAAGGCTCCACACGCAAAGTCAGTGCCAGCATTTGACCCTAATCTCATAGGGATGCACAGGACTGCCAGGGCTTATAGGATTGGGGGGCTGTGTCCTCTCCCCTGGACACCATCGCTGCCCTTCCTCTGCCCTCGTCCCCTCACCAACACAAAGTCTACTACACAAAGCAAATATGTTGCTAACCTGCCTTATAGAACTTCCCAAGCAGACAGAGAGAGAGAGAGAGAATGTGTGCTTTACCAAGCCCTTCGGAGGGCAAGGACTCGTCCATTTATATGAATTCATTGTCTTGACACTCATGTTCTCTTTGACCCCCCCCCCACCAATGCCTTGGCCACTATGCACCACGGAAAGGGGTAGCGGTGAGAGGTGAAGTGCTCTATTTGATTCCTCCAGCATTTCCCATGGGAAACTTTCCCCCCATCTGAGCATCAGCAGCAGAGAAATAACAAGTGCCTGGTCCCAGCGTCTCCGAAACTTGAGAGTAGAGCAGATCCAGACAAGCTGTAGGATCAGAAGGACTTTGCGAGGCATCCCACCTCCTGTATTCTCTGTGTGAATCTGAGCAAGTCTTTGTAACACCTCCCTTTGCCCATCTATACAACGGAATACCAATCCACACCTCGAAGGGTTACTGTAGAGATTTAGGGAGAGTTTTCAGTGGCTGTCTAACATTGCGCACTCAGAGATGATGCAGTTCGCTTCATGACCAAGTTCATACACAGAGCAACAGAAAGACAGAGAGGATTCATGAAGCCATACTTAGTAATATTCTTCAATGGCTTTATTACTTTCTGTGCTAGTCCATTTCTGTGAAAAATGTTGATCGCGGCTAATTACATTGATTGTATGACCCTGTAAAGGGTCCTCACTTTCCAGGGGAAAAGTCTGACACTGTGAGCTTCTCCCAGCCTGGTACTTATCGCCATATTCCCACACCTCCCTCCTCTCTTCAGTTCTGGTGGATTTTCCTCTGGGTGGGCTTATAAGAGTGGGAGGAAAGAGAGCCACGGGGGTAGTGTTTAAAGCTGTGCTGAACGTTGGTTTGGTTTTGATTTTATTGCTTTTGCGCTTTGGTCAGTGAGTCCAGTCGACTTCTCTGGGCTGGTTCCTGTCTTCGTCCCCTGCCTCCAACCATCTCGGGTCTCACCTGTCATCCAGGACATGTGCACACAAAGCTGGTCTGTCCGTGGAACTGAAGCGAGGAGGAATTATCAAAGCTTTTCTCTCTTTTTTGAATAAAACTGGGCTGCGTTGGGTATGCCTCCTCTTGGAAGCTCCCTCTATTTGCCAAGGGCCCATCATGTACCAGGCACCATTTGGCTAGACCCAGTAGACCACGTGGTCTGTGAATGGCAGGCCAGGCAGCATTGCAACATGTTGGCTTTCTTGGCCAAAATGCAAATGTTGATAAACCACAATCTTCCTTGACCCCGGAAGCTTCTAGTCAAGAAGTCGGACGTGAAAACCCACCAAAGTAGTAAACTGTTAGATTCCTTATTATGAAAGAATGAGAGGATGGTTAAAGCCCTCAAAGGAAGAGGGAAAACATCAGGAAAAGGGGAAACCATCAGGAAAAGCTCCTAGAAAAGCAAACATCAGCTGGATTATCAGCTGGATTCCTAAAACCTAAAAGCAGGGATTCCAGACCAGCAGCCAAAGGGCTGAATCCACCCCACAGACATGTTTTGTGTCAACACATAAGTTTTAAAATTAGTTGCCAACATTTTAAAACCTGAACTCCCACCTTCCCTGAGGAACTGAAGACCCCTGTTGAAGGGGTTGACTAGCAGGTTGTTGCAAAGCAGCTGTCAGCCTCCCACAGGCAAATGGTCTCCAGCTTGGCACAGTCCCCACTGCTCCCTATTGTTTTCCTAATTTATATTCCCTGCCAGGCCCCCATAAGCATCTGAGTTGGCCACCTTAAACTAAAATTTGATAGGAAGAAATGTGGGCTAGAAGTCAAGAGTTTCTAAATCTGGATGATGGTTGATGCTTCGAAGGAAAAGTTTTTCCAGAGTCTAGGCCAACTCACCAGGGCATGAAAGCAGATGCGGATCTCAGCACAGGCCTTAGTGAACTGGGGACCAAGCTACTCCCTTGTTCTGTGCATCTTCCAGGACCACTGCGTGGTGGTCAGCCCCTGGACAGCAGAGGAATTCAGTTAAAGAAGGGAAAGTCTCACACAATGCCTTGGTTTGTATTAAATAGGAACAATGCATAATTCTGCTTTCCAGAGCTTTCAAAATTTTGCTTTTTCTGGATGAACAGGTCTATAAAAGGGCACATGCTCAGAATAGTAAGTCCTGTAGCAGTTGGTGACGGGAGAGGGGTGGGTCAGGAATTAGTCACCAAACACTAAGTAATCTCTTTGTGATGCCAGACCTCACTTTCTCCTCTGTCCAGTGACAAGCTTGTCTCAGTTCACAATTTTTCATGCTTGGTGAAGAGATAGAGGCTCTAGATGTTATGCAATTGTCTATGGGGGACCATGAAATGGTGATGCATTAAACTTAAAATAGCTCAATAAATAATTTTCTGCTAAATTCAGGATCCACACTAACAAATGTTAACATTCACAAAGTTTGGGCGAGGCACAAGGCTCTGTAGGAAATGCATCAGCTCATTCAGTTCTTACAGCATCTTCAATAAGATGGGTGCTACAGTTATGGTAGTCCCATTTTACAGATGAGAAAAGTGAGCTTCGGGGAGGTCATGGGACTTGCCAGATTTAACAAGCCAATTCCCCAGCCTCTGCTCATATTCTAGATTCTTTTTTTTTAATAGTTTGTTTGTTTTAAGATTTTATTTATTTGACAGAGAGAGAGAGAGATCACAAGTAGGCAGAGAGGCAAGCACAGAGGGGGGAAGCAGGCTCCCTGCAGAGCAGAGAGCCCGATGCGGGACTTGATCCCAGGACCCTGGGACCATGGCCTCAGCCAAAGGCAGTAAGCCACTGAGCCACCCAGGTGTCCTGATGTGGGGCTGGATCCCAGGACCCTGAGATCATGACCTGACCTGAAGGCAGAAGCTTAACCCACTGAGCCACCCAGGTGCCCTCATTCTAGATTCTTGTAGAACCAAAGAGTAATTGAAAAAGTCTACCCATTAGATTTCTTACCCAGCAGTACATTAGCGCGCATCCTTTCTCTCTAAAAGGATTAACTGATGCCTCCCTTTGGAGCCAGATTTGACACCTGCGACATGTGATGTTTGTACTTTCCTGGAGAAGGAAAAAAGAGGGCCCTTCTCTGACATATTGAAAAGGCCACATAGAGCCCATTTTCTCCAGGCGTCCCCTTGATCCCACTCTGAGAACAAAGTTTGTGTTTCCAAAAACTTAACTAGAAGTTCTCCAAAACTGCTTCCAGCTCCAGACTTTGCTGATTCTGTCCGGTGGTCACCAGCAAGGGTGGTAAGTGGAGATGCCACAGAGAAAACAGGGCTTACTCTGGGCCCTGGAGGAAGGGCCGTTCTTGGATAAATCAAGAAGAGGCAGTGAGACGTGACGCAGGGCCTGAACAAAAGTTCTGAGGTGGGGACTTGCGTGTCGGTCGGAGTGACTCTAAATCAGAGAAGGCAGAGAGCAGATGCAGGAGGGCCCAGGAGGCAGAGCTTCGAACTCTTTCCTGGCCATTGGAAGCCCGCGGAGACTTTCAAGTGCGGAAGAGAATGAGTCCACGCATGTGGATAAACGAAGTGTTAAGCATTCTAGTTTGTACTATTAGGAGTCTGGCACAAGATGGTTCCAGCAGCTACGTGTAGCTACATGCAGGGAAAGGGAAAGACAAGCTGGGGAGGTGCAAATGACCTCAGCACAATGTGGAGTCACGCCAGGGACTCCTGAACGGACACACCAGCCGACACCTTTCTGCGGTCTGGCCGTGCTGGGCATGCAAGGACATTCAGAAGTAAGCCCCACCCTTCTGTGACAGCCCAAAATGTCTCCAGACTGTGCCAAATATTCCCTGGGAGGCAGAATCCCCTCCAGTTAAGAGCCATCATTTTATGAGAATCCAAAGGGCAATCATTTCCAAAAGCCATCCGTTTCCCCTTAGAGCAGCAAAAGTCCAGAGGGAAAATGGGAAAGAGTTCACTGGCTTTGGTGATGGGAGTTCACAGGTACCTGCTAGAAAGCTCCTTTCGAATGGACTTACAGAGGAACAGTCTAAAAAGGAGAACCACTAAGGGCAAGCTACCAGCAGACAGTCAGAAGCCTTGGTTTGGGACTTCTACAAGTCCCTGTAAGAACAGGCTCCTATCCCCATGGGCTTCCAAAGGAAGGTCAGAGATGTAGAAGCTAAAATCTGCCCCCTACCCAGTGTTTTTTACTATCACCCCCACAAAGAGATTACCTGATGTTTAGTGACTAATTCCTGACCTCCCTAAGGTCCATCCTAGGGACAGATGTCGCCCAAAAGGACCATAGCAAAGATGGGCCAAGTGAGTGACAAAGTGTGGAGACTTTGGAGATTGGCTTAGGGTTGGCACTTACAGAACAATAAACCAAGCCTTTGAAGAGGCTAAACAAAGGAACCATTTGTCTACTCCAGCGGCTACAAAGGGACGTAGGTTCTGGAGGACTGAGGAATAAAAGAAAGCCACGCTGGAAAGGAGACTAACGTTTAGTGGGTCCAGCCCAGACCCTCCGCCAGGACTTGAAGTCAGTGGGTAAGAGAGAAACCAAATATACTCAATGTGACACAAGGAATGTAGAGGCTAGGGTTTTAAGTTTAAAACATCTATTTTTTTTTTCTTCTTGATCGCTTTAAGTGATGCAGAGTAGGGGTGGGAAGAGGGAGACAACATTTTTAAAACATGCATTTTTAAAAATGCACCAAGATTTTCTTCACTGCCTTTTTTGTTATCATTCCTACAAACGAACGATTGGCCAGATTTCATCTGTTCCTCTGCTGAAGAGCTTTCCAGTATCACTGGGATACTGGTGTGAAAATGCTGGTGAGACCTTCCTTGTCTTTAACATTCCCTAGCTGGCTTGAGTTTGGATCTCATGACCCTTCTTTCAAAATGATCTTTCATCTGGAGATACAGATTTATCATTTTCTCCCCCTCTCCTCCCCCCCTTGTCAGACCCCACATGACTTCAGGGGGTTTTGAAATTATCAGCCAGCCTTCCTTGGCAGGGGGTTGAGGGTTTTCTTTCTCACCACCATGTTGAAACTAGTTGGATCACTGGGGTCTAGTTTCTGTCTATATTAGTCACAGCTCTTATCTGTCAAAGATCAACTTACTCGTAGGAAACTTCTTGGGGGGCGGGGGAAGAGATATTCAAAGAAGAGGGGAGATAGGAACTGGTGTTATATCATGTAAGTCATACATTCTGAATCTCACCTTTTGTGTCTCTGGAAAGAGTAGAGAAAGTTGGATCAAATTGCTCATTCTTTCTGCACACCTTGCTTTTTTTCCTCAGCCTAAAAGTGGCATCCACAATGTCATTGTGATAATATGCATTTGTGAGAACTAATGATTCTTAATTTGTACTGTCCTGGAGGGAAGAATGTTCCCTGCAGTGACATAGTGTTCTCTTCCAGGACAACCTCACTGGACTATTTACGTGGAGTCCCAACCCTGTGGGTGATCACAGAGCTGCCCTTCTGGAGACCTGTCTCCTCTTAGAACCCCAACAACACCCTAAAAAAGGAAAGACACAGCCTTTGAATGTCCCTAGACCAGCAAACCAGGAATGTTTGGTCAACAGACACTTACTACTGACTTCCAAAAGGAGGTAGAAAGACCAAATTGTCCCTTAAATGGTATCCTTAAAAGATAAACCCCAACAACATCTCTGGGTGATTAGGATTACAAACTCTTTCCATTCTCTGATTCCTTTATCTTTCTATTTTACATTTTTCCTTTCACAATGAGCATGCACCACTTTGGTCATCTGCAAAGATATTATTCCTTTTAATCTCCCCAGACGTGTTCAACCCAGCAAATGTCTATTCTAGATTAAGTGATTCTTAAAAATTTCTAAAAGACAATGGAGTCCCTGATCCTGATGGAGATCTGATTTTCTGTTTCCTTGACTATAAAACGGGATAGCCCCTACTTCCTTTGGAGGAACGAAACCACGCCAGGCTGTTACTTGAAAGTAACACCCCAGGTGATGTCACCGAATTGGGGGAGAGTGAGGTTGAGTCCTGAAGCCACAAACAGAATATCTGCCTGGGGTTCACACATCTTCAACCGGTCCCACACCAGGCTGTATAATTCAATAGTAAGACATTAAGATAGGACATATGGGCCATCTTCAACAGCTTTCAAAAACTACCCTCTGAGGTCAAGCTAAACCTACTCTTGCTGTTGTCTGATTAGGTTGGATGGTTTGGGGTTTCGTTGTTTTTGTTTTTGTGTGTCCTTGGATTGTAGTCCGTTAACCTCCAGCAGAACAAAGGCCAAAGTGCCAGATTCCTGGGAAACTGCCTCAAGAGGCCTCTTGCAGGAAGGATCTCCTGTTGCCAAATTTCCTGAGGATATACCTAGGTGATCAGACACTGTCAAGGACCCTGCTCATCATAAAGAGAGGACGTGGAATACTCACACCCACAAAACATACAATGTCAATTCCCTTCACATTTGCTGCTTACTTTACTGCCCAGTTGTTTCCGTAGGGAAACTTTTTTAACAAAATATTCCGTTACACTCTCTTCCAGTGGACTCTCAAATGCCCCTCCCCCATCAGTATAAAAATATCTGGCTGTTGTTCACTAGACCTGCTTTTTGGGGGGGAAAGGTTTTTTTTGTTTTTTGTTTTTGTTTTTTAACAAGACACAAATAGCCATCCCCTTCCACTGTGCCTCGCCTTCCCCAAAGAATCCAAGATCTTGCTTTAAAACTCAATGGTTAGGACACGATGGGTTTCTAAGACATAGGGGCTAAATCTTGTTTTGCTGCTTTAGAGTTTCGTTGGACATTTTTTTTTTCGTGTCTGTACTTGTTAATTATTACGTGTTTTCCATAAATAGCATCAGTTTTCCGTGGGGTGATATTCATTGTCGATAACTAGTGATGGATTTATTTTCACCACTGCTTTTGCGGTCGAACAGCTGCCTCTGAGCCCTTTTTCCTTCCAGTAATTCCTCTTCCTTCCTCTTCTTTGCAGCGGGCCTGAAGGAGTCGGTAGGGAGGGAGCTGGAAACTCTATTTAAAGAGCCTCCCCATCCTTCGCCCCACAAGTAACCCTGCGCTCCAGATGCCCCTGCCCCCACCAACCTTCCTCCCTCAGTTGGCATCCGGACGCGGTGATCTCGGCTGCCAGTAGAGGGCACACTTACTTTACTTTCGCAAACCCCAGCGTGGGTGCAGCCCCGGGAGGGGACGGGGAAAGACGCTTTGCAGCAAAACCTTGACTAAGGATTGGTTGGTCCCTTCCCAGGCGTTTGCGGCGAAGGCCCAGAGGCCGGAATAATTTGCAATCCTTAAAGTCAAATTGCGCTGTGCGCTTGATTTGGAGGAAGTTGCTACTCATTTAACAATTGAACGCTGAGCTGCAAACTCAACGGGTAATAATTTATCTCAAACACGCTCTGCAAGATCTTCTCCTCCCCTCTCCCCGAATTTTCTTCTGTTTGGAATGGGGGTAGGGGGGAAGGAAAAGTACTGAAAATGCTTTTGGGTGTGGGACCACGGTGGGAAAATTCCTTTGTTTTTAATGTCCCCGTGTAATGCAAAATAGCAAATACCGAGGGAATATGATTATATATTAAATGCAGATTGACTTAGGGAGCGAATAAATCATGTGCCGTGTTGGGTAATATTCTGGGTTGAAATGTATATAGATTGAACACTGTGGTGTTCAAAAAAAATTTAGAGTCAGTGAACTAGGAAATTAATGCTTGAAATTTGGCCAATGTTTAATTGACCCAAGACCCATCAAATAGACATGGAAGTAATATTTGTCTCTCCTTACTTTGATAAGAATCTATGCATTTTTTTGTTTTTATTTTATTTTATTTTGCATGATCTCGATTCCAATAATAAAGTGGAAAGAAGACACAGAAAGGAAGTAAATGTCCGGTATGTCCGAGGAGGAAAGAGTTAACGGTCTTCACCAGGGTCTCTGCAAACTCCCAAGGCCGGGTCCTCCAGCTCGTCTCCTCCCTCGTCTTCTGGGAACTCCAGTCCCGAGGTTTGCGAGGGGGGAGTCCCCACGAAAAAAAAAATTCTCCCGTCTAGCGCCTTTGATTTCCCCCAAACCTGGAACCCCATACTGGTGCAAACTGGCGCCGCGGGGCGCAAAGAGGATTTGTCTCTTTTCTGAAACCTGGCTGCGGAATTGGGAACTCCCGAGTGAGAGGCGTGGGGGTGGGATACCGGTGCAGACCGGCAGAAAGCGGGCGGGGGAGGGTCCGCCGCCGCGCGCACCCGCAGTCGCGCTCCTCCTTAACTCCAGTCGGGGAGTACGTAGGAAAGGTCTCAGGGATTAGCGCGTCCTCTGGGAACAGCCGGCACCCGCCGACCCCACTGTAGGTCTGCGTGGGAGGGGCGGGGACGAGGGCGTCTGCTGCTTAGGCAGCAAATTGAGGGATTCATTCGCGGTGGAAGGTACCCAATCGCGATAGATCGCTGCAGTAATATAAGACACAACACCGCAGGCAAATGCAGTGGGTGTTTATTCATAATGCGCTCTCCAGGTATACGTGGCAATGGGTTGCTGAGTTATTTTAATATTCCAGGCATCATTTTCCTCCTTCTATCTCTTATCATTTACCCCCATCGACACTAACACCCTACACACTCAGAGCGCGCGCCCATAAATACCCCTGCTTCCTTCCCGTCTTCATAAGACTGATTTCCAAACGCTGCTCTGTCCCCAGCCTTCGGGAGGCGCCCGTCCCCCCGGGACGTGCGTGGCGGGGCGGCGGGTACATGGCGTGTGCTGTGTTGAAGGCTCAGATGTTCCGCCTGCGATGATTTAAGCACGCAGGACAAGTATGCGGTTTGTGAAACCGAGCGCTGCTCCAGGAGCGACGCAGAAAGGGAGAGGGTTTGAGCGGGAGCGAAAGAAAATGGTAGGTGCGCAGTTAATTCAAGCTGCGCTCTGCGCTCTGACTGTTTACATCCGATAGCTCCGCGCACTGGAGTGCCAGGCCGAAAGGGCTGAGTCTCCTCCCCGCTCCCCCACCCCCGGCCCTCCCTCCGCAGAATCGGCCCTCCTCGGTTCCCAAAGAGGAGGGCGGGGGAGAGAGAAAAAAGATCCTCTCTAGCGAATCCCCGCCCACCGGCCCTTTATATGCGAGGGTCTGCGCGGCCGAGGACCCCCGAGCTGCGCTTCTCGCCGCTGCCGCAGCTGCTGCCGCCGTCGCTGCGCCCTGGCCGCCGCCTGGCTTCCAGCCGGCCTTGGGAAGGGCAGGGCTATTCAGAGCTTGGCGGGAAAAAGAGAACAGAGGGGGGCGGGATCGTGGTTGCAGTATAAAACCCGGTTTTCAGGCTTTATCCGACTCGCTGTAGTAATCCCAGCGAGAGACAGAGGGAGCGAGCGGGCGCGCCCGGTAGGGTGGAAGTGCAGAGCGAGCCGAGCGAGCCGAGTGGCGCTCCGGGCGCCCGGGGAAGAGAGATCCGGAGCGAAAAGGGGCTTCGCCTCCGGCCCAGCCGCCCCCATCCCACCCGGCCCGCCGACCCGTGCCAGCCGGGCACAGCCCCCCGCCGCACCCACGAAACTTTGCCCATTGCTGCGGGCGGACACTTCCCCTGGAACTTACAAGACCCGAGCGAGAGCGCGACTCTCCGGACGCGGAGGGGCTATTCTGCCTATTTGGGAAGACACTTCTCCCCGCCGCTGCCCGCGACCGGCTCATCTGAAAGGCGCTCCTCGCTGCTTTTTGGACGCTGGATTTCCTTCGTATAGTGGAAAACCCGGTAAGCACCTGGATCTATTTGTCTTGTCAATTATTTTCCCTACCGCCTTAATGCAATGCCGCGACGAGTCGAAGTCCAATGCCCGAATTGGGGTGTCGTCTCAGCCATTCGTGTGCTATTGACACTTTTTTCAGAGTAGTCGTGGTAGCCCGGGGTGGGGTGAGGACGAACCAGAGCTGGATGGGGGAGAGTGGCTTGTCAAGATGGGAGGGGAGAAGGCAGAGGGACAACGGGTGCGTTCCTAAAACTCGTCTTTAGAGATTTTTGCTTATTTTGCTTATGTGTATGGACGCTGCCCCCGACCAGCTGGACATTCCTGCTTTATTGCACTAATTGCTTTTGCTTGGGGGGGGGGGGGGTTGCTGTACTTCGCGGTGGACAGAGCCCTGTGCATCCTGAGCTCCTGGGAGTAAGAATTACAAATTGCGTGTGGGAGCCGGAGAGCTCCGCAGCCGCTGACTTTTCCGCGTCTCGGAAAGGGCATTTAAATTTTGTCTTACCGCATTTCTGACAGCCGGAGACAGACACTGCGGCGCGTCCCGCCCGCCGATCCCCGCGACGTTTCCCATTCACCCCCTGCTCCTTTTAAGAAGTTGGCATTTGGCTTTTTAAACGAATAATAAAAATAGGGATCTTGGGCTTCCAAGGTACTGGTTGGGACTGGGTGTTGGGTAGGCGCGAGGACCAGGGATAGGGAGGCTTGGCAGGGATGTGTCCGATTTCTCCTGAATCAAGGACTTGGGGAAAGCGAGGGCAAATCTCCGCACTCATCCTTGGCTCCCCCGCCGCCGCCCCTGGTGTCCCCCGTGCCCCTGAGATGCGGAGGGACGACTAGGAGCGGGACTCGGGGCTTTTCCAGAACAGCTGCTACCCTCTGCGGGTGAGGGGAAGACGCCGGGCTCCGGGCGCGGAATCGCAGCAGGGGCTCTGGCGCAGTTGCGTCGCCGTATTGGGTGTTGAAGGGAGGTGCCCTTGTTATTATCTAACACCCCCCTTTTATTTATCTGGGGGGGGTGTTACGGCCGGCGTATAGGCTCGCCCCACCAGCCGGCGACAGCCACGGAGAAAAGCCGGAGGAAGGAAGGGGGGCGCACTGGGGTTGGAGATGGAGGGGCGGGGGGGGGGGCTGGGAAGGGCGGCGGCGCCCGCGGGGGAAGGAGCGCGGCGAGGGCGCGAGTGGGAACGGGCGCGGCGCTGAGGGGCCCAGCGAGGGAGGGGGCCGCGCGCTGCCGCTCCCTCCGCGGCGCCTCTCGCCTTCTCCTTCAGGTGGCGCAAACTTTGCGCCTTCGGGTTTGGCGGATTGTGTTCCCCGCTGCCGCCTCCCCCGGCCGCTTAAGGAAGCTAAAGCCGATTTCGATTGCTCGGCGGCGGCGGGGCGGACTCCCGGCCTTCGCGCTCCGGGCTCCAGGGGGAGACGCCATCTCCGCGGGCGCTCCGCAGCTGGTTCGCCAAGTGTGTGTCCCAGATAGCAGGGGGCCACCTCGGGGAGGGGGGGTAAAAGGGTGCCGTTCTTCCCGCCACCAGCCTTCTCTGTCTAGCGCTCGAAGGGGAGCGAGGGGTTCGGCATCCGGGAGCGCGCTGCGCGGGGCTGCACCCACCCAGACCCTCTTAACTCAAGACCGCCCCCCCTTTTGTGTGCCCCCCTCAGCAGGCTGCCGCGATGCCCCTCAACGTCAGCTTCGCCAACAGGAACTATGACCTCGACTACGATTCGGTACAGCCTTATTTCTACTGCGACGAGGAGGAGAACTTCTACCAGCAGCAGCAGCAGAGCGAGCTGCAGCCGCCGGCCCCCAGCGAGGATATCTGGAAGAAATTCGAGCTGCTGCCCACCCCGCCGCTGTCCCCGAGCCGCCGCTCGGGGCTCTGCTCGCCCTCCTACGTTGCAGTCGCGTCCTTCTCCCCCAGGGGGGACGACGACGGCGGCGGCGGCAGCTTTTCCACCGCTGACCAGTTGGAGATGGTGACCGAGCTGCTGGGAGGGGACATGGTGAACCAGAGCTTCATCTGCGACCCGGACGACGAGACCTTCATCAAAAACATCATCATCCAGGACTGCATGTGGAGCGGCTTCTCGGCCGCCGCCAAGCTGGTCTCTGAGAAGCTGGCCTCCTACCAGGCTGCGCGCAAGGACAGCAGCAGCCCGAGCCCCGCCCGCGGGCCCGGAGGCTGCTCCACCTCCAGCCTGTACCTGCAGGACCTGAGCGCCGCCGCCTCCGAGTGCATCGACCCCTCCGTGGTCTTCCCCTACCCGCTCAACGACAGCAGCTCGCCCAAGCCCTGCGCCTCCCCGGACTCCACCGCCTTCTCTCCGTCCTCGGACTCTCTGCTCTCCTCGGCCGAGTCGTCCCCGCGGGCCAGTCCCGAGCCCCTGGCGCTCCACGAGGAAACACCACCCACCACAAGCAGCGACTCCGGTAAGCTGAACCCCTCCAGGCCTGTCAAAGGGGGCGACTGGGTCTCTTATTAAAGATTTTTCTCGGGGGGCTCATTCAACTGACCACTTTAGCTGACCCAGCCTTTTTTCTTTACTCAGATTTGGGAAGGGAAATGTTAGATCTGGAAGGATCTGGGAGCTCATCATCCCGGAACACTGGGCTTTAGGGTTCCCTCCCATCCCTTCTAAGACTGCCCCCTTGGCCAGCCCCCTCCTCTCCCTCCCTCCCCTTAGGAATTTCATTTGGGTTTTTAAATCTTCTAGCTTATCTTGCTACTCAATCCACTCCCTCTTACTTTTCTTAAGCATTTTAATTGCCCTGGGGTAAGGGGGTGTGAGGGTGTGTGAAGGGGGATAAGTGAGGATTGATCCCTGAGAATGAATGAATTGCCTCCCTCTTATGTTTTAAGAAACTGTTGGGATTTCGGGGACTACAGATCCACCAAAAAATAAACCAGGGCAGTGGACAGAGGCAGAGTAGCCTCTCCACGGGGAGCTGTGAACCAGTGAAAGTGCCTTAAAGACTGATGGGCTGAGGAGTTAGGATCTGTTTAGCCTGTTTTGAACACTTAAAAGCAAATCCTTGCCAAAATTGGACCTTTTTCCTTCCTCCACCCCTAGAACTTTTTGGCAAAGGCCCAAGAATTTTTTTTTTTTTTTTTTTTTTTTCATTTTGCACTTCCAGTAAAATAGGGAGTTGCTAAAGTCCTACCAAGAGATTTGGAGCTATTATTTGCAACACCTGAAGAGTTCTTAGTAAAATCCCTTAAAAATAGGAGGTGCTTGGGAAATGTGCTTTTCTTTGGGTGTGTCCAAAGCCTCATTAAGTCTTAGGTAAGAATTGGCATCAACGTTTTATCCTGGTAAATTGTAATTTTCTTGTCTGTGCCATAAACCTGGCTGTCATTCTCCCGTTCTGACTCGGGCCTTCATGGCAAGAGCAGGATTGATAGACTAGTTGGTTCTCTGGGGATGACTTGGTGCCAGGACTCTTTCTCACATAATAATGCCTTCTATTTACACAGCATTCATTTAATCTAGTCATTGATAGCTTTAAGGAAACGTGGCTAACCGGGTGGTTTCTATTTCCTTTCTTAAAGAGGAAGAACAAGAGGATGAAGAAGAAATTGATGTTGTTTCTGTGGAAAAAAGGCAGCCCCCTGCCAAAAGGTCAGAATCTGGGTCACCCTCGGCAGGAAGCCACAGCAAACCCCCTCACAGCCCGCTGGTTCTTAAGAGATGCCATGTGTCCACCCATCAGCACAATTACGCAGCGCCCCCCTCCACCAGGAAGGACTATCCAGCTGCCAAGAGGGCTAAGTTGGACAGTGGCAGAGTCCTCAAACAGATCAGCAACAACCGCAAATGTGCCAGCCCCCGGTCTTCAGACACAGAAGAGAATGACAAGAGGCGGACACACAACGTCTTAGAACGCCAGAGGAGAAACGAGCTGAAACGGAGCTTCTTTGCCCTGCGAGACCAGATCCCAGAGTTGGAAAACAATGAAAAGGCCCCCAAGGTAGTCATCCTTAAAAAAGCCACCGCATATATCCTGTCTGTCCAGACAGAGGAGCAGAAGCTCATTTCAGAAAAGGACTTGTTGCGGAAGCGGCGAGAACAGTTAAAACACAAACTTGAACAGCTAAGGAACTCGGGTGCCTAAGTCCACCTATGGGAGGGAGGAACTGGGATTGCTCATGAATTCTCATTTGTTACTAAGAGAAAGTAAGGAAAAAGGTTCCTTCTGACAGAACTGTAGCAACCTCTCCTATCTGAACTTTTTTCAAATGCATGTTCAAGTGCAACCTCACAACCTTGGCTAAGTCTTAGGATTGAAAGGTTTAGCCATAATGTAAACTGCCTCAAATGGAACTTTGGACATAAAAGAACTTTTTTTTATGCTTGCCATCTTTTTTTTTTCCTTTAACAGATTTGTATTTAAGAATTGTTTTTAAAAATCGTAAAGTTTACCCCATTTCCCCATGTAAATATGGCCATTAAATGTAAATAACTTTAATAAAACGTTTATAGCAGTTATACAAGAATTCAAACCATGTATTATAAACCATAATTTTTTTTATTTAAGTACATCATCCTTTTTAAAGTTGATTTTTTCTATTGTTTTTAGAAAAAATAAAATACCTGGCAAATATATAATTGAGCCAAATCTTAGAAGTTGTGAGTGTTTTGTTTCTTTTCTTGCCTTTTTTTTTTTTCCATTCTCTTTCCGTCAATTCCGAGTCCCACCATTTCACCCTCAAAGGAATGAATTTACAAAGATGGGAAAAGAAGTTATTTAAGAAAGGAGAGGGCTTTTCTTTGTTAAAATGGGTCTGGGGCTTTAAGGTCTTTATTTTCTCAGGGTTATAAGATGCTTCCTGGAGATTTGTGATAGGGCCAGAGAGAGTTGCTACATGAAAGAATGAACAGGCAGTAGACTGGTGAGAAGGCAAAGGGATGCCAGTGGCTAAAGATAAGTTAAGTATACAAACGGGTAAGGGCTGGGGGTGGAAGGAAGATGAAGAAACTCCAGCTGGGTTAACCCATGCTACCCCACTGCTGCTTAACTACTATTACCAGGTGCTAGGCCCTTTACTCAGGTTATCTCCAAAGTGCTCCAGGAGGCAAGTTAGTAACCCTGTTTTACAAACAATGAAGTAGAGAGACTCAGAGGGCTTTTGCAACTTTTTTGGCACTCATAGTCAGAGGCTGCCTCCAAAGTCCCCGTCCCATTGAAAAATACTTAACCACTTCACTATTATGCCTTAGTTCATCCCGGGTCTAAGTGCTAAGGCCAGGAATGGTTTTGCTTTGGGGTCTGATGGACCAACTCGAGTAATAGCCATAATAACCTACTCTTACGTCAGGCATTCTTAGAAGCATTTTCCTTGCAATAATTCCACTGCAAACCTATGAAGGAAATCAGCCCAATGTTGATTTCCCTATAATAGAAGGGGAAACTGAGGCACAGAAGACTCAGCTAGGTGTCCAAAGCCCACTGATAATGAACAGTGGAGCCAGGATTCCAACCCAGGCAGTCCACTCAGCCTGTGCTCGAACACCCTGCCAAAAAGCCAGTGGGAATAAACGGGCCACTCATAAGAACAGGGGTTAGACCAATCTAGTGGGTCACGTGCCATAAATCTCAACATTGAGGCCCTGTAGGGCATCAGTTCCCCTTTTGTTTGTTTCATTTTGCTATTTTGTTGTTCATTGTTTCATGTTTTTCTCTCTCTGAGAAACCCACAAGTCATTCACTCCTACCTTAGCCATTTGTTAAATGCAATTCACTCGTTTCTCCTGGGAAGCAGCCAGTTTGGAATGCTACTGCTGGATCATAAAATAAAACATACTTACTTTTTGTCACATGAGTCATTATTTTGCAAACTACAAACTCCCCTTCCTTCCAGCTTCTTTGACACACGGACACTCATGACACATGGTCATCATTAGAACATGAAAAGGCATTTTTGAATGTAGGCATTATTAATTATAAGCCTTCGCAAACCCAGGGTCTGAACCGGAAACGAGAACATTATTACATAGGCAAATGGAGGTTACTATCGCTGTTCTAATTATCTCATTGTTCCAGCCTCAGAGTAGATCCTCAATCCTGTACTCTTTTTAGAACTTTAACCCACCACTACCTCATACATCAATAAATAATTACTGTCTTTGGTTCTGAACTCTAGAACCATTTTCTTAAGCGCTTAATGTCTGTTTCTGGATTCTTTATTTTGGATCCCAAGTCCCACCCTAATAGTTTCATGGAGTCACACCCTATACCCTAAATTCAAAGGGAGATACAATCTACAGAAGTTGAATAGTTCAAAGTGTTAAAAAGCGGGGGCGATCTTAAAAGATTCCCCCTTTGCCCCTTTGTGGCTGGAGTGCCGCTCTGGAGTGACTCACTTGAGAACAAGGAAGGTGTTAATTTGATCACTAAGTCCAGGCAAGCCAACAGAAAAGGAGAGTGTTCCTCACTGGGAAAACAACTCCCTGTTCCAAATAATCAGGAAACAACTCAGGGATGCAGAGCTTGGCTGTGGGGATGCACGGGAGCCATTCCAACTATTAGTCGTCCCTCTCAGGTTTATGAAGCAAGAGGGAGGTCAGAAAACAGAGCAGATGCCAACTTCTTTCCAGAAAGTCAGGCTGATCTTGACCCCAACACAAACGGGCTCTCAGAGCCAGCCCGGGGATTCCCCATGGTCTGTGCCGTTGTTCGATCTATTTTGTAGATAACCATAATCAAGAATCGGAGATGGAGAGGAGCTTGCAATTTGGTCAAGAATATACAGGAAGGCATGAGCTACTACTGACTGTGCCTCTTACCCAGGATGATGTCCAGGAATTAATAGCTACTAGGGGAACTCTGGGGATGATTTTGTTTGGGGATGGAATGTATAAAGAGGAAGGAAGTGTTCTTTCAATGCTGCCATTTGGAAGCTACAAAGGAGATCCACAATATAAAAACAATCAACTTTTTAAATGAACAAAGTTTTCCAAATCACAGCCTAAGTAGAGTTCTCTGCTGGTGTTTAAGACAAATTCTGGCACAAAGCTTGGGAAAGAGAACAACAAGTGTGAGGGGGTTTTCTGTGGTTTGTTTGTAACAGTTTATGATTGGCTCAGTCAGTAATAATTTTTTTTAGCATACACGCTAGGGGCCCCTGCTGTATTTCTTCCCAACAATAAATAATCCTTAGGCTAGAAAACGTTGAAGGGTATTCCACAACACGATCTATAAATGCACTGGTAGCTTCGCAGAAGGATCCTCTTTTAAGGTTATAGACCATTACAGACCTATTTCAAAGGAGAAGGAGGGTAAAAACAAGCTAATAGGATGAGAACAGAGACACATTAAAAAAAATAAAAGGAAAAAGACTCTATACCCACCGCTAAGACTGGAGCAATAAACTTTCTTTAGTCTAGACCCTTCAGGAGAGAGTTTAGACTAATTCCAAATTTAGAAGAAACCCCCAAGAATATTTGCTTTCTCTAATTGGTGGGAGGTGACTATAAATGACTCTTGGGTTTATTTCGCATTTTGTTTTTAAGTTTATTTCTTTCAATATTAGTCTATGCTAAGAAGACACAGTTGAGGGGAGCCAGTGTTACTGGGATGCAGATCCTCTGAGGTTAAAAGGAATGTTCTTTGTTTTTAAACAATGCCTGGGAGCTCAGCCACAAACCCCCAAACTTTCTTCCCACTGTCACTCCATCAGCTGATTGAGAGATAAAACAAGCCAGTCAGGGGTCTCTGGGGGTGGAGAAAGGGAGTTGGGGAGAGAGAATTAATCTTTCTTACACACCTACTATCTGCTAAACCCTCCATCTCACAGATCCTCACAACAGCCCAGCTGGAGAGTGATTGTTAAATGTGACAATACCGAAATTTAGACAAGTTCAATAGCTCTCCCAAAGGCACACAAGTACCAACAATAAATACAACAACAATGGTGGTTAATGTTTACTGCATGCCAAACACTTCACACACATTATCTTATTTCATCCCCAACGCAGCTCTTAGGAATTAATTCTATTTCTAATCCCCATCTTATACATCAAGAGATGGACATTTTGAGAGATTAAGTAACTTGACTTCATTCACAGAACTGGCAAAATGGTGACAGCAGGAATTATTCATTTGTTCATAAATATTAATTAAGCACCTACTGTGTGCCCACAACACTGTGCTGCAGGTGGGCAGAGACGCATAGATAAGGTCCCAGCCCTGAGTCACCTACCCACTAGAGGAGAACAAAAAAAAACTGATAATCAGACTAAGAGATTTTACAAACACTTTTAGAGCAGGTTGGAGTTGAAGCTCTCTGCTGAAAACCCCACCCCTTCCCCCCAGAGGGAAAATGGAATCAAGGCTGGAGCTCAAGGAAAGCTGGAAGAGGAACAAAGAGAAGAATCATCAGAGGGATGGAGGGAAGGTAGGAAAAAATGGTGTCAATGAAGCCAGGAGGAAGGTCTTCTACAAAATCAGAAAGGGCATCAGCGCACAGAGAATGGTCCATTAGACTCCCCAACACGGAAGCATCTTCTTAGCCACGCCTCCTCACCAGGATCCTCCCCCTCTTCTTCATGCCCTTCATTCAATCCATCACTTCAAACCGCTGGCTGCTCCTTTCCCCCACATCCTGCTCGCCTCCAGTACCTTCTCCAGGAGTTCCCAAAGCCTGATGCCTAGACCATTGGCACCTGCATCACCTGTGAATTTGTTGCAAATGGAAACACATAGTCCCCTGAATTAGCCCAGGAGTAGGCCCCAGGAAAATGTGTTCTATCAAGCCCTCTGGGGCTTGAGAACGTTGGAGAACCACTGCTTTCCCTATCACTGCCATCCTAGTGATTTTTCGAAATCACAAATATGGATAGGCTCCTGCCATGCTTGAAACCCCCTTGGAGGGTTCCTGCGATGGTTCAGCTGAAGTCCAAAGTTGTTGTACACCTACAAGGTCCTCCACACACTGCCTTCTGCTCCCTCACAGGTCTTGTCGTCACTCCAGTTTCCCTATGCCCTGTGAGATTTTTCAGACACTTTGTCCCCTCTGGTGACCCACCACCCACCCAATTCACCAATACTGAGCCTACAGGCCTGATATGCTCTCACTCAGGTTTCATCGCTCACCTTCCAGTATTCACTGACCACGGAGACAGGGTTCCTTAGAGGACTTGGATTACGTGTCCAAACACTTCCCACCCTTTACAGACATCACTTGTCCTGCTTTGAGAGATGGAACCACATGGATCCTGCTAACCAACAAATCCTCACCCGGCACCAATGTAAATGCCTGGCATCAAACAGGGACCAGACGATTCCTTCATGAATTGCCAAAAGAAGAGTCATCTTTTTTTTTTTTTTAAGATTTTATTTATTTGAGAGAGAGAGTAAGCAGGAGAGCACTAGCAGAGGGGAGGGGCAGAGGGAAAAGCAGACTCCCCATTGAGCAGGGAGCTCCATCCCAGGACCCTGAGATCAAGACCTGAGCTGAAGGCAGATGCTAAACCAACTGAGCCACCCAGGTGCCTGCAAAGAGCCACTTTAAAGCAACATGGAAACATTTCTCACTAACCTTTTCAAATGTGTAGCTGTGAGGATAAGGAAAGATGGATGGGGCACCTGGGTGGCTCAGTGGGTTAAGCTGCTGCCTTCAGCTCAGGTCATGATCTCAGGGTCCTGAGATCAAGCCCCACATCAGGCTCTCTGCTCAGGGAAGAGCCTGCTTCCTCCTCTCTCTCTGCCTGCCTCTCTGCCTACTTGTGATCTCTCTCTCTCTCTGTCAAATAAATAAATAAAATACTTAAAAAAAAAAAAAAAAGAAAGAAAGATGGATACATCCAGTAAAGACAGAATTTTTATTTGGTTTGCTGGGTTGGAGTGGCTTTTGACTTTATCTTGCTGAAGATGGAAGAGATAATTCATTGTATGCTGATGGGGCAGAGCCGAAAAGGGGAGAATGGAAGATACAGGAGCAAAGAGGGATGAAGCCAGGCATAGCCACTTAAAGGGCAGCTTCCCTCTTTACCTGCCCGCTACCAATCTCCTGGAGTTCCAAAGGCCTTCAGCCTAGTGTGGAATTTGAGTGAGCTAAGGTGATGGGTTGTGGGGGGTGGTGCATTCCAGACAGGGCCACTCCTGCAGACAGCGATTCCTCCAAGCAGTAACAGCAAAGGCAGCCCAGGTCTCTTCCTCCAGGCTCCCAGGGAGCTCTGCTCTCACTCCCATAGGCCATGTTCACTTGCATTAGAAATCACCTGTTGCACTGTTTCTCTCTTGCTAGACTCTGAAATCCTGGAGAATAAGGTCTCTGATGTTCTCCCTCATCACTGTACTCACAGGGTAGGCACATGTCTAATACATAAAATTGCGTTGAGTGAGTGAGTGAGTGTTTTAACACACGAATGAATGAATGCATACATTTGCCACACATTCTAAGTGTTTACTTCCTGGAGCTGTCAATCTTTCTCACTCTGTTCAGTCCTTTGCTTTGTGCTCAGCTCGTATGAAATCGATCGCCCCGCTGATGTCGACCTCATTCGTTGTGGAGGGCAGGAGACTCAAGGATAGCCTCTCTGAGTCTATGGGTCAGGGTCTCTACATTACCAGCAGCAGAAACTCAGCTTAAATTGGCAAATGGGAAAAAAGAAAAAAAAAAAAAGGCAAAAAACCAAAAACAAAGCGAAAACAAAAACGTACACACTCGCTTATGCAACTGAAAAAAGCCCAGGAGTGACTGGATCTAGGGGCTTTAACAGTAGCTTAAAGATTCTTTCCACATCCTCATCTCAGTCAGGAGCTCCCTACCCAACCTGGGGCAAAGATGGCTGCCTGCACCGTCAGAAAGGATTCTGATTACTCTCCTGGGATTACATGCCCACCCTGAGGCTGGTGGATCCCTTGGTTCCCAGCCCCTTTCCTGTGATAGAGCTTTGACTGATAGCCCCATCCAGCAGGAGGAATGGCAATCCCTAAACGGAAAAGACGGGCACACAAAAAGAGCAGGTGTTCCCCAGACTGACTCACAGAATAATCGTGGTGCTAAGCTCCTCAGAGTTCCCTGGAAGAACCCAGGTGTTTTAAAAACCCCCACTAACTCTCAAAATTGCCTGAAGGATCTTTTTTATAAAATAACGATTCCCCAAATCCACCTGAGAGCTACAAAACCAGAGTGTCCAGAGAATGGGACCTAGGAGCCTGTATTCTTTTCAAAGTTCCGCAAGTGACAGGGAAGAACAAGTAGGTCTGGGGACTAATGTCAGAGCTGAAGGCACCTCACTTCTGAAGTCCCCCAGACCTGAGTTCCGATCTGGCTGTGCTGCCAGCTGGCTCTGTGACCTGGGCCACATGACTCTGCCACTCTGAGCCTGACTTTCCCAACTGATGCGGGAGAAAGAGAAGAAAGGGGTAGCCTGGGGTATATGGGAAACATACCTCCCGCCGGGGCTTTTGAGAGAATTAAATGAGGTACCATATGAGAAATGGTGTGGCTCAGATGCAGTAAGAGAGAATTTCCTCTCCTTCTCGCCCCTTCCCACCTCTCCATTTCAATGTGTCACCAACTCCTTTAGATTCTACCTCCTAAATACCTCTCGGCTCCCGGCCGCTGTTACCACCTTCTTTTCACCCACCGTTATCTTTTGTCTGGGTCTCTCGTAGCTTCTCACCGCCTCTAGCCTGGTCTCCACAAAAGCCCAGGAATGCTCTTCAAAAGATGGCTGACTGGATTCGTTGTCTGACCTGCAAGACTTTAGCAGCTCTTCTTACTCCGACCGTAAAGTACATGTATCTTCATATCTGTTCCTGACCTGCCCCCAGCTTACCCGTCTGGATTCAAGCCACATCACTCCCTCAGGCATAAGCTCCAGCTGCACTGGGACAATTGCCTTTCTTCTGAACTGCCACGCACATGCTCTCCTCAGGACCTCTGCTCTCTTTCTGCCCTCGGTCTGAATGAGACTCATCTCCAGCAGGTCTCATTCTGAACGTCACCTCTTCAGAGAAGCTCTCCGTGATCTCTGCTCCCTCGGTTCCCTTTTCCATGCTTATCTTATTCCCAGTAGCTAATAACAGTGAAGCACTGTGACTCTTTTGTGGCCTGTTCTGTGTTATCTCACAGCATCCCCAGGAGATGAAAGCACTCACTTCCTCATCTGCATACTGAGATTCGGGATCATCAGGTAACTTTCTCAAGGTCATATAGCAAAGCAGTGTCAGTGCAACAAGTCAACCCTAGGTCATTTGATTCTGTGTCACCACGTTCCTCTACTTCCCACTGCTTCAAGTCTACCACACTACACTGAAACCATCTATGTCCTCCTCTCGCTTGTGCATTGGAATTGGAGCTGCTTGCTTATGTGTCTTGCTATTACCAGTGCTTAGCGCTGACTAAGCACATCGAAGAGACTCAATTAATGTTGCTAAATAAATGCAGCCAATGCACTCATGTGCCAAGACCTGTGGCCAGACAGAGACTGCTGACAAGTTTACGTCCAAAGGAATGTGTCCCTGCCATGCTGTTTGAGGACTGGGATACGGGACAGGATGAGGTCAAGAGCTGGAGGCAATCTTAGGCTTTGCTTTCTGGATGAAGCCTCCAAAGAAGATACAGTCTTCCCAAGTGCCTTCCTTCAGCTAGTTTCTGGCGGATTTGGTTCAAGACTTCAGGTCTTCTGAGCTAAAAGATTTGTTTCCTTGTGTTACCTGAATCCAGAATAACTTCCTAAGGTAGGGGCAATTTACATCCAGCCCAGTTCTCAGTAATCCCACCCACAGACTTCCCCAGTCTACAAATACTTGTTGGGTATTTCCGACATACAGAGGAGGCACCAGTGTGGAAGAAATCAGTTGAACAATCTAGTAAAGAAGCATGATGTTGAGCGAGTATTTATGCAAATAATTAAGTAAATAAACTCAACATCCAAAGCACTGAGAAGAACAGATTTTAGGGGACTGTTTTAAAGCCTAGGGGTTCAAGGAACATGTTCAGCCAAGACATGGAGATGGGTATGGGTTAGTCAGGCCAAATTTTCTGAGACCCTGCAGTGGGAGCGAAGACGACATGCTCAGGGCACCCAGAGCAAGATAGAATGGAAGGAGCGGACAGCAGATCACCCCTGGATGAAGCCCAGGGCGTGGGTCCCAAGCCAATCACCCAGGAGCCTCACGGAGGCATTCAGATTTCTGTCTGAGGACAGACTGCAGTGGAGGAGCTCCCCTCATTCCCCCCAGTGTTTGTTGGATCCTCTGGTCATGGCCACACCATCCCCACAGCCTTGGGTGTGGTCGCGTCGGAAGGCAGAGCGCTGACTTTATGTACCGCCCTTGTCTGTACCCACCGTATTTTGTATCTTTGTCTGTAACATAGATCGGGAAGCCTAGACCAGGTAACCAGAAATAGTAAGCTCTTTGCAACAGGGTCATAACAATAATAACAAAAATAAGAACAACAGTGATGTGTATCAAGGATTTTCTATGAGCCCAGTACTGCGCAAAATACCAGGCATGATTTTCCTTCTTGAATCTTCAGTACCACCATGTGAATAGGAAACAACGATCGTTCCCAATTTACAGATGAGAAAAAAGACTCTAAGAAAAATTAATAAATGACTCAAGGGTCCCAAGTGAAGAGGTGGAAGAGGGGACATTCAAGGCCAGGTCTGCTCCACTCCCCAGCCCAGGTCCTCATCCACCGTATCACATGGCCACAATCCCTCACAAAGTCCTGAAGCCCCAGAAACCACAATGGCCTGGGCCAGCCTATTTTTAAGGCTGTTGCAGGTGCTTTGAATTTTTAACAAAGGACCCCATGTGACACCGGAAGGCTCCCAGATGAGCACTGCTAGAGGTTTCCATGAGGTATGGGAGCAACCCCAAAGTCTACGACACCACAGTTGGACATGAACCACATCTTTGTGCCTCAGCGCTGGACCATCACCAGATTTACACAGCCAGACAGGCGTCCTGAGGCTGTCTGTTCAGGAGCCTGGCACAGCCCCTCCTCCCACTTCTCAACCTCACCAATCCTCCTCCTAAGCCGTCCTAAGTAGTCCTAAGACTACTCCCTCTTCTGAAATAAATTTGAAAAACTGCTGTGCTCGTTATAGGATTTGGCCCACAGTCCTCCTACCCGCAGTCAACTCTTCTGATATGTCAGTCACTCGTGGCTGTCAGGGCGGGGCGTTTAAACACGAGGAGAGGGGTGATCAGAGCAGGAGGAGCTGCTGGGGGTCAGAGAACATTTTGGAAGGATAAGCCCCCAACTATCGCATGAGCTGACCATCTCATTTTGCAGATGAGAAAGTTGAGGTCCAGCCAGGAGAAGGGCTGTGGGCAGAGCACACAGTAGCCTGAGTTTCTTAGGCCGGCTTTTAAAAATCCCCTGTGGCATTGGGCCTCCAGGCATCTTTCCTTCTTCTTTGAGTAATGCACCCCATCTCCTTGGAGAAGCTCCTCTTACCCAGTGTGGTTGGTCTTGGGAGTCCTAGGGGACAGACAGGCTTCTTCTAGCCATGAAGGTGCCCAGGGAAGACCAGCAAGAGTTTTTCTCGCTGGGCCCTGCAGGACTTTGAGTCTTGACTGGAGTAACCCGAAAAAAGAACGTAGAGGTGGGAGCCCATTCTTTGTGGTTGCTGTTCCTGGAGAAAACAAATCGTCTGGCTCTCTAGACACTTGGTATTCCCCCAGCCAAGACTTGGTCAACCCTGTTGTTCCATGTCCCCATCAGTCCTGGGAACTCTCCAACGTCCTGCAAAATTCTGTTTAGAATTCAGTTAGTCATTAGAATTTTTTTGTTTCTTGTAACTATAAAGGTCTGAGTGATGGAGCATTCCTCAAATTTTCCCCACAATATCATACTGCCTTGATCTGGGATAAGACAATAATGACCCAAAAGAAAGAAAGAAAAAGAGAGAGAGAGAGAGAGAAAGGAAGGAAGGAAGGAAGGAAGGAAGGAAGGAAGGAAGGAAAAGGAAAAGGAGAAGGAAAAGGAAAGGAAAGAAAAGAGAAAAGAGGGAAAGAAAGAAAGCGGGAAAGAAAAAAGATAAAAAAGAAAATGGCAAAGAAGCAGCAAGCTGAAAGCCATAACAAGGTAGAAATACAATCAAATCCTGGGCAGTAGCATCTTCTGTGTCGCGTCTCATTGTCTCATCGGCTGCATATTTTGTTCTTCGATTATCTGCAATTAGGGATAATTTGTACCGGGCTTCAGGTCTACCGACAGAGCTGATAGCAGGCTGTCTGGGTATCGTGGCGTCTCCGCTCTGTCTAGAAGGACTTCCTCCTATCAAACCCAAATAAACCCTGCACAACTTAAGCACGATTCTTAGATTTTTTTTTTTTTTAACTCTCACTGAAAAAGAAAAAAAATATCTTCCCATTTAAGAATCGTCCTTTTGTGACAGGTATTGTGCTAAAGGTTTTATATGTACTGTTTAATCAAACCAGCAATTCTATGGAGAATTGAGATTCATTGCACTATTATTAGTGCACATTATTATTAAAATGTGTAATCATTAATTAAAGCCCAATATTATTAATATTTTTAATAGTATACTACAGTTAGCTCCATTGCATTAAGGGAAAAACTGGCCCTCAGAGATGGGGGTGAGGAGGTGTGGTAAATGCATTGCCAAGGTCACACAGCTGACAGGTCATAGGCCTTAGATATGAACCCATGTCAGCCCAGCTTCAGAGGTCTTCCTCTATAACTCTAGGCTGAATTGTCTGAAAAAAACTCAGGGACCTTCCACTCTAGTAGTTCTCAATGAGGGAACCCGCACCCAAGGTAGCAAAGTTATCAGAATCTCCAGGGAAACTGTTGCTTGAAAAGCATATGTAATGATACAATTTCATATTTGAAAAATAGAAAATAAAACTTATTTCAGTGCTCTTCTTCTTTTTTTTTATTTATTTTTTTAATTTATTTGACAGAGATTACAGGTAGGCAGAGGCAGGCAGAGAGAGGAAGGAAAGCAGGCTCCCTGCTGAGCAGAGAGCCCAATGCGGGGCTCCATCCCAGGATCCTGGGATCATGACCTGAGCCAAAAGCAGAGGCTTTAACCCACTGAGCCACCCAGGCGCCCCTTCTTCTTTTTTTTAATACAAATCAGGATACCTTCGAGAGTAGCGGGGTGGGGGGGCTGCCGTGAGTGGCCCAGTCTCGTTTGCAGTCACAGGTAGGATCACAGGTGAGAAAACATAGCCCCAGGTAGACTGAGACCCCAGAGCAAATCCGTGGTCCAGTAGGAACTGGAACCCTGGAAGAAAGACTGGAGGCACCCATCGTCCCCCACCCCCATGTCATTTCTGAGGGCCCTTGTTCCTCCAATCATTCAAAACTGCAGCCAACACTTGCTCATACCGGGAAGACTTTCATGACTTTTTATAAAAAGATTTTATTTATTTCTTTAACAGAGAGAGACACAGCAAGAGAGGGAACACAAGCAGGGGGAGTGGGAGAGGAAGAAGCAGGTTTTCCACTGAGCAGGGAGCCCAGTGCAAGGCTCGATCCCAGTACCATGGGATCGTGACCTGAACTGAAGGCAGACACCTAAGGACAGAGCCACCCAGACACCACCTGATTTTTTTTTCTTTTAAAGAGCTTACATAAACTTTTTTTTTTTTTTTAAAGATTTTATTTATTTATTTGACACAGAGGGAGAGCCTGCATGCAGGCTCCTTCCAATGCGAGACTTGATCCTAGGACCCCAGGATCATGACCTGAGCCAGAGACAGGGACTTAACCGACTGGGACGCCCAGGCTCCCCGAAGCCCTTCCTGATTAACCAAAGTTGGTTCTGCAGCCTCGAGGTTTTCTGTTACGCATGGGTGCTGTGCTTTATTAATTTTCTCTCGACTGTGAACTGCTTGGGCTTTTGCAGGGGTGTGTGTGGGGAGCGGGAGGGGTTCTGCACAGGCTTTGCATGGTTCCGTGTCAATTGTAACTAGAGGTCAGTTACCACTGAACTGAAACTAGACATCGGTTAACACTGAACATGCGAAGTGAGGATGCAACCCTGATGTGCACAACTTTCTATTAATACAGTGCATTGTAAAACGGGGAGTACCTGCATTCTGATGTTTTCTTCCACAGTGTCTAGTTTCCTCAGGCTGCCATGGTCCCAAAAGGGTGGCTTACAACAACAGGAATTTTTTCTCGCCGATGTCCACAGGGCCATGCGCCCTCTAAAGTCTCCGTGGAGGATGCTTCTTCACCTATCCCTAGCTCTGGTGCACACCACCAATCCTTGGCATCCTTTGGCTGGTAGGTTCATCACTCTGGTCCCTGTCTCTGTCTCCCCACGGCCTTCTTCCCTGTATTTGTATATGTTTCTGCATCTCCTCTCCTCTTATTATAAAGACACCGGTCATTAGATTTAGGGTCCACCCTAAACCAGAATGACCTCATTCTAAGTAGGTACATCTACAAAGACATTATTTCCAACCAAGGTCACATCTGAGGTTTCCAGGGGACTTGAATTCCAGGGGGACCCTCGTCAGCCCAGTGCAAATGAGTAGGCTCCTCCAGAACTGGGTCTGGGGCATAGATCCACATCCCTCTCAGTGCCTAAACTGGGGAATGCACACAGTAGACCCTCATAATCCTAGCCGGACACAGGGCAGCCATGAACTCAGCCCCAAGAGGTGGTTTTCTCTTGACTCCACAGCCATCTAAACAGCAAACCACTCCCTAGCCGCCTTCCTTCCCTTTTTCATGGCTGACTTTTCTGGCTCTCCACCCACCCAAGCCTCCTTTTCTCCTTTCTCTTTCCTTCCTCCTGCCAGCCACAAAGGGCTGGTGGGGGTTGTGGGGGAGGTATGTGTGTTTATGTGTGTGTGTGTGCGCACACCTTTTCCAGAGGTGAGGATCTTCAAGCTTCCTCACCCCACCCAGGCATTTCTTCACCCTGGTGTTTAGGATGCAACGCCATCAGCAGCCCCCGAAAGCCAAACTACATTTTGAGCCCTTAGTCAAATAGCCTGTCTTGGCTCCACACCCTTCCGATTATTTTTCCCCAGAAGTCCCAAGTGAAAAGTTTCCCCGTTGCAATCGCAGCTGGTGTCTTCCTCTTTCTTTAGTTTCTGGACGCTAGTTCACTTTTTCTTATTAACAATTAACAGCATGTTGTCACTTACTGAGATGTTACTAGGCGCCAGACGAGTGTGCCTGCCACACACAGCACACTCATGAAGTCACTCGTTCTTGGCATGATACCCATTGGACAGAGGAGAACACTGAGGTCTTGAGCAACTACGGAGTTTCCCCAGGGTCCCACAGCCAGTTCCAAGGGGAGTCCGAATTTGAACCTATGTACGTCTGGTTCCACAGCACCTTCTCTTCCACACACGAGGGTTATGAAACTGATCTTTCCATATTTTATGCTTTCACAAAGCCTCTCAGCCAAGCTTCCCGAAAAGGTATGAGACCGCTGAGTATGATCTGTTGTTTCTTGAAGGAGTTAAGCAGATTCTTCACAGTTTCTGGCTCCTCTGAAATCACCAGGGGGGTGGGGTTGCTGTGAAAAGGGAACACTGCAGACAAAGTGACAGACTGCAAATCATTACCGAAGATTCTCTTGGAATCCGTTTTTCTCACAGCAGCTGCTTTGGGCTTCTTCTGAGTGCCATATCGCAAGGCCTAAAATGCAAACTTCTCACAGTTTCAAAAAGGTCCTTGTGGGCAGAATTCCACTGAACTTGATTCAGCATGCTCCCCGGGCTGGGGACAAGAAGCCACAGTGTATCTTCAAATCAGAGTCAGCCAACAGCCTCACATCCTGGACACTCACATCTCACTCAAGTTCTGGCAGCCTTATGAGCTGAACCTGCTTCCTCCCGTCCCTCTGTGCCTGCTCTCCCTGCCGACCATGTCCCCCTGAATACAACTGGTTGCCAGTGACTATGTCCTTCGAGGCGCCGGGGCACCCAGGAAGGCATCCCTCTGCCCCACCTACCCTAGAAGGAGGAATCCTTACCTGAACCCTCAACCAGCCCCATGGATGGTTCGCTCTCATGGCACTGGGGGAGGGGCTTTACACCAGGGCTTTGCCTCAGATCTACTAAGTTCGGTCTCTAAGAGGGTGACTGGGATGTATGCCTCTTAGCAATCTCTCCAGGCACTTAGGAAGATGACCTAGGCCGAGCTTTCCAGAACTGAGTCATTACTTCATCTTCAAAATTTTTACCCTGACCTTCCAACAAACAAACAAATGGATACACGTGGCTTACTTGTCGTGTTCCAGGCACTGTGTGCCTCTCACTCTGTCAGCCCACGCCAGGGCCAGAACAATGTTAGAGAGGAGGATATAATTATTATCCCTTTTTTTCAGATAAGGAAATTAAGGTGCAGGAAGGGTAAGGAACAGGTATGGGGCTACTCATCCAGGAACTGCCAAGCTGGCTTCTCTGTGGATTTCTTCCTTTAAATCTTCTCACTTGTTAGATTCAAATATTTTATTTGGATTTAAGGTACAATCGAGGAGAGCAGGGATTTTTCGCTATTTATTCATTTCTGGATGCTCCGAGGCTAGAGTGCCGGGCACAGTCACTGTCACCACATGTTTGTTGAATGAATGAATGAAAACAGGGTTGAGGTGTTGTTTCTATTTCTCCCTCATATGAAAAATACATAAACATGTTATCCCTGTTAAAAGTGTGCACTGCCTGAAATCATCCGTATTTTGGTGCTGGTATCTCTGCCCCAGGTAGGGAAGCCCTGGGCTGAGCAGACCTTCCTCTTTGCACTGACCACAGTCAATTGTAGTTTTCACTTCCAGATTTCGAGCTCCTGCAAACAGAGACTGGATTTATTCATCTTTGCATCCTTGTGCCTGGGGTAAGAGTCAACTACTGCAATTCCTCATTCTTGCCAGAGAACTGATTTTAGAGCTGTTGAAATCTAAACCCTTGCAAAATGCTCGGAGATCTGGAAGGAGGCAATAAGATTAAATGCATGGCAAAGACTAAAGAAGCTGGGGACACCCGGAGTATTGCCCGCTAACGGTGTGTCAGAGTTGCTGGGCGTCAAGGGGCCTGAACTCTACTTCTGGTTGATTCTTCATACCCCAGAGACAATCTGCTTCTCTGAGACAGTGGTCTTTCTCAGGTTGTAAATTCCTTGCAAATAAAGATTATGTCCTACTTTTTTTTTTTTTTTTAAATATTTGTTTGTTTTATTGAGAGAGTAGGGGAGAGGAGCAGAGAGAGAGGGACAAGCAGACTCTGTTGGGCTCCATCTTATGACCCCAAGATCACAACCTGAGCCAAAACCAAGAGTCAGATGCTCAACCAACTGAGCCACCCAGGCGCCCCAAAGATCATGTCCTTCTCCTTGTTTTTCCCCACTATACCTTCAGAACCTCCTTAATTCCTGGTATATCGAAGATACTTGATAAAAGGCATGGGATGAATGAATGAATGAGAAATTTTTGAACACGTTCTAATGAGAAAAGTGTAACACGTTTACCCACACATTTTCCTGTTTCCGCAGTCCCCCGGGGCTCTGATAGTTTCAAATAAAATGTGTTCGTGGGAGATAATTTGGTTGGAAAGGCTGACTTTAAACTGTCTGAGAAGAGCATTTTAGGTAAGCTGAAAAAATATTCATTAGCCAGGTAAAAGGAAGGGGACAATGAGAATCCAAGGAGTAGATTCTGTATCGAGCCCTAGACGACACCCAAGTAGGTACCTGAACTACAGTCTCTCAGCTGTCAAGTTCTGGGCTTGGAGCAGTGACCTCACAACTGGCAGGAGCTCCAGCTCATTATTCAGGATATCGGTTCTGCTTCGGGTGAGATGCCAACAAGAGTATCACAAGCTAATGGCAGGGAGGCAGGCAGGCGGGAAGTCAATGGTAATTAAACTTTCCTTGGTACGTAGCAGCCAAGCCCAAAGCACACAGCAAAGATAGAGGCAGAAGCTGCCAAGAACTGAGTAGGGAGCAAAGCATGTTTTTGCTTGGGGTGCAGGGTTTCAGAGACTACCCAGGTTGGTCGGTGAAGGAACCAGACCAGTGGGACAATGAAAAGGAGGCTGATGGCCACACATCAGATCAGCAGATGGATTTGATGATATGGGATTGGATATCAGATTTCATACAGATGATCTGATGATATGTGAAGTCCTCTCCAGCCCAGAGATTCTCTATAGAGGGGTGAGTGCCCCTGACAGCTTTATCTAATAGCTTGCCAACATCTTGGCATGAAAAAAGAGAGTCATCCCCTCCTGATGTATGATAGGAACTTCACAGGTCAAAGGAAGGGGAAGGAGAAGAGCAAACAAGAATTGGAAGCTTAGGGGCACCTGGGTGGCTCAGTCAGTTAAGCATCTGGTGTCAGCTCAGGTCATGATCTTGGGGTCCTGGGATGTAGCCCAAAGTGGTTGGGCTCCCCACTCAGCAGGGCATCTGCTTTTTCCTCTCCCTCTGCCTCTCCCCTCCTTGTGCACACACACTTTCTCTCTTTCTCTCTGTCTCAAAAAAATAAATAAAATCTTAAAAAAGAAAAAGAAAAAGAAATGGAAGCCTGGAGAGTGTTTACTACAGGCCCACTCAAATATGTGCACATCTAAGATGGAATATTAGAATATAACCACCCATTGGGGTACATTCTCTTGCGATTGGCCTCTTATACGTGAGGAACTTTGGGCAGGTTGAATTGCATGTCCAAAGACACCAAAAAAGTGCACAGTAAACTTCTAAGATTTCAGAGTTGTTTGTTACCTACTCTGCTTAGACTGATACAAACCCACATTATGTCTTTGACAAATGTAATTTAACTCCAATTATAACTTAACCTTCTGTTCAAACAGACCACATTGCCATCTTGCCCACTTGACTTACTAACAGGGTATATACATCTAAACCAAAATCTGCCCTTGGCCAGGGTATGTCACAAAGCAGGGATGTCAGTAAGATCACTGATTTACCATAGTTGCCTTTGTCGGACTCCATAGAAGCTTCTCTTCTATCTTGGTGCCAAGAGAGCTCTTCTTTTTGGAGACAGAGATTATAACCTTAATTTTAATATATTTATTTTCTTTTCAGCTCTGGGGGCATTAGGAAAAACTAACTGGTGCTATTTTTTGCCTTGCCTTGGCCACTAAAGCACAGAACCAAATTAATGTCCCTCTACAGCAAGTCTCTAAGATTTAAAGCACTTATTTTCGGTACTAACCCTGTCCTTGGCTTCATTTTATTTTTCTTACCATTATTATTTTTCTTTCTTTCTTCTTTCTCTTACCCTGATTTCTTTACTTATTCTTTCCCTTGGTGTGATATAGATCCGGAAGCTACTTCACACCCACTTTGAAATGAAGGAGGAAAATAATGAAAATACACACAGTGTAATTTGTGAACACCAGTGACAGAACAGGCTTATGCACTGGCATCAGAACAAAAACTCTGGGTTGCCAACCCAGTCTGACCACTCGGTAACTATGTGACCTTGCAAGACTTACAGTGCCTCAGTTTATTCTTTTTTTTTTTTTTTTTTTAGAAGGTTGGGAGTGGGGGGAGGCCTAATTATGTCTCCATTGAAACTCTGTGTTGAGGATCATATTGAGAAAAGTACTTGACCCCTATTAAGTGCTCTTACCAAATTTTAGTTCCTTCCTTCCTCAACTCCAAACTCCTTCAGCAGCTATGTGCTCTTGGACTTGCTCAATCATGTTCCTGGGTGACCTGGTATGTTCAGAAATATCTCCTGCTGAGGAAATGCTTTTTAGCTGCATCAGGAGAATGTTAGGTCAGAGGAAGCTGGGGAGAAAGTGCTGGACAAGAGGAAATCATGGCTGTCCAGTGCTTGCTAAGGAACTTAGCTTGTGAGCTCACGGAATCACAGTGGGAAAGAGAGAGTGGACATTCAGGACTGGGAGCCATTGCAGTGTGTCCTGAGAACAGCGGTGGGGTTCCCTCTGATAAGTTTCTGGAAGAAGAACCTTTTTAGTATGGCTTGTCTGGAAAGCAAAGATTGAGTTAAATCACTGAATTTTTTTTTTAAGATTTTATTTATTTATTTGACAGAAAGAGAGAGTACAAGGAGGGGGAACAGCAGGCAGAGGGAGAAGGAGAAACAGGCTCGCCACTGAGCAGGGAGCCCAATGGAGAGCTCATTCCCAGGACCCCGGGATCATGACCTGAACCAAAGGCAGTCACTTAACCAACAGAGCTATCCAGGTGTCCCAAAAGCCAGAAAATACTTTAAAAATATTACTTATGTGGGGCGCCTGGGTGACTCAGTGGGTTAAGCCACTGCCTTCGGCTCAGGTCATGATCCCAGGGTCCTGGGATCAAGTCCCGCATCAGGCTCTCTGCTCAGCAGGGAGCCTGCTTCCTCCTCTCCCTCTCTGCCTACTTGTGATCTCTCTCTGTCAAAAAAATAAATAAATTCTAAAAAAAAATAAAATAAAATAAAAATATTACTTATGTACATAATTTTGTATGGTCTATAGAATGCAGAGCCCCATTTTAGGCCAGATAATCTCTGTCCTGTGTATTATAGGTTGTCATGCAGTGCCTCTGAGTTCTACCCATTAGATGGCACACGTTATCACGATCCAAAAATGCCTCCAGACATGCCAAATGTCCCTTGAGGGGCAAAATTACTCCCTCAGCCTGCTGGTAGAGGAACAAAACATCTGACCTTGTTCAGTGTCTATAAAGTACCCACAAAGAGTGTAGGAAGACAAAAATATTCATGTCATGGTGTCATTCTCCACGCACCTTGTAACTCGTGTCCCATGAGGAACGATGGACATGTCCGCATATCATTGCTATCAAGTGTGGCTGGCACAAAAAGAGAGAAATGAATGAGGGACAAGGACTAAGCTCAAAGTGGGGGCATGACCAGCTCTTGTGAGAGTAGAGTGTAAGGGGATGTTTGGGTGGAACCTTGACCTGAAACCAGGGACCACCTCCCCAGGGGCCTCCTGCCCCCGCCCCCGCCACTGTGATTTTTCATCAGCATATTTCCTTCATAGCAATGACTGTAATTTGCATTTTTTTGGTTTCCTTGTGATTTTGTTTGTCCACCTCTTTCATCAGACTGTAAACACCATGAAGACAAGGAATGTTTCTATCTTGTCTATGCTGCAACTGCTGGTCCTGGCACCAGGTGGAGGGCCCTGAAGGGACTTCACAGCCATTTACAGAAGGATGGAAACTAGAAAGGAAGGAAAGGAAGGAAAGAAAGTAGGAGAGAAACACTAGGGATTCCCCAGGCAGGTGGGGGTGGGGCAGAGCAGAAGCATTCCAAGCAAGGAATAGTATGTGCAAAGGCCCAAGGGGCCACAGAACTGGCTATGTAATTTGGAGGCCCAGTACAAAATGAAAATGCAGGGCTCCTCGTTCAAACATTCTTACACATTTCAGGCCAGTGCTAGTAGAGCACTAAACCAAATGTGGGCTCCTCTGTGTGCTGGGCGCTGTGCGGATGCACTCATCACTTTGCCCAAGAAGCACATGCTGGGAAATAAACCTGAGCCCTCCGGGCATGAGAGGCAGAGCTGGTCTCTCTCTGGCCCCGCGTTGTTCTGGTAAGGTTGTCCGTTTGTGTCCAGTTGCCACACCGGGTTTTCTAACAGCTAAAGCTGCTTTCCCAGAACAGCAGGACAGAGCCTGTCCAAGTGTGTTCTCCCAAACCTGGTGTTGAGATGAACTATTGTAGGACGAGGCGGCTCAGCACAGGTTCCCCACAGCTTAGCTTGGCAGAAGGTTCCGGAAAACCCTCAGCAAGCCTCAAACAAAGCGGCAGTGTGTGGAGGTTTGGACTGAGGCCTGCTGGCTGAGTACGGAAGATGGACTGTTTCTCCTTAACGAGGTTCATTCTGAGCTGAGTCTAGTCCTCCTTGATGCTGGGCCTGGCCAACACGGCAATTTGTCATCGGCCCACAGTGCGAGATGTGGATAAATCCTCTTGGATCCTGTTTTTATTAAAATTGGTCATTTATGGGTTCTCTTCAGGGATAACTTTAATTAAGACTTCCATGTGATGTTTACTTCTGGTTGTGATTACCTAAGTTGTTTGCTAGGATCGATCTAAAGGGCATTGGTCCTGGGACAGGTTATTGAGGGATATTCTGGCTGGTGACTACTGTGTGTGTGGTGTGAGTGGGTGTGAGTGCATGTGAGTGTGTGTGTGTGTGTGTGTGTGTGTATGTGCGTGTATGTGTTCATGCACATACACACCCTCTCACAAGATGTCCACATATACAAATATGAAAGGGATCATTATTTATTTTGTCTCTTTTAAGCCTGGGGAAAGCTGTAATCCAAGAACCCTTGGAAATTACCTTTTTCTCAGGGAATATAGAATATAACCCAGTCATAAAGATCTCCTTCAGTAGTGGAAGAAAGAGGGAATGAAAATCTGTTTTACTAGGCACCTATCCACCGCATGTCAGCCTCTTCCCTGAACATGAAGTCATGAATTCTTCACAAGAATCTGAGAAATGGAAACCAATATATTCATTTTACAGATGAGCAAACTAAACTCAGGGTTTCAGTGACATCTCCAGTTGTGATAGCACCTCAGGATTATAACCCGGGACTCTAAACTCTGTGTTCTTTCTGTGAAACCACACTCATAGGGGGTGAAAAGGGATGGAAGAGAAGTAGAGAGTTAATTTCTTTTCTTTGATGATAAAAAAAAAAAAAAGCGCATTTTAAGCTTGTGTCATGACTGAGGTCTTAGTCTAGACTCAACTTCCTATCTCACTGGTACTAAACATCCCATCTTTTTCTACCTGTTCAACCCCAGAGAGTTGGTAGGCATCAGGACTGATGTAATCCAGAGTTATAAGAAATCCAAAAGACTAATAATTTGAACTGTATATGATTTCAGAAGACATCTTTCACCACTTCCTGATATTAGAATTCTAGTCATTTCCACTATTTCAAGGAAACTATTGATTCCACCCTATCCTCCAATTCTTGAAACTGTAATAGCTCTTCACCCTTCTGCTTTTTGATTTTCAAAAGATGAGAGGAAATGCCAGGTTTCTCCCGGCCCCCAGCTCAGAGCAGGGAGCAAGGACACAAGCGGTCCAGCTTGAGAGAATGGGAGAGTCATTAACTCTTCTTTGAGGATCTTCTCCTTCTTCTTTTTAAGATTTATTAATTTATTTTAGAGAGCTGGAGAGTGCAGGATCAAATGGAGGGACAGGGGGAGTGGGGAGAGGGAAACCCACACTGAGTATGGAGCCCCCTGCCGGGATGCCATGACCCTGAGATCATGCCCTGTATTAGTTAGCTATTGCTGTATAACAAATTACCCACAAACTTAGTGGCTTAAAATAACAATAAATACCTATTACCTCAAAAAGTGCCCATGAGTCAAGATTTCAGGGACAACTTAGCTGAATAGTTTGGGTTCAGGATTTTTTAAGAAGTCACCATTTTGTGCCCCAGCTGTAATCATCTGAAGGTTTAACTATTGCTGGCTATTGACAATGGTCTCAGTTCCTGGCCACATGGACTTCTCCACAGGGCTGCTTGAGTGTCCCTCTGATGTGACATCTGACGTCCCCCAGAACGAGTTTTCCAAGAGGGGGCAAGGCAGAAGCCTCAAGGTCTTTTCCGACCTAGCCTCAGAAATCACACGAATCCTTCCTGAATATCCTAGGAGTTACAGAGGCCAACTCTATTCACCATGGAGGGGATCACATAAAGGTATGACTACAAGAAGGGGAAGATCACTACAGGGGTGTGGGTTGGGGGCACATTCTGAAGCCTGGCTATCCTAATTATACACATAAAGAGTTGCAAAAACTGTTGAGTGCTATCCAAATGAGAGGGAGTCTTATATTTTGCCTTTTCTCCTCCCCAGGGAACATCCTGACAATTTTTATGTTTTCGCTTACTTGATTGCTCATTGTTTCAGCCCTGGATCTTTGAAGAGCCCTTTCTCTGAGGAAGTCTAAATCACCTGTAGGGCAAAACAGGAAGAAGGGTCTGAAGAACTTACTGTCCATTTCTTTGCCCGTGAACCACCCATTTTGCAAATGATGTCAGAATATTGTTTACAATCACTGGTCTCCTCTCCCAAGCTGTTCGCCTGATCATAGATGTCCTAGAGTGTCCCCAGAAATAAAGAATGGAGTCTGTAACAGGTTCAGTTAGCCAGGAATTCCTTCAGGTTAGTACCGTTGTTATATTCATCTCTGTACCCCAAGGCTTGGTCCAGTGTTGATCAGCAGCTGCTAAGTAGTTACTTGCTGATTTTAATTTATTTTATTTTTTAAAGATTTTATTTATTTATCAGAGAGAGAAACCATAAGCAGGGGGAACAGCAGAGGCAGAGAGAGAAGCAAGCTGCCCGCTGAGCAGGGAGCCTAACGTGGGGCTCGATCCCAGGACCAGAGATCATGAACTGAGCCCAAGGCAGACGCCTAATCAACTGAGCTGTGCAGGCTCCCCAATTACTTGCTGATTTTAATGGACTTAACACTATGATCTGAAAGGTAAGTCTGCTTCCACTGAAAGAGTGAATGCAACCGATGGCAAAAATAATCATTTGACCTCATCAAATCTCATTCCCAACGCTCTATCTGCTCTCATCTTCTCTGCCCCACCTTTGCTTAATTGCCCATCCTCCACTTTGGTCCAATCGCGGGCTCGGCCAGGTCGTAGCTATTTGATTTTGTGCAAGTTACTTAATCTCTCCTGAACCTCAGTTCCCGGATCTGTGAGACAAGGATAATACTTCCTCACAGAGTTCTTAGAAAGCTGAAGTTAAAGAACAATACATACGGTGCCAGGAACTTAGGAGAAGTTAAACGCATCTGATTTTCTTTTCTATTCTGTATGTTGACATGAGCATGGGGTGCACACCTCACTTTGTGTTTTGCTTTTTTTGTTTAATATGATTTTGTGATCGTTTGTATAAGTTGTCACCTCATGTTCATAGTGACAGATTTTATTGGCATAATATTTTACCAATCATTTCTGACTGTGAGACATTCAAGGTCTTGCAAAATGTTTGTGGTTACACATGACATGTCCTCTTGGATTTTTTTTTTTTCCCACAAGATAACATACCAAGATTGATATTTTCTGTCCACAAGCAATGTAAACTTGAATTTTTTATTAATGCATACAATTTAGGTCCCATTTCCCCAACTGGAGTTTATACTCCTTGGGAGCAGGGGTTATATTTCATTCTTAATGGACAGTAGAGTGTGGTAGGTAAAGGCACAAGTTTTGGAACTAGACTGCCCTGAGTCTGAGTTCTGGTTTTGCCACTCTGAAATTCAGCATTCTCAACTGTGAAATAAAGATATCGAAACCTGCACTTTGGCATTAGTATCAGTTATGCGTTGCTGCGTTACAAACCATCCTAAAGCAAAATGCCTTAAAATAGCAACAATCATTTATTTGGTTGATGTATCTATAATTGGACAGCATTGAGCAGGGACAGTTCATTTTTCCTCTAGGCAATGTGAATTGAAGTAGTTTAGGGGATCCAAAGTTTGGATCCATCCATCTGGATGGATGGGGGAGCCGTCTATTTCAAGATGGCACGCTCACAGGGCTGGTATGTGGGTTGGTGCCAGCTGGGAACTCACCTGGGGCTGTGGTCTGAGACTGTTGGTTCTCCTTCACATGGATTTTGTCATAGGTGTCTTGGGTTTCTCCAAAATATGGTGGCTCGGTTCTAAGAGTGAGTGTCCCGGGAGCTCCAGGTGAAAGCTGTACTGCCTTTTATGACCTGGCACAGTGTCATGTCCACTGTAGTGACAAGCCCACCTAGTTCAAGCGGAGGGAACCTCCTGGTACAAGGAGTGCCATGTCGTGCTGTAAGAAAAGCTGATGAGATGAGAGATCTAGCTGAAGCCATTTTTTGGAAAGAAAATGTTGCCATAGAGTTGTAAGATTTAAAAATTAAATGAATACTATATGTTTAAATGCTCAGTAGACTACATGGCTCATAGTAGATATTCACTTCATAGTGGCTGGCTGACACGAAACCAAGGGCAGTTGTGATCTCCAGGTAGACCTTCAACAGATATTCAGGGTTGAGTGATTTTCAGATTGTCTGGGTCACCTTTTCTCCTTTCCCAAGAATAAATGAAGTATGTGTATGTCTTGATATGTTGCTTTCACATTGTTCTTCTCTTTTATAAGTTCATAATCCACTTATTTGGTCAATCATAAGACTCAATAGAAACAAGCGACACTGTGTGGCATTGTTTAGCCACAGCCCATTTGTCTTGTGGTTGGGTCTTTCCAAACTGTCCTGTATGGCTTGGCCCCAAAATAGTTTGCCTGCAATGTGTGAAAGAGGATGTTAGAGATAAGAGAGGATGTGAACCTGACCTACCGTCAGTCCAACAGGAGGCTTTGGCATGGAAAATTTCTGAGCTATTCTGCCTCAGTTGCAGAGATGCCCATAGTAGAGTAGAACTTGCCTCTCTCTAAGCGGGTTGGGTGGGGCTAGAAAGAACCCTCAAAAGGGACCCAGAGACAGGATGGCGCTTGTCCAATGTCATAGAGCAAGTTGATGTCAGAGTCATAGATAGATTAGGGCAGGGTTTCTTAACCCCAGCACTATTAACATTTTGAGCCAAGCAATTCTTTGTTGTGGGAGGCTGTCTTGTTCAATGTGGTGAATTTAGAAGCATCCTTGACCTCCTGTCACCAAATGCCAGTAGCATACTCTTTCTCTAGACATTGCCAAATGTTTCCTAGGGGGCAAAAGTGCTCCCAGTAGAGAACCACTGGCCTAGAATTCAGGTCTCCCAGTTCCCTGTGAATCTGCCCAGCTAAATTATCATTTTGACAGGTGCTGACTTGTTTTACAAAGACTAAATTCAGGACATTTGAATTAGTCTTTGTAGATTAACAGGGGTTTTGCTAGAGAAAGAACATCCCCCCACCCTGCAAGCAAAGGCAAATCTGGGGTATAGGATTCTCTGTGACCTGATCCCTTCAAAAATCAAGTTCATGAAAGAAAAGAGGTGAGGATGATTGTTACAGGTGAAGAGACTCCTGACTCCGTCCTTGATTAGATCTGTTAAACACACACACAGGCAGAGTTGTAAAATACATTTTAGGGACAACTGGGAAAATCTGAATATGCAATTATTGTTTAGTTGTGTGGATACGGTGTGGATATTGTTTAGTTGTGTGGAGACTCAAATACAATACGGTATTGTGAGTAAGAAAATGTCCTGTTTGGGGTTGCATGCTGAAACATTTAGGGGAAGGGACATGGGTCAGCTATCAAAGTAGATAAATATGTCAAATGTTAATAATTGATGACTTTATATGATCTATATTATTCTTTTTTGTTTTTCTGTATATTAGAAAATTTTCTCAATTAAAATGATGGAGAAAATAAATGGTATAAAGGTGAAAAGGAAGGAAAATGATTGAAAAGTTTCCTAAAGAAACACTCACCCAAGTGCACAAAGATGTTCATTGCCACATTGTGTATAATTGTGGGAAAAAAGGAAGCAACCTTCCTGTTCATCCCTAAACAGTAGTCAAACAAGTTGTGACATTCTAGATAATGTAGAATACCATACACCAGTTACAAAGAGCAAGGTAGGACTCCAGATCTGCCCACAAAAGTGAAAATACTCTGAGTGAGTAATGACGGCCAGGAGTCCTGTATCCTGGGGCATCCATTCTCATGGTGGCGGCCATGACTCATTAGGTCTAACTTGGGCTGGTAATCAGAAGTTGAGGTGCAGCAGCTGTGCAGAGGCTGAGAAATGCAGGTTATAACCCTACATGATGGTGGTATAAGTGTCAGTCCAATAACTACCCACTGTGCAAGAAATAAAACTGTCTCTAATTTTTCTCAAACTTACCTTGCATTTTAGGCTCACGTTCCACTGGGATGTTCAGAATTCCACCTGCGACAATGGAGCATTTTCTTTTTCTCTGGAACTGTGGCTAACTCTTGGAGAAGGTTTGGGTTTGAACCATCTGAAAAGGCTAATATTTTAAACCTTTATCAGTTTTGTGTAGTTCTATCTAAAACACAAGACTGTCCTTATTCGAATGGAATTAGGAAAGGGACCAGGAAGAGGAAAGAATGACACAGGGCTAGAAGTCCATATATGGATGTCTTTCTAAGACACTTTTAGTGTGTGTGTGTGCATGCGTGCATGTCTATGTGTCTCTGTTTTCTGTCCATGATCTGGGTACTTCTTACCACTTCCATCTGCACCCTTCCTGGTCCAAGCTAAGATGCCCACATGATTGGTCTTTGGCCTATGACCCCCATCTGTATAGCAACCAGAGGCACCCTTTTAAAAGCTAAGCCATAGCATATTACTCCTCGCTCACAATCATGCCCTGGCTTGCATTTTGTAGAATATTGTCTTGCATCTTCCTTACCATTAGCTGGGCCCTGTACAATGTAGTGCTCCTTCACTTCCCTGATTTCAGCTCCTGGCTCTTCTCTCTTTTGGTTAACTCTACTAGTCACACCATCATCTTTGCTATTCTTCAGACAAGCTGGACAAACTCTTATCTCAGGGCCTTTTCACTTGCTCCTGCTTCTGCCTGAAACACTCTTACCTCAGATATTCCCATGACTCCCTCCCTCGCCACCTTTAAGACTTTGAGTAATGTTGCCTCCTCTGTGAGGCCTTCTTCTAGCATCCTATTTAAATTTGTCAGCCCTCTGTATTAGCTTGTTAGGGCTGCTATAACATAAACTGAGGGGCAGAAATTTATTGCCTCACAGTTCTGGAGGCTAGAAGTCTGAGGCTAGAATCTGAGGTATTGGTAGGGCCATGTTCTCTGGAAGGCTCTGAAAGATAATGCATCTCAGCTTCTGGTATCACTGGTAATCCTTTTGTTCCTTAGCTTAGAGATACATCACCCTGATCTCTGTCTTTGTGTCCACATGACCTTGTCTGCCAGTATGTGTCTGTGGCCAAACCTCCCCTTTTTGTAAGAATGGCAGTCATGTTGGATTAGGGCCTATCCCACTCCAGCATGAATTCATCTTAATAATTACATCTACAATTACTCTATTGCTTTTTAAAATTATTTTATTTGTTTATTTGACAGAGAGAGAGAGAGAGGGAGAGAGCAAGCAGAGGGGAGAGGCAGGGAGAGAGAGAAGCAGACTTCTCTGCTTCTCCCTCTGATCAGGGAGCCCAATGCAGAACTCGGTCCCAGGAGCCTGGAATCATGACCTGAGCTGAAGGTAGACGCTTAACTGGCTGAGTCACTTAGGCACCCCTGCAATTGCTCTATTTCTAAACAAGGTCACATTTTAAGGTGCCAGAGATCAGGAATTCAACATGTGAAGGGGGGGCATAATTCAACCTGTATTCTCTACGCTGCTTTGTTTTTCTCTCTGGTATTCATCCCTTTCTGATACACTCATTCACCTTCTTTAGTGTCTGCCTCCCTGTATAGAATGTAAGCACCATGAAGGCATGCATGTTTATCTGTTTTCTTCACTGGATATAGCCATGCTCGATACAGATTCGCTGAATGAATTTTAAAAAGAAAGAAAGAAAGGTCAGTTTCTCAGCTCTTTCTTTCTTTCTGTCTTTTAAGATTATTTATTTATTTATTTATTTATTGACAGAGATCACAAGTAGGCAGAGAGGCAGGCCAAGAGAGAGGGGGAAGCAGGCTCCCCACTGAGCAGAGAACCCGATGCGGGGTTTGATCCCAGGACCCTGAGATCATGACCTGGGGCAGGTCTTGACCGAAAGCAGAGGCTTAACCCACTGAGCTACCCAGGCACCCCTCTCAGATCTTTCATTACAGCTTTTGACACATTGCTTAAGCTTGGCACTAAATAAATCCACAGACTCACAGACTATTAAGTTTTTTATAATGTCTGGTGATCACCTTGTGTGGCTCTCCCATTTCACTGATAAGAAACTGAGGCCTACAAGAGTTCCCAGCAGCCTTACCAGCTGAGCAAGGAGGCATTTGTGCTGTAGCCAACACCAACAGCTGCACTTGGATTAACATTCTGGGGAAGTTGAGACCCAGCAACATGATATCACTGAACAAGCCAGTTGGTCCTTCAGTGGGACCTTTCTTTGACTTATTTGATTCTCCTTAGTTTGGGTGTTGGAGACCAAGTCTTCAAAGGACCCTCCAAACATTGGAAGTTATCCTGCTTATAATAATTATAACAGCCTTCCCAGTGCACGGAATTCTGTCAAAATGCATGTTCACAGTCATCTCTCACAAAGCAAATGATCCCCTGATGAAAAGAATATTGGAAAAGGAACAAAAAAATGACCAACTTAAAGAATGCAAATCTAGAAATGAGCAAAGGAAAAAAATAGAGAGACAAACCAAGAAACAGTCTCTTAACTATAGAGAACAAATGGATGGTTACCAGAGGGCAGGTGGGTGGCAGGATGGGTAAAATGTGTGATGGGGGATTAAGAGACCACTTACCATGATGAGCACTGAGTAATGTATGGAATTGTTGAATCACTATATTGTATGCCTAAAACCAATATAACTCTGTATATTCAATATTTTGTAATTAAAATGAAAAACTTAATAATAATAAAGAAAAAGAAACTGAGGCCTAGAGGCAGCAAGCATCTATGCCAATAACACAATTGGAGCAAGATTCAGGTGGCCTCTTTCCTGGCACTTTCTAACTACAACTGCTGTCTTTATCATATCAATTTTCCCAGTAGCCAGGAAATTCTGTGATGATAATTTGAAAGCAATCACTTCTTTGTGTTTGATTAATGACAGATGGGCACATGGTTTTGTTTGTTTTAGATAAACTGAGCTGATCAAGACATCAAAGCCTCCATACCTTGATGGGCCAGTCCAACCAGCCTATGATATTTAAGGTTAATGTTAATTCATTAAAAAAGATGATAAACCAACCCCATTAATCTTGGCCATTTATAAGGAAATGCTTCTGTTTAAAAGAACCTGTGCTTCTGGTTCTAGACCAAGAATTGCTCAATCTGGACCTTACAGTGGGACAGAAGCTCACAAGATCTTCCACCCAGTTTAGATTACCTGGGACCCCAAACGAAAGGGGACATCAGTCTCTATTTGGAGCTAGAGACACCTGGCATAAGGCTTGGCACCTAGAAGATATCAACTGAATTCAAGTTTAAAAAGAAAAACAACTAAAATGTTCTAAACTGTCTTGTTGCATTTTTCTTATAATCTGATGGTTACATTTACAGAGTCTAGACCTAGCTGAGTGATCCTGAACAAACCACTGAAGTTTTTGGTGCCTGAATTTCTTCTTCCATAGAATGAGAATAATAATAGTGTTTACCTTAGAAGTTGTGAAACTTCATTGTGGTAACCCACAAAAATCCTTTAGAACAGTGTGTGGCACATAATAAGCTGTGGGTAAGTTTTGCTATCCTTTCTTCCTTACTGTGCCTATCCAACCACATATTAACATGTACTGAGGACCTATTTAGGGTTCTAAGCTCTGTGCTAGGTGTCAGGGATACAAAAGTGCAGCCCACAGCCCATGGTGGATATGGTTCACTGAGAATCCACACACCCATGAGATTATAAGCACCTGTCCCTGCATATGTGCACAGGTGCATTTTTCCAAAGTGGAGGAAGTGTAGGTCTTCATTATTTGCTCAGAGAGACGTATGGCTACCAACCTCAAACAGATTTTTAAAAAATAGTCAAGAACTATTGTTGCTATAAATGGGAACAAACAGAACATTCACTTAATGTAATGTGGTAATTGCCAAGCTGGAGATCTGTATGAGGCACAGGACAACCCAGAGGACCGAAGCCTGGCTTTGAGTGTCTGGCCCAGCTTCACAGAGGAGGTGTTTATCTTAAACACAGGGTGGTATCTTGGCACATTCATTAAGGACTGGAGAACTGTAGACACATACGGGGAAGGTAGGAGAAATGGGAACAAGAATATAATGACCCTCAGACATATTTTTGCTCTGGTTCCTGAGAAGAGAAACAATCTTGCCAAGAAACTGAGCAAGTCATCTTGTGATCTGACTCTAATAAGAGAGGACCAGGAAAAGAACATGTGTCTTGGAGTGAAAGAGACTTCAAGTTGAATTTTTACTGTTATTTATCATCTATTGAGAACTTGGACAAATAGGAACGTCTCTGAGGTCTATTTTCTCAAATGCAAAATTGGGATTGTGAAATAATATTTATTAGATCTTGGGTGCAGAGCATCTGACTATGAGAGATTAATAGATTGTACTGTTTCCTCACCATTAGTCACTTTCTCCTCATTCTTGCCCTGCTTCCTTCTCTATAGGCAGAATATAGTTTTGTGACCACTGAATTTGGGCTTAGCCATGTTAATTTAACTAACAGACTGTGAGGGAGTGTGATGTATGTCAAATCCAGCAGAATCTTAAACACATGAACGAAGGTAGAAATGTCTTCCCTCCTCTCATACTTTGCAGGGAGAACAAGGTGCTTCCATTTGGGCTTGTCTGTGAGCTCAGATCTGGGAACAAGCAGACACCCTGAACTGAGGTGGACATAGCCACAGGTAAAGTGCACAGCAGCAAGAAAAGAAATCGTCAGCTATGATCTGGGGGCATTTGTTGCTGCAGCAAAAGCTGGCTAATACACTGACATGGGTTTCAGGCTCAATAACTGCTTCTCTCTTTCACACTTACTGAAAATGGTGAATTTGCGGTGAACTCCATGAAGATATTGAAGCTCCAATATTGAAAGTGTCGGAAAACACTTTACAAAGACTGAAGAGGAGTCAGGTAGGGGTAAGACAGAGTTGACTGGAATGTGGGCCAGAGACCACCAGCTATATACCAAACCTGTTTGCTCTTTCTCTGGCCCATGGTATGTCACTGAGCTCTGGCAAAAGGAACGTGGATGGAGGTGAAGCAAGCCACTCCAGGTCCAGCTGAAGATCACTTCCCCATTCTCCTTTCCCATTTAGGCTTACTGGAATGGTGACCTCCAGGATCTCATAGAAGCTAATATTAAAGATGCAGAGCTGCTGTCAGCATAGAGTTCTGAATGACTGTATGAGTAGCCACCTTGGACTGTTAGTGCCAAAGATGAGCCCCAGCCAGGCTTTAGTTACCACAGCGACATAGATTTTATTCAGTAGCTGCTGACCGTAGGGGAAGAGCCAAACTTCCTTCAGATTTGTGCACAGGCAAACAGGCATTTTTAAAAAGAGCATGACGGAGTAGTAAGGAGGGGGGCAGGGCTCAAGTAGAGACAGGGAGAGGAAAAATGACAAAAAGCAGGAAGGCATTGGTGATGTGACACCCCTCTGGGTTTGCTAGCGGTTACTTACTGAAATTAGGCTTCTCCCTCCCACAGAGGTTGGGAGACAGGGGCCCTATCTTCAGGCTGAAACCGTTCTTTCTCTGGGCAGCCTTGAATTTTTTCTCAGGCAGGCTCCTAAAGCAGAGCTAGGGTCATCCTAAGGATGTATCCTTGGGCTGTGAGAAACCCTGTTAGTGTTTGCTCAAGTCCTCATAGACCAAGGTTGTGGGCCTGTGGAGGAGGGGACACCCAGCAACCTGGCTAGAGTCTGGTTAAGCAGTGAATCCTGTTTATTCCCTCGCTTGGGTCCATTCCATTAATTTGCACATGAAACCCGAGAAATACTAATACAGCTATATACAGGTGAAGGGTTCAAGTACAGATAAGTCTCAACAAATGTTTATTAAGAGCTTATGATGTGCCAGTCACTGTACCACAACCTATACCCATGAAGCCTCATTCAGCTTACTGTATGACTTTGTGTGAAATAGATGTTATTATTCTCTTTCCTCGAAAATAAAGCAATAAATACAGCAAGCTGAAGAGCTGTGTGGTCGATAACTTTTTTTGTGATCATGTGCCACAGAGCACTGATCTCTTATGCTCAGCAAGTTTGGAAAGACCTAGGTGCCAGATAACCCTCTCTGACCTGAGACCCAAGTCAAAAGGCCTAGGCCACGATAAAGAAAAGACTCCATTTCTGTAGGACTCTTTGGGCCTGAGAGGCCACGTGTCTAGACTTAAGGGTGGATAAAGTGTGGAAGAGCCAAGAAAGGCAGGAAGACAGTGACCCTATGAATCAGGGCTGGACAGATAGCCGAGAAAGCTTGGTGGAAAGTGACAACATGTACCAAGAAGGGATTTGTTAATATTTAGTCATGAATCAAGCAGTAAGAATTCACATGAGACCATTCTTCTAGCTGCTGTTAACTGCCCACATTGGAGAACTGCAAATTTCTCTGCAGAGAAGTCATATCTCTGCATTTAAATGGGTTGAGGGTCAGTGGACAGTTAGAAGGCAGGGGCATAGCCAGAAAAAGGAAGTATTCTGGAGACAGAAGAGACCTTGGGAGTTAAGAAATCTGGTTCTGTTCCTGGATCCTCCTACAATTAGTGACATGACCTTGGGCAGGTCAGTTTCACCTCTCAGAGCCCCCGCACAGACAGGGGGTTGCTTTGGACAGTTTCTGAGTTCTCCTTCAGCCATGGCAGTCAGATCATTGGCCGTCGTTCATCTAGACCACGTTCCGTGGAGGCAGATCTTTCTATTAGCTGTTCTCATTCCTTTGTCAGGAAAAGAAAGATAGACTGCGTGGCCTTCCTCATGTAGAGAGGCTGCAACTCATTCAGAAACACAACGCTGTCAACTGAGACAGCTAGAAGTGACCATCTCCATGGACCCTCCCATTATAGAGATGAGGAAACAGAACAGAGAGGGGAAGTCATTTTATAAAAGTCACACAGTTATATGCCATCAAAGATGGAACTGGGTCCCTGCCTTGGATGCTGAGCATGGGGCTTATTCTAAAAACAGTGCCACTGCCTGGGGTGTTGGAGAAAGAATAAAAGGGAATGAGCATTATTAAGCATTTACTATGTGTGAGAAACGACCTTAGGCTCTGTCTTTGTTCTACAAATATACTGCAAGTTTTACTGAGTACCTGCTGTGCGCTACATTCTGGGAATACAGAGATGAACAAGACAGACGGGGTTTCTTCTCGGAGTTCGCATTCCAGTGAGGGGGAATGGGGAAGCCAATAGACACAAATAAACAAATAAGAAAATTTCAAGTAGTACTATCAAGAAAATACCCTGATTAAGAATATTAAGTGTTATTAACAAAATTAAATTGCTTGGGTGCCTGGGTGGCTCAGTCAGTTAAGCGGCTGCCTTTACCTTGGTTCTTGAGCCCGGATCCTGGGATGGAGCCCCACATCAGGCCCCACATCTACCTCTCCCCCACTTGTGCTCTCTCACATTCTCGCTCAAATAAATAAATAAAATCTTTAGAAAAAATTTGAATTGTTACATAGAGTCTGGGTAGTTACATTATGTGAGATGGACAGAGCCTGCCTTCCAGAATTTATCTCATCATATATCATACTCCCACAAACATGCTGTGAATTTACTCATTTCACTTTTCAGATGAGGAAACTGAGCCTCAGACCTATCCCAACTTGCATAACTGGTGCAGGTTCATTGCAGATTCCAACTGCTCTCTCTGGCACAAAGCCCATATCTGCGTCACTGGATCCTGCATTGAGGTGTTTTGTTTGTTTGTTTGTTTGTTTTTTTGTGAAAATACACACATGACATATATACATATATACTGTAGCTAATTGCAATTAGGTGCTTGATAAATAGTAGCTGATTTTTTTCTTCTAGTCATTTTCAGAGTCTCAGACTTGGTGTCTTCTTTGAAAACCCTCTCACAGGAGAGAGTATCTGACTTGTGCATGGGTAGAGGGCTGCAGCTTTAAAACAGAAATTTCCCTATGCTTGGAACTTGCTAACTTGAGTGTGAGGGATTAGACCTTATAATTTAAGACTCAGGAGCATCGCACTCTGACCTAGGATGCTAAATCACCCCGTCAAGGACAAAATTCGGCAACAGATCTCCTTGAGTTCTTCCGACCTGGTTGGTGAGACCAGGGACGGTGTTTTCAGCACAGACTTCTGGACATCAGCGTCCAGACTACCTTGCAGGTTTTGCTGTGTCTATGTATGTTTTCATATTCCAAGGTACTAGTGTGTTTCCTATGCCCTCCTGCAGGGAGAGATTCAGGATTCTAGAATCTAATAAAGTGAAATTTCAGATGGATTAAGGAGTTTGGGAGTAAAAGGGGAAACTTGTTAAAACAACTGGAAAGAGAAAAAAAATCAGGTCTTCTATGGAAGATGTTTTCCAAACAAGAGAAACCTCAATTCAGACTGGCTGAGGCAAACTCTGCTCCTTGGTTAACGCAACCCAGTTCCTAATCCCTTCCTACTTGGCTGCCTTTGCTACCGAGGTTGGAGAAACCCAATGCTCGCCTTCACAGCTTCCCTCTCTGTCAGCAGAAGCCACGTGACAGTTCCAGCCCATGAGACTAGAGGTCCAACAACAGCAGCTGGGAAGACATTTACATTTACATTTCTGGCTGACGCTGTTCATTTCACGTTGCTCTGCTTGAGCCACACATGTGATGTCCACGGTAGCAAGAGCCACCTGAGAGCCCCCAGTGAGCCTCTGAACCAATATTGAATAGCCTCCCGACTATGGGTTAGTAGGAAATATAAACCCTTATTTGTTTCAACTACTTGTAGTGCATTTTCTATTATCTGCAGCTGAAAGCACTTCGGTGGGTAACCACTGTCTCCAACAACAAAGAAACACATTCTTCTTCTTCTTCTTTTTTTTAAATTAAGAAGAGAAATGATATCTTGCTTCAGGTTCCCTGTTCCCTTGGGTTACTCAGTGTTCGCCTTTCGCATTCTGTTGTCTGGAATGAATCAGCCAATCCACTCCTGAATTGATCACCTGGAAGGGAAACAGAATGACGGGCTCAGAGCCATGGTCTGTGCAACTTATACTGAGACAACAACTAAAACACACACCCCCGGAGCATGAGCACAAGGTAAATAATGACTTTCTCAACAAAAAAAAGCAAAAGGAACACACCCCAAATTCAAGAATTGGTAGATATGGCCTTACTGAAATTAAGACTATAAAACAACCTATTACTGGGCGCCTGGGTGGCTCAGTGGGTTAAGCCGCTGCCTTCGGCTCAGGTCATGATCTCAGGGTCCTGGGATCGAGTCCCGCATCAGGCTCTCTGCTCAGCAGGGAGCCTGCTTCCTCCTCCTCTCTCTCTCTCTCTGCCTGCCTCTCTGCCTACTTGTGATCTCTCTCTGTCAAATAAATAAATAAATAAATAAAATTTTTAAAAAAAAATAATAAAATAAAACAACCTATTATTAACCAAAAGAAAAGGCAAGTAAGAGATCATGGAGAACTCCTTGCAGAAAATGAAGTGTTCATATGCCACAAATCACTTCTAAGAGTTTACCCTAAGGAAATCATTAAGGACACATGCAAAGATTTCGTCACAAGGATGTTTGTAGCATTACTGTGTTTAATAATGAAAATTTGCAAGTGAGATGAATTTCCAGCAATAAGGTACCAGTTAAGTAAAATATGATACAAACTTAAAATGGAATGCTACAGGATTATTAAAAAATAATGTTGCTGAAATGTTTGTGCTGTTGTGGAAAGCCAATTATGGTATGTTATTAACTGGCAAAAGTAGAATGCAAATAAGGTATCCTTTGATTCTATTTTCCTGAAGGAAAATGCAGGTGTGTGAGTGTGTGTGTGTGTGTGTGTGTGTGTGTGTCTAAGAAGGATATCTATAACACAGTTAAACAAAGGTATTTCTGTTGGGTGATATATTTGTTGATTTTTTTTATAGTGAGATGCTTTTAGAAGAAAAGAAGGAAGGGAGGAAGGAAGAAAAAAAGGAGATGAAGGAAGGAAGGAAAGAAAGGAGGAGGGACAAAAGGAAGGTAATTTTGAAAACAAATCCCACAAAGTAAAAGAACACCTCAAGAAAAACACAGGCAGGGGGTCTGAGAAAACTATGCTCACGAAACCATGCAATAAGCTGGTAAACATATGTGCGTATTCATTCTTGGTAGTGATCCAACACGCAGTAAGAACAAAAATGGGACACAGACACTTTCTTTCCTTCTTTTTTGCAGTTTCTTTCTTTCTGTGCATTTGTTTATTTTTCATTAAACTGGAAGTTTCTCTTCCAAGAAAAGATTTGGATGCTTTGGTTGGGAGTGCAAGAAAGGAGGCTTGTCAGCTCAGAGGTAAAAGCTTTCTGAAGAACAATTTCCCAGCGGGTGGAGTTTCCAAAACCCTCCTTCTCGATGACATCACAAGTCTACCCCAGTACTTGGAACAGGTGGAAGGGACTGGAGGGTTCCCTCAGGACTCAGGTTTCAGGGTTTCAACGTACGTTCTCTACAGAATGAAGAACAATTGGCCGGCAGTCTCTCCAGGCAGGGAGAGAGAAGTGGCTACACCTGTTATGCTGGTATAGACACCTAGTGCATGATGAAGCGAGGATTTAAAAGCATATTTACTAAAAAATGTTGAATCTAGAGATGAATATTGAATAAGGTGATGATCAGGATATGAAGATGAGTTTAAGCAGGTTACAAAGAAGCATAAATGATATATTAAACTTTGAAGAAATGAAACAAATGTGCATTTATATGCTCAAATTTAGCATGTATTTAAGAAAGATTGAGATAATGTAAGTCAAAATGTTAATAGGTATCTCAGATAGTGACATTATGTACAATTTTTATGTTCTTCACATTTTTCCATGCTTTCAATTTTTTTTATAATTCATATTCATTTGTACATTACTAACCAGAAAAAAACCCAAACATGATAAAGATACTCAATGCGCCCTGTGTGATGACTTGTATCGGGATAACAAGCCCTAATATGTTTTAGGGACCTACAAAGGGCCAGGCCCGGTGCTACCTGTGAATTGCTTCATTCCATTTTTGACCATCCTGTGATGTAGGTACCCTTACTGGACCCATTTAACAGATGAGGAGATAGCAGCACTGAGACCTGAAGGGATCTGCCTAATGTCACGCAGCTGAAAGATTTAAAGTCAGGTTCATCTGACTCCACAGCTCCTATTCTCAACCAACTCCTAAGTCAACTACTTCTCCAGAAGGAAAATAAATGCACACATTTCCTCCTCACTTTCATTGATTAGCTATTATCTCAAAATACAGACAAACAGTCTTCTGAGGGATTCAACACCTACATAAACAAATCCTTCGGTGAAATTTAGGAAAGAGGAAATTCTTCCCATTATATGTTTGTTTTTTATTTTTTTTAAAGATTTTATTTATTTACTTGGGAGAGAGCCCACAAGCAAGGGGCAGAGGCAGAGGGAGAGAGAGAAGCATACGCCCCATAGAGCAGGAAGCCCAAAGGGCTCTCGATCCCAGGACACTGCAGTCATGACCTGAGCTGAAGGCAGATGCTTCACTAAGTCACCCAGGTGCCCCTCCCAGTGTCTATTTTAAATTGAGATATAATTTACATAAAACACTGTGTAAGCGTAAAGTGTATAATGTGTTGACTTGACAACTTGTATATTGCAATGTGGTCACCACCCTGATGTTGGCTAATATCTCCATCAGTTCCAATAATTATCATTTCTTTTTTGTGGTAAGAAAACATAAGATACAGTCTCTTAGCAACTTGCAAGCATATAATACTGTATTGTTAATTATAATCACAATGTTGTGCTTCAGATGCTCAGAACTTACTCATCTTCTAATTGTAGTTTGTACCCTTTGACCAGCATCTCCCCAATTCTCCCACCCCCAACTCCTGGTGACCCCCACTCTACTCCTAGTTTCTATGAGTTTAGCCTTTTCAGATGCTACTTGTGATATTATACAATATTTCTCTTTCTCTATCTGACTTATCTCACTTGGAGTAATCGCCCTCATGGTTTATCCATTATTGTTGCAAATGGCAGGATTTCTTATTTCTCACGGTTGAATAACATTCCAGTGTGTGTGTGTGTGTGTGTGTGTGTGTGTGATGCAATGAACATGAGGGTGCAGAGATCCCTTTCAATATTCCGTTTTCATTTCTTATGGATAGACAGCCAAAAGTGGAATTACTGAATTATATAGTGGTTTTATTTTTACTTTTTCGAGAAACCACATACTCTTTCCCATACAACCAATTTACATTCCTGTCAATAATGCACAAAGGTTGAAGCGCATGGGTGGCTCAGTGGGTTAAGTCTCTGCCTTCGGCTCAGGTCATGATCTGAGGGTCCTGGGATCGAGCCCCACATCGGGCTCTCTGCTCAGCAGGGAACCTGCTCCCCCACACTCTGTCTCTGCCTGCCTCTCTTCCAACTTGTGAACTCTGCCAATTAAATAAACACAATCTTTAAAAAAAATAATGCACAAATGTTCCCTTTTCTCCACATCTTCACCAGCATCTCTTGTCTTCGATGATAGCCATCCTAGTAGGTGTGAGGTGATATACCATTGCAGGATCGATTTACATTGCTCTGATAAGAAGGGTTTTAAACTACTGCATTCAAATGCAGTTAAGTGGTCTGTTTTGATCAAAGTTTGTAAGATTCTAAAAATGTGGTTGGATTTAGTGTCACAGGAGATCCAGAGGTTAATGTTGGTGCAGCAAAGTCTACAGCTGAAATAGATCTTTTCATTACAGATAACATGTAGAATAGCATCTCAGTCCCCATTTTACTGATGAAAAACTGAAACTTTGTTAATCATCAGGAAAACGTCAGATAAACCAAAATGAAATTCTGGACCAAGGATCGTCAACACTGGCAATGTCACGAATAACAAGAAACGTCTAAGAAACTGTCATAGATGACAAGAGACTAAAGAGAAATGGAATGTGGTATTGGAGATGGGATCCTTGAGTCAGGAAAGCATATTAAAGGAAAAACTGTTGAAATTCATATAAAATCTGGAGTTTGGTTAATAGGAAGGTACAAATGTTGTTTTCTTAGTTTTTACAAATGTACCACGATAATGTATAATGTTAATAATAATAGGGCATGGGTGAGGGATATACAAGAAATCTCTGTACTATTTCACAAGTTTTCTCAAAATCTAGTATTATTCAAAAATAAAAGTTCATTTAAGACATCTGAACAGTATGGTGGTTCCTAAAAAAAAAAAAAAATTAAAACCAGAACTGCCATATGACACAGAACTTTTGGATAGATGCCTAAAGAGTTGAAAGCAGGGTCTTAAAGAGATAGTTACACACCATGTACATAGCAGCATTGTATGATTTCACGTACATGAGATACGCAGAGTCATCAAATTCACAGAGACAGAAGGTAAAGTTTGGCGGTTCCCAGGGTCAGAGGGAGCAGGGAATGGGGAGTTAGCGCTTGATGACTATAAAATTCCAGTTTTTTAAGAGCAAAAGGGCTTGGGAGATGCTGATGGTTTCACTACAATGTGAATGTGCTTAATGCCACTGAATGGGACACTTAAAAAGGTTAAAAGGGTAAATTTTATGTTAAGGCGATTGTACCACAATTAAAAAAATAAGTTTAGGGGTGCCTGGTTAAACATCTGACTCTTGGTTTTTGGGTCAAGGTCCTGGGATCAAGCCCCATGTTGGGCTCCTTGCTAGTGTAGAGTCTGCTTGTCCCTCCTCCTCTTCCTTTGCTCCTTCCCTGGCTCTGGCATGTGCTCTTTCTCTCAAAGAAATAATAAAACCTTAAAAAATAAATTCAAAAACGAATAAAATTAAAATAAATTAAAAATAATAAATAAAATAATAATATTTAAAAATAGTGAATTTTTTAAAATCTGAGACTTTGATTAAGTCAGTCATCTAGAGTATCATAGAAGCTACTGGATTCCAACCAAGGTCTGTCTGACCTCAAATCACACATTCTTTCTAGTGCTCCATGTAGAGGGAGGATCAGTGTGGTTCTAGAAGTGTTGGTGAATTGAGAGTCTACTTGCTTTGTCTCTGTTGCCTAAAATACAGCCAGTCCTGGCTTCGTTTCATCTGGGGGCAGCTGAGCTGTAGGAGACCCAGGTAAGTCCGCTCAGTGTCAAATCCTGGCTCTGCCACTTGCCGATTGTCTGGGCTTCGGCAAGACGATGAGCTTTCTGGGTCAGCTTGCTGTTCTGACTTGGTGAATAGTGTTATAGCAGAGTCTCCACCTGATGGCTGTTCAAAAGCTGAGGAGGGAGGGGAGACCTCTTCACCAGCTATTGGAGGTTGCCAGTCAGGGTTGGGGCCAGCATAAGCGTGAGTCCTACAAGCAGGAGACACAGGCTGGTAGATTTCTGTGCCACAGGGAAGAGGACACAGAAATCTAGACACCGGGGCTAAAAAACAGAGCACAGCTGAGCTCTAAAGATCAATATTCTAGGAAAGAGGAAAAGCTAAGGAGATGGGACAATTAGATAGTAAGCAGCTGGGGCAAGGATAGAGAAACCTGGTTTTCATAAAGCAAATCCACAGACACTACTTGGAGCCTATCAACGCACAGAGATGTGAAGTCAGAGGGACCAGATGGGTTGTTGCAGAATCCAGAAGGGAGGGAGAAAAGCCTATTCCAGAGCAAAGGCTGTGAGCATGAAGGATATAGATGGGTGAGCCTAACGACCCTAATCACTGGACAGACGTTGAGAAGAGAACTCAGGGGTCTCGTGCCTCAGCAAAGGGGTGGTTCTGTCTTAAGGACAGTCGGGGGCTGTGGAGTTGGGCAGAAGGCAGAGGACCAAACCGCAAATCACAGTTTTACAGAGAGCCTTCTGAACAGAAGCAGCCTCTGTCTTTTTCTGCCCCATAAATGCTCATTCCTCAGTGTTTTATCCCTGGTCCTCCCACTAAAAACACTTCCTGCCTGGGTGAGTTCACTCCTGTCCAACGCATCAGCCAGTGTTCTATATGTTGGTGACTGCTCAGTGTCTACCTCCTGCCAAGACTCCTTCCATGAATGTGGAAGACATTCACTTTGAAGACCCAAAGGTTCGTTTAAGTCACCCAGTCCCCAAACGAGGGCATCCCAATTCCCCACTCAAATCTGCATCCGTTCCGCGTATGACCCATCTGAATTAACTGACCATCAACCCCCTCCTACCAAACCCAGAAACCTTGCCCTACCCCGTGGTTCCTCCTTCCCTCCCCCTTCTCCCCCAACTGCTTCATCTAATGGGTTTGTCTTCCTAAATGTTCTTCTGCATTTATCCCTTCCTCTCCATTCCTAAGGCAACTGCTCTGATCCAGGAATTTATCCTTTCCTCATTGGGATTTTTGCTGCTACCTCCTAATTTCTGTCTTTGCTTCTGGTCAGGTGCCCCCTTAAATCTGTTCTTTGAAGGACAGAGAGTGCGGTCTGTTCACCCAGGGAGACAGCCTGTGTCTCAGGTCTGGTCAAAGGTCCTCAGGGGCTTTCCCTTTTCTTAAGGACACTCAAAGCTCCTCAGAATCTGGTGTACCCTTCTCTGTCTTCACTGCCTTTTCACACTTTACCAACAGTGTTTTGTTTTGTTTTTAGAGATGGGGGGCGGTTTGGGGGAGAAGGAGAGGGAGAGAAAGAATCTTAAGCAGGCTATGTACTTGTGCGGCTCAATCTCAGGTCTCTGAGATTATGACCTGAGCTGAAGTCAAGAGGTGGGCGCTCAGGGATGCCTGGATGGCTCAGCTGGTGAAGTGTCTGCCTTCAGCTCAGGTCATGATCCCAAGGTTTTGGGATCGAGTCCCACAGTAGGCTCCTTGCTCAGAGGGAGTCTGCTTCTTCCTCTGCCTGCTGCTCCCCCCTCTTTGTGCTTTTCTTCTCTCTGACAACTAAATAAATAAACAAATAAATCTTAAAAGGAAAAAAAAAAAGTTGGACACTCAGCTGATTGAGCTACCCAGGCCCCCACTCCCACAGTGATTTTATCCGCTGGCCATAGCCAGTCATTTATAGTTTGTCCAATCCATAAGCGTACTTGTCTTTTCCTTTGCTCAAATGCCCCCAATTCTCCTCCTTGTCTGGACTGGCAACTCTAATCTGTTTTTCAAATTTTGCCTCAGTAACCAGTTTCTCTGGGGAGTCTTCTCAGCCTGTGCCAAATAGATGCTCCCCTCTGTGCTTCTGCTGCACCTGGCACTTCGCCCTCTCGTCCTATCTCAAGACCCAGGATGGCCGTGCATTCATTCACTCATGGGGTCTCCATGTATTTACAGAGTGTGTGCTGGGGAGAGAAGGGCGAGCTGAAGACATGTGACTCCTGACCTGATAGAAAAGGATGACCGCCGGCCGCTGTTTCCCTGTCTGACTCGACAGCCTTTGTGAAATGATTGATGATCCTGTTTTCCTGTGGCTCTGGGCCTTTGCTCTTAACTATTCCCCAGGCCAGGGGCACGTTCTCCAGTCTGCACATCTGGCCTCTTGGTCAGATTCCTATCTAGAGTCAGTTCCCCTCCTCCTCTTCCTTCTCTGCTTCTCACCTAGCTGCTCTGTCTCAGCATTTATCACTGCTGAAACGGTCTTGGTTACTGGCTTCTTTGTCCACCTCTTCTTACTGGAACCTAAGCCCTTGGAGAGCAGGGACCTTGCTTTAGAGTCCCGGGGACTAGGGTGTGCCAGGCTCACACCAGGGGCTCTGTAGTGTGTGATAAACAAGTGGATGATTTTGTAGACTAGGAAGCGGATGTGGAAAAGCAAAGGACTGGATGTGAGCATGAGATTATTTAATTATAGACCCAAGACTAACCGGCCACGAGGCATCACAGTTCTAAATTAGAGGGAGGCCACGGAGTATCAGTGGCACAGATAAAGGTAGCGAAGTCAGGGAAGGTGGGAGGAAATGTGCTGACGTCCTGGAAGGATTTGCCTGCTCTGTAAAATGGAGAGACCCGGATTCACTCTCTTCTAGTTTTTCACCATTGCTTTTCTGAACCTTTGTAGAATTATTCAGGAAAAAACATCTCTCATCTCAATGTAAAGAAACATTGACAATGTTCCAGTAATTCTTTCAGCTTCCTATCAGCTTCCCTTTCTTCTATTAAGAGGAAGTAAAATACCTTAAATTTGAAAACAGCAACTTTAAGGTGTTAATGTTTTACAATAGATTTATTTTTTTAATCTATCCATTATTCTCTCAACCCTGCTTTTTTATTTTTTATATATATATATCATAAAAGATAAATGTCTGGGATTTATCTACTATTCATGAAAATTATTTCTAGCTGCTAAAGTTTGGGTTTCCTTTTATTTTCTTGCATTAGTTTCAATTTTTTACAATGCACATATTCTGTACCACTTTTGCAAAAACAAATGATTAAAAAAAAAAACAAACAATTGGGGACAAATATACCAAAATGTAAAAGATAGTTAATTTTGTGGGTGTTGTATGTAATTATTGAATCACTAAATTCTACCTCTGCAACTAATAATACAGGATATGTAAATTAAATTCAATTTAAATAAAAAAAATAAAAAGTTAATTTTTCAAAGTAGGGATATTGAAATATTTTGTATTTTCCTGAAAAAAAATTTTTTTTTAAATTTTAAAGAAGAATTTTCAAAAAGGAAAATTGTGAGCTGAGGATTAGTGTATTAGGTATTCAGAGAGGGCACACAGAGTCAAGGTCAAGGCTGAAGGAGTCCTAGGGCAAGGTGTCTTTTCAGTCCAGAGAGGCCCCAGGGTAGGCAGCAAAGGGAAGGATCTGTAGCCACAGTCCAGACCCGGGAAGAAAATTGAGGTTGCCTTTAGAAGCTGGGCCTCCGGTGTCCTGGGAGCATCCAGCAGGCAACTATGGGCTCCCCCCGCCCCCCCCCCCCCCCCCCCCGCCTCCTCCCCCCGTGATGACCTTGGTTCCTGGGAGAACATTTAAGCAATCAGAGGGCTAAGTTCGCACAGCTCCTACAGCCTGTTGGATGGGTGCAGAGGTTTGACCACCATAGCCTAGACACGTGTCCAGCTCCCAAAGGCGCCGGACCCAAATCACTGTTTCGTGATTATAAACGGGTATGTGTAGCGGGCAGTCTGCAAGCATCAACGGAACATTTTTTTTTCCTTTTCCAAGAGAGGAGAACGCTTCACGTCGGGAAGAAGCTATGGAAATAGAACAATATGACACGAGAGGGAGGGAGGAGTGTGTGGGTAGAAATGATACAGGATAGGCATTGGGTGGGGAGACGGGGAAGCCTTAGCTTCCATAATACCGAAATCACCTACTTGCGTCCATCTTTTCACCGGACTGTGACCTTCCATGGTCTGTGCCCTACTGGTCTTTGAGACCGTCCCCATCACCTCGCAGGGCTTTGGCTCCCCGTAGGTGCTCAATAAATGCTTAACTGAAAAGAGACTGCTCCTTGCATCGGTCCAGTCGGGGGATAACGAGGAGAAAACAAAAAGGCCTGCGCTCCGGAGTTCCTTCGGAGGGACTATTGGGCACTGGGGGTTGGGGGTGGGGGACTGTCATACTTTATGGTGGAGGGAACGGTGCAGACAGCGGCTCTCTACGGGGTGGTGGTGGTGGTGGGGGGTTGCCAACCTCAGCCTTTGGGGAAGGAGATCCAAGAAGGTGGGAAGGTGCGTGTGCCCTCCTCGCTAGGCCCGCGGATGCTGGGTGGTACCCACGGAGGCGCTCGGATCGCTAGGGATGGAGCTGAGACAGGGGTCTCCCCTCCCCTTTCAGGGCATCTTGGTCCTTCTATTTCACAGACCTCACCTTCCCCATCCGGCAAGTGGGAAGACTCCCTGCTTCCAGAGCGCCAGGATGGGGAGAAAGGCTGGGAGCGGGAGTGAGGAAATCGCCGCGCTCCAGCGTGCGGGCATCCCCGCAGGGTTCGCGCGGGTTCGCTCTGGCCCGGGCGCCAGTGCAGCGGGGACCCCCGCCGGGGCCGAGCGCTCCCCCCACCCTCTCTCCCGGTACCCAGCGTCCCGCTCCCCTCCCCCCGCCCAGCGTCTTCTGGGTCCTCCGCAGCCGAGGCGCCCGAGGCCCGCCCCGCCTCCTCGCGCAGCCCCCGGCCGCTGGGCGACCCGCGCTGCCCCAGCGGCGGGCGGAGGGGCGCGCGGGGCGGGTAGGAGCCGGGGCCCGCGAGCACCGGGCGCGCGGGGACCGGGGACGCACGCGGCCGGCCGGGCGGCGCGCGCTTCCCCCTCCCCCGCGGCCCGAGCGCGAGCCGCCGTGACGTCACGGGCGGCCCGCCAGCCCCGCGCTCCAGCGGGCAGAGCGCGTGCGGCCGCCGAGCACATGGGCCCGCGGGCTGGGCAGGCTCGGGGCGGCCTGGACCCGGACCGGCAGCGAGGGGCCGCGCGCAGGGACGGACCCCGACATCCCCCGGGGCCGCGAGCGGATTTCCACGCGGAGAGGGTGTTGGCAGCCCCGGCGACCTGCCGAGACACAGCGGGATCCACCTTCCAGTAAGTTAGAATTTCGCCCTCTGCGTTTCTGGGAACTCGCAAGCCTAGGCCTGGCGAGTTGGGATGCGCAGAGAGTAGTTGGACGGAGGAGAGGGGCTTTGGGATTCGGATGTGTGCTTGTTAACCGCGCACTTTCCTCATCACCAGACTGGAGAGTGGCCGTGAGTTTGGGCGTTGGTGGGGGGCGGGGTGGGGGGGCATCAAATGGACAATGCATGCATGAGATAATTCCGGGTTTGTGCACTTGATGGAAGGTATATTGTTACCGAACACCTAAAAATAGAGCTCCTCCAATCAGTACCGATTTGGGGTCGCAGATAGGGTTTGGAGGACCCTTTTGAGAAGCTGGCGGTCTGTGAAGCATATGATGCTGCCTCCATCCTTTGACCATTATCTTCCCCCACCAGATGATTTTCAAAAACCCAGAAACTGTTTTTGGAAACTTTCTCTGCTTTTGCATTGCATTTACAGATTTGCTGGGTGTCCCCACACCCTTCTCATGGTCATTCTTTTTGGATGGCTTGTTGGTACAATTGTGTTTACTGTCCTTAGACTAACATGCTCTTATTCTTGCCAGTGTTGGGGGTGGGTATTGACTTTCAGGAAGGGCAGCCATGAGGCTGCATGTGTCCGGTGCCCGGATACACTATGAATTTTCCTGATACTCTGTAAAGGTGGAATATTCTCCTGTTCACGGGATCCCCTGGCTTCAGGCCCTTCCAGAAGATGAGAGAAGAGGGGGAACTCACTTGCGAGGGTTTTTAGGGAGTAGAGGGTGAAGTTTTGGTTTTCCTTTCTGGTCTTGTGTTTTCCGAAGGGAGGCTGGCAACCCCCGCTGGCCCACTCCACCACTGTGAGCCCTGCCTCCTGGAGCTGTTTTGCTGCTGGAGGAAGCAAAGCCTGGAGAAAAACGTGTGTTTGTGTGTGGTGGGTGGGCGGGGGCCTGGAGGACAGGGACTGTATCTGCTCTGCTGTTAGTCATAGGATGTTGCAGACCTATTTTGCATACTGGCCTTGACAAGTTGAGGCTTGTTCATTTGACACAGTCCTGTGGTCACAGCAAATCTTTCTAAAACTCTAACCAGTGGAAAAGGTATTTGTGTGGATCCTCTGAACCCTGAGTGGAACTTCCTGAAAGATTTATTTGGAGAAAAATCTTGGAAGCAGCAGAAGGACAAACAGAATGGCTGGCTGGGCAAAGCCTCGTGGCCCGGTCTCCACAACTGGAGGGCAGTTACATCTTAGAGGTGAGGACGGCCTCGTGGTCTGAGCCGTTGGCAGAGGGCCCAACTGGAATTCCTCGTGTGGGTCTGGTGATGGAGAAAGGCTGGCTGGGTCTAGGGGCGACCATAATGCTGAACCCATTGAATTCCCAGAGGGGATTTATTATGTGGTCACATTATAGTTTGGTCTGCTGAAGGGTCCTGTTTATTGTTGTGACTTTACCTACTCTGAGTGCAGAATCCCACATAAGCCAGGCTTTTCTGGAAGAGTAGACAAATCAGCTTGCTTTTTCGGATTTTCCCCGCTCTTCCTCCCTCTCCCCTCCCTCCCTCTCCTTCCCTCCCTCCTCCATGCTGTCTGGTGTGCTCTTTCTGTCCCTGGCTGGAGCTTTTTTGGCTTAGAAGGAGGGAGTTCTTTTTCTCCGTTCTGAGATCTCCGATCCCCACTGGTCTCTGTGATTGCTGGTCTAAACACCGGAGGGATTCTTCCTGTCCACATCCAGTCAATCCCATGGGCTTTAGCTTCTTTTTTCTTCTTGAATGGCTGGCAGGCAGGCTGTCTGGGGTTGGAACCTTCTGCCTGTCTGGGGGGACACTTTTCTCCAACAGCTCAGCTCAAGAGTCTCCTGGACGATAAGACACCCCTGCCTGCTTTCTTCTTCTTTGTGTTCATATCCCTGAATTTGGCCAGACCAATGGCAGATCAGCCCTTTTCTGAGGAAGTCGAGGACCTTGGATAGTTGCCGGAACGAATTGTCTGGCAATGTGGCATAGGCCTATTAAAGGCTGTACTTGACTGTGGCTCTTTTATGTCAGATGCCCTCCTGGATGCTTGGGCCTTTTATTTTGCATTCCCTTTCACAGCTGGCTGTAGACACATAACTCTCTTTGCATTTATTATTTTTTTTCCTTCTCTCCTGATGCTGGTTTGTGATCTCTTTAAGAGACCAGGACTCCCTTGTTCTGTATCCCGGGTCTGTAAGGAGCCCCAGATCCAAGGCGACAACAGAGCAACATCAATAAGCCCCATTGATGGCCACTTCTATAGTCTACCTAGTAAGCCTCAGAAATTTTCGGCCTACTGGAGAATGCAGCTCAGATGGTTCTCTGATAGGTGTCTCCTCCGTCTCTTCTGTTTCTCCAAGTAATCTAAGGAACTAATAACAATAGTAATAATAATAAATAATAATGATGATAGTAGTTCCTATAATAACAGGAAATTGTATATTATGCCAAGCATGTTCTTTGGATTGTATGCACCTTACAACCTCACCAGGCAATTATAATAAAGTATCTAGCAATGATGAGGTTCTTATCATGGGCCAGCATCGGTTTTAAAGGCTTTAAATATATTATCTCACTTAATCTCCCAGTGATCATATAAAATTATCATTATTACCAGAATTTTGTAGGTGAGGAACTCACAGCTCAGAGTGGTTGAAAGTAGCCTCAAGGTTACACAGGTGGGAACTAACACAGCCGTCAGGATTTGGCCCAGGGCCTGCTCCCCGAAGTAAGAGGACAGTGAAATTAAGAATATGCAAAGAATGGGGCGCCTGGGTGGCTCAGTGGGTTAAGCCTCTGCCTTCGGCTTGGGTCATGATCCAGGGGTCGTGGGATCAAGCCCCACATCAGGCTCTCTGCTACATGGGGAGCCTGCTTCCTCCTCTCTCTCTGCCTGCCTCTCTGCCTACTTGTGAGCTCTGTCTGTCAAATAAATAAATAAAATCTTAAAAAAAAAAAAAAGAATATGTAAAGGATGCTTTTTGACCAAGAGCAGCAGGCTCAGGCAGGATAGAAATCCTGACATCTTTTTTATTTTATTTTATTTATTTATTTGACAGAGAGACAGCCAGAGAGGGAGCACAAGCAGAGAGAGTGGGGGTAGGGGAGAGAAGCAGGCATCCTGCTGAGCAGGGAGCCTGATTACAAGGCTGGATCCCAGGACCCTGGGATCATGACCTGAGTCAAAGGCAGCCGCTTAATGACTGAGCCACCCAGGTGCCCCAATCCTGACATCTTGTACAAAGACACCTCTGGCTCTGGCTGCCTGCCTCTCCTGGCCCTTGGATCGAGCTGCTCTGAGTGGGGCCACGGAGCCTCAGACAGGCCTTTAGTGTCTGCAGAGCTCTGGCCCCAGAGACTGGGGAGCAAAGGCCTCCCGGAGCCCGGACAGGAAGCTCAGACATGGTGCAGAATCTGTGAGTATTTGTAAAGTGCCACAACCAGGCACCCTGCCTGACTTCGTAACCGGCATTTAATGACCATCAACATCCACAGCAGATGGGAGATAGGGCTCTTTGAGCAAATCTTCCCCTTCCTGCACATTCCCCGCAACTGCTCTGAGTCCTTGCCTTTATCCTGCATGTGTGCAGCTGCAGTAGCTTCCAAACCTTCCATCCAGAGATTGTCGTAGCCCCTCTCTCAACCCTGTCGGTAAAAACAACGACACTGTGGGTCATAAAACGCAAGACTTACATTCACGAGGCCAAAATGGTCTCAGTCATTTTTGGTGGCAGAATTCTGACTTGTCTTTCCTTTATTTTCTCTTCCTCTTTTTGTGTGTTGGGGGGGCGTGGTGGTGAAGGTAGAGGATGTTGTTTTGCTGGTGTCTGGTGGGTAATCTGAGCCCCAGGGTTACTTCTTTACCTGCCTCTTCCACCCTTCTTAACCATGAGCTTCTTGAGAACAGGGGAGGGGGCGCGAGGAGGGGCCGGGTGAGGAGGGGCCGGAGGTCTTCACCTGTCTGGTGGCTAAAACAGCCCTGGTTCTCATCTGAATCAGGTGACTGTCAAGGACTGCTTTGTTTTTAAGGAATCAAGCAGCCCCTAGTCTATTTTCATTGTCTTAGAGATGAAACAGCCCAAAGTGTTGGGAAGTGGAGGGTTTGCCCAGTGGGAAGGAACGCTGAAGAAAGAGAAGGAAACCAGATAGCTGCTGGAGGCATCTGGGTAATGCCTCTAAGAGGTAGTGATGCCTATAAGAGGGTTATTTTGGGGGCAAGTTACTTCACCTCTGTAAGCCTCAGTTTTGTCATCTATAAAATGGGGACAGTAAAGCACCTGCTTCACAAGTTGGCGTGAGGAGGAAATCGGGGATGAACAGCAGGCATTCGGCAGAGTGCCTGGGCTCATAGTAAATATTGCTGCTACAATTACTGGGTTTTTATTACTTCCTGTGGCTGCTTGGAGTAGTGGTTTCTGAACACATTTTAATGTAAAGGTGACATTCTGGGGACACAGATGACAAGATGGCAGTGACTTCACTAGAGGTCTTTGCAAGCATCTGAGAGAAAGCCTGGCTGTTGTAAGTAGGAAAGAGATAAGCGATCAGGGAAGCTGCAGAAGCAGGTCTCCAAAAAGACAGGGAAGTGGGGGGGTACCCCTCAGGCCTCAGTCTGTCTTTGTAGGTGACTTACCCTCTCAGCAGCTCGATGCAGGGAGAATGGTTTTTCCCTCTCTGGGATGGTGCAGAGCACTTAGCACAGAGGAAGTAAGCTCTTGACGAAGACAAGAGCGGTTGTTACTGATTTTTCTTTAGGACTCCCTTTGCCTAGTCACTGTGCTACTCAGCTCAAGACTGATGGATCCGTTCGTCGATTTGCTGAGCAGTTGCTGTGTACCAGGCACTGTTCTAACTGCCAGAGATCCAGCAGGGAAGGAAAGAGAAAAAAATCCCTGCCTTCCTCTAATGTCCTTTCCAGTCCAAGCCGCACAGTGGGGCAGGGTGGTCCTCAGAGGGAATGTGGAACTGGTGGAGGCAGAAACTGCACCCACTCCGTGCAGAGTGACTCTGGCCCCGCTGTGCTGCTGGGCGTGAAGTGCCTAGCACCAGGCCTGGCATGTGGTAGTTATTATATAAGTGGTAGTTGCTATATCTGTATTCTTTCATTTCCCCTGCTGAGATTTATTTTTCTCCATGGTATTTGTTATGGACTGAATGTTTACATCCTTCCAAAATTCGTATGTTGAGGGCACCTGGGTGGCTCAGTCAGTGAAATGTCTGCCTTTGGTGGCTCCGGTCACGATCCCCGGATCCTGGGATCAGTCCCCATGTGGGGCTCCCTGCTCAGTGGAGAACCTGCCTGTCCCTCTCCTCTGCTGCTCCCTCTGCTTGCTCACGCTCTCTCTCTCTTTCGCTTTCTCTCTGTCTCAGTTAAATAAAGCAGACTCCCCCCTGAGCAGGGAGCCTGATGCAGGACTCCATCCCAGGACCCCGAGATCATGACCTGAAGGAAGGCAGACACTTAACGACTGAGCCACCCAGGTGTCCTGTTAATAGTGCTTTAGAGGATAATGCGTTCTAAGGCAGCGGGTAGAGTAGGTGAGGGTCTGGAGGCCTGGGGTGTGCTGCAGTGTTAAGTTGGCTGGTGGGGCATGCTCCGTCCAGAAGCTGACATTGGAGCAGCCTTGAAGGAGGTGGAGGAGGCTGGTCCCAAGGAGGCTGTTCCAGGCCCTGGGGAGAGCCAAGACAGAGGCTGAGAGCAGGTGTGAGCCTGTGAGACGGAGGAGCAACACTGAGAATGAACTGGAGTGGGCGTGAGCCAGGCGGATAGGACAGAGGCGAACGGGATGGCAGAGCAGCACGCAGTGGGTCCTTTATATGGTCTTCATGTCTTTGCGGAGACGTTGTTTTCTTTTTCCTTTCGTTGACTGAGGTGTAATTGACATAAAACGTTCTGTTAGTTTCAGGTGTACCTGACCTTGGTGAAATGAGCATCACAACAAATCTAGCTAATATCTGTCACCTTACAGAGCAAGTCATGGTTTACTCTGTGAAAGGGGGAGCTGTTGAAGGGTTTCAGAGAGAGAACTGCTGGGATAGGATTGAGCTTTTATAAACGATCCGTCCGCCCACTGTGCTGAGAAGGGCCTAAAACAGGGTCAGAAGCCAGGGCCTCTGGGCAAACAAGCAAGCATCACGGGCTCTTGGCCCAGGCTGTGGTGCTGGGCATGGCTGCTAGTAACAGGCTTCTGGACTGTTCAGTGCTGTATCCCAAGCATCTGAAACTGCTGTCCCGTGTGGTAGCCACCAGCCTGAGATGGCCCCTGAGCACTTGGAAGAGGCTTGTCTTAATGGAGATGTAATGCGTGTGCAAAATACACATCACTTTCAAAGACTTAGTACAAAATGAAAATGTGAAATACCTCATTAATGAATTCTTTAATGTTGATTGTATATTGAAATGAGATTTTGGATGTATTGGCTTATGTACATTATTAAAATTAAGCTCACCTGTTTCTTTTAACCTTTTTAAAACGTGACTACTAGAAAATCTAAGTACACGTGTCTGGCGTTCTGTTTCTGCCCAACAGGGCGGCTCTAGAGGGTGCCTGGGACATGGTAGGAGTTCAGGGGATGGAAGGGGTGAGTGCGTGGGCGAGGGAGTGCAGGTACAGGAGATTGATTCTGCAGTGAGGAACCTCCCCGCAGAGGAGAGAGGCAGATCGCGGGTGATATCTGCTGGGGTAGGGAGGAGAGACGTGAAAAGGAGGCGGCCAAGTATGTGGCAGCTCAGTCCTCCAGTCCCCACCCCGAAGGGAAGAAGGGTGAGAGGTCTTTGGTCTCAGCAAGGGCCTGGAATACGGGGAACCGAGAGAGGAGGCTCCTGTGTGTCCAGGGGAGATGGCAGGAGGCTGGGGCACTCTCAAGAGCCTTAAAGACCAGGCGGAAATGGACTTAAGTGGGTCCTGCCAACCCTTGGGGCGCTTTCCAAGGATTGCAACCAAGGAGTGGGTTTCCAGATTTTATATTTAGAGAGATGACAAATGCACATGGAGGGTATTTCAGGAAGCAGGTAACTGAGTTGGAGATTCCAGACTCTGTGATGGGAAATTTGGCTTTCTGCACGTGAAAGGAAGGGGAGCTTATCTTTGAAAATCTGGGGAAAATATAATTTATTGAGTTAAATACAGTTACTGTTTTGTCTTTATCGCTGTGGTTGTCCTTCTGGTGTATATGGTCACACCCTGACTTGTCCTAGTTACCGTCAGGTAGTAAGCATCCCTGAATACTCTTGTAGTCTCTGTCCGTGCTTGTTGGTTGATAACATATCTGTTCAGTGACAACTTCATTGCTCACGTAATCATTCTTCTCATTTTGATGCTCAGTTCCATAATAGACTGTTTATATATATATATATATATACACAAAATTTTCAATATTTCAGTTAAAGCTGTTTAGGGTTTTTTGTTTTTGTTTTGTTTTGTATTATATTTGTTGTTGATGTTGTTGTTTTTGGTAAATCTCCAGTCTCAGAATTATTACTTCAGAGCGTCTCAGTATTTTAGAAGTTTTAGGTAGGGGCTCAGTGGGTTAACGCCTCTGCCTTCAGCTCAGGTCATGATTTCAGGATCCTGAGATCCAGCCCCACATTGGGCTCTCTGCTCAGCAGGGAGCCTGCTTCCTCCTCTCTCTCTCTGCCTGCTGCTCTGCCTACTTGCGATCTCGGGTCTGTCAAATAAATAAATAAAATCTTTAAAAAAAATAAATAAAAGGTTTAGGTAACTATTGGAGCTCATGAGATTGACCCTGAAGCCACATTTGCTGTTTTCTGGTGAGAGGTGTGATGTTTACTGCTGTCAGTGGTACAGTGATACACTGATACGTCATTAACAGTTACGTATAGTGTGTATTACATGCCAGACGCACGTTTCCATGCATCATAGGCACTTGCGTTGAACTCTTCTTGACTTTCTTATTCATCAGATGTTTGTGGAATGCCTGTTGTGTGTTGGGCATTGTTCTAGGCCTTGGATGTTCAGTAGTGATCAACAGATATGGTATCAGTTCTCAGGGAGTTTATTATGTGTGGGGGAAGCACAGAAAGAAGCAAGTCTGCAGACGAGCCCCATTATTGTAAGGAGTGTGAAAAAATATGAATAGAATAATATGGGAGGGTCGTTTCCGTGGGGTGAAAGGGTCAGTACTGAAATCCTGCTTCCCAGAGAGACAGGGAGGCCCAGGAGACGTGCACCAGAGAAGGAGCAGAGCACACATGAGGAGGGAAACACCGACAGATGTGACCAACTATTCAAGAAGAAAGCGTGTCTAAGCACAGAAAAGCTGTAATAAAGAGGGTGGAGAGTTCCCCAAAGTCGATAACAAAGAGCTAAACAGCCTCATCATAAAGTAGGTAAGAGAGACCCATAAGCAGCTCTCCCGGAAGAAGGCGGAGGCACGAGTGCTCGTGGAGAGGTCCCGAGTCTCACTGAGCGGTCAAGGGCGAGGCGCGGTGGAGGTCTGACGTCGTCGCTCGCGCCGATTCGCTCTGTTTTGGCAAACCGCACGGGGCGTTGTCATAAACACACAACACTGTGTAACACTGTTGTGTCCTCATCACTATTGAGGTCCAGACGACTTCCATCACCCCCAGACGGCCCTCCTGTCCCTTTGCAGTCAGTCAGTCTGCTCCTCTGTGCCCAGCCGCTGACGACCAGTAATTGTTTTCTGATCTTACAGTTTTGTCTTTCTCACATAAACGGGCTGGGATGGTGTGTAGCCCCCCAGGTCTGGTTTTTCTCGCATAGCCTGATGCGCGGGGGACGCTGCCACAGGGATCTGCAGTTTGGTGTTCAGACGGCGGTTCTGTTCCACGGATGCGCCCCCGGTTCGGAACACGTCTTTCAGCTGACAGGCATTTGAGTGGTGTCCAGGGGGTACATCTTTCCTGTTTTAAAATGTGCCCAGAATAGCAAGTCTGACTCAAGTCTTGGCGAGGCTGTGTGTCTCAGGGTCCCCTGACTCAGCTGTGAGCATGAGGTCTCCTGAGGGACCAGCAGGCAGCATGTGGTAAAATCGAAAGCATGTGTGAGGCCCACACCCCTTGGTCAGTTTGAGAACTCACAGCTCCTGCTCCGTGTTCCTTAAGGGTAATTGGAGATGGATGTGAGTGTCTAGAGAATGGGCCAGAAGGACTTAGATCAGAGTCACTGTCGTCATCGGAGGAGGAAAGCGGGGATGGTGGTGGTGGTGAGGGCCAAAAGGATGCTTTGACTTTACTTTTAAGGAATAGAAAAATAGAATAATACAGACATGCAAAATGCTTCCTCGAGGAGGTGTCCCCTAGGCTGAGGACTGGTGGCCCCCCTCCCCGAGTCGTCCTGCCGGGGGCTGCTTCTGTCTGAGGGAGACAGGACTGTCAGTGATCTGTCTTCAGACACCAGTCCTCAGGAAGAACCTTGTCATTCCTAACCTTCAGTATCATTCAAGCCCTGTATCTGCCAGCTGCCTCTGGCCAGACAAGCCGGGCTTCTGACCCGCGGCCCAGGCTCAGTCTGTAGTTGGGAGCCCGTGAGGGCTGGGTCCTGTGGGCTGCTCACTGCCTGCTTATCATGCCCCAGGTACTCCGACGAAAACCGGGAAGGCATTACAAGCTTCCAGCCTTGGAGTTTCCGGATCTCGCCTGCCCTCTGAAGAGCACACTCTGGGCAGAAGTGGGACGGGAGGGGGCACCCCCCAGACAGGGAGGGCAGGCTGCACGGGGTGGGAGCTCGCGGGAAGCCGTTCCAGGACGGGGATGTCAGATCTCAGTGCTGGGCCAGCGGAGGGATGGTTGCGTGACCAGGGTCGAGGGTCTCAGGAATCCTTCAGGTATAAAATGTGGAAACCTTATTGCACTGTCTGGATGTTGTGTCTGCAAGGACACTTTCCATGTGCTGCCGTGGTGGTGGAAGACAGTGATTTCCCCTTTCCTTCGTCACCCCTTGCTTGTTTAAAAAGCCCTTTGCTTTTCCTTTTAAACAAGTAACTATGCAGGGAATGCCTTACTGATTGAGAAAACATGTGTGGAATGTCCAGCGAGGTGATAGGGAAGGGATCGCGCCTTTGGCTCTGGGAGGACCGAGGAGGCTATGGCCAGCAGGCAGCCTCCAAGCTCCTCTTCCCAGGTGCTCTGGGGGGAAGGTGGGCCTGGAAAGGGGCAGTGGAGGCTGTGGCAACAGGAAGCACGGCCTGTGGGTGAGGCTTTCCAGGTCCCCAGCGGCAGTGTCCTCTGAGTACAGACCTCGCCGGGACACTCTGGCCTTTGCCTCGTGGGTTTTTAATGGACCAGATGCACTCATCTGTTTCATAAGCAGCGAGGCTCCCCAAGGATAGGAGATGTCTTTGTCTCTAAGTGGGAAGATGGGCTGAAGTGATCCCAAGGCTGCCTCCCGCCCTGGTTGGATGAATCATTACTTAAGTGGGACTGTGGAATAAACCCCGCGGAGTGAAGGCCGGAAGGGGCCTCTGTCTGCTCCAGCTGCTCTCCCATAAATCACAAGGGCCGTTCCACACAGAGGACCTTTTGTTTTTCCTATTACCTTTTGAAAAATGGGGAAAGCCAATCATCCAATAAGAGGGCACTCTTGGCTGCATTAGCTAGAATGTTCTTCCCAGACTCCACGCCCAGGACACCACGAGCACACCGATCTCTCCGGGATGCACTCTGATCTCGTCCCTGCCCCTGTTCAAAACCTTCTGTAGCTCCTTATCTCTGTGGAATAAAGTCCAAGTACCTCGCTGGTTTGGAAGGCGGCTGATGACCTCTTCAGTCCCACATGGAACCCTTCCAGCTCTGCTCTCCAGGCAGAAGTCCGTTCTGTCTCCAAAGAAAACACACACGTGGGGCAGATGTGTGCAAGAGCCTGCCCCCACAGCCATGGCTCTCCCATTGCATGAGCAGACGTGCCAGGCTTTGCCGGCCACCCCCCCACCCCCGGCCCCAGCAGGGGCCTGGCGTGAGGTGCTGGTACCCTGGTGGGTGCTCCCTGCCTCAATCCTTGTTGACTGGGATTGAAAGCAATGGGCCAGCCCCTTTCTGAAGAGAAGAAACGTTTCTTCCATAGAACAGCTTGCCGGTGGTGTTCCGGATTGCTTCTTCAGACCCTTACATGCTTTTGTGACGGGCTGCGTGTGCCTAGGAAAGTAGCTGCTTCTTAGATTCTAGACGGCTTCTTTCCTTCCTTTTCCTGTTCCCTCTCTGCCTTGACATAGGTTGGCTTTTTTTTTTTTTGGAAGCCAATCCTTTTGTATCCCACTGGATGGGAAGCCGTGGTGTTGGTGGGCCGTTACCGGGCCGTGATGATGAAGATGATGGTTTCCCGGCAGCTCCTGGGCTTTTGCCCTCCTGGCGGGTTCATCATTGCCAATTTCTGGCAGGGGAACATGCATGATTTTCAGATCCCTCTTCATTTACTGTGCGCGATCGCAGCAAAGTTGCTGAAGGAAACAAACAAGCAGCTCTCATGGGGAGAGAAGCCCCACCCCACTTTGTACAGCTTTTCCTGGGTTATCTGTGGGAGCGTCTCGCAGGAGAAATTCATTAAGGACGTAGTTGGGGACCACAGGGGGTTTCTGTGCCCAGAACTATACAGGGCTCCAGGGCCATGGCAGAGCAGGACTACAGAGTTTACTTCATGGAAGATCTAGTCCTTGCCTTTGAGAGATCTCGGCAGAGTGAGAGCAAAAGTTCTGTCAGTGCAGCATCCCTCAGCAGCCTCGTGGTGTTCAGTATTACCCATCGCTGTAGGAAATCCTCACCCTACCGGACTGAGCCCTGACTGTGCACCAGCGTGCAGAACCGTCCCCACATTAATTCGTGCAGTTAGTAAGTGTGAATGAATTCTGTGTGTAAATTGCCCTGGAACAGCTGCGTTCAGTCACCAGCATTTACTGCCTGTCTCACTACAGGCACTGTGCTAGGCTTGCTGCTCTGCAGTTGAGAAGAGCTCCGGGAGTCCCTCGGAGACCCTCCCCACTGAGTGAGTCTAGTGCGGGAATACACACATGGGATTTTGCACATGTGGACCACACCATGCTGGGACAGTGGTTCTCAGAGGTGAACGCGATGGTGCTGGAGCCCAGGAAGCCCGGCAGCTGACCACAAGGGAAGGCTTCCCAAGAGCCGCTGACTTGGGTGGGTGGAGGTCTGGTTGGTTGGGAAGGCCTCGTGGTCAGGGGCTGGGGGTCATGGACAGGGTTGGAGCGGAGTAGTAGGTGGAGATGGGTTTGCTGTGATAGAGGGGCTAGGAGTCTGTTTCTTATCTCGGAGTGGGAACACGCATTCCCTCCTTCGGCTGATGGTGAGCATCTGTAGTAATCAGAGTGGTACGTTATGGACAGTAGCTGAGCCCGCTGTGTGAAGGGCACAGTGCCAGGTAAGTCACAGGCATCGGCCCATGCATTGCTCAGCACTGCCTTATGTGACAGCAACCGTTATCAACCCCATTTTCCAGATGGGTCAAAGGGAGGCTCAGAGGTGTTCCCTGACCGGCCAAGTTCACACAACTTTTACAAAGTAGGTGGGAACCCAGGTCAGAGTGTGAAGACTGGGTTTGGAACCAACCCATGAACTCCAGATCCTCGGCAAATATAAAAATGAATCCTCTTCCCTAGATGAAGTTTCTCTTTATTCCCCTCCCGTTTTCCGATCCCTCCTCTTATGCAGTATTCTGAAAGGGCAGGACAGTTTTGACTTCAGCTGTAAATTTTAGATATCAAGACCCCAGGTGTCTGCTCTGAATGAGACAATCTCTGGATAGAGACTGAGAGAGCAAAGGGAAGAATTGAGGTTGTAGCTCTCCCGGGTGATGGAGATGGAGGGCAAAGGGCTTCCCGTTACTGCTTTTTCTGTGTCCTAAACCTGTTTTAATTATAAGTGGGACGTGGTGGCAGTGAGGGGAGGCGTGACGCGCACAGTGATGAAGCGTCAGCGGAGAGGACACGCTCAGGTGTCTGGCTCAGCCCTCTCCTCCTCCCTCCTCCCTGACTGTCTCCCTCGGACTTCTGAACAAGGAAACAAGGGTGCCACCTCCATTTCCTCTCCTGGTGACCCTAGTAAGTGCCTCCCTGTACCCAGCTTTGCTTCGGGCAGCGTGGGCAGAAGGGACAACGTCCATCAGATCTTCCTGTATGTCCCTGGCCTCACGTCTGCCTCCGTCTCCCCGGACCCTAACGCCAGACTCTCTGGCTTGAACCTCAGCACTGCTGCAGGGTAGATGCATGACTTTTCACGACTCTGGGCATGTTTTTTCCTCTGTAAAAGGTGACACAGGAGGAAACTGAGTTCAGATGAACCGATGTAGGGCGTGCCTCTCGCCTCCCAGGCACCACACCTGAGGCCCTGGGAGCTCACAGGCTCTCCCAGAGGTGGTTGGGGGCCCGCCCTCCAGCTGGCACATCTAGGGGGTGGAGGGGGGGTGGCAGAGAGGAAGTGGATCCAGGCCTGCTGGGTATCTCACCTCTGACTCTTTAAACCCAACATGAATGGGAGGAGGATCGGACTGCAGAACTGTGAGCCCTGCAGATGGGAAATGATTTCTGCACTATCTGTTGGCCTGGATTGCTGGTATTCCTGGTGGAAAGTGGACCTGGGAGTTGAGAGGGGGCTCTCTTACTGATAAGACCTCTGTACCTGCTCCCTACCCCCTTCCCCATGATTCCCAAGAACAGAGTTTCTGGTGTCTGATTGTGGGGGACGGGGGGTGACCAGGTGAGGCCATCTCGGCCACCTCTGCACCTGCCTGGAATCCTGGAGTCTGGCCGATGGTGCTGGCAAGGTCAGGGAGAGGTGTTTCTGGGCGGGGGTCACAGTGAGTGAGCTTTTCATGTCTCCCGTCTGTTTCTTCCCCATTTTGTGAGGGGCTGGGCTGAGTCTTGGAGAATGGCTCTTGCTGTATGCTGGGCGCTTACTCTCATTTATTGAGCGCCTGCTTGTGAAGTGCTTTGCTCTACCTGCAGGCCTGGGCTCACTCAATCCTTATAGCAAACCCTTTGAGGTGACGGAGCTGATCACCATCCTCATTGACAAATGTGGGGGGGGGGTTGAGGCATAGCTTGTTTTTAGTTTTTTAGTTTTCATATTTAAATTTTTTTATGGAGGTAAAATACACATAATGAAATTGACCATTTTCACCATTTTTAAGTGTCCTGTTCAGGGGCATTAAGCACATCCACATTGTTATGTAGCCATGAATCTCCAGAGCGTCTTCGTCTTCCCAAACTGAAACTTTGTCCCCATTAAGCGCTGAGTCCCGATTCCTCCTCCCTCCGGCCTCAGCAACCACTGTTCTACTCTCCGTCTCTGCTACTGAGACTAGTCCAGGTACTTGCTCTTGGTGGGGGTCAGACAGCATTTGTCCTTCAGGGGCTGGCTTAGCTCACTTAACATAATGTCCTGTTGGAGCACGGGTCAGTGCTTCAAGGCTGGGTGCTCTTCTGCTGGACGCATGTACCACGGGTTTGTTCATCTGTTCACCGGTTGATGGACGTCTGGGTTGCCTCCACCATGTGGCTACCGTGAATCATGCCCCTGGAATTATGGATGTAGGTATTGCCGGGTCATGTGGTGATTCTGTGTTCAGTTTTTTTGGGGAGACTGCCATACTGTTTTCCATAGTAGCGTCATACTCTCACCAACACTTATTTTACATATATACGTAACTATTATACATGCATGTATATGGTAAGTGGTAGCCACCCTGGTAATTGTGAAATGATGTCTCACAGTGGGTTTGATTTGCATCGCATTAAACGACTAAGTGTTGAGCGTTTTCTCCTGTGCTTACTGACCACTTCTAGATCTTAACAGACATGTTTGTTGCTGCTGCTGAGTTGTAGGGGTTCTTTATATATTATGGGTATTAATCCATTTTCAGGTATATTATTTGCAAACATTTTCTCCCATTCTGTGTGTTGTCTCTTCACTCCTTGAATGTACAAGTGGTTTTAATTTTGATGATGTCCAACTTAGATGCTTTTTTCTTTCATTGTCTTTGGTTTTGGCACAAGGCATAGAAACTGTATGAAACTCCAGCCATGGTCATCCAGTCAGTGTCAGAGCACAAGTCTTGTGCCTGCAGCACTGCCCTGAGTCTTCATCCTTTGGATTCCAGTAGCCAGTGTTTATCCGTCAGGTGTCTCTGTTTAGCTCTCCCGTGCGTGTTCTTGGTCATGCCCTCAGAGTTCTAGCAGGTGGCCTTTCTTACCGCACTTCCCAGAGTACAGGGGGGCTCCCAGCTTCCTGGTACCTGGCGAAGATTGGGTGAGGGCAGGTACTCACTAACGTGCAGTCAACAGCCTATTAAGGGTCACAGTGTGCCCACCCTGGACACTCCAACATATCGAAGACCTGTCCAAGAGTTGTTTTTCTTGCAGAAGAATTGACTAGCAAATGCTTTTGGTGACAAACATTTGTGGTGACAGTTGGTGAGCAGATTTCATGTAGCTTTGATGGTTAGCCCATCATCCTCGACTGATGCCTCGAAAAGAAGCGGCTGTCATTTATTGGCAGTCATGAGGCATGGTAGTAGGCGGACACCTGTAAACCCTGCACCTTGCTCAGGAGCCAGGGTCTGACCCGTGAGCACTGACTCCGCCTGCGTCTTCTTTCTGGTCTCTCCTGGCCCTATACCTCAGCGCTCTCCTCCAGGGAGAACTGTGATCCTGAGTTTTGGAGTTTATTGTTGCTTTGCTTAAAAATTGTTTTCACTGTATACATGAGTCAGCCTAAATACTACACTATTTTTTTTTCCTTCCTCTTGAGCTTTACAGAAATTCCGTGCTCTCTGCAGCTTCCTTTGGGCCTCAGCACCTCATGATAAATCCCTGTTGGTGCACAGCAGTCTGTTTCTCGCTGTGGTCATCTCTTCCACTGTGTGAACACACCATGGTTTATTTATCCGTTCTCCAAGGGCATGCAAATTGTTGGCAGTTGTTTTTCTTTGTTTTGTTTTGTCGTTTTCCTTCCCCACCTAAACAGCACTGCTGGGTGCAGTGTGTGGGGGTTTTTTTTTGTTTTTGTTTTTGTTTTTGTTTGTTTGTTTGTTTTTAAGTAAATGGTATTTAAAAATATTTTTATAGGTTTTATTTATTTTTTTGACACAGAGAAAGAGCTAGTGAGAGAGAGAGAGAGAGAGAGAGCACAAGCAGGGGGAGTGGCAGGCAGAGGGAGAAGGAGATGCAGGCTCCCTGTTGAGCAGGGAGCCCTACTTAGGGTTTGATTTGAAGACCCTGGGATCATGACCTGAGCCAAAGGCAGACGCTTCACTGATTGAGCCACCAAGGTGCCCGGGCGCATCTTGTTTGCCTGTTCACACAGGGTTTGTGTCTGGAGTGCTGGCACCCCATGTTGCTTTGGGATTGTCCTGGGATCCTACACTCTCAAAATTGGAAGGGACTTCTTTGGCCAAGTATTTCACCTTCACTGATCATCTAAAAGAAAATATTCTTGGCGTGGTGGTTAAGAGCCTAGTCCATGACATTGGAGGGCCACTGCTTCCCTCCTGCCTTTGCCTCCTTCTGTGACTTAGTTCATTGTGCAGTGACCTTAACTTTTCCCTACCTCAGTTTCCTCCACTGTAAACCCAGGGTAAAAGTCTGGATCAGATCGTGCAGGATTAACTCTGGACCAGAGTGATAATAAACGCTGAGCAAGGGCTCTGTCCTGCTGCTGTTGATCCTGGTTGGTGTTTAAAGATTACTTATACCTGCCCCAGACTGATGCTGAGATAGAAACTGAAGCCCAGGAGATGGGCAGTAGCTCAGACAAGGTCACGTAGTGGGAGCAGTAGGATTGGCATTCTGGAAACAGCCCCTGTTCAGTGTATTTTCTTTTATTGTGGGCCCAGGATTCCAGGCAGGTCCACGGTCCTGCTGGACCATTATGGTCCGCCTGATGATCCTGACCTGTCCAGGTGGGTTTTTCCTCTTCCTGTCCAGACTTCCTAGTGCTTTTCTGTTGGAATGTAGGAAGGCAGGGTACCTGCACTGGTGGAACTGTGTTTCTGATTGCCCAGGACTTACATACCCCCAGCCAGGGTAAGCCCTCCAGAAACAGATACACTGGCTGTGGTCTTATAGAAAGGGCTCCCAAGAAGCCCCACCCCACCCTGGATGCCTGCCCCACGAATAAATAGCCCTGTAATTTCTGTGTTCCTCCCTGCCTCGCGTTCCAGCCTTCAGACCCAAACTGGGGGAGGAGGGCATGCAGGTCTCTCTTCTGGGAGAAGGACCTGGTTCATCAGCAAGATTTTTTCATTCATTTAGGGTCTGAGAGCCCAGAGCCTGGGTGTTTAACGACCTGGGGCTCTGCCTGGCATTTTGCATTGTTCTGTTCTTCGTTGGCAGAGACCACCAAAAGCCGTCAAGAGAGTTGTTCCCATGCATTAGAAGCATGGAAAAGCGTCCGAAGCGTAATGGGTAAGAGGGAGGACTTCTTCTTCCTACAGTGTAGGTTTGGGTCCTGCCTCTGCCTTGGGAAGTCTCAAATCTCCTGGGAGAAGTCACCCTCTTGAGTGTGTTTCCTTGTCTGTAAAACTGGAAAGTCAATAGTATCTACCAGGTACTTTGTTGCAAAGATTGAAGGAGATTGTGTGCACGGGAGCTTCCCCCAGAGCCAGCATGTAGTTGGTGCTCAGTACGTGCTGGCGATTATTATCCGGCCAGCCAGTGAGCCCCAAAAATGCTGGAACGGGGTATCTGGCACAATAGGTGGTCAGTAAACACATAATGAATGAGTGAGGGTGTTGAGTGCTTCCCGTTTTGAAAAACATTTATAAGTGTTTCATTTTTTAAAATTCCTAGTTTTGGAGTCTTGGGATCCAGGCCTAAGCTCCTGTCTCTCTGCAAAATGACATGATTTGCTACCCTCCTTTGGGCCTTGATTTCTTCCACTGTGGACTCATGTCAGTGTGCATATAAATAGATCTGACTGTATACCAGCTTCCGACTTGAGCGCTCTGCCTTTGTATGTGTAGTTTGTGTGGTCGATCTTAATTTCCCTGTTTTACCGACAGGAAAACCGAGGCAGAGGGGTAAGTGACTTTTCAAGGTAACTGTGAATAAGTAGTAGGGACGGAGCTAAGATTTGAAACCAGGCAGCCTAATTTTAGGATCTTCGTGTCTTCACTGGTATGCTTTCCTGCCTTGAGGTTATTATGTCTGCCTCAAGGGTTCCAGGTCGATGATTGATAATGTGCAACGTGGAAGAATTTAGGGGTGTTTGGGAGAAGTTTATTAATGGCACCCTTTGCCCAGCCCTCAGGAGCACAGGGCAGTCCAGGGGAGGCCCCGCCTTTGCTGAAGCGGCGGGGTCGGGGGGGGGGGGTAGGATCTGAACACAAATGTCCCTTTGTCCCTTGTACCACAGATCATCTCTCCCATCTGGCAGCTCCAAGGCTCATCCACATTCTTTCGTCCTCCTGGAATGTCAGCGGATGGAGTATGGACCTAAGGGTAGGGCTGAATATTTGAGGCTTAGAACGTTTTGCCTTTTGAAGAGATGTTTGTGGTGTGGTTGCTCCCTCGGATTTTGCCCTATGCCCGCAGTTCAGCCTGCTTGGGGAATGAATCCTAGTGTAGACAATAAATGCAGGTTCGCATTCCATCACCCACTGGTCCTGTGGACCTGACTCATGCTGGGACTTAATCAGTAAGCGTGGATTGGTAGCAGGCTCCTTCCGTTTGTTCCAGCAGCTCGTGGGGCTCAGGGCACACAGGCAAGAAACTGATAGCTGCCAAGTTGCTCCCCTTCCCCCCAAACTGACAGTGTGGCTTTCATTGTGGGTGTAATAAATGGTGCTTTTTAAGGATACCTCTCAGCTGTTGAGTGTTTTAAGCTTCCAGATGTTCTTTGCCCAGGAAGCAGAGTGGGTGCATGATTCGATCTCTTTAAAGGTTGATGCAGACATTTCAATAACTTGCTTCTGACCCCAGGGGAGGTATCGTATTTCCCTCTAGGGACAGAGACACCCATTTGCTAATGTGGCCTGGCTGAAGCATTTAGCAAGTTGTAAGTGAAAACAAGTGACCTGGATTTGTAGGCAGGAGGCCCGAGTTCTGGTTCACACTGGCTGTGTGACTCCGGGCTGAGCAGGTGACTTCTCTGACCCTCAGTTTCTGAAGCTTTCAGCTGGGGACACTTTTATTTATTTATTTATGTATAATACATTATTTGCCCCAGGGGTGCAGGTCTGTGAATCATCAGGCTTACACATTTCATAGTACTCACCATAAGAACTATAGGAAGCACTGTCAGGTAGAAGCCAGAGTCTGTGCAGATGTTAGCTCTTCTGACCCAAGGTGGTTGGACTCTCTGAACTACAGTTGTTCTGTCTGGAAAATGAAAATTGTAACAGTGCCTACATTCATAGGGTTGTTGGAAGGATTAAAGGAAATAATGCCTACAAAGTGCTTAGAACCCAGTCTGTTCTAGGACCTCAGTGTGTCCTGGTTGTTGTAATTAATATTGTAGTGGCTGTTGTGGTTTAGGACCTAGAGACACCGAGATGGAACAACCAGTCACTGGGACACCAGAAAGGGAAAGGAACGGAATGCATATAAATGTAGTGATGAGTAGAGGGCATAAGTCCATCCGGGCTTGACACGCCCATGGAGACAGGACTTACCTGGGCTGAATCTTTGAAGCAGAGATTCCAGGCTTCCTGGGCAGAAGGGATGGAGGGCATTGCAGGCAGCTGGAGCAGCACCTGCTGGGCTTAGACGGGTGGGAGCTGGCTCTGTTCGGGGGCCACACGAGCTGTTTGCAGGGGCAGAACTCAGCAGGGCACTGTGGAAAGGAACCCAACGGAAAAGAGGCCAGCTCCCAGAGATTCTCCAGGGAAAGTCAAGGAAGAATCTGGGGCCGGAGGGTAATATGATCGGACTTGGGCATCAGATCACTCCAGGTGCTTGGAGGAGGTGGTGTTGAACAGAGGGCATGGAGCCTGGGCAGGGAGATCAAGAGAAGGAAGCACACCATTTCAAAAGTCCATGTACCTTTTTGTTAAAGTTAAAAGTCTTTATGATCCAAGTGGCATGTGTGCTATGATCCCACTTATGTCACCCCTTCCCAGAGTGTCTGCAAGTGCAAGATGTTTGGTATGGTGTGCACTGAGAAGTGGCTTCAGCTTGCTGGCCCTTCGCATTATTGTGCGGGGTTGTTGGGTGAAGCTGGATCCCAGGCTACTGGCCTGTCCCACAGATGGCTGCTTCCTACTTCCTACAGATGCAGAGCTCTTGAACATATGTAAATAAGAAAGAGGGATGGCAGCCCTAGTGTGTTTGAATTTAGAGTGATACACCTTTTTAAAAAGAATCTTTTTTTTTTTTAAGATTTTATTTATTTGAGAGAGCACGTGCACATGAGTGGGGGGGAGGGGCAGAGGGCAAGGGAGAAGCAGACTCCCCACTGAGCAGGGAGCACAGATGCAGGGCTGGATCCCAGGACCCTGAGATCGTGACCTGAGTGGAAGGCAGAGGCTTCACCAACTGAGCCACCCAGGCACCCAGAGAATTGGGTTTTCAATCGAATAATACATGCACATATTTAAAATCAAATGGGAAAGGCTGGTGTGGAAATGGGTGGAAATCCTCTGTCTCCCTGTCCTCTTCTTGCCTGCCCTCAGTCCTGTTCCTAAGTGAATGGGGGCGGGGTGCGTCAGTATCTCTAAATAATAGGCTTACGTGCCCCTCTCCACCCCCTTCCCCACCCCCCTGGAAGGTCTCCCTGGTATCCTGTGACTCACGTTTGCTGAGCCCGAGATACCCGCTTGCCCACCCTTCCCCTTCCACCTCCCTCTTTCTGGCATCTGTATTTTCGTGTTGGCGAGGCTGGTAATGTTCATATTCTCTCCCACATCCATAATTAAGACTTCCGTGCTTTATTGGCAGGATTAATTCTAGAAGTTGAAACATTGGTAAACAGTGTTTATAAGATTATGCCTCTAAATGGTCTTCCTTGTACACTGGAGCTACGGATGCTGATCATGTGTCCTTTCTGGATGGTTCTCTGTCCTGGGATTTCTGGTCGCCTCTTCCCTTCTTGAACTATCTGACTTTTATCCTGAGAGGAGCTGCTTTTTGAACTCTCAGCTCCATCAAGTCCCTCCCACCCTATTTCTCAGGTTACTCACTTGGGGACCCCCCCACAGCCCCTGCTCTCCAGTGGACCTGCTGTGGTGTAGACTGTTCCTGGGGCTTCTGATGGTTCTTCTGGGACTGAACCACTTTTTAATGGATCACTCTGTCAATCGCTTTCTAAATCCTAGCTTGTTGGAAGCATAATCTGAAAACAAACTAATTTCTTCTTGATCTCATATTATACCTGTTGCTCATTTGATCCAGGAACCTGGTTATTATTTATGTCAATGCTTATTGTTATTAACTTTGAGATCATCTAATGTCAACAACCTCATTGGATTTTTCTCTTACTGTAATAGAAGTATTTCTAAATGGAGTTAAAAGCAGGCTTTTAAGCATGACTTTTAATGTAACATAATGTTGTCCTATCCCATCGTAATGATAGTTTGTCATTTTCCAAATTTTATCTGTATTTTTGAGTATTAAGAATATTTTTTGTATTCATCTCTCGTAATTCATGTTGAGATGAGTCTGTATGCACGCGCATGTGTGTAAATAAACCTATTTCCATCTTTCAGATTTCCTTAAGGTTGATTTCTGGATCTAGAATGACCAAGTCAAAGGTTCTAGATGTTTTTAAGGCTCTTGATGCATATTGTTAAGTGTCTTTCCCATTTGGTTTGGCTGGATTGCAGCCGCAAGCTGATGTTACACGTTTGCCATGCATGGAGTTGCTTTCGTGTGAAGTTGGGTTTCTGAGGCCTGGTTGACGTGGGTCTCGTTGAGGTGAAGGGGATAGTTCTTTGGTGTTTGACACTGTTTCTTAAGATGATTTGGGGTTTCACTTAAATAGCACACTGGGGATAAATGTCTGTGTCACAGGACGTGCAGCTCTTCCCTATTATGTTGTGTCATCCAAAATGATGAACACAAGAGGAATGCATTTAGGTCTTAGTTGCCTCCCGCTTACCAGCTATGTGACCTTGGTCAACTTGTTTTGCTTCTTGGACCTTGGTTTCCTTTCCTATAAAATGGGAATAATAATACCAAGCCTCTCCTCCTAAGGTGTTTGGGAAGGTTGGATGAGTATGTGCCTGTGACTTGCTTGGCCCGGAGCCTGGTCCTGGGGACTGCTCAGGAAAGGTCAGCTGTTAGTTCTGGAATGCTCTGGCAGCCCCAACAGATCCCCAAAGTTGAGTCGAACCAACGTGCAGAATAGCTTCTCAAGCTGGCCGCCTCTGGCTTTTGGCAGGTAGGTACATACTTCGGACTCTTCGAAGTCAGAAGGGACCCATCCAAGCTTGTCATTTGACAGATGACAAAATCAGGCTCCAGATGGTGAGTCGCTCTTTTGGAATTTTCTCACTGTTCCCATTTGCTTGGAAAAGGAAGAACACGCACAAAAGCATGTGTGCACAGACTAGATCTGGAAGGATGAGCAAAGAAGTTGAGACTAGCGGACGCGGCAGAGGAGGCCAATGGGCCTTCTGGGGTTGCAGGGAAGCTTAGCATTGATTCTAAGACTCTTTCCATTCTGTGGAAGAGATTTACCATGTGCACATATTCATTCTTCAATGAATAAAAATCAAGTTCTTAAAAATCCACCAGGAAGGGGCACCCGGGTGGCCCAGTTATTAAGCGTCTACCTTTGGCTCAGGTCATGATCCCGGGGTCCTGGAATTGAGCCCCATGTTGGGTTGCCTGCTCGGCGGGGATCCTGCTTTTCCCTCTCCTGCTCCCCCTGCTTGTGTTCCCTCTCTCTCTCTCTTTCTGTCAAATAAATAAAATCTTAAAAAAAAAAAAAAATCTGCCAGGTGGTAAAAAATCTTTGAATGCTGTCCTGCTTGCTTCCTGATGCAATCATAACAAGCTCTTAGGAGTATTCAGAAATCTGTTAGTTTCACAGCTGTCCATCTAAACCCATGTCCCCGAATCCCAGACTGGAAAGCTTTCTTTTAGTCCCAACGACTGTCTGCTTTCCCCTTGCTGGCCTTCTTCCCTGCCTTCCAGAGTCTGCCAAGCCAAGTCTGGAGTCTTAAACACCCCTGGTCCCCAGGCAGCTGACCACCCCTGTGTCCCTGTGTGCCACTTTCTGGGGTGCACTGTGTGGGGGAGCCCTGGGCCAGACTGAGCAGGCCTGAGGCTGGAGGCCTTGGCCTTTTCCCACCCAATCCCCTCCCGGCACAGGCACCTCCCAGTGCAGAAGGAAGAGTCTGTGCAGCCTGTTCCCTATCCTCCTATGAACCAAGCCTTGTTCCAAGAATTTCAGGGCTGCCTTGCTCGTATGGCAGGCTTGAGCTGCTCCCCCAGGCCCCATGCACGGAGTTGGCAGCTCCCCGGAAAAATGTCTCTCCCCCCCTTTTTTCTGGCATGAAGTCTGGTTTTCCGGCCCCGCCCCAGACCCTGCATCTCAGGGGTCATTTGAGTTGAGTCCTGAATGAGCATCTTGCTCTGCAGCCTTGGATGGTGGGGGATGGGGGGAGGAGAGGGTGGGGAGCAGGAGCAGAAGGCCTGCAACCCCTATCTTCCCCCATCTCAAACACCTTTGATCTTCATGCTGGCCTGAAGCCTTGTTTCTCCCAGGGGCACGGTCAGGGCTGGGGAGCCAGATTGTTAGCCCTGAATTAGCCCCCCTTCTCTCTGGAGGTCTCCGTTCACTGGTGAGCGGTTTTTTGTTTTTGTTTTTGTTTTTTTTTTCCCTACACAGTGACCAATTTAGGACATCTAGAAGTGTTTATAGGCCCATTTTTGTTTACCCATTCAACACAAAAATAGCCATATTGATCCCACGGTGGGGGGCTGGGCAGGGGGTGGCGAACCTTGTCACTGCTTGGACGGGGCCCTGCATTAGCCTGAAGGCTGGTAGGAAGGGCCTGTGCTTTCTGGCCATTAACGCCCAGGCACATTTCAGCAGAGCCGCGCCAACTTCCTCCCCTCTTTATTCGCAAAGTAGACCTCAGGCCCAAGGCGTTTTCCTGTGTCGAGTTCCTTGTACAGATGAAGGAAACTGAGGCACAGGGCAGCTGTGCCGTTCCTGAGGGAGAGACTGTGAGGTTCTGGGGAGGTGAGTCCTTATCACCGGTAACAGCCACAGTAATGACCGTAAGGATAATAGTAAGTGGCGGCAGCGGCCGCACAGTGTGGGGCTTTGATTCTCCTCCGGTGGCTTCTCCTCTCCTCGGCACTGGCAGCGCCAGCCCTCCGGTGTTTGTATTTCTCCTTGGCCAGCAACGTATTTTGAAATTTAAATGATAAAGCAAACAAGCCCTGTTTTCATTGAAGCTTTAGAAAAACTTGCGGGAAACCTCTGCTCATTGGCTTTGGGAGCCAAGATAGGCCAAGTTTCCCTTTCAACGTGGGCAGAGAGGGACATGAAGGACAGTCCATCCGTAGAGAGTGAATGACTGCATTCATCTTGATTAAGCTCAGTGAATTAACGAAAGGATGATGTATGTTCTACCAAACTCACCCTTTTATGTATGTGCTTGTGGCCAATTTGTCTTTGCTGGAAATGGAAAGCTGACAAGATGGGCTATTTTTTCCTGTTAAAAATAATTACATGCCAGATGCCGTTCCAAGTTCTGCGCCTCAACCAGTTAAAGATTTTTGGATCTTTTGCCCAGAATGCCTGTTCAGAAGGTAAGCTTGTTAGCATCAGAGCCAAGTATAATAATAATGATTCAGGTCAGGGACTACAAAGGACTCTGTGATGAGCAAAAAAATAATTATTGCATATAATGAAACCTTTTAAATATATAGAGAGATGGGGTGGTCCCCGCAAGAGAAATTTATGTTGTAGCCGTGGAGGTAATAAGCCTCCACCCGCCTTCGAGCCTGTTCTTAGAAGAATTTCAGAGGCCGTTCCTCTCTCGCTGTTAGGCAGAGCTTCCCAGAAACCCTCGCGGATAGAACAGCTGCCAAGGGCTTTAAAAGAGCAGGCCTCGAGGTGTTGCTTCCAAGGCTCCTTTTTTGGGTGGGGGAGCCTGTGTTGCCAAAAGAGAGTGGCTGCCCAGCCTGCTGTGAAGAACCTATTTCTAGAGTCTGAGTTTGGATCTCAGCTCTGCCACTCATCAGCATGTGAACTCCCGCATGGGTCATCTCTGCCCACCTGTAGAGCAAGAACCGGAATTCCACCTTGGCAGGGTCGGGGCACAGGCTGTGGCGAGTACTTGTGCGGTGTTGCCTTGGTCTGCTAGTGATGCTGTGACTGGTGACCACAAACGACCTCGTTTGCAACAGCAGATATTTATTCTCTCAAGGTTCTGGAGACTAGAAGTCCAAAATCAAGGTGCCATTAGGGCCACGCTGTCTTGAAAGGCTCTGTGGAAGAATCTTTCTTTCCTCACCCCTCTCTAGCATCTCGTCTGGGGGATGCTGGAAATGCTCGGCATTCCTCGCCTTTCGGTACCGCGATTCCAGCTCCTGCTTTCATCGTCCCGTGGTCTGCTCCCTGAGTGTGTCTCTGTGTGCACGCCTCCTTCTATAAGCTCACCAGTTGCCAGAGCTGGGGCCAACCCCAACCCAGCGTGACCTCATCGTTACAAATCACTCTGCAGAAGACCCCCAATTTCCAAATAATAAGATCATGTTCTCAGGTTCTGGGGACACATTATTGAACCCAGTAGACACGCCTAGCATGCTATTGAAGATAACATCCCTGACAGATGACAGCACCTGCTGTTTTTATGACTGTCACCTAACGGAGGTATGGAGAGATACTTCTCAAGATGGGAGCAAGCCTGGTTACTTGAGGAGCAGAAGGAAGGCCACATGGCAGACGCTGAGTGAGGGGGGTGGCTGCACTGGAGGGTGGCAAGGACGCAGGACGGGGTCAAGCAGCTGGCTAGCTGGGGGGTGGCCGAAGAGCTGGAGAGGCCACTTGCTTCATTCCACCCGAGAGCGCTGGTCTCTTGGGCAAGTGGTGGCCCCAGTACGTGGACAGAAGAGGGTGCATTCTGGATTCTGACCCCGTGTTTGTTCTCTTGCCTCTTTGGGCTTTGGTCTCTGCCTTGCTGTATCGCCTTGGTTGAGGAGTGTCACTTGGGTTGAGAGGGATGAGGAGAAGGGAGAATGCTTTAGCGTCTGTGAGAGCAAGCCTGATCCCAAGGCCTGTGAAATGAATTGTTTCTATGACCTCTCTGTGTGTGTCCTGGCTCTGTAGCCTGCTAGTTGCACCTAATCCCCTGGGCCCTACTGTGCCTGGGGGAATACTGCCGGCCAGGACTGCAGGGGTGGCTGAGGGATTTGGGTCAGATTCCACAGGGCAGTTTTGGTCAATAAGCAGGCATTCCATAATCCTCTCTGCTTTAGGACAATCCTGCCCTAGGACTCAGAGGGATTGCCTGCATTCTTGTCCTGAGACTGGAATGCTGTGCAATGACAGTGGCCCCAGGGGAGTGTGAGCCTCTCCTCATCCTGCTCCCTGCTCCCAGCCCCACTGACTCGATAGTGCCAGTGCCCTTCTGCCAGCTGGACCTAGGTCCCTCTTACCATCTCTAGCTTGGCCTGGGCCGCCCCAGCTGGGGCAACTGGGCAGCAATGCCACAGACAGGGTATTTTCTAGAAATAACCTATGGGTCTCAGTATCACACATGGCAGCAAGGGTTAGAGTCCACCGGGCCCTGGATGGATACAAAGACAGTCCCTTGGGGGGACACATCGGCGTGTCCTCTGATACTATCAGTCATCTCGCCCAGTGCTTCTCTGATGGCGGTGGCCTTCAGAACCGCATGGCAGTCTTGTTGAACTCCAGACGGCTGAGCCCCACACCCGGGGGTCTAGAATGAGTCTCTAACAAGCTCATGGTGGCACCAAGGTTGAAGGAAGTCTATCTCATTCGGAGGACCATAATTTAGTCCAGTCCCTCCAAAGTCCTGTCCTATCTGCTTCTGATGCCACCGGTCCCCATCCATGCCTCCCTTACCTTTCACGGCCCATATGCAGGATCTGCCTGCCTGGGCCCCTGCTTCTACTGTGGCTCCTTCCCTGGGAGCCGGCAGAGCCTGGCCATGTGGCCAATGGAAGCCCTCCCCAGTCTAATCCCTATTCCTATGAGGCCCTGCCTGCCTTCAGCGTCTTTTTTTTTTTTTTTTTTTTAATAAATACTTTATTTGTTTGACAGAGTTCACAACTAGGCAGAGAGGCAGGCAGAGAAAGAGAGGAAGGGAAGCAGGCTCCCCGCTGAGCAGAGAGCCCAATGCGGCACTCAATCCCAGGACCCTGTGATCATGACCTGAGCGAAAGGCAGAGGCTTAATCCATGGAGCCACCCAGGCGCCCCCTTCTAACCTCTTCTGGGTGCTCTTCCACCCCGTACCCTGGCATTTGTTGGGTCCCGTTCACCCTACTCTGCCACAGGACCTTTGTGTGACTGCTGGTCACTCGTCCTGGAACATTCCTCCCCCAGCTCTTTGAAAGGCTGGCTTCTGTTCATCCCGACCTTGGTCACCTCCTCAGACCGTCTCTTCTAACAGGCCTGTTCCCCAACCTTCGTTATTCTCAGTCACTGAGTGCTGCTGACTTCTGCTGTGGCATCAGTCACAGCCTGGAAAAAAAATTTTTTTGATGTATTTCACTAATTTTCTTTTAAAATAGAAATAAATACATTTATTGGTTTTGTTTATATCATAATTATTTTAAATTAACATATACTGTATTATCTGGTGCAGGTCTGTGATTCATCAGTCTCACACAACACCCAGTGCTCACCACAACACACACCCTCCCCATGTCCATCACCCAGCTGCCCTGTCCCCCAACCCCTGCCTCACTCTGGTTTTGGTATGGCTGTACTAAAAAACGGGGCTTTGTCTGCGACTTGGTCCTCCTTGTTCTCTGTGTTGTCTGATGTGTTGTCGGTGACTAATATTCTTGAATGAATGAAAAGTGAATGAGGGCTTGGCTGCAGCCTGCCGAGGGCCAGAGGAAGGCTGAGCCCCGCGGCCGGCGATAGGAGTGACTTCACTGTGGAAGAAAGCAGAGCTCCCTAGCCCCAGAGGCTGGCCATGACGGTCACAATGCTACGTGCTGATAATGAAATAATAGCTTGTGCAGCTCTTGCTCTATGTGCACTAAGTCTCCGTCGTACGGAGGAGTGCCCTCTTCTTAACCCAGAGAGGCTGGGAAACCACACGCGATAAGCGGGGAGTTTGCATTCGATCCCGGGCCCCACGTCTGTGTGCTGAACTCCTGTGTGACACTGAGGGAGGCTGTGCTGGGCACGTCCCCTCACTCGTTCCCTTTCACAAACCTCCAGCTGGATGGCCCGGGGTCGTGGGGGGTTCCAGTTAGGGGTTCTTCCCCAGCCTGTCTCGCACTGGAGAGTGTGCACTGTAGTGCGTGGGCCAGAAGCCAGGCCTCCCGAGGTGAGTTATTTGGCTAGAGCTCTTTGGGGTCTTGTTCCGTTTCACAGCTGACAAACGCTTCCCTCTCCCGGGTGGCCCTCTGGTGCCCGCAGGAGGGCCATGGATGAACAGACGCTGAAGACGGGCACTGGAGGTCTGGTTGGGACCAGCAGATGGGACAGCTGAGGCTGGGGGCCCAAGCCTTGCTGGTGAAGGACTGTGGGGCTTCCAGCAACACCTCCAGCTTGACAGAATAGGATAAGGTTCGGGCGGGCCTCCGCTGCTGCCACTGACCCTCTGTCCGTGAAGCCTGTGTTATTTTGGATACTGGAAGCTAAGGGGACGCTTAGAAACTTCCAGATGGCTTCATGAACCATTGTTGGAAAGCAGACTTTTGGAAAGTTCTTCTGATGTATTGTTTTTAGGAGGCTATGGATAACTTTAATGCATGTTATTTCTGTATAATTTCCTTGGGTTTTCTATGTTAATTGTTGTGTTTTATTAAAGAGGAAAAGAGAGTTCATATTGATTGGGCCACTCCCACGTGTGGGCTGAATCATTCCTTTAACTTTTGTCAGGCTGTTACTGAGTGATCCTACAGAGGCAGGGGCGGGGGGCCGGTATCCCTTCTTTACATACGAGGGATGCCTTTTGGGGCGGGGGCTGCTTGCCCAGAGTCGGAATTCGAACTGTCCCCACATTCATAACCTCAGGGCTGCCACATGTGAGCAGTCCACGTACTGCTTCCTTGACTTAATCTGCTCTTTTGGGTGGAGTTGTGGATATCAGATGTAATTCGAAAGGGGTGTGGCTGTTTGTGAATTTACAAAATATGTGTGTGCGTCCGACACGTATATAATTATATATATTGTCACAGTTTGCATGGAGAGTAAGGGTGGTCCTCTGCGAAGCAGTTGTCATGGGGAGCGGTGGATAGATGCCAGCTCTGCGGTCTGTGCTCAGCAACTGTTGGGCACATGTAGCTTGAAGATGTGTCATTTGGAAGAGTGTTGAGGAATTAAAGTCATATAGGTCACACCATAGGGTGGGCAAAAACAAGGTCTGACTCCGATCCTAGTAATAATAACAGCTTCTGTTAATGAGCCCTTATTACCTACCAGGCACTATTCTGGGTACTTTTTTGCCAACTAACTGATTTCATCTTGGTAACAGCTCAGTATTTCAAATGCTGTTAGCACTATTCCCATTTTACAGATGAAGAAGCTGAGGCACAGAGAGGTTGACCAACTTGGCCCAAGGTCACCCAAGTAATAAAAAGCAGAGCTGGTATTTGAACCCAGGCAGTGCGACTCCAGGACCAGCCAGGACTGCTTGGTTCATAGACCAGGGAGGGGCCTCCTTCTCTGGCAGGTGTTATAAATAGGCTCTGAAAGTCAAGCACAGAGAAGGGTTTGTTCATTTATTTAAGGAATGTTCCTGAGTGTCTTTATGGTTTGTTAGACACTGTGTTGGGTGAGGGGGTTAGAAAGAAAATAAAAAGGGATCATAAGCAGCATCTCTGTTCAATATCTGCTCTCCTCCTATGCACGAGGATGCTTTCCTCCTCCTTGAGGTGGGGCCAGACCACGGCCCCGAACTGAATGTGAGCAGAAGTGTGTGGTTTTCAATGGCAGCTCTGAGAGCTGAGTGTTGGGCAGGCAGAGGGTTGTGGACGGTGGCTGCCTGGCCTCCTGGCCACAGGACAAGGAGGACCCTACTGACTAGAGCCCCCGGTGGCCCCATGATGGACGGACATGTAGCATGAGCCTGAACTTACCCTGGAGCCTTGAGGCCAACTGTGACATTGGCTTGACGCAGCCTGGTCCGCTCTCAGAAATCACAGTCAAGAGAGGCGCTCCCTGTGTGTTTTTATAGTGGGACCACAATGGGGACAAATGTTTAACTTCCCGAAGTGATGGCATTTATTGAAAACCACAGGCACGTGCGCACACCATTCCATCACCTTCATGTCCTACCCGGCTTCCGTCTGTCGTCATGCCCCCTTTGGACAGAGCTGGTGTCCCTCTCAGTGGGGACAAGTCCTCTTTCCCTTAAAAGGCCGGTTTCTCAAACTCATGAACTCTCTGCCCAAAAGATTACAGAAATAGGTCCTTGGGAGTGACTAAATATATTTGGTGTTTTTCTAGCTTGGAACTTGATTCCCCACTCCACCCCACATATGCATGCCATTGAAAATAATGCATTGGAAACTCACCCCAGCATTTACCCTTCAGAAACGTAATGACAGCTTCCATTTTTTTTTTTTTTTTTGCTCTGTTTCTTTTTGCTTTGTGCCAGGCCTTCCACAGGCAGGGTATTGGATTTTCATGGTAGTCCTGGGAAATTTAAAGACAGATCTCCCCGTTTTATGGGTGAGGAAACTGAGTCCTCAGAGATGGCAGGTTCCTTGCCCAAAGGTCGTGTAGCCAGGGAGGGGCTCAGCAGGGATGTGAAGCCGTCATGCCTGATTCCAGCCTTGCTGTTGCATCTCGTCATCCTTTGAAGCCAGCACAGGACACAGAGGAATCCAAGCACCCACTTCAAATCCGACGGCTACCCAGGATCCCTGCACATCCTGCTGAGGTCAGCAGACATCTGGATTCTGCGGGCTGGTGCCGAAGGTCTAGGGGAGCCCTTTTGTGCATTCAGATCCCAGGAGGGACTTCCCAGTCAGGTAGGACAGCTAGCTAATGTGCAAGGCATGCAGGCTCCCGTGTGCTCCAAGTGCAGGGTCTGCCTGACTAGGCTGGAACTGGAGGATGCTCCTGCGTGGGGACGGGTGTGTCATTGTGTTGGTCAGCATCTCGATCCCCAGCACCTAGAGCAGAAACTGGCATGCGGTCGGCCCTCTGTAAGTACTGGTCGATTCTCTGATGGTCATAGCTAGTGAGTGTTGCCTTATAAATGTCCATTAACAGATTCATTTGGCAAGTATTAAACATTCATGTGACCTTGCTCTAGGAACTTGGAATGTAAGAGTAAGACAAAGTTCTTGCTCTGAATGGAGCTTAAATCTAGAGGGGGAAGGAGTTAGGGTATGTTAGGGAGTAATTCGTGCTCAGAGGAAGATACCGCCAAGAGAGAGGACTTATGGGAGCAGGCTTTCAGAGACATGAATGCAGAGGAACCAGGGGAGCAGCTAGGGAGAGGGGGCAGGCAGAGAGCCCTGGAAACACCCAGGTTGGTCATGAGGTGGTTGGGTAGGTCACGGTCCTGATGGCTCAGCCGAGGAGGGTTTAATGAGGGGCTGTAGACAGAGGTGTGGGAGGCATCAGGCAGGCACAAACCTGGGAAGGCAGGGGAGGATAGTATTGCCAGAGCCAGGGAGGAGGGGCCGCTTGGCAGACCACCTGCTGTGTGGAAGGAGTCCCATAATTCCTACCTAGAACTTTTCCTTAGCCCACCCTTTGACCTCCTGCTAGTGCCTCCCATTGCCTGAACTCAACTGATGGCCAAGGGCATCTGGGCGTTGATAGAGCCCCTAGGTGTGTGCTTGTTGGGGACAGAGTTGGATGGAGAAGGGCAGACACTGGATTGGAGTTGGGGGAAAGGACAAAAGGAGGTTACCCAGGGAGTGAGGGGGTCCTGTGGCTGGAGAGGAGTGAGCAGATGGGGAAGGATAGGAAACGAGGCCAGAGAGGCAAGGAGTCCACATTGCATGGGGCCTTTGGGTGGTATTTGGAGGGAAGTGGGAAGCCCCTGGAGGGTTGGATCAGATATATTTAGTATCATAGTTACTGCCATCGGACAGTGGGTGTGGACCGGGGTCCCTTAGGAGGAGTGCTGGGACCCCAGAACCACCCCCTGGGAGGACGACCCCCCGCCCAAATGAGGCATTGGCCTGGTCTACGTGCTGTGGCCCTGCCAGCCCGTAAACGACAGGAAGGAGAAAGGAGCAGTGAGTCTCAAAAGAGGATATTCTGGAACTCTTGATAATCAGATCCCATTGTAAAGTCAGGCTTTGAGTTACAGCATTGTAATCTTTGTTCCAGTGGAAAACTTTTACAGACAGTCCCCGGCGAGCCCTGAATCCTGTTTGGTTCTCAAGAAGGCCTTAAAATAGGGTGGAATGCGGGGAGACGGGCTCTGAAGGGTCAGAGGTCGTGCTCACTGCATGGGCCACACCTTAGCGGGACAGCCCTGGCCGCGGGGACTTTCTCATGGCTGGACTTTGCAGAGCAAGGCACACAGAGGGTTTCTGGTGTGGTTGAGTTCCTGGAAGAGGCTGCTGTAGCAGGAGGCTGGGACAGCCCAGCCAGGCACGAGGCCTCGCCTGGCATCTCAGGCCACACTGTGCTGAGTCCCCCGTGCTGAGCTGGTTCTCACAGGATGCCCAGGAGTGGGAGGGCACCCCTGTAGGCCCCGGGCCCGTGTCTAGTGGGACTGTGAGTGGAGAGAGAGGCCCAGGGCTCCACCAGCTTCCAGTTCTGTCCCATTCTACCCTGTGACCAAGTAGACCAGAAACCCTTCATGGCTTGGACTCCTTCCCCCAGGCTTGCTCTGGAAATGGTGGTTGGGCCTCAGTCTCCATCCTCTAAAATGACAATATATCTCAAAGGACTATTGGGAATGCGGCAGGGTTCCTGGCACATAGTACATGCTCCGTAAATTCCCTTCCAAGTCAGAATTAGAGCTTTCTCTGTCTCTCGTTGACCAGCTGGAAAGGGAGACAGATACCACTAGCTCCCTCTGATAGAAGTTCAGATGTCTGATGTGGGATCTATGTCGATTCCAGGTTTTGGCCCCACGCCATATGTCACTATACAATGATTTCATACCCTATTGTCTGACCAAAGATGTACAACTGTATGTTTATTTGTGAAGGCATGAAAATGGACTTTTACATTATGTTTAAATGGCTTATTACTTTTACCTTTTTTTCATTGTTTGTCTTATTATTATTTATTTTTTAAGTTGTATGCCCTTTAAACTTCTGTGGAGTGGTTTATGTTTAGATTCTTGGAATTTTGTGTCTTTCTTATTACCTTTATCCATTTTGGTTCATTCATTCATTCGTTGTTTTAGGTAGGCTCCACGCGGGGCTCAGACTTACGACCCTGAGATCAAGACCTGAGCTGAGATCAAGAGCTGGATGCTCAACCGACTGAGCCACCCAGGTGTCCCTATCCATTTTCGGTGTTTCAAACAAAGACTGAAACACTGTTTTGCCCTTTGATGGGACTCTGCAGTGCATTTGTTAATGCCCCGCTCTGTCTGTGTCTCTGGAGCACAGAGGGCTGCTCCCAGGCCCATCCTCAGCCCCCACGGAGGTCATCTGTTCCCTCTTTCCAGAGAGGGCCAGGCTGGCCTCGCAGGCACTAGGGTGTATTAGCTGTATCTTTGCTTCAGAAAAGACCTGGTTTGTCCCCAAGCTAATTAATCAGTCTTAGAACACTGACATCTTGATCCAGCTTGGTAACTAGAGAGTCACGGAACCCCACAGTCTTTACCTGGGTACCAGGAGAAGTTGCACTAGGTGGCCTCCGGTGGTCTGCCCAGTTCCAGACTTCCTAGAATTCACACGGCAGAGAGCAGGTGTCCCAGCCCAGAGGACCAGGCCAGAATCCTCTCTCTGAAACCTTCTGTGACAGGCCCGGGAAGTGCCCTTTCCCCTAAAGGTGAGAGCCCCAGCTTCCTGTCCTGCAGAAGCATCAGGAGGGACCTTGCCCACCACTCTGGCTGTGAGGACAGAACGGGTGGTCAAATTGGAAGGGGATTATTATGGGCCAGGTGTTTATAAATCAAACCCTTTGTGAGTGGCACTTGCTTTTTTTATAAGCGGTTGGAATCCCTTGTTGTCGGGCTGTCTAGATGTGCTCACATGGTACTTGGTGCAGATGCCTTGAGAAAAGGTCCTTCCTTTCCAAAGTATGGCCTCAAAGGGCTCCTCTACCTTCTGAAGCTGCTAAAACCTGGGCAGAGGATTCTTGATATGCCTCACGGTTCCTTTAGGAGCCTCCTGGCTGCTGGATTATCCAGTGTGTCTGCACTATTAAAGGCTCTATTTGCATCGATTCGCTGAAATGGGTGCCCTTGTGTGTGGGAAAGCTGCTGGGGAGGGCGGTCCTGCTGCAACCTCATGAAGCATCTGAAATAGTAAGTGTGAAGCCCTCAGGAGAGCTGAGGTTGCCGTTCCTCGAGTGTACTTTCGGGTGCTCGTGCTGTGAGCATCGCCCATTTCTCCCCTTTCTCTTGCCCATGAGGCCTTCTGAATACAACCCCACCCATGTTTTACAAGCCACGCAGCCCTCCTGCAACTTGTAGTCCTCTTCAGTTCTTAAAGATGCAGCTCAGGTGCCACTTCCCCCAGGAAGTCCTCCCTGACTTCCAGATTTAGGACAGGCTGCCACAGCTGCCTGTGTTGACCATGAACAGAGCCTGTCTCATCCACTAGCATCAGCACGTCTGTCTCACCTGCTAGACCGAACTTCGTAGGGATGAACCTCCAGGTCTTCGATGGTACCTGCAACCTATCAGGTACTCTGCGTGGGGAAAGCTTTCTTAAAGGAGATAGAATTGGAATTGAGCCCTTTGTAGGGATAATGAGAGCAGGGGACACACTGTGTGTTGTGAGGGGGGTGCCCCTGTAGGCTGAAGCAAAGGCGCTTCATTGTGGATCTTGATATGGTTCCTTTCTGAAGAGATGACGGTCGGAGGGAGAGGGCTGGTGGACTCTAAGCACGGAGAGGGCAGGCTAGGCTGGCTTGCTGATGTGCTCATAGCCTGAGGGAGGAGTGGTTTGGGGTCCCCAAGGAGAAGAAGGACCCCCCCACCCCGGGCTTTTGGTCTGGTAGTCCTCCAGAATACTATGATTGTGTCTTTGTATTGGAGGGGAGACAGTGAAGGTGGGGAAAGGGAGGAGGAGGTTTCAAAGCACTTGAGAACCTTGGGCCGGGTGTGTGCTGAGGGGGAGAGGAATGGATGGACAAGTATCTCCCTGGAGTCTAGAAATTTAAGAGCACCAGCCCTTGACCCTGAGCCTATATACATATAGCTGACTCAACACTGCCATTTCTACCCACCAGATGAGGTTGTGAAAGTGATATGACCCAGTGCACTCCAGAAGCTGGCAGGAACATAAATAATTCATCAGATATGCAGATGAGCTGCCCAGGGTATCTCTGGTCTTGGGGAGAATTCTTAGTCGACCTGAGATATTTACAGAACAGAATGTTCATTTCCCCATCCACAGTCTTAAGGCCTGGAGCAGATTTATGCATATGGGAGAGATTTCCAAAGTGGATGTTTCTCTGGTATCTGTGGTTTTCTCTCTTGAACAAAACTTGAGGAAAGGTCACTCCTGTTTATTGAAACTTCACCTTCCTGCCCAACTTGAATTTCTGAAACCCCGCTTTTCAGGGCTGCCTTGGCTTTGCCAACCACCTTGGGGACCGGGGGTGGTCCTTTATCAGAGATGCCCTGAGAATCAGCCAGCGGGGACCCCTTCCAAGTGCACACCCCAGACTCCACTCAGGACTGGGAAGTACATTTTCTTAGGGTTCTTCAGCTGATCCAGGCTTTAAGCTGCTGAGCTCAGTGGTCTAAAAACAGGAGTCCCAATGAGAGGCGTGCAGAAAGTAAAGAAAGAAAACGAGGTTGGGACGTTCCCCTCCACTTTACACGGTAAGAGCCAGTTGTGTGGCTGGGTTGGCGTCCGTGCTGCCTTTGGTCCCACCTGCCCTCTGAACAGACGCCACAGGTTCTTCAGGTCTCCTGCAGTCTCCCCCGTGGGAGGCTTCTTCCCGCTGAGAACCTTTCCTTCCTGCACACCCCTGCAAGTGACACATGGTACTTGGAGGTCTCGGCTGAGTCTCACCTTCCCTCCAGGCCCGAGCCACAGCCGAGTCGTTGTTCTTACCCTGACATGTGTCCTGCTTGCCTCCTCAGGCTGCTGGCTTCCTTGTCATGGCTGGAGCCCAGGCAGTGCGTGTCTGGGTAGCACCCACAGGTGCTGGCCCATGGCTAAGGGGACGGCTGATAGGTGTATGGCGCACAGCTCTTCAAGAGGAAGATAGTTCTGGAAAAAGGAATCTTAAAGTACTTAAACAGATGATCTACCCAGTCATAAAAAGGCAAAAGTGCAACTTGCCCCTCTTAAAATTGTCTAACTTGCAAGATGATGATGTACTTTGTGGTAGATAGAGCCACGAAGAAACACACACCACTGAGAGAATGCAAGTGTTTACAGCCCTTTGGGAGGGTTTGCTGGCCTTCTCCGTCCAGGTAAGCCCTTTGACCCAAGGACCTGGCATTGACATATAGCAATTCCCCCCTTATCTGCTGGAGACACGTTCCAAGACCCCCAGCAGATGCCTAAAACTCTGGTGCCAAACCTACGTAGACTGGGTTTTTCCTATACACACTTACCCTGGGATCAAGTTTAATTTATAAATTAGGCACAGTGCGGGAGTAACAACAGTGACTAGTGGTGAGATGCAGCAGTTCCAGTGATAGACTAACAAGAGCTAAGTGACGCGGGCTAGCTCTCAGAACATCTCCTTGCCTGGTACTCCTCCTTCTTGGGACCATGTGAATGATAAGGTGTCTGCATGTTGAGATGAAGGGAGGCGAAGAAGGAGGCATTCTGACATTGTGTTAGGCTACTGTTGACCTTCTGATGGTCGGTCCAAAGGAGGATCATCTGCGGTTGGACTGCGGTTGGTCGAAGGTAATAAAACCCTGGAAGACAAAGCAGTGGGTCAGGAGGGCTCCCGTGTTTCCCCTAGAGATACACCTGCAGATGGTGTGAAATGAACCACGCTCAGTCGTCTTCATTTTCCTTCCGGAACAGTTTTCCGGTAGCAAAAGGTCGAGTGACTCAGATGTCCGTGAGCCAAAGGCTGTCGCATTAAATGATGGCCAGTTGTCCAGCGGACTGGATGTGGGATAGGGGAAACAATGGCTTTGCGCACGACGTGGACAGATCTTGGGGTACGTTCTTGCAAAAAAGCAAAATGCAGAATAGCAAATACAGCTCACCACCTTTTGTGGAAGAGGCGTACCTGTGTGGGAGGAATGTTAGGGCTTATATGTGCCCAAATGCTGTAAGGATCTAGAAACCAACCAGGTGGCTGGCAGCCTGGGTGTGTGTGGGAGAGCCCGGCCGGAGGTGGAAAGGGACACGAGGGGGACTTCTGGCTGTGTCTCTCTGTGTGCTATTTGACTTTTGAGCTGTGTTGAATGTATTAATCTATCAGACATTTAATTTAAAATAGCCATGACCTTCTTGCGGTTATCAGTTTTGGGGAGGACAACCACAGTGGCAGAATGCTATTTCTTATTCCATCATTAGCATCAACAAGGCTTCTACAAATCCCAGTGGGGGGGACTTCCAAAATACTTGGATCAGTACGCCTCAAAACTGGCAAGGTCACCAAAAAAACAAGGAAAATCTTAGGCAGCCAAGAAGAGCCTAAGGACACATGAGGACCCAAAGTAATGTGAGACTGTGTGGTCTCCTGGAACAGGAGGACATCAGATTTCTAAGAAAATCTGAATCCTGTGTAGACTTCAGTTCGTAGTACGTGTCAGTATTAGTTCATTATTTGACGAGAATCCTCATATAAAATGATGATAGTAGGGAAAAGGGGGGATGGAGTATATAGAAACTCTGTACTATGCTCACAATTTCCGTGTAAAATTGTAAACTGTTCTAAATATTTGTTTGTTTAAAAGTAAGTGGTGGGGGAGCACCTGGTGGTCCAGTAGGTTAAGTGGCTGCCTTCAGCTCAGGTCCTGGTCTCAGGGTCCTGAATCAAGCCCCCTGCGTGTCGGGCTTCCTGCTCAGCTTCCTGCTCCCCCCACTGCACAAACCCCGCCCGCTCAAGCTCTCTCTCTCTCAAATGAATACATAAAAATTTTTAGGAGACTTTATTTATGTATTTGACAGAGAAAGAGAGAGAGAGGGAGTGAGCACAAGCAGGAAGGAGGGGCAGAGGGAGAGGGAGAAGCAGACTCCCCGCTAAGCGGGGAGCCTGAAGTTGGCCTCCATCCCAGGACCCTGGGATCATGACCTGAGCCAAGGGCAGACATTTAATGGCCTGAAACACCCAGGCGCCCCTAAAATCTTTAAAAACAAACAAACAAACAAACAAAATAGTAAGTAACTGGCTGGCTCAGTTGGTAGAGCATGTGACCAGTGATCTCAGGGTCATGAGTTCAAGCCCCTCACTGGGCATAGAGATTCCTTCATTTAAAAAAAAAATTAAAAAAAAAAAAAAAGGAAATGGGAAAAAATTCATGGCCTCATTTGATTCTCTCAATAACTCGTGAGTTATTTCTGTCTTACCGATGAGAGACCTGAGGGTCAGAGAGGTGGCAGATGTGCCCAGGCGCCCACAGCTGGTACATGGTGGGAACCTGCGCATGGCATAGCCTGCAGGCAGGAGGGTGCCACGCCAGCGTGGAGGGGACCTCTGGGGTGTTGCCGGACACCAGAGCTGGAGTGAGGTCCTCGCTCAGTGTGTGGATGTGGGGTTGGAGACACAGCTGGAGGTCTCATGCCCGGCTCGCCTCCCCTCCCTGCCCCCAGCAGATTCCGAGTTGCTGGGTAAGTAACGGGTGGCAAATGGTCTCATTCCCTGGGCCAGTCCCGATTGGCTGGTGACTGCTGGGAGCTGCCCTGGCTCAGCAGGAAGTGTACGTGATCATTTATGAGGTTTTCAAGGACGAGGCAAGGGGGCAGTTGGAGAACAGGCGGCAGATGACCACCGAGATGGGGGGGACCCTGGGTGGGTTTAGCCTGGCCAAGGTGGACCCGTGCTGCACCAGGCCGCTTTCTGTCTCTTTCCATAGACCTTCTTAAGGTCTCTGTGGTGGGCTCAGGGTGGTCTGGTATGGAGCCCGGAGAAGCCAGGGGTGGAAAAGCTTCTGGGCTCCCTCTAGGCTTGAATCCTTGGAGTCTCTGAGGCTAAGGCAGAACCTGAAGCCTAGCCACCTTTCAGAACAAGGTGTTCCAGGGAGGTGGAAGGACTGGTTCTCAATCAGATAAAGGTAGGATCCCGAGGAGACTTCCAGGGCCCTGTCCCAGGGCACAGTGGTCATTGTCCCCAAGAGGTTTCTGTTGTCACATTCTTGGCTGGCTGGCAAGGTAAAGGGGGTAGAAGAAGAAACAGGGACACTGGAAAATAAGAAAGGAGTAGCACTATGTGCGTGTGCGTGTGGGACTACAGGCTTGGGGCTGTGTGTAGGCTGTTGGGGATCAGAAACTTTTTTAAAGGGCAGTTAGGCAAAGGTGAGCCTCCTTTGTAGGCAAACTGAGGGCCAGATATCTGGTTTACAAAATAGGTAACTGGGGAGTAGCTCTTTGGCTTTGAAAAGGAACCTTTACGTTGTAGAAGATTTTTAATCTCTTGTTTCCCTGATCCAGTGCTTGAGGCTTGACTTGGAACCCAGGCCGTGTGTCCCTCTCGGGCACACGTTTGTGCTTCTGTTAGTGATGTTTTATTCCCAGTTCAGGGACCCTAAAAAGATATCTGAGGGGACTGGGCTGGCTTGGTAGTAGAGCAGTGACTCTTTTTTTTTTTTTTTTTTTTTTTAAAGATTTTATTTATTTGTCAGAGAGAGAGAGGGAAAGAGAGCGAGCACAGGCAGACAGAATGGCAGGCAGAGGCAGAGGGAGAAGCAGGCTCCCTGCTGAGCAAGGAGCCCAATGTGGGACTCGATCCCAGGATGCTGGGATCATGACCTGAGCCGAAGGCAGCTGCTTAACCAACTGAGCCACCCAGGCGTCCCAAGAGCAGTGACTCTTGATCTCAGGGTTAGACATTTGTGCCCCACACTGGGGGTAGAGATGACTTCAAGGTGTACGGATCTCCAAGCGCTGGGACTGGGCTCTTACACACAGCGGCAGCCGTGTGGACCAGTGCAGCGCTGCCTTTGCAGATGTTAAGAATGGTCGCTTTGCCTGGTCCTTGTGGAGCGCATGGCAGTTGTCAGAGCACATGAGGAGTATCTGCACGTGGAACTGAGCGGTGTAAGTCTGATAACGTGAATTTTGTCCTTTAGAGTCTTGCGCATGTTCAGTGGTGGGTCAGTCTCTTTGTTGCAAAGTAGGAAAATGCTGCTACAGAGAATTTTCGAAACATTTTATTTTGAAACAGGACTGCAGAAGGAACAAACACAAACCCCAAAACTGATGTAGGTAGCTGGGGAATATCTTCTAAATTTTAAATACAAAACTTTTTTTTTGGGGGGGGGGAGTAGGGTGTTGTGAATAACTTACTGACTTATTTTTTTAAAGATTTTATTTATTTATTAGAGAGAGAGAGCGAGCATGGGGGGAACGGGGGCAGAGGGAGAGATTCCTGCCGAAGTATAGACTCCAATGTGGGGCTCGATCTCAGGCCCCCAAGATCACAACCTGAGCCAAAGCTAAGACTTGAATGTCCAACTGACTGAACCACCCAGGGACTCCTAACTTATTTTTTATAGTAGGCTCTTCTGTTAAATATTGGTCTAGTAGATACATTTGGGGGTGAGTACCCTTTCCTGGTGGTTTTTCTCTTTTTTGGGACTCATTGTGGTTTTATGGGAAGAGAGAGGGCCATGTTTTTAGATAATCCAGAGTTCTTAATCCAAACTCCATCCCAAGCTGTGTGACCTAGGTACCTGACTTCCGAGGATGCCCTCATGGTCCTCATCTGCCCGCGGGAGGTGACAGTGTACACCTGGCCAGAATGAAGATGGCTGGCCCAGGCACGTGACTGGTGTTCGGTCCATGGGGCTCTACTCGGGAGCAGGGGGATTCCCTGGATGTGGGATTTTCACCTCCAGTGGAAGGACGGAGGTCAGGGAGTGGGGTGAGGGTCTCAGTGCCAAGTGGCAGGAGTCCCTTAGTCGTAGTCTTTTGGGGGGTGAATTTGGACTAGAGGTCAGGAGTCTCAGGTGAGACTTGATTCGATAGGTAGACCCTGGTTCTCTATGCAGAGGTGAGATTGGGACGAGGGATCCCGTGAGCCCTTCGTGTTCTGTCCCCTGGTCTTCAGTGGACTGGCTTCATGGAAGGAACCTCTCATCTTTCTGGCCCCGATCTCTCCGGCCGTGACCACAGACCCCATTCCTACATGGAGGTTGGTGAAGTCACCTGGGTGAAGGCTCTTCCAGATTTCCTGGTGCTCAGAGCTCAGCTGGACCTTCACAAGGATGACCGAGAGCCAGGCTGCCCTTTGGCTGACTGTGATTTTGGGTAACCCTCCCCAGGCTCGGAAGCACGGGGGAAGCTGCCTCGGTTTCTGGCTTTAGACTTCTCAGGGCTGAGTCGCAGTGGTAGGAGTTGCTGTGATGAATCATGTGGGCTTTGTGTAGAGTCCCCATTGAAGCAGCGATGGCTGCAGCTGGAAGGGGCAGGTCCCCCGTAACGAGGCTCTGTGGTCTGTTGCAAGGGGGTGTGAGCCCAGCAGGACACTGGAGTGACACTTGCACACTTGCACGGGTCATCGAAATTCTGCTCAGCACGTGATGCCCTGCTTGGAAGCTTTGGAGCAGGAGGCAGTGAGGCAGAGTGGTTAGTGCCCAGACCTCAGTGCTCGCCTGCCTTGGTGTAAATCTGGCTGTGTGATCTTCAATATGATATCAACCTTTCTGGCCCCAGCTTTTTTCATCTGTGATGTAACAGTTTCTCCCCAAAATGGTTGGGGTTTTAAACAGATGAACATATTTAAAGTAGACGGTATAGTACCTGAGAATTAAAGGAGGTAGAGCACTTGGCACAAATGAAGGGCTCTGTATGTGTGAGCTGATGTTGTTGGACCCTTACTCCTGTTAATAAAGCCTGTCCTGCACCCTTCTCCCTCCCCCATCTCCAGAGTGCCTGCTGCCAGCCCTGCTCACAGTTCTTGCCACATGGAACCTGGCTGCTCCCTCCCATGTGGCAGGGCCCCCGGGTCTGGGTCCTTTCTGTGGTGTCTAGTGTCTAGTGTGGTGTCTTGTGTGGAGAGGAGCTTAGTACATAGTGACTGAGTGTGCCTGGCTTGTTAGGGCAGCTGGGATTCTCTCTCATGCTGTCCAGACTTCAGAATAGGAAGAAGTCATAGCATAAGGTTATTGAGCATCTCCGGTGTGCTAGATCTTCTGTCGGCCAGAGCCTCGAAGTGGATGTGGCGGGTGGACCGCAGCTCCTCCAGAACCTGGGCTGCAGTGGAGGAGGCAGGACAGAACTCTTGCAGGACCAATAGGACTAGGAACCTAGAGGGACCAATAGGAGTAGGAACCTAGAGCAGTAGTGAAAGTGTGAGGAGATGAGTCAGTGCCCAGAAGGACACCAGGCAGGGAAAGTGACGCACTGCCCTTGAGGATTCTGGAGGGCTTCCTGGAAGAGGTGGCTGCTGAGTGACAGGGTTTTTTTTTTTTTTTTTAAGATTATTAAAAAGATTTTATTTATTTATTTGACACAGAGAGAGATCGCAAGTAGGCAGAAAGGCAGGCAGAGAGAGAGGGCGAAGCAAGCTCCCTGCTGAGCAGAGAGCCCGATGTGGGGCTCAGTCCCAAGACCCTGAGATCATGACATGAACCGAAGGCAGAGGCTTAACCCACTGAGCTACCCAGGTGCCCAAGTGACAGGATTTTTGAGAGGGAAATGGGGTGGAGTGGTAGGGGTGGTGGAGGTGGAGTTTTGCTGGTAGAGGCTCAGGTTTACCTGAGGGCGCTGACTGCTGGCAGAGGCAGAGGCTTTCTGGAGGTGCTCTATGTGACCTCAGATGCTGGGGACACGGTTGGGACTGAACTGTCTTAAAGTGCATGGGGTGGGGAGGGAAGAAAGGAGGGAGAGATTGCAGGGTAGGAGGGGGAAGAAGAAGCCAGGGAGGGAGGGGGCCCTGTGCCAGTTAAGCCTCTGAATGCTATAGGTAATAAGCTACAGCACTGATGTCCCCGTCTCTCAGGGCTGTGCTCTGGCCCTACCATCCATTGTCCTGCTCGCCTGTCATTTCTCTTCCTGGCTCTTCTCCCTCCAGCCCCAGAAGCCAGTGTGCTGGCCTCCTGGCATCCTGACCATTTCCTGCCCCGAGGCTGCCCACCCTCCTCCGTCCTGCTCACCCTGTGCAGGCATGACCTCACCCCACGGCCGGGAAGCTGGGCTCCTGTTCCCGCCTGTTTACTCTGGCATTTGGACAGGTCGATCACGGGCTGCCCCGGGATGCCAGCCTCGTGAGTCGGCAGCAGTGAGCACAGGCGGTGGGAGGGGGCATTCCTCCAGGCTGACTCCCATCCCGCGGGGCTGGCATGGGACCCCTGCTTTGGAGGCTGCTCCAGGACGCTGGGCCGGCCCAGCTTTGCACTGGGCTGCTGAGTCATTGCCCCACAGTGTGGCCTCTGAGTCACAGGGGCAGCCCTGTCCTCAACAGGCAGGTCCTTTGTGGGACCCTCCTGGGCTGAATTGGTGTTTGACCCTCTCTGCCTTTGGCCACCGTCAAGGTCTCTTGCCTCCAGATCCTTTATAGGCCCTGCCCACATCAGCTGTGCCCCCTTTGAGATCCAGAATCCAAGAGCTTGACTCAAGTCAGCAGCTGAGTTACGGGAAAGGGAAAGCAGCGTGGGCAGATGAAGCAAGCTCGGGCGGGTGTGGAGCGGCAAGATGGGGGCGGGGGGCAGATCTCACGCCCTGACCGGCCACGGGAGGCGCGCACAAGTCTCCTGTGTCTTGTGTAGATTGTGGGCATCGTGCAAGGACCTTGAAAACCCACCCCGTGACTCTGGAGCAGCTACAATAATACCATCTCTCTGTTGACACTGTGCTGCCTACTGTTAGTTCTTACCCGGAGACATCGGACACCATCTGTAGACCCGTTTCACAGCTGAAGAGACTGAGGCAGTGTTTAGTAGGAGCCACTGGCTCAGAGTCACAGATGTACAAAGTGGCGTGTGGGGATTTGAGCCCAGACCTCAGTTCACTTCCAGACTCCCTGATTGACCTTGTTCCTTTTCTCTGTCTTTCTCTCTCTGCTTCTTTTCTTTGCTTCTTTGCCTCTTGGCTGCTGGGGTCTTTCCTAAGGAAGGCAGCTGTCAACCTTGCAGGAAGCCCACTATTAAAAGGAAACAAAAGTGTCATTAGGAGTCCTGCTGTCACTGTGGATTGAATCAGCATGCTGAGCCCTGAGGGCAGACCGGGAGGGAGACCTCTTCCACAGGACTGAGAAAGCAGTTGGAGACCTTGACTGGGCGAGGGCCCCTGAGGGTTCCTTCTGGGAGCTGGGGGTAGGGATGGGGTATGGTGTGAAGAAATTGGGTAACTCTTATGACCCAGAGGGGAAATCTGTGTTGAGGCACTAGGTGCTGGGAAAGTATCTTGGGCCAAAGAGAAGCTTCTGGAAGATTCAGTCTCTAGCTGCACCTTCCTTTAGTGGGTGACTTTGGTGTGTGGTGGGGTCACTTCATTTCTGCTGGTCTCTGGTGTCTCCTACAGAGGGGGAAGTAGTTGCCCCAGACAAGAGTTTCTAAAGCAAAACCTCTATCCCTCCTGGGGCCCAGACATCTGCCTGGAGCTCAGGGAATTGGGATCTGCATTTGTAGTGAGCTTCTCAGGTAAGGCTGGAGAATTCCTTTCTCCAGCCCCTGCCTGACTCTGCAGTAAGGCCTCAGGGTCTTCCTGCCCTCCATGTGCTGAGCTGGGAGCCTTGGAATTGCAGGGCCTTAGCCCTAAATGTGGCTTAGGGCCAAATGGGCTATACAGATAGAGTTTGGGTGGGCCTGGGTTTGAAATCCCAAAGGATACACTCCATTCACTTCATGTAGAGGGTGGGGTTTCTGGCCTAACTTGGTTTGGGTGCGGTGGTCTCAGGGTCACACAGCCACCCTGGCTGGAGCCGAACTTGCCGCCTCTTGTGACGGCCTCCTGATGAGCAGTTCCCAAGGTCCTGCCCTTCCCCAGGACCCCATGGGAGCCACAGGGCAGTTTTCATTTGTAATCTTACTCATCCTATGATTCTTCCTTTAGCAAAGAGGTGTGAAATATCTCTTATGCCCACCTCTCTATCAAAAGTGGTAGAGGAAAACATACTGTGTGTTTCTGGAAAAATGGGAGTGTACACCTCTCTTCATGGAGGAATTTCTTGTATTTGGTCTCCACTCCAGACACAGACCAGAGATCGAGGTTGAGGACAGGGATGGGGAGAGCTTTTGTGGCAGTTTCTGGCTGGCTTGTCAGACTGACTTGGAAACACAGCAGGTGTCCTACGGAAGCCATCCATTGGGGCTTTCTACTTTCCAGGCCTAAGCTAAAGTGCCTTTTTACATTAGCCTATTTAATCCTTTTTTTTTTTTTTTTAAGATTTTTAAAAATTTATTTATTTGAGACAGAGAGAGAGAGAAAGCATGAATGGGGAAGAGAGGCAGCAGGAGAGGGAGAAGCAGACTTCCCACTGAGCTGGGAGCCCAATGTGGGGCTGGATCTCAGGACCCAGAGATCATGGCCTGAGCCCCAGGCAGATGCCCAACCATCTGAGCCACCCAGGCGCCCCTTAACCTATTTAATTCTTAGCAAAAACCTAATGGGGAGGTGAACTGTCATTATTCCTATCAGCTAGATGAAGAAATTAAGGGTTGAGACACACAGTTACTATCCAAGGCCATGCAGCTAGTAAGGGGCAAGGCCAGCCAGCAGTTAGGCCTGGCATGTGGAGCCTTAGGGCTTGTGATCCTAACTGTGCCATGGACAGGCTTTCATAGCCGCCAAATAATCCACCTCGCTCTTGCTAAGAAGTGCTTATGCATCCTGCCCCATACTTAAGTTCACGCAACCCTCCCACCCCTGTGTTTTCCCGTTTAGTAGACAAGGCAGTGTAGACAAGAGGTGGTGTTGAACTTGGATCCAGGAATCAGTGCAAAGTCAGGTCTGGACCATAGAGTCATCTGGGGTTGATCCTGGGCAGGGTATCTCTCTAACCTGCCCTCGGCTCAGTTTCCTTATCTGTAAAATGGGTGTGATGCCAACTAGGCCAAAGCTTGTTCCATGAGACTCTTCATTTATGAAGGGCCTGGTACATGGGAGCCCCTCAGCAATGATCTGTTTCTTTGTCCCTGCAAGTAGAGATGCTGAGTCACAAGTCCTGAGGGGAGGTCCTGTTCTCTTCTCTCCTTAAATGTGTCATCCTGCCTCCCTTCAGCCTGCGTTAGCCGGGTGTGGCGAGCCCCAGGAATGATGCCGCTGTACAAACTGGCTGCTGACAGACAGCCCCGGGGACGCCTCCTCTCCCGCCGTGCCCTATGACTGGCTCGGGGCTGCCAGCACTGCCGAGAACTGCAGTGCCCCAGGGACCGTGGGGCACGGTGTGTACGATCTGGGTAGTTGACTTATTGCTGGAACCACTGGGCGGCTCTTTGGAAGGAACGGGTTGCTGGGCACCGAGCAGGGGAGCGGGTTTTGATGGTGGAGGTGGTGCTGCAGGAAGTAGGGTTCCTCCCAGTAGCTCGGGTTCCCAGGTGTGGGCGCTGGGGTGCGGTATGGCTCCGGGAACTGGCTGCTCCCCAGAGGGACCTTCCCAAGGCAGGGAGAGGATTGGGAATCCTTGGCTGGAACATCGAGGGAAAGGATTCCTGGGCACGAGCACCGTGGGGAGACTCACTGAGGAGCTTGCCTGCTGACAGGGGGTCTTGCAGAGGAGGGGAGTGGAGAGCAAGATGCCAACTCAAGAGCTCTTGCTCTCCTGTGGCGTGTAGCTCTGCTGTATGGCTGTTTCTCTCCCTCCTGTTGTGTGACCTTACGAACCACGGGGAGCTCCTCGCCGAGTGGACTTAGTGTAGCAACATCAAGATGTGAACTCTGGGTTGTCACTGTGGACACAGTCCGCAGCCTTTTCTCTCGGTCTGCCGATGTCTTGCTGGTGGGTCACCTCTTCACCTCTTTCCGGTGATTTCCCTTAGTGATTCCTTCCTTCTGTGTCTGTGCTCCCCTCCTGACTGCTGTGTTTCCGTCCACCCTTCCATGCTTCTTTTCTTCCAATCATCCTTCTACATTTCCCTCTACCCAGCCACCCTGCCACCCACGTGGTAGCCTTGACTACCTCCTGTGCACGGGCGCGGCACCTGGCTCTGCAGAGGCCCGCATGAAGAACCCACAAGGTCCCTACTCTGAAGCAGTTCATATTCTGGGGGGAAGCTCAGCGTATAGTGAAGTCCTTTCAGGACACACCATATAGGAAGCCTTAACGGAAGTCCTAGCGGGAACACCCTGGACGGTGGAGGGGAGAGAGGGCTTAGCTTGGGTGGCCTTGGGCAGCTTTCACTGGAGAATTGTTTCAGGTGACTCTTGGAGGCCAAGGGCAGCCTTCAGATGCACCATCCCATCAGGTCCCTGCCATAGAACAGAGGGGAACTTAACAGGCAGACAGACTTCACACCCCCCTGCCCCCCGACCCACCCCCCGCATGCTTATGTGGTAAATGCAGGCAGAACATAAAATTAAGCAGAAAAGGCAGATCGCCTCTACTCCTAGAATCTTTCTTCCTGCTTCCATATGATTGTATGTCTTGACTTGGGTCACTTAACGTTCTACCATGACCATTTCCCCATGCCATTCAGGGTTGCAACAACTTGTTTCGAGCTGCTTTCCTGTATGTGATCGCACACCTGCCCAAGAGAGACCCTGTAAGTCGGGCTCCGTTTTACTGGGGTTGGGCTTCCTCTGGGAGGGAGAGGTGAGGACCGTCTGTCACGGTGCCTCCCCCCAGATGACGGCGCAGAGTGTGAGTGCGCTGCGGGGACATTACTGACGTCAGATCCTTAGCCAGGTCAGCACTGCCGGGCACCCGAGTTTCCCTCTGCTTCTGCCTGTTACAACACACACACCTTTTCACGCATCTCTGGCTGTTTCCCTCACAGAGCTCCCCGCCCCCCACAAGGTCTGAGGTGTTTTATGGAGTCTTGATGTATTCTGTAAGATGTCTTTTGAGGGATAGTTCACTGGTCACCACTCGGAAGGGCTGCGGAGGCTTGTCCTAAGACTTGAACATTCTGATGAGTGTGACAAACCCTTCAGCGGGAGTGAAGGATGAGGGCCTCTGACCGGCAGGTGCCCCCAAACAAAAATGATGTTCTTGTTGCTTTTCTTTGACCTCTGGTGTGACTGACCAGTTTTTCCTGTGTATTACCTCTGTGTGTGTTTTGTCAATTGGTCATTTCCTTTGGGGGTTGTTAGCAATTTTTTCTCCTTGATTTCTAAGATCTGTTTTGAATAATTTGTGAATTTTGCAGATGGGAGAATGGGGGGGCCCCTCTAGACTTTTTGTTAGGCATGCTGGTCCAGGAAGGGGCGCCTCCATTTCCGTGGGGTGCATTTCTTTTACAAATCTGCATCTGATTGTGGCAGCAAAATCATGTTTTGCATGTGAATGCAGGACCGGCTCTTTAATCTGGGCAGTTGCCGATTTTAAAAGTTTCAATTTAAGTGGTGTTTGTCAAAGGAGCTTCTCTCTTCTCTCTTCCTTTCTTTCTTCATAAGCAAATGATAAATCCTGCCAACTTCCAGGGATCAGTGTACATGTCAGCCCTTCAGGACCTCCACCTGGAACCCCCAGATTAGCGGCCGGTGGGGGTTGGGTGGGTTTCTCCTTTGCCTTATTCTCAGCAGTTTTTAGCTTCCTGGCTGTCTCTGTCAAGATTTGTTTAATGTCTGCTTCTCCGTGTTTCTACATCGGTGGGAATCCTCTTGAGGGCAGGGACTTTAGTCCCTAAAGCGGTGCTTGGAAATGAAAGCCCAGAGCTGTAAAGTGCCTTGCCTAAGGCCACCCAGCTTACATGTGGCTTCCGTGCGACTGATTTGAGCTGGATTCTCCAGGAGGCTTTGCACCTATAGTCGGGGCTTTGCTTTGGTGTCTGGGTGAGCAGAGCAAAGGTTGGCTGGCATGACAGCCTTGTCCCCATGCCTCACTGGCATCGGTCATTCCAGGTTATTCTGGCTCAGTGAGAACACAGTGAGATCTAGGGGAAAGGTTGGGACTGGTTTCCAGGTGAGTGACAAATGACAGCCAGCTGCGCCCTCCGCTTGGCGGCACCCATGCCCTGCACTGGGCGTCATGTCCCCCAGGCCTGCTGTAGAAAGAGAAAGAAGCTTTCTTGGTCACAAGCCGGGGCATGAAACCATCTGGGAACTCTTGTTGCATCACAACAAGGCAGCAGAAGCCGCAGGTGGGGTGTGGGTTTGCACCGAGGGTTAGGAGAGAGGGAACGTCTCCGTGGTGGTCGGGTAACTTCCATGCAGGTTGGAATGCTTGGTTCCTGGTGGGCAGGGATAGGGAAGACCTCGGTGGGGAGGGGAGAGAGCCCACTTGCTGGAAGCAGGTGCTGCCCACTCCCTCTTGTGTAACTTTGGACACGCCAGCCGTATCTGGGGACCCAGCCTCCTGTGGGAAAAGTGCTACTTGCTATGTCAGGGTTCATGGGCAATCCAGTGACTGGACACCCGTTCCTAGTACTTAACAAGTGCCCATGGGTGGTTGGTTTCCTTTCGATCTCCCTCTCTCCATTTTTCCCTCACTCCAATTGACAATGAATTTGGCAGAACATTTCTAATACTGGGAAGTGCTGTGTGAATTCAGTGAGAAGTCAAGTCGGAGGTCTTCCTCCCCAGTGGCACACCACAGGAGGGTGGCATAGCTGGCCTGGTGTGGGCAGGAATTTGCTAGGGAGCTAAACACACAAGACTGGAATCATTCTGAGATCTTGGGGCTCCGTGTGGGTGGGTGGACAGCAAGCCCACTGGAAGACCCATGGTTCCATCCCACATGCACTGCTTAGAGCCGAGGGGCCCCCTGGTAGTTCTCTCAACACTGCTTCCAAACCTGTCAGGGGGGCAGGAGGAGGGTCACTGTTCCCCAGGATGAGAGAGGATCCCTGGGATGGGTGCATGGTTGAGACCATCTAGGAGCCTCTGGGATCAGATCCAGACAGGCTTTTTCATGGGGTGGAGTGGTAGCTACTTATCTGGGGGCTTTGTGAGTGCTGAGCAGCAGCCTGGGGCCTAGCCCAGACATGGGTGTGGCCCACACATGGGTGGGATAATGTGCCCCCCCAAGTTTGCACCCTAATCCCTGGACCTGTGAATGTTGCATATTACTTGGTCAAGGGTTATTCAGGTTGTAGATGAATGAAGGCTCATTTTGAATTAGGGAGATTATCCCGGATTTTCTGATGGCTCTGATGTCATCACAAGGGTCCTTAAGAGTGGAAGAGGAAGGCAGAAGAGGTCAGAGAGATGTAAGAAGTAATGCTGTTGACTCTCAAGGTGGAGGATGGGCCCCTGAGCCAGGGAATAGTCTTAACCAACTCTAGAAGATGGAAAGGCAGGAATTCAGGAATCAGCCCCCCCCCCCCCCGCCCAACGCCAAGTCTCTAGAAAGGAATGAAGCTCTGCTGACCCTCAGTGAGACCCCTTTTGGACATTTCCCATCTAGAACTATAAGAGAGTCAATCTGTGCGCTTTGAAGGTGTGAGCTTGTGGTGATTTTGTTCTGCCAACACTAGGAAGCTCATGCGGTGGGTGAAGCATCTGATGGCCGCGCTTGTACCATGTTGTGTGGCCACTGGAGACCGTCAGAGCAAGTGGCTGTGGCCCTGGCAGGCAACCCTTTATTGGGGGTGATCATTGTTGACGGAGACCGAGGCCTCCCTGGTCGCTTGGCAGGGATGGCTTGGGTAACCAGGTGGTCTGAGATCCATATGAGAAAAGATCCTGTACAAATGCCCAGGGCCCATTACCCCTCCCTCTGGGAAGGGTGGCCTAAAGGTATGTTAGGTGTTTGGGGATCCCTACCCCTCCTACCCTGCTGTTTTAAGTTTTAATTGCTGGTCTCTGGACTTTGGTATTTCTTTTCTTTTTCTTTTTCCTCTTCTTCTTCTCCCCCCAACTTCTTCTCCTTCTTTTTCTTCTTCCTCTTCTTCTTCTTCATTGTTGTGTTATGTTAGTTACCATACAATACATCCTTAGGTTTTTTTTTTTTTAAAGATTTATTTATTTATTTATTTGAAAGAAATCGCAAGTAGGCAGAGAGGCAGGCAGAGAGAGGAGGAGGAAGCAGGCTCCCTGCTGAGCAGAGAGCCCAATGCGGGGCTCAATCCCAGGAACCTGGGATCATGACCTGAGCTGAAGGCACAGGCTTTAACCCACTGAGCCACCCAGGTACCCCACATCCTTAGTTTTTGATGTAGTGTTCCATGATTCCTTGTTTTCATATAACACCCAGTGCTCCATGCAGTATGTGCCCTCCTTAATACCCATCACCAGACTTACACATCCCCCCACCCCCGTCCTCTCTAAAACCCTCAATTTGTTTCTCAGGGTCCACAGTCTCTCATGTTTCATCTACCCCTTCAGTTCCCCCCTTCACTTTTCCTTCCCTTCTCCTAATGTCCTCCATGTTATTCCTTATGTTCCACAAGCAAGTGAAACCATAATGCTAATTGACTTTCCTTGCTTGATTTATTTCACTCAGCATAATCTCTTCCAATCCCATCCACGTTGATGCAAAAGTTGGGTATTCATCCTTTCTGATGGCTGAGTAATATTCCATTGTTTATATGGACCACATCTTCTTTATCCATTCATCTGTTGAAGGGCATCTCAGCTCTTTCCACAGTTTGGCTTTTGTGGGTATTGCTGCTATGAACATTGGGGTTCATGTGTTCTTTCTTTTCCCTACATCTGTATCTTTGGGGTAAATACCCAGTAGTGCAATTGCTGGGTCATAGGGTGGGTGTATTTTTGACCTTTTGAGGAATCCACACTGTTTTCCAAACTGGCTGCACCAACTTGCATTCCCACCAACAGTGTAAGAGGGTTCCCCTTTCTCCACATCCCCTCCAACACTTGTTGTTTACTGTCCTGTTGATTTTGGTCATTCTAACTTGTGTAAGATGGTGTCTCAGTGTGGTTTTGATTTGGATTTCCCTGATGGCTAGTGACGATGAACATTTTCTCATGTGTCTGATAGCCACTTGTATGTTTTCATTGGAGAAGTGTCTGTTCATGTCTTCTGCCCATTTTTTGACTTGATTATTTGTTTTTTGAATGTTAAGTTTGAGAAGTGAGTTTGGTGTTTCTGTAAGCTGCTTGGAAGCCATGGCTGTGTTCCATCTCAGGGCCCAGCACCTTCTCAGTCTTCCCTTGACACATGTCCAAAGTCTGCTGATAAGGCCCTCTGAAGCTGCCTGTGCAGGTCACGTGAACCCCTGTCCCCCATCCTCTTTTGCACTCCCTGCCCCAGGGATAAGATATCAGCCAGGGGGCTGGAGAGAGGTGACCCTGGCCCCAACCTGGGGCCAACTGCTTACCTGCTCAGGGCCTGACCTGGCTGGTCTACTCTTAGAAAGTAGGCACTGCCTACATCTACCTGGTGGGAGCTTACTAGGAACCTGGAGATGAACAGGGACATAAAATAGGCACTTGCCTGGAGGAGGAGGGTGATCTAAGAGAGAGGGTGGGCTGGAAGAAGGCTGCAGGAACTGGGCAAACCTGGGTTGATGATGAGGTCATGGAGCCAGGAGCCGATGTTGCTGAGGGGGTAGGGGAGCTGTGTCAGAAGCCTTCTCAGAGATCTCAGCTTGTGTGGGAGGTTCGCTTATCTGATAGTGAATACAGGCATTTAGGGAGGGCACTGGCATTGTTACATCCTATATAGACAGTCCCCTTTACTGTCACCGGTGAAGAGTCCCAGGCCCGAAGTGTTAAAACACCTTGCCTCCTGGTGGGGACCTGTACAGGTGTTCAATTACACTGTTCGAGGTACGTGATGGAGCCTTGAGGTTTAGCTTTTAGAAGTCTGGGCCATTTTAGCAGAAGGCACACTGTGTGTGTAAGGGTGTGTATGTGGGGGGGGTTGGGCTTACCGTGTTGCGTGACATGCCTTGTTCAGCCCAAGCTGGGACAGCTCCCTTCTTTGTCAGCCAGACCTGCCAAGTCCCTGGGCTGCTCAGCTGAATGACAGGGTGCTCCCAAGTGACTTCTGCACAGGGCCTGGCTCTGCTGGCTGCAGATGCCCTGCTCCGTCCCATTTTAGGGCTGTTGGGGCCTCCTCGGGCTCTTGATTTATTTATTTATAAATAATATAAATAAATATTATCACTGGGACTGTGAGGAATGGCTGGGAATTGTGTTTGGCCTCAGCCACGGTCAAGTTGTTAGGGAGGATGCAGGGGGAGGGCCTCACTTGTAGGAGAAGGTGGAGGTTGTGGGGGGACCAAGACTCTGCAGCTAGCCAACCTTTTTATGTGCAAACCACCCGCTCCTCTCCCAGGAACACCCCCAGGAACCCCCTCCTCCAGTGAGAGGGGTGAGAGGTGAGGAATTTCATGGGGAGCGGGAGCTCTGATCTTGAGGTGCACATTCCTTTGTGCTAATCTGGGGTTCAGGCTGGAATAACAATGAGGGATGTTGCAAATTCCTGCCTCCTAGTGCTCCTGGAGGATGCTGTGTCCTGGAAGGGCTCTTGGAACCAGCCCTGCTTTTCCTGCATTTCCGGGCGTGTGGCTCTCCTTCCTTGGCTGACAATGGCAAGCCATTGGGATGGTAATGCCCTTCCGGCTGGCCTTGGCTCCAGGTGAAAAATTAATCTGGACGCCTGCCCAGGAGGCTGTGCAGTCTCATTTTTTATGGAGATGTGCTGGGGGCCTGGGGCCTGGTGGGGTGGAGTGATGAGATGGGACTCCGTACAAGTCCCCCCTTCTGGGACATCTCTTAGTGTAAATGTGCCAGGGGCCCTAATGTGCCACCCGCCCTCTAATAAAATTGCCGTGTGCTGCCCCTGGTGAATCTAAATTGCACCTTCCTGGAGGGTGGGAAGCCCCCCACCCCGAAACCATTATGAAGGGAGCATATAAGAAAAGGAAACCACTTAGCCATAGGGAAGTTATACTGCGCTGCTGTGATCCCTTCTGTCCTCATTCACTAGTCGTTTTTCCTTGATTTCTCAATAATTCACTTTTTTCTTATTATAAAATAATATTTGTTTAACAGAAAATTGTATTTTGCCCTTATTATGAACAAGGCAACTGTCCCAAGTCCTTTGCAGATAGTTCCGCATGGAATTTAATCCCGTCACGGTCCCTGAGAGGGTGCAAAGGCAGAGGTTAGGTGTCCAGGGTGCAGGGTGCTGTTTGCAAGGTGAAGACCGACCCAGGGCATGGCCGGAGGGTCTGGGGCCTTCTCCGCTCTGGAAAGGGGAAAGTGGAAAATGTTAGTTGCATGCCTGGGAAGAAGCGCACTGAGGATTTAGATCCTGGGACATAGTTACACAGTTTCATTGTACAGCAGCATCAAAGTTTGTTTAATGATCTCCCTTTATAACATCCTTTTTAATGGCGATGCCTGTGTACTTCTGCACCCTGGTCCTCTTTTCTCTACACATAGTTCTCATTTTTAGTGCCGACTCTTTTTTTTTTTTAAGATTTTATTTACTTATTTGCCAGAAAGAGCGAGCACAGAGGAAATGACAGGCAGAGGGAGAGAAAGAAGCAGGCTCCCGTTGAGCAGAGAGCCCAATGTGGGACTCGATCCCAGGACCCTGAGACCATGACCTGAGCTGAAGGCAGAGGCTTAACCCTTTGAGCCACCCAGGTGCCCCCGACTCTTTACTTTTGAGAAGTTTACTAAGTTTTGAGAATGACTTAAAACTCCCGTAGACACCCTCCCCCCGCAGGCACCACTGTGTCCCTCGTGCAGAGGAAGTTATTTCTGATGGACTGAGGTTGGTAAACAGCAGCTTAGGGCAGTGTTGGTGGCAGGGATGCCTGTAACCAGAGGTCTGGGGGCCGGGTTCAGGATGGGGTCCAGTGAAGGAGCCAACAGTTTGCATGTTACATATTAACTATCAGTTATTTAAGCTGTCATTAGTAAACCATGAAGCTGACATTCTTCTTTCTTATTAAACAGCAGAATGGTGCTAATGCTATCATGTATTAATCATTTAAGTTTCATTACTTAGTATTTAGCTTTGTAGTGTTTGGCTAACACCAAAAGTTGGAGCGACAGAGATGCAAGACTCTGCTAACCATCTTCCATCAGAGTTTTCTTCTTCCTGTTTTCCCAAGAGCCTGAGGATTTGTTTGCATGTACCGTTCTCTGCAGCTCCATAACTTGAACTTTGAGGATGTGTGTCAAATTTTACCTGGTAATAGAAAGTCACAGTGGATAGCCATACTGGGTTGACTGACATACCCTCCTCCCCCAAATCTGTGTCTCCTGGGACCTCAGAATGTGGCTTTGTGGGGACATGGGGTGTTTTGCAGATGCAGTTAGTTCCAATGAGGTCATCGTGGATTAGGGTGCACCCTTAGTCCGATGAGTGTGTGCTTAGGAGAGGAGAGACAAGGGCATAGAGGGAAATGCTCTGGAGAGACACAGGGAAGAGACTCATTGGCCGCAGGGCAGAGACTCTAGTGGTGCAGCTGCGAGCCAAGGAAGGGCAAGCAGAGCAGGGAACCTCCAGGGGCAAGGGCCAGGCAGAGTAGGCTTCCTAAGACAGTTGCCTCACAGAGCCAGCCTCCCTTGGAGAGAGAACGCGGGCGGGAGAAAGAGCCCACTCCTCTCTGTAAATGTAGGCGCTTTGTCAGTAGTGCGGAGTGCAGGGAAATGACCTGTGCTGTGAGACCGGGACTCCCAGTCTGCATGCCTTGGCCCAAGCAAACATCCTCTTCAAGCCAGAGGAACCCCCTCTCCGCCTTGCTTGCTGTGTGACCTTGAGAAGGCAGCTGAAAGTCCCTGGACCTCAGTGGTGTCCTGACTTGGAATAGGGGAACCTGTTTTGGGTGATGGTGAGGATTAAACATGATGATGCGCGCAGAGCCCCTGTGCATGGTTGCTGCCCCAGAATGTTAGTGGCTTATTGTTTGCCAAAGACGTAGGCAGTGTTGCTGCCTGCGCCCCCATTTCCTGTTAACCCTGTAATGGCCATGTCCTATCTCCCCCCAGACCTCTTCCTCCATCCAGTAGCCCAGAAGGGCGGGAAGCCCACGGGGTGAAGCTGAAATCTTTCCTGTTGTCTTCCATTCATTTCACATCCCCATGTAGGACTGTTGAGTAACCCTGCTCTGTCTACCCTCCCCACAAGGAAGAAAAGGCAGGAGAGAAAGCAGGAATGTGACATGCAGAGGAATGGTTATTGCTGGAAGGGGGCTGGGCCAGGGCACCCCAGGAGGTGTGTGCTGGAAATTGACACGCATCGACATGGGAACCTAGTGTGAGTGCCAGACGAGCTTCTGTGGATTGGATGCCCAGGAATGTTCCCAGGAATGGCAGACCTAAGGGGGTTGGGAGCAGCAATATGAAAACTGGTATAATGAAATACCTTCAGGAGGAACGGGAACCCCTCCTCCACCCCACCCCCCAGTGTCACATCACCTTTGTGTTTGGTCATGCAAATCATGGGGGTGGAAGAGTTTTGAGGAAACATTGAATTTTAGCCTTTGCCATCTGCACAATAACCCTGTTTCAGAGCTTAGGAAATTGGGTGTCAGAGAGGTTATTTTGGTTCCATGACCCTTTCCCAGAGCTGGGGAAGAATGTGCATTCTCCCTTGTCCCTGTGCACTTGTCCCTTCTCAGCCCTGGCTCGAGTTCATGGGGGGTGGGAGCAGGTAGATTCGTGTAAGCGGTGCCTAGGCTGCCTGCTGCTTCACACTGTAGCTTGGGGTTTGCAACTAGCTGTGCAGGACTCCTGGTGCCCAGGGTCCCTGACGCTTATCTGTCCCTGGGCAGGAGTCTGTTAGAATCAGGTGTGGTGTGGGACTACCCCGCAGGGTGGGCAGGGTACCTTTCATGCAAAGAAAAGATTAGGATATGGCTTTTTGGTACATTTATACCTACAGCCAGGACCTGGTCTGGCACCTGAGTAGGACAGCCACAAGTTCTAGTGCCAGATGGTGATCAAGAGCAAAACCAAGCAAAACATCCATATTTTTTCCTGATCATATTAAAAATATATGCTTATTGAAAAATAACCTCACCCACTACAGAAATTTAAAAGTAGGAAGTGACCTTTGTCATCGCTATCCTTTGGCAGTGAACGTTGACGCAAGGAGTCAGAAAGCCCTGACTTGGAAGCCTCTTCTTGACTCTTCAGTTTCTAAAGGTCTCACATGAGGGAAAAGCCCTCTTCCACGCCCACCCTCCCGGCCCCAAGTGCCATCAGGAGAGTTTGCTGAGATGTTTGGTGAAATTACGTCCAGGGCTATCATTGGTCTGATGTGGGTTCAGTGATATTCTTTGTCCCCATTCCCACCCCTTTGCTTCTGGTCTTCTAGGAATCCAGATTCTGGAGGGCAGAGTGACTAGAAAAGCCCGATGCGTTCTCTGCCCTGTTGCCGGCTGCATGAGAGTGAGCTGCTTGCTCTGCCCGCCCCAGCTCTTGCTCTCTCCACTTGCTGGTGTTGGCCAGCTCCAGCTGTCCCGCCCAGGCTAGGCAAGGACACGGAGCTGCAGGCATCCAGCCAGGAGTGTCTGCCGTGTCCCAAGACCTGGGCCTGCCTCTGGCCTTGGGTGTGTCCTCCCACGGGTTCTAGAGAAAGTCAGGCAAGTTCAGATGGAATACATGTTCCCCCTTGCAGACTCTTGAAATGCCCATGACACATACCGTGTGTCCATTCATTTACCTGTGGGACCTGAGTGGGCCTGGCACACTGAATTAGCTGAAGGATGACACTTTCTCATCTTTAACTAATTTGGAAAATGAATAGAAAGGAGACCGCTTTTAATTTCTGGAAGCATAGGGAATATGTTTATCATTCTGCTGCATTCTTGGCTGCTAAGAAATGATGGTGGTTCATGTTCAGGTATTGAGCTGCCAGGGGTGGGTGGGGACGGATAGTAATGTTAGCTAATATTTATTGAGTGCTTTCTGTGTGTGAGGGGTCGCTGTGCACTTTGCGTGGATTGTCTCATTTTATTCCCCCAGCTGTCCTGTGAAGTAAGGACAGTTGTTAATTTCTGAGGGGGAAGGCAGACCATCGAAATGCTAAGTAAGCCTCTTGGGGTACACAGTGAATAATGGGGGCAGAATGCAAACAGAGCCTGGGTTTCCAAAGAGGATATTTCCCTTCCAGAATCTTCTGTGCATCTCTCTGCTCCACTCCTTCTCGGAATTGGTGGTTCGGGGTCGTCCACTTTTCTTTTGGGATCTTTTTGCCGTCTCTCCATTAGAAACAGTTTCTATCATTCTGGCCAAACCATGTAACTAACACAGAAATGCATATCCAGGGTGAACCCTCGTTGGGCATCTGCTTGCTGCAGTGTTAGGTCCTGGGAGGTAGAGAATTCAAGGGTGATAGAGTTGCTGTCCTTGGGCTGCTCGCTCACAGATTGTAATGGAGGAAGGTCAAGGCTACATACCAATGTTGACAGTTCAGTGTGGGGCTGGGGTTATGGAGAGAGGAAGGCCTGCATGCTTTCAGAACATCCCAGGGCTGATTATTGGGTTCCCAGGCAGAGCCATCGGCCAGAGGAGAGGACAGGCTTGGAACTTAAAATTCATACGGAGTCTGTGACTGTGCGCTGGGAGCCCTGGGGGAGGGGCAGCAGTGGGTTCAACTGTGAGCCACAGAAGGATGATGAGAAAATTAGGAAGGCTGCACGGAGGTGGGGAAAGGGCTTTGCAGGATGAGTAGAAGTTGAACAGTTGGAGGGACAGCAGGAGCAGAGACCCAGAGGGTGGCCAGCCAGTGGCATGACCAGTGTGGCCAGAGTGCAGAGGGGACTGAAGCTGAGGCTGAAAGCTTCAGAGCTCGGACGGTGGGCTCTTAGTCCCAGCTGGTGTTGTTACCCCTGTGTTACTGGTATTGTGGTTTTTGTCACCTATATGCCGGGAAGGGACTGATATCTACATGTTGGGGACTGAGAGATCAAGACGGATGCTGTCTCTGACCTACAAGGCGCTCCATACTGGTAGCTGTGGGCATCACCTTGGCCCTGACTGTGAAGCTGTTGGCTAATCCTGCAGGTCTGAGATGGGAATGACATGATTAGACGTGTCTGGCGGCCCTGATCTTCCTGAAAGGAAGGGCCTCTGCTTCCGCTGTGCGTCCAGGCTCAGCGGTGCTCTCCCCTGCACCATCTCTTTGGCCGTGACCCTCCGGGTGCCTGTGCACTTGCAGGAGGGGCAGCAGGGGCGCTGAGCTGTGCCGAGCCTGTCGCGTGCTCTGCGGTAACCGTGAAGTCAGGGGACCGGGTTCCGGTCGAGTCTTTGGTCAGTCAGCCACATGACCGTGGAGAGTCACGTGTGGTCCCTGTTTCTCTGAAACTGTTTCTCCGAATCTGTTTCTCCCCCGGTGGGACGGTGGTGGCAGCCAGGCAGGCCACGGAGGCCACAGGCTCTCTGGAACCCATCTCAAGGATCGTGAGACCTGTGGGCGCATATGGCAAGTAGCGAGCACTCAGGACTCTGTTCCTCTCCTCGTCTCCTCTAAAGCTCCCTATAGTCTCAGAATTTAGCGTGTATGTATTCCTTTTCTGTTTTCCTCTTCTCTGCAACAAAAGGAAGTTCCAGATTCTGCTGGTCCTGGTTCGGTGACCTCTGACAAGCCACCCTGGTGGGCCCTAGCTGCTTGTCTGCCAAAAATGCAGCCGAGGACAACTTCAAGGGTGGGTGGGGACAGCATGAGACCCTGGGTGTCAGGAGCCCTTCCCAGGCTGGCACAGAAGGTGTAGTGAGGGCAGGCCTCAGCCCCTTCTCCCGCCTAGCAGCACTTGCTGCTCAGGCCGCAGGCTCACTCCTGGAGCAGGCTTTCTCCAGTGAGTTATTCCACACCCCTGTGTCCCTACCACTTGGGGGGCCTGTGGAGTCAACCCCAGCCCAGGCCTACTGACCAGCCTTGCTGTGCATGGACCTCAGGGGTACTGGAACAAGCCCTTAGCTGATCGTGAGGGCCACTCAGGTGTGAGCCCCCAGCCCAGAGAAACCTTCTGTGCGCCTCCTGCCCTGCAGGCACTCGGTAGGTCTGAGTGATGCACTCTCTCCCTCTCTCTCTCTCTTTCTCTCTCTGACACACACACACACACACACACACACACACACACACCCCCCACCGTTGCTACCACCACCACCACCATGAGTGCTGGAACATTGCCCAGGTCCCACAGAGCTCTGGACTCTTGAGTTCCCCGTTAGGCTTCTTTTCCGAACTGCAATTCTGACATATTTTTGGTAAATTTTCATTTCTGCTGCTTACTGATTGCCTTTGTTCCCTTTTCTCTCCGCCCTCCCTTCTTTTGCTGTCTTTCTCTAGACAGTGTTCTTGTGGCCCAGAGGCTCTGTGGCTCCTGACCCCCTAATGCTGGTGAGATGGGACATGGCAGGGTGCGCCGTCTGAGTGGGGAGACGGAGGGGGTGAGAGCGGGAGCCTCTGAGCTTCCCCATGGGGCTTGCTGGCAGATGGCAGATGGATTCAGCTCTTTCCCGCCTGGCGTGCCTGGGGTACTGCACCGCAGCGTGGGCTCCCTGTGCCTCACGCCCAGCCTGTTGGGTCTCTGTTCTGTGGTCTCTTCCTCCTGCCCCACACCATCCACTTTGGGTTTCATCTGCATCCTGGGGGCAAGGTAGATGGCCCTGGTTTACTTAGAGACATGTGCCTGTGTGGCTTGAAGTAAGACCGGTTTCTGTGAAAGTCAGAAGTGCATTCCAGAGTCACAGCGTGACCTCCACGGAAGCCCAGCTAATCCAGGTTTTAAAGAGGAGTTGGAACAAAGGTGGTGATTAAGGGATGTGTGAGCTGTGGGGTGTGGGAAAGGGCAGGGGCAGCAGGGGCGCCTGGTGGGAAGCTCTGTGTTGAGGAATTGAGCATATGGCCCCAGAATGGGATCCAGACGATAAAGAGAGGTAGGGGCTTGGGGCAGGGATGGACCCGAGGGATGCGTGTGCCCATGGCTCTGGGCTCTGGGCTCTGTTTCCTCGCTTGCTAGCTGTGTGACACTGAGCAAGGGGCTTGCTCTCCACATGTTGCTGTTTCTGTCATTTTGGGATGGGAGTCCTCTCCCTCAGGTTGTGATCGTTAATGGGTTTTAAATGGCGAAATTACAAGGGATCTGTTCTGTGGTTGGCTGTTGGTAAATGCTGCTTCTCATTTCCTCCTTTATTCGAGCATTAGCCCTTGCTCCTACCCTGAGCATTTTTTTCCCTCTTCCCAACTGACATACCTCTCAGGGCTCATGTGATCGTCGTTGAAACAGCGGCAGTCCCGTGTGGAGCTACCTGAGGTCCCAGGGTACGTGGAGTCCTTGTTGGTGTAGTCCTTAAGTGGACGGTTTCTCAATGACCCTTTTCTTTAATGAGATGGGAAGCTCTTTGCAGGCAGGGGCACAGGTGAGATCTTGAGTCTCCTACAAAGTTCCTTTCTTGGAAAACATGCACGCCTTAGAACATCTGTACCCTGAGTCTTCAAGGGCGGGTCCTGCTGCCTCCTTTAGTCATTGTTTGGTGGCTCTGCTCTGGGGGACTTTGCCCCCTTTGTTCCTGGGGATCTGATGGATGTTTGAGTCTTTGCTGACCTTTCCCAGAGGGATTTTGTGAGCGAAGGCAAACAAAAGGAAGTGGGGAAAACATGCTCCCAAAACTTAAAGGTCTCTCATTTGTGGAAGGAAAGTGTTCGTGATTTTTCTCAGCCCATTTCAGTATCTGAATCCCCTTTAAGCTGTAGTGGGAGGTGGAAGGGAGCTGAGTAGGCAGAAGCTTTCTTTCATTGAGGACTTACTGCGTGAAAGGGCTTTACACAGGCCATCTCTGATTCCCTCCCCCGCTTTGTGAGGCAGGACCTGTTTGGCAGATACGGATGGGGGTTCAGGAGGCTCCAAGTGTCACAGCTGCACAGTAAGCTTTGGGTCTGCTTGTCACTTGGTGTAGCCTCCCCTTCCCTGCTCTCTATCTGCCTCTCTTTCTCTCTCTTAAAATGGCAGTTGTTATTCCTTTCCGGTGTGATCTAGCTAATGACACAGAAGGTCATTGTGAGGGAACCCAGGAACCTGTTAGTAGGATGGGGATCCATGAACCTTTTCGGGGCCTCCGTCCTCGCGGGTCTGTAGGACAGTTTGTGAGAAGCGCCATCTCCGCCCGGGCACTGCTCACGGGATTTTCCGGAGTGTTTGACCTCTCACCTGCGGGTGGGGAGATGTACTCAGGGGTCAGTTGATTTCTGGGGAGACTACCTCCTCATTCCTGTCATGGCAGCCCTTAGGCTGGTGGGGATGATGTTGGGACTCTGGGCCACAGCTGGACACTTGCCCACTCCGATGAGGAGCCACCTGGAGAGGCGTGTGTCATGGGCGATGTGAGGCCCTTCTTACCAGAAGAAAAGCAAGAACTGGAATCTACTGACAGGGCGCTCGGTTGCGGTCTTTCTGGTCAGATGCTGGCATGGGTGTTGTTGATGGCTGGGACTCCCTGTTCGTTGACCTTTCCAGCATCTAGCTCCTGCTTCCCTGTCTCTGTCTTCTGGAACCTTCTTACCCTGTCACCCTGCCCCCGTCTTTCCCACCACATAACCCTTCTTTGGCATGACAGCCTGGTGGTTAGACAGAAAAGCTCTGGAGGCAGAGGCCATGGGCTCATATCTCAGCCTCATCTCTGACATTCGTCCTCATTTGAAAATGGGTTCATACCTGGGGCGCCTGGGTGGCTCAGTGGGTTCAAGCCTCTGCCTTCAGCTCAGGTCATGGTCCTGGGGTCCTGGGATTGAGCCCCGCATCGGGCTCTCTGCTCAGCAGGGAGCGTGCTTCCTCCTCTCTCTCTGCCTGCCTCTCTGCCTACTCTGTCAGTCAAATAAATCTCTGTGATCTCTGTCAGTCAAATAAATAAATAAAATCTTAAAAAAGAAAGAAAGAAAGAAAGAAAGAAAGAAAGAAAATGGGTTCATACCTTACAGGTTGTTGAGGTGACATGACTTACTGTGGCCAGTGCTCTTGAACAAGCCCAAGGGAGATGTGGTTCTCACCTGCCCTGGCAAACCTCTGGTCACACTGCCTTCTGCTGACAGCACCCTGCACCTCCCAGGTAAGGAGCCACTCCTCTCCCAGGCGCTGTGCGTCCAGCTCACTTCTCGCTTGACATTGGCTTCTCATTCTACATTGCACAGGTCCTAGCTAGGGGACCCTGGGAAAGTCACTTTACTTCTCGGGGCCTCATTTCTCAGCTGCTCAGTGAGGGAATTGAAGATTTCTCACGCTCTGATGTGCAGGAACATCTCACGTATGTTCCAGCCTCTCCTCCTCTGCCCTGGCTCCTTCCGCGCCACCATCACAGCCTGGACACCACCCAGTGTGCTCAATGGTGGACAGACATTGTCTGCATGGTCACTTCTCTGGGTCTCTTGGTGCAGCCGGGAAGGTCCCTGAAGGCAGGGATCCTGTCTTTCTTGAGTGACATGATTTCCAGCCCCTAGCATTATTCCAGCCAGCACTTACGGAGCATGTGTGAAGGACCCGAGTGCTGCGTGGAACTTCTGGAGCCTGGCTGAACCTGAATGCCAGTGTTTCTGAAGACTTGCTCTAAGTGGGGTCCGTGTGTGAGCAGGGCTCCCGTAGGTAGTGCAGCACCTGCTCCTGGACGGGCTCGTGCTGTGTGGACTCCCTCGCCTCTCCTGTGTGAGCCCACGGCGTGTGCATGGGGCAGAGGGTCATCAGACTCTTGCCGACACTAGTGAACAGGACTGGGCTCACTCGGCCTCTGCCTTGCCTGGCTGGCTGGTGGGAATAGCAGCAGTCCCGGTGGGTCGGGCTGTCAGGGGTGAAGCTGCTACTCTGTGTGAGCCGTGAGCCCACTGCAGGCAGGTGCGTGTGCTGAGTACCGCATCGTCTCTCATCCACGTGCGAACCCCAGGACACGCATTGCGGTTCCTTATCTTTATTAAACAGACGAGGAAACACGTTCAAAGAGGTTAAGGGGTGTGCCCATGGCCAGTGACTGACCACAGCATCGTGATTCACACCCGGTTTATTTTGCCCACAAGCCTCACCTCATCCCCCCACAGCCCCCATCCCCTGATTGATGAATCGGGCGAGTGCCATGGGGAGTGTGTGCTGGAAGGCTTGGGAATTCCAAAGCAGCTGATCCGTGTCTTCCCAGCACACATGGTAGGGAAACTAAAATGAAGCAAAAATAGAGTCTGTCAGCAGGAGGACAGCTGTCACTTTCTCTGGGAATAGATCTCCTTGATTTATCTGCCCAGGTGAGGCAGGCTCCAGCTCTTGGGATGTGAATGTGAATACGGCCAGGGAAATCGCGGTCTCTCCCTTCATTAGGAAAAGATGGAGTAGACCCCTCTTGTGTGGCACAAGTGTCAAAGAAATCTTGCCTCCCGAACCTGAGAGAGCAAGTTGGGGGTCCTCGGAGAGGGAGAGCTTGCCTGCCGGACTCTCACACCCGGGAGCTGCTCTGTCCTCCCCGATGGCCGGTGCTGTGCCCCGCGGCCAGCGTCACGGCTGCTGCAGTCAGCATCTGTTGACGCTTGCTCGCACTGAAATGGACAACGGGACTGATCGCTGTTGCAAGAGCAGAGATGGAGGAGAGAAGTGAGAGAGAGAGAGCACGTGCGCGTGTGCACACACCCATGGAGTCTGGGACACCAGCAGCAGAGAGCGGCAGCACGCTGCCGGGCACACCTGGGAGATGCTCCTCCGGCTCCCGCGGCAGACTGTGCTGCTCGCACATGTGGGTGCCGGGGGCGAGCTGACCTGGCTTTGCGCAGCCCATGCCCAGAACCCCCGTTCGCTGCCCTAGACCAGCCTGGGACGCCAAGAATCTTCTAGTTCCCAGAGCGTCCCTGCGTGCGTCCTGTATTTAAGGGTTGCTGGTGTACAGATGTGCTGTCTCAAGTGTAGGGCAGGAAATAGAGGTGGCCTGTCTCTGTTTTTCTTCAAAATGCCCACTGCTGGTGGAACTAGAGAGGGTCAAAAATGAAATGATCTATTTGGGCCAGGCAGCCCAGGAGGCAGAGGAGAGAGAGACTCCGCCGAGAGAATGGGGCGGGGGCTGTGTTTTCTTGTGGGGCAGTTCCAAGCCAGATTCCGCGCCACCAGCCCAGAACGCGTTTATTTGCAGAGTGTTCCTCTCCCTGCCCTCTGGGGGCAGGGTCAGCTGGAAGGCAGCGGGCTGTGAACCTACGGAGGGGCAGGGAAAGCTGGCAGGTGCCGATTCCCAGGCCTTGAGGATTGTTCCGGAGCCTGCGGCATGCCAGAAGCGTACTTTCACAGGACAGATTAAAAAAAACGTTAACCAACTTTTCATTGAGGTGTGACGTGCACTAGAAAGCCCATATAGCCTAAGTATATGCACAGCTTGGTAAGTGTTCACAAACGGTGGGTGGGTGTGTAGCCAGCACCTGTGTGAATGGAAGGTCACAAGCGTATCAGGAGCCACACCTGACACCTTCCAGTCACTAAGTGTCCCTTCCACCTCACTCAGGATCTCCTTGTCCTGACTTCTCAGAGCACAGGTTCGTTTAGCCTGCTTATGTGTTTACTTTTATTTATTTATTTATTGAAGATGATCTATTTCGGGCGCCCAGGTGGCTCAGTCCATTAGGTGTCTTTCTCCAGCTCAGGTCATGATGATCCCGGGGTCCTGGGATCAAGCCCCACCTCGGGCTTCCTGCTCAGTGGGGAGCCTGCTTCTCCCTCGGACCCGCCACCTGTTTGTGCACTCCCTCTTTCTCTGTCTCTCTCGTTCTCTCTCTCAAATAAATAAAGTCTTAAAAAAAAAAAGAATTATTTATTTATTTGGAAGAGAAAGAGTGAGCAGAGCGGAGAGGGAGACATGCAGACCCCCTGCTGAGCGGGAAGCCTGATGTGAGGCTCAGTCCCAGGACCCTGAGCTCATGACCTGAGCTAAAACCTGGAGTCGGGTGCTCAGCTGACTGAGCCCCCGCCCACCCCCCCGCCCCTGCGTCCCCGCGTCCCCGCGTGTGTGTTCCGTTCTGTTGGTGGGCTTTTGAGTAGTTGCCGTGTTGGGTTATGAGTGATGCTGCTGTGAACATCCCAAGACATACCTTTCGGTGCACGGGTGCCCATGTCTGTGAACTTACGTGTAGGCGTGGAACTGGGCGGGCGCATGTCGGTTCGATTCTAGTGGATGATGCCCAACAGGTTCCCAGTGGTCACGGGTGTTTCTTCCCATAGTCTGTCTGACAGCTTGTGTGAGAATTCCAGTGCCAACTAAGAAGCTGGTCCTGGGTACTGACCATCTTTTTTATTTTGGCCAATCTGTTAGGGAAAGCAAAGGCCTAGAAAGGAATCAACATAGCAGAGGAAGTGAAAATGCTCCCCAAGAGGGGGGAGACTCCTACAGGGGGGTGGTCTGCTGCCTGGCTGCAGGGATACCCAGCAGACCGTGTGATAATTCTTCCCCACGTGACAGAGCTTTAAGGTACCTGATCCAACAAAACAGACGTGGCTCCCGTGGGCCTCTGCCGATATTTAGCAGACCGTGTCCCTCCTCCTCTCCCCTAGCCATTGACTGGGGCTGATACTGCAAGTCACTGCCCGCTCCTGCTGGAAGCAGCCCCTCTCGGCCCACGGGGGTCTGGGCCCAACATGCCGGTGCCCTGCTGCTCCTGGCTGCTGCGTGGGCCTCCAGCGCTTGGGGCTGGTTGCTGTCAGAGCCAAGGAGCGTGAGGTGTCCCTGGACAGGCCGTGCTTGACTTGCAGGAGGCCTCATCCATTTACAGCGTGAAACAGTGGCTAACTGCGCTCCTAATAGGTGCCCAGCCACACGCTGAGGGCTTTATGATGATGACTTCCCGCCATCCGCCTAGTTCTGAGAAGTAGGTAGGTGTGATTTGTCCCCACCTTACAGATAAGAAAACTAAAGGCTACAACCATTTTCTCTGAATAACATAGCTACTGGATGTCTTAGTTCGAGGGCAAACGTTGATGTTTTAACCACTACCCTGTATTTCTCTCATGGAGGCTGACGTTTGGATACTTAAACTTCCTTTTGAACTTAAACTTCCTTTCTCTTGGGTCTAAAAGCTATGTCAGGGGGGTTTCAGTGGGACCAAGGGAGCTCACCCTGTGACCCACCCTGGCCACTGAAGAACACTTAGGGATAATGGCCCTCCAAGAGATGTCCACACCCTGGTCCCCGGGACCCTGTGAATATTTTCCTTACCTGTTGGGAGGGACTGTGTTATCTTGGGTCATCTGTGTGGGGCTGGTGTAATCCTAGGGGTCCTTGAAAGTGGAGGAGGGAAGCTGAAGAGTCAGAGAAGGAGGTTCACTGGGGGAAGCAGGGTCAGAGAGATGTCGTGTTGCCGTGTTTGAAGAGGGAGGAAAGGAGCCGTATGAGGAGGCACCCGAGAGCCGCCTCTGGAAGGTGGAAAAGGCAAGGAAACTGAGCCTCTAGAAGAAACAGCTCTGCCCACCCCCTTGCTTTTGCCTTGCTGAGACCTGTGTTAAGCTTCCGACCTCCTAAAGTGTAAGGTGATGAATTCGTGTTGTGCTGTGCCGCTGAGTGTTTGAAGTTACTGTGGAACAGGCCAGTTGCTTGAGATGACCATTGGTGTCATGGCCAAGCTCATGGGCTTTGGAGCTGGGCTGCCTGCCTCCCAACCCCTGACGTATGGGTTTTCCAGCTGTGGGACTTGGGCAATTTGCTTAACCCTGTAGGCCTCTGGTTTCTCATCTCTCAAACTGGGTAGGGATGGTCTCTAACCTGCGAGGTTGCTGGAGGATTAGATGAGGGTTGTTATGCTCCTGAAATGCCTGGTGATAGTTTTAGCTAGAATTGCTCGAGGGAGGCATCCTCACTGGTCCCACAGGACTGGCGGGCACACCGGCCCCACTCTTAGCAGCAAGGTAGCTGTCTGTGCCTCTGTTTCCTTATCTGGAAAATAGAGGCAGGAGTCCCAGGGTGGTTGGGGGATTGTATCGGGTGGTGGGCCGGAGCTTTCAGCCGGGTGAGCGATAGGCCGTCCACATGGGGCGGCTGTTGTTATCTTTGGGTGGCTGGTGACTGTTGAGCCTCAGGCCCTCTGCATCGTGCACCCATGTGTTTCCTCGGTTCATCTGGAGAATAACTGAAGGGCGCTGGGGAGGCAGAAGGGTCCCTGCATGCCTCAAACAGTCCCGGGTACCGAGCAGGTGCTCCGTGATGGCTGCAGACATGAATACAGAAAGAAGGCTCTAGCCCTGCCCTGGGAACACCCTCCGGGTGTCTGCCCTGCCCTCGCTGTGCAGGACAAGGCCTGGAGAGATGCCAGAGCTTTGTGGTTGTCTTTAAAAAGAAACAAAACGAAGAACTACTTCCTACCAGCTGACCCCAAACCCCCTCAGCTCACTGCCAGGACCTCTCAGGCCTGCGGAGGAGCTCGGGCTGCGTGTCAGGCTGACTCCCTAAGCTAGCCACGTACCCCTTCCTGAACCTTTTCTCCTCGTCTTTATAACAGACCTCTCAGGGTAGTTCTGGGGAGCCCCAAGCTGTAGAAAGTTCCGGATCTGAGAGGTCTTCGGTGCTTGTGCAAAGTGACTCTCCCCTGAAGGCTCCCCGATTTCCTGCCACACCTCTGTTTGGGTATCAGAGCCGCAGGACATTATTTTTAGTGAGTTCCCTTCTAAGTAGGTCAGGATCGAATAGAAGGAAGGAAGAATAACATGACGCTGCTCTGGGTCCGTGATTGTAACAGACTGATTTTCTTCTTCCATCCCCAGGCCTGATCTTTGGACCAGAAAGGAATGAAAAAGTTGCCCCTTACGATGGCTGTGCCTTGTCAGTTGCTTGAAGCTGCGTTCAGGGATTTCCTGAGCCTTATGGATTTACAGTGACATTCAGCTGCCCGAGAATGACGGCGGAGGAAGCATGGTCTGGAATCACACGCACCGGGCACACGTTTGGATGTTAACGGCAGTTTTCAGGAAGACCATGGCTGAGTGCCTGGCAGATCCCTGCACCTGGACACCTGTGGGGGACAGAGGACCGCGGCTTCCTGTGATGCCTGGGATCTCTGCCCTGTGTCTGCATGGGCGTTGGCTTGGGTCGCGGCCAGCCTCACTGAGGATGCCTGTGAAACGTAAGGCCCACCTCCTCCTCGTGCTCCTGCGCGTTCTGTCAGGTGCCCCCCTGGGCTTTCAGGGACTCTGGCCTGGCTGGGGCGAGAGAAGTCACAGTGACGGAGCCGGTTCTCAGGGGGACATGGCAGTTACTGACCTCCCTCCGGGTGTCTGCTGGATGCTGGGTACGTGGGGAGACAGCAGGAAACTGAAAGGAGCTTTCCAGCAGCCCCCCGGCTCCCCGTGCCGATGTGCGTTGTCGTGCCGGTCAGCATTCCCTGACGGCCGGGCTCCTGGGCCGGTCTCCGGGCACCAGACCACACGGGCCTTGAAGGCGGGGGTCTGGAAGACAGAGTCTAGTGTCTCCTGCTGCAGAAAGGGCATGAAGGCGTGATGGTGAGTGAATGAAGACACTGAGAATAAATAGGGAAAGTGTGCGTGGCTCTGTGCTTAGAGCGAGAAACACACTGTTGAGGGTCGTCAGGCTGCCCGTGGAGCCAGAAGGCCTGGGTTGGGTGCTCTGCCCCGTACCTGCCGTGCGACTCCGGCCAGGTGACTGCTGCATGCCTCTCCCTTTCTCTCTTCAGTAGAGGTGATGTGTCATCATTCTTTGCAGGGCTGGTATCAAGGGTCACAGAATAGATGCTTGTGTTTGGCACACAGCAGACCCTCGCACGTGGCAGCGTCACTGTGGCTCGGGGAAAGGCTTCTGGAGTGGGTGGGTGTTGTGTGGGCCGCGAACGAGTCAGGTGGGCCGTGCTGGCCTTCACACTGGGTGTGGCTGGTTGGCGTGGACGGTCGATCACAGATCACAGGCCCTGGAGCCCTTGCGAGGGCCGAGTGACAAGGCAATAGCAGGCAAGGGAGAGGAGCCTTGTGTCCGCGTGAGGGAAGGAGCAGCCAGACTTGAACTTGGCCACAAGGGCCCGTGGCAGTTCTGCAGCTGGCAAGCAGAAGGACTGGCTCCCCACCCCACCACCCCCTGTCCCAACTTGGCAGCTATGACATCGGTGACAGAGAGATGTTGCCTTAGCACTGGGCTCCCCATAGGACAATGGCAGCTCAAACTACCCACGTCCCGGTACAGGTCACCTGGGACCCCCTGGCAGGTGGCTGCCGAGACCACAGTGAAGTGGGGCCTGGGGTTTGATCCTGCCTGAGTTTGCAGTTCCACTCTTGCCCAGTGGCACTTTGCAGCGAGGCTTTCCCCAATCTCCTGGCGGTAATACTGTCCCTCTAGTCTCTCCCCACAGGTTTAAATCAGAGCGCCTAGATGTGATGTGGTGTTCAGACACAGGTGGTCTGATTGCGTGTCTTTCTCCCCGACCCTGGAAAGCTGCCTCTCTGAGGTCAGGAAATGGGTTTGTCTTGCCCTGGAGGCATGTTATTTATTGTATCTCGCTTGATCAGATCGCAGGGTGACTCTCAGTGGTTTTATTTCGGTGTTCCTGAAGAGGTCAGACAGAAGGGAAGCACTCTCTTTTTGAGCATCTGTATAACTTCATCAGCCAGCGGTCCTGCTGAGGGGCAGTGGTGTGCACACTGCACAGCTGAGAGCTGGGAGGTTTGGTGGGGCTGCGGAGCTCACCCGACGTTCCTTCTCCAAGAGAGCACTGAGCAGGATGCCAGGAGCTGCCTGATGCTTTGTGCTGAATCACGCCAGTTCAGCAGAAGAGTGAAGGCTATTCCTTTGAGGTCTTTAGAATGACGTGTGTGTGTGCATGTGTGTGTGTGTGTGTGTGTGTGCGCGCGCGCGCGCGCGCATGTGTGTGTAGCACTGCCTGCTGAGGAATGCTCCTGGGCTTCTCAGCACTGGGTACCCTCTTTATCCTCCAGGAGAGACAGACTTTCAGGAAGAACTCACTCCTGCGTGAGGAGGCAGGATGAAGGGGGGCTGGAATTGCGGTCCAGCCCCTGGAAGCCTACGGCCTGTGAGGAGCCTGTGCCCCTGGATAGGTGGGGATTTGCAGCCCCTGTGATGGGTGTGCTGCCCGCCGTACCATGGCCAAACACGATGAGGAGGACTCCTCTGAGGGGGCTGGTGAAGGTCTGGGAGCAGTCTGAGGATGGGGAGGCTTGGCTGGGCTTGCAGGGGTGATCAGGCCAGTCCTGGGGACCCAAGGGCCTCCGCTGGAAGAGTGAGTGGGGAACACGGAGGCACAGCACTGCCCCAGGCCTCTTGACCCCCTTGCTCTTTTCCCTGTCCCTCCCGCTGTGGCAGCTGTGTCCCCACTTATCACATGACCCAGAACCCCGCTTCTCTTTATCGGTTGCTCCCCAGAACAAACCCATTGTGGTGGTCTGGGTTATCTTCTGCTCCTCTCGGGAGGATAAGGGTGGGCTCTCTTCAGAAGACACAGAATGGTCCTGGTCAGGAATAATACTCTGCTGGGTCCCTCCTTTCTGGGTCCCTGCCCCACACCTGCAGGCTTGTACCCTAAGGACAGTAACAGAGAAATGACCACCATTTCTTAAGCCACACATGTGGCCGACACTATTCCTTTCTAAGGCCAGAACACACCTGTGGGGTAAGCACGGTTAGTCTGATGGTTTCCTCTTGATGTAGCTGGAGCACAGAAAGGCAGAGCAGGTCCCCCCGAGCACAAGGCAGGATTTGAACAGTTCTCTTGGAAGCCAAAGCCACGAGGCCTCCCTGCCTGGAGCTGAGGGACCCATTTCTGCTTCCTTCTTGGTCCCTGATGACGACGGTGTGATCTTGGGCAGGTTAGCTCTCTACTCTGGGCCTTCATATCCCTGACTGGTAGGGAAACCGCCTGCTTTCTAAGTCTGGACACTTGAGAGTGAAAACCGCGTGCTAACACTTGGTCTGGGACGGCAGGTGCAAACTGTTGTTGCTGGGCAGACTAGACCCAGGGTTCCTTGGACTTATCAGTTAGATGGTGGACAGTGCTGCTGGTCCTGCTGGTCCTGGTCCTGGTGCTGGTTCCACTGCTGGTGCCACTGGTGCTATTTCCTGCGTCTGTGGCAGCCTCTCCACGGCCCCCTTTGCGGCCACATGGGCAGCTTGCACTTCTGCGTCGAGCACATGAGCTTGGCCTCATCTTATCTCACAAGTCCATCTTTATCTGCTTGGAGGAGTCTGTGTCTCGTTGAGCTCTGTTACCCCAGACTCTGCTAGCGCAGGCCTGACCCTCTGTTTGTTTATTGTCACGGGAACCCGTGGTGGTGGAGAGTACATACAGTCATCCTGGGGCTCGGGGAGCAGTGCTGCCATCCCATCGACACAGACACCCCAAGCCAGCGTTTCTAGAGATGGCTTATTGCCCTAGACCTCCCAACAGGGGAGCCCAGGTCCCCTGGAGTCTACATGGGCTAGGCTGAGGGAAGGGCTGCCACTCACTCTCCAGGCGGGGTCTGGAGCCCAGGCTTCTCAATGAACAGCCGTGGGACGGCATCGTGGCTGGTGCTTATTAATGTCTGGAAATGTGCCTGCTTAACCTTCCAATCCAGCGAGTTGGGCGTGGTGCCCCTTTTCTATATGAAGTAACTGAGGCTCAGAGAGATCCAGAGATCTTCCCAACTTAGCACTTAGTTCTGGAGAGAGCGGAGAAGCTGGTACCTGCTCTCCAGTCTGTTAGCTTTCAGCCTGCCTTCGCCTGCTAGAACATTGGTTCTCAGTGTGCGGGGAGGCGTGCAAGGTGCCTGTAGGTGATCGAGGGGCAGGCTGACTTAAAAAAAAAAAAAATTGTTTTATATTTACCTTCTCTTGAATTAGGAAAAGATCACAACACAGGAGACCAGTTGTTTGTGCAGCTGTCGCAGCTTAGGACTTAGATATTTGAGATAAAAAAAAGAAGAAAAGGGGGCGCCTGGGTGGCTCAGTGGGTTAGGCCTCTGCCTTCAGCTCGGGTTGTGATCTCAGGGTCCTGGGATCGAGCCCCGCATGGGGCTCTCTGCTCATCGGGGAGCCTGCTTCCCCCACCCGCCCTCTGCCTGCCTCTCTGCCTACTTGTGATTTTTCTCTCTCTCTGTCAAATAGATAAATGAAATATTAAAAAAAAAAAAAGAAAAGAAAAAAAGCCAATTTTGCAAAGATATTGAGGTGACCCCAGCAAGTAAACACAGCCCTCCTGAAGAGGGCCGAGTTGGAGGCAGTCCCCTCTGCTGTTTGTGCTCCTTCGGCTGCACGGCTCTGGCCACGTTCCCAGAGAACGTGTCTCTCTGCCCCGGACGCAACGGGTCTGCACCCTGCTTCGTGTCAGAACACGTCTGCGCCCTCGTTCACCGCGATCCTCCTGAAATACAGAGGATGCACGGTGAAGAGACTACACAGTTCGTTCCGCAGCTGGGGGGGAAAACAGAATCGCAGAACGATAACACTTTGTGAACCTGAAATTCTGCTCGAATTGACGGTGGCCCCTGATCGTGGCACAGGCAGCGTATTGTATTTATTGAGCACCCACAGTTTTCCAGTCACCTCCTCGATCACCGTCTGAGGTCGAATTCTGAAATAGCAAATATTCCACCTATGAAGTCAAGTGGTGGTGACTCATTCACTCATTCTTTTTCACTCATTTCTCCTTGGTAAATAGGGGATAATGTTACCTAGCCCATGGGTTCCTTGTGAGAATTACATAAGAGAACATATTGAAGGGCTTAATTCGGGGCCTGACATGTAATAAGCACTCAGGGAATGCCAGCTATGTTTAAATAAAGTGTTGAAATGGAATTAGAAGATCAGAACTTGTAGGCATACAGAAATAAAGAGCACTGAGGATGAGTGAGTTACTAAAATTTAGCATGAAATTCTGCTCTTTCTAGTTAGCCCAACACACTGGGTAGGTTATATTTGTCTGCGTATGTCAAGGGTTGGCAGACTTTTCTGTGAAGGGCTGGGTAGTAAATGTTTTTGGTTTTTTAGGACACAGAGTTCTGTCACCATTAGTCAGTTCTGCCTCTGTGTCTGGAAAGCAGGCGTAGCCAGTAGGTAAATAAACGGGCATGGCTGTTTTCCAATAAAACTTTATTTATAAGAACCGACCGTAGGCCGTAGTTTGCACTTCGGTCTAAATGAGGGAAACCTGTCTGCTGTTGAAAAAGAACAATTTCTGGATTATAAACATTGAGAAAAATTTGTTACAAATGTAGTCTCTCTCTCTCTCTCTTTTTTTTAGATTTTATTTTTAAGTAATCTCTACACCCAATGTGTTGGGCTTACAACGTCGAGTCGAGATCAAGATCTGAGCCCCAGGAGGTGGCTTTATAGGAAGCTTGTTAGACAGTGTAGGGACGGTGATTTTGTTGGGGTTGTATGGAAAATGCAGAAGACCTTGACATGGCTAGTTCTTTTACCATGTATTTGGCAAACATTTATTGAGGCCTTGCTATGTCTCCACCTTTGATGTTGATCCCTAATGGATCCTAAAGGTGCATGCATTTTGTCAGTGGGACCGTGTTAGCAAGGGGTCATCTCAGCAGTGCTGCAGGGAGGTCAGCTTAGATCCTTTTTTGGTGTCCTTTGCAATCTCCAGTTCCTTGTGCGTAATCTCCAGTTAGGCACAAGCCTTAATGCTAATTCAAGTGGCCTGCCTGAGCTCCAAGCACCAGCTATTGAGTAGCCTACCTCGCAGTGGGGGCTCCAGGATGAGGAGGGAGTGTCAGATGAGATCCTTGTGCTCTTAGGGTGATATCTGCAATTACTGGAAGAATGTGGTCTTTAGAGCAAAACACAACCAGGTTTTGAAGCTTTGCTGTTCCATAGCTGTGTGATCTAGCTCTGGTTCCTAAACTTCTCTGAACCTCACTTTCTTTATCTGCAAAGTGGGAACCATGGCACTGCTGAGTCTCTAGTTATTAACTCAGTGTGGTCAGCTAGTGATTCCTCTCTAAATGTTAGTTCCTCCCTGTGGGAGCCTGGTGGCTGCTGGCCTCACCTGTCCTTTATCCCAGGAAACTGGGTCCTGGCTTTTTAAGCTGGAGCCTGTGGATGTGAGGATTTCAGCTCCATCTCCCTGGTGAGTGTTGGGGGTAAGAAGGCTTGAGAAAACACTGGCCTGAGGAATTCCAAAGTTAATGAAGGGAGCGGATTCCAGAGGGTCTCTGCTTGACCTCCCACACTTTCCCCAACCCCCTGTCATCCTTGAGCAAGTTTAGAGGCAATCAAAGGATTGTAGCAGCTCCATAAAACAGCTCTCACGTGATGGGGCACGACTGTGGCCTTGGCCACGGGGATTCTGGGCCAGGGTGCTTGACTTTGAGTCTCTTCCCCGTGATGCCTGGTTAACCTGAGAAGGGCATTGGAGCCACCAGGGTGGGCAAGGCAGGCCATCATGGGAGAAGGAGAGCATATTTGAAAAAGTTGAGGGGATAATTCTTAGCTATAAAGATGGGGAGAGGGACTAAGGGCCTGTGTGAGAAATTTGAAAGACCCAGATGACTTTATTTATTTATTTTTTAAGGATTTTATTTATGGGTTTGACAGACGGAGAAAGCACAAGCAGTGGGAGAGGCAGGCAGAGGCAGAGAGAGAAGCAGGCTTCCCGCCGAGGAAGGAGCCGCATGTGGACTCGATCTCAGGACCCCAAGATCATGACCTGAGCCAAAAGCAGATGCTTAACCACCTGAGCCACCCAAGCGCCCTGACTCAGGTGCCTTTAAAAAAGAAAGAAAGGAAGGAAGGAAGAAAGGAAGAAAGAGCGAGCAAGCTAGCTTTTGCCATGATTCTGACTTCAGGACCCAAGAGGTGCATTCAGCCAGGACTAAGCGGATGAAGGGGGTGGGTCCCTGTTGCCTGATACAGTTTCCAGATGCATTCTCCGTTTCGGGCTAATGGAAACTTCAGGGGAAAGACTTCGGAGCCCAGAACGGGACCGGGAAATTGCTGTCATTGAAGGGCCACAGTGGCTGGGGCTGGTCTGTGCCCAGCTCCATCTGTGTCTGCGGGCCCCGGGACTCAGGGTGGCGGGTGCAGACCTGCCAGGAGCTGCATGGCATCTGCTCCAGTTTGCTCTGGCTGATCTCTGGGAAGTGGGTTATTTCCTCTGGTAGGTGGGGGCTGGGGAGGCTTTGTCCCCTTCCTTTGTCTGCTCAAATTGCCTGGTTTTGCAAGACAGGGGCTCGGGGTGGGGGTCTTTCCCTATCATCTGTGTGTCTGCTCTATCTGCCGCCATCTATGACTCCCCACAGGGTGGGGCTTCTGGGGAGAGGGGGTCAGCTCTACCTGATTACTAGGAACTGTCCTGACCCTTCCCTCCCCCATGGAGGCTTATCTGGCTTCAACCAGAGCAGCTGCTCTGGTGAGCTTTCTGAGTCCCTCAGAAGTAGGGACAGGGTTTAGCAGGCTCCGTAAACAAATAAACATCAACCAGAACAAGCTCCCAGCTTTCCACTCACCCAGGAGCCCTGGAAACTGTGCTGCATTTTCAGAGAACGTGAAGATGCTCATCATAAAAAATATATTCCCGATGGAGAAATGCTCTAAAGAGGTTGTCCAGGAAACGTTAGAAGGTCAAGGACCATGTATGTCTTGGGGCTTCCTGGCTTTGTGACCTTGGGTGGGATACTTGGTCTTTGTGGACCTTAGTTTCCTCCTACCTGTAGCTGGTTCTTGTGAAAAATACAAGACCTGAGATGTAAAGCCTGGCCGGTTATGAGTCCCAACCTCTGAACCTGAACTTAAGTCAGATTTGCCAGTTGGGTCCCATTTGTGACTGTCCTGTTTCCACTTGTTGAGTCATCTCAGGTGGTTCCTGGGACTATTCTGAGGCTCTGACTCCTAGTGCTTCAATGCTGTGGTGGTCTGCGGCTCTTGTCCCTCATCTGCTTGTTGAAAGGACCAAATGAGTTCCCTAAAGTACCTGAGAGCCGGCCCATGTGGCTGTTGTTGGACTGTGTGCTGGCTGAGCCTGATCTCTTGACAGCGGAGTCTAGAGGCGGAGTAGGTGGTGGGTTCAAGCACATTCCTCAAGCTTAAGACCAGGCAGCCCGAGAAGTGTGTCCGGGACGTGGATGGCCCTGCGTCCCTCAGAAGCCGTGCCAGGATGCTGGGCACACTGAGTGCTGCCGGCTCTGCTGTCTGCTGCTTCCCGCATCATTCAGACTGACTTGCCAGGCTCTAGAATCTGCTCATTGTGGGGTGTTGTCCTTTGCATGCCGTCCAGATCTGAGACACAAAGCAAGAAGCTGCAGAGGGTCATTTAACAGACTCCCCCTTTCCTGCCCCAGGACGAACTGGGGTTAAGTGAGGGGGCCTGTGTGATTTGGATCATTGCTTCTGAAGAAATAAGAACAATTTAGAGATCCAGTGGAAGCCTGTGGGCTCTCTTCTCTCCTTCCAGTTCCTTCCCTTCCCAGAAGTACCCCTCTTCTGAAGTCAGGCTGTGGTCCGTGGCTCGCCCTTTTCTTACAGATCCATCTGGAGACCTTTTCTGGCACCCATTCTCCTGTTTGCAGACCCCTGTGGGGGTGGCCTTGTGTCGGCACATGGTCATGGCACTCTGCTCTGTTCACTCCGTTCTGTTTGGATGCTGCCGCCACTGCTGCTGCTGCTGTTTGCTCCTCCTGGTGGATTTTGGGTCGTTAACAGGTTTTTGCTACTGTAAACAGTGCTGGGGGACACTTCTTTGCACATACCTCCCAGTGCACTTGCCGGTGTCCCCAGGGCCTTGATGCACAGGAATGCATGCTTTCTGCCTCATCAGGGGAAGCCCTGCTGCTGTCCAGCTGGGGTCCTCCACTTGCTGGGGGCTGGGAGGTGTGTCTCTACGAGCTGGAGAGCTCTTTGAGTGATGCTCGCCCCTGCTCTGCATCTCTGTGTCCGGTCAGCAGTGCATGGTACCAGCATCAGCTCATTACTTGTTGAATGAGGTGAATTCTGGAAGGAGATGAGATTGGCACGGAGGGCAGGACCAGGGTCAGGGCATAGAGGAGGCCCTGCCCCGGCTGCCCTCTGCCAAAGCGAGGTCAGTGGAGAGAAACAGAGATGGGGGTGGTGGAGAAAAAGGCACTGAGAGTACCCTGAAAGCCAGGGGTGGCAGGGCCAGGCTGGGTATCACGAAGCTGGCCCCTGGGGGCTGGCTGAGACTATGTCCGTGCAGGTGGGTCCCCACCATGGGGGACATGGGTATCCCCGTGACCGTCGTAGGAGCCAGACTCAGCCAGGAATGGGGTTTCCAGCAAAGCCTTTGTCTCAGAAGCAGTAAAGGAGAGCAGGAGGCCAGGCTGTGGCAGGGGCGTTTGTGGACCGTGCGGGGAAGAGAGTGTCCGAAGGACTATCCGTGCCCTGGAAAAGCTGAGAGAAACAAGAGGGCGAGGGAGGATCAGACACAGGTTTGAGGCTTTTTTCCCCCTCACCTTTTTTGAATGATTAGAAATGGAAAATTAGGATTTAGTACGGGAAAAATAATGTGTATACTGCGAGATAGCCCGTTTTCTTCTTAAACCTTTTCTCTGATGGTAAACCTAATAAAGGTCTTTGGGGAAAATATAGAATATAGAGAAGGGCAGTGCTCACGAGGCTCCATTGGGAGCCCCCCCTGCTAGGACTCGGGTGACCCCGCACCCTGGCTGTGCCGGGTGTTCCTGCAGTCAGCACTAGGAGCCCCACCTCCCAGCACTTGATGGCACCCCGCTATCCCTGGGGCATGAGAGACCTGAGGGGTTACCTTACCCTCCCTCTCCTGCTTCGTGGTTGGCTGCCCACCCCTCCCGCCTGCAGGCATCACTGTCTCTGCTGGGGATGGGGTGCAGGCCGCCACGTGGTGCCCCAGGGGTGAGGGCCAGGGGGAGCCACATTCGGAGAGGAGAACACGTCCAGGGTGCATATTTTTAAGTGTCTGGAGGGGTGGCCCTTCCTAACAGCCCTGTAAGGTCTTCCCATTCAATTCGTCTTTGTCACACACCTAGTACGTGCAGGGCCCCGTGCTGAGAAGTCCAGGCCCTCTGGGTTCGTTGAGTACGTGTTTGCTTCCGTTGGGTGGCTTTCATGGCTTCACATTATTCAGTCACTCTAGCAGCACTGGGAGGCTGTTGCTGTCACCCCTGTTCTGCAGGTGAGGAGTAGAAGTGCCGAGTTACCCGACACCGTGGTCGAAGTCTCCTGGGTCACAGAGTGCAGTAGCTTCAGGGGGTCTGGTGCTAGTCTTGGCCCTTTTGTTTGTTGGATGGATGACCTTGGGCAAGTTACTTAGCTTCCCTTGACCTCTGTTTTCAAATCTGTAAAATGGGGTCACCATAGCTCTTCTGTTGAGGTAAATGTTGTGTTTTCCCCACATGTTTATGTTGAAGCCCTAAGCCTCAAGGATGGCATTCAGAGTGGGGCCTTTGGGAGGTGATCCAGCTCACAGGAGGTCATGAGGGTGCCCCCCACCTCCCCACCTGCTATGGGACCAGTGTCTTTGAAAACAGGAAGACAGATCTCTGTTTCTCTTTTTATGCTTTCACACCAAGGGGAGGCCCATGAGCAGCGAGAAGGTGGCTACCCACCAGCCAAGAAGCCAGCCGTCACCAAGGACAGAATCTGCTGGCACTTTAGCCTCCAGAACCCTGAGAAGTAAGGGTAGGTGGTTGAAGCCCCTGACTGTGGCATATTGTTATAGTAATCTCAGCTGCCTTAAGTCAGCCTTCTGGTTTAAATGAGATGCTACATGAAGCCTTCAGCATGGCACACAACACCTACCAAGTGCTGGATGAAGCATGGGCGGCATTGGGCACCATGGTCTTTCCAGGTGACCCCATGGGGGTTCAGAGCCAGTCGGGAACTGGCTGACAGTCACTCAGTCAGTTTACGGCAGATCTTGGGATAAGCCTGGTCCTTCTTCCTTGCCTGGCAAGCACCTTTCCCGCGATGCCTTTGCGGACCCACCACGTGTCATCGGCATTCTTGCAAAAAGCCTCGAGAGCCAGAGCAAGATAGGAAGAAGCTGGCTGGCTGCGCAGGCTGAACGAAGCCCTTCCCGGGGTTTCATGAACTCTCCAGGTAGCACCGAAAGAAACCCCTCCCACTGGTTTGGGGTTCTCAGCTGACCCTGCATTTTGGATTCAAAGAGCACTGGCTTCTTGCCTTTTCCTGAGGACAGATAATGTTTCGACAGCAGCAAAGGTAAAGGGGAAATTTAGGCTTGGGCAGGGCAGGCTGTCCCCCTTTGGTGTGATGAATGTTAAGACATGGCTTAGGGACACTCCTGATGTCCTGTGTCCCCAGGTGTTGGGATGAGAAGGGCATCTGCAGGTAAGGGGAAGCTTTGGCTGCCTGGAGAAGCCTGTGTTCTCATGATGCATCCATGGCCCATGAGTCTTATTTCTGTCCATTCTGTGCAATGGCAAGGGCTTGGGTGCAGGATCGAAGAGGCTCTGGGTATATGGGCGTTGGTGACATGGTGCTTGTATATTAATTACCCTTTATTGAATGGCTTTTATGCTCCAAGACTTAAATTAAGCTTCCAGCAATCCCAAGAGGTAAATGCTGTGTGACTTTCACCCCACTGGTGTGAAAACAGAGGCTCAGAACAGTTTCAAGCTCCCGGCTCGTAAGGCCGAACCTGGGATTCTGAGCTTCCCTGCGACTCCCGACCTCGTTTCCCAGGCTGCTGCTCCCTACCCCAGAAACATCATGACCTATCACGCGAGGCGCCAGTCCTCTGGTCCCAGATGGACACAGGGGCCCTATGGGAGGCTGGATCTTCCCACCAGACAGTATTGACACTAGCCTGCTACATTGACAGTCCTGTTGTCCTGAAGGGACTCCAGAGATCAACTGCTCTGTCGGGGTGGGTGTGATGGAGAGAGGAAGCTACACCGCACTGCATTGTTTTGCTGGTGGACATGGGCCTGGTCACCATCAGGGAGGCAGGCAGGGCTGGTGAGCAGGAAAAAACCTACAGACAATGCAGAGCGCATTGTGGATGGAGTTAGGTTATTACACGGAGGCTCAGATGACCAGATCTGGGTCAGTAAGACTGGGCTGCAGAAAGAGAAATGGGGACTCTTTATATTTTCCCACAAAGTCCTCGGCATTTTAAAGGACCCTGTTTTCTTGGTTACCCTTCTAGGGATGGTGGATGTGGGGTCCCAGCCAGAGATCTGTGGTGGCGGCAAGGAGGGAAGCAGTGGTGGGGCTGGGATGGGGAAGGGGCCGCGGCTGAGGGAAGGGAGGAACAGGATCGGAGGGCGCACATTCCACACCCAGCTTCTTCCTGTTTTAACTTTCTCCCTGGCAGAGAACAAGGCGCCGATTCACGTGGCAAGAGTGGCCTCCCTCAGCCTGGATTTGGGTTTCTGTGCCTTCCAGTGACTCAGGAGGGAATTCCATCACGTATCATTCATGCCGTTCTCAATCTTCATTTTGTGGCTGCCTCATCTTTCTGGAATTTGCCTTTTTTCTTTCTTTTTCTGGGTCACGTGTGGCGGCGTCCTATGGTAGGACTCCAGGAAGCACAGCCCAGCCTCGGTCCTCACGCGCAGTCGTCTCCAGGCGTGCTGGGCCCCGTGTCTGCTGGCCCGCCTTCGCCTTGTTGGCCGGGTGACTTGTGCACGTGCCAGTGTTCCTGTCGTCTTCGGGGCTCCGCACCTGCTTCTCCATCCACCCCCACCCCTGGGGGGACCTCTGGTTCAACACTCCCAGACCTTCCGATTGGAACTCTGGGGACGGCAGGCTTCCTGGCCTGCTTCCCTGGATGGAAGAGTCCCCCGAGGTCTCTGGACGCGGGGGTGTGGCAGTGGGGCTGCTGTCACTGGAGGTGAAGCACGGCACCATCGAGCGGGGAGAGAGGATGGACATTCTGACAGGGTGCTTTCTCTCTTTCCCAGTCCCCACTGACCTTGACTTTAGACTCTGGCTCCCCCTCAGGGCTGGTTGCCCCTCCCCCTCGCTCACAGGCATTTATCTGCTCTCTGCTCCAGCATGCTTCTGCTGCATGGGTCGGTCTTTCCCGTGGGCCTAGAAGCTTCTCTGGTGGGAGGACCAGGTTTGGGCTCACCTTGTATTTCAAAGCCCTTAGTGTGGGGCCAGCCCAGGTGCGGTGCTGGATGGACTCTCAAGAGGCTGGCTGAGACTTTTCCGAATTAAAGGGGATGGGGTCACACAGGCCACTTTCCCCCAGTGGGGGATCTGCTGCTGTTTATCGTTCTGATAATCAGTGGGTATATATGGATGTCTGCTGTGTTCTCAAGGAAGCTACTTGAATGGCATACCTGTCCCTCCCTAAATTGGGTAAAACAGCAGGAAAACAGTGTAATACAGTGTTTCAGGTGATGTGTCTCAGTGTGAGGAGGCTGGAGTTTGCATCATGGCTTTGTTGCTGACGAGCATGTAACCTGAGACCAGATACTTCTCTGAGCCTCAGTGTCCCTAGCTGCAGAATGGGAGTAAATAAAGCTAACATTCACATGTGGAGATGATTTTAATGAGCTAGGACATGCATAATGTTGAGCATGTGTGGGAAGCTCTCTGCAGGGAGACCCATGGGCCACTGTTTTTCCTTTAAAAGCTAAGTGGACACGATGTACGTCTCAGAACTGCAGCTCTGGTTGTGGGGGGTGGGGAGCTCAGTGTGGTCCTTAGTGGGCATGGCAGGGCCTGGGGTCCTGGGATGCGGAGGCTTGCGTGCTGGAAAACTGGACCATGGGCAGCCCCTGCAGAGACATTGGGATGGGAGAGGGAACCAGGACTCCCCTCTGGGAGGCAGTGACCAGCCTCCAGGAGGGAGGGCTGTGAGGAGAATGTTGGGCCTCAGGCTCCTGGAAGCAGACAGAAGCAGGGCGCGCGTGCCCGTGTTCTCCAGGATTGTTTGTGCGCCGGCCCTACAGGTGCCGCAGTGGTCCCCGTGACTGAGACTCGGCGTGTGCCTGCGGTGCCAGAGTGGGTGCCAGTTTTTCTGATGAGGCCAGGGGAGAGACTGTGCATGCCGGGGAGAGGCTGTGCATGCAAGGGGTAAGCCGCCAGGTGCAGGGGGTGGGGCGCAGGGGCGGGCCCAGGCACACTGTGCTCAGGCTACCCTTGCCCTAGGTCAACCCAGGCACGTGAGTGCCAGAAGAACAGTCGGCAGGGTGCTTAGTTAGGCAGGCTCCACCCAGGAAAGGAGGATTGGGGTGCGGGGGGTTGGGAGCAGATGCGCGTGAAATGGGGGTGGTGGTGGTGAAAATGTGCACCAGGAGGGGATGCTTTTGAAGCTTGTGTTTGTTCGCAAAGAATTGACTCGCTTTCTGTTTCCTGGGCCACTGAATTTTGGTGCCTGCATCTGCAAACTGGGGATAAGGAACTCTGGGGCAGGTGTGAAATCCTGAGCAGAAATGGTTGAGTTTGTAGGAATGTGGCAGAGAATGCTAAAGCCTCCCTCTTTCTGAACCGTCTTCGTTCGCTGGGAAATCGCTATCAGATGGACATCTGCAAAGCCCGCACTAGTTGGATCAGTGAAGTTAAATGACTGGCTGATGTAAGAATTAGATTAGTAGCTAATAGTCATAGCTGACATTCATCTAGTGGTTAAGTCCTGGCCATCTGTTCTAGAACTTAATTCCTAAAGTCATCCTAGGAGATGCAGTGCTATCATTAGCCCTATTTTATAAGCAAGAAAAACAGGATCAGAGAGGTTGAGTGTAATATCTGAGGTCACACAGCTAAAAGTGGCTGCTCTGGTATTCCAGCCCCAGCAGTCTCACCCCAGAGCCTGTGCTCTGAGGGTTCTGGGAAGAGATAGGGGTACAGACTTTTCTTCAGTGTCCCACAGATTACCGCTCCCAGGGGATTATGCTCCGAGTTGTGTAGGCTGAACCCTGGACACCCATCTCTCCTCCACCTGATCTGAACCATCGGTGGCACAGGGAGGCTGAACAGGCAGGAACCCCAGAAGTAGGTGACCTCTCCTTTTGTTTCCAGCATCTGCCCAGCAACTCTTGGAAACTTTTCCCTTTTGCTGACAGACATGATCCTTGTTCTGGACATTGCTTTCTTTCTTTTTTTTTTTTTTTTAAAGATTTTTTTTTTTTAATTTTTTTTTTTTATTTGAGAGAGAGGCAGTGAGAGAGAGCATGAGCAAGGAGAAGGTCAGAGGGAGAAGCAGACTCCCCATGGAGCTGGGAGCCCAATGCGGGACTTGATCCCGGGACTCCGGGATCATGACCTGAGCCGAAAGCAGTCGTCCAACCAACTGAGCCACCCAGGCGTCCCTGGACATTGCTTTCTTGGCTGGGGTCATTTGAGTAGATCCAGGCACATCTGTGCTGGGAGCTCTCACCAGGAAAGCTGCAGCCAGGAGTGCCCCTGAGCGTGGCTTCTCTGACCCATGTAACAGAGCCCTGTGGCTGCTGGTCCTGGCTCTCAGCACTTAACTTGCTGGCCTCTCAGAGACTCTGCGGGGCTGGAGTTCTAGCAAGCCATCGCTCCAGCGGCTCTGCAGTGCGGGGCTGGAATCTGGGAAGAAACTGTGCACCAGGCACCCTCTGGGGTGCCTTATGCCTTATCATCACTACAACCCCTGTGGATTCCCTGAGGTGAGGAGACTGAGGTCCAGGCGGGTTGAGGAACTTGCCCGAAGACGTAGCCACTGAACTAGAGCTGAACACCGGCTGTGTCTGGCATGCTGGTCCCGCTCTGCCGTGCTCAGGGACGGCAAGAACGTCTCTGTTGTGACCAGGAGTCAGTGTTGCAGGTGATGTCCTGGCTCCTTTCCGGTCTGTGATTACGCTTATCTTAGGCAAAGACAGAAGGAGCAGCTTTCCTGGCCATAAACTGTTTTAACTGAAGCTCACCACAGGTTTCTGGGTGGTGCTTGTCTCGTGAGGGATAAAGAATGGGCGCGGCTGTGTGGGCAGTTGGTGAATGGGGCTGGGGGCAGGGACAGGACTGGTTTTTGGAGGAGACCTGGCTGACTGCCCCTAGGTAGGTGGGCCGCTGGGCTGTCTCTTCACTTCATCAAGAGGAGCCAAGAGATCCCCTTGTTTAAAAATTCTGTGACCCTGCAGGGTGAGGCTTTGGAGCCGGCATTCACCTTACTGCAGATGTCTACTATCCATGAGGACAGTTTGCTTTCCCGAAGGCTCTCTAACCGCAAGAGTTAGCTCAGTATGGGGGGTGCTTCCTGGGCCTCTTGAGTGGTTCACGTGTGCTAACTCACGTAACCCTACAGTTGCCCGACGTGATAGCTACTGTTACCACCACTCCGATTTTAAAGATGAACAAAGACTTGACGCAGTTAAGTCCTGTGCCCAAGATCCCTCAGCGAGTAGGCGGCTGAGCAGGGATTTGAACAGGGAGCAGCTGCCAGGCTCACACAGGTGGGCCCTCTGCCGGCTGAGGGCTCCATGGAGCTGGAGTTGACCCTTCCCCCATGTTGTCCCACCACCCTCCTACTGGGAAGACTGAATGATTCCCCTTGTGATGGATGAGGAAAGAAAGGCTTGTGAGTAGTTAAGGAATTTTCCAGAATTCTGCAAGTTCTAAGTGGTGGCTTTAGGCTTGAACTCAGGTCCACTGCCTCCAAATATGGGGTCACTCTTAGATCTCCTCCCTTTCTTGCTGACCTCTGGGCTCAGCTTGTATCACCCCGTCCAGCTGGCCTTTCCATGCAGGTGGCCCCACAGTGCCTCTGCTTTCCTCCAGCTTGGAGAGCGAGCTTTACCCCTCAGACTCAGGCAGGGCTTCCTCTTCACATCTGCTCCCAGGACCCGGCCTTCAAACCAGGATTCCCTCTGAAGCTTGGTGATCAGAAAATTCACCCACCAAGCTTGACCTGGCGTGTGCCCTTTGGCACTGGGAAGCCATGGGGCATCCAGGGTTACACTGGGCCGTGTGTGACTGCGGTCGGTCCCATTTCTTTGGTGCAGATGGTGTTTTAGTGGGGAATGACAGCAGAGAAGCGGGATTCTCTTCTGGGGCACTTGCCGCGTGGGTGGGGGTGCACTGGCCCCCTGGCTGGTCTGTGTTCTGTGCCAGGCCTTGACAGATTCGGTCAGGTTCAGGGGCCCCACAGTGCTCTCCACGCTGGGAGCCCTTCCTTCACCTCACCTGCGTGCACCCTTCCTCCCCTTTCTGTGCTGTGGAGATGGGAGCCAGCCCGTCACTGGTCCTCCAAATCGCCTGCTCAGCCACTTCAGGCCAGTGGAAGGTGTTAAGTCATGAGTGTCGCCCTCTCTCGGACCCCCTCCGACTTCCTCACAGGTCCCACTTCCCAGCTCAGGTTAGCTGTGTCTTTGCTCTGCTGGGTTGCTTATTCCGGGACTGGGTGTGCTCTAGAGCTTGCGGCCTCTCTGAGTGGGGGGCTGGGCCTTGCCCCCAGGGCTGCCCTGCTCCAGGCCCCTGTGTATGAGGTGCCCATCACCACCAGATCGTTCTCTGGAGACAGCAGAAGTGTTTGCTACCACCTTGCCCCCACCCAGCCTTGCACTCGACGACAGAAAGACAGACAACACAATTCAGAAATGAGCAAAAGACTTCAGTTTACCTTTCTCCAGAGAAATGTGCAAATGGCTGGTGAATGAAAAGATGCCTAACTTCATTGGTCATTAAGGAAAGGTATAAATGAAAGCCATGAGCTCTCTCTTTCTACCTGCTAGGATGGCTGTAATCATACTTTCAAAAGAGCAGAGAATCACAGGCGTTGGCCAGGCTGTGGAGATGTTGGAGCCAGCACTGCTGGTGGGGGTGTAGCAGGGTGACGGCCGCAGCGGAAACCAGCCTGCAGCTCCTCACGAAGTTAGCTATAGAATTACCCTGTGACCGAGCAACTGCACTCGTCCGTAAAGGAGGTATTGATTACATGTTACAACATGGACGAACCTCAGAAAATTGAAAAAAGCCAGGCATGACAGTTCACATATTGCATTATTCCATTTTTAGGAAACATCCAGAATAGAGACAGAAGCAGATTGATGGTTGCTCGGGGTGGGGGGCAATGGGGTGCTCCTGCTTCATGGGGATGAGGTGTTATCTTGGGGTGATGGAAATCTTCTCGAAGGACAAGAGGTGGTCACACGGCATCATGGGTGTACTACATGCCGCTAAATTGTGTGTATGAAAGTGGTTACTTTTATTTTTTGTGAATTTCACCTCAACTACAACAAACACACCCGGCGTCACTGCCGGTCTCCAAGGGGTAAAAAGAGGAAACATGGGGCACATGCTTTATGTCTGACTCTTGACCTCAGTGAATTTGATAGGGATGGGATGAGCCCTGTTACTTCCATTATACAGGTGAGAAAGTTGAGGCTCTGTTAGGGCACTCAGACAGACATGAATATGGGCTTGTCTGGGTCCGACCTGATCACTTCTCTATACTCTTCCTCCTGGCCAGCACAAAAGGCTTTTGTTTGGCTTTGCCTTGCTTCAGAATGAGCTCATGTCAGGAACTGTGCTCAGCCTCCCTCTGCTTCATATCCTTTCGGGAGATGCCTGCCCCTTACCTTCCTCATGCCCACGTCCTCTGAATCCCCGTCCACTCTGGCCACCTGCCTACAGAGATCTTTTTCCAACACACACTGCCCACTTCCCTCCCAAGGAGGCAAAGAACTGTAGCAGAGAGAAAATGAAAGGTGAAGGCTTGAGCACAGTCCTACTATGCGATCATGGATGAGTCTCTTAAACCTGCAGCACCTCAGTTTCCCTAAATGTGTTGTGGGAGAGCAGGACAACACTCAGGCGTCTTCCCTGAACTGGTTGTGAGGACTGACTGACCGTATCTGTGTCTGGACTTTAAGGATGAAAAAGCACCATATGGACATGGGGGGTGGCAGGGTCACTCCTTGAATCAAGGTCAACATTCTGGCATACGCAGCAGAGAACAGACCCAAACCCCAAAATCTAGCTGAAGGGCATGTGACTGGTGCTCAGTATTGATTTGCTGCCCGAACGAGAGCATGAAGGGGCAGGAGTCAGTCCTTGACCTGAATTGTGGGCTTGGTCCAGGATTTAGGCTTGCACGTGTCCTTTGTGTGTGCTCAGCCCCGGGACTGAGCATGTAGGAGGCAGTCAGGAAACAACTGGGGATTGATTTGTCTCTCTTCTCCATACCCAAGTTGGAGAGGGACAGCTTCATTTTGGTTTCTGGATTTTGGCTGCTTTTTTCTCGGGTGGTGGGAATTACTGCAGGAAGACGTCGTGGAGGAAGCCGCAGGTGCTCCGCTTGCTCCCGCCTCCCCCTGCAGCGGTGTGTGATCCAGAGGCGGGAGGGCGGACGCTCCTGATGGAAAGTTGTTGGGCGCTCGCCTGAATCTGGCCGTATCCAGGTGGAAGAGCTGCATCACTTCGGCCCTGCGCCCTCTTCCGCTGGATCCCATCACTTTTTCAGGAGCACGTAGCTGAATCTTTGCGGGTTGGAGGTAAGAGGCGGTGCCTCTCTGGGTACGAGTCAGGGATGTGAGCATCGTTTTGGTTCTGACAGCTGGTGGGAGAGCCGTTTCTTCTTTCTGATCGATGTGGCCAAGGCAGCAGGTGTTACTGTGGATTTGCTCACTCTTAGTCGTGTGACCCTGGACCCAGCAGCCTGTATCGGAGGTCTCTGTTTTCATGCAAAACAAGGGGGGAATGACACTTGGAGGATCCCTCAAGTTCCTTTTGGCCCCCAAATTTGAAGATTCTGACAGTTGATGGTGGATGTGCTTGGTACAAGCCCCTTATTGCAACCATCTTTTGTCTTTCTCTTTTCTGCCTGAACTTTAATCCATCTACCCACTGACCTACCCACTGACCTACCCACCTGTTGACACACCTGCCCACCCCCCATTCACTCACCCAGCCACCCACACGTAACCCACGTGTACTAGATAACCCCTCTGAACCAGCCAATATGCTAGGTCCTGAGGATACCGGGAGGTCTTAAGAGTTCACAGTCATGAGTGGGACATAGGTATTGGCATAAAATTGGAAAATCAAATGTCTCGGGTGCTATGGTTCAGAAAGGCGCAGGCCGCTCTCATAGCAGCCAGGCAGGCCGGCAGCCTCCCCTGAGATCCCTTCACGGAGGACTACGGCCTGCCTCCTGTGACAGCTTCAGGACGGGCTTGTCTTGATGTGGGAGAACCGTGTTGATGACCTCAAGAGGCCCCTTGTAGCCACAGGAATCTGTGATGTGGAGTTCTCAATTGCCGGCTTTGCTGGAGAAGAGAGAGAAAAAGAAAGAAGGAAGAAACAGAGGGGCTGGTCAGTCCTGCTGTACATTTATGTTTGCGGTCCCAAACCTCCGTTTCCTGGGGCCGCAGGCTGTGTGTGTGGGAGGCACAGAGCAGCGGCTCAGCGGGGCACGGCGCTCCTGCAGCCAGCTCTGGGGACGGCTGTCTGATGGCACCGCTGTCCCCCTGCAGCAGCAGTGGCTGGCCCAGGGCAGGGCTCCTCTCTGTTCAGTCAGTCAGTGGCCTGCGGCCAGGGCCAGAGTAGGGCCCCTCCGAGAGCCAGTGCTGGGATTCCGAGAGGGGACGGGGCCCGTGTCCCCCACCCGCAGCCCCACCAGCGAGACTGTGGACAAAGCAGCTTTTCTAATAAGCAGCCTTTGCTTGCCCTGTGGGAGATGAAAGACTGTGCGTAAAAGTGGGTAATTTGGGGTTTTCCTGATGAAAGCAGTTGACATTTGTTGGGACCTCAAGCACACTGCAGAGCGGCCTTTCATCTCTGTTATCAGAGCGTGGCCCGGCTCTGGGCTGCATCCGGGGCGGCCAGGGCCGCCGGAATTGGATCGGGCCAGTGGTAAAACATAAGGAAATGGGTGGAATGACCTTCACGGCTATGGTGGTGGAGTGAAGACGGCAGAGGCAAGTTCTGACTGTCCTGACAGAGGGGGCTTCTATTGGTACTGGAACGTGTCTCCTGGCACCCGGCAGCGTCATGGAAAGAGGGTGCCCTTCGCAGCTGGACAGAGCCGGCTGGATTTGAAGGCTGGCTCTCTACTCACTGGGTGGACCTAGGGAGTCATTTGTGCTCTGTGGCCTCTGGCCTCCTTTGCCAGAGGGCATGCGTGTGCCGCCAGCTCTCGTGGCCTCCACAGCTGCTCTGCTGCACCGTCTGGAGTCAGGAACGTGCATCGGTTTCCCCTGTCATTGATGAACTTGCCCCACTGTGCTGTAGGCGGCAGAAGGAACTAGAGACTTGCGTTACTCATCTACACTCCCTCACAGCACCGGGCACACGGTCCTCTGTAAATGGTTGGGTGACGGCTCGGCGGAGAAAGGAGACTGTGGGTACGCCAGCCGCATGTGTCCTCGAGCTTCTCGGCGTGGGGGGAAGGATGAACAGAGGTCAGGTAACTTGAACTTGAAGCACGCTAGTTCTGGAGACTTCGAGGAGTGCACACAGGACACAGCAAGCGGATCCTTAGGACCTGATCCGCTCATGGACTCGGGGCCACAGTGCAGGCCAACCGCCCAGGAGATAACTCAGTTCTCCAGTTGTAGCAGCCCGGCCACGCGTCTGTCCAGTGTGCCCTTCCATACCTCCACCGACGGGGCACTTCCTACCACTGAAAGGTGGCATTGACCGTTCTAATGCACTTCCTTCTGCTGGGGTGGGGGCTCTTTCTCGAAGCTCTCTGGGTTCTGATTCCTGGGACCTTCCCAATTAAACAGCCTCCTTACAGACGACGGCTTCCAAGTTCCTGAAGGCAGATGCCGCGTCTCTTCTAAGTTGCTGCTTACCCCGCAGGATGGCACTGGTTACGACACTTCTTCTCCCCGAGCCTGTTTCCCCAGCTCCTGAGCACTGTTTGTGGACGAAGTTAACGGACGACCGTATAGCACACGCTGAGGCCTTGTAAACGTCGCTAGCCTCACAGTGTGACTGCACATGAACCCATATAAACAAGGGAGCAGTCGCGTCTAAGGTGGCATTTTTTGGATGCATATTTATTTATTTTTTAAAGATCTGTTTGTTTATTTATTTGAGAGAGAGTGTGTGGCGGGAACAGAGGGAGAGGGAGAGAGAGTCCCAAGCAGACTCCATGCTCAGCATGGAACCTGACACAGGGCTCAATCTCACCACCCTGAGATCACGACCTGAGCTGAAAGCAAGAGTCGACACCTAACTGCACCACCCAGGCCCCCCGTATGCTCTTATTTGAAACCACTTGCCACCACACCTCGGGTGACCCCTGGGCCACTGTAGATCTTGACTTTGCAGTGTGGCACCTTTTCAGCACTGAGAAGCTGAACGTTCCTTGAACTCCTCTTTGATGCTTTTTAGCTTAAGAAATAGCGAGGTGACCTCTTCTACCCCATGGAAGAGATTCAGGTAGCTAAGCCATTTCCCTTTCTTGATCCTCTAGTCTGCGGAGTTATTGAATTAGTGACGCTGTGTCAGTGTGTCTGGGCCTTTGGACACCGAGTACTTCTCCCTCCTTCTGTGAAACTGGGAGGGAGGTTGTGGACCCCTGCCCCCAGCAGTCGCTGACTATGGCCCAGGGCAGGGAAAGTGATGCGATACCGAGAGACCAGGTCAGGCATCTTCCCTGTCGACCTGGCAGACCTGTCTGGCCTCTGTTCAGGGCCTTACCCGTTTAAGGTGTGGGTGCGTCCATCCGGGTCCAGCGATGTGGACCTGGTGGGCATCTCTAGGCAGGTCAGAAAGCAGAAGGAAAAGCTTCCCACCCCCTTTGCAGGCCTTCTCCACGACTGCACTGCCAGGCACACTGGTGGGTGAGAGATTCTTCATCCCCTGTTGTTGCTGGGAGAGGCAGCAGGCTGGTTGGTAGACACGAAGCAGAATGCGTAGAAAATGCTCTGTCCAACCCCCCACCCCCACCCCTGGCCCCGTTCATCTGACCTGAACTCTGCTTCGCTTGGAACCCACCTCATTTCTTGCCCTCCACTGACTCAGGGTTCATGCCTCAGCCACACAGAAGTCGAGGGGTCCCCGTATCTGTATTCCTACAGACAGATTGCCCAGGGAGGCAGAAGTCATCATAACACCAAAATACACCCTAATAAACTCATTGCTAGTGTCTAGCCCACCCACATTTGACGATAATCTGTCATTTACTGATGGCCAGACATTGTAAGCATCTGTCAGTCCAGGGCAAGAATAACAGAAACTCTTCACTGACCTCTGTTTGACTCTCTTACCGGGGAGGGATGTTGCCCATTTTTGGGGCAGCAAACTGCATGAGGGCCCAAGCTCCCTGAAGGCCCCAGGGCTGGTGGGCTACCCACAAGTCCGGTTTTCCAGATTAAGACATTTGTTCTGCTCCTGACTTGCTGTGTGACCTTAGGCAGGTTAAGTAACCTCTCTGTGCCTGTAGGCTTCATCTGTAAAACTGCATGAAGAGGAGTACTTATCTTCTAGGGTGTTTATGAGCATTAAATGAGTTAATACATGTGAATGCTTAGAACATTGTTTTCTGGCATGTGGCAAACACCTGTTAAATGTTCGCTGTTGGTGTGTCAGAAGCCTTATCCCACTCTTTGATCCCTGCGCTGGCCAAAAGTTAGTTGTGTTGGTAATTAAATATCACATAACCTGATGAAAACTGGGTATAAAGCGAGTTGTTGCATGAAAACTAAGTTTAGTGCTTTGGAAAGAACAGATAACATTGATTTGCAAAGAAGTTGTCACTGAATCACTTAGGGAGGAAACAACTGTAAAAAGAGGGGAAAAGACACAGTAAAATTATAAGGAGTCTGTATTCCATGTGCTTTGCAGCTTTTGCACCGCTTTAGAGCAATGGAAATCAGAAATCATAGATTTTGCATGGTGAGGGTGTATTTGGCAAGAAAGACAGTTGGCATCTCCAGTCAGTGGCCCCAAGAAAGACCCTGCCTTTTGACTGGTGAACACACGTGCAGCCATGGGAAATATGTAAGTATCTGTTCTGTTCACGGCTGCCCCCTTCCTCAGGGCCCTGACCGTGGGGGAGTTGGGTCCTGGGGCTTCTGCTCTCTAAGGAGGATCAGTGCCCAGGCATTGCACATTTTGTCCAGACCTCAGGGTCCCCCGATGCAGGCACAGGTACCGTGGGCAGGCTCCTTGAATCCCACACACTAGTTCTAACACCTTGTGTGTGCATTCTAGGGGAAGCAACTACAAAGGGAACTAGAGGCTAAAGAGAGGGCGCGTACTACGGCCTAGGGAGAGAGAAGCAGGCAGGGGTCCTGACCACTGCTGTCGGGGAGACCTAGGGGCTCTGGTGGAATCAGCCCAGTTAACGTGGAGGGGAGAAAGAAAAGATGATTCCATGCAACCAAAAGAAAATGATTTAGAATTAAAAGAATTTTAAAAAGTGAAGAGAACTTGGGAAGATTGAGGAAGTCCAGGAAGGTCTTTTGTAAAACGATCTTTTAATGATGAGGAGTGAAGGGAGTTTCCGTTTTGTGCCAAGAGCGTGTGGTGAGAAAGGCCTTGGCACTGGATTCATTCTTCGCGTGACCAACACTTTTAGAAGGGAATTTAAAATGGTAACTTTGAATTGAAGTATAAGACAGACCTTATTTGCGTTTATAATTTTTTGTAATTAATGCCTTATACATTTGTAATTTATAAATGCTAAATCATTAAGTTCTGAATGTAAAATATTTGATATTTATAATTCTCTGTTTCTTGTAAAGCCCAAGTGACCTGAGTGGCTCAAGGTCACAGCCAAATGGGTGGGACTGAGGATCTAGAGCAGGTGCTGGCCATTTGTCTTTTCAAGAGAAAGTGCCTCCTTCCCCCAACACACACCTGCCCCCTGACTGTGAATACTGGGACCTGACTTGAAGCGGCTTTGCTCTGGGTCCTGTTCTCCATGTGCTTCCTTGTGCTCAGGTCTTGCCCCCATGCTTCTCTCTTCCCCACCTGGCCTGCATGTCCTCGTGCCCCGATTTCCCTCTGTGCCTGTGCTCATCCGAGTCCCTTCCGTGTCTGGCTTCCAGAGCAAGGAAGAGAGTTCCTGCAGAGAGGGACCTTGTCTCTTGGTCGGGGTCTGCCTGGCTCAGATCCCCCTGCCCAGCAGGCACAGGGAGGGAGCAGCAGACTAGGGCAAGGCCTCCCCTCTGCCCTCACCTTTGGCCCTAGGGACATAGGGTGGGTTTGAATTCGGAGGGCAAACAGGGAAGGCGGATTCTGGTGGAACCGTTCTCCAGTGCAGCCAGCAACAGCCTCCGCGCATGAGCCACTCTCAGATGTGCGCAGGCCCCAAAAAGGAGTCCTGGGAGGGACAGAGGAAGCACTAGCGCTCCCCTCCCCTCCCTACAGTTTACCAGCAGCACTGACAGCTCCTAACGTGTGCCGGAAGCAGTATTTTCTGGTTTACAAAGACCATTTCCCCACCCTGTCTCCTTCTTTCTCAGTTGCTGATGAGGCCACTGTGGAAGGCAGGGACACACGACCAGAATAGCCCAAGGTCCCAGCCAAGTGAGGCTGGAGCCAGGAAGGGGAAGCAGGTGGCGGTGGTCACCTTCTCTCACAATGAGAATGGCTACATGTGCTTGATGCCTTTAAGTCCCATCTTACTTCATGCTCAGAAGTGACTCTATCCAACAGCCAGGCCTTCCAGGTGGCTTTTACAGCTGGGGAAACTGAGGCAGAGAAGGTTGAAGCTGGGCCGTGAGGTCTGGGAGTTGGGTCCTGGCGTCTACCCTCCATGCCATGTTCAGACCGGTGCCTGCCACTGACTTGGGAGAAGGGGGGTCCCTCTGAAGGTGATCCTGGTCCATGGGTGCACTCTTGCTGCCTGGTTTGGAGGCCCCCATCGTATGCACTGCTTCTCTGCAGGAAGACGGCTCCCCCGCAGCACCCCACTCACCCAGGGTGAGCGCTCAGAGCGCTCATCGGGAACCATGAGACCTGCAGCTTTTGGCCCAAAGGGCTCTTTCCTCTGGTTGGGTGGGCGGGAGGGAGGACATGGAGGGTGTCTGTCGAGGGCTCCCCGAGAAGGAGGAAGGCGGCTCCGCGGGAAACAGCAGGCAGGGAAGGTGAGGCCGGGGTCCTGCGGACTGTCAGGCGCCCCGGCGCGGGCTTCCCTGGGTTGTATAATCAGCTGTCACGGTAGCGTTTCCCTGCGTCAGGCTTCGCGAGTACAGACGGAACATTCAACAGTGACTTCTTTATAAATATTTAACTCCCACTGTTTAGGAACTGCTCGGGGCGGGAGACAAAACAAGAGCTCCAGGCTGTCCATTGCATGGCCCTTCTGTCGTGGCGTTGCATTGCGAGGATCAGAGTTCTGGGGGGCGGAAGGAGGTGCAGCAGCTGTTCTGAAGCGTTTTGGCTCTCGGCCAGTGGGGTCTTCCGTCTGTGGGGGACTGTGTCCGGGGACACCCGTCTCTGTGTTCATGGAGCCGTTCAGACCTGGCCCAGCCTGGGTTGGAAGCCACAGCTCACACGTCCGCACAGTGGCCAGGATCAGCACGGGTGCTGTTGTTGGCGCGGCTCCAGAATTCCCATCCCCCACACATCACCCACTCCAAGCGCACAGTTCAGTGGTTTTAATATGTTGGTGGAGTTGTGCGAACGTCCCACCATCTATTTTGGAGCATTTTTATATTCCGTGACCGGTATCCGTGACCAGTCACCCCACTTCTCCCCACTCCCGAGGCAACCACCAGTCTGCCTTCTGTCTCTGCGGATTTGCCCGTTTGTCCGTGTCACGTGTGTGCCCTCATTTTGTACACGCGGTCTTTCGTCTGAGCTTATTTCACTTGGCGCGGTATTTCCCAGTTTGGTTCATGAAGCCGCTTACGTGTGTCAATGCTCAGTTCTTTTTACGGCTGAGTAGTAGGTCCCTGTGTGACCACGCCACGTTTTACGTATCCATGTGTTGATGGACATGTGGAGGCGGCGGCTCACTCAGAAATGAGTCTCCGCGCTTCTGGGAAAGGCCTAGGAGGTTGGCATTAAGCGTGTGGTGGAGGTGGAGGTATGCTCAGCTGGTAAGCCGTTAGCTTTTATTTCGCACTCCGTGTATGCAGACACTGCAGGAGGCTTAACTGGCAATTCTGACCAACTGTGCCTGATGGTCAAATCCCTTGAAAAGATCTGTGCTTCTCCTGGGCCAACCTGCTAGGGTTTCTCTGAATAGGGGGATGGTACACTGAGTTTGTGTCTTTGGCCCGTTTCATGTGACATCACACAGTGTCTGTCTGTAGGAGAGAGAAGCAGGGAGGAGACCCACTTTCGGAGGCTGTGCCCTTCCTGCTCTCCATCCCCCTTCGGACACCTGTGCCGGGCTTCATGGTGTCCCTCGTCTGAGTTTGTTGTCCCAGCTGCTTTAGTACTCATCTGAGTGGCTGACTCAGTGCAGGCCCAGTGTCTGGCTTAGGCAGGAAACGTTCAAAATTGGGCACTCTTATCGTTGCCGGTCATCTCCTGGTCATCCAGTGGTGACTAATTTAGTGGACGCTGTTGGTGTTCTGACCCTGGTCCCCTTCATGGGACGGCACAGTCACCTCCCAGTTGCTGAAGTTCGTGGTGCTTCATGCTCCAGAGATTTGTTTCCTCAACTAAAACATTGCTCACCCCCCAGCCCCCCTCCCCAGCCCCTGCTGACTCAGAGGCACAACAGGCAAGGCCCCCTGTGCTTCCAAGTGGGGCGAACTTTGTGGTGCCGTTCATGTGCCAGAACTCCTGTGGGCTCAGGCCGAGGCTGGCATCGAGCTGAGACCAGGTCCGTGCTGAACACCCCTTCCTCAGGCCGGCCTGCGCCCCCCACTCCCTTTCTCCTGTGCATACTCTCTAATAAATGGGCAAAAAAGAATTCCCATCTCCGGGGGCGCCTGGGTGGCTCAGTCAGTGAAGCGTCTGCCTTCTGCTCAGGTCATGATCCTAGGATACTGGCATCAAGCCCCGAATCTGGCTCCCTGCTCAGCGGGGAGTCTGCTTCTCCCTCTCCCTCTGCCTGCCGCTCCCCCTGCATGTGCGCACCCTCTCTCTTTTTCTCTGTCAAATAAATAAATAAATAAAATCTTAAAAAAGAAGAAGAAGAAAAAAAAGGAATCTCCATCTCAGGACCTGTTTCCAGGGAGTGCACACTAACACCCTATCTGGTAATGTCCCTTCCTGGGACCCCTCTGATGCCGTTGAGTCTTGGAGTTTCTCTGCCTGAGCTTCCTTCCTGGCTTGGCCCACTGAGTGTTTTGTTTTGTTGGATTTGGTTTCAAAGTCTTTTCAAGCTAATCAGACATTAGGAAAGTTCTGCACTGAATCACAGTCCTGGCACTGTCCCTCCTGCCTCCCCTCCCTCCCTCCCTCCCTACTTCCTCTCCGCTCCCTGCCCCCATCCCATTCCCTTTCAGCATCCTTTCCTGTGTTAGCAGTGACCTCAGCTGAAAAAGGCCTTGGGAAGGCACTTGGGAGGCACTCTAGCCTTGGTTCTAGACAGCCCTGGGTCAAGGGCAAGCCGGGCCACCCAGCAGCCAGGTGATCAGTAGTGTTCCTTCTCCAGCCCTTACACTTTCTCATCCGCAGACTGGACTGGTAATCTCTCTTCCCCGCCCCTGTGGGGAGGATTCAGATCGCGTGGGTGGGTGACCCAGGACAGTGATGGGTATTGAATTGGTACATGGTTCACAGAGGCTGCAGAAATGTCCCCGAGGACTCCTGGGCTCCTGTACCCCCTTGGGTCTTCTGCCTTGTCAGCCAGCTGTCACCCACCCAGGTCCTTTTCACGTTGCATTGCTTTTGCTCACATTGTGCCTTCTTCCTGGGCTGCTCTTCCTTGTCTCTCTGAGCCTGTGGAAGGAACCCCATGGACGCCACCTGCTCCGAAGCACGCTTGGGGACCTGGCAGGCACGGTCGGGACTTCCTAGTGTGACAATCCTTGCCAGAGAGTGTGGGACCTGCAGGGCTTCTTTTCTTCAGGATATCACTGCCTTCACGGACGTGGTGGGTGTGTGGAGGGGGTGTGTGTTCCGGGGTCAGACTGGGTTTCTAGTCCCGTCCCTTCCCCAGCAGGACAGCTTGGGCTGGGAAGCTGAGCCAGCGGCTCCCCCGTAGAATGCGGGGCACGTTTTAGGGACACTGTTGGCGATGGTGTCCCGATAACCTGGCAGCTCTGGGCCAGCCGGCAGCTGGAAGAGTAAGGCGCTCCCAGGCAAGCACAGGGAATTCGTAAACGCAGAGCTGTGTGCGTGAACATCGGTGGGTGAACCGGGCTGTCGCCTCTCTGGTCTCTTGGGGGCCCAGGGGCCATCTGTCCCTGCCAGAGCTCGGGCCCACAGAGCTGAGTTAAAAGGGGGAACCTAAGAACCATCACATCCCAGGAAATTGGAACTAGGCTCGATTCCGAGTTGTGGCTGTTGCTTCCAAGGGTCAGCCCTGAAGGCGTTGACTCTGTGAAGTCCAGCTCCCACGGCCATCCCTCAGAAGGGTACAGTGAGCAGGGGGGAGGTGATTGATGGGGGCATCTTCCCTGTCTCTCTGGCCCTGCCTCTGACACTGGCACCCCGCCCCTTCCCTCTGAAGGGACACAGCACTACGCACAGCCTGGCCCGCTGCGGTGGCTGCGGACAGGGGCCGAGAATAAGCCTGTGCCCGCGGCAGCCCTCCAAATACAGCAGGGCTGGGTTGACCTTTAAATAGACGGGCTCTGGGCCACTCAGTTCCTGGAAGTTTGAAGAAAGTCGGCCTTTCAAGTGATGTGACTTCCAACCTCAGGAAAGATCCCTGTGTTTGCGAAAGCCATAATTGACTGCTGCTTTTCACTTCATTATACGTGGCTCTGCAGCCAGTAGGGGCCGGCATGCCAGGGTTAGGAGGGGAAAATCCTCAAGTATTTTAATATACCCCTTCTTCAGAGCAAGATAAACATATGTATTGTACTTTGCAACAGAGGCAGGGGGTGGGAAAGGGAGAGGCCTGGCATCGCATGAAAGGTCTTTTTAAACTAAACTCTGAGGTTTGTCCTTTTTTCCTTCTTTTCTTTTTCTTTCTTTTTTATTTTTATTTGTAAGCAAATCTGGCATGAGAGAAAGATGCTAGCATCTCCTTGGCTGTGTAGACTCTGAGCGCGCTCCCCACCGCCCCCACCACTGCTGACTGCTGACTGCTCTCTCCTCTGGGTCAGAGACTATCCGCCGCTGCCTTCCTGCGCCTGGTGAGAAAGGCCTGGGTGAAGGCTGTCCTCACAGCTGACTGAGATGATTTACTTTTGTCCAGGAAGTCTTTCCTCCAGCTCTGGCTTTGCAATTATGCAAAAAAAAAAGAAAAAAGAAAAAAAGAAAAGAAAGAGTTAATGAAGATGCCTACTGTGAATCCAATCATGAGAAAATATCACACAAACCCAAACTGCGGGACACGCTTCCACCTCACGGTCCTATAACCTTGAGAAGCATCAAGGTCATGAGAGTGAAGGACAGACAGACAACCGGTTCCAGGTTGGAGGAGAGGGATGAGATGTGAGGACGACGTCAGGGACACTGAGCTGCACAAGGGACCCATTCCCATCTATAAAACAGGAATAAAACCATCCACCTCCAGGGTTTTGGGGAGAATAAGATAACCCATGAAAAGAACGACTAACTAGGGTTTAGTTAGTAAACCCTAGTGGCCTCGCACTGAGGCCACGTCCTCAGTTTGTTGCAGGGCTCGACTGTGGACCCTCCACTGATTGGCGATGTGACGTTTGTGTGTGTCCGCGTCCCCTTCCTGGTCATGCTGGTGGTCTGCGGTTCTCAGGAGAAGGCCCTCCTTTGGAAAATAGCCACTGAGTATTCTGGGGCACTGGGGCCTTGGCCAGCCACACGGTCCCACGTGGTATAAGGAAAAATAATTTGCACCGTGCTCCCAACTTTTGTCTAAGTTTGTGATAATTTTAAAAAATATAATAAGGGTGCTTGGCTAGCTCAGTCAGTAGAGTATGTGGCTCTTGATTGCAGGGTCGTGAGTTCGACCCCTACACTGGGTGAAGAGCCTACTTAAATAAATAAAAATTCAACTAACCAACGGAAGGGGACAGATCCTTTTTGTGGAGAGTAGAACAGATCTGGGGTTTGAATTCTGACCCAAGGTTTCATATTAGCCAGAGAACTTCACCTCTGTGTCTGTGTCCCTGGCTTTCAAAATAAAGGCCATGTATCAGAGCATGCATAAGTGCCCATGTGAGTGTCCGCATGCTCGTGTGTGTGATGGTGTGTATGAGAACCTTGGCGGGTTCTCAGTCGGAAGGGACACCATGAGTGCAGGGGCTTGAGCAGGCCATCTGCAGGCCCCAGTGTGGGGCAGTGCAGGTTCTTCCCACCCTCATACCTGCGCTGCATACCTACGTGCAGAGCAGCGGACGGACTTGCAGGCTGCCGGGAACTGACTCCTTGGTGGCCTTATCTCTCTGCCTTGTCATTGGCACCGAGACCCATGACTGTGTCACTTGAATTGACCTGAGTTTGAAGATTCTGTCCAACTCTGCTAGCAGCTTTCTACGACTGCAGCAAGAGCTTAGCGTTTCTCATTTCCATGCCTCTCTCCTCTGCTGACTGTTCCCGGGGAGGTCTTTGTCCGATTTCACATCATGGTGTTGGGGATCGGGGTGTGCGGGGTGGTGGAGGCCGGGAGCCTGGGCCCCACCCGAGCCCACCTTAAGCACCGAGCCACCCGGCACCCCAGTGGGTGCACGCCGCCAAAGGGGGCCCCAGAGACGCGGAGTCAGATTCACTGTCAGCCCCGAGCCAAGCAGGCCTGTGAGCCAGACCTCTCTCTACCGCCCTAATAAAGCCAGTGTTTACACAGGGTAGAGGTGCTCATCAGATGTTTTTGCCAATCCCCAAATACGGCCATGGCCAGAGTGTGAGGGGGTGCTTGTTATGTAAGGCCCGTGGCCGGTCCCTAGACAATGCCACTTCCTTGCTTGGCGTTGTGTAACTGCCTAACAACGGGTTACTCATTTCCTCTGGAAGACTTGGCAGGTCGCTCTGCCCCGTTTCCTCCTCCTGCCACATCCCTGGGCTTCCTCTCCTGAACGTTCTCCAGGTTCCCAGGAACACCACCCCCCAGGGCTTTGGCTGTGGATGGGAAGGGACGTTTGGAGCAGGGCCTGCGTCCAGGCTGGGAATGGCATGTGCCTGCAGCAAAAGGGGGTCCCAGCCACAGGTGTGGGGAGCCTCTGGGGTGCAGGTGGGTAGTTCAGACCATCAGGCTGTGTTTCTGCTCCTCCCTCAATCCTGGCAGGTGTGCACCGACTTGCCTTTCTTCTGTAGGTTTTAGCTCCTTCCTTTCTGCCCCTCTGCTGGCAGAGAGATGGACGAAGGGACGAAGGGACGATAAAAGGAAGGCTGAGGCGAATTTCCCGCAGTGAGCACGGACAGTGTATGGCATGCAGAATTTTGGAATGCATGAGTCTTCTTTCTGTCCTGTCTGCAAGATGAACATGAACACTTGGAGACCAGCCCAGCATGCTCCCCTCCAAGCACCAGCTTTATCACAGTCCCCCCCAGAAATGGCCGCGTCCTCGCCTTCCACGGGCACATCACTGGACTCCAGTTAACCCTGTGCAGGTCAGCTGTAGCTGATGAGTCCAAGCTACAGCCCTGCTAGCCGCACTCAAGGCCACGTCCCCATCATCAGAGAAAAACAACCACACACACAAACACACACACACACACGCCACACAAACACATGCTCGTCCACACACATCTATATGCCCCCAGTGCGTGAGGTGCATCATGCTAAGGGGCTGGCCTGTTTAATTTTTCCTTTCCCGTTTCCTTTCCCCTTTCCCCTTTCCCGTAAAAATTTAGGAATTAGGTATATATTTATAAGAACACAAACCCCAGTTAGTAGTTCTTTTCATGGGTCATCTTATTCTCCCAAAAACCCTGCAGGTGGATGGTTTTATTCCTGTTTTATAGATGAGAATGGATCCGTTGTGCAGCTCAGTGTCCCTGATGTCGTCAAGTGCCTTTGTGTGCTGGGTTTAGCGAGGAGACTCGGCCCTGCTTCCCGCTTTCCCATGGAGAGTGCCACTGGCCCTGTGAACATGGGTCCCTTGGCTGAGGGCTCCGGAGGAGTGAAGACCCTGTGTGCGTGTGCGTGAGCGTGAGCTGGAGACAGGGAGGCCCGTGAGGACTGGTGGGGCAGAGAGAGGTCTTCCTGGGTTTTGGGGGGACAGACCCTAGAGACACTTGCTCAGGTGTGGCCACTCCGAGGCCAGAGGGGTTCTGTTTGGTCTGCTCCCTGTGTCTCCTGGGCCTGACCATGCTGAAGAGCCTGGGCGTGGGAGGTCGACAGAGCTGGCAGCAGGTCTTGCCGCCGCCGCCGCTTTCTAGATGAGTGACCCTAGGCACATTCGCTTAGTTTCTCGGGTCCTGTGTTCTTCATCCCTGAAATGTGAGGGGTTGTCACCTGTGTCTCATAAGGCGAGAGGGCAGAGCAAGCTGTCACCTGGCCGTGGGTGTTCACGGAGCTGCCCGTAAGTCGACAGTAGGAGTCACGGGACGGGCTTCGGTCGCGGGGTGCGCAGCCAGCCCCTTTCTCTGCACCATGGCAGGTCTCCTTTGCCCCGGTATTGGCTGTCTGCTGAACGTAACTGAGCAGCTGGCTTTCGTATTTGCAGAGGGGCAGAAGAGCTTCCGTCTCTCAGGCATTTCCCCGAGTGGCGGTGCCCGTGTGCATTTCCTCGGGCGGGGGGGGCACGATCCTGCTCACTCGGTCATTTGACTAAATTTCTCAGACACCTTTCAGTACCCGTCTTGGCAAAGGGCGGTCAACGAGCTAGTCCCATCTTCATCTCCCTCAAGCCGCCAGCCTGGTGGTGGGGTAGGATGTGCCCACAGGGAGTTTGGCCTTCCAGAACCCTTCCCTCCATGCCGCCTCCTCCCCCGATGGTCTGCGCTCTGGATGATTCCAGACCACTTCCTTCAGCTAGCCCAGGTCCCCTTATGCCTGCAGGGGTGGTTTACAGGTTCCCTCAACAGCTTTCAGCACTAAGACTTCACTCTGGGGATGCAGGGCCACGCACATGTGCTGGGAAGGTGATTGGAGCGGCATTCATGGTGTTCACTTGTCAGCCGTTTACCAGGGAACCAAGAGCTGGGGAGGAGTTGACATTCTGGTCATCGATCACTTCTCCATTCTCCACTTTGGTCGCTGTGCGCCAGGTGAGCTTGGGTGACAGGTGACCTCGGGCAGTCCTGTTTTGTTATCCTGGATGCTCCAGTGTCTGCCCAGGCCCTCTTTGGTTTCCTCTTCTTTCTTAAGCCCCCGTCCCTCGGGAAGGAGGTAATCCGTGTGCTCTTCACTGGGCATGCGCTGCTGTCCTGTGCTGTCGCCTCATCGCTGTTTGTTTCTGACGGTTACTTTGCTGCTTTTTTTTCAGAGAAGTTAGGTCAGTCTGTGTGCATGTGTGCAAGTCTCCTCTAGGTGCCCCTGGATGGAGCAGCTGCCATTTCTAGTACCTGCTGCGTGCGGGGCCCGGGGTGGGGTTTGCATCCACTGACACTGAGACGACCCCTGCAAGGACCAGTGTTAACATCCCCTGTTGCAGAGGAGGAAGTGAAACTTCAAGGACAGAGGGCCATGCTCGAGGTCAGTGTCGGTCACGTCAGAGTCACATTTAAACCCAGGGTTCTGGGGGCACAAAGCAGTGGAAGGTGAGGTGTGCACGGCCTGCGCGCACAGGGAGGAGCAGGTTTAACGTTGCTGAACCTCGGTTATCTTACCTGTGAAATGAAGTAGTAAGAGTACTCAGCCCTTGGGGTCATTGTGAATGTTTACCGAGGTCAGGTCTTCCCTAGGGGACGGAGAACAGGGTTCAGCATGCAGCACACGCTGTGATGGGCCGGGGTTGTTGTGGCCATCCTGTGTCAGGTGGGCTTGACCAGACCAGCGACTCGCTGTGAGTGACCCGAATGATGCTGAACAGTGTGGGTGGGGGCTGGGGGCTCAGAAGGAGACTCCTGGCAGGGGTGGCCAGATGGTGAGGTGATGCTGGAGGGGGTCCAGGCGAGCAGTGTCCTTGGGATGTGCGTGGGGCAGGCGGTGCTTTTCTCTGAGCGTGACTGGAGCCCAGACGGGGCTGTTTGTGCTAGGAGCTCCCCACCCTGTCAGCCACCTTTGCCGCGCTTTGATGGTCTTTCTTAGAAAGGAGGAAGCCTGTGTGGGGTGTGGCTGCTGACTTCCTATGGCTGCCCTGATTCTGGCTATGCTGTGAGCCCGGCGGACTGTCAGATCTGCACTTCCTTCTCTCCATTTGACCCAGGCCAGGCCTGCAGGCTCTGGCTTTGGGAATGTGCATCCCTACCCCCTTGAGGGTTCCTCCTTGAAGGCCACAGGGGCCTGTCAGTGCTGCCCAGTGCTAGCCGTGTGCAGGGCCAGACTGTTTTCTCTCCTGCTTCTGTGTGAGTGGGGGGCTCATGGGCACCTTTGAGTGGTGGGCACCCTGACGGTAGAGGCTGAGCAGGTGTCTGCCCTGCTGCCTGGCCTGGGGACATACCCTTCTTTGTGACCTGGCACAGCTCCCCCTCTGCAGACCACCTAGCCCCCCAGAGTAGCATCTTCCTCCTAGACACCCAGCTTGCCTTGGCTTGGAGTCTCCGTCTGTGTTCATACAGACTCTTTGGCAGAGCTTTGCACAGGAAAGAATGTGCAGATTGGGAAAATGACCACTGTTGTCCCACTTCCTGTCCCTGTTTTCAGCCCAGACTGAGTCACCCACCCATGTGGGCTTGCCATCTGTACCATTCGCTGGGTCGTCATCTTCTCTGGTTCAGGCACTTTGCTGGGGCACCTGCTCGGCCTCTGCAAGTAGACTGTGAGCAAGGACAAGGAGCTGGACGGTGTCGCGTGCCTGTCTGCGGAGGCTTGTACCTGCCTTACCGGCCGTCGTCTTCCGGAGCAGCACACAGCCATGCTGCTTACGTTCAGACTGAAGCTGAGACGCGGTGCCGTCACTCACTGAGAAAGTGACAGAGCTGCAGTGTGACCCGCGGTGTTTCTGTCGTCCCCAGTCATGACCTTCCATGTGCTCTGTCCTCCTCAAAGCCTGGTTGCAGATGGATGGAGTGATGGCAGCCTCTCTCTGTTCCTTTCCTCCTGGCACATGTCCTGGGCCTTCTAAAACTCCCCTCCCCTCTCTCACGCCCGGCCGAGGCCACTGGCTGTGCCTGGCTTTGCCGCTGCCTCAGGCCACGTCCCTGGGTGTTTCCCGGGAGTGGGGCCATTCAGCCAGCGATGTGTCTTTGCACAGAAGTGGGGTTGGTGTGGGGTCCAGGGTTCTCCTTGCCTCCCCGTGCCCCTACCATTCTGGATTTGGTGCCACCCCTAGCGGAGGCTACGAGGAATCGACCATGATCGCACGGGAGCGAAGTTAAAAATCGCGTTACTTTCCAGGAGAAGTGTGTGACTGCACACGGCTTCTGGCCCGAGGGGGTCCCATTGTGGGACGAAGAGCCTGGATCCTATCGGGTTTCTTCTTGGCCGGAGATGACACTGAACTCATGTCAATGGTGTATGCATGGCACCCCATTCAAGATGAACAGGAGAAGCCCAAGAAAATATGAGGGCTCACGATGGGAACCCAGGGCCTTCTCCTGGGCTTACATCCTTTGGCTCCAAATTTGAAAACTCCCAGCAAGACAGAGTGCATAGAAAGGTTACCTGTAAGATTCCTTTTTCTCTGTTAAAGTTTTTTAAAGAAAAACAGCAAGGCCATTTGTTCTCAAAGCCCCGAAACTGGAGAAGGTGTAAATGTCCCTGGAAATGAATGAAAGTCCCAGGCTGTTCTTACAAATGGGTGGTATCTTGGGTTGCACCTTGTTATTTCTTTTTCTTTTTTAAAGATATTATTTATTTGTTTGATAGAGAGACAGAGAGCAAGCGCACAAGCAAGGGGAGTGACAGAGGGGGAGGGAGAAGCAGGCTTCCTGCTGAGCAGGGAGCCCAATGCTGGTGGGGCTCCATCCCAGGATCCTGAGATCACAACCTGAGCCAAAGGCAGACGCCTGAAGCGTGAGCCCCCAGGTGCCCTTATCGCGTGGTTATTTCACCCCGGAGTCTGTGTGTGGCTGCGGTGTGGGCTCCGGGAGGGCCACTCTCGTCACATGGCAGAATGCTCCTTACGCTCCCAGAGACTTCCCGTTGCCTCTGTCCCTTGAGCAGCCCCTCCCTGCAGTGAGGCGGACGGAGCAGGCCTCATGGCCATGTGAGCGGTGGAGAGACGGAGGCCGGGTAAGACAGAACGATGTGGGGCGGTGAGATGGCGTGGGAGCCCCTTCTTTTTTCTGGTGTTTAATTTCTCGGTCTGTGAGGACTGGCTGTGGGACCTGGACTAGAGGGTCTTCTTGCTTCGTCTTTGTCTCTGCCGTGGCCTTGTGGTTATCAAGGAGGAGAGGGCCGAGTCTGTTTCAGCTACTCTGTGATTTTGCCACCTACCTTTCTTCTCATTTAACCAAGCTCTGTGGAGTTCCCCATTATATGGGTTGGGCTTCTGTCCTTCCCCAGCAGCGCCATGGCCCCACACCCTGATCTGAGCTGGGAATGTGCACCAGCAAAGAGCATCCGCCCATCATGGACAGCGGACCCGTGGGGTGGGCTGGCAGGGAAAGTCCGCTGGAAGCTGATCACATTGGGAAGCACTGAGCTGAGCCAGTTAGGTTTCTCCAAGCCCCCAGGTCCCTGGGCATGCTGTGCTCTGCAAAGTCCGCCTTTAGTTCCCAGAGCACTTACAGTCCTAGCTGACCACACTCCACCACGCCTTGTTCCGAGGTATCTGGGTGTTCCCGCTGCAGGCCAGTAAGTGGGGGCTGAACCCACAGGTTCTCTCCTTTGAGGACCCAGTGAACAGCCATCTTGACATTTGCATTTTGCCATGAGGGACACTGAGAGTCGAAGAGGTGAAGTGGCTTGCTGAAGGCCATGGGCTGGTAAGAGATGACAAGAGACACAGGCTCAATGCCAGGAAGGGCCTCTGGATTTTCCGTGTAATGCACAGAGCCACAGAGCCTGGGGGAGGGACAGTTTTTCCTTTCTTCTGGGTGAGTCTATGGTCATCTGCCTGCTGGAATCTCTGGTGTTCATCTTGCCCTGGGTCTCCCCACGGGGGGATAGCGCTCGAGCAATCAGAGTGTGTGGTGCCAACGTGTGGGGTCCACCTGCTGTGCCAGGCCTGAGCCCTGCACTTTGTGAGGTCTTAGGGGGCCGTGGGCAGACCCAGATAGTAGGACAAGAGTTGTCTTGGGGAAGCAGCTAGTTCTGAACTGCACTGGAAGCATTTCAGTATTTTAACATGATAGCAGATGGGTGGGTGCCTGCTGAGGGCTGGGCCAGGCTTTTAATTATTACCACCATCTAGGCCTGGGCTGGACAGAACTTTCCCCTTAGTTTTCCTGAGACAGGTTGTATGTTCTTTCATATATATATATATATATATATATATATATATCATATATATATATATATATAAAATTCCCCCCTCCCCCGTTTCATTTTAAAATAACTATGTCAAGAGAAACTCCAGGTAGAGTAATTACAGCAGCGACTTCTGCTGTCGTCTAGGAACTTGATTCGAAATCGTTCTGCCATGGACTGCAGAGCAGCATGGCAGGACCAGGGGTCCCTGGAGCTCTCCTGCCACCACCAGGTCCTGGCCAGCCCCTTGCTGGTTCTGTGGCCTGGGGCACCGTGATTTGCCTCTCTTGTATGCTTGATGGTGGCTGTGAATGCTTTTGACCTAGTGTGTGTTTTCTATGTCTACCAGCGATAAATGACCCCAGACTTGGCGCCCCACAGCCCCATTTATTATCATGAAGTTCTGTGGGGTTGGAGGTCTGGCAGGGGTCTCAGTGGGCTGGGATCAGGGTGTCTGGAGGCTGCACTCATTTGCAGACTCTAGAGGGTCTGTTTCCTGGCTCCTGCCAGTGGGTGGCGGACGTCACGTCCTGGCAGGTGTAGGACTGAGATCCCTGTTTTCTTGCTGCCTGTCAGCTGGGAGCTGTATCCGGCTCCCAGAGGCTGCCCACACCCTTGGCTGGTGGTCTCCTCCCTCTACGGTCAAGTCCAGCAACGGTGGGAGCAGTGCCTTTCAGGGTTCCTTCTTCTTCCTTCTCATCTCTCTGGTCATGTTCTCTGATTTCAAGGATGCCCGTGATTAGATCAGCACACCCTGATTATCCAGACCAATCCCCAGCTCAGGGCCCTTAGCCTGAATCACATCTGCTAAGTTCCCTTTGTCAGAGAGGTGACAGAGTCACAGGTGCTGGGAATTAGGGCTTGGACATCTCTTTTTCGTGGAGGTGGGGGATGATTCTGGCCACCATGCCCTAAGGGAACTTGATTGATACTTGTGATGTGCTTAAAAACGGTAGCTTGAAGCCTCTGGAATTGCCAGCATTCAACCGTGGACCTACAAAAAAGGCCACCTTATTATATCTAGTCTCTAGTAAATCCTCTGTGAAATTTCGCTTTTTTTAATTCCAGTGGTGGAAACTTCATGCTTTATTGAGCTGGTTTGCTGTTGCTCTAGTCTCCTGTTAACTGGGTATTCCTTTTTTTAAAAGTTATTATTAGTATTATTTTGGTATTTTAACGCTGATGGTGAGCATCCTGATACATTTCGTGATCACCGTGTCTTAATCAGACGGCTGACTTGGGGGCCTGGGGTTTTTTCTTTTTTGTTCTCTATCTCCCCTCCCCTGGCCCGGTGCATGGCTCCTGTCCCCAGCCTCTGGCAGGCCTGGACGTGCCCCTCTTCCATTGCCAGCCCCTTTTCTGGAATGTAGATGTGTAGTGGGACTTCATTCCTTTGGGACGTGGCGGTCCCTCTCCCTCTTCCAGGGATGACCCTCTGGATTTTCTTGGGCCTTTTGTTCTTTGAAGCACGCATTTGCTGTCCCTGGGGGCCTGTGTTCGGGGATCAGTGATTCCCTCCCCACGGGTGGCCTGGGCTCCAGGCCTCCACACCCACAGACTCGGGGCTACCCTTGGGGTGTGGTCTGTGTCCCCAGCTCCTCCGCTCCCTGGGTGTGGTTCTTCTTCACATGGCTGCGGGAAGGCTGGATGCACTCTGAGCAGCTCCTACCAATCCCTGTTGTGGAAGTGGGGGGGGATCGACTTGCCTCAAAGGGCGAGCTGACCTCTCAGCCCAGGTTTGTCTGCCTGTGACCCCAGGAGAGGTTCAGACCCAGTTCTTTATTTCTTAACCCCATAACTGTTTTTTTTTTAATTATTATTATTATATTATATTTTATTTATTTTTTGGAAGATTTTATTTATTCATTTGTCAGAGAGAGAGAGAGAACAAGCATGCAAGCAGGCAGAGAGGCCGGCAGAGGCAGAGAGAGAAGCAGGCTCCCTGCAGAGCAAGAAGCCTGATGCGGGACTCGATCCCAGGACTCCTGGGATCAGGACCTGAGCCAAAGGTAGGGGCTTAACTGACTGAGTCACCCAGGCATCACTTTTTATTTTGTTTTATTTTTTAAATTTCTTTATTTGATGGAGAGAGACACACGAGGGAGGGAACAGAGTGGGAGGAGGAGAAGCAGGCTTCCTGCCGAGCAGAGAGCCTGATGTGGGGCTCTATCCTAGGACCCTGGGATCATGACCTGAGCCAAAGGCAGATGCTTAATGACTGAGCCACCCAGGCGCTCCCCAAAAGCATTTAACACCTCTTGGTTGTGTGTAACCACTTTGCAAGTGGAAGGAAGGTACCTAATTTGTATCTTTGTGCATGGACACTGATACCACCCGCCTGCTGCCCTTTGACCCAATGGCAGCCATCACCCATTCTACAGGTAGTAAACTGAGGCCCAGGAGGGTACCGGGCTTTCTTGCGGTCACACCAGGTACTGGTGACCAGGATTAGTGATGGGAAACTGGTGAAGTGGAGTGGAATGAGCGGGGTTCAAGAGCTGACTCGGCTTCCCAGGGGTGCTTCGCAGGTGGAGTAACAGAGTACCTGCAGCTCTGTTGTCTTTCAATGGAGAAGGGCCACTGGGATCAAATCCCGCTCTGAAGCCGGGCTTCGGGTCTCTCAGCCTGGCTGCTGGTCTGGGGTGGCCCTTGGGGAGCCCAACACTGAGGTTCTACAAGTTGACCTTTCACCTCTTGTTATTATTCTTGGGACTTTGGGGAATAAGCAGCTCCTGGGCAAACTCAATGGCCTGTCTTTTCTGCTCTCTTTTTATTGTCTCTGGAGCCTTTCTCTGGAGGTCCTAAAAGAAGAGAAAGTGCTGTTGTGGGGGCTTTGGGCCCGAGGGTCTGGAAATGTTGCCGGGATAAAAGGCAGTGTCTTCCCAGCCCATCTGGTGGCTCTCCCTGGGGAGAAGGCACTCAAGTCCTCTGACATAGAGAGTGCCCCTGTACACTGGCCCCACCCCCAGATCTACCCCCAGATCCATCCTGACGCACAGCAGGCTCTCAGCAGTGTTCAGGGAGAACAGATTTCTCAGGAGGTCCTGCCATCATTACTTCCTGCACTGAATCAGCTCAAGTCTCACTTCTGGCCTAACCTTTGCGAGGCTTCGTTGGGTACGTTAGCCCCAAAAATGATGCGTGTTAAGTTTTAATGCAAATTAATGAGTGCTGTTTTGTTGTATTGAGAAACACAGAAGCTCTCCCTGGATGACATCCAGACCATGAAGACGCCGAAGACATGTGGAAGGTCTAGAGCAACCTCGGTGTTCTTGATGTGTTGGACCAGATAACTCACTGCAGGGCGGTCCTGTGCACTGTAGGATGTTTAGCCACACCCCTGGCCTCTACCCACTAGATGCCAGTAGTACCGTCCCTCCAAACCCCAGACCCCCAAGTTGTGACAATCCAAAGTGTTGGCAGACATTGTTCAATATTCCCTTGGAGAGTGGGGTCCAAATCACACTGTTGAGAACCAGAGGTCTCGATGTGTTTTCTCTCCCTGGCTAGTAGAGTTGACTAGACTCTTCCACAGAGCCTGGAGACAGAAGGGTTAACAGGTAGCTTTGTCTAGGGAAGAGAACCCTGAGTTAAGTGTTTAAAGCGAATTTCATTCCTTCTGTGTGACAGAAGCTTCGTAGCTGTGTGACATCGCATCTATTACTCAACATCTCCGTGCGGCTCGCTCCTCATCTGTAAAAGACAGAAATAATCCCGTGCCCTTAAGGACTTTTAGGTGATGAAGGATAAGGTGGTCAAGGGCTTCACATTCCATGGGTGCTCAAGAAAAAGTAGGTGCCTTGTTTAGGATTGTTCATGGAAGGTATCTTAAGGAAAGCGTATCTGGCTCTTGTGCAAGATTCACTGGACTGCTTTGTGTTTAATTATAGAGAAGGGAATGTAAGTTATCAAGATCTCAGCTCTAAAGCCGGTGTGACCGAGGGGCTGAACACAATCAGCCTTTGAAGAGGCCGCTGCGGGCTGGGTTTCTGCGGGAGCCACGTGCTGGCCGCGTGACCATGCTCACATTTTGTCATCTCAGTTTCTTCATCTGTGAAATGGGGCCATAAGACTCCTGACCCCACAGGGCGCTGTGAGGCTTCAGCAAGATCACAGAGAGCATCTGCCCACTGCTGTTCTCATCCGGAGGTGACCTTTGAGGCTCTGTTGTCCAGTGCTCTGTTGGATGCTGGACTGGGCCCTTCGCCAGCTCTGGGGTGGCTGATCTGGGAGACTTCCTGGGGAGTGCACTGGGTACAGCCACGTGTGGGAATTTCTTCTTTCTCCTCTGACTTTGGGTCTTCCGTGATTCGGATCTCTCTGCCGTCACTGTCTCATGATTTTTATGGTGTCCTGGGTTCCCCTCCGGAGGATCAGACACTGGAGGGGATGGGGGCCCCTAAAACAAAGACCAGGGCGCCAGCTAGTTCCCTCTGTCACCGGTGCTGAGGGCGGTGCCCGCGGGAGGAGCTGTGGCCATATGGCCAGCAGGATGCCTCCTTGGGAACAGTCCGCCTGGCCCCTTTGAAGCAGTTTTAAGACCAATTTGGTAACTCGATTTGGAAAGTGGTATCTGACTCCGAGGGTGCTGGCGGCTCGTTAGCCGCCTTCTGGGCCCCGCAAATTGGGTTAAGTGGAATGAAATCGCTTCTCCCCTCCCTGGGCTCATGGCTGAGGTCCAGGCCCCATTGTAATGAGAACCTCTCCTGGGCAAAGGACATTGAAAAGCTTTCCGGGGAGTCTGGCACTCTGTTTTCATCTGTGAATTCTGCTCTTCCCTGGAGGGCAAGGCAGGAGGCTGATAAGACATGAAAATGAGGTGGGTGAGCGAGTGCAGAGCCGGGAAGTCGGGGCAGAAGAGCAGGGACAATGAACAGTCAGAAGCGTTTTTCAAGGGCTGGCTATCCTTCCCCTTTTGAGATACTGTGCTCGATGCCTTTCCTTTCTTCCTTCCGTCCCCAGCCCCCACCCCCATCACAAAACAGTGCTTCGAGGAACATTCTCCTGTTCCCCTGGGTACATGTGTGAGCTCGCCTCTAGGATTCCCAACCCAAGGTGACATTGCTGCCTCCCGATGAACATTCTCCATTTTACAGGTACTGCCAAATCTTTCCAGAAAACAGAGCGGAAGTGTACTCCCACCCTCTGTACACAGGAGCCCCGCTTTCCCCACCTGGCTACCCACGTTCCACACATCAGATTTTCACCATTTTGCTGATCTGACGAGTGAGATGCAGTTTCTGGTAGTTTCCCTGATGGCTAGGGGAAAGGTCCTCCACCCTGTCTGTGTGCACACCTGGAAGGAGGGACCCAAAGGCGGCCTGAAGCATCACGGCCCCTGCTCGTCCCCTGACTCACGGGAAGATTGATCGATTCGTCATCTTGGTCTGAAGTGAGTGCCCTGCCCAGTTCTTGTTTGTTGGCCAGGGATGTCCATTTCAGACCCACCCCTGAGCCATTTTCTCCAGCATTGAATGGCACAGGGTTCTGCTTTCTTTGGGAAATGATCCCACTGTTCATCCCATTCATCAGTTCTTCCCCCCTCCCTTTCAACAAATCCACGTGCACTGAGCATTTTGTTCAGCACAGGATGTGGAAGGAAAGTCCTGGGTCTAGGCTGGCTGCTAGGACTCTTGCCGCCTCACCCTTTATCAGCCCCATGGCCCAGAGTGAGACCCGCGAGCTTTCCAGGCGTCCGTTTGTTTCTCTATACTGCAGGACTGAAGCTGCCATCCTCACAAGTTGGTGATGCTCGGGAAGCCTGTGCAGACCCCTGTGGGCTAAACGACTGCCGGTCTCTGGGTCCAGCCTCCCCTGGCTTGGGTCAGGAGGCCACGTGGCTGTGGGCGGAGCTCGTGGTGGCCGGCTGTCCTGCTCGTTCACCCCAGGATGCCAGGTGATTGTTATGTACCGGCAACACCTTCCATTCTACGGGACCTTCTATTAGATACTATTCTAACTGCTAGGGATTTAAGGATAAGCAAACACAGAGACACACTCTGCCCTTGGGTGGCCTGTAGTCTACTGGGGGAGAGAGCAAAGCATGAAGGATTTGCTCAGTGCTAAGAAAGCATCTTCATGTCTCCCAGATGTTTCCAGGTGACCTTGTCATTCAGTAGACAGGAAGCGGTGGCAGTCTTGATTGCTTTGGTAACTGTGGTTTGTCTCTGAGTGAGTGCTGATCCCCAAAGAGGGAAAGAAAAGAGACCATGGCAATCAGTAATATTAATTGGGAATAAAAAGGATGGCTTTTTTTACTGAGCACTTACTGGGTGTCAAACCTCCTTATAAGCACTTAGCACGACTAAGGCAGGGAATATTATTATCCTACTTTTCCAGGTAAGCAAGCTGAGTGCACAGGGACAGTCTGTCCACAGGGCCAATGCCAAGGGGTCCAAATTTGGGAACGGTTTCTTCCTTTTATCTGACAGTGTCTGTGGCTGCTCCCGTGTTGCTCGCATCCCTGCAAATCCCAGAAAAGCGAGTCTGGCCGTCTTCTGCCTGCATTCAATGCACGGCCATGCCTCCCCCTTCTACACTGTTGCCTTGCTCTTGAGTGCCCTTTCCCCAGTTTCTTCAAGCAGCAAGCTCTAGGAATGAATCTGTTCATTTATATAATGGGTATTAGTTAAAATGAAGTCTTGGTTTTCATAGCAACTTTGGGAAGTTAAACCCTTGGTCACTTTCTCATGATGCGCGTCTTATTTATGACGAGGGGTGATCTGTTGTTGAAGGCCTGTCACATGGCAATTTTTTCTCATCTTATAACAACTAGATGGGTATTTTCTTCATGTGCATGAGGAAATAGAGGCTCAGAGAGGTTCGGTAGATCACCCAAAGTCACACAGCTGGGATGAATGGATTCAAGACCCCAGATGTCTGGCTTTTGATGTCTGAATCCTTATTCCCTTATGGGAAAATAATCGGATCATTGAGATCAGATGCAGTTGGTCAGTGGGAAGAGATAGTTACTGTTCCCCAAAAGCTGATGGTGACAGTCTGGGTAAAACATAGCTGTGAACAAGCTCTTTGAAACTTCTTTTATCCTGGAACCCTATGCTGCTTTCTGACCTTTCTGCTGCTCAGCCCAAGGCCGGGCAGGCTCAGAGAGCCTAGAGATCTGCGGGTCTCAGTTTGCTCGCCTCGGAAGTGAGTATAGTTGTGATGGCCTCTTTTACATTTGGGAGAATGGGGAAGTCTGGTAGCGTCTTGCCAACCCTGCCTCTCAGTAGCTTTGTTACCTGGGGCAGGTTTCTGGACAAGTCGGGAACTCATCCTGTGTGTGTGTGTGTGTGTGTGTTGAGTACCTACCACATGCTGAGTCTGGTGACAAAAGAGGAAAAAAGAAAGTCTCACAGTCCAGTGACATTTCCAAGAACCTGTGCTTTAAGTGGTGGAGGACATGGCACATGCTGGTGTTTTCATTCTCTCAGGCAGCTCTCGAGTGATGAAGCACTTCCAAGGTAGAAAACTCACAGACAGAGCTCCTCGTTGTATGCTGATTCCTGGTGGAAGGAATACCTTTCATGCGTCTGGCAGCCCGAGCTGACCGACAAGTGACCGTGGGCGGCTCGTCCTCTCTGAGCCCCTTTGCCTCGGCTGTGAGAGGGGGCGTTAGGATTCCTGCCTCACAGGCTGGATCGGGGTGAGACAGTGGCTTACAGGCATTGGGGTTCACTATTGGTCTAGCCCTGTTCTTAGCCCTTTCTGTGTCTGAACACCCTTAGTGCTCATGTGCACCCTCTCGGGGAGGCGGAGGGGTGGGTATTATTGTTCCCATTGCACGGATGAAGGAAGTGGGGCACCGAGCTGTTACTTAACATCCCTGATGCTGTTCAGAAAGCAGGGGGCAGCCAGCACATGGACTGTTGCGTTCGGTCTCCGGAGCCCGCCTAGCGAGCTGGCCACTGTGTGGTCCTGGCTCCTACCACAAGGAGACACCGTGTACGGAAAGAAGCCTGCACAGGAGGGCCGGGCCCAGCGGCGGTGTGGAAGGAAGGTAGACGCCCTGCGTCTGGAACTTCTCTTGTCCGCACTGAGCTGTGATGTATAGACACCATAAGCTGTGTGTGCACCGCTTGTGTGTGTGTGTGTGGCTGTCTGCCTTCTCCCCTCCCTGGTTGGGTCCCAGCACCTCCTTCTCTCTTACTCCGTGAGCCTCCTCTCACTGTTTACCCTCCCTCCTCATCCCGGAGCTTAATTGACTCTGGCTTCTGTCCCGGAACAGCCTGGCGCCTGGACCTGCGGAGCCCGGGTCGCACCTCAGATGGTTAGCAGAGGGTGGCTTTTATTAAACGACACGCGCCTGTGAGTCCCTCCTCTCCTCCCTGGCCCCAGCCCTGACCGCGCCTTTGCCGCCGTTTGTAGTTTTTAGGGCTGTGGACTCTGCCTCATGTACAGAGCATCTCTCACCTCTGGCTGTGGAGCGTCAGGCCCTCGGAACCGGGAGGCCTGCGCTGGCTCCGGGGTTACTCAGGCCTTACGGTAAGAACGCATGACCCTGAATGCAGGCCAGCCGAAGCCAGGACCCACCCCGGCCCTGCCGCGCACTCGGATCCCGCAGCCAGGCCTTAGTCGCTGGCCAGAGCGACCCTCCTCGTCCTGGCTGAGGAGATCAGGAGACCCTCCTCGTCCTGGCTGAGGCCGGCCCCTCCTTGGGCAGCCCTGCTTCCTGGCCCAGCTCCGTGCTGGAGGGCGTCGATTCTCCCTCTGACGTCCAGCCAGGCCAGAGCTCATTTGGCGAGCACTTCCCAAGTGTCAGCTGCTGTGCCGGCCACTTTACAAACGTCTTGTCTTCTCATTTGCTTCTCTCAGGAGACCTCCAGGGCAGGGGCTCTTCCCATCTCCCTCCCACGGAAGAGGAAGCCAGCTCCCCTCTCACAAGACAAAGTAGCTCATCTGACTTGGTGATGCTGGGTGCCAGGCAGCTGGCTGGACTCCCTTGAGCCCTTGCATGCCCGTGGCACTGCCCTGATGCCTGCTTCACGGCGGGAGACCAGACCCGGGTGTTTCTGGGCTCCCTGGCTCGCGCAGGCATAGGGTCTGCCTGTCCAGCCTGCACCGCAGAGCTGTCCTGGAATATGAGGAAATGTCAGCGGAGGTTTCCAGGTGGGCCTGGCCGGCCCCAGACTCTAGAACGTGAACATTCCCTACTGTCCCCGGGCCCTGTGTGGGACGGAAGGGCGGAGCTTCCTACTTTCTCAGGTGGAAACCATGGAAAGAGCTGTGTGGTCACCAAGCACAGGCAGTAGATTTGCTTTAGAGACTCTGGGGAGAAGAACTGGCTGAGGGGTGAGGAGACCGCTGGGAGTCAAACAGCAGAGATAGGCCCGGCAGCACCGACCCTCACCCCGAGGGCCTGGGCCCCTCCTTCTTGGCCGCTTGGCGCACGCCCGCGGCCCAGGCTGATGCCCGAGACCAGGCCCCCGGCAAGCTCCCTGGGTCCACAGTCCACCCCCCACCACCTGTCTTTCACGGCCCCCAAGAGGAACATCCCCCCTCGAAGAGGTGTGGGGACAGTGGAAGTCAGTGCCTGCCTGCTCAGCACTTTCACAGATGTGATCTCATTCCATTGAGCAATCATGTGGGAATCCAAGCCCCCCATTTCAGTGAAGGGGAACTGAGGCCTCCACAGAGGGGAAGTGTCTGCCTGGGAGCCGGCCCCCGTTCCTGCTGCCCCACTGTGCGGCCGGAACCCCGCAGTCCTCCAGCGAAGGGCCCCCTTCCCTGTACAGAAGTGTCCAGGCTCGTGCTCATCCTTCTGCTCGAGCCCGGCGGTGGGCTTGGATGCAGGACTGTGAGTGGGAGGCTCCGGCAGGTGGCTGGGTGGAGTCGGTGTAGGACTTAGAACCATCAGAAGGCCGATAACCTCCCAGTGTAGGGCAGACATCTGAGTTGCATCGGGAGATAGCAGAATGGTCCCGAGATTAGAGCGGAATGAGGCTCCGGGAAGGAGAAGTGACAAGGCGTGTAACGGGGGAGCAGTGACAGTAGCAGCGGGCATCCACCGGCAGTCACGTGCCTCGTTAGAGCCTCATGGTCCCCATGGTGCTGGTCCTTGGCGTCGCCCTCGCGGGAGAAAGCTGCTCGCTCCCACCTTTGCAGACTGAGAAGCACATCCAGGATTCAGCCCAGAGCCCACCCCAAACCTCCCTTCTTCCCTCCCTGCTTTTTTGCTCCTTAGAAAAACAGAAACAGAATTTCTTCAGTATTGCTCTAGGAAAGGTTATTTAAAAAAAAAAAAAAAATTCTTTCTGCGATGTGTGGCTTGTGATAGATTGTAGATCAGGAGCCAGATCTTGGGTCTTTGCTGCCCAGCTAGGCTCAGAAAGGCTTTTCCCCTGTCAGGGATGGCTAGGGGAGCTGCAGTTTCACTGTCTCAGCAGAGATGGAGGAGCCTGTTAACCTGCCTTAGAAGCTAATAAAAAATCCCAGTGAGATCATGTCTGTTCAAGCCCTTTGAGCTCCCTGAGCGGCCGCATTAACTCGCACCCTCCTTATGGCTTACTCAGCAAAAATGTCCCCAGGGCCGCAAAGCTCATTTTCTCCTTCCAGCCCCCTTGTTTCCTTATGTGTTTTATTTGATGCTTCCTTGCCTCTTGAATATCTGCTGGGTTTTCACTAACCTGCTCTCCTCGAAGGCACGGGCATATGTTGGGCACTTCTGTTGAGGTGAGCCTGATGTATCCGTTGACTTCTTTAGATCTCACGGCCATCCTGGGAAGCGAGATGCGTGTATATCTGTTTGCAGGTGAGGCACCTGAGGCCCAGGCTGGAAAGGTTGACCAGGTCACGGCTTAGAGCAGTGAATCCTCTCCCCGACTGTGTTTACCAGGTCATGCCTTGCCCGATCAAATCATGTCTGCATTTTCTAGATCATTCTCTCCAGCAAACAGAAGCTGCTCTGCTCTTCCTTAACGGGAGGAGAGGGATTTGGCCCTGAGATCATGGCGATGGTATGTTGCTCATTTTTGCAGAAATGCCAGGCCTGGGTCATTTCTGTCCTTTTGAGTAGTTCTGGTGAATCTTGGTGTGATCTGCTAGGGATCGCCCCACTGCAGTGTCCCTGTGCAAGAACACCTCTCCTTGGCTCTTCACATGTGGGCAATGGGCAGGTGGCTTTGAGGTTGCCCCGAGGACCTGACCCGAGGCCAGCTCTGCAACCTCCATCATTAAAATCAGGAATCATTAAATCATTACATCTTTGGAATGCCTTTATCAGGGGGACTGTCAAGAGAGATGGAAAAATAGTTCGTAATAGCTAACATTTATTGAGTGTTTACTGTGAGCTAGCAACTTCTGTGGAAGCATCTAATGTTGGGTCTGGCAGGAACAGCACTGCCCGCACTCCTTCCAAGCTCACCATGAAATCAGTTGAGCAGGCGATGTGCTCCCATTTTACAGACCAGGAAGTTGAGGCTGAAGCTCAAAGTTACAGAATTGAAGCTAAAATCCAAATGTCCTGATTCAGAGGATAAAACATTCCCCTTCCAATACTTAAAAAGAAAAAAATCTTCTGTGAGCCCATTTCCATGTGGATTTCCTAGATGACTGGCTTTTTTTGACTAGAGCCCAGATAGATGGGTCAGAAGCTGCTTGACACACCCATTCCCCCTTCCCAGTGGAATTCCAGCTGCAGAAGACACAGAAAAGCCAAGCATGGCCAAGGGGTGTGGCCACAGGACTTTGGAGAAAACCCCCACCAAAGTTCAAACAGAATAATCTGGAACACGTTCAGTTTGTTACTAGAAAATATCACAAACATATGCAAAACAACAACAAAAAACAGACAAAACTAGGCTTTTGTCATTCCTTGGCAAGGTCTTGACTTGCCTTTGGAGGTCAAGTTGCCCCCCCACCCCCCTAAGCTTTGCCAGCTTAGGGCCCCAGAATATTTTTTTGAGAATCATTCTCAGAGGTGAGAGAGGCCTGCAAACCCTGTGTCGTGACTAGGAGAGGCATTTCCCGACGAACGGGTGTCGGGCGGGGCTGTGTGTCCTCAGTGACTTGGACCCAGCAAGCGCTGTTTGCGACCCAGCGCGTCCGCGCGTCCCTCCCCGTGGGAAGCACCTCCCCCCATGTGCAGGCTTGTGTGCCGGCTTGTGTGTGTGCCTGCACTGGCTCCTGGGCGTGACCCTTGGAGATGGCTCCCCAGCGCCTCAGAATGGGACTGTCTTTGGAGGTACAGGCAGTTCAGTTAAATGAGGCTGTTAGAGCAGGTCCTCATCCAACCCACCGGGGCAGTCTGGACACACAGACACCAGGGATGCACGTGTAATAGCATGTAAGGACATGGCAAGGAGGTGGCCGTCTTCAGGCAAGGAGGGAGACCTTAGGAGGAAGCAAACCTGCCAACACCTTGATCTGGGACTTCCAGCCCCCAGAAGTATGAGAAAATAAATTTCCGTTATTAAAGCCACTCCGTCTGTGGCATTTTGTTATAGGAGTCCTAGCAGAGGGACAGACAGACAGACGGTGTGTCTGGGGCAGTGCCGTTGACTAAGAGCTCCATCGGAATTGTCATACCAAGTGGGACGAATGAGCTCGATAAATAGCCTTACGTTCATTCAAGTCAAGCTTCAAAATTACCAACAGTGGTTCATCTCTAGAGCTCTGGAGGTTTTGGAATTATGCACAAGAGTCAGTCTTGTAGATGCAAATCCCAGCGCAAAGCAACTTAGTCACTTGGCCAAGGGGCAGTTAGTTTGCGTAGTTACTGGATTCGAACTCAGGATTTGAACCTGGGCTCCTGAACGGTGAATTTACACACTGCACTGCACCCCATCTGGACGGAAATTACCTGGGACCATGTCCTCCAAAACCTCTGGGGCTATAGACACCCCAGTTAGCAATGAGAGTAAATTAAAACAGGATTCGAGACCGATGTCTGGGACCCAGGCACAGTTGGGAAGAGCCCCTTCCTTGGCGCCAACACTTAGCTGCTCCGGGGTGAGCCCATGTTCTTGTCCCCCAGGAAGGAAGGGGCTGAGCCAGGCTGGAGGGCCTGAGGCAGGTCTCCTGTGGGCCACCACCAAAAGCTGCCTCTTGGCTGGCGGGGTGGGAGCGGCCGGCCACCGTGTTTGCTCTGAACAGAGCCTGGTCTGTCTTTCCAGACAGTGCAGGGACAGGCAGGGAGCTACGGCAGGGGGAGAACTGTGCCTCTTTTCCATCTTGCCTGGCAAAGAGAAGACACAGCTCTCGGTTTCATTTTTCCCTGAAGTCCGACGCATTTCTGCTAAAGCGGAACACAGGGTGTGCTTTGAACCTGAGCTAGAACTTGCCTTTCGGGACCAGCACCTTCTTGTTACTCTGTTGACTTTTTAAAAGACTAGTCTTCTCCTCGGCCACATTCTCGTGGTAGAGAATGTGCCATCACCAACATTATGAATTTTTCTTCTTCTCTGTAGAAGTTAACTAGTATTACTGGCCTTGGGGTTTTACTTGCATTCCTTGCATGGTGTTTTAATGCTTTTCAAAGAGCTTTTCAACTATTGTCACCTTAATCTTAGCTGTTATTCTCCTCCTTTTGCACAGATGGAAACTCAGGTTCAGAGAGGTCAAGTAATTGCCCAAGGTTGCACAGCCAGCTTGTGGAGTGGCGGGACCCACTCTCTGCTCCTGAGTTCCCAGGCCTGAGAGCAGTGCACAGTGGCAGTTTGTCACACAAACCCCTCCTCACTCTCAGGTTTTGAATGTATCTTCTGCGGGACCCTGGGCAGGGGCGGGGGCGGGGAGAGGTGGGGAGGAGACAGTCTCCATTTATAGGTGAAGGGACCCAAACTCAGGAGAAGTGACATGTTCCTTCCCAGGGCCCCTGCCCTGTCGGAGGAGAGAGTGCTTTGGGCAAGTTGTTCAGCCCCTGGGAACCTCATCTACAAAGTAGGGAGACAAATGACACTCTCTTGTTTCTGCAGTGGGGAGGCCCTGCCTCTCCCTCCCTCCTCCCCTCAGCTACTTCTCCCCAGGGAGACAGCTCCCTTTCCAGAGCGGAAGGCCTGGGGAATGGGGAATGACGGTGCCCTAGGAACACGAAGTCAGAGCACTCCTTTTCTTCCGGATTCACCACCTTGGCCACAGAGGCTCCTTCTCATCTGAGCCTGGGTATTGCCCAGCAGCAGTCACGGCAATACAGCCACCTCCTACCTGGCCCTGCAGGCGCCAGGCAGAGTTCAGAAAAGACCTCACTTCCAGAACAAAGGTCAGAGCCAAGTGCCATTTAGTATCCCCATTTTATAGCTCTAAGGAAATGGAGGCACAGAGAGGTCGACATATTTGCCCAAAGTCACACAGCTTTTCCATGGCAGCAGCAGGATTCAAACCCAGGCTGCCTGGCGTCCTTGCCTGTGCGCTGGTATGTGGTTCAGCCAGTGCTTGTCTTGTCCAAGGGTAGCAGCATACGTGGTACAGCTCATGCCACCATGATCCTCAGAACCGTACACAGGCAGGCGGCATCGCGGGCAGGAAGGGAAATGTGAGGCAGGGGGTGTTGTTCCCAGTGTTGTCCCTTTTCCTGCCAGGCAAAGCCCCAGGGTGGAGGCTGCTGTCTACGGTGGGAACTTGCATTCTGCCAAGCTTGGCTGCAGCTTCCAATTCCCCCGGCACCAGAAGCCCTCTGGGTGAGCAGAGCTGAGGGCACCAAACACAAAGCGGGGAGGGGAACAAATGCGAAAGATGTGGGGAGGGCTTGGGTGAGAAGTCTGACAGAAACATGCAGAGTGCTTGTCTGGCAGGGGCATGTAAGGGTGGCAGAGACTGTAATTCACTCATTTAAATAAAAATAGCTATGTAGCATTTATGGTACCCAAGGAGGACAGCTTTCTGCTTTCTGTGGTGTGTGAGCTGGTGCAGCAATCTGTTCTTCAGATGAGGAATGTGCCAGAGGCCACTGGGCGGGGGGGGGGGGGGGGGGGGGGGGAGCCAGGGTGGGACCAAAGGATTTAGGTTTCCAGGTCCAAAGTCCAAATGCGGCTCGCCTTCTGTGATCTGGAATCGGGGATGTATACCTTGCTTGGTGGTGACCAGAGCCGTGCCCGGGTGCCACGGCCCTGAGCGAGTCATCTCAGAGCTCCGAGCTTGGGTCCCAGGGTAACAGACCCATTTCTGAGCATGTTAGATGCGTCAACTCACCACGTCCTCATAACTCCCTACAAGGTGGGTGCTGTCAGAACAGGAACACTGAGGGCTCCTGAGGTGGTCGGTGCTCAAGGAGTTTGTGACCGGTCACACGGTTGGACCCCATCAGCTGGCCTGCGTCCTCCAGCGTCACCACTGCCCTGCACTGCCTCTCAGAGCTAAGAATCCGGGGGCATGGGGCGGGTGGGCGCCTCCGCAGTGCTAAGGGAGCGAGAGCTGGGGGCCCTGGGTGACCTCTCCTGAGTGCGCAGGCATTTCCCTGCGTTTTGTTCCGACTCGTCCTCAGATACTTCCTGTCCACGTTCTCATCCTCACCCTGCGTTTACCGAGCGTTTATTAAGCAACGCTTGTGTTCTGGAGATCCAGAAGCAGGAAGCTCCAGTGTTGGCCCTCAGAGTTACTCTCTCTGCTCAGCACAACCTCCTTAGGGAAAGGAGGCAGGAAGCAGGCATCAGTTCTGGGCCAGGAGCTGCTTTAGATGGCTGCAGACGTTCTCCGTCGAGCTGCTCCGTGTCCGGGGTTCGAGGGGGCTGAGAGCAAGCCAGGTGCACAATGCCAGGAGTGGATTAGGACTGAGCTGGCCAGCCCCTCAAGTGTCCGTGCTCCTGCTTCTCTGTGGGTCCCCCAAATCAACATACAGAAAAGTCCGCAAAAGAATTCTTCTTAGTGTAAACTAAGTTTACACTACTCCCAGTTTCCTGGGAGCAGGAAACTGGCATTCACTTAACTGTCTATAATGCTCACTTGCTTGGGTGTGTGTCTACCCACTCTGGCCCTCCCCAGATGCAGAGGCTGTTTTTGGAGGAGTGCTCCCACATATGGTAATTTTGTCTTCGGAGCATATGCCGGATAACAGAGTTATGGGAAATATCCCCGATTTCTTTCTGCTTGCTGTTCCCTTGTTTGCCAGGAGGGATTAACAAAGGCAGGCAGGGATCAATCCTGCTTATCTGGCCTGGCCCCTGATGGAGGAGCCTGGAGCCTACTCACCCCCTCCTGATACAGAGAGGAAAATGGGGGACATCGAGCCCCCCAGAGGTGGGCTGATTGGTCCCAGGTCACCCAGCTAGAAGGTGGCAAGCCTGCAGAGGGAACCAGGATTGGGCCTTGGTGGTGCTCACTTCCATTCCCCTCCTGGAGGTCTGTAGATAGGAGACACCCTTCCTGGAAAGACAACAGCTTTGGGGTGTTGCTGATAAGGCTCCATGGGTGTGCCTCGCAGGCCTAGAATAAAAGGATTACCAAGAGGAGCTAGGAATCAACCTTCCTTGAGGTGGGTTCTGCAGATAAAGATGCTTTTGAAGTTCAGTTGGTGGGAGATAGGATCTCTGTGGCAGAGCCTGTCACCCTTGAGCCTTCTGGATGGATGCACCCTGATAGGGAAATCCACAAGCTGAAGATAGGACTCAAGAACACTTATCGCTGGAGGCCTCTGTGCGGCTTGCTTGGAGTACTTCCTTCCTGTCCACCCTGTTCTGGAGTCTGTCTCCACTCTGCAGATACAGTAACTGAGGCAAAGATAATCCTTCTCTGCCCTGCCCTTAAAAAAAAAAAAATCCTGGTCCATGTATCTTCTTTCAGCTTCCTGGGATGCTGCAAAATGCAGCACAGGCCTCATTAGGCAACTGTTTAGCTGAGCATATACTACAGGCCAGGGGTGGTGCTGCCTCCTGGAACACAAAAAGAGGCAGGATGCTCTCTTCCCTTGGAGGGTTGTTGGTCTCCAGGTAGGGGAGATTTGCCATCCTGGGGACACAGGTTGCATAAGCCCACAGTGTCCCACAGCGAGGACTTGGACAAGAAGGGAGAAGTAAGCCTGGAGAAGAGGCAGACAGGGGTGCTGTGGAAGGGGAGAGGGAAGCAGAGACCAGATCCTTGGAAAGACCATGTGGCTGGGGACAGTGTAGAGTTGTGGGAATTTTAAGCAAGGCTCTGAGAACTTGAGTTTGGCATTTCGGAAAGCTCGCCCTTGCCTTATGGACACAAGATAGGGACCGTGGCAGAGGGGTGACAGGGGCCTAGAGTGGGAGAGAGGTCCCAGAGAAAAAAGCCCCAACAAAGTCTGTGATAAGCTTGGGGGTTTATAGGAGGAAAAGAACGCAATATGCCACCAGCATCTGTGGGTTCCTGCATGGATTCCGTGTCTTGCACTGTGCTCGGAAGTGCAGGGGTGCGTGTGTGCGCTTGTGCAAGTGGGTGGCGGGGCCCTGATCTCGTGGCGCTGGAGCTGGGGCAACGTTAAGTCTGGGCTGGAGCCACGGAGGGGGCTGTGCCCCACTGCAGGGCTGGAGGAGACCTGCGCCCAGGGTCCCCTAACCCTGGCACGTCCAGGTTCTCCTTCTGGGCAGCTGCCTTGAAGGCTCCCAAGACTGAGGACCACAGCCCTGTCTCTGGGACCGTGGAGGAGCCAGGTATCCCTGACATCCAGGACACATTTCCCTCCTCAAAACCATTACGGGCATGGATTCTTTTGTAAAGCAAAAAAGCGAAGTATGTTTGCTCCCCTTTTCCCCATGTCCTTAGGATTCCCCTTCCAGTCCTTGTAGGACAAGTGGTGGTGATCTGTGTGTCTCCGGAGTACCCCCACCTAGATCGGACTCCTGCCTCCAGCGGGGGCTAATGGTATGTGACCTCTTATTTTGGTCTGTGAAATCGAAGCACATCTGTACGTTACAGGTTTGTTGTGCGACCGGGAGACAATGGGCATAGCCCTCAGAGCAGAGTGCAGGGCACAGCAGAGTCTGGTCAGTGTAGCACCTTGCTGTCTGACACGTTATCCTCTATCCTTGAACACTGCTTTACAGCTGGATCGGTTTCTGATACATATGGCCCTTCCTCAACTGGAGACCAGCGCCTTGAGCTGCCACTGACTCACTGAATTTGTTTTAGCTCAACTGCAACATTAAGGATCATCTAGCTTTGCTGTGACCTTATTTTGTAGGCAAGAGCGTGGAGGGGCCTCAAGGGGCTGGGACCCGGGTCTCCTAAATTCCAGGCTTGGGCTTTTTTTCTGTCTAATGGGGATTTTTCTCTATTTTAGTGTCCCTCTTTAACGGAGGAGCAGACTGAGACCTTCGGTTGTGTGAGTGGTGTCAGATCCGCAGTGAGGTGGTCAGGGAAGGCTGGGGAAAGGGTGTACCTGTGAGGTCTGACCTGCCCCGTGGCTCTTTTCTTTCCCTTACAGAATCAGGGTCTCCTCTGGCCCTCCTCTGGCCCAGCAGTCTCTTCCTCCTGGAGGTATCTACAGTGTATGTTCCAAGTTCTCCGGTCTGCCACCTCCAGGCAGCCTTCCTGCCCCGGTCACAGGCTGCTCCTAGCATGCACCTCTGCTCTCTGGGTCCTGGTCTCCCATCGCTTTCCACCAGGCTTTGCTCACTGCCTGCTTTCCCCATGTGTTCTTAGCAGCAGTGACGGGCCTTGTCTCTCTCGAGGTCCCGGCTCCGTAAGTTTTGGTGGCTGTCTGGTGAATGAAGCGTTGCTTGTGCTGCAGTTGCTACTGGAAGCCCTCCAAGGGCTGCTCCTCTCACTCACACTTTCCTGCCTTCTTTGAGGAAGACCATGGCAGAGCACTTCCCAGAAGTATGAGCTCAGAGGGAATTCATATCCTTAGATAATTTTTGTTTTTCCATTCAGAGGGCAGCTCTGTGTTTGAGCAACATTTGCAAAATGAAGACTAACTTTATATATGCCTCCTTTGAGCTCCTGGTTCAGTGAACAGATAGTCATTCAACAGACATAATACCATGTATGTGCAATGCAGCAGGCACTGTTTTTTGCCCTGGGGAGACAACAAGGACTGCTCTGTTTGGGGGAGAAAGCTGATTAGGCCTGAAGTCCAGGTTGGGCTGGATGCAGAGGCCAGTGGGTCTGTGGTCTGGGCCCCCGGGACTCTGTTCTGGCAGGTCACCCCACCTCGGTGATTCTTACCTTGCACATTACAGAGGCTAAGCACTTGGATTATCTTTCTAGTTCTTGGATTATGTATTCTTGCTGTGACCCTTGCATAGGGCCAGGTGACTAGTGGGGATGGACATGTCCCCACTCTCGAGGGCTCACAGCCCGAGGGGGAAGAGGAAACCCAGCCAGAATCCACACAGGCCGACCACAGGTGGGGGTCAGGACAGGCAGCTGCGGTGACAGCGGAGGAGGATGCACCTTGGACTGGTCCAAGAGGAGCGGCGTCTTTGAGGAGCCCGGTTCTCCTGCCCCGTGGCGGGCCTGCTTCTCCTGTCAGAGCAGGAGGCCCGACGTTTGCCCATCCATTCAGAAATGTTTATGGGCCGTGCCTTCTCAGCTCACGGGATGTAGCAGCCCACAGCTCAGCGCACCGATGGGACCAGTACCCGATGGCAGAGGTCTTGGGAGGCACGCTTCCGTTAGTGCACAGTTAGGGCTGGAAAACCTGCCAAAGAGCATTTCGTAACAAGTAAGACTAATGGCAGTTCCGGTTCTAGGAGTTTTGCAGGGGGCGTGTGGAGACGGTCTCTTCCTTGTTTGTATTAAGTTCAATTTCATTACTAAGGGTCCATTAACTCCTGGTGGGTCAGTAGAGCTGGCGTTTCCCTAATGAGAAGAGGAGGCTGCTAATCACGTCTCACAGAATGCCGCTTGAGCAGGAGTTCTCTCTCCGACGCTGGCACGCTGGGAGTCCCCGAAGCCTGAGCGGCTACGGGAAGGCGCAGGGAGCGCATCTCCCTTCCTGGGATGTGGACCAGGCAACTGAGGTGCTCACAGGTGACGCTGCTTGCTTGGGGGTGCTGCCCAGTCAGCGGCAGAGCTGCATGCCGGCCTCAAGTTCGGGGACGCTAACCCTCTGTTCCTTCCTCCGTTTCTGAGCCATGACCCACTTCTCTCCATTTGGAGAGATTTAACACTACGCCTTGGGGACGCCCGGTGTAGATGGGGCCACAGGGTGGGCTGGGTCTTGTTCCACTTCCAGGCAGCCAGAGGGAAGTTCTGGAGCAGCGTGAAACCCTGTGTGGGATGATACCGGAGCCCCTGGCCACATGTGGCTACGGAGCACTTGAAATGGGGCTGTAGCGTCTGAGAAACAGCAATTTTCATGTGAATTTACTTATTTATATTTAAATTAATGGTTGCTGTCTACCCCATGGGGCCCTGCTCTCAGCTCTGCTCCTGCTGAAGGGCTGGCTGGCCATTCTGAGCCTTTCCAGGTGGAGCTCAAGGTCGTCCCTGCTTGTGTTCCCTTCCAGGGCTCTGAACTCTGGTGGCTAAGATAGGAGAATCAGGTTTGGGCCACAGAGGAGCGTGGGACTGACTTTGGGCAAACCACATGTTTATTGGGTCCGACCTTGCCTCTTCCAGGTTCACAGCCAGGAGCATCTGCTGGTGGGGACATCAGAATGTCTCCTTCCTTTCTCTCCAGCCCCTTCACCCCCAGCAGGGGACCCCACTGGGGGTGCCCCTAGCTCAGGAAGACTGACTGGTGGGGGGTCACCTGACAGCTCCCTGAGTAATGAGTGTTTGCTTCTGGAGGCTCCTGGGATGTCACCCCAGGCTGGCTGTAGGTTATGTGCTTTGTACAGGAACGAGCATCCACCTACTGTGACAAAGGGAGAGGTCAGGAGGAGGGCAGGGCCTGCCTTTGGATGGAAAACTAGACTGGGGACCTCTTGAGGAAGATTGGGGTGAGCTGGGCACTGAATCCAAAAGAAGGGGGATCAAGTCCTGGGGGGGCTTGGAGAAGGAGTAGAGGGAGGGGAGGACGGAGGACCCTAGGGTTAGTCCCAGAAAGACTGGGTCTTTGTCCCTTGGTTTGTCACCCCGTCTCCAGACCCCAGTATGTGGCACAAAGTAGGACTGCAGTACAACTGTGGTGGGAAGGAAGATAAATGGCGGATGCTAACACTGGGGCCACCGCATAAAGCAAGAATGTTCTTCATGTTTGGGATGGAACCACGGGGTCTGTAGCTGCCCCAGCCCACCCCCTAACCCAAGGCTCAGTCCGGCTGCCTCCAGAACATGCCCTGCGGCCACGTGGAAAACGGGGCCCCTTTAGGGAAGGTTCACTTGTCTTTTCACGGCCTGTTTTGAGACCTCTCAAGAGGAGGAGCAGTGTACCGGGTCGGTCCTTCTGCCATAAAGACAGAAAGGGAAAGTATGCCAGGTACTTCAAGACTCCTTTTAATCTCAGGGTCGTACATCTAGATAAGCAGATGAGCTCACTCATGGGGCTCTGTAACTAGCCCAAGGTCACACAGCAGGTCACTGAAAACTATTTGAGCACACACAGGCCTCATTTATGGACTGGAAAAGTCTGTCTGGTCAGTTTACCACAGCTAATATTTATTGATGCCTGCGGTATTCCTAGCTGCTTCATCGGGAGGGCTCTTTGGGGTTTGAAGGCCCTGGAATCCTATGACCTTGGAGGGCCAGTTTCTGCTCTTTGCTGTCCTGTTTTGCTGGTGTTTGTGCCCGGCTAACAATCACGGACAGTAGAGTGAAGCCCGAGAAATGTTTGTCGATGGACCGCCTGGCTGATTGGACAAATTCAGCACTCGGGGTTTTCCACATGGCAGGGAGGGAGAAGTTCTGGATCTCTCAGAACCGGCGTGATCGGCCGCTCCCAGGGGTGCGTGTGCCTCCTTTTCAGTGACCCCCACCTGCCTGGCTTTTTAGCAAGATCTGTGCTCAGCTTCCCTTCTGACGGGGATGGGTCTGAGAACCTCTGCTGTCCAGACACCCTGGACCTGGGTGCCTCTTGAGTGCAGAGCTCTGGGCCGGTAGGGGTATGGTGTGAGGTGGCTCCCTTTCAGAACTACTGCTCGGAAGAAGCCAGGGCCGTGCTGATGTAAATGCAGCCGCTCAGAGTTCCCAGAGATGGGGGCCAGGGTGGCAGATGCAGCTCCTCTCGTCTCACTGACATGCTGTGCCCAGGCTACCCCGGGGATCTGTGAGAGGGGCTCCGTGCGGCCCTGCTGACTGAAGATGCGGGAGGTCCCGGGACAGTGTCCCACCGGGACACTGGCTTAGATGAGAGCTGCCCAGTGGAGCATATTGGAGAGGTTCTGATAAGAGCAGGAGGTAGGCGGGGTGGTGGCTGGGTAGCAGGTTGAATTGTGTACCCCCCAAAAGTGTGTTTAAGTCCTAATCCTTGGTACCTGTGAATGTGACCTTATTTGGAAGTAGGGTCTGCACGGATGTACCTGAGTTAAGGTGAGGTTAGAGTAGGGCAAACTCTAAAGCCAATGGCTGGTGTTTTTCTCAGAGGATGGACGCACAGAGGTACATGGGGGACAAAGGCCATGTGAAGATGGGGCAGAGATTAGACCCCTGCTTGCTGCAAGCCAAGGGGTATCAGGGACTGCTCGCCGCCAGAAACCAGGAGAGGGGCAAGCGAGGATTCTTTTCTAGGGCCTTCTGTGAGAGCGGGGCCCTGTGACATGTTCACAGGACTTCCAGCCTCTAGAACTGGGAGAGCCTGCCGCTGGGAAGCCAGCAGCTGCTGTTGCTGCCCCCGACCCCAGGCAGAGGATTAATCTTCAGACACTCCCGAAGCAGTATCTCCCTTCAGCGGCACTTCCCACCAACCGTAACTCCTGCCACTGTGGCTGAGAGCCTTTTCTGGGCCTGGCATGGAGCATATGGCCTCTCCCTCAGCGGTGCCCAGGGAAGGTTAGGCCCGCTTCCCAGAAGAGGGTCCTCCTGCACTTTCCACCTGGCCCTCCAGAGGGGCTGGGCTGGCCGCCTCTGCAAACAGGGCCCGTCTGCTGCCACTGTGCCAGAGACGCACAGGAGTCTGCACGGGAGGGGCAGAAGACTGGGGTGGCCCCGGGGATGCATGTCCAGCTGTGGCTCGTCCCTGCCCAAGTCGATCAGGTGCTTCCCAGCGGCCTCACGAGGCAGGTCGCTCCAGCTGGCCCGCTCTAGTGCTTTGCAGGAAATCCCTGAGCTGAGCAGGAGGCAGGGAGTGGGGGAACCCCTCTCCATTTGCCAGTCACTCTGAGAGTGTTTGTTCCAAAAGGAGCTGTTGAACCGTGGCCTAAATAAATTAAAAAAGACTCCTGCTTCACACTGTCGTGGGCTTGGGGCTTTGGAGGAGAAATCACAGGCCCCTCTGGTCCCTCACCCCGTGTGCCCTTGCCCCGTGGCACCGCAGAATCAGCTTTATGAAACTACTGTGCCAGGGCCACACCTCGGGGGAACCCGATGTCATCGATCAGGGAGGGACTAGAGCCTCTGTGCTTTCCACAGCTCCCAGGTGACCCTCCTCGGCAAGCAAGGTGGAGCTGCCCTCTCTCGTTTGCATGGGTGCCCTCTCTCCCCACACAGGGCGCACAGAGCACTTGGAGAGCAGTCAACCAGACAAGGAAATGAGCGTGACGAAGCGAGCCGGCAGCTAGGGAGCACCCCCCGCTGCCGGGCACCGTGCAGAGTGGACAGCAGAGCGGACATGGCTCTCACCCCTCACCACCCCCCCACCCCCGCGAGGAAGGAGCTGAAAGGACCCCACTGGCTGGAGGCAGATCAGAGGGCCCAGGGTGACAGAAGAGATGCGGCAGTGCAGGGCTGGTAGGGTTGGCCATCGGGACTGGTCACCTGTGACTCCCCAGTGCCGACTTGAGTGTCCCTGCTTGGGGCCGCCAGTGGGGACAGCTCTCGGTTGAGATTACTGTTCACACAGGAAATCCCGGCGGGGTCCTCCGCTATAGAAAATGAAAGTCCCATATGACCTCGAGTTCCACGTGTAGAAACCCGTTCAAGTTGCTTTTTTGAAAAAGACTTGGTTTGGGAAATTTGGTATTTAAGTTAATTTTAGGCCTCTCAGCAGAGTTTTGGTTTAGGAGGTTGGGCATTTAAATCTGTACAGAGATGGGCTCTTCTATTCCTGTTCGAGTGCCGTGGGCATGGCAGAGAGGAGGAGAGCTGGTCCTATGACCTGGACATGTCAGATACTGCTGGAGGCAGCCAAGGCCTGGGACACTCCTGTCACTAACGTGTGACCCCTCGGGTGCCGACAGTTCCATTCACTGATTGGAGATCACGTGTCGTAGCCTTGGTCCACAGGTGCCTCTGAGATTTGTTTGTTTCTCATCTCCTGAATTCTATTCCTAGTACCCCAGAGTTCCACCCATTTCTTTCCTATACATTATTGAAGTTTGGCCAATGGAAAATAATCATCACCTGGGCAGCTCACTTGGTTGAGTGTCTCGTGATTTCGACTCGGGTTGTGATCTTCGGTGTTCTGGGTTTGAGCCCCACAACAGACTCCCTGCTTAGTGGGAAGTCTGCTTCTCTCCCGCTCCCTCTGCCCCTCCCCCTGCTCATACATGCACCCATGCTCCCTCTCTCTCGCTAATAAAAATTTCTTTAAAAAAATGGAAATGAATGAGAAAACGACATCAATAACACTGCCTTCCACCCTGTCCCCCCCCATCAGATTGTCTTCAGATGTGTGACAGGTGTGTCCATTTATTCACTTACAATCTTATAAGGGCATAGGTATAGGAAATATTTCGTCATGGTTTTTATCTGACATCAGATCATAGCTATTTTTCCATTTTGTTGAAGCACCTTGCAAATGACCATTTTCAAAGCGCGACTAATGAATGGCTCATCAAGTCGATAAATTATATTCAAAACCACTTCTCTGCTGTCGAAAATTAAGGTTCCCAGCGGTTTGCTCTAGCACTTCAGGGTGCGGTGAAGAGCTCTGTGCACAGAACTGTTCCCTTCTTGCAAAATCCTTTGGACACATCCTCAGCAGAAAGCTTATCAAGTCAGAAGGCACCGTTTTATGGCTCTCGACCTGTATTGCCAAATTACTTCAAATAAGGTTGTTGGCGCAGCCGCCATCCGCATGTGGATTTGCCAGCTCTGCCGCAGCCTCATCGACACCACGTATTATTAGCTTAAAAAAAATGATAATCCGGGGCACCTGGGTGGCTCAGTGGGTTAAGCCGCTGCCTTCAGCTCAGGTCATGATCTCAGGGTCCTGGGATCGAGTCCTGCATCGGACTCTGTTCAGCGTGGAGTCTGCTTCCCCCCTCTATCTGCCTGCTTATGATCTCTGTCAAATAAATAAATAAAATCTTCCAAAAATATATTTTTAAAAATTACAATCCAATAGATGCGAAACAGTCTCTTGTTAAATTTATGCTCTTTTATCCTTCATGAGGCCACATTTTTTTCATCTGCTTGTTTGCCAACTGTCTTTGGGAATGCTGCTTGTTCCTCCTGCCAGCTTCATTACGTTCCACGCGGACCCCTTCAAGGGGAGCCAGTTGCCACGCAGGCTTTACTTAGGAAGAACGAGCTTCAAAATCGAGGCTTTGTGCAAAACGCGCATCGGCACGCTGGCTCCCGAGGGTGAAGGCTGGGGCCGGCCCAACGGTCCTAGCTCACTCCGCGGAGCTCGTGTGCAACCGAAGCGGACCTTGTAGGCTTCGTGAGGCCAAACCTCACACTTGCCCCCTCAATGTGTCTTAGGAACAAGGCATGGTTTTTCTTCAGAAAGCTTTGAGACCCAACTCTTTCAACTATTTTGGGCTTCCTAGCTTAAAAAAAAAAAAAAAAAAAAGAAGAAGAAGAAGAAAAGTCCCCACACGTTCATTCCTGTTAAAGCTGTTCATGCCGCTTTTGGCGTTGCTTGATGACTTTCTCAGATTCTTTCTCTTTGTCTCGCTGCTTCACCTCGCCACATCCTGTGGGGTCAGGAGGCTCATCTGCTCCTGTTCTCTCTGCCGGTCTGTCGTGCCCCCCAGCTCTCCAGCTGAAACCTTGCTCCCCAGGAAGGCTGGAACCCGTCGGAAGAATCCAGGCCGGAGTACGAAGAGACTTGTCCCTGAGAAGAGTGAGGCGTACATCTTTGGACCCATAGAAACACCTACATTCGCCTGAGGGGAGATGGTTGCACGGGAACGGAAATTTCAGTTTGAACTCAAAGAATATTAGGGTTAAACGAAGCTGCAGAGGTCGCCTCTCCCAATCCCAATCCGGAACAGGCCTCCCCTCTAATGCATTTGTGAGGTTGGCCTCATGGTTGCCGGCAACCCCTTGTGCTATGTGGTCAGCATCTTCCGTGTTGATTGCAGAAAATCAACCTTCTGTTGACTTAATGCCCTTAAAACAGGGATTTCCAATGGGAAGGGTGTGAGGAAAAGCAACAGGACTGGAGGAAGGGGTATTAGCCCAGGACACTTCACAACGTATACGTTCAAATCTGGCTGTGTCTTGGGGAAGCTCTCTGAGCCTCATTTTACCCATCTGTCACTTGGGCACAGTATGACTGGCTTTTAGAATCTGAGATCACAGGGAAAGCCTGCCGGGGCCTGGCACCAAGGAGGCTGGGATGAGCGGCCATTACACGTGATTTCTGTGGGATCGGTCGATCCTTCGATGCCAGGGTTCCTGTCCTTTGTCTGGGCTGATGCTTGGGTTGACAGTTGACTTGTGGTCACTTGAAATCATTTAGACTTGTAAGAAGTCTTGTTCTTCTGTCGTCCCGGCCCAGGGAGAAGTCACATAGCCACTTGCATGGGTCCGCGTTGTGGGCAGATGGAGACCATGCGTGACTCTGGACAAGACTTGGCAAGAGTGTCTGGGAGCGGTGATTTCTTGACAAGGAAGGAACTGGTTTCTCCTCAGTTCCTAACTTGTCTCATTCCTGATGTTTATGGACTGAGTCGCCTCGAGGCCCCTGGGCCTGTGTGCCTTATCCTGCCCCAGTCTAGCTCCGGGGAGTGTTCTGGGATAGACCGGCCCTCTTTTGAGAAGTGTAGTGGGATCTCTCTCTGCCCAGATTTTCATTCTTCACTTGCTTCTCCTTTTGCCCGTTTCACCAGGCCGAGAGTGAGAGCTGTGAACTTGGTCTTGGGGTATACCGAGACACTGGGACCTCTTGAACAGTTGACCTCGGAGTATGCATCCAGTGACCCCCGCCTTTGAACTGACTGCCCGAGAGTCAGGGTCTCCCGCTGCGTCGTTTCTTCACAGCCGCAGGCTTACTGTATGAGTTTAGAGGAGCCCTTTGGGTCATTAAGCTTCATTTCCTTCTCCAGGAAGGCAAAGAGGCTGCTTTCTCAAAGCCCTCACACCCCTTTTGCAACTAAAATCTGGGTTAAATCGGTCTATGGTCCCTCACAGCTCCTGCCCCAACTACATCAGGCCCCTGGAGGGGCCTCCCAAGGGGACTCGAACCCCTCAGAATGTGTTTTGTGCCGTTGGAAGGCTTCCTTGGGAAGGTTCCTAGACAGGCCTGTGACGTGTGATCTCTTAACGCAGCGTCCACTTTCAAGCACCGCCTGCCTGTCTGTCGGGGCTAGGCATAGGTGCGGTTCACCTCTGCAGGCTCCCCGCTAGGCTTGTATCACAGACAGGCGGAGAGGCTCAGGGAGGTGGCCTCTGCCTCGGCCAGGTTGCTCAGGAAGGAAGTGGTGGAGCCTCACCTCCAGCCCAGGTCGCTCGGCAGCAAAGCCCGTCTGCTTCAGCTGTGAGCCTTACTGCCTCCCTGTGACTTTCGCCTTCAATCTGACCCCTGGCGGGCACTGAGGTCGGTTCTCCGAGTTGTCACCCCTGCCTGCTGCCTCTGAGCGTCTCAACATGTTTAGCCTTTTAGATGCTCCCAGCTCAGGGAAGAGTGGTCATGGGCCCAAGGCATCCGTGTTTTCTGGGATATACCGGGCTGCTTAGCAAACTGCCCCGTGATGTCCCTTGAAATATGTTCACAATTTTCCCTGGTAAACCTCCCTTCCCATTGTCCTCTTCCCTGACTCTTGCTTGCACAGACGCCAGCCTCCCTAGTTATTCCCCTTTCCTTCTGCACTGCTGTGTTCCCCAGGCATTGCCCTCAGACTTTCAGTGGGCTGGACGAGTGTCTGATGAGGATGGTCCCAGGGTCCCTACACTTCTGAGGGGGGACTAAGCCTGGGGTCCACGGTCCTCCAGTGTTGATTCTTCCCCCAAGGCTACCTTCTCAGCAGGGAGGCTCTGGGCACCCCGCGTCCCCATCTGGCCCAGAAGCATAGCAGACTGAGGGTTCAGAGCAACTGCCAACAACCGGAGGGGTGGGTGATTAAAGAACTCTCGAGTCGATTCTGTCACCTAGTGTCTCTGCTCCTCAACCTCGGTGGCTTCCTATCTCTATAGGATAAAGTCCCCAAACCACAGCACCGTTCACAAGCCCCTCCATCGGCGACCGTCTCTGCCGGTGATGAAAGCATCAGAGCCTGCGTTCATAGTGACGTTAGGGTTGTAGAAGGCTCTCCCCATTCTCCATCACTGGGCAGTCATGGCGACCCTGCTGAAGAGGGTCTTGTTTTTTACTCAGTATCTGATGAGCAGCGTCAGGACTCGGTTTGCTGAGGCTAATGTCTCATTTCTCTTACTTCGGGTACCCTCCACTCTTCTCTCACTTCCAGGCTGCTCATCCCAGGTCACCACCTCCAAGGGGGTCTCCACGGGGGGTGTAGTTGTCATCTTCACCTTTGATGCTTCTGGGGAACTGTGATACGCTTTATGGAAATTATACGATTTAGCTTAGACAGAGTCATCGTTACCTTCCATTTGTTGTCTGGCTTCTCTAGGTGTGACTTCCTTCTTCAATGAGCTCTGTCTTTCCATCTTTCCATCCATCCATGTATCCATCCGGTCATCAACGTACCATTCAATAGACATTTTACCAAGCTCCTCTCCTACACTGGGTGCTGTGGGAGAAAGACCACGAAAATGAGTCTCTAGTAGGATCTGGGACTCAGCCACACATTACAACCACTACAGGTGTTCACTCCCATACAGCTCATTCACTGCTTGTAGCCCTGAGCCCAAACTTCAGCATCCTTGCCACCAGTAGGGTGCTCCAAGGAAGGAACTCCCATCTGCTGAATGGGCCGTTTGCTTGTCCTACTCCTGGAGGCTTTGTCCTGGTGCCATAGGGCCTGAGCATCTAGCATAAGGAGCTTCTTGATGCAGGTTGGGTTTCCCGGAAAGCAGAGGCTGAGCTGGAGATTGGTAAGCCGGATGTTTATTACGGCATGACTTCGGGAACAACAGCTATGTAACAGGGGAGAGGATTTAGGGTTGGGCAGAGGGAGAAGTTAGGCTCTACCAGTGTCCCAACAAACGCTTCAGCCAACCCCATGGGAGCCCTAGAGCTGGAATGGCCCTTGGAATGGTCCAGAATTGAGATAAGGGGTTGACCAGTCATTGTATGTAGGCTCTGTTGGAAGGATATGCAACCTTGAGCAAGGTCATTGTTTTCAGCCAAGCCAAGGTGGGTGGTGGTTCAACAATGGTTTCCTGGAAGAGATAATCTTCATGCCGGGGGTGTGACTTCCTGGGTGGTGGTCCCTGGGCCAGTGTTAAGCCCAGTGTTTCCTTGGCCCCCGAAGGAATATAGACTTACTAAGATAGAGAATGAATGGGTAAGGGGTGTTTTGTTCAGGGAGGGGACTCTCCATCCAGCCCATCTGTCAGTGCACCTGTCGGCGAAGGGAAATTCCCTGCTTCACCTCGGCTCGCTGACGTTTGTGCTCCCGGCAGCATGGAACTTCCCCAGGGGTCCCACTGGCCCAGGACTTAGATCATTTGAGCAATTGGAGAATGGAGGGACCACTCTTTTGGGTTGAGTGGAAAATGTGTTTTCTCCTCTGAGTCACCAAAAACTACAGCTCAGGGTATTAGCAACCACGTAATCTTGTTGTTTTCTTTTTTTTTTTTTTTGTTTTCCTGTATGTAAATGAACTGTCACTACATTTAGAAGTACAGGCTCTGAGCAGGGAGGACGAGATGGAATCAGTGAATTTTAGATCTGAAAGAGATCTCAAGGTTGCTCAGCTCAACCCCCTTCCTCTGGGAGAAGCCCAGAGCTGGGAGAGGGACATGGCAAGGTCACGGGCGGAGGGACTGGCAAGGTCACCAGGCAGACGTGGACGTGAGCAGAGGGGCCAGCATTTGGCTCCATGGAGGTCACCGTTTCCTCCTAGCCCACTTGCCGCCCCAGAGGGGGCCCAGTCTGGCATGTGGTGGGTTGTTTTTATCTGCACACGGCAGTCACCTGATGATCCGAGAGGTTTTTACCGAAAGCAGTGCCTTTGATGTTCTGGGAGACACGACCCAAGCGCACCCAAGCGCGCACCGCGCACCGGCAGGAGAGGAGGTTTTGGGGTTGGAGAAAAGAAAACTGTTTACCTTTGGCGTTGATTTAGTAAGTCGACGCCTCTGGGTGGGAGGAAATGTGGGAGGGTGTCTGTGAGGGAAAGGTGAGCGTCAGCGGCGTCCACAGAGCAGAGTCTGAGGTGCAACCCTTCCATGGTGCAGGGGAAGCTGCCAGGGAGATCACTTTATGTTAGGTGGTTTTCCCATGTCCCCTTAAGAGCACCGCTGGGTGCCAGGCCCTCCGGGCTGATCTCTTTGGCCCACAGAACTACTCTCCTCAAGTATGATGCTGCTGCTTCTCCGGGGGCTTGAAGCATGACTGTCCCTGGCCTCTGAAAGCAGGAGATGGTGTGGTGTGTGACAGCTGTTCCCCCGGGGCTCTCTGGTGCACAGGAGGAGTGGCTCCTGCTCCATCCTCAGAGCAGGCTCACTCAGTAACCCGGTCCGTTTCTTTTCCTCTTTTGTATTATAAAACCAAACCAAACCAGAATCTTCTTGAATAAGTCAATCGTTCACAAGATAAAACTGAGAAGGAATAAAGAGGTTTTCAATGAAGACCCATCCCCACTCATGTCGCCAGACCCCTGTGTCTCCTCCCTGATGACACTGATGGGCCCAGCCTGCTGGGTTTCTCCCAGAGATCGTGTGTGCGTGGCTGGAGTCCTTATAAAGGATCTATGCCCGTGAGTGTATCTGCAAGCCAGTGCGGAGCACCTCGGTGTCCAGCTGGGGCTAGGGTCTCAGCCCCCTGCAGCTTCCCACTGTATCGAGACCCCGCGTTGCCAGGCAGGAGGCCTCGGCTGCAGGGGAAGGGCCGGTCTGGGTGCGGGCTGCTGCTTTGGCCGGTGGGGCCTGTCTCCCTGCTGCCTTTGGAAATCCCGTGGAGGCAGCCTGGGCTTAAATCCCCGAGAAGCCAACGCTCCAGATTAAACCCGGGGGAGCCTCCTTCCAATCTCATTTTCCTGCAGCACGAGATGGGAATAATGATAGCATTTGCCTCGAGGGGTCTGCGGAAGCTCAGGGTGCAGAAAGCTCTTACAGGACCGCCTGGCCCCTAGTGAACACCAGCCCCAGCTGCCCCGCCCCCCTCTGGGGGCACTGCTGCACTTGTAGGCCCCCCACCCCCCTCGCACTGTTTGATGGCTCCGATGCACCCGCCGAGCCGGGCCCTGGGGCCTAGTCATAGAGGAGGCATCCATTTGTCTTTCTTTCTCTTGGCAGGAGGGGGTGGTGGTGCAAATTGAATTTCAGCTTTTCAGCTTTATCCTTTGTAGTTTTCTGCACAATCCATCACAACATTTGTACAGCAGGTGACATGGTTTTTGTAGGAAAGGCCCATGCTTTGGCCCACATGGATGGCTGAGGGCTGCCCTCAGGTCTGTTTCTCCTGTCCCGCATCTGGGCCCTCGGTCATCTTTCATTTGGACCTGATTTCATACTGGCAGAAAACATTGCAGGGGCGATGCAGAGAACCAACATACACTCAGAATCACCAGTGACTGGTTCGATCCCACCCCGACTGAAACACACACACACACACACACACACACACACACACTTTTTGGGGGGGATCATCTGTAAGTTGTAGACATGCCCTTTTATCCCGAAGTATTCAGTGTGTGTTTCCTAAGAACAAGGACATTCTCTTACAGAAGCCCCCTGTAACGTTCACACTCGGGAAATTCAGCGTGGCGGCAATTGTTTTCTCTCCTCTGCAGGCCACACACAATTTCATCGGCCGCCCCAGTAATGTCCTTGGGACTCTTTTCCCCGATTCCAGGTCACCGCTGGTTTAGTGGCCATGTCTCCTTAGCCTCCCTTTATCTTGGAACATTTCCTTGGTTGTTCTTGACCTTGATGTTTTGAAGAGTCCGGGCCAGTTTTGCTTCGTGGAGTGTTGTTCAGTTTGGGGTGGGGCCCTCATTGCTGAAGGTTCACGCCATACCGCTTGCTTTACTTCATGTCCTGTAACCCTTGGTTGTTCCGCATGACTTGTTGGTAATGAGCAAACTAAGGTATAGGGAGGTCAAGTGAATGGTCCATGGCCATGTTCCTAGGAAGTAGCAGGGCTGGGATTCAAATCCAAGGCTGTGTGATCTGCCTGCTCAGCAACACGAGTGGAGACAGCACATAGACCCTGAGAATTACCCAGGGTGACTCAAGCCTTTACTGCACCAGACATTGTACTTGGCGCTCTGCACACCCTGCATGCATCCTTGCCCCGTCCAGAAAGGTAACTGCTCTTAGGAGCCCTGATTTACACATGATCAGAGAGGGTGACTAGACTGCCCAGGGTGCACAGCAGTTAGCGGGTAGGGACTAGCTCTGACCTGAGCAACCTGTGTCCTGAGCGCACTTGTTGCCTCTGCATTCAGCCTGCTGGATCTCATAGCTTTGGGGGCAGTACTGACCATACTTCCGTGATGTCACTTGGGATCACTGCTGGGCCAGGCTGGAGGCTTCCACCAGCTTTGCTGACCTTGCAGGAGAGGCACAGATGTACCTGAGTCAATGTCTTTCCCCCAGGCCTTCTCCAGAGGGAGCAAACACATCCCAAACCTGGGTCCTGCTCTCAGGGGCTTCTTGGGGGACAGCTATCCTGTCCTCTGCTGCTACAGGTGCCATAGTCCACCTCTGTGGTCTGTTTGCAGTGAACAGATGGCATTTTGATGATTTTAAAGTCAGGAATTCCCATGCAGTCACTCATCTCACGGCCCGATCTCTCTCTTGCCAAGCGGCCCAGGGCCTGCACCAAGAAGGTGGCGGGTCCTGGCTGCCGTCAGTGTTCCCACTTGGCCCCACTGCCCATGCAGTATCCAGGTGGCATTCAAGGCCAGCCGCCCTGTCAGTGTGGCCTCCATGCCCCCAGCGGAGCTGCTGATTAATTATTCAGTGCTGTATGTCACACTCCATGCCCCTCACCTTCCTGTTGGAGACAGGAAGCTGATACGGCCCTACCTTCAGACTGTGTAGAGAACACTTGGGGACAGGACTCACTTGGAATATCACTGGCAGAGCAAGGGGGTCCCTAAGCACAACAGAAGAGGGCTCCTCTCTGGGCCCCAGTCTGCTTTTCACCTCCAGGGCACCATGGGGTCCTGGGTTTGCCTGTCACAGGTACTCCAATCCCTTACTCATCTGAACATAGCATTGGCCCCACCAGTGATCTCAGGCCCCATTAGGGAAGTCTTGTCAGCATCCTGAGAATGCCTGCAACCCCCAGTTCACATGCAGCATGTCTCCATGCACTGCAGAGCAAGCAGGTGGATGTCCCGTCCTTGGGACCGAGCGTCAGGCGGGAGGTTCTGGAAGTAGCAGCCACCTCCCCCTTTAGGCCCAGGACCCAGGCACCTGCTACACATCAGGCCTCCCTCTGCACCCCAGCTCTCTCCTCTGCTGAGATTGACGGATTCCTGTACTAGACCAGTGTCCTTCATCCCTGGCTCATCTCTGTGGATGGGAAGTGATCGGACTGCCTGCCAGACCCAGTGTGTCGAGGCAGGGCTGTGACATTCCCACTCTGACCTCCCTGGCTGGCTCAGGACTCCTCCCCCCATCCCTCTGGCAGCGAGCACCTGGCTGGACTGGCTCCCAGGAGAAACTTGGAAGTTTTAGCTCCTCATTTTCCATGGAACTTTGCTCTGTGTGTGTGTGGCTTAAAACATTAATTAAAAACATTAATCAATCTGGCTGCCTTGGAAAGAGGTTCTTTTTCTGCAAGAGCTGATGTTGTGTGTTATTGCTGCCCCCCTTTCAAGGAAGAGGGAGTGAGCTTGCAGACCAGGGATGCAGCTGCAAGTTCCTCCTTAGCCCCGCTGACCTTCCGTCCCCACATCTGTAAAATGGGGATGAGGTTTACACGGTGACATGACCTCCTCGGGTCACTGCGGGTGCTCAGTGGGGTCCTGTGAGGACATTCCTCAGCAAAGTGTTCTGTGAAGATGGCGCTTGTCGCTGGTGGTGTTGATGTGATTCAGTGTGCTCTAACACCTGACTGTTTGTAGAGCCCCTCTGGCGTGCTCTGTCTTGTCTAACGCTGGTGGCACAGCTGGGAGACGGGTGAGTGTTGTGGTCCACCGCATGGATTCGGATGGGCTTTGCTTGTTCCCTCCACCCCGAGTGCTGAGCCCCTGCGCTGGATAAGTCATCGTGCTGAGGTAGGAGGAGGGGGAGGCCTTTTCCCCCCTCATTGGGAAGAGACCAAGAAGTTCAGGCCTGAGCGTTGGCTTAAGTGGTGTTTCTAACAGCTGATTACTCTGAGTTTTCACAACGTGGCAGGCTCAGTGCTGAGCTCTGCAAAGATTCTCACTTAAGACTAGGAACAAACCTTTAGGATGATAAACTGAGGTTTGAAGGGTCACTTGCTCAGGCTCCATAAAAAGACTCTTGTAGACCTGGAATGCCTCTCCAGGCCGTCTAACAACCAGGAGCTGGGCTGCTGCCTTTTCCAGGCAATAAGGCGAGTGCATTTTTGACAGTAAGACAAAAAAAAAAAAGAAAGTGCCTGAGAAGTGTGGGAGGCCTCCCACAGCCGGAGCGTGGATGTGCCGAGGACGGCAGCCTGCTGAGCGCACCGCCAGGCAAGGGACTTCCCTGAGTGAGCTGCTTCTGCTGAGAACGGGGACAGGGCATGGGGTGAGAGGTGACAGGCACTCCCCGGCCTGCAGAGCTGCTGTGGGTCCGTCCATGATGCTGACATGTCCAAGGGAGGCGTGTGACAACGTGGGGGCTCGAGAAGCTGATTGTGACCACAGCGTCCATTGCCCTGGACGAGGGTGAGGGAATCAGTGGTGGGGAAGACAGGCCACCTGACCTCTGCTCTCGGCTGGGGATGACGGTCTTTCTCCAGCTGTTCCTACATTTGGGGGCAAATTCCCCTTCAGAACCTGTCAGTCTTCCTGATGCTGAATCCGTGTTCACCGAGCTCCATCTTCTTGATGATCTGACGGCTAAGATGCTGGGGAAATTGAGGGGGTGCAGGAGGAAGGTCTGGAACGGGGTAGAATCACCCACTGTCAACGTAATCCTTTTTTTTTTTAAGATTTTATTTATCTATTTGACAGACAGAGATCACAAGTAGGCAGAGAGGTAGGCAGAGAGAGATGGAGAAGCAGGTTCCTTGCTGAGCAGAGAGCCAGATGTGGGACTCGATCCCAGGACCCCGGGATCATGACCTGAGCCGAAGGCAGAGGCTTTAACCCACTGAGCCACCCAGGCGCCCTGTCAACGTAATCTTGTGGCTTTTTTTTTTTTTTTTCAGATTATATTTATCTATTTGAGAGAGAACACATGCACACATGCAGAGTTGTGGGGGGGGCAGTAGGAGAGGGAGAAGTAGACTCCCCGCCATCCGCCAAGCAGGGAACCCCCTTCGGGGCTCAATCGCAGGACCCTGGGATCATGACCTGAGCTGAAGGCAGATGCTTAATCAACTGAACCATCCTGGGGCCCCAGAAGTGTGTCTTTTGGTTGTGCCAACTGCCCCGCAAAGGAGAAGAGTCTGTGTCTGCATCCACCTGGCTGAGCGTTCAGCTCTGCTCCAGGTGTCTTGGGAGGTCCTTCCAGAGCTAGTAAGACCAGCAGTGGCCCCCTTGTCCCATTCTCCCTCACCCCCCATTTGGCCACCTCATATAGCCATCTTGATGATCAGTTACAATAAGAACCCCTGGTGAAGTGACACTTTTTGTTCCCTGAGTAATCCATGGTGTCCACCTGTCACAGGTTACCAGATGACAGGGTCCGGTTCAGATAAAGCTTACAACCTAGTGAGTGTGACACCACCCCCACGGCTCGTAGTGTCCCCACCATCTGTGGAATGGGCTGGACATCCAGGGACAGAACATTCTCAGAGGGAAGTTACTGGGTGTGTTTTTCTGTTCCCTCTACCTGGGGTTTCCGGACTTAGGTGCGTGGAATAGCTTTAGTGGGGACAGAAAACGAGATCATGGGCAGGGTTTGGGAGGCAGGAAGATGTGGCCCTGCATTCTGGCCTGTTCTCACACATGACTTCGGAAATACGGAACCATCAAAACTGGTCTCCCGGGATTAAATGACTTAACACAGGGCTTGGCCCATAATAGTTGCTCAGTAAATGTCTGCTCTTCTGAAGCTTCTCCTTCAACATCTAGTCAGTATGCATTTTGTATTTTTCAAATAAATGGATCCTCTCATTAAATCTGTTCTGTGTCAGCCTTGATTCTAATACTTCTCTGTCCTTTTCTTGCCGGTTTACAGAATCCCATCATACCTTGGATTTTGGTGCTATCAGTCTGAAAAGCAGACGTACCTGTCTGGTACTCTAGAGGGAATGTCCTTTCCTGAATGAAAAAGCTGGGCCATTTGGGGATTTGGAGAATAAAGGTAAGAGATTTCTCCTCTTGAACAAAAACTAGCCTTTGGAATCAGTGATCTCCTGCAACACAAGTTGGGTTGTGGTTCTTGACTTCTTGGCCTGGTTTCCTGTGCTGATTTGAGAGCCGGCTTCCCGTAACCTCACCCTGACACCTGGGACCTGGTTCTCAGCATTCGGTGGCCTCAGTGTCATGCTTTGGGAGCTCTCCCTCTGTGTCTAGCCGGGGATGGAGCCCACCCCCTCCTAGGTGGATACCCCGCACCTTTCCCTCTGGTGAGGCGGGTGGATACGCCCCTGTCCTGCTGAGACGTATGGAGACTGCATCACTGGGGGGGAGGAGATGGTACATTGTGGGCAAAACACCTTTTGGGTGTTTGGGGGGAGACAGAACCCCTATCTCCCTCCCACCCCCTTGCATTGCACGCTTAGTTGCTCCAAGTCCGAGGCTGTCTGGGGTAAAGGAAGAGGTGAAAACCCGGGGTTTCGGGCAGACCTGGGTTTTCCTGGCTTTGCCACCTGCCTCACCATGGGCAGGTCACTCAGCTGCTCCAAGCCTCAGTTCTCTCGTCTGCAAGATAGGGATCGTGTCAGCTCTGGCCTCAAGAGGATGTCGCGGGTATTGAATAAGATGGTGGAGATAGTTCATCAGGCTGCCTGACATGGAGAGGAAATGCTCCAAAACAGGAGGAGTTTTTTGTTTTTTCTTTTTTGTTTTTTGTTTGTTTGTTTGTTTTTTGTTTTTTAAGATTTATTTATATATTTGAGATGGATAGAGAGAGAGCAATAGCGGGAGGAGCAGAGGGAGAGGGAGAGAGAGAATCTCAAGCAGATTCCATGCTGAGTGCAAAGCCCGGTGTGGGGCTTGATCTCAGGACCCTGAAGCCACGACCTGAAGGTAAACCAACAGTCTGACGCTTAACCAACTGCACCACCCAGGCACCCCGGTGTGGTGGTGGTGGTTGTTTAAACTCATAACTACACCGTGTACAGTTCCTTCCGCACAGCAGGCTCTTTCCAAGTCCTTGGTCTGCTCTTCTCTCTCTCTGCTTCCGCTCCCACCAGGTCCCCCTTCCCTGAGCAGAGTGCCTGACTTCCTCCCGCCATCTGGGGCATGCCTCGCTCAGACCCCGTCGCGTCTCTCCCCCACCCACGCCCGCGCCCCCAGTCGCGCATGACCTTGTTTAGAGCAAAGGCCTGTCTTCCACATCCTCACAGCCCTCCCGACACCCACCGGGTACGACTGTGGATGTTGTAAGAACAAAGGAATGAGTAACTAACAAGGAGGAAGGAGAAAGTAAGAGAGAGAACCCCAAAGAAGAAAGTTCTTAAAGACTTAGAGCAAAGAATGAGGTCAGTTGCAATTTTTTTTCTTTAAAAAACAAGGTGTTGAAAAGAATGAATCACAACGGAACATGGAACGTGGTTCAGGCGGGGACCCGTGAGAAGACAGGTGTGGCCATCAGAGGGAGAGGACAGCGGAGGACAGTGTTCATGCGCCTGTGTCTTTTCTCTTGTGTGTTAAATATGTTTGAGTGCATTTGGTTTTTGTTTGTTTGTTTGTTTTGTTTTGTTTTTAAAGATTTATTTATTTATTTGAAGAGAGATAGAGATTGCAAGTAGGCAGAGAGGCAGGCAGAGAGAGAGGAAAGCAGGTTCCCTGCCGAGCAGAGAGCCCGATGCAGGGCTCGATCCCAGGACCCTGAGATCATGACCTGAGCAGAAGGCGGGGGCTTAACCCACTGAGCCACCCAGGCGCCCTTCTGATTGCATTTGTATCTCTCCTCTCCTGTGCCCCCCGTGGTCCAGTGACCCACATGGTGCGTGCGTGAGGCCCCGCCCTCCACTCAAGGTGGGGGAGATTGACGTGCACCTGGGGTTCTCTAGACTCTCCACAGGCAGGGCAGGGCAGGGCAGGGCAGGGCAGGGCAAGGCAGGGTCACGGGGGCTTTCTGAGGAGGGGGGAGGTGGCACGTGAGTGAGACCTAGTAGAAGCCGAGCCGATTTGCAGTTGGGGTGCCAGCATCCTGGTGCACCTGTGTCCCCACTGCCGTGTCAGGAGCTGATGGCCCGCTTTGGGGTCAGAGCTCATCTACACTGCGTGTCGCTGCCAGGCCACCTGGTCTGCTCTCTGGCACTCGGCCAGTCCCTTGCCGTTTGCTTCCGCAGCCCACGCTCCGGATCCAGGTAGCCGACTTCAGAAGCGGGAGTACAGTGAAAGTGCCTCAGCCTCTTGTGGGACCACCCTTTTCCCCGGAGCACCTGGCATTAGGGCTGGAACAAGCTGCCCCCTGGGAATGCAGACAAGGGCCGATGGGACTCTAGTCATTGGCGGAACAAGCTGCGGGCTGGGAGCACCATCTCTTGCTGCCGCAGCCGTGAACATGAACGGTGTTGCCTTCATTCTGTGAATGGAAGAGCGGCCTGACCCATCATCTGTCTGGGGGTGATGGGAAAGGAGCGTCCCCAGAATTCAGCTGCCGGGAGTAGGCACATGGAGCAGGAGTGGGTGCTGAGCTTCCGAGGAGCAGCGTGGTGAACACCCGGGCAGGGCTGGTCTGTGCTGGGGCCTCCGAGGAAGGTGTGCACGCTGTGCTGGTGCATGTGGTTCTGGCCGCCCGAGGACACCGTCGTTCCTCCAGGGGCCTGTCTGCCCACACCCCTGCCGTCTGTGAGCCTGGGTCCTGGAACAGAGGTACCAATACACCTGCATTCTGTCCCACCTCCCCCTCCCAGGGCCCTGGGGACACTGGGCAGGTCCTTCACCCTCTCCAGGCTTCTTGTCTCTCAGTGGCAGAATGGACCAGTCCCCCCTCAGGCTGGTCTTGAGGAGCCCAAAGCTGGCCTGAAAAGAATGCTGAGCCAACGGGAGCCCTTATTGCTGGCTTCTCCACCTCCTTACCTGTGTGCCTTCTGACGGCTGATTCTCCCATCCCCACCCCTGCTTGGACATACAGACGGGCTTGCCTTCTTCCCTTTGACCCTCACCTTGCTGTTCTGGAGTCTTCTCCTGCCCCTGTTCCCCTGGGAGTGTCTCTCAGCTCCCACGAGATCTTTTCAGGCTGCCCCCGGCCCTGACCTTTGGAGGAGAGGGTGTCTGCGAGCTCCTGCTTGCCGGCCTATTCGTGGACAGGAGCCAGCCCTGGTCTGTGGCCACTGCTGTGTGGTCGCCTCCTGTATTTCCCAGTCTGCAGCACTGAAAGAGCTCGTAGCCCACTCGGGACTCTGGGCTTGAAACAGAAAACATATTTTCACCCAAACACCTCTGCCATTAGCCCATTTGACTATTTACTCTAGTTCTTGTGGTTTCATGCTGAGGTTTTTGGCTCATTGCATTTGACCTGGAGTTTATTTTTAGTAGTGAAGACAGAGTTCAATTAATGTCAGAGTGTGAGGGCAAATGCAGAAGAGGAATTCATAAGTCTGAAGGAGAATGCGCCTAATTTTGTTGTTTCTGACCCTGCCTGCCGGGCCAGCAGGCATTGAGCCTCCTCAGCTGTGCCCCTGTGGGCTCAGGCAGAGGCAGGCACGGTGTCCTCACCATCCCCAGAAAACAAAAGTGTTTCTGGGACTCTATTGGGCGCACTGGGCCAGGAGCTGGCCGCACAGATGGACAACCACTGCGGTTATCATTACGTGTGATCATTATTATAATTATTATTAGAGTGAAGGCCAGACATTGTCACTTTGGCTCTTGTTATGTCTCCAGTGGGCTTCATTGTCTCCGGAAGCAGCCTCTGACTTTGTGGAATACCGGCTTTTCCCCCTGCACTGTAAATATTTTGAGTGTCTTGTGCTCTCTCTAGTCCCGGCTTTTGGCATCATGACAGGCACACAGGACGCGCTTGGGAGATTTTTTTTCTTGGACTGACTGAGTTTGGGCTAGAAAGTTGGAAACAAGGCAGAAAGCCCTCCTCTTTCAAGGGCTCCCCAGTATGCTTTGGAAGCAACCTAAGCACGGTCCTCTGCTTTAGGGCTTCCCATTTATGAAGGCCCCCCTCATCTTTCCTCCTGCCTCTTCAGGCACGAGTCTGGACCGAGAGCCGACAGCATCCCACTCGGTGGGCATCCGCAGTAAGGGAGGGAGGAGCCACCATTCCTGCTCTGAAGGCAGTCTGGGAATGGAGACTGGATTTGTGGATCCCTGATGTCGTGGACAGCATGTCTGTGTCTTCCCAAAATTCATGTGTTGAAATCCTACCCAGAACGCCATGGTCTTAGGAGGAAGGGCCTCTGGGAGGTGATGAGGTCATGAGGGTGGAGCCCTCGGCCATGGGATTAATGTTCTCAGAAAAGGGACAGGAGAGAGTCACTTCTCTCTGTCTCTGCAGTGAGAGGGCGAAACCAGAAGACTGAAATCTGCCAGCCCCTAGGTTGTGGACGTCCATCCTCCAGGACTGTGAGAGACGAATGTCTGTCGTTTAAGCCACCCCATGGGGGGCATCTTGCGATGGTAGGCTGAGCGAACTGGGATGAATGACCTGGACACTCAGAGAAATGGTGCCGGTAATGAACTAAAGGTTCGTACGCTACCCCACCTCACCCAGATTCACAGCCTGCAACCATCTATCCCAGCCTGGCTATTTTTGAGTGAAGGGAAAAAGCGTAAATAAGGCCAGAAGGGCGGGACCCTGACCTGATCGGATTAAGGGATGCGCTCCCCATGTCACAGGGAGCTGCACTGGGTCAGCCCATCCTAGTATGTCTCTTGGTACCTCTCACTCCAGATGCCCCTGATTCCTTCCAGGTCGCTTCTCAGCTTGAGCACCACATTCTCTCCGGTTAGAAACCCTTCCCTTCCTGCTCCTCTGGGATCCAGGTTCGTCTGGGTGGCTGGCTTCTAGGTTTGTAATGGGTAAAGTGACAGCCCCACGTGGCACACCGCAGGCTCGCGGCCTGGTTCCTCTGGTTGCTTCCAGAAGCCCCGCACTGCTGCCCTCTGAGTCCCTATTGTCACTCAGGAGTGACCGGCTTGCTGGAATTCACATTCTTCTGCTCCAAGCCATTTTCTTTCCCGTTTTGTCACTCTGGTGGAACGAGTCGTGGTGGGTGCCTTTGGGAAGAAGACACCCATCAGTGGGATGGATGCAAGCAGGCCTGTGGGGTGGTGCTGGTTGTTCTTGTTGTTTTAATATCCCTGCAAAAATAAAACTTCTTTAAAATGAGGGAATTGAGCCCTTTCAGCATCGTACAGTGTTTGGCCTCAAGGACTCATGGCCATTTCTGTGCTGCTGTGGACCAGAGGCACCCTGGCTTTGTGCCTGTGGGAAATCAGATGGGGGAGGGACCTTTAAAAAGGTTGGATTAAGGGAAAGTTTCATAAAAATAAAAGAGGGGGAAAAAAAAAAAAGTAAAAAGAAAAACCAATTTAAATGCCGTCCTCTCTGAGCTTGCTTCTTTCCTGAGTGTCAGCCTCTCCCCTTGCTGGGATGGGAGGGAATTGTGCCCGGGACCGGCCTCAGCTGGAGAGGTAGAGCAGAAGGGACCCAGGAAGGAGATCTGAACCCTGGTCTCTGCTTTGCCACCCGTCAGCCCTGTGCTAGGAGGAAGGGTCGTGGTGCTTCTGAGCCTCAGTTTCCTCATTGCCCAGTGAGCTGCTCTGAGCACCAAATGACATTGTAGCCTGACTCTTCTAAGATGCTTGAGATGTTCCACCACTGGTCGAGATGATGCGTTCACGGGCCATTTGCTTTGCATTTTCAAACCTGACTGTCCCCAGTGATGATGGAAGGGAGCATCAGACAGTCGTCAGAGGAGCAGACATCGAAACAAATTTTCCAGGAGTCATGATTTTTACCTGGACCCCTATGCTTCCACTCTCCCGTGCATATCCTACACACATATTTTTAAACAGACTTTCCTTTAGAACAGATTTCTGTTTTTTTTTTTTTTTTTTTTAAAGATTTTATTTATTCATCTGACAGAGAGAGATTACAAGTAGGCAGAGAGGCAGGCAGAGAGAGAGAGAGGAGGAAGCAGGCTCCCCGCTGAGCAGAAAGCCCAATGCGGGACTCGATCCCAGGACCCCGAGATCATGACCTGAGCCGAAGGCAGCGGCCCAACCCACTGAGCCACCCAGTTGCCCTGTTTTACCAGGAAATTGTGACAGTCCTTCTGAAGGGTCCCGCATATCCCACACCATTTTCCCTACTATGAATATCTTATGTTAGTGTGGCACATTCGTTATAATGAATGACCAATATTGATTTGCTATTATTAACTGCAGTTTATACTTATAATTATGATTTTTTTAGATTTCCCTACTTTTCCCCTGATACTCTTTTTACTGCCCAAGGATCCCATCCACTCTACTACATCTAGTCACTATGTGTCCTTAGGCTCCTCTTGGCTGTGACAGTTTCTCAGACTTCCTTTGTTGCTGATGGCCAGTAGGTCAGGTGCCTTGTAGACTGTCCCTCAGTTAGGATTTGTCTGATGTTTTACCCAGCAGTGGACTTGGATGATGGCTTTGGAAAGGAAGACCCCAGGGGCAAAGGGCTATTTCACCACACCATATCAAGCAATATACTGTCACCTGAGTAATCACTGTTAATGTTAACCTTGACCATCTGGCTGTGGTGCCATTCATCAGATTTCTCCATTATACTCTACTCTCCCTGCCCCACCTTCTCCTCTGTGCTTAGTCGGATGTCACTGGGTACAGCCCACACTTAGGGAGTGGGAGACTGTGCCCCCTTGGTGGTGGAGCAGTTACGCACTATGTGGAATTCTTCTCCATTGGGCGATTTTTCCTCCACGCCATGCATATATATGTGTATAGATATCTGTATCTGTTTCTATATCTATCTCAATATGGAGTCAAGGATATTGATTATATACTTTGGATTAAAATCCAGTATGACTTTCTTTATTTGCACATGTTTTTCTAGCTTTGGCCGTTGGGAGCTCTTTCTGTGGGCTCTATCCTTTGACATACCATTATTTTGACATACCTTCCATTATTATAGGAGTTTTTGTTTGCTTGCTTTCTTGTTTGCTTGTTTTTGAGTGTTTCCTTACTTTCTGGCACCTCTTATATATTTCCTGTCCCAGACCTAGAATCAGCCATTTTCTCAAGGAGCCCAGTTTGTTGTATCAGCAAATGGTATTAGAAACCAAGATGTGGGTACGAGATGTGCTCACAGCTACTGGGATGTCACCATTCCTAGGCCTTCCCAATGACAGTGATGAAGTACATGTGTATATACTAACCCACATCCAACCACATGCATATACTAACCCACCTGCAGCCATGCACATATACTAACCTGCGTATACCCACACGTGAATACTAACCCACATACAGCCACGTGCATATACTAACCCATGTATACCTACCCACACGCATATACTAACCCACATCCAACCCCACACAAATACTAACCCACGTCCAGCGGCACATGTATACTAACCCGCATATACCCACACGTGTCTAATAACCTGCGTATACCCACACACATATAAATATTTGCATAGGTATCAGTCTGAAGCTATTTAAGCTAACCATGAATTCCACTGATCCCCAGCTGTAGTCCATTACTGCATCATATACTATTGAACACACTTGTTTTTTCCAGCCACATTGATTGGCAAGAGGTGGTGATGAATGGTGAGGTCCAAAAGTCCACATGGGCAGAGAGCCGTGGGCTGAGAACACTGGACTTTTCCCTGTGGGCAGTGTGGTCTCATGCGCAGAAGCGACGATGATCTGGACACGTGACAGAGGCTCAGAGACGTGTCCTGCCCAGAGTACATGTAGACCAGGATGCCATCATGTGCACATCGACCTTTGTTCATTTCTCCCTGTGCCTGTGTGCCCTTCTTGTTCCCTTGGCCTTCCTGTCCTCCTACAGGAAGCCTTCCCCATGGCAGCCCTGCTTCATGCCCTCTCTGCCCACTCTTTCAAGTGGCCTTACCACATTAGAATGTGCCCACCATCCCCCCCTTTTTAATTGAATATTTGTCTGCTTCTCTTAAGTAGACCAAACCCATGAGAGAAGTGCTGTGTCACCTCAGCAGGGACTCACACAGCCCCCCAAAACCAGGAGAGGTTTCGTCCATTTGGTTCCTGAGGTTGTCAGGAAAATAAAGCAGTGGACAAGACACATGCCTGGCTTTCTTAGAATTTGCCACACACTGAAGGGGAATGAGGGCGTTCACATACAGTGCGGGCTGCCCTCCCTGCTTCCATTTCCTGCCAGCTGTCTCAAACTCATGTCCTCCAGGACCAGGCAGGTGATGGGAGTCAGTGCTGTCGGCCTGCTGGGCAGGCATCAGGGCTTGCTGGGAAACTGGACAGCACACAGGGCCTGGCTGCCCAGCTGCCCGGCTCAGGTCAGTGTCCTGCCAGGTTGTCCGGGGTCTGTGCCTGACTGCTTATTTGTAAAACTTTTGACTCTTGCCCCTGTCAAGGGAGCAGTGGCCAGCCCATGACCCATCATGGCCAGATCTGATGGCTCCAGGGGGACCATAAGCCTGGGAGGGCGGAGGCCTTGCACCTTGCTATTCGCCGCTGTTCCTGATGCGGTCATGGCGGCAGCACGTGGTCCTGAGAGCAACAGTGGCGTGTAGTGTGCAGGTTCCTTTTGGCTCCACACTTTGGGAAGCAGCTTCACTGGCTGTTGTCAGAGATGACAGCCGCAGCCGAGACCCGGCCCGGGCCCGCCAGACTTCTCATCATCCCACTCTTGCACCCCCTCCCTAAGGGGACGTACTACTCTAAGCAGCCACTGCTTCCCCGATGCCTCAGGTTCCCCCTTTGGCCTTTCCAGTAAATGGCTGTTTAATCTGAAATCCTGCCTCTTGAAACAACAGATAGACTTCCTCTTCCAGGTCGAGCCCTGATTAATACACAAGGTATATTTTTGTATTTCCCACTCCTGTCCCCTTTGCTCAACTGAGCTCAGAGCACGTTTCCAAACTTGTGACTTCGAGGCCCAGAGTGGGCCGCCCCACCGCCCACCTGCGTCCTCCGTGCCCGGAAGGCCTGTCGCTGACCCTCGCCGGCGGCCGTCTCCACCTCCTCCTGCTGCCACCCACGACCAGGGGCACGCCCGGGGGGCTCGCCGGCAGCCCGTCTCCACAGCCTGCTGAGCGGGGTGGGTGATGCTTCGGGTTTTCCGCTGTAAGCACCGGTCCCCAGGGTGTGCTGGGCTTCTCTGTGTCTGCAGGGGCGTGTGCCTGTGCGGGGTGTAAGCAGCCCCGTGGAAATAGACCAGGGCAGGGCTGACGGGGAAGTGAGGCTGGCCTGGGGAGAAGACGTGGGCCGGGGCTTCTCGGGGGGTTTCCTTTGGGCCGTGACCCCACTGAAGCCCGCCTCTGGCATGCATACTGTGGCCCTTCATGCTCCCCATGGCCACTCACGGAGGAGTGCCTCCTTGACACCGAAACGACTCTTGCGTGTGATTTGCCCCTTGTCTCGGTACCCTGGTCTGAATTCACCGTCCTCATGGATTTATTGGCAGTGGTGTCAGTCTGCCAGCACTGCTGTGACAAATGACCACCAGCTAGGTGGTTGAAAACAGCAGAAGTTTATTCTCTCTCAGTTCTTGGAGTCAGAAGCCTGAAATCAAGGTGTCGGCGGGACCATGTTCCCTCTGAAGATTCTAGGGAAAAGTCCTTTCTCTTCTCTGAGCTCCTGGTGGCATCTGGCGGTCCTTGGCCTTTGTTGGCTTGTGGCTGCAGCTCCCCTGTCTCTGCCGCAGCCTCCCGTGGGTTTCTCTCTGATATGACTATACTCAAATTTCCCTTTTCTTGTAAGGAGTAGGTCCACCCTAATCCAGGGTGGCTTCATTTCACTTGACTACTTCTACAAACACCCATTATCAAATAAGCCCACATTCACAGGGACTGGAGAGGTAGGACTGTAACATGTCTTTCCAGAGACACAGTTCAACCCAAAACAGGGCCTACGAAGAAAAGGTTGCATCTCCTGTTTTTATTTTATTCCCTTCTTAGAAAATGGCTTCATTTGTGTATGTTTTATCATAATACAGGCGTTTATGTGTACAAATGACAAATACTTATGCAGAATTTGGGGGCTGTGCTCAAACACGGGGGCATACTCCAAAAACACAGAAACCACGCCACCGGTCTGATGTATGGACCAGCCAACTCACAGTCTCCTTGGATGGCCATAACAAAATACCATAGAGTGGGTGGCTTAAACAGCAGGACGTTTATTTTCTCGCGGTTCTGACAAGGAGGAGTCCAAGATCAAGGTGCAGCTGATTCATTTTCTGGTGAAGAGTCGGTTCCTGGCGTGCAGATGGGCACCTTCCTGCTTCCTTACAGAGAGAGAGAGAGTACACAGGCTCTATGCTGCCCCTTCATATAAGTATACTAGTCCTTTTGGATCCAGCTCCAGCTTTATGACCTCATTTATCCCTTGTTACTTCCATAAAGGCCCTATCTCCAAATACGGTCACATTGGGGATTAGGACTTCAACATATGCATTTCTGGGGAGACCGTCCACAGCATGTCACATCTTCTGGATTTTATTATACAGTCCAGTGCCCTTGGGTCTGGTGAATTACACCAAAAACCTGGAGCCTGGTTAGGCCCCGACTTGATTTCCAGCTATACCTGGATTTTATCCCGGCATTTTTATCACTTTGTATTTTATTTTGTTTTATCATCAGTGCCTGTGTGCTTTGGGCAAGTTAACCACCCTCTCTGAGCCTCCCTTTCCAAATTACAGATGCCTTTGTCATTCTTCATGTCCACATGGGGATAATGCCTGCCTAGGGGGCTGTTAGGAAAGGGTAAATGCCACCGCTAAGTAGGTGCTTAGTAGCTGCAGGCCATCTTCCCTTCTGCCCACCTGCCCCCTGCCCCTGCCCTGCCCTGCAGCGATGGCTCCTTCACCCCTGCTCCTGTGAGGCAGGGGTGACTGTGGGACTGTGGAGGGCTCACTGTGGGTGCCACCCTCCTTGAGGCCTCCCGGGCCCTGTCTTTCTCAGACCTCTGATTTATCATCCGGCCATGTGTCTTGTCTCACCGTCACTGATGCCGTTGTCGGGTATTGACTATCATTTGGATTTTTATTCGTGGATTTGTCTTGCTCCAGACTAGCTCGTAAAGCAGGGCTGTGGAGTCCAGCCAGCTTGTATACAGTAGGTGACCATGACTGAGAACTTACTGGGTTGGTCATGTGGTGGAGAGAGGAGGGCTTTGTCCCCCATGGCCAGTGCTTCCCCTTTCTCACCCTTTCTTCATCTCAGAGGAGGCGGGAGGCAGCACGAACAAGTTCTGCTTCTCCCCTCCTTGCCCACTGCCCAGGGCGCAGTCAGGAGGAAGCAAGGTCTTCCTAGTCATAGGTAAGAGCCTGGCAGGCCCGTCACAGGTCACATAAACCGGTGGGAGTCCTCAGCCTGTCCCTTACTGCTGCCAAGGACCTTGGCGAAATCCCAGTCTTTCCTTTTCGCAAAATGAAGCTAATCATGACTGTGGCCTCGTCAGGTGGGTGTGGAGAGGAAACGAGTGATTGTCTGTGTGCCCTCAGCCCCATAACAGTCCAGGCCAGGAGAACCACTGCTCTCCAGGTGACCTCTGACCTAGGCTTCCAGATTCCAGCCGCCTCTCTCTTCCACGCGCAGTTTGACTCTGGCCGGGTTACTTCCTCTCACTGAGTGTCTGTTCTCTGTTACCTGTACAGGGAGTATTGCTCTTCTCACTGTTATGAAATGTCCACAGAGTGACATAAAGCGGATTATAAAACACAACACAAAGGTTGGGAGTTACCACGAGCAGGTGATTGGGAAACTTCGTTACTACATTGGTATTGTTTGAGACTTGTTATTGTAAAGTCTGGAGCTGAGGCCCGGTGGGAATTGGTACAGATTCAAGCTCTCGAATCCTTCCCAAGTAGCCCATGAGTGGGGCATCCTGCAGCTGTGGAAGAGCCCCTCTCCCTGGTGTTTTTTGTACGTGTGCGTGGCCTGGACTCCTGCCCTTGTGAACCGTCTGGAAATTCCTCCGTGGCCAGATGCACCTATGCTGCCTGTTCTCCTGGCTCCTGCTCCTGGCATCTTACCCCGGCGTTGGCGTGCCAGAGCCGGTTTCCTTAGTTCCTTCATCAGGTGTTCTGCAAGTTGTAGCGATGAACGTTGGCAAGAGAAAGTGGGTGCTCTCCAGCTGTGCTGGGGGCCAGGGTGGTGGTGAATCAGACCAGCTTTGTTGAAGGAAGTTTTGGCAGCACCTCTTAAAGTGTTGAGTGGGTGTGCTTCTGATGAGTCAGTCCTGGAGGAACAGGAACAGTAGAACAAGTTGCAAAAGATTCTCCTGCGACAGTGTTGATAAAATGGCAGAACGTGGAAGATAGCCTCACTGCTAGACGGTGCCCTGCTCAGCAGTCCCCAAGAAGAGTGAGCTGTTCTGTTCTCCTCAGTGCATCCGATCAGGAAGTACATGGTGCTGGTTTGTCCCATCCCTGAGAATAATAACCTTGATCACTTGATGAAGGTCAACCTGGTATCTGGCCGGTGTCTACACTGTAAAGTCACTATTTTTTCTCTTTATTATTAAGAAGTATCTTATTGGGAGATACTTTAAAACTATGTAAATAGTGGGTTTCTCATTTTACTTTTTCCTGACTAATTTTGGCACCCATCATTGATCATTTGCCTGAAACTGTTCAACTGTTTGTGCTTGCTTCACAGTCGTCGGTCGCATTATTTCTGAATTTATCACTTGAGATTCTAATGTACAGAAGAGCTTTCCTTTCTTTTCTACTCAAAAAAAAGTATTCATTTTGGCAGGAACTCATGCATTTTTATTATATTGGTTACTATTGGTAACAACAATTACTGTTTTGCAGTTTTTTCTAGATCTGGCCACTGGGGTGTCCTTCATGTTGAGCTCTGTGTCCTTTGGACATCGTCTTTTGAGCATTGCCTTACTTCTTGGCACCGCAATATGTTCCAGTCTCATCTTGTCCGTCCCTCCCCCAGCCCTGGAGTCAGCCACTGCTTCAGTGGGAATTCTTGCCAGAAGTCCATATGCTGAAATTAGTAATGGGGAAATTGCCGACACAAACAAATTGAGGGACATTTCTACAAAATAGCTGCTCAGTACTCTTCAAAAATGAAAGACACAGTAAGACTAAGGAATGATTACTGGTTGAAGGAGACTAAGGGTCATGTCAGATAAATGCCATATGTGACTTGGGACTAGATTCTGGGTTGGAAAAGACACTATTGGTAAAATTGGAATAAAGTCTCTGGATTAAGCAAGTAATATTAATTTCTTGATAAGACTTGGTCATTGTACTGCACAAGACATCCGTACTGAGAAGTTTCAAGGCTGTGGGAATTCACTGTATTTCTAAACTCTCTTTGGAAGTGTGGAACTATTTTGAAATGAAAAGTTAAAAAAAAGAGGTGCCTGGGTGGCTCAGTGGGTTAAAGCCTCTGCCTTCGGCTCAGGTCATGATCCCGGGGTCTTGGGATTGAGCCCCGCATCGGGCTTTCTGCTCAGCAGGGAGCCTGCTTCCCACTGCCCCACCGCCTGACTCTCTACCTACTTGTGATCTCTCTCTGTCAAATAAACAAATAAAATCTTAAAATAAATAAATAAATGAATGAATAAATATTTTAAAAAATTAAAAAGACATTTAAGTACAAATAAGATAAATTTATATATACTAATATGGATAGGTGTCCAGTATCAATTGAATAATAGTTATCGTACTTTTTGCATAGAGTTAGCCCGCTTTTGTAAGGACTGTAACATATCTGACAGAACAATAGAGGACACACGCATGTTCTGTAACAAGACAGAACAATAGAGGACACACACATTTTTATCAGCACATGGGAGAAGTTCTGAGAAGGGTCTGTACTTCTTATTAACAGACATTTCTGGGAAATGTGATTGGAAGTTGTAAGAAAGCAGGAGCTTTGAGTCTGAGTTTTTCTCTTTTTTTTTAAAAAAAGAGCATGTCTTACTCCTAGAACGGAAAAGTTGTGAGCACATGGGTTGTGTGTGGATATGCTTCTGCACACGTGCGCTGAGTTCTGATGACCCCCATCCAGCCCAGTCTCCGTGGCAGGTCCCTGCGCACAAGCAGTGCCGAGCAGAAGGTCTACCCAGTGAACACTCACCCACTTTTCAATCCACTCTCTGCCTTCCTCCATCTGATCCGTAACATATCCGTCGGCTGGAGATGCATTGGGGTGGGCGCGCCTGCAGTCCATGCTGGTTAATCATGAAACCAGCTGACTCATCTTACCTCTATCCAAGGAAGCTGGCAATTGTTCACCCTTGAAAACTTGAGGGGAGAACTTGATGCCTGAGTGCATGTTCTTCCGGTCTTCCCAGAGGGGTATAAATTAGAAATTTGCCAAGTGACAGTCATCATAGTTGCTCCTCAACATAGTCATGATTGGTTAAGTGGTGCTTGGTATCTTTAAACCCAATTAATTAGTGAACTGTGATCAGTTCCTCCCAGGGACTTTTAATAATCACTAGGCTTTTGTGGTTTATGTAAAATTTCATTTACTTGGATTTATGTTTATGTATAGGTTAGTTTTTCCCATTTTAGAGCCAACGCTTCTTGATTCAAGAAGGAAGAAGCAAGAACAAAAGTAACATCTCTTAAAGCTCTACCCAGTGCTATGACCTATTACAAGTTGACCAATGTAATCTCCCCACTGCTAGGTCACATTGTTCCAATTTACCAATGAGGAAACTGATGCAAAAGGTGTGCCTGCAGGCTCAGGTGGGTTCACTGGATTAGCTCCTGCAGGAACTGTCCCTTGCCCCTTGCCTGTCCCTTACTCCTTCGGGGACATTGTCCAGAATGGTTTCTCTTTGCGTCTTTCTGCTTACTGGGCTGCCCCATGACTTCTCATCGCTCCTAAATGCTGGCCCCACTTTTGTGTTCTAGGTTCTTTGCCTTGTTCTGGCATGTTGTTTCCGTGGATGGTTTTCTTGGTAATTATTACTATGATGATGAAAATAGTAAAAATAGAATCTGTAAGTGTCTTTATCCAGCCTTCACTGTGCTGGACAAAATGCCAGGCACTCCCAGGCTGTATGCTGGCAGCCACCCAGTGAGGTTTAGGATCTCCTGGTGGGATGGGGGCCTGAAATCCACAGGTTTGTCTAGGAGCAAGAAGCTAAGTCCCCTCTGTGTGTTCTTTTCATTTCGGCATGCACTTAGATAGTTAAGCTCTTGCACTAGGTTTTTGCAAGCAAGTGAACAGTGCCAAATTATTTCTCCCATAGCATTATAGCTGCATCTTCCCAGACATTATAAGTATATGGTTAAACTCATATTCATACACATCATCACTTTATCAATGACATAAGCTAATAATGAAGTATCCCAATATTAAATTGCACAGCTGAAAAGCATATAAAATATTAGATGTCTGCTTACTTCATTAGTAGAAACAGGTTTGTTTTTCAACCAAAGGCTATGGAAAAGAAGGGGAAAAGTTCAGTCTTTCAACAAAAAGAATCAGCATCTTTTGGAAAGTATGGTAAAAGAAATGACAAAATTTTAAGAAATTCTCCGATCAGAAATTGTTTTAGCTATAATAAAACCATCACATAACAAAGCATCTGTCTTTTAAAACATTTGCTACATTGAAATGTCTATTCTAGAAGTCCTGGGTAAGACACAGGTACCATTATATTAAAAATTCTTAATAGTCCCCTTTGTTTTTTTGTTTTTGGTTTTTTTTTTTCTTCTTAAGATTTTATTTATTTATTTGTCAGAGAGAGAGAGCACAAGCAGACAGAGCAGCTGGCAGAGGCAGAGAGAGAAGCAGGCTCCCTGCTGATCAAGGAGCCGGATGCAGGACTCGATCCCAGGACTCTGAGATCATGACTGGAGCCAAAGGCAGTGGCTTAACTGACTGAGCCACCCTGGTGTCCCTGATTGTTTTTTTTGTTTTTGTTTTTGTTGTTTTCAGATCTGTCGTGTCACATTCCACCCAAACAGCAAACATTAACTGAACTCTAAGACTTTTTTGTCTGAAGAGCTCTGTGATGTTTTCAAAATAGGTGTGTGTGTGTGTCTGTGTGTGTGTGTGTGTATGTACGTATACGGTTCTTTTTCAACTTACAGTGGGGTTATATCCACACAAAACTATCATTAAGTTGAAATATCGTAAGTCAAAAATGCCCATACTACACCTAACCTCCCTACTGAGTATCATAGTCTAGTTTAGCCTACCTTAAATACGCTCAGAACACTTACCATTAGCCCCTAATTGGGCAAAGTCATCTAATGGAGAGCCTGTCTGATAAAATGTGGACTATCTTGGGTAATCTATCCACGACTCTACTGAAAGTGACAAGCAGAGTTGTTGTCATGCTATCAGCTGTTGACCCTTGTGATCGCTAGCTGACTTGGAGCTGGGGCTCGTGCCCACCACCACAAGAGAGGCTCATACCGGATGTCCCTAGCCTGGGAAATGTTCCAAATGCAAAATTCCAAGTATGCTTTCCACCCTGTGTGCATATTGCTTTCACACCATCATAATGTCAAGAAATCGTAAGTCAAACCATCCTGAGTTGGACACTGCTTATACGTGTACATGTATTTGGAACAGTACATTTAAAAAAATCAAACACTTGGCAGATCTGACAAAAGCAATGGCTGTGCCCATCCTGATGTATTGTGTGTGGATGTGAGCACTGTAAACATAGACGTCCAGGCAAATGTCTTCAGTGTTTGAAATGACCAAGGGGAAGCCACACTGTAGTATTCCAGTTCTATGTGGACTAAAAATATGCACTATTTTAGTAAAAAATATTTTAATATTCTGCTAAATTAGTGTTAGGATAAATATCAGTATACAGTGTTTTAGTATAAAACTGTGCAAGACCTAAAAACAAGTGTCATTTGGGGTATTTTGGCACCCAGTCCTTCTAAATCTCTTGTCAATAAGATTCTGGCATGGGAAGTAGAGTTGAGTAAGAACTGCCGCTCAGTAAGGCATTAGGAAAGTCAACTGAAAAGGGAAATGTGCTTCCAAGGCTGGACAGTAAGAATCTCTCCCTAAACGTTGGGGGAGATTGACAGGAACCCAGACGGGAACCCAGAAGGAGAAGTTACACTTTGTTCAAGCTAGTGCCCTGTAACTGCTTTTTGGACTCTGGTGGAAGCTTCTTTGGACATCTAGCCCATAAGGGATGCACACTGCTGATCCCTCAAACTGTGTCCTTTCTCAGTTCCCATTTCAAGTAGCTTAAGGCCGCCCCGGTTTACTGAATGCAACAATTGTCTCAGTGACCTTGTTGCCTTGGTCTTGCCAGCTGTGGGTGGGTTTTCCTCCTCCATGACACTTGCATGAAGGCCAGGGTGGGAGTCACCAGCCCTCCCCCAAGACCTGCCGCACAGCAGGCAGCGACATAGCTGCCAGCTTCTTCACCCAATTCCGGTTTTCCGCAAGTGAACCTGTCATCAAGACCTGGGATTAGGTGGTGAGTGGTCATCAGAAGGCCAGTCCAGTCCTGTTGTGCTCTATCTGCACCAGAACAGCGTCACAGTGACTTTGAGAGCTCAGCTCTCTGGGACCCCTGGGGCCCTTGGCTCTCCTTAATAATCAGGGAGTGATCCTCTGGCATTTAGGAAGGCACGTGGCCATCCTTGAGTAAGTGCCAATTAATTACCCCTGATGATAAAGGCTGACTTTGGAGAGGTCTGAGTTTTCATTCATTATTTGATGAGTTGTGTCATTAAGCATGTCCACGGGGTATGGCCCCGTCCCACCTGGAAGGATCACACACCTGTCTCAGAGCACAGAATTCTGTTCTCTCAGGGCTGCTGGCTTGTCTGCTCTGCTCCTGGCTATGTGTGCAGCCTGTAGCAGGGATCCTGGTAAGCGAGAGAAGGTTCTCAATCCATAGTGAATGACTGAGAGCCTCCTGATCTCAAGGCAGGGCTCACCGCCTCTGTAGAAGAAGCTAGTCAACGGGCGGGACTATGTTTTCTTCTTGCTGTGACCTCTTGTTCTCTCTTGTGCACTTCCTATCCCCGGCTTCTGGCCCATTCTTTCTCATGGTACAAGGACTGCTTATGTATAGATAGAGACCTCCTTTAGACCAGTTGTGTCCAGAGGGCAGGTAATTCCCATTTGTTTTCTCCACATATATAACTAATGCTTCATAGGCATTGTGGGTGCTACTGAGCAAGAACCTCTTCTGAGCAAGAGAACCTTTTGGGGGGATGTGTTGTGGCTGAACTGTCCCCCCAAATTCATGTGATGAAGCCCTAGCCCGCAAGGTGATGGTATATGGAGATGGGTTTTTGGGAAGGTGATTGGGTTTAGATGGAGTCATGAGAATGGGGCCCCATGATGGGATTAGTGTCCTGTCTAAGGAGAGATATCAGAGAGCTTGAGCTCTCTCTCCTCGCTGCTGATAGGAGGACACGGCAGGAAGGTAGCCATGTGCAACCCCAAGAGAGCCCTTGGAAGAATCTATGCCTTTCAATACCTTGATCTAAGACTTCTGTTTCCAGAACTACAAGAAAACAAATTTCTGTTGGTTAAGCCACCCAGTTTCGAGTTGTTTGTTGTGGCAGCCTGAGCTGACGGAGACAGGGGACTCGCACTGCCCCAGCTTCCCACAGAGAAAGCTGGAGGGGAATGCTCATGATGATCGTCTCCAATGACAAATGCAGGAAGGATGACGAAAGCTCCGATGTGTCTTACATGGCTCCAAAGATCAGAACTAAGATACAGAAGTGGAGAGAACAGGCAGACATCTAAATTAAGGAAAGGAAATGGAGACCTGGGTGGACTGAGTGGTGTCAGAGAGCAGTCACGGTCCCTTTGCCGGCAAGATCCACACAGAGGTCACACTGCACTGAGAGGGAATAGGATGGGAGGAATTTGAGCATCACACTGAATGCTCCCCTGTAAGGTCCCTGTAGACCCGGAAGCGCATGAGCCTGTGGTTAACCATTACACACAGAAACAATAGCCTCTCCTTTGTAGAGCAGATTACAATGTCCAAAGCATGTTCACAAGTATTCCGTCATTTGATTCATCCAACAACCTGGTGGTGGGTGCCCAGTACTAGCTGGATGACTGAGGGAACGAGTAGACAGATGTGCCATGGCCGTGCTGTGGGCCACAGAAGAGGAAACTGTGCACAGAGTGGTTTCTTGACTTCATAATAAAGGCCAAGCCAGGCTTGAACCCAGATCTCCGCTCTACTCACCACTTGACCCGACTTCCTCCAAGTTGGCAGTGGTAACACTTTCTCTTTAGGTAACGTTTTTCTGGTTTTGTTTGTTTTTCATCTTAGTGAACTCTTCAGCATCCATAGCCCCTTCCATCCTCGCAACATGCTTATTCTCGTTTTGCAGGTGAGAAAACATGCTCCGGAGTTGCGTCACTTTTGCAAGGTGTCCAGCTCCTCTGTGGTAGAGCACTGGGTTTGCATGTGATGGGCAGTCTCCCCAAGCACCTGTGAGCCTCCCACCTTGGCAGGGCTGAGCCCGCCACTCCTGACCACAGGCAGAGTGGACGGGGGTCTTCTTTTCAGGTTATAGTCACAGGTAAATGAATGACTCATCTGGGAAGACAGTAGGCCAACAGACAAGTCATTCCTTCTTGTACTCACACCTGATTTCCAGCAACATCTTGGCAGTTCCTCCTGCCAAAACCCTGCTCTGGAAAGGTAGCAGGTTTGCAGACACCTCACCCGAAGGTCCTCAGCTCTGTCTGCATGCTGTAGTCACCCAGGAGCTTGCAAAAACTGCTGGTATCCAATTTCTGCAAACCCACCCCGCCCCATGCCTTCTAACCCAGGCTTTAACTGGTCTGGGGAGGGATCTGGCTTCAGTATTTTTAAAAGTGTCTTCTAGTAGTTGAGAATCACTGAATTAGTGTTGCTGCGGGGCACACTTGGGCGTGCACTTTCCCTGGGGATTGTGATGAGACATGAAGGCTGGTGCCTTCCTAGCCTGGTGCTGGTGGCTGTCTGCTTTTCAGGCATGACTTCGTTTCTCCTTCCCTCTGACTCTCCTGCTTTGAGGTCGTGCTCTAGTGGCACACCGTGTGAAGTCACGCAACTCTTGTCTCTACTAGCTCTGTGACCTGGGGCCTGCCACCTTCTCTCTGTGTCTCTGCCTCTCTCCTCCTCTGTGAAATGATGATGCTGACTTCCTCATGAGGCTGTGAGCATTCACTCTGGGGACCACAACTGGTCCATATGATCAGTTGTTGTCATTGTGGTAGCCACAAGTTGTCTGTGTCGGTATATAATGTTGCTGTTTGCTTCAGGGCACAGCTAGCCACTTTGTCTGTGTGTTAGCCTCGCACCCATAGCTCTATCTGTATCTATTAGGGGATTATAAGGTGTATTCGTCTCTAATTGGATGTATCCATTCCACAAATGATTATTGAGCACTTCTGGGTGCAGGGGAATGGACAAGAGAGAAGCAGTCTCTGCTCCTTGGGGAATTTTGTCTTTGAAGAGGACAGATGATGAGCTAAGGTTATAAGAATGTGCAGGGGATGCTGTGGCGAGGCAGGCTGGGATGCTGAGGAGTGCGTGTAACAAATCACATGGTCCTAATTCATGTCTGCTCGTCGTGGGAAGGCTGCTCCTGCCGGAGCTAATGACTTCTCCATTATTTCTTTATTTTGCACCTCCGATGTCCTTGGACTCAGTGTGATTGCTTACCTCTCCACCCTCCCGATTCATCTACAATCATTGCCTTGGGCTTAGGAAAAGCATTTTGTTCATTTTTATATCCCCAGGGTCCTCCCTCCTGCCCTCCCTCCCTCCCTTCCATCCTTCCTTCCCTTGGTTGAATTCAGGTCAAGCAACACACCCTGAGAACCTGTGCAAAACCTGGAGCCACACAGATGAAAAGACCTTTACCTTCTTGTGGGAAAGGCGGATATACAAGTCCATGTAGGTCTGGACCATCACGGCCGCTCTGAAGAAGGGGCACTCACGGGACAGCGGGCCTTTGGCCGTGCGTGGGGTGGAAGCGTGCGTGTGTCTGTCAGCCTGATGCACAGTAGGTCCTGATCCACAGCAGTGGGACTGACGAACCATCTCCTCCCTGGGGATTGTCTTCAACTCTGAGGAGAAGGTTGGCTAACGTTGGGAAGCCCCGAGCGCCGTGTTGAGTCCTGTGCTGGTGCCGAAGCTGCCCTGCCTCACGGGAGCTGCCGGCGAAGGGCACTGTTTTGTGACACCCTCAGCTTCTCGTCACTGCGAGAAGCTGACTAATTGTGAGCAGGGAAGTGAGGGCCTCGAAATGCCCCGGTCTGCACATCTGGCTTCCTTGTCCCAGCTAGTACTCATTTCTGATAACTTCTTTGGCTTCTGAGAGGCAGCCTAGCCGTGCCTGGCCACAGGCCGTGCTCATGATAAGCTGAACCCAGAGCACAGACTGGGTTGGGGCGGTGGGGATGTGGTGGGTGGGAAGGATGGACTCTTTTAGCCCGTTTCAAAGTTATCGGAAGCCTTTGAGCCTCGTTAGGTGTGTCTGTCACCACCTTTGCTTTCTCTGCTTGCATTGGAAGTAACATTCTGGATGGACTGAACCTGGCTAAGCAAAGGGAACATGGACAGGGAAGCTAATGATACACGTACCTTGGTTATTTCTAGAGCGCTTTGTGCTTTCCAGAGTGTTTTCCCTGAACCCTTCTCCATCTGGACTCTCAGAGCACTTAGAGAGCTCTTAGCATGTCAGCAGCTGGGTCTCAGAGAAAGATCTCAGGCTTTAGAAACGTTCTAAGCCACTAGTGGAAATCAACACCTTACTAGAAGTTTAACCTTGTCAAGTTTAATCTACCGCTTTGAGCCCTGGTTTTCTCATCCAACAAAGTTAAAAAAAAAAAAGAGAGAGAGAGAGAAGAAAGGAAAGTTGGGATTCGTTCATTCCGGTAACTCTAGATGCTATAACAAATGAACCTCATTATTTTAGTAGCTCAGCACAAAAGTGCCCATGTTTTACTCATGGACTGGCCCCTGAGGGATGTTCCTGGTCCACAGGTAGACCTTCTGCAGTGATTGGAAGACTCAAATGTATTCCGTGTTCTTAGTCTGCCATCCCTTCAGTGACCTTGAAATCTAACCCAGCTGGCGAAGGAATGAAGGGAAGGTCAAGAAGGTCACCCACTTCCTAAACACCAGGTTAATGGATTTTTCTTTATATTTTTCTTCACAGCTACTTTGTAAACTCCTATGTTGGTAGCATGTGTGACATTTGGGGGATGAGATGAGGGAGATCAGGCTCTTTCTGTGTCTGTCACAGTACTTTGCCAAAAACTGTCAATAGTTCCACAAGTTTGTGGTGGTTCCTTACGGGGCTTTGTGGCTACTTGCTTTTCCTTTCTAGCTGTTTCTACTGAGAACTCAGCAGCATGTACAAGAGGGTTTGTGTTCAATATGTAGAAAGGGGTTTTTTGGAAGAGTGTGGTCAAGCATGGTGACAGTTTCCTGAGAAAGGAAAGGGACATTTTCTTTGGAAATTTCCTAAATAAGAATAGCTTGCCAGGTGCTCACAGGGTGCCAGGAGGCAAGTGCTTACCTGTTCTGGCTCACTGAGTCCCCTCAACAACCCAAGGCAGGTACCGGGATGATCCCCACTCTCTAGAAGAGGACCGTGGGGTTCATTGGCCACACTGTGCTGTCACCTGGTGGCGGGGAGCCTGGAGATGAGGGGGGCTTAGGACCTTAGGGGAGCATAGGCCCTTCCTACTCGGCCCTGCTCCTGACCTCACCACTGGGTGGGGGAAGAGGGGGCATGGCAGACTCTGTGGTGCTATCCCAGATACAGATAGGAGCAAGTCCCTGTCCCTGGCCCCAAGGAACTAGTGGTTTGGTGGGAACAGAGGTGGTGGTGATGGTATGGATCATGAAAGCAAGAATAGTGGAATCTCATTAGCTGCCCTAGTTCTGTTGTATAAAGGGGAGGCAAACACGGAGTTAGTGAATGCTGAATCATGGCCCCAGGGGGAGAGAGAGGGTCAGGGCCCCGGGGCCTCTGGCCACAACATTTCCATTGGCCAATCAATACATGACCTTGTTTTCCGTGTGTTTCTGTTCAAAGGCACCTTCTTTAATGGGTATTGTCGGTGCGTTGGCACTGGACGACTGACCCACAGCGCCGTGTCTCGTGGTCTGAACGAAGTTTATCTCACACAAGAAGGCACCTCACAGCCTCTGGGCTCAGGAACACCATGCAGCACTCGGGCACTGGGTTGAGAGGCTTTTTGAATAGCGAAAACACCAAAGAAGGACGAGAATGTGGCACTGCCGAGACCTCAGAAGGGTTACTCCTTTACAGTGCGAAAGCCGAGCAGGAGCCGGGTATTGCCTTGTCTGGCCTCAGCTGGGAACACGCGAGCTGGACAGTTCACATCGTTTTGCTGCTCTGGGAATATCTGGAAGTAACTGTGAAAGGGCCACGTAATGGGGGTTCTAGGTAAATTTTAGCGAGGAGGCAAATGCACATACAGAATCCCGGGCATAGCGGTCAAGTGTGAGCCATACATCCCTGCGGAGCTGCCAATCCACAGAAGTTTCTAGAGCAGGTGGAGCCTTAGACCAGGGTCTGAAGACAGTCTGTGCGCAGAGAGCAAAAGTTTAGGGCTACACGGCCCATGCAGTCTCCACGGCAGCTACCTGGGCCGTTGTAGCGCAAACAGCCATACACAGTACAGAGCAACTGCCCGTGGCTGAGCTCCTGGGAAGCTGTATTTTTTCACTCTGAAATTCGAACTTCAGATAATCATGATGGGTCATAAAATGCTATTCTTCTTTTGATTTTTTCCCCCCCACTAAAAAAAATCTGCAAACCACTCTGATTTCATAGTCCAAACACACACAGGTGATGGTCAGATTTGGCCTGAATGCCATAGTCTGCCCTTTGCCGTCTTAGATGCGACTAGGTAGGAATGCTTATTATTTATGAAAAACATGGTATTAGTCAGAGAAAGACAAAGGATAAAGTTTAAAAGTTTATCTAAAATCCCAAAACCCAGGGATTTCCACACACAGCACATAATTGCCCCCCACAGGCACGCATGGCCACACACATCCGTTTGTGTGGTTCTGTAATTAATTTACCCCAGGAGAGTATGTGGTGGACGTCTCTCTGTGCCTGTAAGGACGGCTCTCCATCATTCGTGTAAAGGCTCACAGTCGTCTTCCAGAGCTGGATCACGATTTCAGTTAACTTGTCCTTTGCTGGCGTCTTTCAGATGGTGTTAGTTGTACCTGCTTGTTTGCTGAGATAGAGGATACAGAATGAATTCCACATACTCATCACACAGCTGGTGTCGTAAGGGAGACCGAGATGAGTCCTGCCGTTCGCTGCCCTCAGCACACTTGAATTCAGCAAGCCGCACAGGTGACACAGAGCAGCTATCCCGGCACAGACAGGGGTGGTTTCCAGAAACAGCTCGAGTGCTCTGGGGTCTTGAAGTACAAAGGGTCTCACTTCTTGGTCCAGGTGAAGCCATCAGGCTCCTGCCTCTCCTGGGTGGGCAGCTCCCTTCTTCTTGGGTTTGAGAGCCTCAGAGAATGTCAGAAAGGAGGCCTCCCAGATCTTCTGGTCAGCACCCCACTGCCTATAGGTGGAAAAACAGATTCAGGCAGGTCGAAGGAATTATGCAGAGTCAGAAATGAACTTACCGGACCTCAGATCTGGGTGTCCCTGGCCCGAGTTAAGGCCTCTTGGGCCCCTTTTCAAGCTTCCAAACATTGTGGATGATCCTTCCTGGGCCAGAGAGACCTTCTTAGTGGCCTGGGGTTGGTGATGGAGGTTGGTAGGAGAGGTCGTGGGTGGGACCCCAAAACTCCAGCCGTCTAGTTCGTGATACAGAAAGAATGTGTTAGCTGCACCTCCTTCCCCCATCAGCACGAGCGAAGAAAACCCAGACACCAGCCCCTCATTTGTGTTGGCAGCCATGCTCCGCCTGCTGTCGCCCACCAGACAGGACCCGGGTCACGAGCGTTCTTATTTCTCCCTGTTGGGGATGATGCCGCACCTGACCAAGGTGCAGGTATTACAGATGAGTACGTAGATTATTTTTCAGTTATTTTCAGAATCCCGTTGTGCTTATGCACAGAGATGTTGGCCGTAGTAGCATTTATACCAGCGAAAAATCAGAAATGGCTTTAAAGTTGCATAATATGGGAGCGTCTGAAGGGATGGGAACAGCCGCAGAGAACTTGTGATCCCACCACTGAAGCATCACAGGGATGGTTAGGAAGGGCCACCTTCTGGGAAGGAAGGGCAGGATGAACATCGTTGACATGGCACAATGATATGATAAGGAAAGACAAAAGTGCCATAAACATTTAGGTCAGGTGACACATGGATCCGCCGTGGGTCATATCACGATCAGCCGCTATAAGCCAGGCACCTGGCTGGGGTTGGGCAGAGCTCTTTAAGCTCTGCTCCGAGGAGCAGCCATCTGTCCGTGCTTCTGTCTGCACCATTAGGCTCCCTGAAGCCCCCGGCAGCCAGCGCCGGCAGCCCGGCTCTGAGCGGACCCTCTGCAGGACGCCGCGGCAGGGCGTGTTCACCGCTCTGTCATGGTGCGATTGGCACCGCAGGTGATGGTGGGCTCACCACTCTGTGCGGTGATGACTTCACCACGCCCTGGAGGCATGGCCCGCGTGTTCGCTGTTCTGAGAGGTCACCGAGGGAAAGGAGTCCTGGAGAAATGCCTGGGGTAAGAGGCCAAAAGATTCCAGGTGGAAAACTCTGCTTCAGGTGCCGACAGCAGCGCAGTCAGGCTAAGGCAGGGGGTGTCTGCTTCGGGGAACCTGAGCGCGTCTCCACCGGGCCTCTGTCCAGCCTGCGGGGCAGAAGCCCCCTTCCTGCCTCCTCACCCTGTGGGCTACGAGGAGTGTGTTAGTTACCCTGGACGTTACACATCGGCTGGGCGAGTAGGTGGTGGTGTTGTCGGCTGTTCAGCCTCTCGCCTCCACTCCTCCGCCCCCTGAACATTCTCTGGCTGTGACCGCACAGAGGGCAGGGCTGGCCAGGGGAAGCAGAGCTGGCGGGCCCCAGAGAAGCTCTCCTAGCTCTCTGACGGTCGAGTGTGATTCATAATGATTGTAGCAGATGAGGCATGAGGCCCATGGCTCAGACTGCAGCTGATGGAGGTCTTTTCCCAAGGAAGCGTGCCCAGCCTCCCAAAGGACAACTCCCCCCACCTCCCGCCCGGCCGTCTTGCTGGCCTGGACCGCTCCATTCCCAGCAGTGCCGTCAGTGATGAGCCACGCGTTATCGTGGGGAAGTGGTTCCTGTCCGCCTGCCAATGTCAGAGCCTGCTGCAGCTGCCTCCGTGACTGGAGAGCCCCGAAAATGGGGATGACAGCGAGCTCTGGGGTGCATTTTTATGCTCATTATTTGTATCTGGAAAGTAATGAAAAGATGTGAAAAAGATTGTAATTGCCTCAATTTGAAAAATTAAGAATCCAAGGAAGGAAGAGTGGGCAACACCACTGTGAAACGCATTGCACCTCTTCCTGAGATAATCCCTAGTATCAATTTGGTCATTTACACAAACCCAGTGGTGCGCTGTTCAGCCTCTCGGGAAGGAATAAAAGAGCTCTGAATTGTAGGTTTGCTGACTTTGGTGGTGAAGTCCCACCATGGCCAATTTCAGGTTACGAGAGATTTAAAATCCAGTTTGCATGATTCTTGAATCTTTAACCATTGGGTTCTCTAAACCCGTGCATGGTCGCAAGTGATCACTTTCATTTGGGGGGGGAGGGCGGGGGAGGAAATTGGAAACCTGTTACGCATAGTGGTCTGCATGTCGTTTTCATTTCCTGTGCCGCATACCTCTTCCCCAGCCTGCACATGCAGATTCACTTAGCTCATTTCCCTTGCATAGTGGGGTTTCCGTGAAGGTGCACTGCGCTGCTTCTGGAAGGTTCTTGCAGATTCATTCCACCAGAAGAGGGGAGCGTGACGACAGTTCTTAGTTCAGGGAGGCCGGCCCCTGCACCACCGTCCACATCTTGGAGACTTCGGGCCTCTCCTAAACATATTATTCTAATAGTCTGCAGGCTAACTGCCTCTGGTGGTCATAGTTCCCTTCACTCTCCCTCATCTTCAGGGTCCATTGGATAATCTCCTTTTTCTTCTAGGGAGCCTCTCCTGCTGTTCCTCTCTTCCTCATGCCTGCTCTCCAAGACTGGGTAATGTGCCTTTTCCCTGTCCCTTACAACGCAGGGCTCTCATGTGCGATGCTGGTGGTACTGATTATTTATTGTGTGATGTGTGCAGGTTTCCTGTAGAGGAGCAGAGGTGCTCTCCCAGGCAGAAGAGCCTCCCTTATCTCTGGGGCAAGTCCTATGAGATGTTTACTTTACCTGGCTGGAGGGACTTTGAGGATGGAATTAAGATGACTCATCGGTGGACCTCTGTGGAGATTATTCTGGATGATGCAGAGAATTTCTTTGGGATCAAAGAGATCCCCTAAAGAGGGATCCGAGAGACTTCCAGTGTGAGGAGGGTTTGGCGTATTGCTGGTTCCCATATGTGGGGGCCCAGGTGCGAGGTCGGGCGGCAAGGAAATGGGCCCTCAGTCCTAAACCGCAGGAAACCAAATTCACCCAAGGGCATGAATGAGTGAGCTTGGAAGAGGGTCCTCCCCATAGCTGACCCTCCCCCCACCCAGTTAGAGCCAGCACCTTGAATCTAGCCCACAAAAGCTGGGACCGAGAACCTAGCTGAGCCAACTCGCACGCCTGACGAGGAGACAGACAGTCAGTGCGTGCGCGTTGTTTTTGAAGCCACTGTGTCTATTTGTCCCTGTAGCTGTAGAAAGCTCATGCAGGTTCCAGGGCCTTCTGTTCTGACTTCCCGAGTGTGAGCTCCTTCCCAGGAGACCCTCAAGTCCCTGGTGTGTGTCTTCCTCCAGGCCCAGCCCTGCTCCCCTGGGCTCCGTCGAGCAGGTGATTCCATCGTCTGACAAACCCTTCGCCTCTCCCCCACCAAGAGTTGCTACTTGGTGGCTTTTCCACGACAATGTGGAGTTCAGCTCCCAAAGTCAGACCCACAGTGCTGCTCTCTGAACCTCTTAGGGGGTCTCCCCAGCTCCAGACCTGCTGCCTCTGCCTGCCCAATCTCCAGAGTGCTATCTGATCTGCCTTCTGGAGCATGGCTTTGCCCCAGTGACAGCCCTCCCTGGGGGTCCCTTTCCCCTGAGTCCAACACAGACCCCTTGGCTGGGAATTCACAGGCCTCTGCAGCCCGCTCCCCCAGGACTCCCTCTGTGCTCCTGCCTCTTCCTCTTGCCCCCGGCATGCCCCAGCTGTCCCATACTGCAGGGCTGGGCTTGTGGGCCAGCGCACCCCTGCAGCCTCAGCAGGACCCCCAGAGGCCCTGCCCCAGAGCTGTGTGGTGCACAGGCCGGACCCCCACTGGACCGTATATGCTGTTTTCGGGCCTTTCTCCCTGTTCCTCCTGCGGTGCCACGAACACGTCATCCGTCACCTGTGCTCACCACCCAGTCACGGGATGTCCAGGGTGAAGGGGAAGGGCAGTAGGACGCCGAGGGCCTGCCTGCCTTATTGGGCACAGTGCCTGCAGTCGATCATTACAAAGCCTCTTCCGGGAGTATTCCGCGGACTCGTTTTGCACTGTTTTATAAGGGTTGTCTCCAAGGTCATCAACTGTCTCCGAGGTGTTTTAACACATCCTTTCAGTAACAGCACCCATGTTTGCAGGAGCCACTTACAGTGCGTCTGGATGTGGCCCAAACATTGGTGAAAAGTATTTTACAATTTAGAGCGCAGTATCATTGTCACTAATTTTATAATAGTGAAGACCTGTTGGCCGTGCATGATCATCATAGACGAGGCTATTTAATCGTTACAACAATGCTGAGTTGTTCACATTTTATGGATGAAGAAACGGGCACACAGAGACCAAGTGAGGTCACACAGCTGGTTAGGAGTCCAGCCCTCTTTCCCAGTCAGGCAGATACTCTAGAGCCTACAACGTCACGACCCCTGAGCAGCCACCGTTTTGTTCCACCATCAGAAGGAGAACCTGGGTGGACATCGTAACATGATCGCTGGGGTTCGCTGATTGTTACGATTTTTAACAAGTCATGTGTACAGCAGACCTTTACCATATTAGAGGCTTTCCTCCCCGTCCTCACGCCGGATAATCACAGGGATGCTGGCCTGGGGGTCGTGGCAAGAATGATGTCCCAAGTGAAACGATGAGGTGTGAAGCCGTGAGCTCACGGGACCTCACCAAAGCCCCAGGGTGCGGATTCCCCAGGACTCCTCACCCTCAGTCCCGTGTCCCTTCTTGCACAAAGCAGACGGACAGGCCTCCTAGGCCCCTTGAGGTCCTTGAACAGGCCCGAATTGGAAGTGACCTTTTAGAATTTCATTTTGGACTGTTAGATTTTCCGTTTGTGAGTTCTTCCTCTCTGTCAGGATAAGGAGGCTCCTTTTTCTCTTTCTTTCCTTCCTTCCTTCCTTCCTCTCTCTCTCTCTTTCTTTCTTTCTCTCTTCTCTTTTTCCCCAAGCTGGGGAAACATGGAGTAGGAAGGGAAAGAAATTTAAAAAACAAAACAAAACCTTTTCCTTATCCCATCCTAGGGAAGCTTGCCAAAGAGTGCGTCCTGTCAGCTGCTGGCTGGATGCCCGTCCCCATCCTCAAAAGCCACGTCCACAGAGAACGTTCTGGAGAGCCAGAGCCAGCACACAACCCAGGGGCCTCCCTAACAGCTCCGGGCATTGACTGCAGGCAGCCGACCCCTCCTTGGAATGTGCCTTCAAAAACAGCATCTCCTTGGCTCCAGAACACCCTTTTGCTGGGAAGCAGCATATTTCCTATTCCCAGTTCGAACCCCACCCCCCACCATTACTTATAATAACTGCACAGGAAGTTCCTTTCCCTCCAGTAAAGATGGTCATCACGTTTTTCAGACTGGATGTTGACGTTCTGTTCAGTCCCCAAGGCCCGTGAAACAGGCGCATGAATCACACTTTAGAGGAGGTGAGAGATCAAGCTCTATCTAGACTAGAGGAGACAGAAGTTCAAGTACAGGGCTGGCCCATGGACAGGCTGTGTAGCCACAGACAAGTTGCTTAACCTCTCGGAGGCTCCTTCAGTTCCTTGTCTGCAAAAGTGGGGCAGTGGACAGCAGGTAGACGTGGTCCTAGCAAGGCTGTGGAGACCCAAGGAAGGCATGTTCCTTGCGTGGGTGCATGGTCACAGTTGGTCCTGGGGTAGCTGCCTTCCTCCTGTTACCCCCTTTTAGGTGGGTGGCTTGACAGGAAGTGTAGTGGAGACTGGCATGAAGAGGTTGTCAGAAAAATATGAGAGGCAATGTGCATAAGCCATTTCCCATCACAAAGGATCAGAGAAAGGACTTAATGATCTTAACAGTTTTGCTCTAAGGTACTGGGGCCACAGGCAAGCTCAGGAACTCGACTCCCGTCTTTATAAGGGCGCCACCTGCTAGGCTGGGGCGTCTGGTGGTGGGCAGCACCCCGAGGCGGGATTCTTGCTCCTATGCGACCGCGGCATGGGGGTAGGGACGTGGGCTCTGGGGTCCGAATGTCTGCTGACACAGCTGGGTGCCACAGCTCCCTAGTTCTGGGACTTTGGACACTTCAACTTCTCTCAATTCTCTGTGCCTTATTTTTCTCACCTGAAAAAGATAAGGGATAAAAATACCCGCTGCCTCCGACTACAGAGAGACTGAGCTGCGCGCTGAGCACTCGAAGCCCAGAAGCAGTGCTCGCCCTGTGAGGAGTGAACACGGCCGGCTGCTGTGATCACAGACCCACCCCTCGCTCGCCATCACGTGCTTGTGATGAGTGTGTGCGGCGTGGGTGTGCGCGTGCGTGCGTGGTGTAGGCACTCAGGTTTCCGCAGTCGAACGTGAGCACTCAGTGGCCTTGGGCGCATGGGGTCTCTGCAGGGCATGGGCTGATCTGACAGGCACGTTCCTTCATCCATCTTGGGGAGAAGGGGTTCAGAGTGTGATCTGAGGAGAAGCTGCAACAGAGGTTCCTGGGGCGTTCATGAAGAACACCAGCTCCTGAGCCCCAGCCCAGAACCACTGACTCTGGGGCTGGACACGAGCTTCAATCCTACTAGGCCTTTTCTCTCTGGTCTCCAGCCAGCAGAGACAGCAGAGCTGCGGACCCTGTACAGAGGTGGTTTATTGCTTCGTGTTCTCCTTATCCCCAGTAAAACAAGGACATTTGGGGGTGGGGAGCAGGGGAGGACAATTAACATAGAGACTTTGCTTGACCTTTATCCTGGGTTTATGGAGCTTGGAAGATTGCCTTCCTTTCTGTGGGACTGCGTAACTCACACACTCTTTCCCCCAAATAGGGCTGCCAGTTTGGTCCAGCTATTTTAACTAACTCCTTGCTATTTGCCCTCATTCTGTATCGAGGAAAGAAGAGAGTTTGGGGGAGGGGGTACCTGGGCGGCTCAGTCGGTTAAGCAGCTGCCTTCCACTCAGGTCATGATCCCCAGGTTCTGGGATCAAGCTCCACGTCGGGCTCCCTACGTAGCAGGGCGCCTGCTTCTCCCTCTCCCTGCTGCCCCAAGCTTGTGCTCTCTCTACCTCCCTCTTTCTCTCAAAAAAAAAAAAAAAAAAGAAAAGAAAAGAGTTTGGTCACCAAACCTGGGTTACTGCTCAGCCTCTGTTCCCGGGCGTCGTCGGTGCTCTGCACACTCCGCAGGGCCGTCAGCACCTGGGACACACTCACGTCCCCCTGCTGGGACCCAGCTGCAGCATCAGGCCGGCGGCTCTCGGGTTACAGACTATCCGTGACGTAGTGCAGGTCTCCTCCCTTTAGCACACTGGTAAATGGACTGCACCCATGGCCCGTATCTCTCCCCATGTCCTGTATCTCGGATGCTGGGCTCGATTCGCTGACTCACGTTTGCCCAACACAAGCAGATTCAGATACACTGCAAAGAGAGCTCTGAAGAAGCGTCTCCATGTACACCGTGGGGCCTCCATCCTCGCCAAGAGAACATTTCTGGGCAAGCCTTGAGGAGGAGAGACACCCAGAACATAGCCAAGGCTCTATTCAATTCTCGTGAAGACCAGCCAACTCCCAGACCCTTGAGTGAGCCCCACAGAGGTCGCAAGAGCCACCTGACTGGCCACCCAGACACATGGATACTTGGTGTCTATGCCATGGAGCTTTCATCGTTACACAGCATTTTTTTTCCTTGGTGGTAGATATGATGGGAACATCAATAATAACTAATAGATTACTTGAACTCTGCTGAGGGCAGGGTTGCCATGTCACTGCTTGCATTCCCTGGTCCTTCTCATCCTTGTGCACTATTTGAGCAATCTAATAGGGGAAAACCATGAGAAAAGCCCTCTGCACCTCCAGCTTGCTGCTGGCCCCCGCTCTACTCAGAATCTCTCCGATCGTGGGATCCATACCTTCCCCCCTTCGTTTGGTTTCCTGTAGGAGCAGTGGTGCCATTGCTAGACATGGAGGGAGTGAGGCAGTGAATCAGAGAGCAGGAGAGACAGTATGAATGTGTGCATGTGCGTGTGTTGGGAGTGGAGTAGCTCAGGTCCTAGTTTTATGTAGGAAAGTGAGAGATCAATAAGGCTCTTTTGATCCAGTGAGCACTTTGGGTCCCAACCCCCAGAGCAAGCCTATTCTCTTCCACAGAAGGAAAATGACTGGACACAAATAATATCATTTAAAAACGTACCGTGGGTGCGGAGGGTCTAGCAGCCCCCCATTTGGAGCACTTGCTCTACACTTGGCCCCTTTGGCCATTCTCATTTGTTTCTCACCCAGAGACTGCAGGGAGGAATTGCCCTCCCCACCTTGAAGACGAAGAAACAGCTCAGAGACATCAAATGGATTCCCACAGCCACACAGCGAAGAAGGTAGCCGCACAAATGTTGATGTCCAGGGCCTCCGGACAGCAAAGACAGCCTCTTGTCCACCCCGTCATGCCCTGCAGGGATCTTAGCAGGCTCCAGGCCTGAGCCCGTCATTGTGTCCATGAGGAAGTCCGTCCCTAAGAGCAGAGGCCTGGCTTGCCCCGGCCATGCACCGTGAGCAGGTTATCTGACACCCTTCTGGGCCCTGTGGTGTGTCTGGAGGAGATCTCATGGGTCAGTGGCATCACTGAAATGCCCTAATAGGTTCCCAGCGAAGGCATTAGCAGTGTCCAGGTGTGCACCTCAGCTCCTGGAAACAGGCACTAAGACGCCCAGCTTGCCAGAGCCTCTGGGCCCCTGCTGTTTTCACCCCACCAAGAGGCTGCGGAGGGAAGCCTCCACTCTGAGCATCAGGGAGTGAGAGCGGGACCAGGGCCAGGGCGCGGGCTTGGGCTGGCTGGGCCGGATGAGGCGGGAGCAGCGGGCAGAAGCCCTGCTTGGCTAGCTGCCCCGGGCACCTGCTATCCTCCTATGTTTGCTCAGCGAGTTGGGAGAGGAAGCAGGATGCTTTCCGTTGGGCCCTGGGCGTTCCGGGCCTCGGGGGCCAGCTGCTGGGGCTGGCAGCTTCTCCGGGGACCTGTCTCTTGGCGTCTCTCTACCTCCCTCTCTCAGCTACCTGACAGGCAGGTGATAATCCCCCCACCATCTAACATGACCCTGGAGTAAGGCAGGAGCCCCCCTCCCCCCCGCTGATGTGCACGGAACAAACACTGGCAAGGGGCCCAGAAGCTCGGCATCGGGCGCCTTCAGGCCCTGGAGGGAGCCAGGCCCCTGCTGGCAGCATCCCAGCCCCTTCAAATGTCCGGCCTCCCACCATCCCAGCCCTTTTGCCACGTCAAGAAGTATTTGCTGCAGTTCTGGCCAGGAGAACACCTCCGGTGACACACTGGCCGCCTTTGATTAGACATTAGCAATGATTTAAATTCACCCAGAATTTCAGGGCAGCTCCCTTCCTGTCAGAACTGTGAGAGAAATGGGTTCCGAGGCCCCTTCTTACGCGGCCTTGCCATAACCAGCACGCGGAGAGCTTTCTGGCTTGCAGAGGCTCCCTGGTGTCAGTGCCTGTCCAGACCCGCACACCCTGGGGACGAAGCATGGCCACTCCCATCCTACAGGTCAGGTGTCTGACGCCAGGAGACTGTACGCTGCCCAGTCCTTACAGGTAGAAGGAGACTGGAAGCCAGGTCTTCCCCCTTAATGTTTAGGCTTTTTTCTCTTTCCCTCTTTGGCATTTGCGTGCATCAAAAAAGCCGTGGGTTTTCACTCCAGGGAGTTTGCTCTCAAAATAAGTTCAGAGTAGAAAGAAAAGAATTAGTATTTCCCTGAGCTACTTCTTGTCTAGGCTCTGCTGTGTGGTGTCTCATCTAGTCTTCTGAGCAGGTTTTATTCGCCCCCCACGGTGCACCCAAGACAGCCTGGGCATCCCGAGGTGAAAGGTCTTTCCCCAAGTTCCACAGTAAGTAGAGGCAGCTGGTTGAGGCACGCCTCTCTGCCTCCGGAGGCTCGCTATTCCTCTCCGCGTGCTGTGTAGGCTTGCCAGAGCCGGCAGGGGTTAGGGGGCTGTGGTGAGGAAGACCCCATGGGTGGGAAGGCTAGGAGGCCCCAAAGCCGAGCACACTCTGCTCGCCCTTTTCCCCCCGCAGGGACAGTGTCCTTCCAGCCTCTGCTGGCCCCCGTCCAGATCCAGGGGTCTGTGGTATGGAAGGACAGACCTCCGTGATCCCCCTGTTCCATGACCCTCACTCACCTAGTGAAGGGGGATGTGATGGGCCCCTGCCTCCTCGGCCTGTGCTCCAAGGCTCTGGTCCTATCTGGACTCTCCTGGTTCCCCTCTCTGTCTCCCTCATTTCCCAAGCTCTCCTGTGTGACCTGTTGTGACCCTTGATCACAAGCTGCTCTGCACGGTACCCCCGGTTCCATTTATGTGTGGCTGTCTCTCCAGGGAGAACGTGAGGACGCCTCCGGCAGGGACCAGACATGACCTTGTCTTTGGAACGGGCTGGAAAGTCGGGGCATTGAGATGGTGGGATCCCAGTTCCCTGACCATGTGGCCGAGGGCAAGGTGTGCATTATCTCCCCAGTTAAGCGACTACTTCCTTCCCCCTGATGTTCTCTTGTGGCAGTTACAATGGGCCCAGGAGTCTGGGTGCTTAGACGATGCCAGCCTCTCTCACTCCACATGGCGGTGATTCCCTGGGAGCCTGTGAGACACGGTTGGAGGAGACTTTTCCTGGGGACGGGAGTCCTGAGCTGCATCATGGGCTTTCCCGCACCTGCCAGCATGCTGATGTGCTTGGCTGCCAGTGACGTTGACCAAGGAAACTCTGTGTGCCAAGCACAGAGGCTTGGGGGTGAACCCATGCCCGAGGTCACCAGTTGGGGACGGAGTCAGGAAGGGAGCCCAGGCCTTCTGTCTGTGGGTCCCACGTGGGCACCTAACTGCTGTGCCATGGGACAAGGCTCTCCCCTGCCCTCAGCCCAAGGGACCCAGGCCTGTAGGAGCTGCCACCAAGCAGGGTCACTGAGACAGGACCCCTGTCATTCCGGGTCATGGCCGGTCCTCGGCGCTCCTGAGTGTCTGGCTCATAGTGGGTGTTGGTCCACGTTGGGTGAGTGGAGAAATGAGTGAATGAGTTCGCTGAAGTGCATAGATGCCTACTTGAGTCCTGGGGGTTCCTAACAGGCACAAGGGGCTGCTTCCAGCTACCCGCCACCTGCCTCAGCCCAGCCTCCCCCACCCTCAGGTTCCTCATTGTGCGGGCACCCTGCTGGGACCTCCTGCTGGCTCCGCAATGCCAACGTCACCTCGCATTGCTCGCCGCAGCCCTCCCTCCGCTGCCTCCCCTTTCCCGCCCTCCGTCCCGCCACAGGCTCCTGCCAGACCAGCCCACATGGCCTCCTTTTGTTCTCCCATCTCCATCTCAGGCGAGCCAGCCTGGCCCGGTCCCCCAGCTTGCTTGGCACAGCCCTTGAAGCCTTGACAGCCAGTGGAGCTGGCCCGAGTACACAGGGGCCGGGGCTGGGGCTGGGGCCAGGGCAGGGCCCCGGGAGGCTCCTGCCCACCTTGCCACCTCCCTGGGCCTGGCTGTTCCGGCGCCCAGTCCTGCAGGGACAACAGTGCCTGGGTGTTTGCCTCGATTGGCATGGACCTTTATCCAGGGCTGCTGGCTGGACTGTTCCCACAGCCCAGAGTCCTTTCCCAGGCCTCTCCTGTAGTAAAGGCCAGCTCTGGTGCCCACAGAGGAGAGCGAGCACTCATCGGGAACAGCCTGGCTGGCTTCTTAGCTCTCTGGGTGGGGTGGGGAGCAGAAACACAGGCTTTGGCTACACGCATAGCTTGAGCACCTCACTCTACTGTGGCTAGCTGTGGGGCTTACCTGCTTTGTGCCTCAGTTTCTCTTCTGTACACAGGGAGAACAGAATGCCCAGTGCATGGATGTCCAGGGAGGAGGGATGAGGTGCTGATGGTCAGCACACTGTAAGCATTTGATAAGCAATTGCTGGGATGTGTCATCGTTATTGGTGATGTTCACGGAGTTTGCTGAGCCTTTGAGCACTGGACAGAGCCAGAGCCAGTACCTGAGCCCAGCTTGCCCTCTGGGGGCCTGGGCTGATTTCCCTGTCCCGTCAGGTACCTGCCAGGTTTGCCCAGGTGCTTGGGGGACAGCTGACACCCAGACTCTTGTCCATGGAGGTGTCTGTTGTTCCCTGAGGCAGACGTAGCAAGAAGGTGCATTCCATCAAAAGAGGGACCGAGTCTGCCTGCCTCACTCTTGTATCCCCCGTACCTGTCATGGGAGCGCCCTGCTAACAGTCATTGAGTGAATGAACCACATTGTCTGCTGCCCTTTGATCCGTCTTCTTGCTCACACCTCATTCAGGCATTCAGTGTGTCTCCACACGTGGCCCTCGCACTAGCTTGTGTCCTGAGGACAGGACCAGGTCAGACTAGCTTTTTTTTTTTTTTTTTTTTTTAAGATTTTATTTATTTGAGAGAGAAAGCGGGAGAGTGAGAGGGACAAGCAGACTCCCTGTTGAGCAGGGAGCCCAATGCAGAGCTTGATCCTAGGACCCTGAGATCATGACCTGAGCAGAAGGCAGACACTTAACCAACTGAGCCCCCCAGGCACCCCAGGTCAGATTAGCTCTGAATCCCGCAGCCAAAGGGCCTGGAGCAGGTGCTCGGTCCATGAATATTGGAGAGTGGATGCAGGGATCTCTGCACTCTAGATTCCAGGCAGTGCCCTCACCACAGAGCTTTTCTGAACCCTTTCCTCACATGCAGAGGTCAAGTTCCATGGCCCCATCAGTTGCCAGCGATCCACCTGTCACCATGGGTCCAGGAGCAAGCTGGCCATCGGCCCCTGCCTGGCTCACATGGGCTGTTCTAGAGCAGACCCTGCAGCTGAGGGTTCAGTAACACCTGCAGTGGTTATAAGGCCAGGCATCTCCTCTTTGCAAGTCTCCCGGGCTGCCTGGTGAGGGGTTTGGGGGCTGGAGGTGAGGGACCTTGGCACGGCTTCTCCCTGTAGTTGCTGCCAGCAGAGCCTCTAATGCCATGGGCTGCCCACCCAGCCGAGTGCACCATGGAGGACGAGAGTTGCAGAAGCAGCTCAGGTGAAATGAGAACAACCTGGGAACTGGCAAACAGTTTATCAGCCTTGGGTGTGGGAAAGCGTGGGGGCACGCTCTGGGGCCTTGCTGTGGCCTGCCCATCGCCTGGGACCCTGGGGTAACAGGCACCACATTGCCTTCAGATCGAGGCAAGTCCCTTGATGCTTCGCAGAGCCCTCATGAGGATTCAAAGAGGTGAGACCCTGAACTTGCCTGCTGTGTGGTTGTCTAAGCGTCGTACAGGCGGCAGCCCCAAGAGGGCAGCTAACCGTACGGAGCTTCCCCTACATGCCAAACACTGTTTAAACTGCTTTGTGTGTATTAACTCATGGGATCTTCATGATGACACTGTGAGGAGGGAGTACTATGATCATCGTTTTATAGATGAGAAAACTGAAGCCTGGAGATGTTGACTTTGGCCGGCTCCCTCAGGATGGTGGACTGAGGCTCTGCATCAATCCCATGGTGATCGCAGACCCTCTTGTGGACGTGGTGGGGTCACAGCTCCTGTTCACCAAGAGCAAATACTCATTTGTCTCATTTAATCTGCACAGTGGCCCTCAAAGGTCCTTATTATTACTCTCATCCTACAGTTTGAATTTAAGACTTATTGTCCCAGTAATGCCACGTTTCAAGCAACAGCATCTCACTGTTCTGATAATAAGCATTTATTGCTTGCAAATCTGGGCTGGTTGGCTGAGTGGCTCTGCTGATCTTGGCTGGACATCCCCCGTGTCTGGGCTTGGCTGTGGTCAGTCTGTCTAGTCTCTCTGGAAGAGTCTCAGCTCTACTCTGTGTGTCTTTCATCTCCTGGGCCAGCAGACTATCCCACCAACGTCCTGAAAACTGGCACTTCATGTAAAGGGGGAAGTCAGTACTATGATTCCTGGGGCTTCATGAGCAGGGCCGCTTTCTCGAGGTCGCCCAAGAAGTGGCTCAGCCACGAGTGACTGTCCTCAGCCTGTCTCTCGGGTGCATGTGTGGAAGAGCCCAAACCTGTACCCAGGTCTGACTCAGGAGGAATGCGCAGCTAAGCTAGTTAGTGGACTCAGTGTTTCTTGGAGGCTGGATGCTGGGAAGAAAAGATGCTGTAGGACAGAAAAACAGTGACCTTCTCTTCTAAGGGGTAAGGAGAGCCTCTGGGTAGCCAACCCCATAGACCATAGTAGGTGGTTCCCTTGAGACCCCAGATTCTCTCTTGAGATCCTTGGGTCAGGGGGCTTCCCAAATACCCGTGTCATGGAGCAGCGAGGCCTGTCAGCCGTATGATAGCCGTAGTTCAGGGCTGGGGCCTCACCCATTAAATAGCCAGCCTTGAGGATCAAAACCAAGTCAGGGATCTGATTTTGAAAATGGCTTCAAAGAAAGGGATTCCTCATTGTATGCTTGGAGCTGTGGCTCCTCCTCCTTTGTCCCCTTCACCCATGGCAGAGTCCCAAGGAATAAAAATGCCAAACGTAGTCTTTGAGCTCTGTCTCAGAGGCTCTTCTCCGAGGAGCCCTGTCCTCTACCCCGCTGCCCTGGACCCCTCACCACGCTTTGCTTGCTTTCCCAGACCAAGGTGCGCGTCTGAGGGGACTGCTGGGAGGCCGGACTGGAAGGCTGGGCAACCACCTACTTTGACCTCGCCTCCCTAGCGGGAGGAGGCATTACCATCTGGGCCTCTTTTTGCCTTGACCTTTGACCCGAGAAAGGCCCAGTGCAGAGCCTCACACAGGGAAGACAGAAGCAAGAGACCACCCTCTCCCTCCTCCTCTTCCTCCTCTTTCTTCCCTTCCTTCACTCCACTCTGCATAGTGTGTGCCAGACATCAACCCACGTGTGTATTTTTCCCAGTGAGCTAAAGGTGTATGAAGAAGATCCCCTTCGGCCTGTAAGAACTCTAGTGTTCTCTCATCCCTGGAAAACGCTTCATCCTTCAGGACCTCATAGCCGAGCCCAACGTCCTGAAAACTGGCACTTCATGTAAGGGGGGAAGTCAGTACTATGATTCCTGGGGCTTCATGGGGCTTCAAGGGGCTTCACCCCCACAGCTGGGGCCACTGACCTCCGTGTCAGGGCGCCGCCTCAGCAGGACGCCGTCCTGGGCCACAGAGCGCTGCCAGCCCTGGTCAGGTTTATCTGTGTGTGTGTGTGTGTGTGTGTGTGTGTGTGTCCACCAAGCCCTCCGAGGACAGTGACAGTAGCTCCATCATCTCTCTGTCCCCAGGGCCCACCCCCGGGCCTAGCACGTGTAGACGTCACTTCCCTGAGCAGAGTGACTCCTTGAATGGGACGGCAAGTGGGTTACTGTTGCGTCAGCAGAGGGCTTGGGCTCCACATCCTTAGCTCCGAGTTAGAAGCTGGAAAGCCCTCCTGTCACACCAGCTACAGACAAAGCCTGTGGCTCCAGGGACACAGTTTAACCCTCACGCTTGGCAGGTTTGCGCCCTCTCGGAAAGAGCCCAGCCTGAGAATTCGACAGACTCAGAAATCCTTTCTCTGCCTTTTCCCAGCTGGTGACTTTTGCCTTGTGCCTCTATTTCCACACCTGTGAAATGAACAGGGAAACAAACGCTTCCTCCCCCCCCCCCCACAACCCCGTATGGCTGAAAAGAATAGAGATCATTGTTTGCAAACTCAGGCATGAGCTGCAGCTCTCATTGCCGCAGGCTTTGTCCTGAGAAGGGACCATTTCTACGGTTTCTTGGCAGGGGAGAGGAGGGCGGGGCGGGGGCCCAAGGCTTTTTGTGGCAAAGCGGCAGTTACCTGGAGGCTTCCGCAGGTGTCCTTTCTTTTGCAGTGAAAGTGCCCGCATCGAACACAGCAGTGAGCCAGCTGGCTGCTCCAGCCCTGCCTGGATTCCCAGGAAATCCCGCAGGAAGGAGCTGCCTGCTGCCCCCGGCCTGCTGTGTAGACAGCAGTAGCTGTGGGAACACACAGGGACGGGAAAGCAAACACACTGCACACTGGGGATTCCGTCCTTGGGCCTGTAAGGAGCCGATACTTGGCAGTTTGTAAGTGTGCCCAGTGGCAGCATAGCTGCTAGTGAGACCTCCTCTCACTCTCGCCCTTGTGGGGGCTCAGGGACGATGCAGACTAGGATTGTGTGCCCACGCCCAGCCTCCCTTCTTCCCTGCTTTCCCTTCTTCTGCATCTCCTGGGCACTTACCGTCTAGCGGGCGTCATGCTATGTGCTGGCGCTAGGAGGAAGGGTGACAAGTGGTGTGGGACAAAGACAGATCAACACCACTGTTCGTGGTTCGCCCCATCATGGGCCCCCAAAGATCTCCACATCCAAATCTCCAGAACCTGTGCCTGCCACTTTGTAAGGCAGAAGGGATTTTGGCAGAAAAGATCAAGTTAAGGATCTTGAGATTATCCTGGCATATCTAGAAGGAGCTAATGTAATCCTTTTTTTTTTTTTTTAAGATTATGTATTTATTTATTTGAGAGAGAACGAGAGAGTGCACAGAGGGGAGGGGTCAGAGGGAGAAGCAAACTCCCTGCTGAGCAAGGAGCCTGACACAGGACTTGACCCTAGGACTCTGGGACCACGACCTGAGCTGAAGGCAGTTGCCCAACCAACTGAGCCACCCAGGCACCCAGATCTAATGTAATCGCAAGTGTTCCTAGGAGAAGGAAACAGAGTGAAATGTGACCCTGTGACCGTGGAAACCGAATGATGTAACCAGGAGCCCAGGAATGCCTGCAGCTTCTAGAAGCGGGAGACATGAGGACCATATTTTCCCTTGAAGCCTCCAGAAGGAAGCACCAGCTTGGCTGACCCCTTGATTTTAGTGTCTTAAGGCTTGTTTTGGTCTCCCGACCTTCAGAACTGTAAGAGAATGAATTTGTGCTGTTTTTTAGCCATGAGGTTGGTGGTAATTTGTTACAGCAGCAACAGGGAAACTCATAGGACAGATCATTGCCATACTGTATGATGATGAAGGAACCCATAGTGGCTCAGTGGTTCAGAGCAAGATCCCTGGACTCCCAAAGCCCTGGCTTAATGGCTTAAGTCTGTTTCCACCTTCCATCGGTTGAGGGGCCTTTTGGTACATCACTTTTCAAAGCTTCTCATCCCTGCCATGTGCCTCCTCCTTCGTCAGCAGGATGCTGGGTGTGGGGGTGCCCAGTGGGGCTGCCCAAGTGCACGGTTACAGCTGGAGAGGCTCCTGAGCTGGCCCTTTTGATAGGGGATGGTGGGACCAGCAGGTGTCATGGGTTTTCTTGTCGCCCGATCTTCCCAGGGTAGTGCAATTTACAGAAATGCCCAGTTTTTCCTTTCAAGCTACTCTCGAATATGTATCTCACCCCTGCTATGTGCTCAGCATCGTAGGGGTGAGCGGAGTGTGTGGAGCTGCCACAGGCCATCCAGGCGTCCCGGGTTCGGGCTCCTTCCTTGGCACAGTCGGTGTTGATGCTGCTCGGGATGGTCTGTTGCAGACCCCTGTTGGGATTCTCACTTGACAACAGGCCACCTGGACCCCTTTTCTCATGGCAGAGTCTGCTGCACCATTCCAGAGGTGCAGGGATCGAGGAACCCCAGGCAGTGGATGGAGCTCAGGCTGCTCAGAACCAGGCATTCCAGGGGGGCTCTGTGGCAGCCACACTCCTGAGAAGTTGGAGCCCTTGTGCCCGTATTACAGATTGTGCTGTGTAGCGCTGTGACTGGGTAACACCGTTTCTCCTCTAATCCCACACATCCATTCAGAGGTGAGGGATCATACTCTCCGCTTGCACCAGGGGAAACTGAGGAACAGAGAGGCTGACTTGCCTGTGGTCACACAGAGAGTAAGAGGTGATCCCAGATGTGATTTTGGAGTTTATACTCTTTGGTTCTGTAATAGATTTAGGGGAGAGAGGAAGGGTTTGCATTGATTCATTTTGCTGTAGTGTATCTCCGCCCCTGTACCCCACTACCCACCACTGGAAATCATGTGTCTTTGTCTCCCTACGGTCATCAGAGTCGGCTTGCATTCCTGCCGCCACGTCAGCAGGGGTGTTGGAGAGCGAGCAGGCAGCCGGGCAACATCCGGGTCGTAAGGTGCATCCATCTAGAGGGCAGAGCTCATCGCAGTTTTAGCATACGTAGCAGCTGGGCTAAGGAGCCCACGAAGAGGGGGAGCCGCCAGCCAGCCCAGATTCTCGGTCCCGGGCCCTTCATCTTGTTGTGCCTACGTGACGCTCTCTGAGAGGTGACGACACACAGCCCCTGTGTTCACACCGGAGCATGAGATCAGGGCTTGCCGTGAGGTTCTGTTGGCCAGTGGGAGAGGGGTGCAGTCTGCTCCAGGACAGAGAAGGTGCTAGGCGGTTCAGTGAATACCCGCTGTGTCCCCAGGCTGTCTCAGGGCCGTCCCATAGGCTGTCCATGAAGCCCTGCCTCCCCCTCTCAGGCAGACTTTTCACCCCTATTTCTCAGGTGAAGCAACCTCAAGCCCGGAAACTTAAGTATTTGCCAAAGCATTTACCTAAGGGGCAGAGGAGCTAGGGTTCACCCGGGATCCTCCTGACTCCTCAGACCCTCCGTTTTGCACTCTGAGCAGCTCGCTGACGTTATAAAAGGCAGTTCAGATGCTTCACTGGAAAATGGGAGCAATGTCAAATACAATGGACCTTACCTATTTACACTGATTAAATGAGGAAACACGTTCAGCATTGCCACCCATTGCTGTAATGAGGCCAGAGGACGACAGCAGGTGCGTGGATGGGGTGCCTGTGGCAGTTGGTAGGATGTTTGGAATGGGTTTTGTTAGCGTAGTATGCAGAATTACCTTGACGGTGTCTGCATCTTTTCATGCCATTACTTCATTTGCCAGTTGTATCCTAAGGGGATAATTCGAAGGAAGAAAAAAAGCCTATTTTGTGCAAATGTCTATTAAATCATGATTTTATTTTGATGATGGAAAATTTCAAACATCTAGGAAAGTAGAGAGACTGCTATAATGAACACCTATATACACCACTTCCCCGTTTTAACAGTTACAAACGTTTGCTTTATTTACTTCATCTTTTTTGTTTCCAAAATATTTTCAAGTAAATGATAAGACATCGTGATATTTCATTTCCAGATATTTCAGAGTAACTTCAGTTATGATAATGAAAAGTTGAAACCAAAGTTGATTGAATGGAGACTGTTGAGATAAATATGATTATCCACCTGGTCCAATATTTTGAGACCCTTAAAATTATCATTTTGAAGTTCCTATTACAAGCTTTCTTAGAGCTCAACACTTTGTCTTTTTATAGGACTTACCACAGTTTCGAATAAGGTCATTGTTTGGTTGTTTAATTAAGGCCTGTTTCCCTTACTTCTTTGGTGGTGACAGTGTCCTTTTTGCTCACCATTTTGTCTTGACTGCCCATGAAGGTGCCTGGCAGATAGCAGGTGTCAAATAAAATTGGTTGAATGAGCGCCAAACGAGCATTTTAAGATCCTCGAAATGACATTCTGAGTGATGCAGGCAGAGCACATCATCTCATCTGAGTACAGTGTGCAAATGCGTGGGCATGTAGATGACTTCCAGAAAGGCCACTTTGGGAATTTCAAATTTTCATGCCAGCGTGATGGGAGATACTGGCGAGATTTGCTTTCCTACTATGGTTTCCGTCACGTGGTTGTAAGAGTGCAGAGTCCATCAGCCACCGCCGTGCAGTCCACTTACTCTGTGCAGTACGGGAGAGAAGGAATGGGGGCCTGCCGTGGGAAGTCTCGGCTTCGAAGCTCCCACTTCCCTACCTCACCGTGGGTCCCTGGGCAAGCGCCGAACCTCAGAGAGCTGAGTTCCTGCAGCTTGCAAGTGTGGGAGTGGCTCCCGCTCCTCTGCATTTCTGTAATTGTCGTGCGTGGTGCACAGATAGGGGTGAACATTGCAAAATGTTGCCTGAGCGGGCACCTCCCAGTCTTCCCCACCATGATGCTTGGCCCTGCAGCTGCCCTGATGCCCCCGACAGAGAGCCCGAGAGCAGATCCACTGAGTGTACTGTGCAGTGAGGGTTGTCTTAGGGGTCCATCTGGAAATGCCTGCTGATTGTAGACAGGAAGGTGAGAGCTTCCTCCGTGCTCACCCATCTCACTCACTGACGAGTCCATCAGTCATCCAGCGGTCTTTACTGCACTGGGCCGGTGTGTTCATTAGCCCTTGGCAGCTGTCCACCCTGCCCAGACTCTGGATTTTTAAGCGGCACTGGAGTCTGTGGGCATCTGGTCCTTGGGGTCACAAGGGAGGATGAAGGTGGTTCAGCCAGGGGATGAGGGCCAGGATCATCACCTTCCAAGGAGAACTTTTAGTAGAGGAATCCTGGCTGACGCTCCCCTCTCCTTTCTTCCAAAGGATCTACTCAGGATGTTAGAGCCCATGTGGGTTTCCCACAGTGGCCATAACAAAGCACCACAAACTTGGCTTACACAACAGAATTTCATTACCTCACAGTTCTGGAGGCCAGAAGTCCCAAGGCAAGTCCCAAACCAAGTTAGGAAGACCCCAGTCTCCCTCCGAAGGCTCTAGCGGAGGATCCTTCCTTGCCTCTTCCTGGATTCTGGTGTAGCCAGGAATCCTATAGCTTCGGGTCCTTGGCTTGTGGACTCCATCCTGGACTTCTCTCCTCTGTGTGTGTGTGTGTGTGTGTGTGTGTGTGTGTGTGTATCAGTCCCTGCACCTCTCTCTCTTCCGAAGAGCACCAGTCACACTAAATCCCGCTATGACCTTAACACGATAGCATCTGCAAAGAGCCCATTTCAAGACAGGATCACATTCATAGGTACTCAGGGTTAGGATTTCAGAATATCTTTTGGGGGAATACAGTTCAACCTGTAACAGAGCCCAAAGCAAAAGCAGTACCTTTTGCTCCTGACTGCCAGCACTAGTCCCCGAAGGAGCTCTGCCTAGCGTGTGTGTAAATGAGCAAATTATTCATGTGGGACCTGGATGGGTCCCTTCTTGCTCATCATCCTTTTCTATAATAACTCTACCGTGCATGTGTTCAGGCTCACAAGACATACTTTTGGGCCATCTACTGTGAGCCCTCACCTACACCTGGTTCTGGAATAGAAGGATATAAAAGGCCAGGGATTTTCAGTTGGTCAAAAAGTCTGCCAGAAGCTACCCCTTCCTTTCCAGCCTGTACACTCTGAGCAGCAGTCCCTAGTCAGGCCATCAGAAATGCCTTTGGCCACTGCCAGATGTTCCCTGGGGGGTGAGGGACAACAGCGTCCTCCATTAGGAACCACTGGTGTAGCCCAGCGAGGCCCCACCTTTGCAACTCCAGAAACCCCTTTTACTGATTCGCCCTCCGTCTTAGACAATTGTTTCGAATAAACAGACTTCACTTGTCCGGGAATCGTTTGCCCACCTTCTTACCTAAAACCCACTTTCTTACCTAAAAATAATCCACCCATTGGTGTCTCTGATCCCTGCAACTGGACTGAGTTAGTACTACATTCTGGCCAGTATCAAGCAAAGAAGCTTGACGTTTGGGGAGCTCTCTGGACTTACTGAAAATGAAACAGAAGGTGCAGTTTCCGGTAGAATTTCTGACCAGTTGAAAAACAGCCCAAACACTGCGGAGTGACGAATCACTGATAGGAACTTCCTCCACCGCCTGAAATCACGTTTTGGATCCAGTGTCTGTGGACGGTTCCTTAGAGCCCCGGATTTCTCCAGGAATCTCCAACCTGTCCCCCTCTCATGCGCCTGAGGGGCGTTTATTATTCAGTGCAGATTTACTCCGTGCTCGCCACGGGGCTGGTGCTTCTTGGGGTGCAAGCGTGCCCTGGGGAGCAGCGCTTGTGGCCACGGCAGGAACAGGACCCGTGGTGACCATCAGGAGGCTGTGGGAGAAACAGTCGAAATCTCCGCAGTGCCCAGTGCTGAGACAGAGGCGCAGCCCTTTGCTGGGCTCGAGGGCAGGGCTCTCTGGAATGGCAAGACCCTGTAAGTAATCAGGTCACCCTCTGGCCGGTCTTCCTGCTCAGCCCTAGCTTGGTTCCCTTCAGAGCCCCGTTCCCACCAGTTGCCCCTCTAGGGAGAGTCTCGACATGGCTTAGAACACGCTCTGTAGCAGACAGTGTCCTGCTAACCGAGAGGTGTTTCTGAGAAGGGGTGAGGGCCAGTCTCACTGGGCCCCGTGAGAGGAGGCCCCAGAGGGACCTTGGACCTCACCTCCTTGGCAGAGCGCCCTGCTGAGTAGCTGGGCAGGTCCTCTGAAGGCGGCCTCTCACGCTCTGTAGGATGAAAGATGTTGATTCCTCTCTCTGTCCCTAAGTCTTCAGCTAATGCCTCGAAACACGGAAGGGACCATGCAGACTTTGAACCTTTGTCCTCAGATCCTGTCAGAGGGGGAAGGGGCACAGGAGGATGGGAGGGGGGTGGTCGGCTTCCTTGCCAAGCCATCCCACTGGTACCATGCGTTTGCCCTTCCTCCTGGCCATGACCAAATGCAGTGTTTTCTTTCTGTGTCTGTTGCCTGGATCCCCCCAGCCGGGGATGTGTGGACCGGCCACCTCATGGCAGCGAGCGCTCAGAGGTTGCCATGCACCTGTACAGGTTCTCACCTCTCCTCCTTCCTCCCTTTCTCCCTCCGCCCACCTCTCCTTACCTGGAAGCCACTTGATTCTTCTCTTAAAATGCACTTCAGAGAACAAGCCACACCAGCTGCCTTTGGAAGCCTTTCAAAGACACGAATCCCCACCTGTACCCTCCTCTCCTTTAGTTAGCACTGTGCATGGCTGCCACCCACATTGTCCTCCAGTTTCTGTACTCATGCCTTCAGGGTCCTCGCTTGGTTGTAAGGCCGGTGGTGCTGGCGAGGCTTCAGGAAATGCCCCAGGTGGGCACTGCGAGATGGGCAGGCGTTCCCCCAGGGAAAAGGCAGGCTAGCCACAAAAAACAGAAGAGAGTCAGGGATGAAATCATTCAGAGAGGGTGAGGCAGGGACATTGGCTCTTCTCTATTGAGTTGGGGCTACTGGAGGCTGCTGAACAGATCCGACTTGCGTTTTAACTGGCTCATTCCAGCCACTCTGCTGAAAATTGACCAACAGTGGCAAAGGTGGGAATAGGTAGACCAGTTAGGAGGCTCTGGCAGAAACCCAGGGTTTTTGCAGAAATCCAGGGAAGGAGTGACAATAGTGTGTACATGGGAGCAGAAGAAATCACAGGAAGGGATCAGATACGAATGTATCACGAAGGTAGCATTTGCTGATGGCTTGGATACAGAGTATCAGATAAAGGATAATCCTAGGGTTTTACCTTGAGCAAGTAGAGAGTGAAGTTCCGTTCATTCTTTTTAGGGGATCAATGAGGGGATTGGAAATGTGTGTTTTGTTTGTTTGGCAGGTAGGATTCCACTCATTATGTTTGAGATGTTCATCAGACATCCAAAGGGAGATATTCAGGAAGTAGCTGGATATATGCATCTGAAATGTGAAAATTAACTTTGTGTGTCAGAGGGCTCCTTGACAGGCTCAGTCAGTTAAACGTCCAGCTCTGGATTTCAGCTCAGGTCGTGATCCCGGGGTCTTCCCAGCCTCTATACCTCAGTGAGTCAGTTCCTTACTTACGTTTCTGTTGCTCTGAAGAACCTGGACTGCTGCATGGAGTAAAAGGATAGTAGTATCCTTTTGGAAGTATTTTGGAGTCCTATTACTTAAACCAAGAGACGGGTGCGATCCCCAAGAGGGCAAGTGTGAGCAGACAGGAGCAGACCACTGGGCTCTCCAGCGTGTGTGTGTGTGTGTGTGTGTGTGTGTGTGTGTGTAATATATACTGACCACTTACTATGTGTTGACATCCCCCAGGACTGGTTGCTGCCCTCTATCTCCTTTTTTGTTCTGGAAGTTTGGGAAATGATCCCCAGGGGACCTTTATTTATTATTTGACTGGTCTGTTGCAATGTGTCAGCCTCCCCAGCGTTCTGGGCGTCGGCATGGCACGCGGCTCTTCCTTCTCCTGTGTCAGAAATTGATTATTCCGGCATCTTCTTTCCCGGACATTTTCAGTTCCCCTGACCTCCCAGCCTCTCGAAGCCATTTTTGCGTCTCCTGATACTGAGTAATTCCATTTATTGAAACATGTGGAGCCTCCTTACTGGCAAGTATTGGTAAAAAATAGTTCTGCAGCCTCTAGGGACAGGGGCATTTGAACTTGGTGACTTGAAAAACGTTTGGTGTGAATAATGAAAAGTGCAGGACCCTGCTGATGAATTTCCCTCACCCTCTTTGTTCCTTGTTTTTTTTTTTTTTTTTTTTTTTTTTGGTGGGGGGCGGGGGTGCAGCAAAATGTTTAACCCGTATTTTCCAAGAACTCTGTAGGTAGGTTTCTGGGGAAGTATTGTTCCTCTGGATGTGGAAACCATGAAGCAAAGAATAACATTGAGCAAGAGTCCTCCTGATGACCAGGCCTGGGCTGATTATGGTATGTTTGGGTCACCGTGTGGTAGGAGGTATCCTGCTGCTGCCTGAGCTGCACTTTGACCCCAGAAGCCTGGTTCTAGCCAGATGTCAATGGATCATCTAACTTCTAAGGCTGCAAATGATTCAAACTGGCAGCCAGAAGAGACATAGGTCTCTGTATGAGGAATATGGAGTTCTGATCTCCTCCCACCCCTGGCTTGCTGTGTAACCTTGGGTATGTCTCCTGCCCTCTCTCTGTGAGGAGTTTGGGCTGGGTGATCTCGGAGGGATGAGATGGTGGCCAGAGGGAGGGTGCAGGCCTGAATAAGCACCCCCACCCGCCCCAGCACCCAGCTAGCTACTGTGTTGTGTGGCATCATGGCTGCCGAGTTAGTTTTTGGACTATGTACTGTAATGAAATTTCCTGAATTTTAGATGCGGACAACGAATTCAGAAATACAACATCCCCTGCGTGAAACCTGTAGCCAGACAGAGCCCATAGGTCCTCATTTACAGCTCAGTGGGAGGGCGTTGTCCTTCATGAGTTGCCACAGGCGGGAACCCTGGAGGTGACCAAAGCTCCTTCCAGTTATTTTGTCTTGAAATCAGTACAAGTATTTTCAAGGAACTGGGGGAGCAAAGCTAGACTGGAAGCTGAATCACAAGATTGCTGTGGCCTAGAGCCCCAGAGAGAGGGCATGGCCTTCCTTTCATCGTGGGCGGAAATGTCAGCCTGAGGCAGTGGGCTGGGTCAGCTGATCTCCGTGGAATTTACACACCTCCCCCCCCCCCACACCGACCCCAGCAGCCCTGGGTCTGCTGGCTCCACGGGCTGCAGAGCATTCTGAGCTGCAGACAATCGAGTATTTCAATATACTCGTTCTTCATTGAACAATATCTCTTACAGGTCTTTTGTGGGTGTATACATGTATGTGTCACACCACACACCCTTTGTTCTTTTTTAACTACTGCATAGTATTCCATAGTTTTCCCGGCTGTTCTGTGGGCATTTTACATTTATCCTCTTCTCCCTTTTATCTCTATTTCCCATGATTTCATCTCATAGACATTTTCTTTTTAATCGTACACTTCACACCTTCCTTTTCCCTTCCCTCTCTCCCTTCTTCCTTTTCTCTTGTCCTTGCTTCTATCCACCTGTGGATCCATTCATCAAACATGCTGGGCCTACAGGTGCCAGGTGTAGGGGCAGAATCCTGAGGGTCAGAGAAGAAACACATCACGGTGAATCCCCAGAAGCAAATTCTTCAACAGGTTTTGTTTTTGTTTTTGCTTGTTTTTAAAATTTCATTTATTTGACAGAGGAGAGAGATCACAAGTAGGGAGAGAGGCAGGCAGAGAGAGAGGAGGAAGCAGGCTCCTCACTGAGCAGAGAGCCCGATGCGGGGCTCGATTCCAGGACCCTGAGATCATGACCTGAGCCGAAGCAGAGGCTTAACCCCACTGAGCCACCCAGATGCCCCGTAATGTTCCTATTTCTAAGGCGAGGGCCCTGAAGTTCAGGGAGGTATAAATCCTGAGGCCGAGCCTCAGGCCCGGGTCTGCGATGTCCAACACCTCACACCTCTGCTCCCCCGATGCTGTTTTATTTGGATTCTGATTCATTATTGAGCCATAAGCCGAGGCCGGGTGCTGTGCCTGATTGTGTTTCTGGTCTGCTGCTTACGGTGCGTAAACTGTCTCCAGATGCAGACGCTGTGCTAGGAAGAGATGCATTGAGAGAAGATACCCTGGGTTGTCGCGTGAGATGCATTGAGAGAAGATACCCTGGGTTGTCGCGTTGAGCCATGGGCAAGGGGCCCGAGGGTTAGAAGTAGCAATGTTCTGGATCCGGACGTGCTCCCCCCCTCTCTTAACTGCTGTGGGATCTGCGTCCAGTAACTAGCCTCTCAAAGCCACAGGTTCCCTATTTGTAGGATGGAGCTAGTACCCTTATTTGGAGGGGACACTGAGGGTTTGAGACATTTAAAGAGAAAACACAAAGCGTGCTGACTGATGTGTAGTTGGCCAGCAGCGCAGGGTGGCTATTGTGTTGTCACATTTTAGTTCATAGTGTTGTATCTAAATGTTACTTCTTTGTTTGCCTTGTCTTTGTCCTTCCTGGGGAGAAGACCACGCCTTATTCACCTTGGCATCCCATGGAATCCAATGGGGAGCTCGATCCCAGCACCCTGGGATTGTGACCTGAGCCAAAGGCAGAGGCTTAGCAGACTGAGCCCCTCAGGCGCCCCGCATCCCCACCTCTAACAAACCCAGTTCTTGGTACATGGTGATTGTATGCCCACTTCAGGGTGCACGCGAGAATGAATGCAAAACCAGGCTTGGGCCAGGGGTCTGCTGGGGCCATTTCTGGCCAGTTGTCGAGGGACGTGTTTCCTGGAGTCTTATCCCAGCTTGTCAGATCTAGGCCAGGACAACGGTCTGGTGGTTCCATTGTTCCCAGATAACATTTCCTATCTTAACGTCTCCCTGGAGCCGCCCTGGGCCCCACCCCGCCCTCCTGGCCTATCACTGATCCCCACTTGGGCCCTGACAGGTTCCATTCCAGCCTGCCAGGAACAAAGCTTTCATGTGGTCAGCGCCGCTCCTGGTCTCCTCCCCACCCTCATTACAACACTTGTGGAAGGAGGCACTTCTCTCTCTGGAACTTTCCACATTGCAGGGAGGACCTAGGAAATGTGAAATAAAGTTCTTTACCAGAGCTTGACCCTTCATGGTGTGGCCTGTGTCTTCCTGCTTACACCTCACAGACACCTGGTCTGATGGGCAGATCAGTTCTTATCCCTGGCCTGCTGTGGACAAAGTTGAAGACAAAAGGCTTGGGGTCTGCAGTAGTATCGGTGGTTTGCGTGAGAGCCTACCCAGTGACCAGGTCTGTGCACCGCACCCACGCTTTTCCACCGCATGTCCCTAAGTGGCTGTCTTTGCTGGTGTTCCCTGGCCTGCCTCCTTCCAGAAGGGTTTGGACAGCTCTGTCACGGTCATCATGACCCAGGGCACTTTCAAGTTCGCTGGTCAGTGCGGCATCCCCAGAGAAGGTAAGGCGCCCAGGCATCACCCTGAGCGTTGGGAAGCAGAAACCTAGGGAGCCAGGTGCCTTTTGGAGATTACCCAACTGAGGGTGGCGGCACTTTCCCGAATGCTGCCATGTTTCCCTTCCTTGTTCAGTTCGGCCCTTAGATCCGTTGTTCTCAGATGGGGTGTAACGTCAGACTGACCTGAGGAAATGAAGAATCGTGTGGCAGGAATGCCCTGCTCCTGCCTCCCCCGGGCCCCAAAGATTCTGACTTTGGAGTGAGGCCTGGGCACTGAGGTTACAGCACCTCGCCAGGTGATTCCGTGGCGCAGCCGTGCTGAGAGCCCGTCTGACAGCACCTGCTACAAGGGTGCTGGGAAGCTCGTGAGAAGCCAGTAATCCTCAAAGTCTATTTCAGACAAGAGTTCCAGCCCTCCTCGAGCAAAACCAGGACTTAAGCCTGCTCACCTTCGCTCAGATTCAGGGCAGCTCCTGTCTCCAAAGAAAGGGCAATGCTGAAAGAGGAAACAGGGGGAACAAGGATGATGGGAGCAGCCCCCCAAACTGTCATGTGTTGTGCCCCTGTCATGTGCCAGACACTGGTCTGAGCACCTTACATATACCAGCTTTATCCAATTCACCGTCCCTGTGCTAGCACAAAGAACAGGCTTCTGCTGCTGTTACCCATTTCACAGATGGGAACACTGGACTAGATAAGCAACTTGCGCAACCTGGCGGTGGCAGAGCTGAGATCTAAAGACAGATTGCTGGCTCTGGAGGCTACTGGTTTTACCACTATGTCTGCTGCTTTGCAGAATGACTTGGGAGCCATGTATACTGAGTCCCCTGTGGCCGAGGGTCCCTTCATGGTGATGATCTGCCATTCTGCTGCTCTGCAGTCTCTTGTGACTCCCATGGCATCTGTAGAGGAAAGCGAAACTTCTTAACATAGCATGAGGGTTATCCTTTACCACCTGGCCCCTGACTAAGCTTTCATACTCCATGTCACACATGATGCTAAGACGTCTGAAAGTCCCCTCCCCTTTCTCTGCCTGGTGACCCCTACTCTTCAATACCTAGCTCAAATAGCCTCTTCTCTGTCCTGTACGGCAAGAGTTTGTGCCTCCTTTCCCTTTGCTCCCAAAGCTCTTGGTCCCTCCCTCTATGACCATATGGATCACAGCCTTTCTCTCAGGACCCTCCAGTGGGTCTTGACTCCTTTAGAACAGAAAGGGGGTCTGCTGTACTCATGTCTGTGCGCCCCTCAGCATCCACGGCGGTCTTCAGTGGATATCAACCTCTAGGTTCCTCTTCATTTTAGCCAGGGAGATAAATGTTCTTTATCTTCTGACTATCAGAGGATTTTCTGTTTGTAATGGATGATTTTCTTCAAGGTGCCTCGGGCTCCAAATGGCATAATTGATATTTACTGTGTTTTTCTAGGTTGTCAGGCTGTGATTTTAGCGGCGTCCTGAGCTCCTGTGGAGATTTGCCTCTCTCCAGCCTTGGGCCATCTGCATTCCTTAACATCTCTGGGCCCAGAAGGAAAAGGAGAATGCTGACCAGCTCTGGGAATGGTCTGAATGAGGAGAGGTTGGTGTGTTGCTTAGTGTTCAGCTTGATTCCAGAATGAACCCACCAGGGGCAGGAAGAATGGGGTTTTTGGCAACCAGAAGTGGAAATATGCTTGTTTCCTCATGTGCTTTTGTGGAAATGGCAGGAGGTGCTCACCGGGGATTAGTAAGGCCCTTTTAGTGAGTCCCACTGAGGTCTGAGAAGGGTGGGCATGCTAGGAGCCCCCAGCTCGTTGATGCTCAGTGTCGAGACTTTGCTGCATGAGGAGAGAAAAAACGGAGTTTCTAAGACACTGGGTGAATTCTAGGAATTCACCTGCCCAGGTGCAGATGGTGTGAATAGCATCTTCATCTCAATACTGCGGAAGTGGCAAGTGATAAGATGATTTACTGATTTATTGACACCCGAAGCCTCGTTTTTAATCAGATTACTGGATACATAAAGAAGCAGGAGAGACTGACCCAAACTCGGGGGAAAAGAAAGTCAGCAGTTAACAGAATACAACTGAGCCAATCGTGATTCACACTTGTATGATCGATTGGTTTTTATTATCATTAAACACTTTATTTTTCAAAGCAGTTTTAGGGCCTGAGAAAAATTGGGTAGAAAATGCGGGGGGGGGGAGGTTGGGGTACCAGGTGGTGGGTATTATAGAGGGCACGGCTTGCATGGAGCACTGGGTGTGGTGGAAAAATAATGAATACTGTTTTTCTGAAAATAAATAAATTGGAAAAAAAAAAAGAAAAGAAAATGCAGGGGGCTCTCATATCCACCCTGTCCCCACAGATGCACTATCAGCATCCCACAGCAGACCGGGACGCTTGTTACAGCCGACAAATGTACAGTGACGCGTCATCGTCACCCAGAGTCCATAGTTTATGTTAGGATCCACTCCTGGTGTTGCCCCTTTTCCAACAAATGTGCATCAGGTATCTAGCATCGTAGTATCATATGCAGGCTTCACGGCCCCGAAGAACTTCCTCTGGGTTTCACCTGTCCATGCGTCTTTGTGAGACACCATCCTTAAAGCCCCTCAGTTCGAAGTTGGGTCCGTGGAATGGATCACTATGCAGCCATTAAAAAGAGCGAGGCGCTTGATGAGGGAATGTGGAACCATCTTAAAACGATCATCACTTTCAAAATGCACTCTCAGCCTTCCCAATGTTCATGAAGCAAGGAGGGCCTGGAAGAGTGTGGGGTGTGCTAACAGCCACCTCGCCCCAAGGAGCCACCTGTCCTTCCGGCACCCCTCCTTACCATGTTCTGTCACTCCTTCCTCTCCACGGATCTGGGCTCCCCCTCCTCTCTCCCTTGAATTTCTGTGCCCTGCCAGGCTTCCTTGTCGTTCCAAATTGTAGAGACCCAGGGATGGGGAGAGGCTTGCCGTGGACCTTTGAAACGGACAAGCTGGGCACATCTGACCCAATTGATTAATTTAGTCCCGGGAGCCAGGTGACCCGGCAGCTGCACCCTGGTGAGTCAGATCCAATGGGGTCTAAGTCTGAGCTCTTGCTTGGCTGCCTGTGTGACCTTGGTCAGGTTACTTAACCTTCCTAAATCTCAATTTCCTGGTCTGTAAGAGGAGGCTAAAAAATGCTTCTCTTGAAGTTGTCTTGAGGAGTAGCTTTGATAGCTAGCATAAGTGAAGGTACCCTTTGAGGGGAGACCAGGGGAGAGTGTTTCCCTGTAGGGAGGAAAGTGAGGAGGGCCCCCTATTGTCCTCAGGTGCCCCAGCCTTCCCCGGGAAAATCCCCTCTGCAAGTCAGAGAGGTTAAAATTTGGCTCCTTCCTCTTTTATTCAGTGTACTTCTCTTGGCCGCCTAGGGCTTTCAGCTTAAGCAAATAAATTATCCTGCTCTGCTGGGCTCTGTGTTCTGTAGCCAGCCATATGTTTGAGCTTGATAGAGATTCTTATCTGGTGGTAATATTACCCAGCGAGGGATGACATTTCTTATCAGAGGCCCTGAGGAATCAGAGATAGGAGCCCTTTCTTTTTACCGGCAGCCGGGCCTCCGTGTGTGGGGCTGGCAAGCGGGGCGCGAGGGGGGTGGCCAGGGGCTCAGGGTGGGCACGTTGCTGTGTGCCGGGCATCAGCTGGCCCCCTGTCTCTTCTGCATGACAACCAGCCACTCCCAATAGCCTGCCTGGTCACTGGAATTAGACCGTTGGGAGATTTTTGCATATGATCGAAGCAGGGCAGGGCAGGCCAAGTGAATGAGGAAGGAAGGAGGGGATGTGAAGATGCTGGAGCAGATGGGGGTACAGAGCGAGCACCGGCACCTGTGGGGCCTTACCCCTGACGGAGAGCCAGGTGGCCTCCTGCTCCAGAGCCTAGGCCTGGGGCCTCTGCCCCACGGTTCTACAGAGGCGAGGCAGCTCAGGCCCAAGTACCCGCGACAGTCTTGGCTGTAGGAGGGGCAAGGTGCTGCATGACCTCCTTGTCCCCCTCCAGATGCCGCCCCCCATCCTCCACCTTGTCCTGGCACAGAGAGGCTGTGCTATGTGGGTGGAACAGGATGGATGCCACACGGTGCTCCTGGGCCCTCTGGCTTCTGTTTGGGAGGTAGGGTGGGTGGGCGGGAAGGGAGGAAGGTCAGGGTACTCGTTGGCTGCTCCTGCTGGGTCCCAGATGGATATGGGCAAGGTCTACATCAAAGGCCTTGCATCTGAGTCCTGATTCTGTCCCTCCCCCTGTGTGACATTAGACAAGTCGTTTACCTCTTGCGCCTAGGTTTCTACCCATCACATGAGTAACATCGCCTCCCTTGCGGTCTCTGGCCACTTTGGATCTCCGTGATTTCTTTGTCTCTCTTTTGCCCTGATATATGGAGGAAGGGGCACTGCAGGGTCCCCGAGGGCCCAAGGCCAGAGTTCACTGCAGATGAAGCTCCAGGGTGGGTAGAGGAGGTCAGAGGTGACCACATGATTTGGGGACTGCAGGCTCCATTTCCGACACATGCGCAGAGCTCTTTGCTTCCTGATTTTTGGGAAGTCCTGCCCTGTGCAGCCCTACTCTGCAGTCATAATCTTGCCATCATCAGAAAGGGAAGGAGAAGTGGTTTCTCCCTCTCCCTGGACCTGTTCCAGCCAGCAGTCCTGCCCCTGCTTCACTTCCTTCCTGTTGGCCCCAAGTCCTGCTTCCTTCCGTCTCTTCCCCTGCCTCTCCCCTCCCGCCCTCTGGTGGGGCGTGCTGAGGTTCCCGGTCTCTCTCCTCACCTCCTGATAGCAGGTCCGCTTTCTGAAAGCACCGTTCTGCCCTTGTCCCTCTCCGATCAAAGACAGTCATTCCTCCTATCACCCACTGAATCTCCCCTCAGTGTCGCCCCACCCGGTGATTCTGTGCTGGTCACCTCTGTGATGATGCCTCTCTTGCAGGGTCCACCCCTGTCTTTTGAACCAACCACTATCTTTCTTTGACTTTTGTACCTGATCCTGTCATGCCTCCTCCTAAGGGGACCACAGACAGGGCTGGGCTCCTCCCCTGCTCTACCAGCTCCTTGCTCTGTGACCGTGGGCTAGTCACTAAACCAGACTGAACTTTAGTGTCCTCAACTGTGACATGGGCTGTGAGCTCCAGCACCAGGGTTCTTTGGAGAAGAGTCCCTCTGGGGCTTGCCCAGGGACAGGTGTTCAGTGAGTGAGGGGTCCGTCCCCTCTCTCTAACTGGCTGCTCCTCACTGTACCCAAACCTTGCCTCTGCTCAGATTCCATTCCATCATTCACTTTCCCTCTGGGCTCTTCTGCCTTGAAGTCAACTTCCTCTGCTGGAAGGACTCCATCTTAGTGCCCCTGTCTGGACAGCCGGAATAGACCTTGTCTCTTTCTGCCTGTGTCTGACTTCCCAGCACGACGTAGATTGCTCTAGGGCATTGGCTACAGTACGTCCTGATTCTCAGCTTGGCCATCGATTCAGTGATTGAGCAGTTGACTCCGAGGGAATGGAGGAGAGTCATTTGTTCTTTGGTTGAGCCACATTTGACTGAACGCACATCTTGTAGGAGGTCTGTGCTTGGCACTGGAGTTGGAAGGAGGTGTAAAACGGAGACTGTCCTTATGGAGCCCGTCCTCCAATGAGAAGTTTTCCCTACCCAAGAGTCTGTGGCAGTCATGGACTACAGACCTGGAGGGATGTGGTCTCTCCCCATGGGCAGCTCAGAACCTGATGCGGGTTGGGGGGTGTGGGAAGAGTTCCATGCCCAAGGAGATGATGCCTCCCTTCAGGTGGATGCCCCCATCCCCCAGATCAGAGTATGGGATCCCCTCTTGAGATGCCATGAGTGGCCTTGTCAAGATCGAGACTATCCAATCTGCAGATTCTCCCTGTCATGGCCTCTCTTCCTATGATGGAGGGGGTCAGCTCCAAGGTCAGCAGCACTTTGCATCATGGACCTGGCATAGGCCTTGTTAGGTGAAGTCCTCCAAGAGGGGTGTTGTAGGAAGTTCCAGCCCAGATGATCATGATGTTGCCTTGAGTATTCATGACAGCCTGTCCCTGACCAGTGCAGTGGGAGGGAGCCAGCAAGCTGACCATACTGGCTGACTGACTTGGGGTTTCTCTCCTTGTGAGCCTCAAGCATCTGGAGTTTCAGTTAAGTTTATTTTTTGTCCACTACCTACTTTCCTACCCAAATCATCCTCATCTCCCCATAGCTCATAGCTAGAGCTTCCAAATTCAACTCCCGGATTAATCCTTGTCCCTCTGCAATCCCTTCTGCACTTGGCAACCAGCACGATCTTTACAAAATGTGAATCAAATTGTGTCTGCCCCACTGAACATACCAAGGACTTCCCATTTCTGTTCTTGGGATAAAACTCCAAATTCCCCATGGGGCTCTACATGAATTGGACTGGATTTCTCTCCTCGCTCACTGTTCTTCAGCCACACTGACCTCTGCTGAGTGATAAATCCTATTCCTGTCCACCTCAGGACCTTTGCACATGCTGTGTCTCTGCTTGGAATGCTCATTCCCTCTATTTTTGCATGCTTTCTCACCTTCACCACTCCCGTTGTTTCCTCCCACTATTCCTTGCTTTTCCTTCCTAGTGTGATCTATCATGATACATTTATTTGTGTTTATTTCACACCTGTCCTCCTTCATGAGACTGTACTCCTAAAAGTGCAAAGATGGGGTCAATTTCGTCTACCCCAGTAAGAACAATGAAAGCCAGTACTTTGATCATACTGACCATGTGCCAGCCATGGTTCTAGGTGTGATGTTTACCCAGCCACTTAACCCTCATGAGACCCTATTGACATATAGATGTTGTCACTGCCTTCATTTTACAAATCAGCAAACCGAGGCACAGAAAGGTTAAGTAGCGCAGCCGAGCTACCCCATCCGGTAGATCTTAAAACCAAACCATGGCTCCAGGATCCTTGCTCTTAAGCCCTCTGGCAGAGCCTGCTGGCACTTCCCCCAGTGAGAATGCTCAGTGAATGGATGGACATATGAATCAAAGGGCCAGTGTCCCATCTCTCAGGAAGGTCCTCACTGTAGTTTCTGTGCTGGGCCCAGGGATGGTGGCACAGTCAGGGGCGGAGGGACCTGGAATGAGCCCAGCAGACCTGGACTGCAGTTAGGGTCCCCCTATAGTCACTAACCAGGGACTGTGGAAAGCCCCTCACTTCCCTGAGCTAGGATGTTCTTAGCGCGGACTTGAGCAGTGCTGTCGCCCTTGCGCAGTGGTGCAGGAGCGTCGGGAGGTGAGCAAGGGCTCGTAGGTGACCCACAAAGTCTTCACTGCTCTTGCCCTCCTAGTGGGCTTCGTGTCTCTGGGGAGAGTGCCTCACACCCCTTTCAGGTAAAAGTAGCTAGGAGGAAGCAGACGCCCCTCCCCAGCAGGGGATGGCCTGGCTGGATGACAAGGATTAGGGACATAGTTCCCGGAGGACACAGAGGGTGGCCCCCATGCCTCCTCTCAGCCTTAGTATGGCCTTGCCGTAACTGGAGTGCTTGCTGACTTCAGTTGCAGGGCCAGGTGTGGTGGGCTTCTGGTGACCTCACCCCCTGCCTATGCCACAAAGCTGAAGGCCCCTAAGAGTGTCTGGGTCTCCAGACAGGACCGAACTGCCACCTTCACCCTGTGACCCCAGATGCCCAGAATCATTGGTGTGACTTTCTGACCCTTTCCAGGAATTCCCTGCCTGTGGCCTTCAAATAAAATTTCTCTGTAATGTTGAATACCAAACATCGCTTTGCTCTCCTCCTCTCTCCCGGTCCCCCTCCTTCCGGCTGCCTCTCTCCGGCTTGCTCCTCCTCCCTTGCTCCCTGCCCCCCCCCCCATTCTGTGGCCAACCCTTTCTCTCTGCGTCTCTCACCACCCCTTTACCTCATTCTGGCCTTCACACACCCAACTTTCCAAGGAGCCCACATGCCGGCTTCTTGCAGACTGGCCTGTTGAGCAGCTGGTCCAGCCCCTCCAAGGCAGGAGGAGAAGGACGTTTGGTCCTGTGACGGCCATGGGCAGCTGGCTCATCCTGGACGCTGGTTCCCTGTGCTCCTCGTCCCTGGAAGGTGGTTTGGCCCCAGGCCTGGCCCTGACAGCAAGGCCGTGCTGATGAGACCAACAGTTCAGCCTGGCTGTACTTTCGATGGGCAACCTCTGGAGATCACTGCAAACCACCCCCCTCCCGGAGGGCACCTCCTCCTGCCCCAGAGACTGTGACATTTAGATCCATGGTGTCCTAGCTCCCTCACTTAGTAGGTCCTTGACCCGTAGGTTCTTCTGAAGTTTCAGAAGCCAGATCGGATCTTGATCCTGGTTGCATTATTGACTAGTGGTGGGTTCCTGAATGAGACTCTGTGCCTTGGTTTCCTCATTTGCAAACTGGAATGCTGACAGTAGTGCCTTTCTGTGGTAGATGGAACAATCAGTCCCAGTGCTTTCCTCCCCCATCGTCTAATTAACACGTGGACTCTTTGGCCATGGCCGTGGCCTTCAGGTGAGCAGGGGCAGTCGTCCCCACAGTGACATCCATCTCAGCCATGTGACTTGTTCTGGTCTATGGGGTGTTAGCAGCGTCACAGGAAGACGTAAATGGTACGGGGTTGGGCTTCTTTGCTTGCGTGGCTTTCATGGTGGCCACGTGCCTCTGACAGCCTCCAGTCCACAAAGGAGAAGAGACACGGAGCGGCTTCTGAATTCACACCTCGTATGGAGCTGAGCGCGACATGCCCGCCCGTCACCAGCCACCCCCAGCTGACAGCAGACACGTGAGCGAGAAAGCGGTGCTCGTTGTCGTTTGCCCAGAGTGCGGCTGTTTTGTCACACGGCATTCTTGCAGCCACCGCGGATACCATTAGATCACTTCACGGGGTTATTGTAAGAATGTTGATTAACTGAGGGAGCTGGTTCACATATTTGGTTTCCTTTGCTGCTGTAACAAATTACTACCCACTTAGTGTCTTCAAGCAGCAGGGTGTATTATCTCACAATTCCACAGGTGAGAAGTCCAGCCCGGGTCTCACTGGGCTAAAATCGAGGAACACAGGCCTGCCTCCTTCTGCGGCTCCGGGGGATAAGTGTTTTTGCTTCTCAGAGCCAGCCACCTAACCCCATCTGTGCCTTTCTGGCATAGTCCCGTCTAACCCTGACTGCTTCTCTCTTCTGCCTCCCTCTCCCATTTTTGGATGCTTCTGATTATATTGGGCCCACAGAAATCATGCAGGATAATCTTTCTATTTTAACATCGCCGCATTCACTTTCTTTTCCTCTGCCAGTTGAATTTGCCTTTGCCAGGCAACTTAAATAGTCACAGGCTTCAGGGATTAGGGTGTGGGTCGCTTCGGGAGGTGGCGAGTCTGCAAACCACTGCACGCCTGGCACTTACAATGGGGCTTTTCGTGCTCCAAAGACTTTCTATCCACTGGTATGATTGTCGGCCTTAGCGTTCCCCTTCGTGACATGAGATGAGAGGCGGTCTCATCTGACGCCCACACGGGCTCCTCAGGCAGGCTTTGTTGGGCCGGGCACGGAGAAATATTCCATCCCTTGGTCCTAGGTGAGTGGAGTCAGTGGGTTTAGGAGACAGGAAGGGGGTGAGGTCAGTTTCCTAACTGGCTTTGGAGCAGCCCAGAGGTTCTCCAGGGCGATGATAATGCTCCTGATTCATTATCGCAGCAAGTCTCCTGCTGTCCTCACTGTCCGTCAGCACAGCCCCCTGCTCGGGACTGGCTGAGTGACCAGAAGGGCTGGGGGAAGTCAGGCAAGGGCCAGCCCTATCTCCACGTGCCCAGCTGGTTCCGTCCTTGCGCTCGACAGGTCCTTCTGATCTTCCCACATACAATGGATTACAGGGGAAAAGAAACTTCCTGGCCTGCCTGATACCAGCTTGGAGGAAGTAGCTGGCTTCAGTGGGACAAGGAAACAAACCCCAATGACAGTGATAACCTCTCGCCAGGCTTCTGCGTGAACACAGAAGCTGCTGGGTGGCTGCAGGACATGTTCAGAGGTGTTGGTTGAGTGTGAGTTCTTACAAAAGGGGAGTACGAATTCAGTATGTCAGCACAGAGTGGAAACAGGGTGGGACTAACCAGTAGGAGAGACGCCCAGGCTTGGGGCTTCCTGGGTTTTGGAGGTTCCATTGGAGGCCCACAAGAAAGCAGGTGATGGGCTCAGCCCCACAGTCTTTACGGTGGCAAAGTGGTGTTCCCTGGGCGTCCCTCCATCTAAAGTAGATGCTAGGCAATGACTGGTGCGGGATCCAAAGCCACAGAGAGTCATGGACAGAAGTGGACGGTTCTTTGGACATCACTAAGCTTGCTTTAGGGACATGAGGCCCAGAGAGGTGACGTACAATCCACGGTCACACGGCTGTTTAAGAGTAAGCCAGGTCCTAGAACCAACCTCAAGTCCTTCCCTCCTTTCCCACGGGGCCTTCCATGCTGCCATCTTTGTTCCTGTCCCCTGTTGCCGGAAGCACCTCCAGTCTGTCTCAGCCCTGCAGTTGCTTCTCCCCCAAGCTGGCGTCCATAGCCGGCAGCCTTTTGCCACATCTGTGAGGCATCCTGCCGTTCCACGTGACAGACTCTGACGGCAGGGCTTCTTTATTTCGCTATCTATGTGCTCCATGATGGTATAGCATGACTGCGGGCCAGGAAGGTGGGGTCCAGCTTTGCCAGACGAAGAGGTTCGGGGTAGGGGGAATGCAGTGTCAGGGTTTCTTTTGTCTATCAGCTCGGTGGGCCACGGTGTCCACCTCTAAGTGAGTGCGCACACACATGCTATGACTTCCCTTCCCTGGAGAAGCCTGAGTAGTACCCACAGTGAGAACGAGACAGATGTGGTCCACGTCCAGGAACCGCCCCTGCCTGGGGAGGCTTATTTGCGCACGTCACCGGGCTTTGGTCTCTTTGTGGGTAAGTTGGAAACAATGTGAGCACATGCCAGGCAAGCGAGTAGAGATACAGACAAACAGGACAATAAACGCAAAGAGCTTCCTAGGCCGTCTGGCATTGTGCTCAACAAATAACGTTGCTCATTGTAAAATGTATACTTGTCTGCGAGCCCCATAGGTACATGACCCAGTTGTCTGTACGGCAAACCACCCCCAACCTTAGTGGCTTAAAACCAGGACCGTTTATCCTTCTCAGTCTTGTAGGGTGGCTGAACCCTGCCAGGAGTTTCTTCGGCCACACTCAGAGTCCGTGCGGCTGCGTTCCCGGGGGAGCTCTGTGAGGCTTCCCTCACCCAGCTGGGGCCCCTGCTGGGATGACAGCAGCACCTGGGGGCTCGCCCTTTCTCTGCCATCCCACCATCGTCGTCCAGCCCGACTTTCTTGACACTGCGGCCGCTGGATCTCCCCAGTGCCTCGAGTGAAGGCCGCCTGGTCTCCTGGGGCAAGGCGCAGAATGCACACGACCTCGCTCCCTTTCAGTTCTCCTGCTCATGGGGTCGCAGGTCAGCCCAGATTCCGGGGCAGGAGAAATCAAGCCCAGCGCAGGATGGGGAAACAACTTGCACGGACAGAAGTGGGAGGGGTTCTCGGCCACCCGCACTGGACACCCCAACCCCAGCGCGCAAGTTGCTTTCGAGAGTTGATGACTCTCAACTTCGAAGGCTCCCATCCTGGGTTCTCTGTGATCATCTAGTGAGTCTCAGCAGGGACCTGGGGACGGCCGTCTTGTTTCAGAGCCTGCCTCTGCCGCAGACTGACGGGTGACTAGTTTCTTACTGTTTCCCCGACTCCGGCTCCTCTTCAGGAAGATGGGAACAACACCGGTACTGAAGTAGAGCTTGTGTGAGGATATGCCTGTGTGCACTTACGCGGGTGTGCGTGTACACATATGCGTGTGTGTGTGTGAGTGCGCGTGCATTTGTGCATATGTCTACACACACCTAAGTGCACCTGTCGTTACTTGTGCGAATACGTGTACACGTACATATGAGTGCACAATCTCTGTGTGTGTATGAAATTTAGTACATCACTTTCTTAAAGAATTTTATTTATTTATATATTTGAGAGAGAGCGCGAGCAAGAGAGTGCAGAGGGAGGAGCGGAGGGAGGGGGCAAGCAGACTCCAGGCTGAGCATGGAGCCTGACGCAGGGCTCCATCCCATGGCTCTGACATCATGACCGAGCCCAGATGAACAGTCAGACACTTAACCAGCTGCGCCACTCAAGTGCCCAGAGTGCCTCGCTTCTAAGGTTATTTCCTTGTGCGTACATCTTTGTAGCCTGCCTTGCCCTGGGCCTGGGTCGTGTTTCCGAGAAAATTTTAAAGTTGGACGTGAGAGCTGGTGCCCAGCTGGAATTTGGACTGAGCCCTTTCCAGGCCCATGCCTGGTACCCTCACTCTAGGAGCCGTTCCCTAGCCTGTCCTTGAGAAGCAGAGTGTCAGCAGGTTCTGGTGAGATATGGACCCTCCTCGGCCCCATCCCAGTCCTGCTTGCCCAGTTGCTCTGGGGTGATCTGCCCGGGACCCACACTGTGCTGCTTCTGCTGGTGGCTTGCCCCTGGCTACCACCTTCATTCTCTGATTCAGTCACTTTCCTGTTTCCTTCCAGAAATACCCAGTACTTTCTACTCGCACACAGTTGGGATCTCGGGATGGTGAGGGAGTGAAGCAAAGCACAGGGCTGTTTTCATATTTGGAGTTTCAGTCCAATTAAACTTTCCCACACCACCAAGGAAGACGTGGTCTCCTTGCTTCACCTTTTCCAGGCTGAGCCAAGGTCAGGGTTAGCTCTGGGTGGCCAGACCACCCTGGGCCTCCAACCCTCCCTTTTGTAATGAGCTGATTTTCCCCAAGGTACAGCTTCTGGGCAATGTGACCCTGTTTTGTTGTTCCCTGAGTCTTCCCATTAGGGAGAAAAAAACAAAAAACGAAAACAAAAAATAAAAAACCAACTGTCACTTATTGAATATATATGCTTTATACATATGTTGCTGTAATTATTACCCTGCAGGAAAGATACTATTATCCTGAAAGTAGGAAATAATAAACAATTTCCAGAAGGAGCCAGCATTTAAACCTTTGTGCACCTCACTAGAAAGCCTTTTCTCTTCCATATGGCAGAAGTGAGATGTATGTAGGATTTCTTTTCAAGGCCATAGGTCCTAAATACTTCCCTTTAACAAATGTCAACAAAATCACACAAAGAAAGTGTCTCCAATGTAAAATGTACAGACTACCTTCGGGGTTACAAACACTGTGTTCCAGAAAGTCAGGAGCTGCCTTGGCGTTGGCCGAGTTGGAAGGCACAGAAGGGGGGAGGCTGGCCAGGGTGTGGTGACGGGGAGTCACACTGCTCACTGTCTTTCTCTGTGGAGCCTTTCGGTTGTAAACATGTTTTCTTCCCCATCCTCTGGCATCCATCAAGATTGAAATTCCAGGTTGTCAACCCTTGAAGGAAGGGGTTCAGATCTTGGCATTAAGTTATTCCCATCGTGTGTACAGAGCTTTGACGCTGAAGAACGCTTCCCGAAACTTAACTGCTCCACACAGCAGCCCGGAGAGGACGTCGGCCTTGTGGACGAGAAAGACAAAGGCCAAGGGCCTCGCGTTGAGCCCGAACCCGAGGCTGCTCCCAGGTCCTAGGAGTCCTCTGTCCAGCAGACTGTTCGCCGAGCGTATGTGCAGTCCCTGAGGCTGCTTCATGTTCTGGGACAGGATCTCTGCCTTCCCCAGGATCTGATGGTCCCTCTGCAAATACGGTGGGACATCAACCCCTGCGTGCACTGACGTGTTCGCCTGACCAGTTCTCCGCAACGAGACCGGGGCGCCATCAGCCTCACAGACCTCCCTCTGCAGCGCACGCCCCAGAGCCTGGCGCGTGGCGGACTCTCCCCACGGAGGCGCCTGTTGAATGAACACACCGTACTTCTGCTTTACCAAAGCCAAGCGGCTTTGGAGAATTGAACTCCTGCCGGCCACCAGCTGTCCTTCATTTCTTCTCACAAAGCACCGAGTATGTATTCCAGAAGCATCCCCCAATCCAAACACACAAGGGCAGGAAGCTGCAAGACTTGTGCTATCCTTCAGAGGTGATTGTCGGAAAGGAGCGCTGTCGATGCGTATGCATCCTGGGCACAGCAGGGTAGGGCACCCGTTAGTGTGCACAGAGCTGCCTTACCAGATGCGCGACGGCTGGCCTTCCACATCGGCATGCCCACTTCTGCCCCCTCATCGTCTGATTGCTGGGACACGCAGCTGCACCATTGTTCACACAGAAAGGGCAAAGGCCCTCCCAATTTTTCTTAAGAGTCTGGGGCACTAATGAATTCCACACTTGTACTATTACAAACAGGGCTTCCGTGAATATTAACATGGTTAAATCTTCACGACTGTGTTTTCCTGTTTTACGAGGATGTATCCCCTAAGGTAGACTAGGCTGTTTCGCTTGCTGTAGGCCGTTTGGGAAGTCTGGGCAGGTTTCTCTCTCCACCACCGCATCTGACACCGTCACGTCTCTGAGCCCCCCGCAGTAGCGAGCCAGGGCGGACGTGCCTTTTCTAGCCTCTTCTCTTTGACACTTGGCACAGCACCAGACACACGGCTGCTGTTCCCGACCTACGTGTCCCTTCACCAGAGGACCTCCCTCGCCGTGGGCTGTGTAATACCCTTGTTCCTCCTTGTAGCCGTTGCTTTCTGTAACAAATGTCTCAAATTCATGAAATCATGATTTGTGGTGTTTGGAGCGGAGCCTGAGTGGGTCTGGTTCCCTGTTGTGTCCTGGCAGCCGGCACAGTAGTTCGTAACAGTCAGACGCAAGAGCTCACGACAGAAGGACCTGGATTTCTGACAGCGCTGTCCCTCTGCCAACCTAGGGCTTTGCTTTCTCCTCTGTGTGGTCACGTTACCTGCCTCACACAGTCAAGGTGAGGTTTAAACGCGACGTGGGGCATGGAGTGTGCGCCGTATGGTTAACACACGCAGGGGCTCAGCTCCCGTTGCCGGAGCCGTGGTCCGGGGGTGGTGAGTGCCCACTGTGTGCCAGGCTCTGCTCTAGGTGCTTTATGTCGGGAGAGGGATGGCAAACTGCCGCTCACCGGCCAAATCTGACCCACCATCTTTTCTGGTACAGCCCAGGAACGACGCGTTTCTAAATGGCTGACAGATATAATCCAAAAGTATCGCATTTTCTGACACATGAAAATCGTATGAAGTTGGATTTCATTGTCCATAAATAAAGTTTTATTGGAACACAGCATGCCCTTTCTTTTGGGTATTGTCTGTGGTGACTTTGCTGCTCTGATTGTAAAGATGGGGAGCTACTATAGAGATGGCATGGCCCGCAGTGCCCCAGAATATTCACTCTTTGGCCCTCAGTTTGGGGAGCCGCGTATGAACCCATCTAACCCTGCACAGGGCAGGCTGTTACTGCCGCCATCCGCACTATCCGGGGAAGTGAGGTTAAGAGAGTGCCTGAGGTCATCATGGCTTGTAGTTGGTAGAGCATGGGTTTGGTTCCCAGAGCTGGGGCTCCTGATGGCTCCACGATAGGGTAGGTTCTTGGTCTTTGGAGGGGAGAGGCATGAGGCAGGAAGAGGCGGAGGTATGCCTCCATGAGTGGTAGAGTCAGGACTGAGAACCAACCCCACTGGACCTCACAGTTCTTGACCTTTTTCTCGTAATGAGTTTATACCCTCCCCACCCACCACCGTCTCCTGGTGTCACCCGCTAAACACACAACCAAATGTACAGAAAGAAGCATTCAAGATGTCCCTAAAAGTGTAGTCCCTTGAGAGCAGGGAGGTAATTCGACAAGACTAGATATGGTTATGTGCTTTCTACTAAATACAGACTTAGTTCATGCTGGTGGAATGAGCGAGTGCATTTGGTGAATGTCTCCTGGACTCTTCAGAATTTAGACTCTGGAGATAGGACAGGGACCCCTGGGGAAAGCGGTAAGAGCACATTCTCATGGGAAGGAGACCACGGGAAGGTGGTCCTTCATGGACCACGGTGATGCTCCCCAGGCGGCATGGGGTTCCTGGGCTGCAGTGCCAAACACGTCTGTCAAAATCCCACGGAAGGAAAGCTGGTATCTTTCCCATGTGTCGTAACCGGCTCCATGTGGGTTGATTCCGAATGTTTGGTTTCTTTCAACAGCTTTGCTGAGCTATAATTCACGTATCATCCAAGTTACCAGTCTTAGCACATTTTGACTACCTCAGAAAAAAAATCTGTCCCCTTCAGCTATCACCTTCTTCTCCCCTTCCCCTTGCCCCTGGGGTCCAGAGCAACCTAGAATTTCTGTCGCAGGGGATTTGCCTTTCCTACATTTCACACAAACGCAGCCGTACAATAGGGGGTCTTCTGCAGCGGGCTGCTTTCTCTCAGCATGACGTTATCAAGGTTCATCCCGCCGTAGGGTGTGTCTGTACTTCATTCCCTTCTGTGCCTTAGTAAAGTAATGTTCCATTGTGTGGAGGGACTGCGTTTCATTTACTCTTTCTTTGGTGGATAGACAGATTGTTTCCAGTTTGGGGTTATTACGAATAATGAATGCTTCTCTGAAGATTCCCGTGCAAGATTTTGAGTGGATGTGTGTTTGCATTTCCTTGAGTATATATACCTAGGAGGGGAAAGGCTGGGTCACGTGGCAACTCTCTCTGCAGCCTTTTTGAGGAACGGCTAGACTGTTTTCTAGAGCACCTACACTGGTTTTCATGCTCATAGGAACTGCGTGTTCTTGGCCATCATTCATGCCCGTCTTTACAAATCACAGGATTCCATTTATATGAACTTTTGGAACACACAAAATTAATGAATGGTGCTAGAAATCAGTACAGTGGTTTCCTCTGGGAGGTGCAGCAACGATTGGAAAAGGCACAGGGAACTTTCTGGGTGAGGGAAATGTTCTGTGTCTTTGTGGTTTAGTGTTTTTGGTATGTGCATTTGTCAAAACTCATCAAACTGTTCATTAAAGATCGGGACATTTCACTGTGTTAATTAAGCTTGAATTTTAAAAATTGAAAAAGAGCATATAAGTAAAAAAAAGCATAGGCAGAGGGGGAAAAAGGAAAGAATATTAGCTATCTCCAGGCATGACTTATCCTGGACAGAGGGCCAATACCTGGCAGGCAAGGCCAAGTGTGAGAGGCTTTTAATTGATGTGATTAACTGTGTCTCAGTAGGGAGCCTCGTTAACACCAAAAGGGAGGAAAAGAGGTTATTTTTCACTTACCTAACTAGGGAAAGGGGGGAAGGGAGACCTGGGGGGCCCTTAGAGGGCTGATCCCTGCAGTGGGGGATGGGCAATTCTGAATAGTAGAACTGCATTTCCCTTGGCTTTGAGATACTTTTTGGGGTGGGGGAGGGCATTATTTTCTTGGTTGTTGCAAAACCTATTCTCCATTTTCATCTGCGGGGAGAAGAAAACCAACCTGAATGGGGGGGGTGGAGTGGGGTGTGCTTTTCAAAGTGGCATCTTCCACGAGAACACAGATTTGTTTAGCTAGAATATTCTAACCCTTCCTTAAATGCACTAGTGGCTGATGAACAGACAATAACAGGCAACAGAAAAGAAGTGGAAGGTTTTATCTCTCCAGAGAAATTTATGGATGGCCGTAAGCACACAGATCAGGGTTGGACAAACATTGTTAATTACCCATGTTAAAAATCAGCAGTATGAAATTTCTTATAAAATTGCAAAAAATTGCATCATTTTATTTGTAGTCTAGGAAAAAAAAATACACACACACACACACACACACACACACACACATATTTGGCTAGAATAAAAGCCTGGAAGTATAAATGCTGTTATTTTTAGGAGAATGTGATTATAATGTGATTTTTTTTCTATTGAGTATCTGCGATTTATTTTTTCCAATGACCGTTTATTGCTTGTGAATTCAGTTGTTTGTTGAGTGATTTTGCTTCTCTCACTCATGGAAGAGGTCAGTTTGCATAGGCTCACCTCCCTGGAAGAGACTCCCCACTCTATCCCCGCCATGCTTCCTGGTTCTCAGCTTTAAGGCAGTTCTGTGTAAGTACCAAACACAGACTTCAAGGTTAGCGAGGTCAGAGTTCTATCTTTACAAATAAGATCGCGGGCAGGTCTTTCTGTGTCTTGGTTTCCTCATCAGAAGAATGGAACTGAAGGTCGTCTCCCGGATCAAGTGGTGTGAAACGTCCATGGGAACCGCGTCCCTACACACACACACACACACACACACACACACACACAGTACTTGGCCCTTCCCAGCAGCTCCATACTCTTCCTCCCCACTTTTAGCAGGACGCCTTCCTGGTACCTTGGAAACTAGCCCTGGAGGGGTCCAAGTGACTCCTGAGGGCTGAGCACCAGCCCTCAAATCATTGCAGAAGCTTATATACACCTTCAGCCCATCACGTGTGTGTGTGCGTGTATATGTGCGTGTATGTATACGCATGCGTGTGTGCGCACATATGTTTACGTATGTGTGTGTGAGTGTGCAGGCTCATCAGGAGCACTTCTCTGTGTGTAGTACGACATTAAACAGAACCTCCGTCCCTGTGGACGAATTGGGGCAACTCGCTGCGGGGACTAGGATCTGTCACAAACCAAAGGTCAAACCAGCTGCAGCAACGTTCTGGGTGACCACGCTATTTACGTTCCTTCCCACAGCACGGTTCCTGGCGGCGGTGGCCTCGGTCCGCAAACAGCCTTGTCCGCAATGTGCCCAACACGTTGGAAACCTTCTCTTCCCGCAGCTCAGGATAGAAAACGCAGTCCCGGGGTGGAGTGTGAGTATCGTTTCCCCAGGGCTGGGGGAAGGGCTTGGCAGACGGTGAGTCAGGGTTTTGCAAATGTATGTTTACGCTGGTGGAACACGCAGGGCACACATGGGCAACAGCGATTTGCACTCATGCAAAGCAGGAGCCACGTGCTGTCCTCCGCATCCCCTCTCCTCCCCTTCCTCGGTCACCTCTGCAGCCCTCCTCCCGGCTCCAGAATGCCTGCCCCAGCCCCTTTTCTCGGCTTCTTTTTCTGGCAGTGGTTTTCAAACTTCAGTTTGCAAATGACCACCTGGGAAACTCGGTAAAATGCAGATCCCTGGGCTTCCCCCACCAGATTTTCTCATTCAGTAGCTCTGGGGTGGGGCTTGGGAAATGGCATTTTCATGGGACATCATAGGTGGGTCCGTTTGACCAGAAAGACACTATGTGTGAGTTTCAAAATAGGAAGACAGAGCTGCAAAATGGAAATTGTGTTACATATTTATATAACTTTTTATTGCCTGGTCAAATGCAACTCCAATTTTGTAGTTACATGGGAATTATGTTTTATACAGGAGCCAGGTAGGGTTAACATACTTGATAGCTGTCTCGGGGCCTACAGAAGCCTTGAAGGCGTTTCAACCGCATGAGCCAGGCTCTGAGGAGCGAAGCCTAGGGGATGTTGTGTTCCTAGCCTTTTCTTTCTTTCTTTCTTTCTTTCTTTTTTTTAAAGATCTTATTTATTTATTTGACAGAGAGAGAGAGATCACAAGTAGGCAGAGAGGCAGGCAGAGAGGGAGGAGGAAGCAGGCTCCCTGCTGAGCAGAGAGCCCATGCGATGCGGGGCTTGATCCCAGGACCCTGGGATCATGACCTGAGCCGAAGGCAGAGGCTTAACCCACTGAGCCAGCATTTTCCATCAGGACAGGAAGAAATGTTCTTCTTGGGGCGCCTTGGTGGCTCAGTGGGTTAAAGCCTCTGCTTCGGCTCAGGTCATGATCTCAGGGTCCTGGGATAGAGCCCCACATCGGGCTCTCTGCTCAGCAGGGAGCCTGCTTCCTCCTCTCTCTCTGCCTGCCTCTCTGCCTACTTGTGATCTCTCTCTCTCTGTCAAATAAATAAATAAGACCTTTAAAAACAAATGTTCTTCTTCGGTGCCCTCCCGAGAGCCTGACCTTCCGACAAGGCAAACCTGAAGCAGAGGCTCCAGTCGGGGAGATGGGCAATAGGCAGCACTACCGGTCCACACGCAGTCCGGGCCTTTGGGAGAGCTCCCAGCGCTGGGAAAAAAGCAAGACGAGGTAGGCGGAAGGCGAGCAGCTGGGTGCACGGCAGGCCTGTGGCGAGGCTCTGACTCCACGTGGCCTCTCTCCCTGCACCCCTCCGTCTCGGCAGCACCTTCACCCCCCCCACCCCCCCAGCCACACCCGTGTGCAGGGCACGGCGGGGCACTGGGGTGGAAGAGAGAGGGACGCTCACAAGCATTTCCCCACAAAGGCCAGAAACCGCACGTCAGCTCTGCTCACTCCTCGTGCGTCGGCTCTCGTCCCCGCAGGCGAGGAAGTGCAACCCTGACCTGCAGGAGACGGTCTGGAAAAGCGAGTGGCGTGGGTACGTCCCTCTTCAGGGCACGTGTACTTTCTCACCCACTCATTCAACCAGCAAGAATTGACGATACATTTACCAAACGCCGAACATCATGAAATATTGCCGCTTCTTTTGGTCCTTTTATCAGTCCTGAAGTGGCAGGGGTCCTTATACCCATTTCCCCATCAGCAATAGAAGGCTCAGAGGCGCCCAGACAGGGAGGGGTGGGCCTGACTCCACAGCACAAGCCTATCACGAACGCCACAATGACAGGAGAGGAAGGTGGCCGTGCAGGAAGGCCCGAAGGCACAGCGGTTAAGCAGGCCTTCTAGAGGCGAACTGCCTGGGGGTGCATTCTGGCTCCATATTCCTGAGCCATGAGATCAGAGCAAGTCACTCACCTTCCTATGCCTCAGGGTCCTCTCCCATTCACGGCCAGGATGCTAACAGCACCCCCAACCTCATCACAGTGCTGTGACAGGTCAGGCAGAAAGTACACGGAAAGCCCTTGCCGAGCTCCCGGCACAGCATCTGGGCCAACATGCCAGGGACGACAGTAAGTTAACATGGCCATCCACGTACAAGGGCCATCCACGTACAAGCTCACATGGGCCACAGGCCCCTCAACCCAGGGCCTGCCGTGCTGGCAGGTGGGACGGGGACGCCCTTGTACCACAGGCCTCCCTACTCACCAGGTTCTTCACGCAGGCCCTCCTGAGGGCTGCCCCACACGGATCTCACAGACGATCCTATCAGCTGCACTGCTTTATGAGCTCTGTGTTTCTCTGCCTGGCTCTCGGGGTCCTCAAAATTCAGGCCTTGACTCACCCAACCAGGATTTCCAGATGTTTTCTTTCTGTTCTAGGCCCAGGAAGCTCCTCCCTGGCCCACCTCCCCCGCTCCTGGCCTGGATCACAGGCCTCCTCCCCTTCCTCCTCCGCCTCCCCACCGACCCCCAGCCCCCCATGCTGCGGTCATCCTGAGCACTTCCTTCGCAGCCTGCAGGGACCTGCCCCCTGACCCCAGACCACCCAGTACCCACACGCGATCAATCTTTGATTGTCTTGCTTTGTTATCTTTGCCTTCATTCCTCCCTGGTATCTAGCATTCCTTGGGTTGGCGTCTTGACTCCCTAACTCACCGCTACGGTCGAGAAATGGCCTTGGGGTTGCAATCCCTCACCCGGAGTCTAGGCGATAACAGGCATTTGAGACATACGTGGTCCAAGCACTGGCTGGCTCCTTGGCGTGGGGCTTGGAAGTAGAAGGGGGAAACCAGCGCAGAGTCGTGGCTGAGGACCGCTCCCTCACTTCCACCATCCAGTCCACACACCACGCCCCTTCCAGGCCGGACTTGCTGTCCACTGCTAGCAGGGGCCAGCTGTGTGAAGGGGTCCACAATGTATGCAGAGACCCTCTGGGAGCACTCGGGAGCACGCAGATGTCACAGGAGGACGGCAGAGCATCGGTGACCCCGGGGAAAGTCTACCTCCCCTGAAGCTCCAGGTGCGACTATAGCCTCCCGCTCCCTGCACGTTTCCAGATGTTAGAGTGACGGGTTTCTGTAGGCAGCCCGGCATGTGCCTCCACCACACCTGGCCACATAAATGGGTCTTTTGGAAAAAACCGTTTGTCAGGAGTTATCAAACACAATGTTGACCTCGTATCCCTGTTTAGGGAACGTATTTCAAAGACACGCTCCAGGAGGAAAGGCACTCGTTTGCAGGTGGGAGGTTTTTTGAAGCCGGGCACATCTGGGAGCAAAGTTGGAGACCAGGAGACCCCCAAGGATACATGGTACTTGGGCACCAAGGCATTTGCCAGACATCTGAGGGATGGGGAAGAGGTGTTCACTTTAAGGAGAGTGGCCACCATCCCTGATGTGACAGTCACATACAGCAGTGTGTCCTTCCTTATGGGAAGTTACAGAAAGAATAGCTCTTTGTTGGAAAAGTGAAGATTGGCTTATTTGGTAGCATAGCAGGCAACTGATGATACTTTCTTCCTCGTGTCTCTTCTCTTTTTGGTAACCTAGCTCATCTAGTTAAAAATGGACTCACTGCCACAAAAGAAAAGAAAAAGAAGTATCTTTGTGGATTTGTAAGGCCCCAGGTGTCCAGGAGTGGGAGCATAAAGATAGCCTGAGATGTCCCCTCTCTCAGGTTTGCACCCAAAACAGCATGGGTGCTCTGCAGGGGGTCAGGGGGAATGAGCCACGGGTGCCCTGCAGGGAGGGGCTGCCCCTGCTTCCAGGTCTGAAGGGCCCATGTGCCGCGCCCAGTGAGGGTGTGATGTGCTTCTGTGCTCCCTGCACAGTGCCTGGTATGAACCTGAGTCCCTGGGGGACATGCTCCATTCCTCCCAAGTGTGCCAAACAGCGTCATTCATCATTGTGCTTTTTGTCCTGCCTGTGTTGTGTGCCACTGAAACCTCACCCTAAAGGAACCAGCTGGGTAATGTCGTCCCCGTTTTACAGACGAGGAAGCGCAGTCCTCAGTTGTCCTTCAGTTGCTGCATTCCAAACTCGGGCTGCGCACACGTCTCCTCTACAGGGCTTCCCTTTGTATCTGCTTTTGCAGTGGGGAAACTGAGGCTGTAAGTGACCTGCCAGAGGGCCCACAACCAGTAAGAATCAGTCCTGGAAACATGCATCGCTGGGTTTTCTGACTCCCAGTCCGGCTGCATTTTATCTTTGGAATTTTATGAAAGCCTCCTCTGTTCAAGGCACATTCTCTCTGGCCTCTGCAAGATCCCTGTCATTCTTCTTGTGTTCTTCCCGTTCTGCTCCCTTTGCTCCTCACCAGCGTCTACTCCGGTGCCTTTGCTGGGTGCTGCACAGGTGGAGTGCTGCAGGGCCATGACTGGGTACTTTTTAATGTAGACAAATGGGGTTCTCTTAGAGATCTTCTCTTCATTCTGTACACATAGCTTATCCAAGGGCTGCATCTGGTCTTCCCTTGCCATTGGTCCTGCCCTGTTCACTCCTCTTGCCCCTGGAGATGGACACTAGGGAAGCGCAGCCAAGTTCTGTGGTGACATCTTGCACCTGTGCCCGTGGGGACTGTGGGAGAGTTTCTCTGTACGGAGTCCGGGTGGGGATGGATGGTTGAGTCATTGGCTGTGCTCCCGTTTAGTTTCACGAGTACTGCCAGGTTGTCTTCCAGAATGACTACACCAGGTTACACTTACACTGGTAAGTGTGCAGGGCTTTCTGTTTCCCGTACCCTCCCCAGCACCTGCTGTAACCAGATGTCTCAGAAAGCATGCATCTGAGTGGCCCGAGGGCATCAAATTAGCATCTCTGTGATGCTTTTCTGTGCTGCAGACCTCACCTATCACAGCAGCCTTTCTGGCGGGAAGAACATCCAAAAGGAAAAGGAGTTTCTTCCTACTGTACCTCTCTTCTCTTCCGGCACAGAATTTCCCCAGAAATCCCCAGTAGACTCCCCTTCTGTCTCACCGGCCAGATGGGGCCGAGAGTTCACCCTAGGCTAGACCGTAATGGAGACAACAGGATTCGCCGCGGCCGCCGTGTGCCTCTTCCAGATACCTGCGCAGAACTGGGGAAAGTTGAAACGGGGGAAGAAAGCTGGTCGTTCAGCCGCCAGTGGACTCTTCTTCCACCCCAGTTCTTTAATTGTACCAATTTTTTGAGTCATGCTGCCTCATCTTCACAAGGAATCATTCTCGAAACTCTGTGCAATTAGCCAATTTCAGAGACTTTCTAAAGCAATGAGTCAGCGAGCCCATGGGCATTGCCTTGAGGACTTGATGTGTCCGGCCCATTATGGAACCTGCCGTTCTTCTTGCCAGGTGGACGTCGACTTATTCCTATCCCGGCTGCCCCAAATTAGGTTTCTGTGTGGGCTTCCTGTGAAAGTGGTCAGTATGGAGACCCTGGGCCGAGCCCTGGAGCTCCTGCCTGTGGCACACTCTCGAGGCCGAATGCTAGCACTGTAGGCAGTAGCTTCTCACTAGCCACGTGCATACTATACTGAGCCCTGCTCCAGCCTAACCAAAGAAATTAATTTCTAAGTGATACCCAATAGTTACAATATATTGAATGCTTGCCCTGGGCCAGATGATCTCACATAGCCCTCCTGACCCCGCCTGTGAGAACATCTCTGTTAATGTGAGAGCCCAGACTCCAGCCAGACCACCTGCAGAATGCCAGTTCTGACATTTATTAGCTGTGTGGCCTTGAGCAGGTCACTCCACCTCTCTGTGCCTCGGCTTTCTCATTTATACGAGGAGATTAGTGATCATGAGTTACAAGTACTGGATGACCGGGGAAATACAGAGTGCTTACTTAGAATAACACTGGCACGGTGGACATGTATTGCTCACATCTGATAAACATTAGCTGGTGCTGGTGCCATTTCTAAAAATGAAGAAACCAGAGCATCGGAGAGATCAACTTACCAAATGTCAGACAGGGCTGAGTAGCAAGGATTTTTTTTTTTTTTTAGGACACAATTTGGGGACATTTTGACTTCAAAGCTGGCCTTTTTTTTTTTTTTTTTTGGTCCAACTATACATTATCAGTAGTAGCTCCATGGCTCAATGGGACATTGCCATCATTTTCCTTATCAGTAGAATAAATTTTCATCTGAAGACCCAGGGAAGCTTTTTGTAAACAAAGTCTAAAGAAAAAGAAAAAAACAAAACAAAAAACAGTGTCTAATCACCAGCCTTAAAGATAATGCTTCCAGCAGCAGGTAGATGGGCAGGTCGTTCCTGGAAGGTGGCTGGGAGACAAGGATGTCGTGTCGAGTCACAAAAGAAGCCTGTGCCCTGGGACAGCAAAGGTATAACACTCAGTTGCTGGTTCTACCACACACCTTATGGGGCCTGAATCTCCCCACCTTTATTTAAATCAGGTTTCTCTTCTATTTCTTCCCAGTAAGGATTTAAGAAAAGCTTTATAAACTAAGCATAATCAATGCTCCTTATTCCGGAATTAGGATTTGACCCGTCATTTCCTGTTTGTCTCCTATCTCCATTCTCATGTCAGCACATTCACACAAAGTGTAAGCATGGTGTCCCCCAATCCCCTTTAGTCGTGGGAAGTCTCTGGAGACCAGAACTTTAGTTAGAATCTTCTACAAGAGATTTGTCCTTCTCTAACGAAGACGGGTGAACTGGAGTCCGGAGCCCCTGGGATTTGGGGAGGGTGGGGTAGCTGTAGTGTCCGTCGATTTGGGAGAGCAAAGAAACAAGGGAGCTGTCTGCCGCCCGGGACGTGCCCTTGCCAGATCCTTCATACGAGCATGTTCGGCCATAGATGTGCTGGGTGTGAGGGACCAAACGCTCGGTCTGAACAGAGGGTCATGGTAGAAAAGATGGCTTTGTGGCCTGAATGTCTGGGAGGACTGTTAACCCTAACCCTGTATATGTAACAGGAGACTCAACTCTCATTTATTTTATTATTATTATTATTTTTATTTTTAAATTTCAGTGTCCCTCCCTGCTTTCCTTCTTTCCTTTTCTTCTTCCTTCTCTTCCTCCATCAGTTTCCAGTTCCCCAGCCCGTAGGTCTCCCTTCCGTGAGGCAGTCAACTTCAAAAGAGTCTCATCTGTGATTGCAGATGATCTGTGCCTAAACGGCAAAATCCCTGTGTGTGTACCATTTCTTTCCCTACAGTATGAGGTTGCTGTGTCTTAGAGCACACAAGCACTGTGATTCAGGCCACGACCAGGGAAAGAAGACGGTCTGTTGCCCATCCCATTTCTCCTGCGTTTCCAGGCACCATTCCCGCCTGTCACTTACTAGCTGCTGCTGTTGTCCACTCTGCACTTGGGGCGTATTTCTGGGTGCACGTGATGACATGGGGACATCTGTGATGATGTGACTCTGGATCCCAGTGTGGTCCAGCCCCGTTGGTGGAGAATCCCTCAGTTTCTGGTAGGTCCTGTGCCTCAGTTTCCCTCTCTGCAGGCAGGAAGACTGGATGACAATTTGAGATGGTCTCCAGAAACATGCCCGCCACAGGTGACCCTCTGAGGACCGTACTTCTGCCCCAAGGGCAGCTTTTAGATCACGTTCTATTGATTCGTTCACCTGGTGCAGAACCACACACCTGAAAGATGGCCAAAGCTTTTGTTCCTCAAACTCGAACTGCACATCCGTCTCCAGGGAACCCTTGCTAGATGCAGAGTCTCGTTCAGTCACTCCGTGTGGGGCTGAGATCCTGCACTAAGGGTGGGCTCCCAAGTGCTGCCAATGCCGCTGGCCCACACACTGACCCGTTTGGAATAGCAAGGAAACACCGAGTCCCATCCCGTGTGGTACCAGATACTGTCTAGAGCACTACACTGCATAGATTCCAGCTTCGTCACTGGTTAGCAGTTCATGGACATTATCCTTTCATCTTCCTGATTATCCAGAGGGTGTGGGAATATATATATATACACGCACATATGTACACGTGTATATACACGTACATATGTACATGTTATATAATATATATTTTAATATATATTTATGTGTGTATATATAATGTGTGTATATATATACATAAAAATGTGTGTGTATAATATATATATACACATTTTTTTTTGTTTTAGGTGAGAGAACTGCTCAGACATGTTAAGTAACTCAACAGAGGTCACATAGCTAAGGGACTCAGAGGAACGTATCAAGTAGTGAAGGCCATTTTCCATCACTGCTGTCCTCCACGAGCTTATGTCTGGAATGGGAGGCATCTTTGCACTAATGAACAGGTTGGATGGTGAGTATCATTTTCTCTTCTCTCCCTGTCTTTATCTCTGAGATTTTAACTCTGGTTTCTTACTTCTAGGAGCCCAGAAAACACTTAACACAGGTAGCATTGACCCAGAGAGAAGTGAATCCTTGTGTCCAGTGACTAGAAGACACATGAACCTGGAAAAAGGAGCCTAGGAGATTGCTGTGTTTCCCCCACATAGGAGAACACCCACCCCCTCCTGCCCCTCGCCTGTAACACATGACACATTTAGCAGTGATTTGGTCACTGCTGAGCTATCTTCATTTAATGTGATTTTGACAGAAGAGTTGGTCTGGAAATTGTATTTTCAATTAAACTTCCTTGTTGAGCTGCTTTGGTTTTGAAAGGATCCCATTAGGGTGGATAATTATACAGCAGTTGTTATAGGGAGATATTTGCCTCAATTTCCGCTCTTAGGTGATTCAAATCAAATGTTATTTCTTTTCCTTCCCAGAGCTGTGTGTGACCATTTTCCTCATACTATAGGCTTCTCATGAGTTATTTTTGGAAATCCAAAGCAAAACAGCCGTTTTGGCGGAGGCCGTTTCTAGCCTAGCAGAGTAAGCCATATGTACCAATAAACACAGCCAAAGAGTCCATGTCTTTCAAAAACACCAAAACCATCTCCCTCTGTGGGGGTTAAATTCTTGGGGACCACAGACTGTCCTTTGTATCATCCTGTATTCCTTTTGAACTCTAGTTAACTGAAGTCAAAGACAATTGAAATTCCTTTAAAATTTGGCACCCCTGGGGGGCTCAGTCGGCTGAGCATCTGACTCTTGGTTTCAGCTCAGGTCATGATCTCAGGGTCGCGGGAATGAGCCCCACATGAGGCTCTACTCAACGCTGAGTCTGCTTGGGGTTCTCCTCCCTCCCGCTGCTCCTCCCCCTGCTCACATGCTCTCTCTTTCAGACAGAATAAATTTAAAAAAATATAGATATATAGATATTTATCAAAGTTCTGTCCATTTGCGAACAATTGTCATTGCCCTTTTGTTCAAGATCGCAGGCCTTGACAGAATTTTACTGGGGACAGTTCTGGTCTCTGGTCTCCCATGAAACACAGAAATCCCTATATTGTCCCACTCCCTACTGTTTCCTTTCTTCCCCAGAACACACGTAACGTACCTCATTCCATGACTCCAGCAGACAAATCTTCCTCTCACCCAGTAGCAGTAAGTGTGCAAATAGTAGGTGGATACAAAGATGAATGAATAAAATCCCATTTTCCTCTTAAAAAAAAAAAAAAAAAAAAAAAAGCTTGGGGCGCCTGGGTAGATCAGTGGGTTGAGCCTCTACCTTCGGCTCAGGTCATGATCTCAGGGTCCTGGGATCGAGCCCTGCATCAGGCTCTCTGCTCAGAGGGGAGCCTGCTTCCCCTTCTCTCTCTGCTTGCTGCTTTGCCTACTTGTGATCTCTCTCTTTGTCAAATAAATAAATAAAGTCTCAAAAAAAAAAAAAAAGCTTATTACGCAAATAGTAAATGAATGTTTTTCACCTGGGGGGGGTGCTTTCCAAATAAAGCTAAAGTTCTTTTTAATCACTGGGTCCCTATCCTGGTTTGTTCATCAGCTCTGCTTGGGTTATTTGGAACGCAATCTTGTAGACTTTTCTAATGTACTTTCATGCACACGCGCATGCACACACACACAAGTGGGCGCACGCGTGCCCAGGCACAGGGTGCTGTTATTTAGACTTTTGATAAACTAATTACTTGCTTTTTCCCCCTCAGCAACAGATCCAGGTGTGCTGTCCATGTTAGCTGCCTTTTCTTTTTTAACTGCCACCAAATTTTATCACATTGTGTGGGTATACCTTTTATTCGATCAAATACATAAGTTCTTTATCTGTTCTCACACTCATTGTAGTTCAGGATCTCTTGTTGTGTTCATGTTAAGAAACTTGCCATGTCCACTGTTACCTTTGGTAGCTATAACGCATTTCATGAAAATCAGCCAGCTGCCTTGGAGATGATGCCAAACCAGTTGACAGAATCCTGGGAAATGCTGAGGATTGCCAGAGGGACCTGAATCGCCTTGTCTGCGGAAACAAGGGAGGTATACTGTGCCTGGGGAACGCCACAGGTCTCCAGAGAGAGTGATGTTAGATATCGTGTTGGCTCTGCTCATAGTCATCTGACTTTCTTTGGGCAAGTCATTTCCTCTCCACGGACCCTTAATTTCTCATCTGCACAATGGACTCAGTAAGCCTTTTCCATTACTGGACTCTGAATAATGGGATTTACACAAAGCCCCAGGTTTCTTACACAGAATGTATGAGCCCACCCTTCACTATGTGTCCAGATGAGACAGGGGCAATTTTAGGATATATTTTAAATTTAATTTTATTGAATTAAATATGTTTTGTATATTTTAATTGAAATATATATATATTTTAATTTTAAAAATTGTTTTATTTATTTATTAGACAGAGAGAATGAGTGAGAGCCCAGGAGTGGCGGCCCAGAGGGAGAAGCAAACTCCCCGCTGAGGAGGGATCCTGACTCCGGGCTCGATCCCAGGATCTTGGGATCATGAGCTGAAGGCAGATAAACTCATAACCAACTGAGCCACCCAGGCACCCCAAAATATATTTTAAAATTTTTAACTGGAGATGCAGCCCAGAGCTCTTAGCTGGGTAGGAGTCATGAAGTCCAGAATGTACCACCTTTGGGTCTTACTCTTATTACTTTATTATCCAACTAAAATGTATATATTTTCTTTTTCTTTTGCTCTGTGCGAGCTTTCTGTTCTAAGCAAGGCCATGCAGTGTTGAAAAAAGAAGTCATGGACCTCCAGTTCTTACAGGCTTCTGTAGTTCCAGCTGTGTGGTCTTAGACAAGTCACAAACCTCTGGATATCCAACAGTTCATACTACGATTTCAAATTAGTCAAATATCTGCTTTAAAAAAAAAAGTAAAAATCACACCCATGTGTGTTTCATCTGGCATTTCTGAGCCTTGTCACCTGTAGATAGTTCATCTTGCGACTTGATGGGACACCCTAAAAGGCCACCAAAACCCCTGAAACCACCTTTCCCATGAGAAGTGTGCAGCTGCCCTAGTCCCCAGTGAAGACCTTCAGTGAGTTTCCAGGGAGGCCCAGAGAAGGTTCTGCGAAGCCATGATTCATAGGTAGACTTCCCCCCCACCCCCCGAGCCCCAGAGCTCGTGTTGTTGTGTAACCCCTGCTTTGAGACCCAGGACCACACAGGTCCCAGGGTGATTCACACACAGGCTGGGTTTCCCTCGGGGTCCCATCAGGTTTTTCCCACGTGGGGCGATAATTCTGGCCTCTGGCCTTGGCATTACACATTGGTCTGGACATAGTGCGGTCATGCAGGTGAAAGGTCGTGGTCAGTGGGTGTGAAAACTGCGTGGGTGCTGTAGCCCCACAGAGTTTCTGGGGTTCAGTTTCCCTGCTCCCCACACTTTTTCACCCTCCCGTGAGCTTCTGTATCTGAACATCCCTTGGGGTCAGTGTTCCTGGTTGTGCAGATCTATACGGGCTGAAGACAGTCTGGGCAGCTCCCCCACCGCGAGATCCTGAGGCCAGGAGCATCACCTCGCCGGATCCTGCTCCGTCTTGAAGAGATGAAATGGGATTGCAGCAGGTGTTCAGCCCAAGCTACCATCCCTCCCCTTCCCCTGGAAAACAACTTTATAGGCTCTGAATCTGTAACAGTTTCCAAAAGCCTACCATAAATACTGTTCACGTGACCCAAAATGAAACAAAAAGGCATCCTTCTGAATGGAGAGAATAGCATCAGCATGATGCGTATCTTTACTTCGTGGGAAAAGGGACTGATGGGTCCTATTCATTTATCTACCCTCACTCATCCGGGAGTACTTTTCAGCAGGTGTCTTCCCTGTCCCCCACCCCCATTTCAATAAAACACTTACAAACCTGCTTTGCATTGTTACAGATAAATGTAGAGCAAGTCACAGTGTCTCTTCCTACACTTGACCCCCCTCCAAGTGATCAATAGAGTTTTAATTCACAGCCTGGAAACTTTAAGAATGAGTCAACCTGACCTATGATTCACAGATACTTGATCTGAAATGCTTGATGTTGAGGGGGTGGGGTGGGAGGTAGAATCAGAAATAAGTTTCCGGACTCTAAAAATCAGCACAAGTGAAAAAGCATGGGATTCAGGAGGGTGGGGGAAGGGCGTAGTTATCATCTTATAGTTTGTAGGGATGGTCCCTGCCTTTGGGGAGACGCCCTGTCTTGGGAGGACTTAGGGTGACCCCAGAGCTCCCGTTTGTGCCTGTCTCTGCAGTTAGTGTGCTTTTCCACCATTAAAAGTATCGCAGTGTGGAAACATAAATAAAGGTCAGAGGCTTTACTTTACTCATATATGTATCCCCAGTGCCTGGCCTCTAGTAAACAGTAAATACAGCTTTATTGGGTAGGTGAGTGAGTGAGTAAAGAATTTTACCCTTCTCTCTTGATCCCCGTATTTCTTTTTTTTCCATACGTCTTTGTATGCTCCGTACCCCTAGGGTGACTGTACTATGTTCTCAACAGTATCTTTTCGATTAAGCCAGAGATCCAGATGCCAATCGCTTTGGTTGAATGTATGCGACAGGAGCTGTGTAGCCTTGTGACTTGCAGGGAGTTACCCAAATGATTTACAATTTATCCAAATACAAAGAACACTAACTTCCCTGCCTGCGCCGCTACTCAGTTCTGGTGGACCTGGAGCTGGTGCATTTAGGATTAGCCGTCTGGCTTTGCTACCATTCTTGTCATTCTCTTCCTTAGCTAGGGGGTCATAGATCTTCCGAAATACCTATTATAAATATATATTTAAAATATTATAAGAAATGAGAAAAGAAATTTTTTAAAAAAATGCTATCCATAATCTTATGGCCCTCCATGGCATCAGAGCAATTACGTTATCAAGGGGCTAGAAACCATTTGTGTTGTTTTACATAGTTATCCTAAGAAGCTGTTCACTGTTTCCCCGTGGGCATTTTTCTGGAAGCATTGTCCATGTTCAGAGCAGTTTCAACCACCGTTGTTTAGTTTGCTTGTATCCATGTTCTTGCTAGCGAGCTATTCCAGGTTGCTTACTCTTTTCCCCTTCTATAAATGAACCTGTCCTTCTAATATGTCCTGTTTCTCAGGAGAATCTCAGAAGTACAATCCTCTGATCAAAATATATGAAATTTATTTTAAAAAATTGTATCTATCTAACAATATAGAGATATTTAATAGACTTTATTTTTAGAGTAATAATAGGTTTATTTTAAAAAATTGAGAAGAAAGTATAGAGCTCCTATATACCAAACGCCCTCACCACCATTTCCCATATTGTTAACATCTGACACTTGTGTGATACATTTGTTACAAGTTATGAAACAACACATTATGATTAGCTAAAATCCATACTTTATATTCAGGGTCCACTCTTTCTATTGTATCATTCTGTGGATTTTTGACACCTGTAAAATGTCCTTTACCCACCATTACATTATCACACAGCATAGCTGCACCGTCCTAACAATCCTGTGCTCCACCAATTTATCTGTCCCTAATTCCTCCCAAATTCCTAGAAACCTCGCTGATCTTTTACTGTCACCATAATTTTGCCTTTTCCAGAATGTCTTATGGTGAGAATCACATAGTATGTCATCTTTTCTGTTTCATTTCTTTCACTTAGTATCATGTATGTAAGACCCTTCCATGTCTTTGTATGCCTTGATAATTCTTATCTTTTTAGTGCTGAATAATTTCCATTACCTGAGTGTACCCTGGTTTGCTTATTCATTCACCTACTAAAGGGCATCTTGGTTGCCTCCAAGTATTAGCAATTATTAATAAAGCTGGTCTAAAATGTGTGTAGGTTTTTGAGTGGACATAAGATTTCAACTCATTTGGGCAGACACCAGGAGCCTGATTGATAGATCACATGGTGAGACTATTTTTGCCTTGCGGAAAACTGCCATAGTTTTATATTCTTTACATTAATTCAGTGCTTATAATTGTATTACCACTAACATATTAATCCTCAAAATAACCCCTGCATTGGAAGTTAACCTTCTGGCTAACATCAAATTTTATTGCAGAAAGGAACTTTGAAGATTTCTGAACCTCTCCAACTCCTGAGAGCAACGTCTGCTTCCTCGTCACTGCATATCCGTGAACAAGTGTATGCAGTAGGTGCTCAGTTAGGCTCATTACACATTGACTACTGACGAAGGAAAACCACTTCACTGTACAGATAAGAGCATGGAGGTGCAGAAAGGAAAAGCAAGTTGCTTCTGAACAAACAGCAGTTTACTAATTAGCAGAACCAAGGCTAACGGTAACTATCCTGCTTTGTAGATGGTGAACCCATATTTTGGGTGGTCAGGCTCCGGATCACTAAATTCAAGCAGGGCAAGCTTCTGGATTCTTGAAACCATACTTAGTGTTACAGTGAACACCCTCTCCTCACTTTCAAGCTCACCTACTAGTCTGTACGACCACCATGCCACCCAAAGATGCCCCACGTGCTACTTCATTTAGGTACGAGTGCATTGAGGCTACAAAGTCTCATGGCATTAAAAAAGCAAGAGCAGGGCACCTGAGTGGCTCAGTGGGTTAAGCCTCTGCCTTTGGCCCAGGTCATGATCTCAGGTTCCTGGGATCCAGCTCCGCATTGGGCTCTCTGCTCAGCAGGGAGCCTTCTTCCCCCTCTCTCTCTCTCTGCTTGCCTGTCTGCCTGCTTGCGAACTCTGTCTCTCTCTCTCTGTGTCAAATAAATAAATAAAATCTTTAAAAAAAAAAAAAAAAGCAAGAGCAGTAATAAGTGAAAATAACAATAAAGTCAGGAATTATTGATTACTTAGTATTGTCAGTCTCTTTAAATATATTTAAAATATACTTAATTTACTCTTGCAGCCACCTTCTGGTTAGGTGTCATTACAATTTAGAGGTAAGATTTTTGAGGCTTAGGGATGCTGCTAAGTTTCTCATGGCTCCAGAACTATTAATAATAACAGCAAATGTGTGTCCATCCATTCTTGACTCCACTCAGCAGTGTACTATGCCATAGTTAAGAGCATGTGATTTTGAATCAGGTGGACCCGCGTTAATACTCCAGGGCTACCATTCTACCAGCCAAGCAATCTCAACTTTGTGACTCCTGACTGTGAGGTGACCATGTAAAATGGGGATAGTAATACCTACTGCGACACATGCTATCTGCTGTCTCCTCAGTGGCCATGGTCTCTCCACTGCTTTGAACCATGATAAGTTCGGGTGGTATCTATCCCTGGGGCCTCAGGGAAGACAGGTTCCAATCCCGCCTAATGAGATGAGTCCAGATTGATTTAAACCAGGTATGGAAATGGCAGGCACGTTATCTAGTTTTGTTCAGGAACAGTCTTCTTTTCAAATAAGACAAAGTACCCCACAGGGGAAGCTCATTCCTATGTCCCGCCCCACCCCCTGTGGGGATCTAGGGTAAGATACCTGGAGGTGTAGCAGCCATCTTGCAGGCATGAGGTGACAAGTCAAAAGACCAAAATGCTGATGCAGAAAAGATAGGAAAAACCTACATCTTTGGTAGTTATGCTGTCCCCCCAGCCCAGACAGAAGACTAATTCTAGACTCTATGTAATTGAAACAAACCTCTTTATGCCATTCTAAGCTGTCTTTTATTTGCAGCTGAAAACATTTTGAATAGATATATAGATTTCTACCGAAGCACAGTCAGTTTTAGGTCACTTAGTATGGTGCTTAAGAGCCCAAATTCCAGAGCTAGACGTCTCAGGTTCTAATCTTGGCTCTGCCCCTTACTAGCTACAGAGATCTGGGCAAGTCATTTAGCTCCTCTGTGACTCACTGTCCTCATCTGCAAAATGCTCCGAAAACGTGCACTGAGTATCGAATGAAGGATACTAGCAGTTCTTACTATCATTACTATAATGAGCATTAAAGGACCTAATGTTTCATAAAGTGATGAGAATACTGCCTGACATGTAGTAAGTAGCTATACACCTGTTGGTCAAAAAGAGAAAAGGGGAAAAAAAAGAAAAAAAAAAAAAAGAAGAAGAAGAAGAAAGACAGAAAAGTAGCCACTATTATAGGTGCAGGTTTGCACCTTGATCTAATCATTTTGCCACTTGTGGTATTTAAAGAGCTTCTTGACCCTTTCACCACTGAGACTCCTGGAGCATGAAACTCGCCCTGAAGTCTGTCTCAAAGCAGCCACACCAGGGGTTTCTGTTTGACAGAAAAGGCCCCGTAGAGAACCGACCTGTGCAGGAGGTGGGGCTGTGGCTACCAAGTCGTGTCATGGAGTGAGTGACCAAAATACCCAAACTTGCCCATGCAAATGGGTGTGCATCTCCCTGACAGCCCTTTTAGAAGGTTCTAGTCTTTCTCAAACTTTTTTCAAAGGGTCTTTCCAGACAGTGGCTTATTCTCTTGAATCTCAAATCTTTCTTTCGGGGGATGAGGGATGGGTCGGGGGCGTGCAGGAAGGAAGGGGCAATCCCTGCTTTCCTGGCCCTTCTCTGCCATGAGGACGAGACCCCTGACTAGTGTGTGTGAGGGAGGCAGCTTAACCTGGGTCTCTCCGGCTTCTCACTACCCATGTTGCCTCCTTCTGTAGAGATCAGATTTGAATTGGGGCAAGAGCTAAAGATACTTTGGATACATAACGTTTGTGAGATTACAAGATCAGCGGGTAAGATGTGTCCATTAGCACACCTTGTGAGATCTTCCTTCAAAATGTATGCCCATTTCACCCCTTGTCACCCCTTCCACCAGTGACAGTCCAGACCAAGCCACATCCACTTTCTGCCTGGGCCACTGAGGGAGCGTGCCTCCGGATGGGCCTGGCTTCCACCCTGCCCTCCCCCTCTCTCTCAGCAACCAGGAAGATCTTTTCAAAATATAAACCAAATCCTACGACTCACCTGCTCAAAACCCTTCAGGGGAGTGCCACCTCCTCTAGAATAAAATCCAAAGTTCTTCTTGTGCCCTGTAAGGCCCTCCCTGCGAGGACCCTAGGTCCTCCCTTCCTTCTTTTACTCTTGTTCACCCCACTTTCCACACTGACCTTCTTGCTATAGACTAAACATACCTCATCTCAGGCTGGCCTCAGGGCCTTAGCACGGAATGTTCCCCTTTTCTGGAACACTTGTCTCCTGCATGCGTAGCTCATTTCCTCATTGCACTGAGATCTCTGTTCTGATGTCAGTTCTATGAGAGAGACTGTCTCTGGCCACCCTCCCTCAACACAGCTTCCCCTACTCCTTACCTTCTGTCATTATCCATAGTTTTTATGTCTTGCTGATATTATTACAGATTTGATGACTTTATGCATCTCCTACCAGAATATAAACCTTGTGAGGAAAGTGGCAGTATTCTGTTCATTCAGATATTCACAGACCCCAGAAATTCCTGCATCTGGTGTTCAGTAAATATTAAATTGGATAAAGCCTTTTTTTTGGGAGGGGGGGTTTAAACAAGGTTTGTCTGTCCAAGTCCTAAGCCTGAGGTCTCTTATGAACCTGCTAATTTGGTTCACAAACTACAAATCTAAATCTACATTTCAGAAAGCTGCGGACAGGTTCTAAACAATGGGAGCAGTACCTGGTCCGTGGTTAATGTCCCAAAGCAAGGACTTCCAAAGTGAATGCACAGGTTACAGGATGATTCCACCTGCCTTTGTCTAAAAACCCCCTTCATCACATGGGGTTCGTGCTTCTGGATACGGACAAGCAGTCCCACATATGGCATCTTTTTACCAGGCAGATACCGGTTCTCATCTGTGATGGTTTAAAAAGTGGCCCCGTTCCTTGACATTCTTCCCATTGAAAAATGGGATTGATGTCCTTTCCTTGAGTCGTGGTGATGGCTTCAAGCACTAGAGCCACAAAAGATCCTGCAGCCCCCTCCACATTGCCTTGGGGTCCTCTTTCTGAGGGAAGCGCTGCGGCCACCTTGCTGAAGAAGCCACGTGTAGGGGCTCTGGTCTGTGGTCTGAGCTGAGCTCCCAGACAGCACCCCACGCTGGCCGACTGCCTTGCAAACCGCCATTTTGGATGTTCAGACCATTTGCTTTTTGAAATGACCACAGCCCAGCTGACATCTGACTACAAGGGTATGAGAAACCTCAAGTGAGAACTGCCCAGCCCAGCCCTTCCCAAATTCCTGACCAAACACTCATGAGTAACATAAAAGGATTGTTGTTTTATGATGCTGAGTTTTGTGGTAGTTCATCCTCAGCAATAGTAGCCAGAACCCTGCCCTCACGCTTCCTCCTGCGTCCTAAAGTGCTCTTGGCAAGTTTTACTTTCACACCCTGGGCATCAGATTCCTCATGTGTAAGCTAGGAGTGACATTCTATAGTTACGTGGCCATTGCTTAGAGCAAAATCAAGTTTTGTTTCAAGCCTAGCTTGGTTCCCAGCACATACTGCATTTCCTCAAATCTGAGATGCTATCAGTTATACAACTCACTATTAATTTATGTGCCATTAAGAAAAGAACAAATGCCTTCAATTAGGCTACCAAACGCCATTTGTTGTAAGATACATGCGTATGTGGAGATGGTGTAATTTGAAAAGCTATATTATCTTGAGACCTTTGATTTAAAGAATCACCAATACCTAGTTAAGCCCAGGCACAGAACAAGACCCCCAGATTTACATTTGTGTGGAAGGAGAGGAAAGCATGAAGCAACTGTGTCTTTTTCTGAAAGTCTCTGATCTGTCATCTTATTTTACATGATATAGTGCAAACACCCATGGAGAAGACCCTGTGGTCCCGGCAGAAAGCACCTTCTCCGGGGTACTGTCCAATGGTGAGAATTCAAATGGTATCACACCACCGTTATTTAGCAAAAACATATTTTGCAAAAGGAATGACGTCAGATCTCCAGTTCTGGCTATAAGGGGACAAGTTGTTCTCTGTGGAAACTCATCTCTAGCTGTAGTAACAGACGGCTATTACCCTACTGCTCTTCAGCTTTTGTATCTTTTTTTTTTTTTTTTTTTTTTAAGGACATTAGCTTGTAGTTCCTGTGAGATGTCATTGCCAGTGAGCGAGAGAGGTCTGGGCAGTGGGAAGAATGATGGCAGAGGAGAGGCACATCTAGTGCAGAAGCATTGGGATGTTAGCAGCTTTTATGTAGAACATCCCCCTGAGTCAATACAGCCTCCCAGAGAGGGTTAAGGTGATGGTCGTCGTTTGAAAGATGATCTCCTTTCAGGACCAGAGAGGTTAAGGTTAAGTGTCTTGCTCAGAGACACACAGTTTTATTAGGTCAACAACCCATTAGACACAGAGCTCATGCTCTTACCCACAGTGCTTTGCTGATCAGGGTGTTTTTGTTGTTGTTCTTTTTGTATTTGTTTTTTTAACATTTTTATCTCTTTGAGGGAGAGAGCAAGTGTGTGCATGCGGGGGGGGGGGGGTGAGAGCAGAGGCAAAGAGAGAAGCGGCTCCGAGGTGACCAGGGAGTCTGATGCGGGAGTGGATCCCAGGACCCTGAGATCATGACTTGAGCCAAAGACTGGGGCTTAGCTGACTGAGCCACCCAGGCGCCCCTGCTGATGAGGGTGTTTGCAAAGACACGGGAGGGAGTTCATATGACACTCCAGCCAGCCCAGGGCTCAGCTCCGCGGCCATTCCAGTCCTACTTAACCGGGGATTCCTTTTCACACCTTCTTGCTTTTGTAAATATGAGTTTTCCACTAATAAGATTCTTCTTACCTGCTCCTCTGCTCAGCGAAAACAAAATGTCAGGGCCCCTGGGCAGCTCAGTCAGGTGTCCAACTCTTGGTTTTGGCTGAGGTCATGATCTCAGAGTTGTGAGATCAAGCCCCATGGCCGGCTGTGTGCTCAGCGGGGAGTCTGCTAAGGGATTCTCTCCCCCTACCCCTGCTCACTTTTTCTTTCTCTCGCTCTCAAATAAATAAATACATCTTAAAAAAGAGAAAAAAGACAACCAACATGTCCTTCTAGATCCAGTTGAAATGGGACACTACAACCCTTGTTCCTATAGGATGAGTCCAGTGCATTGTCCCTGGAGCAGTGAGGCTGGACCTCCTGGTTAACGTCAGAGGTGGTGTTTCTGTGGGACATTCCTACTAGACTGGAAGTTTCCTGACGCTCCGGAGTTAGACCGGAGTGTGAAATCCCACCTCTAGGACTTACAGCTTGTGTCCTTGGATACGTTTCTTAGCTTTACTGGGCTTTAATGTTCATACCTACAAAATGGGAACAGCTTCCTTCCCAGGATTGTCCTGAACATTAAGTGTGTTTGCTTAGATCGCATGATAAGGGCTCTAGAATGTTTGTTATTCTGTGTAAGCTACTTGCTCAGTGTCTTTGTGTGTCATCGCAACTACCCTCTGAGGCAGGTTCTTTTACTTTTGTCCCCACTATACAGAGAAGGAAGCTAAGGTGAAGTCCTGTCCCCTTGGCCCCACAGCTAGAAAGTGACAAAACTGGATTAGAATCTTGCCTCTGAAAACTTCCTTTCTTGATGGGATCGCATGGGAAATCTTCCACAGACGGAGTTCTGAAGAAGTTTTGTCACACACCAGCCCCTCCAGATGTGCTTTAATTTATGGTCTTAATTTCCCACTCATTCCGGTGTAGGAGATCTTTATTCTGACCTGTGGGAAAAGGATGCTCGGACCAGCTTTGTCTTGGTGAAACATTGTTTACGGGCTGCCCATTTCTGCCAATAACATGTTCCCCCACCTTCTGGCTCTTGTTGGGGGGGGTGGATTATCAGCACCATCAATGCCCATTTATATAATGAACTGAAAACACAGATCAGGTCACAGCCTTCGAAAGCTCAAGCAAATCCTTCAGTAAAACTCAGATCCCACCTCATTCCCTAACCCAGCAATGTCAGGGCCTCAGTCACCGTTTACTTCAAATGACCTGGCCGTTGAGTTTCTCTCTGGTTGACTATACCGCTGGTCTCACGGACACCCCCTAAAATGGCACCAAAGGAAAGCAGGCCTTTCTTATGTGCTAACTTCATCTTTTCCTCAAGGAGTATCAGTCAAAGTCCCTAAACAAAATGAACTTCATTTTATTTGCCAGAGAATATTCTGAGAGACCAGAGCAAGATCCATCACCTGGTGGGGCCTGACACCGGGCAGGCCCTTGAGAAAGTTGGGCCCCTCAGAGTAGAGAGCAGGGGTGGGGGAGGGGGACCCCATTGACAGCACAGCAGAGACCTTCCTGTGTGAATGTGATCTGTTGAAAGTCAAGGGGCTCAGAAGGGGCTCCCGGGTTGACTCACCATCCCAGCTGGCTGTGTCGATCAGGCAGCAACTGCTGTACACCGGACCGCAGCCATGACACTGACCCCCTCCCCTGCTCTGCCCCAGAGGAGAAAGATAGCGGGGCAGAAATCATTGAGTACCAACCCCTTGTCAGACACTAAGAGAGTTTCTTCGAATATTTGGGGGGTTTTCCATGCTTGCTGGCTTCTAATTTATTTCCATTGTCAGAGAAGATGTAGCGTGTGACTTCAATCCTTTGAAATAGATAACACTTACTTTCTGGCTCGGCTTATGGTTTATAGCAGGGAATGCTGCGTAGGTACTTGCCAGGAATGTGAACTCTACAGGTTTGGGTGAACTGCTCCATAGATGTCATTTGTGAAAGCCCGGGACTCTGCCAGGGGGGATGGATGGTAGTCACTCTGCCATGTTCCCAGGGAAAGGGCAAGGGGCAACCTCCACCAGGCAGAGAAGGCATGGCCAGGCTCTAACCCCAGGAGGTAGAGACTGTGCCAGCTTGTTCCCTTGTGGCCCCAATAAGAAGAAAAAACTGAGAGCCCAGGAGTAAATGTCTAGAGATTTGCTCAAGGGAGGGAAGTTTACCCACAGACGTGAACAGTGAAGCCGTAGGGCCTTGGAACTTTCTCTCCCACATGCCTGCCTTTCCTCCTCATGGATTCAGCTTCCATGAGACTTGTTCTTTGTAGTTGCTGTTCTAGGCTGTGGAATAATAGATTTAACATTGCCCCTGCCCTCCCAGAATATGCAGGGCACTAGGGGTACAGATAATGAAATAGGCAGGTTTGGTTTTTTTGTTTGTTTGTTTTTCATTGTTGTTCTTTTTTTTTCTTAAGATTTCATTTATTTTTTTGAGAGGGAGGGAGGCAGAGAGAGGGGGAGAAGACTCCTCACTAAGCAGGTATCCTGATGTGGGGCTCGATCCCAGAACCTAGGGATCATGACCTAAGCTGAAGGCAGATGCCTAACAGACTGAACCACCCAGGCACCCCATGAAATAGGCAGTTTTGCCAAACAGAGTAGGGGGTCATAGCTGGTAAAGTGCATACAGACCAGAATAGAGTCATTTTTGCCTAACTTCTCCCTCTGTCTTTCTCAGGGACACAGATTTGTAGATAAAAGAGGAGAATTTCCACAGGGAAAGTGAAAGATGGAGACAACATGGTCCTTTCTGTAAACCTATTTAGGAAATAATTTCATGAAGGGCAAGGAACTCGTGGCTTCCTAGGGCCTGGCATGCCAGGAGCTTTGAGATGTGTGCGTGTGTGTGTGTGCATGTTGGTGCGTGTGTGTGCTCTGGGCTCTTTACAACTGGAGAAGCTCTGGATGCTTTGTGAATGCAATGCTTTTAAAATGTGTATGGTACAACACTTGGGATCACAAAGGAAAACAATTGAATTGAAATGCAACTCTTTGCAGGGGGACCTCAAGGTTTCTGGAGTAGTGATGAGATGTTTTATGACCAAGAGAGAAACTTCTTTCCATGGGTTGGTAATACTCCATTTAGAAACTAGTTACCTCCAACACTCAGCTGATTTTCCCAACTTTTTAATTTTCCTTGTTGTCTCCTGATGGAGGGAGTTACTAACTGGCAAGACAGGAGGGTGGCGACTTAAAGGTTGACTTTGTTGGGAGGAAGGAAGGCCCGAGGCTGGGAGATGAGAGAATGTGTGTCTTTGGTAGCTTTTGGGATCACTTGTTGGGGTTTTCTACCCTAGCTGGGAGTTTACCGTACATAGAGTAAAACCTGGAAGGGCGGGGTGACTCTTCGTGGGAGCTGAAGGGGAGCCTGAGGTTCGGGAGGACACATGCTTTACTCTGGCAGAGGTTATGGGCCCCATGAGACCAGTCACATTCTGGAGGAAGTACTGGCAGCCACTCTGCTTATATCCCCCATTCTCAGGACCAGCCTAGGACCAAGGATCCACATCCCACCCACGAGACAACAGATACTGAGCACAATTACTTCGAAGCTCCAGCCAGAAGCTGGGGGAGCGAAGATCTGATCCTACATCACCCCAGGCTCTGAGATCTGTTTCAACTGCCACCTGCCCAGCTGCCTCCCTGAAGCTTGGAGGCCATGGGGGCAGCTCTAGGAATCAGGTGGCCTGGGTTCCCATCCCAGCCCGACTCTCAAACAGCATGATGGTCCGAAGGAAGTCCTGACCCTGCGAGTCCTCAGCTCTGAAATGGGGATGGTTTCATTACCTTCCTCAGAGTGTTTTCTTGATGACTTACAAGATCATACATTTAGAACTTGGAGCACATGCACCTGACATATAAGAGCTCCAGTAGACTAGGTTACTGTGACTATTACTAGTCCAGTAGGACCAGGACCAACACCCAGCACCAGGGGGGTCCCTGGTGTATGATCGCCCCTCTATTTACTCCTCTGACTGGCAAGTGGTCAAGAGTTTGTTTTTCTGGTACGAAGGTTGCCCCGGTGTTCCAGAGTGACCCGGCCAGGCTGAGATGATTATACAACCCCGCATGCCCGGCCAAGTTCAGTGCTCGCCTTGGCAGCCTTCTAAGCCTGTACCGCTGGGGTTGAGGGAATGGCTACCCTCCAGCCGTTTCTCCCTGTAGAGAAGGCTGACCTTCATTCGGAATGATCTTCTAGGCCCGTGCCACACAGTGTGCTCACCCACCCACTCCCTCCCAGCCCGACCTCTGTGTCCTCCCCCAGGGAGATAATAATGCTATGGTGCATTCAAGGTCCTTGTTTGTGGGGTGCCTGGGTGGCTCAGTGAGTTAAAGCCTCTGCCTTTAGCTCAGGTCAGGATTCCAGGGTCCTCGGATCAAGCCCCACATCAAGCTTTCTGCTTGGCAGGGAGCCTGCTTCCTCCTCTCTCTCTCTGCCTGCCTCTCTGCCTACCTTGTGCTCTCTGTCAAAAAAAAAAAAAAAAAAAAAATCTTAAAAAAAAAAAATCCTTGTTTGTCCTTCATCTCGATCTCTGCCCTACTGACTCTGTCCCCCACTGGCACTTCCCACACACGGAAGGGGCACAGCAGGGCTCGGGAGGTGCCGAGGGACAGGGTTGTACCCTCCATGGCTAATTGTTGGCATAGCATGTAACATGTGCCTTCTATATACAAACCTTTTCTTTTAAGATTTATTTATCTGGGCACCTGGGTGCCTCAGTCGTTAAGCATTTGCCTTCATTTCAGGTCATAATTCCGGGTTCCTGGGATGGAGACGCACCTAGGGCTCCTTGCTCAACAGGAAGCCTGCTTCTCCCTCTTCCACTCCCCTGCTCGTGCTCCCTCTCTCGCTATGTTTCTCTGTCAAATAAATAAATAAGGTTTTTAGGGGGAAAAAAAAAAGTTTTATTTGTCTATTTTAGAGAGTGAGTACGACTGGGAGCGGCAGAGGGAGAGAATCTCAAGCAGACTCCTTGCTGGGCATGGAGCCTGACGTGGGGCTTGATCTCACCACCCTGAGATCACGACCCAAACTGAAACTGCCCAGGCAACTCTGTATATAAACTTTTACAGATATATATATCTATCTATATATATATATATATATAGATAGATATATATATCTGTAAAAAAATATATATATATGTAATTTTTCATCATGTTGTGAGCCTTAAACAGTTGACTAGGAAAACCCATGGAAACACATCCCAAGCACTCCATGTTAATCATCGATCAACGTGGTCATTCTCAGCAGTCAGGGGAAAAGGCAGGATGTGGCCTCAGTTGAAGTATTCGGCCTCCCAGTGTTAGCTTCCTGATGCCAGTGGGGCTGCTGACTGCTGACCTCGTGAGGGTGAGGATCAGAAAGGGGGTTGAGAAAACTGGGGCCCAGAGGGTTCCGAATAGGACAGTGCTCTCCTCTTGCTCAGCTGGCCTGCCGGCCACCCCCCACCCCCCATTACCCATCAGGGCTACAGGGAGGGCTTGACTATAGCTCCTAGCACCCTGAGGGCTGCAGACTCAAAAGCTGAGAATTTCCAGCTGGCAGTCAGCCCCTCAGTTGGGCTGAATTTTCTCTTTCCCCACTTTTCCAATACTCTCTTCCAGCACTTTCTGAAACTCCCTGGTCTTGTGCTCCTAAACTCAGGCACTGACCATTGTTTATTGTCACAGCGGAGCAGAGACCCCCGGGAGTTCCCACTGCCCTGCAGCTCATCCCTTCCTCCGGGCATGGCCTTGGGCCCTCCTCTGGCCAGCCTGGCCCACCTCCCCAGGGTCTGTGGCTGCTGTTGGAAGGAGGGAAGTCCCTTCTCTCTACACAGTCTTCCATCCACTTCTTTGGACCCTGTACTTTTCTTGCTGCTCTAGGATACCCATCTTGGATGGCTAAAATGCAACTCAACCCAAATGCCCCTACCCTGAGCTTTGCCGGTTGAAGCAATTGTACATATTTTTCAACCTTAGTATCTCTCTGTTTTTTAACCTTCTCATTTTATGTATTTTACTTATTTGTTGCCACATTCCATAAGGAATGATCTCACCCGCACCATGCCTAGGCAGATGAGAAAATGGAATGAACGTGGGCTTCTCTCCACCCTTCTGCTCTCCCATTTGTGAAATGGAGATGACCACTGTAAGTTGACAACCCTCTGAAGAATTGCCGTAAGGCTTAAAAGAGGCTCTTGACCCGAAGGTCTTGCACATTTTGAAAGATGTGAATGAATGAATGAATGAATGCCTTTATGGTTCTATCTGCAATTTTCAAAAATAAGGAGGCTTTTGCTATCATCCACACTGCCCTTAGGAATTCTACACCAGGAGCTTGCAAACCTAGGTACCTGGTTAGACTCCTGGGTCAGCCACGATGTATATGACCCAGGAATGTGCTGAACCTTCCCGTACTGCAGTGACATCATCTAGGACAGGCATCAGCAAACCATGTCCTATGGGCAACCTCCAATCTGCTGCTGCTTTTGTGGGGACCGCAGACTAAAAACGGGTGTTACATTCCCAAATGTCACTTGCATTTGAAATTTTACATTTTTGCATGTACATTTTATTTATTTTCTTTACTTTTTCAATAGAGTCATTCCTGTGCTAGTTCTTTTCCTCTTTTTTTTTTTTTAAGGTTTTATTTATTTGACAGAGAGAGATCACAAGTAGCCAGAGAGGCAGGCAGAGAGGGGGAAAACAGGCTCCCTGATGAGCAGAGAGCTTGATGTGGGGCTCGATCCCAGGACCCTGAAATCATGACCTAGCTGAAGGCAGAGGCTTAACCCAGTGGGCCACCTAGGTGCTCCAAGTTCTTTTCTTTTCTTTTCTTTTTTTTAAGTAATCTCTACATGGGGCTTGAACTCATGACCCTGAGATCGAGAGTCACACGCTCCTCTGACTACACCATCCAGGTGCCCCTGCATGCACATTTTAAATGCAAATGTAAGCTAACTTGACATATAAACATTTTTCCTTTTTTTTTTTTTAAGATTTTATTTAAAACTTTAAAAAAAATCTTAAAATCAGAGAGAGATCACAAGTAGGCAGAACAGCTAGGCAGAGAGAGAGGGAGAAGCAGCCTCCCCCTGATCTGGGAGCTTGATGTGGGGCTCCATCCCAGGACCCTGAGATCATGACCTGAACCAAAAGCAGAGGTTTTAACCCACTGAGTCACTCAAGCGCCCCACATTTTTATATTTTTATATATTTTTCACTTTTACATTTAAACAGTAAAAACTCAGAAGAAGGATGGTATTTCAAAACACATGAGCATCATAGGAAATTCAGAGTGTCCATCAGCAGAGTTTGCTTGATGCATAGCCACTCTCGCTCATTGTCTAGTGGTCTATATGGCGACAGAGGGTGTATACAGCACCCACAGTGCACAAGGCATAGCTGACCAGTTGGGGCAGAGGCTGCACGGCTCAAAAAATTAAAAAAAAAAAAAAAATTTACTACCCGGTCCTAATGAAGCAACTTTGCCAATGCCTGGTCTCTGAAACAGGAGCAACAGTGCACACCCGCCCCACGGTGTGTGGATGAAATGGTCAATTCAAGTGCCTAGCACCGAAGAGAAACTCTAAAAAGTCCATTCCTGCGTCCCTTTCCCATCTTCATTCCCTTCCACAGAGAGCTCCTTTATTTCAGGGTCCAAGCCACATAAAACCATAAAAAGAGAACGGCAGGCTGACTCCCATCAGTGCCCTGCGCAGACGAGCCTTCAGACCGCAGGACTGTGTTTGTCAGCTCTGTCCTCTGGCCGTTGGCCTCCCTGTCTGGTCAGTGCGGCTGTGGGTGGGGCCACGTCAGAGCCCCTCACGCCCTCAGGGATGGCTGGGTCCCAGACACGGCTGGGGGCAGTCCTGCAGGGGTGTCCTACAGAGCAGCTTCTTTTGCATTTATCAGAGGTTGGTGGTTTCCATGGCATCGTTTCTGGTTTCGGGCATTTCTGGAAGCTGGGCCCCTGCTGCACAAAAAGGTGCCCGGAGCCACACTTTGGCTCAGTGCAGGATGACTGCTTGGCAGAGGCACCCTCTGGGCTGGAATCCAGCATCTTGATTGTGATTTGGGGGATGGCATGGAGCCGTGGCAAGACCCAGGATTTGGGATTCGGTCTCAAATCCCAGCTCTGCCCCTCACAAACTCCAGGATGTACCCTCTGTGCTGCTTTTCTTCATCTGGAGAGTTGAGGTGATGGTTGCTTCTGGGGATGAACACAGCCATGGAGTTGAATAGTTGTGAGAGAAATGTATGGCCTTGCAGATTTTTTGCTTTTTGTAAGCAAATACCTGTGGTCCCTGCTCTGAATGTCAAGACCACCCTGTCCTTCAGTGACCACCGTTCTCATTTCCCCCCGATTGCAGGTGTGTGGGCAGTTACGATGCCCTCTCTGAAATACTTAGTTTTTCTTTTGGTGCCCTCATTTCGCCGGAGGATTCCAGCCAGCTGAGAACGGACTTCGCAATGCCCCGCTGTTCTCATGGGTGAGGTGGTGTGACTTTCATTTCTGTGTAAGAAGAAACTATAGCCACCTGTGTAATGCTGGTGTTTTCATCAGGGATTGGCCACATACCCTGTGACGAGTCTCAGCCCAGAGAAGGACACTTTATGGGCGGTGAGTCAAGATTAAAAAAGGAGGACCCCACTAGATACAACTTACTCTTCGGTATCAAGGGACAAGGCGCTGACTGGGAGCCAAAGGAAGTTCATTGTGTCTGGGGCACAGAGCACATGGGTTTCTTTCATTGTTACAAACGGAAAGACCTTGGACACCTCAGTTACCCCCAGTCAGCCTCAATGTTCCAATCTGTAGAATGGCAACAATGATACCACATTGGATTGTAGTAAAGACTATCTATGATCAAGTGCCTGAAATATAGGAACGAGTCATATATTTTTATAATAAAATATATCATTTCTCAGTTTGGGAGAGAGATAGTCAACAATTTCTGCCTTATGTTGACCCTCCCTGTGATGGTCAGGGCCCACCATTAGGAGACTCTTGCAACCTTGGCTTTGGGGGTGGTAGATGGCATCTTCCTGGGCAACATTTATCAATCAAGGGCTTCCTGTCCACCATGCTGGCTGAGCAAGACTGGGTCACCATTCTGTTACCATTTCCTGCTCAGCAGGTGGTTTTCTTCCTTTCCCTCTGCAAGGACAGAGTAACAGGTGTCCCGAGTCCTAAGCCCCAGTGAAGAGATGGCTCAGGAACTGCTGCAGGCTGAGTCCAATGAAGCAAGTGCATCCTTGCAACTCAAGGAGCCAGCTTCCAGCCCAGATGTCCAGGCATGGAGCTTGGTCACATGGCTTAGAACAGGACCTGGAACATAGTCTATGTCTCATAAATGCTTGTTGGGAAGATAAATGATCACGCTTTGTAAATGTCGCACCACCTGCTGCCCTCAGAGGCTCCGGCCTCATGTGACTTTTAGATCACGAGGCCCTGACACTGACAGGTGAGGTCCAGGCTCAGTGAGAGCCCATGGCAGCCCTATCTGGCCCTCCCCAGGTCCCCAGTCCTGCGACACTTCCTCTGCATCACCTGGCCTGGCCGAGTGTCCTCTTCTGCCTGTGCCTAGGGCTTGTCCCACCATTGTCCCTAGGCCAGCCCTGGCAGGTACAAGAAGCAGGCCACCATGACCCCACCCCCAGCCACATCTGGATCTTCAGGCTCAATCTCCGTCTCCATCAGGGATTGTTAAATTATAGTCTGTGGGCTAGATCAGGTCAGGGGTCTGTTTTTGTTTTGTTTCTTTTTTTTTTTTTTCAGGGGTCTGTTTTTATAAGGATTTTGGACTAAGAATGGCTTTTACATTTCCAAAGCATTGAAAATTTTAACAACAAAGCCTGAGACATTGGCTCTCTGGCCCTTTATGGAAAACACTTGCTGACTCCTGGCCCAGATAGCCCTCTGATATGCCAGCCAGGCTCCGTTGCAAGGCTTCAGGCTTAGGCTCATTTCTTTTCTCTTATCAACACCGAGTCAGGTAGGATTATCATCCCTTGTAAAGATGGGGAAACTGAGGCATAGAGAGGTTAATTCACTTACCTAAGACTCTTATAAAAGGCAAAGCCAGGGTTCAAACATAGGAAGGCTAGCTTCAGAGTCCATACTTTTTAAGCCGGGTGCCATTTTGCATCTGGACAGTACCAAGGTCAAGCTTTAGGACTTGCCCATACTCTGCCCATTCCGAGATCCTTACTGCAGTAATGAACTTCAGAAAACACCACCCCCTCAAGGGTGTAGTTCCCCCAGCCTCCCCCCACCTTCCCACCACCTCCCAAGACAGCTCATCTCCTGTAGGGCTTCCAGGGCTGTGGTGCCTCTCTACCTTTCTGCCCCATGTGGTGGTGTGGGACCCTATTTCATCCTGCTCTCTGAGGCTGGACACGTCTCCATGAGCCAGGCCTGAAGTTGTTCCCACTGAGTCTCCCTTCCTGAAGCATTCTCTGTGTCCCCCTTCCATTCTGTCTTCTCTACCCATCCTGTCCCTCCAATATGGAACTGGACTCCTGGTGCATGGCCTTGGGGCAAGGGTGCTGCAGTGGGAGATGCCCTTAACTCCTGGTCCTGAGCCCTGGCCCCTTCGTAGCCCCAGGACCTTGGCTGAGACCCTCCTCTCCCAGGAGCCCGGGGAGAAGCCCCAGGCTTTCCGGCATCACAGGGAACAGCAGGGCACAGTGGAGGTGTCGAAGACCAGGGGAAACGTTGCACTTCAAGGCTGAGCAGGTGGGGTGGTGTCTCTGTGACCAACAGTCTGGGCGCAGGGGCTCAGGAGGGGTAAGAATGGAAAGACAGCTGCCAAGAGGAACAGAGAGCTTCTCAAATCACCTCCTCCCCGGCGCCTCCTGACCACAAGTGAAGACGGAAGCCATTTTCTAGCTGTTCCGCTGTGGACCGGCTACTTAACGCTCTGGGCCTCCATATTCCTGTTTTTCTTTTTTAAATTTAAAATTTTAAAATATATTTTATTTATTTATTTGGTAGAGCGCACAAGCAGGGGGAGCAGCAGGCGGGGGGAGAGGGAGAAACAGACTCCCCGCTGAGGCTGAGCAGGGAGCCGATATGGGGCTGGATCCCAGGACCCCAGGATCATGAGCTGAGCTGAAGGCAGAGGCTTAACCAACTGAGCCACCCAGGCATCCCCTCCTCTTTTTTTCAAATGGCAAAGGTGAGGGCCTGGGAGGATCTTATGTAGAAATAACACATTCCTGGTGCACAATAGGTGCTCAGCATGAGACCCCTTTCCTGCAGAGGTTTCCTCTGTGACTACAAGCTGACAGCACCAAACATCTTGCTGGGCACGTCATCTGGGTTGTGTCTCTATTGCCATGTGCCCAGACGGCCCCATAGACCCAGAGCTCGGTGGCTGTGATGGCAGGGACTGTGTGGGACCTTGTTGGCTGCCTGGTGGGAGCCGCATCTGCCGCATCGGCCGCATCGGCCGCATTTGCCTGGGCTGCCTCACTTGGAATCCCGCTCTCCACATCCCTGCAGATGGCCCTGCTCCGGGAACCGGCGCCTGCTTCCGTTGGGGGATGCCGAACCGTGAGCTCTTCCCAGGTCTTGCGGGAAAATGTTCAGTCAAGAGCCCTTGGGGTGTGAGCATGCGTAGGAGACCTCTAGGTCAAGGCTGGCAGGAGAGGCCTCTAAAGGGCCCAAGCTGGATGTTGGGTTTCTCCTCCTGAGGCCTGGAGAGGCAGAGCACACGTGAGGGGACAGGGGCTGCACCCAGCCTCCAGACTCGTATCTGGCTGCCTCTACCTTGTCGCCAAGGGGGTGTCCCACCAGCATCTCAGACCTCTGAGCCTACCCCCGTTGTGTCTTCCTGTTTCTGGTCTCCATCTTCATTCGTGGCAATGCCAACTTTTCGGTTGCTCAGGCTACAACCTTGGAGTCAGGTAGCCTTGGGTTCCGTTCGCTCAACTCTATCGTATCCAGACCATCAGCAAGCCATGTCCGGAGCAGCACATCCTCTCACCTCCCCACAGCCCCTACCTGGGTCCCAGCTGCCACCATCTCTTGCCTGCATTAGGACAACAGCCCTTGACCTGTCTCTGCGTCTGCCATAGTCCCTCTAAGTCTGTTCACAAAACAATAGCCAGGGTCAGCCTCTGAAATCAGCCCAGGGCACATGACCTTCCTGTCTCAGAGCCCCTGCAGGCTTCCTATCCTATTCAGGGCAAAAGCCGCAGGTCTTACAATGTTCTGGGAGACCCGTGCACCCCGGCCCTGCTACCCTGGTTGTGCCCTAGCTCCTCTGTCCCATTGACCGGCCTGTCACCTGCCCTGCCCTCTCTCAGACGCTCCAGATTCTCTGCTTGCTGGACCCTCTCCTCACTGCCCACTCACTTGTTCAGGGGTTATAAGTTACCATCTCAGCCCGGCCTCCCCTGGCCGCTGTATTTCACATTTCAACGTCCCCCGCCTCCCGTTCTGCAACTCTCATTCTTCCCTTTCCTGCCTTTATTTTCCTCCGTTTTTCTTGGCACCTTTTTAGCATGCCTTACAATTCTGTGAGTCGATCCATGAGTTCCCCCTATCTCACTGGAGATGAAACTCCGGGGGGGGGTGCAGGGGGGCCTGATTTTTGTCTTAGCCCCTGCCAAGAACCACACCTGTGACATAGTAGCATTCGGTAAATATTTGTGGAATGAATGAATGAATGACCTTAGACCAAAGACAGCCAGCACAGAAAATAAACCTTAAAGTGATAAAATACATGTGTTTTGTATATTTATATATGGTTGAAAGTTTCAGGCATATATATCATAGATATACATGGCATGTATATCAAGATATATATAAAATGTATGTGTGTATATATATCTTTCAAAGACCAAAATATATTTTATATAAATATACAGCCAAGGTGCCATATTTTTTGCAAAGGAAGACGCTTGCTGGTTTCTCTGGCTGCCTGCCAGGATGCACTCAGGCAGCCATGTACAGTAAACAGGACACTTCCAGTCTCTGGTTTTGCAGAGCAGAGAGCATATCATTGCTGGCAAGTTCCCGCCTCACCTCTAGCTCTCTGGAGCGGCAGGCCAGTCACAGGTGTGGTGCGTCTGCCTATGGAGATGCGGGGGCCCTGGGTCCCTGCCCGTGTGTCAGAATCCTTGAGGGCCGCTTGAGCACAAGCTGGAAAAGGCATGTCCATCTCAGAGTGGGAGGAGCTGGTGAATTCCCCATGGTTCCTCTGTGTCTCCTGAACCTCCTTCCCCCTCCCCTCACTATGGTCCAGACACGCTGGCTTCTTTGTGTCCCTCTCCTGCTCATCCAGCCCCGTCTCCAGCTCCCAGCTCAGCTGGGCGCTCACTTACCTTTGTTGCTCTGGGTACCGCATAGAGCCGGGGCCTCCAGAAAGACACGTGGGCATCCTACAGGGTGACTGTATCTAGAGATAGGGTTTTTGCAGATATAATCCCCAGCATTGATGGCATCATTCTGGATGAGGGTGGCCTCTCATCCAGGGACAGTGTCCTTGTAAGAGAGGCAGCCACCCAGGGGAGAAGGCCATGTGAAGGCAGAGGGAGAGATCGAGGGGATGCACCTGCCAGCCATGCGATGCGTTAAGGTTGCTAGCCACCTGCAGCGGCTAGAGGAGGCCGATAAAGTCCTCGCTCTTTGGGTGTCACAGGAAGCATGGCCCTCCGGACACCTGGGCTTCAAGACGTCTGTCCCCCAGAGGGGCGAGACAATAAATTTCTATGGTTTTAAGCCCCCCACCTGTGGAACTCGGGCCACCCCAGGAAGCTCACACACCTCCCCTTTCATCCCTCAGTTCTCCTCCTAAATGCCACCTCCCTGAGGGCTTTGCTAGCCTCCCAATCATGACCTAGTCCCCGAGTCACACACCTGAGCCCATTTTACTGTTCCTCCACCAGCTGCTTATTACCGTGTGTGATTCTGTTTTGAAAGCTTCCCCCACTGCCTGTAAGCCCTCTGGCAGGGTCCATGGGGCCTCCTGTGTGTCCTTAGTCTCTAATGGAACACCTGCACACAGTAGGCACTCAATAAAGTAGTTGTCGGATGCATGCATTAGCAGTCCAGGGGAATCTTCTGGACTTACAGAATCAGTTTGTGTCATAGAAGCCCCTAGTCAGAAGATTACCCTGGGTGCTTCCCCTGGAAATCCTCAAAGTTCAATTATTCAAATTGAGTTGTTCAACCCAAGTCAGTTGCTGTAACACAAAAGAGACTGAAGGCCAGTGAGGACTTTCCAAATGAGGGTCTATTCTTACTTTTTAGCCTGAATGTGTTTTCCTGCCAAGAATCAAAAATGACTTTTACCAAGTGGTTAGCCACACCTTAAACAGGAAAAAAAAAAAAAAAGGAAGAAATAAAGAAAAAAGAAAAACCTCCAAAAATGGAAGCCCTTTCACACTTCCCCTCCTCCTCAGCCTCCCTCCTGCCTGCCTGGCCCCTAGACCTCCCAGTCTTGTCTCCTGGCTCATGATGAATGACGGCCCTATTTTGGACCTCTCCAAATTCTGCGGTATTTTCCCTTCTTGGGCTTTTGATGGAGATGTCTGGTAGGTGCTTTTAGGTGCTTCTGGAACTGACAGCTCCTCTGAAACTCATCTGTCCCATGATACGTAAGTCTGGCCTCTACTGGCTTCAGAATGGCCTTTATCGAGCACCTACAGTGGGGCCCGCCAGCCACACAGAGGTCAGGTTTACAGCCTGTATCTTCCTTTCCACTCAGGGTGTTCCAGAATCCACCTTCACCATGAAGTGATCTCGCTTCAGAGCTATTTTACTGATGAGGAAACTGAAACTCAGAAAGGTTAAGTGATTTGCCTAAGATCACACAGCCAAGAAGTATAGAACCCTTTTCAAATCTAGGTCTATCTGACTTCAAAGTTAGTGGGGGTTTTTCTCCCCCCGCCAGCTCTATAGATGATAAAAGCATCCCTAACTAGAAGTTGCTTATTAACAGCAAGAAGCTTTATTTTATAAGGATTTGGCTGTGACTGGGACCGTCTGTGGGGAATCCAGGAGCCCGTGGGGAGGCTGTGGGGAAGGAGTTTGGTATTAGATTTATGGACCCAGGACCCTGGGGGTGTGCTCAGGACACTGCACAGACCTGGTGAGCACTCTGGCTGGGGGACGGGGTTGTTGTCATCCTGTCCTAGGACTGTGCTTCCTGATTCTGGGCACGAGGCTAGCCACTCCCCTCCTCGAGGCTTGGTTTCCCCCAACCATAAAATTAAAACTCCGATTCAGTGATCTTCAAGCTGGTGCCCTGCCTTGATAATCAAGGACTTTAACACATCCTGGGGCCTGCCACCGTTCTTCTATGCCCCTCAAACTCAAACCTTCCAATTCTTTCTGGAGCGCAGAGCCTACATCGAAAATCCCAAGGCATCCGTGCAGGGCTGTACTGTCAGAGGCGCCTCCTTCCCACCTCTCCTCTTCCCCTTCAGGTCCCATCTTCTCCCTTCCTGGAGCCAGCCTGCTTGGGGCCTGGGACATGTGTCTTCATCTCTCTGAGCTTCCATGTTTTCCTCTCAAAAGCGACCTCAAATGAGAGTAAAACCCACCTCATTGGCTCACTGTGAGGACGACACCAAAGGAAGCAGTAACCAGCCTTCCTGACTTACTAAGGGCCTGAGCTGTGCAGGATGGGCCCAGATGCAGACTTGGGAGCTAGGTGGACAGGTTCAAACCTTGGCTATGATGCTTCCCCACTTACCAGCTGTGTGCGTTTGGGAAAGTTGCTTTACTTCTCTGTGCCTTAGTGTTTTCTTTCATAAAGTGGATACCCACCTGCCAGCTTGTTATGAATGTTGAGTGAATTTGTATTTGTAAGGCACATAAAACCGTGTGGGGGTGTGTAGCCAGTGCCATCTAAGACTAGCAATTATTAGATCATCTGATTCTCAAATCAGCCTGTCACGGGGGTGCTGGGTCTATCCTTATTTCATAAACGGGGAAGAGTTGAAACTTGGCCAAAGCCTTGCACCTGTGTTGGCCAACAGGATCATAACCTTAAGCATCTGCCCTTTGCTCCTGGTGGGGACCAGGGCATAGGCACAGGAAGGGACAGTTTGGCCGGGCAGGGCCGTGGGCATCTGTGAGGGGCTGCACAGGCCCCACATGCATCCCCAAACAGACATTAAATAACAAGTAAACAGCTTACAACAGATCAAGACAGAGATTGAAGAATAAAGTAAAAAGCTCGGCTTCATCCTCTTTGAACAAGAGGCCCTGCATTTTCATTTTGCACTGGGTAGGCCTTGCTAGTCATGTAGCCAGCCCTGGTAACTCACATGTCATAAGTGAAATGGTAGCTGCCTTCCCCATCGACAAAACCTCCCCCAAATGCTTACTTGGAGTTCAGTAATTCGGTGCAGTTTGTTCTGGCTCTTGATTCACCGGTAGAAAGAGTCTTTCGACGAAAACCCGGATGGTGGCACTTTTGCTGCTTCCCACAAAGATGCCTTCCCCAGAGCCTCCTAAGGGCTTCGTAGGATCTGCATCCCAAATGTGGGCCGTTTCCCAACCCGGAGCCCTGTTTGGCAGCGGGCGATAGGGAGATGGTATTTTTTTTTTCCTTCTTCTGTAGCTATAATCTTCAGACGCAAAGAGTTCTTTTTAACAGACACCGTGGGCAATTACTTTATGCAAATGCAGCATCTCTGAGGCTGGCGAGGATGGGGCAGGCCATGGAGGAAGGAGAGGTGGACCTCATGGGCTGGGCAGGGCGCCACTAGCGAGGCCCTGCTAGCAGGGCTTGGCTCCCTGTGCTGCTGCCCCCGTGACTTCTGGGAGGAGCCTCAGGCCATGGCGGGAGCAGTGGGAGGCTGACAGTCAGGCTGCAGGCACCTCAGAGCCATGGGGCGGGAGAGCTGCTCCTCTGGCCTGTGTCCCGTGGAACAGATGAGGCTCCTTAGGGCAGAATAAGCAGCAACCGCAGGCTGATCCCACGACCCACCGCAGATCGGCACCTTCAGATCTGAGCGAGAGGCCTCAGATAGAGTGGGATAGACAACGTGCCTGACTGAGGGCAATGCCTCCTGGCTTCGGTGCAAGCCAACACACAACCAGGAGGTGGAACATTCCAGAAAGAGTGAGGGATGCGGGAGGAGCCCTCTAGGAAATCTCAGTAGGGGGAAGGGTGGCCTGGGATTAGATAGGAGTCTGGGGACAGTGGGGCCTCAGCCTATTCCCTTACCTGGGAAACTGTGCTGTCTTCCAGAGGCCGCTCCCCAAGCAGCTGGGCTAGTCTCTTTTCCACTGCTGCCTTGGGCATCTTTGAAACCCCTGGATGTGGCAGCTTATGCACTGGACCCAGTGAGGCATCCATGCCTTCTTATTGTTAGTACGCCAGTTCTCACCACACCCTCGAAGTTACCCCTCCACCCACTGGCTCTGCTCCCTCTAAGCACAGCATCTTTACTGAGCCTGACACACTTCTGCTTCTCCATTGACAGGAGAATGTGCAGGAAGGTGGCGGCAGGGCACAGAAGACTTAGCCTAGGGGTCCTTTGGGTGTGTTTTGCCACGTGTCTGAGAGGGGACAAGACTAGTTAGGGTCAGAGTCCAGATTAGCTCTTTGAATCTCCAACATGTAGTTGAGTATATGCTTTTCACTTGGGTTTCTCATTTCCTTATGGTAGTTGACATTGACTGACTTCCGTCTCTGAGCTTGGCCCTCTGGCTGGGCACTCTGTATACACAACGCCTTTTGGTCTTTACTTTTGTTTTCCTACCTTCCTTCCTGTAAGCTCGAGGCCCTACGTGGGGCTTGAACTCGGGACCCTGAGATCAGGAGTCACATGCTCTACCTGCTGAACCAGCCAGGCACCCCTTTGATCTTTTCTACTGAGATATAATTTACATGTGACAAAATGCAAAGACCTTAGGTACCAAGTCTGGAGAGTTTTGACAAAATGTACCCAGCCGTCACCCTCAAGTACCCACACATCACCCCAAATACAAATACAAATACAAATACAAATGCAGGACATTTCCTTCCCCCCAGAAATGTGCTGGAGCTTCTTCTCATTCGTTCTCCTACCACCTCACATGCAGGTGACCGATGCTCTCATTTCTGTCACCTCCAGTGGTACAGGTTTGTTTCCTGGTTCTAGAATTTATGAATGCAGTTCTCTTTCACATCTGGCTTCCTTCGCTCATGGAGTGTAATGGTATTCACCCAGTAGCTTTCTAGTCCTTTCTATTGTTGTCCACTCTTCCATTGTCTAGACACACACATTCTGTTCATCCCTTCATCAACTGATGGACATTTGGGTTGTTTTCCATTTTTGGCGATTATGAGTAAGCCTGCTGGGAGCTTTCGTGTGCATGCCTTTTTGTAGACTTATGTCTTGGGGAAATACCTAGAAGTGGAATTGTTGGGTCACACACTAAGTGTATTTTTAGTTTTATAAGAAGTTGCCAAATGGTTTTTCCAAGGGGTTGCATCATTACTGTACTCCCGCCATGAGAGTGTGAGAGTTCCAGTTGCTCCACATCCTCACCAACATTCTGTATTGATGGTGCTTTTCTTTTGGCCACTCTGGTCGGTGGGTGGAAATGGTATCTTGCTGTTGCCATTTGCATTTCCCTGATGACTAATGACATCAAGCACCTTGTTATGTGCGTATTCCAGATACCTTCTTCTGTGAAGTGTCGGAGACGTTTTGCACTTGGGGAGGGTGTTTGCTTGTCTTATTCCTGAGTTGTAAGAGTTCTTAGTCTGTTACGGGTACCAGTCCTTTGTCAGAGACATGTGCTGCCATCTACATCTGCATTACCCTCTTCATCCTCCCAGCAGCCCTGTGAAGTGAATGCTACTACCTCCACTCTGTTTTAGAGAGGCAGAAACCGAAACACAGAGAGGTTAAATGAGATGCCCAAGGTCACACAGCTGCTCAGTAGCAGAGTGGAGTTGCAGACCCCACTTGCCTGTGACTCAGAGCACTGACATCCAGAAAATTCCAGAAAACATCTCTCCATACACAAATCCTTGTGTCTCCCCGGTAGCTGGAAATGTGCAGTCCTCAAGCCAGTGCCCAGAGGGGTTTTTTTCAGTTCACACTTACTCTCTCTGCTTTGCACAATACCAGACCATCCTGGGAAGTAGCCGGCTCCCAGAACCCAGTTGGGGCACTGTCTCCTCTGGAGGCTGCCACAGGGCTTCAAGCTGCTCTGATGAAAGACAAACTGTGGGTAATTTTACGGGCCTCTGAGGATGCTGGCAGGGTTACCTCGTGCCAGGAATAACAATGAGGGGCCCAGGCAGGCTTGCTGCCAGCTCTGCTCTGGGAGGTGTCCCTAGAGGAGGTGAGCCGGGCAGTGGGGAGGAAAGGGGAGGGGCAGAACTGCCATATGTGTCCATGGATAACTCGAAGAAGGGCTTCTGGGTAACCCCAGGGATTCTGAGAAGGGGAAGGGGCTCCTGTGGCAGTCAGAGCAAATTGCTGGGAGGCTTTGTAAGAGTGGGAACCACAGCAACTACAATCACCAACGTGCTAGTCAGAGTCGAGAGCCCTTATTGATCACTCCCCGTGGGCCCTGTGTGTGTCTGCACTTTGCACCCCTATCGGGTGCCAGGTAGATCTGCTTTGCAGTTACAAGCTTAGTGCTCGTAATAACCCCATGAAATAGGTATGATTAAAATGTCCACAGGAGGGGCACCTGGGTGGCTCAGTGCGTTTAGCCTCTGCCTCTGGCTCAGGTTATGATCTCAAGGCTCTGGGATCGAGCCCCGCATCAGATTCTGCTCGGCAGGGTGCCTGCTTCCCCCCCACCCCCCGCCTCTCTGCCTGCCTCTCTGCCTACTGGTGATCTCTCTGTCAATTAAATAATAAATAAAGTCTTAAAAAAAAAAAGGAAGGAACTCTCTCCTAAAAAAAAAAAAAAAAAAAGTCCACAGGAGGGAACTGAGGTTCAGAGGGGTTAAGTAATTTGCCTAACGTCGCATCGTTTGTAAGTGGTTGAGGTGTAGCTAATTCTAAAGCTCAGGCACTTAAATGCTATGCTCTGATGCTTTTCCATTCAACAAAACTCTGTCAAATTTCTACTTATTGTCAAGCACGGCAGTAGGTGTCTTGGTCAGGGGGTGTATAATGTTGAACAAGACCCATCCCTGTCCTTGGGCCGTATTGTGGGTTGAATGGTGGCTTCCAAAAAGGTATGTCCATATCCCAGAATCTATGAATGTGAGCTCATTTGGAAAAGGGGTTCTCACAGATGGAATGAAGGGAAAGATCTTGAGATGAGATCATCCTGGATCACCGGGGGGGCCCTAAATCCAATGACAAGTGTCCTTACAGGAAACAAAAGAGAAGACAAAGAAGTGGAGGGGGCCACAGGAAGATGGAGGAGGACACTGGAGTGAAAGGGCCACAAGCCAAGGAATGTGTGGAGCCACCAGAGGCTCCACAGAGCAAGGAGTAAAGACTTCTGTCCTTGAGCCTTGAATCTTAGCAGGGTCTTAGCATACCCTGTTCATTAGATGGGTGTCACTAGGTCCATCCCACACACGCTGAAGAGGGTTACACAGGGCTTGAACACAGGGAGGCAGGATCACTGAAGACCATCTGGGAGGGGGTACCACTTCCCCCACCCCAGTGCCAAAGGCAGGAATCCTACCTTCTATTTCTCTGACTCTCCCAGGCATCAGACTCCAGGCAGGAAGAAGGGAGAGAACAATGCGCATTGACTGTGTGGGGGCCACTGAGCTGGATTCCTTATACGCTTCCTATCACATAGTACCATTTCCCCCGACGTGAACCCAGCAAAAGGAGGTGTTCTTTCTTCCATTTGATGGAAGCAGTGACTAAGGCTTGAAAGAGAAAGGCCATGCAGTAGCATATTAGAGTGAGCTAATGGCCTGCAAACTTTAGCCACATCTTGATCACCTGAAGATGGTTTCGGAGCCCATGTGCAGAGTTTCTAATTCATCAGTCTTGGGTGGGGCTGGAGAATCTGCATCTTAGACAGTTTCTCAGGTGAAGCTGACTTCATGCTTAGAACCACAGGAGAATCCATGTTGTAGCCATGGCAGACCCTTGAACTGTTAGTGGATTAATGAAAGAAACATATTTCTTGCTCAAGTCACAGCCCTACCAGAGTGAGCTGCCTCTCCCATCCATGCACCATTTGGACCATGTGTTTCCCCCAAGTCACCTTGGAAGGGAGATGTTTTAAATGGCTAGGTCTAGAGGTGGCTTTCCTGCCCTTTCCTCACACTCCATTAGCCAAAACTCAGCCCATGGTCCAAAACAACTGCAGAGGCGGCTGGGAAATGTAGTCTTCCCCAGGAGGGATCGATGGTGTGCCTAGCATGCAGGTGGTTGGGCCCGGGATGGGACCTGATCTCAGGTGCTTTCCCGTTCATCTCTTGCCTTCTCCCTGGTTCAGGTGCTTTCAGTGGGCTTTCTCATATGAGCCAGTGTCATGGAACTGATTTTTTTTTTCCCATAAAAATTGAGAAAAGAAAAGAGGAAAGAGACATTTCTTGGGTCCATCAGCCTATCCTGTGGCCATCAGCCTTCAGACTTATAGAAGTCCAGGTGCTCAGTGGAGCAGCTGTCAAGCACTTTGAAAGCTCCCGGTGTGTTTTTAGGGGTTTCTTGCATGAGTTTCACTTCTACCACCTGAAGCAATCAGTGAAGAACTGCCATCTCCAGCATTCATGGAACTCTCTGGCCACTGCTTCTTCAATGTCTAAACCCTGGATTCAGGGCCACAGACAAACTCTGTCCAAGTGGAAAACACGACACTCCTGCCACTCCTTCTCCAGCGCTCTGGAATGCTCCAAACGCAGCTACCTCAAACATCTGTGAGTTCCAGCTTTCCTGCCTTTGTATATACTGGGACATCTGCCTGAGCTCCCTGTCGTCCCTCCAGATTCAGCTTGAGTAGAGCTCCATGAACCCTTCATCCATCAGTCAAATGAGTGTACGATTTGCCCTCATTCTGGAGCTGAGGCGTAGGATGCCTTCTCACTTATGCCGGTCATGCCCTGTGTAGACTCTGAAGGCCTCTGCCATGTCCATTTCTCCTTGCAGGATGTGAGATGTTTGAAAGAAAAGACCATATGGCTTCTTTACTGGCTTCTTCATTACTGCAAGACTGAGTTTAAAAATCTTCCTGTAATGTGTAAAGCCTTCCCCAAGATCCAGAGGTGAAGACTGAAGACTCTGGCATTGGTTTGAGTCCTAGTTCCATCATCTGTGGAGTGTGAGGCTGTGGGCAATTTGTTAGCTTCACTATACCTCAATTTTCCCATCTGTGCAGTGGGGCTAATAGTATTGTGGCTATTCAATGAAATGATGCACCTGAGGCCCTTTGAACAGTGCCAAGTGCAAGGAAAACACTCAAATGCCTCTAGGCATCTTTCTTTTATCATCATTATTCTTGTTCCTGCTTCGCAACCTTCAGGTACACCCACCACGCTTACTTGCTGACAATTTTGATGGTCTTGCAAGCCCCCTTGCTTTTTCACTGGATGTTCCTTCTGCTGGGCAGCCCCTATCTTTCACGGAGTCATTCATTCATTCATACCTACTCATTCATTCATTCATACCTACTCATTCATTCATTCATTTAACAAAGTTTTTGTTGAGCTCACAACTACTCATGCTGTTTTGAAGTTGTTTATTTTTCTGTATTTCTGTGAATAACTTAAGGGCAGAAAAATGCCCCTTTCCCCACTGGATTTATTGCTCTGAACCCATTTCCTAATGTCATGGTTACCATATAGTAGGAGCTTAATAATATTATTGAATATGAATACTTGAATGCTGCTCAAGTCGGAATCTGTCCCCAATATCTAGGATATTGTAGATGCTCACCTAGGCCTTTATTTCTCTTGCATGAAACCAAATCTGCATTTGTATCACCTAGAGGTTGGGGTTGGGGAAGAGCTACTTTAAATCAACATATCTGGATTTTTGTAAACTTCTGAACCAGAAAACTTTCCCTGGTCCTGCTTGACCAAACTAAAAGTGACAAGCAAAGTTGTCTTCTGAAAAATGCAACAAGATTCCATTTGCACCTGTGTCCCTTGGACCAGTCCTAGAATCATCAAAGACTTCTCAACTGCCATGTTTGCTGCTCTGCTTCAGAGTGAATGTCCCAAGGTCTCCTGGAACTCCAGTGCCTAGATCAGTGCCTGGAAGTCACGGAGGTGGGGAGAGAGAAAAAGAGGAAGGGAAGAAGGGGAGGGAAGGAGAAAGGAAGAGGCCTTTCCCCACCGGCCAACATCTTAGAGAAGAATGGGAGTCAAAATGATTGCCCCACTAAGCCAATGCTGTGGATGGCAACCTTTGGCCAAAACCATCCCTCTTCTTCCATGAATTTGATTTCTTTGGCAGCTGACATCTTATCTTGCTTTAAAGGTGACTCTGGAACTTAATCTGTCTACTTTCTATCTCATCTTCTGCTTCCTTGGCCTCTTGGGAGTGGTAGGGTGGGAAGTTTGCTCTCTCCAGGGCAGGCCAGGATAGCACTTTGGGTGCTGGTGGTGGCCCCGGGGCATAAGATGGGGCAGACGTTGGGGTTTGGAAAGGCTGAAACTGGCGTTCATTCCATGAGACCTCCTTAGACGGACACATGGGCTGTTGTTGGTTATGTCATGCAGGAACTGCAAATCACTTTATTTTTATTCTTTTCTAATACTATGTATAGAAGGCTGTTCTGACATTATCCTAACTTACTTTTCAGCAATGTTCATATTTAAAACCACACATATAGCCTGGGTATCCACATTTTTTTACCCCGTGAAGCAAAAATAATCTTGGGATTTCAGTATGTCGCAGAGTCTTTGCATGATATTTTCACACCTGTTGACTCTTTTTTTTTTTTTTTTTTAGATTTATTTATTTATTTGGCAAACAGAGATCATAAGTAGGCAGAGAGGCAGGCAGAGAGGGCAGGAAGCAGGCTTCCCGCTGAGCAGAGAGCCGGATGTGGGGCTCGATCCCAGGACTCTGAGATCATGACCTGAGTCGAAGGCAGAGGCTTTAAACCATTGAGCCACCCAGGTGCCCCAAATCTTTATTCTTCATAATAATCCAGCAAGGTAGATGTTAGCAGCTCCATATTATGGGTGAGGGAATTGTGGCTCAGAGATTTTAATTTCACATAGCTAGTGTCTTCTCATTACCTATATAATCTGTCTGCCCCTTTAATGGCCCTGCCTGAATCACTTGCAGGTTCTTTTTCAGGATACATTGGTGATCGTCTTCTTCTGCATCACACATTATGCGCCTAGACTGCTGTGTGTGTATTTCTTGGTCTCCCGTAACATGGACTCGAACGCTAATTTGTTTGTAGTTATTAGTTCCCAAAAGGAAAAAAAAAAAAAAGAAAAAAAAAAAGCGTCCACTTATGTTCCTCTTTTTTATCTTCCCAGACCCTGAGGGGCTGATTTCTCTGTGGCTCTCTTGGAGCAGATGTGACCAAGAAATCAATACAGCCATTAGATTCATCCGTTGCGACGATAATGTCATTGCGTCTCCCGCCCCATCCTGTTGACAGAGATGTCAGAGCCAGGAGGAGGGGGGGCACTTAAGAGAAGGAACAGAGCCTCTGAAGTGGAGGGGAGAATTAAAAAGCCACGGAGCCTCACTTACCGGATGAAAAATCGTGGGGGGCTGCCTCTGGTCTTCTCGGTCTTCCTTCAGAGAACACAGTGGCTTGGCAGCAGGTGTTGTGGGGGGATCTGTAAAGCTCTGGTATTGAGGGGCCCTCAGGAGGAGGAAATCAGCGGTGATGGACTAGTAGCCCGAGCTGGAACCTCTTTTTTTTTTTTTTTTTAAAGATTTTATTTATTTATTTGACAGAGAGATCACAAGTAGGCAGAGAGACAGGCAGAGAGAGGGGGGAAAGCAGGCTCTGTGCCGAGCAGAGAGCCCAATGTGGGGCTCGATCCCAGGACCCTGGGATCATGACCTGAGCCGAAAGCAGAGGCTTAACCCTCTGAGCCACCCAGGTGCCCCTGGAACCTCTTTTCTTTAGTTCCAGATTCTCAGCTCCTCCAGACATAGGTGGGGGTGGGGACACCCCGTGGGATTTCCTTCTTCTCCTGGATCTGGCCTTTGAAAATGATTATTCTCATTATGAGGACTACTTCCTGACACAAGGAGGGAGGGCATCCTTTATAAGTGCAGCACTTGGTTCTTGGAAAGCACTCAAGTTTGCTTGGTGGCGGTTGGTCCAGTCCACAGAGCACATTCACTTTTTAGGCAGCCGGGCATGGGATGCCTGCTAGGGATCAGGCTCTGCTCCGGGTGCAGCGGAAGGGATGAGGGTGGGGCTTCTGTAGGAAACAAAATATACAAGACCCCTATCTCCTTCAGGGAGCTCATTCTAGGGGAGACTAAGAATTGAGCTAAATGATTAGCTTAGCTGATTTTTCTCTCTTGCAGGGGTAGCCAACTGCCCCCTCCCCAATCTCTTCTCCCCTTCCTTTGTGGGGCAGAGGCTCTTACCAAGGGGCACATTTGCCAAAACCCTCCCTCCCTACAGAAGATATTGGGCAATGCCTGGAGATGTTTTTGGCTGTCACGACCTCTGTGTATATGCATGTGTGACTAGCGTCTAGTACACAGAAACCAGGGACACTACCCCACGTCCCACCATGCGCAGGACAGCCCCCACGGCAAAGACTTCTCCAGCGTGGAGGCTGAGCAGCTCTGGTGGAGAGAGAAGACCGCATCTTCCAGCATCCTGCGGAGCTAGGTGTGGCCACGTGCCTCTTTCTCCCGCTGAGTGTGAACAGCAGTGCTGTGTTCACACCCAGGTGTGTGTGTGTTGGGTGGGGGGGGTGGGGGGTCTTATTATGTAGATGAGCCTCTTTCCCTTTCTTCAAGCTGGGTGAGGGAAAGGGAAGTGATGTTTTCTGGTGATGTATTTATTCCTCGTAAACACTTACTTCAATAGTACGACTCAGAGATTTAATAGAGGAGCACGGCTCTAATTTCCCTCACAATCTGCTGCTGAAGAGACATTCAGGGTGAGGATAAGGGGCTGGGAGTGTGTGGGCGGGGAGTGTTCGGGTCACAGGAGAACTGGTGGACTCCGTGATGAACCATGGAGGGAGCCTCTTGGTCAAGATCTGACCCCAGGCTGGAAGGTGACAGTGGACCCACTTGCGGCCCTAAACCACCATGTGGGGAGAACCATCTGCTAACCAGTGACACTCACCTTGGACTTTCATGGGAATAAGTGCATTTGGTGATCTCTTGGTTTTAGCAACTTAACCTACCGTAACTACTATAGTCACTAAGTCTTATCAATAATTCTTGAACGATAAGAATAGCTAACATTTTGTTTCGTGAGATTAAGAGTCACTTATGGTTTGTCTCCCTCCCTATCCCATCTTGTTTCATGGATTCTTCTCCTACCCACTTGTGGGTTGCTGGGGGGAGGGGGATTGGGAGAAGGGGGGTAGGGTTATGGACATTGGGGAGGGTATGTGCTTTTGGGTAAATTGGAAGGGGAGATGAACCATGAGAGACTATGGACTCTGAAAAACAATCTGAGGGGTTTGAAGTGGCGGGGGGGTGGGAGGTTGGGGTACCAGGTGGTGGGTATTATAGAGGGCACAGCTTGCATGGAGCACTGGGTGTGGTGAAAAAATAATGAATACTGTTTTTCTGAAAATAAGTAAATTGGAAAAAAAAATAAATAAAAGACAGTTTTACAAATTAAAAAAAAAAAAAAGAATAGCTAACATTTATTGAGCACACACTATGAGCCAGGCATTAAGCTCTTTAAAAAAAAAAAAAAAGCTCATTTTATCTTCATACCAACCCTATGAAATAGGTTCTATAATTATTCTTGTTTTACAGATAACGAGAAACAAATGTTTAAGGAGTTGGCAGGTCAGGTAAGTACTGTATGGAAGTTTTGGGCCAGATTTTAGCCTCCACCACCTCCAACAAGTTCCATTCCCTCTCATTAAAATCTCATCACTTGTGACATTTGGAGGGTCACAGTAACTGTTCCTTCTTTGGTCCCTCTGCCTCCAGTTTAGGTACTACAGATAAAATGACTTTTTAAAGATCAGATTGGGCGGGGTGCCTGGGTGGCTCAGTGGGTTAAGCCTCTGCCTTCCACTCAGGTCATGATCCCAGGGTCCTGGGATCAAGCCCCGCAACGGACTCTTTGCTCAGGAGGGAGCCTGCTTCCCCCTCACTCTCTGCCTGCCTCTCTGCCTACTTGTGATCTCTGTCTAGTAAATAAATAAAATCTTAAAAAATAAGAAAAATAATTAAAAAAAACAAATTGGGGGGGGCATTTGCGGTGGCTCAGTCAGTTAAGCTTCTGACTCTTGATTTCAGCTCAGGGTATCTAGCCCCACGATGGCCTCCGTGCTCAGCAAAGAATCTGCTTGAGATTCTCTCTCTTTCTCTCCCTCTGCCCTTCCCCCTGCATGCACACACACACACTCTCTCTGACTCTCCCAAATAAATAAATCTTAAAAAGAAGAAAACCCAAATCTGAACCTGCCTCTTTCGGGCTTTCTTCAGTGACTCCCCACCGTTTCAGGATAAAGTGCATATTCCTGGTGGAGGCAGGTGGATCCCTCAGCGGCCTATCCCAGCTTCTTTGCTACCTTCATAGTCTCTGGCTCCTTCTTCCTTTAGCCACGCACCCCCGCCTGCAGTCGTGCTGCAAGAGGAGAGGAATATTCTTTTCCCCAAATTATTCTTGCTCTGCAGAGGGAATCACAGTGAAAGCAACAAGCTTCCCCTGTGTATTTTCAAGAGTTCAAGCAAGGATTGTTTGACCATCTCCTGGGAACACCATTGAAAGGATTCTTATATTGGGTGGGAGGTCCGATCCAACCAGACAGTGCTGCAGTTTCTCAAAACACAGCTAATTGCCTAACGTAAGGTGAACCCGGTTTTTCATCTTCGTTCAGCTCTCAAGTTCTATTTGTTCTATTAAAAACCATATTGGCTTTGGAGAGTAATTTTGAAGTATTACACTACAGCAACTTTATTCCTAATTTTACTCCCCAGAGAATGCTCATGTGCAAAGGCAAAATGTAGCATTTGTAATAGCAAAAAACTGCTAAGCCGAATGTCCATCCACAGAGGATGGAGAATGGACAAAGTGAACTCATACAAGGAGAATAAATGAAGTATGAATAGATGAGTTAGAGCTGCATGGATTAAATGGGAGAGAATCTTAGAAACACCGTTAAGCATAAAAGCCATTTGAAGGAGAGATATAGAGCAGGATGTCACAAGGAACATTATATGTTGTGCCGGTCGGGGTCTCAGGAGGAGACAGAGGCAGACTTGGAATACTGGAGAGAAGGAAAGGATGGGACCGACCCCTTATAGGGCTGGAGGTGTGGTTGATTGGTTTGAGTCCACAGATTCCCACATTGCTCCTTCCATCAGAGGTGGACTCTGTTTTTCCATCCTTGTTAACCTGGGCTGGTTTTGTGACTTGCCTTGGTGAGATACTCTGGCAAAAGTGACTCAGGGTAGGTTCTGGGGGCCTTGCAATTTCTCACTTCACACTTTTGAAGTGCTGCTGAGATTATGTACCGAGACTGCCACCAGCCTCCTGGAGAGAAAGACCCAACCACCAGGCCGCACCCCCATCGGATTCGGGCGTGAGGCCACCCAGGACTAGCCAGCCCTAGGTGACCCTGAGTGGGCTACAAATGTGTGAGAAGTCCGGCCAGAACCACTCTGAGCAGAACGTCCGAGCTGAGCCCAGCTCAGATTGCCAACCCACAGACTTAAGAACAGAAAACTGGTTAATATTTTCAGCTATTAACTTTTGGGGTGTTTTGCTGGGTGTATATAATCAGTGTGGAGGAGTTAAGGAACCCAGCACCTCTGAGGCCTCCAGGAAAGAGCGAGGTCGGGGGTGGGGGGGGGCGGTTCCTGAAGCAGGGCATTGATGTTGTGGGAACCCAGCAGGGGCTGTGACCTCACAGGGGGTCTCCCAGCAGAGCCCTAGAACACAGAACTGCGGCGGGTGGGGGGAGAGGGAAGAAATAGCCGGATCCCTCCTCTTCCCCTCCATCAGTATCTCACCAGGCCCCCCCTCCTGGCTGAGCCAATCAGAAGCCAGAAGACAAGAAGCTTTGGAACATGCCACCTATTGAGGCCAGCCTCCTCGGGCGCAGACAATGAATCGGGTGGGGCCGGGGGCAAATGGAGAAGAGCCGGGACATAGGTGGTTCCTGACTAGCGGGCTGTGAGAGCGTGGAAGGGAATGAGAGACTGTACATCAGGACTGGCGTCACCTCTGGGGAAGGAGGGATTCCTACCTTGAGTAGCGTAGAGGGTGTTTTCGTACAGATGCCTCATCTGAGAAGGAAGAAGGAGTTTCATGCAGGCTCACTAGGCCCCTCACTAGGCCATATTTAAGTTAAGTCGACCACCACCCCATGTTCTTTCACAGAAGCCATATTTAAGTTAAGTCGACCACCACCCCATGAAAGCTTGTGCTAAATCACGCTCCTCCCCAGAGAGGGGGGGTCAGAGTCTAAGGTGCTTTCCCAGACGCCATTGCTTGGCTCAGGGCTGCTGAGTTTCACATGTGAGTCTGTCTGTCCACCTCTAGAACCTCTGTCTGGGTGAAAGCCCCTTCCTGCTGTCATGGCAGGTAAATAAGTTTTGCCCCCATCTCCCTGTCTGTTCGTGTTTCCCCCTCTCTCTCCTTGCGGCCTGCCCTCCCTTCCTCCCTCCTTTTCTTTGCAACCGAAGATGGAGGAAGAGATGAAATGATCCCTGGATATTATTGGTCTAAAAGGAATGTATACAATAAAATAGGGTGTGTGGGGCCTGCCTTTTTAAAAACAGCCCCCATAGCACCTGGGGTGATAGATAGGAATGTTTTTCAAATTCAGCTGTCAAAGCCAGGGCAATCATGCCTGCCTCCTGGGTGGAAAGTGATTTACAATTTTCCTCTTTAGTGCCATCTTAAGACAAACAGGCACTTTTGTTTCCATGGAGAACCCACTCTTCCCTCCAAGGTAAATGCCCACTTGCCTGTCCTCCGCCCGCCCTCCCTCCCTCCCTCCCTTCCTCCTCCTTCCTTCCTTCCTTTCTTTCTCCTTCTCTGTTTCTCCCTTTCCTCTCTCCTCCTTCATTTATTGCTCAGTTTCTTCTGCCTTTCCCTCCTTCCACCCCAGCTGTCTGCCAGCAGCAGGGCAAAAAGCTAGCCCGAGTCTCAGTCCAGGGAAGGGGAAGGCTTGTCCCTCCCTCATGTTCCATGGAGAGGTCCTTAGAATCCTCTGGGCTGAGAAGTTGTACCCTAGATCTTTGGACGGTTGTCTTCCTAAGAGCTTATTTTGCAAAGAGCTCAGAGCCCTGGGGCAAGCCTGGCCCCGGGCCGATGGCTGTGGCATAAGCTTGGTTCTGGATCTCCAGCCACGGATCACCTCTCACTTACTTCACTTGGAAAGTGAGAATAACCCTCCCTCCCAGGAGCTATTGTGAGAAAATCCTGGGGAGGGTGGTATCTAGGTTCCTTCCCGTGGGCCCTCCAGGTCGTCAACTGGTGCCTCTGACTTGGATCCTGAAGTTTATTTATTAAGGGTCAGCAGGGAGGATGGGAGGCTCCCTGGGGTGGACCCCTAGGAGGCCAGACTAGAGCGGAGGCCCTGCTCTGGTGTGGGCAGGCCGAGCCCCTGGGGCTGCTTTTACGCTTTGTCTGTGGAGCTCAGGTGTGCCCGAGCCAATCAAGAGCAATCAAGGGTGTGGGGGTTTAGCACAAAAGACGAAGATGAAGCTAATGTCAGAGTGTCTGTTGCCTGTGAGTAGCTCTAAATATGTGCCCTTAGTGTGTTTGTGTCGTGTGAAGGCGGGTCCACGTACACTCACAGGAATGCCTATGTGTGTGTGAGGCTGTGCGTGTGCACGTGTGGGTAGAGTCCAAAGACAAGTCTGGGTATACACGTGGGAGTTCCCATGAGCATGTGCTCACGTGTCCAGCATGAAGGGAGTTCTGTGTACACACACGAGAATGCCTATGTGTGTGTATGTGTGGCAGTGCATGTGTAAGTGTGCCCCTGTGTGTGTGTGTGTGTGTGTGTGCGTACGCGCACGCACCCTCCCCCAGGGTGGGGGCAGGAGGCTTATTTATTTTGCATCAGGCTGGAGGCTGCAGGAACGGAATACGAATCCTCAGTGTATGGTCAGAACATTCTGCTGTGCGGCTCTGAGTGCGTGAGGCTGGCCCAGGAGATGTGGTGCCCTGAGGAAGAGCCCCTGTATCCTGGTTTGCCCCCTGGGAGGGCGGTCTCTGCCTGAGAGCAGATCTGTGTCCTCGTGGCTTCGTTCTGCTCTGAGGCGGGACTTGGTGTTAGGGACTGAAGCTCAGGTGTTTATGCCTTTCCAGAATTTGTCTGAATTTAATCAGGGTTTTGTTGCCGGTAACTGTGTGTATGTATGTGCTTGGTTTCAGCTGAATATGTGGTGGTGATGCTTTCTGTATCCTCTCTTCCTCCCTCCCTCCCTCCTTCCCGCCTGCCCAGACTGAGCACCTTCTCTGTACCAGGCCGTGTTCCATGGGCTAAGGACACAAAGACAATTCATAAATGGTCTCTGTCCAGGGGCGCCTGGGTGGCTCAGCTGGTTAAGCATCTGACTCTTGATTTTGGCTCCAGTCATCATCTCAGAGTTTTGAGATCCAGCCCCACTTCTGGCTTCATGCTAGGTGGGGAGCCTGCTTTCTTTCTTTTCTTTCTTTCCCTCTCTTAGAAGAAAAAGAAAAGAAAGAAAGAAAGAAAGAAAGAAAAAAAGAAAGAAAGAAAGAAAGAAGGAAATGATTCCGGTCCATGAGAAACAACTCATGTATTTAGGGAGGAAGATAAGCCAAGAGGCTGTAGTAAGAGAACACAGGCATGGATGGGGCCACAGACATTCTGGGAGCACAGAAGGGAGCCTCTAGTCTCTCAGGGGCTCCATGAAAGGCTATCAGGATACCATGTACTTGACCTAAATCTTGAAAGTGGGGGAACTCACACCAGCTTTGGGAAGGGTGGATGCTGGAAGAAACTTTTTAAGAGTAGCTGCTGTTTTTCAGCAGGTGGTACTGTAGTGAGCAGGACAGTCATCTACTCACTTGTGGTGGACTCGAAGAGATTACACAGTTCTTTGTTAAACACGGTGGAGGGGCGCCTGGGTGACACAGCCTGTTACGTGTCTGCCTTCGGCTCAGGTCATGATCCCCGAGTCCTGAGATGGAGCCCCATGTCAGGCTCCCTGCTCAGGAAGAACTCTGCTTCTCCCTCTTCCTCTGCCCCCCTCCTGCCCCTCCGCTTGTGCTCTCTCTCTCATTCTCTCTCTCCCCAATAAATGAATAAAGTCTTTAAGAATAATGGTTGAGCTGTGACACAGCTTTGTTCTAGAGAAGACGCATGACCTGTAATGGCAAGCAATGCAAGGCCGTCAAGGATGGGGAGATGAGCCCCTCTATGCCCTTTATTTGTTACTTTAGACTCCTGGAGGAGTGAGTTCAGCAAAGGAAAAGAACACTTAGTCAGTGCCTACTGTATGTCAGGTGACTTTCAAAGTTACCTCATTTAGTCCTCAGCCATGGCTCTGACCCCATTTTATAGCTGTGGAGACTGAGACTCAGGTTAAGTAGCTTGCCCAGGCAAAGAGCGGGGCTTTGAACCACAGTCTCTCCGGCTCAGCTCCCAAGCCTGTCCTTTGTAGGCATTGTCTACGAGAATCGTCTATCGAAAACATAGCTTTAAAAAAAAAAAAAAGAAAACATAGCTTGATGGCTAACAGACTTCTTGTCAAGGATCATAAACTTGGAAATTGATATTATTGAATTCTATTATCCCAGAAAAAAGAACTTGGACGCCCACCCCTTTCAAAAGAAAAATAGCACGCCATCGTGAGATGGACTATTAATATACATTGTCATGACATCAGTACCGCAGGATCCTTCTTTTGGAGAGCCAGGATGTTGCTAATTTGCATATTGTTTTGCATTCATTTGCATCCACTCTCCATATGCAAAATCAAATGCAGCTAATTAGTGCAACCTTGTTACAATGAGAAGCAGGCCCAGCCTTCTGTGCCAAGGCCTACAGAGCCCAGAAGAGGGACCAAAACTACCCAACGCCAGTCACATGCTGGGTCGGACATGCTGGAGAATGGGGAAAAGGATGCATGCCCTGAATGAAAAGTAAGGTAGCTGAGTATCTTCCTTTTTCAAATATTATCACTTTGAAGTAACTATTGCAGAGAAAGACAGGGAGAGATCAAAGAATGTGGCCAGAATTTTGCTTCAGGTAGAATTCCACTGGAGAAAGAGCATAGGATTTGGAGCCCAAAGGCATCCGGTGAAGTCGGTCTTGGAGATTGGCTTTGCCACTTAAAAAACAGTGGAACCTTCCATTTGTGACGACATGGTTGGACCTAGATGGTATTACTCTGAATGAAATAAGCTGGACGGAGAAAGGCAAATACCGTACGATTTCACTTCGATGTGGAATCTAAAAAATAAAACGAATGAGCAGACAAAGCAGAAACAGACCCATAAGCACAGAGAACAATCTGGTGGTTGCCAGAGGGGAGGGGGTGGGGGAATGGGCAAAATGGGTGAAGGGGAGAGGGAGGAACAGGCTTCCAGTTACAGGAGGAGTAAGTCACGAGTATGAAAAGTAAGACGGTAGGCAGTGCTCTAATAGTGCTGCGTGGTGACAGACGGTCCCTGCCCTGTGGTGAACGTGGCGTGACTTATGGAGCGGTCGCCTCACGATGTCGTCCTGAAATCCGTGTAACACTGAGTGTCAGCTATACTGCAGTGAAAACAAACAAAACAACAATGACCAAAGCAAACCATGGGAGCTTGCCCTTCTCGGACTTGTAGGGATTGAACAGGAAAGAGTGGACAAGAATGGACTTTGCAAGCATTCATGCACAGTACCGACACGAGGGCTCTGAGCCATGCTTCACGATGATGCAGGGGAGTGCCGGGTCCCGTCAGGGTCTGAGGCTCACAGCCTTGCAGGTGTGATGGGGAATAGGCCAGCGTCTGTGTCCCTGTCTCTGTGTGTTGCTCTCTCTGTAAGCTAGCGTTCCGTGGTACTGTGCTCTGGACCAAACACTGTGCTAAGTGCATCACACTCATTATTTCATCTAGAAGTTCCCGTGACCGCCCTCAGAGGTGTGTCTTTTTATGACCCCATCTTATAGATGGCCCCATGGCAAAAATGTGCTTGCCAGGGGTACCAGCAAATTCTTGCTGAATAATTGGAACCCTCTTTCTCCTGAGCAGTGAGGGCAACATTCATGGTTTTTCTCCTCCGCGCCCCCGACCGCCCCCACCCAGATCCCTACTTTTCCAACCTCTATGTGGATCATGGTCTTTGGACTCAGCTACTTCTATGCCTAGGTGGGATCATTTTGATTTGGTCTTGGCTTTTGTTCTATGTCACGGGTGGACTCTTCTTTTTTTTTTTTTCCAACTGTCCATTTGGATGGGACTTGAGTATTTCAGCCCCGTAATTACATTTCATCACTTAGGATGGTACGTTCTGCAAAAAGCAGCTCCCATTTACCAAGGTAGATTGCATTATTGTTCACAAATACTCATTGCGTCTCCTGGGGGTAGAATTATGTCTTCCTACCCCATGGAGACAGGGCCAAGTCATGTGGCTTGGCTCTAGCCAATGACACATAGGTGAGAGTGATATGCATCCCTATCAGGCAGAAGATGGCATGTTGTCTGTCATATCTTCCCTCCTCCCCCTTCTGACCTGATGCCAGACCATGTTCTAAATAGAGTCTGCTCCACAACTGGGTCATGGAGTAGAGGCCAGGTGGAACCAATGGGGGGTAAGTCTTGTGGATAAGGCATGAATCTTTACTGCTGTAAGCCTTTGAGACTCGGGGATTATTTGTTATGGGAGAATAACAACCTATCCTGATGAAACATTCCCTTTCTTTCAATATTATGAGTTTAACTCTCACAGGATGGCCTTTCTCCTAAATTCAGGAGGCACATGATTAACACCCCTGACTGCAGTCATAACTGTAGAGAGTTGGGCACTCATCTCCAATTGCTGCTACTCAAAATATTTTGTACATCCGTTTTGGAAACAGCTTTCAGGTTTTAAAGGTCCAACTCCTACTGATAACAGCGAATGCTTCACAAGCATTATCTTACTTAATCCTGGCAACAGCCCTGAGAAGTCGGTACTCCTGATTTTCATTGTCCAGACAAGGGAAACAGAAGCTCAGAAAGGTTCAGGAATGACTCAAGATCCCACAGCTAAGAGGAGGGCCAGGATTGAAATCTACGTTGGTCTCAGGCACAAACCCTCATGTCATGATGTTCTGCTTCTACTGTATTCCTCCCGAGTGGGTATTAATGGTCTGAGTCACCTACCTTGCTCATGAGAGGTGACAGAAAACATTTTGACTGCTGATGAGGAAATAAGGAATAAGTAATGAAAATGACAGTGGACTGAATACTAGAAGTTAGGGGGTCAGTGTGTAGCTGTTTCCTCCTAGCGACCCTACTATGTGACCTTGGGCCACAGTTTCATCTGCAAAATGGATCACTTGTTTCAGACTGCATAGTGCATGGGTCCGGCTGGTGGGAACCTGTAAGACCTGGAAAGTCCATGCAAACCATTGTCTGTCTGTGTATTTTTTTCCCCTGCTGGGTGGAGGGTCTATAATATTTGTTAGGGCCTGGCGGAGGTCCGCGGCCCCGAAGAGAAGCAGGACTCTAATCCGCTCATTTGTTGAGTATGATTTACCCTTTTCCTGAGAAGTGGGTGTAGAGGCAGGGAGGATTCTGTCCGACTGAATTGTCGGTGAGTTGTGTAAGGTGAGTGTCAGATTTATTAAAGAATCAGTGGAAGGCAAGCTGCATCATTTCACTAGAAATGATCCTTAAACAATGTTTCTGTCTCACATTCCTGCGGCTCCCTCGCTGCTCCCTCTGCACAGAGCCGTTGTTTCGTCTCCCAGGCCAGGCGCTGTGTCACTAGTTGTGGCCATTGGTCATTTCCTGTCTCACCCGGCCAAATAATCATGTTGTTTTGACTGGGAGGAGAATGCGTCCAGAGCCGAGAGCCGAGTCCCTCAGTAGCTGGCAGATGTGTTTCCTTGAGTGTGGGAGGGAAGGAAAACATGCTCACCGAGCCTCCACACTCTGCCAGCCTCTCTGCTGGCTATCCGCTCATTGATTCAGTCACACATGTCTGTTTCCAACCAGTATGGACTGGGTATCCATCCTGCATTGGCCATTGTTCTTGGTGCTGGGGATATAGGAGTGAAGAATCGGACCAAAAAAAAAAAAAAAAAAAAAGTCCTCCCCATTCCTGGGATTTATGTTCTGGTGGGAGAGATAAAATAGATTACTAAAAAAAATTAATAAAAAAGATATGCTCCTCACATGCCACTTTGGATGGGGTAGCAAGATGCCGGGCATAGGAGACACCCCATATTCCAGATGAGGAAACTAAGCATTCAAAGCCTTGAAATAACCAGCCAGGGTCACATGGCAGGGAAAGGATGGACCTGAGCTCTCACGTTAGGTCTTTCTGACTTCCGCTTCACTTCACCCACAGAAAGCAGTGGCCACCACCTAAGAGCTGTCCTTTAGCTGTGACCCACTGGGCCAGATGTTCCTGAGGCTAATTCTATCCTGATGAAGATCTGAGTTTATGTGAAGAAGGCTGCTCCCTCATCCTCTTTACAGCCAGTTTTGGGAAGTGTGGTGTCATTATTGGTTCAAAGAACTGCTCTGCCCCCTTCTACCTCTACTTCTCCTTGAATTCTAATTGTATACATTCTGGATCGTGCCTGATTTTTTCCCACAGGGCTCTGAGCTTTGGTGTATTTTCTTTCACTACTTTTAATCTCTGTTGTTTGGCTTGGATAGTTTCTATTGATTTATCTTCCTGTTACATATTCCATTTTCTTCATTCCTTATGTGATCATTCATCAATACCATATTTTGAAAGTTTTTTCCTGATAATTACAACATCTGTTCCCACGTACTGTCATTTCCTATAGTCTGACTTTCTTCCTGAGTGTGAATTCTTCTTATCTGTTTGTTTGAACATGGTGTGATTTTTGGTTGAAAACGGGGCGTTGCAGGTAATACATTGTAGTACTTCTGTATTATGTTGTGTTCTTCTAAGGATTATTGATTTTTTTTGTTAATCAGAAGCACTTAACCTGCCTGTCTTGAAAGGTATGTAGTACCCGATATTTTTGCTCTATTCCTATGGCTACTTTAGCCTGGCTCTAGGGAGTCTTTCGGATGCTTGCATAACTTGGTTATTTGTCAAGAATTTGGCAGCAACAGGGCTTACACTTTCAGTAATTTTGTTCCCTAGGGTGCCCCCCCACCCGAATTTCTAATTTTTCTGTTAACCCCAGGTTCTGTCGCCTGAGATTTCACAAGATTTCAGCTTTCTGCTCCCCAAGCTCTGTGAAGTGGCACAGAGTTAAAAAAAAAATAGAACAAAAGAGAACAGAACACTCACAGATCTCATCCCTTGTCCCTTTATCTTTAAAGAATAGACTTCCCTCCTCATCCTCTATGCTTCTTGCTGGCCGGTCTGCCTCTCTCCCATGCTTGCAGAGTTTAGCTGTCAGCCAGGGATTTGGGCAGATTTTATGCTCGATGTTTGCTTCTCATCACTTTGGTGGTTCTCTCATTGCCATGAATTCCTCTTTAAATTTCCACCTGCTTTCACAAGCTTGTATTCTGATCTCTGACCCATTGGGTCACAGTTATAGCTATGGAGATCGTGGAGAACTCTCAGATCAGAAAGCCACACATTCTTAATTTTTCTCCCTCACAATTGTAGTTTTTTCCAAGATTAATTCTCCTCTGGCTTCTGCTTTTGGATGCTTTCCAGGGTCATTACATAGTGTTTTTTTTTTAAATTCACTTTTTATAATCGTCATCTACAGTAGGATTCATAGGACCCTTTCATTTCCATGCCATTGCTCCTAATTAGATCAGACTCTGGGAAAAATTGAGGATGTGCAGGGTGGGGTGAAGCACTTGTCTGCTTCAGACACTGTGCTCAGCTGAGTTCATCGTTTGGACTCTGGTCTTGGGTTATTCCTCTTAGTTCGCTATGTAAGTCATAGGAGCCATGCCCTCAAGTAAAATGTAAGCTCTTAAGGGTGGGGCTCTATGCGTAACAGAGCCAGAGTAGACAAAGAGGCAATAGTGATCATAATCCTTGCTTGCAAGAAGACATCAGTCCCACTGGAGTGACATGGAGATGAACTTGAAAGTACTTTCAATAGTTTAACGCCAACTTCTTGGGCTACAGGAGTTCAGGTCCTATTTGTTTTGCAATACATCAATTTAGGCCAGAGAAGATAGAATATAATGGAAAGCATCTGTATCCTTTATTTAGAAAATCCAAGTTTATGCAATGCTGTCATTCTCTTCTTATTTATTTATTTATTACCTCTCACTTCTTTTGCATCTCTGATGGACATGTATCGTTTCTGTCTGCCAGTACTCATCCTCCCTTTTGGTCCAACATCTCAATTTTTCCTAGGGGAGCCAACCACGACGTATCCACATGAGTGGTGATTGAATGGGGTGGGTATGCGTCCTAGCTAATTAGAGTATCCCTATCGTCTGACCACGACGATTAGTTAAAGAATGCAGTGTGATCCAAGTTGGTGCCCTGAGATTCACTCCCAAGACTTTTGTTAGAAGGTTGGGGAAAAACATGTCCTCCTTCATTTGGGGTTGATGAGAAAGTAGGATATAATCGTTGCTAGCTTCCCACTACCAGTAACTACATATAAAAATAAAAGCAAAGTGGATTTGGCCATTTTTTCCTTTTAATCTTATTTCTGGAACTATGGAAGCCACATTGACGTCTCTGGGGAAGACTCTGTTTCACGGAAACAAACACAAGAGAAGTTAGACTTGAGAGATGGAGACTCCGATAGTAATTAATTTGGGCTCCTGGAAGCAGATCTGCTTGGAGATTTTTCATACCGAAAGTATATACCTAGGTTTTATAGTTATTTGAACTTATAAATGCCTTTTATGCTTAAGCCAATGTCAGTGGAGTTTCTATCATTTATAACCCAAGAAGCTCTGCCTGAAAGAGCCTCTCTCTTCAGCCCCTGCAAGATAAGGTTAGAATTTAAGGGCTTCTCAATTTTAGTGGGTTGAACAGGTTCCCCACAAAATTCATGTCTACCTGGAACTTCAGAACGTGACCTTGTTTTGAAATAGCGTTTTTACAGATAAAATTAGTTGAGGATTGAGATGAGGTCATAGTGGGTTTTAAATCCAATGGCTGAGGTCCTTGTAAGAAGAAGTGACAGTACAGACAAAAGGTTGATCTCCAGGATCTATAATGAACTCCTCAAACTCAACACACACGAAATAGGCAAACACATCAAAAAATGGGCAGAAGATATGAACAGACACTTCTCCAATCAAGACATACAAATGACTATCAGACACATGAAAAAATGTTCATCATCATTAGCCCTCAGGGAGATTCAAATTAAAACCACATTGAGATATCACCTTACACCAGTTAGAATGGCCAAAATTAACAAAACAGGAAACAACATGTGTTGGAGAGGATGTGGAGAAAGGGGAACCCTCTTACACTGTTGGTGGGAATGCAAGTTGGTGCAGCCTCTTTGGAGAACAGTGTGGAGATTCCTCAAGAAATTAAAAATAGAACTTCCCTATGACCCTGCAATTGCACTCCTGGGTATTTACCCCAAAGATACAGATGTCGTGAAAAGAAGGGCCATCTGTACCCCAATGTTTATAGCAACAATGGCCACAGTCACCAAACTATGGAAAGAACCAAGATGCCCTTCAACGGAAGAATGGATAAGGAAGATGTGGTCCATATACACTATGGAGTATTATGCCTCCATCAGAAAAGATGAATACCCAACTTTTGTAGCAACATGGACGGGACTGGAAGAGATTATGCTGAGTGAAATAAGTCAAGCAGAGAGAGTCAATTATCATATGGTTTCACTTATTTGTGGAGCATAACAAATAGCATGGAGGACAAGGGGCGTTAGAGAGGAGTAGGGAATTTGGGTAAATTGGAAGGGGAGGTGAACCATGAGAGACTATGGACTCTGAAAAACAGTCTGGGGGGTTTGAAGTGGCGGGGGGGTGGGAGGTTGGGGTACCAGGTGGTGGGTATTATAGAGGGCACGGCTTGCATGGAGCACTGGGTGTGGTGAAAAAATAATGAATAATGTTTTTCTGAAAATAGATAAATTGAAAAAAAATAAAAAAAAATAATAAAATAAAAAAAAAAAGAAGAAGAAGTGAGGACATGCAAAGACAAAGACTAGAGAGTGATGGAAAGATGGGGTAGAGATTATAATAGACCTATACGCCAAGAAGCAAAGTGTTGCCAAGAGCAACCAGAATTTGGAAAAGGCAAGGAAGGATCCTCTACCAGAGCCTTTAAGGGGAGCATGGCCCTGTTGACAGCTTGGTTTCAGACTTCTGGCCTCCAGATCCGGATAGAATCTATTTCTGTTGTTATAAGCCACTCAATTTGTGGTCGTTTCTTACCTACAGCTGTAGGGAATTAATACCATGGTGTAACTCCTGCCTATCTTTCCAGCCTCATTGTAGAGGCCACAGAGCAGAGCACATAACCCTGCAGGCCCTTAGGCCGGCTTTCTGGACTCAAATTTTAGCTTTTTTCACTTCACCATTCTGAGTCTCATTTATCTCATAGAGCTCATGATTGTAATAACTTGCCTCTGAAGGTTGTTGTGAGAAGAGGAGGAGTTCTTTTTTTAAGGCACAGGAAGGACTTTTGGGCACAAGCACTCAGTCAGTAAGAGCTGTTATTATGGTGGGGGTGGTTGTGGTTGTGTCTCGTCATCTTCATCCTCGCTCTCTCCTGCTCTGTCCTCACAAGTGCCACCTAGCTCAACTATAGAAAATTATCTGTAGCTCCTCAAATGAAGTGGAGAGCGATCAAGGAACTTCTTGCTCAAGACCCATCACTGACCCTGTGTCAGATTTGGATTCAGATCCTGGTTTGCCAGCCTCCACACTATGCACTATGAATCACTCCAGAGCAAAGCTAGTGGATGGCATGGAAGGATCTTCCCTAGATTCCCCCCTTTTCTGTTCTCCTGAGACCTCTCTTCTACCTCTGTCAAGTCTTTTGATACTGTTCAGTCATTAAACTGTGGTCTTCGTTGATGGCGTGCACTCAGAAAAGTGTTTGTGGCTTTTCCAGAGGTAGCCAGACTCTTCTTCCCTGGGATAATAGGCCCCTCTTCCTGTCTCTAAAATCAGGAAATAGCTTTGTTTTCTTGGGGGGGTGGCTGTGGTTTTAAAAACTCATTACTTCCATTTGTGATATTTGCAATCAGTAAGACATCCCCTAAAAGCACTTTTATAAGCTCAGAAAGAGACAGACTGGGAAAGAAGCCTCGTAAACCTGCAGCTGATATTTCTGATAAAAGCATTCAGGGAACATGGTCTTATTTACCTCCACATACTGCAAACTTCACTATCAAAACCCAGTATTGATCTTGTCTTGGTCTCTGTCAACACAGTTACCCCTTGGGGCAATATGTCCTGATTTTCCATCTCAGGACAGTTTGGAATGAAGAAATGACTTTCTGACATTTCCACCTAAGAAGTTTTCTTTGTGCTGAGGATATTTTTTTTTAAATGCTCCGTCAACACCCCAGAGTGTGGCTACCATAAATTATCTATGATATATAGATACAGATATGCACACATACACACATACATATGCACACACATACAGATACATTGTATAAATTATATTGGAAATATATCAAAGACTATCTCTTCACCTGTCTGCACGGCTCTAACTCTCTCTTCAGTTTACCCATCTCTCTCATCCGTGTTTGCCCATTTCTTTTTTTTTTTTTTTCTGTAAAAATAGGATGGTTTCTTTATTGGCTAGTATTTCAGTTTACATTTATCAAATTTCAAACTGAGTTACATTTTTCATTTTTTAAAAGATTTTATTTATTTATTTGACAGAGAGATCACAAGTAGGCAGAGAGAGAGGGGAAACAGGCTCCCTGCTAAGCAGAGCCAGGACTTGGGATCATGACCTGACTGAGCCACCCAGGTGCTCCTGAGTTACATTTTTCTACTCTTATTTTTTTTTTAATTTTTTTTCCAATTTATTTATTTTCAGAAAAACATTATTCATTATTTTTTCACCATACCCAGTGCTCCATGCAAGCTGTGCCCTCTATAATACCCACCACCTGGTACCCCAACCTCCCACCCCTCCGCCACTGTTTGCCCATTTCTATCTCTGACCTCTTTATCTCACACTAAAACTGCCATTGTCTGACTGTCTGTCAGGAGAAAACAATTTTTCCCCTACGCCTATGAGAAACTGCCAATCTTCTTAACTTTTCCTCCCTTCCAGGTTGCTATGTGTGAATCCGGAAGTTTTTATTTTTTCTCTCCTTCTGTACCATAGCCAACCTACTAAGTTTGAGTCTGTAAGGTTTGAGGAACAAGGGCCAGCAAACTTTTCCTACAGAGGACCAGACAGTTATTATTTCATACTTTGCCAGGCATATGGTCTCTATTGCCATCATGCAGCCTTGCCTTTGTTGTGGGCAAGAAGATGTGTACATGGACAGTATGCCTGTGTTCCAATAAAGTTTTGCTTACAAAGATAAAGTAGTTTGCCCACTCCACTCTTTGTGGGAGATGAGATGCTGTTTGGTGTATTTCTCATTTCCTTCCTTGGTCTCACTCTTTTCATGGGTGGTCCCAGACGACTGGCAAAATACAAGTGGAATCTGAGCTTGAACTAGCACTGCCTGAATCCCAGCTCATGCTTATTCCCACTTTAACACACATCCTCTCCCGGGACACGATTTTGATGAGAGTTCACCCTCCCTATCCAGAAACCTTTAATGGTTCCCCTTTGCCCACCTGGTAAGGAGTCATTCTCTCAGCCTGACATCCAAGCCAAATCCAAAGTAGGATTCCAAGCTCACTCCTCCAGGTTCTGGTCCACTGGGTTTTACTTAAAATTCCCACTGCATCTATCATTTTTGTCCCTCACTCTCCAAACACATCTCCAACACATCTTATCTGTGTTTCTATTGCTGTTCCCAGCTCTGTATGGCTTCCCTGCTTGAACTCCTTTTTTAATTTTCCTACCTTCTTACTGTCTTTCTCTACTTTCAAGTCAATTCCATCTCCAATTAATGGAACCCGGGGGGACTCTCACATTTATGCTTTTACCTAAAACCCCTTACCTAAAACTCTCTAATGACTTTTGGCCATACTCACTGTGGCTCGCCAAGCCCACTAACTACCATGACCCCCTCCCCAGCAAGTCTCTCCCATGGCCTCCCATCTCTGCATACACCTAGCTTTGGGGGCGTCCTATGGCCCTGTTGGCACTCCCCCACCTTGATGACTTCTGCTTGGAACAGCCTTCTTTTTCTCTAAGTGGTTGTATGACTAATTTCCTTCCATCATTCATGCTCTGCTTATGTACACTCTCCTTCAAGAGCCCTTCTCTGGCTGCCTAATCTAATGCAGCATACCCAAAGCCATCATGAAACCTTCTTCATTTTTTTTTCCTAATAGCCTATATTTAAAACCTGACACTATATTATATATTCATTGGTTTCTTTTCTCCTCAACTGAACGGTAAGCTCCTCAAAAAGAAGGCCCTTAATGCTTTGTTCACCAAACTGATCAAATGTTTAATCAGTATTGTTGACTGAAGGAGGCCAGCAGAGTGAAACTTAACTATGGGGAAAACAGAAAAAATGAGCATCACATGACTGGCTGTGCAGAATCTTTTTATGATCTCTTCTAACTCTGAGATTTGGTGATTTGGGGTGATACCATCTCTCTGAAAGTCAGCTCATCCTCCTGACTTCTGCATTTCTGTTAATGGGTCCATCATTCTTTCATCCACCCAAGTTTAAAAATGCAGCCATCTGTTAAAGCCTGTTATCAGGCCCTCTTTCCATTCTTCAGCTTGGCTTCCTCTGTGTGTTGGCTTCATGCCACTGGCAGGCTGTCTCTGTGGGGCAGAGAGGATGGCCACAAATATTTCCAATTCATTTTCTCCCAGTTTAGCAACATCAGCTAAAAAGGTACTTCTCTTCCCCAATGTCTATGCATCAATCCAGGAAAAGATACTGATGGCCCTCCTTGAGTCACATTCTGGCCACTGTGTTGTCCTGTTATTGCAGGGGATTGGTTTTTATGATGGAGCTTTCTGTATCCACCTTGAGGCTAGGGTTTGGGGTGGGCTACCCTGACTGAAGTTTCCATAGGACCATGCAGAACAGGGTTGGGGGATGTCCTCCAAGGAAGCAGAGGTATTGGACAGACACAAGCAGCCTGTGTCCACTCCACAGCTCTTGGGGCCCTGGGTTTGCAGCATTGTGGTTGTAGGAGGCTCTGGAAGAATTGGTTGGGTCACTGAGTCTCTGAAGCCAGGATCTTTCTCCTCCTGAACACTGTCTGTAGATGACTGTAAGCTGGACTTTCCAAAATGCACCACCCTGTTCTTCCTATTTGCATCTGGTGTTTTCTCTTCCTGGAATGAACTCATGCCCACTCAGTGTGAACCCACATGGGAGAAGTGCTTTACTTCAAGATGCATTCCCCGAAGCCCTTCTAAAATGTTTTCTGAGGCTCCTGCCCTTGAATCTTCATGGCCTCCGATGTATGTAGATCTTTATTTTGTGTACTTGTGTCCTCTAAGCTCACACATTGAGCATACAGGCTTCCTTCTTCTGATATGTTCTTGTATCCTTTCTTGTTCGTAGAATGTTACTCTCACATAGAAGGCACAGTTAATGTTTGTTGGACTGAATCCAATTGAGCTGAATTAAACATGCTGCTCTTCCCAAATTCTTCAATCTGTATCGTTCATTTAATATTTCCCTTCGTCAGCTCCACTTGTTAATTACTTATGTAAGCATATTTGTCAAGCTTGTATCACCACGAGCCAGCGTGGGACCTTCACAATATTCGGTTCTTAAAGGATGTGTTATTCAACACGATGAGTGTTGACCGTGGGCCTATGAGAAGCCAGGCTCCGAGTTAAGGGTTGTGGCTGTGACAGAGAACGTGGCTGGTCTAGTTGCTGCTTTTACAGGGCTTACATTCTGGTCTGGGGGTCAGATGATGGAATGAGTGCTGCTAGAGCAGCATGTTGAGAGCCAAGATAGCAGGGCGTGGGGGGCCGCCAGAGGAGAAGAGTGGGTTGGAGGGAAAGATTGCCTCCTCCATGTGTGTGTGAATTGAATGACTTACTAATGTAATAGGTGAGGAAGAGCAATTTCCTTTTGTGATTAGATCAGGTGTCACCTTTTGCAGTTCATGCTTAATCCCTACCTAGGACTAAGCCCTTCTTCTTTTCTTGTGGGTTTCCATGGTACTCCTTTTTCTCCTTCCTCACTACATTTTATACACTCTTGATAAGTTCTATTCATAGTTTGGCTTACACACAAAAAACAGTTTGTCTCTAACTCAGCAGGTCTGTCTCTGAGTATCTAGCACTAAGCTTGGCAGATAGTAAGTATTCAAGAAGTTTTTGTTGAGTGGAGAAATGAGCTCACCAGGTGGGCATGGACTGAGTTGGGGGAAGCAAGAGGTTTATCTGAAAGGTATATGCATATAGTGACTGCCTTGTGGCCTGGATTATGTACTAAGTATTCTTGGGGAATGGCTCCCTGTTACAGAAGGAAGGGTGAAGGAGCTTGGGGCAAAGGCTGGTGTTCTGTGATTGCCTGAAGCAAGATAATCTCACAGTTTCTAACTTCTAACAGGGAAGCTAGACTAGAGGACAAAGAGACCTTGATTCACAACTGTACGGTGAGAGATGTAGCTATCATCTTCCTCCAAGAGGTTACTAGAAAGTACACCTCCTTCCAGTTCCTAAAAGTCAGGGCCATGGCCTTGTCTAGAGTCCTGTCTTGTTTTGAAGAAGTCTGTGCTTTGGCACTAACGTTTGTTTTCCATCTTCAAAACCAAAATATACTCAGTCCTTGGGCAAACTATTCTCTGGTGGGGAAGGCTATTGAAGTAGCTCCAGCAAAAGCTGGACACTGAACCAGAAAGTGCTCTTGCGCATTGTCCGAGGCGCCCAGCACAGGGGGATGGGGGAGGAGAGAGAATTGTGGTGGTTATCTGCTATCATCAATAATGTGATAACTGCCAAGTATTATTATTGTCAACATTTCATAGTCATGATGCCCTAACTATGCACCAGGTGCTATATTTGATGCCTTTACATGGACATTCTTATTTGTCCCCCAAAACAACCTCATGCAATGTGGACAACCAGCATCTTCATTTTGCAGACAGGTAACTGAAACATGGGATAAATGACCGAACATTTCTCTGAGCCCAGCAGTCTGCTAAGCAGAGCATAGAGCCCATGGAATCAGGAAGCCACCATGGCTTCAGGAAGCAGGCCCTATGATCATTCCTCTCCTCCCAGAGATCCATAAGGTAATGGACACCCTAAGAGGTAAAGTCGTGTGCTCAGGGTCTAGCAGGAAATGTGGATGGAATTGGAACCCAGGTCTGCTTGAGTCAGAAACCCACCAAACCATTCACCTTCCTTCACAGCACATTTCTGCCTCCTCCATCAGATGCGTGTGTCTGCAGGCAACAAGTGATTTAGGCAGTATCTGGGGGTAGTAAGAGCAAGCAGGACAGCCTGAAGTTCAGAAACCTGGAGTGTTTTAACAAAAACAATACAAAAGTGCTCATTAATTTTGCATCTCTTGGGTGCAGGGACTTCGCCCGAGTTATCTTGAGTTCTAGCAGTTCCTCTGAGATATGGTAGCCATTACCCGTGTTTTACAACATAAGAAATCGAAACTTCAGAAGGCTAAATCACCTGTCAAGTGTTACTAAGCTGCTCAGTGATGAAGCGGGGCTTTGAATCTGGCTCCACCTACTACAGAAATTGTATGGGTCTAGGCTCTTCCTGAGAACTTTCCCTGATTTTCATGTCTACACCCATCACCCCCACTTGATCTGCAAACCACAGGGCAAAAGCCTCTGGGAAGATAAAATTACACCCAGAAAGGTTAAATTTTTTATGGCAGTCAAAACAGTTGACCACATAAGTACTTATAGTCAAGATTCATACCTAGAGCATCATTACAAAGGGCTGGATTCATGCTTGTGCAGTCAGGAAAGTCCTATCGGGCCTAATGCTCAGAAGAGCCCCATGCGTGGTTTAGTACTATGCTGGTACCATTTTGGAATTCTCAATAAGCTTATCTTTGAACTTGAGCTTTGTGAATGAAGTCGGATGGCAACACTCCAAGCCAGCATCAAGCGCGTGTTAAGGAAGCTGCTACTGCCATTGACTGTTGATGTCACGCATGTCTGTTGAAAAGGTGAAATCAAATAGTTGAGTTTGTGCAGTGCTTCCACTGTTCTGGTAAGAACAGAATACATACACACACATGGGCTACAAAATACAAATTGTGTAATATTGTTGATTCTGCTCGAGTCAAATGTTCCCACATTTGCACTTAACATGAAGTACAATATAAACACAGGAGCTAAAATTTATGTTAATAATTTACAATTGTAATTATGCTTTACTTAGACTGACATTAAATAACAAATAAAAACCACCATGGCAAGTCAAGGGCAAGGCTGTGGAAGGAAAGAAAAAAAAAAACTTTACATTTTAGTACTTTGAATGGTACTTTTCCTTTTTGATTCTCCAAGTGGCCCCACATTTCCCTTACACCATCAGCCTTGGTCCCTTGTGAGAACAGCAAACGGGGACTAGCCCTAAGTGCAGGAGGCAGCCATCCCCAGCTTGCTGGTCCGCTCTGGGTTGCTGGGCTAGGGATGGGAGGAAGTGCTGAGCATGTAGGTCATGGCATTGCTGTTCCAAGACTCCTGTGCTCTCCCAAGACTGTAGCTCTGAGTAGGATCTATTCCTAGTGGGTGCACAATAAACATTTCCTAGGGGTCCAGGACTGAATGATTTAAAGAAAAGTTGTAAGTAAAGTGACAGAAGGAAGAGAGACCCAGGGGATGTGTGGAGAATTCTTCTTATCGGTTTTGGTGATGGAGGCATGCCTAGCTTCTTTGCAGAGGCTCTGGGAGCAAGGTACCTGGGCACATCTGTTGTGCACCCCATGGCTTGGCTTTCTCTCAGTCACAGGTTCCTAGGGGTGCCGCTGGGGCTGGAAAGGCAGTGTGTGGTGAGTGTGGCCTCTCTGTACTATGCAGCTGTGTGGAGGCTGAGGCCCAGCTGGAGCTCATCAGAGGTCTGGCAGGTGGAGCACCCTGCAGCATTTTTCTTGCCTGGACACTGGCAGCTCTCTGACTTCAAAGCTGGAACACACTGACCGGGAACACAGTGACCTTGGCACAACTCCCTCCTATCTCTTCTCTTGCTCTCCAGGCAGAAAGGAGGAATCCTAGCTCCCTTGCACTGGCTCTGCCATGCGTGCAGGGCAGGTTTTCCTTAGGAAAGGAAAGGTTTTCCTTCCCTTGGGGAAAAGGAGGGCCAGTGGCACCTGCCTCTTAGCATTGGGGAGCCAGACTGGATTCAGCCATACATGGAATTTGGAATTGTGATCCAACTGCATGTCTGTCTGTGAGGTTTTCTCTCTCCAGGCACCAGCTCTGAGACCTGATAATAGGAGTACCTGCTTAGACTTTAGAAAAAAATAAAGAGTAGGGCCACCTTGTACCTGCCAGTCCCTGTCATCCAGCCTCTCAAGTGCCATCTGGTTATGGATGAGTCACATTCCATCTGATTGAGCTGACAGTTAGTAAGGGCTCATCGAATCTCAATTTCCTCATCTTTAAAATGGAGAGAATAATAGGCACCTCCAAGGGCCTTAACAAGGATAAACACTAATGCACATAAAGTGCCCAACACAATGCCTGGTGTAAGGCCACAAGCAATCCATAAATGGTAGCTTCTAACATCATCATCAGTTACCATAATTATCCTAGGCTAACTCATTACATTTATCTCTTGTCTTGACTGATTACTCTAGGAAATAGGTAATGTTATGGACATGACCACTTTTTAGCTGGGCACACAGCCTAGGAAGCTATCAAATGATTCTCCCACTGTCACATTGCTAGCACATGTTGCAAGAGGGCCATACATCCAAGCCTGCCCCCACTCCATCTTGGGGTGTTTTCTTTCTCTCTCTCTCTCACTGTAGGTACATGCATGAGATATGAGTATATTCCCCACTCACTGGTTTGCTTCCATGATCAATGGAAATAGAATATAGTTTATGGTGTTGACATCTGTGGAAGGCTTACTATTCTCATTCTCGCCATACCTATTGATAATAAACTTAGAGAAAGCTGCCGACGTTTGTAGAGGACTTGATATTTTAAAGATAGTTCCACCCATATTGTCTTTTTTTTTTTTAATCCACCGTCCTGCTTTTGTAGATGGAAAAACAAAATCCAGAAAATATCGAGCCAATGACTTCATAAGGGATAGTTTCTTCTGAGTTAAGGCCTTTTTGCATGGGCCAGGGAATGATTAGCAAATTCCTGGGCTATGTCTTTATGTGACGTCCTTTAATCTCAATGATGCCATTTATGGGCTATGTGATCTCAGTCTGTGTCTTTTTCTTTATCTATAAAGTGGGGATAATTATAACAGTATGAAACAATGTATAAAAACTGCTATCAGTGCCTGCCACACATGACAGCTTGATCAATAGTAGATACTATTATTAGGTTGAGAAATACTCATGTTCTGCTCCTTTTTGCAGCAGCTGGGTAAAATTGGACCTAAAGACATTGAGTTAGAGAATACCAGGAAGACCAGTGAGCACTTGGGGAACTGGGCAGAAACTCCCAGTGTTCTAGGATAACCAGAAACAACAGGGACCAAGGGAGGGGTCTTGGTTCAGGACCAAGGACAGGACCAAGGACAGTTCCCACTTGCTCCCTGCCCCCCTCACTGGGGACACTCTGTTTGTAGGGTAGAAGATAAACCTATCTCAGGCCTTCCCTGCTCTGTCCTTGCCACAATCTCCCAACCCGTCTGCATTTGGCCAGCATTCTTCCTATCTGAAATGCTTCTCCTTCCTCTCTCTCAGCATGAAATATTTCTAACACAGTAAGAAGCAGGGGAACTGTAACAGTCCCCTTGCACCTACCCCTTCAATTTAACACATGTTGGCATTTCTGGTGCAATTGATTGTGATATTTTATTTTTTTAAAGGAAACTGGACAGAGGCCATTGACACTCCCTTTGTGTCCCTCCCCATCACATACCTCTCCTTCCCACCCAGAGGTGATCACTGTTGTAAGCTGGTGTGTATCTTCTGGATCTTCCTTTCTTTGCTACCAGGTCCTATCCACTCAACCAAGTCCTATCCACTCACCCACTCCTTCAGCTCGTGGTGATCTTTCTTATGGAGTGCTGTTGCACTCAATTTTGGAGGATTTTCTAGGATTTGTCATTTATCATCTTAATCATTTATCAAACATGTGCTGAACAGTCCCTACTCTGAGGCTGAGCTTTTCTATTCACTGGACTTGAGAAAATGAGTTCCACATGGTCTCTGCCTCTGAGCTCATGGGCTGTGGCACATGGCCACCACATTCACACAGGACTTAGATCTCACATAAACACTGGGGCCTTAAGACTGAAGACTGGAAGCAGAATAGGAGATGAGGTAGAAGTACCCCTGACATGTCATGACTTGAATGGCGTTCTCTGAATATATCATCTGGTTTAAAGTTTCACAACCCAGGGAAATGACTGTTACTACCTTCCTTTTAACACATGCAGAATCAAGGCTTGGAGAACCACCAAACCAAGAGGATAGTTAGGAAATGCATCTCATATTTGAATTAGGGCTTTCTAAAGCCACTACCTGTCTCTATCAACTCCTTCTTTAGACCATGGACAACTTGAGGCAAAGACTGAGCCTAATTCATCCGTGGTTCCCAAGTGCAGCATTGTCACTTAGCAGATATTTGATCTATGAAAATTTATGCTGTCATCCGTCTCTAGGGTACGGAGGAAATAAACACATGGGGGCCCTGCCTTTGAGGAGCTTACCATCCAGATGAGAAGGCAAGGAAGTAGTATCTAAATGCCTGTCACCAAACATGAGATTCCTACTCTGAATGGGAGATGAAATTATATTCTCTGTGCTGATCTTCCCTTAAAAAACACCAGGACAAAGGACCCGAGACATAGTGTGTGGTCGGGACCACTACAGGGGCTAGCCAGGCTGACTCTTCTCTTCCCCAGATCTGACATCCCTGGTTCCATATCTATCTTCTCCATCTACCCTCTCCTCTGTTACCCTTCCAACTTTGAACTCAAAGTTAGGGTTCTCAGCTCTCTTATCTCCTTTTGGTGTTCCTGGCTATCTTGATGAAAACGCTCCAGCTTATGACACCCCACCAAGCTAAACCAAACCCCAATCCTTGGTTTTCCTTATTCCTTCCATTTGCTTCCTCCAATGTCAGGAAGATATGACTTCATATGTATGCTACTCCCTAAAGCCCCTTCCAGAACCAGTGTTTCTCCAAAACAGAATCTGGGGTAGGGGGTCTTAACCTCTGGGTGGCATGGATCACCTTGTCAGACTGATGAAACCCAGGACCCCTCCTCAAGGTAAACTAGTATCTTGAGAGGCACTTACCAATCAGGAGATAGATAGATAGATAGATAGATAACTATTCATTATCTGTTGCTGAGCAGTGAAGTTAGCATATTAAAGAAACAGACATCTATTATCTCACAGATTCTGTGGGTCAGGAATCTGAGCATGGCTTAGCTTGTGGCTTCTGGTTAAGGGTCTCTCCTGAAGCTGCAATATGGGGAGTGGCCAGGGTTGTAGTCTCTTAAGATCGGCTGGGGATAAAATTGCTTTCTAAGCTCACTCACTCACTCTACGGATTTGGTTTTTCATGGGAGGTTGAACTGAGGGCCTTGGTTCCTCACAGGCGGTTGGCCAGAGGCCACCCTTAGTCCCTCTCCATACAGCAGCTCACACATGGCAGCTGGCTTCATCAGAGTAAGCAGGAGGAAATGAAAGCAAGACAAAAGTCACTGTCTTTGTAGGCTCATTTTGTACACTACCTTTCACTCTTGCCCTACTCTATGTATTAAAAGAAGATCACTAGGCTCAGCTCATATTCACAGGAGAGGACCGTCCAGGGTGTGAATACTAAGAGATGGGATCATTAAGGATCATCTCAGGGGCATAATTATGCAGGTATGGTGCATGCTTATTTATGAAGGCATTAAATAAGATCTAAGAGGTCCTATAACTAATGTCATTTTGAAGTAGACACAAATCCCTGCAAAGCTGACACATGACATGAAATTATCGGTGATTCCTATTGATGATAAAATCACAGATTTTATTAATATTGGGGTTGTCACTTACATCCACTTGTGATAAAAATGCTGAATTTCAGTTGGATGTGGGTGAAAATAAAGGTGTATTTTTATCACATCCAAATTCAATCCAGACCTCTGGATATCTGTTCTCTGATCCTTGCAAAGTCCATAGACCCAGGTTAAAATCCCCTCCTCAAGAGATGGAAGGCAGGCATAGATGACTTATTGATGGATCACAGATGATACGGGCCATCTACTCTAAGTAATTCGACCTCCTTGGAGCTAAACTGTATTCCAAGAGGGTTTACAAGGTGACCAGAAGTTAGTGGGGGCACTATGGTCCAGGTTTTGGGTCTCACCCTTACATATTTGTAAAGTCATTTTTTTAGTATACTAAGGTGATTAGGATTTAAGATTACACATATGAACAAGATTTCTAAGAGGATGTTGTATAATACATATCTTACTCACTCATACACTAGTGCATTCAGTCCTTCATACAGTCTTCCATTCTTCCAGCACATACTTATTGACCACTACTGTTGGCCAGGCAGAGAGATATATGTTAGGGCCAATAGTATCCAAGATGTAATTTATGAACTCCAGGAGCTCATGATTGTTCACAGTGGTCTGTGACTTCCCTTTCTCACAGATGTGTGTGTGACCTTGACCTTGACTCTATAGAGAACCATTCTCCTTTCCAACTATTCCTGAACTAACTTGCCTCCACATAGAAACTTCCACAGTCTCAGAAGAACTGGAGGGGAAGCTTCTAGCCTGGCTTCCACCTTCCCAAGAAAGAATGACCTTTCTGACTGGTTAGGCTGTGACTAGAGCCCCTGGCTAGCACTGACATGCTATTTCTTTTTTTCTCTTCAGAGTCACACGTGTTCTCTCGGCTTTTACTTTTTCCATAAGTCAATCTGCTGGAGCAGACCTCACCCTGAGGTAGGGTGAAGGAGGGGTAGAAGGAGTGAGGGAGAGAGAGAGGGAGGAGAGGACGAAGGCCTGAAATTTTAGCGTTGCAATGGGGTGAGTGGGCTCCTCAGAAGAGGAAGGAACAGGAAACCTATTCTGGACTCAGTTCTAAGCCATGTTCTTTAATCCATATTTGCCACCATAAGGCATATTGTCCATCCCTACTTCACTCCCAGGTCTGTGGCCCACCTATAGGTCAGCTAGAGGGGAGAGGGGTAGAATTATCACCAAGCATTTTATCTCTTCCTGTGCCTGTATCCAGGGCACCACACATTTCACCATGCCCTGATCACAGCTCATACTTATTTCTCCCATGCCAGAACATCACTACTAAGGTCATAATTCGTTTCAATAGGCCTTCACTTGACAAATAAGTATTAGGCAACTACCATGTGCCCAACTATGGGCAAGATGCTGGAGATGGGAGAACAGAGGACATGGAACAAATAAATAAATAAATAAACCTGGAGTCTGGAAGTACTTCATAAGAAAAAGGCAGCAGGCTGGAGAGAGAATGACCAGAGACACTCGTGCTTGACATCGTGGTTAGGGAAGGCCACCCTCTGTGAAGGTGGCATTGGACTGAGATCTGTAGGGAGGAGCAGGGCAGGGGAGGGTTTGCCAGAGAACACTTCAGGTAGAGAGAACTTCATGGGCTCTGAGGGTTGGCATGTTTGAAGAAAGAAAGAGGTGTGTATACGTTTACCCAATTGTGTTCAAAGGAAAATACATAGAATATAATGGGTTGGATGTGCCAGTAGTAGCAGTAGATGCATACCTACTAAAATAAGTGTTCTTTCTGTAGCTATGGCATGCTCATTTTGCCTATCACACTTTGGGGAAACTAACCACTTATTTTTGACCCACATCTGAGAACTCAGAGTGATTCTAGAGACTCAATACCTACCAGCCTCAGTGCCTGTGTTTGTAGAACAGAGCTAGGTAACTCTTGTCTCAGACTCCTCATTATTCTAGACTCTACAGACCCCTGCTTTATGTTGATTGACTATTTTCAGATGAACATACCTATGACTTTCAAGCAATCTGTTTATGTATCTCTTCCTTCATGTAACTTCATACAAAGAGACTGGGTTTCTGCAAAGCTTTATGCCTTTTCTTTTTGTCCGTGGGACATCCTCCACCCTTGAGGTTCTCTGAAATATTCTGAACATCCACCATTTTGCACTAAAATTCTCTTCTATAGCCGTTCATAAGGTTCCACCCAGGGAACCAGGCCTGCCAGCATTTCTTCCTCTTGTCCTTGTCTCTCATTGCCACTAGGTCAAGCCACATTCCATCCATTTGGCAGATCTTCCTGCCTCCCTCTCCCTCTAGGTTCCCTTTGGCCCCAAATGCTAATCGAAGAGCCCAGAAAGAGGATCTAAAAAGGGGGCTTCCTGGTGGGCATCCGTGAATCACAGGCAGAATCACCGCACAGACAGGCCAACAGGGGCCCTTCTCCCCATGTGATGAGTCATGAGTGGATGGTCACCCAGACAGAGGATGTGTCAGTCTGTCTCTTCCCTCTGCCTGGCCCCACATACTAGATGATAGCCTTCATCTCCTTGCATCTGGACCCATGAGAGACATTGGACCCAACTCTCTCAAAAATTTCAACCGCTGAGGAAGGTAGGAAAGCTCTGCTTTCTAGAAGGTTGAGCTGCTATTGAAATATTGTAACATATAATGCCAGATGGGTTTGCCATCCTGGCCAGCAGTCACCTAGCCATGTCCTGGTGATTGAGGGCCATCTTCTCCACAAATATATTTGCTCTACTTTTCATCTGACTATATTCTCATCCTTAACATGTCGTTTCATAACCATGTGAACAAATGAAGGCTGCTTCCTACAAGGTGAAGAATAGTTATGGCTTCTATGAATTAGGTGCCTACTCTCCGAGGCACTTGGCAGCCGTGATCTTTTACTTCTTTCATTTTCTAACATGGGTACTGCTCACACCGTGGTGTAGACTGTGAAACAGAGGCTTGGGGAGCTTCAACAGACTCCAGGTTCTCAGGGTAAGAAAGGGTAATTTTGGAGGAAAGTGGCCATGTCATTTGTCACCCCAATCAGGACACTTTGGAGAATAAAAGGAGGGACTATTAGGAGTTTTGCCAGAAAAAACATGTAAAAGTTGAATGTTCCAGAAAGTCAGACTATATGGATGCCTGTATTTTGAGACGGTCTTTTTGACTCCCAAACCCAGCTTTTTCCCACTCATCCTATTGATTCCTAAGAGGGTCACAGAAGAAACTGGAGTTTAGCTCTCTGCTCCTTTTGTGATAATTTTGCCTGTTGATTCTTTCCCCTCTCTTCCCAGCCTGGGATGTTGGGATGAAGTGCAAACCTCTGTGCTTTTACGAAGCCCCCTGAATGATTCGGATGTGCTGCCAGGTGTGAGAATTCTTGAATTCAATGCTATAAGCTTTGGGACTATGAAGTCACTTTTGCTCAGTATTGTATCTTAGTCACTGACACAGGCATGCAGTAGGCGCTTAATAAATGTTCCATGAATGAACGAAATCATGTACAGAGGCAAGTAGGGATGAGAGTCACCGTGTGTTGGGGGACGGGATATAAATTAGTTTTGAATGTCCGGTGTAGAAAGAGAAATGAAGGAGAGGTAAACAGCAGGAGCATCTGCCAGGCTAAGCTCCAATCCCATCCTTCATGCAGAGCCACCAAAGATTCTGAGCAGGAAAGTGACACTCTCTGGTTTGCATTTTGGGAAAGAATACTCCCATGGTGGTGTTCTAGGTTCAGGCTGCAAGAAACTGGACACAGAAGGTATTTGAAACATGTTTTTAAAGGGCTACTGAGTGCCCAGCATAATATAACCTTTTACATATTTGAAAAGTCTCCAGGCTGGGGTAGCACCGCCCCCGCTCAACGTCAGCCTCCAGACACACCCTCGGCAGTGACCCCAGTGGGGCACCTGAGAGTCACTCTCTCAGGGGACTTGGTGCCCATGGTGTGTTCACTAGCTTCTCCCCCAATACCAGTAACTCCTCCCTGCGGGGGGCTAGCTGTGGAGGTGGAAGGCCCCCTCAGATTCAGGAAAATGAGGAGCCATCAGCCAAATCGGCCAAATTGGTCCTTTCACAGAAAGTTCTCCTCCTGTCACTTGCTCTCCGCGGCATCCATCGGAGGGTGGGGACACAGCCCTGCAGCTCTCCAGCTGGGGACAGGGTACCCGAGGCGTTTTCAGACCCGGCTGTTCGCCTTTTCTCCAGAGCAGTGTTGTGCTTATTATCGCTCTTCCGGAGCAGCCCAGGGGACCTTGCCGTTTGCAGCTCAGTGCCCTGGGGCTTCCCACAGAGCTGTGCCCAGTCTGGCCGGCAGGCCACCAGGCAGCGCGAGATGAAAGACACTGTTCACACTCACAGGGACTGGAATGCTCTCTCTATAAAACCCGTGAATGTGGAGACCAATTCATAAGCACTTCTCAGTCCAGCGATGCATGGGGGAATCCCCGTGACTGACACTTTAATTGGCTTCCCTCCTGAGACAGGCTTCTCCTGAGCCCGTTCTGAAGCCTGGGCTAGCGACGTCCAGGCTCAGCGCTCAAGGGAGTCTGAACGTGCGCTCCTTTCTGTGGCCCCAACCTGTGTCCTCTCTACCCCCGCATCTCCCCCCCACTCAGATTCCATCCTCTCCTCTAGCATCACCCACCACCCCAAATCTTCTGCCATCCCAGACCTCACCTGGTGTCTCCAGCTGAATTCTGACTCAGGAAGTGTCTACCTTTCCGTGGTCCTTCCATAGGCATTTATGTGTGATTTGCCAGGCTTTCCCCTATGCTTTTCACACGGATATTATCATTTAATCTTCAAGCTTGGTCAGCACTTCCTGGCAAGCTTCCACTTGGATCTCTTGGGTCAGAGTGAGTGACCCTCAGCCCTAGCTGTGAGGAGGGCTGGGGACTCTGAGATGGCCTTCCCACCTTCTGCATGGAGGGGGCAATGGGGAGGAGGGAGGAAGAGGCTTTAAAGCCAGCAGCCAGCAGTGTTTGCTCCACAGCTACCACCGTCATCTCCATTTCACAGATTGGGAAACTGAGTCACATGGTAACAGAGTAACTTGGTCAAGGTCACTCAGCTAGAAGGGATGGAGACATGGTTAAAATCCCAGGCTGACAACGCCCAAGTCTATGCTTAGAATGACCAGTTCTCCTGGGGAGACCTGCACAGGGAGAGGGAGAAGGAGGGGGTCTTGTGGTAGGTGAAGAGATAGAAAGTCACGAAATAGACATAGTGGAGCGTAACGCAGAAATAGAAATAATGTTATCAAATTCTTTTTTTTAAAGATTTTATTTATTTATTTGACAGAGAGAGATCACAAGTAGGCAGAGAGGCAGGCAGAGAGAGAGAGGAGGAAGCAGGCTCCCTGCTGAGCAGAGAGCCCGATGCAGGACTCAATCCGAGGACCCTGAGATCATGACCTGAGCCGAAGGCAGCGGCTTAACCCACTGAACCACCCAGGCGCCCCAATGTTATCACATTCTTAAGGGACTTTGCATATTGGCTCTAATTATGATAACAGATTTGTATTATCATCTTCCTTTACATGAGATAATTGAGGCTCACAGAGGCCGTGCAGTTTGCCCAGCGTTCCAGCGGGACACGAGTGGGGTCTGTGTGGCCTCAGAGTTCAGCAGATGACTTGCCGTCTCTCCACACGAGCTACTTACAAGGAAAAACCAGAACAGGAGGCACGGGCCGGCTTCTGTGAATCGCATGTTGTTGGAATTCCTGTCCTTCCTCGACCCACATTTGTAAACACAGGCTTTGGAAGCCAAAGTACACAGGGGCAGATGTGAAGAAGCGGTCCAGGCAGGGGAGTCACATGTGTCCTGGCAGTGTGAGTCCTGAAGCATGTGTCCCTAGGGGCTCCTGCAGACTCCCTGGCGGAGCTGTCCTGGGCCCCGCGGTCTGCAGAGGCCGCAGAGTCACTGCGGGGGTCCAGCTACAGCCCGGGCAGTCTGACGGGTGGCGGAGGGTGAGGGCGCCAAGGAGGCAGGGCAGCCAGCTCACAGACCTTCCTTTGCTTCTTCTAGGCTTTTTGCGGAGTCCTCTTGAAGGGAAGTGGGGGCAGGGAATAAGAGAAGATACTTGTTATGGGAACTAGAAGGTCCCACTTTAAATAAGGGCTGGCTGTTCATTTACTCAATCATTCAAAACTACTGATGGACCCCTGCCGTGGGTCTGTCTTACGGTGCTGGAGACAGGGCCCGGGCTGAAGTCAAATACTTCCCCTCAGGGAGTTTCCCATTCAGTGCACAGAGACAGATAATTGGAAAGAGATGCATAAGCAGATAGCAGATGCTATAGAAAGGAGGGGTGCGGGGTAAAGGGAGAAAGATTGAAACGGCTGGGGAAACTCGCTTTTAGTTAAAGGATGGACAGGGAAGGCTCCCCTGACGCAGGGACACATGAGCAAGGGTCTGAAGAAAGCAAAGGAGTAGGCCGAGGAGATATCTGGGACCCAGACAGTCTTGGCAAAGGAATGGCAAGTTCAAATGCCTTGACGGAGGAGTGGGATGTCTGTCTGGGGTGAGTGGGGAGAGTTGGGAGACCAAGGCAAAATCTTGAACTCCACTGTGGACCTATACAGTCAGAATTCTGAAGCTGGGACCCGGTATTCTGTGTTTTACTAAACCTGCCAGGAGATCGTGGTGCTGGTTAACGTCTGAGAAACCCTGTTCGAGGGCAGGAGTCAGCCAACATTCTCTGTAGAGCCAGGTGGTAAATAGTTTAGGTTTTGCAGATCAGATGGTCCTTATTTCGACCACCCACCTCTGCCTGGTACCATGCCCGTTGCCACAGATGATGATACAGAAATGGGTGGGTGTTGTTGAGTTCCAATAAAACTTATTTTATGTGTTTGCCAATGTCTGTACTAGAGGCCTGGTTTGGTCAGCTGTTGCTGCATAACAAATCATCTTCCATACTTCGTGACTTCAAATCACAGCCACGTTTTCCTGTTCAGACACCTGAGGGTTCACGGATTTAGCCTAGGTTTGTCTGAGGGAAAAGGGGTAGAGATACACACTCTACTCCTAGGGAGAATTACGGTCTCATGGCAGTGGGCATAGATATGGCCAAAAAGAGGGATGAAGAATTGGGATCAATAACTCCATTTGTGATGGGGATTGAGTGAAATAACATCTGCGAAGTGCCCAGGGGTATCTGGGCATGTGATCCATGCCTTGAAAAAGCTGGCTAGTGTCATCGCTCCTGTTAGCATTATTAATAATTATACCAATTAATAATTGGTACAGATCAGGGCTGGCAATTAGATATAGAGGTCTATTATTTATTTTTTTTTGAATTTATACTTTTTTCTTTTTCTTTTTTTTTTTTGTTGTTGTTTTTTGTTTGTTTGTTTTTAGAGAGGGAGAAGCAGGGAAAAGGGAGAAAGAGAATCTTAAGCAGACTGTGAAGGTCCAGTGTGAAGGCTGACATGGGGCTCAATCTCACAACCTCGAAATCATGACCTGCACCAAAATCATGAATTGAAGGCTTAACCGACTGAGCTCCCCACCCCCGCCTCCACAGCCCTGCAGAGGTCTATTCTTTGGAAAGACTGCTACGGACAACCTCAGTGATACCCATCACTTAACATTAGCACTTAACGACAACGAGTGTAGAGAGTTCTCAGGGCGAGGAGCCTGCTGGTTGACAGAACAGCTCGTCCTTGGTGCCGGGAGGCTGTTTGCGCAAAGGAGGTGTTGGGACTGGCGTGTCACTTCATAATCAGGTGCTGCTCAAAAACAGGTAACTCGTTCTCATTATCTCAGGTTCATTAGGAACTGAGAACTCAGACCCTGGTTTGAAAGAAGAAATGAGTTGCTTGATTAGAGCTCAAATAACTGGCTGCTCTGAATGAATGAGAGCATGTTTGGGGCATATGTCAGGGGGAAAAGGCAAATGACGAAGACACAAAGTGGTCTTGGAGATTTATCCGAACAAGGGAGGGTTAATCTACATTGTGTCCTAGTCTCAGCACCACTTGGGTCTGACCCCTTCACTAGTAGTTCCCACCTGTACCCAAATCACCTGTGGCATTAGCAGCAACATCCACATTTCTGGGGCCAAACTCTTAGTGACGTCCATTCGGGAGGGGAAGGGATGACATTTCCTTTGTAGAAGCCTTCTGGTGCTCACGATGAGCACTCTGATGACGGTGGCTCTGGTCTCTCCAACTGTGTATTTATAGGTAATTCATACCATTGCCCAGAAGCTGGGATTCCTACTCACATCTAATTAGAACTGGAGAGTTTTGGATTCTGGGCTCTTAGGGAGCAAAAGCTATGTTTTTGCTTATTTGTATCCTGGGCCAGGTGCTCGAGAGGGGCGTGATGTTGAGCCCAGCATTTACAAGCCTTCACTTTACAGGACAGGAGACAAGAGGCCCGGGAAGGCCAAGTGACTCATGCAGGGGATGTGCCTGTTACATCCCCCATTCTGTGCCTCCTGCCCCTCGGGGTCTGGCTCTTCCAAGTTTCCTCTTGGGAAGGGAAATCCCAGGAACGAAACATCTCTGACATGTTAGGCCTTGTGCTAGGTGTTTTAAACATGTTATTTCACTTTCTTCTTTAAGAAATAAAACTCATTAAATTAGCATTACTAGCTCCACTTTATAGACGAGAAAATGTGCTGAAAGTCACATAGCTAATGAGCGAAGGAAGTAGAAGTCCCATCAAGGTTTGTTTGGTGGACATACTGATTGGAAGGAAGCACGAGGACACTTCGGGGGTTCTGACAATGTTATGATTCTTGATCTGGATACAGGTCACTTGGGAGAGGGGCTTTGGGGTGTGAAAATGCATCATTGTGCATTTCTGCTTTGTGTATCTTTCAATGACAAGGTGGGAAAACCAATCCAGGTGTGTCTGGGTTGCAAACTCTTGCCATTTTATTATGCCCTACTGCCTCCTGAAATGAGAACTTAGCTCCTGCCCAGTCAATACAAGGAGCATTTCCATGTGAAGACCTGAGTTAGAAATCAGGTCTGGGGTGTCTGGGTGGCTCAGTCAGTTAAGTAATCTGACTCTTGATCTCAGTTCAGGTCATGATCTCTGGGCCCTGAGATTGAGCCCCTGTGGTGGGCTCCCTACTCAGCAAGGAGTCTGCTTGAGATTCTCTCTCTCCTTCTGGACCTGCCCTTGCTCACACACACTCTTTCTAAGGTAAATAAATAAAATATTTTTGTTTTAAAAAAATAATTTCCTTTCCTCCCTCCGCCCTTCCTTCTTTCCTTCCTTCCTTCCTTCCTTCCTCCTTTCCTTTTCCTTCCTTCTCTCCTTCCTTCCTCTTCTCTGTCTTTCTCTCTTTTTCTTAACCAGTCTTAACCAGTCTTTTTTTTTTTTTTCTTCTTCTACATCAACTACCTCTGGGGAGGTCCCAGCAGAGGCCCAAATATGACTTTTTCTGGGATTACTGTTACAGGGCAAATGTGCCCTCTTCGAGCCCACTTTACACAAGACAGAGAAGCTTCCTATGTGGTTGACACGTGCATCTCTATACTCGAAATTCAGGGTTTTCTTTAAAACAAAAACAAAAACCAACAACCAAATAAACCAACTTTATCTATGTGAAACTGTCATATAATGAAGATCATGTATTTAAAGTATACAGTTTGATGAGTTTAGACTTATAAGACACTAGGAACAGTGCTTGGCACAAAATAGGAATTTATTTCATGACAGCTACTAGAACAGTGGAAATAATAATTCCCATCACACAGAGGTGTTATGAGGATCAGTGGGAAGAGTCACAGAACCAGGCCATGGAGAAGGCATTCAGTAAGTGGTCATGGTCACCATGGCAGTTTCACCAACCACATACTCCAGCAAGAATGGGAGGTCTAAGACGCCACAGGGAACACTTGGAAGGCAGGACCCAGAAATGGTGTTCAGATATGGCAGATAGGTAGCTGAATCATGGTAAGGAACAGAGAAGGAAGAGGTGAATTAGTGTCTTCTTGTGGGACTGGGCACTTGTTGGGGTAGGGTTGGGCAGAGGAGGTCAGTGCTTTGATGGGGATGAAGGAGGAGAATATTCTGAGATATAGAGAAGACGAGTATATGTGTGTGTGTGTATATAAAATAAAGCTCAGTTCAGCATGTTTTATGAAGCTGTTATGTGTGCTGATCCTTGTGCTAGATCCCCAGAAGAAGGCAAGGGAAGTGTGATCCCATGGAGACCTGACTTACAGCCACACCTCCCTTCTCAGAGCTCTGCATATCCAATTTCAAAAGCACATTCTCCTGTTGAATCTTTCAGGGTCCCAAAGTTTGGTGATTAGCATCTCCATTTTACATATGAGGAAGTAAAGACCTGGAGATACAGGATGCTGGATGAGCAGTAATCAAGGGTCAGTGAATATGAGGAGCAGAACTCAGGCACGAGAGATGTTGGCCCCTGTGCCAGGCTACCCCCTCATGAAGTCCAAAGAGGGGAGATGCCTCTTTTGAGGTCAGCACAGAGGCAGAGTGAGGCCTGGAACTGAGGTCTCTTGATTCCGAGTACACAGCTTTTCATTCATCTCACCCATCATTCAAAACATGTCCAGAAGCTGCCTCATCTGGACGTCTCCCCAACGGCTCCATAGCCCAGAAGAGTTAAGCATTTCTGTAACATTGAAGCATCCTCCAAGCTCTTATTGCTACTCCTATTACACTCGATCACCATATTTTCCCCTTTCCAATTAGGCAATGAGGGCAATGCATCCCAGTATCTTCCTCGGTGCTTAGGAATTGTGGTGCTTAATAAATGTTGTTTAATGATGATTCGACAACTTCATGAGTGAACAGACTAGGCCAGACAGATTCCAAGGAAGGAGAGGAAGCTGGGTTCACCCAGTCAGAGTTAGCGGGGCAGAGAAGGGAGCAAGAAGAGAGCATTGCTAATGGAGACCACTTCAGGAGGAAAGATCTGAGGCCAGATGGGCATCCTTGTATCCGCGACCTGGAAGAAGGCAAGGCTCCAGTAGTTTGCATCTTAGGGAGCAGTTTGAAATAAGGCTGAAGATGGAAGCAGGACTCAAGACATTGTTCCTTTGGGTCTCAGATTTGTCAGATAACACTAAACTGTTCCTTTTGCATTTGGGGCTGCTACTCATTAAGCCTTCCTCTTTGACCTGGAAGTTGCCATTGCTGATTCATGCCTCAGTCACTGCCAGTCTGGATTTTTCTTCAAAGTACCATTCTAGAAACCCCCCACTCCCCCCAAGGCAGACACTTCAGCTGTCATTAGATGCTTATTAAGGGAGTGAGTCAGGGTGGTGGCTTAAACACAATTTCCATCCCACTCCATGCCCCCTTCCTCTCATATCCCTTCCATGCTATTTCAAGCACTCAAACTCACAAGGCTTTGTGGGGGAGTGGAAAGAACACGAATGCTGAGCTTCCAGACCTCCAAGCAAATCTGTTCTGCAGTTCACTTGCGATGTGACCTTGGACAGAGCGCTTATCCACCCTGGGCTTCAGATTCCTCAACATAATGCAGGGTTGTTGTGAGGATTGAATGGGGTCAAGCATAAAGCTCTTGGCATAGGAATTGGGGTACAGTGGGTATGCAGGAGGAAGTGCCAAAAGTGCCTGTGGTTTGAGGTTCAGATGCCCTGATTTTCCTCACTTCAGGATGGAGATGACAGAACTGTTTTGATGTGGGTCTCTAGCAGGATCCTGGGAAACTGTTCCCTCTTTCCTTCCTGGTTGGCAGTTATAGATCATCCTTGCAAAATTCCTTTCTGTGGTTCTCTGGGGTGGGAGGGACCCAGCTCAACTGCTCTGGAAACAGGAACCATTCACAGCTTCCTGGTCAGCTGCCAGACCCCATACCACAAGGCCCCAAGAACTGGTTTCTGCTTTATGGATTTCACTGGGTTGTCTGTCCCAACACAGAGTTCAGGTCTTTCTTCAATACTGACTCTGTGGTGACACGAACAGGCACCAGATCAAGGACCCTGTAACTGAACGCCCCTACTCAGAGTTGGTGGGGGTGTTTGTGGAATTTTCTCATTTCCTGACATCTAGATGGGGTTTCGGACTCTGCTGAAGGACTCAGCCGTCCCAGCAGCCCTGGACTCTTGTGTGGAGTTCCTACTCTTCTGTTCTTTCCCCCGGTTCTCATTCCAACAGTTCCCTGGGGCACAGATATGCACCAGCATTTTCCTGCCTCCGGCACATCCAGCTCGCTCCCAGCCCGCGCATGTACTCAGAGTACGTTTTCCTTTTACCCATATCCCCTGCCCACAGCATTCAGCACTGTCCTGTTTGGGGCGCCATCAATACCCAGCGATCCTCTTTTAGCCATGACGTCCCTGTTGGTAGGAGTTAAGGGTATACATATGCCATCCTTCTAAGGCAGAAAGAACCACTCTCACTCCCAAAAAATTAGCTCTAAGGGAGGGAGCTGAGGCACTGAAGTGAGAGTCATAAAACCACTCAGGGGTTTTGTAATCTTGGGCAAATCACTTAACTTCTCTGAGCCACAAGCATTCCTATTTGAAAGGGTGGGGGCTGATGCTAATTGCCTCGTGTCCGCCTCCCTCCACTCCCCATTCACTGTGAGAATCAAATGAGATAATGTCTGTGAAAGTGTTCTGTAAACCAGAAGCTGTTATTATGCGGAGCCGACCCATTATTATTAAGAACTGGTTCCCTCTTCCTCCCTGCTCTCCCTCCCTCTCTATCCGTCCCCTGAACTGGCTTGAGGCTGAAGCTCTGTGGAGGGATAACTTTGGAGCCAGAAACTAGAAAAATCCTGCTCTGCTTACCAAGAGTCTTCTGAATTGCTATGATTTGAACATGTGGAACCAAAGAAGAAGGAGAAAAGATCTTGACTCCAGAATCCTTCTTGGCTTGACTTTTTAATATCCCAGTGGGAGCTACCACGTCAAGCTCCATACAGAATCCAGAAAGAAAAATCTTGTTCATCCAGGTGCCCTGGGGTTGTTTTTAGTGTGGGTGCACTTGGCAGGTGTGGCTCCCGGGGACGGCTGCTCTCCGGCCCCGCTGCTCTTCTCTTCTCTCCCAGAAGCCTCTGCCTCCAGGCTTGCCCCCCTCAATCCATTCATGTGCCCAATAAGCTCTCTTAATTCCAGGCTCTTCCTATTACTCCTTGGCCTAAACCCTGCACCATTGCCCTCAGCATTAAGTACAAATGTTCTTTCTTATAGGATTGCTCTTATAGGGGCTCCTGCTGAGCTTCCTAGCCTCACCATGACCTCTCACGCCCTCTGCTTAACCTTCAAGTAGTTCTGCCCATCACGTTTTGGCTTTTCTCCTCTAGAGTGGACTTTCCATCAGGAATTATCATGTGTTCGACTGTCTCCTCCCAGAAGCTGGAAGCTCCGCTAGGCTGGGCATCACCAGTCTTGCTCAATCCTGCTAGCCATGGCAGCTGGTCGAGGGCCCAGCGGTGGATGAATGGACGAACCTAGTGTGTGAGTCTGTGCTCCAGACTTCGTCTCTGGGTGCTGGAGGGCTCAGAGGTCTTCGTGGATGATTCCAGGTGGGCTTGTTTTAGAGGAAAACTAATGCATCACCAAAGGAAGTCTGAAAACCTTGATTTTTTTCTTCCAGACCTTCTTCCAGTGGATGCTCCACATTGACTGAGTTTCATGTGTGCTGAGCGTTTTACATGAGTCAGGCCCTTCAGTATTCACGAGCGTTCTCAGAAGCCAATGCAGCTATTATCCTGCTGCAATGGATGAGAGGCCTGTGGTTCAGAGAGGTTGAGTCATTTGCCCAAGGTCACCCAGCCAACAAGTGAGCCCAAGTCTGGTTTCCTTTAAAACTCACGCTTTTCATCACGGTACCTGGATGTAAGGGATTTGGTATCAGAAAGATCTGGGTCTGAATTCCCAGGACTTATCAGCTGTGTCCCATCCCTTATGACAATGTTCTGTGAATTAAACAAGGTGATGTTTATAAAGCACCTGGTTTTTAGTAGGTCCCCATGTTGAGCTTCCCACATGGTGGGGAACACACCATTTCTTGAGGAAGGGCAATTAATAGGTCCTTTGACAGCTGGTCTATCCTTCAGCAGAGCGGGTATTTGCTCAGGACCATTGGAGAAGACCCAATCCCTGTGCCACAGGCTCCTCCCCAGACACTGAGGGCAGCTGTCCTGCCCCTATTCCTGCCTCTGGAGCCTCACTTCTCTAGGACAAGCCCAGTGCTTCTGCACCTCCTTAAGTAATAGCTAAGATGAAGACATAGCAAGCGAGGATACTTACTGCAGTGTTGCTCACAGTTGTGAGACATTTGCGGGAAAGGATTAAGAGGTTCAAACTTCAGTTATCCAGTAAGTAAGTACGGCATAGGAAATAAGTCAATAATATTGTAAGGACGTTGGATGGTGACAGGTGGTGACTACGCTTGTGGTGAGCACTATGGAATGTATGGAATTGTCCAATCACCTTGCTGCACACCTTCACCTAATATAACACTGCATGTCAACTACACCTCAATAATAAAACAAATTAGGGGGGCCCAGTGGCTCCAGCAGTGAAGCATCTGACTCTTCTTTTTGGCTCAGGTTATGATCTCAGGGTCCCAGGATCCGCACTTCTCCAGGAGTCTGCTTGAGATTCTCTTTCCTTCTTCCTCTGCCCCCTCCCTGCCTGTACTCTCTTTCTCTTTCTAAAAATAAACAAGTCTTGGGGCGCCTGGGTGGCTCAGTGGGTTAGAGCCTCTGCCTTCGGCTCAGGTCATGGTCCCGGGGTCCTGGGATCGGGCCCCGCGTTGGGCTCTCTGCTTGGCAGGGAGCCTGCTTCCCTTCCTCTCTCTCTGCCTGCGTCTCTGCCTGCGTCTCTGCCTGCTTGTGGTCTCTGTCTGTCAAATAAATAAATAAAATCTTAAAAATAAATAAAAATAAATAAACAAGTCTTTAAAAAATTAAAAACATTTTAATGTAACCACTTAAATATTCAGAGATAGGGGATTAAGTGACAAGGATACAACATGTTCATAGTCCAAATGAATAAATACTAAGTAGCCATCGAGAATGGCTAGACGAACAAACGCTCATTGACCTGGGAAGATGGTTATGGTGCCTTGACAAATATGCAAAAGGCAAATGTAGAATGTAAAGCATGAACCCCAATTTTGAACAATGGTATTCATCTCTGTATGAAAGGAAATCTGAAAGTATTTAAGAGGGTAAAAGTGCTTATCTCTGGGTCATGAGGTTATGGGGGATTTTCTTCTTGTTCTAAATTTTCTATAGAGGGAGGAAGTATAGCTTAGTGGTTATGAAAATGGCCTTCAGAATCAGGCAGACCTGGTGTTAGTCTATTTTCTGCCACTCGAGAGCTTTGCCACCTTAGTTTCATAATTTGTAAAATAACAAATAGCACCTCCTCTTATATCGTTGAGGAAATGATGAGACTGGTTTTGTTTTTGGAATGTTGACTGTGTGTGAGGTACTCCGCTAACTGATTGTCGTGCATGTTCTCTATCATGAGCTCGGCTCTACAGATGAGGAAGCTGAACCCCAGGAAGACCAAGAAACTGGCCCTGTTCCTACATGAAAGATGGCAATGACTCTCCCCATTCTCAGCACCTCAGTCCTTTCAAGGCTGCTGAAGTTTGAGTCTGTCCTCCTGCCATACACATCTCCCTGCTGACTCATTCCGGACCCACTTTGACTCAAATCCCCAGACATTTTCATACTGGTCATGTCTCTTCTTTCCTTTTCTTGTGCTTTGTTGCTCTCTCTCTTTTTTGTTTTTGGACTTGAGTGAACTTATTATGGAGCCGGCAGGTGGATGAGAAGCCTGAGCATTCAAATCATACCATTAACTATGAGGAAGTCTAAGAATAAGCCTTATAATTTGGTAGAGAGAAGTTGCTGATCACACCTACTACACACTGGTGAGCCTCGGGGGATCAAAATGCATGAGGTTTGCATTTTCCTTTCCAACTCATCTGGAAAGAGCAACTTCTCCTGATGCGACAGTGGGTAAGCAGAGAGGCTGGGACTGGCTGGTGAGGCTGTCATTGGCAGAGCTCCTAGAAGACAGCGGTCATTGGAATGGATTGTGGGGCACACCTTTAAAAGCAGGAGCTTGGGTCCCTGGCAGATTTGGGTTCTGATTCCTGCTTTGTCACTTACTGGCTGTGCGGCCCTGAGCACGACTAACCTCTCTGTTCTTCATTTTCTCATCCTCAGAATGTATCCAGTGGTTATTTTTTTGGTGGAATTTTTAAGAGTATCAAAATGAGATCATGGGAATGAAAGGCTCAGTCAGTTCTGGGACAAGTTTTAGTTAGCATCTTCTCTTCCCTGGGAGCCCTCCATGCCCTCCTGACTCATTGGTAAATGTTGGAGGATGGAAGAGTCTGAGTACCGAGAGGCTCCGTGATCGCAGTGAGGAGATCCCATAGCACCGATATTTCATACTGCCGGGGAGAAAGAGAACTCTTGAGGCCAACCTGGCCCCAACTCATCCTTTATCCTCATTTTGACAAATTTCCTTTCTTTTCTTTATTTTTTTAATTTTATAATCCATATGTGTTTTTGGTGAAAAAAAAAAAACAAGAACAAATTATTCAGAAGCTTATGGAGAAAATAGTAAAAATTCCTTTTAATTGCCCTGCCATCCCATTCACATCTCCAGAGATAACTGCAGTGAAAAGTGTCCTTTGTGTGCACCTTCCTAGACATTTTATAGGGATTTATAACACACTCAGACATAGGCTTCCTTGCCAATGCTATGAATGTTTGTGACTTGAATGGTCAGGAAACTTTCAGGAAAAAAATAAAATGTGGGCAAAAGAGAGCAGAAGGATGGGTGTATTTGTTATTTCTCCATAGCTTTTCTGCCCAGGGTGAACACTGGGGAACCTAGATGCTTTACTCAGTTTGAAAATGGCTGGGAAGCCTCTTGACATTCTAGATTCCCACATGGCCAAAGCATCCCTGTAGTCCTTGGGCTGCTGCTTTGGAGGACAATCTATCTCCTGACAAACTTGGCCCCTTTGGCTCAAACGATCTCTCCTCTTCCAAGAGGAAACGGGACAGACCCAGGCGGAAAAAAGTGTTTTGATGACAAAGGGCATGAGTCAAAGGACTTGTGAAAATGATCAACATTATTTTAAAACATATGCCAACCCCAGAGGAGGAAGGCAGTTGCTTCTGCTTTCTTTTCTCTTTTGAGAGTGGGTGGAAGTCCTGCAGAGACGGTGTTGGATCCCACACTTTGAGATGGTTCCTATTTAAGGGGTAATGTTGGCCTCCATGCTCCTTTTGGCTTCTCAGTTTTATAGAATGTTCTCAGTTGGAGTCAATCCCAACACTCTTGGGAATGTTGCGGTACCATACAACATACATGGGTTTTCACTTTATAGTTTCTTCCCCACTCCCCTGCCACAACCCATGTGTTGTGCAGTGTGATTCTGACTAAAGCCAGGAGTACCATGCCTTCTACTTAGTAGGCATCTCACTGCTATACATTGATTTACTCCCAGCGTTTATATTCTACTGACCACTCACTTGTTCATTTGCTCATCAGTCAAATTGTTTTCAAGTGATGCTATTTGCTAGGCTGGACATAAAGGAGGACGTGACCAGCTCTCTGTAGAGCTGCAGAAGGGACAGTGTTTCAGCAAAGTAGATGTTTGGGAAGAGTTTCAAACAAGGATAGTGCCAGGCAAATGTGGTGGAAAGGTATTTCATGGAGGGGAAACAGTGTTGACCAACAAAGGTGATACGGGACAAGGGAGGCAAGTTTGTGGGGGTTGAAAGTCATGCTCCAGACTGGCACATGTTGCCCTCCATGGACGAAATCCCAAATACCGCTAGAGAAGGATCTACTCTCACTCTATCCGAGTTGAATTCCCTTGAGCCCCTGATTTACTCAACAAAGATTTATTCAACAGCTACTACTTTGCACTGCGTTGCATGCCAGGAATGAACTGCTGACAATTTTCTTTTTGGCGATTTTCCTTAAGGCCCAGTAAACAATGTTAAAGTTAAAGTTTAACTTGGAAGTAGTTGTTACTTTCTTCAACCCGTGACAAAGCATCTTTCTATTTAAGGGGCATCTACTGTGAGGATGGCATTATTCTTCACGTTCTGAACAATGCGAGAGAGATTTTGACCCACTTTTTCACCACCTTCTCCAAGTACAAATCCAGACATGAATGGGATTCATTGTTTTACCTACAGACGATATGTTGGTACGATCAAACCCTGTTTTTCGATGGATCATGTTTGAAGTCATAACCATGGCTCCAAATGCTATCACTTGCCTCGGCCCTTTTGTGCCATGAGGGAGATAGTAACTTTTATCAGACAGTTGGAGAGGGACAAGGTGGCTGATGTCCAGACTAATGCATTCTGATGCCTCCATAAATAAAATGTCTGTGTCACACAGACAGTCCACAATCAAAACAATAATGGAATTTACCCTTATAGCAATGTTCTTGCCCTCAACTTCTACTTCCACTACCTCCTGCTGAGCTCCAGAGATTAAAGGGCAATAAGCTCAGTTCTGGGCACCCTGCCTTTGGTCTCATTCACCTTGGCTGAGCGGTCCCTTACCTCCCTGTCAGTCTTCCAAAAAGGCACACTTAAACTCATTCTAGAATCTTCTTTGAATAGCCCTTTCCCTTGCCACTTTAAGTGTCTGTTTGGTAGACAAAACTGCAAACCCAGATGGGCAATCAGGAATTAAGGGCAACAGTGGTTTGGGATTATTTCAGCTAATTGCTGTCCTGTGTGAAAGATTGCATCATCTGTGACAGCTGGCCTGAGTAATCATCACTTTTAGCAGCAAGTTTTCCCCTTCGGCACTGTAGGGACTTTCAAGGCTAGTATATCCTACAGAACAGTAAATCTGAAAAGGGATTGCAGACAATTCATTGGTTTTTATGAAAACTAAATGGGATGAAGTTATCAAGTTTTTTTGTTTACTGTAAACATTTGATTTAGCTTAAGTGTTTTTGTTTTCTAGAACCTGTGTAACCCTGATCTCACACACAGCATCCTGCGCTCAACTCCATTATTCTCCACCGCAGAAAGGCCCATCACCGGTGATGTCTTCCTTTCTTTTATCCTAAATTTGGAGGTGGAGAGGGGGTAATGTGATTTGTATATTGTTGCCCAGAATGCTCTGCCAGCCATTAGTTCTTTGCCTACCAGGACACTGAGTTCTGGAACATAATGCAAGGTCTAAGTGGGCTTTCTGGTTTGCTGAGTTATAACCTCATTTATACTAGAGTGACAGTGATTCCTACCTTAACTAAATCAAGGTAGGAGTCGTCCCTGGGCAGAATAGGGAATCAGATGTCCAGGTTTATCTCTCTTAGAGTTCTTTGGGAATATGTGATTAGAGCAGGTTTGGTGTTTTCTTTTTGTTTGTTTGTTTGTTTGTTTTTGTTTTGTTTTGTTTGTTTTTGATTTTGTTTTTGTTTTTCCTTTTCAGAAAAGGAGGAAGTTACTTCACATTCTTGCTTTCTTCTGCAGACAAAAAAAAAAATCCACCAGCCTGTTCCCAAGGGCTCATTTTCCAGCTCTGCTTGGCCCATCAGAGTGTATTGCGAGCCAGCACAAAGACCTTGAGGGAGGAATGCTGCCCAGAGCGCACCCTTTGCATCCCTGCTTCCCTTTATGTGAAATTGTGCCACCTTCCTGCTCACCCTGGCCTGGGCTCTGCTTCTTCTCTCATGACGAGTGTGTTTATAGTGGATGCAACATGCTGGGCCACATAGAGAAGCTGCAGGGGGTGTCCAAGTTCACATGTCCCGCATTCCAGGCAAATGTTTTTGACGTTGAGCAATGGAATGACTCTGCCAGGTTTAGGTCTGTCCGATTGGAATGCAACCGAAAAGGAAAGTCCCGGAGTGATTCAAATACTCACCTCCCCACAACCCCTGCTTATTATTTTTTTTTTTTTTATTCCTTTTTAATTTTCCAAGGACCAACTCAGCCCGGCACTCCTACCGACTCTCGGCGCTTGTTGGTGCTGATAAGTGCAACTTCCCAACAGATAGGAATGTAAATCAGAACATTTTGTTGAGTCATGTGTACTCAGAGGCTCTTTCCCAAACATTGCCTCAGACCCATAATTGGCAGCTCCCAGGACTCTGCTGGTGACACTGAATGTCCAGGAAAAGCTCAGTTCATTTCTCGAAAAAATGTACTCTCACTCTCTCCATCTGCCTGGTTGTAATATCCTGTTCTTGAGAAAGCCGAACCCCTGGAGGGAGCAGAGGCACAACCGGTTTTGTAGATAAGTTTGAAAAATATGACTATTGGCCTTTCCCACCCACTCGGTCTCTTAGCAACAGGACAGCTGATGGTATCCACCAGGGGAAGAAAAGCACCGAACATGTGGGGGAGCCTGTCTGAATTCTTGCCTGCAGTCTGATTTATTTAAACCTTCCTGCATTCTTGGGAATGAAGATCCAGGAGTCACGTCATGCTAGCATACCCCTGCCCTTCTTGTGACCTCCAAGAATGAACAGAGAGGGGAAAATCTCAGGATGAGGTGGACATTCTTCTTCTGTAATCATCTGCCTTATCTGGGACAGCCATTTCCTTCGATTCGGGGAGTAACCATTTGAAAACTTGGTCACATTTATTGAGAGAGGCGGACTGGGGTGTGGTGTTGGAAAGAGCCCAGGGCTGGGGTGTCTGATGCTCCTGGTTCTAAGGGTGACTGTCTCTCCTCCCCCGTGGGACCCCGGCCATGAAACCCCCAGTGCACTCACCTCTACCCCATGTTGGCTTTCTCATCTTCATAGTAATGACTGGAATGTCCTTTAAGGTACTTTTCAGTACTGAGTGTCTGTGTGTGTGTGTGTGTGTGCACACGTGCGCACGTGCATTTATAGAAAATTTATATTATATCATGTATCTATCTAATTCTCTCTCTTGAACTTGAGGGTTACTCAGTCAAGAACAAGAATTTTGAGGCCAGGCCTGTGTTATTAACCACTACCCTATACTTTGGAATATGTACACAGAGGTGCCATCCAGTTGGTAATCTATGTTCTATCTGGCACTTTTTATACCTGCATCTATTAATCTAAGGGCTGATGCACAGTAGTAAGGCTTTAATACTTGGAGAGATTTGGGTTCATATTCTTTCTCTGCTTCTTATCAGTTTCATGGCCTTAGCATTTTCAAGTGTGAAATGGGAATAACAAAGCCTGTTGGAGCAGGTTGTTCTGGGAATTATGCAAAGTGATGTGTCTAAAACACCTGACACAGTCTAAAGTCCTGGATACACAGTCAGTGCTAAAAAAAAAAAAAAAAAAAAGGGAGCAGGGTTGAGGTATTGATTGATTATAGGTTCTCTGGTCGGAGGGACATGCCTGAATTATCAATGAACCTCAAAACATTTCATGACACCCGGAAGACAATTGTGTTTGCTGACTCAAACAGATGCGAGCCTTACACGTGTGCACAAGTGTGTACGAGTGCACACACACACACACACACCCCAAATGGTGAATGTAATGACTTCATGTTGCTGGAACTTCTTAGTAGGACTCTGCATCTAAGAGCACTAAATCACAGCTAAGACAGCCAATGGGATTTGGCTGTGGTTGGCTGTTTCTTACACAACTTGAATGCTCTTCAATTACTTTGAAAATATGAACAGTTGTTTTTCAAAGCATTTTTTCTCTTTTTGGACAGATAGTGTGAAGTTGTTCCTCTCCCCATCTCTGACTCTGGCTCCTTCTGTGGGTCCCTTTCCTTTTTGTGGAGGACTTAATACAGAGCAGGCCCTGGGCTGGGTGTCTCACTTTCAGTCTTTCAACTGTCCTCAGAGCAACTGTCTCAGAGAGGTTTCATTAGTCCCATTTCGCAGTGCAGGATCTTGAGCCTCAGAAAGCGTGAGTCATCCAAGACCATCGTTAAGACCCCAGCTGTTATGTGAGAGAACAAGAATTTGAACTCAGATCCCTTTGACTATTACAATGAGAGGGGGATGGGAGTAGAGACCAGTCCATTGTTTGTCGTGATTATTGAACCCACTTTTTTTGGGGGGGGAAGCCACCCACCCCATCTACTCCATTATTAATATTAGGGAACTCTGGGCACCTACTATGTTCCTGGCTCTGCTAAGTGCACTAGACATGATCTTGTTTAGTGCTCTTAACAACCCTACAGGGTAGATACTAATTATTAGACCTACAAATCAGAAGAAGTCCTTATTGAGGTGTAGATAGAATAAGTAATAAGCCCAGGTAACCCAGGCTACCACTGGCACAACTGGGAAATTAACTTAGCTAGTCTGGCTCCAGCGTAAACTCTTCTCATGAGCTAATATACTAATTTCATTTGTGTCCATGAGGGCACATGGTCTCCATTACTCTTGGGAGCATTATTAGGGCTTATCTGAAACTTTACTTCTACTCTTTTTGGTGGTGTCAATCACCAGTTTCTCCTTGGCCCTGAGAACAAACAGTGAGCACTGAGGGTACAGAATCTATTGAACAGTAGGCCAATAGAGTTTCAACACTGAAAGACTTCTTCAGGCTTTATGGGTCATCTTGTCCCGTGGTTTCTAACTATGGGCCATGCCCTGTTTAGCGGGTTGTAAAAACAACTTCCTAGCTCGTGATCAATATTCCTAGCTCATGTTCTATTCCATCTATGGGTAGAATACAAAACATAGAGTATATTGCATTCAGGGAGAAAATTGTTTCAGCTACCTCTGTGTTGTGTGTGTGTGTGTGTTCTGGGTCACTATGTAAAACGCATTTCTTATTGAGGGCCATGATTGTCCAAGTTTGAAAAGCACAGGTTTCATTCAGTGATTTTCAAGTTTTGTTCCATGGCATCCAGTGAGGCCTCAGACATCTTAAGGGAGATTGGGGTGGGAGAAGCTGGATACAAAGGGCTCCAGGAACATCCCCTCTTCTGGCCAAAGTAGTCCCATGTGTATCTGGCTCTTGTGTTGGGTTTTTATGTGGTATTTCATGTTTAAAAAAAAAAAAAAAAGGTTTTACTGGAAAAAAAGCGTTGAAGAGCCATTGATTTACTACATTGGATTTGTGTTGTATTGAGTATTGATTCACTCTTGTGTGACTTCATATGTTAAGCAGGGGGAAGCTGTGTGCCCTGTATTATGATCTTGCCATAGAATATCCTGCAGTGTTGGCCAATGTGATCATTGTTGTCCTTAAACGGTTGTTACAACTGATCTGATAACAACCACCTGCTAACACCAGATATAGCAAGGAGATACATGAAGATCTTATTCAGAATTTGGCAACTTCTTTTACAAGATATACAAAGAATTGTTGCAAGGAAGGATATGGAAGGATCAAAGGTGGCTGAAGTAATGGAATTGAAATGGAATTGAAGTGGAATACGAGGGTTATTTTAGTTCAGATCAACAGCATAAATACAGACATAGTATGAATTTGCTAGATAATGGTTCATGACTCAGTATCTGAAGTTGTTAAAAGCCTTCTAACTCTGCAAGTCAACGGTGTGGCAGAGACTAGGAGCCAAGGCAAGCCTGACTATATGCACTGCATTCATGGGCTGAGGGTACAGAGTACCTCTGTTAGCGTGATTGCAAACATGCCCAAAGCACTTTGAAGCTTTTTCCATGTGAGGCTAGAGTCTGTTTCCCTGCTTCTTGATTTTGAGTTGACCCTGTGATTGGCTTTGGCCAAAAGAATGTGGCAGAAGTGATGTTGTGTCATTATGAACCTACTCCTCAATCATGCAGGCCCCATTCTGGAACTCTTGATACAGACATGCAAATAGGTCATGATTAGCCTGCTGGAGGAAGTAGACGATGTGAAGGGAGACCCCAGGTAGCATAGCCACGGCCATGCTAGACCAAACAACTTCTAGCTCATCTGCCAGCTGAGAGCAGACACTTGAGAAAGCCTAGATGAGCGCCACCATGCCCAGCTAGTCTGGTTCCAGCGTAAACTCTTCTCATGAGCTAATATACTGATTTTATTAATGTCCATGAGGGCACATGGTCTCCATTACTCTTGGGAGCATTATTAGGGCTTCTCTGAAACTTCACTTCTACTCTTTTTGGTGGTGTCCATCACCAATTTCCATCTCGCTGGAAACTCTTTGTCTCGCTGACCCAAAGAATTAGGAGCTAAATTTTAGAGTGTTTTATTAGACATCAAATCCTAACAGATGCATGCAGCATCCTGCACTGGCAAATCCATACGGTACCGAGATCGTGTCTGCCAAAAATATTAGCTAGAAATGTTAACAAACTAGAATGTGTTAGGGATATGGTAAGGATAAGGGTTCTTAGGACCTATTGGTTAAGAAGTTAAGGAAGCTTAATCTGGAAAGTAAGGGTGTTTATAGGAACATAAGCTCTACATTTTGAGATTTAACATTAGTGGGAGAAGTGGGATAAATTCTTTATAACTTCTGTGATCAGTTGAATAATTGGTTGTAATTATCCCATTGCATCTCTTCTTGCCACGTCCTTATGGTAAGAAGACTTTATACTCTTCTCTTGAGACTCTCTTTGACCTTGGGCTTGGGCATGTGACTTGCTTTGGCCAATGAAATGTAGGCAGAAGTTACTTAGTGCTGTGGCAGATTCCCTCTCCTATACTTCTGCCATCACCATAACAACAGTGTGTCCCAGCTGGCCCAATGGTCCCAGAAGAGAGTGAGACACTCATGGAGCAGCACCCTGACCCTCAAGCAAGCAACAGAGCTTTTCCAGCCAACCCATATATTCATGAGTGAGAACTTAATGCTTATTTTTATATGCTCCTGGGGTTTTAATATTGATTCATACCTAGTAACAATTGACCAAAATACTTCTGAAATTAAAATTAAGGTCAAATAATAGCTGCATCAAGGAAGCAGACTTGTTTAAGGAGGAGGTTCTTTGGGGTCTAGAATAGAACACATGGAGAAGTTAGGAGTTCCCTATTCATGGAAGAGTCAATCATCAGAAAACCGTAGATGGTATTCTTAGAATGAGGATCAGACTTTCAGTTCAGAGTGACTGGGACGCTCAGCAATTTGGGGAATGGTTAGCAGATCGTTTCAGTTGTGTTTTGGCACAGGGGGAGGATAAGCATGGAGGATAGGCATGTGTGTGCAGGGAAGGTGTTGGTTAAGAGGGACAAACACTGTGGGAGATTTGAATGCTCATTCAAGTTTTGACCTTTGGTTCAAACCTGTATCTACTTGTTTTTCAATCTGGAACCTCCCCCTCTTTCCTCTACATTCCACTCATTCCTGAAGTGCCAAGTTGAGGCTGGTTTTCTTTATGGGAAGTTTACCTGACCTTTCCAGCCTCCAGTGACCAACCCAACTCTGGACTCTTCATCTTGGCTGTCTTATCTTCTCTTTGACTTTTTCCAGGCTGAGACTGAAGGTTTCCATGTGCTCACATAGTGTTTCCTCAAATGAAAGGATTTACTGCTCTGGTAATGTGGTCTTGTTTCTCTCTTTAACACTGAAAGCTGGCTGAAGGTAAGGAGTGTGGCTCATTCATCCTGGTACCACCTCTATCTACCACAGTGCCTGGTACAGCTAGAGCCTCTGTAAATATTTCTTGAATGAATGGATGTGGATTTCTTTCATCCTTTTGGTACAACTGTAAATTCCTAAGAGGCATTTGGTACTTACATTCCCATAGTGTTCCAAGGCCTGTGCATTTATTCATTGAACAAATACTTGATGAATGAGTCCAATCTCAGCTTACAAAACCCTGCGTCACCTGGCTCCTGCCCTCTCTATGACATCATCTTGTGTAACTTCCCCTCACTAACCTGCTCAAACCATACTGGCTTTTCTCAGTTCTATGAACCCCTAAAACTCATTCCCATCTCAGGGTTTTTGCAGTTCCTCTAGCTGAAATCACTTTCCCTTGAACTTCTATGGCTTCTTCTTTTTTGTCATTCAGATCTCAGGTCACCTCCTTTGAGCATATTGAGGGGCCAACTCATGGGCACTGATTCTCTCCACCATATTTTCTAATTTCAGTTCTATGCATGACATTCATGACTTTCTGATAATTATCTTCTCTTTCCTTTCACCTTCTCTTTTTTGTCTTCCTTTCTTCTTTTATCAGCATGCTTATTTATTGATGGATTGTCTCTCTCAAGTAACATGTAAGCTTCATGACAACAGGTATCTTTTTGGTTTTCCTTACAGCTATATCCCTTATATCTGACAATTAGGTATGAGTGAATGCATGAATGCATGAATGAATGAATGAATGAATGAATGAATGAATATGGGTCCAACACTCAGCTCTGCACTGTGAATATAATGGGGAGAAAACAGACAAGGATCTTGCCTTCAAGTGTTTTATAATTTTTGTGGAATGAATGATCAATATATACCTGGTTTGGCAGAAAAACCAAAACCAAACCAATAAACAACAAACACGAAATAGAACAGATTGGAGTGTATATTGTTCAATTCACGTACTGATCCACTTCAGAGAACCAAACTCTGGTTCCAAATATGGCTCCTGGCTTTAACTCCAGTGATGAAAATATTCCTGTCACAGGTTCTTCCAGAGTGTTAACGGTGGAGGTGAAGTGATCATGGCTCATTTGCACACCATGGGCTTTGATTCTTTTGAAGCCACCGTGTGACCCGGGAGGTCTGGTGAGCTGTTTTTGCACCGTGTGGTGGTGGATCTATGTGATAATTGGCTGAACCACAGCAAAAGCACAGAGTCAAGGAATGCTATAGACAAGTGGGTCTTTGGTGGAGGGACAGTTGGTAACCGCTGGTGTTGCTAGAATGTCATCAATGGAGGGTCAGACTTTCATTTCAATCTTTGCTGGATTAGAAAATGAAATAAAATTAAAAATAAAAACAGCCAACGACCAAGCAGTCATTTGCATGCTAGCTGCTAGTAGCCAGTTCCTGAATAGCACCGTTCTGTTCTAGGCCCTTCAACAGGTCCCTGTCAGTACTAGCATCCGAAACAATTGTGGTAGTGAATGACCAGGGATATGCTCAGGTCTCACGATGGTGCTTTTTGGGACCTGGGTAGCTGAGTGTCTAGGGAGCCAGATTCCACAGGAGCTGTGGAGAAGGGGGCAAGTTTGGCCAGCAAAGGGGTGAGGGCAAGGACAATTACACAACACAGCTCCCAGAGTTAACTCATATCTGTGTCTAATCTGTTTGCCCCTCCCCGCTCCACCTACACAGATGTGCCCTTTAAATATTTATTTGCCCACCTTTGCCATGTGGGGCAGACTTTGTCTCAAAAGTCAACTTGATCCCTTTGATGGTGTTTACTAATTAGATCAAGCTGGAAAGTTAGGCAACTGCAGATGAACTGATCATGTGTAAGGAAGTTCCTGGGCCAGAGACCCCTAGACAGCCCCAGGGAGGTCGGCTGCAGCTCCCGGCTTCCTTTGTTTATTGGAGGAAGTCCTAATGATCGCCCAATTAAGCTGAATGGCACTGTCTCTGTTTCTGCCATTAGCCCCTGACACAAGTCTAAGGCAGACATCAGAGGGGCTGGAGCCGAAAGGCTAAATGCTCTTAGCAAGCACGATTATGGATCAGTTGCGTGCTGGGCTCACTCTGACATAATCCAAGTGGACTTCTCACTCAGGGACAGAGAATCTGGGCTGGAGGTATTGACTCGAATCTGAGCGTGGCTTGAAAGGGATATTGTTGCAGCAGTAATTCCAGTTCAATAGACCTGCGGGTCACTGCCCTCAAATATTTAAAAATAATATTTGCTTCAGGAGGATCTAGGCACGTGCATGAGTATGTGCATGTGGGGCATGTGTGTGTGTGTTTGGGTGTAGAGATCCAGCTGAAAGAGCTTCTAGAAGACGCGAAGGATAAAGCGAGGGGGAGGACTTTATTATTGGATCTGGAGGCAACCTCAGTCTGAGTTCAGGCTCTTTGGATCTCCTTCAGTCACCTTGGCCTTCGTCACTGTTTTGATAGGCAGAGATGTGAGAGAGAAGAGAGAGCGAGCTGATGAGGACCACAAGGAATGTCGGCTTCAGGTCTCAGGGGATTCCTCTTAGAGAATTTTGCTCCCAGGGTCTTTGCCTGTTCCAAGGGTAAGGCCAAGTGCTTCCCACTTCATGGAGCCTCCTGGAGAGCCTGAGAGCATGAGAGCTAGGAGTGAAGCCTGCCAGCCTGTGACCAAGTTTGTCTGGCATAGCCCTCCTCTCTCCAACAGATAGATCCCAGAGCGTGTCTCTCTGTTTCTGTGAAGCCTGGTTCACCGTCTGCCATGGTCCATAATTAAAACTGTTTTATGTTTACCCTAAGGCCGGAAGTACCTTAGCCTTGTAACCTAGTACCACAGTCTAGGCCTCTGTCCGCAACGTATATCAAATGACCGAAAAACACATCTCACAGGGAGATCTGAGTTTCTTCTTGATGCCACTCAAGAATGCAGCCTCTCTCAATAAAATGGAGAACAAGTAGCCCAAAGTTTGCTTCGGACCAAGAGCCAGCCACACCAACATCCCTCTGTCTATGGGAGATTTGACTTTCCCTCGGGGTGGGGGTGGGGTTCTTTTTAATCCTGCCACTGTCGCTCTAGGCCTCCAGTGTTATTTGCTTCCCGATTTAACCCTTTGGCCCTACCATGGATAAGCCCCCCTTCCCGTGTTTCCACCATTTGGGAGTAGATCTTAGTAGCTAGAATTTCTAGGGACAAACCACCTGAATCTGAGGGCCATCACCCCACGAACAATCTGTGTGACATCGGGAGGGCTACCCATCTCTCCATACCTTCCTGTCGGCTTCCTCAACAGTAAAGTGGGAGCCTATCAATACTTTTGGAGGTTGCCCTGAGGAATTAACGAGAGTTGAGGCAGAGGCCTGAAGGGACTGTCTGATTAGCCTAAATGCTCAGAATGGTTGGCTCTTTCTTCCTGCTCTCTTCCTTCTCAGGCAATGGCAGGGGTGGGGGGTGGGGGGGTGGGTTGGAGGTTGGAAACAATGGATACAAAGTGCCTGGCCCCCAGTGATATGGCTATCATTATTATTGGCTCCCTGGAACAGATCAGAATGTAAAAAAGATTTTAAAATTTCTTAAGGGATTGCACAAAGAAAATGACCCAGAATTCAGCTTTGACCTTGACATCTCCTCCCTTGACTAGTTCACTCTAAAGGATTACAGGTCTCATAGACTTTCAGGGAGATTAGGTATGATTTCCAGGAAGGAAATCTCTTTTTTTAATGCTTAATTGCTAAGACACACACCCTTATTCTTGAGGGACTGACCGCAGAAGGGATTTTCCACTTTGGAAAAGACCTTTTCCTTTATCCTCAGGGCTTCACCTTTGCCTAACTTCACTTATTTTTAAATTTATTTTATTATTATTTTTTTAAATTTAAAGATTCTATTTATTTATTTGGCACAGAAAGAGAGAGAGCGAGCGAGAGAGAGCAAGAGCATGGGCATAAACAGAGGGAGTGTGGCAGGCAGAGGGAGAAGCATGTTCCCGGCTGAGCAGGGAGCCCGATGTGGCACTCTATCCCAGGACCCTGAGATCGTGACCTAAGCCCAAGGCAGATGCTTAACTGACTGAGGCACCCAGGAGCCCCTGCCTAACTTTAGAAAAGCCAAATGTTAAGGCAATACCACCAACATAGTAGCAATTATGTATCAAGCTATCACCGTACCACCATGCCACAGGCTTTTATTATATATGTTTGTAATATGTATATTTGTGAATATATGGCCCTATTAATATATTCTATTTTTTAATGTTCTATTTTTGAACAAAAATATAATATTGCTTCCAACTACTATTTTTTTGATCTTCCTTTCTCGGCTTAATAATAGATCATAAATTTCCTGCCAGATTAATGAAATGATTTTTATACCATTTTGCATGATCTACCATAATGACCTTAACAAAAAAGAAGCCTATTTGTAGACACATAAATTGTTTCTAATGTTTCCTCATTATAAACAACACGTGATGACCATCCTCATACTTCTATAGTTTTACACCTAATTGCGGGCATAGAATAAATCACATGTAGTGGCATCTCTGGTTTAAAATGGATGTACTTTTTGAGGCATTTGATAAGTTTTGTCCAGTTGTCCCTTAAAAGGCTTAACCCAGTTGTTCCCAAAATAATTGATGACAATGCTTTCCAAATTCTTTTTTAAACTTTTTGGCATGTGTCAGAAAAGATAATTTAGGCACACATGAACAAGGGCAGAGGGCAAAGAGAAGAATATGCTGGAAGCCAACCTCCCTGGGGGCTTGAGCTTCCCACAGGGCTGAGGGGAACAATGTCCCTGCATGACCTTCTCCCACATATGCTTGTGAGCTGCTCTGTAATATGGAATAGCTCCTGTCTATAGGGGTTTCCTTAGATCCCAGTAACCCTGGATTCTGGTTTCCCAAAGAAGCCATTTCTCTTAGTGAGCGAGGCTAGGTGGTGGTGTTGGCAGGGGACCAGAGAAAAGGCAGAACGTGGCCCAGGCGAAGCGGTATCACCTTTTGAACCTTTAGTGTCATGTCATCAGCTGTTGTGGCTTAAACCTCAAACACAGTTTTCAGGTGACAATCTCTAAGTAGTCACTAGTTACGTTGGAGGCTAACTCTGGACGTTCCTCCTTCGTCAGCGGAACACAGTGAGTCTGAATGAATCATCATGAAGAGGCATAACTTGTTGGGGCTTCCCAAGACACAGAAAGGAATCTGGCCAACCTTTCTGTTGAAGCATTATGAGAGAGGTGAGCGCAACTGCTGATCTTTATGAAGGCAACTGTGGCTTGGAGCCTTTGTGTCCCACTGTGCCTTGTAAAGCTTTTATGAAATCTCTGTCATCCCCTTGGTAGGACCCATGTCACGAAGAAAGATGCTGAGCAGGAAGAATATGCCATCTATGACTTCTTCCAGGTTTCTGATCCTTCCAGGGACGGGATCTCAGCCTTTTTGGCTCTTGTCAAGAAACCAAATTGCTAAAACCAAGCGATTTGTTCCCAGCAGTAAGATCTTGTTTGGTTAGAAGGGTGTAACTATATGTAATTCTGGGGCTTATTGGCTCGGGGGAGAGGTCCCTGGCATCTGCTGGAATTTGTAAATGATGATGCAGGGAGCAAAATGGGGAAGGCAGGCATTTACTGACCTAACACAGACTTGTTAAAAAAACGCCAAGTACATGTATGCGGTCTCTCTGCATTGAAAAGAAAATCGATACTGTCAGGAGTGAAATGGATTATGATTCACTGCTCATCCTTTTAGGTAAACATGTGATTGTCCATACTTATGGCAAAGAGCAAAGTTGAGCATAAGTTCATGAAGCCCCACCACATATTTCCCTAGTCATCTACCAGTGGGACTTCTTATGTCTGTGTTTTTCTCTTTACTTCTCTTTCTGTTTTCTCCTTTCTCCTTCTGCCATAGGGGATCATAGAAAACAACAACAAACAAAAAAAGAGCAGGATTTACATTTAGATGACTTGGAGTCAAGATGCTGTGAGATACTGGGCTGAGCCTCACTTTTTCCATCTGCAAAATGGACATAACAAGACCTGCTCTTCTGTGTTTGTTCATTCACCACAGGTAAGTTGACTATCAATTAACCATTTAGCAGAAAAATGAAACGTTGCCTCCAAAGCTTAGCATGTGTGAGCTTTTACATTTTTTTTGCTTTCTGTTTTAAACATTCCTCTCCTTTCCCTCTCCTGACTCAATCTCTGGACTTCCAGAGACATTCACAAACTTCTTTAGCTCCACTGGTAGATTTATGGAGTCCTGAATTTGGAGATTAGTAGAAGATTGTTTCCCTCTGTTATGGGTGCAAACTACCAATCAGAAAATATTGCTGGAATTAGAATAATCTTCTTTTCCTTTTATGATGTCTTTTTCATTGTCTCTAAGCTTTTTGTGGCTTTTCTATTTCTATCTGTATCATCCAGACTGCTAGTGGGATAGGCTCCTAATCAGTGTCCTTGATTTGTTCTCTTAGCTTGCCAGCCCATTCTATACATAGTATTCATTCATTCGCTCATTTAGCAAACATGTATTAAGTATCTGTTAGCTTCCAAGAACTATAGAGGGTGCTGGACAGGTGCCTAACTAGTTCAAATTCCTCCCTCAGATTCCCATTGCTTTCAACGTAAATATCAAGCCCCTTAAGCTGGAAATTCAAAATACCTGCATATATCTGTTTCAACTTGCTTTTAAATTCTCTCTCACTACATATCATCTACTCTCCACTCTAGGCTGGGCTAATCTCACTGTCTCTCTGCCTTTGCAGATGTCATTCCAGCTTCTAGGTATACTGTGTTGTCTCTGTATTTGTGCAAACCTAATAATGGTCCCTGGTGAGCTAACAAAAGTTAATTCTTTTGTGAAATCTTTCCACCCCCTAGGACCTAACATCACAGTGCCCTACTCAACAAACACTTGCCTGTTTGTTGTTTGGGTCATAGGATAAAATGTAAAAACTGGAAATAATGTACTGTTAGAGTTATCCCAATAGGTAATTGCTTCCCTCTCATTTTGGGGGATGATTTCGGATGCCAGCTTGGTCCAAACCCTTACCAACAATGTCCCCTCCAAGGTGGTTACCATGTGTTCTTCATCCTTCTTCTATCAAAGTCCTCTTGTTATGGAAATGCAGGATTACCTGGTCTTGCCAGGAGATCCTAGTATCGGGTGGTAGAAAGAACTGCTGCATTGCGGAGACATCTAGATCTGAGTTATTTATACTTCTAACCACAAGCTGAGCAACACTGGAAAAGTTATCTTGCCTCTCTGAGCCTCAGATCCCTTTTCTGTGAAATAGGATACATAAAACCCCTTGCAGGGGCACTTGTGGAAATTAAATGTGATGACATAACCATAAGAGACTCTTAATCTCACAAAACAAACTGAGAGTTGCTGGGGGGACGGGGGTTAGGGAGAGGGTGGTTGGGTTATGGACATTGGGGAGGGTATGTGCTATGGTGAGTGCTGTGAAGTGTGTAAACCTGATAATTCACAGACCTGTACCCCTGGGGCTAATAATACATTATATGTTAATAAAAAATAAAATAAATAAAAATTTAAAAAATGTGATGACATATGTATATAGCACTCATTACCTTGCTCACTTCATACTAGGTGCTTATTAAGTTATAGATGTGATTGATATTTACCATAGATGCTAGAGTGGTCCCCATCTTCTTTGCAAAAACCACTGGATTTATAAGGCTGCTTCCCAGTCCCATGTGTGATGGGTTCTCATAGACTTTCATTTTGGGGCCTGGCTATATCCGACCTCCTGCATTGCTGGTACAGACTCTTCTTGTAGTTTTGTTGGAGAGTAGTGGCCTCCACCTACCACAAATGTCAGAGAATTTAGGCTCACCCCACATCCCAAGGCTGCCTGACCTGAGTAAATGTCCAGGGCCTGGCCCATTGGACCCTTCTGCCATCTTGTGTTTCAGATTTGGGACCAGGCTGTACGATGTTTGCTTCTGGTACGATGTTTGATTCTGGAATTCATTCACAACGAAGGCAGCTTTGATAGTGGCATTCAGCTGCATTCTTCCTTCTTCTACACGATCATGGTTGAATTTCCTCCTCCTTAATCATCCAGACCACTATGGTTCTCATTCTCTAAGTGTCGTGTTGCTGTGAGCCTCATAAGCTTGCTGTAAATCACTACCTGACCCTCCCCACCCCCAGTTTCTCTCCATATGTAACTCGAAACCAAGAACCGAGAATGACATTCTGTGCACCTCAGGCACTTCTTCCAGTGACCAAGATTCCATGCAGCACTGACGTGATCTTCGGCCTCATCCCACCATGGCTGGATGAGCACTTCTGCTGCCTTCAACTTGGTAGCTTCACTTGTATTATCTACTTTAAGAACCCCGAAAACAGGAAAAATGTCGAGCTGCCCTCCAGCTTAGCCACTGGCTTCCAAATCCAGCCCGGCCTTCTGTCTTCATGGCACGACATCTCTCACCTGGAATTGTTACCATGTTTCAATCTTTTACTCCTGCCTAAGAAGGGCAGGCAGTTCAGCCAGTGAAACTCTACCTTTTCTTTCAACATGGGAACTTGTTTGCAGAAGACATGGGTTCTCATCCCACCTTCGCTGTTGATAATCTTTTTTTTTTTTTTAAGATTTTATCCATTTCCTTGACAGAGAGAGAGAGAGAGAGAGAGAGAGAGAGGTCACAAGTAGGCAGAGAAAGAGCGGGAAGCAGGCTCCCCGCTAAGCAGAGAGCCCGATGTGGGGCTCGGTCCCAAACCTTGAGATCATGACCTGAGCCAAAGGCTGAGGCCCAACCCACTGAGCCACCTGGGTGCGCCTGGGGTTGATAATCTTTATGTAAGTCAGTTCACCTCTTTGTCCTTCAGTCTCCTCACCCATAAACTGAGCTAAGTAACAGGTGCCAGGGCAGTGTGAGGCAGAAGTAAAATGATTGTCATGCCGGGATCTTTGTAAAGCGAGACTGAGGTGGTGATAATCACCACATGGTGCTGTGAATATTTTTCACAATAACAGTGATAATAGAATCAATGGTGAGAATATTAGGAAGGACTGGGGGGGTTTGCGGGGTTTGGTTATTAGCGGCTGATAACTGTGCATCGATTGGCGTTGGGGGGCTAAGGGGTTATCATTTTTCTTAATCGAGTAGTGACCTCTTCTGGAGAATGAAAGAGGCAAGCACACAGCTGCACCAAGACAAGCAACGACAGAATGGATGGTCCCCAGGGGGAGAAGATCTCAGGGTAGATGTTTGCCCTGAGCAGCCAAATGGAAAACAAAAACAAATGAACTGAAACTGAAAATTATTTGCTCAGAGCTCTCCCTGAGAGAGCCATCATAGGCCGAGCTGTTGAAACTTTGGAGACCCAGTCCATGCCTTGTGGTGAGGTCCCTGGTCAGGAAAGCTACCCAGATCCAGAGATCCAAGACCGGGTTTTAGGAAGAATGGCTTAAAAAAAAAAAAAAGAAGTCCATACAGCAAATGTATTTTTGTGTATTCCTAACTGGAGGAGAAAAGGAAGATTATTTCAGATGCACAAAGCAAGGTTAAAAGTGACGTCAAATAGAACAAGTGACTTTTGCTCAATGATCCCTCCTTGGGGGCAGGAAAGGGGCAAGCTCTTCTTACAGTCTTGTCAACTGTACTGGGAATAAGTAAAACCAGAAGAATGTTTTCTAGTGTTGTTGTTGTTTTTCTCCACCAAATGTCACCATATTCATCTGTTACTTCAGACTCTTGGAAGGAGAAAGAAGAACCTCCAGTCAGCCTTCTTGGTGACTCTAGCCACCACTGCATTCCTCTTTTTTGTGCACCTCTGGGACTTAAACTGGGCTAGATCGTGGAGCATTTGATCAGACCCAGTCTCTGCGGGGCTGTCCTGTGTCACACATTCAGAGGATACAGGCACGGTTTCCACTGAGATTCATGGGCAGCAAGGTGCAGGTTGATGGAAATCTTATTATCCTACCCCTTGTTTCATGGGATCAGAAGAACTGGACCCGGAGAGTGGAAGGGAGTTACTCAAGTCAAGTGATAGATATCCAAGTTGAGAGATAGAGAGTTACCAAGTCTAAACTGGTTCAGATTAAAACTGGGTTCTTCAACCAGTTGGCAGTCATGCCTCTCCCACCTCCCGCCAACCACCCCTCTGCGTACTAATCAACTAGTTGCATTCATCAAGCCTGTGTACTAGGTTGCTTAATAGGATAGGAGCTACAATTTGTTAAGCAACTGCTGCATGCTAGTCTCTGTTCATTCATTTAGCAAAGATTTATTGACTACAATGTGCCAGACACTGGAGATATAGTAGTAAGGAAAAAAAAATTATAAGCTCAGCCATTGGCAGTGATCTCATCAATAGATAATATGAAAACTGGAATCTCTGGAGCCTTGGGATCGGATGCTGTAGGAAGCCGCGATGATGGGGGAAGCGCTTAATCCAGGAGATACTCTGTAAGGAACAGTCCTATTCTACTCCTCTAGAAGCTCAGGACTAACATCCCAGAGCCATCCTGGCCTCCTCTTATTTGCTTACGCCCTATATCCTCTCCAGCAGCAAATCTGGTTAGCTCTGCATCTGAAATATGTCCAGAATCTACCCATGTCTCACCACCTTGGTGCTGTCTGTCTTTGTCCAAATGCCCCCAAGTTCCTGCCTGCGTTGCTGGGACATGATTTCCCTGCTTCCACTCTGGCCTCCAAAGAATCAAATACGTTCAGACAATTCTGGGTCATAAACTTGTCCAAGTCTTTCAGAGCAGAACTTCTCAGGGACTTCCATGTTCTAATCAATATACTGGATCTCCAAGAACAGACTACAGTATATATATATTATTACTAACATATACTATATTAGAATATAGAAATTAACATATTGCAGACATGCTTAACCACACAGAATTTTTTTCTTATAGTGTTTCATGCAACTGCTGTACCCTAGAATGCACTGTGGATAACCCAGAAAATGTCTGTGAAACAATATCATATAAAGTATTATTATTACCCTATAGGATGAGCCAATGGGGGGCAGAGCCACCCGCAACAGCTTTGCTGAACTGGGAGTCAGGTCAAGTTTTAGCCACGTTGAGATGCTTATGAGCTGTGTGGCTTTGGGCCACTTATTTAATCTTTCTGAGCCTGGTTTCCTCATCTGCAACATGCAGATAATAATCCCTGTCCTGTCCACTTTGCCAGGCCGTTGAGAGAATCCAGTGGGATAATGGACCTCAAAGAAGGGGCATCCCCTTCCCCCACTTAACCAAACCAAGCCAAACCAAACCTAGTGCCATCACTGTGACCCCCGGGGACACCTAGACAAACATTAGTATTTCTGGTTATACCATCTCTACACTTAATCATAATTGAAGAGCAGCAAATTAATATTTGGCTTATTTATTTCAGAGATGGGGAGTAAAACCCAAGAAGCTGCTGGCCATTGGCTAGAAATCAAACAAAACAAAGAATTAATTGGAACTAAGGCTGTACAGAGTGCTAATCTATACCAGGCATGGGAACAGGCAAGAAAAGCCAGGGGCCCAGGCAGCATAGACGGAGAACGTCAAGAGCAAGGACTGTGTGAAAAGGCCTGGGAGGTAAGAGAGCCCATAGAGGGAAGGCTAGGAAACTGTAGCTGAAGGATTTATTACCCTCTTAACTCATGGTGTGGAGATGGTGCCCCACGCAGAGTCACTGAATGTCACCGGCTGTGGTAATACAGTGAGGGTCAGTGGGGCAGTGTGAAAACTGTAAACTGGCAAAATTCTAGGTCTTTGTAAGGTGTAACCTGGTTCAGAGTACCTGGCTCAGACCAGGTCAGCATGCTCTTCAGCAGCCCCCTTTCATACCCAAACACTGCCAGGTTCTCTTTTCCTCTAGGGTTTTGCCTATGACTGACCAGGTGAACTTGGGCTCAGGCCTCTGATCCCCTGGACTAACTCACAGTCTACAAATACAACTTGCGTTTGTGGCCCAAGCCTCTGATGATGGTGATGACAAAAATGATGGTATTAATAATGGTAATAAAAAATAGAGCATTCGTATGGAAACCTACTCCTATCCAACTCCCTCAAGGGGCTCATATGAATAAATAAATGGCCAGTGGGTGTTCTTTCATTTTTGTTACGTGCCCACTTATCAGGAAGTTTAAATCCAAAGTGCTTTCTCCACCTAGCCCCAAACTTTAAGACTGAGGCAACAGTGCCCCAAGCCAGAACTCGATAGAATGAAAAAGGTTTCTGTTTGCACAGAGTTGTTTACCAGGATTACTAAGCAAACAGGAGGAATGGAACAAATGATAAAAACAATCTTTGGTGCTTTCCTGTGGGATTTTCTGAGGTCTTTCAAAGCATGTCCAGTGACTGCTGAAATTGACTTCTTGGAGAAAAGAGAAGAGGAAGGAAAATGAGCACATTATCATGAATCTTGTCTCTTGAGGGTTTTAGGGATGTAGCTGACTATGACTGTTCCTAGCCTTTGCTGAACATTACTTTTTTGGGATGACTTGTAGTTGGGTACATAGGCCAGGGGTGTTCCCTGGAAACATGGGTAGGCTGAGGCCAGGGAAAGCCGATTGAATGGAATGTCCTGGTCTTTCTCAGAAATGAGGGTCTACCAAGGAAGCGTCCAGATGGTGGTACAACCAGGTAGGCAGGGAGTGCTGGCTGGGCTCTGGTTATCAATGGTGGCACTGGAATTGCTGGGAGCAGTAAGGGACACAAATATTTAGGTAGCTGCTGGGTTTCTCACAACTAGGAGAATCAGCCTACAAAACAAACTGACAGCTCTCTCAGTTTGTGGTAAATGTTATTGTCCCCACTGAACAGATTAGGAAACTGAGTCTCAGAGATTGCACTGAACTTATCTAAGATTACCCAGACAGAACCCAGTAGGGCCTGCATCCAAATTCTGAGCTTATTTATTTATTTTAGAGAGAGAGAGAGTGAGAGCATGTGGACAGGCAGGGGGAGGGGCAGGCAAAGAGAGAGAGGGAGAAGCTCCCAGGACTCATGGATCATGACCTGAGCCAAAGGCAGATGCTGAACTGACTGAGCCACCCAGGTGCCCCACCAGTTCTGAGCTTTCAATGACATGTCCTGAGCTTTTTCCCTAGAGCATGAATCTGGGAAGTCTGATCTTTTCTCAGCCACCAGCCTGAGGATTCAATGTGTTTGGCTCATGGTCATTATCTAATTACTGGTTTTCTCTGAAGCTTGCCTTCATTTCTGGGCAGCTCCCAGAACAGAGACACATTCAGTAGACAGTAGATACTGTTTCTGGGGGCTGAGGGATGCAGCAGAGTGAGAAGATACAGGTTAAATTAAATGACACTAAGGGCTTAAGAACCCCTTGAGTTTTAAGAACTCACAAACAGAGCACTCATTAAGTGCAAGGCAGAATGCTGAAGGCTCTCAGAAGGAGCTCACCCTTCCTTGCAATAACTTTATGAGGTACATCATTGTCATGTCCATTACAGATGAAGAGTCTGAGGCTCACAGAGATTGACTTGTCCAAGTTTGCACAGCCAGAAAGCAGAAGAGCTGGGAATTGACAAGATGTAGTCTGAGCACTTAAGCCTGCCTTTGTAAATACTTGTCAAATATTAAGATGATACCCGTGGTTCTCAAAGTGGTCCTAAGACAGTGTTGATATCAACCAAGAACATGTTAGGGATATTGAATCAGAAACTCTGGAGGTGGGGCCCAGTCCTCCAGGTAGTAGCAGTCTTCCTGTATCCTGATACACACTCATGTCTGAGGACATAAGGGACATACACAGAGCACTGTGGCCACCAGATGATCCTGGTCTAGGGAAGATGGCTTTCCAGAACATGCTGTTGTATTGGTTTGTGGACCACATGTGGTGGAGTATAGCAGAAACAGAATCTCTCCAGAGAGAGGATTTGATGAGAAAAAAAGGTGGGAAGGGGTGACATCACAGCCACCTTCTAAGAATACAATGTGTTTGTCGGACATGTATCATTTATCCACAAAGGCTCCCTGAGGTTAGGTGACTTGGCCAAGGCCATGTAACTAGTGACAGATAATGAACTCAGAGCCCAGTCCCTGACTCCTGGAGTATGCAGCAACTGCATCTCCCCCAGAGCATGCTGAGTCATAGATATTTTAGAGATTCACTCTGAATCATGGGAAACTCTTCTTGGTAATAGCTACAAACTTCTGACAAAGATAGGGAGGATAAAAAGGACAGTAGGCTATTGGTCCCAGGTGGGAGAAAATAAGGGGCAGAAAGGGACAGAGAGGAGATAGGGAGACATTACGTTCTGGAAACCCACAACTATCTCCTCATCTTGGTCTTCATTGTCACCATTTACTGGACTGCAAATACTCTAGAGTCGTACCAGATGTACGGAGCAGCACAGCTGAACTTAAGTTTGATTCCTGGCTTTGCCAGTGACCCTATGCAGTTTACTTAACCTCCCAGAGATTGGATTCTCACCTACAAAATGAGGATCTTTATAATTCTGGCCTCATCGGATTTGAGGGAAGTTTTAAGGGAGTTAATGCATGTAAAGCCATTAACAGATTACCTGACTTGTGTAGGAGGTGCTCAATAAATGTGCACCAGAATTGAAAGTGTATAAATAATCCCCCATTAAGTTACTTTCTAGGGATAATGGTTAATGTAAGAACAATATGCAAGTCTGGGCCAGAGTGGAATTGTTTGAGAGGACATAGGGGAGGCTGAGGCTGTTACCCATGGGCCATCTTCATTGTTCCTGTACATAATTCATGATGAAATAAATAATTTCTCTTTGAAATGTCCTCAGTGATTCCCCTGTCCAGGGTACTCCCACCCCACAGTGCAGCCCTGACCCCACTCAGAATGGCATTCAGGTCCTCAGGCCCTCAGGCCCTCTCTTCCTCCCCAGCACTCCTTCTTCTCCTTCCTCTGGTTCCCTGGACATTGCAATACAGGGTCTCATTCCAGTCCTCAGCTGTAGCTCATTTTCTGCCAGTAAGAACACCCACAGCCTAGACCAGAACAATGTAGTGAGGGCAAAAACAGTGGTGCATCATAAGAGGTGTGGCTGATGGCTGGGACCCAGATCATCCCTAGCATTTAGAAGAGGTTGGAATTCATAATCTCTCATTCTTCCTCTGCCCATGTGACCAAGATACTTGAACACATTCATAAAAATAGAGAAAAGCTAACATTTGTTTGAGCATTTTGCTATATACCAGGCACCCATCTCAGTGCCATATGTGTATTTACTCAAATAATGCTCAGAATAACCCTACAATAGAACTACTTTTATAATCCCCATTTACACATGAGAAAATGCAGGCACAGAGAGGTTGGGTAACTTGTCCAGGGTCATACAGCTAGTAAGCGGATTTAAATGCAAGCATTTTGATGATAGAGCTTTCCCTTTTAACCACTATATGAGGGGACAGCAGGTATTGGCAAGAGTAAAAAAAACAAAAGTCTCATTTCTAAAATATATTTTGTCAAAATTGTATAAATATGAATGTTGTTATTAACATAGTTCTTAGAGAAGAGCATGGAGCAAAGGTGATCTATGTGGATTTTCAAGGGCTTTCCCTTTTAACCACTATATGAGGGGACAGCAGGTATTGGCAAGAGTAAAAAAAAAATAAAAGTCTCATTTCTAATATATATTTTGTCAAAATTGTATAAATATGAATGTTGTTATTAACATAGTTCTTAGAGAAGAGCATGGAGCAAAGGTGATCTATGTGAATTTTCAAGGGACTGGAATTGTTTTGGGATCACCTATGGCATAAGGGCCAACTGAGGTCTGGAGAAAAACACCCCGAGAATTGGGATTTTATTAACACTCCCCACCCCCACACCTCTGCTCTCAGTGGAAAATGAAAATGCACATCTTGAGATGCCTGGAAGGGAACAGAAATCATCCAGATGGAAAATGCAGAAGGCGGGTGTGTGTGTTAAGGCCAAGGAGCGGTTGCCCTTCTTACACAGAGCATGGAGAGATTTGAACGAGTTCCTTCATATTAGCTTTTGGTATTTCTTTTTTTTTCTTTTCTTTTCTTTTTCTTTTTTCTTTTTTCTTCTTCTTTTTTTTTTCTTTTCTCTTTTCTCTTTTTCTTTTTCAAAGATTTTATTTATCCACTTGACAGAGAGAGATCACAAGTAGGCAGAGAGGCAGGCAGAGAGAGAGAGAGGAGGAAGCAGGCTCCCCGCCGAGCAGAGAGCCCGATGCGGGACTCGATCCCAGGACCCTGAGATCATGACCTGAGCCGAAGGCAGCAGCTTAACCCACTGAGCCACCCAGGCACTAGCTTTGGGTATTTCTTAACATCAGCTAGTAGAACCAATTCTCTGATACTGCCGTCTTTCACAGTCCACTTCAATACCCACTTGTATCTCTCAGAGACTCTGCCAGGAATCTGTCCCTGAAAAAAGCTCCCTTAAGAGCCTAGAGCAGGGCCTCAGTGTTTTATATTTCTGTAATTTTATTGTAAAGGAATCAGTAGACAGTGTATCTATGTATCTATGTAGTTTTGCTACGTAACAAAGAACCCCTACCCCAGATCTCAGTGGCTTATAATAACGAAAATTTATTTTCCATTTCTGTCACAGGATGGGTGCCTACAGCCCAGGAATTGCTGTGCTCCAGGCTGTGGGTTGATTAGGGGTCAGGTCCATAGGTCTTCTTTGTCTGTGATTGCATAAGAAGGAGCAGGCCCTATGGGCAGAGTGCTATTCTGACAGAAAGCAGGAGTGCAAGAAACCAAGTTCAGGTATGCCATCACCTTAGACCTTTGTAGGGATGTGGTTCACAATCCGATGGCCAAAGCAATTTCAGTCAGCCAAATCTGACAGTAGAGTAGGAAAATTTACTGGCATGGTAGAGAGTGTGGCAAGGGAGTGGAAGTATAATCCTTCTATAGAAGACTGATCTGCAATGCAAGTTGTGACAGGGATTTTTTTAAAACCACACAATTAAAGGGCCCTTCTACAGCTTTGTTAATTCAGTGGGTCAGAATAAGTAATAACAACAGTGATAATAATAATAATAAAGATAATGACCAATATTATTCTTTGCCTTTTATGAGCCAAAAACGATGTTAAGTGCTTACGTGTATGATGCTGTTTAATCCTACAACTACTCTGTGAGATGGGGACAATTATCATCTTCCTTTTATAGGTGAAGAAATAGAAACTCAAGAGACATTCAGAAACCTCCCTAGGTTATACAGTTAATAAATAGAGGAGCAGGGTTATGGACCCATGAAATGTAACTCCTGTGTCCCAAGACTTCTTTAGTTTCTCGAATATGCCAATATCTCCCCTGTCTCAGGGCCTTTGCACTTCCTTTCTCCTTAAACTGAATTAAAATTTCTCGCATTTATTCACTTCATTTTTCAAGTTTCAGTAGAAACATCACTTCCTCAAAGAGGATCCATGATGGACTCTTTTGAGTCTCTTAGATTTTTTTTCAGCTTTATCTGACCTTCTTTGCTGTGGCAACTAGCTTGATGGAGAACCCAATCTCCTACACACATCTTGACCTCCTAACACCTCAGGCTGTCTCAGCTCCCCTCAGGGAAAACAGGAGATGGGAAGGAGCCAGGAGATAAATCTCTCTCTGTTCCTTCTCCTGGATGGGCTCTCCAAGTCGCAGTTGTCCCAGATGGCTCCTCTATCTGAGCCATTAGCTATATTTTCTTACGAGGCTGGTGCCAGCTTGGTAAAGTACCACTCTGCATGTGCTTTCCCTCATTCCTTCACTCCCCGTTGTCATGCTGTCCTAGACTCCCCCACCCAATAAAGCATTAGTAAGTGAGATTTACTGTAGGCTTTGCTGTCTTGGGAACTCAGCCTAAGGGACCCTCTCTTCCCACTTAAATTGACCACATGTTTTTTTCACTTGAGTGCTCTGTTCTTTTGTCTCACAGCTTTTTCTAGCGCAAATGGTCATCACATTTAATATATGCATTTGTATGATTATCTGTTTAACAACAATTTCTTTCCATCCAACATAAGTTCCATGAGACAAAGATTATGCAGTGTTGTTTACCACTGTGTCACCTGTACTTTGTACATGGCCTGCACATAGTAGCCAATCAACAAATACTCATAAATTAATGTGCATGTCTGAATCCTTGTTCTGTCTGCTTTGAGCAAGTTACTAAACCTTCCTAAGCTTGGGTGCCTGGGTGGCTCAGTCATTAAGTGTCTGCCTTCAGCTCAGTTCATGATTCTAGTGTCCTGGGATCGAGCCCCATATTGAGCCCCATATCCCATATTAGGGTCCCTGCTCAGTGGGGAGCCTGCTTCTGTCTCTCCAGCTCCCCTGTGCTTGTATTTCCTCTCTCACTCTCTCTCTCTGTCATAAATAAATTTTTAAAAAAATCTTCAAAACTTCATTTTCATGAAGCTTCATTTTCCTTCCTTTTTGGAAAAATAGGGGTGGGTACCTACTCCACAGGTCCTGAGAACCAAAAGTGGTGATAAATGTAGATGTTCAATAACTGGTAATAATTGCTAATATTATTATGTCAGACCAGCACCCTGTGATCTTTTCCTATAAAGGGCCAGACAGTAAATATTTTAGGCTTTGTGGAAGAAATGCTCCCTGTCACAGACTCAACTCTGTCATTGTGGTGTGAAAACAACTGTAGGTAATTTGCAAACAAATAGGTGTGGCTGTGTTCCAATAAAACTTTATTTACAAAAACAGGTGACAGGCCATCTTTCGCTCTCAGGTTGTAGTTTGCTGAGGCCTGTACCATATGGCCCGAGCAGTGTGAATCTAAAGGGTTGTGCTAGGTCACATCAACAGGCAAATATTCCTGAACCTTCTAGACACGGCTTTTCCTTTCCTTTCTTTTCAGTGTTAAAGATAAGTAATATTTTCCTGGCAATGATAGGGTACGTTCAAGGAAATCTTATTCTCAGCATTTGTGTTTGTTTATAATACCTCTCTAACAAGTGTGAGTGGTGAGAGCTCTCCTGCTTATTTTCCCTCCAGCTTTTTGTTAACCAGGACTAGTGCACCTTCTTTACATACATGAAGCTAGTCTGTGGTGAGAAAAATGGAAATTTGGAACACTGGAACTTTGCAGGTCTCCTAAGAAGAACCTTACTTATATGGTAAATCTTTTAAGAATAAGTGGTTTCCTGCGAAAGATATTAAAGATAAACTCTTCTTTTTAAAATTTGGTCAAGTCTTGGGAGAAGAGCATATTTCATACGCATATACACACACATATGTATACATATACATGTGTGCGTCCATATGTGTGTGTGGTGTGTGTGTGTGTGTGTGTGTATGGATCAAGACAACAAGACAAGTGTGCTATAGAGAAAATATTAGTAGTTTCTTAGGTCTTGCTATTTGTCAGGTATGTGAGAGAAGGCCAAGACAGCACAGCTGATACTTTATTAAGAACCACCCATTGCAAAATAGAGGTGCTTTTAACAGAAGAAGAAGGAATGGAGTCTAGAGATTTAAAAATTGCAACAGGTTTGAGTAGATAGGAAGTGGCTGCTTCATTTTACCCCTGCAGTTATCCGTTTGCCTCTCTTATGCTGATGAGAAAAGATGTTGTGAAAAGCACCTTGCCCATTGCTTCATACAAAATAGAGCTGGGATAAATGGATGCCGTACGTTTCCATCTTTCTTTATTGTAATTATTAATAAAACATGACACTCCACCAATCCTACCAACGGTTAAGCCTATCTGAACTGATCACATGTTGGCTGGATTCTGATGCATGTTACCTTTTGATGTGATATTGAAGACCCATGCTCTGCATGTCTTTCCATGCATCCTTAGAGTTTCAGCAGTGACTATCCTCATGGTTGCAAAACAACTGCCTCTGCTTTAAGCATCATGTCCTCTTGGCATTGTTTCAGACAAAATGAAAGAAAGTAGGCAGCAGAAAGGGTCTCCTCCTTATATACTTCCTTTGTGCTGGGGAAGGAAATCTGCCCAAGAAGGCCCCTTGCAAATTTCTTTTTATGTGCCATTGATCAGAAATGTGTCACATATGTAACCCTAAACCAATTGCTTCCAAAGGGAGTGTGGTAACTGTGATTGCCTGAGAAGAGTCATGATTCATCCACGGGGGCTGGAACAAGGAAAGAGGAGGCAAGACACATGGGTCTGTGGTACCTTTATTTATTTATTTATTTATTTATTTATTGTCATTTTCTTCTTATGGCTGGTTGGTTTACCAGTTCCTAACCCAGTGTCTGACCTAAAATAAGCATTTAGTATATATTTATTGGGGATGGAGTCAAGTAATGTGTGGATAAATAATGACTAGAATATCCTTCTCCTTGCCTCTCTCCCTATTTATTCTTTTGGTTTCCTCGTTTCTCTGATTCTCATGTGGGCAGTCCTAGAACTATTCTTTCTATCCGCAGATGATGCTTCCCAAATTAGATAACACAGTAAGAGGTGAATATGGCCTATCACACAGTCCATTTTTAGCTTTTGGTGTGGGTTGATCAGTGCAGTCAAGGTGAAGACAGGTAGGTGAAGCTGGTAGTGCATTCAAGGACTTGTATGCATAGCCAAGACAGGAAACCAAGGTAGTCCATTCCCTTCAGTCCTCTTCTTGGACAGATTCCTGTGAGTTTTTAAACTCCTTTATTAGAATGTCAACAAAGTAACAGGGACCTGTGGAAAATATTAAAGTTATATGGTTTGGTATGCACTAGGTATCTTGGAAGCTTTTGTTATCAAGGATTTAATGAGATAATTATAAAGTCCGTCCACTTAGCTCATAGCTCAAAAGGTCTAAGCACCCTTTCTAGGTATCACCTTGTTAATCTAGTTTGAATGAAGTACTTGGAAATAGTTCTTTAAACTAGTGACTATCCTGGGTTATTCATGATTTCAGTCTTATTTACCCCACACTGTTGGACCAAAGTGGGGACTTTATGCTCAATCTTGGAGTATGCCTGGGAAGGAGATAGAATGATGAGTAATCGTCTATCTGAATGGAATCTGATGTCTATCACTTATTAGTTATGACATACTGGGCAAGTTGCTTAATATAGCCAAGCCTCAATTTTCTCTTCTACAAAATGGGACAATAATTAAGGGTGGTTCTGGCACAGTGACCACAACAAAGAAAGGGTGAAACAAATGCTTTCTGTAGTTGCCGTTGCCACAAGCTGTAGTCCTCAGTTTGCCACTGAAATGAGCACTTTTTAACAAAGACATCTGCAGTTGTCATCTTTGAAAAAAGATAATGCCTTTTGGGAAAACCCAAAGTCAGCCCACCCAACAATAGCCAACCAATACTTGTAAGGCACTGTTTGTATTCTTGCTTGGTGCTGGGCTGCCAAGAATGACTCTGACTGGTCACTTAAGAGTGGTTAAAAAATATCTGTAGAACTTGGTATTTATTTTGCAGAGACGAAGTTCTTTGGGTAGAACTGACTGATCATGTCACCCAAAGTGACCCCTTCATGTTGAATCGATTCTGAATTGATTCTTGCAGTTGGGTGTGAAACCAGGAGTATGTCATGTGGCAACATGTAGAAGAGGGTAGTTAAGCAGCTGGGCAAAGTCAATCTTCACCATGTCTTTCCATCCACTGAGACATCGTCACTTTAGACAAGCCTGCTCATTATTCTGGGCCTCTTGATCTCTAACATGAGCATTAAATACCCACCCATAGCATTTACCTGGCTATTGCAGAGTAAAAGATGAAATGATTTCATTGTAATTATTATTATTGTTACTTATGATGGTCTGAGAGGAGAGTTCTCCCAGATGCTAGAAAGCTCTTTGGTCAAGGAGCATGAGAACAATTGTTCTTCTATGACCAGTTCTTTCCAACTCTCCAGCCAATTCAAACTAGCTAAAGGGACATGTTTAAAAATATTTATGACTTGACCACCTGGAACACTGAATGGACTAGTGTAGAAGTTTGGGTCTTCTGAGAAGCACACATGAAGACAGGGTTAGGTGCCCAAGACAGTCACTGGAGGAAACACCTGTGAAGAGAAAGAGAGAGGAAGTAGGAGGAAACAGGGAGAGCCTTTAGACCCTGATGCTGGTCTCACACCTGTGAAAGGAGAGGAGGAAGGAAAGAACCAGTAGAAAAAGTCTGAGATGGGGTGCCTGGGTTGCTCAGTGGGTTAAAGCCTCTGCCTTCAGTTCAGGTCATGATCCCAGGGTCCTGGGATCGAGCCCCGCATCAGGCTCTCTGCTCAACAAGGAGCCTGCTTCCACCCCCCCCCACCCCCGCCTGCCTCTCTGCCTACTTGTGATCTCTGTCTGTCAAATAAATAAATAAAATCTTAAAAAAAAAAATAAAGGACTTTGCCTTGATCAGAGACTCAAGCAGAGGACAGAATAAGGAAAAAAAAAAAAAGAAAGAAAAAAAGAAAAAAAAAGTCTGAGATGGAAGCACTTCTCTAAGATTCAGTAATTGGACAGAGCCCAAACTGCCCATGCGAGCAGTTCCATGTCCCAAAGAAATGGGTCTGGACTTGATACCTTGTCATGCTCAGTCACTGGCAGCCAGTAGCCTGTGGGACGTGTATCCTTGGCATGGACACAGCAGCAGGTCCAGCAGCTGGGACTTTCGGTCAACAGTGCTTCCACTACAGGAGACCTGTGCAATACAAGTTCATGGATACCCAGTAAACTGTCAGATATTTCCTTTTTGAACACATATCTTAAGGAGTTTGAGGAACAAAACAGGACATTTGTGATAGTATAGGTTTAGCACCCCAAATCAATGTTCCATTGCCTTCTCTGACTTTCACTTCCCCCTCTATTTCAGCTAGACCAATCATGTTGAAAACCCCACCCAGGTTTGTAGAGTTCCTCATTTGACAATTAAAAAAAAAAAAAAAAAAGTGTGTGAATAAGTCACATGTACTTCTTTTGTTTTATTTATTTATTTATTTTTTGAAGGGATTGTTTGGTTTCTTGGGTTTTCTTGGATTTCATGTTTCTCCTTCTCTCCCCATCGATCACTGCCTGCCCTTCATAGCTGTGTTCCTGATGCCTGATGTGATGTTTGTAGAGTAAATGGATGAATATTTTAGTGAACAGGCTATAAAAAACCAATCCCCTTCAAGTCTGTGAGCTCCTTTGTGTCAGAGTCTTTGTCTTAGGGCAATGATATATAATGGAAAGACCATAGGTTTTATTCTATGATTTATTCATGATCTTTGGCAAATTGTACCACCTCTTTGACCCCAGGTTTCCCTTTTTGGACTAATAAAGCTAGTAATGGTATCTATTTTACTGAAATGTAAATGGCAGAGTGATCATACATGTGAAGCTCTCAGCACAGTTCCTGGCACATTGTAGGTGCTTACTAAATGACGGATAATGAATGAATAAGCCTAAAGAATGCATAGCACATAAACCTTTGTTCCTTTCCCTGCCTCTCTGCAATGGCCCAACCTCTACCTAGTCACAAAGGATCCAGGCAAGAACAAGTGGATGGATTGGATTGGAACACAACAGCAAACAAGCCAATATCGAGGACCTATTGTGTGCAGCTACTGGGCGAATCACTGTAAGACAGGTGGAGATGACTGAGATATATTCCCTCTTCTCAAAGAAATGACATCTCAACGTAGCATTAGGCGTTTGAAGATCTTGATGGATGGACACACAGGGTGAAAGACAGCATCATCACATGATGAAGATAGTGGTTTGGAGACTGTTGAGGAGACCAGGATGTAGAGAAACAGGGAAAGATGTAGCTGGAAAGTTGCTTGGGATCAAACCCATGAGGATTCTGAATGTCCGGCTGAGGAAATTAGACTTGATTCTTTAGATAATGATATGTCAATCAAGGTGCTTGACAAGGTAAGTGGACAACAATTTCTGCTCCGTGGATCATCATCAAGTGTTCTGCCCAGTGAAGAAAGAAGAACTGCAGTAATTCAAGGTACCGATTTTGAGTTCCTTGTTCACCTCAAATTTCTCTTCACTGATCAGGTCTCTTTACATATTATTTTTAGAACTTTTAAAATGGCAGCCACAGGAAAACAATATCCAAAGCAGAAGAAAAAGGGAACCAAAATGAAGGGGAATACCTTCTTCAGCAAATACTAGCTATTTACTTTGGGTTTCGTCACTGATCCCAGGACAGAAATGAATGAAAATTTACCCAAAAGAAACATGAGTGTGAAGAGTTAAACCGAAAAAAAAAAAAAAAAGTGCTTTGGACTTTTACTTTAAAATACACTTTTGAGGGGCACCTGTGTTGGCTTAGTGGGTTAGGCCTCTGCCTTCGGCGTAGGTCATAATCTTGGGGTCCTGGGATCGAGCCCTGCATCGGGCTCTCTGCTTGGTGAGGAGCCAGCTTTTCCTTCTCTCTCTGCCTGCCTCTCTGCCTACTTGTGATCTCTCTCTCTCTGTCAAATAAAATAAAATAAAATCTTTTAAAATACTCTTTTGAATTTAATGGTCTGTAACTTTCTCCACTCTATCCACTCAGCAAGCTTCTCGAGCACACTTCTCCTTCTCATGTTCTGGAGAACAATGGATGTTTCACATAAAAAATAGGTGTAAGTCACTGTGTGAATAAAATGAATAAATATGATGTGTCTTGAAACAGTATTTCATTGGAAGCTGTATTCTTCTCTTAGCCTGAGGGGATGAGTAGCTTACATTTGCGTGTTGCCTTGGTGTTTGAAGGCTTCGGTGAACACATAGCTCATTTGATTTTTGCAGATTTTTTTTTAAATTGTAAAAAAGGTGTTTGTACACTGTACAAATTCGCCATTTCTCCTTCTTTTACCCCAGGGTAAATCAAAAAGAATTGTATAATCAATGAATCACAATGAACATCTTCTAGCTGGTCACCCTGCCCTTTCTAGTTTTTTATTTATGCTACATCCAGGGTCAACTTTCAGGAACTCACATGTGTATTGTCCTTTGGTAACTTTCCTCATGTGGTTGCATGATAAAGTTCCAGTCCCCTCACAGGGTGGGCAAGTGTCTCTACCATGAAGATTTCTCTACATTTCTAGTTATATATCTTCTCCCATTGTAGGCTCTAAATTGAAGTCACTCTACAGTTTACAGAACAGTCAATGCTTGGTCACCTCTCTAGGCCTTTGTTTACACTGTTTCCTTGGAATTGAGCATTTTCCACCCAAGAATCAGCCTATCTTGGGGCAGACCATAGAGAGCCAAGGATGCAATCTGGGGCAGTTCTATGACAACCAAGCCTGTCTGTTCCCCTTCATTCCTTGCAAATGCCAGATTCATCTATTATTGTGAAGAATGAGAAATCCAAGGGGAGGACTACCCATTTATGCCACAGTCTCCAGTCTGCTGAGCATCTTCTATGTACTGGGTGCTGGGAATATAGCAATGAATCATCCTTTGGGGAACTTGCAGCTAGCAGGGAAGATAAGGCCAGTCCGTGAACTCCCAGAACACCAGGCAGGAAGTTATAAGAAGAATATGTATAAATAGAGGGTTCCATATAAAGCTCAGAGGAGGGAGAAACTAAATTAAGCTGAAGCATTCAGAAAAGACATTTTGGAGCATTTGCTATGTGACTTGGACCTTGAAAATGGGAAAGATTTAAATACGTGCAGATGGCTTGGGAAGTGGGGGAGTATTGGTGCCAGAGTTCATTCTGTGCAAAGGCAAGGCGGTGGAAGAAAGCCGGGTTTTCAGAGAGAACAAAGAGACCAGCTTAGCAAGAACAAGGAAGAACTGAAGAAGTAAAAGGAGGAAAGCTAGAACAGGGCCAGGTAATGGAAGAAGCAGAGGTGTGAGATGGAGACAGACCTGCAGATCCCCAGACATGAAGCTAGCTGGAAACGCAGAACGCATCAGGTTGGAAGAAGATTGCCTGGTGGCAGAACCGCAGAACTTGGTCGGAACACTGCTTGTTTGCTTTGGACACCAGCAAAGAGATCCCAATACCTTGGAGTTGTGTCTGAGTACGTTTGTTCATCTTGTCCTTCTTCAGAGATTGTTAGAAACATGTATCCTGACATGAGTGGGGCCACTTGTTGATCAGATGTTGACAAGATCTCAATATTGAAAAGAAAAAGCTGAAGGAATGCCAGGTTATTCTGTGTGTATATGTGTTCACATTCTTGCGGAGATCAAGGGGCTTGGCCAACATCATTCCTTTAAGCTTTCATGCTCCAATGGGGACTTTTTAAGGGAGGAAATTAAAATACATGGGCCATAGAAGAAAACACTACATGAGAATGTATGTAACCAAAGAATTGCCTGTATTTGGATATTCTCTAAGTAGGACAGTACCTGGTTGGCTGGAGGTGGACATTGACTCTTGGGCTGACTGAACTCTGATTATATCCTGAGTTCACCACCTGTCACTACTCCTCTGAAATTATAAAAAGATTAGGTCTTATGTCTATTCAACAAACATTTTCTGTGCCACAGCTAGATATCAAGATATGCCTTGTGTGCTAACGTAGGGGTTGTAGATGGAGGCACACAATGAAATTGAAATGGCCTTTCTTCTTGAGTTTGGTGCAGTCTGATGGGACAGACACATATGTGCATATATTTTCAGCACAATGTTTTAATGGATAAGATGGCAGGAAGCATAGGGTGCCATGAGAGCCCCAAGGAGGAACACACACCCTTAGCCTGAACTAAGTGTATTGGGAATGGCCAGGGAGGGTTGTCTAAGGAAACTGATACATCAGTATCTCCTCTACTGTTGGTCCAACTTTAAAATTACAGCCTCTCAAAGCTGACAAGCCCTGAAGTTACAGTACCCATCAAACTTAATTATCATCCCTTGTGTCATTATCTGATCTACTATAAACCTCAAAGGACAGAGACTGTTTCTATTTTGCTCCTAATATGTCTTCACCATGTAACAGTACCCCCACTGGGTAGGTACCTTATAAATATGGGTTGGTGTTAAGGAAGAAAATGTTAGCACATGCATTTCAACCTCTCTAAGTGTTAAGGGGAATTCTGTTGTAATATTTAATGACTGCTTACTGCATTCCTAACTCTGAGCCAAGTCTAAAAAGAAACAACAAAAAAGGAAAAGTGCGTTGGAATGTTTGGACCAAACCAAACTTTGGACATCAGCTGATTCTATCCCTCATTTCTACAGATAGAAATTGAAGTGCAGAGAAGTTACATTGTAACTATTAATGCAAGGTCATCCAGGTGATTAGTGGGAGGACTCTAAAATCTAGCTATCCTGATTTCCAGTCCTCAGTTCCTTGCTGTGAGTCATTCCTATTCTTAATCAGTTACAGATATGTAGGGGGAAAATGCAAAGAATTCTGGGAAGGACTCATTTTTCTGCTACCACACAGAATGCTTCCAAATTCTAAAGGAGTCTTATTCTGCAAGCAAGGCTTTAACAGATTATTTCATGTGATAGGATTATGTTCTACAAACCCCCCCCCCCCAAAAAATTAAGGGATGCTTACTTAGGTGATAAGTAATTGCTTCTGACGGGAGCACCTTCCACTTTGTAAAAAAGACCTGTTTCCTGTTCTTTCATCTGATATCTCTGTGAGGCTCTAGAGGGAAAAGTTGGGAACAAATGCTTGCTCCAGCTGTAATATTTCCTTGAAAAGGGAAGCTTGAAATCCTTGAGGGATCCCACTGTTCTTTCAAAATTGATTTTGACACTGTAGAACTACATTCTAACTGACTTTCATGCCAAAATATATTGTGACTAGTGGTTGGGTAGTTTAAAGAATATTTACAAGTAAGCTTTCATATCAAAAGCAGAAAAAAAAAGAAGAAAGAAAAAGTTCATATCCCATGACCCGAGTTTTATCCTTAAATAGTGTTTTCTAAAGGGGCAATAGGAAGAAACTGTGAGAGCAAAAGATGAACCGGGGGATGGATTAATTAAAGGATAATTAATTAAGTAAAGATACTGTCATAGCAGAACACATTTAAATGACAACAATGCAGGGAAAACAAAATAAGAAGATGTTTATTGTGTTTTCAACAATAAAAATTGCATGTTATACACAAACGATGAATCTTGGGTCACTACATCAAGAACTAATGAGGTACTGTATGGTGACTAACATAACATAATAAAAAAATAAAAATTAAAAAATTAAAAAAATCCAAAACAATAAAAAATTCATGGTTTCTAACATGTATTAACAAGCACTCACTATGGGCTAGGCTCTGTTATAAGCCTTTACAGGAGTCAATGCATCCAATCTTCAGAGCAGCCCATGAGGAAGGTACAGTTAATGTCCTCATTTTAAAAAGAGTGGAATTACTGGGTATTTACCCCAAAGATACAGATGTAGTGAAAAGAATACCCCAGCATTCATAGCAGCAATGGCCACAGATGCCAAATTGTGGAAAGAACCAAAATGCACTTCAACTGACGAATGGATAAAGAAGATATGGTCCATATATACAATGGAATATTATGCCTCCATCAGAAAGGATGAATATCCAATTTTGTATCAACATGGATGTGACTGGAGGGGATTATGCTGAGTGAAATAAGTCAAGCAGAGAGAGTCAAATATCATATGGTTTCACTTACTTGTGGAGCATAAGGAATAACACGGAGGACATTGGGAGAAGGTAGTTGGGGGAAGTCAGGGCAGGGAGGATGAACCATGAGAGATTGTGGAGTCTGAGAAACAAACTGAGGGTTTTGGAGGGGTGCAGGTTGGGGGGTCGGGTGAGCCTTGTGGTGGTTATTAAGGAGGGCACGTATTGCATGGAGTACTGGGTGTGGTGCATAAACAATGAATCTTGGAACACTGAAAAAATAAAGTTTAAATATTAAAAAAAAACCCAAACCAAATATCTCAACTGTATTATAAGTATTAGTTATGAACGCATAAAGATTTTCAGTCATATTTTATAATTGGATACACAACATATACTTTATGGTTGCCCAGCAACACAGATAAACTTAATGCCACTAATTTTACACTTCAAAATGCTCAAAATGGTAAATTTTATGTTATGTATATTTTACCACAATAAAAACATACACTTTCATATATTTAAAAAATAAAAATAAATAAAAAGTGGAGCAGACATACAAAACTAACGTAACTTGCTTTGGATCATATTCTAGAGAATGGTGGAGTTTAAAGCATATGTAGACTGACTCTAGAGCCTATGCTTTCTTTTTTTTAAGCTAAAAATTTAAATACTAAAGTAATATATATCCTGTGAACATACCACTTGGTCCCCAAATTCCACTTACATGACTGAGACCCATACAAATATTTATGCACAAGGATGTTCATTAAACCATTACTTATACAAATGGAAATTGGAAATAATCCAAATGCTGAATTATTAGGGATATATTAAGTGCTCAATTTAAAAATGAAAAAAGGAAAGCAAAGCTTAAAGCAGAAAATAATATCATTCATAATCCCTATACTTTGAAATAACCACAAAGAAATCTGAGCAAAATTTTCCAGCTTTTTTTTTTTTTTTTTTTTTTTTACATTTTGTTTCTGACACAAAATTGGGATCATTCTGGATGTATTGCTTTAACCTTACCTTTCTATGTGGACAACATTATAAATCACTTTCAAGCCATTAGTTCTTCTTCAGCCACTTATTATAATGGCTTCACAGTACTCCATTATTTGTACATACGATGATTTATTTAACAAACTTTTTATTGTTGGATCTGCTCTCTTCTAACCATTATCCCATGATGCCTCAATGGATGGTAACCCATCAATCATAGAAAGTAGTTCAGGGTTTCTGACTCCGAGTTCATGACCTTATATGATCTGCCCTAACTATTACAACTTAATCTCCCTGGGTGTTACATCAACTAATCCTGAATTAGAATCCCAAATAGAATCCCTTGCTCTAGAAGAGTAACTTAGCATCTTTTATAGCACCCATGGAATTCCTCTTTTTAAAAAAGATTTATTTATTTATTTGACAGACAGATCACAAGTAGGCAGAGAGACAGGCAGAGAGAGAAAGGAAGGGAAGCAGGCTCCCCGCTGAGCAGAGCAGAGAGTCTGAGGCAGGGCTCCATCCCAGGACCCGGAGACCAGGACCCGCGCTGAAGGCAAAGGCTTTAACCCACTGAGCCACCCAGGCACCCCTGGAATTCCTCTTATTGCATGTATTTATCTATCTGCTGACCTAGCTGGACACTACTGGACTGAACACTTCTTGCAAGTGGAACTTCTGCCAGAATAAACTTCCTAAAGCCACATGACAGTATACTATTTTGTACTTAGTTGTTGTTCAGTACATGTTTATGGAATAAATAAAAACAATACATTATTATTTTTCACAGTGTAAGATTGTAAATAATTTAAATAGCTAACAAGAGGGATCAAATTGAATAAACTTTGATATGTCAGTATTACAGAATTTTGAGCAATAATTAAAAGGGAAAACATAACAAAAGAGAAAATGTCTGTAAGTAATGTTAACCAAAAAGGCACATAACATATACTTAGACGTATGGTAGAATTTCAGGCATTTAAAATTGCAGGCAAAGAACCAAAACAAAATAACAAAAAAAAGAAATAAAATAAAATAAAATAGCAGGTATATGGGCTAAAAATTTGAAGGGAGTTTTGGAGAGGTATGAAGACTAGGTGGTTTGTTTGAATGGACATAATAGGTAACATTTTCATTTCTTAACTTTCTATAGTATTTTAAAAAAAGACGTAGTAAATGAATGAATCACATTTGTCAACATATTTACATTTTTGAGATGATTTCGTAGAATAATAGGATATAAAACACGAGCTTGTTCTTAAACAACTTCTTTCAAGTATTTTCTGTATTACCAGAAGTGCATTAAGCTCTTTATGTACTTTATATGGTATAATTCTCAAAACCAGCCGAGAAAGTAGGTAGTTTTAGAACACCGAGGCACAGGGATATAAAACAGTTTGCTCAAGATGACACACCTAGGAAATGTCAGAATTACAACTTACGGGCAGGTATGTTGGAATTCAAAGCTCACACATGAAAGTTTACAAACATAAAAGCATAATACCAGATATGTTAAGATTGGTTCACTGGGTGTTCCATCCAACTAGTGAATCATTGAACATTATATTAAAAAAACTGGGTGTGGTGAAAAAATAATGAATACTGTTATGCTGAAAATAAGTAAATTAACTTAAAAAAATGAAAGATGGGGCGCCTGGGTGGCTCAGTGGGTTAGGCCGCTGCCTTTGGCTCAGGTCATGGTCCCGGGGTCCTGGGATCGAGTCCCGCATCGGGCTCTCTGCTCGGCAGGGAGCCTGCTTCCCTCTCTCTCTCTCTGCCTGCCTCTCTCTCTGTCTACTTGTGATCTCTGTCTGTCAAATAAACAAATAAAATCTTTAAAAAAAAATGAAAGATGTACTACTATATTTTGGCTAATTGAATTTAAATTTAAAAAAAGATTGGTTGGGGTTCAGAGAGAGAAATATCAGCTCATTAATTAAAAAAAAAAAAAAGAGCCTACTTTCATGAGGCCTAGGTTTTGTTGTAGATCAGTGCCTAGATGTATGAGACACCATTGAGAAGAAATGTGTGGTAACTCCATTACTGTGTACGCTTCCACCTTAGTTGTCCAATCAATTTCTGCTTCTCCTGTAAGACTCCAATACCTCTTCTTTGGAAAACACTTCTCCATCTCACTTTGCTCATGCAAATACCCCTACTTTGATTCTTAAGGCTTCTTCTCCAAAATTTGGCTGTAACACTTAGCATTATACTGTCACATTCTCTGGAATGTGCGCTTCTCCTTGTGGGAAATGTCGTGTTAATTTCTGTGACTCTGTGTCCACCTGGAACAATGGCCAGCGCATATACATTTCTCTGTTTCTTTAATGAGCCTTGTTGTCACTCTTCCATCACAAACATTCTTTAGAAAACCTCCAACCCCTCAAATGTGGCATTACAATTTACTCCTGCTAAATAACTATGTAAATGTAATGGCTGTGGTTACCCAGCTGTTCCTGTGGAAAGCTTGCTTTCTTTAAAAGCAGGCAAATACTTTGATTTGCCACATTTCCAAAGCACTTAGGTGCCACAGCTTCTTTGTTTCATATTTGGTCTCATGGTAGCAGTGTCCCAGTGCTCCCTAAGGTCTTTTTTTACCAGATTTTTCTTCTGTCTCCTGGAACCACTCTAAAGTGAAATATAACATTCTGCTCAACACCTTTTTTGTATGGGATAAGTAAGTCATGTTTCTGAGGAAGGATGATTTTGTTTCTTATGATTTAGACACTATGATGTACTATCCAGGTCTCTGTCTATGTCCCCCTCTTTTTTTCTCCCGTCCTTCTCTTCCCTCCTCCATCTCTAGGATAATATGGTCCTTCATTGCTCCCCCCCCACCCCCCGCCATGAGTCCTTTGTATTCTTCACCCAAGATACTACATTTGACTACTTGTTCACAACCCAACATGGCCTTTAGCCCTTGAATCTCTGTGGTGCCAACCTTAGTCTCCAAGACTTTCCAGTGAATAGATAATCAAGCTTCATTAACTTACTATAAAGTTTCCAAGAAAGAAAATTTGGCTCATTTGGAGTTGGGTATCTACTGTGTCCAATAAGCTGACATCAACTTAGAGAGGGTCTCAGTGGAGAAGGCATATGGTAAGCTTAAAAAGGAGGCTGGGAATAACTGCGAAATTGATTGATGGGACATTGACAGCAATTTATAACTCCTCCTTCCTGCTTCTCTAGACTATTTCTCATATTGATTCTCTTTTGTTTCTCTCTTCCCGCTGTTTTTGCCCACATACATTCTTGCTTAGATTACTGTGACCGACTCTGATTTGGTCTCCTTGCTCTGATCTTTTCCTCCACGCTAATACAAATTCCAGATTGCTGCTTCTAAAAACCATGAAGTGACCATGCCATTTTCCTCATTTGGAGCCCTCCTTGGCCTCTTACTACCTACATACAAAGTTCAAACTCCTTAAGATGCTATGTATATTCTTTTAAAACAAGATACCTCACTTACCTCCTCCAAACCTCTTTTCATTATGCTTGGTCCACAGCTTTGAATGGTTTGCTTCTCACAAGCCCACATGTCCCAGCTCTCTTCTTCTCTGGGAGCTTCTGCAGCTCACAGGATAAGAGTAGCCATAACAGAGCTTGTCTCAAAGAATGGTTGTTGAATGAATGATGTATGGAGAGATATGAGTAGACTACAAGACTAAGAGCTCTGGTCTTCACATTGGCATTCTTATTCTCCCATCTTATCAAGTTTTCCCAAACCCTATTTCTTGAATCCCCAGGAAAACACACACACACACACACACACACACACACCCAGAAACACATATTGTGGGGGCTACAATGGGAAAAATAAAAACTATGTTTAGTCTTCTTATTAATCATAGGTTCAACAAAATGTCAAGTTTTTCTAATTCTGCTGAAACGAAATCAATTTAGTGTAGTAACACAACCTCATGCTAATTAGAAGCTCTAATTGGCATCTTCAATTAACAAAACTGTGAAACATTAAAATTGCTTAATGTTGTATTTCTAAAAAATGGATACACAATCTTAAAGAAACTTAAAACCTGTTGGGATAAAAATAATTGGTATAAAAACTGGAAACTGCCTTTAAAAATCTGGGACCTAGTTTATATATCTGTAAAGTGGAAATTAATCAATCTCTTTGGTAACTTCTAGCTAAGATTTATAAGCCAGGAACAGACTAAAACAACCTCACATCTTATCAGGAATTGGCCTATATTAGGGACTATACGAACACTTGTTGACTGGATAACTGACCAAGCTCTGAGCAGTATCTGCAAAGTAAGATAAAGGATTATACCCAAGGATATAGGTGAACTATTTAGGGAATGGTTAGACCATACTGACTTCTATGAAGGAGAACTGAGAGGCCACTTGGAAACACATAGTTGGGAAGCTGAATAACTGTATTGCTGGTGGGAAGGGAGTTAGTAGGAACTCAGGGAACCAAGAACTCCGTTGGCAATGGGCACAGAGCAGATATTGAGAACAAATAGGTAATAATTTTTAGAAAGAAGAAAAAGAAATGCAATTACTGCCCACTGAATTGAACTACCCAGTCTTGCTGCCCATAAGTCTATTCCTTCAGTGCATGAATGAAGAAATAAATAGAACATGACACATGCTAACTGAAGCAAAGACTCAAAATAAAAATTTTAAGGACATGATGGTGATGATGAAGCTTATCAACATTTTATGATCATCTGCTATGTATAAGACACCTTATTTAATGGAGGAGAACATAATAAAAGGAGGGAAAATGATAGATTAAGCAGATTTAAATGAGATTATTAATGTAAGGACCTTAATCTAGTAGAAATCAATCAACATTAAGTCCTCCTTTTTCCCATTTGAGAAAATAGATCTATATTTGAATACAAGCACTTGATTACTAGCCACATGACCCTCAACAAGTTGCTTAACCTCTCTAAAGTCAGATTTATTGTGCATAAAATGGGGAAAGGAATACTTAGTTTACAACATTATTATAAGAATAAGGGAAATGTTATATGTAGACATAATTTATTAGTTGTTATGCAAATATGGGATTTCAAATATTAGCTACTCGTGTTTCTCAACAGTGAGATAAAATGTATACACACAACGATGAATAATAAGCAGTGGATAATTGTGTCGAAACAGTAGTAAGGAAAGTCATGTGGCAAAAATTGAATGAGAGGAGGCAGGAGAAATAATGGGGACCAAATCACATTGGGTCTAGTAGATCACTGTGTACCAAAAACTTTGAGTTTTTATTTGATTGAAATTGGGAGACAGGGCAATATTTTTAGTAGGAAGGTGGCATAAAATAATGTATGTTTTAAGTGGATACTTGGCTTCTGTGCTTAGAATCAACTAAAGGGGTTAAAAAAGAAGGGGTGAAGCCTTGGAGATTATTGCAGTAATGCAGGCAAAAGATGATGGTTTGGACTAGAGTTGCAGAGGTGGGGTTGGTGAGGAATTATTGGATTCTGGTATTTTTAAAAGCTAGAACCAAGAGTATTTCTGGACAGAGAAAGAGTGACGGCACAGATGACTCCTATTTTTAGATTCTAGCCTTAGCAGCCAGAAGGATGAGAATGCCATCCACTGAGATGGGGAAGCTGCAGATCGCCTAGGCTTGGGGAGGAAGGATCAGGAACTCGGTTTGGGACATGTTAAGCTGGAGAGACTGGTTAGGTATCCAAGTGGACATATCAAGTACAAAGTTGAATACACTAGCTTGGAATTTGAGAGATGGGGCCAGCCTGGAGATATACATTTGGACATTGTTGGCATATAGATAGAAGGTAATTAAAGAGCAACAGTGAAGCTGACAACTGTTCTTTTCCCAAGACTGATTTCACTTTGCTTTAGCCTGGGTCCAAAAAGTGAAGTTTCTTCCTTCTTCTCTCCTCCCTCTGTTCCTTCCATCCCTCTGCCCTCCCCTAATGACTCCTTGCTTCCGCACAGAAGAGGACCATCCATCCACATCTTTTGTCCCTCGTGCTTTGATAGTTTATCCTTCCACCTCTATTCAGCTTCTCCGGTACTGTGACTGCCATATTTTGTTGGGATTTTGGGTTGAGCCTCAGAAGGAGAGAATGAGGCTAAGTGATGCAGGAAGTGAACTCATGACCTTAGATTTGGAAGACTGAGAAACCAGAGACAGCAGATTTTTGCACTAGTTCCCACAGAGTTAGGTGTTAATCACACCCCTACCTTCAGCAAAACCCCCATCATAAGTGCAAGTTTATTTACTCTATATTCTGGGGGACAAATCCTTGTTATTTTTTTAGAGAGTATACAGTAGAAACAGAAGAATTACCTTTTGCCTTCAAGTAGTGTATGCTTTAGTGGGGGAAGTCATATTTACTCATGAGAAATTATATGATGCATTAAAAAAAATAGGACAATTGGTGGATGGAAGTGTTGATAAGAAATAAGCTATTCCTATTTGACCAACACATTTCAGATTAAATGTCATACCATCTGCAAAGTCTTCTTTAGCTCCCCATAAGAATGGCCAATGATCTGTAATCATGCACCAGAAAATAACTCTTACTATTTTGTAAGATTTATTTTTTTACTCCAGAAATACTGCACCTTCCTTGTTAAAAAAAATCAAAACAAACAAACAAACAAACAAAAAACAAAGAAAATTTCATGATCAGAGATGACCATAGACTGTCCTTTGGATATTTTTTCTATAGATTTATTTTACATAGATTTATTTTACAAAAATAGAGATCATGCTGTACTTCTCTGTAGACCCTTTTCTCACTTGACAGTAGAACTGAAGAATTTTCCATGTCACTCATTCCTTGCCTACAACATCATTTGATTACCGGCCCATTATGATTACCATGGCTATACTATGTTGATGGGGGTTGTGGCTTGTTTTATTTTATCACTCTTCAGCATCCAGGACAGTGAGGAGTAAAGGGATGTTCTCACCATCACAGAATATTAGAGAGTTTAAAGCTCCCTCAGGCAACATCTCACTAATTTCCTATTTTGCAGATGGGAAAGCCAAGGCTCAAATGTTAAATGGAAGGACAGGTCAGATGGTCAGAAAGCTGCAGAACCAGAACTGAAACCAAGTGCCTGGACTCCAAGCCCAATGTTCTTTCAGTACAGCATCCGGAACCTGAGTCAACCCAATATCTGTCAAGTAGATGTGTAATACAAGAAGAGGGTAGATTTTGGCAAGAGAAGTCTGGGGAGGAGATGACAGCAGGGGTCTCTTGTGGTTCCTTTGGCACTTTCGGTTTTACTTCAGACCCAGAGACCCCAGAGAGGTGAAATTGCAGGGTGAGGTGTGGAAAAGATCTCATGAGCTCAGGTTTGCAGAACCCACAGTTGTACAATAGCTCAGCTCAAGCCAACACCCTGAGAGGTGCAAAAAAGCCCTAGGAGAGTATATGGCCACCCAGATTCTCAATTCTGGTTTCACATCATATCAGAAGGGTTCCCATCCCTTAGCAGTGAGCCCTATGAAACTTATTAACATTTCAACTTTACTCATGGTCAGAGATGATTTGAGGTGTTGATTTTGGCAGCACCAGAATGTTCCTGACTTCCTGGAATCACTCTTTAAGCCTCCCTGCTATAGAGGGAAGCCCCACTACACTTAACAGTGAATGAGGAGCAGAGAATGCTGGGAGTTCCAGGCTGCTGTGGGAAAAAGACACCATCCCTCAAGCTCCTCTACATTTTCCTTGGTGGGATCTAACTAAAGTGCACACCTGGTCAGGCCATTCCTTGCCTAAACCCTCCCATGACCACAGGGTAGAGTCCTACCCCACTGTGTGGCACATAAGACCCTCTACAACCTGGCTTTTGCCCACCTCTTTCTCCTCTCTGCTATTTTGTCTTCAGCAACAGAACTTCCCATAGGTCCTGGCACTGAGTCATCCTATTTTTCATCTTGTTCCTACTTTCTGGAATGCATTTCCTCTTTTTAGATTTATGGCTAATCCTACTTATCTGGGTTTGGTCCCCTTCTCTCTATTTAAATAACTCTAAAATTCTATAATCTGTGATAGTTTCTGAAATGTTCTTGCCAATTTTCAGGCAAATGATTGACCATTCTCTTAAGTCTATACTCCTGTCTATGATCAATGTTAATTCCCACAGTGGTATGGTTCAAATCACTGGACACCTGCTAAACATGCGGCATGAATATAGTGAGAGCAACAATTTACCAGATTTAGAATCTAGAAAGGACCTACTGCTTATTTTTCCCAGCTGCAAATTATTTGTATGGCATAGAGGTTTTCTCTAGCACTGCACTTAGGATATTTACTTAAATATTGGCAGTGATAAAATGGTGGGTAAGAAATTGCACATTCATCAAAAGTAGGAGGCCTGATAGAGTGCATAAACATGGTACTCATCTCAAAATTAAATTACCATATGTACATGGTTTGGCTTGTCATTTATGTACTTGTATATTTATATACCCATCATCCTTAATCACCTACAAGAATGAATGAGTGCATTTAAGAACAAATGTTTGCAACATAAGCTAATGGTTAATTGAAAATTTCTTCTTGGAGGAGAAATCCAAAAGGCAACACCAGAGAAAACAAAAGCATTTTAAAGGAACAACAAGACTTGCTAATATCATACAGTTTGATTTTAGCCGAACCTAAAGATAATTCCTGGTTAGATGTCTCAAAATTATTTTTTTTAAAGCACAGCATCCCCAGCACAGACAGACAGCTCAGCTTATCAGGACGAATACTGAATTTAGCATCAGGACATTTGAGGCCAACTCCTTTTGCAGACTTTCCCGGGTGTGTAATCCTGAGAAATTCATGTAACTTCTCCAAGTTTCTGTTTTCTCATATTTAATATGGGAATAATGCCGCAAACTTGCTATTACATTTGAAAAACATCAAATACATGAAGCAACTTTGAGGTGCTAACTAAATGTCATTTACGTGCATATGATACTCTTCTACCCCCATTAGCATTTTCTAAAAATCAAGGTCATATAGTGCAGAAATATTACTGATGCTACTATTTCAACAATAACAACAAAACAACTACTAGAACCAATAATAGTAATACCAGATAATTATTGGGAATTGATTCCATCCCTGCATTGTTTCAGCATTTTAAATGAATTAATCATTTATACCTCATAAATCCCTTATGAAGTAGCTGCTATTATTTTCTCATTTTACAGGCAAGACACTGGGGACCCAGAGAAGTTAAGTAACTGGCCAAAAATCACAGAGCTAGTAATTCTAAGACTGATATTTGAACCCAAGCTTGGACTCTGGAATCCAGGCACTAATAATTACAGTCTGTTCTAATAATTATAGTCCAGGAAACTTACAGTTAGATAGTGCCTTGTTCTTTCATAAAGATAGTTTCACTTGATCTCTATAGCGGTCCTGTGAAATAGAGGTTGGTGATTACCCTTACTTTACAGGTATACAATTTGGGTCAAAAAGTTGAAGGGATTACACCAAAGTCACCCTACTCTGGAATAGTGAAATTAGATGGTCATCCCACTATAGTGGGGACTTCTCCCATGCTGTTTTTGGTTCTCTTCTGCTTTTATTGGCACCTCCTTCCCTGAGCACACCTTCTTGCACACCTTCTCTGAGGACCCCAGTTGAGTCCTGGTATGTTTTTATTTGTTTTAAGAGTTCCCTCTTCTGTCTCATTCTCTCCAACCCTTGGTCTATGATGCACGAGACTAGTCGTTTCATTGTCTACAGAAGCATCACCTGGTTCTGTAGAGCTTAGAATGAGCTCCAGTGGACTTCTAGCCCAGATGTCCTTGGCACTTAGGGAAGTCACCATTGGGAGGATGGCACCTCTGATGTCAAGGTCACCTCCTGCCTGGGTGCTGAGCTCACCCTTTTTTCCTGCTTCCTCTGGAGTAAACGCAAGGTTTATCCTTAAACAGAGCATCCACTAAGTCATTGCTCTCTGCAAATTTTTAGACATGCACCCTGTTTCCGGCTGTCTGTGGTTTTGAACTTTCCCTCACCTGGCCTTGATCTAAACCTTCCAGACGGCTGTCTCTCACTTAGGCCATTTTTTTCTCTGGGCTCTCATAGCACTCTAAATTTTCTTTATTTATTTGAGAGAGAGAGAAGGAGCATGGGGAGTGTCAGAGGGAGAGAGAGAGAGAGAAGCAGACTCCCTGCTGAGCAGGAAGCCCAATGTGAGGCTTGATCTCAGGACCCAGAAATCATGACCTGAGCCCAAGGCAGATACTTAATGGACTGAACCACCAATCTCTTTAAATAAAGACTCTTTGCTCATCTTAGCATTTGTTACACTATCTTAAAATGACTCGTTTCATTTTTCCTCTCCTGCAGTGTGCACTGACCTCTTTTGAGGGCAGTGGTTTCTGGCATCCCCTATAATGTCTGGCACAGAGTAGATGCTTAATAAATGGCTGTTGATTAAATGCTTATATCTGCCTCCGAAAACACCAAGTATCTTGAAGGGATCTCTTCACTGACATCCCTGCCTTTGAGACTGTGAGTTTTCTGAAGGCAGACATTTGGCCCTGCTCAATATCGCATCTTCAGCGGCTGACTTGCAGGATGCACTCAGGCAAGGAGGAATGACCAGAATTTCAGATCCTCTAATACTGCTCTTCAGCCTGTCCTCAGCTTGCCCTCCCTCCCCTGAAATGCATCTTTCCCAATGATTGCTCCGTCTCCCATTTTCTCTTTATTTCTAACGTCTTCATTTATGGTCTGATCTACATAATTTAGCATTTGCATATATCACGGTCTCATTTTTCCTGTGTGTTATGTGTTCCTAGTCCTCCCCTGCCAGTGAAAATATAAGTGTAAACTTAAATGGGATAACTCTTTTTTGTATTAGCACAACTTCGACCCGTCTTCTTTTTTGTATTTCAAAAATAAGGCATTCATTAATGATAAACACCCATATTGAATAAGCTCATGAAATGTGCTACTGTTTATGTGCTTTATATATCGATAGATCATCCTTTTTTAAAGATTTTATTTATTTATTTAACACAGAGAGAGAGGTCCTAAGTAGGCAGAGAGGCAGGTAGAGAGGGAGAGGAGGAAGCAGGCTCCCTGCTGAGCAGAGAGCCGGATATGGGCCTCAATCCCAGGACCCTGAGATCATGACCTGAGCTGAAGGCAGAGGCTTAACCCCCTGAGCCACCCAGGCGCCCTACATATAGATCATCTTGATCTTCATAAAAACTATAATAAATAGACATTGGGGAAACTGAGGCTTAGCAAGGCTATGTCTTACCCAGGTGGTAAATAACAAAAGCAGAATTGAAATACAGAGCCTGTGTGTCCAACTGTTTTTACTTCTTGGCCTTGGACACTCTAGACAAGCAGAGAAGCAATGAAAATAATATTTAAAAAAAACCTGTAATTCCGATCTGCTACATGAGGCAGCCAGTGCTAGCTAACATATTGATATACGGCTTTCCAGTCTGTTCTAAGCAGCCTCTTGCATGTCTCTCAGTGACCCCACATCCAGCTACTCACACCCTTGAGGAGTCCCCTCCCCACATTGAGTGAGGGCTGGAGTTAGTGACTGACTTCTAATGAATGTAATAAAGTAGAAGCATTTGAATGTAACCTCCAAAATTAGGTCATTAAAAAAGACAGTGGTTTCCATCTTGGATCTCTCTTCCTGTCTCTGAGATCCCTCTTTCTGGGAGAGGGAAACTGCCCTGTTGTGAACAGACCTATTGGAAAGTCCATGTGATGAAGTAATCCATGATTCTGATCTACAGCCAGCAAAGATCTGAGACTGGTCAGCTGCCACATGGATGAATGTGCAGGCAGCCCTGCCCCATTTGAGCACGGTGATGGCTCTCTCAGTCAACACACTGATTCTGACTTTGTGAGAGAGAGGGAGCCAGAAACACTCAGCTAAGTTATGCCCGGATTCCTGACCCCGCATCTGTGGAATAATATGCTTTTGTTCTTTGAAGGTGCTAACTTTGGGGCTGATTTGATACATAGCAATAGGTACATAATGCACAATTCTATACACATTAATAGAAATATGGTTAAGCATCTTTGTTTTACAATTTACCACAGATCAGAATTTAATTTGTTGAGTGAAGCAAACTGCAAGGTCATGCTTGTGTTTAGAAGCTTTCTTTAAAAACAAAACAAAAAACAAAAAACAAAAACAAAACAAAACAAAAAAAATTTTTTTAGAGATTGTGCAATACAGCCACATCCAGAAAATACACAAGGGAGAAATACGCAGCTGAAAGAATCATAAACAAACACCCTTGTTCCAATTTCAGTATATTTTATTTTTTAAATAAAATAAATCTGCAGGGTATATGCAAAATCAGTAACTATTTCATCTTCAAAGAAAAGAAAGGAAAGCCAGAGAGAAGCACTATTTTTGGATGGTTTATGAGTTAGAGTCTCTGAATCAGTGTGGAATGTTGCCATATACTTTTCTTTAACCATCTAAAGAGGAAATTTTTCATCAAAATTGTCTTCAGGAGGAAGTCTAAGAATTGTGATATAATGGAGAATAAATACCATGTGGCACAGAGTGGGGTTTTGGTCCAAACTGCTGAATGAGCATTGGGTTGGAGCTCTCGGTTGCTTAGAAGTGTATGATGTCATCACTCAGCATGGATGCGCTTTGATTTCCTCATCTTTAAAATGGGAGCATGCTCAGGGCACCTGGGTAGCTCAGTTGGTTGAGCCTGCTTAAGATTTTCTCTCTATCTCTCTCCCTCTGTCCTGCTCATGCTTTCTCTCTTTTCTCTCTCTTAAAAAAGGAAAATGGGGGGGGTGTTAAGGGGATAGGAGAAGAATAAATGAAACAAGATTGGATTTGGAGGGAGACAAACCATAAGTGACTCTTAATCTCACAAAACAAACTGAGGGTTGCTGGGGGGAGGGGGTCGGGAGAGGGAGGTGGGTCATGGACATTGGGGAGGGTGTGTGCTATGGTGAGTTCTGTGAAGTGTGTAAACCTGGCGATTCACAGATCTGTACCCCTGGGGACAAAAATACATTATACGTTTATTTTAAAAAAATTAAAAAATTAAAAAAAAGGAAAATGGGAAGATGCTCATGAAGGGATATGTTTTAAAGAAAATGCCTTGTTTACAAAGGCCTTTTGCAGAGCACTTGGCACACAGCAAGCTTACAATAACCAGTTACAATCGAGTACTAATTTTGATTTCAGGACACCATCAAAAAGTGATTTACTACAATATAAACCTTAAGTAAACATAGAGTTTCAGAACATAATAACTTCATTTCTTATCGAATGATCTATGCCCATAATAAAACGACTTTTTAAAAATACATTTTAGAGGTAACCCACGGAATGGGAGAAGATATTTGCAAATGACACTACAGACAAAGGGCTGATATCCAAGTTCTATAAAGAACTTCTCAAACTCAACATACACAAACCAGATAATCACGTCAAAAAATGGGCAGAAGACATGGACAGACAATTCTCCAAAGAAGACATACAAATGGCTAACAGACACATGAAAAAATGTTCATCACCATTAGCTATCAGGGAGATTCGAATCAAAACCACATTGAGATACCACCTTACACTAGTTAGAATGGCCAAAATCAGCAAGACAGGAAACAAGTGTTAGAGAGGAGGTGGAGAAAGGGGAATCCTCTTACACTGTTGGTGGGAATACAAGTTGGTGCAGCCACCTTGGAAAACAGTGTAGAGATTCTTTAAGAAATTGAAAATAGAGCTTCCCTATGGCCCTGCAATTGCACTACTGGGTATTTACCCCAAAGATACAGATGTAGTGAAAGGAAGGGCCATCTGTACCCCAATGTTCATAGCAGCAGTGGCCACAGTCATCAAACTGTGTAAAAAACCAAGATGCCCTTCAACAAATGAATGGATAAAGTAGATGTGGTCCATATATACTGTGGAGTATTATGCCTCCATCAGAAAGGATGAATACCCAACTTTTGTATCAACATGGAGGGGACTGGAAGAGATTATGCTGAGTGAAATAAGTCAAGCAGAGAGAATCAATTATCATATGGTGTTACTTACCTGTGGAGGATAAGGAGTAACATGGAGGACATTGGGAGATGGAGAGGAGAAGTGAGATGGGGGATATTGTGGGGGAGACGAACTGTGGGAGACTCTGGACTCTGAGAAACAATCTGAGGATTTTGGAGGGGAGGGTGTTGGGGGTTTGGGTGAGCCTGGTGTGGGTACTATGGAGGGCACGTATTGCACTGGGTATGGTAAATAAACAAAGAATTTTGGAACACTGAAAAAAAATAAAATTAAATTAAATTTAGAATTACCTTTTAAGACACAAAGAAGAAAGAATGAATCACCATGAAATTCCACCAAGAAGAAATAACCAACATTAACACTTGGTGTACATCATTCCAGATATCCCTGCGCATAGACAGAGAGGTTGGAAGGATGGGAGACTATTTAGGGAGATAAACAGCTACCTAACTAAAGATCCTACATGACACACTGATTCCAATAAAGCATTTACTTAATTTCACTTGAATGCAACCAAAGAATGATAAACCAAAGTGAAACTGGAGGAATTGCTCAAACTTAGATATGTTTTTTCTCCTCTGCCAGCAACGGGATTTCCTCCAGTCTCTTTCCAGTAAGGCTAAGTAAAAACATGCTGCCATCAATTAAGTTGGTGTCATCCCCACCCCCCCTTTTAACTTACATCTTTTCACTTTTCAGGCAGTACTAATTAACCTCCTATGATGAGAGATGAAGCGATTCATACTCTTACTTTGTCTCGTTTCTTTTGCCTCCTGACTTTTGTTACTTTTATAATTTAAACTTGAAATGATTGATAACACATTCTGTTCAACAACAGAAAATGTTGCTGTTGTGCTGTTGTTTATCCCTGTGAAAATGGATTTAGTTCTCATTGCCAGTTCTTTTACCTGTAACTTCACCCTAGAGATGTGTGTGTGTTCAATAAATTCATCTTGTAACTGAGTTAATCTTCCAGCGTATTTCCCAAAAGGGCTCATACAGTTCCCAAATTCTTTCATGTTTGAGAATGGCTTCAGTTTTAATATTCTTGAGTTACACTTTCCTTTACTTGGGACATTTGGTCATTACTCTAGTTTCTTCTGGAAAAATATCAGTGTGGAGAAACCTGAGGCCGGTTGGATCCCACCTTTCCCTGCCTTCTTTGTGCCTGGACGATCTCACTCTCTACAGTTAATGTTGATCAGGGCATGTTCAGCGTTTCCATGTAAATTGCTTCTTTTTCTAGTGTATTAATTTCTTATGGTGTGCAGATTTAGTATTTTTCTAATAGAAAAAAAAAACCTCGTGAAATTACATCTGTGAAACACTTTTTCATTTTTGGGGGACCATTCTTACGAAGTGTAAGTGACCTTTAACTGGGTCATCTTTGAAGTCCTTACTTGTCATCATCACTCGTTGATTTATTCAGGTTCTCCTCTTCCTTTGCATTCACTGTGATGTTCTGAAGCCTTCTTTTTTGGTCTCTGTTTGATTTTCTTACTTGCGCCTAGTCTGTTCTTTGCTGGTTTGCATTTATTTATTTGATCTATAAGGATGTTGCTTTGGTCCCCGATTGTTTCTTTAACCCGGCAATCTCCCTTTTCATCCCAGCATATTGCTTCGTTGTCTTGTTTTTGAGTCTTGTATAAATGACACCCTACTGAGTTTTTTATTGTTCTTTTCAGACTGTGTTTCCTTTCCCTTTTGTGTTCTAGAATGCTTGCATAGTTAAAATGCCATTTCCCTGATTTTTCCTCATGCTTTGCATGGAAAGCTCAGTCCAGCCTTCTCTTCGCTCCAAGCCAATGTGGAAAAGACAGTCTTTGATCACATGGTCTCGTCTTGCTATTTTAGTTGAAGTAATTGGAGTCGATGTTTCTTTCCTGAATACTCCTCTGGTCTCTGGATATATAGGGCTATAGCTGCTGGCTGGCCCAACATGGTTTGCCTTTAGGGTCCCATCAAATATCCTGTATCAGGCCCACCATTCATCATTTAAATATGTTTCCCATGCATTCCACCATCTTAGCTTAAAGGTGGTCCCAGAGGCCCCTGCTCTTTCTGCACAAATCGTCTGTGCTTCACCATGGTCCCATTTTTCACTGCAGCTTCCACAACGCTCCTTTAACATTCTTTGTCAAAGCATGTCACTCCAAAAGCTCCCATCTCACCCACTGCTCCAGTGCATCCTTGGCTCTTAGTGTGAAGGCCCCTGGAACTGCTCTATCCTTTAGCTCTGTTGGCTTGAGTCACACTGGTTTCCTACCTGAGCCTCAACTGGGCCAAGTCCACATCTTCCTCAAGATGTTCCAGGAGTGGCTCCCCTGCCTAGAACATTCTCCAAGTAGGCACAACAGCTTCGGTCTCAGATCCAAGTCTTGGCTTATAGGAATTTAATGAGGTCTTCCTTAATTGTGCTATTTTATACAGCAGGTGACAAGGCACAATCTACCCCCTTCTCTATTATTATTATTATTATTATTTTTTTTTTTCATAACACTAATGCAGGGCAGGTACATTTGTCTGGTTGTTCCCTGCTGTTTTCAATTCCAAGAAGGATGCTTGGCACAGAGTAGACACTCAATTATTTGTTGCATGGATGGATGGATGGATGGATAAATATTGTGTAGGGACTTCTCACCTCAAGTATTTGTTTCTGACCTTTCTCATGGTCCTTTCTTTTTGTGCATGCTCACTCTTCCCACTGTTCTCCAAATCGGAAGACATCTTCGAGAAACTTAGGCTTAGGTGCATAGCTACATTTCTGTGCATCAGAATCTTCTATTCCTTTCCTTAGTGGCTACTTTCCAAGTTTGTTTTATAAGGTTGTAGCTCCCTTCTCTTATTAAGTAGTTCCTGGTGAATTGTTAGCTTTTTGTTATTTTCTAATTTGTGTTTATTTTGGTAGGTACTGGGGAAGGAGATTCTGTGATCTTTTTTCTTTCTCTCGGTTTGATCCAGAAACATACAAGTATATAAATTTGCATGGAATTATGTGTCTTCTTGTACTATATTCCATGGTAATCACAGCAATAGCGCAATTGGTATAAAACTTGATCTACGACATGGACACAACTCCTACAACAACTTTTCTCTCTCTACTAGAACTTGGTATCTATTGTAAGCTGCCCTTCTGGTAGCAGCAACTTAATCTCAGCTTAACATTTAGTATCTCTTCCCTTTACCCAGATGATGCAACTAAGTGGTTTCTCTTTGTTTTTCAAATGAGGCATCACAGGGTGTTGAAATTTTGAGAGATGGAATAGAAGGCATCTGTTCTGGGTCATTACTCTCCTTGGTGCCATTAACGGAGCCATTCTGTTTTTCTCAGCTCTCCTATTCCAAGTCCCCACAAGTGCCCCTTGTTCTCACCAGGCCCTTCAGATCCGTTGGCTCTTGGCTGCTCCTGGCTACATGGTAAATACTTCCTCTGCTCCCATACTGTACTAAGTGTCTGGGGACTTGCACTTTCTCAGCTCCTATCTGGGAAAGAAGGTACTGTCTCCTTTGCTTGTGGGAACCCTAACTCTCTGGGGGACTGTCAGTACCAACCTCCCCTCCCCTCCTCACCTCCTGCCCTCAGCCAGGCAGGAGGCTGCTTTTCAAGCACTTCTCTCTTCTCCATCCACCCCCCAAAGTCTTTACTTAATTTCAGGAGACAGGGAGAAGCCTACTTCTGTGTCCGTGTCTGGACCCAATATCTAAACTTTGGGAGATTACAAACTTTTTCTTCTTTTGTTGCCATTTATCTCCCCTGAATCAGCTGATGCCACTATGTCTAACCACATAGAAGAAGGTCAGGGAAAGACCAGAAGTATCAGGAATACTGGAAAGACCACATTTATATATAAGACTATCATCTCTCAAGTGAATATCTAATTAACACCCAAGACTTGGTAGATGGGTTCTAATCCTCTCAACACTCTGCAAAATCAATACTACTACTTCCATTTTACAGTTGGGAAACTCAAGGCTCAGTGAAATCTGAGAAGCCCTGTGGAAATTTTGCTGGCAGGCAAATTTTATTTACCACGGGTATGAAGTCAGAGAGAAGTACACTTGTGTGAAAAGAATCTGAAGGAGCTGCTCTAATGGACACACCACACAGGCTCCTACTTGCAGCTGAAATAAGATTCCCAGGCTCTCGATGGATGTATTTTCTACACCTGGCTTAGTGACCTACTGCAGAGACCTAATGTGTTCTCACTTTTGCCTGCACATGTGGGACATGGTGGAGGCAGCGTGGACGTTGACTGAAGACAAGATTGTTCTCATCTCAGTTTCCTCAAGTGGGCTGCATGGCTCGTTGGCAGAGCTATGCTGAAGCTTCTGTGGAAAGATTGTTGGTATGGTGAAAGCATGTTTGTTCTTCTCCACAGAGGAGAGGATATGAGGAAGGAAGGCAGACATTATTCATCATTCAGGATGGACTCTATTTTCCATATGCAGCCTCCACATGCAGCCTCCATGTAGGCAGAACAGGCCACTCTCCACGAGGCTGCTCATGTCAGGTCTACGTTCCAGTTGGTGTCAGATGGGAGAGGTAGGTTGGGCATCTCTGTCTTGGTAGAGGGATGGGTGAGCGGGCTCAGAGACTGCCATGGAGAACTAGCCATTCTGGAATATGAATGGCTTCATGTCAGGCCTGAGCCTGAGCCACACCCACTACTGAATTTGGCTGAGAAATCCTGCTCTCATTTGATAATGGTGTGCTTGTCCTTCTAGTAATAAGTCTCTGACTTTGCTTCCTGCTATGCCTTTTGTGTGTTGCAACCTGAGCAAGGATTCCTGGAGAGGAGAAGAACTAAATAGTAGGATGGAGTGCCTAACAATAACATGTCCCAAAGCACTTGATTAATATTAATTAATATTAATTAATTAATATTAAGCTAACAGGCACAGAATGTTTATCTCTTAAAACACTTTGAATACATTAACTCATTTAATCCTCACAAGAACTCAGTGAGACAAGTACTCTTATTATCTCATTTTATAGATGAAGAAATAAAACACAAAGAAGTTAGTTTTCTTGCCCAAGTTTGTACAGATATCAAGCAACAGAGCTGGGATTTAAACCTTGGCAGTCCAGAGCCTTTGAACGTAATCATCATGCTAGTCTTCATATGAATATACCCTAAGCCTGTTAGTTTCTTTTTAAATTTGTTCTTCTCTTGGGATGCATTTTACATTTTCTTGAGCATAGGAGTCAGCCCCTGTAATGCGTGGAGGGTTTGGAGTTAGGAAAAGGGATGAAGGGTGGAAGGGATGGAAAGTCATGAGGTGCCAAAAGTTTACAGTTGAAAGGGAGAGGGTGGGTGAGGTAAATTTTTTTTTTTAAATTTTAAATTTTATTCTGTGGCAAGTTTTCACCCAGACTGTGTAGAGGACAAAAACAGAGTACCATGAGCTTTAGTTATTGAACATTTTTTTTTTTTTTTGGCCTTTTGAGGTAACAGCTGCTTGGAAATGGAAAGAGTTAAAGGTAAGCTACCCACTGACTTCTGGTTCAAAATGGCAGCTGGCTGGTGGTTCCTAAAGCTGAACCATTAAGCTCTTCTCAATAGCATGGAGGACATGGGGAGTTAGAAAGGAGAAGGGAGTTGGGGGAAATTGGAAGGGGAGGTGAACCATGAGAGACTATGGACTCTGAAAAACAATCTGAGGGGTTTGAAGTGGCGGGAGGTAGGGGTACCAGGTGGTGGGTATTTTATAGAGGGCATGGATTGCATGGAGCACTGGGTGTGGTGCAAAAATAATGAATACTGTTATGCTGAAAGTAAATAAAAAATAAATTAAAAAAAATGGTAGGTGAGACAGAATGCTAAGACTGGCAGTGCAATCTAATGACAATCTGGAACAATTCACAGTGCTTATGGTGTGGATGGATCTGGATTGAGGATTGCCTCCCCTGGCTCCAGAATGTGACATACTCTTGCTCTCATTCACGAAGAAATTCCCTTAACTGGGTAGGAAGTTTCCTTACTCCCACCCTCTATGATCAGACTGAACCCTAAGCCTGATGTAAACTGGAAATGCAACAGTCACTTCTTTCCCATCTTCAGGAGTTGTTCTCTTGAGTAACATTGGTTTTCCTTTCTCGGGCTTCCTCTTGTCCCACTTCCCCAATCCAGGCAGATTTTGGGAATCACAGCAAATTGCTTAACTGAAGTGACCACCGGGAGGTAAACAACTGTAGCAAAGATCTGAAGAAGGCTGCTGAGGCCTGTCCCTGAGAAGCATGAAGCTCTGTCAGGGAGGGGCTGGGATATTCCCATTGTGTGTTGTCTCTGAGAACCAGGACCTGGGCTGAGGGCTGGGGAAGGGCAACCCTATTCAGTGCATGGTGTCCCAGGTGACAGCTGACTATTGAAGTGAGAGCAGACTGGGACCCGCGAATATAAGTTGCAGATTGGAGAAGGGAATTAGATCACCAGGGCAGTGCACAGAGCAAATCTCTCTCTCCTGCTCTAAAAAATTACAATAAACTGATCTTGTCCTGGAACAATTCACAGTAAATGAATTGAGTCAAATGAAAAATATCATCATCATCAACAACAAAGGGCCCATAAAAAATGTTGCAAAGAAAAGGAAAAAAAAAAAAAAGAAATAATATCAGTAAGGCAGAGAAACACTGAGACGAATTTACCTCAGAATCTAGATCATCTCAGAGAACTGAATGGCACTCCCACAAATTTCAGTGAAGGTCCCTTTAGGGAAAAAAAAAAAAAAAAAGCCGAATGTCTGATGGCAAGATTCAGAGGTGGAAAGGTGGAAAGTTGGGTGGGGAACAGTGATGGAAAAAGCAAGGAGAATATGTGCTCAGTGGCTGGCATTCCAACCCCGTTAGAGACAGGAAGAGCAGTACTGGTACCCCATGAAACCCTGTCATTGGTGTTGAAGATGTACTTGACAGACCCTTCTAAAATTTAGAGAAAGGAGGGTAAAAGGAGGAGGTAAAAGGAGGATAGTGACAATAAAGGAGGTTTCTGAAACATGGGACAGAAAATGTAGAGCCATGTGACACAGGTAAGCATTCCTGGGCTAAAAGAAGAGGAAGCTCATGGGAGATGGAAACAACTGACCCCAATTTAGAAAAGCTCAAGGATCAGAGCCCCATATTTATATAGTCGTTGAAAGTACCAGCCTGAAAGTATCAGCCTACTAAGAAAAATACAAATAAATATTTGTATTTATTCCACAAATTCCAAAAATATCATATCCAGACATGAAACAATGGGTTGTATCTGATGATGAAAATTAACCTAACCATCATTGTCTTCTTCCCAACACATTAAAAACCAGAAGTAGCATTTAGTAGCATCTATGGAGTTTGGAGAAGAAAAGGATCTGACCCAGAAATTTCTGAGTTCTGGTTAGTACTCACATATGCAGGGAATAGAACCATATCAGAACATATACAAAGGAGACAAAAAATATGTATTATCTTCAAAACCACCTTGAAACGCTTTTTTAAGACATGTACACAAACTAAATCATAAAATAATTAAAATCTCAGAACTAGATGGTCACCATATAGAATAACAAGCAATGAGCAGTAATAAGCAATTAAAGAAGATGTAAGCAAATATCACCACTGTGGATTTTTTAAAATTTTAATTTATTTTTTTCAGTGTTCCAGAATTCATTGTTTATGCACCATACCCAGTGCTCCATGCAATACGTGCCCTCCACAATACCCACTACCAGGCTCACCCCCCACAAAACCCTCAGATTGTCTCTCAGTGTCCACAGTCTCTCATGGTTTATCTCCCCCTCCGATTCCCCCCAGCTCACTTCTCCTCTCCTTCTCCCCATGTCCTTTTTGTTACTCCTTATGCTCCATAAGTAAGTGAAACCATATGACATTTGACTCTCTCTGCTTGACATATTTCACTTAGCATAATCTCCTCCAGTCCCATCCATGTTGATATAAAAGTTGGGTATGCGTCCTTTCTGATGGAGGCATAATATTCCATTGCATATATGGGCCATATCTTTTTCATCTTTTCATCTGTTGAAGGGCATCTTGGCTCTTTCCACAATTTGGCTACTGTGGTCATTGCTGCTATAAACATTGGGGTACAGATGGCCTTTCTTTTCACTACATCTGTATCTTTGGGGTAAATACCCAGTAGCGCAATTGCAGGGTCATAGGGAAGGTCTATTTTTAATTTTTTAAGGACTCTCCACACTGTTTTCCAAAGTGGCTGCACCAACTTGCATTCCCTCCAACAGTGTAAGAGGGTTCCCCTTTCTCCACCACCTCTCCAACACTTGTTTCCTGTCTTGTTGATTTTGGCCATTCTAACTGGTGTAAGGTGGTATCTCAATGTGGTTTTGATTTGAATCTCCCTAATAGCTAATGATGATGAACATTTTTTTTTCATGTACACCACTATGGATTTCAAACTGAATGAAAGCCTGAAGTTCATTAAGGAAACAACTTTTGTACCCTGTAAAATAATAGTCATAAAAATAATCTGGATCCCAAAATGTCAAGGAATTATTAAGAAAGACACTGAAGTCCATGAGATGAAGTATGGAGAAGAAAAATAGAGTGTTAAGCACGTTGTCTTACAAAAGACCTATACATTTTATCTTTGTAATTTTTCTACAGATTTTCCTTTTACTTGATTGCTAAAGAAATGGTAAAAGCGTGAAAAGATAATAGCAAATAAGGAATCCCTAAATGAATTTGACCTGAAATTTAAAAAATCTACATGGGCACTAGGCTCTAAGGCATCATCTTTTTTTTTTTTTTAATGTCTTTGAACATGTGACACAGAGGAAGGCTAGAGTGGGAGTGGATCTCCACTGTGGCTACTGTCACTGGCAATTACGAGCTCTGGCTGTACTCTATTTCTTGGAAAAAAGGAGGAAGTAAGGGAAGTCACCAGAGATGAGCTCAGGCTTCTGCATGGTTTTGCAGAGACATGAGGATGTTATGACCTCTGTGAGACCCAAGAACATCATGGAATTCAAGATTCACTTATATTGGACAGTGGGGGTCTGCCCTTTTCTTCTGGAGGACAGCAGTGCGTATGTGACCTTAGAAATATTGCTTTACCTTTTTTGACCTTTGCTTCCTCATCTGGAAAGCAGGGATAATAGGTTTATCTTAAAGGGCCTGTACAGGATTTAATAGGTGTACAAAGCTTCTAATGCATTAAAAGAAGCAGGAGGTGCTTAATTGATGCTGTGCTGTTACCTTTCCAGCCCTGGAAGTTTTCTGTCAATCTAAACTCGCACAAAAAGAAAAAAATATGAGCTGTCAGTAGGATAGTTATCTGGAGAGTTCCAGGTGCATCTCTGAAAAGGAGAGGAGGAGCTACAAAGGTGGGGGGGATCAAATCAAGGTGGAGATGCTAGGGTTTCATTCTGTACATTGCCCTGACAATCACTGCAGTTGGCAGATCTTTCTTCCCTTGGCACAATACTTCCAAAACTGCCTATGAAATATGTTCAGAGAGAAAACATTCCCCATTTGTGTTTCCAATGAGGAGAGGTATTGCTGTTTGATTTGGTGACTATAACTCTCTTTCTTCGGGAAGGAAGCGTTTCTTGCATTTATCCATTTGAAAACGGAATAGTGAGACAGTCAGGCTATTCATAGCTATCTCTTCATTTAGTTGCATAAGATGAGTACTTCTTGGAAAGGTGGTACTTCCCTAACTTTGGCTCTTGCAACCTAGAAAGGGAAACTCCTTTGATGAATCAGTGACCAAGGCAGGGCTTGGCCAAATTTGATCTTTCAAAACCCAGTTTTTGGCATCACATTCTTTAGGAAGTCTTCCTGAAGCTTCCCCAAAGCTAAGTCATTTCATATCAACTAGACAGTATTTCCCCTTCTTTCTACATTCTCCCTGCATGGGGGAAGCCAGTCTGGGACCACACTCCCTAGACTTTTGCCCACAGAGTTCAGGGTTGGATCCTGCCAAGGAAAGGTGCTCATATGGTGTTTTCAAGTCCAAAGAGAAGGAGAGGTCTTTATTCCCAGCAACAGGTGTTAGGGGGTAGGTGTTAGTTGATGTGGCATGTTCCCAGTGGCTTCCTCTCACCCATGCTCTTGAGGATTATCCACTTCAGCACTAATTCCTAGATTCTAGGGGTAGCAGCTTCCTGGATTTCAGTCCTTGCAGATTTCCCTACTCACACGTCTATAATACATGCCGTAATTGTTTAAACCTTTAATTCTACATATTAAGTCTCTTTCTGCTTGAAATATTCAGGAAGCTTGTCTTCCTTTCCAAACTTGAGACACCCAGGCTGAGTAAAGCACTCTGTCCTTGATAGTCTTCTAGTACCATGTTCCTGTTGTTGGCTAAATCTTTAGCTCAGAGGTGGAACCCAGAGACTGTGGAATTAAGCAGAAACTTTCACAGTTTCTTCAACTGCCAAGAGAAGCCAGAAGCTCTTAAACACACACACACACACACACACACACACACACACAACTGAGACCAAATCAAGAGCCTCTGCAGCTAACTCTGACATGCATTAGGAGGTTCTCAGCAGCACCTATAGAATGAACACATTGAACCAAAGGGGACTGAAACCATGAAATCAATAGTAGGAAAGCCATAGACTCTGATGAGTCATTTTGGTATCACAGGGTTAACCGCGCAGAATCCTGTGACTTTTAGTTATTGGCCTCTTAGAGTCATTAGTCTTTCTTCTTTGTTTAGGATCTAACAAATTATCTACTAGTAGAAAACCAATTAAGTCTCCCCACCGCCTGCCACTTGACAACCACATTCTGGTTTTGTAGAACTCTACATCAGCGTCTTGTCTAAAGAAGGGTGGAAGGAATTTGGTAAAAGGCCATCCTCAGATTGCTGAAGAACATTAGGTCTTCCTTTTTTCAGCAACCTTGCCAATGTCTGCTGCTTCATCTTGAATATCTGGGGAGGAAAATTACATGTGTCAATCATTTCCTGATAAAATGCCACATATACCTAAAGTTTTTCTGTAAAATCATAGATCATAAATATTTTTGGCTTTGTGGGGCATACAAAATCTCTGTCCTAACTCTTCCACTTTGCCATTGAACAGAAAGCAGCCACAGACGATATGTAAATAAATGAATGTGGCTGTATTCCAATAAGACTTTATTTACAAAATCAGAGGACTAGACAGAGTGGGCCCAGGACCTGCAGGTTACCAACCTCTGCTCTAAACCAGCTCAACATGGCTAAACTACTTCCTTCTTTTTGCCTAAGAATCTTCTGCCTCTCATTTACCTTGTTCTTGTACTTCTAAGAGGTCTTACAATGGTTACCTCAAGGCAGCCAGACTGTCTGTATGCCCCCTGCACAAGAACTCACACAAAGACAACAAATCCTTGACTATAAAAACTAATTAAGAGAGCTCATGTGGAAGATTGTGACATAGCCGTCATCTCTGAAATTTTCCTCAGGGAGGTAGTGGGGTTATTTACGGGGTGACTGTTGCAGAGTGGAGTAAAGGATGAGCAATAATGCAAACACAGCGATGAGGAAGAGACGTGGCCCTGTGGCAAAGCATACACTTGCATCTGCTCATTCTATTCTATTGTGCAACCTTTGCAAATATCCTCTCCATGAAGCACTGCAGGGGGAAAAGATGGGGGGGAGTGTCTTCCTCCAAGACTAGTTTAGCCTCGAAGTTGAACAAATATGAGTGAAGAACAGAAGAATGGACAGTGCATGCAGGCATGGGGTGACAGAGAGACTGACAAAGCATCGTGTTCAGGGAGCTGATGGTAATCCCGTCTCTGCCACAAACCTGGCTGCATGCTATCCAAGTCCCATCGGCTGCATGGTGATGATCATTCTGTAGAATGAGACATTTGGGCTGAATGGTTTCTGAGTCCCTTTAAGTTCAGAGGTGCAGATTATGTATCTGGATTGATAGTGAGCGAGAGATGAGATTTGTTCCTACCCACAAATCTCCTTCCCCCTGCTCGACCCACTTCCAGAATTAGAGCTCAGACAGGTGCCATGCAAGATCCTCCCTACACTCACCCAGGCAATGCATACTTCCACACAGAATTACAGTTCTCACTTTACTCCTGCCAGTCATGTTCTTTAATGGAGGAGGATTCCCTGCTACTGGTCATTCAGGCTCCTTACGAAGCCCCTTGCCCACAAGGCTGAGTATCTGAGCATAAGGACTGAACTGGAGTGGTGTGCAGAGCTGGCTTTGCTGGCACCTGCTTCCCTGCAGAAGCCATGGGCATGCTATTCCCCTGTGCACAGCATTGGCTACTTGCCCTGCATTCTAGATTTTACTCTTCCTTGCTGCTTTTCTCCTGTTTTGAAGATAATTTTTAAAGATCTTATTACAAGTACAATACACAGTCCTTATGGAAAGATGGGAAAATTTAAATAAGAACAAAATAGATACATTTACATATAAAACTTTGACCTAATGCAAATTATTATCAATTCACTGGTTATACAACCTTTTGAAATTTTCCCACAAATACTGTAACATGTTCTTTCTCCTCTCCTTCCCTTCCCTTTCCTTTCCATCTTCTCCTTCCCCATCTTAACCATTTTTTTTAAAGATTTTTATTTATTTATTTGTCAGAGACAGAGAGGGAGAGAGAGCGAGCACAGGCAGACAGAATGGCAGGCAGAGGCAGAGGGAGAAGCAGGCTCCCTGCAGAGCAAGGAGCCCGATGTGGGACTCGATCCCAGGATGCTGGGATCATGACCCGAGCTGAAGGCAGCCGCTTAACCAACTGAGCTCCCCAGGCGTTCCCCATCTTAACCATTTTTAACTGTATAGTTCAGTAGTGTTAAGTATATTCACAAAGTCGTGCAATTATTTTCTGGAACTCTTCATCTTGCAGAACGGAAATTCTGTTCTCATTCAGCAATAACTCCTTATTTCCCCTCCTCCCGCCCCTGGCAATACCCGTCTACTTCCATCTCCATGAACTGGATGACTTTAGGTACCTCATCTAAGTGGAATCATACAGTATTTGTCTCTCTGTGACTGACTTATTTCACTGAGCATAATATCCTTGGATTCAATCATGCTATAGCACGTATCAAAACTCCCTCCCTTTTTAAGGCCAAATAATATTCCCTTGTGTGTATTCATCACTTTCACCCATTGATAGGCCCTTGGGTGATAGGCCCTGCTACCTTTTAGCTATTGGGAATAATGCTGCTGTAAACATAGGTGTATACCAATATCTCTTTGATATTCTGCTTTCAGTTATTTGGGGTAGATACTCAGAAGTGGAATTGTTAGATCATATGGTATTTCTATTTTTATTTATTTGAGGAACATCTCTCCTGTTTCCCATGGCAGTTGTGTATTTTACATTCTCACCAGCAGTTCCAGTTTCTATCCTCATTATCACTTTTTATCTTCTCTGTTTAGTGTGTGTGTGTGTGTGTGTGTGTGTGTCTAACAGTGGCCACTGATAATTAGTGTGAGGTGGATCTCCATTTCTTTTCATCATAGGAATGAAAGGATTCACACCCATTTGAATGCCATAAACATTTTTTAGCCATCAAGTATCCATTTGTAATATAGTTTCTCCTGGCTGCCTGGTTTTCTGCTCCTTCACTCACTTACTGTGCAACTCTGGCCACGTTGTTTGACCTTCCCTTGCCTCAGTTTCTACAGTTGTAAAATGGGGTGATACATACCTTGAGAGGCATTACGAGAATGTTATGAGGGTTAAATGAGGTAATTACATTAAAAAAAAAAAAACAACCTAGAGTGGTTACTGGCATATTGTCAGCAATTGATCAATGTTAGCTATCATTACCAATACTTTTATGATTATTTGCCCACTACACGGACAGATCAATAAGCAATTCCTTACTGACCTTCAGATGTTCCTGATTTTTCACTTTATAAAAAGACGTGAACATTAGCTACATGGCCGGAGCCATTTCTTTTTTTAAGAGCCATCCGAACAAGTCCCTTTTCTCAGATATTAGTTGACAGTAGGGGAGAACTCCATCCCCACTGAGACGAAGCTCTATTCCTAGATTCTCTAGAACAGCTTTTGGTCATGTAGCGCAGGATCCCCCTGGAATACACTTCTCTGGCCTTGGTTTTTAAACACACCATCTCATAATTCATTGCCAAGGTATCTCACCTGCAGATCTGTGGACTTGAAGGTTTTCTGGGGGCTCAGCACAATGATGCATGGCCTGGAGAAAGCTTAGTCAAATATTTACATGGAGGAATGTGGCATTTCCTACCCTAGTGCTCTGATTACCATCAGAGTCTTATCTTTCCCCATAAAAGGAAGTGTGGACATGTATTAAGTTGTCAACACAAGAAAAATATAAGGTCGAAAATAGAGGGTCTGGGAGACTTCCCCTTGCTCTTCTATATAATCTCATCTGAGAGTAAGAGGGAGATTCTCCTGGAAGCGAGGCTGAGGGTTTTCTGGGGCTGGGAGGCCTATGAGGTCAGGTATACTCTCATGGGCAGTATATCTGCCTTCTCATTAAATCCAGGGTTGTTTCAGTGGTCAAGACCCTGTGTGCATTGTCCCCAGAAAGGGAAGGGAAGAGCTAATGGACAGGACAGACCTTCATCTCAAGGATCTCTGTGATAGAAACACACATCAGAGGGTCCTCCTCTGAAATGAAGCCCAGAGCTACATAGGGAGAGAATGTGCGAACAGGTCAGGCAGAACTAGACTGAAATTCTGCCTGTGACACCATAAACCTCCATCACTAAGCAGGTTATGAAACATCCCTAGATTTTAGTATTTTCTGAAAATATTGAAAATAGGACCTACTAAAATCCCTGATTTTAGTATTTTCTGAAAATATTGAAAATAGGACCTCTAGGAGTTGCAAGACTCTTCGCTGGAAAGTACTAACCCAGACCAAGGTCTTTTTTTTTTTTTTTCTCTTTCTTTTTTTATTTTTATTTTTTTTGCAATTTATTTATTTTCAGAAAAACAGTATTCATTATTTTTCCACCACACCCAGTGCTCCATGCAAGCTGTGCCCTCTATAATACCCATCACCTGGTACCCCAACCTCCCACCCCCCTGCCACTTCAAACCCCTCAGATTGTTTTTCAGAGTCCATAGTCTCTCATGGTTCATCTCCCCTTCCAATTTACCCAAAAGCACATACCCTCCCCAATGTCCATAACCCTACCCCCCTTCTCCCAACCCCCCTCCCCCCAGCAACCACAGTTTGTTTCGTGAGATTAAGAGTCACTTATGGTTTGTCTCCCTCCCTATCCCATCTTGTTTCATGGATTCTTCTCCTACCCACTTAAGCCCCCATGTTGCATCACCACTTCCTCATATCAGGGAGATCATATGATAGTTTTCTCCGCTTGACTTATTTCGCTAAGCATGATACGCTCTAGTTCCATCCATGTTGTCGCAAATGGCAAGATTTCGTTTCTTTTGATGGCTGCATAGTATTCCATTGTGTATATATACCACAATAGCCAAACTATGGAAAGAACCTAGATGTCCATCAACAGATGAATGGATCAAGAAGATGTGGTATATATACAGACCAAGGTCTTCATACACAACCATTTCTACGAAAGGACTCATCCCAGCCCAAGCTTAAGTCATCATTGTGTTTCCCCTGTGGGGTTTCAGAGAAACTCCGAATAATTCACTCATCCAGCCATTCATTCCACCACCAGGTGCTGGGTGCTCCCTGTGGTCTGGAAGCTGCTGCAGGCACTGAGGATCCTGGGTTAAAGGGGACCTAGTCCCCACCTTTCGGTTGATTAGGTGGTCCTGGTCTAGTGGAAGAGAAAGACCTCTAAACTGACCATTTCATGTCCTAAATTGAAAATTACAACCTGAGCAATAGGCTGTGAGAAAAGTACACCCAGAGGCAGCAGACAATATGATTTTAGAATTGGAGGGAAACTTTGAAGCTGGCCAGTCCTAACCTGATTGACGTGTGGAGTCTGCAGCCATGGTCTCTTAGTTCTGCCCTCATCATCTGCAATCTCATGGAGTTCACAGCCCACCTCCACCCCCAGCCCCGGGCAGCCTTTGGACAGTTCTGACAGTTTGAAAGTTTTTCCTTGCATTGAGCCAGTATTTGTCTCCTGATAACTGCCAAACCTACCCCATTCTTGGAGTTAACCCCATTCTTCTTGTGCATGACAGACAACCCTTCACATACTGGAAGTCAGCTTTCAGGAGATAGACAAACAGGGGTAATCTTAGCCTCACATTACATGTGGGAATACTGGAGAGTTCTGGGATCCAACCGACTTCAAGGAGGGATGCTGACACTGAGTGCTGGTGAGGCTGTCCCTTTTTGGAGTCATTTGGATTTTAACTGCTAGCTTTACTAATTTTATTGGAATCTATAAAGCACTTTGGCATTCATTATATTGCAGTGTCTTCACATCGACCTGGTGAGACAGTCCAGAATGATTTATTATTTCTCTTTTGTTCATAAATAAAACAAGACTCCAAGAAGTGGCATGCCCAAGGTTATACTGATAACATCTGGCAAAGCTGGGACCTAAATCCCGAGACCCTGAATGTACAGCAAATTCCATGCTGCTATCTTCTGCCTTCCATGCTGGTTGTCTTACATCCAGTCAGTCCTTCCCATAACTACTTTATGATCTCCCCCTTGGATTTTTCTTCTTAAAATATCAACTGCATGTGTCACTCCCTTTTTCAGGAGTTCTCAGCAATTTCTCTTACAGGATAGGATTAACCTTCAAGTCCTTGTAATGATATTCAATGCTCTCAAAGTTGTGTACCTGCAGAGAGTTTCAAAGATAGTGGGGAGGACGGGTGACATATAAATGAACACCCCACAGTGATTGTTCAGGGAGAAATATATGTACAGGATATTTTGAGAGCACAGAGGAGTAGTGTGAGGGTCATCTGAGGCTTCCGGGGTCAGAGGTGCTTGAGATGGAATTTAAAGATGGAGCATGCCACTAAGTGAACAAGTTCATAAGAACCTAGAGGAGAGAAACAGCTTGGTGACTCAGTGTGCCGGAAACCACAAGGAGCTTGGTATTGCTGGCTGGCTAGGTACAAGATACCACTTAGAGAAGAATGAGAGAACATGGGAGGCAGGGTCAGGTTCTGTATACTGGCACATTAAGGGGTTTGGACTTCATCCTGAATCTCTGATGAGGCAAACAGGATTTGAAGCAGGCTCGTGGCAATTGCATTTGGGATTTACAATTGAGGGCCGGCCTCTGAGGAGAGGAAGGTGGGCTGAAGTCGAGGCTCTGGTGGGTGAGTGGGAGCCAGTCCGGTTAAAGGGGAGGTAAAGAACCTGTTGCCATGATCCAGGGACAGAGGATAAAGGGCCATGGCAGTTGTCATGGTAAGAGGAAGGATTTTCACACATTTTTAAGAAAGAAATAGAAAATCTGATGGCTGGGTGGTGGTGGAGATAAAGGAGTGGGAGAAGTCAGGCTGCTAATAAGTTCTCAGGAACTTCCGGATTGGGAGGAAGATAACAGTCTTTCTGATCATCATTGCGGCACCCATACCTAGACTGTAAGGGGGGGGTGCAGAAAGGATGTATGCAGGGCTTAGTGTGGCACATTGCTTTACTTAGGCTTATGCTCCTTCTCATCTTGGTGTGGTGGCTAGATTGCTGGTAGGTCACTGATACTTGGTCCCTCTTCTTCCTGAGTATCCTCTGAAGCCTATTGCCTATAGTCAGGTATAATCATGAGTTGGGGGCTAGCAAGAGAAATGGTATGCCAGGCCTGACTTTTACACACACCTCTACATTTTGTCTTTCCTGTCTATCTGATGTAGAAGAGAACCATGGAGGCCTGACAGGGAGGGAAGACCCTTGCACTGCCATGTGGAAGCGAGTTGGCCACCACATTACATATGAGCAAGGAATTAAATAATTTTTTATCACATTTGAGCCATAATGCACAGGGGTTTTTTGTTACAGAAGTTAGTGTAGCTTCACCAAAACACTTTTCCTGTTTCCAATCTCACCTGCACAGGTAAGGTGGTGTCTCACCTGCGCAGGTAAGGTGGCATCTAGTACATAACTATAAGCGCCGATCACTGTAGTCAGTAGATTTGTGTACCCTACCCCTCATTTAATCGTATAATTGCTCTGAAATTTTGAAATACTCCTGATTTTCAGAAGGAAAAACTCCTGAAGTAGACTGGTTTCCTTCAGATTTTACCACGTGTTCCTGGATACAAGTACACGAGGCTGGGCAGTACATGTGGTTTCTTTCTTTTTTCTTTTTTAAACTGTATTTGCATCATATTGTTCCCCAGCTTTATTAAAATAGAATTGACATATAACACGGTGTAAGTTCAAGGCATTCAAGGGATGATTTGACATGCATATATATTGAGAAAAGATTACCACAATAGGGTTACTGAATACCTTCCTCACCTCGCACGGTTTTGTGTGCGAGTGTACGTGTGTGTGGCAAGAACTTTTAAGATTACTGTCTTAGCGACTTTCATGTATACAGTATAGCATACTTAACTGTGGTCACCACGCTGTGCATTAGACCCCAGATCTTCCCCAACTTACCCCCCAAATTTTGCACCCTTTGAACACCTAGCATTTCATAGGAAATAATTTATCCTGAGTTCTTTTATGGTACTTAGAAGTAGGTTGATGATCAAGAAGGAAAATAAGATGAAAGGGGAAGAGAAGGAAAAGTTGGTCCACTGATCTCTTCATTTGATTGGGTGTCACCTCTATAAATAGCAGATCCACCAGCTGGCACGTGCATTGGGCTGAACACGGGCTCCACGGTGACTAAAACCACCACCAGTTAGTGCATCTGGATGCAGTGCTGTGGTCCCACTGGCTCAGGCCTCATATCCTTTCCTTCCCCTTTAGGTCTCTATGCTTTGGCTACCCTGGTCTTCTTTCAGTTCCTCAAATAAGGCATGCTCCTTCTTACTCCCATGACTTTGCAAGCTCTGGTTTCCTTCCCTGGGATTATCATTCCCCTCCATTCAAGTGGCTAACTTATATTCATCCTTCTGCTTTCTCCTTAAACATCATTTTCTCAGGTAGGGAAGCCCTCCTTGACCCCCAACCTAGGGGTATGTCCCCTGATACTCTCTCGTGGCATTCCAGGGTTCTTTGTATCAGAGAATATATATAATCAGAGTTTGATTATATAACCACTCCTATAGATTAGTGTTTGTCCATTATTTCTCAGGGACAATCAGTTCCAGGAGGGCAGGCCTGTCCAGGTGGTTTGCTCTATCCCCAGAACCTAGCAGAGTGTCTGGCCATAGTGTTCACTCCCTAAACAGTAGGTGAGGATAAAAAAGAGAGATTTTTCTTAGTGAAACAAACAAACAAACAAACTTGAAGTCTGCTTGTCCAAAGGGCTTTCTGGGAAACATACTACTTGAAATTCTGAAATGAATCAGGCTACTTGGTAACTTGATACTGACTTAAATCTAAACCAAGCACGGTGCTGTCCCATTTCACAAGTGAAGAGTCAGAGCAGGCAAAAGCTGCTGCAGATTCCTCTGGTTGTGAGTCAACGGTGGGGGCAACCTCTCATCTGTCCCTGCTTGCTCTCGGGTACTTTTTGTTGGATGTCGACATGGTGATGACTTGGCAGCCATATGGCTGTGAGCCCTTGTCCTAAAGGAAAAGGGAACAACGTTAGACTCAGAGCCCTATCTCAGCTGCTGTAGGAGCTATGTAACCTTGGGCAACTCTAAGCTTCAGTTTCCCAACTTGTGAAATGGAGAGAATATTATCTCTCTAGAACCTATTTGTAGAGTTGTTTGCAAGATTCAAATGTGCTAATGTGGGTAGAAGTGCTTTCCAGAGAGACTGGCACTAAGCAGGTGCTCGAAAAATGTTAACTGGCATCTCATGCTTTTCCAGGATGAGGGTTTATTTCAAACGTTTGGAACATGTTTCATTTGAACTAATGAGTCAGCCACTCCATTAGTAAAGAAAAAGAGTACCTCATCTTTTGTTGGTGGATGAAAAGGTTTATTTAGTTCCTGGCCCGCTGACAGAAACCTGAAGACAATGATTTGATTCTTTTTTTTTTTTTTTAAAGATTTTATTTATTTATTTGGCAGACAAAGATCACAAGTAGGCAGAGAGGCAGGCAGAGAGAGAGAGGAGGAAGCAGGCTCCCTGCTGAGCAGAGAGCCCAATGTGGGGCTCGATCCCAGGACCCTGGGATCATGACCTGAGCCGAAGGCAGAGGCTTTAACCCACTGAGCCACCCAGGCGCCCCTGATTTGATTCTTAAATTACAAACATGTGCCTTCCTCCCAGAGGGAGAGGTTGAGCAAAGATCGGTGCCCTACTGGGGCCACATTGAATGAAACCACTCTTTCAAAGAGGCTGTGGGTGGCTTGTTCATCCTTAGCAGAAGAGACATTGTTAAAGTTTATTTCTGTAGAAAAGACTTTACTTTTAAATTTTATTTTTAAGTAGACCCAATGTGGGGCTCTAACTCACAACCTGGAGATCAAGTCACAGGCTCCACTGACTGAGCCCGACAGGCGCCCCAGGATATGACATTTTTTTGAGCACCTTCTCTGCCAAGTACACTGTTAAACACTTCTCACGTGCTATTTTGTTTACTCATCTTATTTCTGTGATGAGTTATTGTCCCTATTTTCATGATGAGAAAATTCAATTTCAAGGTTGCACAAGCTTGTGACTAGAAAGCTGGTATTTGAACCCAAGTCTTGTCTGAAGCCAAATCCCCATGCACCTCCGAACACATTATAGTCTCTCCCTGGCGAAAGATGTTCCATGGGAGTGAAGACCAAAAGTATAGATCAGAAAACTCAGTCCAGTTCTACTATTAATGATATTATGAATATTTACTATTATTAATTATTATTATTATTATTGCCTGATACCTTCAGAAACCACCAGTTTCTTTTGGAATGTAGAACTTTCCATTTCCTTTTATAGAAGCCCACTGTTTCTGATTTTCTTTCTCTATTTGATGGTGCATGAAACCCCCTGGTCAGAGAGACTGTTTGGGGGAGTGGGGAAAGCACTGAACTGGGGACTGTTTCTAAACCCCGGTCTCTCCTTTGCATCTTGGGGAATTCATTCAGCACCTCTGAGTCTTACTTTTCTTATGTGTGAAGTGAGGGCAATGACGCCGTTTACTTGCCTACATCTACGGATTTTGTGAAGCTCTAGTGAGGTAATTGTTGTGCAGTGTCCTGCAGAAGGTTCCCTTTCTTATTCTAATGCAGAGTCACCCCTTTGCTCCCACATTCTCCATGCCTACAGGATCCCTTACCTGAAGCGAATTTATGGCTAGTGGACGTAACCGCAAAGTCTCTCTTGCTATGACTTACACGCATTCCGAAGTGTTTCATTTTTTTTCATAGAGGATTGTGTTCCAATTGGAGGAGGCACGATTCTATTTTGAGGTTGTAGACTCAAGGCGCCACTAAACAGATTCATCTTTCATTGACATAAAGTGGATCTTCCATTTGTGGGCGGCCTTGCTGCCCAAACCCCACCAGTTACTGCAGCCCATGGCTCTATCTGGCGAGTCTTCTCACTGTCAGAATCAAGCCAAACATTGCAGGGATTAATGGTTTCACTGAGACGGCCCTTTCTGTGACCAGAGAAGCCTCCTCTGGGACTTTCTGTCACTATCGAGACCCTTGATGGAATGACAACTGCTTACTTCATTTTCGCTCTCCTTTATTATTTGACTAAGCTCTATACCTCGTTCTCCATGCCTTATCTGAGGAGACAGAGCCCGCCATGAATGAGTCATTTGGTCCACTCAATTACATTTCCACAATTTTATTAGGATGGCTGGGTAGATTAGCTTTGTTAAACATGGACTAACTGTTTTGAGTATTCATCAGAGTCTCCCACATTTCCTAGAATGATTTTGTAATTTTCACTGATGCATCTGTGGACGAAGAGCACATGACATAGGTGCCTGGGTCACGATTCTGTCCGTACCAGGGGTGACTTTGAGCAGGGCCAGGAACCCTTTGGTTTTGGTTGGTGATATGGACCAAGTATTGTGGAAGTTAGGAGGTGCAAGAGAGCGGCAGGGGAAATCTCCCTAGGAGGATATTTGAGAGTTGGGCTTTCAATTATGGATTTGATTTCACCAGGCAGATAGGAGCAAGGGCAAAGGGCATTTTTCACAGGGAAAGCTGACTGAACAGAGTGACTCAAAGGGAAAGTTGATGATGTTTCAGGCATATATTTGTACATTTTTAAAAAGATTGTATTTATTTATTTTAGAAAGAGAGAGAGTGTGAGAATGCATTGAATGGGGGCAGGTGTGCAGGAGAGGGAGAGAGAGAATCTCAAGCAGACTCCCCCTGAGTGGAGCCTCTCATGGGGCTCGATCTGACAACTTTGAGATCAGGCACGAACTGAACTGAAACCGTGAGTTAGGCTTTCAACCAACTGAGACACCTGGGGGCCCCATGTTTTAGAGGTATCTTAGACTGTGGTGAGAAGGAAGGCTGTGCTAGAGAGATAGGAGGTTAAGGCCAGCTCATAAAAGGCCTCAAGGACCAAAATTAGTGGTTGCACTGGGCAATGGGTAACTCTCAAAGATTGCTGAGCATTGATAGGTGGAGAGGGAACATGATTTGCATTTTTCTCATTAAGCAGCAAATTTCCAGCCTAAGGTTTTCAGGGTAACTCAGCAAATACCTTACCACCCAGCCAAAGGGATGATTTGTTGCTCACCTTAGCCCCATGTGAAAAGTGCTCCACGCTAGGTATCTCTAGCACATCAGAAGGCTGAAGCTTGATGAGAGTAAATGCTCGAAGATACACAACACAAAGAATATAGAAGTTAAAAATAATATTTCAATATCATGCTTCATATTTTTGCTTGATAGGAACCTGTTGAATGCTTACAGACTTCAGTGGAAGGGTAGGTAACATTTGCTCTGATGTATTATAAGGGTTTAGATGCTCCTATAAGATTCTGAAATGGAAAGAGACCAACACTAAATCAGTACAATTCAGAGTCATTAATACTTAGTAGAGATATTATTTGTCCTTTTAATCATTTCTTAATCAGAACCAATGTATTATTATTATCACTGGCTCTCAGCCAGACAGGAACTTGTCCAAAGAATGCTGTGCAACTAGAAATTTTGTACCAATTTCTATGTTGGCTTTGATAATGTAGAGTTTAGCCCCTGATGTTAATGCCATGGTGGAGAACCAAAGACAAAAGACATATTAGAAATTTACGAATATCTTCATGGGGCAACCTGAGTGGCTCAGTTGGTTAAATGGCTGCCTTCAGGTCATGATACCAGGGTCCTGGGATGGAGTGTCACGTCAGGGTCCCTGCTCAGCGGGGGTCTGCTTCTCCCTCTGCCTGCCCCTCCCCTTCCCTCCTCTCCTCCTGCTCCTGTGCTCTCTCTCTGTCAAATAAATAAATAAAATCTAAGGAAAAAAAAAAGAAATTTACAAATACCTTCAGAGTGGATGATACTTTTACAGGGACTCGAAGATAAACCCAGGGAAGTCCAGTTTAACAAGGGTTTCAATGTTGCATCTCTGGCCTGCAAAGGGTAAGACTGTGAGAGAACAAGATACTTACCTCCTGAGTTGTATTTCCAATCATTATAAAAATGAAATCTTGCTTTTGGACATAGCTGGGAGTACTCACTCTGCAACTCATGAGTGTAAACCTTAGGAAGTCACTTACCTATTCTGAATCTCAGCTTTCATAGCTTTACGGTGTATTTAATACCTTCTTTCTTGTAAGGTGAATTTAATTTTCTCTTCCATGTCATGAGAATGTATTTTGTACACATGTATCTAGAGTGGGTTCTGAGGATAAGCACTTTTTAAAAAAGTTATATGAATCTGGAATTGGTTCTCCTGAAGTCCTAGAAGTTTTGTTTGTCTTTTTTTTTTTTTTAAGATTTTATTTATTTATTTGACAGAGACAGTGAGAGAGGGAACACAGTGCACGAGGCAGAAGCAGGCTCCCAGCCGAGCAGGGATCCCAACATGGGTCTCGATCCCAGGACCCCGGGATCATGACTCGAGCCGAAGTCAGACACTTAACAACTGAGCCACCCAGGCATCCCTTGATTGTCTTTTCTTTGTAAGATTCTACTCTCATGACTCTAACCTTCTCATTAGTCCTAGATTCCCATCCAGATGCTTGTGACATTGTTTCAGGAAAATTTTCTTAACACTTGAGGAATTTCTGTGTCCCCGCCCTTCCCTGTGTGAGATACCTTTTTACTGTATCTCCAGCTTCTGGAACTACTGCATCTGGGATCTAGGTTGAAGCCAAAGGCAGGTGTCCTTCAAGGCATCTGATATAAAAATAAATGCATCCTTGAGACCAGGAGGAAGATCATATTTTGGGGCTCCCCAAAAGTCACTTTATCCCAAGATATAAATGACATCTTAAAATATATAAAAACACACTGGATGAAAAACTAGGCTAAAGATAAAACTTACTTAAAAATAGTTTTTTTTTAATTCGTATAAAACAAGAAATTGTATGTTTATGGCAAAAGCCTAAGAATTTGTAGAAAAAAAGTCAAATTCTAAAATATTACTTGTTTCTTTTTAAAATGAGTTGATGCACTTTCAACATCATGGAGTTTCTATGGATTCAATGTCTTCAGCTCTTGACATTAACACATCCTCTCCTTTTTCTTATCCACAGCCACACCCTCATGCTCTGGATGGCTCAGAAATTCCAAACAGTTTTCCGATTACTGCACTGACTGAACAGACTAGAATGTACCACTTCTGATAACAACAGAAGACTCTCAAAGCCACAGAGGCAGGCAGCCCCAGGACCAAACCCTTTATCTACTACTTTCTGTTCAAAGAGATATTGTACAAGTTACTTAGCCTTGGTCATAAGTCAGATTTTCTTGGAAAGAGAGTCTGAGAATCTGAGATTTGCGTGGAGTAGCTAGCTGTGGAGCAGGGTCAGGAACAACATCTGTGATGGGCAGAAGGAGGAGTTGGACCATGATACAGTTTCAGTGGAGACCTCTGGCAATCCCACAGGGAACCCTGGAGTTGGCTGCCTCTTTTGTGTTGTCCAAGGAGAGGACAAGTGATGGGGCTTTTGTGCATCTGTGTTGACCATCAGAGATGCAGGATGCCTTCAGAGAAAGGACACGAGAAGAAAGCTCTGTTTGGCTGAATCTGGGGGTAGTAGCCAGAGCTCCTGGGAGCCATGGAACAAGTGCCTCCATCCTGAGGGGGCAGCCTGACAGCCCGTCATACTTTCACCTACATGCTTAGTATAGTACAGGATGAAGGAAGTCTACTTGGCCTCTTGACCTAAAATTGCAACCCCTTAATCTCATATCCCCTTTACCCCATCTTACATATATCCATAGTATTTATCATGAACTGCCATCTACTTTATATTAATCTGTCTACTGTCTTTCTGGAAGTGCTCTGGAACCAACTCCAAGCTATTGGAGAGCAAGGATTTTGTTTTGTTCATGACTCTATGCCCAGTCCCAAATGAGGTTGGCACAGACTGAATTCTCAATAAATATTTGTTGCGTGGAATAAATGAATGAATAAATACAGCACATGTTGAGTGTTCACTATATGGGAAACCCTCAAGTTCTAAGCACGTGCAGTAACTCATATAATCTTTACAACTTTAGAGATGAAGAAACGGAGGCAGAGAAAGTTTGGTTATCTTGCCAAGGTCATGGAGCTTTGAAGTGTTATATTCAGGACCAGAAGCAGGTAATGGGATCCATATTCTAAAGCTCTGCCCGCTCCTTCCTCTCTAACAAATCTGGTATTTCTTCCCTTCCTCTTGTCCTCTCTTTGCTGTCTCTGGGAATATATGTATTATAATCACATTGTTGCATGATCCAGTAATTTTGGCGGAATCTTTGATGTTTTGTACATTCAGACCCAAAAGGGAGAGCTTAGCTAAGTTCAAACTCCTGCCCTGTCTTCCCATTTTCTCAGTATTATCCCTAGGACTCGATCAGTGCTCACAACCTGTTGTTTTTTCCCACAGCTGTTGACAAATGCAGAGGCTCCTGTGGGCTATGGAGCTCTTCTGCATGCATTATGTCATTTGATTAGCCCCATAGCCCAGGGATATGGGCAGTACAAAAGCAACCACGTGCAGTTTACAGGTGAGAAAACAGAGGCGAGCCTCTATTATGAGCAGGTTATGAGAAGGTATTTGGAAGCAGAATTGCTGGTTCTTAGTGCTATACTTTTCACTATACTGCACTTTCTTTTTCCTCATTGGAGGCTGGAGAGCAGAAATGAAGCCTGGAGCATTTCTGCTGTCCAGATTCAGTGACAGTCCCTTGGAACATAGGTGAAAATTTCTCATTGGCTTCTTTTGACTTGGCAAATGAGGAAACGAGGTTCTATGATTTACCCAGGCTATATAGGGCTGTCACTGGGGCTGGGAGATTCATTTCAAGGCTCACATGCTTTTTAGCAACCAACTGTTTCTTCTAACAGTTGTGGGGCTATTCCAAAGCTCCATTCACCTCTCCTTGAGTGCCTGTGTTCATTCAATTCCACATTTGTCTTTTGAAGTAATAGTAGTGTTATCCTCATACTGCAGATAGAAAACACAAACCCTAGAGAGACTGAATAATTTTCTCAAGGCCACGCACTAATTGTTTCAAGAGGTGAGGTTTCAAACAGGGTCTTTCAGATCCTCAAACTCCAGATTTATTAATTAGAAGCTTGAAGCATACAACGTGAAAATCTTGTAGTTCTAGGAATATTTGAAAAATTAGCTGTCTAACGGGCTAGTGGGTGAGAAGCGTGTAGTCTAATTGCCTAATTTGAACATATTTCTGAGTCATCTGGGGAGTAGCTGGCCAGCCTAGATGACCATTTAGATTTCTTAGAAAGATAATCTAAAACAGCATCTGTAGCATGTGAATGTCAGCTCTCAGGCTGAAAAATAAGATGTGGTTGTATTTACCGTTAGGACTTGACTTGCTGTGACCTCACAGAGCCTTTCTGAGGAGATCTGGTACAATGCTGATATATTAATATCTATTTCACACCCAAATAATTCATCTGGATTTTTTCCTGGTAATAGTTTCTGGACTTTTTCATGAAGTGAAGTGTTTATTAGGTTAGAATGTTAAATTTACAAATGCTTCAGAAGAATGACTGGTGAGTGAATGAGCCAATCAGCATAAGGGTAGTGGGTCACAAGACAAGAATCCCCTTTTCTCTGACACGGACTTGTTAGGGCCTTTGCGGAACTCCCTCTCTACATTTCAGTTTCCTTATGTGAAGATGAAAGAAAGGGCATTTAATTACTGATTAAGCATTAATTAAGAGTTTTAATTTATACATCTGACCATAAACCAAGCATTTCCACACCCTCATTGGCAAATAAAGACGTGAACTGTATTAGTCAGATTAAGTATAGCACCCAATAACCCCAATATCAGTGGCCTCTAACTAGAAGTTTTATCACTTGCACATGGGTCTGCTGGTCAGTTTTGGTCTGAGGATCGGGTTTTATCTGCATGTCAGGTGTAGGAATATTCCCACTCATTTCTCATTCCTGAACACAGACTGAAAAACAGCAGCCACTTGGACATCTACTTCTCATGTGGATGTAGCAGGGGCAGAGAGAGACTGGAAATACAAAGCATCCAAAACCAACTTCCTATCACTTCCATCCAAACCAAGTCACCTGGCCAGGACTGGAGTCATTGAGCAGGGTGTTGCCCTGTCCATAGTGTTGGGGAAAGGAGAGTGAGTACTTCCTGACTAATAATGCACCCTCCCAATGAGCATAGCCTCAAAGGCTTTAAGAAAATTCTAAGCAGCTGGATTTAGGAATTAAGGAGTTTTCTTTCTCATTTATTCAGATGCTGATTCAGCAGTTTACATTCTTACCCTTCTGGCCCCTCCCTGGGTTTTCTGGTTCTAAGGGAAGACCTCTGTTAGACCTGGAGGTCAACCACAGTTCCTTGAAGGCTTAAGATGTTGCCTTTCAGCATTTCTGATCTTAAGGATATAAATATAATTTTGAATAACTTGGACCTATAGTATTAGTAATCTTTTGTGATCTTTATAGAATCAGAAAAACATTTTCAAGTGAGGATTTATTCTCAGATGGGTAAGTTCTATGATACATCTTGCTTCCATACATGTTGTAAATTTTTCTCTGATGGCATTGATGCATGTATGTCAAATAGACAAAATGAAGATGTATGCACTGAATGAACTACCCCTCCTTCCTGAACCTTCTTTTGTTTATGTAGGAGAAATCCACAGACTGGAGATGACTGAACCCTGCCTTGGGCAAGCCAATCATATTGTCTGTTGTATTAGTCATGTCAGTCTTTTACCATTATAGAATGAAGGCATCTATAGACACTATAGAACTGAAAAAGTATGGCCATGTTCCAATAAAAATTTATTCACAGAATGGGAGAAGATACTCGCAAATGACCCTAGAAAGGGCTTATATCCAAGGTCTATAAAGAGCTCCTCAAACTCAACACACACAAAACAAATAATCACGTCAAAAAATGGGCAGAAGACATGAACAGACACTTCTTCAAAGAAGACATACAGATGGTTAACAGACACATGAAAAAAATGTTCATCATCACTAGCCATCAGGGAGATTCAAATCAAAACCACATTGAGATACCACCTTACACACCCATTAGAATGGCCCAAATCAACAAGACAGGAAACAACAAGTGTTGGAGAGGAGGTGGAGAAAGGGGAACCCTCTTTCACTGTTGGTGGGAATGCAAGTTGGTGCAGCCACTTTGGAAAAAAGTGTGGAGATTTCTTAAGAAGTTGAAAATAGAGCTTCCCTATGACCTTGTAATTGTACTACTGGGTATTTACCCCAAAGATACAGATGTAGTGAAAAGAAGGGCCATCTGTACCCCAATGTTCATAGCAGCAGTGGCCACAGTTACCAAACTGTGGAAAGAGCCAAGATGCCCTTTGACAGATGAACAGTTAAAGAAGATATGTTCCATATATACAATGGAATATTCTGCCTCCATCAGAAAGGATGAATATCTAACTTTTGTATCAACATGGATGGGACTAGAGGAGATTATGCTAAGTGAAATAAGTCAAGCAGAGAAAGTCAATTATCACATAGTTTCACTTACTTGTGGAGCATAAGGAATAACATGGAGGACACTGGGAGTTGGAGAAGAGGAGTGAGTTGGGGGAAATTGGAGAGAAAGACAAACCATGAGAGACTGTGGACTCTGAGAAACAAACTGAGGGTTTTGGAGGGGAAGGTGAGGCGGGTGGGGATTTGGGTGAGCCTAGTGGTGGGTATTAAGAAGGGCATATATTGCATGGAGTACTGGGTGTGGTACATAAATAATGAATCTTGGAACATTGAAAAAAATTTAAATTAAATTAAAAAAAAAGTGGATTAGGACACACACACACACACACACACACACACACTTTATTTACAAAAACATATGGTTGGTCAGATGTGGTCAACTGACTATAGTTTAGAGACCCCTGCTCTGAGTGCCTCCTCAGTAATAATTGGCATTATTTTGATTGACACTGGTGCATGCACAGAGCGTGGTGGGTTTCCATCAAATCTTTCTTCTGGAAACTTGATAGTGTGTTTTCCTGGAGAAGCAAGTCTTTCATTTAGTCATTCAATACCTTCCTGTATATATATTTTTTAAAAAAATTCTGTCAGTTAAAATGTTTTACAGTTCTATTTTACATTTTTTTATAGTTTTATTGAGATATAATGGATACATAACATTGTGTAATTTTAAGGTGTATAGTTTAGTGACTTGAAATATGTATATATTAAAAATGATTACCACAAAAAAGTTCATTAACGTCCACTAGAGCGTAGTATGGTGGCCAAACAGAGATATTGCCAGGCATATCAATGTTCAAGAAATGTTCGAGTTCTGCCTCTGCCACCAATGCACTTTGTAATCTTGGGTGCACCTATTTTTTTTTTCCTCAGAGTCTCAATCCCTTACTCTGTACAATGAGATTAGAATCACTGTACACACTCTACGATGTACACTCTTTGGATTCTAATAATGGTTCTATGAGGGAGATAGTTTATTTTCAGAGAAAGAAATGGAGTTACAGCTGGAGAGGGCAGAACTGGAATATGGAGCCCACAGCCCTGTTCTAAAGCTCAGGCTCGTAATCACTCTCCTGGGCTGGTTCCCAAGAAGCCTGTGCGTCATGACACGGGAACTGGGCAGAAGGAGAGGCACGTCCCACAGAGCTGGCTATGGGTAGAGTAAACTTGAAAGACTGAGGATGTTTTCCATAAGAGGGTGTGGTGGGAGAGAGACTAATTGTCCCACCTGGAGCCTCCTCCCCACTGTCCCTGACTGGGAAATCTGGGCACAAGGATGTGCTATGATATGACTCCCTGTTCACAGAAAAGTAACGAGACAGAACTGGGGCCAGATGCCTCACCTTTCCTTCAAAGCTCTTCCTAACTGTCCATAGTTTCTCAAAAATAAATAACTTGAATACCAACTCAAGATTTTAGAGTCACTTAGAAACTATCTATATTACTGTTCCTTTTCATATTTTCTGTAGATTAACTCTTTCTTAAAACAAAATCTGTATAGAAATAATACAGAAGAAAACTACTTCAACTGGAAAATAGCTCTCAGTTATTGTAATGATTTAAAACATGCTTCTAAACATCAACAGATAGAAAACGTTCATCTGTGCACCACCGGGAAGCCTCTCCCGTGTGTGGCCACACTTGAGGGAGCTGCCAGGACTTCCTGCAGACTCACCTGTCAGAGGATTTCAGTAGGCTTGCCACCATGCTCCAACTCTGGGTAGTTTCCAAAGGTAGAATCCCCGCAAAGCCTGTGACAGCTACATACCAATGAATCAAGCCATGACCCTCATGGAAAGACAACAGAAAACTCCTGATTTCTTTTTGCCTCTTGATAAATGCAAATGACGTAAGAGGCCTTGTTGTTGGGAAAGGATCAGTGAATATTTTATCCTTAGCCTCCAGGCTGCAACATTTTTGGACTACATGGTGGGGGGGGGGGTGGCGCAGACTCCACAGTGAGTGACCAGCGCAGCAGGACCTGGCTCTCAGGGAGCATATTTGAGGCTGAATTGGAAGTTATCAACCTGAAGAACTCGGATCACAGTGCTTTGCCTGCAACAATCCTTGCAGTGAAGTTGGTACCCAGCTGGCTCCCAGATGCCACCCACATTGTTGCATTTGGGCCTTCAAACAACATGGCAGGGGGACAGATTTCTCTCTCTCTCTCTCTCTCTCTCTCTCTTTCTCTGTCTTTCTTTCTAATTTCCATGTTATAGATGAGGTTGAAGAAGTTAAGCCATTTGCTGGGGTCACACATTCAGAAAGAAGAGGGAACAGACGACATGGTGAGACCATGGGGCCGGGGCAGCATCCTCTTCTGGCTGGGGAGGGGGGAGGTGAAGAAGCAGAGGTCTGAGGGGCGCAGGTAGCCACTAAAGCAGCTCACTCAAGTGTCTGTCACCCAAAGCTCGTACGAGGGTGCTTCTCAGTCAGAGCTGATGTGTGTGTGTGTGACTAACAGAGAGAGGAGGGAAAAAGGAAGCCTCGTTTCCTCGTTTCTAATTTTATCTTCTGTGGCACTTCACCAAAAAGTCCCTCAAGGTGGCCGGAAGTTGGAAGCCCTCAAGGGTTGAGCCCAGGAGCGGATGCAAAGGTGCTGGCAGGGTGGGGCAGGCGGGTGGGGGCGGCTGGTACTGGGACCTCATGCACACATGGCTTTCGGTATGGCTTTCAGCAGCCTGGAGGGTCTCTTGTCTCAGCCTTCTCATCTGCATAATGTCATACCCGTATGGTGTTGTTTTATTTACCTATTGGGGGTGGGCAAAGTCTACTTTAGAAAGAGATGAAACCAGAAGCCAGAACTTTCGGAAGCCCTCCTCTGGCCCTCTGGCCTGCCCACCTTCTCTCTTTACTCTCTCTGGACTTTGCCTCTCTCCTGCCATCTTGATTTTTCTGACTGAGGATCTTCCTTGAGTGACAGGACTTGTTTCCCCCAGGGCACGGTTGCGAGAGGCTTTTGTCTTATTGGGGGGCTAATCCCAGAGGTGCCTGCAGCCAGGGAGAGTTTAAGTGTGACCTACTCCTGTCTTTCATGCTGGAAGGACCCTCGGAAGTTTAGGAAGTGTGCTGCGCTCCTTCTGCTCACACAGATCAAAGGCTGGAATGATACACGGCTTTGATCTTCTGGGATTTCTAGAGAGACATCTCAATGTGGCCATTTTAGATGTGGATTTTGCAATTTACACATGGTCCCTTAATGTTCTTCAAGACAGAGTTTGCATCCTGTGTGGGGGTAAGAGAGTAAATGTTTCAACCTTTCCTTGTTCTTGAAATGATTCTGGGAGCTTCAAGTGTCCAATCATGTATTCTTGGCTCTGTAGACTCTGGAGGTCAAGTTCCTGAGAAGTACAAGCAAGAAAACAAACAAGTAAAGAAGACTGTATAAAGTATAGCTAAAGGAAGAACCATTACTCATTAAAATACTTTAATTCTGTGCTGGTTTATTAAATAAGGGTTCATTTTAGGTACACCCTGCCCTGGAAACCACGCTAGATGCCCAGGAGTTAGACAAGATATGGTCTCTGCTTTGAATTTGTTCAATTTGCTGACTTCACAACTTAGAGGTTTTAGTTGCACAAGAGCTGCAGAAAAGGGCCCAGGGAGGTCAGAGCTTCAGGAAATCTGTGAGCTAGGTGAGACACACAGTAGGAGATTTTATCTGCATGCAACTTTTTTCTGGGAAGAGGTTTGTAACTTCCACTGGATTTCTTAAAGCATTCATGAACAAATTGTTTTAGAACCACAGCCTCTGCATTGGCAGCAGAACTTTTCGACAACCTACTCCTGGTTATCTATGAGTAGGATCTGCCCCTTGCTCAGGTCTGCTGGTCATTTGCACTTGGGGCCTGGTCAACCGGCCTGTAAGTCCACTTTCTGAGAACAGACTTCTTCAAAACTGGGTCACGGTCTTTGTCATATGTGCGCTCCAATCAGGGCTTGTGATCATTAACTTTTTATATTCTCCACAGCACTTAGCATGATTTGCAGCCCAGAGAGGGCCCAGGAAAATGGCTTTGATCAATTGTACTATGATCTTACCACCCACTTCTTGTTCAGGCCCTTGCACGTCCCCAATTCTGTTCCATCGCTGGCCTCTGTGAGATAGTCTGCCTCTCCCAAAGCAGGGTGAGAATAAAGAACATTCCTTGACTGGGGTGTGTGCACATACACATGCTTACTCGGAAAGTTCTCTAACACTCATACCCCTGTTGCTTTGTTCCTTAACTATCATGTGGAGAGAGGTGTTTGGACACCATATTAATAATAGCTCATAGTATGTATGCGGCACATTCCATTTTCAAAGGCATTTATAAACATTGAAAGATGAAAGCGTGCACCACCCATCTTGGGGAAAAGGGAATGTTAATCATCACCGTGTCCATTCCTTGGAGACAGTCACAGAATCTGAGAGCTGGAAGGGAAGTCAGAGGTCACTGGCATAACTTCCAATCCCTAAAGGATTTTTCTTTTCTTTGGAGCCCACAGAGTGGGATAGTTCCTACAGTTTCTTTCTCAAGTTCAATCATCCTTTTCCCTCTGGTAACTTTCAATAGTTATCTATCTATCTATCTATCTATCTATCATCTATCATGTCTATCTATCTATTGATCTATCATCTCTCTATCAGCTATCTATGCCCTCCTTCCCTACTCTCCTTTCCTCCCACCCTCCTTCCTTTTTTCTTTTCTTTTCCTTTTTTCTTTCTTCCTTCCTTTCTTCTTTTTTTCTTCTCTTCTCTTTTCTTCTTTCCTCTCCTCTCTTTTCCCTTCCCTTTCTTCACTTTCCTTTCCTTTTCTTCTTCCTCTTTGCCTCCTTCCCTGTCTCCCTCCCTCCCTTCCTCTTTTCTTTCTTTCTTTTCTTCCTTCTTTCCCTGAACTGCCTATTTTAAAGAGTTTAAACAAGTATATTTATAAAATAGTTACTAGTATGCTGTCCAGTTTCTTATTAATTAAAGCTAACTCTATTCTAAGAACAGTAAAATATTCATATTTTGTTAGTATTTTAGTAATCATTTGTAAAGTGCCGCATATTGTTTCTTAACTCTTCAATAACCCAGGGAAGTTGATCTTAATTTTTCCCTTTTATAAATGAGGAGACTGAGCCCTGGGGAGCAGCTGAGTCCCCAGGACTATGAAGCTAGTAAAAAGCAGAGCTGGGATTGCACTATCTGATTCCAGCTCTATTCCTGTGAGCTTGTTTCTTCTTACTTCTAGTGGTCATCAGTTGATGCTGATGGATGCTTCCAGACGGAGCTATTGCAATCAACAGCCAACAAGCGCAGGTATTTTTTTAAATTAATTTATGCAACTTCATCATGGATAGCTGTATTATTTTCGAGGACCCTCTTTTTGTTACCGTAGACAGGCAATCAGTTTTCACTAAGACTACATACAGGAGAAATAGCAGAAGTAGGGCACCAGGCTGGTGCAGTTGGTTGAGTGCCTGATGCTTGATTTCAGCTCAGGTCATGATCTCGGTGTTGTAGGCATGAGCCCCATGCCTGGCTCTGTGCTCTGTGTGGAGTCTGCTTGAGAGTCTCTCTCTCCCTCTCCCTCTGCCTCTCCCTCTGCCCTTGTGCACACGGGTTGTCTCTCTCTCAAATAAATAAATAAAATCTTTTAAAAAAAGGAGGACTAACTCAAATTTTGTGTAAATAATATCACGGTATAATAATAGCAATAATAGAAAAAAAATAATAGCAATAATAGTATAATAATATAATAAAAGATAGCTACTATTTCTGGAGAGCAACCATGTGTCCAGCTTTGTGTTAAGCATTTCATATACATTTTCTTCTTCAGATCCTCTGCCCAAAATATGTCATCACTATTTTACACAAGCCCAGCTTTTGAGAAGTTAAGTAAGATGTACAAGATCATGCTTCTATGGGTCTTGGGATTTGGGTCCAGGTCTATTTGGTCCCACTTAGTCAGTGTAATATGTTAGTGAACATCATCAACTTTGAAATAAGTCTACAGGACTTCTGGGCACCTTAGCTGAAGAACCTGACCCCTTGAGGCAATTGTCTGATGTTCTTTCTAAAACATGGTGTCCTTGGAATGGGGGTGCTTGGCATTTCCCAGATCTAGAATTGTAGTGGAGACCATTTTATTTATTTATTTATTTTTATGTTATGTTAGTCACCATACAGTACTTCACTGGTTATTGATGTAGTGTTCCATGTGGAGACCATTCTAAATGTTCTTTCTGAATCTCAATTTTAAGAAGCAATTGTTCTAGCTGGAGATCATCTTCCCCACTTGATATGAACCCTTCTTTCTAAAATTTTATTCATTTATTTGAGAGATAGAGAGAAAGAAGGAGGGAGAGGGAGAGAGAATTTGAAACAGAGTCCACACTGAGTGCAGAATCCAAAGTGGGGCTCAGTCCCACAACCAGGAGATCATGACCTGAGCCCAAACCAAGAGTTGGACACTTAACTGACTGAGCCACCCAGGTGCCCCTTGACATGAAACTTCCTCAGGATAGGCTCCTTAAAGATACTCCACAGACCTTGGGTCCAGAGTATGGCATATAATAGGGGTTTAATAAATGTCTTGAGTTGCTGTGGATTTATGGAAGGGGGAGGTAAGAGATGCCTTTTCTTTCTAGAAATGTGAAGGAGAGAATACAGAGATCTAGACATCGTGAACGCAAAGATGAAGTCTTTGGGGTAGGAGGAGAGGAAGTTATGAATGAAGTAGGATGATAAAAAGACAACCTGTGGCTCCTCCCCCTGCTCTGCAGTGATTAGTTATGTGGTTTTAGTTGAGTCTTTTTTCTGTCTCTGAGCCTACGTTTCTGCAAAAGATAATGCTACCTGCTTATCCTTACAAGAGAATGGTTATGAACACTATAAAACAGCATATGGGAAACATATGGGAAATAATAAAATGATATAAATACAATAGCTGTGGTGTCAACCACAACAATGATAAAGAATGTTTCCTTGTGTGCATTACCTACTTGGCTTTCTTCACACATTGTCCTCACAACAACCCTGTGTGTCATTATCTCTAGTTTACAGATGAGGAAAGTTTGAGATAGTATCATTATTAATTATATAATTATCAAGTGCACACAAAATCCTGACATTTGCCCAGCTTTCTGGGAGATGGCAGAGTAAGGGAGTTGGGGAACCAGAGATAGCACTCTGTTGGCCAAAGCAACTGTTCTCATTAAGTCTAATTCAGAATATGCTGGGAACATCTGTGCAAAATTAGACTCTCAAGGAATTAAAAAAAACCAGTTTATTAAGGTATGATGAACATACATAAAGGCATACATATTTAATGTATACAGCTAGAGGAGTTTGGAGATAAGTATACAACCTGGTAACCGTCACCCACAATCTATACCATAAATACATCTGTCTGCTCCAGAAGTCTTCTTCCACCTTCTTTAATTATTATTATTATTATTATTATTTTATTTTAAAGTGATTCTTGAAGAGTGAAACTAACTCTTCCAATTAAACTTTTTGCTCTACTCATGGTCCAAGGAAATGCCCAGATTCTTCTGGAATGGGCTCATTAGGGATGCCTGGATTTAATTAAGCAACCCATTCTACTGCCAGCTGGCCAGAGTTTGGGCAACACCATCGCCTCCTTCTTGCTGCGCTGAAGAAACAAAGATAATGACACTTTCCCAAGGCTGGGGCTGGGTAAGTCTTAATTTGGGAGTGTTTGGAAATGACTTTGAAGACGCACAGGTTATTTAAGTGCTAAGTATTATTATTTATTGTGGTTCCAAGCACTGTTTCTCCTCCCCATTGTCCGGCTACAAAACAATAAGAGATGTGGTAAAAGAGCCTCTGAAGTATCCAAACATCCATAAATTAGGTAACTTTGGCCTGAGCCCTGTGATGGTATCTGCAAACCTAACATTAGCTCTGCGGCATTTTTGTGTGGGCCGGTGGTTGCCTAATTTGCACTTAAACACGCCAGCAGCAGGTCCTGGCACAGGCTTGGCACACACAGGTGATGCAAGTGCTCTTTGGACAGACCTGGATTGCTGACATCATGCTTTGCTGTGTGCTCTTTGAGATGTAAATTAGCTTTAGAGGAGCCCCTGGTCCTTTCATCATTGACACTTAATAGAAGAGAATTAACATTCATTGAGCCCTTCTGTGTGCCAGACTCTTTTATGAACATGATCTCATTTATTCTCATAACTATCCAGAGAAGTGGATATGAGAGGTCCCATTTTACTGATGAGGAAACTGAGTCTCATGGAAGTTGAATAATTTGCCCTTGATCATACCATTAGTAAGAGACCAAACTAGGATGGAAACCCAGGACTGTCTGATTCCAAAGGCCATGCTTTTTTATTACGTTTTTTTTTTTTTTTTTTATCATGCCCCCCTCTACTCCCCACTCCAACTATCTGGTCAAGTTCTCTTTGGTAAAAATTCCTCAGTGCCTTTCTATTGTTTTAAATGGACTAGAGACCACATCCCACTATGGCCTTGCATCATCTGCCTCGGGCTTCCTCTCCAGCTCCATTCAACACCCTGCTCCTTTATTTCTGTTCCTTGAACACAAACCTCTCACCTCCGGATTCTTGGCTGAACTGCCCTAAAAAGCTTATCGTTTCCTTTTTTTTCCAGCTAACACTTGCCAACCTTTACACATCATTTTCTGGGGGGAATACCTTCTGTGAAAATACAGACCAGCAGTTCTCCAAGTGTGATCCCTAGACCGGCAGAGAGCAGCATCACCTGGGACTTTGTGAGAAATGCAAATTCTTAGGCCCCACCCCAGACTTACTGAATCAGAAACTCTGGGTATGGGGCCCGGTTCCCCAGGTGATTCTCTGCTCGCTTAAGTTTGAATATCACTGGGGTTTCTCAACCTTGACGCTACTGATATTATAGGATGCTTAGCAGCATCCTACCTTTCACCTGTTTGATGCCCATAGACTCCCAGCCCATGTCCTCACCTCCATCCAAGTTGTAAAAGCTGAAAATGTCTTCAGTTACTGTCTTCTGTCTCCTGGGGGGGACCCCAGTTGGGAATCTCTGCCTTAGACTGAAGTATGATTTCCTTTGAGACACCCCTGTAGCACACTATACAGTGGAACTCAGTTAATAACTTTTGGAAAGCATTTGCTCAAGGCAAATCTCCACTGTCTTATTTGCAGCAGCTAATGCACTTCCTGTCATCTCGTAGGTTCTAAGGAAATAGAGCTGTACCAAACAAGAGGCATGGCAAGCTCGCACTGCATCTCTTCAAGCCAACCCCATACCAAATTTTCAGGAGGAGACAGGACTTGGGCGCTAGACTGGGATAATAGGCAAGCAGTCTCCTTGGGATACTTTATCATTTGAAGGCAAGTCTCCTCTATCAAAACCCTGGGAACACAGGTGATCTTTCATGCCCTGCTGAGCAGGATCTAAGTACTGCTTCTTTTAGCAGCAGAGAATGTGACTAAATGCAGGAGAGAGAGAGGGAGAGAGAGAGAGAGAGAGAGAGAGAAAAAGTTCTCTTAGAATGATGCAGAAAACCCTTACCAAAGGTAGGCTTAGTGCCACTATGACGGAAAGAGCGACAAAACCGCATTCTGGCCGCAACAGCAATAAAGAGATTGTTAACTTGTGGTGGCTGAAGTCTTTCTGTCAATGGTACATGTAATGAGAAGTGTGTAAGGCAGATTTTGATTCTTCTGCTGCCCCATCTTTGTTCAGTCTGAGAAGTAATTTTTAGAACCCAGGCAGAGGAGCGCCACAAAATTGAGAAAGAATGGGATTCTTGCTCACATCTGTTTTTTTAATTGATAATCGACTTCATCCTCTTGGCTCCATAATGAAGTGGGGGTGGACACAGAACACGTCTTTGGCCCCATGGACATCAGTCCTTCCAGGGATCTCACTACTCCTAGGAATGAGCCCTGTCGTGTCTCATAGGAAATATTGCGAATGCATGGTTAACATCTGGCCTCACAGAACCTGAATGATCTTGCATTTGGGGAGCAGCAGTTGAGGTGTGAGACAATATGAACCTGAGAAGCAATTTTTGTCAAGTTTATATTTTTTCTCAAAAAACATTTTTCTTTAAAAAATTTTTTTTCTTGGTGAAATTTTGAAAGGAGGAAAAAAATGAGGAAAAGAGATTTTTTCCTCTTTCAAAATTTTCATTTTTGTTTCATTTTTGTTAACACCCTGTACTGACAAATTACTTTCCTGTTTATTTCACTCGCTGTTATCTTGTGACCTATCTCCAAGTTTTTGCAAAGTGACATTATTTTCATAGTGATACTTAAATTCAATTTCAATTCATTCTCAATTTCAATTCATTCATTAAAAGACCCCGAAATTGGAAACAAAAATACATATTCTAGCTATCCAGAGAGTTTATACTAATTAACAAAGCTAAAGACTGAGCTTGCAAAGTTTTTGACACTGGAGTTCTAAAAAAAATCAGTAATTATGAGTGTACTAATCTACAATTTATAATAATTTGCATATGCCTGAAGTGAAAGCATGATTTCAAACAACTTTAAAAGATTTTACTTATTTATTTATGAGAGAGAGACAGGCAGAAAGAGAGTGCGATCGGGAGGAAGAGCAAAAGGGGAGGGAGAATGAGGGGAAAAAAAATCTCAAACAGACTCCACGCTAAGTGTGGAGCTCAGTGTGGGGTTGGAGACATTGTGAACTAAGCTGAAACCAAGAGGCAGTCACTTAACAGACTGAGCCATCCAGGCACTCCCATCTTCATTTATGGTCTATATGCCAGATTGATTTAACCAATCTCTTTGCAGCATTTGCTGTCATAAATAGCTTTACCATAAACATGTATCAGAATTTTTTCTCTGAAATCAAGAGCATTTCCTTTGAAATGAGGTCAGAAATTCAATCATTTGTTCTAAAAACGCAAAACATTTTTTTGGACGCCTGGGTTGCTCAGTCGGTTGAGCATCCAACTCTTAATTTCAGTTCAGTTTATGATCTTGGGGTTGTGGGATCCAGCCTTGCATTGGGCTCTGCGCTGGGCATAGAGCCAGCTTAAGATTCTCCTTCTCCGTCTTTTCGTCTCTCATTGTCTCTAAGAAAGAAAGAAAGAAAGAAAGAAAGAAAGAAATGAATGCTTCTCACCTTGGTAAAATTTCCAACAAAACTACTTTCCAAATTATACTTCCACTAGTGATATTTTTTCTTTTTTTTTTCCCAATTTATTTATTTTCAGAAAAACAGTATTCATTATTTTTTCACCACACCCAGTGCTCCATGCAAGCTGTGCCCTCTATAATACCCATCACCTGGTACCCCAACCTCCCACCCCCCTGCCACTCCAAACCCCTCAGATTGTTTTTCAGAGTCCATAGTCTCTCATGGTTCACCTCCCCTTCCAATTTACCCAAAAGCACATACCCTCCCCAATGTCCATAACCCTACCCCCCTTCTCCCAACCCCCCTCCCCCCAGCAACCCACAGTTTGTTTCGTGAGATTAAGAGTCACTTATGGCTTGTCTCCCTCCCTATCCCATCTTGTTTCATAGATTCTTCTCCTACCCACTTAAGCCCCCATGTTGCATCACCACTTCCTCATATCAGGGAGATCATATGATAGTGATTTTTGAGTGTATCTATTAAATTTACCCTTGTCAATATCAGGGGATATTTAAAATATATGTGAGAGAGATGACTGCATCTCAGTGTTTGCATTTGTTGGATGATGGCTCAGATGGAAGGGGACAAGGTGGTATGTGTATCTGATTTGAGGCAGGCACCATCCATTGTCTCACTCGACATCCTACAGCCTCAAGAACATCAGTTCAGCTTGATCGGAGTTCAGGTGTTTTTCTGCTGGCAACTTGTCTTTCATGCTTACAGTCATGAAATCCGTTTTAAAAACTGGCAAAAAGAATGCCTTCCTCCCCCACCTCAAAATAAATTTAAATTCCCACGAGACCTGAATGTCTCCTTGCAGGAGTTAAAGATAATTTGCAGGCATGCATATTTTCTTAGAACCAAATTGCTGAAGGGAGTTGTAACCTGGTTTCAAATACTCTTGGGTTTCTTCACTCAGAGCTCCTTTTTGTCATTGCAATTAGAGCACAGGAGATGAAAAGTCAAGTGTAGTTGTCCAAATGATGGAGAAAACACACAAAATGAGGGAAACTATTTTCTCTCCTCTTTCCACCCCCGCTTCCTTCTTCTCTCTCTTTTTCTTTCTTGTTTTCTTTCTTTCATGAGGCATCTGTCTAGTCTGAGGTAGAATATATGGCAAATAGGGATTCATTAGGATACTGAATATACTACAATATCACTTTTAATAACCTTGACTTATTAACTGGTTAGGGCAAAACCTAAATTAACTGGACTGAATAAGTTCAGTCCATTTAATTTATCAGCTCATGGGTAAATTTAATTTCAAACTAATTAGGGATTTTGATGCCTTTTTCCCCTTCAACTGTGGTTGTTAAAACCCTTTTTTCCCTCCTGAGATGCATCTCCCTATTTTCATTTTTTTAGGGGGAGGTGTCCTGTGATGATGGTTAAATCATCCCTAGAGAGAAAACCTCACCAAATCTTTTTCTGTATGGGGACTGAAGTCCTATTGTAGGACTAGTCCTAGTGTAGGACTGAAAATGCTGTGATTAGAGGCGGGGCCTCTCTTGTTTGGAAACTGTCATTTTGTTGTTATTGTGCGGATATTGACTTATTTCCGTTTTGGGATAGAGACTGGCTAGCGGCTTAACACACCTGTTTCCTCTTCTCCCCAGGCACACAGCCTACATTTCCCAACCTCCTTTGCATTTAGACCTGGTCATACTACTGAACTCTAAACTAGGATGAGATCAGAAGTGACCTGCCCCACTTCCCTGCCCAGCACATAAAGAATTCTTCTCATGGGCATTTTTGGGCTCTTTCCAGTCTATCAGCTTAATGCAGACCCAGAGAAGCCGTTCACCCTGGGGATCCCATGTTGAACATGATAGAGTCATGGTATGGAGGAATCTGTTCTCTGGAATCAGACAGCGGACCAGTTGCTGGTCAGCACAACCCATTTTGGATAATGTATTTGTAGAAATTTCCATTGTGCTTGGAACAGTAAATTTGGGGAATTTGTTTATAATAGCAGCTAATGGTAATTTAATTAATCTTTTTATCATTTGCTAATAAAAATAAGGGCAAAACCCAAATCTCACTTAACCGATATTTATGATGAATCGACTTCAAGGGCACCAAAGCCTTCTTAGATTCAAGGGCACCAAAATGTTCTTAGAATCATGGCAGCCAGTGTTCTCTCTCAGATTTAGTCAGTCAGTGACAGTACAGGGGAAAAGATGATGGTACAACAGGGTGGGGTGAAGGGATTCCAAGGTTCTTAACAGCCCTTCCCAAACCTTTCCCAGACAGAGGACAAATGCTAGTGGTGAAGGGGAGGGATGGAGCGTCACCTCAGTTTTTGGCCCTTACCTCTGTAAAATGTAAGCCCTCGATATTACATTAAGCTTTTATTTCTTGTTTAAACTGCTGGTACAAGAACGGTCTAAAGAACAGAGTAAAGTAATACTGGCCTCTCCATGACATCTATGAAGCATGTTGAGATCCTGGCTAAAAGACAGTGTCCTGTTCCTGTGATGAAAATAAAAGGATAATCTGAAAACTAGATTGCCTTTAAGTAGAGAATTGCAATATGGGAGACATAATTCTCTCTTTCCATGTTGGTTGAATACTGAATGCTCTGGGTGCATCAGTGGTCTACATTTAAATCATCCTTTTAGCATTTGGGGGTACAGTTTTGTGGTTTGCTGTTAATATTTGAGTCTGTTAGCAATTCCTGTCTTCCAGGCTAGGGCTTTGGTTAGGCAGGGTAGGAGGCAAAAACCTAGGGATTTAGGTAAGAGAAGTAGACCTTGCCACACTTCTCTGAACACAGGAACTCAACACAACAATGAATGACATCCTAAATACACAAAGAGAATTTTCCTCCCACAGATTGTTGGTAAATACCTGCCCGTGTGTTTGGGCTGATAAGATGGTTTCCATACTGGAGGAGTTAATTGATTTATTGTTTGTGGATTGATTCTCTTCTAGTTCCTGAGAACCTTCATGTCATGCATAAATTCTACCTGCTGTAGGTTTTATAGATTTTACTGGCGCTCAAAATACCCCCTGAAGTTTTTTTTTTTTTTTTCAGTGTTCTAATTCTCCTCTTTCTTATTTCCCATAACCCTTCTGAGCCCCTAAATCAAATTGAATTTGCAAATATCACTCATACATTTCATAATGTTATTTCTTTCTCAGTAAGAGCTGTGAAGTGGTGTCAGGAGGCCTTTACTCAAACCGTTGTCATTTAATGACACTTGTGATGGTCAGTTTGACTCCCCATTTGCATGATGGAGGTTGCAAAGGAGTAGGGGACTGTGTTCTCTGTGAGGTGTCCAAGTAGTGCCCAAGAGATGTGAGTCCCCTGTTCGTAGAATGCCTTCCAGGTGAAACATTCAACCTTTGAACAGTGTAACTGGTCTCTTACCAAGCCTCATTCCTAAACCTTCTTTCTCTATTCTCTTCTCCATTTTTTTCCCATTCCTCCCTTTTCTCTTGTTATCCTGAAGGGATCATTTGGTGCTGGAGCCAGAATGATGGATATGCCACGACAGCTGAACCATTGGCTCATCAGGAGTTGCCCAGATTGTGGGCCATTCATTCAACTATTAAACATTCACTGAGCATCTAAAATTTGCCAGGAACTATATTAAGTAGGATGTTTTTAAACCCAATTTTTACTGTGCTATTTACCTTATTACACAAACAACACAGGTTCATTGTAGTCTTTTCTGAAAATACAAAAATGAATAATAATAAGAAGAAATAATTTATAGTCTCACTTTTTAGAGTTTACTATTAACAGTTGGCTCTACATTTCTCCATGGTTTTTACTATGTAAGTATTTACCTTGAAAAAAGGGAAAGAATGAAAAATTAGTATTGCATGTCTTATTTTTACAAACTGATTTTTCACATTAATAATCCATTCACTTCACTTTCCAGTGTTGGCTGGTTGGATTGGAAGAGGTGATCTTTCCTGTGTGTGATGTAAATTTATTATAGGATGCAATAGGGGTCCACTCAGTCGGACTGTATGCTAAAATTCAACATTAAACCAAAAAGAGATGAAGGTGAAAATGATATTCAAAAGGTCCTTATTTTGAATGATTTACTGGAAAAACCACAGGCAAGTCAGAATCTTTTTTCATAAGAAGAAAATTTCAAGACTGAGCAGATTCAAGAGTGAAACTCATCTGTGTCAATATGTGTTGGACCAAGTAGGACACACATGCAAATTTATTGCCCTTTTACTAAGTGTCTCAGATGCAGAGTAAACATCTGAAGGATTTTTTTGAATATTTTTCTAAATAAGACAGGAGGTAGTGGGTTCATTCAGAATACTCTCATCTGATTATAATCTAGCACTTATGATAACGATTATTATTCACAGTTTTCAGACATTAAGGTGCCAGCTACCACATGAATTATTTGAACTACATTATTTTATTTAATAAAAAATAAATAAAATAATGTAGTTCAAATTAAAGAGTGCTATACAGTAGAAACTTTTGCTCCCATCTTAGAGTTAAGGAAATCCAAGCTCATAGAGATTAGGGGATTTACCCCAAAATCAAACAGCCAGTGTATAGCAAATCCAGGAGGGAAACTAAAGTTGCCTGACTCTGAAGCTTAGGTTCTAAGACTATCACATGGTGTTGCTGCTGCCATATGAAAAGGACACAAGCTATATCTGTGTCCAGCTATTTTACAGATGGGTCTTAATAAATGTTAATTGACTGGGAAACCACAACTCCTTCTAATTCTCTCACCAAATTTGATTCTCCACATCAAAATGAGATAGTAAATTACACATAATGAACTTGCTGGCTAAACTACACTTCCAAGCTTTTGAGACCATCTGAGCTCTCTTGGGGATAGCAATGAGAATGAGCGGGAAATTACTGGAGGCCATTCTCTCTCAACACAACATTTCTCCCTCAAGTTATCATCAAGGCATCAAACCTGGGAGCTCTTCTTCCCCAAATTTCTGTTCAGCATCAAGTTGGAAACAAGAGGCCAGGATTTGGCATGACACTGTGGTCCAGGGTTTCTTGATTCTTAAAATATATATTTTTAAAACATTTTCTTTATTTATTTGCCAGAGAGAGAGAACAAGCACAAGCCTGGGAAGTAGTAGGCAGAGGGAGAAGCAGAATACTTGCTGAGCAGGGAGCCTGATGTGGGGCTCAATCCCAGGACTCTGGGATCATGACCTGAGCCAAAGGCAGATGCTTAACTGACTGAGCCACCCAGGAGTCCCCAGGATTTCTTGACTATAACTCTGTCTCTGGACCAGTTTACTTACCTTGAAAATAACAGGATTGGTTCAAAGATGGAAGAATAGAGATATTTGGAGATTCTTTTGATTTCCTTTGACTCTCAATAAAAATAACAAAGAAATAAAAGAATATGAACTGCCAAAGATGATGATGTCTGTGCTAAGGAGAGGAAGTAACCTTATACCTTGATCTTGAACAGAATGACAGTTATTCAAAGAACAATGGTCAGTATCCCAAAAGGCCTATTCTGCCAGACTTTGAGAGAGTCACAGAAGTAGGGTTATGAAAGGGCCTCTGGAGAGGTAAGACATGTCCCTCTGGAGACTCAGTTCAATGGGACAGAACAGTATGAAAGAGAAGCCATGCTAACAAATCATTTCTATTGTCTACAGTTCTCCTGGTCAAGTGAGACTAAGGATGCAGCTTTATTTTATCAATACCTGCCATGATGTCTTGCTCATAGTAGGTTTAATAATCTATAGGAATAAAAGGTGTAAGTGTGGTGGGCAGTGCTGAAGGACTCACAAGAATATTTTAAAGTTTGTGCTGGTTTTGAGCCTCATCTCTGCCTCTAACTTGTCAGGGGATGTGAGGTCTATCTGAACCACTTTCAAGCAACATTATCAGAGATATGAAGAAAGGAGAATGTGAGGTCACTCCTTAATTCTAACATCCATATTTGTGTTCTTTTTAGAAGGAGTCTGAGGCAGTTGATCCCCTGCCCAGCCATCAGGTATATGGCCTTTGAGATAAATGAATATGGGTAGTCAAACCATTTCCTGATCCATAGGAGAATAAGGACTGGTGTTGTCATGTCCTCTCTGACAGCCCATGATGTAGTTGTCCTAAAGACAACCAGGTCCTTGTGCAGGAAGGAAGCCACCTAGGCTTCCCTAAAGCTAAGTATTATTAAGACTCCTATAATTACTCTATCTGAACCCATGACTATCTGGACCAGTAGTTATTAGCTCCAGTAAGACTTGCTGGAAAACCGATAGGGGACAAGATATCTTTAAGTATTGACTTGAGGAATGGAAACCCAAAAGATAAAGAACAGAGTTCATTACATAGTGGGCTAGGAAAAGTGACTGGGGAGAGAAAGGGAGGGGTAAGGAGAAAGAGGGGAGAGGAAAGGTTATGGAAGGACCAAAAGAAGTGAAGAAATTTGAGAAGAGAGGAAATGACTGAAAGAATCTAAAATAATGCAGAGGTAGAGGATTGAATGGGGGAGAAGGGAGGAGTGTTGAAAAGAAGAAAAATGGAGGCAATGAGAAAAACACATTTATAAAGAACCTACTGTGTGATCAAACACTATGCTAACTACTGGGTGGGCGAAGTTCTTTAGCTATGCTGGATCTTTCCTAAAGTCTCTGAAGGATAAAGCTGAACCATAGATATTGAACCTTTATTTTGCTAATAACACCTTGATTCCCCTACTGAGCCTAACTTTATGTATGTATAGGTGATCAATTTCCAGACCCAAATGTTTGAAGCAGATTGAATCTATGAATTCTCCTTTAACTCTTTCTTTTTCATCTTCATTATTTATTTCATAATATTTATTGAACACCATTTAGGGACCAGACACTATTCTAAATATATTAATAATTAGTGATGAGAGTTGCGAGATACTTTCATCCTAGTGTGTGTGTCTGTGTGTAGGGGAGTGCATGTAGTCTACTATCTTTAGCAGCAGCATCAATATCATGATCATCATCATGTCGTCATCATAACTGCATAACCACCTTTTATGACTTCTTCACTTGAAAGTTGGCAAATGATTTTTATGAAGTCACCACATTGTGTACTCCCAAAACTCCTGATAAGGGAGAGATTACTCTCTCCACTCTGAAGATAGAAGAACTAAGGCTCACGGAAGTTAAGGTAAATGATGTACTATAGGTCACATAATTATAAGTAACAGACCTGAGATCAGGACACATCCTGACTCCTTATCCCGTACTCTTCTCATTATATGCATCGGAGGTCAGTATTGCTGACATAGGTTGAAAGGATTAATAGTTATACTGCTAAGAGATGATAGTGCATAGAGGTTGAGAGTACACCTGCCTTCAAGCATCCATCACTTCTTAATTGTTCGACTTGGACAATGACCTGTCTCCCCTGGGTCTTTGTTTTCTCACATATAAGCTGGGAGTTATATTAGTATCAGTTATCACTGGATTTCTGAAAGTATTAAGTAAGGTAATACATAGGAAGTGTTCCCCAACATGCCTGATACATAATAGACACTCAATAAACATTAGCTATTATTATTGTATACTCTGCCTCTCTTCTGGACAATGGAATGTGACAGAGAAGGCAGCTCAAGGCACACGCATGTTGGTGTCCTCAAGTGCCCCATTGTTTGAAAACTCTTGCCTGCCACTCACCCTACTGGGCAATAACCCAGGACTCTAAGGGAAGCCATTACTTATTCTAGCCAAGGGGAGTTAACTGTCACTTGACTTGACATTGTGTAATGGGATTTGACCCATGCCAGTTGCAACTCCTTGAGGTTATGTACCACCGGGTCAGGACTCTTGAAGATCTTTTCTTTCCTGAGGACCTGAGATTTAGCAGCCCATGAGAAATGATCCAAATGTATTGTGCATGTTTTTGTGGTGTATAAAAACACATCAGGGATGGAATTGGTCAAGGAGAAAGGAAAAAGAAAGCGATGTGGGGTGGAAACCACGGGATCATAGGATCTTGGCTTTACAAATCAATTAACTCTCTCTCTTGAGCAATCCTAACCTTTGTGAAACTGGCCTTGATGGGACCTTGATATGATATTGAAATGGGCCAGAGACTTGACATCTAACAGATTAAGGCATTATATATAAGTAGAATTTAATTTGTTTATTACTATTATAATTAAACCCTACGGGTTTATCATTATCTCTGTTTTATAAATGAGGAACCTAGGCTTACACTATTTTGAGATGGTTTGAATTAGTTCTGTCCCTTCTTTCTTTTGCAAGGTGATCATATCCAGTCACCAATCAGACTTATCATCTGAGGCCAAAGTCTATCCAACCTGTCTTCTCCTCTGCACTCTGGATTCATATATCTGAATGTCTACTTGACATTTCTACATGGATGTCTAATAACCATTTCTAACCTATTATTTCCAAACAGAACACATGGATTCTTTATCCAGCACCCCCAGCAATTTTCTCTTGACTTGACCTCCATATTTATTGATTGATACCACCATATATCCAGTTCCTTAATCCAGATCCTAGGGATATTCCTGGACTTCACAAGTTCCCTTATCCTCCACATCCATGTTTTTGTTTTGTTTTGTTTTTAAGATTTATTTATTTATTTATTTGAGAGAGAAATAGAGAGAGAGAGAGAGAGAGCACATGAGTTGGGGCGGGGGGAGGAGAAACAGGCAGGGAGCCTGATGTGGGGCTCTATCCCAAGATCCTGAGATCATGACTTGAGCTAAGGCAGATGCTTAACCAATTGAGCTACACAAGCACGCCCAACATTCACTCCTGAAGTAAGATAGTTACAGTAAGAAGTGATACTATTTGCTTCTGCCTTGAACACTTTTTCTATATCTGACTGCTTTGTTCCAACATTTGTAAATCAATTAATGTGATAGAACAAATCAGTAAGGAAAGAGAGAAGAACAGCATGGTCCTCTCAATTGATACAGAAAAAGCATTTGACAAGATACAGTATCTGTTCCTGACTAAACCCTTCAAAGTATAGGGATAGAGAGAACATTCCTCAACTTCATAAAATATATCTATGAAAAATCTACGGTGAATATCATCCTCAATAGGGAAAAGCTGGCAGCCTTCCCTTTGAGATCAGAAACATGACAAGGATGTCCACTCTCACCACTGTTGCTCAACATAGTACTAGAAGTCCTAGAAACAGCAATCAGACAACAAAAATAAATAAAAGGTATTCAAATTGACAGAGAAGAAGTTAAACTCCCTCTCTTTGCAGATGGCATGATACTTCATATGGAAAACCCAAAAGACTCCACCCCCAAACTACTAGAATTCATACAGCAATTCAATAATGTGGCAGGATACAAAATCAATGTACAGAAATCAGTTGCTTTCTTAAACACTAACAATGAAAATACAGAAAGGGAAATTAGAGAATCAATTCCATTTACTATAGCACCAAGAACTAGAAGATACTTGGAAATAAACCTGACCAAAGAGGTTAAGGATTTATATTTGAGGAATTACAGAACACTCATGAAATAAACTGAAGAAGACACAAAAAGATGGAAGAGCATTCCATGTTTATGGGTCAGAAGATTAAACATTGTCAAAATGTCTATACTGCCTAGAGCCATCTATACTTTCAATGCCATCCCAAACAAAACTCCAACAGCATTTTTCAAAGAGGTGGAACAAAGAATCCTAAAATTTGTATGGAACCAGAAGAGATCCTGAAATGCTAAGGAAATGTTGAGAAAGAAAAACAAAACCGGGGGCATCACATTGTCTGATTTCAAGCTTTACTACAAAGCTGTGATCACCAGGATAGCATGGTACTGGTACGTGTGGACCAGTGGAACAGAGCAGAGAGCCAGGATATGGGCTCCCAACTCTATGATTAAATAAACCAAAACCATTCTAGTCTGTACCCTATTCCCACCAACCTTAACCACTGTAATACCTTCTTAACTGGTATCCCACCTTTCCGTGGCCATCTATAATTCATTCTCTACACAATTTTCAAGGAGATGCTTTTCCCAATAATAAAAAATTTCCTTCTCTGATCAGCTTACCAGCCTCGAGTGACTTCTGTGACACTGAAAGTAAAATCCAAGCTCCTTACACTGAGACTACAAGATCCTCCCTGGTCCGCTTACTGAATGTGTTCTGGATTTCATCTCCTACTACACATTGTGATCCAAATGGGTTTTCTTTATGTTTCTTAAATACCCGAAGTTTTCATCAGTATTGGGGTCTTTGCATTAGCAGTTCCTTCCATCTGGCTCCTTTTGGTCTCAGATCCTCATCATGGGCTCCTTCTTATAGTTCCTTCCCAGTTCAAGCATCACTTTGTCAGGGCCACCCTTGGCCACCCACCTGAGTAGCTCTCTGTCATGTCACTCTAGTTCTATTTGTACAAGTATATGTCTCAACCTGGCATGTTCTTTATTTGGTTTTACATTCATCACCCCTCTCTTCCAACTAGAATGTGAATTCTAGGGGAGCAAGGATGGTGTCTTTTCCTGTTCCCTGCTATGTCTACATTGCTGAGCATGTGGTCTGATATGGACTAAGTGCTCAATAAAAGTTTGTTGATTGAATGATTGCCCTTATAAGGCTTCTGTGGTTGCTTCAGTTGAGTACCAATGGGGACAGGAGTCAAGTGAGTGATTAATGTGGCTCTAAATATTGTCTGACACCCAAAGTCGCATTTTTTTTTTAAAGTTGTATTACTTTGAGTACATTTTGGAAGAAATCAAAATAAAAAAAAAACAAAAACTTTCTTCCCTCAGTATTCTCATCTTTGTCTTGTACAGCTTGCTACAGATGACAAAAACAAAATGCAACTTAAAAACAAGATATTCTAAAGAAGTGTGTCTCAGCTGTGTGGTTTTTCTTGGGTGGGGAGCTCTAAAAGGGCAGGGCCCAGGCTCAAACCTGATAGCTGGACGAGCTCACTCCTCCCTGTATTCATCTCCACCCTGGACCCTTGTCCAGCAACTCCACTTCTCAGAATGCCCTGCCTTTCCTTCTTCCCTATCCACATCTGATCCACTCTGACTGGGCTGTCCTCACCTTCATCGAGTGGCCAGGTGAGCATAGTTAATGGCTCTGGGTTAAAATCCTGACTTTGCTACTTTCCTGGTGTGTAATCCTAGGCAAATGGTTTACTCTCTCTGAACTTCATTGTTCTCATATGTGGAGAGGGGATGATACAATATCTACTTCCCAGATGGTTGCAAGGAATAGATGAACAGCTACTTGTGAAGTGTATTGGGGTAGTGCCATATGCATGCTACATGTGCTCCTAAGACTTAACATTACATCCCTTCTGCACTAACCCCTAAAAGATGACATTTTCCTCAATCATTTGGTTCTTGGAAAGGTAACTTTCAATTTGAAACAAATAGTTTTTATTCTAAATTGCCAGCTGTATTATATATGTCTCCTTCTTCTGTACCAAGAAGTGGTGGTTTTTTTTAGAGCAGGAACCATATGACACAAAAATACAAAAGTACTTTTTACCTTCTTTCTTAGAATGTTCCTAGGCCCAGACTAATAATAACTCCTAGCATTTGTAGAGAGCTTCTCATTTTGCTACTGCTACTACTGTTATTACTATCTCTACCACTACTATTCCTTCTAGTGCTACCATTACTACACCTTTACTACTTTTGCTATTACTCGTACTGCTAGTGCTACTACTGCTATTACTAACACCAGCCAACAATGGATACTTTCTGGGAAAGGCAATACTGTATGCAATTTACATTTGTTACCTCACTTAATAAGCATAGTAGCCAATGAAGGAGGAAGTGCCCAGAGTACTTAGAAACACAGGTTGGAAGTCTTTGAATGTGAGCTCCAATAAAATTGCTAGTTATACGATTCTGGAGAAGTTACTTAACCACTCATGTCTCAATTATCTCAAAATAGAGATATTAATAATACTATGGAATCAGTGAGGAAAGTTTGTGATGGAAAGTTTTTATAATAATCTGAGTAGTGTCTGGCATTTAACAAGCACTCAAGTTATTGTTGATATTAAAACACTTTTTGGTGTATTTAGGGCTATTTGTCCCCCTAATGTCCAGTCCTCTCTGTGCCCCCAAAGCATCATGCTTTCTGCACATCTAGTTGCATATCCTTTAGGACTGAAATAGTCTTTTACTTCTTTGAGTCTCCTACTAGCTTAGACACTACTTTAGAGGACAGGAATGAGCCTTGTTCAGTGTTGTGTCCATATTACCTAGCATAGACCTGTTACATGGCTAAGTTTTCAATAGACACTTGTGGAACAAAGAAAGGACTAAATTTTTGAGCCAAATCTTATGACAACTTGCTATAATACTTAACACACATAACAGTTGTAAGACATTCCTTCCATGGTTCCTTTCTTGCTTCCCTTCTTTCACAGCAACCAACTTCTTGTTTTCCCCATTTTATGGAAGAGAAGATAGAGACCTATGATGGCATGTAAACTGGTTAATCAGACAGCTTTTTATTTTCAGCATTTAAACAATGATCTTATTTTATTTAAATTCAATTAATTTAAGTCTATTATTAGTTTCAGAGGTAGAATTCAATCATTCATCAGTTGCTTATAACACCCGGCGCTCATCACATCACACGCCCTCCTTAATGTTCATTGCCCAGTTATCCCATGCCCCACCCACCACCCCTCCAGCAACACAATGGAATATTACTCAGCCATCAAAAAATTCCAGTAATGTGGAAGGAACTAGAGTATTATGCTAAGCAAAATAACTCAATCAGAGAAAGGCAATTATCATATGATTTCTGCCATAAGTGGAGTTTAAGAATCAAACAAATTTTTATGGAACACTCTGGATCCATAACTTATCTACATACATAGATTCATAATATAGACTTAATAAATACTGGGTGGATTGAATTGCAATTTGGCAAACTCAATGAATATTCTTGAATGATCAGGCTTATTCTATCCCTTGACTTGAGAATAGCATTTTGGCATTATCAGGAAGAGAAAAAAATATAGAACCTCTCCAAATGCCACTGGAAAATCCAGCCATTTGAATCAATGAGTACACCACTAACCATGTCTGTGTGATAAGAAAATACCTGAGTGCCTGTGTTTGGGCTCTTGGCTGCCAACTGTGTTGACCGCATGACTGATTCACATCAATGTAGGGAAATTGCCTGTTAATCTTTTATTACCATGTTCTTGTTCAAAGAACTACTGTTCCTAATTTGCCTGTAGTGTACAGATCCAATAATTGAAAGAACATAAAGTATTGTTTCTAACTAGAAAGCAATCTCCTGGTTTAAAATTTTAAAACATTACACACACACACACACACACACACACTCATGTCTTCATTATAAAGATAGCAAAATAAGTCATACATTAGAAAATTCAGAAAAGAAAGAAAAGGGGAAAAATCACCCTTAATTCTGTGACTTTTACACCATTACTCTTGGGATGTTGATGATTTTTCTTCCACAAATATTTCTGTTTATTTTTACATTTTCATTTGTACTATAATAGTATTCATACAAACCCATCTTTCTATTCTCCCTTAACATTTTCTTAAAAGATTTTATGTATTTATTTGACAGACAGAGAGATCACAAGTAGGCAGAGATACAGGCAGAGAGAGAGGGGAAAGCAGGCTCCCTGCTCAGCAGAGAGCCTGATGCAGGACTCGATCCCAGGACCCCGGGATCATGGCCTGAGCCGATGGAAGAGGCTTTAATCCATTGAGCCACCCAGTTACCCCCCCCCTTAACATTTAACAGAATAATTTTCCTTATAATACAGTCCCCATGGGCATAACATTTAAATGGTTAAATATCCACAGACCATCATTAATTTTCTGGTTCTCACTACAGTGGCTTATTACAACTAATTCTGATTTTCAGATAAGTAGCAAAAGATATGGAAATGCAGGTTTTTCTTTGCCATTGATCAGAGCTCATAATATTGTGTCATTGTTGGGCTTGGATTATATGATCATCACTGCAGGTGAAAATAGTTACAAAATCATAACATCTTTGTGGAGGAACCTGAGAGAGCATTTGATCCAATTACTTCATTTTGCAGAAGAGATGAGACGCACTCATCTATGGGATGATGGACCTAGGTGAGAAGATATGTGTTATTTTTTAAGAATAACAAGCAGAGCAGTATCACCAGATTGTACCTGACAAGGAAGAGACAGCAAAGATGTAAGGACAGAGGGAAAGTAGTTGTGTGGGGGTAGGCTGAGGGCAGCTCATGTAGGGCTTTATGGTTTCTAGTATGGACTTGGGCAGTTACTCTGATAAGGTGGAGAGCCAATGGCACCCCTCTGGCTACTGTGTTAAGGTAGAGGGAAAGAATAGAAACAAGAAGATCACTGGAGGCAATGCAGAAACACAGTCAAGAGATGATGGTGGGCTCAGGCCAGGTGGGTAGCATGGAAGTGACCCAAAGTGGTCAGTTTCTACTTACATTTTATTTTATTTTGACTTTTTTCCTACACGTATTTTAAAGGTTGAGGTAAGAGTAGTACGTTGATAGTAGATGGGATGATAGTGTAGGGGGATGGGTTTCAGGAGGAGTATGGGGGATAGAGAGGAATTGAGGGCTGACTCCAGGTTCCTTTGACTGCAACAACTGAACACACGCTGTTCCTATCGCCTGAGACTGGGGAAACTTCAGAAGGAGCAGATCAGGGGTTCTAAGGGGAAGCAGGGGGAGGGCAAAAGCAATAATTCAATAATAAATCAAGTGAGAATGTGTGGAGTTTGAGGCATTTATCAGACATTGAAGTGGAGATGTCAAGCCAGCTGTCCATCTGGCCAGCTAGATAGTCCAGTCTAGGATGCAGGAGAGAGGTATAGAGATATGAATTTGGAAGTTTCCTGTGTTGGATGGTGTTAAAAGCCATGAGAGGAGGTGAGATCACCTCGTGGTTGAGAGAAGATTAGTCAGAGGGAGGACCAAAGACTTTTTTCAGAGAGATGAAAAGGAGCCTGTGCAAAAGACCAAGGAGCAGCATCGGTGAGGTGCGTGCTGCCCTGCAACATGGAGGCACTGTAATATATTGAGCCATTCTACTGGGGAACAACATTAAGCAGTCTAAGCTTTCTACTCCCTACAGTCTCACCATGCTCCCTTGTGTTTCTCTGGCCTTTCATATAGAAATTAGCTACGTGTTAGTACTTGGTAGGTTGGTGCCCTAATACCGAGCCCTGAGAATACCTCATGAGATTTCTGGCTAATCAGTATTTTATATAATTTATTGCAATTAGGCTTGAGCTGGGCCAAAATTAACCTTTATGCTGTCTCTGATGAGAGAGAAATCCATTCAATTCAATCCAATAATCCTTATTAATTGTGTAAATTAGCTATAAGTTAGCTGCAAATTAGTTATCTATACAGGGTAATGAATAGTATAAGCAGTATTGGCAGTGAGCATAATCTACTTACAGGAATGAACTGCTTACAAAGGCTTTCGTGTCTTCATTGTTCAGTTACAATGATGGACACTCTAGTGCGATGGTTTTAACCTCATCTCCCAGATAGCTGACCTCATACATGCTTTAAAGGAGCTCCCGGACAGAAGAGGAGGTGAAATCACAGCCTCTGGGACCATTCAGGCCCATATTAGCATCTAAGATCCTACTCTTTGGTGGTGTGCCCTTAGGAAAAGTGCCTTTCTAGCTTGACAATAAGCATATAGTACTAATACTCTGGAGAGTTTTTAAGAATTAAATGAAATAGAGTATATAAAATATATGTCACAGAATATGTTTTCAACAAGGATGAATTCCTCAACTTATCTTGTGAGATTAGTCTTCAAAACTCAGCCACAATAGTCCCTCCTATAGAAAAGGAAAGTAGCCCCAATGGCAAGGATTGCCCCTTTCTGGAATCTCATACAGCTTGCAAAGTTTGCCTCCATTTTGTGCTGCTTCACTGTCTTAAAATGAAGTTAGGTATTGGCATATTTCTCTCACCCAGAAAGGAACCTCAGTCTCACTTGTGTGTGCATTCATCCCAGGTCCCCTGGAGTGGTGTATGGTATATGGTATGGGCTCAATATTCTAATCTATTATATTCACTCTATCCAGAGAATTCCAATGTGGATCTGTTTAATTAGTAATGAGGTAGCTGAGGTTCCCATGTGCATTTGAAGGTAATACAATGGCATTTTTCTGTAAATCCTTCAAATTCATGATCTGCCTCTTTCTATTTGCCTGAATTAAGAGGTTGACTTGAGACTATTTAATGGGATTTCCTTTATTAGATGGGTGTTCCTCTGTCTTGGGTAATTAAAAACCACCACCATCTAAACTGAGTACCAACCACAAAAGCTGCTTAGAAAGAATGATGTGATTTTAACTTTTCATGAAGTCTGGATTATTTTCACTTTCTTTGACTGAAAGTTTCTCCCACCACCTCGCACACACACACACACACACACGTGCACACATGCAGGACAACAATGAATCACTTCCTAAGCTCATTTGTATAGAATCTGACAAACTCTGGAAAAAGGGCAATACGATTAAGCACTAGTTTTTTCAACCTCAATTTCCACCTCTTTATGAGCTTTGGACAAGAGAAAAAATCTGCCTTGCCAAAGAAATATCTGTGATACGGTCTTAATAGGATCATGTTTATGTGCACATATCCTGGCTAGAATAAGATACTTCTAGTTAGTGAGTATTCACATGGGATCATTTTTGTGTGCTGTGCTAAGAGGTGTGTAAAATAAATAATAAATCTTGGACTGTGCATCAGAAATACAAAGCTACCACTTACTGATTTTTTACCGTGTAGCAGGTACAATGCTAAACATTATATAAACATTTTTGTAATTATTTGGTGTTCTCCTAACAACTCTGTAAGATAGAATTTTTCTCTTGCTTAGTTGGCACATGAAAATGGGGTCTTAAAATAGTAATTTAGTCCAATCAAGGTCACATGGCTTGTAAATGGTAGAGCTGGATCTCAAATCCACATTTGCCCATTCCAAAGTCTGTCTGTGTTCATATCTACCACTGAATACTTATTTTATAAAAAAGACAAAAAAACAAACCAAACCAAGCCAAACAAAAAGACAAAGATGAAATGGTCACAAATAATGTTCTTCAGGAGCTCTCAGTTTAGTAGGGGTGAAAAAAGTAACCATAATATAAAGGAGAAAGTGGGATCTTGGGAAAGATGGAAAGAATGCTGGCTGTGGATGTTCAGAGTGAGGAGAGATTGTTTTCCTCTTACTAACTCCTTCAGTTTCAACCAAGCCATCACCTCCCTCAGAAAGGCCCTCTTGATTGGCTAGTGCTGCTCCTCTGTGCCCCTCCCTTATGCCTATCTTGTGGCACAGTCACACCCATAGGTGCTGAGTGCACAGGAGGTCAAACTGCTTGACATGCAGTAGACACCAGATACATCACTGAAGGTGAGAACAGGGTGCATGCTTCAGGGAGAGTGCGGTGTGTAACATGAGCCCTGGGGGACAGGGAGGATGTGTTTGAAGGTTTGACATTGAGAGTGGCAGCCTCAAGAGCATTCTCAGTAGAGTCTCGTTTAAACACGCAAAGACTGGCAAATGCTGAGCTTTCATGAAGAATAGTGGAGAATGGTTTTGTTTGCCAGCCCAATGTCATGAAGCAATACAGTGGGATAAAACTTAGGCTGTAGGCTGAGGTCAGATATAGAGAATTTATAGGCCAAGAGATACCCATTTTTTCTTCATAAATAAGAAGGAGGCCTGGAATGTTTTTGAGCAGTTCTGTGACTTAATAAGACTCGTTAGCTAGAGGCCTTAAAATACGTAGGGAGGAAGCAAGGCACGCTGGCGAGCACTTCGGAGCAGACATAGATTTGGGTTTGAGCCCCATTTACTGAGTAGACTCAGGCATGTGACAGCTGTTCTCAAACTTACTCAATTGCTTCATCTGCAAAATGGAATATTAAACACCTCTGGAGTCCTAGCAGAGATTAGGAAAGGGGTGTGTCTTGTGCTTCTCTTTGTCCCTGGTAGGTAGCAGGAGCTCAAGAACGCATAGCTGTTAACAATATAACAGGTTAGAAAAGAAGGAGATGGAACAGGAGGGCTCTCTGGTGAGGAGATTTGTGCCAAGAGTCTGGAGGAGTTTCTAGGAGGTCCTTGACAGAGAAGTGGCAGTGGACATGGAGGAAAGAGAGAAACCTGCATATGACCAGGAGTCAGAGTTGGCAGGAGGTGACTGAGATAACCATGAACACAAGTTGGACTCCTTCTGTCAAAGATCTCAGGGTCTTATTTCAGAGACAAATTTCATGCATGGGGAGAATTGGGGCACAGGGCCCAAAATGGGACAGCACGGAGTAGAGTGCTGGATACACAGAAAAATTCAATAATGAACCACAGCTTAAACAGCTGCTTCATGCCAGGAAGTGTGCTGGAAGCCAGCATATATTTTCCTATTTAATACTCATATTGGAGATAGGAAACTAAGATACGAGGGAATCAGTAATTCAGAGGTCAAAAATCTGATAGGTGGCTGAGGTAGATTCCAATGTGTGTGCTTGTAATCATTCAACTAGTGTATCAACATGACTGTGAATTCTCTAAAAAGGAATTAAATTAGGTCTTAATGTGTGGGGAGGGTTGTCATTGAGAGGAGGGATCCTCTGAAGCAGAAGAAAGAATGTGAATGATACACTGGGAATCAGCTCTTTCTATCTTTGGGGCTACAAGGAAACTTGTATAAGAGACAGGGTTATATTTCATATTTTTGTTTACCCTAGAGAAGAAGAAAAGTAATGCAATTCTTGGTTTTCCAAAATGAAGTTAACTACAAGGCAAATATATTTCCTGAACAGCTTACAGAAAATAGTATATGTTTATATAGAACAAAATGAGCAATTAACTGAATTCAAAATTTTGCAGAAGTGGTCATGTTTGTAGCAAGATTTAGGAGTGTTGTATTGCTCGGAGATTTAGCATTAGTCTCTATTCTCTGCCATCTTCTCTATGTTATTACCATTTCTTTGCCACTCCCTGGTTCATAGGAATTTATTCCAGTCTTGAAATTCCTTAGAAACTTTTCTTATGGGTTCTCCTTGCCTTGCTAGTGCTTCCCATCACTGATCTTGTATACACACCATTACCACCATCCCAGGTACAGTTGAGTCTCATTATTCTCATTTTCAGTAGTTATGTTCTCTAAAGATGTCATGAACACTGAATTAGTGAATAGTGAACAATTGTTCTTAGGGGAAATATGCAGTTAGGTTCCTATAAGCTTCTGGTCACAACATTTTCATCAATGGATCAGTACATAAATTTGCTTTATGTGTGTTTCTACTTAAAACACCTTATTTAATGTATATTATTGATTTACTGACATTGATCTCAAGGCCAGCAGGATGACAACTCATGCTTGAACAAAGCTTATCTAACAGCAGTGTTTTCTCTGTAAGGTACACCAGTCTTCTTATGATTAGGAATGCTGGACAGCACTTCAGCACCACCATTGGGGGCCACTTTAAACAGTAAACCAACAAAAAGCATAAAAATGAGAAAGATGCGGTGCTCAATAGGTCATGAAAAGGATAAGTAAATAGATCGTGAAAATGATACTTGTTTGCAGTAAGAAAGCGGAAACCAGAAGACAGAGCACCTCCTTGTCATAGCTAGGAATATGCACAGTGGGTGATGCAAATTTTTCATCACTCTGTTCCTGTCAATGAGTGACCTTGAAAGTGCTATATTGATTTTGGGGTTACAAATAAATATTAGTAGGTAAGAAAATCCAAAAATATGGAGTCCACAAATAATGATGATTGACTTTATTTACTAGGTTTCATAGGGCTGAGTTATCACATCACGCTTGGCTATAAGGGGCTGCCATGTAACAAATAATTACTTCAATGTTCATTTAGCTTCAAGTGCTTTCAAATGAACCAGGGCTCCATTTGATCAAATCTTTGTGTTCTTAGGTTTGCAAAACAAGCTTCCTAAATAAGTGAATCTTTTTTTTTTTTTCTTTTTTTCAACCAGGGTGAGTATACTAAGAAGATATTGGACAGAAAAACACTTTATTTTATTTACTACTGAAGCTAGAGGTATCATAAGTATGGTTGTCTTCATGGTAAATGCTTACCTCACTGTCAACAGTCTGCCAAGTATGCATGTAAATTCAATTTGGGGAAGCAGTGAAAATGGAAAGTTTAAGTGTAGGGGAGAAAAGTTTAGGAAATTTGTCTTCCAGAAGACTTAATTTACCAAGAGTTTTAAAAAGAAAAAAAAATCAAAGATTAAATGGTCACAAATACTGTTCTTGAGCACCAGGAATGACTTTGTCATTTGGCTGCAAGGGACATGCAGCAGAGGGCCTGTGGGTTGTGTGTGAAGACAGCCCCCAAGGGATTGGAAAGTCCAGATTCATCCTGAAAGAGGACTTATTTGTTCAGTTATTTGCTTGCTGAGTAAAAGTGACCTCCCCAGAACTGTTTTTAACTGTTTCTCACGGAGGATCAGTTAAGCTGTTTGATGGTTCCAGTGTGTTGGGTTAGTAGTAGAACTGACGTCTCCACATGCCCTGTCTGATCTTCTTGCTCCACAGTTCAGTAGTCTTCCGTGGGTCACTGAGGTTCACAGTCAAATTCCTTGGAGTATCACCCCAGAGACCAATGCAATAAGACTTTGGCATATTTTTCACGTCATCCATGCCCATTTCCACTGTAGCTATAGCTCACCTTTCCTATATCTCCACTAAACAAAATGTCATGTGCCTGCCTCTGCATTTTTGTATCCCATAATAAACATTCATGCACTTGCTTCCATTTTCTTACCACCTGACTGGGAAAACCCATCCTCAAAGCCACAGAATAGCCTTTTTTGGACTCTGACTTCACAGTGAGCTCTCCTTCCCTACATGACTAGATGTTCTCAGGTTCCTTCCAGCTTTGAAATCCTAAGCTTGTGGAGTGTTATCTGTATCACTCCTCTGCCATTCATTTCTATCCTTGTAGGCAGTCATCTTACAGACATTTATGTAGCATCAATTTTGTTGTAGTTTATCCATATAACTAGATTACAGTGTCCTTTGCGGGGCAGACTAATTTCTGATTTCTCTGACCCTTAGCCTTCTTAGCAGTAACATGGGGATAATAGCAGAACTACATTGCCGAGTTGTGAAATTAAATGAAGAAGTGTGAGACAATACTTAGAAGAGAGCCCTGATTAGAGAATATGCTTAATTCACTATTGTCAGTTATTTTATGCTTCTTTGCATCTTCTGCTTCCAGGACAGTAACATCATAAATGTTCAGCTTCTATTTAGAGTGGGGTTTTCTCATTTGTCTATTTAACTCATGCAAATTCAACTATATACTCTTTTGTTTAGAATTGGAATACTATAAAATTTATTTCTGCATATATACTACTATTTACATTGTATATTTATATGTATATGTTACTAAGGCAGATTTTATATTTTATATATAATATATTTTAAAATATGATATTATATATTATATTTTATAATATATTTAATATGTATCAAATATTATGTATCATATAAAATCTGACATATATGCCAAAGAACACGTATATTACCTTTTTTGGACAATTTAAGGGATTCCAAGCGGTAATTTTAGTTATATGTCACTTTTACATGTCATATGAAATTCAACTCCATTACTATGTGTTAAGTGCTTTCCATACATCGTCTCATTTAAACTTTGTGTCCATTCATTTTACAGAGGAGCATTTTAAGACTCAAGGAATTTCATCAATCTATCCAAGTTTACAGAGCTAGAAAAATCAAGATTTTTTTTTCTTTTTTTTTTCAATTTATTTATTTTCAGAAAAACAGTATTCATTATTTTTTCACCACACCCAGTGCTCCATGCAAGCTGTGCCCTCTATAATACCCACCACCTGGTACCCCAACCTCCCATCCCCCCGCCACTTCAAACCCCTCAGATTGTTTTTCAGAGTCCATAGTCTCTCATGGTTCATCTCCCCTTCCAGTTTACCCAAAAGCACATACCCTCCCCAATGTCCATAACCCTACCCCCCTTCTCCCAACCCCCCTCCCCCCAGCAACCCACAGTTTGTTTCGTGAGATTAAGAGTCACTTATGGTTTGTCTCCCTCCCTATCCCATCTTGTTTCATGGATTCTTCTCTTACCCACTTAAGCCCCCATGTTGCATCACCACTCCCTCATATCAGGGAGATCATATGATAGTTGTCTTTCTCCGCTTGACTTATTTCGCTAAGCATGATACGCTCTAGTTCCATCCATGTTGTCGTAAATGGCAAGATTTCGTTTCTTTTGATGGCTGCATAGTATTCCATTGTGTATATATACCCCATCTTCTTGATCCATTCATCTGTTGATGGACATCTAGGTTCTTTCCATAGTTTGGCTATTGTGGACATTGCTGCTATAAACATTCGGGTGCACGTGCCCCTTTGGATCACTACGTTTGTATCTTTAGGGTAAATTCCCAGTAGTGCAATTGCTGGGTCATAGGGCAGTTCTATTTTCAACATTTTGAGGAACCTCCATGCTGTTTTCCAGAGTGGTTGCACCAGCTTGCATTCCCACCAACAGTGTAGGAGGGTTCCCCTTTCTCCGCATCCTCGCCAGCATCTGTCATTTCCTGACTTGTTGATTTTAGCCATTCTGACTGGTGTGAGGTGATATCTCATTGTGGTTTTGATTTGTATTTCCCTGATGCCGAGCGATATGGAGCACTTTTTCATGTGTCTGTTGGCCATCTGGATGTCTTCTTTGCAGAAACGTCTGTTCATGTCCTCTGCCCATTTCTTGATTGGATTATTTGTTCTTTGGGTGTTGAGTTTGTTAAGTTCTTTATAGATTTTGGACACTAGTTCTTTATCTGATAGCGTTTCTTTTCTGCTTTAATTTGCTCTTTGGTATAAATACCAAGAGTGCGGATTGAAAAATCAAGATTTTTAAATTTTAAAGCCTGAAACCCAATCCTTTGGCCATTCGTTCCCATCCTTATTGACTGCTTTGGGCTATGGGTTACGGGCATGCTCCCATGTGAACGGTGGTCAGTGGTAACAAGGGAGATGGGAAACTGGTCATCTCTGAAAATGTGGCATGTCATTCACTCTCATGGGAGCTTTGTTCAGCCTCCATGACCAAGGGCATCTACTGGAGACTGGGGATACTAATCTGACCCTCTGGTTCTCTTAGGGACATCTAGTGTGTCCTGCATGTAAATGCAAGCTGTGGCTGGAAGCCAGTACTTGACTTGGTATCCAGTGGCTGATCTCAGCCACGCTCTGATTTCATCAGCCTGATATCACCCAGTGCTCCTTTCATTGCTCTCAAGGAGACATATCCTGAAAGTACCAGATGACATTGTTCTAGGTGAAAGTTTACAAGGACCGAGTTCAGGAATATTTTCAGCCCAAATCTGAGCTCTTGATTTGATTTGACTTGAGAGAGCAACTAATTGGAAGAGAGTTTGCTCATGATTTAGGACTTGCCCCAAAGTTTGTTATCCAAATAGAACAGTAACTGCTAGTTGATGAATTCAACAAACGTTCTCTCTGTGCTGAGTCCCAGGCATAACAAGGTTAACAGGACATTATCTTTGCACTCAATGGATTATACACCATCCATATCCCATAATAAATTCCACATTTCCTTTGTACAAAAGGAAATTACCGTATGGTTTGCTTATTGTATATAAGTTCTGTTTGTCTGTCCATGTTGGCAATGCCTGTGTTGACTAGAAAGGAAGAGAAACCAAAGACGTGAGGCAGGACAGGTGACAGAATGCTCACTGCATGAGGGGTTAGAAGTCTCAGCTCAAATTTTAGTCTGTTCCTTATTTGATGTGTGACCTGGGACACATAATTAAATCTCTCCAAGCCCTTCTATTTTTAATGCAGATAGGCCTATTATTTTCCTCATGGAGTTCTTGTGTCATATTTGGAAATATTCTTCAGAGTGCTCTATGAACTGTAAGACATTTTTTATTTCACATGAGGGTAAATGTACTGTATTCTATTATAGCTTATATTTTGGAAATCTAGAAAACCATCTTTTATTAGCGATGGTCTTTTCTAATTCACCAGACTGTTAAATTAATGAGACCATTCCATCCCTGACTCTTGGGTAAATGATAGCTAATAGTCATATTTTCTGTCTTTTAAAAACTGGCAATTAGTTAAGCCCATAGTGATTAATTTCCCTGGAATGGATCAAGCACCCAATATAATTATTCTTGTCAAAGCAAGACTTTGAGAACATTTGAGAAAGGATTTCAGTTCTACCTTTGGATAAAGAGGGTCAACATGCAGAATTGATGGGATCTATATATGATAATCCAGTGGTTCACAAGAAATATGATATGCACTATTGGAAATTTGGATTCATTCCAGCGCATCTGAACTCACCTTCTATCTTCTGAAATCAGGTTCTAGATGTTATGCAATAGTCTTTTATTTTTAGAATATGCAGTTGAGTTAATATGGATAGTAGTGCTTTGGTCTATTGATTTAGTGTAGATTGTCATGAATGCTTTGACTTAGTTTCAGGGAACTAAGTTTGGTATGAAGTTTATTTTTTCTTAGCAATGACTCTGACTCTGTTATTCAGGATACAGGGCCTATTAGCATGAAGATGTCAATATCCCAAGTAAGAAAATATTAATCCATAAGAGAATCTGGATGACAGAACAGCCATCTTTAGCTGCATGTGTTTTGGAACCAGACTCGGGTTTAAGTCCTGGCTCTGCTGTATGAGCTGTGTGATCCTCAGTAAATTCTTTAACCTTTCAGAGTTTTATTTTCTTCATTTATAGAATAACATGAGAATAGATAATAATATCCTCCTTGTAGAGTTGCTGTAAGGAGTAAATATGATAATCATGTACAATGCTCAAAATGTTCACAGTTTTCACTGTCCTCACCACCATCACTGTCATCATCATCATCATCATTGTCATCACTAATTTCCCCATCATCACCACTATCTATCTGCCTTGGCTTCCCTACTATTATGTACTTGGTTCAGTGGAGACCATCCCAGTACTTCCATTTCATGCCAGCCCAGGTCTTGCCATTTCACAGCAGAGAATGAATCATTCCTTTTGTGTCTTCTAGAACTTATCCTGGCTCAACCATCTGAAGCTAACTGTTGAAGATAGGAGTAGATTATGCTTTTTGTATCTCCATAGAAAAATGGCCCCAAACTCACCTGGATCTTCAAAATTCTAGCAGTGGGAAGTAGAATATGGTCTCAGTGACAGTTTTAATGCAGTACTTCTTTTGCTGGGACTTCCTTGTTCCTCCCTCACACTCATACATAATGGTGCCTGGAATGCCAGAGAGAGTGTCATTCAAGTTCTGTGACATTAGCCTCCTGGACTACTCTGCGGCAATTGCCATTTGCTCACTATCTTCCATCTTGCATTCTCTCTTTTACTCATTCATCTGTTCACTTATTCATATTCATCAGTGACTTTTCCCATGTTATGTAACAGGCTGCAGCTGTAAAGGAGAGAGATGATGGCTGTCCTAATGAGACATTATGAAGGATGTCATCAAGGAAATAGAGGATTACAATTCAATATGACAAAGGAAACCATGAAACAGTGGATCATAGAAGATCTGTCTGATCGGTCTTGGTGGATAAGGGAAGGAATGTGGAAATAGTTCATAGCGGAGTTAAAGAGAGACACTGCAAGTGGTCCCATCTGAAAGAACAGAATGAGGCTCAGGGGAATTCCATCTTCAGACTCTCCGCAAGCACCAGCAATCAGTTGCTCTCAGCTGTCTAGTGCTTTCTATTTTTACTTCCTCTTTTCTTGAGAACTTGACCAGATACCTGAGATATGCAGCAATGTGAATGACAGCCACTGGCTAATCTTGTAATCCTTTCTCTGAAGGCTTTGAGTTAAACCTGTGTTTTCATGCAAAGATGGAAAAAGAACAGCAGGACCCTCTGTGACATGAAATAGTGAATCCCATCTTACCTGAAACTGAGGCAAGTCTCTGTCTCAGGCTCTGTCCTTCTCCCTCTGCTTCTATAGCCTAGATGAGTTGAACTTGAGACTTCAAATCAGAGATAAAGTGAGGTGCCTAGAATTATAAAGAAAGTTGATAGCAGGCACAAGAATTAGAGACAGATTCCAACAAAATGAGCAACACCCTTGTAGGCATAATGAATGTCAGAGCTTCCAAAAATTTGATCATGTTCTTCTTGTACCTGGAATGTCCTCCTCCATGACCTACGAGATTCATCTCAAAGGATACCTCCTCTGCATCACTCCAGTCCTAGGAAGGATTAACTTCTTGCCCTTCTGTGCTCCTAAACTTCAGTTCAGACCTCTCTTTCAGTGTTATACTTGTGTTATGTTGAAATGGTAAAGACTATAGAGACTGGAACCATGTGTTAGTCATCTTGGTATCTTCAGCATGTACCAGGTCCTCATGAATCTTGCTGAATGATTCAACAAACAAATCCCAGAGAACAAAGTCCTCATCTTATTTAAGTCAAGTTGCTTTTTAGTTTAAAGCCATCTACAAGGTTCTTTTTGAAAACTCCAGAGAAGGTCATATCCCTTCCAAACAAGATTTTTATCTTGACAGTATTCATGGAGCTTGGGAATGGAGTGGGCCTGGCTATTGGGTCACGTACAAATAGAAAACTCTTGTGATAGATGGGCAATAGATGGTCACCAAGTGCATGGAACTTGATAAACCAGTATTTTTACAGAAGAAGTCACAAACCATGATTACCCTAGTAGATAAATCAATCTTAGGAATCCTCTTTCTGTCTTCAACAAGATCTCCTTGTTTAATCCTTCTATCTTCTTGCAACTATCACAGTGATTTCTGTTGCTTTCAATTATAGTTTCAAACAGACCAGGGATCTGAGTCTGGATCCACATGGCTGGTCTATGATGAATTATTTCAGAGTCTGCGAAGGGGTCTTTCCCTAGTTTGATGTAGCCTAAAATCAGTGTAGCAGAGATCTTGGAGTCAGAAGAACTGGGTTCTAATCCTGACACCATAGCAACTTTGGGAAAGTTACATTGCTCCTCTGACTTCAGTGGGGTGTTTTCCTAGAAGGGTTTGGAGAAAATCCAATGTGCTAACAAAAACAGAAATATTGGGCATATACTGGGTATATATTGGGCACTTCATCACAGTGAGGTCCCCTACCTCCTGTGAAAGTGGGGAAGGTAAGCTGGACAAGAGATGGTGAGATAATCTTTTTTGAGACTGCTGAAAGCTGCTGAAGAAAGAAGCATTTTGCACTAAAGCCTACTTCTTCTGTACCTACTTGTTTCCTTTTTTGGCTAGAGGCAAGGGTCAGTGTTGTCCCCTCTGATAGGCTAAGCCACCTCATTTCCCTTCTGCCCTTACTTCAGCTGCCTGAAACCAACAATTGTTCTTTTTCTGAATGGAACCCCTGTGGCCCCCCCTTCCCACCACTGTGGTGGTTTGGGCCCTCCCCCAACTCTCCCACCCCCCCCACCACTGGTGCTGTGAGGTGACCATTTCCCAAATACCAGGAACTCAGAGGGAGTACCGCAAACAGCTACTCTTCTATGACTTTGGCCTGGGGCCTTGACCCCAACAGCACATCCTGTTAGAACAAAATAGGTACTGAAAACAATAATTGTAACACTGAGCACCCCTCCCTGTCACATCCCCCACCCTGTGAATTTCCCCAAAAGGTGTTAGGTGAGGATGAGGAGGGGGAAACCTTGAGGGCCAGGAAGGCATTGAGAGCAGATGTCTTCTCCCTCCCCACTTCTTGTTCTTGCATTAAGAAAGGGGCATCTATTTCTTTGAATTGGTAATCTATGCACATAGAAGGAAATTTAAAAGGTACAAAGTGGCATCTAGTGAAGACCTACTTCCCATCATTTTCTTCCACCTTAAATTCTCCACCCAAGAGCCAATTTCCTGTTCCCACTTTCTTGTGTATCTCTGCAGCACACATATTTATATTTGTTCACCCCAAAAGTTGCATTATATACACGATTGGGTACCTTGCCTTTTGTATTTAGCACTCTATTCTGAAGTTCCTTTCTAAAACTCTCTCCTGATAAACAGAAGGATAGTATTCATTTACATGTATGACTCAGAGTTTACTCAAGAAGTCATCAGCTGGTCACTTAAATTGTTTGCAAAAATGCAATGAATAACTTTGTGCATACATCATTTCCCGCAGTTTTGTTCTAACTCTGTTAAGAAAATGTGAGGGTGGAGGTACTGTAAGCTAGCTCAGGGAGCACAAACACCTGGAATTCCTGGAATGTTCCCCTCCAGCTTTGCTTGTCCTTCTGGAAAACTCTCACTCTCCTTAAGCCTCTCTAGACCAGCACCACCAGGGAAATTTGCTCCCACGTGTTTTGGGTTTCTAGGCAGTGGCTCCCAAACTGTAGCTATGGAAGTCCGACCCTGAGGATTTGTTAAAACCCATATCGTTGGGCTCTTCTTAGTCCCCATTTCTCATTTAGGAGGCTTCAGGAGGGCTCTAACAAATTACTGCTTTGGTGAGGGTTGCATATGAAGAAGTACGGGTTCAGTGACTTTCCTGTCCATTGCTTGGCACATTGCTTACTGACAGTTTATGCCAAATGTCCCAGGCTGGTTTAGATCCTCTGAAATATTCACCTAGCATTCCTTTTGGGGCTGAAAGTTCATGAGGACAGGAAGTGGTCAAAAGTTTATTACACATTTGGTCTTCGGGGCTTGACAGAATAGAATGGCTGAGCAATCTTAGAACACAGTGGGTGGACAGTCCATGTGTGTCAAGTGAATCAATGCACTGGAATTATTAGTTTTTTGCATTTTTTCTTACAATGCTAAATTCTCTAAGGCTATGGCCTCTAGGTCCCTAAATATCTCTCTTCTCCATCTTCACTGACGCCAGCTGGTCTCAGTCACTGCTCTATTGTTCTAACTGGTCTTCCCATTTTGACTCTTACTCTCCTTCTAATCCCAGAGACAGACAGACTGATATTTTAATAATGTAGGTTGTAAAGATTAGCAACTACCTTTATTCCCATCAATAGGGGTCTGGTTAAATAAATTATCATATATCCACATGGGTGCATAAACGATCCCCTAATTTTTTCTTACAGTTACGTGCACTCTCTCTCTCTTTTTAAAATATTTTGTTTATTTTATTTTTTAAAATTTAATTTAATTTAATTTTTTCTCATACGCTCTCTTACCATTGTCATTCAGTTACTTATGGCATTGGAGCAGCAGGAGAGTCTGTTAAGACTTCCAAATCGCTGTTGCATGAATCATATTCCTACTAAAGTTTTTTTTTTTAATTAATAGCTTTTTATTGACATAAATTGTGCCTGGAAATTCAGTAACATATTTGAGGATTTTAGGGTACTCATTGGTGAGGTATTTCTTGTGGAAACTGTAAAGAGTCTGCAGAAACAGGTCAGGGAGGATTTTGCTGGCTGTGCTTGAGACGGTGGACTTTTTCTACAGGCAAGAGGAGATGTGAGATGTACAAAGTAAGAGAACTGTGGTTGCCTTGCATTTTAGAGAAATTCCTCTGGCTAGAATGGGAGCTTGGATTTAAAGGAAGGGAAAAGAACAGTCAGGAAACTATTGACTAGGTGAGCAATGAATAGGGACTTAGCTCCAAAACAATGGTAGCAGGGTTGGAAAGGAGGGGAGGACATGGCAAAATTCGCAGGGTTTGGTCTTTGCCTATGGTATATGTGTGTGCATGTAAAATGTGTAAGAGAGAAAGCAGGTATGCACTTGTGCATCTTTGTGCACTCACATGTGTGTAAGAGAGAAAGCATGTGTGTGCTGTGTGTTTGTGGTACGTGTGTATGTTATGGAGGTGATGCTTCTGAGATTTGGCATTGTGCAAAACACCTCCTTAGTTCCTGGTGTATGTAACCGGATAATGCGATGTGGTATGTCTACTCTAAAACTCTTGAAAAAGCAGCTTTTGGAGAGGTGAAGGTGCATTCAGTTTGGGCCATGTGGCGTTTGAAATACTTGTAAGAGAAGTTCTGCAAAGAGGTGGATATTCCAGACTGAGACTCAAAAAGAACTCAGAGCAGGACTGATACACACTTGAGATAATGGGATGCTCCGATGGGTCATCCCGAAGAACACGGGCTGAGATCCAAAGGGTTGGAAGATTACCAATGGTCAGGAGCCAGACAAAGGGCATGGACTCCACAAGGAGACAGGGAAGGAATCATGAGAAAGGAAAACACAAGAGCTAAGGAAAGAGGAGGACTACAATCCAGGGGACTGTGGATGAGGCAGTTGCTGGTAATCGCTGGAGAGAAACCACAGTGAAATGGAGCAAAGACTGAACAGAGTGTAGGCAGGAAGGTGAAGCCAGGGAGGAGGTCAATCCTATCAGTAAATTCAGACTCAGAAAGACAGAGAGCAATGAGGCTACATACCTACACTGGGTTAATTGAACATCACTCAATCTTTGCTCTGAAAACTGAAGGATTATGTAAGTATTTTTATAATACCATTTTATCACTTTACTGCTGAAAAAAAAATCTTGAGATCATTTTTTAAAAATACAATGGACTTTGGGGCCCCTGGGGGGTTCAGTCCGTTAAGCGATCTCAGCTCAGCTCCCGATCTCGTGGTCATGAGTTCAAACCTCGTGTTGGGCTCCATGTGGGCATGGAGCCTACTTGAAAGAATAAACAGAAAATAAAAAATGTAACAAACCCCAGACTTCAAAAATTAGAAAGAAATATTTCAAGGTTGTCCTTTGATTTTTGTGGGATTTTCTTCTGAGCTGCTTGGCAGTCATCGTGGGGAAACAAGACCAGTGATCAGTTTTAAATACTGTTTTAAGCGCCTGCTAAAACCATCTGGCAGTCGGATTCATTAAGGGTTGGTGCTGAAAGGGGTTGCATAGATTCCCTCCCTCAACCTCACTCTGCAGCTGGGTGACCTTACACAGTCATTTTACCTCTGAGGAAGCTGGTGTGGTTTTTCTTTGGTACTAAGAGGCTCTAGCATGAGGGCACCTCTCACAAGGTTTATTATGCTTTGACAGCTGGGAAGGACTCCATTAGCTTGGCCCCAGTGAGGCACAGCTCAAGAAGGAAGTGATGAGAACACGGGAAAATCCTCTCCCGTCCACACCTTTGCACCTAATGCAGCAACCTGCTGTTCTGTGCCAGGCTCCAACTGCCAGCATATCACAAGCTACATGGTTGATTAGATTTCTAAAAGTCTTCTGGCATCTTACTTTTGCAATGGATTTCTTCAAGGTCAAAATAAAATTGCTTTCAAAACCATCCATAATGTAAGGCAGCAAAAATTCTAAATATATGGATTCACAACTGGATTTCGCTCTCAGCAATGAGCTATAAACGTTGATAAAGCAGTAGTTCTCAATCTTTAGCTGCCTCAGAATCACAAAGAGAGTTTGTTAAAACCCAGAAGGTGGGGGACCCAACATCAGAGTTTCTGATTCGGTGAGTCTCGGGTGCAACCTGAAAAATTTGCATTTCTTATGCATTCACAGGTAGCGGATGCTGATGTTGCTGGTCCTGGGACCACACTTTGAAAAATGCTGGTATAGAGGAAAGAGCCCCTGGTCTTCAGATCCCAGGTGACTCATTGTCCCTGAGCCTCAGTTTCCTGGCCTTGGAAATGAAGACAAAGTGGCCCGGCTAACCCAGAGCTTAGGTTTTTTTTTTTTTTTTTTTTTTTTAAAAACAAAACCAGAAAGAGAGAGATTAAAAAAAAAAAAAAAGGAAAAAGGAAAAAGAAAACCAAGGTCATGCATTTTTCCCACCTTTTTCCTTTGGCATTTTCTTCCAGGCTGTGCATAGGGGTCAGGGAGATCATTGTAAGCGCATGCCCAAGTGTTTGCTAAATGATCTGGGAGTCACAATTCATTCAATCTCTGTGTTAGTAGGAGCTACAGGAAGCACTTCCTCCAGCCTCCAAGTACAGCCAGGTAGCTTTGGGCAAGTCCTTCACTCCCCTGGAACTCTCTCCTTCCTGATCTCATTGTAGGTTTCTACCCCTACAACCAGCTCCACTTAAGGTCTGTCTTCTTCCTTAAGACTTCAAGGATGGCAGCACTGGACAAATGAATTCGTTGGGACCCAGTGTATCACTGATAAGGAAGTAGGACTAATAAAATGGCTGTAGGGATTCAGTGAAATCAAGGAAGCCGATGCTTGGTATGCTTTTAGATGCATAATAAAGAATCACTAAATGGTATATTGAATACTCAGAAAAGCTTGAAACAGTGAAGTAGCTGCACAGTGAGTCCTGAACTGAATCGTGACCAAGTGGACAGCTGAAGGTATGACAGGGATAACCTAGACCACTGAGAAAAAGAACAAAAAGGAATCACTCCACATTTCCCTAGACAAAAATCCCCTGAATGTTCTTTTGTGGGCAGCACTAGGTGGGTGCACGCTGCCCCAGAGAGATGAGGAGAAACAGCTGGTACATGACAGGGAGGCACCTGCAAAGCCGCCCCTCCACCTGCAGCGTGGCTCCCCTTTGCCAGATCCTAGAGGCGAAGTAGAGTCAGAGGGGCCAAGGAGGGAGGGGGAGCAAGGAGCGAGGGAAGGAGACTTCGCAATTATCTCCCTGAGACTGTTTAGAATGTAATGTTCCTCTCCGCCCCCTTTCCTTTCCAAGTTGTAATTTTCTTCACAGAAAGAACACAATGGAGGACGTATTCGAGACTGCAGAGAGTCTGCGACTAACTCCAACAATCCCAGACACGGGAACAGATAAGGAGAAGAGAAGAAAAACAGAAGCAATTTATTTATTTTTTTCAGAGATTTCGGAGATTGAAGCTAAGAAATCCAGTTCCATTTGAACATCGCATTACCCGCCCACCTAATGGTTTCGGTATGATCTGTCCTCTCTGCTCAGTGCTCAGCGAGTTTCAATCCTTGTTTTCCTTGCCAGAGGGTCAGAGCTCTACCCTGGGCTTTGTGCTTTAGCCCCGATCCACTTGAGAGAATGGGGCTAGCAGTTTGGGTTGCATGGTTTTCTCTCCCTGCCTTCCCACGTAAGTGTTTAATTGTCCAATTTTCTTTTGCTTCTCTCCAGAAAGTGGGGAGGGACTCGTGGCTCAGTCCCAGGGCACCAAGTGTCCTCAGACTGCAGAACAGAGGTATAAGAGGGACTCTCACTTCTTTGTCTTCTTCACTGCCTATTCCCTCCATCCCTGCTCCCCCACCCCGCCCCACCGCACCACCCTCCATCCTTTTATTCCCTCCCCTGCCACTCTGTGCCTAGCCTAATTTTTCCCAACCTTTTAATCTTAAACCCAAATGAGCAGCCAGGCTGCATTTGGACACATATCACTGAGTCACTCTCCAGAAAGCTGGTGTACTTCCTCCAGCAGAACACAAAAGCATATAGAATCAGAACATCTGTTTTCTTATCTTCTTCTTTGTACCTGTCTGATGGAGTGGCTTTCTTAGGATATCTCTTGGTGCCATTAAATAAGTTCAATGCTGTCCTCCTAAACCATTGTTTTCCAGAGGGTCCCATCACCTCCAAGAGGCTGCATGAAACAAAACATAGTCACTTCAACTGAGGGTTTCCTAGACCAGCCAGACCCCAGCAGACCCACCAGCTCACCAGCAATGCATGTGAATCCTGTCTTGTCCAGATGAGCTGAACCAAGCCTACTTCAGGCCATCTAACTTGCTGGCTTCAGAGAAAAAAGAGATGCTTGTTGTTGAAGTCATTGACATTTATTGACCATATACCATGTGCCAGAAATTGCTAAATGCAGAGAACACAAAGATGAACTAAATAGGATCCCTGCCCTTGAATGTGTTGGAAGCGTTCACAATGAGATTAAGATGGGAAAAACTGCAACACTGTGGCTGTGCTAAAGGCAGATTCCAGACCTTGGTCATCCCTGATCCAATCATTTCTTCAGAGGAAAATTGGTAATCAGTGGAAAAACAGAAACAAAACAAAACAAAACAATGCCAATTCCTTTCTGATCTCCACTTTTCCCTTCAAATTCTTTTGTTAAAGAAGCATTCGCATGTGTTTGGCAATGTGGAAGTTTTGGAGGCAGGATAGAAATGCACAGGGCATCAATAACATTGCAGAGGTTCAAGGTCAGTGTTCACCAATTAAAATGCAATTATAATTTCAAGTTATAGTATCCCTCCTTAGATGATAATCTGATCCACTGGACTTTAAACTCCTGAGCTTTGAGACTGTAACAAGATTGTATTGCAGTACCTAGCACGTAAATGAGTAGCCTAGACAATTAGGTATATAATTTGCTTTTGCTTTAAGAGAACCATTTCTAAAAGGTAATCCTTTGACATTTTCTTTTGTTTTATTTGTTCGTCTTGTTTTGACTTTATTTTATTTCTTAAAATATTTTATTTATTTATTTGAGAGAGAAAGAGAGAGAGAGCAAGCATGAGTGGAGTGGGGGGCAGAGGGAGAAGCAAACTCCTCGCTTAGTAGGGAGCCTGACATGGGGCTCGATCCCGGTACTCCAAGATCATGACCTGAACCAAAGGCAGATGTTTTACCTACTGAGCCACTCAGGTGCCCCTTGTTTTGACTTTAATAAGTAGGGTCATCATTTCATGTCTATAAAGGGGAGAAGAACTGACATTTGTCAAACGCTTGCCATCTTATAGGCACCATATGGGGTCTATTCTGTTCCTAGTTGTACTTAAGCCTCACAGTGATCATAGGAGGCAGATTTTATTACTAACATTTACAGATGTAGATACTGGGGCTCAGAGAGGTTAAGTAACCTGCCAAAAATCACACAGTGAGTAAGTGGAATAGAGTTTTCCTATATAAAACTTATTCTTCCCCCAAATCCCAATGCTAATATTCACCTAGATCAAGCCCTCCCTCAATAACTTGTAAATCTTAAATTTGGTAATGATTTGAAAAGGCTTTCAGTTCAGGGAGAGAGGAAGAACATCATAGTTCAGAAGAGGACTCACATTTTCAGCTAGAGAACAGTTAGATTCACAGAGTTTACAGAGTCCCAGTGGGACAGATTGCCATGTGGGGAATGTAATGATAGGGTCCACAAACATTCCTAGATTGAAGAGTTTATGCATGTCTTCCTGCTCTCACCAGCTGTACTTGCTTCTGACTTAATTATACGCTCAGGGTACAAATGCCTCTAGAATTGCAGGCCAGATCTTGCTTCCCAGGAAGCCTTATTGGTTAGATGACACTCAGCTCATGGAATGCAGGGGGAAAAAAAAATGTTGGCTTGTCCCTTAGCAGTGGAGATATAGTTGAGTCATTGTGAGTCAAGGTTTATTCATTCACTCATTCAGAAATATTTATTGATTGCATATAGGGGGCATTTATTATCTTTGTTCATCTTAACAGAAAGATGGCCAGTCAGACTACTCCATTCTCCTAGACAGTGTGATTAGTCCACGGTTTGGCAGAAAACAAGACAGCAAGAGTCCAATGTCTGGAATTAGCATGGATATTCAGAGAAAGTGTCTCTCAGATCTTAAACTGAAAGGATCTTGAAAGTCCAAGATTGTCAGGGTTTGTTTTACCCACCGTGCTGAGACAGTCTGCCCGAGAAGGAAGCCTACATGGAGGAAAACAGAGTTCAGACATGGAAAGAAAGGAAATAGTTGATCACCTGGATCCTACCATGTCTGAATCCTTAGACTGGAGCTTCATTGGGCAGATACACTTACTGCATTCAGCATTAGAGTTGGGAGCTGGCAATATGAAGAATACGAATTCCTTTTCTTTATCTGACTTTGAACTTGTGTAGGGAAGATTCAGAGTAGTCTATGGGAGGCATAGTTGATATAATAGATCAGGCAGAGTGCTTGGAATCAGACTGTGTGTTTGAATCTTATTCATGGTATTTGTGCTTTATAATCTAGTTATATGATCTCTTAATCTGGTCCCAGGAGTTGGGACAAGAGGCCATCATCACACAATGAGCTCCCAGTCTAGTGGGACATGAGGGTTTACTAACTGGTTGCACACAATTTTGGAAAATTAATTGACCTTTCTGACTTCAATTTCCTTATTTGTAAATGGAAGCTACTGAGAATGTCTTCCTCCAGGAGCTGGAGTTGGAAGACTCAAATGAACCAGTAGATATGAGAGCACTTTGTAGATTGTGAAGGGGCCACAACCCAAAGCTCTGCAGGGGCAAAATAGGCCTAGGTCCCCACTGACCAAGCACTCATGCAGTGAAGTAAATACAAAGGACCTAATGACCACACGCTTGTGGAAAGACTAAAGTAATATATTATTTAGCAAATTCTTTTCATCTGGATACTCAAAAATTCCTTTTCTTTATATTCTTTTTCTTTACATTTTTTTTCCTTTTTCTTCTAATTCTCTTTTCTAAATGAATCATTGGAGAGGGTCCAACTTCCTTGACCATGAGGAATGCTGATCTTGAATCCCCCATTTCAGGTAACAGTCTAACAAACCAGCACAACAGTTAAACTGAAAGCAAACCAAACCAAACCAACGATTTATTGATTGATTGATCCTGAGTCTATGGGCTGGACAGTTCTGCTCATCTGGGCTGGTCTTGTCCAGTCTCATCCCTTCTCATCCAGCAAAGACCAGCTAGTGGGCCAGCTGAGGAATGGTTGGTATAGGATGCCATCAGATGGGATGTTTCCCATTCTTCAACAGGCTAGCCTGGGCTTCTGTTCAAGGAGGTGGCATGTTTCCTTAAGACTACAGAATTGTTCAATGTCTCTTGAAGTCTAGGCTCAGAACTGACCCAGTTCTTCCACATTCTGTTTTCCAAAGGAAGGTATAAGTCTAGCCCAGATTCAACGGGCATCTTTGCCTCTTCAAGGGAGGAGCTGTAGAGTCAGTTTGCCAGTGGTGTAGAAACAGGGAAGATAGAAATCGAAGTATGTTTGCTATCAGTCTGTCAGATAGCCTTTGCACTAGGTTGGGAAAGTCATTTAATGCTATAAACTCAGAAAAGGAAAATGTGGCTTCTCTCATCTCTTTATCTGGCCCCTGACCATGTTCTTTCTGTCCCCTGACCATGCCCTGGTGGGGGCGTTTTCTTGATCTCTGCTGCCTAGACAGTTGTGGTAGCTGCCAAGTGATGTACCTGCCTCCAAACCAATCTGAAAAAGGAGAAACAGGTGTTCTAAGGATATAGTCCTTCTCTCCTGGACCTCAGCCCAGAAGAAAGTACAGACATATTCTACCTGTAAGGCATGCCAACAAATGCATCTGTGCCTTCTCGCAGCAAATCACCTTCTACTCTATCACTGAGGTTATTTTAATAAAGTTCTTCATGTTACCTATGAAATAACAACCCCACTTCCTAGTCTGGCATTCTAGGCTTTCAGAGGTTGTTCCCAATCTCTCTTTCTTGGCTCTTGTCTTGCTACATCTGGAAGAGGATCCACAACTTCCATTTCATCAGTACAGTATTTCCCCCAGCTGTATTCCTTTACTATGTAACATGTCCTCTGTCTGTACATGCTCACTTGCACCTCTGCCTCTTGCAATCCCACTCTTACTATTAAGATCCTGCTTGGATGGAAAGATGGTGAGGAGAAGGGAGTTGAGGGAAATTGGAGGGGGAGATGAACCATGAGAGACTATGGACTCTGAAAAACAATCTGAAGGTTTTTGAAGGGGTGGGAGGTGGGAGGTCAGGGGAGCCAGGTGATGGGTATTGCGGAGGACACGTATTGCATGGAACACTGGGTGAGGTGCATAAACAATGAATTCTGTTACACTGAAAAGAAATTTAAAAAATTAAAAATTAAAAAAAAAAAATAAAGATCCTACTTGGTTGCCAACCTCCGCCACTGAGTCCCTTTTCAATTACTTAGAATCAATCTCTTCTTTTTCTCTGCTTCCCTAATCAGTATTTTCCCCCTCTCCTCTCCTCTCTCTCTCTCTCTTTCTCTCTCTCTCTTTTTGGCTTTACTTGTTTGCCACAGGAAGTGAAAGAGGAGGGGATACGGCAACTCCCAATCCTGGGCAGCTCCAAAAACTCACTCCCTTGTCATCCTCCAAAGGTACATCGTACCACATTCTTGTGCCACATATCACACTAGACTATAGCCCCCTGAGACAGGCCTTGGTTCTCTCACCTGTGTATCCATCGTGTTACCTGGACTGTCTGCTTCATGGTACATGTGGAGTCCACGTCGTTTACCTGACTTGAATCTCTTTCTGCCACTCTCTGCCTGCTGTGGAACATGGCCTCAAATCCTGGAGCTGGCCAGAGTCACGGTCACTTTCCAGGACTCTGAAAGCTGCACTTAAATTGGGATATGCTCTAGGCCACTGAATTGGCAAGAGTTACAGGCCTAAAAAAAGTCCTGCTCTGTAGCAGGGGGTCAGTTACTAATTCCTCCTTTGGCCGCTTTTTTGAGGCTTGAACTAACATTGCCTTGCTGATTTTATTTTTAGGTGTCTGGCAGTTTAAAAGGGTGCTACAACTATCTTGGGTTTATTATTATACTGTGAACAGTCCTTGGAAACCCAGTTCCCTGATTACCGTCACATGGCCTGTTCAGATGAGGACTCCTCTTTCCTCCAAGTTTGAAACCCCTTGGTTTCGATGAGTGGCTTTCAAACAGCCGTGTGAGTAAGAATCATCTGGGCCTTTGGAAGCATGTGGATTTCTGGGTGTTATCTGCAGAGTTCCTGGATTCCTAGATCTGGGCAGGTCCAAGGACTGTATAATTTTCTTGGGCTCCCAGGGGATTCTGCGGCAGTCTAACCCTACTTGGAGAAAAACTGCTATAGAATTATAAGCATCCAACAATGAAGAAAAATATTGGCTGCAGCTTGTTAGCTGATGTGATGCCAAAATTTACCATCACATCCTGGAGACCAGGGAGTCCTCCAGACACCTCTCCTTTCACCATGCCACTCCTCTGCTCAAGAACATGCAATGGCTCCATCTTTCCTCATCCACTTTCAGTCCAGACTTGTCCCTGGGTCATTCCAACCCCTGCTCAGCTACTTCTTGATGTTCTCTCCTTCTGCTTGCATTCTATTTGCTTTGTACCCCCATCTCTTCTTCATTAAGAATTCCCAACAGTTCATTGAATACCTTCCATGTGTCAGGCACTATCCTATAGTTCCTTCAGTCTTCAGACCAGTCCTGGGAGGAGAGCATTAGCATCATCCCCATTCCTGCTGAAGGGGAGTTTCTGTGACTTGCCCAAAGTCACCTGCTGTTAAGTGAACTTCAAACCCAGAGTGACTGATCTAAGTGCCATTGACCACTTATGACATATTGTGAAGCCTACTTAAATCCCACCAAGCACCCTTTTTCTGAACTCAGACATAAACCCCCTTTCCCTCATTTGTGAATCGGGTGTGTGTGTCTCACTCAAGGTCACTGTAAGAATCAAGGTGATAGTCTCTGCGTGGCAAAATCTAGGTGATTAAGTGGTACTGCTAGAAACCCATGCCATGTCTCGTCAAGTAGGAGAGATGAAGATCATGTGTTTTTTGAAAAATGGTGAGATTTAATTATTAGAGTAAAGTTTGTGGCATCAAACACAATTTACCCTTTTTCCTGCATGTCACATGTATCCTTCAAAGATAAAGATATTAAGAACCATCCTTTCTGCTGGAACAATTTTTATTTCCTCTTCAAAGTGTAATCTCAAGGCAGCCACAGCCATGGAAACAGAATGTGGCAGGTGTAGCTGTGCTCTGCATTAAGGTCCAGTTTTCCCCTGGCAGGGAGGAGAGAGGCTGCGGTCAGGGAAGATGAATGGATCTGGGTGGTTTTGTCACGGTCTGCAAAGAGCATATTCTCCCGGTGCCTCCATCAATCAGGCTCTGGTATTGAAGGCCCTCTGCTATCACTTTTGAGTGACTTGCAGCCCTTTTGTGTCACCAGCAAGGGACTTCTCATCTGCTTGGGTGACCCGGAAGTGTGATGTGGCTGGCAGTGGGGTCCGACCCACAATTAAGAGTACATTTCTTTGTTTCTTTGTTCCTGCCCAGTGGCTGGAAACAGAGGATATGTGCAGATCGCGCTAAGAAAACACAATGTCGCTGGTTTGGATGAAGCTGTTGCTACCCTCTCTCATGGGGAAGGGACGGATGTGACACTGGAGGACGTCATGGCATTTCATTAGCCGTTGCCTAGGTGGGAAGTGAGGAGGTGGGTTCCAGAAAAAGCAAATGCTTTTTGCCTCAGTTTTTGCCTCCCTGCCTCAGTTTCCCCAAACCATCAAATGAGAGTGACTGTGCCTACCTTATACAGATGTGGGAAGGATTAAAAATTGGACCTCTGGGTGTGGTGTATAAACAATGAATCTTAGAACACTGAAAAAAATAAAATTAAATTTTATAAAAAATAGTCACATAAGGTGTCTGACATGTAGTGAGATGACAGGGAGTAGCAGCAAAGAACACAAACCAGATTCAAATTCTATCAGCCTTCACAGTGTAAGGTGGCTGTCCCTTTACTTCCGATGAGCAGTGTTTATTTACTGAGAACTTTGTGTGCATTAGGACCTTAGGTTAGCGTCTGAGGACAAAAATATGATGGAGATCTGGCTCCCAGGAGAGGGTCATAGTGAATCTACAGCCAGTGTTTGTAGAACACCTGTATGGCTGCAGGACACCCGAGTCCAGACAATTTGAGGAACTCACATGAAGTCCCAGAGCTGTTATTTCCAGAATCCATAATAAGGCTTCCTAATATTACATCCAGGGTCTTGTTTTTTAATTTTTAAAAATTTTTAATTAAAAAAAATTTTTTTTTAGAGTTTATTAATTTATTTGACACAGAGAGACACAGCGAGAGTGGGAACACAAGCAGGGGTAGTGGAAGAGGGAGAAGCAGGCTTCCCATGGAGCAATGAACCTCGTGTGGGCCATGATCCCAGGACCCTGAGATCATGACCTGAGTTGAAGGTAGACACTTAACGGCGGCTAAACCACCCAGGCACTCCTAATAGCTCTTGTTTTAAGAAAACAGGGCCAATTACATCATTCAGAACAAAGGCCCCGAAGGGCTGAGCTACCCAGAGACCAGACCAGATTAGTGAATATAACTAACCAAATAAAAGCGAGCTGGAGGACTAAATGTGATCACACTGGAGAATGGAGTCATCATATGCCAGAACTGAATTTCTCATCTGCTGGCTTAGGGAGCCTTCAGCTGCCCCCTCCTCTCCAGGTTGGGCAAACAGGTCATTCTGATAATCTAAGAGATGAGCCTCTGGTGATGTCAGCCCCCCCTTGGGCACCTGAGCCCATTGTCACGTGTACTTGACTTTCATTCTCTAGCACCCCTGGATCTCAGCTCAGGAATGACTCAGCAAGGGTGAGACTTTGCTCCTCCTTCAGAGAAGACTCCGGTTTTTATCCTGCTGACCCAGATGTATGTGCTTTTCAGCCATTTCAGACCCAAACTTAAACAATGCTGGCACTTTAGCAATAGGAGAACAGCTCGCTGCATTTATTTCCTTGAGATAACTTGGATGAGAATTTGTTATGTATGCTTCTGTGCATTTACTATCCACCCCCCCCACTTAATTTCATTGTGAAATTGTTCAAATGTATAGAAAAGTTGAACACAGTCACATACTGATCACCAAGAGTCTACTGTAATCGTTTCACTATAGCTTACTTGCATTACTACATATTTATCTGTGGATCTATCCACTCATCAATTTATCTTTTTTCTTTTTTTTTTTAGTTCAAAGTAAGCTGCAGATATCAGAACACTCTCCCATCAGTATTTCAGCATTTTTATCCTTATCTAGAATTAAATATTTGTTTCTGTTTTGGGGAACCTATGCTAGGATGTACACATCTTAGCTCCACCATTGTTAATTTTGACAGATTCATGAACTCGCATAACAAGAACCTCTTACAAGATGGGATAGGGAGGGAGACAAACCATAAGTGACTCTTAATCTCACGAAACAAACTGTGGGTTGCTGGGGGGAGGGGGGTTGGGAGAAGCGGGGTAGGATTATGGACATTGGGGAGGGTATGTGCTTTTGGGTAAATTGGAAGGGGAGATGAACCATGAGAGACTATGGACTCTGAAAAACAATCTGAGGGGTTTGAAGTGGTGGGGGGGTGGGAGGTTGGGGTACCAGGTGATGGGTATTATAGAGGGCACAGCTTGCATGGAGCACTGGGTGTGGTGAAAAAATAATGAATACTGTTTTTCTGAAAATAAATAAATTGGAAAAAAAAAAGAACCTCTTATAAGATATAGAACATTACCAGGTCCCCCAAAAGTTCTTTCAAGTCTGTCAATCCTTGCTCCCACCCTGATCCGTATCCCAAACAAGCACTGGTTTTATGTTCTTACTATATCAATTAAGTTGTCCCTAATCCAGAGCTTTGTAGAAAGTGAATCATTTTTTGTATAAGCTTCTTTTACTCAGAAGAGTGTTTTGAGATTCCATTCCTGTGTGTTTAAACAGAGCCCATGAAGATTACTGTGGGGCTTAAAAGAGCTATAGTAGTCCAAATAATTAAGTGCAATGCCTAGCACATGATGAGCCTGCCATAGGTGTTAACAACTGTGACTGTGATTATTTATTATTTTTATTATCATTATTTTCTTTCCGTCATGTTTGCTTATGTTGGCTGTAGGATGTACTAGTCATCAAAGCAAGGTATTTATCTTAATTTCTTCATCTGGAAAGTTGACCTCAGAAAATATTCTAGATCTTATCCTTCTATGGTTCAGAGTTCCTTGGGGTTGTTGCCTAGCTTAAGTATACATATTCTCTATGTACTTAATTTCCCAGTTAGATCCTAAGCTGTACAGTAGCAGTACACTTTGTGCTTGCCACATCTTTTTATCCATTCTGATGTGTTTCAGTGTGCTAAGCATGTAGGAGATAATTAATTCATATATTCAATATGAGGTCAAAATCAAGGTTCCACCACACAGGAGTTGCTTGCCTAGGAAATGGCAATGAGGTTCCTGAATTATTCCATCAGTCCTATGGTAGTTAACCTGCTCAAGTTCACATAACTGCTTTGTGGGGGGCTAGAGCTCTGGTTGGAACCTTGGTTCTGCTGGGAGCCCATCTTTAGTGGGATGGCTCACACTCCATAAGATAGATGTTACAATCTTCATTCTACAGACAAGGAAGACTCAGGGGAGTAGCCAATAAGTGATGGAACTCAGATTTGAACCCAGCCTGTCTGATCCATTGATCCCACCTTCTATTCTTGTTCTATGGTCTTTCTGGCTGATTTTAGGTGCATATGGAGGAGAGAAGTAAAGGCGGAGGAGGTGAGCACTTGATGAAACTTCTGGTATGAGTAGGGAATATGGATAGTGATAAATGGCTCCAACATGTGTACCCAGGACAACATGTGTCTAGGATTACCACACTGAGGATTTTGGGTCCTAATGAAGTCCTGTGAGGTAGGTGAGCAAACATTATTGTTTCCACTTTACAGGAAAGAAACTGAGGGTCAGAGGGTAAGTGACTCATACAAGATCCAAAGCAAGCATAAAACAAGGGGAGTGTGTGGAGGCGGGGGTGGAATGGGAATTTGTAAGCAGGTGTCATGATTTTAAAGTAAGAGCTTTCTGGGCTGTCCTCTGACCATTTGGAGAAAAGATATGTTGATAAAAGATATCTGTGGGCAAATACATTTGAAATAAGAGTATGATTAATCCTTATTATTTCAAATGAGGTTGTCAACAAAAGTTCAAAGTCAACATACTTAAAGAAGTTCTTCTTGAGCTTTTTCTGTGTGCGAGGCTCTGGGCCTCCTGGCCGTCCATTTTTAGCAGGATGGATGACATGAATTCTACCCATGAGTGATGCTGTACTACCACCCATCTTTCTTGGGAGCAACTTGAAAGGCCGACTGCTTTATTGTTTTTATTCTCTCAGCTCAAGGCCTGAGTCATTCCATTAAGTGAGCATTCTCCCAGCCAACAGCTGCAAAATACCAGATTGGCATGAAGCAGGTGAGTGAAGTCAGCTTAAATTTAGCATCACAGAAATCTGTTTCTGGGGACACCTGGGGACCACTCAGCAGTCACTCGTCCTGGGAGGAGAACTTTTCAGGTTTTAGCAAGGGCAGTGTGGTTTTCCTTTAGCTGTCATCTGCCCGGTTGAACAACATGACTCAACCCCTTGTTTAGAAAACAGCACTGTGATCAATGGGTGGACCGGGGGGAGGTGTAGTGAACAGAAGCAAATGAGAACATGCACTTTATGTGCATTTTCACAGAATCCCGTGGCCATCCTGTAAGGAAGAAGCACTTATTATCCCACTTTATTGTGTGGTAGATGACTGGGGCAACCAACTCCTGCTGGTTTGTCTTGAAATTTCCCAGGCTTCTCACTCAAAGTCTCACATCCTGGACATCTCTCAGTCCTGGACAAGCTGAGGCAGTGGGTCACCTGAGGTGGATCTGAAGTTCTACCTTTACTGCAAAGAGCATTTCTTAAACTTTGTACTCTCCTACCTCTCATTCGTGAAGTCATCTGACAGTCTGAGCAGTTTGTAATTCAGAGATGTTATACCCACTTTACTGATGGGGATGTGGAGGCTCATTGAGATTAATGACTTGTCCAAGATCTACTGACTAAGCAGTGACAGAGGCAGTTTGGAATCCAGCTCTCTTTGGCTCAGAGGCTTCTCTACACAGCTCTCCTAGCAGAGAGGCAGGAGAGGCAAACCCCGACAGGTGTGAGGAAGAGGCAGCCATGTATTTGGGGATGCCACCATCTGCTCTTGGGAGCTCCCTGGGCAATTCCATATTCAGCTCTTTGACCTTTTATTCCAAAAGGTCTTATGCCTTTCTGACCACAGGCAGGATGCAGAGCAGCTGGGAAGGGGCACTGGGAGGGATGGCTGTATGGGCAGCTGGACACCAGGAAGCACTGAGAAGAACCAAGAGCCGTGGCTATTATCACTGGGTGCCACAGACAGCCTGGGCCTGGAGTCAGGGCCTTGTGACAGTCTTCCAGCTCTGGCAGGGTCGGGTAAGGGAGTGAGGGACCCCAGGGGGACAGGGTTGACCTCTCCTCATGTGACTCTGATGTGACAGCCTGGAACAGCTGGCAGGAATTCCATGCCCTGAGAGTGTCCTCTGTCCTAAGATTCTCCTTCACAAGCTTGTCCACTCTGTCTTTTTCCTCCCAGTGCATTTTAACACATCATGTTCAAAATGGGCTGCTAATGCCCTGGGTTTATTCATTCTCTTATCTATCACTTACTGCACTCCCATTGTGCACCAGGGCACCAGTGCCACGAGTGGGAGAGGAATAATGCATCTTGTCTCTGAAGCAGGGACACTTCCTTTAGAGGACAGATAAGGAGGCAACTCAGTGCTATGCATAAGAGCAAGGGGCTTGGACGTTTCTCAGACCTGAGCTCCCATCCTGGCTCTGTGACTTTGGTCAAGTTAACTTGGAATTTCTCCTGAGCCTGAGCCTTCTTACCTGTAAAATGGGTTAAAAATGCTACCTCACAATTGGTGTGAAGATTATGTGTGATGATAGTGTCCAGGGCTAAGTCCAGTGACTGTCACATGGTAATTACTCAATTAAGGAGAGTTATTTTTCCAGTTCTACCACTTACCAGTACTGTAAGCTTGGGTGAGTCCAAGAATCCTGTTAGGCATCAGTTTCACTTCTATGAAAGGGTATAAAAATAGTAACTTCGTTGTAAGAATGTTGCAGTAATTAAATCAGAGGATACATGTAGAGCACTTAGAATAATGCCTGGCATACAATATGACTTGAATATATAATAGTGATTGTAATGAATACGAAGAATGATACATACCACAGGGATGTGGACAAGAAGTAAGATGTTCTAGGAGATAATTCTAGGAAAATGGGTGGGAGGGTCTGTCAGGGAGTGAGCAGCATGTGTAACATATGGGGGTGTGAAGCTGCCCAGTGTTCCAGAGAAGTGGGTCAAATTGGGAGCTCAGGGTCACACCATGGGCAGAGCAAGAGATGGCTTTTCAAATGAACCCAAATCCAGGTTCTCCCACTTATTAGCAAGGTGACCTTTGGAAAGTGATTGAATCTGTCCTAATTCCATCCTCCTCCCCAGTCGCCGAGAGATCATGCTTTCTGTTTTTTCATGTCAGTGTGAGGATGCAAGGACATAATGTCTGTAATCACTCAGCCAGTGCCTGGCACAAAGGACGCCCCCAAAAGTGTTGGTGAGTAACCATGATATTTTACTAGAGGGCATGGTGAAGGGTGTGAGGGGACCGACAGAGTGAAATAGTGATTAGATCGGGAAAATCTCAACAAGGAATCTTCCTTTTCTAGAAGCAAAATGGGAAGCGCAGGGACCCCTGAGGCTTTCTCTGGTGTTACAGTAGCTCCTGTGCTCTTGGAGCCCAGCTTCAGAGCCCACATCCCTCAGCCTCGTCAGAATCTAAATTTACCCTCGTAATTATTCACACTGTGCCTCATCAGCTTGTGAGCAGAACAAGCGGAAGCCAAAACTCAGAGGGGGAGGTGGGAGGGAAGAAGAAAAGAAGGAAACTTCAGGCAGCAGGGCTGCCCAGCTTTGCCTGCAAGCTGCGGTATTGGCCAGTCCCCCTGAAATAACTCCTAAGGGCAGAGTTGGCTCATGTGTCTTCCAACGTTAACATTAGAGCGAACCGAGATTAAATGCTCCCGAGAAACTGACCAGCCTAACATTTTTCTCCTCCCTCTCTCTTTTTATAACTATGACCACAGTAGTAATTCAATTGGAAACATATTCTGTCCCTGATTGCTCCAGCACTGGCACTAGATCATTCCCAGGCCTTGATATTTTTATTAAATGCACACTGCTGTTATTTTCTGCTGGGGCTAAAAATACATCTGACTGCAGCAAAGGCTCAGTTGGGGCCTCCTCCCTGTTCTCTGGGAGGCCAGGACCAGGCAGGACCAACAGATTGATGGCCTCCCAATTAATTTCGGCAGCACCCTATTTCCAAGGAAAACGTCCCCAGATACTAATATAACTGTAAAAATAAAGATGGAGTTCTGGTCTAAAAGGACACATAATGGGAGCCCACATTCCTAACCTCACATACTGCCTGTCTCCCTTCCCTTGAAGCTATCACACATCACCATGTCAAAACACTTTATGTACTTTCAAGCCATGTCTTTGTGGATGCCAATCCTTTGCCCAGAATGCTGCTCCTCCCTCTCCTTCTGTGAGTTTGTGATTGTCCCATAGTCTCAGCTCAAGCACTCAGCCCATTTTCTGTGCCTGTGCTTTGACGGAGACCCTCTTTGCCTGATTTCCCCGTGCTCCTTCTGCTTATACCTTCAGAACTCACCTTCTGCATTGTAATCATTGCAATCACTTATGTCTGTCTATGATTATCTTGCATTTCTTGAGGCCAGGGACTCTGTTTTACTGACAGTTAGAGCCCTAGCACCTAGCCCAGTGCTAAGCTCAATGGACTGGGGTGAATGAGTCATGGAGGATGCAGAATTTGAGGAGGTGCTGCTTTCAGGAGTTGACCCTACACTGGAAAGACCCTGACAGTGCTTCCTCAGAATTCATGCCGGAGGCTCCAGGCTTGTCCCATCTAAGTCCTGGTCCTGGAGCCCAAGGGGGTTCATCAAAACGATCTTGGAGGAAGATGAGTCATCACTTCTTCCTTTTGGAAGCTCTCCCCTCCATTGGCTCTTACAATGATGCATTCTTCTCATTTTCTTCCTACCTGGTCCTTCTTTCTTCTTTCTTGGATTCTTCTTCCTCTTTGTGCTCCTGAGATGTTGCTGACAAGATGCTGCTCCTCTGTGGTCCCACAGGATTGTCGATGTACTACCCACCTGCTCATTCAGTCAGGCATTCAGTGTTTATGAAAGTGTTACCGGGTACTAGGTGCTGTTCTAGGTGTTTCAAATATGGCAGAGAGAAAGAGAATGATCCTGTCTTCAGAGAACTGACATTTTAATGGAACACACAGAGATTAGAACAAGACATCTAGAATAAAATGTTAGTTGTTACACTGATCTATGATTAAGTTCAAGGGCCTTGCTTTTATCATCCCTGTATCTGGAGCTTATTATCACAGTGCCTAGTCACAAATCATGGGCTCAATACCTGGATAAATGATCACTTGAATGAATGAATAAAGGCCCAGAGTCAATGTAAATCTTCTATAAAGCTTTCCCTAAACAACTCAGGCAAAGTCTAATTAATTAGTCCATTCATTCATTCAATAAATATTTATTTTATGCCTCCTCTCTGCCTGCCTGAAAATATTTGAGGCACGTTATAAACATCTGTCATTGTGCCTACCACAGTAGATTAGAGATTACTTGTTTGTTTGCCTATCTTCAGCATTTCTCAAGCACAGAGATCTTGCCTAATTCATTGCTGGATCCCTCGACCTAACATGGCACTTGGCATCTTATAGGTGCTCAGTAGAAGTCACTTGAATAAGAGATATATTTTTAACAATTTGTAAGGGAGTGAAATTACCATACCATACTGTGGGAGATGGGTGGTCTCCACTTCTCTTCCACTTTCTGTGACTTTTGAACATATTTTTTTTTTTTCCTGGAATTACAGTGATTTTAGATGGAAACTTTGTAAAAGGCAGGATATAGCCCTGTCAATGTACAATGTCCCCAGTGCAAAAGCTCAGTGAGAAATTTTCTCTGATGTCAAAGAAAGACATTTTCAAATGGACTATTTCCAACTCTTTGTCTAGATTCCTCACCTATCCCATAGTTGAGACTTAGGCTCTGGGCTTAGGGCTATCACTAACTCATTGTGTGACCTTGGACTAACCATTGTCTTTCTTTGGACTTAATGTTCCTTTTTGAATAGGGACTGTGTTGGTCAATTATGTCAAAGTCATCTACAATTCTGACCCTCAGAGGAGCCCATGAATCACCTCCACTCTGGGAGCTGGTTCCTGAGAATCCTTCTTTTGCCTCTTACTTGATTAATGGACACAGAAGAGATATTCAGAACTACTACTACTTCTGGATTTCACAAGATGGCCAGTTCACAGACATTTACTGAGCATTTACTATGTACCAAGATCTGCTGAAAGACAATGTTATTGCAGAGATTGTCTTTCTACCCAATAAAGCTATTGTTGAAGTACTTCAGTATTCCTGAGAATATCCTGAGATGCAGTTGGTGTCAGTTGAGTGGGGAAAAGAAGACAGGGCAGTAAGCTTTAATCACAACATCACTGCGTAATTGAGGACCAAATACCACATAGTGCAAGGACTCAAAAAAAAAAAAAAGGCGTAAAGAGACTCTATTTTATAAACCTTTATGAAGGACATCTAAGTCCATTATTTAGGAATTAGGAGAGAAGAAATCCCCAAGGACTTGAGTAATGGGAGAAGGACTCAGGGACAAGGTGACACTTGACCTGGACTTGGTGAGGGGAGGGGAAGCCTCTGAAGGAATCAGGGACTTTAGGGCCCTTCTTTCTAGTCTCCAGTTCTGTGTGCTGATTTATTTGTTCATTAAACCTGCTGATCAAAAGCACAGATCTTGGGGGCCTGGGTGGCTCTGTGGGTTAAAAAGCCTCTGCTTTCAGCTCAGGTCATGATCCCAGGGTCCTGGGTTCGAGGCCCACATCAGGCTTTCTGCTCAGCAGGGAGTCTGCTTCCCACCCCCTCTCTCTCTGCCTGGCTCTCTCTCTGGCTACTTGTGATCTCTGTCTGTCAAACAAATAAATAAAATCTTAAAAAAAAAAAAAAAGCACAGATCTTCTCTGAATTCAAAGGTTCCCTTGAATTCCCAGGATTGTCTGGGGGCAGAGACAGATATCTAATTGTGATTATGTGCCACGTCCATCAAGATTCTGTGTGGGCAGGTGAGCTGTAAGAGGTTTCTCTACCTTCCCTTTGCTTGTGAGTGAGTTTTACCGAAGGAAAGTCTATTATAAGAGAGGAAGAGAAACTTCTCTTTTCTCTCAGAGACCAGAATACTTCACAGAAAGTCTTATTTCTGCTCTGAGTCCACGATTCTCAAAGGATGTGGAAAGGGCTGAAGGAGTGAGTCCTTTGCAATGGAGAGGGACTAGGGCCTGCCTGCTCATTTGGAAGCTAACTCCTTGAGAGGACTTGGAGGTATGTTATTCTAGCTTCTATTACTAGAGTCAGCAATCTGGCTTATAAAAAAAGCCTTGCTATAAAATACTGTTGTTTGTGTTTGTGGTTGAGGTGTTTGTGTGTATGTATGTGTGTGTGGTTGTATGTTTTTTGGTGCTCCTTAGTCATTTTTTTTCTAAAATTGATAAAAAGAGAGATATTTAAAATGGTAAACCTCTAGGAAGTTAGTGATTAATCAATTTTTTAAAATCTCACCTGCTGGTGGGTATTAAGGAGGGCACAAATTACATGGAGCACTGGGTGTGGTGCATAAACAATGAATCTTGGAACACTGAAAAAATAAAATAAAATAAAATAAAGGTCTAAATAATTTGTTAAAAAAATAAAATCTTGCTAATGGGTTATATATATTTATTATGGTAAAAGCACATCATATAAAATTACCATTTTAGGCATTTTTAAGTGTGTAGTTCAAGGGCATTAAGTACATTAACATTGTTGTACAAGCATCACCATTATCCATCTCTGGAACTTTCGTCATCTTCTGAAACTGAAAGTCTGTACCATTAAACAATAATTCATTATTCTTTACTGTTTTCACCCCCTAACAACCTGCTTTCTGTCTCTAGGAATTTGAACACTTTGGGAACCTCAAATAAGTAGACTCATATAATACTTGTCCTTTAGTGACTTCTTTACCTTAATGTAAGATCTATAAGGTTCATCCATGTTGTAGCATGTGTCAGAATTTCTTTCCTTTTTAGGGCTGAATAACATCCCATTGTATGTTCGCCTCATTTTGTTTATGCATTTATCTGTTGACCGACACTTGGGTTACTATTTCCACCCTTTGGTTATCACAAATAATGCTGCTATGAACATGTGTGCACAAATATCTCTTCCAGTACTTGTTTTAAATTCTTTTGGGTATATACCCAGGAGTGGAATTGCTGGTTCCTTCGGTAATTCTATTTTGAACTTTTTGAGAAATCACCATATTGTTTTCCACAGCAGCTATGCCATTTTATGTTCCCATTGGTAACATACAGAGTTCTAATTTTTCTGCATCCCCAACGACACTTGTTATTTTTTGGACTTTTTTTCTTTATGGTCTTCATTTTTGTCTCTCTTTATAATATTCATGTTAATGATGTGAAGTCTCATTGTGATTTTTATTTGCATTTCCCTAATGACTAGTGATGTTGAGTATCATTTCATGTGCTTATTCATTTTTTATGTCTCTATTTTTATCCTTCATCTAAAACTAAACTCTTTTTTGGGGGGGGCACTAAACCAATTTGTGTTGAAAAGCAATTCATTTAAATTTGGTATTATTCCATGCAACCTCACAGGTATTTAAGGAGCGCTTACCCTGTGCAGGATAGTCTGATTTTTTCTAGGACTTTGTGACTGTTCCTTTGGGGTAATCATTGATTGGGGGGGACTCATAGATACATAACTTGCAAACAAGTCAGCCTACGAAAAATATTAAAAGAGAGGATGGCCAAATTACTCTTTGAGACACAGATTATTGGTATATGTAGATCAACTCTTGCAAGACTCTATGATTCATTCATTTGTTTATTTGGTAAACAGTTAACAGCAACTGCTTTGTTTCGTGCAGTGTGTTAAAAGCAAGAGATGTAGAAAGGGGCTGTCTTCAGTCCAGCCTCTCCTTTACATTGGCCTCTAAGCCATTACAAGAGAGCTTACAGTCCCTGGAAATATTCTCGTGTTCTTCTACCCATCCTGCCTCTGTCCTAGCTTTTCTACCTCATTCCACTTCATACTTCATTTCCTTACCTTCCACATCACTTATCTTCTACATCTAGTCCTATCTTTTTCCCTCCGGATTTGCACTCCTTTTTAGAACTAACACTGATGCTGTTTGGACTTAGTACTGTTGTGGTGACCCTCTTTAAATCTGAGGTGCATTCATCCACTTATCCTTGGATAAGCCTCATCTGCTCCAACACCCAAAGAGCGGGGACTTCCCCAAAGCTGGATGCCCCTTGGCCTCCAGAAAAGAGAATTTGACAATTCCTACCTCCACATGAACTACAGCTTTGGGTGGTAGCAATGTATTAACACATCAACACTCAGTAAAACATGCAAACTATTAGAATGGAGGAGCACTTGCAGAGCAGTTTGGGAACAAAGGGGCTAGGCAGGGAAGTTCTTACCAAGAGGACATTTAAGTTGAGTTTTGAAGTAGGAGGTGCACTTTGAACTAGCTTCAGTGTTTAGTGTCAGTAACAGCATCATGAGGCCTTCATAAAATGGCATTCTATTTATGGAATAATTCCTTATTTTTATGGGCACTTGCAAAGTCATTAGGCCAGATGTAACTTCTGACTCCAAACCAAGACCAGCTCATTGAGTGTTACTTTGGGCCCGTGTTTGATGACTTCAGCTAATAGGGATCGAGAGGGGTGCACCTATATGATCTGTATTTAGGCATGTACTCTGCAACGTGGGGCTGTCCTTTCAGAGCAAAGTCTTCGGTGTCAGCTGGGGAAGTACTGATTTCAGGATGAGATCCCCTGACGACGTGGCACACAACTTGGAAATTTCTGATACAAAATTACAAAAGCTTTCTATGCTGTTTCCACACCGATTCCGGTTGTTTGATTAGAAGGTTCAGGGAAGACGTTGCGAGCTGAAAAGCACCATTTCAAATATTTGCATGTGGGTTGCTGAAAAGATTTTTTGTATTTCATGCAAAAATGGAATGAAGCCATAAGAATGTGTATCTGACTCATTTGGAAAGTGAACACTACATATTTGCCACATGCCAGGAAGCACCTATGCGTTCCTGTACCTCTTCAAGTGGCTGCTTCAGTACCTGCTCTCATATTATATCACTGCTTGGTTGGCACACTTTAGTAGGGGTGAAAAAACCCATTTTGTGGATGTGAGTGGACACCAGTCTGGGAAGGGAGAACCTACGTTCTAGGACCTGCTTCTCCATTGGCTGGTGGCTGTGTGTCTTTGGACGAGTCTCTAAAGCAGGACATTGAGAATGATTTGGCATTGTCTTTCTCTAACTTCCGTCACACGGAAATGGAAACTGAGTTAAGATACCAAGAAGTAGGCTGGGCACAAATAGGCCTTTGATGTCACAAAAATTTAAATCCCTGCAGCATACAATTATGCGTGCTCAAATACAGCAAAAATATTAATGGAAGAAACCAAATATTAATTCTGACTTTCAACGTTTAACACATGTTCTAAAATCTCACAGGAAGGGAGACTGAGGGAGTAACATCTTCAAAGCTGATTCACTAATCCATTATCTTCTTACAAGAGCCATTTGAGAGGATGAGATGTCAATTGAGATTTCAAGTTTTATGTTAATAGATCAAGTTTTGACTATTTACTATGAATCAGGTACTTTGTAAACAGTTGGCATTCATCATCTATTTTAATCTTGACCATCAACCTTATTCCCATTTTGCAGTGGAGGAAATTGAGTTTTGGCAAGGTTAAGTAACTTGCCCTAAATCTCACAGCTCTTAAGTGGTAGAGACTGAAAAATTAGTCTGTCTTATGTCAGGTCCAGCATTGTCTACTCAATTCCTTGCCTGTACAGAATCCTGAAGCATTGACCTGTACCTATATTCCCAAGGACTTCTGATTTGAGAGGGGTCCTTTCATTCAATATTTAACAAATGGATATTTCCATCCTTGTGATCCATAATAAGGCAACTGTCTTCCAAAAAACAAACCTACATCTATCACTCCTTAGGTCAAAGCTTCTTTCTGTGCTTCCTTTTACCTTTAGGATAAAATTTTGGGTCCATAACATGGCATTTAATTCTTCTAAATCTTTTCCCAGTGTAACTGTCCAACATGAAAGCTGTGTCTCAACCCAAACTCCATGCTCCTGTCAGACATCTCCAGTCTTTGCCCTTAAAAGCTCTCTCCTTCTGCTACCCTACTCACTTAAGCTTTCCACCTATTCTCCCCATGCCTCTAGAACATCCCATTTGAGGGTTCCCATTTGCAAGGTCCCTCTTCATTCTCAGTTCTTCATGTAGCCCTATCCTGCTATGTCCAGACATGCATTCAAATGCTGTCCATGTTAGTTCATTGTGCATTCATTTACTTATTCACTCAACATTTATTGAGCATCTACCATATACCAGGCTTTTTTTAACTGCAAGACATTCCTTGGTAGCTGTTTTTCTTTTAAATTATGATTTGTCTTTGCAGAGGAACAGTAATCTCCTTGATAGATTTTTTTTTTTTTCAGCTTCTAGAACTGGACCATTGTACCTTCAACAACCAGCACATAGGAAATGATCAGTAAATGGTTTGGGGATTAATTTCTGAATCACATTGCCTTTTTACCTTATTCATTCATATAATACCTAGGAGATTCACAACAAGCATAAATAAAATCATTGGCAAGAATATTATCCCTACAAAAATATCATTTGTGGGAAAATTATCAGTTTCAAAAGGTGGTTTTTCTGCTCCTTATCCATACTATACTGCATGCGGATCACCCAGAAATACGTCACACAAATGTAATGGTGAGAAGCTATTTCTGGCACCTGTTACTTACCTAGAGATGAAAAAAATAAAAGCTAGGCAACTTGGCATGGCCATTTACTTAATTATTTTTAAGGAAAATATGCAAGATGTCTCTGAGTCAGAAGTCCAGGTAGGTTTTGCAGAACTTCAGAAGTTTTTCATTGTGGGAGTTTTGACCTCAAAGTTGACTAAGGTTCATATCTTCTGCCCATTTTTTGAACAGACACTTCTCCAATCAAGACATACAAATGGCTATCAGAGGACATGAAAAAATGTTCATCATCACTAGCCATCAGGGAGATTCAAATTAAAACCACATTGAGATATCACCTTACACCAGTTAGAATGGCCAAAATTAACAAAACAGGAAACAACATGTGTTGGAGAGGATGTGGAGAAAGGGGAACCCTCTTACACTGTTGGTGGGAATGCAAGTTGGTGCAGCCTCTTTGGAGAACAGTGTGGAGATTCCTCAAGAAATTAAAAATAGAACTTCTCTTTGACCCTCCAATTGCACTCCTGAGTATTTACCCCAAAGACACAGATGTTGTGAAAAGAAGGGCCATCTGTACCCCAATGTTTATAGCAGCAATGGCCACAGTCGCCAAACTATGGAAAGAACCAAGATGCCCTTCAATGGACGAATGGATAAGGAAGATGTGGTCCATATACACTATGGAGAATTATGCCTCCATCAGAAAAGATGAATACCCAACTTTTGTAGCAACATGGACGGGCCTGGAAGAGATTATGCTGAGTGAAATCAGTCAAGCAGAGAGAGTCAATTATCATATGGTTTCACTTATTTGTGGAGCATAACAAATATCATAGAGGACAAGGGGAGTTAGAGAGGAGAAGGGAGTTGGGGGAAGTTGGAAGGGGAGGTGAACCATGAAAGACTATGGACTCTGAAAAACAATCTGAGGGGTTTGAAGTGGCGGGGGGTTGGGAAGTTGGAGTACCAGGTTGTGGGTATTATAGAGGGCACGGATTGCATGGAGCACTGGGTGTGGTGAAAGAATAATGAATACTGTTTTTCTGAAAATAAATAAATCAATTTAATTAAAAAAATATATTTTTTATTATATTATATATATATAAAGTTGACTAGAGGTACCTTAAGTCTAATTCAACTTAACCACTCATGGTGCACTCACAGCCCTGCACATGGGATCTATGACTTAGCCATTGAGTAACAACATACTTTCAGGTAATGGTCTCACCCTTAAGGAAATGGTCCAGTTGAAGAAGTCCTAAAGCTGCATCTCCTGAGCAGAATTTCTGAGGTTGGTAACAGAAGCATCACACGTACACGTGCACACACACACACACGCAGCATTCCATGGACAAATAAGTTAGGAAGTCTATTTTTATTAGGTACTTAGTGAAAGCCACCCCCTTGGATATTTACTAAGCAGATTTGCACACGGAAGACTCCAACAAATTTATTTATAAAGAAACCTGGCTCACTTTGTTCCCCAAAAATGATTGGGCAGAATATATAATGTCATTGCCCACTCTTATCCTACTTGAACTTGGTTTTTCCCATAACTTTACTGCATCATCCTTTCATTTGGCAAACTTGCACTGCCTGCTACTGTGCTAGACACTGGTGTAGGACCTCGTCCCTGTCTTAAGTAACCTGTGGTGTCTCAGAGCTGAGATACGAGCACTGATGAGGCACTTGCCGGAAGCTGTGAAATAGCGCTGTTTGCAGGAGAAGTAATTGAAATGCATTCTTCCGAATTGCAAGTTGACCAGGGAAATGGTCAAGAGGAGATTTCAGGCCTCAGGAGGTGTGTGAGAACCATTAAATTAGGTAATGGGGCAATCAAGAAGCTTGGTCTGATTAGGATACAGGGTTTATGCAGGGCACTAAAGAAACATGACATGAAAGAAGCAGCAAAACAAGAGCATGAAGAACATGGTTCTTATTTCCAATCTGGTTTTGTCTCTTGCTTTTCAAGAAATGCCCATGGCAGTCCTACTTGGGGTTTTTATAACTTCTTCATGGCAGCAGGGAAAGGAGACACACTGGGATGATTCAGAATATGAAAAACAAGGTTCCAGAGTTGTAGGCGTTGGTCAGAACAGCAGGCATCTGTAGATGTCCCTGGAAACTCCCCGAAGAATGATGAGTACTCTTGATAACACCTGTTTTCTTTCTATCAATGGTTTGTGATATAACAAAACAATTCATGCATTTATTCCTACAACATCCTGTTCTCCTTCAGACGTGGGCATTATGCTCACCATGACACTGCTTGGAAATTACTGTGAAAGTGATTTCCATGTCATGAACTGTCACTATTGAGAAGTGACAAAATTGTACCCAAGGTCCTTTCTCTCTTTAGATCCTGGCTGTATAACAACACTTCTTCCAAATAATTGTAATTTTCCCCCACAGCTATGTATGTATGTTTGTAAGACTATAAATGTAAGATTACAAGTGAAATAAAATATTACCTGTAAATTATATTATGTCATCAATTCCAGGAAAAATGCACCATAGCAAAATGATCTGGAAAAAAGTACTCTGCATGTTATTTTCCCCTCATCTATAAAATGATGGGGTGGACTATTTGGTCTCTGAGGTCCTCTCTAGCATTAATGTGATGTTCTAGGATTCTATGGGAGTTGTAGACAATTGTGGACCGCAGATGTGCAATATAATTGTCTCAATAGGGTATTTGTCTCTCACTGACTCTTTGGAAAATGGTGGGCATGTATTTTGTTTGTTGTTATGACTGGAAAATCTGAGCAATAATTATAGTAACATCCACAGAATTTCCCCTGTGGTGTAAAATACAGATAAGACTCTTATAATATTATCCCTTGGTAACTGGAACTCATGATGGCTGGAAATCTCTATGTGGCTCACTGAGATTGGTACTGTGCTTCCTGTTATCTGGCTCTACTTGTCTGTGGGATGCCCAGGCCTTGGGGTTGGTTCCAGCAATCAATTCATTCATCCATGCGACAAATATTGATTGAGCACTAGCCAAGTGTTGAGTACTATGCTAAGGGCTGGGGAGATAGGATGAGTAAGAGCTTGCAGTCAAAAGGGAACATATATATGCAGTCCATTCTGCATTGGGTGCCTAGAGTGTGCTTGGCTCTTGACCAACACAGACAGATAGGAATGAGAAAAATAAGAATAGACACATGTGTTCAAGTTCTAAGGTTAGTAATCTATGATACAGAGGGCCGAGAGGCTTCCTATAGGAGATGGCATTTATTTGAAGAGCAGAGTAAGAGATTACCAAGTGGCTAAGAAGATAGCCATCCCAGGTAGTTAGAATAGTATTCCCCAGATTTCAGGGGCATGAAGAACATGGTGTGGTGAGGGAGTTCCAAGTTGCCAGGAGCCTCAGTGTGGCTCAAGGTACAACTTAGAGGATTGAATGAGCCTCCCTTACCCACTTAAGAAATCTGAAGGAACACAGAGAGCCACTTAAAGATTGTGGCAGGAGGATGATGAAGCTGCTGCTCTGTGACCCAACATGAATACAACTGGTATGAGCCTCAATAAGAGCAACAGCAAATATTGACTGAAGGCTGCCCATAGACCAGGCACTGCTTTAAACACTACATATTTGATCTCCTTTCAATGTTGCAATACTCACAGAAGAGGTAGTATTATTGTCCGCAGGTTGTAGATGAGGAGATGGAGACACAGAGAAGTCAAGCAGACAGATATCACAGGGTAATTGAGCGGAAGGGTCAGGAATTGAATCTAGGCAGTCTGAATCCAGAGCCCTGTCCTCTATTAGAGTTTGTTTATTACATTTTAAACTTTAAAAAATTGTGCAATGAAACACATGTGGAGAAGTGCACAGATCATAAATATATTGTTCAATACACTATCATAGGGGTCATCGAACCCATCGAATTGGCCCGTGACTCATGGGCCAATTCCAGTCTACCATCTGTTATTGTAAACAAGGTTTTATTAGAATACAGCAATACCCATCATTTACGACCTGTCAGTAGCTGCTTTTGAACTTCAGTGGCAGAGCTGAGTGGTTAAGACAGATGCATATGGCTTCCAAATCTTAAATATTTCCTAGATGACCCTTTACAGAAAAAAAATCTGTGAATCCTTGTGTTATCACATTGAGAGCATGGTTATCACCAGGTCCAGAAATAGAATGTACCCAATGCCCAGAAGACCCCCACATGTTCCTTCCCGACCACTGCTCCTTCTCCCTAGTGAAAACTTCCCTCTACTTTCACACTGTTCATTGGTTTTGCCTGTTTTTAACTTCATGTGAATGCAATTATACTGTATGTGAGTTCTGCCATCTTAATTTCTGTGCTATGCTGAGGTACTTAGTATAAGACCACAAAAAATGGGAAGCCAGTCTTATTTTCCCTGAGCATATAGGAGACAAGGCACACTGACCCATGTCTTGCCTCTTCTGAGAAGAGGACATTTAGGGGTCACCATTTTTTGTCTCAAGTTGAATTGTGGTTCTTTCTGACTACCTCTACTAGTTTTCTATTGCTGCTCTAATAAATCACCACAATCTTAGTATTTCAAACAATACAGAATTTATTTTCTTATAGTTCTCAAGGCCAGAAGTTCAAAAGGATCTCACTGGGCTAAAATCAATGTCAGTAGGAACATCTTTTGAATGTCCCCATACACCTTGAACCCACACACCTGCACTGACAGTCCTTCCAGGGTCTACCCATCTCATGGAATGGCACCACTTTCTACCTAATTGCTGAAAGCTGATTTCCTAAAAATTTTCCTGGATTTGTATCTCTTATTTAACCTCTAAATTCAGTCATTTATCACATTCTGTCCATTCTGTATCCTTAAGAGCTTTCCGGGTGTATCTATGTCTCAACATCTCCACTGTGATGGCTCCAGGTCAGGCTTTCTGATTTTTATGTAGTTCACTGTGCCTATAACCCAGCCATGGCCTTGCCCCTTCCATATGGAAGGCAAAATGGTTTATCTAAAGCAAAATCTAACGTTCTCTTTTCCCCATAGAGTTAACAGGCTTTTGCCTTGTTCACTATCATGCTCCTGACACCTAAAAGAGAACATGCAACAGGAAACTCTCAATAAATACATGTTAGTTAATTGGAACTCTGACCTTTCCATCTGCTGCAAGCTCTTCTTTCACATCCTCTGACCTCCTTGGGCTTTCTCCGATTCTAAAATCCTCCATCCTGACCTGGGTTTCCCTTCTCTTCTCTCTCATTTCTATAATTGAAGAGCATCTTCTTTCCAAGAGAGATCACTACCTTAATCACAGTGCCTGATCTATAGCAGATTTCTAATGTATGTTTGATGAATTAATGAATCCTTACATGAAAAAAGAAATGAAGTCATGAGGTTGTCAGAGATCATTTCCCAGAGTCTGTAAACATGCTCAACCTATTGGTAGCATCCAGTGGAATATTCTAGGGCAGGAAATGAACAGCTAATCGGGGACAGGAGGGACTGGGAAAGGTTATCTGGTCCTGTCCCCTGAGTTAAGGCAATGTTTCTCAAAGTATGGCAAATCCTTTAAGATGCTCTAGGAATCCAGTGAATTGGGCCACAGTCCACCCTCTGTTGGAGACTGACATTGCCTCATAGCACACTGAAGAAGAAACAACTCAACAGTTGACAGAACTCCTCAACTTTCACCCTTTATTACTTTTACACTATTGTTTCTCAAACAGAGGTGCCATGGAGCCCTTTCTTGCTGGTAATAGTTACTGATATCCTGCAGATCCAGTGTTCCAGCTGACATACTGTGGGCAATATTAGTCGAAGCAAACCTTGACTTTTTGTGTGACTCAACTTTTACAAAGTGAAGAGAATTGATTTCAATGAATAGTCTCTCTACTGCATGAGATGATTGTGTTCAGAGGAACCTGAAAATGACATATTTTTTTTAATCTGCCAGAGCAGAAGCTGGTTATAGTGTTCCTTTGTCAAAGTAAGCTTTGCCTTTAGTTAGAGGGGAGGAGGAAAACCCCGGTAATTATATAGTGACGGGGACTGTTCTTTTTTCTCCCATTGAGTATCAATGTCTCTCTTCTCGAACAAAGGTACTATTGAGATTGTGAATCATAAAATTGATTTCTCCAACTTCTGGGCACCATCTGGGCTCTGAAGTAAAGGGTCTCTCATATAGAGGAAGGCATTTTTAGCCAGAGGTACCTTCTTGTGTCCTTCAAGGACTTCATATAGCTATTCTGCATGCCATTTCTTCATTCCAAAAACATACATACAGCCTCCATTCTGCTAGGTGGTGGCAATATCCAGATTAAGAAACTGACTTATGGCTACCCTGAGTGAGTAAAGATGGAATATACCTGCATGCCATTCTTCTCCTCCATTTTTAGGGCACTCAATGTGTACCAATGATTCTGCTAATTCTGCTAGGTGCTTTCATTGTCTTTTTTTTTTTTTTCGTTTCAGAATATAAGACTTTAAGTAACATAACATAATAAAAAATTTAAAATAAAGTTAAAAAAGAATATAAGACTTTATTATCATATTAAATTTGAGGTAGAACTATACTAGTGTAGATCAATATCATTAGCAAGATTACAAATCTCAAGAATTTTCCATTCTAGTTCCTTATACTTTTCTGTTTTTCAAAATGCATAATATATTAAATAGGATTAAGTGTGGCTATTACAGATTGACTTAAACAAGAGACCAGTTATTTCTTTTACATAAAGGCCAGAGGCAGGTAGTGGCAGTGCCTTTTCTCCCTCAACAGTGGCAGTCACAGGTTTGGAAAGAGGTTCACACTTACAGGACCTAGTAGGCTTTATTGGCCTATAGGACTGAACCCAGCACCAGACTCACTTAACTTCACAGGAAACAGAACAATGGTGTGAGCCTTATTTCAATAGGAGGTTTTAGTCTGGTGCCTAAGTGTCAGTTCAGGTGCAAGAACAAGATTATTTGGGTGGATGCAGAAACTGGGCTAGCTTAGAGCCTTCAGACTTTGCAAGAGTCATCATCTCTTGAAACAGTCATGAGTGTAGCTTTCAGGAATCTTCATAATAAGTAACACAGTGCTTGGGGCACCTGGCTGGCTCAGTCAGTAGACTATGTGGCTCTTGGTCTCAGGTCTGTGAGTCCAAGCCCATCACTGGGCAGGTCTCAGGTCTGTGAGTCCAAGCCCATCACTGGGCACAGAGCCCACCCCAAAACACAAATGAACAAACAAATAAACAATACACAGTGCTTAAGTAAGTTCGAAGCCCATATTTGCCAAAGGACATTTATAGCTATTGTAGTCTTCCTGGTCTAGACACAATTTACCAATAAGGGGTCTTTTTTTTTTTTTTTTTTTTTTTAAAGTAGGCTCCACATGGAGCCCAATGCAGGGCTTGAACTCACAACCCTGAAATCAAGACCTGAGCTGAGATCAAGAGCAGACACTTAACCAACTAAGTCACCCAGGGGCCCCAATAAGGGGTCATTTTTAATCACAAACAATATTGCCTGACTTCACAGCTGACATTTTATTATTACCTTCTCTAGCAGATTTCCAGAGAAACAGTGCTAAAAGGTAAACTTGAAGTCATTTCACCAGGGAGAAAAAGAAAGGGTTTTATTATTAACCTTCTTTATTCTTGGCAGTCCAGGGCAGCATCATATCAGGATCCAATCTTCTATCTTGTTCTCTGCTACTCATAGTTTCTATTTCCACGCTTTCTTTATAGTCCGAAAGCCTGTTGAAGCTCTAGCCACCACGTCCATGTTCCAGGAGGAAAAAAAAAGTGGCTCATCTCCCTTTATGCTTTAAAGTTTAAGGAAATTTTCCAGAAGCATCCACCACTCAACACTTAGAATTCCATGTCACCGACCAGAACTTAGTCATATGGCCATATACATACATATATACACCTATAGGGGCCCATGGCTAATCTGAATAATTCTGCGATTGTTACAAAATAAAAAAGAAAGCAGATACTGGGTCAGGTAATTAGCAAGATGGGTCAGAAATAGGATGGTGGGAGGAAAAAGAGATTTACTGGCTTTGAGGAGAAAAAGACCATAAGCCAAGGAATGTAGCTGATTCTCTAGATTCTCTAGATTCTGATTCTCTAGAAGCTGGAAATGGACCTCAGAGGACAGGAAGAAAATGGGACACTGATGCTTCGTGGCAAAGAATTGAAATCTGCCAACAAATAGATGAACAAGGAAACAGAGTGTCCCCCACCCCCAACTTCCAGAAAAGAATGAAGTCCTTCCAACACCTTGATTTTGGCCTAGCCCATGTCAGATATCTGACTTACAAAACTATAAGATATTGCACTTGTATCATTTTAAGCCTCTAAGTTTGCAGTAATTTATAATGGCTACAATAAAAAAAAAAAAAACTCATACACTTACCTTAATAAAACTCTCAATTTAAAGGACTTACCAGAGAAGAGTCCCAATAGTCATTTATACCAGATTTTTAAAAATTTAATTCATATTAGGTCCTTAATGACTCTGGCATTAAACTGTGCTCTAATCAGAAATGCATATATAACCAACAAATCTAGCAAAAGAGTAAACAACTGAAATCTACATGGTCAATGATTTTATATAAAAACTCCAAAAAATTTGTTACTAGTTATGAGAAATATTTCATCTAAGAGTGATTTTCAAGGCAGTATCTTGAGTTTCCATAAAAAAAAAATAACCTTCCATCTCAAAAGAAGGGATATCAATTAGAGGGCCAGAATTCTCTTCTTCCAAGTTCAGTGATTTCCCATGTTCATAACTCAGGTTTGAATTATCTTTCCTTTGAATCTCTTGCTCTTCCAACACCAAAGATTTATCTGAGGCTAGAGCTATAACGTCGTCATCTTCATTTTCATGCAGAAAGCTACAAATCATGTTGGGTCTATAGCAGAAATCATCGTCCTTGATTTGTGGCCATTTCATACCACCTAGGCTTTCTTCTCCTTCCTTCTTTTCTATCAAAAGAGTGCTTGTCATGCTGAACTTCTTTATTGTACAACGTTTATATTTTAGCATTATTGTATTACTGCCTTCTGCATCACCATGTTCAACATTTGCTTCAAATGTAACACAGGTTCCTTTGGTTTTGTTAACTGTTTCCTTTGCTGTGAAAAAGCTTTTGATTTTGATGTTTCTTCAAAGAAGACATCCAGATGGCCAACAGACACATGAAAAAGTGCTCCATATCACTCGGCATCAGGGAAATACAAATCAAAACCACAATGAGATATCACCTCACACCAGTCAGAATGGCTAAAATCAACAAGTCAGGAAATAACAGATGCTGGCGAGGATGCGGAGAAAGGGGAACCCTCCTACACTGGTGCAACCACTCTGGAAAACAGCATGGAGGTTCCTCAAAATGTTGAAAATAGAAGTGCCCTATGACCCAGCAATTGCACTACTGGGAATTTACCCTAAAGATACAAACGTAGTGATCCAAAGGGGCACGTGCACCCGAATGTTTATAGCAGCAATGTCCACAATAGCCAAACTATGGAAAGAACCTAGATGTCCATCAACAGATGAATGGATCAAGAAGATGGGGTATATATACACAATGGAATACTATGCAGCCATCAAAAGAAACGAAATCTTGGGCGCCTGGGTGGCTCAGTGGGTTAAGCCACTGCCTTCGGCCCAGGTCATGATCTCAGGGTCCTGGGATCGAGTCCCGCATCGGGCTCTCTGCTCAGCAGGGAGCCTGCTTCCTCCTCTCTCTCTGCCTGCCTCTCTGCCTACTTGTGATCTGTCTCTGTCAAATAAATAAATAAAATCTTTAAAAAAAAAAAAAAAAGAAACGAAATCTTGCCATTTGCGACAACATGGATGGAACTAGAGCGTATCATGCTTAGCGAAATAAGTCAAGCGGAGAAAGACAACTATCATATGATCTCCCTGATATGAGGGAGTGGTGATGCAACATGGGGGCTTAAGTGGGTAGGAGAAGAATCCATGAAACAAGATGGGATAGGGAGGGAGACAAACCATAAGTGACTCTTAATCTCATGAAACAAACTGTGGGTTGCTGGGGGGAGGGGGGTTGGGAGAAGGGGGGTAGGGTTATGGACATTGGGGAGGGTATGTGCTTTTGGGTAAATTGGAAGGGGAGATGAACCATGAGAGACTATGGACTCTGAAAAACAATCTGAGGGGTTTGATGTGGCGGGGGGGTGGGAGGTTGGGGTACCAGGTGGTGGGTATTATAGAGGGCACGGCTTGCATGGAGCACTGGGTGTGGTGAAAAAATAATGAATACTGTTTTTCTAAAAATAAATAAATTGGAAAAAAAAATGTAACACAGGTTCCAAGAGTGTCTTCATACTCTCCAGCAAGGACACAGCTGCCCACTTGTATAATGGGACTCTCTGTGTCAATTCCCCAAATCTTGCATTTATTTTCACATTTTGATAGAAAGACTGAATCAATAATTCCGGACAATTCCACCAGAAACAACTTCCCTATTTCCTCTTTCCCATCCTCCTGGATCCACTCTCGGTCACGGCCATGATTCCACAACACATTCATTGTCTTGATAAATCCTTAAAGTTACCTGGAAGATGATTATCACAACCATATTACAATTCCAGAAACTGAGGCTCAGGGACAGATTTACATGCCGCAGTTATTAGGGGATAGTGTCACAGTTTGAACAGGGCATGTTCCCTCCATGGCTCATTGTTCTCACAGTTGGACAATGTGATGTCACTGGTGGAAAGTTTAAAGGTTAAACTTTTGCTAAGGATCAAAGGTGAGCTGGTATAGAAGAAACAGCCACCAAGTATGGCGTGCCTGTTTTTTAGGAGCTATCACTCAGCTGCAGCAACAGCAGAGAAATTTTTACATCCTATCTTGGACCTCATGCAAATTCTCTCACAGCAACATTGGCTTTGTGAAGAATTACATTTCCTGCTGCAGTGATTAGATAGACAGGCTCCTTTGAGTCCTATCAGCCAGAACTTAGCCCTGTGTTTTGCTGGAAAGTCTTTGAATACTCTCTTCATGCCAGCTTTCTCCCTCTTTGCAGAGGGATAATAATGCAAGTCTCTGTGTCTTTCATTCACTTCTATCTACATCATTTCCTTTGAAATGTGCCTATTGCCCTGTTGGCAAGACAAGTGGTACTATGACAATTTGTGTGATAGAAATGAGGACCAGAAGAGCCCAAGGCCATGGTTAGCACCCCTTAACACCTCTATCCATCCTAGCACTGACAAATGGTATAATATACTTTTCTGTGTATCTGCCTTTTCCTCAGGACATTGAGAGTATCTTGAGGGCAGAAGCTATGTCTTTCACCTGTACTTTTCTAAAGTTGGCCAAGAGTCTGAAGGATATCAATGTGTAACACATTTAAGAAGTATGTCCTTGGGTGGAATCTGGGATTCCAATTATTCCTGAATGTTTACCTCCAGCCCTCAACACACCCTGCAACTCAAGACAAGACATATCTAAATGCCAACTTGACATCTCTACGTGCATACTGCTGGCATCACAAGAATACTGTGGCTAAAGTATAACTCTATTTCTCATTACAATCTTGCTTTTTCTAGGTTTTGCCCTCCGTAAGTAGCTTCATAGTGGTGTACACCAGAAAATGAGTTATCCTTGATCTTTTTAATTTTTTTCTTGTGTCTACTTTTTAGGAATAACTGGTCATCAAGTCCTCTGGACTTTATATTCACAAGATATCCAGAATTGTCTACTTTTTCTAGCTCCCTGGTCTTTAACCCAGTCCACGCCACCATCTTTTCTTATCTGAACCATCGTAAATACTGTCCCCATTGGTTCCTTTTACCCTTGTCCTCTTGTAATCCATTCCCCCGGAAGCACTCAGGGTGATATTTTAAAAAGGAAAATAAGACCAAATCACTCTTCCACTTAAGACTATTACCTGGCCTTTCTTATCATTGAAACAAAGAAATGAACAGACAAATTCAAACTTCTTTCCTTGGTTTGCAAAACCCTCTTTGATCTGACTGTACCACTCCTTTGACTCTATTCATTATCTCTCTCCTTGAGTCTCACATGCACCAGCTGTGCTAGCTTTCTTGGTATTCCTTGGACTTTCCAAGTTTCACTCAGGCAGACAGGCATTTGTACATGGTCTGGAATGACTTGTCTCTTCATCCTGTTTACATGGCTGGTTTCTTCTTGTTATTCAAACCTCAGCCTACATGGGACCTCTTCAGAGAGGCCAGTTTCAACCACCCAGTTTTAGGTAGCCACATATCTACTCTCTACCATATTATGTTAAGTCTCTTTTTGGACAATACCTTCAGATCAGAATAGGTGTTGTCCAAGGAGAGATTTAAGATAATTTTCTGATATGAAATTCTTATTGCTATTTCTTTTGTCTGTTTCTCCCTCTACCTTTCCACCCTCTGGATTATAAACTTCAGCAGAACAGGAATCCTCTTGTCATTTTCAATGCTATGTCCTATATAGAATGCCTGCAATGTAGCCTGAGTCCCATGAATATTTATGCAATGGCTCTCAGAGGTGTCACTTCACACTGTAGAGAGATTGTTGGTGTTTTCTGCAGGGTGGATGGTCAAGGATTAGAAGGCTATCTAAATTAATTCTTGAAAGCCTGAAATAAGATACATTATTATACCCTGTCTTTCAGAGGAGGGAACTGATGCTCAAAGAGGTTAAGCAAGTTGCTTAAAGGCAATAGTTTATCATGACTAATTAGACGTGGAAGGTGAGGGAAAGAAAGGAATCAAGGGTAATTCAGATTTCTGGTGTGAGAAAACATGCCACTCTCTCCTAAGATGGGAAAATCTGGGTGAAAACAGATTTTCAAAGGGAAATCAAGAATTCTCTCTTGGCCATGTTATTCTTATAGTGCCAAAGACCTCTTCCTCTTCCTAATGAGAGGGTCAAGATTTGGGATCCTACTCTGAGCCCCAAATGTCATGCTGCCTTCCCCAACAGTGTTTGGAACTTTCACAGTCTCTTTCCTTCCCTGCAACTGGGGTGTTCCATCTAAGTGATTTTTCCATCCAACTTAGAGAGGTGGTAGACCATGCATTTCTGCAGTCTGGAGATAAGGAAGATAATATTCCAACTGGGAAGTGTAAGTGATACCTCTTAAAAGGAGGCCAAGGAGGCAGTTTGCTTCGTATGTTGATGACTGATAAGTGCGGCCTTTGAAGGTTTGGGGGAAGAAGTGAAATTTCATGGTAAGAATGGGGAAGAGGGAAAGCACAGGAAGGGCAACTTTTGCCTACACCCAGGTCTCTGATAATAATGTTACCCCCTAATGTGGACAGGGCTTTACAATTTCCAAAGTATTTCACATTGCTTATCATTTGTGAACCTGACAACAACCTGCAACATGGGATGTTTATCCCTGATAAACAAAAGAGGAAACTGAGCATCAATAGTATTAAGTAGTTGTCCAAGGTTATTGAGTTACAAGTGAGATGAGGCAGACCTCGAAAGCTGGTCTTCCAAGTAACACCAAGGCTTCACATGGCTTGCTTCTCACAGAACCCTGTAGCCCTTCTTCTCTGCTCCCGTGCAGAAGACACTTTCCCTCTCTCCCCTCTACTTGCCTCTATATTTTGTCCACTTCAGTTCTGAAGTTCACTGTCTTGCCAAACTAGCTGAAAAGTTGAGTTTATAACCATCTGGGGTCTCTGTTGAAGAATTAGCTATGAGTCGATTTCAGGAAAGGTTATTGAGAAAGAACAAAGCAGTGAAGATAGTCAGGAGGATGTGTGTTGCTTGGTGACACTGATAGATCCGTTTCTTATGCTTGAGGTCATTGGTTCTCAAACTTTAATGAGCAAAAGAATCATGTGGAGAGTTTATTAAAATCCAGATTACTTAGTCCCACGTATCAGGGATGTTGATTGAGTAGATCTCAGGGGTAGAACCCGAGAATCTGCATTTCTACAAAATGCAGATGATGCTGGTCCGAAGACCACCACTCTAAAGCAGCTGTACCTGCTCACCCTCCTTGGTGAAGTCCAGGTGATGGAGATAATCTCAGATGGTGCTGATAGAAATATCCACTGATATAAACTCTCTCCAATCAAATTCTGAAAAGTGTGTTTTGACCGAAAGTTCCACTTTGGGGAAATAGATCTTAAGGGAGTAATTAAGAATATGAGTAAAAATTTTTGGTATTATGTACCAGGCTTTTTTTTTTTTTTTAGAAGTCCAGTAACTCCTTATAGAATGAGTTGAGGTATAGAATGCTTGTTGCTGAAGTGTTTATAATGGGGAAAAATTGGAGGCAATCTAAATGTACAATCAGAAAGGATTGATTGATGACCTTAACATACCTACTCTCAATTGGAAACGAGGTTCTTTTATAATTTATAATTTTTTTCTTTTTTTTCCAATTTATTTATTTTCAGAAAAACAGTATTCATTATTTTTCACCACACCCAGTGCTCCATGCAAGCCGTGCCCTCTATAATGCCCACCACCTGGTACCCCAACCTCCCACCCCCCTGCCACTTCAAACCCATCAGATTGTTTTTCAGAGTCCATAGTCTCTCATGGTTCATCTCCCCTTCCAATTTACCCAAAAGCACATACCCTCCCCAATGTCCATAACCCCACCCCCCTTCTCCCAACTCTCCTCCCCCCAGCAACCCTCAGTTTGTTTTGTGAGATTAAGAGTCACTTATGGTTTGTCTCCCTCCCTATCCCATCTTGTTTCATTTATTCTGCTCCTACCCCTTTAACCCCCCATGTTGCATCTCTACTTCCTCATATCAGGGAGATCATATGATAGTTGTCTTTCTCCGCTTGACTTATTTTGCTAAGCATGATACCTTCTAATTCCATCCACGTCGTTGCAAATGGTAAGATTTCATTTCTTTTGATGGCTGCATAGTATTCCATTGTGTATCTATACCACATCTTCTTTATCCATTCATCTGTTGATGGACATCTAGGTTCTTTCCAGTTTGGCTATTGTAGACATTGCTGCTATAAACATTCGGGTTCATGTGCCCCTTCGGATCACTACGGAAACCAGGTTATTTTAAAAATTTAGAAAGGATGGTGACAATACAGCAATATGTGAAAACAATTAGCATGACTTCATTTTGTTACATATTTTCAAAAACAATAGTGATGAGATATCAGTTAATTCTTACTGTGATGAATGGTGTTTTCTGTTTTTAGTTCATGATAAACATGTATCAATTGCACCACAAAATAAAACTTGTGTAAAATCAGTCTAAAAGAGTAACTGTTTAGGAGCTCAGTTCTCTGATTCAGGACTTTTTCCTGGATCTGCCATCTTGGAGGAAGTAGGAATTTTTAGGTTGGGGAGAGGAATGTTCTTTGCCTTTGAAGGGGCAAACCCAGTTGCAAACCCAGTTAATGGAAACCAAATGTGTTTGAACCTCGGCTTTCCGGCTGGGTTGCTTTTTATCTTGGAGCCCACCCTTAACTCTGGCATGAGCTGTCCTTTCCTGTGGGGCTGATGTGCAAGGCTGGTTTTTAGTGGAGGTAAGCACCTTAGGGATGTAAACATTAACTGGATTGGGCATTATTTTGAAGTCACCTTGGGCAAATTGTATACATCTCCTTTGAAACTTTTAAATTAGTTGGTCAATATTAACCAGCAATGATTGTTAGATCAACATTTCAGGGGACGTGATTGACTGCTGTTTGACAATTTAAAAAGTAATAAGAACACTGGTATCTGCTTTCTGCATGAAAAGAAATGTTAACACTAATAATCTCTATAGAAGATATGATGTTATAAGCATGAAACTTTACTCATCTGGACTGTTAAAATGAATGACATTGCCTCTGCTTGGATAAATTGTGGGTTAATACCTCTTTCCATTTTGTAAGTATTTTCATGGAATAGGTATTGACTTTCTAATCACTCACTAAAAATGTAATAATATAGGAACTAGTTAAGAAAGATGTTACTAGAGGAGAAGAGGCAATTCAATAGATGGGAAACAGAATTTAGAGATGGGCATGTAGAACCTGGCAATAATCCGTGTGACTGTTGACAAATTGCTTCAGGGAGATGCCTTCATTTCTAAATGTTTGCCTTGTGTGGATTTTGAAGTTGGACACTTAAGTTAGTGTTATGTTCATCAGCTGTGTAAACTGGAGGGGGTGGGAAAGGGAGGAAATCCTCCATCTTTTTGATTGAGTTGTGTTGTTGCAAAAAGGACAACCTAGACCCTCACATTAAATAGGTCCTCCTCAGTACATGCTTGTTTGTGGTAATGGTGCTGAGGGCTAATACTGAATCTCAGTAATCTTCCACCTATGCACTGATTTGACCTTACTGGCTTAGCCAGAGAGTAAAAATGCATTTATACTCATTAGTTTCATTACGAGAGTGATGACATAAAAATCTATTGGAAAAGAGTTAAAAAGAAAAGGCCCTGTAATCCCACCACTTCAACACAGTCATTGATAGATACTTTTTATAGGGAAGGTCAGCTGGGTTAGAAAAATGAAAACTTTGAGTTTCAGGTCCGAGGTTGGATAAGAAGGCTCTTAATTTCTCTGACCCTAAATCCCTTGATTCCCAGGACATAGAAAGAGATATCCTCTTTTCAAAGTAGTTTTGAGGTTTAACTGAAAAAAGTAAAATAAAATACTGTGTAAGATATTTAGCCTCAGCACTAATTTTTATGGGAAAACATTAGAGATACAATAAGTTCATTCATTCAACAATTCAGCAAATGTTTAATGACTTACATATATTTGGAACTATGTACTGGGAGATACAGTGGTAACCAACAGCAGTAAAAAACACAATCTCTGTCCTGGTAGACATTGCAGGCTGATTCAGAAGACAGACTTAAAACAAGTAATCACATATATAAATACAGAGTTCCAAATTGTCATAGAGTTGCACAAGGACAAGTAGACAGTTCTAAGAGGGGGCATCACTGGGAGCCTAATTTCACTGGGGAGCCATCACTATCTTTTGAGGGATGCTTGCAATGGTGGATGGGTAGAAATCAATCAGTTTAAGGGGCAGGATGGGTGGGGCTTGCGGAGTATGGGAATGAGGAATCCAAAGTGAGAACCAACTTGGTCTTATTTGAGAATACGAAAGAATAACTTTGTAGTTAGAGCACATGGAGGGAGAGGGAACATGGCACAAGATGAAGCTGAGGAAGTCAGCTGGGCCACACAAGGAGGGATTTGCTGCTTATGGCAAACTATTTGGATTATCCAAAGTACAAAAGGGGACACTGAAGAGTTTGGAGTGAGCAAGTGGCCTAATCTCTCCCTGCTGTGTAGAGATTGGGTTAAAGCAAAGGGTGGTAGGAAATGGAGAAGGAGGGAGGACAAATAGAGGCCACTGGAGTGATCTAGAAAAAAAGATGATGATGTCTTGACTTAACGTAAGGTCTATAAAGGGTTGAACAGTGGGTGATTTGAGTATTTTCTAAGTCAACTTCATAGGACTTGTGAAATACTACTCAGGAGGGTTAAGGAAAAGGGTCTGAAATGGCTCTCAGATTTCTCATTTAAGAAGCTTGACAGAGGGCATTCCCTGTCCCTGATAGAGGGGAGACAAAGGGGAGAATTTAGGTTTGAAACAGGATGATTTTAAGATAGGTACCAGGGAGACATTCAAATGAAGATAGCAAGTAGGCCACTGAATATACAAATTTGGCAATTGCATCAGGCTCATTTCTTTTGATGATGCTAAGAACCAAGGAGGTTTTCTACTACTTTAGTAGTTGTTAGAACTTGACTATCTCTGAGGCATCTAAGAGGTAATAGGCAATTTCTGTCTTACCTTACTTAGCCTTGTTATGTAGTGAACGGTTGTTCTGTTCTAGCCAGCTATCTCTATCATCATCTTTATTACCTTTTATGGATTGTCTACTGAATTTAGTTTTCTGTTATCCATCCATCCATCCATCCATCCATCCATTTCCCCAAAATAGACTATGCCCAAGATCAGAAGTGCACATATGAGATCATTAAATCTATTCATTGTATAGATGAGAAAATTGAGGTCCAGTGGAGAGAAACTTCTAGTCCAGAGGCACTTGCTGCTGGTTAAAATTCCACTTCTGCTTGTTACATCTACCCTAGTTCCCGAACCAGTATTTTTCATCACTATAACTCTTTGGACAATGGCCCTGCCAGAAGGTGAGAGAGAATACTGCCAGGCCTCACTAGGTAGAGTGTGCACCTCTTTCCAGCATTTCTCCCCCATAGTGTTTAAATGTGTTGGGCTCCCCTTTGAAGTCCTGCAGAGTGAAAGCACCAGCAGGCGGTCTCTTCCAAGGAATCTGCAGTCAGTCTGCTAACAGGCAGCTTGTCTCCCCTGCTGCTGAGACAGGACAGAGAATGGGTTTATAGCAGGGGACAAGATAATGATCAAAGGAAAACTTAGACTGATGGTTTCAGAAAATCTTGTGTGATTGATTTAGAGGTGGAGATGGAGGGACCTGCTGGCCTCTGAAGGTTGCAGATTTGGAACCTGCCAGGAGTTAACTCTTTGGGAACTGCTGTACTTCACACCCTGAAAACAGACAGAACGAAGCATCAGCAGGATGGCATCAACCAGCTCTGCCTGTCCCACTTCACCCCAAACTTCAATGATGGAGTGAAATTTAAAAAAAAAAAAAAAGAGGAAAGGCAAAGAGGATAAATCCACTGTTTATTTCTATTCTAAATACATTAACCCAGGAGTCAAACTGATCCTAATAAACTCAATGGTTATGTTTCTTGGCTGATCACTGTAGTGCATATTTCTTAAGTGCTGGCCAAATGCTAGGCACCACTGGGATGCTAGAGGTTCACAAGTAAGAAGATGGGTTTCTCTGTGTTGTGGCTCTTGGCTCCACATTCGGTCCTATTATCCCTCCATTCTTGCCATCGCTAGTCTCCCTGTGACCACAGGCCCTGGTCTCCCTTGCCAAGAAGGTCCTGCTGCCCCCTGGTCTGCCGTTTGAACATCTTTATCTTCCAAGTCTCATCTCAAGGGATGAGTCCTCGGGTTTCAGAGTACGACTTCTGGGGGGTGAGATCTGACACCGTGGAAGCCACTTGGAGACATTCCCTTAGAAAGTGACAAGAGCTATCCAGCGTTAGAAACTGCTGCTCATTGACTCAGCAGAAGTGGTGGTCCATGGCGGGAGGTGGGGAGAGGGGTGGAAACCAATGTGTGAGCTGGAAGAAGGCATGGCACCAACAGAATGTAGCCCCATTGTGACCAGCCTCGTGACTGTGGGGCAAGCTGCTCATCTCTATCATGCTTAGTTTCTTCCTCCATACAGTGGGAAGAAAGCTGCCTCCTCTCCAGATTGCTAGGATAATAGAAATAGGTGATGATTATGAAGCAAAGAGCACCCAGTGGATGCCCACTCGGCACACCTCTGTCAGTTTCGGTTTTCTGGAAAGCAGCTGCCCAGACAGAATTAAATGGGCAAGAGGCTTGTTGGGGAAAATGCTGGTGCAGGACCAAAAGGAAAGTGAGTCGGGGAAGGGGAGAGAGGCTCCTCCTGTGGGGTGGGCCTGGCCTCTGGGAAACAGAGGAGAAGTAGGAGGAGGCAGGAAGAACCTGAGACCCCTCTCCAGCACTGAGGACGTCCCAGCCAATGGAAAGAAGCCAGAGCCTCCTGCACTGAGGGGTGAAATAGCCTGGTCCTAGTCTCCCTGCTGTGCTCAGTCATCAGCTGGGAGCTTCCCTGAGAAGGAGGCCCTGGGCCCTCAGCCTGAGCATCTGCTGCATCCCCACGACTGGCACTGGAGGCTTCCTGAGCTCCTTCCTGCAGGTTCTCCGTGGAGGGACATCTGAGCAGCAAACTGCCACAGCAGCCACACACCCCTCTTTCTTCTTCCCTTGTCTGTGCAATTGGGCTGAGCATTTCTATCATTTATTATATGAGTGTGCCAGGACTGACATAACCAGATGCCACAGATTCAGGGGCTCAAACCACAGAAGTTAACCTTCTCACAGTTCTGGAGTCTGCTGGCAGAGCTGGTATCTCCTGAGTGCTCTCTCTATGGCTTGTAGATGGCTGTCTCCTCCCCGTGTCCTCATGTGGTCTTTGCTGTGTGTGTGCCCCACTGGTGTCTCTGCTTATAGCGACCCAGTCATCTTGGAGTAGGGCTCCTCCTTAGGACCTCATTTAATTTTAATTTCCTCCACAAAGGCCCTGTCTCAGTAGAGTTGCCTTAGGAGTTACGCCTCCAAAATATGAAATTTGGAGGACACAATTCAGTTCATAATATTCCTGTACTTCTCCCATTTTTTCCTTCTATCTCTCTCCCTCTTCTTTTCCCTCTCTTCAGTCAGTTAATGTGTTTTCCCTCTCTTCTTCCCTCTCTCTCCCTCCTGCTCTCCTTCCCTATCTCATTCTTCAAATTAAGAGCCTATCATACTCTACCCAGTGTGCTAGGGATGGAGAGATAAAGATGCAGTTCTCTTCCTCTGCAGATGACTACTTACCAAGAGGAGTTAGTTGGGACTGCCAGGTTACGGTATGATGAGAGTGAGCCTGCTGGTTTGAAAAAACACAAAGGAGAAATCTCCGACCCAAACTAGGCTTGCTGGGGGTGATCCAATAACGCTTCCTGGAGGAGGTGGCATCCAAATGTTAAAGAATGGGTAGAACTTATTCTGGCAAAAGATGATGCACAAATACAAAGGGCCCTATGAGATTATAATCCGTTCAGCCAAGCCTTGTCAGTCCAGCCTGCCTGGGGCATAGGGCAAGTGCTGGGGGAGTGTGGGAGCCAAGAGTAGGGGGGGAACTGGCACCAGTGCTGGCACTGAGGGAGTGTAGATCACACAAATTCTGATGCCCAGCTTGGAGCTTAAGTTTATCCTGAAAGCTGTGACAATGTCTCCTTCCCTCCTTCCTTCCTTCTGGTGGTTAAATACATTAACAAACCAGCTCCCCAACATTTCAAGGTATCTGGACTCGATCTAAGGTTCACAGTGTTTTTTTCTCCTGTCTTTGCCAAATCACAGATGCAAGCGTTTACACGGAAGGGCACCTTTCCCTTCCCTCCTGCGCCTTCCTTGCCTCCACCTTCCCCCTGCGAAGCAGAACCTGCAGCTCACAGAGGTGCAGCTGTCCCTGTGCTATAAACAGTGACATGCCACCATCATCCTGTTATTAGTGTAGCTGCTGTGCACATCAAGCAAATACCTTCCTCTTAGGAGCAGCATGTGAAAAGGCCCAGAAACATCCTATTGAGACCTGGAAGATGTAATTTAAATTTTCTGTGGCTGTGGAGACACCCCTGACACAGTGATTACATATGTCGACCAAGGGCAATGCAGCAGGATGCCCTGTAATTGGAGGTCCCAGACTGTGGGCCGGAGTTGGGGGTGACGACCTGGTGAAAGGGGCATGCACTGCCGGAGAGTGCTCCTGTGTGGCAGGTGTGCTGCACACGTCCTCGGGGTTATGCATATCCGACACAGAACTGGAGAGCAAGCCCTGAGTCCAGAGACCTTGTTGTTGCCGAGGAGGAAGATCAGGCTGGGGAGAAGGGCTGGTGTAAGATTTTTGTCACACAGCTAGCTCATGGCAGAGTCAGAACTAGGATTCAGGATACTGAAATGAGAGTCCAGACCCCACTCGCTTGTTCATGAAGCCTGTTTTCAATGCTTACAAAGTTCCAGGCTCTGTAAAAGGGAACTGGGACACACAGGGAATAAGGACAAGGAATCTTCCAGCCGAGAATTTACAGTCTGATTACATCCCAGAAGCATCCCGGTATTTAACAGAAAATACCAAGGCCTGGCCCTAACCCCAGAAATTTTGACCTGATGGGACCTTGGAGGGACACAGTTATCAGCATTTTCTAAAGCTCTCCATGACGTAGAACTGTTGGTCCAGGGTCACACTGTCCAGCTTGTGGCTTCTGAGCACACACAATGTGCTATGAGACTGAGTACAAGCAAAAGAATTAAAAATATCTCCGGAATAACTTATGCTGATGCTATATTGCAATGATAATACTTTGGATATGTTGGGTTCAAGAAAATATATCATTAAAAACTGGTTTCACCTGTTTCTTTTTACTATTTTAAAAATGTGGCTGCTAGGGGAGCCTGGGTGGTCCAGTCAATCCAGTGCCCGACTCTTGGTTTCAGCTCAGGTCATGATCTCAGGGTGGTGGGATCAAGTCCCCCATTGGGATCTGTTCTCAACTCACAGTCTGCTTGAGACTCTCTTTCCCTCTGCCCCTCCCTGCCACCACCCCTAAAATAAATAAATCTTTTCAAAAAATGTGGCTTCTAGAAAGTTGGAAATACATATGTGGCTCATATTATGATTCCACTGGCAAGCCCTGGTCTAGAGACATTAACATTTTTCTTTAGCAACTGTACAATGTCTCTCTCTGGTTCCTGCACACAAGGACATAAAGTAGTATAAATAGAGGGGCCCCTGATCATATCTTGGGCAGAAGTAGAAAGAAACTTTGCCCTCGAGTCACACTGCCTGAGTTTAATCTCAGCTTCAGCGATTATTTTTGTTGAATGATCTTGGAAAAGTCAACTCTCTGTGCCTTTATTTCTACATCTGTAAAATGAGGAGAATGGGGCTATTTAAGTTTTCATTGAAATAATATTAGCTATGATTATTACTCTCTCTCTGGGTCTTTTCTTTTGAAATTTGTTTCTCAAACCTCATTCTGTGACCATCTGACACTGAAATGAAACCTTGTCTTAGTCACTTGCAGAATGAATAAATACTTCTAGCTAACTGCAGTCTGCAAGCATCAATTTAATTTCATACTGTTACATTGTCATAACAAAAAATGTAGCCCCTTCTGGGGCACCTAGGTGGCTCAGTCGGTTAAGCGTCTTGATTTTGGCTCAGGTCAAGATCTCAGGATTCAGATGGACCCCTATGTCAGGCTCCGTGCTCAGTGTGGAGTCTGCTTGAGGATTTTCTCTCTCTCTCTCTCCTTCTTCCCCTCCCCCTGCTTGTACCCTCTCTCTCTTTGTAAAATAAATAGACAAATCTTAAAAAAAAATGTAGCCTTTTCGCCTTCTCACTATCTTTTTGTTAACGTCCAAGGAAAAGAGAAGTTAGATGAAAATAAGATGAGTCAATGTCCCCCGTTCCCTCCTCCCAGTTTCTTTACCAGCTTCACATGGCACTTTGAGCTGGGGGGCTTAACAGTGGAAGCCAAGTTAAAATATTCAGGCAGTTTTCTTTCTGAATAAGTTTCATTGAGACTTAGGAGTTTATCTTTGGTGGTAGGGATGTCTGGATGAGGACTAAACGCAGGGCTGACTAGATAAATATTTGTCCAACCTGTGGGGACATTTCTCCCATCTTCAGGCTGTTGGGCTCAAAGTAGAGATAGTCCTGTCCCTTTAGGATTCTGTACTGCATGCTTTGCTTCACATTAATGGAAGTCTTGACATAGTCCTGTCCTGCGAATATCCCAGTTCCTTCAGAAGATCAAAGCATAGCAAACATTTTTGGGGGTGCAGTAGGAATGAAAACGAGTTATTATTTCATCAGAATCTTCAGAAGTTCTGATCTGGGACTCATCCTGGGATGAAGGGGATAGACAGCCACATACCCAGGGAATGAGTTTGGAGAGAATTTTCTTGGAGTGGTTTCACTAGTAGAGAGCACATTCTGTATCATGAATGTTTTCAGCATATTCAGAGCTAGGTAGTGCCTGACACCTGAAAACAAGTAATGCACATTTGAGGATCAGGGAACCACTGAGGAAAATCTTGTGGTCACCCATTGACTGGGCAACAGCCAGAGGAATCCAAAAGAGACACATCTGAGACTAGAGTCTTGCACTAAACATGTGGACATAGGAAAAGCTACCTACCTCTCTCAGCCTCCTTTTCCTTATCTGTAAAATGGGAGCAATCACCTTAATTTATAGGGTTGTGAAAAAGGTTAGATGAAAGTATGGGCATAAAAGTGTCCAGTGAAAAGGCTAAAGTGAGGGCTGCAAAGACAAAAGGGTGCTGATAATTCTGAACAGGCAGAGGTTAATGTGATGGGGAGCCACCAGAGATCCTGGCAGGGGAGCTGTGTTAAACACAATGGATTTATTAGGTTTTTGATGATTTTAAAATTTTTATCTTATCACAATAGTAATACTTGCTTATTGCAAAAAATATGGGGGAGGGAAACATAAAAAAATTAAAATAATTTTCTATCTTATCTTAACCTACCACACAGAATGAACAAAGTCTGTTAACATTTTTGGGAACTCTTCATCACATAAAACTTAATTTGGTGAAATAAAAGAGGAAGAAAATTCCAGTCATTTATTTGAACACAGAGGCATGGCTTGAGCAAGGAGGACGTCTGGGTTGGGGTGAAGAAATGTAGCAGAAGGCGAGGCAGGAGACAAATCAGATGGATTTTGTATGCAAAAGCACTAATGATCTTCCCTTTTTACTTTCTTTTTTCAAGGTAAGTCATAAGCCCTTAACTTTCTTTTCTTTTTAATATTTATTTATTTATTTATTTATTTCAGAGACAGAGAGATCCCATGCAAGTAGAGGAAAGGCTGAAGGGAGGGAATCTTCAAGCAGAACTCCCCATTGAACACAGACCCCAGCTTGAGGCTCGGTCTCATGGCCCTGAGATCATGACCTGAGCCAAAATCATGAGTCGGACACTTAACTTACTGAGCCACCCAGGAAACTCATAAAACCTTAACATTCTCTGCCTCCTCTTCCTGCTCCCATACCTTCTGATTTTCATCAACTCTTTCAAATATGTTGGCATGATTTCCCATGGGAAATGTGTACTCTTGCATAACCAAGAGATCAGAGGGCAGTAGGGCTCGTCTCTGGCAGAGCTGCTGTGCCACAGTGGGTAGTCATGTAACATGAATCACGTGCCTGGGCTGGGTTCCCATGTGGTCTTCCCATTGGGTTATTAATGATTGGAACATGGTGGAACCTTCAAGCCCTCAACACTGCTGTACATATAAACCATCTAGAGTGCAATTTCCGGGTTTTGGCTCCCTAGCCCAGGTGTCCTCCACCTCTTCTTCAGCCTTTCTAATGAGCTCTGTCCTTTGTGGCATGTGGCTGAGAAGTCAATGGATTTAGATTCTTTCCTGATTCCAAAGGTGAGATGAGGTAATGGAACAGGAGAGAAAGTGTGTGTGTGTGTGTGTGTGTGTGTGTGTGTGTGTGCATGTGTGTGTATGTGTGTGTGTGAAAAAGAAAGAGAAGGAAACTGAGCAAAGAAGCATGAAAGATAAAGAAAGGAAAAGGGAGCAAAAGAAATAGAAAATTGAAGGTGTGCTGAAGAACAGACAGGGAAGACAGAAGAGAGAGAGGAGGAGGAAGGGAGACAGAAAAGGATGCTTGAGTGACAGAGACAGAACGAGTGCCGGGAGACAGAGACAGTCATTACCACTTAATGATTAATACAGGATTTAAATGAAATATTCATGAAAGAAAATTAGAGCTATAGACAAATCCAAAGGCCACCCCCCCCTTGATCCCACCTCCCCATTCCTATGTGTGTTCTCTCCTGGAGATTCATGCTTTCTGCTGTTGTTGCACAGAAACAATGGATGGCTGTAACTGGGAGGGAAATCTTGGTTCTTTGATGGCATTTGGCTCTGTTAAAAACTTGTCTACTCATCTGTGTGGGCAGTTCCTGAGATTCTGTGAGGGTATGGCCCTTTAGAGAAGCCTTTGGGCACCTTTCAGGTGATGCAAACTGCTTTCCATTCCTCTGAGCTCCATCTGTGGTCAAGCTCCAAGGGTTGCCTGAGTCAAGGTCTTCCTCTCCTGCAGGAGATAGCTGGAAACATCCTTGAGGGTAGTGGTAGCATACCTCCCTGCAGAGCCCTGTGCTGGTAAGTAACAGAAACTCAATAAATCCATGTACACTGCAATTAGCCCTCTCCCCAGCCCAGTAAACAAGAAAATCACATGATCTCTTCGAGCCTCCATGTTCTCATCTCTGTGCATACAAATACCTGTTCTACTGATGGCCTTACCCATAGATATCATCAGAGAGGTGGTGAGAGTTCTCTCCTAGGGCGTGGTACAGGATGGAAGGCTTGATGCTTTCCCCTTCACTTTCTCCTTCCCTCCCTTGTTTCTCATTAGCAGGGAATGAAACTCAGACCCCTACCGAGTCTTGTTTGATTAGAAGCCATACCAAAGCCAGTGGCTGGGACCTGGGGTTCTTCTCTGCTCCCACCTCAGAACCGGGGATGCACCAGAAAGCTTTTGCCTTGAGGAAGTGGTATAGATACTCTGTTTTTCAAACCCCCCATACCTACATTACTTGCTTGGGGAACTTACTGTTTCCATGCTAAGTTATGTATGGGTTAAATTTCCTCTTTTGCCTGCTGGTTCCCCCCCACCCCCAGTACTGTATTTCCTCAGCTCTAGAGGAGCTGGGAGGTCAATCCTTTGATTATAAAAATAACTTGAGCTGTCAATTTCCTATTATAATGTTGTATCAGATGGTCTCCTTTCCTTCTGACTTTCCTTATTTAGTCTTGGGATGTCAGTTTCTTCATTTAAGATGGAGATGATAATGTTTATTTCCATGGGGCCATGTGAGGCTCAAGGAGGGCTTTCTGAAGTGTTAAACCTATTCAGGTAGGTGACAGTGTGTGTGCAGTCTTGCCTCTGTTGAAAGCTCTGGGAAGATAGGAAGCCCCTTCATCCTTTCCAATACCACAGAACCAGTGCCCTTGCAAAATGCCAGGTGCATACAAGGTGCTCAGTAAATGTTTCCTGAACAAACGATTGACCTCAGATCTTCAGAGGTTAATCTTTATTGTATTCTACTTATTTTCATCACCATTTAGAAACATTTTATTAGAGTTCATGGCTGCCAATATTCCTGCTATACCAACATCCACTCCACCCACAATCCCAGCCCCTATCCTGCACTCTGGGGTAGAATTGATGGATAGCTCAGTAGTCCAGAGCATACATTGGGCCGGCCAATGACATGGATTTCAAGAGGCAAATACAAGGAAACTGGATCACTGCAGGCTGATTCAGAAGAGATGAAATTCCTGTGCTGGCCTCAGAAATAGTTTTTGTTGTTGTTGTTGTTGTTGTTAATTACATATAATGTATTATTTGTTTTATACAGGTTTGTGATACATTAGTCTTACACAATCACAGCACTCACCAAAGCACATACCCTCCCCAATGTCCATCACCCAGCCACCCCATCCCTTCCATCCACCTCCCCACCAGCAACCCTCAGTTTGTTTCCTGAAATTAAGAGCCTCTTATGTTTTGTCTCCCTATCTGGCTTTATCTTGTTTCATTTTTCCCTCCCTTCCTGTATGATCCTCTGTCTTGTTTCTCAACTTCCTCATACCAGTGAGATCATATGAAAATTGTCTTTCTTTGATTGACTTATTTCGCTTGGCAGAATACCCTCTACTTCCATCCACGTCATTGCAAATGGCAAGATTTTGAGGTTTTTTGATGGCTGCATAGTATTCCATTGTATATATGTATCAAACCTCCTTTTCCATTCATCTGTGCGGACATTGCTGCTATAAACTTTGGGGTCCCCATGCCCCTTCAGATCACTACATTTGTACCTTTAGGGTAAATATCTGGTCGTGTGATTCCTGGGTCATGGGGTAGCTCTATTTTCAACTTTTTGAGGAATCTCCATACTATTTTCCAGAGTGGCTGCACCAGCTTGCATTGTTACCAACAGTGTAGGGGGCGTTCAGGAATAGGGGAGTTTTTTTCTAGCTTCAGGGGAAACAAAATAAGAATGAGTCCCAAAGAATGAGTGGTCTAAAAGTAGCAACTGTATCTACCAATGATGGCTGGCCATAGTTTCACCTTTCTGGGCACAATCTCAGGTAATTCAAACAGTGTTGAGCTCATTTTACAAATAGGAGTTGTAGGCATTTCCCATATTGTTAAGCAGGACATATATTTCTGTTTAAGACAGCAGACCAGGCCTGATTCCCTGTGGGTATTCAGTAGAGCAGACGGATTAGATGAGGACATGCAGGAGATATCTTGCATTTTCTTTTCTCTATAGCCCTTAATACTCTCTAATATGCTACCCGTGTTCCTAATTTATCTTGTGTATAACATGTTTCTCCCCACCCCCCAATTCTGTAAGCTCCATGAGAGCGAGGTTTTATCTTTTTGTTTTTTTCAGTTTGTTTTTTTTTTTTCTCCAGCTATACACCCAGACTCAGAGCACTGCCTGGTACATATTAGGCACGCACTAATTATTATTTGTTTATTTACTTAACTAATTTCCTACATAAGCAGTACTTATTCCTTTACATAACACAAAACCAAAACACAAATATTTAAATGCATCTTTTCTTTCCTGATGGAAATGCCTTAGAGTATATTACTTGATCCCCTGACTTCCTAAATAGAGCTGAGATAATGATAGGTGATGTTTTTTAGCATTTTAGTTAGTTACATGTGCTTTATTTGATTGACTCATTTAATCCTTATGATATGGTTTTTCTGTAGATGAGGGAAATGAAGCACAGAGAGGGTAAGTGATTTACTTAAAAATCACACAGTGATTAAATTACAGACCCAGCATTTGAACCCAGGCAGTCATGGTCTGAGAGCCAGAGGGCTTAAATATCACACTATATATTCTGTCTGGATATGAATTAGGTGGTCTGCAGAGAGTCAGTGTCTCCACTCTGAAGGCTAATCTCCTATCATAGCGAGTCCCTAAAGGTATCCTTATTTGGGAGTGCTTTCTTGCCACACAGACCACAGAATAAAATCTAGTTTTCTGATGTTCCTTCTCCTTCATCGTTAGCTGTTACTAGGTGATGTTGTCAGGAATTTTCTGAAAAGTCCTGCTGTGATGATGCTTCTGCTATATCCTAGAGGAAACCAGATGGGGAGGATCTTGTTTCATGCCCCAAGGGGATTAACTTCCTAAATCCTACTAGCAAACTTCTGGAGAACTCCAGAAGTAGAAAACCCAACATCTTTTGAAGTACAGCCTCTTTGCGAATGTCCTCTCCATAGCCTTTGGGGACAGAGGTGTCCTGGCATTGGGAGAAAAGAAACCCCACCGAGCATGATGTCTTGTTGCAGCCCTTTGTCCTGCAGCCATAATTCTGTTGGTGCATACTTGGTTAATATTCAGTGTGTGTGTGTGTGTGTGTGTGTGTGTCTTGGCATCATAACCATCATTGTTTTTCTATTCTTTGTGTGTTCCAAAAGGGAAGTGATTGCTCAAAGCAGATCAATGTGACACTTGCATCTTATTTATGAGGCACAAAGCCCTCTCCTCGCCCTTGGTGAACTAGAAGAGAATTTTCTTCTGGGAGCTAGGTCAGGTCCCAAGAATGCCATGGGTAGGAGTTGTTCTGTGCTGTAGCAAGAATATAGGCACCAAAGTACTTGGTATTGTTTGTTGGTATGAATTAAAGGGAATAACATGAATGAGCTCTGTGACAGCCAAAAAGAATTTGTTCTTGCACCTGAGTTTGTGACGGGGGTGGGGGGTGACAGAAGCCTGTTAATAGGCTATACAAGTTTATGGGAACCAGCTCACTGTCTTGACCTCATTCAAGTCCATTCGTCAACCAATAAACAATTACACTAATACTTATTAAGACTTAGGTCAAAACAGATATATGTCCCCATGCTAAGCTTATTTTTTTCCTCATTAGAAACAAATATTGACATGTATGGGAAAAAATTCAGTGATCACCCATATCTTCATTAGTCAGAATCAAAGATCCATCCTATAGGTAACATGTTGAACACATTTCATCCTGGGTATAATACTAAGTGCTTTATCGGATTTACTCATTTAACCCTCTCAATGCAAATGTAAAGCATGGATATAAAGAATGCAGAAAGCATTTAAAACAAACTTCTTCCTTGCTCAATATCAGAGAAGCCAGCTTTGGGGAAATCTGAATAGGAGTCTCGCTACTGATTTCCACTTTGAAATCTTCAGTTCATCAAATACTGCCTTTTCCATGAAGTCCTTCTGATTCATTCCCAAACATGCAAATGTTTCCTCCTCATTAACATCTTAAAGTCTCTTGGCTATACTTTTCCATGGCACTGATGGCACTGATCCTATTCTGCCAGACACTGTGGTTGTCTGAGGAGATAGGGTGTGTTACAAGCAAGGGATTTGGAGTCAAGAGACATCTGTTTGACTTTTCCCAGGGTCCCTGGGTAAGTGCTACTAATCATAGTATTATGTTCCTCAGGGAACCACTATGAAAAAACCACATAGATAGAACTTTCTTAACTGAAAGCGGAGGTTACAGCGTTTATTACTATCACCGGTGTGTAAACCCATCAAAAGGAATGCTGGGCTGAGCCATCTTTGTGTGCTCTCTGACACCTTGAGCATTGCCTGGGAACTAGCAGATGTCCTAGATGTGTTATCAAAGGAATAGTTTTAGTAGACAACCACTGTCTTCTTAACAGCCAATCACATGAACCATCTCAAGAGCACCTTCCCCCAGATGCAGAAGCAGCCTGGGCAGACCCTTAGCTTGGGCTGGATTCTTTAAGGCCAATGAGGCACCATGTATCCTTTAGCTAGCCGAGAGGAGAACAGACTGCTGGAGATGCTTTGTCAGGAAAGGGGAAACTACTCTTTAAAAAAGTCACCTTAATGTGACCAAATCCTTCATAATGAGGTCAAAAGACAAAGTCAGAGATGCAAGAGGTATGCTCTCCATGGGTCAGAATGACAACCCTTCAAGTTTGATTCCCAAATGCAGACGTGCTTGGCTGTTCTGCACTTCTGGAAGGAAGGCTGTATTTGTGAAGTGATGGAATAATTTCCATGGCAACAGACTGTCTGGTGTCAGAAGAACAGACATGAAAGCTCCACGTGCCAAGTCTGTATTTATGTGATGCTTATCTCTCTGCCTCCTACAACCCAAAAGGGGCTTGATCTCTCAGCAGACATCCTTTACTGTCCAAATGGTGCCAAAGTGGAAATCAAGCCATTTCTATCAGACTTCCACATCTAAAGGTTGAGCGTACAATTTCTGTCTTGTAGAATTTTTAGTAGCTTGAATGGAGCTGTCAGGGTCTCTGTAAACAGATATTGCTGGAATCTCAGGGGGTGGCACGGGGGTGATGAAGGAGGCAGCTAAGGCCTGGGCCTTGATCTCTAGGGAATCTGGTGTTGCCACCTGCCCAGCACTTTGCTGCAGGATGAGGGGAGGGGGGAGAAGGTAGTCAGAGGATCAGGATGGACCCTGACTCCAAAAGCCTGGTCAAGCAGGGTAGAACTGGGCAGGGACACTGCTCCCTGTTGCTGTAGGCATCTTTCTGCCATTGATAGCCCCTGTGAGAAGTTCTGCTCTTACCCTCAGCCCCTAATCTCTGATGCTTCCTAAGACTTTCTCACCATAATCTGTGCACCGGAGACCTCAAACCAAAGACTGCTCTTGGCTCCATTCCTGACCCCAGGCTTTTCCACAAACCACAAAGCCCTAGACTATTGCTCCTTAGTACTTAACCCTTCCTAACTCCTTCCCGTCTGCCCAAACCACAGGCCAAGTACATCAGGAGAAGCCCAGCTACCCCTGTCTTGCTCTGTACCTCAGAGACTGGGTGTTAAGTAACATCTCCACAAGGGAAGTACTTTATTTGAGAGAGAGAGAGAGAGAGAGAGAGAGAGAGAGAGCACAGGAACACTGGGGAGGGGCAAAGCCAGAGGGAGAAGCAGAAGCAGACTCCCTGCTGATCAGGGAGTCTGACATGGGGCTCAACCCCAGGATCCCAAGATCATGGCCAGAGCCAAAGGCAGATGATTTACTGAGCTACCCAGGAGCCCCACAAAACTACCTTCTATCACTGCAGATCAGCAAGATGCCCACAGGGAGCACATGTAGATAAACATTTTTAGATGCTTAATAGTGATTAAAATGTTCTCAACTTAACCTGTGGTAACGGTTGTGCATATCTGTGAATGTTCAGAACTATTCAGTTGTACATCTTACATGGGCAAATTGTATGGTACCTGAATCACATTTCAATAAAGCTATCTTAAAAGGTGAGTTAATAGAAAAAGTACCGTCTCCTAAAGCTAGCGAGATCAAATTTTAAAAATAAATGCATTTAGATTACAACAGATTTAGAGGAAAAAATTACTGTATACATCATAGAACAGGTGGTATGTGGATATGGTAATGAACATTTAGAAAAACTGGTATGGTAGGAAAAGCTTGGGTGTCCCCTCTGGTAAATCTTTCCTGCAGTCCTTGTTAGAGTATGTGCCACTTCTAAGTGTTCTATACATCATAGACACACCCTTCATTAGCCAATTATCATACCTAATGGCTGCAATCTGTTTATATTGTCCTTCTCCCTCACAAAAGCTTTTGTGTCAAGCACTGAGTAGTCCATTGGTGGAATCCTTGGCACTTTGTATGGCATCTGTAGGCAATGTATAGACTAGAAATCAGGGTCTCTCAACCTCAACACTACTGGCACTTGGACCAGATGGTCCTGCACATTCTAGGATGCTGAGTAACAAACCTGGTCCCTACTCACGCCAGAAGACACCAGTGCCCCCCTCAGGTATGACAAAATAAAATATCTCCTAACACTGACAAATATCCCTGGGGAAAAATTACCTTCCTGTTGAGAACCACTGCTCTAAGTCAATAATCATAGAACACTAGATACATATTTATGCTTACCTTTGATGAATCGGGTACTATTCTAGGCAGTGGGGACAGAGTGGTGACCAAGACAGACAAAGCTCCTGCTCATAAGAAGTTTACATTCTAAAGAGAAAGATAGAAACCAAGTGAGCAAATTAATGAACATGCCTATTCAGATGGTGATAAACACTAAGAAGAAATTTATTAGGGTGATGGACTTGAAAGTGTTTGGTGGTCAAAGACAGTCTTTCTGCAGATGTGATATGGAAGTGAGATCTGAGTGTCAAAAGGAACCAGTCACAGGAAAGGAAAGAGACAGCCAGAAGGAAAGTCCCAAAGGAGGGAATGGGCTCGGTGAGTTTGGGGAGCAGAAAGGAGGTCAGTATGACAGAGCCCAGGGAGAGAGATCATGTTAGGCATTCCAGGGCAAGATGCTTGGGTTTTCTTCCAAGGGAGATGTGAAGCCACTTGGGGAGCTCAAGTTAAGTGTGGAGTAATTTGGTTTTAAAAGTTCATCTATTCAGGTTGTTGCATGCAAATGGTCTAAAGGGGTGCACAGAGAGAAGAATAACATCAGTGAGGGGACAGCATCTGTCATTCCGGGAAGATCTGGGGGAGCCTGAACTAGGACGGTGGAAGTAGACGTAAGAGCAGTAAAAACAAATGGGAATGACTGAGAGAGGATAATCCTAGTAGGAGAAAAGATGTGTCAAAGCCTCAAGATGACACCAGAGGCAGAAAAAAGGGTAGACTGAGTTTCTCTCTGATTAGGAGTCCATTGCCCTTAACTGGGCCAGAGTTTATTGAGAGGAGAAACATGACTGACTAATCAAATTAGACTCCATTCTCTTAAGATTTTCCAGTCTGTGGTTCAAGTTGGGTTTCCTTTACGGAAAGACCATTGTTTCATTCCTATAAAGGGGGTTAACAGACTGTAACACCAGCTTAATTATAACCTGCTTCCTCGACCACTTTTACTGGTTTAATATTTACTCAGCTTAGCATTTATCATGGATCTCAGCATAAGGTGGGGCCATTGAAAAAAATCCCTGAATACAAACCTTCAATAGTTTCAACCCTGCATTGAAAGTAGGGCAGTCTTTCACAGTATATCTTGGAGGCTGTCGGGGTGAGGGTGGGGGTGGGGTCACAGTGTGGACAGAGTCTCCAAGCCTTCTTGAGTCTCTGGTTACTGTTTCCCTTCAACTTTTATGAAATTGACAGTATTAATAATAACAATGTGATAACTACAACTGCCATTTACTGAACCTACTAAACACCAGGTCATTGGTATTACATTAGGTTTAATTCCCATTACAGCCTTACAGGGAGGTGTTACAGCTCTCATCTAACAGATGGGGCAACAATGACTAGGGAAAGTGAAGTAGTATCACCAAGATCACACAGCCCTGGTTTTCTAGGGCTGCTGTGACAAGTGGCCACAAATTCTATTACTGCTCTGGGCACCAGAAGTCTGAAATCAAGGTATCAGCCAGACTTGCCCCAAAGGCTCTAGGAGAGATCTTTCCTTGGTGCCTCCAGATTCTGGGGGCTCCGGGGGCTCCCTGGTTGTGGCCCTGCTTAATTCCATCTTCAGTGTCCAACTTCATATGCCTTCTCCTCTTCTCCCTGTGTCTGCCCTTTTCTCTTATTGGGATACATATCATTGAAGATAGGGTCCATCCAGACAGTCCAGGATGATCTCATCTTGAGATATCTAACTTAATGTCATCTGCAAAGACCCTTTCTCCAGATAAGTTCACATTCACGGATTCCAGGGGTTAAGACATGGACACATCTTTTGAGGGCCACCATTTAACCCACTACCGCTGATGACTTGCAAGGGGCAGAGCCTTTCTTCTGTGCTGTAGAGCCTCGAACACACTATATTTGCATCATAAAAGAAATTGGTGGGTCCAGTCTTTTCTTCCTTAGTCTTCATAACCTTGTATATTCTTACAGCCTGTTTTCAGTGAATGACCAAAGAGCCAAAGGGTTTTTTTTTTTCATCTAAAATAAACTTAGCAGCATAATACAGTAAAAGTTATAATTATAGGTTTCACAAGGATGGAAGCTTTCAAAATGGTGGCAGGTATTTAAAGAACACTCTCATGTTAAAAGATGCCGGTCTTGCTAACTTTAATTACAAAGGAGGGTAAATAATGTCAAAATACATCTTGGGAGTTTTCGGTGCAATAAAAAAGTAAGCGTTAACAGCTAAACAGCAACTGACATCTGGATGGATTGATGATACAGCTTTTCTCTTTCCTTTTTTTTTTTTTTCTGCTGCTAATTAAAAGTTAATCCAATCAAGAAATGGGCAGAGGACATGAACAGACGTTTCTGCAAAGAAGACATCCAGATGGCCAACAGACACATGAAAAAGTGCTCCATATCACTCGGCATCAGGGAAATACAAATCAAAACCACAATGAGATATCACCTCACACCAGTCAGAATGGCTAAAATCAACAAGTCAGGAAATGACAGATGCTGGCGAGGATGCGGAGAAAGGGGAACCATCCTACACTGTTGGTGGGAATGCAAGCTGGTGCAACCACTCTGGAAAACAGCATGGAGGTTCCTCAAAATGTTGAAAATAGAACTGCCCTACGACCCAGCAATTGCACTACTGGGAATTTACCCTAAAGATACAAACGTAGTGATCTGAAGGGGCACATGCACCCGAATGTTTATAGCAGCAATGTCCACAATAGCCAAACTATGGAAAGAACCTAGATGTCCATCAACAGATGAATGGATCAAGAAGATGGGGTATATATACACAATGGAATACTATGCAGCCATCAAAAGAAACGAAATCTTGCCATTTGCGACAACATGGATGGAACTAGAGCGTATCATGCTTAGCGAAATAAGTCAAGCAGAGAAAGACAAATATCATATGATCTCCCTGATATGAGGAAGTGGTGATGCAACATGGGGGCTTAAGTGGGTAGGAGAAGAATCCATGAAACAAGATGGGATAGGGAGGGAGACAAACCATAAGTGACTCTTAATCTCACGAAACAAATTGTGGGTTGCTGGGGGGAGGGGGGTTGGGAGAAGGGGGGGTAGGGTTATGGACATTGGGGAGGGTATGTGCTTTTGGGTAAATTGGAAGGGGAGATGAACCATGAGAGACTATGGACTCTGAAAAACAATCTGAGGGGTTTGAAGTGGCGGGGGGTTGGGAGGTTGGGGTACCAGGTGGTGGGTATTAATGAGGGCACAGCTTGCATGGAGCACTGGGTGTGGTGAAAAAATAATGAATACTGTTTTTCTGAAAATAAATAAATTGGGAAAATAAAATAAAATAAAATAAATGTACCCTTGGAAAAAAAAAAAAAGTTAGTTGTACCAATAGAAAGTAATGCCAGATTTTTAATCCCTAACAACTTCTCAACCTTTCCCCTTATTCACATTAAATCTGAGGTCTAAAGAAAACCCACGGCAACTGAGTCTGTGTGTCACAGAGGGAGGCAGAAAGCAAACGAGTCACCTTCTAAGGTCGTGGGGCATCCAAGCAAATCAAACATTCTTGATTCAGGAGAACATGAGGCAGTTGGTTGCATAAAGTTAGCTGGACGAGTTTGTCTGTAGATTGAGTGGTAATCTTCAATACTGTTGGCCATTTTTTGCTTGCTCTGCAGAGACCATCTCTCCCTCAGCAAAGTGAGGGGGTCTTTCTCTGGTGATTGATGGGGCTGGAATCTCCAGGCAACGGAGAACTGTCCTCCTCACCCCCATTGTGGGAATGTCAGCAACCCCAGGACTGTGTAATGTTTTAATGAGAAAGGAAGGAAGGACAGTGAGCACAACTAAGGTGAACCTAAACTCTTGAGTTGAGTGACCTTCAAACTCAATGGTCTGAAATGATTCTTCATGGATATGTGTGTGTGTGTGTGTGTGTGTGTGATCATAAAACATGCAAAGAATAAGGAAGCATTTGGAAAATGTAAAAAAACTAGAATAAATATGGCTCCTTGATGATATTATTTCTTTGATTTTATAGTCTGCTTTTGACAATGTACCATGTTAGGATGTAGAGCAATTGGAACCATCACACACTGCTGATGTACAATGGTACAGTCATTTTAGAAGAAAGTCTTACAGGTATTCAAATAGTGAAATAGGGAGTTACCATAGGACCCAGGAATGCCACTCCTGGGCAAGCACTCCCCCAAAATGAAAACATTAAGTCCACACAAAAATTTGTTCATGAATGTTCATAAGAGCATTATTCATAATAGCCAAAAAATGGCAAAAATACAAAGGTTTGTCAAGTGAAATGTGGGTTAGCAAGGTGTTCTCTACCTATCCAAGGAAATATCAGTCAGCAATAAAAGAGAAATAAAGGATCCCTGCTAAAACATGACAACATACTACATACAAAATGTTACATGTTGCACTATTCCATTTTTACGAAATGTTCAACACTAGCAAATCCATAGAAATAGGAAGGAAATTAGTGTTTCCAGGGCCTTAGGGATTAGGAAACATCAGGATTATCTGCTGTGAGTAAGGTAGTTTTGGGGGGTGGTGATTATAAACTCTAAAATTAATTGTGGTGATATTGTACAATTCTGTGAATATACTAAAAACATGGAATTTCACATGTTAAAGTGTGAGTTGTATTGCATGTGAACTCTATCTCAGAAAAGTTGTTATAATAATTTTTAAAAATGTAACATTATAAGCCCCCCTTTTTAAAATTTTTTTTCAGCGCAACAGTATTCATTGTTTTTGTACCACACCCAGTGCTCCATGCAATTCGTGCCCTCTCTAATACCCACCACCTGGTTCCCCCAACCTCCCACCCCCCGCCCCTTCAAAACCCTCAGATTGGAAGGGGAGGTGAACCATGAGAGACTATAGTAGATGCGTGGTACCAGGCTTTTTTATTGGTGGAGAAACTGGGACTTTAAGAAGTCTAGTAAATTACCAAAGACATATAGCTAATAAATGGGAGAACACAGTTCAAATCCAATTTAAGCCCTAACCAATTCGCTTCAACAAAGGAGGGATTTGAGTTTAGGTTTTGCTGAGTGAGGGAGGGGAAAAACATACATTTCAGCATTATGTTGGCTCTGTAGCTTCTCGTACATTGGGGATACAACATCTGTTTCTTGTGCATTGTTCTATAAGTGGATATCTCCTGTTGAGTGGATATGTCTCTGTGCCCTGTCCCTCTGTTTCCAGTGATAGTACCCTTATTGTACTTTGGGGACTACCTCACCCACTGACTACAGTTTCAGTGGGGTTACACTCATAGTGCTCTCTCTCCCCTGGCCAAGGATCCTGCAGGTGATGTGAGTGAGGCCAGAGTCTTGGCATGGAATTTGAATCTTGAGCAGAGTAACACAAATGCTGAAAACAGATGCATCTCAGTTCCAGAACCTTCCCTGAAGAAAAGGCTGTTTGCTAATCCTTCCTTCCTGGACTCAAAGGAATTGCTTTGATGCCTGCCTGCCCCTTTTTAGTTCTTTGGGATTTTTTTCCCCCTTACATTCATCTTCAATCCTTCCAATAAATTCATTCCTTCCTTCCTTCCTTCCTTCCTTCCTTCCTTCCTTCCTTCCTTCCTTCCTTCCCTTCTTCCTGCCTGCCTGCCTGTCTTCCTCCCTTCCTTTCTTTCATAAGCCAGAATCATTCTCCATTGCTTGCCATGGGGTGGCAGAGCCTGGAGATTACAACCTAGGTTTTATATTAGATGAACCTCTGTTCTTATCCCACATTTACTATTTACTAATTATGTGACATTGGACAAGTCACTTAATCTCTCTAAGTATGTTTTCTTACCTATGAAGTGGGAATAATAGGGTGTTGAAAAAGTGAGCCAATGCATGTAATTTGCTTAGCAGAGAGCCTGGACTCAATCATGCAATTTGCTTAGCAGAGTGGTCTTTCTTATCAACTCCTTAATAAATATTAGCTGCTCTGATTATCTCGGCAAACCAGAGAGAAGTATGTTCTTCCCACTTCAAACCAGGACAAGATAGTTTGCACAACACTAAATATAGATAGATATTGGCGGGGGGATTGCAGGAATGGAATTTTCAAAATTGAAGCCAAAGATAAACTGAAAACATACCAAAGCAGAAGAATCTGGACAATTTATTGGACCAGAGATTTTCGGCTTCAGAGCATAAAGAACTCACAAAATCGTAGGGTTCATTATCTTGATTTTGAGTATTTGAAAGATTTTTTTATTCCTATTTTACAGTTGAAGTAAGTGTTGACCTTTTATTCCACAAATATTTACTGCATGCGTACTGTGAGGCTGGCATGGGTCCGGATCTTGAGATAAGGAGGAGGAAGATATGACTGGGGTATCCAGTATGGGTACTCCTGGTTAAGGGTGAGTGTTTTCCATCTGATGATTCAGTGACACAGGCTTTTTTACATCTTGTGGAATCACCATCCTCAAGGACCTCAGAATTGTCTGTCTCTAATTAGATAATAGGGGAAGGGAGATTGAAGAACATACAGCTGCTTCTCAACCTAAGATGGTTAAGGTTGCCCAAAAGCCTGGAGGTGACACCCATGGCTTGCCCTCCCAGTTGATTGTTGGGATCACATGGCCTCACCGGGATGCAGAGGCACTGAGAAATGCACAGCCCCTTCCAGCAACAGCTCTGTTGTACAAAAGGGAGCAGAAGCCTGACGTCCAGTGTCCGCTCCTCTGAAGATGAGGCTCCCTAGGCTTTGGTTCTCTACTATTCAAAGGATGGCTTTGCTTGTTCTGTGGTTGTAAAGCCTCTGAAAATTGAAGAGGTGAGAGATCTTTACTCAACTCACCAAATCCATCAGCTTAGACATGGGCATGTGTGTGCACATGCACACACACACACAGAGTTGAAAACACAGAGAGTTCTGAATCATCATATTATATTACTTTGGTCATTCTTTGTAACCTTCAGCTAGAACATGTCTACATACCTAATTCAATATCACATACACCGAACCTTGAGAAAAGAATATTGCATATTTGCATGGATTTGTGTATGTTGGAGAATGTGTGAAGTTGGTCATACCTAAGGAAATTTTGGCCTTATTGATCTGGAGGGAAGGGCAAAAGGTTCAGATACAGCCATTAAAATTGTAACATTTAATTGTGAGGTTAATTTTTTTCCCTCTTCTTCTCATTTTCTTTCTCTCCTCTTCCCCTTTTTCATTTTCTTTGGTAGCTGAAGAGAGACCTAAATCAACTGACTTTGTGAAGATCAGCTCACACTACATAAACCAGGAAATGTGGATTTCAAGTGTGGGTCTTTGAGTATGCAAATCAGACAGGGCTTTGTATAATGTCAAGTATTTAGCAAGGAAACTAAAGGGAAATTAAATCTTACTTTCAAAATGTTACTTCCAACATTCCCCTGCATTTGTCCTTTTGTGCACTGGAACAGAACATTTGTTTTTACTACTGTGTTTTTTTTTGTTTTTTTTTTCTGTGCTATGTGGACTTGACCTCTGTATCCTGCCAATATTTTCAACCACAGTTTGTGTAAACATTGCATTGTCCCATGTGCCAGTCCAAATCAAACTTAAACACAAAATTGTGATGGTGAGTAGTCATTTTCTTTTATGACAACTGGTTCACGCAGTCATTGACCCAAAGATTGAAGATAGAGATGACAATACAGCCTCTGGGTCCATATCTCCGTCCCCACCTCTACCTCTCTATCTCTACTTATAGATCTATATCTATATCTATTTCTATACCTTTGGCTAGGATTGCTTTAAATAATATATAATAAAATAATGCACCATAAATTGGTAAAAACCTTTGAAATCAACTTCCTTTTCCTTTTGTGGCCATGCCTACTATGTACAAGTATGCTGTAGATGTTAAGCAATTAAACAGCAATGCCTCTATCCTTCAGTGGTGGAGACCGATATGCAAAACATAGGTACCAAAACTTAAGTGACATCGAAGATCGCATTCCTCGGGCGTCACAACGCCAGGATTTCAAAACCTGTGTTATTAAGGACTGTTCTGTATTGACATTTGTGTTGAGATAGAAATGAGGAGGAGTACACGATTAACAAGGCAGAGGGATAAGGAGTATAAGTCTCTGGAGGGGTACTGCTCCGTCAGTATCACAAAACATATACATCTAATCCTGGAAGGGCTTCTGAATCCACTGCATCCATTAATAGACAGGGTGAGTGAGGTGTGTCAAGGGGCAGGTCACCCACATTGACACCAGAATTCAGACTCCTTTTCCCCAAGGCAGTGTATGCTCCATTATTCCAGAATCAACTCATGACACCGGAGGGAAGAGGCTCTTCCAAGCTCTGGGTTTTATTTGCTAGCTCTTTCCCTTCTTCTCAATAAATCATCAGTTTGGCAGTGCCTTCAACTTTCTTTGTCCCTGCTCAGGTCTTGGTTTACTCCCTGAGATGGAATCATTTGCTCATTCTGTTTTCACTGAGTACCTGTACACCTCATATCCTGAGCGTGGGGCAGAAGATGGGTTTCTAGCATGTGGGTAACAGAGCTGGCTGTGTTGCTTACTAGATATCTGGTTATGGGAGAATCATCTAGTTTTTTTTTTTCTTTTGTTTTTCTCATCTCTAAAATGAGGTTGAGACAATTCATCTCATAGGGCTGTTATAATAATAAAATGAGTTCTGTATGGAAAGTAATTTATCCTTATTTGAGGAAGTTATAATCTAAAGGAGGAAACTGATATTACAGATATTTACAAAACTAACTAACAAGTGTTGTGTAAGAGAGAGCCCAGGGTCCTGGGAGACTGTATAAGACAGCCATTTTCCCCAGGCTGGAGGGTGTGGGGCCTTCAGGAGTCCAGGAGGATGTCTCATCTGGACCAAATCCTGGGGAGAGCATCCTGGGCCCAGAGGGAAGGCCTGCAGGAAGGAAGAGCACAACACTTTCTAGGCACAAGTAGTCCCACGTGCTGCTCCTTTAGAAGCAGAGTTACAGATGGGGCAAGGGACAGGAGTTGGATGAGCCAGGAGAAACACACAGAGGCAGATCACATGGGGCCCGTGCGTCACGCTAAGAAGTTCAAACTTGTTCCTCAAGCCAAGTCAAATTGTTTGCAAAATCACTCACAGCCACTGTTCTATGATGGGAGCATGGGAAAGAGAATTGAGATTCAGTGAATGCTGGCTATGCCCTGTGTGCTTTATCTAAACTCTCTAACTTAATCCTCATGACAGCCCTCCATAGGAAGCATTACTGCAGATGCATATATTGAGGCTCAGAAAGACCAGCTTCCAGGAGGTTCCATAACTGGAGACAGAGCTGTGATCTGTATTATTCCGTCAGACTGTGAAACTTTCTTCTGCCATGAATAATGCAGTAATTCCCCCCCCCCAAAAACATATAAAACCTGAATGAAGAGAACTGAAAAAACCCCAAACTTCGCATGTACTATGGAGGAGTCATATTCCACGGCATCCAAAAGCATTACTAAAATTTTTGATTATGCAATGATTATTTAAAACATTAAAATTGGTTTGAACACTAAATGCAAATAGTTTTACTCTTATGTAATTTCCTGCCTCAAACCCTGATTTTTTTTTTCCAGCTTATTTAAAGTGCCATTTGGGAAGGAGAAGAGGTTTATTTTAAAATGTAGGAAAATGACCGGCTAGTGGTGATTTTTTTTTTCCAATTTATTTATTTTCAGAAAAACAGTATTCATTATTTTTTCACCACACCCAGTGCTCCATGCAAGCTGTGCCCTCTATAATACCCACCACCTGGTACCCCAACCTCCCACCCCCCACCACTTCAAACCCCTCAGATTGTTTTTCAGAGTCCATAGTCTCTCATGGTTCATCTCCCCTTCCAATTTACCCAAAAGCACATACCCTCCCCAATGTCCATAACCCTACCCCCCCTTCTCCCAACCCCCCTCCCCCCAGCAAGCTAGTGGTGATTTTGCAAGAGACGGAGTATGAAACTCAGTGTGAGGCTGCAGGGGTGGTTTCATAGGATTTTATAAGATTTCTTTAAATATTTGTGAGGTGAGACTTGAGTCCAGGACTATTTCTCCTCTTGACAAGGAACACAAAACCTGTTTACCCTTACGAACTGCTCTCTGGTTCCAAGCACTTCCCTGTCTTTGGAATTCTGGAAGGGTTTTTGGTGCCTTCATAATTTCCATACTTTTCAAAGATCTCTTCGTATCTTTCAATAAGGCTCATCTTTCAATAAAGTCTTAGATGATCTATTTCCTGAGATTCCTATAAAGTATTAATTTGGTACCTGTTCTTCATGACTGAACAGCTTGAATCCATCAAGGATTCCAACAGAACCAGAGAGTCTATGAGCACACCGAGTGGTTTTTATCTGTGTCTCAGTTGTTTAACTGCTGGTGTGAGGGCTTTCATTTTTCCATTTCTCACTTATTTTTATAAAACGTTAGGGAAATTTGTAGCAAAACATTGAAATCATTGCACAAACATGGTTGTAAAAGCGAGTGACACGGCTTACAATGTCTGAATTCCAAAGATGAGGTTGGTTTAAAGGTATCCATGTGAAAAGCAAATATATGAAAATCAAGACTTGTTTTAATGAATTAATTCAACAAATGTATTGTCTTAGAGAACCTTCTCCAGAAGAAGATTCTCACACAAGGATGTGTATAAATGACTGGAAAAACCTTCAGGAGATTGAGAAAGTGGGACAGGAAATGAAAGGAAGCCGGTCAATGGTATCTTCCATCTACTATGGGCACAATGAAGAAAATAAGCAAGAAAGGTCTCATGGAGGAAAACTTTGCTCACTTCTGCAGGTAAGCATTGTAGACAGTGTCGATCATATCTCAGAGTTGTCCTCATCAGGGGAAAGGGAGCTGAAGTGTTTATACCCACCATCCCACTCCTTGGTCATTGATTAAGACTCTACAAATTCCCACTCTTCAGTTCCCTGTGTTTTGGTGCAGGCACCTCCAGTTGGGCTTCAGTAGCCTGGGGGCAGCCCTCCACAAAGAGAAGCAAGTACTGGCTGCTGGCAGTATGGACACTTAGGGCAGAAATGTGCACAAAAATGGTAATGGAATCCAAAGGAATGTGGACAGGACTCTTCCTGGCACCCTCCTAGAATGCAATGGAGAAGAGGACAAACATTACCTCCCTCACGGAGCTTATATCTGGGTGGCAGGGAAACAGGCAATAAGAAACTGATGATAGACCGTTATCCATGCAATGAAAAAAATAGGTAGGGAGCTGATATAGACAAAAAATTAGCAATCTACTGTATATAGATAAAGGGTTCTCTCTGGAGATGGCTTTGAAGCTGAGGGCTGAATGAGGAAAAGGAGTCAACTATTTCACTTTTCAGGTATAGGGCACAGGTCTCTTAGGTGGGAATGACAGTGGCATGCTCCACGAATTGAGAGAAGACCAGAGAGGCTAGAACCCAAGCCTGGAGGGGGAGGGGAGTTTTCTGTTACCTGTTGCTGCCCAAAAAACCCACCCCCAAACTCAGTGTCTCATAAGGTAAGTCTTACAGCTGTAGTCATTCTGGTGGCTGGATTGGGGCTGGCTGGTCATAGATGATTTCATTCTGGCAGCTGCCCCTGGGTCTTGGCTGAGCCACATTTCTAATAGGCTCATTTTTCCTTCTTCACTGGGAGGCAATATTTGAAAGAGTGAGGACAGGAAGCTCCAAGGTCCCTTGAGGCTTTTTTTTAGGAGGTACACAAAATCACTTCCACCAAGTTCTACTGCTCAAAGGAAACCACAACGCAGATTCAAGGGGTCAGGAAAATGTCTTTGTCTCCTGATGAGACACTGAAACGGATTGGTGGCCATTTTTCAATCTACCGAAGGAAAAGGCTATGATTCGAGATGTGCTAGGAATAGGATTAAGCACGTCATTGTCGGCCACATTAAAGTGTTTGGATTTGGGGATCTGAGTGTCCAGTAGCCAGTATTCATTGTCATCCTTGATCAAGATCTGAACCAAGACAGAAACAAGGTGAAGGTGTAAGATGTATGGTCATCAAGCTGTCCCTTTATCTTTCAGAATGTGGTTCATGTTCGTGGACAAGTGGAATATTTCATAGAGCACCAAAGAAGAAAGCAGAATCACCTATCCAGTCACAGTCACAGAATTACCCAATTGAAGTCTCTTTGATTACTAGATGCACAGTCTTGAGGAAATAGTTTGACTTTCTTGATTTACTGAGAATTAAATGAAGCAGTGACTTCCAAGTGTTTAGTCTACCCCATGGCAGGAAATGAGTGCTCAATAAAATTTGCAATTGTTATTAATAAAGACAAGTAGCTCTAGGTGCCCTATTTACATAAAGTTCATAGAGGATATCATACCCACTGGTCCTTTCATTCCTTAGCCCCATTTGAAAAGACCTTATTCACCCTTTATCAAAACGTTTTCCTTCCCTTTCCTCCAACCCTTTTGGCATTTCCTCACATAGCTCCTTCACCATAAGAATGAAAGGAACTGTAGCCAAAAAGAAATTTGCAGATCTTGACAAATAGACCTTTAGGTTTTATCTTAGTGAAGTTGCAGTTGAATTTTAATAACAATAACCAATAAATCCCTCTTATTCCATTGTGAATATAAAATTGATGAGAAGCGGTACTTGGTTTCATCTGTTGAGACCATTTCTAAGGAGATGGACAATGAAATATTTTCTTTTTAGAAGATTCCATTAAAACACATATATGGATATGAGGGCAGGCTCTTACACTAACACTTCCAAACAACTAATTGCTTCTGTCTTTAACACTTCACACAGAATTGCAGGAAACTCACAAATTCCATAATTTATTGACTGTCACTGCTCATACAGAAAAGATGGTCATTACCTCTGATATATTTATGGTCCTGCTTAATACTGAGTATTAAAAATGTTATTGGGGATTTAAATCTAGGCAAGTGACTTCCATCAGTACTGAGAGATCCACATTTTGCTGGCTCCCCTTCTAGAGGGAGCTTGCCAGATATGGAAATATTATTACATGGTTGAATGAAAAGGAAACTGAATCATAGAAATAACCTCCATCCCTAAAGAGCAATGACCTATGAAACAGCAAAAGGGAATAAGGAAATGAAGTTTCTCAATTAAAAAAGAGAAGGAGGAAGAAAGCGCACAAAGAGATGTAGATGGTAGATCTAGGCACCAGGAGACTGGAAGTCCATCAGGAAACTATAACATTCTTGGAGTTCAACTTCCCGTGGATACCTGCTATGCGTCCATCTCTTGCCTCTATCTGCTTCCTGCGAGAACAAGAGTTCATTTTAGAATATCCTTTTATACCAAACATAATACTTTTATGTTATTTGATTTGATTTCCACAGTCTCATGAGTTTGGCCTTATTTCTAGCTCCAGCTTACATCTGAGGACACTGAGACTCTGAATAGGTAAGTGACTTGCCTCTGCTATTGGACTAATGGACACAGCTAGGAATTACTCTCAGAGCATACAACTCAGGACTTGGTGTGCCCTGACATCAATGACAGGTGATGTCTCTGACATTAGTCACTCCCCTCCAACCACGGCTCATATGCTCCTTGTTGGAAAAAGTATGGTCTATACTTTCACTGGCATTCTCTCTCTCTCTTTTTTTTTTCATTTTAATTTTTTTTCTTTTTTCCAATTTATTTATTTTCAGAAAAACATTATTCATTATTTTTTCACCATACCCAGTGCTCCATGCAAGCCGTGCCCTCTATAATACCCACCACCTGGTACCCCAACCTCCCACCCCCGCCACGTCAAACCCCTCAGATTGTTTTTCAGAGTCCATAGTCTCTCATGGTTCACCTCCCCTTCCAATTTACCAAATTCTCTTAAGAATATTTCATCTTCTGAGCTCATGGATGGAACTCTATGTGTCGATTAATGGAAAGTTTTGTTGCCTGGGAGTAAAAGGACACCCCTTTCTTGCTTTCCCACTCCTAGCTCCCCAGTGTTTGGTACCCACATCTTAATCTTAGAAAATTTCTTCTTAAAAAGAATGCAAGGTTACAACTCACATCCAGGTAGTGGGGTGCAGAGCTCAGCACTCACCACTCTGTTGATGCTCTGTGTCCTTGATCAGTTATTAGAACTCTCTGAGTCCCACTGTTGGTCATCTTTCATTGGGTCTACTTTGCTTACCTCAGATAGCTGGTGTGAGGTTGAAATCCAATAATAATCTAGCCCCTTAGTAAAGTTCCCAGAATTTAATGGGCACTGGTGGCATGGTAGCTACTCTTACTATTGCTGGACTGGTAGGAAAAAATGCTCATTCATACCACCATCCTTAAGTTTTGCTACCAACCTGCCGTAGAATGTTATACCAGTACTTGAACATCCATTGGATTTCAGTCTCCCCAGTACCTGCCTTTGCTCATAGGTTTGCTTTGAAAGCCATAAGACAAAACAAAACAGGTATCAGAGTGGTTTGCAAACAGCTATTTATCATGTGTGTATAAGATATTAATGTTTCTATTGTAATGATCACTACTCAGTGTCATCCGTGACCTACAGATTTGTTTTCAGGCAGTACTCCCATACCAATTGGGATCTCATAGCATCTTAGAATGTCACAGCAGTAAAACAAATTACAGATCATCTACAACAAAGATGGAAAACTGCCATATATTTAGATTCAGCCTGATATTTTTTTAACCACCCAGAGGTGGGTTGTTTTTCTTTTTAATTCAGTTGTCAGCATTTAAAAGTCAAGTTTTCTTTTTTTACATCATAATACAAATTGTTGGCATCTTTTACCAAAAAAAGGGCCCATGTTCTGAATAAATTGTGCAGGGCAAATATCAGCTGGAGCTGACAAGGGGGTGTGTTCTCTACAAGGTATACATGTCCCACAGCACCTCATATCCTGGACTTCCCATTTCCTAACATCTAGTGACTTCTAGGGACAGGTAGCCCTGGAGGCACTTGAACTGGAAACAGGCCTCTGCTTCTTCTCCTCTGTCAAGTTTGACTTCTCATCTTATAGGGGGGGACATGGAGACCCTCAGGCCCCTCTGCCTTTTATTTTTCATATCCTTGTTGATGACATTGCTTTTTGTTAGTTTTTCTGGGCCCAAATCCTTCTTCTCAACCATACAAGAGAGACCAGGTCTTCTATTTCAGTTGAGCTTAGTTTATTCTACTTTGTTTAATTTTATCTTTTTAAAAAAGATTTATTTATTTATTTTTAGAGAGAGAGCCAGGAAGGGGGATAGGGAGTCCCAAGTAGAATGCTGAGCATACAGCCTGACACAGGACTTGATCCCCAGACTTTGAGATCAAGACCTGAGCCACAACCAAGAGTCAGATGTTTAACCAACTATCCCACCCAGGCATCCCAAATTTTATCTTACTTTATTCTTAATCTAAAAAAATGCAAACAGTCTATCTTTACATTTGTCTTAACCTATCTTCTAGAAAAATGCTTTTTTTAAAAAAATATTTTATTTATTTATTTGACAGACAGAGATCACAAGTAGGCAGAGAGGCAGGCAGAGAGAGAGGGGGAAGCAGGCTCCCCGCTGAGCAGAGAACCCGATGTGGGGTTCCATCCCATGACCTGAGCTGAAGGCAGAGGCTTTAACCCACTGAGCCACCCACGTGCCCCTAGAAAAATGCTTTTAACCTGGCTTGAAAACAAGCTATTAGCAAGTCTATATAAAAATAATATTAGCACAAAGGACAATTGATTCTTTAAATTGATGTAATTGGTCACTATCAGAGTATTCAGTTCTTCATTAACTTACTTGATCTGCAAAAGACCTGTGAGATCAGGTGAAAAGAAGTTAGTAAGAAGAGGGTCCTTGAACTCCAAATCTTCATGCCAATGATCTACATTGTATCCCAGTTTGTAAGAGTAGGAAATTAAGGAGGAAAACAAAAGAGATGAGCCAAATATAAGGCACGAGTTGGGACCAGAAATAGTCTCCTGTTTTTGTCCAGAGCCCTGGAAATACAGACAGAGCCAGGAAGAGCCTTGGGAGGCTGATTGCAAATTCTTCACTTGACACAAGCAGAAACTAAAGCCCAGAGGAGAGAAAGTTACTGCCTCAGCTTTTTGTTAAGGTTGAAAAAAATAGGCTTATAACATGGGATTTCTAGAACTTCACCAAGAGTCCTTTCCTGATTCTCAAACTGATTTCTGAAAAGCACGGTGAGATTTTACTATAAGAAAATGTAAAAGAATAAGAGGAGCTAAAACTAGTAAGTTTTCAAAAGGCTAAGGCCATCAGTCTGTCTCAATGCATTTTCATGATGCATTGATTAATGCACAGCAATTTTTCTCTGTTGCTGAAATCTGATTTTTTTTAAAGTGAATCAATAAGCATTTGTATATTCTGACTTTCCACCTTCCTATGTCCTTCCTTTGTGCCCTGAATGTCTCACGTTCTCTTTATTCAGGTATTTTCTCAACTCTCCTACCTCATTTCATCTCTACAGTGAGAGGTGATGGAAAGAATAGAGACCTCAAGCCAGAGGGTGTTAGACTTAAATATCTCACTGGTTTCTTATTGATGTGGCAAACTGGACAAATCATTAAGCTTTGACACCACTCTTAGTAATGGCCATCCCCATCTTTGGTTATGGGTTGATGTATATTCACTGACCCACTCTCCAGGCACTGATTGTGAATCTGCTTAGTTTCAGTGTTTGTATTAAGTGACTTCCTGAGCAGGTCACCTCCAAGGTCTAAGGGAGAAAGATACAGCTAGAATTGTTTTCCAATTACTGACTGTACAAAAGATTTTTTTTTTTAATGCCAGTGAGACTTGTTCATTCACTCATTCCTTGAACACCTCTAATATGGTAGGCTGTATTCTGGGTAAAGGAGACGCAGTTGCAAACAGGATAGCACATCTCTCGAAGGTTACATTCTGGACAGGGAAGACAGACAACAAACAAGTAAGCTAGGAAGGTACCAGATCACAATGAGCATTATGCAAATATAAGGGAGTGTGTCTTCCTTACGTGCTCCCACTGGGTTTTGTACATTTTTTCCAGTTTTCCCGAGGGCCCTGTAATTGTCTGTCTGTGTATGTATCGCCTTCATTAGAATAAGAGTTTAGGAAGAGATGACACCTTGTCATTTTACATCTAAATTCCCAATTCTTATGTGGTGTCAGCTACAGTGGACGTGTTCAGTAACAGCTTGCTCACCTTTTGAATACTGACTTCATCCTTGGCTCAGCTTCTTTTTCTCTGCTCCCATTCTCTATACTCTCATTTGGTCTCTTCCTGATTTCTTAACATATGTATTTTTTTTTTAAAGTATGTATTTTAGAAGAGTAAACTACTACAAATCTTCCCGGAACGAGATGAGTTTGTATAAGGCAAGAGTAAATAAATAAATAAATAAATAAATAAATAACTTCTTATATAAAATACCTAGTGGGTGTTCAATGGGCAAATGAGTAAATTGACCAGTGTGCAAGCCCAGGTTAGAAAAAACATTTTAACAGTGTTCAAGTAACACTAACATAGGACTAACTCAGGGAAGCAGTAAGGTAGTAACAAGTGGGGGTGTGTGTCAGACAGACTTGAGTTTGGATACAAGCTTTCCAACTTCTCTTTTTTTTCAAGATTTTATTTATATATTAGAGAGAGAGAAAGTGCAGAGAGAGAGAGAGAGAGAGCATGAATGGGGCGGGGACAGAGGGAGAGGGAGAAGTATACTCTGTGCTGAACAGGGAGCCTGATACGGGGCTGCATCCCAGGACTCCAAGATCATGACCTGAGACGAAAGCAGACACTTAACCAACTAAGCCACCCAGGCGCCCCCAAGCTTTCCAATTTCTAAAGTTGTGTGACCTCAGGAAAATGGCTCATCTTTGCTGATCTCAGTGTTTTCGTTGAAAATATTGCTTAATTGATATCTGTACACTGGGCTCTTAAAAGAGTAGATAGTATATATTATGTATATAAAATACTCTGCATACAATAGGAATAGCTCAACTCTTTCAGTCCTATTGTGTACAAGTATGTTATATCCATCAAAGGCTCAGGTACAGAATGGTTGATGAACCTGTTAGATCATTCTAAACAGCCCAGTGTTCTCAATCATAAACATTTAGGATCACAAAATCGATACTGAGAAGAAGGTAGCCACTGTTAAGCATTAAGCTGATTACCTTTTGTTGTAGTATCTCTTTGGCAATATTGAGCAACCTATAGAAAAGCAGTTTATGAGACACCAAAGCAAAGACCGACACTTATGATATAAGGCACTATGATCCCAAACCAGGAGGAGCATGTGCCCCTATTTTTGCCAGGAACTATTCCTAGTTGGTCTAATTGCCTTAGTGTAAGAGTCCTCGACTCCTTTTATAAAAATGACCTGATTTGTACAGTCACCCTGTCCTAACTGATTCACATCCAAAGCCAAGTGTGCCCAGGAGGCAAAAGAGGAAAGAGAAAGAAACACAAAGCAGTTTCATTCTGTAAACATGTCTTCTCCCCACGAACATATCTTCGAAAGGGGCCCTGATTTATGTGTCCTGATTCATGGCAATTGTAGGAGTGGAAGATTTGTCACCTGGTATTTTGAGGGTCTAATTATTTATACTCTAAAACTACGTCTTCACCTCCAAGGGATGATAGAAGATGGTATGGGAAGTTATCATGTTAATGGGAGGGCTACAAAAATCAATGGCGGGATGGGGGATGGGGGCTGTTCAATTTCATTGTTGCAGCTAGAGATGCCAGCACATTTGTCTTTCTCAAGAGTATGCACACAGCTCTATTAGGTGCTGGGCGTGCTATAATTCTACCGTAATTGCAATGGCATTATAAATTATCGTCATAACATCCCGTAGTGAGCGCACAGTGCTCTGGTTCATGGCTCTGTGTTTTCTCTATGTGCAACCATCTATTTTTGGAGATGGTACAAGGAGCTATGAGCATAAATATGCCCACATCCTCATGTCACATGATTAGTCTGTTGCCTGCTCCTCTGATCAGCTTTGTAAGGTCTTGCAATGAGCTGAGGGAAAAGAGCTGTCTTCCATATTTAGCATTACTCCTAACCAGCCATACGACCTTGTGAAAGTCATATTCCCCCCTTCACTTTCAAGGTATGTAAAATACATGCATTGAGTTCAATCATAGATTGCCAAATTTCAGCTATTTTCTTACCTCTTTTTGGTCCCCTTTTGCATATTACATGTACTTTTTTTTTTCATTTGATTGTAGCTGACATGATGTTCCGTTTAGGCGCACAGCATGGTGATTCAAGAGCTCAACCCCATGTTGTGCTCACCACAAGTGTAGCTGCCACCTGTCCCTCTGCAACACTACTACGATATCATTGACAATAGTCCCTGTGTGATACCTTTTATTCCTGTGACTTATTCATGTACCATTAACTTTTGTAAAAACTTTGCCTATGCACAATGCAGAATCACTATAATCACGGAGTTCCGCAAACAGCATGCAAGTGGGTATGGAGAGGTAAGTAGTCTTCTCCAGTTTTGAGGATTTAGGTGATAGATAGAGATAGAAAACATGAATGTCTCTCTTTTGGTTAAGCACTGCTAAGTGTTTTCTCTGGGTTTTCAAAACTCTGTTCTAGCTCATTGTCACTGTTGTGAGATGTGACGCCATGCCCCCACAGACACACAGCTGGTGCCAAGAAATCGCCTCTAACACCTTCCCATCCTTGTGTCCACCTCTGCACCCCTCTGTGCTTTAGAGGCCCTTGGGGTGACCCCAACAACACTAAGAATAAACCCCAGTCTCTTTTATCTTTAACAGCAAATCTGAGAATTTTGGCATTCTTGGGATTCAAACGTCATACTTTCTGCAATGAGTTTTGAGTTTGGAAGCAAAGTGGTCCTGTGTATCTGTCCTTCATGCAGTTCTGAGTGTTGCCTTGTCCCCTTAGCCTTCGATTTGTCTTTTCTGGTAGTACTGGCAAAATTCTAGAAGTCTATAGTTAATCAGGTAATACATTAGAGAATGAAAACCTCCTCTTGAGAGCCCCACCCCCAATCCTGTATAAAACGATTTTGAAGTTTCCTTCCTTGGCTTTGATGAGCGGTGGCCTCACTTCACTCTCCTGTCGTACAATTTCCAAAGACAACCCCTTCTGAGACCAGTCTCTCCACGTATGACAACACAAGGGTAGGAGGGAGGGGTGGGCACTGTTGTCGGAGGGGCCTGTTCTCTAAACTTCTAGTTGTGCCTGAAATTTTGAGAATGTGGCCCAACCTTCTGTGGTTATCTTAACGAGAAGTGTCTAGCTTTTTTGGTCTTGGTTTAAGTACTTGCTAACTTAGCACAGCACTTAGAGTGATGCTCCAAAGTCAACTAGAAATCAGGTCATGTCACTTCTCTGCTTGAAACTCTTCAAATTGCCTGCCCCTTGGAGAAAAAGCTAAAATTCTTAAACTGATCATCCAAGCCATTCGTATGTGCTCCCTATCACGTCCCTGCATGTCTACCCCCTCACCTCTTTCTTCCTGCATGCTTCTCATTCTGGACTAAAAGCCAAGACATTTCTGCCACAGGGCATTTTCTGCTTCCCATTCCTTCTTCTTGGGATATTTGAATGTCTCCCTCCCTCCCTTCTTCCAGGTCCCGGCTCAAGGCTCAAATGTCACCTTATGTGTGAGTCTCTTCCTGACTAATGTATCCAGGGTAACAACTCTTCTTTCTCCTGGCATGTTCTGTTTCCCTTACTGTGTTTTATTTTTCCCCACGTGTTACCTTTTGAGAAACAATATATTTTTCTTTGCCTATTGTCCATTTCCCCTCTTTACAATCACAGTCCGGAAGGGCAGCGATTCCTGTTTCTGTCTGCTTTTTCTTCTTGTGGCATACTCGGTACCGAGAACAGCGCCTGACCTCTAACGGCATTCCGTACGTATTTGCTGAGTACATCTGCATACATAAATGGTTGGATCAAGTCTGCTACTTTTCTTTCCTTCCTATCGTGCTTCTGTCTTATTCCTTTTTTTCTGCTTTAAAGAAATTTACGTGTAATAATTCGTGTTATCCAAAATTTTAAAAATACATATAAAAATGCTATATGAGGCATTTCCCGTTAAACCTTATGACTTACCAAATTCTCTTTATGCACATATAAGCATTATATATATAGACTCTCCTTTGTCTGCTTTTTACTGCTGTGGATTTTTCTAATCTTTCGAATTTTTTCCTTCTTTTCCTCCCTCCTTTCTTCCCTCCCACTCTGCTCCCCCCTTCGTTGATCCCTTCCCTTCACTTCTTTATGTTTTCCTCATTTCTATCCTTTAGGATTCTCATTATATTTTCTGTAATCTCTCTCCCCTTGGTTTTCCCTCCTATTCTCTCTCTGTGTATGTAGGGCCTTTTTGCTTATTTCTTCAGCTGCCTGCCTCACCTATGTCCTCTGAAAAGTTTTACTGTGGTCTTGCTCTACCTTTCCGAGCCACTCCATTTCAGCCTGAAGTCTTCTTTAATAATAGTAATTGCTTTATTAATATGTTTTGATTCGTGACATGCTTGTTTACAATGTTCTTCTGATGAGAAATCTTCATCTCACGCTGAATGTTGCTTCTCTTTTCCAGACTTTTTAATACTATGTTTGAAATGGCTTTCTTGTTCCTGTGTAATTATTCATCTTTTAATGGAATGGGTATTTTGAGAGACACTATTTTCAGCCGATTCCAAAGGGTGGGAGAATAGCTTCGAAGGTTTCACACCCTGGAGGCTCCCTGTTGGTCCGTTGTTAGCATGATCCCTGGAAATACTGCTGACCTGTGTGATTTTTGCCTGTGGATCCTTCTCTTCCTCTCTGCCCAAACTGCCCCCTCGGCTCCCTTACCTGTTTCAGAGAAGGGTGATAGCTTTTGTGTGTTACGTCGCGAACTTCACTTCTAAGAAGTGTATCTTTGCAGATGCTTCTGAGTTCGGGACCCTCTTGTCACTCATTTAGCTTTTTAACTCTTCCTCCCTTTTACCTTCTACTGCTCCCAGTTTGGGGCAGCCTTCTATGTACATTTTGGATTTTATGGATCCTGTGTGGCATCATGTCATATCCACATTTTATCAGAAATGCAGACTACAGGGTTTAAAACATTGAAAACACTCCTTTTAGTGTTTTTTAAACACAATTTCTTGGAAGAGAAGTAAGAAGATGCTGACTATCTCATTATGTTCACATGGGAAATTCTTGCTCCTTGTTTCTGACTATTTTGATTCTCATTGAATTCTCTACGGAGCAGATCGGGTAAATTCCCTGATTTTTTACACTCTGAGCTTTCTGAAGTAAGGTATTTGGGGGCTTTCACTGCAGGATTGGGATGGATGTTGGCCCCGTCAATCACTTTCCCTCACGCAGCCTCCTATGAAAGACTTGCCTGGGGATAGAAGTGTGAAGACTATGAAAATAAAATTTACATCCAAAAGGAATTAATTTCGCTATCAGGAGAAGTACTGGATTTTCCTAATCCTCTTGCTTTATAGAAGGTAATGTTATTTATGTTCACATAACATTACATCAGAGCTGGAAAGCCCCACAGATGCATTTTGCCTAAAACACCACTTGAAAGATGAAAAAACTGAGTTCAGAGTCTGGCATTAGCTCATTCCGTGGCTTCAAAGCCAGAGTGTTGACGCAGAAGATCATATGTAACCTTAAATTGGAGAGCAGAGGGAGAACGAGATTCTGGGACACTACCCAGAGTATGCATTCCAGTGGGCAGGGTAACTATGCTGTAAGGATAACTAAGTAGCTGTGGTTCTCAGTCTCTGTCTTACATTTGTTCAAGCCTAAAGCAGTCATGTGAGTGGGATAATAATTCTACACAGGAGGAGATCCACATGATACTTTTTGTTCTTTTCAAATCCTTGCTCTAGGTCTTAATCTCTTAAGTCTCTTTCTACCTGGGGCCACCCAGGCAACCATTGATTTGTGTCTGAGCTTGAAGGTACGTAAAACCCTTTAGGCTTTTGTGTACTGTGTGTTCCAAGCCTTGTCTTCAGCCCAGGTTACCAAGGAATTTATCACAGAGTCTCGGGTGAAAGCCTACCTAATTATAATAAAGTGGTACTTGGTTTCTGATTTGTCCTTTTCTCTTGTGCATATATTTCTTCTAGGGGCTTCCTAAGAAGAAGAAGTGATGGAGGCTTGGCAGGGTGGAGGTATTAATGGGTCCTGTAAGGATCATCTGTAGTATCCCCCAATTCACCACAATCCCAAACAGAAATTAGTACACCCCAGCTCTCCGTCCTGTCCTTCAGCTAACTTACTGGAGCTAATTGAGAAGGAGCTTCCTGACTGCCTTTGTGCACACAGAGAGATGAGCTAGGCACAGGGAGATGTGATGTTCAACGGTCACTGCAGCAGCGTAACTACTTAAGCAGAATCACATGTTTATCACTGCCCAGTATTTTTGGAGAGTTGGTTCAATCTGTGCTGCAGATGCTTTTTAAGATGTACTGTGAGCTGGCCAGGCCAAGCTGGGGAATACTTAGATTACGACCCCATTAGCGATGTGAGTAAACGGGCCACAGTGGGCATATGTAAAGCAGCAGCACAGATGAGTTCATAATGATCCCCACCTTGGTGAGCAAATTGACACCTGTTCCTCTTTGAGCATCACTGGAGCAGATTCTTTTTTCCTTCCTCTGGGCATCACAAGACTGGGGTTTCTTGCTTCAAAGGAAGAAAGATATATTCGGAAAATATCTGAGTGGCTCAGTTGGTTAAGCCAGTGACTTGATTTCAGCTCAGGTTATGATTTCAGGGTTGTGAGAGCAAGCTTCCTGTGGGGCTCCATGCTGGGTCTGGAGCTTGCTTAAGATTCTTTCTCTCCCTGTCCCTCTGCCCATCCCCCACCCCAACATGCAAAGAAGTATTTTGATCTAACCTTTTGAGGATGAGAAGGAAAATAAAGTTCTAGGCAGGGGGATGTCCAGAAAGAGAGTACAAATAAATGGAAGGAAGTTTTTAGAACTATCAGATGGTTCTGAAGTTTGCACGTTCAGAGCAGGGACAAGAAATAGGGGCATAGAAGGGAGGGACAGGAGAAGATACTAGAGGTGGAAGGCAGCACTGGGTTTTGGAAGGTCTGCCACTTTAGGGATCATGGACAGTATTCTATGAACAACGGAGAAACACTGAAAAAATGCATGGGAGCGATATTATCCAGTTTATATTTCAGAAAATTCACACTGGCTTCCACTTTGAGGATGAATTTAAAGGAAGCAAGACTGGACGTGGGGTTAATTTTGAAGCTGTGGAGGTAGATGAAGACCACAGTGACGGTGGAGTGGTGTGGCAGACACAGGGCCAGGCACTGTCATACCTCCTGTGACTCTGTTCTCATGGCAGTTCCTAGGAGAGAATATAATTTCACTCGCTACATGGATGACAGAGAGGTCACACAGAGAGTAAGAGGCAGACTGGGATTCCATCAGGAGCTCTGGCTCTGCAGATTGAATCTATTCTGGAGCAGAAAACATGGAGCTCCTGGCACCAGCCAGTTCTGTGGGTTATAGATCGTTAGGTCAGGAAAGGGCCTTTGCACTGGATTATCCCATTTCATGTCTCAGTGCTTCCCAACTTTATTAGCTTGAGATATATATATATATATATATATTCTTTTTTACAAGGATAGTGTGGAGATAAATGAGATAATTTATCTAGTATTAAAACTTTTCCCATTCATCCCTGGGAGGCTTCCAGTGGAGCTACCAAGAAGGTGAAAAATTAATCAAGTATTTGTAGAAATTTTCAAATGAAGGGTGTTCTTCCTTATATTTATGAAGAATTATGGAAAGTATTATCCCATAAGTGCTCTGAAATCCTTGAAGGCAAATGTAAGTCAAGTAAATTACACTTAATAGAAGGGCTGATATTCCTCAAAAAAGTGAAATTTGGTCTGTTCTTCATTTCCATCAAAAACATTAGTGCCCTCTGCTAGATCTATTAGCTAAAAATAAGTCTCCTCCTTGTTAGGTTCAGAAAGAGTCACATTTTAGATTATAAAATTGGAATACCATTTAGGCATCCAATTTTCATAGAAAATGAACTTTTTTAACCTTTTAATAATTTTGTTTTTCTTTCTCCAGATGAAAGTAAGAAATGGACTAATTTCTTTAAACATCTTGAAATAAATTTAGTATCTCTTTTCCTTTTTCCCTTCCTCCGTCCCTTTCTCCCTCCTTCCCTCTCTCCTTTTCTTTTTAATTAAGCATTAACCAAAAGCCAGGGAAATCTATTTGAAGAAAAAATGAGCTCTTTCCTCTTCTTTCTTATGCTGTAAAGTCTGCACATCGTTGACAGAATGTTGATTTAGAATTACACTAATTGACAGTGAAAGACTTCATATAATCCTGTTTATATGACCTCCAATAATGTTGAAAGATCAAATAAAAAACCGACCCTGGCAATTTTCAGAAGCCGTCATAGACTGTAACAGACATGATTTAGATGAATGAACTTCCAGTCTTCACAAAATGTGAATTTGCATTTTACACAAAACCCACTTCATCAGTCACTAGGCATGCTCCAAAAGGATGACTTCCACAGGGCCAAGTGCCTGCTTTTCTTTATAGGCACATGTAAGAAATCCCTGTTCATTGTTCTTCATGGACTGCAAATACTGGTAGTTTTTCCAGAAGAATTATCACCTGGCTTTTCTGTCCTTATTCAGGAGAGACACTCATTTTCAACATCCGTGCCAGGATTTGTCAATAACAAAATGGGCCGTAGCACTTGATTTCAGAAAGGACCACCATAACCTGTGAACGTGCTTATATTGAAAGAAGGGGGAAATCTCTAGAGGATAGCCTAAAAACACTCAGAACTACAATTTGAGAAAATATTCGTTCATACTTTTCTAAAGCACATCTTGTCATTGCTCAATTTTTTTTTTACAGAACCTTCAACTTTTACCCCTCCTACTCATAAAATATTGATTTTAAAGGACAATGAGAACTCAATGTGGCATCAGTTAAGAAGCATCCTTCTACCCAGGGCCAGCTTTGGTCTACTGAGGGGAGCAGTGGTGAGAAGAAACAGCAAACTAGGCACCCATCAGATAGAGAAGGGGATGGATGAGGAATATTGTAGATAGATCAAGTCCCTGGCAACAGGAGAGAGTCATGCAGACATCCAGAGCAAGGGGATCCTTGGCAGAAAGAATAGTGTGTGGGAGGTACATGATGTAGGAGTTTTCACAGCTGGAACCTCACGATCTTGGAAGGCTGCTGTGAGGACAGCATAGACAACATATGTGATAGTACCTACCAGTACCAACCTTTGAACAAGTGTTCAAAGGGAACATCGTCAGTCAGGTGACTCTCCTCCACACAGTGATGTGAGCTTAGGAATCACTTAACAAATTCATGTTTAAAAAAACGAGAACTCCCTCCATTGCTAATTTTTGACAAAACACAGAAGGTCTCAGAATCTGATGGTGCCTCTCATCCGAGCTGATGTTGGCCATCCCTGTGTGCTTATTTTGAAAGGAAGTCTGATTGCAGCAATCTGTAGCTGATGCAGATTCTGAATAGAGCAAAATAATGCCATTTATAATAACCGTAAGTTACCACGAGTTTCCTATGTTAGAGGAAACAACAGTAGCTGTTATAACAACCTCCTAAAATAACACAAAAGTCTTTCACTCACAAGAAGTCAAAGTAAACGTCATCGGTCAGGTGAGTCTCCTCCACAAGGTGATCCGAGGCTCCAGAGTCCAGCTACTTTGGGGTTCTGCCATTTTTACTTTGCAGTCACTGTGGAGAGAACAGACACGAAGTGGGGCATATGGGTTTCTGGGGATAGACACAGCACTTCTGTCTACCTTCCATTGGCTGGCAACAGAGTTGTCTTCGATACCCAGAAGAAAGTGAAATATTTGGTGAACACACAGGCACACAGATTCTGTGCAGGGACTTTATGGTTGTTATCTCATTTATATCTACGAGGCAGGTGCTCTTATTCCCATTTTTTTCCCCAGCAAAGATCCTGCAAAAGCCACAGATGTGGCCAGCGCCATGCAGAGATTCCATCCCAGATCTGTACGATGATAAGATGTCCCAAGTCATCACCTTGTAGCACCTTCCTGAATAACTGACAAGGTATGGTATCAGAAAGAGGCTGGGCAGAGTGCCCTTTGGTTACCTGACATCTTTTTGGCTGCGTCCTTTAACAGCTTGGCCAATTTGAAAAGTCACTCCACAACTTTGTATGTCAACTTCCTCATGAGAAATGGGACTGTTTGATTATTCACTCTCCTTCTAGCACAGCAATTCATTTAATTTTATTGCCTTTACATTTTTATAAGCATGGTATTGGCGAACGACTTCCACGTCCCTTATAAGGGTCCTTAATAGGGGCTACAGCGTAGTTGGGGGAGGGGAAATGCTCTGCTGGAATCATATCCGTTTGGAATACTCAGCACCTTCTTAGCTCCTTCTGCCTCTGTTCCCCTTGAAGAATTTCCCATCTGTTAGCAGACCCCACTGTCAAAGAGCAGCTGATTCCTGTTGGTTTAGGAAAGCGTCCAGCATGGCTTGTATTCAACAGCCCGTGGTCTCCTTTCCGGAGCACCCTGGGAATGGAACCTGCCAAAACGCTTTCACCATAAACTCGGCATGAAATGCGCTTGTCCAGGACTTCAGAGCAGCTTAGCTAATAAAGCAGGAGATTGCTGGGGAAAAGTGGATACTTGTGCTGCTCAGGAACTCCCAGCGCCAGGAGCCTGCCCCTCCTGACTCCCTGGGGATGCTGGGAGTTTACAGGCTTAAAGTCAAGACTACGAGTATGGCCCACAGCCAACTTCCTGAGAAGGGGATGAAAGTCCCCATCGGAACTCCTGCCCCCTCTCTTCGCCTTCTTTTTCCTGGTTAGAGCAGAACCTGCTTTCTTTTCCTTTTTCTTTCTTTCTTTTTTTCTTTTCTTTTTTTTGCCAGAAATCGGAGGCTGTCTTCTGTTCACAGGAATGAAGCACAGTGGCAAGAAATGATGTCAAACACGATAAAATGTTACCAGGACAAGATGGTGATTTTTTGCAAGCCTGTGACGTGGGAAATCTGGGCCTATTATGAATGAGGAATTTCCAGAATGTGCTTTTGAAAGTTTTTCAGAGTAACTCAAGTGCTGTGGGTGCTATGAGTGAGGGGGAGACGTAATCACAAGCAGCTGGAAAGTGTTGGCCAGCCAGTTTTTCTGTAAGCCCCAGGGCAATTTAACCCATTCATTCATTCCTCATTCATTCATTCGTTCATTCATCCTCTTGAGCTCCTCCATGGGGTCAGATGCTGTGGTTGGTGTTGGAACAATAGCTCCCTGCTGCCCTCCCAACTCCCACTCTTGTTCTTTCTAAGACCTTAATCTGTTTTCTTCCTCTAGAGAAGTCAGAATGGCCCTTCAAAGAAATAAATCAAATAATGTCCTTTTCCCACTAAACATCTTTTAATAGCTTCTGCTGCATTTAGAACAAGCCGCGCTCTGTACGTGGCCTGCAAGGTGCAGCCTGACGTGGCCTAGCCTTGTGTGGACCCTGTCCTTGCCTGGTCTCCCTGGCGCTTGCTATTTTCCACTGCATGGGGCCTCCTAGCTCCTCACACGGACTGAGCTCTCACCAGGAAAGGACTTTCGCATGTGCTGGGCTTCCTACACAACTGTTCTTGGCCCAGTTCATTAGAACCTGTATCTTTCTTTTCTATCTCAGCTTAAATTCTACCTTCTATAGCAGCCCTTTCCTGACCACCCATTTGAAGGTAGTTGACATTCTTCTTTATCCTGCACTGAAGTTATCCCGATCTGTAATATTTTCTTTGTTTATTTGTTTGCTTTCCCATTCATTCCCTACTAGAATGTAAGCTATTTTTCTTTTTCTCCAGTAAGTAGGACAACAAAGAACATTTAGGTAAAGCCCTGTCTGTAAGACTGTCATTTAGTGAGAGAGAAAAATGTTCTAAGACACGACCCAAATACAAGGTGATAATGGCTGTGTCAGAGGGAAGCAGGACACAATGGGAGAAGTCCTTGAGCCTCCCAGACTAGGTGGTCAGGGGAGGGCTTTATCAATAAGGTGAATTCTGAGCTGGACCTTGAGCTTGACCTTGATGTAGTTTGTGGATGGTGAATACCATACAGAGCTTTTCAACATTTTTGAATAATGAAGAAATCTTTTTGTGTGGTTGAAGTACAGCGTGTATAAGATGAAGGAGGGAAACGTGACCTGCAGGCAGCTGTGGCCTGATATGAGAGACTGTGGAATAATGGAAGGTAGAGAGAGTGTTAACCATCCCAAATACATTGAATCTAGTGACAATGTTTATTCCTTGTGCTTCTGGTGCTCACTGAGAGAACAATGCTTCTGTGGAGGGCACCTCCTTGGGGTGATTTTGAGTGGGGGGATATCTACTTAACCATAGTTAATTTCTTGCCCTCAATATGGTCCCCAGTTACCTCTACGTGACTTCAAGTCTATCTGTGGCTAGGATATCCTTGAGCAACTCGGAAGAGAAGAGTGAGAAAAACATCGCATTATTATATTCTTCTTCATGAATGTCATTCAAATAAAGTTTTTGAAGAAGAACCCAACTACCACTACTGTTTGATGAGGGCTATTGAAAGTGACAAAATGGTGACAGCTGCCTTTGGGAAAGAAGGACCCTTTTGGCTTCCAGAGAGTTGGCTTGGCCACACAGCATTATAGAGGCATGTGTGAACAGTAGTGTGTGAGGATGTGTGTGTGTGTGTGTGTGTTTTCACTCGGGAGGACCAGACACAGTAGAAGAGAATAGGAAACTGGAAGGTCAAAAGGGAGTTCACAGGATTTTATTTGAAATTGTTCCCTATTAGCACGAATGGGTGTCATTCTGCTTTCTGTTAAAGCCATTTTGTCAAACTAGCTTGTTTCAGTTGCAAGTAAAGAGGCTAGTTAGGGAAAGGAAGAGCGTAGCACCATGGTTTAGGGGTGAATTTGGGTCACACAGACCTGGGTTTGCTTCTTGGTTCTGTCCCACTTCCAAATTATATAATTTTGGTCATATTACATAACCTCTGTGAGCTCTGATCTTTTCTCTATAAAACTGAAGTAATAATTCCTATCCGCGAGGATTATTTAAAATGCTGAAAAGATGATGCATACAAGATGCTGACTATTGCATCTAGAACATAACACACATCAACGTAGGCCAGGGGCATTATCTGATTATTATTATTTGTCACTCCTCCTATCGCTAGGGATTTCTGTGTACTTCCTGGACTCTAAACTGTAGGCAGGCAGAATTCATGCCTAATTCCTTTTTATCTCCCACAGCAGCACAATACTTAGGCCATAAATAGCCCCTGATAAATATTTATGAAATTATTTTTAATTACTAATACATGATTTTGATGTATTCATAGTTTCTTAATAATTTTAATAATCATTAAATTTGTGCAGGAAGCATTTGACTAAATTCCTTTTTCCTCTTGTACTCTTTCTTCAATGGGTTTCAGCCAACCCCTAGGGAAGAAGGAAGGGAGAGCAAAGCACTATTTTGAGAGTGTTAAGAGTCAGGGCTCTAGAACCAGACAGAGCCAGACCAGAGACTGTAACGTGGCTTCCTAGACTCAGGGTTTTCATCTATAGAATGAGGTGAATATTTACAGTGAGAGTAACTATGAAAGTGCATATCTCACAGGTTTGCGGTTTCACTGGGCCTCACAAATACCTTGGGAGGGAAGTTAGGATTCTGGGTTAAATAGGCTTCTATGGAGGTAATGGAATCAGAACCAGAGGAGATGGGTAAAGAGCCTCGTTCATGGGAGAGGTCCAAGGACAATTTGTTCCTTCTTCTTGCTTCTTCTTTCTCACTTGGAACAAAGGTGCAGACAGGTTCTGGTCACCTGGTTGCTGGGGGCTGGAGGGAGGGGCAGGGCAGTGGGTTCCAAGTTCATACAGCTGGGTCTCCAGTCCAAATCCTTTCTGCTGGGCCCTGGAGCTTCCCTGAGGGGTGTGGGGAAGAGGCCTCTGCGTTTCTGTGAACCCCACCCTCTCTCTCCTCTCAAAGCCATCTTCACCGATCTCAGCCATCAGGGATGAGTCAGCTGGTCACACAGCTCCCAGGGCCACCTTCCAGGTGACAGAGACAGATATCACAGTCGAGCAGGACATAAAGACCTGCCCAGGACCAGCAGGACTTATGTTCATGCCCTGGGAAAACACTCTGCCATGTGGCTCATGGAAAAAGCCAGCATTGTCTGCCCAGCTGCTTCTTGCTGTGGAACCAGTCTGATGTCTCCTCAAAGTTGTCTTGTCTCTTTTTTAACAGCTGATGGTGGAGGATTGCTGAGGCCAGAGCTGAGTCACCTTCAACACAAGCTTTTTTGTGTCGACTGCCAATTGCCAGAGAGGCCTTGTCTGCTTTTCTGATGCAAGGGACGGCAAGCTCCCATCTCTGCTTCAATGTCACCCTGCTGGCTGGCTCTGTCCACACAGCTCCACAAAACAATGTAGCCTGGGGAGAGAGAGAGAGAGAGAGAGAGGGAGGGAGGGAGACAAAAAAGGAAGGAGGGAAGGAGAAAGAGAGAGAGAGAGTTGGAGAGAAAGACAGAGACAGACAGAAATGGAGATGGAGAGGAAGAGAGACAGAGACAGAGAAGGAGAGAGAGAGAGGGAGGCAGAGAATATAGAAAGCAGGGAGGGAGAAAGATGGAAAGAGAGAGACAGAGACAGAGACATAGAGGGAGAGAGAGAGATGGAGAGTTTGGTCGTGGGGAGCAAGGGAGGGACGGAAAGGCAAGCCCGCTGAATCAGGAGACCTCCAGGTCACACTCTGCTGGCAGGACCAAGCAGAAAGAATAATTCTCATTTGGAATCCATCTCCCTGCCTCTCACGGTGCTGTTACTCCTGGCTTAAAAGCTGGGAACCTTGCCTCTAGGAACAGGTTTGACGCCCTATCCTAAGCCTTTGTTCCTGCATCTGTGGAATGATGAACTAACATCACCTAAGTCAGAGGGTCGATGGGGTACTGATTTATCTAATAACAACAATAAACTGCCCCCACCCTTGACTGCTACCCTCAGATCAGACCGTGTGGGCTCTCCTGCTGGGCACCTTCCAGGCCACTCGACTCCTCCTCTCTAGACGATCCTAACAATGTGCTGAGTTTTGTCTGCTGTTCAGTATCTGCCCTCCTAACTAGGACAAGAGAGTGGCACATGCCAGGATGATGGCACTCCATTTTGGCATCTAGCCGAGTGTCTGCAGCACAGAGAGTTACTACATCAATATTTGTTGAATGATGACACTGTAAAGTGTTGGAACAAACTCCTAATGGGATCCCCTCCCTACCCCCTGCTCTGTCCTTTGCATTTTGCTCTGCCCCTCTCCAAACCATATTGCCCAGAGGCAATGGAGTCATCTTTGTAAAGGACAAATCCAACATTCACACCTTTCCTTAAAGTCCTACTCTTCCCTTTGCAGACAAGGAAATCCCAGCACCCCATCTGCAGTCCCTGGCCATTCCAACTGATGATTCAGCCTCTCGCTCCCCTGTGTCTCAGGGCCGCTCCTGGACACTGTGCATTTAGAGCATCCTTGGCCTTCCCAGGAGATTCCCTCTGCCTGACATGTCTCTTCTGCCCCAAAGATTCTCACTTGTTCTCCCTGGGGAACCTCTACAGGCTTCCTCCTTTGTGAAGCCTTCCTTGACATAACCACGGAGTCTCCAGATAGGACTGATCCCCACTTCGTGTCCTCGCCTCTGTTCTACCCTCCACTTCCAGATTGCCAGTTGCATGTTTCTCTCCTCCAACAAAGGACAGCAAGTTCGGGAGCGGATGGGAAGGGGTGAGGGTGGGAGGTAGCGGGGGATGGGAGGGTGGGAGGCAGATATGCCAAGGCACTGCTCTGAGTGAGAGGTTGGAGAAGAAGGCGGCTGCAAGGACAAGCCCACACCAGGACACCTGTGGCAGCGGCCACTGAGGTTGTGTCCAGAAACAGACTGCACCCCAGGTGAGCACGTGTGCACCAGCCTCTCTGCACCGAGGCCTGGCACAGTGCCCGGAGTCAGGCGCCAATCCAAATTAGGCTCGAATTCCCTCTGTAAGCAAACAGCAGGACAGGGAACAGAGGCGCCTGCTAATTTTGAGTGGATCAACGCTTTCTCTGCTGGAGATGGCCTTAAGTGCGCAAGGATCAAGCCAGGCCCCCTCGCTGAATCAGCTGGGCCTCCGTGATGCTGGAGGTACGTGACGGGGGTTTTGCCTCTGACTTTGAGAACTGGTGATTTTAGCCTGTGATACCTACCTGGATTCTGGCTATTTTGAAATAGAAAACAGAAATTAAGGGCATGGTGGAAAGAATGTAGGCTATGCAGTCAGACAGGTCTGGGTTTTTCCCATGGAGTAACCATGGTATCACTTAACTCTCTGAGCCTCAGTTTACCTTTCTGTAAAATGGCGATGTTATAGTACCTGACTTATGCCCTACCGAGGGTTGTATGATACTCCACTGTATCCTGGCGTCTAGTGCTTGCCACAGAGCAGTGGGTCTCAATTGGGGCACCTTCATCCTCCAAGGCATACGTGGCAATGTTTGGAGACATTTTTGATTGTCACAGCAGGGGAGTATTCAACTGGCATCTAGCAGGCCAGAGATGTTGTAAAATATTCTATAATGCACAGGACAATCTCCAAGCCCTCAACAAGGAGTCTTTCATCCCAGAGTGTCAACAATGCTGAGATTGAGAAGTCTGTCTCACTAGAGTATGTTTGGCCATCTGGAGCCAGTAACAATGCTAACTATTAAATATTAATATTATATTATATTAAAATATAATTATTGGGGTGCCCCTGTGGCTCCGTTGGTTAAGCGGCTGACTTTTGATTTTGGCTCAGGTCATGATCTCGGAGTCCTGGGATCGAGCCCTGTGCTGGGTTCCATGCTCTGCGGGGAGTCTGCTTGAGGGTTCTCTCTCTCCCTCTACCCCTCCCCCTGCTCTCCCTGTCTAAAATAAATAAATCTAAAAAAATTAAAATATAATTATTATCTCTTTCTACTTTCATTTACTGAATATATATTCAGGGAATGTGGAAGAAGCGCCCCTCCCCCCATTAGGAATGGCTCTAATTTCTTCTGAGTTCCTCCCTTTAAGAGGTGGGGTCTCTGTCACCTTTCCTTGAACCTTGGCAGGTTCTGAAAATATGGTGTAAGTGCTGGTATGCTGGTTTATGAAAATAGCAGCTTCTACTCCCTGCCTCTTGAACATTCTCTTTGGGAATCCTGAAATACCATGTGAGAAGTTTGGTTCCTCAAGATTCCCATGCTGGAGAGCTCAAGGCAGGCAACCTTGTGGGCTGCTCCAGTGAAGTCCAGGCTTCCAGCTTCCCTCACCAACTACCATTCATGTGCACAGATCCTCTTGGACTCTCCAGAAGAGCCCGTCCAGAAATAAATACTGCTCACGAAGTGACAGTCAGCATCATGGAGGGGGCATTACCCAGTGGGGTCCTCTCTGAATTCCTGTTCCACAAAACTGTGAGATATAATAAAAATGGTTATTGTTTTAAGCTATGATGTGTAATTGGGGTAATTGATTTTGTACTAGAAGATGGCCAAACCAAAGGATCAAATGTCCTTGTGTAATTTATAGTAGTTGATAAGAAAAGATGCCATAAATGAAAAAGAAAAAAATGCAAAACTGAACATTAAGCTATGTCCGTTAAATGGAAACCACTACAATGATTTGAAGATTCCTGGCTGTAAATCACAAAGATCAAAAGTCTTATTACCCTGAATAATGTTGGGCCAGTTTTTTGACCTCTTGGAGTCTTAGGGTCTTTAACTGTGTAGTGGATAATAATGTCTATTGCACAGGGTTATTCTGAATATCCAACAGAGGACAATATATATGAAATTGCCTAATGCAGTTATTGGCACAAAACAGGTACTTGTTAGTGTTTGTTGACTTTTAATACTTTTAGAGGTTAGGAGAGAAAGAATTAGTAAGAATTTGTGCTATGGGGAAATCATTCATGAGATTCATGAACCTTGAGGAAAAGCATAAATTATTATAATTTCAAACTGCTTCCGGAAATAAAATAGGCAGTGTTTTGATTTGACATTGTGTTAGGGTAAGGTAGGGATGGAAGTATAGTTGTCCAGTGAGAGACCTCAGGGGATCATTCTCAGAATCCATTTGAGCATGGTCTAGGAGCACTCTGAGAAAGAACGCCATTAATACACATATTGGACTTCAGTCACAGAGAGAATGAAAGAGGGTAAGTAGGAGAGGCAATAGAAGCTAAATTTCAAAGATGAACTGCTAGTGTCTTGGGAGAAAGTCTCTTGTGCATAAGCAGCAAAGCCTAGTGAGATGGATTTAGCAACTGCCCTCAAGGGTTGGAGGGGAGCGGGTCTTGGCTTGAGTGCTGTGACCACCAGGCACACACAACTTGGTGGGGCTGGGGTGACATTGCATCTGAGAAGAAAGTAGTTGCACAGAGCTCTCAGAGTCTGAGCGGGGCTGTTGTGGGATCCCTCTTTGAAAAGAGGAAACGGAATGGGAAATGTTTCCTTGCCAAGAGAAGAAAAGTGAGCCAGTAGCCTGGAACGAAGGTGAGCAGCACTGTCTGACAAGGCAAGTTGGGGCGTGAGCCCCGGGGGCAGGGGACCTAATGGGAACACTGGGAATGGCCTCCCACAAATATTAGCAGGACCATGGCTGCATGGAGGTCCAACATCAGGACTCACAGGGAGACAGAAGGCTACGGAGGGGCACCCTTAGAGGTAGTGGGAATATTGTGGACTTAGAAATATGGAGAAAACCGAGCCAGGGAATTTAGGTGAAAATTTCAGTCATCCAGGCTGATGAAACTTGGAGGCATTTGGCTTACAATGACATAACAAGGAAAGCGTCCTAAAGTGTGTGTCTCTTAACCTTGCAGAACTTGTATTGGCGTAGTCAAGGTCTACCCACAGGAGTTGTTTGCGAGAAGCCCCTTTCAGGCTGCTCAAGCGTTTCCACTCCCCCTGTAACTCCAGCTGCATGTTTTGTGTACTTCGTTTCCCTAAAGGTCATACCTGGTCTGAGAAGCTGGACACATGATGGCTCCCTGGTTCACTGGAAAGCTGGGGAATAACTCATGAACCTGACACAGGACACCATATGATCACTGTAGGGAGAAAGCTAGAACTTGTCGATCAAACCATGGCTCAGTGAGAAGTGGGCTTGGCCTCTAGCTGGGAGTACATGCTGACGCACACAACCCTCCATGGGGGAGCAGGGGGCCAGGCTGAGCTCTATTCCCCTCCCCCTCCTGCTATGTATATCCTTTGGAGTTCGCCTCCAACTCACGACTCTGCCAGGGAGCCCCCACCAGAATGCTACCACAGCATTTCTCCTGGATGCTTGTATCATGTCTATTCTCCCAGTGAAGTCAAGAGCAGTGTGCTCTGGGGATGAAAGCTAGAATGTGTAATAAACAAACTTTCTTAGCGTCTTGATTTAACAATTGTATGACTTAAAATTTCCGGACTTGCTCCTTTCATCTGTACAATAAAAATGAGAAGCACACCTTTTCCACAGGTATGTTAACGAGATGGATGTTAAAATATTCTGCCATATCAGGGCACCTGGTTGGCTCAGTTGGTTTAGTGCCAGGCTCTTGGTTTTGGCTCAGGTCAGAACTTCAGGGTTATGAGACTGAAGTCTGCATCAGGCTCTGTGCTCAGCATGAAACCTACCTTAGATACTCTCCCTCTCCCTCCGCCCTCCCTCTCTCCTGCGTGTTCTCTTCCTCTCTCTCTCTCTCAAATAAATAAATAAATAAATAAAACTTAAAAAATATTCTTGCAATTTGGGCAATCCCTTCATTATCTTCTTATCCGTCCAGACACTTATCTTGTTCTAAACAAGACCATGGAAATCAGACTGCCAATTGTACTTGAATTTGTACACTTCTAAAGTGTTGTGTTAGGTCATCATAATGCTAAGAAACCCCAGGATGTTAAGGAACATAAACAAGAAGGATGAATATGAGCCATGGTGACAGGACTTGTACAGTCTTTCTCCACATCCACAAGGGCTGGCAAAGGAGAGAAAATAAGAGTACAGGAAGCTGTTGACCTCTTTCCAAAGTGTTCACAATTCAGATCTGACTTGAGCCTTACAAATACTCTTGAAATAGGAATAGCAGAGGTGACTATTATTATCTTTGTTTGCAGTTGAAGGTACTAAACCTTGGAGAAGTCTGTGTTCAATGCCTGTTTAATACACAACTTTGGGAGCATGAGAACACTTGCTGGAATGTGGCCCATCTGTGATTTTTGTCCTGTTTTCTTTTTTTCTTCTTACTATATGGGTACAAAGATAGGCTTGGAGGAAGGGCTTAATATTTTTTAAGTGATAAATATATTCCATGGAAGCAATATTTTCATTTAATCTTTATAACAACCCTTTAAAGAAGCAAGGACCATCTCCATTTTATTGGTGATAAAAGTGAGGCTCCATGAGGTAAGTAACTATACCCAGTTAGGCAGCAGGTATGTGGCAAAGTCAGGATTTGAACTCAGCTCTTCTAATTCAAGATCATGTGCTCCTTCCTCCCAGTGGGCACCCTCTATGTCCAGCATCTCGTGGCAACAGAGGGCTACTACATATCTAAAATGACATTTCAGAAAGAATTCTCTACTAAAATGGCAAAGCAGAAAGAGATTTTACTTAAAGGCAAATTACACATCCACTGGCATTTCTCTTTGCTCGGTTAACTTAGTTCTTGAAAAAAAAGAAAAGAAAGAAAGAAAGAAAGAAAGAAAGAAAGAAAGAAAGAAAGAAAAGTAAAGAAAGAAAAAGGTTACAATTTTGCCTCAAGAATGGAACTGACACCCTTATCCAGCTGTGACCAGATGGTCCATTATTCATGTGGCACACATTCCTACATTCTTCACTGCCTCACTTCTCACTTGCCTGTGACGGGCTCTCATTTCCACCGGTGTCTTTGGAATATTTTCTGATGGTGACCACACAGAGAGCAAATCCATCGAGCCCTAGGCTCCCGTTAGATTTAGAAAAAAGAAAATCTGGTTTGATTTCAATGTCCTATAAAAGACCTTTTTTGGTGTTATTAACTGAAGGCATTTTGCACTGTAATCCAAAATTGGAGTCTTCTGCATTGTGGCTTTAAGCTATATGTCAGCAAGTAACAGTTAAAGAAACCCTAGAGGGAGGCAGGTGGACTCTTGTAAATTTCAATCACTGTGGCTGAGGTCACTTCACTGTGGCACAAATGGAGGGACCACAGAGGGAAGGTCTTCTCAGAAAAGGAAGAAAATAGTCCAATTACCAATAAATATGGACATTCTCTCTCTACCTAAAGCCACGGAGATTTACAAAATCTCATTGTGTAGGCTCAAGTCGAAAATCGGACTAGTCACTGAGCACGCAATGTCTGTAAGGTTCTGAGTATGGGCTTTCCATACATGCTATCCTCTTTAATCCCTTTAAAATCCTTGCCTAAAAATGGGTTTACTGTTGATTAGATAAGCAGAGTGATCTGATGGAGGTCCCACAGCTAATAAATGGAAGAGCCTGGAATCTGTATTAAAAAATAAATAAATAAATAAATAAATAAACACCCAGTGGTCTTTTCCCTACACCTATCGTGTTCATGGACACTCAGAAATCTTGTAGTAGGCCTTATGCCAATAGCATTCCCACAGCCTACTGGCCTTGGAGGACAAGGGCATTCATAGTTCTGCAGGTCAATGCTATTAGTAACTAAAAATAATAAGAACTGCGATAATAAAGACTGTTCCGTTCAAGGGAAAAAGAAAAAAAAACGTTCAAGTCTAATGACTAAATTGGGAATGACTGTAGTCAGGAAGCCTGAGAACTCTCTGGAATGAACTGTCACAGGGGATGCCTGGGTGGCTGAGTCAGTTAAGTGTCTGCCTTCAGCTCAGGTCACAATCCCGGGATCCTGGGATCGAGACCCACATCGGGCTCCCTGCTCAGCGGAGAGCGTATTTCTCCTTCTCTCTCTGCTTGCCGCTCCCCCTGCCTGTTCTCTCTCTGAAAAATAAATAAGTAAAATTTAAAAAAAAAAAAAAAAAGCTGTTCTGGCAGGAAGTGATCCCACATATGTGAACGTGGGCTGAGACTGGTATGGATGGAAAGAACCAATCAGTGGGGGAGACAGAGCCAGGAAACAGCAGAAGGGGATCCAGAATAGGGATTAAATGAGAAATTATCTCAGTAACTGCTAACTGAAGACTTAAGTCTTCATTTAATGCCAAATGAGGAGGATCAGGAGAGATATGGTTAAAATCGGACTTCATTTATTCATTTAATGACTGTTTCTTGAGCACTTAATTTATGCCAGACTTAACAGACACCAGACAAAACCAAGGTCTTTGTCTTTACTGTATGCAAAATCCAGGTGTGTGCTTGAGTGCATGTAAATACTTGGGTTTCCATTTATATGTATCAGTGTATCATTATACATAAATGGATATATCTATATAGACAATGCATACGTATATGTAAACGTTATATAATTAATTTTGTGTCTGTTGTCTCTGAGGGGAGGAACATAGTGATTTCTCTCAACCAACCTTTCCATTATGATTTTTAAGCTCTGGGTTAGAAAATCCATTACAATATTGTTGAGGGGAGGAACCTAACTCAAACGGATTCAGCCATCACATAAATTCACCTTCTTGGTAGCTAGAGTGAATCAGTAGTAGTCTTTTCCCACAGACAATTCTTATTTAGGTATGTCATCCCGTACGTGGTCACTCAAGATAGGGCAATCAGGCCCATCGGAGGCTGCTTGGTTCAGCTAGTTAAAGGTTAATGTAGAGGCCAGATTGGAGATTTCAGGACCTGGGTGGGTCTGCAGCCCTATCACTTGTTTGATAAGAACAGCAGGGTTCAGAATAGGGGAATGTGACTGGATCCCAACAACAATTGATTTTTTTTTGTCTTGAAAGACAACATAGCAAAGCTGCACAGAATGTTCCAAAGTTCTGGAGTCAGATAATTTTGAGTTCAAGACTGGTTCAGCTAATTCTTTGTTTAGTAATCGTTAGTAAATTAATCTTTCTGAGCCTACTATTCTAATCAATGGCAAGTGAATAACAATATTCTCTTAGAATGGTAGTGGAGAATAAATTAGCTTGTACATATAAAGCCTATAGTACAATATCTCACTCATAAAAGGTAATTATATCTATGTTTATCTATCTGTCTATCTATCTATCTATCATCTGTCTATCCATACACCCACCAATGTGTCCATCTATCTCACAGCTAGATGTGGTTGGTCAAGTTTCAGTGTGCCCACATTTAACAGATGACCTTGAAGCTATGAACTACGAAGTCTCCAGCTGACACATTAATACTATGATTATTGATCCATAAAGTTTGACTCCCATAGGTGTAATAGATAGTGACTTGTCAAAATTGTTTTTGAGGACTTACTCACTTAACATTTTATTGTTTTTATTTTTATTTCTTAAAGATTTTGTTTATTAGAGAGAGAAAAAGAGAGAGAGGGCTCCCAAGAGAGCATAAGCAGGGGAAGGGGCAGAGGGAGAAAAAGATTCCCCAGCAGGGAAACCGATGTGGGGCTCAATGCAGGGCTCGATCCCAGCACCTGGGAATCATGACCTGAGCTGAAGGTAGAGGCTTAACCAGCTGAGCCACCCAGGTGCCCTTCACTTAACATTTTAAAGTTAAACATAGAATTTCTATTAAAATATATTATTTAAACATATCATATGTTTTAAACTTATGGAATTCACGAAAGCATTTACAAGAATTAAATGCACCCTCTAGATTCATTATATTTTTAAAAATCTGCTTATAATTTCCAAAGTTTGTTAACTTATAAATAATTCTTTATTGATCTTTCAAGTATTTGATCACTAATCTAATTAATTGTTGCCTCAGGAAAGAGTAATACTGTTAATTGTGATCAAAATAAAATAGATCAAAAGTATAGAAGATAGATTATATTATTGTTAACAACTATTAAGGCTATTTGGAATGTGATGTACAAATGGTTGTTATTGCTTTTCATTGACCAGATCTACTTCTGGAGTCCTGTTGTACTTGTGATCTGTGTCCTGTGGTATAGTCATTGGTCACATTCACACTACCACATGTTCTTCTCTAGCTGTATCTTAGTTTTCACAAACCTGAACATTGAATTTATAGAGCACGTAGTGAATAGCTACTTTGTTGGTCTGTTCATTCATTCATGCTTGCATTCATTCATTTAACCTTTGTTGGGAGTTTAATCTATTATAGACATTAAATTGGGTTTGGAGGACACAGTGTGAACTAAAAAATAACCTTCATCTCAAATAAGCTTATGATACAATGTGAATGGGTGGGAGACTGTAGAAACATTCAGGCAATTGTAATATGGCGGGCACAGGCAAGAAATGTGAAGCATGGACCATTTTGGAGGGTCCGCTAACCAAAAGTAAACCTGGAGTCTGGGAAGTCTTCCTGGAGGAAATGGCACATAGCTGAAATTTCAAGATAAAATAGACCATCACCAAATGAAACTGGAGATTGTTAACATTTTAGATACATGGAAAAACATCCATGAATACCCAGAAGCAAAATACAGCAGCATTTAGGGAAATGAATGTAGTCCAGAGTGAGTGTGTTAGCCATTGAGGTATAAAGATAAATAAGACAATTATTTGTTTTGAGGATTGTTCTATCTTATGTAAAGGAGAGAAATGCATCAAAGGGTCCGAAGAGAATATGTTAAGCTACTGTACTAATATGTACAAAGTCCTTATGATTGAGAAAGTAAAGGAGAGAGTATCTTAGTGTACCTATCAGGAAAGGCTTCACGGAAGAGATGACTTCTCACCTCTGCTTGGTCATAAGCTCCTTGAAGGCAAGGACCATGTCCTTCAAAAAGTATTGCATTGTCTGTTTTATCCAGCACAGTAACAGGTGCTCAGTAAGTGCGATGTAAGTCCCTAGTTTAATCTTATTTGTTCCAGTGACTCTTGAGAGGCTGAAGCAAGGGCTGAGGATAGAATGTGGGTGTGGTGGTGACAGCCAAGGTTAACATGGGGGCACAGCCATGATACATGACTGTGGCTTCTGCCCCTGGGGCTGCATACTTTCTATTAATTCACTTTTACATTCATTCATTGACCAACTATGTGTTGGAAATTGGTTCAACGCTGGTAAATGTGAAGATTAATTGCTCATGGCCTTGCCCTTGACTAAGTTGAGCCCAGAGCTGGGAGACAGAGATATACACATATTATGAGATCAATGCCATGTGAGCGATGCTCTGCCGTAGCAGATCGTGCTAAGAACCACAGAGAGCAAAGCGTTGATCTTCAGGGTTGGGATCATGATGTGAACAGGACTTGTCCTTGGTTTCCTTCTCTACATTTTCTAGGTCCCTGCCCTTAGCAGTCCATCTGGTGTCATATATTCCACGAACCTAAATGCAGCTGACCCCGGAATCTGTTTCTCCAGCATGGCCTCTTTCCAGAGTTTCATCCATTTATATCTAATTCTTTTTTAAAAGTTTTATTTATTTATTTGATACACAGAGAGATATCAAAAGCAGGCAGAGAGGCAGGCAGAGAGAGAAGGGGAAGCAGGCTCCCCGCCGAGCAGAGAGCCCAATGCAAGACTCAATCCCAGGACCCTGAGATCATGACCTGAGCCAAAGGCAGAGGCATAACTCACTGAGCCACCCAGGTGCCCCATTTATATCTAATTCTTGTGTGACACCTCCACCTAATGTCCTGCTGACTTCTCTAACTTAATTTGTTCAATACCTGAGCTCATCGTTTCCCTGCAAAACCTGTTTGCCATCCTGCTTCCTGTCGTGTTATTGCTCCCCGCTTGACCCAGCGACATGGGCTCTAATGCTCAGGGCTAGCCCTTTCCATTCTCCACCCCTGCACCCATCTCTTCGTGGCTGATTCTTCCTCCCTGATATCACTCATGCCATCTTCTCTCATTTCTAACATGGTTGCCATCATTTAAACCTCATTTCTCCTCTCATGGGAATAAAGGACTTTGAGTCAGGAGAAAAACAACAGGGGTATTTATAAAGCAAAAACAGCCTACCAAGGTTTATTTATTGATGGACAGTTTCCAGAAAAGAAGGGACATTCTGGATTCATGGTTCTCAACCTGGGTGACTACTAGAATTATCAGGACAGCTTTAGAAATCGCCGATGTCTAATTTGTACTGTAATTTAATTGACCTGGGTATGGCCTGGAGTACGGAGGACTTTAAAGACCTCTCCAGGCAAGATTCTGAAGTGAAGTTAAGGTTGAGAACCACAGGACTAGACCCAGAGGACTCAGTTCTCTGCTCTTTGATTGGCAGTCCACTGCCATCACTAACTAGAAGAGTGGACAAAGTTCATGCACACAGTGCTGAAATTGGAAATGTCTAAAGACTTTGAAAAAGATTCAGTAGAAGGGAAATAAACACAAAATGCATTGAATACAAAAACATTGTTCTGATACAATGATAGTCAACTTTCTTTAGTCTGAGGGATGACTATGTCACCATAGCACAATAACCACAGCAGCTGTCTTAAAAGGAATACACAGGGACGCCTGGGTGGCTCAGTTGGTTAAGCAGCTGCCTTCGGCTCAGGTCATGATCCCAGCGTCCTGGGATCGAGTCCCACATCGGGCTCCTTGCTTGGCAGGAAGCCTGCTTCTCCCTCTCCATTTGCCTGCCATTCTGTCTGCCTGTGCTTGCTCTCTCACCCTCTCTCTCTCTAATAAATAAATAAAATCTTAAAAAAAAAAAAAAAGGAATACACAAACATAATGACATGAGAGCATCCTTGTCTCATGCTCTCTTTCTCTGCTTCTAATTTTCCTCACTTCACTCATTCTGAAGCATTACTGCCAAATTAATTTTCCTAAAAAACAGTTCTGAACATATCAATCTCTTTCCCTAAATATAATACCTCCTCATTACTTATAGGGAAAAAAATCAAAAATTCTTTTCCAATTTGGCCTACTATTCACTGTTCCAATTTTGTTTACTATAATTCTCTTTCATGCATTCCTGCCTTCAGGGTTTTGCTTGTGCTGTTCTGTATCATTGTTTCCTTCCAATTCCACATATTAAAGTTCTCTCCTTCTTAAAGATTCTGCTCACATACTGCCTCCTCCTCAAAGCTTTTCATGATCGTTTCAGCAGAAAGCATTTTTTCCCCATCCTTTGAAATAGCATAGTCCTTTTGTCATCTGTAAAACTAATTTATTAACGATGAAAAAATTCTCACTTTAAAATTTGTTAGTTCATAAAATTAATTGCTTCAAACCATTCAATGTTCATTGAGTACCTGCTGTATGGGCTTTGTGTTAGTGATATACATTGGCTGTGGCAGACATGGTCCCTACCTACAGTGAGAGTCTGAGCAGGGTACAAGGATTTTAATTAGGCAAATGACATTATTATTTGTGATTATGTCCAGGAATTTGAGAGGAAAAAGCAAACAGACATCAGACTATAAACTTTCACACTCTGATAAAAAAGTGAATCATCTTTCTGATCTGTCTAACTAAAACAAATAGGTGAGTCACTGATGGTTAGACTATTAATTTTAAAAAGTTGATCTTAGAAGAATGTGAGTTAACAAAAAAGAAGCCCCTGATTTTGATGAAAACAGTCTTGGGGGAGGCCAGGCCAGTGAGTATTGGGTTATTGTTTCTGGTAGCAGGAGGTTTGGGGGAGCACAGGAACTAAGAAGGTTTAGCCTTGATCATAGCCAGACCTTCTACAGTGTTCATTCACCTGATTGGATAAGGTGGTACCTAGAGTATTTCTAAGAATAAGTAGTTGATGGGGACCCACTAGCAGTCAAGTTGTGGACTGAGTGGGATCACAAACATTGCCTCTGTCACCAGCTGCATCCACCATGTAGGAAAACGTCTGGATAATAAGGGGGCTCCTGGTAGTGACCAGAGTGGGGAGGTTGGGATGAGAAGAAAGAAGTACTACTACTTCCTGCTTTGTTCACTAAAAGAAGGAAGAGATTATCCCCTTTTAGTTTAAAGAGCTTAGTACTGAACCCTCACTGTAAAGACTTCTTGTAGGGGGGTTTGGGAGAATTGATATTATCTTAAATTTTCTAGCTAATTTCAAGGAGCAAAAAGAACTTTCACAAGGTATTTACCACTTTCCACTTTAGTTAACTATTTAAATGATGCTTTTATCACCTTTACTTAGACTTAGAGGAAAGATCAAATTATCTTGATATTCCTTGAAATACCTATGCCATTTTTAGTACAGAATAAGTGTTTGACAGCCATTATTTTTGTCAACAAATGAATGAACAATGAGTGTGTTAGTTTTCTGAATCTATTGTAACAAAGTATCTCAAAACTAAATAGTTTAACAAAAGAAATCTACTGTCTCACAGTTCTTTAGGCTAGAAGTCTGAGATCAAGATACCGGCAGCACCATATTTTTTTTTTCATAGCATCAATGGATAATGTTTATTTTTTTATTTTTTATTTATTATTTTTTAACTTTAATTTTTTAATTTTTTTTCATTGTTTATGCACCACACCCAGTGCTCCATGCAATACATGCACTCCTGAATACCCATCACCAGGCTCACCTAACCCCTCCCCCAAAACCCTCAGTTTGTTTCTTAGAGTCCACAGTCTCTCATGGTTCATCTCCCCCTCCAATATCCCCCAATTCACCTTTCCTTTCCTTCTTCTAATGTCCTCTGTGTTATTCCTTATCCTCCACAAGTGAGTGAAACCATATGATAATTGATTCTCTCTGCTTAACTTATTTTACTCAGTATAATCTCCTCTAGTTGATACATGTTGGGTCTTCATCCTTTCTGATGGGGGCATAATATTCCATTGTATATATGGGCCATATCTTCTTTATCCAGTCGTCTGTTGAAGGGCATCTTGGTTCTTTCCACAGTTTGGCGATTGTGGTCATTGCTGCTATGAACATGAGGGTACAGATGGCTGTACATCTGTATCTTTTCACTACATCTGTATCTTTGGAGTAAATACCCAGTAGTGCAATTTCAGGGTCATAGGGTAGTTCTATTTTTAATTTTTTAAGGAATCTCCACACTGTTTCCCAAAGTGGCTGCACCAACTTGCATTCCCACCAACAGTGTAAGAGGCCTCCCCTTTCTCCACATCCTCTCCAACACTTGCTGTTTCCTGCATTGTTGATTTTGTCCATTCTAACTGGTTTAAGGTGGTATCTTAATGTGGTTTTGATTTGAATCTCCCTGATGGTTAATGATGATGAACATTTTTTCACGTATCTGTTAGCCATCTGTACATCTTCTTTGGAGAAGTGTCTGTCTATTCATGTTGTTGCCCATTTTTGACATGATTATCTGTTTTCTGTGTGTTGAGTTTGAGGACTTCTTTATAGATCTTCTATAAGATCTTTATAGATCTTATCAGCCCTTTGTAGTGTCATTTGAGAATATCTTCTCCCATTCCGTAGGTTGAGTGGCAACCAACTCTTGATTTTTGTCTCAGGTCATAATCTCAGGGTCATTGGATCGAGCTCCATGTGGGACTCCACACTCAGCATGGAGTCAGCTTGAGATTCTCTCTCCCTATCCTGCTGCCCTTCCCCCCATTTGTGCACTCTCTCTCTCTCCCTAAAATAAATAAATTTTTAAAATATTTAAACAAAAGATATTCTAGAGTAGCAGTGTCCAGTAGAAATTTCTGTGATGAGAAAAATGTTTCCTCTTCAATATGGTAGCTTCTGACCACAAGTGCACTTGAAATGGGGTTACTGCAGCCAAGGACTTAAATTTCCAATTTCATTTGATCTAACTTCACTTAAATAATATAAGGTTAAGGAGCTACTTTTGGCTAGTGGCTACCACATTAAAGAGTACTGTTCTAAAGACTGAGAGGTTGGACTAATTGCTCATTAAAAGAAAAAAATTATATTACCACGATTTGAATATGTGACTATGTGAATTCATATTTGCATTTTTTGAAAGATTTATTTATTTATTTTAGAGAGAGGAGTGAGGGGCAGAGGGAGATGGAGAGCAAGAGAATCTCAGGTGGAGTCCCACTGAGTGCAGAACCTAACTGGGGCTTGATCTCATGACCTTAAGATCGTGACCTGAGTTGGGTGTTAAATCCATTATGCCACTCAGGCACCCCTGCATGGTTTTTAATAGTCGAGATGAATTAGGGATAAGAACGAGGCAAGGCAGAAAATGGAAGTTGCAAAGCTACAAGCCTGTAAGAGCCAGGTGTTAACAAGCAGGAGTAGTGGCTTCTAGGGAGCCCTAGTGCCATTAGACTCAGTCAGCCAAATGTTAGTGTGACGGAAGGTAGTTCCAGTATTCTTGAATCTTCTGATTTCCCACAAAAAGCTAGAAATCCAGGTTTTTGTGTGGAATCTTCTTCTTCTTCTTTTGTTTTTGTTTTTGTTTATTGTTGGTAGCTGATATTAACATTCTCCTGGCCAATCTCATTCTGGTTAAACACCAACAAAACATCTGTTGGCTGGATATAACTTTGAGACTCCCAGTTTGCGACCTTTGTTTTGAAACAAAAATTTCAGAGATTTTCTTAGAAGGATTTTCCTTGATTTTATTAGGTGAAAATAGTTGGAGTCTCAGAAAACATCAAATTTTAGATAATACTCCTGAGCAATGAGTTCTTTTTACACATTCCAATTTACAAAGAACCAAAATGATGGACATTTGAAACAAATGTATTGTGAATTTCAGGATTGGCTTGCTTCCAGAGGCTTCCAAAACTTGCACTGTGCTGTGATATTCCCAGGACTAGCAGATGTGTTTCTGCTTCTGATCTCTTCCCATCAATTCAATTCAGAGAACAAAAAAGAGGAACTAACAGAAGGAAGATTGACAATTGCCATCTTTGCAGATGCTTAGATATCTCCTTGGCATATAGGAACTCTTTAAAAAGATACAGGGTGATAAGTGTAGTCAATTCTTTACCTCCTATAAAAACATTGTTTTTCCAAAAAGAGAGAGAGAAAGAAATGAAGAAACAGACTCTTAACTATAGAGAGCAAACTGGTGATTGCCAGAGGGGAGGTGGGTAGATGGACGGATGAAATAGGTGGTAAGGTTTACGGGGTGCACTTGTGATGAGCACTGGGTGATGTATGGAACTGCTGAATCACTATACTGTACACCTGAAACTAATGTAACACTGTATGCTAACCATACTGGAATTAAAATAAAAGAATATTAAAAACAATCATTTTATTTATTTATTTATTTTAGTTCATAAAATTTGTTTTTGTACCATGTAGCATTCACTGAGCACCTGCTTCCTGCCAGGTCATAGGCAACATGCTGGGGATGGTACACAAGCTGGGCCAGACATGGACCCTGCCCACAGCAAGATTCAGAGTTCAGCAGAGAGGGGGACTTTAGCGTATCTTCTTCAAAACACTGACTCCAATTAGAAGAAGTCCTGTGAAATCAGAGTGTTGAGTGGTAGGAAATCCTACTGAGCGTTGAGGGCCCCAGAAAGCCTTAAACATACCTGGGGGAGTGAGTGGGAGTGGATGTGTTAGCTGAGAAAAGGGGGAGGTGGGAGCAGGGTGGGCATATGACGTTCTAGGGAAAGAGATGAGGCTGGTAGTGTCCAGGAACTGAAAGCATGCCCCATTTCTGGCAGGTAGGTGAAAGTAAGCAGGAGACAGCTAAATGAGGCTGGCCAGAAAGATTTGTAGTTCATGATCAAGGGCAATGGTTTAAGATGCACTCTATGGCAAAGTCCATTGACCCATCCTATAGAAGGCATCCTATAGAGGCTATGTAGGAATAACTGGGCTCTTGCAGCTAAGTGACACATGAGTCAGGGCTAGTCCTCCGCGAAGTTCAACATCAGCGCAAAATGTGCGACCCCGGTGCAAAACTCCCCTTCTTGAGCAGTTTAGATCTCATTGTGCTGACTCTCACTGGAGGCAATTTCGCTCCCCGGGGGATATTTGGCAATGTCTGTAGACATGTTTTATTGTCATGATTTAGGAGGAATGTGCCACTAGCATTGAATTGGGATGAGGTCAGTGTCCCAATGCACTAAGTGTCCTATAATGCACAGGGCAACTCCCACAACAAAGAATGACCAGGTCCAAAGCATCAATAAGAGCAGGCTTATGAAACCCCCGATTAAGGTGAACATCGACGGAATTAAAGGGGCTGGCAGCAGGTAGGGGTGTCGGGAAGTGGGGGCAGGGACCATACCTACAGTTTTATGGCTCAATTTGAAAATAGGAAAGATATAAGAATTACATGTTGGCTATTTGCTGCTTTCTTCCCAATCTACCAACTGCAATGGCATCTCCCAAAATATCCGAGATAGGCCAATCAGCCTTATTTACTATAGGAATCCTGACCAATATTCTGTCAGTTTTACCTCATAATAGGTGTTGAAAATATTGACTGAATAAATAAATGAACATTGACTTATTCCCAGAAAATGAAATTTTGCACAATTATAATAATTACTGAGCTACTCATTTGTGCAAGGCACATTCTAAACTTTGACCAAATCCTTACAAAAGCACCACAAGAGAATTATTAACTATTATTTACAGAGAAAGAAATAGAGACTCAGGGATGTTAAGCCCTTTGCTCAAGGTCAAACAGCAACTGAGTGTTTTTGATTCCACGGTCTGTCTTCTTCCATTGCTCTGAAAAGGATTTCGCATTGAGAATGGGATGTAGGCCAGATTTGATTTGCCTCACTCACCAGTGGGAATCAGGTATGGCTGCATATATGAAAAGCCCAAAGAGTGACCTGCCATAGAAGGATTTCATTTTAATGCACGTAAGTCAAGTCCAAGGTAGACAGAGCAACTCCAAAGATATCCGAGGTATAGACTCCTTCTATCCTACTTATCCTTCCTTAGCACCAAGCTTCCATCATCAAGTCTGTGCCATGGTCTGTCTTCACATCCGCTGGAGCTCCCGGCATCATGTTGGTTAGAAGGACAGAGGAATGGCTAAAAGAAGAGCAGGCACTACCTCCTGCTTGATTCAATTCATTTTCAACTAGCACCAGAGGAATTTCCACCTAAATGCTCTACCTTCCACATCATTGGCCACTCCTCTGCCAAGGAGCCTAGGAAATATAATTGCTTTTTTCACGAAGAGTGTTGCTTTTGCCAGGGAAGGAAGGAGAAATACATACTGAGGACGGGAGCTGCAGGAGATCTGCAGGGGAGCCGCCATGTTTGCCAGGCCATAGCAGTGGTGAACACACTTGAAGCAAATTGGGATGTCTCTCCTGTGGTTGAAAAATCTCAAGAGTAGAAGCAGGGTGACAATTTAGTTACTGTGAGTTGAGTTTGGACCCATGAAGCCCTATCAGACTCCATTCTGTTCTAATGAGGCATAATCTTTCCACAGTTAGATTTCAAAGCCAGGAAGCTTTGGCTTCTCCACATTCTCCCTGTTTCCTCTCTCCAGCATTTGGTCTGTCCTCCTTCCAGGCCTCTCCTGGTTGACCCTTCTATTCCTTCTTTGTCCTTTATTTTTTGCTTCTGGCTTTCTGCTTCTGTGTCTTCTCCACACAGGGAGGATCTGCAGAGCATTGCACTGGTAACTGCTCTGCCATCATCCTCAGGCCTTATCTCCCTTCTCTGCTGCCCACCTTCCTCCTTCATCTCTGCTACTTTGTGGGAACCTGACTTGTGTCCTTCTGGAAACTCTCCCTCCTGACATGCAGCTTCCGTGCAGATGATCGCAGCTATAATTTCAGACATACTTGAGGGCCACTAGCATGCAGTCTGCCCTGTGAACCTGCCTCCTGTGTTCTCATTCATTCACGCTTTCTTTATTCATCTCTATGGTTACAGAATACCTACACTATGCCAGGCCCTTTGAAGGGCCCAGCAGGTTCTCCATGTCTCCTTTCTTGTGGAGCTTTGGGTCTAGTGGAGGAGCTAAATGCAAATCATAGAGGTGTAACTCAGCCTGTTACAGATCTTGGTAAGAACTGTTAAGGAAGGGAGTTATGAGCACATGAAGCAGGAGCCACCCTGGTTGGAGAAGCCAGGGAAGTTCCTCCCAGGGCAGTACAAGGGATGAAAGGCAGTTAGTCAGGTGAGGATGAAGAAGCATGTTCCAGCAGAGGGAAACACACATGCAGCCAACACAAGATGGGAGCGTGGTTTTGTATTCTGCACTTCTCGCTGTTCTTAGATCATGAATAGAGACAAAAACTCTGCCTTCAAGGAACTTATATGTGAGTGAAGACTATTGGCAGTAAGCACAAACAAAGAGGATACCTTCTGGTACTGACTGATTTAATAGAGAAAATGCATTTGTTTGAATGATGTGGAGGAGGTCAGTGTCTCTGGAGTGCAGTGGGCAAATGGAGAATGGATGAGGGTGTATTCAAGACATAGCCAGCGACCACCTTGGTCTTATGAGTGATGATATGGTCTTCTGGAAGCTCCAAGAAGCCTCTGGTATTTCTTTCTTTCTTTTTTTTTTTTTAAGATTTTATTTATTTATTTGACAGACAGAGATCACAAGTAAGCAGAGAGGCAGCAGAGAGAGAGGAGGAAGCAGGCTCCCTGCTAAGCAGAGAGCCCAATGCAGGACTTGATCCCAGAACCCTGAGATCATGACCTGAGCCGAAGGCAGAGGCTTTAACCCACTGAGCCACCCAGGCACCCCGCCTCTGGGATTTCTTAAGTAGGAAGATGAGATGATAGGATTCAGACTTCAGAAAGATCACTAGGGTCTCAGAGCAAATCCATGGAGTGGATGAGATCTATGGGCAGTGAAGACCAAATAACCATCCCTGAACCCAGAGAGGACAAAACTTTCCTCTGTGAGCTGGACAAGTTACTGAAGTCTCATTTTTCTCACCATAAATTGGAGGTTATGATAAGCGCTCCCAGGTTCCTGGCAACCATCTAATGAGATGATATTTTACGCAGCCGTGTGTGAAATCTTGCATAGGGTTTACACACCCAACAACTCCTCTCCTTCCACATGCATCCAACTGTCTTTGGACAAATGACACAAGTTCTTGAGTGGACATGTTTTGATCATGACCTGCAAATTTTATTTTTATTTTACTTTTTAAAGGTTTATGCATTTACTTGAGAGAAAGAGAGAGAGCCTAAGTGGGAGGGACAGAGGGAGAGAATCCCAAGCAGCCTCCCTTGCTGGGTACAGAGCTGGGGCTTGATCTCAGACACTGAGATCATGACCTGAGCAGCAATGCAAGAGTCGACAGCCAATTGACTGGCCACCCAGGTGTCCCCTGAAGTGTCGATTTTAAATGGGGCCCTAATCAATTAGATGACACGTTAGAGTCTTAACAGTTTCGCAAAGGCTTAAGTCATTCATAAGTTAAAAGTGAGGAATACTCTGGTGCTCCATTTGCATTTTGAACTTTCAAAATGTTTTACAAACATCTCAATACAGCTTTCTTTTTTTTTTTTTTAAGATTTTATTTATTTATTTGAGAGAGAGACAGTGAGAGAGAGCATGAGCGAGGAGAAGGTCAGAGAGAGAAGCAGACTCCCCGTGGAGCTGGGCACCCGATATGGGACTCGATCCTGGGACTCCAGGATCATGACCTGAGTCGAAGGCAGTCATCCAACCAACTGAGCCACCCAGGCGTCCCTCAATACAGCTTTCTAGTGCTTCAGAGGCCTCAGCTACCCCCACTGTCTCTGAAGGCATGTGAAGGGAAGGGTTGTCAGAACTGGAAACAAAAAAGGGCTTGGACGGTCATGGTCAGAGATATGAGATAAAGAATTTCTTCAGAGAGAGTCTTCATAAAGCCAGTTTCTTTCATTTCTATAACATTTCAGCTTAATCTGGTGGACTTGGACCCTGGCTTTAGCCCCTGGCTCCAGGTCCTATTATTTTACCTTGCTTATAATTCTTATTCTAACCTACAAGTCTCCTGCCTTGAACACACCCAAGAAACCCAATGAGCAACTGGCATGAAAGAAGCAAACGACATTCATAAAAGCACCTATCTTCCACTTGGCTGGAATGCATCTTTTACCATTTGAAGGAAATAAAGAAGAATATTCTCTGTATGAGAGAATCAGTCGTTCTAGGAGATCAAAACCAGTTGTAACAACCACTGGGATCTTGCTTCTATGAACAGCCCTCTGAATGATAATGAGACAGTGCAAGAAGGATGGATGATTAGAAGGTTGTGGTGACATAAATCTCATGGCCAAGGCAGTTTTTTTACAATTGGAAGAGGACTATTCTTGAGGGGTTTTGTTGTTGTTGTTTTGTTTGTTTTACAGTTGGACACCAAAGAATATGCCATAACTCAATGTTCCTACATGCAATTATATTCAGTCCAGGAGGTGGAAAGAAGGTAAATAGTTGCAAGCAGGAGAGAAATATATATGTTTTTTAATTCATAAAGAAACGGAGCTCAACTGGACTGCTAGAAAGATCCTTCCCTGTGATGGGTTGTATGTAATCAAATGGAGACACATTGAAATTTGTGGAATAGAGGGACTTCTCTGATCTGAAGCATTGCTCAGGGGACTAGGTAAGCCTTGCATGAATAGATGGGTTTGTGCTCTGCATTGGAGAGTAGAAGTTGCTTACCACACAAAGCCTGGATCATATGAAGAATAAATGAGATAATGCAGAATCAAAGCTGGATTAAGCTGTGATGGATGATAATTGAAGTTTAGTGTGGGGAAAAATTACCAGCCTGTATCTAAGTGTTCATATTTCTATAAATCTTGCTCTACATTGTGATATATCATCTATACATGCTAGTAATGAACAGATGCATAATTTGTATCATTCCTTTCATACAGAGATAGGTCTTGTAGGGAGCAGTCAGAGATCTGCTTGTGTGCTCATTTAGGCTTATTTCTCCTGCTCAGTCTTACCTGGGAGCTTGGGAAATCTGACTAAAAACACCAACAATCTATCTGCTGGAAGTTTGCCAACCTTTGCCTTGGGAAAATATAGTATGTTTCCTCCAGATAGATCATGTGAACCTAAAATCTATTAACCATCATAGGCAACTTGAGCATTAGGATAGTAGGTTAGAACAGCACTGCTCTGCTCTGTGGATCAGAGCTGATGAGAGAAAGTATTGAAAGCAACCATGTAGGGGCTTTTACAGTAACTTGATGTGGCTGTAATGCCTAAATTCAGCACTCGAGATGAGATGATGAGTATCACCTGCAATGATCTGAAAACTAAAAAACAAAACAAAACAAAACCAAAACAATAAATAAGCAAACAAAATAACTGGTCCTTCATCACGAGAGTATAAGAAGCACCCAGTTCAAGATATCAACACAAGTCAGTACGATCCACTTTGTCCTTTGATTCTAACACATGGATCTGACGGATGGGAGAGGTCACCTACCCACCTGTGTTGGAGTCATTGGACCTCCACTTGGGAAAATGCTATGGACTCTTGAAACAGTCCTTATCTCAAGCATGGGGAAAGGAGTGATAATTTAAGAAGGTCAAGCTCTACACTTATAATTCCAATGTTTGTTGTTGTTGTTTTTAGATTTTGTTTGTTTGAGAGAGAGAGAGAGCGAGAGAGACAGCACGAGTGGGGGAGGGGCAAAGCGAGAGGGAGAAGCAGGCTCCCTGCTGAGCAGAGCTCGCAACAGGGGGTTCCATCCTACGACCCCAGGATGATGACCTGAACTGAAGGTAGATGCTCAACCCACTTAGACAGTAATGCTCCCCATTAGTTTTTAACTGATTACCATACACTGACTACTATGGGTTCTAGGCCTACAATTATGAAAAAGAAGCTCTCCCTGAATCAAAGAATTTAAAGTCCAGTTGAAAAGACTAATAAACAGATGATTACAATAGACTCTGATTAAGTCAATAAAATCTGTTTTCTTCCCTTCCCTCTTGTCCCATCTTCCAGAAATACTTACTGCTTGTTACTTTAAACATCATGTGTTATGCTGAAGATAAAGGGCATATAGGGCTGAATAAGGACATTGCCTTCCCTCTCACACAGGGATTTCATCTTTATCAGAAAAGAGCCCTAAACTAGGTAACCACAGAGTTTAATTAATTACTTGTATTAATTGATTACTTTATTCAATAGAGCAGTAATTATTGCAGGGTAAAGAAAGCCATGACACATGTATTAGAATGATCAGAACATGATTCAACTTATGTTGATGATGGTGAGCCAGTGGGGAAAATGTCTATGAGGGTGGGATTTTTGAACTGAGCTCCAGAGGGTGAATGGAAGTTATCTCTGTGAACAGGAGGACAAAGAATGTCCTAGGCAGAGAGAGCAGCATGTCTGAAGGTCCTGGGACACAAAGGAAACCAATGTGGCTCAGGTGCTATGAAAGAGGGCCTTATCTTGCAAACGTAAGACTGTTACCGTCTATGTCTTCCTTACACCTGTTAGTCTGGCTCTCACTTTATACTTTTTTCTTTTTTCTTCCCCATAAATCAAGAAGCCCAAGTAATTGGATTCATCCCTACTCTCTTAATCAGGAGAATGGCTTGCTTTAACAAATGAGAGCCGTTTCTTTCTTCTGAGAACTCCCCTTCTCCCAGTCCATTGCTGGGACCATAGGGATGAATTTGATTACCCCATTCTGGATTATTGGATTAAACTGACCCATTCAAAAAGTCAGCACCTCCTCTGCCCTATATTTCCTTTGCTTTGGCTAAACAACACTCCTGGCCAGTTGTCTTGAAGACTAACTAATGCTGAGCCTCCTATCTCCTCTCTTAGCAAACCTTGTAAAAAGAACACCTGGCTGGCCCAAAGAGCTCTTCCTCTCATCGCTCGAAGTGCTGCCCACCTCCTCAGCATTTTCCCTGACTTAGGAGTTCTGGCTTTTTCTACCAACTTCAGTCATCACTTCTCTGTTCAAATCTTGTCCTGATTTACAGCAGGTTCTCATAAAATATGATATGGTGAAAAGAGAGTATACTTTGGGTCCAGATCAACACGAATTCAAATCTAATTCTGACATTTCTTGTTTGTGTGACCCTGGGAAAGCCAATCACACTCTCCGGGTTTCAGTGTCCAGCTTCGATGTTACATACAACTAATGTATCATTGAACACTCCATTAAAAAAAAAAAAACTAATGATGTACTATATGTTGGCTAATTGAATATAATAATAATATAATAAAATGTTAAAAAATAAAAATATACATCTGAAAAAAAAGAAGCTAATGAAATGCTTAGCCTATAGGCTTACTGTAAGCATTAACTGAGGCATTGTACTTAAAGCAGCTAATTCTCACTGAACGATTCTTCTTTTAGCCACCCAGTTTTTCGTTAAAGCCCATTTGATCATGATAAAAAACTAACTCGGACAGAAAAGACACTGCAGCCACGCAACAGACGAATGACTAGAAACTCACGTTGTTAATTACAGTCTCAGCCCTCCTCACTGAGGAATCTGACACAGACACATGTTGTATTTTTATTAATATTTCATTTAGCCAACATGCTACCACAGAAGCCAGTCTATCTCCACGAACTTCTCTTTAACTTTTTTATTAGCTTATTAATGGGATTGGGGAGATGGATATCATTTAATGGGACATTTCTCCCTCCCTATAAAAAGCATGACATTCGTAAATTAAAGAGGTCATACATTTGCATCCAGCCGAGGGGGTCATCTGGCTGGCTCAGATTTGTAATTCTGAATTCCACATCGCTGTATATTCTGCAAGGTAAAAAGACAGAAACGAAGATAAACCAAGCGCAGGGGAAGAGACAGAGTGATGGGGAAGAGAACGCAGAAGCAAAGTGGTACCTAATATAAGGAGATTAACTCAATGTCATGGGTCATGTTAGCCTGGGTCCTGGGGAAAGAGGGCTAGAAGGTCAGAGCACCAAGGTTCTTTGAATTGGACACTTCTAGTCTGACAGGCAGGACAGAAGTCTTCAAGTGAGTTGACAAGTATGGATGCTTCCTGAGTGCTTGTCACTGTGTGAGGGTACCAAGCTTTAAAAGGCACAGTCCTTGACCTAGAAGAACTGCTGTTCTATTATAGGAGAGAAACTGTCAATACAACATTATCAGAACATTGCACTAGGTACCATAATGGAAATATTTCCTAGAGCATTGATGATGAAGAGGTAAAGTTTTTCTGGGGAAACCGAGAATGGCATCACAGAGGAAATGGACTTACGTCAGTTCACTAGAAGCAGCATGCTGAGATGGAGACTTATTTAGGGTGTACTCTTAGAGGATCTGGGTAGTAAGGGAAGTAGGATAGTGCAGGGGAAGCACCATGCAAAGATGTGCTTTCAAATTGCACCATAGAGGTTGTCCTCCCTAAGGCAAGGACTAGAGCTTTTATTTGCCCTCATAGGTCAATCATTTGCCCTGGGTGGGTTGTTGGGTGTATGGGGTCACATTATGGAAATCTCTAGGAGAGGTGGGTCCTGAAAGCCAAAGGCAAGTTTGGGAATAATTAACATCAGCCGCCACCTATCTGTACCTGTGTTGTGCTTGGAAACTGGGTGGGGCACTCACAGCGTCAGCTAGAGGAACACTTGAGGAAGCTCCTTTAGTTCTATGAGTTGGGAGATGTTCCATCATCTCCTGTGGAGAAGCAAAAGCAAGAATCAAAAGAGAGTTGGCAGGATTAGTTTTCCTTAGAAAGCATCAGCAGTCAGGTGTGGGTGAACAGGCAAAGGGGATGAGGGTGAGATTTTGGTTTAACAACATGGACTGGGGAGTGAAATCAATCTGGGTTTGAATTCTGAGTGTTTCTTATGGACTATGTGACCTTCACAATACATATGACTTTCCCTGGCCTCAGTGTCTTCGTCTGTTGAATGGTCATGGTATGGCTACCTTTCAGGATTGTTGTGAGAATGAAATGAGACAATGGAGGGAAACCACTGAGCCCAATGCCTGCAGCATATTAACTTTCAATAAATGGTAGTCATCCCAATTATTATAAAGCTGGAAGTACCGAGTTTTGAAAATCTTGAATTCTATTTCAAGGACTTTGGATTTTATCCAGAAATAATGATGATGGTGTTGATGATGGTGTTAATAATAACAGCAACAATAAGAATTTAGAGGAGAGATTGTAAGCCAAAGCAGCCTTTTAAAAAGTAGGAAAACTGCAGGTCCGTGTTTGAGAAAGATACATCAATCAACTCTGTGGAGAATGGATTGGAGAGAGGAAGAGAGGATGGGCAGGCAACCAGGTATGGGACTCTCTCAATACACTATATAAGAGAAAATGAGGGTTTTAGCTTCATCAAAAACATGGGCCAGGAAAAGGCTGAGCCAGAACCAGAGCGACGCCAATGAAATCCCATAGCAACAGGGCTCAAACTGCATGCTTGGGCTCTGTGTCTGCTAAGATAAGCCACTCCTATTTCATGCAGTATAAAGGTAGTAGAGAGGGGCAGGCATCTGGGTGTCTCAATTGGCTGAGCAGCAGACTCTTGATTTCAGCTCAGGTCATAATCTTGGGGTCTGGAGATCAGACTCCTCTCCAGGCTTTGTGCTCAGCATGGAGTCTGCTTGATTCTCTCCTTCTCCTTTTGCACACCCCTCCCCCCATTCATGTGCATGCTCTCTCTCTCTCTCTCTCACACTCTCTCTCTCAAGTAAATAAGGTAATCTTTAAAAAAATATATAAAGGCAATAGAGAGTAGCATCCTGCTCTGAGTAAGACCTTTTATTAATGAGAAACTGGCTTTGCGGAAGCAGGTGGCCTTGGTAGGGATGATTTCAATGATGCTCCCAAGCCTTCTCTGTCACTTGTATTGAGTGTTTGTGTACTCTAATTCATTAATGAAAGGACAAAAGAGGACTCTGAACATACTTCACTCTCACCATTAGCTGGAAGAGTTTTGTGATGAAACTCCTTGAGCATAATGAAATTGCTGCTTCTGCTGAAAGCCCATCTCTTTATGGATTGCCCTTGGTTACAATCTTTGATGAAAATGGGGAAACATGCTGTATTAAGTTGGTTTTAAAAAGGCCCACTACTATGACCCTGCTCTGGAAAAAATCAATAGCCATATTTCAAAAGATAAATACAAATAAAAAAGTCCTGCTCAACTTTGCTGAATCTCCACCTGTCCTCAGAAGCAAGATGGTTGGAAGAAAGCTCATTACCTCTAGATTAGACTGAGTTCAAGTTAGTGATGGGCCACGTCCCTTCCAGCTCTAACTTTCTAACTCTGTGACTTCCTGAATTGTATTTATAATAAGGGAAGTTAACAGTTCTATGAGTCATCACTCTGTGGCAGGCATTGTGTTAACCACTTTATATGTGGTATTTTTTTTAGATTTCATAGTAACTATAGATACAACTATATTCCCATTTTACAGATAGGGATACTGAGGACTGATGAAGTCAAACAGAGAGGGAGGGAGGAGGACTGACATCAGGAGTCCAATATATCCAGTTCCAAGCTCTATGAACTCTGATTTCCGCCCCTTGCCTCTTCCTTTCACACATCCCTAATGATGCTAATCCTCTGACATTCAGAACATATCCCCCACCTGGTCACTTAGAGATATTGATTAAAATCCCTGGATGTTTCATAATCTCTCTGGTTGTCAATGACAATCACAGTGCTTACTCTTGCCGTGGGCCTCAGAGCCGTGATCCCCAGCATCCTGTGCTATTCTGTGCTTGTGTAAGGGGTGGGATTCATTACCTCAACCACGGTAACAGCCTAAAGGCTAAGACTGAATTCCCACTTCTGTGCTTCCCTCACACCATCCATCAACAACTTGATGCAGCAAAGAGTCAAAAATAGATATTTTTCCTGTCAAATCAAAAAATTTTGGAGTAATTTCACTGTAGCTTGGCAGATCTTGTTTCTTATGCTTTCTGCCCTGTTGATGGTAGTTATATAACCCCACGGATTTATCCTAAAGGAATGCATAGCCCATAGCCTTTCGAAAGTTGGCATCCGGGGCACCTGGGTGGCTCAGTGGGTTAAAGCCTCTGCTTTCGGCTCAGGTCATGATCCCAAGGTCCTGGGATGGAGCCCCACATCAGGCTCTCTGCTCAGCAGGGAGCCTGCTTCCTCCTCTCTCTCTGCCTGCCTCTCTGCCTACTTGTGATCTTTGTCTGTCAAATAAATAAATAAAATCTTAAAAAAAAAAAAAAGAAAGTTGGCATCCTACATCACAGGATCTATATATATGTAGACTTGTGTTTAAGTAAGAAATTTAGATAAGATTCCTTGATAAGTAGAGTAGCCCATTTGTGTTGTAATTCCACACTATGTAATGAGTGCCTCTTATGAGCCGAGACATTACTAAGAGCTGTCATGCAGTGATAAGGAAATACTACAGCGTTAGCCTTACATGTCTTATCACTTAGCAGAGAAAGAATAAACAGAAAATTACCTATATGTATTTTTTAGAATTCTATATGACGAATTTTATATTGATGCATGCATCTTGATAGTTAAATATGAATCTATCTGCATATTATAATCGATTATATTATAATCTATATTGTATATTATATATCATAATCCATAATCTATTGATGCATATTATTAATAACATTAATAATAATGAATTAATACATATTAATTTATCTATTCATTCAACAAACATTTATTGATCATTTGTTACAGTATGAGACCGTCCTTAGAAGTGATGTACTCTCCTGTTTTCGGGGCAAGAGGCTCATTTTTACAGGCACTATGTTGGAGTAAGTACAGAAACATGTGTACTTCCAAGATTTAACTTCCACACACCTTTGTATCCTAGCTCCCAGCGGTTACTGGATCAGTGACTTTGGGTGCATCATTTAACCTCTACTTCATCTCACCTGTAAAAATAGAAATGATAATAGTACTTTCTTTAGAGGGTTTCTGTAAGGACTGAAAGACATTGTATGTTCACAAGCTCAGTTCAGGCACAAGGAAAGTCCTTAATCCTTGCTAGCTATTATTATTTAAAACTAGAGAAGCTGGGGCACCTGGGTGGCTCAATTGATTAAGTGTCTGCCTTCAGCTTAAGTCCTCATCCCAGTGTCCTGCGGCAAGGTCCCTGCTCAGCAGGGTGTCTGCTTCTCTCTCTCTCTCTGCTGTTTCCCCTGCTTGTGCTCACTCACTCTTTTTTCTCCCAAATAAATAAATAAAATCTTTAAAATGACAACAACAAATGGAGAAGCTAGATGGGGAGGAGAGGAGTGGGTGCCGAGCAGCCGTTACTGTCTGAGGATTTCCTGCGGGAGACCTCTCGGAGACAACCTCCAGATTCTTCACGTCATCTTCTCTGTCCAGGAGGAGGGCAGAGCCCTGGCAAATGGGATTAGAAAAGCTGCTGTCTGTTCCATGTCACCATGGAGCTACCACTCACCTATGAACAGAGAGCTAGAGCTCCAAGTGGGTGGAAAACAAAACAAAACAAAAACCCTCTATTTCCAGAAGGCTAGAAATTTCCTTTTCCTTGAGCATCTGGCACATTAGATTTTCAGACATGAGCAGATGACAAGATGCTAAGGGGGTCCTGGAGGACAGTTAAACGGAGCCAGAACAATTCCCAGAGCTTGGTGTAAATGCTCTTACCTGTGTGATTGGCTGACTGGATTTCTGAGACATGACTTGAGAACAAAGAGCCAGAGTTTACTAGTTGAGCCTCAACTACTTTACTAGTTGAGAAACCACCAACTGCTTGCTAGAACCAGAGAAGTGAATGAAGTTCACTCTAGTGCAAGTTTTAGTACTTGATACTCAGGCATGGGTTTCCTTTCCTGCTGTCCAAAGCTGTCCAACCTCTGAATGGCCATTTGGATTTCTATTAATTCAATTTGAACTTTATAGATAGTAGAGGTGTGTGTGTGTGTGTGCGCATCTTAGCCCCCACCCCCACCCCTACAGTGGGTCCTTAGTTCCTTTGTCCTGCCCATCGTTATAACCCTGTTGTTTGTAGTATAGGACTGGCTTCCAGTAGTCGTTCAGTAAGATGTCATGATTGTTGTTGAGTTGATGAAAAAGTGATTCTTTTTAAAGATTTTATTTATTTATTTGACAGACAGAGATCACAAGTAGGCAGAGAGGCAGGCAGAGAGAGAGAGGAGGAAGCAGGCTCCCTGCCGAGCAGAGAGCCCGATGCAAGACTCAATCCCAGGACCCTGGGATCATGACCTGAGCTGAAGGCAGAGGCTTAACCCACTGGGCCACCCAGGCGCCCCTGAAAAAGTGATTTTAACCTACAGTGGCTCCACATTACTTATATAAGATCAAGCTAAATAACCTCAGTCTGGCAGTCATGCTTTCTTGTGAATGGAGGAATGGGAGAGTCACATCTTGAATATCCAGGTCTTTCTGCCTTTCCCACCCCAAATGAACCTTCTCTAAGGAGCTACCTCCCTCTCCAGATACAAGTAACTCACTGCCTCCTCCACGCTGTTTTCTTCTTAGACTTGTCAGTTTGAAAATGCAGCCTCTGATCTCCCCTGCCCCCATCCAGCCGCCTCATTTGGGGGGAAATGCCATGCCCTGTGTTACATCCATCATGATTTTTCAGCTCACACTGATAATCTCTCTTCTAAACTTGACTACTAAACATCTGTCTCTATCTCACATTACAGGGTTTGTTCATACGGACCATTTTCTTCCCCTCTTAATACTTGAAACTATGTTTACCCATCTAGATCATAGGCTTCCTGAGGGCCAGTAATTATAGATTTATTAGAGATTCTTGTGTAAAATAAGTGGTGGAGGTAGAGATGCAAAGAGAGAGAGAGAGAAAGAGAAACATTTTCCTGGAAAGGAAGATATCCTATTTCCTGGGCCAAGTAGTTTTCTTGTTAATAGTATTCCAGTCTCGAGCTCCCTGTTCAAGGATGGAGTACCTATTACAATCATCTGCATAAATAATATATGCTAAAATGCTTCTCTGTGCCACAAATATTGACCTTGTTTAATAATTGATGATGGACTCCAGTACTACCCTGGAACCATGCTGACACAGGTTTATGCCCTTGCCACGGGCTTGTATTTATAGCTTTTGTTTTCTTAAGCCTGAAATTTACCTAACTTTCTTTATGGAAGGATATTTTTCCCCTGAGGCTCTACTATGATACTGGAAACTGAATTCAGTGGGGCAAGTGTGGTGCAGATGAAAGGGAGGTGTTTCATTCTATCATCTTAAAGAAAGCTAAGCTTCCTTCCTTTCAATGATGTCCCTAACATGTTCCTACTTGTATCATAATTTTTCAAGATCTCAATATTGCCAAAATAATAATAATAATAATAATAATAATAATACAAACAGCTGAAATTTAGTGAACGTGAACTAAGTGCCAGGTTCCCTTCACAGCCCTTTATCACGTGGTCTCATTTACTCCTCAGAAGAATTCCATGAGGGAAGAACTATGATGATGTTTATCCCACAGATGAGGAAAAATGGAATATGGAGGTTAAGTATTGTGTGAAACACACTTCTGGAGAGGCAATGTTCTGATTTCCACATCAACAATGTGATTCAAAACCTTAGTCTCTAAATCACTATGATAAATTGACTTTTTGTTTGTACATACATGTAGTGGAAAATGACTGGTTTTTCTTTCTAATCACCTGTTCTTATGGGAAGAGCTCTTTGCTTTTCCCTCACTCCTGAGCTTTCTGTCAACAGTTGGTTCATGGTGAATAATTTAATAATGGGCCTTTGACCCAAGTCCAGTGTGGGGATGGTTGCAGAAATGATCTCAATTTTCCACCATCCCTGTTTCCATGCCCTTTCCCACCGTCCCTGTTTTCCATGCCCTTTCCATGACTTGGAAGCTCTCACCATTAAGTTCCTCCCTTCAATACACAATGACTTTGTAGACTTAGTGTGGCCAATGGAATGCTGCAGAAGTGTTGTGTTAATCTAAAATCTAGACCTCAAGGTGCCTTGTGAATCTCCACCCTCTCTTAGAATCATGCCACTGCCATGAAAAAAGTCTGGGCTAAGTTGCTGAAGGAGAGAACCATATAGGGGAACATGGTTGTTCTAGATAAATTTACTCTAGAATATTCAGCCTGCCATTGCCCAAATCTGCAGAAAGCCCATGCAAGATCAACAGAGTCAACTATCCCACAGTTGACATCAGATGCACCAGTGAGCCCACCTGACATTTACAGAACCACCAAGCCCACTTGCAGACTCATTCACAAGAATGAATTATCGTTATCATTTAAATGATGTTTTAGAGTGATTATGAAGGAAGAGCTAACTAACGTATCTGCCTCGCAAAGACCTCCTGAAATTTTTGCTGTAGTTATTTGAGAGTGATCTTCACTGATATTGCTGAGCTATCAGGATTTAAGCAGAAACAGCTGGTGGTCACTTCTATCTGAAAAGAGATCATTTGCAAAAAAAAAAAAAAAAAGTGCCAGTCCGGAAGAAACAGATATGAAAGATTAACTAAACACATTTATGATAATATTCTTTGATCATTTAGATCCACCAGTGCTTGAAGTGAGAATGTTTTTGTTACTTTTATTTATTTAGTAATTTAAGATTTTAAAATTAAAATTTTTTTTATTAATATATAATGTATTATTAGCCCCAGGGGCACAGGTCTGTGAATCACCAGGTTTACACACTTCACAGCACTCACCATAGCACATACCCTCCCCAATGTCCATAACCTAATATTTAAGTTTTTATTTCAATTCCAGTCAGTTAACCTACAGTGTTTTATTAGTTTCAGATATACAATATAGTGATTCAACATGAAGCCAGGATATCCTTGAATTTTCTTATAACATAGCTCATAAATTCCTTTTATTTTTATTTTTCCATTTTTCATTATAGTAGTGTGATATGGCTGTTTTTTATCAAACAAGGGTTCTGATTAATATGATCACCGTAGTCTTCTCTGTGGCTCTAACAAATATCATCAAATCCCTTACCTTTATCTGTCCTTCTGCTCACACACGCCTTCATGGAGAATGTCCTCTACTCATATCTCTACCAAGAAATTAATCATTTGATGCCCAAACTCTGTTTCAAAATCTTATGAATAAAAGGTGAAGGAGTAAAAATGGAGTTAATTACAAAAAGCCAGAATGGAAGTCACTGAGAATGGAATGGGAGGAATACCACACCTTGAAGCCGACACGAATCGAGGTCTAACTCATTAATTCATACACTGAACAGGTAGTCACTGAGTAACTCCATATATCCAGTACTGTGCTAGGTCCTGGTAATGTACAGGACAAGGGAGATAATTCTCTTGCTCCCAGGAAGTTGATTTTTTTAGGGAAGAGATAGATACACATGATGAGTGAATAAGCAAATGGACAAGATAATTTCAGACAAGGATACACGGTTTATTGTCAACACAGTGAGGCAGCAGAAGGAAAGTGACTCATATAGTACTGAATGGGATGGAGCCCTGGAGGAACCCTCCCTTAAGAAGTGATATTGATCAGAGACCAGGAGAATGTGAAGCAACTAGCTTAAAAATCATCTGAGGGAGGGGCATTTCAGGCAGAGGTGAACACAGTACAAAGGTTTGCGATAAGCACATGTTTTTGTGTCTTGAGGACCAAGGAAACAGTGTAGTAAAGCAAAGGGAGTGTGGGAGGGCTTGCCAGGAGCTGAGGTTGAGGAAGTGGCCAGAGTCTTTCAGCCATAGTTAATGGGAGTTTTATTCTGAGTGTGAAGGAAAGCTGTTGAGGGTTTTTAATAGCAGAATGTCAGGATCAATTTTATAAGTTTAAGTTATAAAAGCTATATGAAGAGTGGATAGTAGGGTCAAGAGTGATCACAAAGAGAGATCTGTTAAAAGGTTTTGTGACAGTTCAAGCAAGAGCTGGTGGTGAAAACAGACTACAGAGGAAGCCAAATCTACAGATCAAATGAGAATTAGTATTAGTGCTGCCACATAGTAGAAGGAAGGGACCTGGAGTTTTCAGCACAGCCTGACTATACAGTCTTAGACACACAGGCACCCAGACACATAAGCACACATGCACAGACACATGCACACACACACACACACACCCCACAGACACATGTGAAAAAAGATACACAAACACACACAGACATACAGACACACTCAGCCACACAGACATGGACACAGACACACATACAACTAAATCTCAATACTAATCATATTGAATTTAAAATCAAAGAAAATCACCCAAGTTTAAAAAACTGAGCAGATATTTTACTTTATTTTTAAAAATATTTTATTTATTATTTGAGAGAGAGAGTGAGAGAGAAAAAGAAAGCATGAGCATGGGGGAGGGGTCAGAGAGAGGGAGAGGCAGATTCCCTGTTGAGCAGGGAGTCTGATGTGGGACTCCATCCTAGGACCCTATGAGGATCATGACCTGAGCTGAAGGCAGATGTTTAACCAGCTGAGCCACCTAGGCACCCCTGAGAAGTTATTTTAAACTTCCATTATGGTTTTGCATTTCTAGATGAAATAAATTTATGATAAATATCTAGGATGTACTCAGATTCATATACACACATATGTTTAGTTTTATAAAATTAGAATGGTCATGATATGTATCTAATTTTATCTGCTTTATCACTTGACATTAAATTTATCCATTCAAAAAAATTTATCCATTCAACAAATATTTATTGAATGCCAATTATCTGCCAAGTACTTTTCTAGGACCTGAAGTTGAAACCAGGAGACAAAAGAAACAAAGCTTATTGTGACCATCCTGGAGCATACATCCCAGTTTGGAGAGACAAAAATAAAGGTGGTAAGTAGAATATACAGATTTTAGGTGAGGATAGGAGCTAAGGGGAAATGCAAGAGAGTGTTGGGAAGAGTTGAGATTTTTAGAGATAGAAGCATGGTATATTTCCATTATCTTAAATAATTAACCAAATAACTTCATAGCTTCTCAATATCCATTATGCTAACTAAACTTTAAAAAGTTGTTATTTTTAATAACAACATATATTCATTGTATTTAATACTCCTATTGAATTTGTACATTTTGATTGCTTTTAATTTTCTCTATTAAATAATAATTATATATTCTTCTCTATGTATACCTATGCTTCTCATATTTCCATAAGGATGAACTTACTTAAGGCTCTTGAAACCCGTTTTAAACTACCTTCCACAGAGAAGTTCAAATCTGTATTCCATGCTTCAATGTTTGAGAATGCCTTACTGCTGCACGTTCACTTGGGCTCTTGCTTCGTGAGACTAGATGCAAGAAAATATTGTCGACTCTAAAAGGCCTTACTACATATTTAGTTTTTAGCTAGGAAAGCTTATAAGAACCACTGCACTCATTACCAGCATTTTAGAGGGGAAAATTGAGAACCAGGAGAAAGAAGTGCTTGGTTAGATCATCAGAGAATGATTAAATCATTAGACTATATCCCAGATTATCTACCTCCCAGTCCAAGACTCCTTGCCCTCCTTGATTAGTCATTCTCACCAAATAGCAAACCTTAAAGTATTCAAGAAAATTTCCTATAAGAGCAGCAAAACTTCTTTTGTTATAACACCTCAAGGACTATGTACAATGGTGTTTCTTACCTTTTTCTATGACAATTTTATTTATAGTGAATGATCCCTGCAGCTTTCCTGTGCTCAGCACCAAGGAGAGCTCCAGCAAGCCTGTGGCCCTTGATGTTCCTCAGAATTTGAAGCTTATTTCCTGAATAATTTAGTATTGTCTGTCTTTGTTTCTGTCTTTAAGGAAGAACATTCTAAACTTTAAGAGAGATGATATATTAATATTAGTCCTGATCTCTTAGAATAGTCATATATTTCACAGAGAGGGCTAGCTGTTCATTTACATCAGGGCGGACATTGGAACTGGATTCTTGTTAATGGAATATGAACAGAAATGATATGTACCACCTCCAGGTCTGGAACATAAAAACCCCATGGACATTCCTCTAAGCTCTTCCAGAACTTCTGGGGTATGGCACTCAGAAGAAACTTGGAAGTCACACATTGAACATGACAGAGCCATCGCAGACTTGAACCACTGCTAGCCTGGATACCTCACCCGAGGAATGAGAAATAGACATCTTATTCGGCAAGCCATTGGATTCCTGAATTCTTTTTATTAGAGTACTTTACAGTAGTTTGCCCTACGCTTCCTTGACATGTTTCTTTTGTTTTTAATACAAAAGCTTTCTGCATCTGTTTGAAATCCTCCCAAATATTTGCTATTCACACTTGACTCTCTAGTTCTCAAATTTTCTCTCCTTCCTTAAACTTAATTTTCTTCTTGCACATTTATGTCAGCGGCTAACACAGGCAAAATAGTTAGATCACCTAAACTGTACTCTCAGTTTCATCTCCTCTCACCCCTTCCACCAAGAGAACTTGATATAATGATGATCTACTGCACCCACCTCTTGCTCTATGTTGTGCCCATAACTTCTACCTACCACAATGCTTTGCTTTTCAAGACCAAATCCATCCCCTTCCTTCTTCTTTTCCTTTTTTTTTTCTTTCCACTGCTATCTTTACCTCCATCCTATCTTCATTCACCACCAAACTATGAGAAGCACCAATTCACGTCTCCCATGTTGACTTTTCTTACAGTCTCCTCCTTGTCCTTAAGATCTGGTGTGTTCCATGCTTTCTGAGGCTGAATCACTTTGCAGTCACATTATCATTGGCATTGCCTCAGCTCTACTCTTCTTGACCTCTATCTACCTTTTGACCTTGTTCATCACTTTTTCCTAACTGGATCTTGCCTTCTTTTTTCTTTAAGTTACTGGTACTCTCCAGTTTTTCCACCTGTTTTTGTTTATTCTTAACCATTCTTCACCCTCTGGCTTTATGCTAAATGCATATGCTTTCTAAGGGACAGACTTCAACACTCCTGAGCTGACATCTCCTTCCAAGACTATTAATCATGGTCATATCAAAGTCATTTCTGGGCTTTGAATTTGCACAATTTCTATGACATTGTTCTTGTTATGTCCGCTCACCTTCATTTCCCAAATATTTACTACAATCATATCCCTTCTTCCAGTTACCACTTAAATGTTCTATTCTCTATGAACCTTTCTCTGGATATCCCAGATGAAAATCCTATCTCTGTCTGAAATCTTTTTATATTATTTCATTATATATATATATATAATGAAATATTTTAGAATGTAGTTATTTGAATGGAGCCAGGCACACTGTTGGCACTCATGGAGTATCTATCTCCTTCTTGATAGAAATAATAGTAGAACAAAAGAGAGATCCAAAGGTACTCTTGTCCTGGATAATATCATGAAATTGCAACTACATAGCACACGCACAACCTGTGACCATCAGGATCCTGAGTATAAATTACAATTTACCTTGCAAGGCCTCATGCATCAAGCTCTGGGTGTGTCCTGTACCATTTTGTTTCTCTCTCTCTCTCTCTCTCTCACTCCCTCTTCTTCCTTTTTTTTTTTTTTTTTTTTTTTGAGAATGATGAATCAGACTCATCATGGTATTCAATTAATTCCACACAGCTGACTCCTGAGGGAGTTTGTACCCAATGTCCTCTAACTGATGATCAATCATGCTCTTGTGGTTGGTACCCAAGGCAGCAGGCAGCAGGCCTTTGACAGGCTCCAGGTTGTCGAACAGAATGTGTCCCCATCCAAACAGGAAAGGTTCCTGTGACCTTTGATGGCATTTGAGAGAAGTCATTTGCTCTGGCTTTTCTGAGGCCATATTGATCTCTGCCCAGGATTCAATTTTAGACAAACAGGCGACATAATTTATGTAAACTGGGCAGGTAATTAAACTCTCCTCCCAGGCGAAAAGGTCAGAGCAGAATATTTAAAGTTTCATTTCTAAGTGGAAGCAGTTAGCTAAAAAAAGAGAAAGAAATCTCACTGGGATTGTCTTGTTGCCAGCTGATACCCTGTAAATTATATGACCCAGATTATCTTCCTAAGAATAGGTCTGAATTCTCTTTGCTGAAGGAGCTGTAAAGAGTGAGAATACTCATGAAGCACTAAGTTTGCATATCCAAAATGACTGTGGGGAAGGATACTTAGTGCTCAACTGTGATGAAACAGTCAATAACTTTTTCAGAGTGATTTCCAAACAGTATCAGATGTAAATAAAAGTTAGGAATGCAGCATGAAGAATTTCCTTTCTTTTCCCCTGAACCATTTGGGAATCATTTGTTTACATGATGTCCCATCACCCTCAAATAATTAAGTATTCATTTTCTATAAGCAAGAACATTCTCCTGTATAATCAGAGCAACCATCAAAATCAAAAGGTAGTGCTGATACATTACTACCTAATTGTTAGACCCCATTTAAGTGTCCCCAAGTACCCTAATTACAACAAAAGGATGCAATTGAGTGTTGTAGTAAGACATTGTGTCTCTTTGGTTTCTTTGAGTCTAAGACAATTCCTTAGTCTTCCTTTGACTATCATGACTTTGATATTCTTGTAAGAGTACAGACCAGTTATTTTGTAGAACATTTCTTGATCTGGGTTTGTCTGCTGTCTCTTCATTATTAGGTTTGCAATATGCACCTTTGGTAGGAATATCACTGAAGTGATACTCTCTCCTTCTCATTTTTTTTTCTTGTTTGGCAGGACACACATGATTTGCACTTGTCCTGTTACTGGTGATGTTTGACCACTTTATTAAGTGGATACTGCTACACTTCACCACTATGAAATTACTCCTTTTTACATTGTGATTAATGCATTTTTTGAAGGGAGGTACTAGGGATGGAACTATGTAAGTATCTCACTGCTCCTCAACCTTTCAATTTATTCAGTGGATATATTTATATTAGTATACACACTTGGGTTCTTTTATTCAATAGCTCATAATCTATTACTCTTCTTAATTTTGATGTTCTAATTGTCTGTTATTTGACTAGTAGGAGCTCTTTTAAGCTGGCTTATGTGTCCTCTTGATATGTCTCCATCCATCTTCAAATATTTCTTTACATTCTAACCAATACAGATGCTCCAGGCTCATTTTGTACTTTTCTGTCACAGCTTGGAATCAGCCATTTTCTCCAAGGAATTCTGACTCCTTTTAGTGAAAAAAGTACTTAGGAAGCAATATTTAAGCCCTAAGTGTGATCATTGCTGTTCAAATGATGCTGCTTTTAGATCTTTTCTGCGGACAGAGCTGGGGAGTATATGCATATACCCTAGATATGCATATGCACACATTTACATCTTATGCACTGCTGTATGTATCTGTTTATGTACTAAAAACCATGGGATTATATCCAAATCTGCAATTCCTGTTCAACACTACAGGTTTTTTTGTGTGTTTTTCTCACATTTTATATATTGAACTCTGTTTTTTAATAGTGAGAATCTTGACTCCATTTTCCTTAATGCATTTATTCATTTGATCATTCCTGTTGTCTGTAACCTATCCCCTGTGAGATTGCCCCCCCCCACATTTGCAAACACCATCTGTTCACCCTGCTTGGGCACTCATATCCTCCACTCACATCCTGGACCATGCCACTATCATGGGTACCCTCTTCACCCCGCCCAGGCTCTGACACACCTATCTGCCACCATTGCTCCTCTCGCCATGTAGATGTCCTCCCATCGCTTGGGATTCAGTACCCCAGGCTGAGATGCTGCTGTTGTCGTTCCATGGCAGAGATACCTTCTCCCTGCTGCTTGGGCTCTGATACTTGTATTGGGCCCCCCAGGCTCCCCCATGTAGAAATTTCCCCACCTCTTTCAAGCTCTGATGTTGTGTGGGGTAATACTCAGCATGAATTCTTCCTCACTCTCCTTGAGCTCTGACATCCGAAACCCAGTTGCCGATACAGTAATCTTCCTATGTGCATACTCCCCTTACCCTGCTCAGGCCCAATAATACTAAAGATCACACTCACAAACAAATGCCTTCCAGAACCCACTCTGCTTCTGACATCCCATAGCAGGTCATCCCTTTATTGGAGTGTCATTCAACTGTTGAGTGACCCCAGCCCTCTGAGAGGCAGACACCCTCTCTACTCTGCTAAGGCTCCAAATCCTATACTGAACCATCTCTTCCTGCCCCTTCCATACCTTTTCACTAAATCATTTGGGAAGGGAAAAGAAAGAGACACTGTTTGATATTTTTAGATAAATTATTTTTTAACTTTTAATTTGAAATGAATTTGACCCTTTTTCAGTTAAAAAATTCTGACATATTTGTCAGAACTTGGTCCTCAAGTAACTAAGATATTCTGGCACACATTTCTGTTTTCCAAAATAATTATTTTGTTATCTCGTGGTCCAATAAAAGCATCTGGTTTCTATAATCTTCTTAGGTAAGTTTGAACTTCTGACATTATGATATTAAGATCTATAAAATCAGTGTTTCCAGCAGAAAACAGATGGCACATGGAAATTATGATAATTTAAGTATAGTCTAATAAAGAGACTATTTGTAAAGCTGTGGGCTAGGCATAAACTCCACAAGGGGTCATGTGGAGCTTGGAGGTAATACCCACAAAGATGCACTGTCCTTGGACCTTGTGTCTTTGAATACCTGCTCACAATCCTGTGGAGCTATCACTGTATCCAAGTCTCAGCATGGGTGGGCTGTGCTAGCTTCCTTCTTAGTGAGCCAGGGAGCATCTGGTCTCATCCATGTTAAATCCTTCCAAGCTACTCCCTGTGATCAGAAGTCTTCTGTTCCTTAGAGAGCATGGTTTCCCTTGATTCTATTCCTTTATTCTCCCCTGCTCCATGATTTCCTCTGTAGTTAGCCCTCCAAGTTCCAGTTCCTTACATATTAAAAAATAAATAAGAGATAAAAAGAAAAAAAAACTTCTGGGAAATTCTTTCTTGAATTAGCCTTCTTTTCAAGGTGATCATGCCCCTGTAGACATAAGCAAACAATACTCTATCCTGAAACTCAGAGCTTGAGAGTAATGTCTTTCTTCTGAGCATCGTTAGGTAGAGAATGGCTGTGAGGCAATCAGAGCACTCAAGGGTCATTAGGCATCAACATATGTTTGCTTCAAATTTCACATAAATTCTCCATTATATGCATCAGCTGTCAGTTTGATATTATTATCTCTATTTTACAGGTGAGGAAACTGGGGCTCAAATAACCTAAATAACTTGCCTGAAGACACATAGCCTGTCAGTGTCAGGTCTGGGATTCAAACCTAGCTTTGTTTGACTCAAATACATTATGTTTTAGCTATAGCATGTTGTTGACCTATCTTCCTCAAAATATATGACACAACATAAGAAAATGTAATTTACTCATACAATAAATGCTTTTGTAATTGCTAACACAGATCACATAATACTAGCTTATTGTAAAAAAACTGGAATCGTTTTATGTCTGTGCATACAAACTCATGACGTTTTCTTGTCATAGAGCTCTTTTGGCATCCTAACTAATTTCAGCCATTTAAAACATGGAGTTAGTCATTCAGGATGCTTACATTGCCTTACAAGTTGCTGATAGATCTGGAGTCAAGTTTCCAATAATTGGGAAGCCTATCCATCCATATTGCTAACTCGGCGGTCACTAGCCAGAAGAAAGCACAGCTAGTGTTTAAGAATTGGTGGCCATGGGGCACCTGGGTGGCTCAGTGGGTTAGAGCCTCTGCCTTCGGCTCGGGTCACGATCTCAGGGTCCTGGGATCGAGCCCTGCATTGGGCGCTCTGCTCAGCAGTGAGCCTGCTTCCTCCCCTCTTTCTCTCTCTTCCTGCCTCTATGCCTGTTGGTGATCTGTCTGTCAGATAAATAAAATCTTTATAAAAAAAAAAAAAAGAATTGGTGGCCACCATTGAGGTGCACCACTGAGAGCTCTTCATGCAAGAGGTGGTTTTAATTGTAAGGCATAGAGTCCAATGACATTCTTCAGCTGCAACCCCCGTCGGACTGGACACGAGATTTGAGTGAGGTCACACTTTTCTGGGGCATTATGACCATGCCATTTTGCCCAGTGGAGGCTGTTGTATGTGTGTGGGGGGGGTAGTGGTGGTGGTGGTAGGAGGACGGGTAAAACTGACAGGCAGTCTTTTCTCTGGAGCTCCCTAAGGAATTGTCTAAGACTTTGTCAGGTCTGCATTGCAACCTGAGTCTCTCTCTGCCTGCTCCTCCTTCCTCTTTTTATCTTTAACATGCTTGCTCCCTACCACCCACCCTATAAGCCTCTTGTACTTGTAACTCTGCCTGACAATCTCATTCCTAGCAGGCTCATTTGGTAAGAAACTACTAAGGAGAGCTTTTTAAAAAAAATTCCAGTGTTTAGATAACAATAAATATTGCTTCATTTATTGAGGGATGTTATGTTTTAGGAACTAAGTCCTAGGAATATAAAGATGGATGAGACATGGTTCCTGCCCTCAAGTATCCCACATTCCAACAAAGAAGATAGACACGTACATAAAAAACAATTATAATGTGAGAAGCATAGCAATGCAGGAAGGTTCAAGTTACAGTGACATCATAAAGAACGGAGACTCAACTCTCCTTCGGATGAATGATTAGAAAATTTCAACAAGAATTCAGGGACAAAACTTTTGAACTTCCATAATTTTGCTACATATTGCTCCTTTTTACCTATACAATGAAGAGTTTCTTATTTCTTTCTTTTTATTTATTAAAAGTTTAGAAGCTAAAGTGCAAGCTTGAAACTATTCGCAAGTGTGTAATAACTCATTCTTGTAAGTCCCTGGAAATGTCCATCTTCGATGGGGTCACCAGTTTCCTTAAATGAAGATAATGTCATTATAGCATATGATTGTGACACAAATCTTTGAGAAAATTTATTAATTTTGTCACCCGAGTTTAGTGCAAGTGACACACATCGTCTGTACCTTAGTTTTCTCGTTGAAGTGAACATAGCAATGTTAGCCAATCACCAACCCACTTGTGGAAGTGTCTACAAAGTGCTCTTTTCATGAAGAAAAAACACCCACATGAAGAATATTAAATCATTGTCAATCAGATCGTGCATTGAATCTATCTCCCCAATGACACACTCATTAGGAGAAGTCTAAAAATCATTAATTATAATATTGTAATATTATAATAATTATATATTGATTGACAGGAACACTTGTTTCCCCAAAAGAGAAAAAGATATATGAAGATCTTAAAGATAGGTTTATTTATGACTGTATTTCAATGAAGTAGAAACATGGTGGAAACGTCTGTTTTGAGTGGCCAACCACAGGAACAATAGGGGAGTCCTAATAAAAGGATTTGGGAAAGTGTTTTCACTTAAAATAACATTTTACTTCAGAATAACTGCTAATTTATAGCAGAGTTGCAAAGAGGATACAGAGAGACCCATACAGTCTCTTCCCTGGTTCCCTTGATGCTAACTTTTTACATTAACACAGTATATTTTGTCAAATTGGTAAACGTCTATTAACTCAACTCCAGATTCTTCTAGGATCTATCTAATCCAGGGTACCCCAGTGTACATAGTTGCTGTATCTCTTTAGTCTCCTCTGGTCTGTGACAGTTTCTGAATCTTTCCTTGGCTTTCATGGCCATGACAATTTTAAGGACTACTGACGAAGTATTTTGTAGAAAGTACCTCAATTTTTTGATTGGTCTTTTTTCTCATTACTAGATTTTCTCATTACTAGATTGGGATAATGGGTCTTGAGAAAGAATAACATAGATATGAAATGCCTTTCCTAACACATCACTGAGAAATAACCACTATCATTTGGTTAAAGAGCTGTTTCCCATATTTCTCTTCAAGTTCTCTTCTTTCCCACTTCCTATTATCTGCTCTTCACATCTGAGTCACTAAGTCCAGTCCACTTTGGCGAGTAAGAATTAAGCTTCATTTCCTGGGGTGAGGGGAGATATCTACTTAGACTTTTACTTTAAAAATCTTTCCCATATTTATTGTTTCAGATCCACAAAGGGAGGAAGATATTAAAAAAGGCCCCTGGCAGTGAAATGTGTCCCCCAAAGGTCCACCATTGACAGAGGCTGTCCCTGCAGGGACCTGACCATGGGACCTATCCAGTGAGCCTGGAAGCAGGATAGGAGTGGTAGGCACAGTCACACTGGGTCCCTGCCCCCTCCTGCCCTGAGGTACCCAAATCCTCTAAGAATGTGTGAATGGGCCACCCAAGACCAGCAGGCCATCTTCCCAGGGGTGAGGGGTTCCCCAAATGCACTCCTGATATGGAGTGGGAAAGGACATTGGAGTCAGATCCCTATGAACCTGTGCTGGAAGGATACAAAGAGGCTCCACAGGCTGCAGGTGTTTTAGGTGTGTCTCAGGCACAGAAACTGAGACACACCTGAGAGCAAGGCTAAGGAGTTCCTTGGGATCTGGATTTGGGAGAAAAGGACAATATGTTTTGGAGCAGGGTGGACCTTGGTATTGCTATGAGTTCTACAGACTCACAGAGGGAGGGGAGCATCCATTCCCATAAGTCCTGGGGAACCACCCCAGGTTGCCTGGATACTGAGGGTCTGCAGCTGGCGCATGGGCTGTTCACTTCTGCTCCAGCCCTCCCAGAACCTCTTGCCCACCAAGCCATCTTCCTAGGGCAGCCCATCATCCTCCACACAGCACCATTACTGAGGACATTTTAATGGTGGTTGACATCAAACTCCATATGGCCAGGTTGTCCTTATGAGACTTGGAGCCTGTCTAGTAATCTTAAAAAACAAAAAACACAAAACAAACAAAAAAACAGGGTATCAAAGTAGAACAACAACATGAACCCAGAAATTTGAAAGATTTGATAATAATAAAAGCAGAGTAAAGACTTCCGTTCATTGGAATGAGGGGGAGGTCTATGACATTCCCTAGGTTCTGTACCATGTGTCTTGTGTTTATTTTCTCTAATTTTAAATATTTTTATTTATTTATTTATTTGAGAGATCACAAGTAGGCAGAGAGGCAGGCAGAGAGAGAGAGGGGGAAGCAGGCTCCTCACTGACCAGAGAGCCTGATACTGGGCTCAATCCCAGGACCCTGGGATCACGATCTGAGCCAAAGGCAGAGACTTTAACCCACTGAGCCACAAAGGTGCCCTTCTTTAATTTTAATAACACCCTAAATGTTTCTAATTATCTGAGGACGTGAAGACTCCTTTTGATCCAAGTTCTTATAAACCTGAACAAAGGTCAAGCCTGGGACTATCAGGCTCAATCCATCAAGCCATCTTACTGTATCAGAAGAGGTAAGAAGAGTCAGTATGATAGCAGTGTGTCAGGAGTCTAGAGAGCCCACCCAACAAGATCAAGTTGGAGGGAGAAGGCTGTGTTGAAAGGTAGAGTAAACAAAGGGTTGAGTTCAAGTGGCCAATTTAGGCTAGAAGTAATGACATAGCAAGAAGGAAAGTTAAGGCAGGCCAAACCTGCTTATTTCCATGCAGCCAGATCGCTGCCTGCTCCCTGTCCCCATCTATCTCTGTTTACCTGCGTACCACAGCACTTATTAGATACTGCTATTTCAAAAACCATGCCTGTTTCTCTAACATACGCCCATGTGTGTTGCCGCAGCAGGTGCCCTGCCTTGTAGCCCTGTAGGTCATTGTGGCGTAGCATGGGGCCAGTGCTTCCTAGCTGCTCCAGCAATGTTTACTGAACAAATGTATGGATAATTATGTATGCAGGTCCCTGATATATCAGTGTCTAATTATGTCACTAGTCACATTATATTATTTCTTTACATTGGACATCAAGTATTATTCACAATGAACTGACAGGAAGGTCATGCCAGATAGAACAATCAGCCTTCTCTGTAGCAGCTGTAACTAGAGTTTGTCTGCAGTCCACAGTGGCACTGCACGGTCACCGGTACCAGGGAGGTCTCAGCTGGCCTAGAAAATGGAAGTTCGTCAGAATGGGTTTGCTCCTTGGAGAGTTAACAGTAGCTATGTCATGTTGGTGTTAATCACATGAGTAGCACTGTGGTTCTGGCTTCTGAAAGCCATTCCGTCTTCACTGACCACCCCCAATGGCCCTCTTCCTGTTCATTTAACCTTCTTACCAGAAAATAAGCTTCAGAAAATAAGCTTCAAATATATGGTTAGAACATTGCTTTGTGTGTTCAGATTTAAATCTATTTAGATTCATCATCTGTAAAGTTTTTATTACCATTGGCATAATTATTGGATATTATTCCATTCCCAGCACTAGTATTATTAAATGGTTTGGTTGCATTTGATTTATTTTCGCATACTTTACCTTAAACATATGTGTGGGCTTTTAAAAAAAAATTGGTCTGAAGTTGTAATCATAGAAACAGTAATGATAATCCAATGTATGTATAGAAGATACTATATTTTACAAGGAACTATCACCTGTATTAGCTCTTGGGAATAGGGGCAGTTGTAGTACAAAGCCATGTGCACTAAGAGATTTGAATGAGGTCATTATCAAGGTCCCTTGATCTGTTTAAGGATGGGTAATTATACTTTTTTATATAAATATACTTTAATGATAGTGATTATGAGGCCTTTTAAAACATTCTCAATATGATAAGTGGTGTGAAAAATGTATCCCTAATGAAACCAATTCCTGAAAATAATTTCTTCCTATGGTGGTATAGTGTGCGCTCTACCTGTCTGGTTGTCCCTGGAAGGTGGAGGCTGCAGGGCACTGCTGGTTTGGCAGCCTGTGAACTGGGAGTTCCTGGCAGCTCCCATGGCAGCATGCTTCTTATCCTTGGAGATGAAGATACACTGTTAAGTGTATTGAAGGGAAATGCCTTATAGTTTATAAGACAAGCCCTTCACGCTTTAGTGGCCAAATTAATTGGAGTTATTAGAAGAATGTTTGCTATACAAATAAGTCAATGGGATGAGTTGAGGGAAGCAGAGACCAAGCCAAGAGGCATATGTAGGTGGACAGAGACTGAGAGCGATTTCAGGGTGAAGAAGCAAATGACCAGAGTAGTGGTTAATCCAGTACTGGGGACCTCTGCTTTAGACTCTCCAGAATTAATTAACTAACTAATTAATTAATTAATTTTCTTTTCAGTGTTCCAAGTGTCATCGTTTATGTGCCATACCCAGAAATATTCAAAACCATCATCCTCAGCCTGGCTTCACAGTAGAAACAATGAGGTTGGTTTTGCCAATACACAGATGCCTGAGCTCCACCTCCTAGACTCTGGTCCAGGTGGCCTAGAATTGACCCTGGCGTGGATTGTTTTGAAAGTCCCATGGGATCAAAAAGAAATAACATTTAACACACAGCACTTGGCAGTTCTGTTTGTTCTTTCATAAGCACACAGATATCTTGGGTGACTTCTTGGGGAAAGTGGGTAATGAATCGTCAATATACTTTGCTGAATTTTTGATGCACTGGGAGGTAGGTAAAATGGCAGTGAAGAACTCTTGTTTTGGTCCATTTAGTACTAATGACTTCTGGTGTGATGAGTTCTTACTGTGTGAGCTCCTCAGGGACAGGGACTGTTTCAGGCTGAATCAGGGTAAGGAACAGATGGCACCCTCAAATTGGGTACTTCGAGGAAAGTTTAAATACATATTTACAAACATATTAGCAGGCTGCGCGGAAACCTCAAGAATAATCACCACCTTGGGAGGTTTTAGCACTCCTGGGCTGAAGGGGGAAGGGAAGGAATTGTTACTGGAAACCAGCCAATAAAGTGCTATGAACCTCGGTGAAAGGAGGCACTTAGCCCTTATTCATCCTGAGGAGACAGAGCCAAGGGAATGCAGTCTCTGGTCATAGTCTCCTCCCTCTCTCTAATCTCCTGCTGATGCTCCCCTCTGGTCAAACCTAACCAGAATCCAGGAAGCAAGAAAAGCCATTAATACAGCCCATGTAATTCTACCTTGTGAGACACAGATCAAAGAGTATGTAGGGAGTGGGGAGAGTGGAACCAGAAGGCTAGTGGGAAATAGCCATACACATGGACCAAGGGCTTTTCATCTATGTGATCCCTTTCCCCTAGACACCTACAATAGCTCAAATGTAGGATATTCTCAGCAAGCACTGTGTGAATTATGGCAATCAATGACAAATGAAGATACAAGAGAAGGAGAACTAACATTTATTGGATACCCTCCATGTGCGAGGTGTCCTGTTTAGTTTTATTGACTCTCACAAGAACTTGGTGAAATGAGTTTTTATTACTCGCATTTTACAGTTGAGAAAACAGCAAGTCAGAGACGTTAAGTTAATGTACATCCACATGACCAGTTAGGGATGGAGCAGGAATTCCAGTCTGAATCTGGCTGACTTTAGATCTAAGCTCTTTCCCACACCATATAGCCCTTTAACTCTGAACAGAAGTATAGGTCATAACCACAGGAAGTCTTGAGCTATCCCTCTGTGATGAGGCAGATATAAAGACATATTTATTCAGTTCACTTGCTTAGGTTCCAGGGCTCTGGAAGTTTAGAGTTTGTTCCTGTCCTCACAGAGCTAGGATTCTCATCTATATGTCAATCATCTGTGGCCAGGTTATTGCACAGGTGGGCCATGCTTTAAATAGAAGCCATAATTCATCGTTAATTCATCATATTTTTTCCATTTATTCATCTCCTCAGTAGTGACTGGCATTGTTCTAGGCCTGGGCAGTGCAACTGTACATAATCTAAAATCCCTGATTACATAGAATTCACACATTTGTGGGAGCAAATAAGCAATTAAATAAACAAAAATAGAGGGTCCTGGTAAGTATTTTGCAGAGGGTTGAAATAGATGATGTGATTAAGAGTGATGATGGGTCTCTAAGTCAGTTTGGTTGGAAACTTGGAAAAGCTCTTTTGTGGGGTTTGTATTTAAGTCGAAATGTTCATGGTCTGAAGGAATCAGTTCTGAAGAAAATCAAGGGCAATAGGACTTCCCACAGAGAGAACAGCTAGTGGAGAGTCTCGAAAGCAGGAATTCTAGGGAAAAAAAGAAGGTTGGAGAAGCTGAAGCCTGGTGAGCTAAGAGAAGAGTTATGAGATATGAAATCAGAAAAGTGCAGGGGCTAGACCACACAGGAGTGAGTAACCCATCCAAGGACAATGGGAAGTCACTGTAACATGTGGAACAGAGGAGTGAATTGACTTGATACACAGCTGAAAAGCATTAAGCTACCCGCTGTCTCGACACCAAACTATAGAGGGAGGGTGTGGGATGAGAAAGATCTACTAAAGGAAGGAAGACTGGAAGGCTGGTCTAGGGTGAACATAGTGGGAGGGGAGAGAAGAGGGTAGACTCATGCCGTGATCTGCAAGTACATGAGGTCAAGCAGACTTGATGATTTAACAGACGCAAGATGCAGGAAAGGGTCGTTAAGGTTGAACTCATGGCAATGTAAAGGATGAGGGAAGGAGCAGATTAGGAGGCATGAGTGAGGATGGAAATCTGGAATTTTCGTTTTGCCATTTAATTTTGAAATGCCAGTTAGAAGCTTAAAGGGAGGTGCCACATTGGTAGTTGGATCAAACATCTGGAAGGTCAGGGCTGGGAATGCATTTTGGGGCTTGCTGGCATAGAGACCCTATGGGAGCCAGAGGGCTGGAGGAGAACACCTGAGAAGAAGGCACAGAGAAGAGGCAGAGTTGTGGAAAGAACCCTGTGGAGATTCCAAAATTCTGAAGACAAGCAGAAAATAAACCAGCAGAAAGTGACAAGGAGTGGCTTCTCCTTAAAAGATTTTATTTATTTATTTGTCAGAGGGCGAGAGAGAGAGAGAGAGAGAGAGAAAGAGAGAGAGAGAGAGAGAGAGAGAGATAGCGCACAAAGAGGGGAAGCAGCACACAGGGTCTGCCTTCTGAGCAAGGAACCTGACCTGGGATCATGACCTGGGATCATGGCCTGAGCTGAAGGTAGACACTTAACCTGCTGAGCCACCAGGCATCCAAGAAGCGGCATTTATAATGTTTTAAGATCCTGACATTTCAGGGTAGATCAGACTTTTTAACTGTAAAAAGAACCATTGAAATCAAATTCACAGATATGGAGACACCTTTCTCTGCCCAGCACTGCATTGTGAGCTGTACGGGGCACTCTAAGTCCTTTTATCCATTTTCATAATAGCAGCTTATAGTTGTAAGTACATGATAGTTCACAAAACATTCTAGAAGATATCAGTTTTTTTTAACAGTCTCCAGTGTATGTGAGTTAGGTGCCATTATCCTTTATTTCACATCTGAGAGAGGTTGCATGACTCTCTTCACTTCTCAGTCAAGTTGCTAAAGGGAGCAGGAGTTTGGACAGAGCATGGGATGCCAGGTTCCTTCTGCCCCACTGCAGTCTTCACCACTGCTGTAAATTCTTTGATTTTCCCTTTGAATGAGCTTTATGGATGGCATACGGATTAACTGCATTGCAGGAGGTACTGCTTTTCAGCTCTCTCCATCACAAAAAAGTGCACATGTGGGACCTGCCTTCATAAGGCTAGGTTATAAGTACCGCGCGCTATGCTGCGTTCTGTGCAGGCTACCATATTGATGGGTCACAGAAGACAGTGAACATTAGCTTTGGGGCACAGGGGCTTTGTTGCAAATTCTGGTCCTACCATTCATGAGATGTATGATATCACAGGAGTCATTTATTTTTATTTTTTTTTAAAGACACTCTTTATTTATTTGACAGACAGAGATCACAAGTAGGCAGAGAGGCAGGCAGAGAGAGAGGAGGAAGAAGGCTCCCTGCTGAGCAGAAAGCCCGATCCCAGGACCCTGGGATCATGACCTGAGCCGAAGGCAGAGGCTTTAACCCACTGAGCCACCCAGGCGCCCCTCACAGGAGCTGTTTAACTTCTCAGAGTCTCTGTTTCCTCATGGATAAAAAGATAATGCCAATCTGTAATGGATATTTATTGATATTACTGCCTTGCATCCATTCCTTCCCCCATCCCCCCGCTTCATTCCACCCCTATGGCCACAAATCACGATTTTGTTTTGATGGCCCCAGCCCACTCTATCCTCAGTTCTGGTACTCTGGATGAAACATCTCTCCCCCAGAGGGCAACAGATGACCTGCGTGAAGGCTAAATTTTAAGCAGTAAAACCAGGCTTTCCATCTCTCTGGTTTAATGCTGGTCAAGTGACTAAAGTCAGGCCAACTGGAATCAAGGAAATTTAATGTTAGTGCATCTTTTCTGAGCTAATGGGAGAATAAATTCTCTTCCCTGCTGGAATGGGTGCTATATTTGAGAGATTGAGCTAATGAGAGTCATCACAGGAAACTGAAAAATATAGCCTATCTAGAAGATGCAGGTTGAGAAAAGGGTTTGGGGGTTGTCCTTTGAGCCCTTGGTTGGGACATGTTTGAGGACCTTGGATTCTGCCCTAGACTTTCATGCAAGTTAACAAATCCTCTTTCTTGTTTGAACTGAGTTGTCTGAGTTGGGTTTTCTGGCACTTGCAAGTAAAAGAGCTTAAATTGATAAAATTACCTCAAAGAGTCACATCAAGGATAAAATTAATCATTATGAGAAACACTAATCCAGAGGACACTCTTGAAAAATAAGGCAATTATTGTGATTTCATCTTCAGTTTCCTTTCAATGCTAACTATTTCCATGATAAAAATTGTAGTGGTCTCAAAAATGGAAAGCTATAAAAATATCAAAGAAGAACCAGGTGCCTCATGTTTGTAGGTATTTTTAAAAGTTAAAGCATTGAGCCAAAATGCCAGTTACCCTGCTGCAGACTGAATGCCCATAATCAAACATAAACACACAGAGAACACACACACAGAGGAATGTACAAGATTCTACAAACGCTCACCCACCTATCCAATGAGTATGTAAGTCTCCCTGAGGTGAGAAAGGAAAGAACACAATGTGGCATGCTGTCTCAGATTCATTCAGTGGAGTGTCCAAAGTAGATTATGTTAATTCCAGGAGTAATTTTTAATATTTGTAATGTAATATATTACTTGATAAGATTGTGAAAACTTCTGACAGCTTATTAGCTAGTGCCATTAAAACCAAATGTCAACTTTATCAACTGCTGTCAGGGAAATTAGCAATGAAACAGTCTCCAAGGAATGGAGGTTCAATTTGTGTTGGCTAATGGTATGAATAATCACTTGGATTTATATAGCACCTTTTCTCTGAAGGGTTTAAAGAGTTTACATACATCTATCCTCACCAAACCCCTGAATAGAAAGAAGGGAACAAATTTATTGCCCCTACGTGGTTTGTGGTCACTTTATAGCTTTGAGTTTGCGAAGCTAGTTCTCACAATAAGGTTGACATCTCCCAGTTGCTTTGCTTGCAGTTAGGATACAATGTGATTAGGTGCAGAGAGATGCCCACATAAGAGAATGGTAGTGGGAAAAATAGAACAGAGTGCTTTTCCACTTTATTATACCTAAAACTTAACACTGTAACTGTTGTTAGGAATAGTTAATTGCAAAGAGGCAGAAAAAAAAAAGTGGAAATAAGCGTGCCATTAGAATACTTTTTGGAGACCTGGGAAGCAGACCCAGAGACTATTACAGCTGGAAAAGATTTTAGAGAAAATGGAGTTCAGTGCTCTAGTTGAAGCATGTTTGAACTTCGTGTCCCTTCTTGCATTTTCTCCCAAGTATTTAGTCATCCTCCTGGTTAGGTATTCCAGTTTCCCTTTGGGGGTCATGTTTTCCTACTCTCTGTCCATGCAGTTTGTCGGTGGGGATGAAACTAATCCTGATTCTCGGAGTGGGACAAGACCCAGATGTGGTTGGTAGGAGAACTGCACGCCCTGGCTACCCCTGCTTTAGACCTAAGAATGTAATCCCAGCAGGACAGTTAGAGGAATACATGCAACTTTTCCTGAAACCTTCAGGAATTTTTTTTTTTTTCCATAGGAGTTGCTAATCTGGTAAAATATAAGCCAAAAGCTATCTCACCTCCACCCTAGAAGAACCTACCTGGGAATGAAGAAATATGGGTGAATGAAAAGGTATAAAGGAGAAAAGAAAAAGTATAATTTCTAGTAACCCCGTTTCGCTTCTGGGTCCAGTTCTGTGTGGACACTTACCCCTTTCATATGAGCCAAATTAGTGGTCTTTGAATATTTGCTAATCAAAGAGAACTTCTACAGGTGGTGTTTACTAAACCTTCAGTGTAATCCTAAAGTTGCTCTTCTCCAGGGGAGACACATAGATGGGATGGGCTAGGGTTGGCTATTGTAACAATCTTGAAATCTCAGTGCTTTAGGGATGTCTGGATAACTCAAGTCAGTTAAGCATCTACCACGATCCCAGGGTCTTGGTATTGAGTCCCACATTGGGCTCCTTGTTCAGCAGGGAGCCTGCTTCTTCCTCTGTCTGCAGCTCCCCCTGCTTGTGCTCTCTAGCTCTTCCTCTGACAAATAAATTAAGTCATTAAAAAAAAAAAGGAAATAAATCTCAGTGTTTTTTTTTTCCATTTATTTATTTTTAGAAAAACAGTATTCATTATTTTTTCACCACACCCAGTGCTCCATGCAAGCCGTGCCCTCTATAATACCCACCACCTGGTACCCCAACATCCACCCGCCCCCCCCCCCGCCACTTCAAACCCCTCAGATTGTTTTTCAGAGTCCATAGTCTCTCGTGGTTCAGTGTTTTAAAACTACAGGTTTCTTTTCCTTTTTCTCCAGCTTGCATACAAGTCTATAGTGGGCTGGCTAGAGGCTCTGATTGTGTGTTCTTACTCAGGGTTTTAGGCTGGTGGAGGAGCCTTCATCCAAAGTATTTGTGATTCCTAAAGCAAATGAAGAGATCGATAGAGACAGAGAAAGACAGACAGACACACATACATACACACACACACACACACACACACACACAGGAGAGAGATAGATACCACATCGACTTAAAGCTACCTCTTGAAAGTTGAATTAATTACTTACAACAAATAACATGTTGAATCTATGGGTATCCATGCTTAAAACCCTAGAATTTCAGAAGTCTATACAATTTTAAATTTCTACAGTCATGAAACAGTCCCTGGACACAAAATGTACTTAAGGAGTGTTGTTAACCAGTGATTTTTAGATGATAAAATCACTAATAAGACTTTTTCTTGCTACTAAGCTAACCATTTTGCCAGCTGTCTTTTGCATTCTTCTTCTCTTACCACTCAATTTCTTCTCATGGACTAATGAAATTAAAAAGAAGTCTCTGGACTCCCACATCTCAGTGAAGATAAGAAGTAAGGAAGTTCTACAGCAGCATTTCATACTGGCCTCAGCATGAAATCCTTACATCAGAAAGTCATAGTTTTCCTTTCTTCAACAAGAGACTGTCTCTACTTCCCTCAGGTACTTGCCTAAAGCATGATGTGGTGCTGATGTCTGCTCACACACCAAGAAGCAATTTCCTTCCAATTTCATATCCTGGATTCTATGTTGGACGGGAAAAATTTCTTTTGTAGTCACAAATCCCAAGCTAATTATGGCATAAGTTTAAAAAGCATTTAAACACTGGATCAGATGGAAAATAAGTATCATATGTAGAATTCATAAATAATCTTTAGGCAGCATTTGGCTATTTCCTAAAGAGGGAGGACACAAAGACAAAGAATTAGCAAGACACAATTTTTCATCAAATTGACTGTGCTTCGTGGAGTTTGCATTTGGAAACTAGCCAGTAATTATTATGATCTACAAATAAAAACTTACTTGAAGATGGAAACTAAAGGAAGGGAATATAAACCCATTTTTATTCCAAGTCAATTTTGGCGAAAACTAGCTAGATGCTCACTTTTCCCTCTTTCATTTCAGCAAACAAAGAAAGATTATATTCCTATCCTCTCTTGCAATTCAATTGGGGTCACATGGCTGCTTTTTGAACAAAGGAATATGAACAGAAGTAGTGTATACTATTTGGGTGCCTGCCCATAAAATTTCCCAATTAACCACACATCCTGCCCCCAACTCCACTGGTAGTGGTTGATAATACATTTTCAAAATGGTGGCATCATGTGTTGCAAGGAGCTGGGAGCACCAAATCCTTGTTCAGAGGAAAGCTACCCCAGAGAGCCACAAATCTCAGAAAGAAATAAGCCTATGTGCTAAGCCACTGAGTTTTTATTTTGTGTGTGTATGTGTGTGTATGTGTGTGTGTGTGTGTGTGTGTTGTTTTGTTTGTTTGTTTGTTAATTTAAATTTATTTTTTCAGTGTTCCAAGTTTTGTTGTTTATGCACCACACCCAGTGCTCGATGCAATTTTTTTATAGCTAGTGTGCATCCTTTAAATGCATCAAAATGTATAGAAAAAATCTCAACCATTTTATAGCAATTGCTACCTCAGATTACAATGACAGAGGAGTACCAAAAAGTGCATTTAAATCTGACTAAGTCATCAGAAAAGTCTTCCTCGATACAGTGATAGTTGAGCATTTTTACAGAAAGAGAAGCCAAACAGAAAGGGCATGCCATACAGAGGGGACAACCATTGGGAGAACATGTAGGCATGAGCTAGCCCAAGGGAATGTGGGGAATTGCTAGATGATCCACATGAAGAGAGACATTATTATCTTTTTTCCCATATAGTGATGTAATGATGCTGGTAAGGAAATGGTTATCATTCCCTTTTTGCAAATGAGGAAACAGAAATAGATAATCATTATAAACAAAAAACAAAAAACAGTGGGGCTATATGTAATGAAGCCAGGATCTGAACTCATGCCTAGAAAATCTGAAATGAAATTGGTATTTGGAGCATTATTTAGAGGAAGACTTCTGGGGCACCTGGGTGGCTTAGTGGTTAAAGCCTCTGCCTTCAGCTCAGGTCATGATCCCAGGGTCCTGGAATCGGACCGTATTGGGCTCCGTGCTTGGCGAGGAGCCTGCTTCCTCCTCTCTCCCTGCCTGCCTCTCTGCCTACTTGTGATCTCTGTCTGTCAAATAAATAAATAAAATCTTAAAAAAAAATTAAAAAGAGGAAGACTCCTAGAGTCCTTACCACTGATCCACAGTATTTTCTACTAATCCCTATTCTGGGGATAACCAGTTCTTTATTTTCACCGTCCTCTTGAAATTACAGTCTAGGAATAGTAAGCTTCTATCTAAACTCCAGAGTAGAGTACATAATAGTTTCTTTTTGCTTCTATAAAAAATTATAATTTAGTGGCTTAAAACAACACAAATTTATTATTATACAGTTATGGAGGTCATGAATTCAACCCAAGTCTTTCTGGACTAAAATCAAAGTACCAAGTAAGTAATGCTGGTTCTTTCCTTGACACTCTAGTGAAGAATCTGTTTCCTTGCCCTTCCCACAATCCATGTCCTTTGATTCATTGTTCCCTTCAACCATGTTCAAAGCCAGCAACGTTGTATCTCCTTGACCAATACTTCTTAACTGCATCTCTGACCACAGCTGGGAAATGTTCTCTACTTCTTGGGTTCCATGTGACCAGACTGGGTTTATGCAGATAATCTAGGATAACCTCTCTATCTCAAGGTTCTGGGAATTAGGCATCTTTGGGGGCAGTAGACATTATTCTGTCTACCACAGGGTTCAAAGTCAGTGTTTCCAATGAATTTGTGTATATAATCAAATTACTGTAAGAAGTCCTAAGGAACAAGAGTGCTTTTATCTATAGGGAACCTCTAGTTCCCCATATTGACTCAGACTGTGATACTCTCCTCATAATTCATCATCCACAACTACTCTACTCATCTCCCAGAAAACAATCATTCCTTCCTGAGCACCCAAATGTTTTGTATGAGAGTCCCAAGGACTAATTTAGAGACTAGTCTTACTAACTGCACCCTTGAACCAGAATGAAATCACCTACAATTTTCTCTATTTTCTAAAAACAAATCCTCCATATTTCTCCATTCCTCTACTCATGATTCATATTCAATAAAAAAAAAACCCTCTTCTTGTAAACACTAGATATCAGAAGTCTAATTCACAGAAAGAAGTTGAGATTACCTCATGAATTTTTTATTTATGTTAAATGCAATTTTTGGAGGTGTCTGTGTGAATATGTGCTACAGTTTCAAAACACAGCAATTAATCCATATAGGTGTATACACAGTGCATTTGACTATCTTGGGGCATGAGAAAGAACTGAAGGATGAAAGCAGAATTGTAGGACACAAATAGAAAATATGATAATGGGAATAGGACAGTCTTAAATTTGAGACATCTTTAATTAGATTTAATCTTATTCAATGGTAGTCTTTGAACATAGGACTTTTTGAGCTGGAGGTTTTGTTCCAAGAAAAATGCATATATTTGCATAACCTTAATGTGTTACCTATGATTCCAAAGGAGTTACAATTTTTGTAGTCCACACCTGGATTCCTATGAGTTAAGAACTTTTGATCTAGTCTACATTAACACCTAGGCTGGGATTTGCTTGAAAAATTCTTTGTTGCAATCTAAAAATATTTTCCCAATTCTCCAAGATTTGTGAATATTAAATTCTGAGAACAAAGGACTGGTTACATGATAATTCAGCCAAAAATGTGACCCACATACCTTTTCACTTGAATAATGTTTTGGAAAAAATTCCGATAACGTTTCTTCTGATATCCCCAGGGATTAAGTTTTGACAAGTGCTTCCTAGGATGACATTACTGGCAGATGAATTGTAGAATGAGTTGAATGGCCCTACTTAAAGAATATTAACTATGGCTCAGTGTCACAGAGGAGAAATGTCTGGGATGGAGACTGTGGACTAAAGACTATTTAATAGTTTTGTCTCTTACTTAGGAAATGCCATATAAGGGATGCATATGGAATATAAATGTTATACCATTCAAAATGACTTTAACAAATTAACATGCTGGAAGAAACCAATAAAGTGAATTAGAAAATTGAATTCCAACATTTAGGATGATGATATGAATTATATTAATGGAAACACATTGAATAGATCACCATCTTCTGCTCTAGCCAGACAAAGTCTGAGTATACTATTGACAATTCTGCCCAGAAGACATCAACGAATTGGAGCATGAGCTAATGTGAGCATCCCATATGCTGGGTGGTGGGGGGGTTAGAGTGGCATGGTCTAGAAATCATGAAGACTGGCTTTAGGAAACAGGACATTTTCCCAAGAGTGAAGACTGAGAAGAGATATAAATCTGCTATTAAATATTGCAGTGAACATATGTTTTGAGTGGCTTTTGATGATGATCCTCTAACTTATGTAATGGACGCAATGAAGAGGCACTTTTCATCTGTTCCAGGGGACAAAGGCCTACATGAACTTTCTTACTATGTAGTAACTTGTCGGGGTGTCTGTTGGGCTCATTGTGGTTTGTGATCATCAGATAGCCATTGACCAGGCTTGCTAGAGAATAATGTTAATAGAGAATAATGTTAATAAACACCATTCAGTGGTGTTTAGATGGAGGGCCTCTGACATCCTTAGATTCTAGATTCTAATACTTTGCATCTGTGATTTATTTTTAGCCTTAATACTTCAGTTGAGGAAGAGAATATTAATAGTTAACATTGGCAAGAAAATGATAAGTAAATAATGATAGTAAAAATGTAAAAAAGTAAAAAATTATAAGTAAAAAAGTAAAAAATGATAAATAACACTTCACACATTTTAGTATTTATTGTTTGGTAGTCTTGTTATAGTATGCATTAGCTTTATTTAGAACCAGGTATTTGATAAATACTTCTACTAAAATAATTATGCTTTGCTGAGGGCTTGTATATGCCAGATGTTTACATAACACCTATGAGGTAGACTTGTCACTATTTCTGATGTATAGAAGTTAAGTAAAAGGGCCAAACAATGTGTACACACATGGTAGGGCTAAGATTCAAAATCCAGATGTTTAGCCAATCTGCCATCTTAATGCCTGTTAATTTTTTCTGAGATTCCAATTTCCTGGGGCTGTGACACTGTGGGCTTGGCATGTATAGTCTTTAGGAGTCTCTATTTCTAGCCACTTATTGTGGGCTATTTTTGCTGCCTGAATCCTTTAAATTTTAATAGGGCCAATACAAATGCCTGAACTTGACAAACATTTGAAAAGCAAACATCAACGAGAAACATATAAAATCCTTTAGTGGGCTCTCAGGAGTTTTCCTAAGTGGATCAGAGGAAGCTGAGAGAGGGACATCTAGCTGACCATTAGCACACACTTTGAAAAGAGTCACAGATGTGATGGTTTATAAAGTAGATTTGCATTCGTTAAAGGTCACTCTCCACTGAATATTTGCACTTATGTCTAAGACAGAAGAAGGCCACTCTACCTCATTCCTCCAATTTGTCTGTTCCATGATCAATATCAGAGTCTAGACTAGGACGGCTACAGAATCTTACTGCTGCTTAATTTCCCATAAGATTAACTGGACTTCCTGAAACATCTGGGGTAAGCAGCAGAGGGAAGTGCATCAGAGTGACAAATGTCCTTATGCCACATTAAGATGCACAATTAACATTGCTGAGTGCTTCCTGTTATTTTTACACTCTATTCTACTGGGATCTCTCAGCAAAATGTTTATATCTTATTTACCAAATAAAGGAAATGTTACAAGAGTGAGTCACAAAGCCCTGCTTTTGAAGAAAAATCAAAGATGTATTTGGCATTTCATACTCTGTCTAGCAATGGTCTGAAAGTGTCCTGCCCCTTACCAGCATTCCTAGCTCTGTGGAGCCTCTTATCTTCCATCTGAAGGTTCTGTTCAATGTCAACCTGGAACACCAAGGTTATCTTTGTTCAAGGGTCTTTTAAAAGCCCCAGGTAAGTGGTCTAGGGACACACCACTAAGTCCCCCTTGCTGCTGGTACTATCCCACATTTTGTCTTTAGTCCCAGTGACTTGCTTGAGGTAATGTTCTACTTTATACCCAAGTTTTAGGTACTTAGATTTCCTCTTTTCCCCTGTGTCTGAATCCCAGTGTCTTTGAGGACTAGATCCTTGGGGCTCCAGGTCCAGGTATACATAAGTATTTCCTCAGTTTTATAAAAATACATTGTAAAAGTGTGGGAATTCAGTGATGAACAAGACAGAGACATTTTCTGATTGCGTAGAGCTTAGAATCTAGTGGAAGAAGACAAAAATAAACATATAAACTAAATAAATGGGATGAGCAAGATGGTTAAGAGAGCCCTCTTTGAGGAGGCAGCAGCTGAGTAGACACTCAATGAGCTAAGGCAACCAAGTGTGCAAGGAAATGAAAGAAAGTATTCAAGGTGAAAGAATGAAAACAAAGTGAATGAAGAAGACAATGCTTGGTGTCTTTGAGAAAAACTCCAAGGCCAGTGTAAATTGGAAAAGAGCATAGTGGGAATGAGTGAAGCAGAAGGAGTAGCATAGCCCAGGTCTCGCATCAGTAAGCCTTGGAGTGGATCCCAGGCATTCTTTTTTCAAAAGCTCCCAGGTGGATTTGAGTACAACTGATATAGAACCTCCAGTCAGCCTCTACTAAAGTGAAGTCCAAAGAGATTGCTAGAACCAGACACTGACCAACTCATCTGTCTACATTTAGACCTTCTGCTTGACCTTCCCTACCCTTAGAATGAACAAATGTTTAGCTCCACTTCAAGTTATATATTCATCTTCACTTTTCTCCACTTCCTTCTTGTGGATCCCACGTTTGTCTTGAGGAACCTCTGAAAATTGCAAATATGCCTTTATGTGTGTTCCTTTCACCTGGATTTTTTTTTTCTCCCATTTCACCTGGAAACACTCACTCCTGCCGCAGTTCTTAGATTAAATGTCAGCCCCCCTACAAACCCTCCCTGACTTTGCTCCAACAAAGTTAATCCTTCCACCTTTTGTCTCCCAAAGCCGCCAGCATGACTCCTTTCTGATAATCATCATACCCGTGGTCTTGTGCAATTCTGTATTTTCCTCTGCACTGGGAGTTCCATATTTGTTTTGTTTCCTTTGGTACTCCTTATACTTAGCGCCTAGTCTGACAGGTGAGAGTATGTAAATGATTCATCTGACATCAAATAATTAGTAAGTGGTGGAGTTGAAGTTTGAATCCCAGAGACCATACCACTTGGGTTTTACGTTGCAGCGTTTCCTTTGAATAAATGTTCATATTCTGATTCCGCCTATGCATTGATCTATATGCCTTTCTGAAGTTTGCACCACTTACTTTTCTCTGACCTCTACAAATAATCTTGATTATAAGATTATCCTGTCCTGATGCTGGTGAGGATGCGGAGAAAGGGGAACCCTCCTACACTGTTGGTGGGAATGCAAGCTGGTGCAACCGCTCTGGAAAACAGCATGGAGGTTCCTCAAAATGTTGAAAATAGAACTGCCCTATGACCCAGCAATTGCACTACTGGGAATTTACCCTAAAGATACAAACGTAGTGATCCAAAGGGGCACGTGCACCCGAATGTTTATAGCAGCAATATCCACAATAGCCAAACTATGGAAAGAACCTAGATGTCCATCAACAGATGAATGGATCAAGAAGATGTGGTATATATACACAATGGAATACTATGCAGCCATCAAAAGAAACGAAATCTTGCCATTTGCGACAACATGGATGGAACTAGAGCGTATCGTGCTTAGCGAAATAAGTCAAGCGGAGAAAGACAAATATCATATGATCTCCCTGATATGAGGAAGTGGTGATGCAACATGGGGGCTTAAGTGGGTAGGAGAAGAATCCATGAAACAAGATGGGATAGGGAGGGAGACAAACCATAAGTGACTCTTAATCTCACGAAACAAACTGTGGGTTGCTGGGGGGAGGGGGGTTGGGAGAAGGGGGTAGGGTTATGGACATTGGGGAGGGTATGTGCTTTTGGGTAAATTGGAAGGGGAGATGAACCATGAGAGACTATGGACTCTGAAAAACAATCTGAGGGGTTTGAAGTGGCGGGGGGGGTGGGAGGTTGGGGTACCAGGTGATGGGTATTATAGATGGCACAGCTTGCATGGAGCACTGGGTGTGGTGAAAAAATAATGAATACTGTTTTTCTGAAAATAAATAAATTGGAAAAAAAAATGATTATCCTGTCCTGGGTGTGATATCGAATGGATTTTTTTCATCCTCCCACCCCCAGCATGGCATCTATTTATTTATTTATTATTATTTTTTTAAGGCTAAGTTGAGCAAACTCTTTGGGTCTTGTTCATGATCACAGAACTTGGGAACAGGAAAGGCCAGTTTCTTTCTTTCTTTCTTTCCTTTTTTCTTTCTTTCTTTCTTTCTTTTTTTTTTTTGACACTTTATTTTAACTTTTTCAGTATTCACACCCAGTGCTCCACACAATATGTGCCCTTCTTAATACCCAAGACCAGGCTCATCCATCCCCCCACCCCCATCCATTCCAAAGCCCTCAGTTTGTTTCTCAGAGTCAACAGTCTCTCATGGTTCATCTCCCACTCTGATTTCCACTCCCAACTCACTTTTAGGAAAGACCACCTTCATATCCAACTTAATTTGAGTTTTAATTCCAGCTTCATCATGTTCCAACAGTGCTACCTAGATAATGTCTTTGCCTTTGTTAGTATGAATAGAGATACATCACTGGTAGCTGCAAAGAGTCAGCAAACATAGGCCGAGTAACTATAACAAGTCCCTGCACATAGATGGTATTTGAATGTTAGTGATCATTAAAAACAAAATCCCAGATTAACCCCTGTCAATTCAACTGCTTATCTGACATCTCCACTTGGTCACATATCTTAAACTGAACTTGCTGTCTTCTCTCTCCTCTTACATCTGCTCTTTATTCAGTGTCTTCAATAATGGCACCATCATCCATTCAATTATCCAGAGTGACTCAATCCTCTTCCTCAATTCCCATTCCTAGTCAGTCACTAAGCTCATGAATGCATCTATCCAGGGTGGCCAATTTTTCCTGGTTCACCCAGAACTGTCCCAGCATGAACTGAAAGTCCCCTATTTCCTAGGCAAACTGGGAAGGTCCATTATTCTAACTCCTAAACACTTCCAAGATAACTTTACTTCTCTCCATTCCTAATCTAACTTACCATTTTCTCTCACCTGCCAGAGTTTCCAAGTGGTCTTCCAGATTCTACTTTTAAACTCTCCAGCTCACTGGAGAGTTATGGCCAGGCTAATACTTTAAATGACAAAAATCTGATCATATCATTCACTTCACTTAAAATACTTCAGTGAACTACTATTACTCTTATAATAAAACCCTAAATCTTTTGCTGGTTTGTACTTCTGTGCATAATCTGGCTTATGTCTCCCTTTCAAAAGTACTTCCTCACCACCATCATGCCTTTTTTGCCTTCATCCTATCTACTGCACTCCAGATGCCCTGGGATCCTTTCCTTCCTCCAAGCAAAATGTACTGTACTATTCTCTCACTTTACCATGTGGTGTTCTCCATTTCTGATGGGTCCCCTATCCTTTCTGGGTCAGGTCTTCTATTTTAGGTCAAATATCATTAAACAGTTCTTTCTTGGATGGAAGATTTCCAGAATATTTAGGCTGGATTCATTAAGTTATTCTACTAGATCATCATAAAGCAGTCTGTATTTTTCAATGACATCTTTTCTCTTTTCTTTTTTTTTTTCCTTTTTTAAAAGTTAAATTCAATTAGCCAACAAATAGTACATCATTAGGTTTTGGTGTAGTGTTCAATGATTCATTATCAACAACACATTTTCAGTTAAGGTTTTAAATATCTTTTTCTTTAACTAGATTTTAGAACTCATGAGGTCACAGATTATAACTGCCTTGTCCTCAAAAGTATCTTCATCCTCTAGCTGTGTCTGGTAAATGGTAAATACTCAAATAAAAGTTCGTGAATTAATAAATAAGGGAATTATGTCTGATGATGTTTCTTAGTAAAACTGCTGACAAGGCAGAGGCTGAACGGTCTCCACCCAAGATTATACATTCCAAAAAAACATCACGACACCTGATAGTCAAATTGAGGAATTATAATTGTAGATATAATCTCTTGAAAGCCACCAGGGCAAAGAGGCTCCTTACTTACAGAGGGAAGCCCATCAGAATAACGTCAGACCTGTCCACAGAGACCTGGCAAGCCAGGAGAGGCTGGCAAGATATATTCAGGGCACTAAATGAGAAGAACATGTAGCCAAGAATACTTTATCCAGCAAGACTGACATTCAAAATGGATGGAGTGATAAAGAGTTTTCAAGACCGGCAAGGCTTAAAAGACTATGCAACCACCAAGCCGACACTGCAGGAAATATTAAGGGGGGTTCTATAAAAGAGGAAAAATCCCAAGAATAGCATTGATCAGAAATATAGAGACAGTCTACAGAAAGAAAGACTTCAAAGGTAACTCGATGTCAATAAAAACGTATCTATCAATAATCACTCTCAATGTGAATGGCCTAAATGCGCCCATAAAATGGCACAGTGTTGCAGATTGGATAAAACGACAGCACCCACCCATGTGTTGTCTACAAGAGACCCATTTTGAACCTAAAGATACACGCAGACTGAAAGTGAAGGGATGGAGAAGCATCTTTCATGCCAATGGGCCTCAAAAGAAGGCTGGGGTAGCGATTCTCATATCAGATAAATTAGACTTCAAACTAAAGACTGTAGTCAGAGATACAGAAGGACACTACGTAATCCTTAAAAGCCAATTACTTAAGAAAACTGTTAATCAAGATAGAGAGTCATATTGATATGAATACACTAATCGTAGGAGATCTTAACATGCCTCTTTCAGAATTAGACAGATCATCGAAGCAGAAAATCAATAAAGAAACAAGAGCATTGAATGACACGTTGGACCAGATGGACCTCATAGATATATACAGAACATTCCACCCTAAAACAACAGAATACTCATTCTTCTCAAGTGCACATGGAACCTTCTCCAGAATAGACCACATACTGGGTCACAAATCAGGACTCAACTGATACCAAAAGACTGAGATTATTCTCTGCATACTCTCAGATCACAATGCTTTGAAACTGGAACTCAATCACAAGGAAAAGTTCAGAAGGAACTCAAACACCTGGAAGCTAAAGAACACCTTGCTTAAGAATGCTTGGATCAAGCAGGAGATCAAAGAAGATCTGAAACAATTCATGGAAACCAATGAGAATGAAGACACTTCGGTCCAAAACCTATGGGATACAGCAAAGGCGGTCCTAAGGGGAAAACACATAGCCATCCAAGCCTCCCTCAAAAAAATTGAAAAATCTAGAACACACCAGCTGTCTCTACACCTTAAAGAACTGGAGAATCAACAACAAATCAAACCAACTCCACACATAAGAAGGGAAATCATCAAGATTAGAGCTGAGATCAATGAGGTAGAAACCAGAGATACCGTAGAACGTATCAATGAAACTAGAAGCTGGTTTTTTGAAAGAATCAATAAGATCGATAAACCATTGGCCACACTAATCCAAAAGAAACGAGAGAAAGCCCAAATTCATAAAATTATGAATGAAAAGGGAGAGATCACAACTAACACCAAGGAAGTAGAAACAATCATCAGAAGTTACTATCAACAGTTATATGCCAATAAGTTTAGCAACCTAGATGAAATGGATGCATTCCTGGAAAAATATAAACTACCAACATTGAACCAGGAAGAAACTGACAACCTGAATAGACTGATATCTAATAACGAGATTGAAGCAGTGATCGAATACTTTCTAAAACACAAGAGCCCAGGACCTGACGGATTCCCTGGGGAATTCTACCAAACCTTCAAAGAAGAAATAACACCTATTCTCCTGAAGCTGTTTCAAAAAATTGAAGCAGAAGGAAAACTTACAGACTCTTTCTATGAAGCCAGCATTACCCTGATCCCCAAACCAGGCAAAGACCCTACCAAAAAGGAGAATTTTAGACCAACATCACTGATGAATATGGATGCTAAGATTCTCAACAAGATCCTAGCCAACAGGATCCAACAGCACATTAAAAAGATTATCCACCATGATCAGGTGGGATTCATCCCTGGGCTACAAGGATGGTTCAACATTCGCAAATCAATCAATGTGATACAACAAATTAATATGAGAAGAGAGAAGAACCACATGGTCCTCTCAATTGATGCAGAAAAAGCATTTGACAAAATCCAGCATCCGTTCCTGATTAAAACGCTTCAAAGTATAGGGATAGAGGGAACATTCCTGAACCTCATCAAATCTATCTATGAAAGACCCACAGCAAATATCATCCTCAATGGGAAAAAGCTTGCAGCCTTCCCGTTGAGATCAGGAATAAGACAGGATGCCCACTTTCACCACTCTTGCTCAACATAGTATTAGAAATCCTAGCAACAGCAATCAGACAACAGAGAGAAATAAAAGGTATCCAAATTGGTAATGAAGAAGTCAAACTCTCTCTCTTCACAGATGACATGATTCTTTATATGGAAAACCCAAAAGACTCCACCCCCAAACTACTAGAACTCATACAGCAATTCAGCAACGTGGCAGGATACAAAGTCAATGTGCAGAAATCAGTGGCTTTCTTATACACTAACAATGAAAATACAGAAAGGGAAATTAGAGAATCGATTCCATTTACTATAGCACCAAGAACCATAAGATACCTTGGAATAAACCTAACTAAAGAGGTAAAGGATCTGTACTCGAGGAACTACAGAACACTCATGAAAGAAATTGAAGAAGACACAAATAGATGGAAGACCATTCCATGCTCTTGGATCGGAAGAATAAACATTGTTAAAATGTCTATACTGCATAGAGCAACCTATACTTTTAATGCCATTCCGATCAAAATTCCACCGGCATTCTTCAAAGAGCTGGAGCAAATAATCCTAAAATTTGTATGGAATCAGAAGAGACCCCGAATCGCTAAGGAAATGTTGAAAAACAAAAATAAAGCTGGGGGCATCACGTTACCTGATTTCAAGCTTTATTACAAAGCTGTGATCACCAAGACAGCATGGTACTGGCATAAAAACAGATGCATAGACCAGTGGAACAGAGTAGAGAGCCCAGATATGGACCCTCAACTCTATGGTCAATTAATCTTCGACAAAACAGGAAAAAATATTCAGTGGGAAAAAGACAGTCTCTTCAATAAATGGTGCTGGGAAAACTGGACAGCTATATGTAGAAGAATGAAACTCGACCATTCTCTTACACCGTACACAAAGATCAACTCAAAATGGATAAAAAACCTCAACGTGAGACAGGAATCCACCAGAATCCTAGAGGAGAACATAGGCAGTAATCTCTTCGATATCAGCCACAGCAACTTCTTTCAAGATATGTCTCCAAAGGCAAAGGAAACAAAAGCGAAAATAAACTTTTGGGACTTCATCAAAATCAAAAACTTCTGCACAGCAAAGGAAACAGTCAAAAAAACAAAGAGGCAACCCACGGAATGGGAGAAGATATTTGTAAATGACAGTACAGACAAAAGGTTAATATCCAGGATCTATAATGAATTCCTCAAACTCAACACACACGAAACAGGCAAACACGTCAAAAAATGGGCAGAAGATATGAACAGACACTTCTCCAATCAAGACATACAAATGGCTATCAGACACATGAAAAAATGTTCATCATCATTAGCCCTCAGGGAGATTCAAATTAAAACCACATTGAGATATCACCTTACACCAGTTAGAATGGCCAAAATTAACAAAACAGGAAACAACATGTGTTGGAGAGGATGTGGAGAAAGGGGAACCCTCTTACACTGTTGGTGGGAATGCAAGTTGGGGCAGCCTCTTTGGAGAACAGTGTGGAGATTCCTCAAGAAATTAAAAATAGAGCTTCCCTATGACCCTGCAATTGCACTCCTGAATATTTACCCCAAAGATACAGATGTCATGAAAAGAAGGGCCATCTGTACCCCAATGTTTATAGCAGCAATGGCCACAGTCGCCAAACTATGGAAAGAACCAAGATGCCCTTCAACGGATGAATGGATAAGGAAGATATGGTCCATGTACACTATGGAGTATTATGCCTCCATCAGAAAGGATGAATACCCAACTTTTGTAGCAACATGGACGGGCCTGGAAGAGATTATGCTGAGTGAAATCAGTCAAGCAGAGAGAGTCAATTATCATATGGTTTCACTTATTTGTGGAGCATAACAAATAGCATGGAGGACAAGGGGCGTTAGAGAGGAGAAGGAGTTGAGGTAAATTGGAAGGGGAGGTGAACCACGACAGACTATGGACTCTGAAAAACAATCTGAGGGGTTTGAAGTGGTAGGGGGGTGGGAGGTTGGGGTACCAGGTGGTGGGTATTATAGAGGGCACGGATTGCATGGAGCACTCGGTGTGGTGAAAAAATAATGAATACTGTTTTTCTGAAAATAAATAAATCGAAAAAAAAAAAAAACTGCTGACAAGGCTATTGCTTATGGTTTACCACTTGTGTATTACTCAATTCCAGGAGCTATGCTACGTCTTGTCATTGTTGAATTTTACAGTTTTTAATGATGATTTTTGAGTAGATAACAAAGTATCTTGAGGAAGGAAACCTGTACCCATAAGAGTAGGTTAAAGTGGGCTATAATAACAACACCTACATTTCAATGGCTTAACCAAAAGTTTTTTTCCTGCTCCCCTGTAATATGGATAGATCCAGGGTAACTCTCCTGAGTAGAAACCCTCCATTTTAGGGGATCCCAGGATACTTTGATTTTTGCCGCTGTCATTTGGTACCTCCATAAATTGCTGAGTCAGAGGAAGAATACACTGGAGGGTTGTATATTAAACTTTAATTTGGTTAATCTGAGATAAACACAGAGTACTTGTCTCCAGGACCATTGACCAGAGTCACATTGCCGGGTCCAATGATAAGTGGGGCAGAAAAGGGTAATCCTTCCATGTTCATTTTAAGAGGGAAAAGCTGAAAATGAATGAGCATTAAATATATCTTCCGTAAGTGCTACAACCTAATTTGTACAAATTTTCTCTTTGGGCTAATGGGATAGATTGTTAAAGACCTAAGCCATTGCTATGTCTACACCATGATAATCTTCTTGGGATTGGGAAAGGCATCTGGGACACTGAACCTGGAACAGCTGTGTGGGAATGTGGCTCTCTGGGCAATAGGTACTCAGGATGATAGCAAAGCTGAAGAAAGCCCTAAAAGAAATAAATAATATTTCACTAGAAAACACCTTTCTGGAGGGCATTTTGCAGGATGCTAGTCTAGGGTTTTTCTGTATTAAGTTAGTATATGTGCTGTTTTTCTGTATTAAGTTAGCGCATGATATATCTAGTCAAATATCATTGAACTTGCTATCACTTGGACTGGGATCAAATGTTCAACTCCACTAACTTGACTGTGAAGACTTAGTTTCTTCGTTATTCCTGAGCTTGTTTCTGTATCTGCAAAAAAGGGAAGATTATACCAGCCCTGCATTCTCTCACAGACTCATTTGGCCAATCAAATGAGATGAAGTATTTTTCATAAAAAGCGAACTCTTTGTCATTGTCTGTTGAATAAGTAGGGAAGCACTTTGTAAACTCTAAAGACAATATAGATATATAACACGAAATTATTGTTACAATAATTATTAGGGAAAATGAAAATGAATCCAGAGTAGAAGGAGGTATCATAGTGAATCCCTTTTAGGTATTCACCTGAGGATATGTCCCTTGATTTGTATTCCTAGAAGGAAGAATGTGAAGGCCTATGTGTTTAAGACATATTGACTCCATTTCACATTTGCATATTATGGATTGCCACTAGCATGCATTGAGTGAAAATCTTTATGAAAAAAAAAATGGTGCTGTTGCAGCAGGCTGCACCATGACAGCTTTTATTCACCCTTTTCTGAGTATTTCAGCTTTTTTAGCCTTGAGGTAGGAAAAAAAGTAAATATTTCAAATAAACAGTTTAGGCTGCCATATTAAAATGAAAACCAAAAATGCAATGTGCAGATCTTGTTTAGTACTTACACCAACTAAAAGTATCTTCTAGATTATCAGAGAAATTAGAAGATGGACTGTGTATAAGACAAAATTAAGTGATTGCTGTTACTTCTCTGAAGTACATTACTGTTATGGTGTTAGGGAAACCACATAAACAAAACATGACCTTATCATTTAGAAATTCATACCAAAGCATTTACACATGAAATGACATGGCATCTGGGATTTGCTTTAAACTCCAGCAAGCAAAGAAACAAACAGACAAAATTAGGGAGATGCTAATAAGTGAGAGATGATAGTGGCAAAATAATGATTTTTGTTGAAATTTAGTGTGACTGATAGAAGGGAATTCATTGGAGTATTTTTTTTCATATTAGAAAAATCTCTATTATAAAAGAACTACAAAAATTCCTATGTAAAAGGATGAAGTCATTCTGGGGATGTGGAAGAGCTTCTAGAAAGCCTTTGTGAACAATCAGTACTTTTGGAAACTTATCATAAGTAACTCACGCCAAGAAGGGGATTGCTGAGCTTCACCCTGGAACCCATTCCTTTTGCGAGTGTGACTGAAAGATAAAATCCAAATGTGTGATCACAGCAGAAGTGATGTATTAGAAAAATACAGTCTGTTCTAATTCATAGAAGGGGAAGAGGAGAAAAGTGATGAGAAACAGATAGCTGGCCCTCAATCACTAAAAATAATTTGAAAGTCAAGCTTTTCTCTGGTCAACCCTCTTTCTTTCCTATGCTGGCCTCCCACCAAAGATTCTTGAATGGCCTGACATCCTGTGGACCTATATATTCAAATATCTCTAAGTATAATCATATGGATACTCAGCCCACAAATATTCCTTTGTTAGAGGGATGCATACAAATGGTTCATCCCAAGCTGTAGAAAAATCTGACGTTTCTAGAAATGACAAACAGCTGGAAAGGATATTAGTGATAATTAATTGACTCACTCATTTATTGGTTCTTTCATTCATTGAACCAAATTTGAGGGCCTACATGTGCCCACACACTGTGCTAGGCCCCGGGACTCAAGTGATGAACCCTCATGGGGTTTACAGTATAATGATGCAGAGACCCTACATTTTGTTGTAAATGAAGAAGTGAAAGACCGAAGAAGGAAAGTGATGACTATGTGGGCATGTGTGTATATATAATCACTCACTGGAGAAAAACAGATATTCACACCACAACACAACCCCAAAAAGAAAACAAAACAAATCATGATCCACACGTGCCTATAATCTTCAATCCAGATGAAGCTCTTTTTCTACTCCTTAAATGTATCACCCAATTTGGTGTCTTCACATCTATTTCGCTGCCTGATTTGGCTTCCCCCCTTTCTACTGAAGAAGGCTAACTCCTCTTCATTCTTCAAAACCTGGAGTACATGTCATTCTCTCAATCTTGCCGTGATGTTCCCTTTCCTGGTATCCAGAGAGATTATATCCTCCCTCATCTGTATTTCCATAGCACTCTGTTCAGACATGTGTTGTAGCACTTACGACCTGTGCTGTCATTTTTTTGTTGATATGTCTGGCTTTCTTGCTGAACTCTGAAACTCTCAAAGGCAGAGTCTATATCTCATGCATCACTGTAACATCAATGCCTAAGACAGTGACTGACTCATAGTAGGTGATCAGTAGGTTTGTATTAAATAAATGAACGGATGAATTAATAAATCATATCAAATGAGCCTCTTTGATATAAAGGTTTACTCCCTCAAGAGCTGTATACAACAGTTCCTTCAGCCAAAGTCATAAGATTTCAAAGTTGGAGGAGATCTTACAGATCCTCTAACCCAAACCCATAATTTAGCTTTGAAGTACATGATATGAGGGACTGGGCTTTCCCGGTTGGCACAGAATGAATTGTCTTGTTATGCTTTGATTGCTCTAATGATCTTGTGTTCACAGATTCAGAGAGAAAATAGGAGCCTGGGCATATGAGAGGGAGGGGCAGAGAGAAGCCAAGGCAAAGTTAAACATTTACAAAGGGGCTTATCTGCCTCCGGAAAATGGTCACAGACTCTCCTCACGACCTCCATGCTTAATACTGCAGCCCCCTCCCTCCAACTCCCGATTCCTTTAATCTGCTTCACTTTAAGTTTTTCCATGCATTACTTTTAACATGTAATATCACTTACTTACTGATCATACCCATTGTTTAATATCTGGCTCTCTGGTGTTTGTTTCTCTGCCTACATTTAGACCTTACAAGCTTATATTCCTAGCAATCACTGAGTTTTTGGAAGCTGTTTAGCATAATGCTTTAGGGTAGTGCCTATCCTACCATCTTTGGAGAAGGACTTTATTTTTCATTTCCAGTTGATAATCGATCCCTGTGTGGTCCTATTGTGGATGACTAGCATGTAGCCTACAACACATGCATCTCGCCACATGGGTTCAACAACATTAGAACTCCTCTATCCAGTTCATGGAGAGGAGACTGCTGATCACACTCTTGGATGCCAGGCTAAGAGCAAATTGCTGTAATATTCCCTAGTGATCACCCTCAATTTCTATACTTCCCTCATCACACATCACTTACAGGCATGAATAAGCACCAGTCTCCAGACCACACTTGGAGGAGAAATGGACTCCAGGGTACATTGACCTAGGTTTGAATTTTAGCTTTGCCTCTCCCAGCAGTGTGACCTTGAATAACTTTTCTTAGCCTTTCTGGGTCTCAGTTTCCTTGTCCTCAGAATGGAGATAATTACAGTTGTCCTTATAGAAGACTGTTGTAAAGATGACATGAGTTTATGCATGAGAACAGTGCCTGGCACAGAGTCGTGTTCAATAAATATCAGCTCTTATTGTTACCACTTGACCTTTCCTTAATCAGGAACACTCCCTTCATCTCATGGTTACTGAATTTTATAGCCAAGAGTCATTCTGGGAGTACAAGAGAAGGCGGCAGTAGGGAGGATTTTGGGGAGGGGAGAGTGTAGCAGGACATGCATCAGGGACTTGAGAGGGAGACGGTCCCTCTTTCCTTCCTCTCTCCCTTTAAGTATTAGTAGAGGGCATTTTGTGCCTCAAGCATGAGAATGAAAAAGGTCATATTATTTTAGCTTTAAATGGCTGAAGATGAAAAGAGGTATTTTTCTTGGCTTAGAGATTCCTACACATTCTTTCCATTTTGCAATGAAGTTTTCACTTCCAGGTGACATTCATCTTGTCCCAGAAGAGGTGAGAATGTGAGTTTGTGAGTTAGGTGAGAGCCAGAGGTTTTGGGAGAGTTTAGTACCCCAGATTTTATCTTGGTTTCATGGCCTTTGCCCTGAGTTAGCACCTCTTTGAAGAGACACTCTTTTGAGCTGCTAATAATGTGCTAAGAGGTGATAATGCAGAATGTCGCTGGGTGATGGCACTTCTTCAACTTTGATAAATATCTATTTGTTGAATGGATTTGTGTATATAAACCCAGCCCATTTCCTAAAGAATATTTAATAAACACACCACTTTGACATATTGAACATTTAGAACAGATAAAAGAAAACAGTCATGTAATAAATGAGGAGGAAATAAAGTCTGTTTACTAAGTTGCTTTGTTTTTAAGGGATGAATCAACCAGAATTATACACACATACATATTCATATTATGAACTCTTGCATACCAATATTATCTTTATTTAAAGGTGAAGAAACTGATATGCAAAAATGTTAAGTGATTTTCCCAGATCACACAGAGAGTACACGGCAAAGCTGGGATTGAAACTCGGTCTGGCACTAACACCCTTGTTCTTAACCACCTTACATGCAGAATGGTTAGAGTTCCACTTGGGGTAAAGTGTAAGTGCTTCTACTACTGAAGAAGTAGAATGATGTCATTGTCAAATAAAAAGAGGTTGGCCATTTGGTACATGTGATGTGTATCATGACTCTGAGTCATTTGCTCCCTGATTCTAAACCTTAGTTTACCAATCTTAGAAATGGATGATTTGACAAAACAATTCTTGGGGGCTCTTCTCATCACCACACACTAGGCTTTTCTGTCTCTAACCACCACCACTGTTTTCTTCTCAGCACCTCTGCTTTGTTCTGTCATCTCTCCATTTTCTGGCATTTCTTCCCCTTCCTGTTTGCCTCCTTTACAGCCCTATTTCTGCTATCACTGGAGGGAAAGAACTTTCCAAGACATTTCTGCATGAAATACAATAAATGTACCAGACACAATCCTGAGAGATCAAGTGTAAAGATCCACAAATGGGACAAAATTAAGGGCCATCTACCTCTTCATTAATGCCAGTCTTACAGGTCTGGTATGGATGCTCTCCTCACCACCCCCCCATACAGATATCACAGGAAAGTCCAGGATCAGAGAATAATGGTAAGATGAATTAAAAGAGACCCTAAATTATAGTACTCTCCAAAAACCTGAAGCAGTGTTTATTTGATTCACTGATACATCCCCAGTGCTCAGCATAGCTGAGCTCAAGCTCAGCTATGCTCAGCATAGCATCTGCTACATTCTAAACAATAATTTTTTGTGGTATAAAAAAGGTCACCTAGCTCTAGTCCTACCTTACACATAATCCCACCTTTGCTGCTATCAATGTCTATACAGCTCTGTAGAATTTAAAATCACTTTCAAACCATCATCTCATATATTTCCAACTGTCTTACTCAAGCCTGTGGTGCTAGTGCATCAAAATAAACTAGGCTCACCTCACTTCCTATTTTTTAAGAGGACTTCCCTCTGCAGGAGTGAAAAACTTCTTACCACCACACTCCTTCCCTTCTCCCACCTGAAGCAAGTCTGGGACTAAATTAGAGAAAAGTTTTTCTGAGACCCTGATGGATCTCGGGCACTCTACCTATGTGCTAAAAATCCAAGAACAGAAGAGCCAACAACTTCAGCAGGTAGCAATGACTGAAAGAGCAGGGAAAGGCCAATGTCGAAGAGGTCACTGCCTATCATCTCCTCTAGGATTTTGATAGCTTCCTGTACCTCTTTGACATCTTCTTTCAAGATATGTCTCCAAAGGCAAAGAAAACAAAAGCAAAAATGAACCTTGGGGACTTCTTCAAGATCAAAAGCTTCTGCACAGCAAAGGAAACAGTCAAGAAAACAAAGAGGCAACCCATGGAATGGGAGAAGATATTCACAAGTGCCACTACAGATAAAGGGCTGATATCCAAGATCTTTTAAGGAACTCCTCAAATGCAACACACACAAAACAGATAATTATGTCAAAAAAATGGGCAGAAGACATGAACAGACACTTCTCCAAAGAAGATATACACATGGCTAACAGATACATGAAAAAAATGTTCATTATCATTAGCCATCAGGGAGATACAAATCAAAACCACATTGAGATACCACCTTACACCTGTTAGAATGGCCACAACCAACAAGACAGTAAACAACATGTGTTGGAGAGGATGTGGAGAAAGGGAATCCTCTTACACTTTTGGTGGGAATGCAAGTTGGTGCAGCCAGTTTAGAAAACAGTGTGGAGATTCCTAAAGAAATTAAAAATAGAGCTACCTTATGACCCTGCAGTTGCAATACTGGATAGTCATCCCAAAGATACCAATGTAGTGAAAAAAAGGGCCATCTGTATACCAATGCTGATAGCAGCAATGGCCACAACTGCCAAACTGTGGAAAGAACCAAGATGCCCTTCAATGGACAAATGGATAAAGAAGATATGGTCTATATGAAGTATTATGTCTCCATTAGAAAGGACGAATACTCAACTTTTGTATCAACATGGAGGGGACTGGAAGAAATTATACTGAGTGAAATAAGTCAAGCAGAAAGAGTCAAGCATCATATGGTTTCACTTACTTGTGGAGCATAAGGAATAACATGGAGGACATGGGGAGATGGAGAGGAGAAAGGAGTTGGGGGATATTGGAGGGGGAGAAAACTGTGAGAGACTGTGGACTCTGAAAAACAATCTAAGGGTTTTGAAGGGGAGGGAGGGTGGGAGGTTGGGTGAGCCTGGTGGTGGGTATTATGGAGGGCACGAACTGCATGAAGCCCTGGGTGTGGTGCATGAACAATGAATTTTGGAACACTGAAAAAAATTAAATTAAATAAAATTTTTTTTTTAAAAAGAGCAGGGAAAGGGAAATAACATAGATTTCCTTCCCTTCTTTAGTCAACAGTGTGTGGAGTTGTTTGGAGAAATAGATGTGACTCACATGGAGGTTGACCACACAGCAGAGTAGCATCCACCAGATAGTCTATCTTGGTAGTGATGATAAGAAAGAAGAAACTCTGGATGCTTCCGGCAGCACAAATCAGAAATGGAACAGTTCAGTTTATTTGGGAGAATATGAGTCATGTTCTCCTTTCCACTAACAATGGCTGACAGTGGATACTGATGGATGCTGAAGGTGACTACAGAGGTGTTTATTTAATTATTTCATGTCATGAGAACTTACTCCTTAAAAGCCTTGCTTAGAGTTACTTGCCTGCTTTCTGTGGCTGAAGCTCTGGTTTATTAAAAATATAACTTAAATAGTCTCTAAGAGTTATAAGCTCTCCTTTTTAAACCAGAAATGTACATTGGCAATGTTAGCAGATAGCTCTGGGCTTAATTTATTTGGTACCTCCTTTAAAAATGGAGATTGGGTACAATGGTATTATGGGATTATATCAAGTCATTTAGACACTCACTCATTCTGAGTTAAGTCCCTGAAAAGACAGAAGGTTGGAGAAAGAATTATTTTTTCAGTTATCATCCTAGTTCTTCATGGCTTAATCAAGTTGACAGAGGATAGGTGTTTATTTCTCCAAGTGAATTGTTCTTCTGTAATGGAAATTCTACCCTGAAAAAGTAATTTCTTAGGTTTGGGTTTCTTTTAGGGTTGGGCCCAGTATAACAAGGGGTATTTCCCTGGGAGGTGTTCATCAGGAAAAGAGGAACAAGCATTTTCTGATGCCTATGAACCAGGGGCTATATGGATATAAGCTTACTTAATGTTTAGAATTCTTCTGTAAATGATGAAACAGATGTTTTAAGTGATTATATCACTGACCCCAGGGCCAGGCAGCAAACAACATGTGATGGAATGAACATTTGAACCTTAGGATTATTGATAATTTCATCATACTGCACTGCATCCCCAATATGTCCATGTGAATGAGTTTTTACCTTTTTTTTTTTTTAATCTTGTAAAGATATTCAGCAAATAAAGGCATAGGATACTTAGAGAGAGTGGGGATGAAAAGAAGGGAAGTGGAAGATATTCCTTTCTTCTGCCTTCCCACCCAGCAGAGTGCCAACCTTGGAACCAAGTCATGATTTCTTTTCAGCTCCCAAACCTGGAAAAATGAGCACCACCACCTCAATGTAAACCTTCACACTTACCATGAGTCCTTAGGCCAGCTCTTTCTCACTTCCCCTAGTGACTCCTGCAAACTTTTATCACTCTTTCCAAGAACCTTATTCACCTCTTCTCAGCAAATGATCTCACCACAAAGACGGAGAGAAATGGAAACTTTCAATGCTCCTCCAGGAAACGCTCCATTGCTATCTTCATTCACTTCCATTCTTCCTTCCTTTTCTCTAGTCTTGGAATGTGAGGTTTCCCTCATCATGTTCAACACTAATTTGGTCTCATGTGCCTTTGACCCCACCCCTTCTACTTTTAGCACTGGGAACCTATTAAGCTCTGCTCTATGGATTATTTCCTCTTTTTCTTAGATTCCAATTTTTCCTTCTGCTTGCTTCCTTTACTCCATATTTTGCCTTTTTCAATACTTAACCATCACAAAAATGTAGTTCTTTGTTAAGGTACCCATTCATCACTTTCCAGACTCTCTTATCGCATTCATTGTCTACTTCATTTCTAAATCACTCTCTTCTCTACCGACTATTTGCCTCACTCATATTTTACTGAAACTGCTCTCAGTAAAGTACTAATTTTTTTTTCTTTCTTTTTCTTTTTTGATCAAATCTAAGGGGTATTTTTTTTTTCAGTCCTTAGCCTGACATGTCTATTTTCTGCATTTGAACTACTGATCAGTTTTTGTAAACGTTTTTGTTCTCCAAGTTCTTCATATATGACTTTGACCTTCTTTTTGGATTCCCACTCCCTTGCCCATGAGTTAGTTGTTGGTGTTTTGCAATGTTCCATCTGGGCTTATAGTTTTCATGATGGCCTATAGACATGTCATGCATAGCCTGTTGAACATCTAGATTACATTGTATGTGGGACATCTCAGTTGTCCATTGGCCATTAAAACACCATGTATCCCAACCAAAATATAGCATCCTAGCCCCTACTATTTTGTTTCTCAGTTGGTGACATGTTTATTCACATAATTTCCCAAGCTGTAAGTCTGATAATTAATAAAGTATTTCTTTTCGAGGTGCCTGGGTGGCTCAGTGGGTTAAAGCCTCTGCCTTCAGCTCAGGTCATGATCTCAGGGTCCTGTGATGGAGTCCCACATTGGGCTCTTTGCTCAGCGGGGAGCCTGCTTCCCTTCCTCTCTCTCTGCCTGCCTATCTGCCTGCTTGTGATCTCTGTTAAATAAATAAATAAAATCTTAAAAAAAATAAAAATAAAGTATTTCTTTTCTTCTTTCCCCACTAATTACCTCTAATCTAATCATAAAATCCAAAATTTTACTTTCTAAATCTTTCTTGAATCTCTCATTCCTATCTATCCCATTACGTTTTTCACAACTGTGCAATTCTTACTCTTTAGCCTCAACTATTTTTGCAGCTTCTTGACTGGTCTCTCAGTTTTCAGATTCTTCCTCTTTTTATTCTTACCATAGACACCAGAATCATAGACACCGGAGTCACCTAAAATTAAAAGCAGGCTTTTCTATCCAACTGAATTTTTCAAAGTCTTCCTATTTTCTTGTTACAAGACAAATGTTAAGTTCCTTCGTATGGCATATAATATCCTACATGATCAATTTTATGGGACTCAAAACTTGTGAAGTGGTTAGAACATGTTTACTATGTTTGACACATAGTAAATTTTCAATTATGTTAGTTTCTTTCTTTGATGAAAATGATGACAAAGATGGTCTTGTACTTCTGCCTTCTGCCTTAGCATGTTTCTGCCATTCATTCTCCAGCAATTCCAGAGAGCTTAAACTTTTCTCAAAAAAAACCCAAAATGCTAACATTTTTCTTCTGTTCTTTTTGACCATGTAGTGATGGACCCACTAGACAGTGGGCTTGAGGACAGAGATGTTTTCGCTCAGTGATTTATTCTAGGCTCTGGCATAGTTCCTGGCACAGGGTAGGGCCAATGTATGCCAGTTTAACAGATGAATGGACAGCAGAATATGAAATCAAGGGATAAGCTTACAGACTGGAAAAGTGACAGGACTCTGAGAAGAGTCCCAGCTCTGCCTCAGACCTCCCTGCCACTATACACAGACCTGGCTTTGGGATTTGCAATTATTCCACTACCTTCCCATTTGTGTCCTTGGCATTTGCTTCAAGGACACTTTAATGAAGCCTGCTTTATTTAAGTTTCATTCTTTAGTTTGGGTTTTCTGTTTATTAGGAATCAAATATCTTTAGGGTGATACATTCTAAACTGTCTTTCGTCTCAAACACCTGAATAGAAGTAAGAAAGGAACTGAAGGCAGGTTTGGATGGATGTAAGGAGGGATACTATGGGACCTGTGACCACCTAGGGAAGGGTGTGGGTTAAGGGAATATTTCCAAGGGAGTAAACTAGTTCCTTCCACTCCATGGCCTGTATGAAACTACCTTCCTCATAATTTTGCCTAGGATTGGCCTTGACACTGCCTATGTCTTAAATTACCCTGAAATTGAAGGGAGATAGCAAATCTCTAGGTGCGATTAAGAACCTTTTAAAGGGGCAAAGTTCAGAGGGAACAAAAAAATGTTCTGCACAAAACCATAAACAGTTATGGTCCTTTGGCCTTTTTTATTCATGATGGTTAATCAGCTCCTTGCCTGAGGATGGAAGGTGTAATGTTTGTGCACATGCTAATCAAACTGTGCCAAAAGTTAGGCTCACAGGAGACTTAGCCTTCTGCAAAGTAAACACAGGCCCTTACTGGTTATCACCTCAACTACAAAGAGTCCTAAGCCAAGTACTATTGATCTAAGTAAAAGAGATAAAACCTGAAGGACTTAGTGTGCATGTTTTTTGGCTTAGGGTAACTTCCGTCTCTCCCATTTCACATTTCACAGCATCATAAAATTAACTATGCAATGGCCCACGTGAACACAGCTGCCACTGACATTGCCAATAACAACAGCTCTGAGAGACTAAATGTGAGAAGTAGGTATAATATTGGCATTGTAAGAGGCACATGGACTGTGTAGCCAGACAGGTCTATTTCTGAAAATATTACTATAGTGTTATTATCTCTTTTCAACTCTGGGACTGTCCACTGCCCTCATCTTTGTATATTCCAAAGCTAAGTTTTTTAGGTATATACAAATTTAGGATTGTTGTGTCCTCTTATTGAACTGAATCTTTTACCCTTATAACATTTCTTTATTAAAAATAATCTCTGAGACTATGGACTCTGAAAAACAATCTGAGGGGTTTGAAGTGGCGGGGGGGTGGGAGGTTGGGGTACCAGGTGGTGGGTATTATAGAGGGCACGGCTTGCATGGAGCACTGGGTGTGGTGAAAAAATAATGAATACTGTTTTTCTGAAAATAAATAAATTGAAAAAAAAATAATCTCTAATAATATTTCTTGCCTTAAAGTCAATCCTGGCTCTGAAACTAATAAACCACATCAACTTTCTTCTGGTGTTCTCATGGTAGAGTCTTTCTTCCAACTTCTAAACTTCCTTTCGATTTTAAGTGTGTTTCATAAACAACATATCATTGGATCTTTTTTTTTTTAAATAAGCTGATAGTTTTTGCCATTGAATTGTAATGAGTCATCCATTTACATTTAATGTTATTATGAGCTTGTGTTTACACCTTGATATTTGTTTACTACTTGTTTTATCTCTTGGCCCATCATTCCTCCCATTATTTCTCCTGACCTACCTTTTTCTAGATTAGGTGTGCGATTTTAAAACTAATTCCATTTTATCTCCACCAGTTTTTGGAAGAATTATTGCTGTCCCTCAGAAGCTTATCTCTTTAGCCTCCTACCCAAATAACATCAAAACATGGGCAGTATCTTCAGAGGAGAGCCTATTGGATGCTTGTGGTAGGTTCCTTTGTCTATTGGCATTTTGTGTACTAAGTATGACAAGACTATGGTTTTCAATCTCCCTCCTCCCTATCATTCAACTCAACCTTGCCCAGCTCCTCTAGATTCTAATACGCACTACCAGCCTCTGGAGCTGCCAAACCTCCATAGGCTTCTCTTTTCCCCTCTGGAGGCCTTTAGCCCTGGTGAAGTCCAATTCTTTGTTCCTGTCCAGAATTAGTAAATGCTTTGAGGGAAGCAAATGATAAATAATCTCAGCTCACCTAAGAAAGACTGTTGTCTCTATAATTATAGTTCATCCAGTCCTCTTTGCTCCCCCGGATTGCCTATGTTCTTAAAACTGTGATTTTTCAGGCAATTTATCATTTTTATCTTTTTTAGCCATTTTAGTAGGAGCAGCAGCCTACTAATACCTCCCCAGAAACTGAAGTCCCCATTATCAATAAAATTACACATCAGAGATGCACAGGCATATATCAGAGGTTAAGTGGGCAGGGCTGGATTCAGATTGCTTAGTTTGAATTCCTGTTTGGCCATGTAGGCTTTGCTGTGTCCTGGGCAAGAGATTAACTGACTGGGCCTCTATTTCTTCTCTTGTAAAATCAGAATAATGATGATAATTATCTCATAGGGTCACTATGACCCTATGAGGATCTAATAACATAGCGAATGTCAAATATTTCACATTATGCCTTGTACATAGTAAATGTCCAAAATGTTTGCTATTATTAAGAAGTATTGATTACCAGAAATCACTGGCTTTGAATCAGACACTCCTTAGGAATGGTGTGGCTTTGAATGACTTATTTAATCTCTTTGTGGCTCCATTGCCTCATTGTGAAACATTGGATTAGTAACATATCTCATCAGGGTTTAATTTCTCATTTTGTAAGGGCTTGGGTTTGAGTCATGAAGATTAGGAGCCAGGGACATCTATCATTCTTGCAGTGGTTCTCAAATGCTGGTCTGTAAGGCAGTGTTGTTCATGACCAAGACCCATGTCATGGTCTGTGACTGGGCTAAAGTTTCAGATAAATTTCTAACTTAATTGAATGAATAGCATTCAGGGCATTGTTTCTATTCTCATCATATGAAAATAGATTTCTAGCAATGGTGTTCTATATCAAGTTGCATCTGCTAGTTCTACTTTATGTGAGTGTTGAATTGGATGCCCAATTTTCCGACAAACATCACAAAAATTTACTCTTTACCATTATCATCTATCAATGCATATCGGGATTTTTCTGTATCTTTATACCTCTACGTTTGCTTATGAACTGTGCTTCCTTTAGAAAGAATATTTTATTCTGAGATTAGGTTTTTTCAACCATCTAAAAAATATTTTTTTTATTTATTTGTCAGAGAGAGAGAGGGAGAGAGAGCAAGCACAGACAGAATGGCAGGCAGAGGCAGAGGGAGAAGCAGGCTCCCTGTCGAGCAAGGAGCCCGAGGCGGGACTCCATCCCAGGACGCTGGGATCATGACCTGAGCTGAAGGCAGCTGCTTAACCAACTGAGCCACCCAGGCGCCCCTCTTTCAATCATTTTTCTAAATTAAAAATGTTATTACGTTATGCAATGATACTAGATAGTAGTTATGAGTATTTTATTTTAAATGATTTTATATAGAGGCACCTGGGTGGCTCAGTCAATTGAGTGTCCGACTCTTGGTTTTGACTGGGGTTGTGATCTTGGGGTCAGGGGATTGAGCCCCATGTTGGGCTCTGTGCTCAGCATGGAGTCTGCTTCAGATTCTTTCTCCCTGTGTTTCTCCTGTTCACTCTCTCTCAAATAAATGAATAAAATCTTTTAAAAAATAAATTATTTTATTTGATTAAAATAAAATCCTGAAAAATTTAGCATAGTTTCTTAGTTATGGCAAATAAACTTTTATTCATCCATGAAATCTAAAGGTCTGAAAACCACTCATTTGGGTATATCATAATTCAGACATAATTCAGACATAATTCAGACATAATTCAGACTCCTCTCAAGCTTTGTTCCTCCATTCTCAACTCTAGATATGCCATAATATTAAGATTTGATTTATTTATTTGACAGACAGAGGTCACAACCAGGCAGAGAGGGAGAGAGAGAGAGGAGGAAGCAGACTCCCTGCTGAGCAGAGAGCCCGATGCGGGGCTCGATCCCAGGACCCTGGGACCATGACCTGAACCAAAAGCAGAGGCTTTAACCCACTGAGCCACCTAGGCACCCCTAATTCATGCATTTTAATTTTTCATCATTGTTTACCTGCATTTTATGGAAGAAATTATGGGTGGTATTCAAAGTTTCATGAATTCTCAAAAGTCATCACAGTATTAACTTTGAGTTCCAAGGATTTACCTGTGAACACATATATATCAGATACCACATTGTTGACTTTTAAGTCCTTTTATTACAAGTGGAAGAAACTGAGGCCCAGAGAATTTGAATGATCCATTTAAAATCTCACAATTAGTGTTGGAGTTTGAAAAAGAACACACTGAATTTCATGAATTCCTAATGATTTCAGGCAAATACATGATCTCCTTCTGTTCTCCAGGCAAGGCAAGTGTAAAAGAAGGTAATAAACCTCCTTCCTTCCTCAACACATTTCTTTCCTGCCCTAGAAGCTGTATCACAAGATTGCCCTGTTCCTTATTGACTTCTGAACCTAAATCATGTCCCTGCTCCATGTCTTGGCCTTTAGAAGACCAGCCACTCTCCCACATCTCTGGAGGTGGCCAGGTAAAGGTCTGGATTCTAGCACCTGGTTCTTACCAACGGTTTCAGGAGAAGCACAGAAGACATTCTGTCAGGCTTGCCCTGTACCTCAATGCCCTTCCTTTTTTTTTTTTTGGTCATCAGCACAGACTGTTCATCTGGCTTGCACATACTTTGTGGGTTTTCTCCTGCAGAACCTAGAGCCATGGTAATAAAGTCAGTTTTCAAGGAAGCAGTGGATTGAATATGATGCTTTCAGTGAAGCTCAGAATCACAGCACTTACTTGTCTCTTGATGTTGACAGCTGCATTTTTTCTGAAAGGACTCTCTGGCTTGCATGTGTTTTATTTATGTAGGCCTCCCATGATGACATAGTTCTGATCGTTGAAAGTCAACTATCGCACACTAGGTCCTCGAAGATCCCCTTCTCTGCACTGCATGAACTGGAATTGTTGATTTTCAATCAGGAATATCAACATTTATTTGGTTCAATTCCTTGTCTTTGATGCACTGAGCTATTATTAGCCCCATTTGGTTGATGAGCCAAGTGAGAATGACCAAGATAAAGTTTCCCCCAAAGAGCCAAAGAAGTAGTGGGAGAAAAGGAAGTGAAAATCCTTGTTTTCAAATATTTTAGCAGTAAACCCTTTTCTCAAAGAAAAATTTTATGTAGAAACTTAATTTTTTGGACGCATTACATTGGCATGCCATTATTTCAGAAGTTCTAACTTATTACACTTATTTTACTACCAACTAATGAAAAAAATCCCAAGACTGTTTTGATGAAATAAGCATGTGACTTTGCAGATCCGAGATGATCGCTGCTCGCATCTGTGTCAGCGCTCAATTTACTTTTGGTTTTTGTTTCTTGTTTTGATTTTGCTGTCTCGAGTAAATCTTTATTCATGTGGGAAATAGATATAAAAGTTATAGGAAGACAAGGACTTGCCTTGCAAACACTGTACATTCTTTGGTTAAATTGTCTAAAAAGCTTCAAAGGGCATTGGTGCTTTTCTACTTTAAGTTGAATCGCTAACAATATATAACCACGATCCACATTCCTTATTATAAACACAACAGTTAAAGGAGACAAACCTACTAATAAAAATAAAACGCAAAGGTTGAAATAAAAGTGTGATGTTCTAGTGTTTCATGTAATGCGTAACTTTTTGTTACACCACGTGCATCATACTGTGTTCAAAGTAGTCTCTGAGAACCGAGAGCCCGGCTTGGCATTTAACGAAGCACAGTCTGTGTGTGCTCATTTGTGCCATTTTAGGCAAATTGATGGGTATAGGCTTGAATTCCAAGAGGAATGAATTCCAAGTAAAATACTTGCTAAATAATGACATAATTTCATGAAGTTTAGCCTATGTTAGAGCTAAAGAGAAAAATTCCAAGTTCTACACAAAAACTTAACTCAGTTGAAGGAAACACTTCAGAAGATATCTGATATTTTAAAATTTAAGTAACATGTTTAAATGTGCTAGTTATTATAGTTTTTAAAAATAGTATATGTCATGGGTATTTGGGTCAAATATTGTGGAACTTCTGAGACACCCTAAATTCGGGGCTATGGTCTGTGCAGCTGTCCATGCTTGGCTTCTGCTTGTGCCCCATCTATCCCCCTCTGAAAAACTCTTTTCCCTATATCTGCAGCATACTGAGCCCTTTCCCACCTGAAGGCCTTTGTATCGGCTGTTGTTTTTTGTACTTGAAACACTCCTTGACATCTGTGACTGCTTCCTTCTGAATCTTTAGTTCTCCATACAAATACCCCTTCTTCAGTAGCGAAGCCTTCCCACCAAAGGAGTATTCCTTCCCTAGTAGCCCTCCATCCATCAGCAACTCCCCATCATATCACCCCGTTAAACCCTAAGACTCACTGCATACGTTTTTACTTATTTGGTGTTTGCCTTCCTGAATTTATAACCTGATTTATCTGGATAGTCCTGGTACATGCCTGATGCTCTGAGTGATTTGTATCAATGCTGCTTTTATTCTCTTGGGTGTGTCATTTTGGACAATAAATTACGTGGCCACTTTAGCCATGCCTGTTTTATTGAAAGCCTCATTCCCTAATTCCAACATGTACATGGTACACAATACATGCTTAATAAGCTTTCGCTGAAATGAATGTGTCCTGGATTGGGAATCATGTGTTCTGGGTTCCAGTCACAGGTGCAATCATTAGTGAGCCTAATAGCCCTAAATGATCAGGAGCATAGCAGACATAAACTTTAGTAGGAAACATCCCCAAATAATTTCCATCAGCGTACCTTCTGTCATACCAGAGTACTTTCAGGCAAACAGAGTACTTTCAGGCAAAATGATACTGTCTCTAGAGATTTACATAGAAGTTCAAAGTTAATTAATGGTCCAAAGCTTACATTGACACAAGGGTAGAACATGATTTATAATGAGGAAGAATTACCAGAGCCAGGCAAAGCTCATGAGTCAGTGAGTGCCTGCTTCTGGGAATGTTCACTCAACTCTCCTGGGCTATGTATTCCCATGGAAAGAATGCTGTGTTGTACATTCTCATCCCAGGCTGTCAGTTAATAGATGTGATGCTTAATCTCTTGGAGGCCAAGACTTCTCATGTGTGAAATGTAGAATGTTATTGTGATCCTTCCTATCAGACCCTCACATTTTTTAAGTTTGCCGTTAATTATGCAAGAGTTGATGAAGTATTTTATTGTGAAGTGTAAGTGAGAAAACTGTCTGTTGACATACCAATAAAAAAGCAGAGCAACATATTATAATTCATCCAGGTTGGCTGGCTGAAATTCAGGTCTAGGGATTGAGAGGTTGGATGAACCATGTAAGGAGCTGAGACAAAACCTTTAAGAGCCCCATAGACAGAGACAATTCTGTTCCTACCTCTTATGTCCCAATTTGGGGCTTGGTAAAATGGGTATAATAATAGTTGTTTTGCTTCTGTCCATAGATCAAAGGAGGATTCCATATGTGAATATTGCTTGTGGCTGAGAAAGCATTATAGAACTGTGAGAGCTTTGAGGTGTGGCATAGATCCAGGTGGGGGCTCTCACATGTCCAGGCAGGAGCCCTGTGGAAACATTCAGGGGTGAATGAATTTCCATTTCTCCAATATGATAAAGTTGGCAACATGATTCATAGAGACCTAGGAGACTTGAAAGATGAAAGTGTAAGAATGAGCATATATGTGCATGGTGGGAATAAGCAGAGTGGAAGGGCAAGGGAGATATATATATATATATATATATATATGGTTTTATTTGTTTGAGAGGGAGAGTGAGCACAATCAGGAAGGGAAGGAGAGGGAGAAGAGCATGAGAAGCAGACTCCCCACTGAGTGTGGATCTAACATAGGGCTCGATCCCAGGAACTGAGATCATGACCTGAGCTAAAGTCTGATGCTTAACCTACTGAACCACCCAGGGGCCCCAAGTGATATTTTTTAATATGTACTCTGCCAGGTTCCTTTATGGCAGCCATCTCATTTAACAAAACCTGCTTACAAAGCCAATGAGAAAGCCTTTATTTTCCTTCTACTAGAGATAAAGAAACAAAGGCTCAGAGAGTTCATGTAATTTGCCCTAGATATTGTAGGTCATGGTCAGGCTTGCTGAAGTCCCAGGATGCAGAGAGATAATTGGTAATCAGAATTATGTGAATTACGGCATCACGAGAATTTGCTTTGTTTATGGGGTTAACCTTAAAGGTTAATGTGCCCCTCCTCCAACTTAATGATAAACACAGCAAGCTCTCTATTTTCTTCCTCCTCTGATATCAAGGCTTGTTCACGTGTCATGGAACTTACCAACTTCAGGCCAAATCGGGAGGAAAACAAGGAAAGCACAAGGAATTGTGTTCACTCATCTCTATCTTTGTCTTGTATGACATTCAAAAACATGTTTACTTGTTTAGTGATGGGAATAACCTTAAGCTGGTCCCAGTCAACATTCTTGGCAATCTTGGGACCCAAACCAGTCTTATGTGGTTTTGTTTAGGCATAAGGGCCCTCAGGCCGTAAGTGGCAGAAGCAGAATTCTACCTTATTTCCACCAGAATCCCTTACTTGTGCTCTAGATGGACACAATTCATCTCCCTCAGGGTGATCTGCAGAAAGATAAGTTCCACTCTGTAAAGGATATTTTCTTTAATCATAAAAGAATAGTTATGGGATTCCAGTTCTTTAAAAATCACTCAAAACCGGAGAGCCTGAGTGGTTCAGTGGGTTAAAGCCTCTGCCTTCGGCTCAGGTCCTGATCTCAGGGTCCTGGGATCAAGCCCCACTTCAGGCTCTGTGCTCAGTGGGGAGCCTGCTTCCTCTTCTCTCTCTGCCTGCCTCTCTGCCTGCTTGCGATCTCTCTGTCAAATAAATAAATAAAATTTTTAAAAATCACTCAAAACCAAGTTAGTTTATAAAATCTGTGTTAGTAAGTAGAGTATTTGCAGATCTGGTTCCAAAGAAGAATTTAGTCTGTATTAAATACAAATGATAGTTGTTCTTTAAATATTGTCTTTTTTGTTGGCAAAGAGCATGGATTGATGACTAACTAGCTCTTTCATCGTCAAGGTCTATTATTTTTTTTTATGATGACCTCAGAGTAGCCATGGCTTTTATGATCTTATTCATATGGGCTTCCAGCCCAGAAACACAGAGTAATGCATCTCTCCCTAAACTGAATAATGCTGGTGATTTTCAAGCACCTCACTGCCTCCTGAAAAATGTAAACTTTTTCTTGTTATTAATAAAGATCATTTCTATGTATGTCAATGTTTCGTTCATTCCTTCTCTGACACTGAAGAATCTTACATTTTCTTCCTGTGGCATCTCCAAGAATGGAGAAATTAGTTTTCAAAGCACTTCTGGAATTATTACAGGTGCAGGTGGAAAAAGCATGCACCTGAGGATGAGACGGATCTGGGATGAGAGCTTGGGCCTGAAGTTCCAGCTGTGTGTCCCTGGGCATATTTCTTAACTTTTCAAGACTTGTATGTCCTCTTCCATAAAATGCAGTTCATTAGACCTACCTCAGTATCATGATGCCTAGCTCTTATTGATGCTCAGTAAACCATATCTCTGTTCCCTCCTTTCCTTAATGGGCTGCTAAGTAATCTGCGACACATTTTCCTATATTGGTAGTCTTTGTTGCAGCTGGGTCAGATATTGATTCATTACTTAATTAAATAAAATTTATTTATTTAAAATTCAATTCTTTAAATAGAATTTTATTTTTATTGTACAGTAATACATCTTCATATTTGAGAATATTCAAACTGAGATGTTGGCGAGGATGCAGAGAAAGGGGAACCCTTCTACATTGTTGGTGGGAATGCAAGCTGGTGCAGCCACTCTGGAAAACAGTATGGAGGTTCCTCAAAAAGTTGAAAATAGAGTTACCCTATGACACAGCAATTGCACTACTGGGTATTTACCCCAAAGATACAAATGTAGTGATCCTAAGGGGTATGTGCACCCAAATGGTTTTTTTTTTTTTTTTTGGTGACTCCGGCAGGACACGAAACACCCAAATGTTTATAGCAGCAATGTCCACAATAGCCCAACTATGGAAAGAGCCTAGATGTCCATCAACAGATGAATGGATAAAGAAGATGTGGGGATATATATATATATATATCTCCAAGATTTTATGTATATATATATATATATATATATATCCAAGATTATACATATATATATAACCAAATACTATGCCATCAAAAGACCCTGAAGTCTTGCTATTTGCAAAGCCATAAATGGAACGAGAGGGTATTATGCTAAATGAAGTAAGTCAATCAGAGAAAGACAATTATCATATGCTCTCACTGACATGAGGAATTTGAGAAGCAAGACAGAGGATGATAGGGGAAGGGAGGGAAAAATGAAACAAGGAAAAACCAGAGAGGGAGACAAACCATCTTAGGAAACAAACAAGGCTGCTGAACAGAAAGGGTGTGGAAGGGTGGCTGGATGATGGACATGGGATAGGGTATGTGCTATGGTGAGTGCTGTGAATTGTGTAAGACTGGTGAATCACAGACCTGTATCCCTGAAACAAATAATACATTTTATGTTAATAAAAACCATAAAATAATAAAATAAATAAATAAATAGAATATTCATACTTCATAGACATGCATATACTGAAAAGAAAATCCCTCCTCACCTACTTTGAACAACTAAGTACTATATCTTTCTTTCTTTCTTTCTTTCTTTTTTAAGATTCAGCTATTAATTTTAGAGAGAAAATGAGAGAATAGTGTACTCATGTGTGCACTCATGGAGGCAGAGGAAAAGAAGGGCAGAGGGAGAGGGAGTGAAGCAGAGGCTCAGCTCCCTGCTGAGCACGAAGCCTGTGGTGGAACTGGATCCCACAGCACTGAGATCATGACCTGAGCCGAAATCAAGAGTCAAACACCTAACCTACTGAGCCACCCAGTCACCCTCTAAATGCTACTTCCTAAATGTAACCACAAGTAACAGTTTCATATAGAACTTCCAGGGCACCTGGGTGGCTCAGTGGGTTAAATCCTCTGCCTTTGGCTCAGGTCATGGTCCCAGGGTCCTGGGATCGAGCCCAGCATCGGGGGGCGGGGGTCTCTGCTCAGCGGGGATCCTGCTTCCTCCGCTCTCTCTGCCTGCCTCTCTGCCTACTTGTAATCTCTGTCTGTCAAATAAATAAATAAAATCTTAAAAAAAAAGAACTTCCAAGAAAATTGCAATGTATATATGTGTATAAATTTAGATATAATATTATTTTTAGACAAATATAATCGTTTACTTTAGTTGTCCTCCAATTTTTTCACTCAATTCATTTACCTTAGTTATTTCCCACATTTGTACAAATTTACTTCATTCTTTTTAACAGACTCATGATATATCATCACATAATCATGTCTTTACTGAACAACATATATTATTTTTTTAAGATGTTATTTATGAGAGAGAGAGAGAACAGAAGCAGGGGTGGGGACAGAAGGAGAGGGAGAAGCAGGCTCCCCACGGAGCAGGGAACCCGATGTGGCACCTGATCCCAGGACCCCAAGATCATTACCTGAGCTGGAGACAGATGCTTAACCAACTAAGCCACCTATACAACTTCATGTATATTTTATTTTTTACATGAATTAATAATAATTTTTAATATTTATTTTTGAAGTCAGTGTCCTTTTTTTTTTTTTTTTTTGACAGACAGAGATCTCAAGTGGTCAAAGAGGCAGGCAGAGAAAGAGGAAAGAAAGTAGGCTCCCTGCTGATCAGAGAGCCCGATGTGGGGCTTGATCCCAGTACTCTGGGATCATTACCCGAGCTGAAGGCAGAGGCTTTAACCCACTGAGCCACCCAGGTGCCCCAAGTGTGCTGGTTTGGAAACAAGTTTGGAAACAAAATCTGGATCTGCTTCCAGGATAGTGAATTTAGACTTTCTGAGCCTTGATTTTCTGATCTATAATCAGGACAAGTCCAGCTACCTCAAGGAATAGTAAGGATTACTATTCATAGTAATGATAATACCATTGCTCTCATTTAAGGGCGGTCCTTATGCATTGATGACTTTGAGAAAGTATGAGTTGCAATGACTTCTGCAGGTTGTTGTGGTTGTCACTGTTGCTCTTTCTGGTGGCCAGCAAGAGAAGGCTGTGTAAGTAAACCTGTAAGTAAACCATGGGTCTTCAAAGGCCACTCTAAGGAATTACAGACAGGAATACTTTGAAACCATATACCACACTGGATTTTTCATTGTGTGCAATTATTTTACTCCCCTGCTTGCCTGTGAGCTACCAAGGGTTAAAAGATACACATCCCTGGCCCCCAACATGAAGTGAGATATTTAGTAGAGCTGTGGTCTTGGTGTTGATGCTTGAGGAAGAAGAAATCTTTGTAGGAAGAGAGAATATGTGCTGAAAACTTACTCTGTGTGTATAGGACTTTACCTTAATTATATGAGTTTTAGCACATTGCCTAACTTTTGGAGGTCTCTGTTACTGCACACATACAATAGGGACAATTATAGAACTATCTCAGAGTTTGGTTAAGGATTTTTTTAAAGATTTTATTTATTTATTTGACACAGAGAGAGATCACAAGTAGGCAGATAGGCAGGCAGAGAGGGAGGGGGAAGCAGGATCCCTGCTGAGCAGAGAGCCCAATGTGGGGCTGGATCCCAGAACCCTGAGACCATGATCTGAGTTGAAGGCAGTGGCTTAACCCACTGAGCCACCCAGGTGTCCCTTGGTTAAGGTTTTAATGAAATAATTCATGCTAAGGGTTTAGAATGAGGCTGAGCACACGGCGAGAACCCAAAAGGCACGCTGAAGCTCAGCAAGGTTTAGAGCTTCCCGTGATGTGGACATGTCAGTCTGAACTCAGAGTCATTCTCTTCATCACTGAGGTGGATTCCTTCCCTTGCATATAGTGAATGTGAGTTAAATGAATCACTGACAAGCCCTGCCTTTGTAAATAAAAGAAATAAGATTTAGGAGAGACAAATTACCCAACTGTATCTGATATGGGAAATTTTCAGTATCCTCCCATGTTCAAGGTGTTAGGGTGCTCTCCACTACTATAAACAGTGCAGTCCTTGGGTTCTGACTTAGGATATTGTAGGCTGGAGAGCATAGGAATCAGGTGTGCAAGTTTCTGGGTTCCATCTGTGTTACTGTGGATCAGTTAATTCCCCTCCCTGTACCTCACCTTCTTCATCCATATAATCAGGAACTCACTTTATAATCTCTAAACTCCTTAACCAGTTTTACTGTGTTTTGTTTCATAAGTCACATGTATCTGACCTCCTATCCAGTGAGACCTGCCCATTCACCAGTCCTACCATCTCTCCTGCTCATTTGCCAGTTTTTTCACACAGTCAGTGAGATAATTTTTGTGTTCAGGTTAACCTGAAAAAGATACTGGTTACATGCAATTCCTTCTCCCCATGGGCCTGGGTTTAGAAAAGTGCCTTTCAACTGTTTCCTGTGTCCTGATCCCTTGACTCTGGACCTGAAGAAGGGGCCAAGCCCTCCTGCAATGAATAGTCTCCAAGCAGCCTGTCCCAGTGACATCAACCCCAGTTTTTTGGGACAATGATGCAGCCATCTTTAAATGGTTTACACCTGTTGTTACTATATGCATGGCTAAGGCTTGGATGCTTTGACATCAAAACAAGAATGGTTGCTGGGAGACAGAACAAAGTGGTAGCATTCATGGACACTTGTGTCAGTATTGCAGAATGCTCAGCAACATGTCAATCAGACAGCCTAGAGACACATGAAGGAGACAACTAAATGAAACATGAAATCAAAATTCATGTAAAAGAAAGTCTCAAACTCCTACTGTCAAAGTTGACTGAAATAATGATCAGCCACTTCAACTACTATTGGCAATGCTTGAATCCCCTTTAGCATATTCTTGCCAAGGATGTCAAGCTCCTGTTAAGATATCCTCTGGGGTGGGAACCTCACTTCCTCATGAGAGTCTTGTAAAGCCTGGACAATTCTATTAGCTAGAATGTGAGTCCTTATAATAACCTGAAGTCCTTTGACATCCATACAATTCCAGATACATCCCCTTTGACACAGAGCTGAATTCCACTCATTTTTGCACATGGTGGCTCTCAATTCTTCCTTACTGCCTTCTTCACCCTGAGACACTTCCCCCCAATCAAAACATGTCCTTCCATCATTTCTCAGGGGCACGATTTCAAATCCTGCCCCAGTTAGGACAGAGACCATAGCCAGTTAGAAAAACAAAATCCTATATACTTGTTCATTAATTCAGCCAGTCATTAAACATAAACATCTTACATGTGTGCAATAAGAAAGGCATTCTGCAGAATATAGATATGAATCATATTTCATTCCTTTCTTCAAGTTGTCTCAGCATTGTCAACTTTTACTCACTGTGTGACTTTGCGTGACTTATTTAACCTTTCTTAATCTCAGTTTTCTCATCTCTAAAATGCGGATCAGTTGAGTGACCTGTGAGGGTGATTGTCAAGATCAAATACAATATTCTATGGGACACTCTCAGCAAACTGTGAGGTGCCGTAAAAACAGTGAGCACCCTGATTAGAGGTGAGAAGAAGATCACAAACTAACTGTCCTGTTAGATGGAAAAGGACCAATATCATGAAAGAGTTGTCAACAATGTGGTGAGATTGGTGTACTGAATGGAAACTGCATATTGAAGTCCAAGGAAGGGAGGCCCTACAAAGTCAAGTCCAAATTAGGAATCTCTTATGTCCACTTCCAATTCGACAAAATTAACCCAGAACAGGAGCAGTAATGATGACTACAGGGGAAAAAGGAGGAACTTTTTTGGTACCAGAATTCAAGTGCAGGAATGACTATACTCAAAACACGTTCCATGAGGCAAATGGAAGCAAAATACTTTGGAAGGTGGCTTAAAAATAAATGCCTGTGTGTCTGCCTATCTCTGTGTACATGCACCTGTGCACATGCCTTTTCAGTGGCATTCAGACTACATGAACCCCCCTACCCCCACTGTAATATATATAATATAACAGTCAGTGGCCTGGCAAGAGCTCCACAGACCAGTTTGGAAAGCAATCAGTGGCCCTCTTGTTGGAATGCCCCTGGTTCTAGGGTAAAATCCTAGCCATGGCCTCTGACTGATTTGTATACATGGCAAGAGCCAGAGCTATCTCTAGGGAGTCAGAAGGTTATAGGCAGATGATTAGATAATGTCTTTTTAAAATGAGACACCTTCAGAGTACAAGGGATGATTTTAATAATTGTGTCAGGACAATGGATGTATACTGGGTCTGTCCCAGGCAAACAGGATGTGTGTTTTAGGGAATGAGCTTTAGGGTTAGTCTAGACCAAGTTTATCCTTCATCTCTGTCCTTAATTAACTGTGTCACCATCAACAAGTCACAGAACCTCTCTAAGACTCTTTCCTTATTTGTAAAATGGAGTCAGTAATACCCATTTTAATTAACTAATTTTCTAAAAAGATTTTATTTCTTTATTTTATTTATTTGTGAGAGAGAATGCTTGAGTCAGGGGAGGCATGCAGGCAGACTCCCCACTGAGCAAGGATCCCAACTTGGGGCTCAATCCCAAGACCATGAGATCATGACCCAAGCCGGAATAAGATGCTTAACAGACTGAGCCACCCAGGTGTGCCCATAATATCCATTTTAAAATTGTGTTCTAAGTAGTAAATAGCATACCAGCAGAGCAGTATCTGGCTCTCTCATGATGACTTGCAAGCTTTCAAAACCTATTGCTCTTTCTTTCTCATCTCTCTCTCCTCTTCCCTTTTTCCTGCCAGCCTGTTCTCCTCAGTCTTCATGTAAGGAAGCTGAGGCCAAGGGCCAGCAACCCCATGCTGAATCCATCCATGATATTGATTCTGACTTGCAGGCTTCAAGGGTAGGCTGATAGCAGGAAAGAAGGGAGATGCCACAGGAAGGAGGTCAGCTTCAGGTCAGGACACATCATGTATTGGAATGTGAACACTTGGGTAGATAAGAACATCAATCATGAAAAAGAAGAAAGACAGTATCAATATGAAAGGCTGGGATTATTTCAGCCATCTACCTATCATTCAAAAATGTTGAGTACCTATTGGGTCTCTGACCCTATGCTAGACATGAGAAGTATGGTGGTGGGTTAAGATGGGAGATGTGGATGCTTCCCTCATGAAATTAATAATCTAGAGTTTCAAGAAACCTCAGTGACCCTAAAGTGTTCCATGAATCTAAACAAAGAGGAAAAACAATGACACTTACTCTGGCATGATTAAAACATTTTTCTTCTTGCTGATATCTTTGCATTTATTGATAAAATCACAGATGTCTATATGGCAGCATTTCATTCTGTTTTGTACGAGAGGGATTCTATGACAAAAGTTGTTATTGTTAAATACTATCAGCTAATGCCACATCCTCTAATCCGGGGGGGTGACAAAATAGATTGTTTTTACAAATAAAGTTTCATTGAAACTCAGTTACACCAATTTACATATTTCCCCTCCCATATAACAATTTTATTTATTTACTGCTAGATATTTATACTTACATTTTTAAAAGTGTCAATTTCCTTGTACATGTATGAAAAATTTTGATTACACATTCATCTTCAACCACTCCTTTATCTGTTTATATCTACTCACACACACATATATACACATATACATAGAAGATATAGATGTATTCCTGACAACATTGTTTATGGCGAGAATAACCAATTTGTGTATTTATGGCTTTTTTCATGCAAAAGAACTGAGTAATTGGGACAGAGACCCTCTAACCCACACATCTAAAATATTCGCTATTAGACATTCCAAAGGAGAGTTTCCTGACCCCTGCTCAAATAACCTTTGGGAGAGGTCCCAAAACACATTTGTATAGTAAAATGCTTTGAGAGGTTTTATACTTAAGAAATCTTTTAATGTTGTTTAACTCAGCATTTCCGGGCTACACAGTTCCTGATATGGTCCTTACTGATTCCCACCTCCTGGCATTTACAACCTTGTACAATCCTTTGCGTTGCATATAACCTGGACTTTGATCTGCTTTTAACAAATAGAATATGGCAAGAGTAAGAGATGCCGCTTTTGAGATTGGGTTTTAAAAATGCCTTTTGTTGTTGTTGTTGTTGTTGTTCTTTTGTTTGTTTGTTTGTTTGTCTGAAGCACTCTCTGATTTTCTTTCCGGCTCCAGGACAACTGGCTACCACATCATTGAGGAAGCTTCTGGTAAAACTACAAGGTAATCTACAAACAACACATGTGTACCCTTGGAGGTAGACTTTTTAGGGTTGCCAGCAGTCAGGCATGAGGTGGGAAATGGATTCTTCAGCTCTTATGGAGCCCTGAGGGGATTACAGCCATCATGGACAACCTCACTAGCACCTCACGTGAGACCTTGAGCCAGAAGTGTCTTGCTAACCAGAGACTGGACTCCTGACCCCCAAAACCTGTGAAGTATTGAGTGTGTAGTCTTAAGTTGTCAATCATCAGAGTCATTTGTTGTATAATAACAGATAATTGTACAACTTCCTGAAATGTTTGGTCATTGAAAACTTCCTATAGTTTTCCAATTCCTCCCCATGGGCTTCTCTCAGGATGCCAACTGTCTGAAGAATATAGTTCAGGAAATAATAGTGTAGAATAATAAATAGTTGACTCTTCCAATTATTCTAAACTAAATAGGAATGAAGATAAATTTTGTGTCCATCCTGGATTTGGATTAAAATTTGGTTTACTGTCTTTTATTTGATAATGTATGAATAGATAATCTTTAGACAAAAGATTTATTTAGATCAAGGTTCCCACACCACTATAAAAAAAGAAATAAAATTAGGGAAATCATCAGAAATAACAACTGCTTCAGAAAAAGTCGACCACATTGAGATATCACCTTACACCAGTTAGAATGGCCAAAATTAACAAAACAGGAAACAACATGTGTTGGAGAGGATGTGGAGAAAGGGGAACCCTCTTACACTGTTGGTGGGAATGCAAGTTGGGGCAGCCTCTTTGGAGAACAGTGTGGAGATTCCTCAAGAAATTAAAAATAGAGCTTTCCTATGACCCTGCAATTGTACTACTGGGTATTTACCCCAAAGATACAGATGTCATGAAAAGAAGGGTCATCTGTACCCCAATGTTTATAGCAGCAATGGCCACGGTCGCCAAACTATGGAAAGAACCAAGATGCCCTTCAACGGACGAATGGATAAGGAAGATGTGATCCATATACACTATGGAGTATTATGCCTCCATCAGAAAGGACAAATACCCAACTTTTGTAGCAACATGGACGCGACTGGAAGAGATTATGCTGAGTGAAATAAGTCAAGCAGAGAGAGTCAATTATCATATGGTTTCACTTATTTGTGGAGCATAACAAATAGCATGGAGGACAAGGGGTGTTAGAAAGGAGAAGGGAGTTGGAGTAAATTGGAAGGGGAGGTGAATCATGAGAGACTATGGACTCTGAGGAGTCTAAAAACAATCTGAGGGGTTTGAAGTGGTAGGGGGGTGGGAGGTTGGGGTACCAGGTGGTGGGTATTATAGAGGGCACGGATTGCATGGAGCACTGGGTGTGGTGAAAAAATAATGAATACTGTTTTTCTGAAAATCTACCATCTCCTGGTCTCTGAACTCTGCGTTTTCCAGGCTACAGGAAAAAATAGAAATGCTGTATGATAGAGACATATGTTATTAAGTACTAGCATCTTCCCTGCACCTTTACCCAGACATCAAACCATGCATCATTATTGTTTATTAACTCTGGGAAATGTCTCCGTTGTCCTGGAACCTGCTTTGGCTTCTGATTTAGCCCACAGCTGACTCGGTTTCATGACGTTGGTTTTGCTGACTCATTAATCACATGGGATAGTGATCTAATTTTCCCTCCTATACGACCATAAAGCCTTTTTAATTGAGCTGGTCAACAACAGAAGAGACAAGGGCTCAGAATAAATTATTCTGCTGAGTTTAAATATTCAGCTCTACCTTTCATTGCCAGTAAAATCAAAGACAATGACCATCTATTCAATGATATCTTTATAATAAATTTGTCTGTAGTATTCTGTGTATCCTGAATATTCTGTGCTTAGAGCTGGGGATGCAGAAGAGCCTGAATTCCTTGTAATGAGGGAGGTTAATTCATTCCTAAGTGGGTCCCACATCAACGCAAAAGATTGTGTAGTTTGAAATTAGACAAGAGTGGGTTTGCATTCCAGTTTCACCACTTGCTAATTGTCTGGACTTGGACAAGAGGTTCATAGCCCAGAGCTCTGTTTCTCTAGCTATAAAGGGTATAAAATAATGGTCTTGAGAATTATGAAATATATAAATGTCTTGTGCAGTGACTGGCTTATAATAAACACTTAAAAATGATCATTCCTGGGGCACCTGGGTGGCTCAGTGGGTTAAAGCCCCTGCCTTCAGCTCAGGTCATGATCTCAGGGTCCTGGGATCAAGCCTCACATCGGGCTCTCGCTCAGTGGGGAGCCTGCTTCCTCCTCTCTCTGCCTGCCTTTCTGCCTGCTTGTGATCTCTGTCTGTCAAATAAATAAATAAAATCTTAAAAAAAAAAAAACATTCCTTTTCTTGATTTATTCCCCTGCATTCTAGATTTACCCATCACAAAAAAAAGCAGTTATGAGGCCCTTTTTCTACTACCATGCCCAGGATGAGCTGACCTACTACTCTGCTTGTATGCTAGTACACACTTATCTTGTCATCCTTTGGGCCCTTATTGTGTAGTGTTTCCCCCTTCTAATTGACATATGCTTTCTTGGACACAAAGGGTAGAAAACTGCAGCATTTTCCATAAATGACTAAATGTTGGACAGTTAATAAAAATCTTAATTTGGAGAATTGTTACTAGTTAAGAGGTTACCGGAAAGCACTATAGGTCTGCAGCAAAAGGGAGAGCAAAGTATGGTCTTTACACCAAATCTGATGCATTGTCATTTTTTGTAAGTGAATTTTTATTGGATCCCAGCCATACATTTGTTTATGGATTGTACAGAGCTGCTTGCCCAATACAATGGCAGCATTGAGTACTTATGACAGACATCATATGGGCCACAAAGCTTAACCTATTTACTATCTGGACTCTTACAGGAAATATTTGATGACCCCTGATTTCAAGAGTTGATTCTGGAGGCAAGTTTAGGCACTAGACTCTTCAAGGTCTGAACTAAGAAATACTTCTGTGGAAATAGATTCAGAAAATAATAAACCTCAGAATGTGAAGAACAGACTGGAGGCTCTAGAACTAAGATACAGAATACTAGTGACTATAGCTAAGGCAGGGGAGAGTGGGTACACATTAATTTGGGGATTTGGATTCAAAAGACTTAAATTCCTTTCACAGTTTCATCACTTTAGTGATGTGTCCCTTTGACCATGTGACCTTGAACAAATGATCTTATTCTTGAAGAACTAGTTTCTTTGTAAAATAAGGAATGCAGTAATTCCTCCTTCAGAGAATTTTTTAAGAGTTGATGAGATGAAATACTCTAGAAACTTTAAAGTTTTATAAAATGTTAATTTATATAATTATGACTAATAATAAGCACTTAAAATATATTTGCTGAATGCGTTGAATTAATAAAGAATTAGATATTTAAGCTTGTTGGCAAATTTCTAAGATTGTACATCACATATGTTGTTTTAACATGAACTATGAGTTCAATTTATCCTTGCTAAAAGTTTAATTATATATTTTTTAACTCAAATTGTATTTTTGGATTTTAAATTTCAGACAATATAGACACTCTCTAATCCCTGTAGATGATGTTCTGTCTATGAAATGTTGAGAATCATGAAATACATTCATGCTCACTCCATACCAATCAATGGCAGTGGTATTAAACCTCTTACTCTCTTGCAGAATGTATTCCATCACTGGGCCTGGAAAAACCAGTATGTCTTTGAACCATTAGGGACATGTCAATTTAAAAACAGTTTCACTCTACCTTAGGCCTTAGGGCCCTGATGACATCCTGGAAGCTCAGATGAAGCTCTCCATGTTCCTATCCCCATGACTCTTTGGGCCTTGAAGTAGGTACACAATGCTCATCACATTGATTTGCAGCTGTCCACATATAGCATCTTAGGGAAGGTCCGGAAAGAATCCAGTTGCTTCTACCACAAGGATGGGAGGAGAGAAACAATTCAGTAGTTCAGATGATGATAGAGAAGGAGGTATGCCTTGAGGGGGGAAAGTGGGGGTGAATTTAAATGAAAAATTATCATTCTGGAAAGATGCTGGCAGGATTCCCAGATTTCCCTTTGTGTGAATGGCATTCGGTTCAATTAGGTTTCCAGCCTGTGATGTGCTCCAGCTGTGATTTGTGCTTGCCATGTCAGTGATTTACCCTCTGCTACTTCTAATCCACACATTTTCGGGGCTGGTGACAACACATACGTGCACCTAATTTGCAGTTATTGGCGTCATTCTGACATCAAAATGTCATAAAGTAGAAAGCTCTCATGGGGACAACTCCTTGTGAGTGGGGTATGGAAGAGAAAGGATGCCCAGGGAAAGGTGTCTTAGGAAGACCTCTGTTCAGGTTCCAAGGCATGCATAATCTCTCCACTTTGCCTCATGTACATGTATCTCAAATACTCTGTATCTGGAAATATTCTAACCATTTTATAGATGAGGAAACCGAGTCTCAGATAAATGACACATATACAGTCACTCAGGTAATAAGTATTCAAACCAAGAAGAGAACCAAGGTTTGTTCATATTATTTTCACTTTACAGGGTTGTTCTGATGAGCCCTGGATTGATCTTTTTTTGTGCCAGAAGTGTCTACTGATGTGTTCTCTTCCCATTTCCTCCCTCCCTTCCTTTCTTTCTTCCTTTATAGATTGTTCGAGTTCCACCAGACAATTGGCCCATGCCAACAAAGTCTTTCTCTCTTGCTAGTGTTGGAGTTTGGAGCTGTTATGAAAATAAGCATGGTTGACTACTCACCACTAAATCCAGAATCAAATCTATCAGAGCATTATTCAACTAACTTACACATCTGGGTTAGTTTACAAGGAAGAAAGTTTGGTTGACTTTTTCTGTAAAGGGCTAGATAGTAATGGGCTTTGTGCATTTGTGTATTTGTTCTCTGTCACAACTACTCAACTCTGCAACAAGATTGCAAAACAGCTGTGGATGGTCTGTAAACAAATGAGTAGGGCTATATTCCAATAAAATCTTATTTGCAAATACATATGACAGGCCAGATTTAGCCTATGGGCCACAGTTTGCTGACCTGGGTAGCAGAATGACTTCAGCTCTTAGTAGCTGAGCTGGGGTTTCTCTGTAGTCTAGGGCAGATAGGCAGGACAAAGCTGGGAGAATGTTTGAAGGTATATCTGATTGACATTGGTACCTCCAGAGAGTACCAGTTTCCCTGGTCTTTGTGTTATGAGGTAGAAGGGACGCTCATGGGAGACCACAATAGCCAAAGCCCTGAGCAACTGCCCTCATAAGGCTCAATATGCAGAGGTCAACAGATGGGCCTCAGGGATCAGAGCCAGACTTGGAATTGAACCTGAGGACTTGAAGAAACATTGAAGATAATATAAAATAAACAAGAGGCTGTCCATGGTGGAGGTGACAGAGGAGTTCAGGGATCAGTGTAGATGTAGAAGTCAAGCCACTTGAAGCATCTTCTCTGACACCAAAGTCAAACTTCCTTTGAAAGACAGCATACACTTCTTTGCCCTGTGTTCTAGGTGGCCAGGACATATTCGTCTATTTATCCAATCACCCACCCACTCACTGATTCATTGATATATAGATTCAGACTAGTCTTATTAATTACTTACCATGTGTCCAAGACTTCCATTACAGGTCTCTTCCCTTGAGACGCTTAGCGTCTAATGGCATGGGTCAGACAGATAACTAGCAATGCAGTCATACCGTGTGGTTGTCATGATAGAACTTTATATAAGGTGCATAAAAGAGGCTCAGAGATGTCATCGGGTATCTGCCTAAGGTCCAAATACAGGGCTGGTCCACATTCAATAAACAGGGAGGAGGAGGATGACCCTGACTCCGTTTATGTTGCTTTCTGTTGAAGTTTACCCTTGAACTAGTAAATAGGCTAAGGGAATGCTGCTTTGGTTTCCACAGGGGTGTGGAGAATTCAATGATTCGTGTCTTCTGTAAAGAGTAGGTGTGCCACCTGGTTGGAAAAACAAAGAAATGGAGGGCTTTCTGCCTTTTTACCATCAAACTATAGGATGTGGCCATGTCATTGAGACCTCCATGAGCTCCATTTCTGTGGCACCACAGGGCCATCACCAAACATGGTCACACTCTCCCACACGACATGAGTCCCATTCATGAACCCCAAAAAACCGAGTTTGTTATGACAAATAAATAAAGCACATTCATTTTGGTGCTTTTGCAAGACACAGCTCAGTCATTATCAATGTTGACACCTCCCAGCTAAGGTTTGTACAGGGCTTTAGCATTTTCAAATTATTTTTACGTATATCATCTCCTTTTTCTGACCTTCACAGTAATGTTGTGAAACTGGATAGAGAAATTGAGGTTCAGGGTCCTTAAATGGCTTAGCCAAGTTCACACAGCTTACTCGTGGCTGGAGCTGCGTCTTGTGCCTCGTTCCGCAATTCCAGCTTCTGTGAACCCAGTGTACCAATTTCAGCTCTTTTTTCTTCCTCTCTTCCAGCTATTCAGTGAGCATAAGGAAGTCTTATTTTTCTGAGATAACACACAAGGGTGGGGAAGATAGAGCACTGTGAACTTAAAGTTGGAGGGAAATCAATTGCTAGGGATTTGCTCTATCAGCCTCAACCCTCCAAGTGGGCAGGGTGCCTTAGTGGTCATAAATGTGAGCTAATCCTCTCTCAGACCCTGTGAGGCTATAAAAAGATGGCCTGAAGTGGTGGGGAGATTTTGAAACCTCTAAGGGGAAAGAATGGATCCGGTGATTTCACTATTTTGGGCTGGTGATGGCATTAAAATTATGAAGAAAGAATGTCAACTAGGAGTTTCTTAAGCAAACTCAATTAGTATGGCGCTCTGTCCTAGGGATCAGGAAAAGAAGGGAGTAAGCAAAAAAACACAGGATTTTCAGACTTCCTTACAGTCTAACACTATTTTCCTACAATTATCTCATTGAGCCCTCCTAAACACTTTTAGAAGTATTATTACTACTAAGTAGTGTTATCACCACACTTGTAGAGTAGGTAGGGCACCACACTTGTAGAGTAGGTAGGTTACTAAGCTCATTGCTTAGTAACGAGCAAAATGTGTTCACATTCACCTGTAAATAATTGTGTAGAGATTTGCCTCATTCTTGGTTCTATGCAAAGCCCATTCTCTTCTTATTTCTTTATCCACTAAAAAACTTATTTGTAGGGGGTGCCTGGGTGGCTCAGTCAGTTAAGTTTCTGCCTTCAGCTCAGGTCATGATCCGGGGCTCAGCAGGGAGCTTGTTTCTCCTTCTCCCTCTGCCCTTTCCCCCTGCCTGTGCACACTCTCTCTGTGTCTTTCTCTCTCAAATAAATAAAGTCTTAGAAAACAAACAAACAAAAAACAAAAATTTTTCTATCCTTTCTGAGTCCCAGTCATTCTCATTGTTATAGGACAGGAAACCACATGAGAATGCCAGTGCCTGCACACAGTCTGTCTCACTGAGTGGCCTGGGCATATCTCCGAGGAGATATGAGGAGATGCTCAGTACATGTTGTCACGGGAGTGTAAGTGAGAAGCTGATTCATGCATTAATGGATGGAAGCCATGGGCATGTCATTCTCCTAGACCACACTTATCTAGTGGGAGATGGGCATGGCTTTTATTCTCCCCCAGGAACCATTTTTTAAATCTTTAATTGTCAGAGTTGGAAGAGGTCTGAGGTCACCTAGCTGTAATACTGCAGACAAGAAAAATGAAGTGATATCAGGAAGCCATCCTTACCTAGGGTCACCCAAGTTTGTTCAGCTTGGTTAGCCTCTGGTCATCACTTTATAAATATGTTTAAAAGGGTAAATGGTCATGAGGTTGACTTGTTCAGAGGGATATAATATACGTGGTGCCTGAAACTTGCATTAGAGCTAATAATGCATGGAATGATGGAATGATGGTATGAATGAGTGAATTCATTCCTATTCCAGCAAAGATTCTAATCCCATGCCTTCCTGAGAGAGTCATTGTATCATAGTTGCCAAGAAAAGCAAGATGTGTCTGGGTGTCCATCTAGAAAGGGACAGCCGTAGAGCCTAGCCTGCTCATTTCTAACATTTGAGGATTCACTAATTTCTAGGTCCAATAAGCCCTGGCTGACAGGTACAAGTTTCCCCTACACATATTTTTTTTAAAGATTTTTATTTATTTATTTATTTGATAGACAGACAGAGATCACAAGTAGGCAGAGAGGCAGACAGAGAGAGAGGGGGAAGCAGACTCCCCGCTGGGTGGAGAGCCCGATGTGGGGCTGGATTCCAGGACCCTGAGATCATGACCAGCGCTGAAGGCGGAGGTTAACCCACTGAGCCCCTCAGGTACCCCTCCCCTATATAGATTTTAAAACCTTCTCAGAGCAACCTCGTTTGGCAAAATGTTAAAATCCTTCCATCTCTTTGTTTGTTTTTGTTTATTACTTACTGTCTTTTTCTGCTTTTTGGTCCCTGCACAATTCTTGAAGACCCAGACTCCCCTTTCAGAAAATGATTTGCCTCCTCACACATAAATGCAATTACAATGGTTGATTACATTTCTCAGGAGCTTATCTGGAACAAAGGTACCTCTATGTATGCTAAGTAAACAAAAAATCCCCTTTTTTTCTGATTATTCTTCTGGGCATTTTAATGTTACAGGGATTCAATTTAGTTCCCATGATCCTGAAACTACAACATGAGCGGTCACCAGAAATATGGGTCCAGGACAAGGCAGAAACTCCCTTTCCTGAAGGCTTTTGAAGAACCCATCTGCACCCATGAAAGCAATTGGTGTATCCTTTCAAACTGAAGATATATCTGCTCTAGAAATCAAATAATCAAACTTTTACAAATAATGGGTCATCTGTGTCCACATAAGTTAGTTGAACAAGGAATAGGCACAGAGGCAGGTGGAGTGACTTCTGCTCTGTCACCATCATTTCCCATTTGTGTGACCTTGGGTAGGTAGGTCCCTTATGGCCTCTCTAAGACTCCATTTACTTATTTGTAAAGTAGGGATGACAATATTCATCCTCAGAGGTTGCTTGTGAAAAGAACTAGCACAGTATGAGGCATTTAGCTATTCCTTGTTTTTTCTTTTTATTTAATTTTATTTTTTCAGTGTTCCAAGATTCATTATTTATGCACCACACCCAGTGATCCATGCAATACCTGCCTTCTTTAACACCCACCACCAGGCTCACCCATCTCCCCACACCCCTCAGTTGGTTAATCAGAGTCCACACACTCTCTCATGGTTCATCTCCCCCTCCAATTTACCCCATTCACTTTTCCTTTCCTTCTCCTAATGTCCTTGTATAATTCCTTATGCTCCACAAGTAAGTGAAACCATATGATAATTGACTTTCTCTGCATCACATCGGCCCCAGCAACCTCTTTCAAGACACGTCTCCAAAGACAAAGGAAACAGAAGCAAAAATGAACTTTTGGGACTTCATCAAAATTAAAAGCTTCTGCACAGCAAAGGAAGCAGTCAACAAAACAAAATGGCAACACGCAGAGGGGGAGAAGATATTCAGTATTCCTTGTTTTGATTTTAAGTTGGATATGAAATTTTGGAAGACTAGATGTCAGCAGAATGAATAGTAGGCAAATATGACATTGGGCAAGTGGCTGCATCTCTGGACCTCACTTCCTGCACCTGTATCCTCAGGAGTTACATGAGATGATTTCTGAGAGTCCTTCAAAGAGTAGTAATCATACGCAAATTATATTATATGGAAAGTGCTATATCTATATCTACATATATATGTAAATGTGTGCATGTGTATACAGTGATTATATATATACATATTAGCTCATTTCATAATCAGCATGCTCTGAGATTTAGGTAATGTTGTCTACATTGTACAGAGGAAGGAAGTAAGGTTAGTAGAGAGCAAACAGACATCCAAGTTTACAGCACTGAAAAGTAGAAATCTGGAGATGTAAATCAGAGCCAGAAAACTAGCAGAACCCCATGTGGACCTACCATATGATACTCAGAGATGGTACCCTAGTGAAGTCTATGTCAACATTGGGGCCAGTCCTTAGGTCCCTCCATTCCCAAGCCAACCTCTCAATGATTCTAACACTGACTTCTGTTTAAAAAAAAAAAAAAAGCCCCAAAAGGAGTCATTTGCTCCCCAAGACAGCAAACCAATCTACCAAAGAAACCTGACCTTTTAACAATCAGATGGAAATTTTCTGATCTGCAAGAGTGAGGGCCTCCGCATGATTAAAAACCCTGCTATTCCCTTCCGCCCAAAAGAAGATGAAACAATTCCTTCTTGTCTTTTGCTAACAACTTCCTGCCCCACCCTTCTTCCTATAAAAACCTTCCATTTTGTACAACTCTTCAGAGCAACTCTCCTTGCTAGATGGGACACTCCCCAAGTCCAGAATTGCTTAAGAAAGTCAAATTAGATCTTCACATTTATTTGGTTGAGTTTTGCTTTTTAAGACTACTTAGGTCAAGTCTTCGACACCTCTACAAAATTACACAAAAATCAAATAGTCTACAAACTTTTCCTTGTTACTAATTCAAACCAGTAACTAAGGAGTTGGTTTGAGCTACTCTGGGGTGTATGATATCCCTCACCTCTTTACTCCCAGTGCCCATCTGACAGAGACACAAGATGGACACTCAGTACCTGCTGCTTGAATTGAGCTTCATTTTGTCCACTTGTTTCCCACTCCTCTCTTTGTGGCCTCTTTACTGACTGTCAGCTCACCTTTTGGAATGTACCAGAATCTTAAAGTAGAGTAGATAAAGAGTCATTTATTTTAATACTCTATTGTTATAAGAGGGAGTCTAAACTCCTTAGGTGGCAGAAGAAGTCCTGTCTTAGTGCAGAGTTCTTCCTACCCCAGCACCTTAGCTCAGGGAGACTGCCCTTCCCTCACTCCCACCACCCTGAATCCCACTGTGATATCTGGTCCTAGCAACTAACAGATAGCAGGTGGCAAACAGCTTGTTGGTCTTTCAATGTTAGAGTTGATGGAGCTATTTCTGCATCATATCATGTGGGCTAGTAAGCTTCAGGGCCAGGGACTCCTGACTATTAGTTGCAAGTGTCTCTGACTTTATTTTGAAAGCCTACTGTGATGTAATTTATATAAGAAATAAATATTTAATCTTCACCTGGGGTCCTGGCACTGGAGCTCCTAAAACCCTTGGAATTTCCTAACTGAGTAGAATGATTAAGGTGTCTTTTATTATGCGAATGAGGTGATTTTTTTGGTAACTTATTAAGTAATGTAAGGCTGGGGGCTAGAGGACTGGAGATTCCATTCTAGCCCCACTTAGGGTGTAGGAAGAGGGCTGGCGGTTGAGTGCATCACCAATGGCCAATGATTTAATCATTTGTGCCTACGTAATGGAGCCTCCATAAAAACCAAAAAGGACAGGGCTCAGACAGTTTCCAGATTGGTGAACACATGGAGCTGGGAGAGAGTGCTGTATCCAGAGAGGCATAGACACTCAGCGCTTTCCTCACACATCACCCTGTGCATCTCTTCCATCTGGCTCTTCTTGACTTAGCCTGTTACAATAAATTGGTGATCTAGTAAATATAATGTTTCTAAGTTCTGTGAGCTGATCTAGCAAATTCATAGCATCAAGGGAGGACTCACTGGACCTCTGATTTCTAGCCAGTGGTTCAGAAGCACAGGTGACACCTGAACTTGCCATTGGCCTCTGAATTGGGTGCTGGGTAGAACTGAACCCTTCACCTGTGGAATCACTCTATCCCTGAGTAGATAGCATTGGAGTTGAGCTTAATTGTATGACACTCAGCTGGGGTCAGAGGAGAGCTTGGTTGTGTGGGGAATCTGCTCCTCAGGCAACATTGGAATTAGGTCCAGAACTCTTCCCTTCCCAGCCAAAGGGGCAATCACAAAAATCAGCCAAGTGAGAGGTGCTACCAACAGCATAGAAGGGCCCCAGAGGACAGGGAGGGAAAGAATCAAATAAGAGGGAAAACATGGAGGCTAATATTTTGTTCATTTATCTCCAGTGGAAACCCACAGCGGGCCACATCACAGCAAGACAAATTTGGCCCTGAGATACGTGTCACCAAAACAAAACAACAACAACAACAACAACAACAAAAGTCTCATCAAGATTGGACTATGGCCAATGAAGTCTGCATTTTTGGGGGTCCCCTGGGAGAGATGTGGGGACAAAATCTAATGGCAGCTTTCTGAGGAGTTAGCCAAAGGCACTGGAAATGAAACCACAGGGAGAGGAGGAAAGGAAGGCAGCACGGGTGGAGGACTTACCATGCTTCCAGCCTACACAGCACAGAAGCTAAACCCAGGAGCCTACAAACCAGAACCTCAACTGTCCACTTGTATAATCCAGCAACTGATTTAATCTTCCAGTGCATCGCAAAGTTTTTATGAGGCTTAAATGTGATGAATCTAGTAAAGTTCTTAGAACGCTACCAGCACGGAGTAGCGCCTGTGAAGTTTTATCTCTTATTATAATCGGACATTTTGCAACGTGTATGTGGTGTGGGGGCTTTGTAGCTGTCACTGTGACAGGGACACTACTGGAATTTGGAGTTCAGCTTCCAAAGATGTTTACTGTCCTGCAGTATGTGCGGCAGACCTTCCCAGAAGGGGATTTTCCCCACCCCAAATGTCAACAACACCCTTGTTGGGAAACACAGAGCTAAGTCTTATAATGTGGGTTGCATCATTTTTAATCATTACCAAATACTGTAAGGTCAGTTATTATTACCCCTAATTCACAGATGAGGTAAGTGAGATTTTCAAGAACTTGCCCAAGGTCAAGAAGCTATTAATTAGCATTGCTCATTTCAAATTCACAGATTTCTGTCTCTAAAATTAATGTCTTTTTGCTGCACTCTGCTTTCTTGATTACAGCCATCCAGATCTTAGTGCTCGAGTCCTTCTGAAAAATGGAAGATTGGGAGTGAGTCAGCTTTCCTATCATAATTTAAAAAGGAATATCCTAATTGGGTGGGAAAAAATAGCTGATTTAAGGGACGATTGTTGAAGTTCTGCAGCTTCAGCCATATGAGAAGCTGCTCATTAGTGAGGAGAGAACTTGTCTCGCTAATAATGAGTTTCTCCTGTACCAGGAGCCTCTTCTCTCAGAGCTGGTGTGCACACAGTGGAGATGCCCTTGGGCATCCACACTGGACACCAGAGAACATTAGGAGCTTCCCACATAGGTATTTTGGAAACTGAGCCAATGTTTGGAGATATCTGATAATTAAATCAAGGATCTAATGCATCAGCTTGATGAGGCTGGTGCAATTGAAGAAGTCATATCTCAGGAATTGGTATTTCTCTCAGATTTTTTTTTTTTAAAATCTGAAACATAGCCTCCAAAGTATAGTCACTGATGTCTCAGTGCCAGAAAGATCTCTCTGACGGGGTGCAATGCATTACGTAGCATCTGATTTGGTCTGTGTTTACATTCAGTTATTCACTTAACAAATACTTCCTGACTGTTTCCAAGGGCGGGACATTGTGCCAAGAACTGTGGGCACAAAGATGAGTCTAACATGAAATTGTCTTTGGGGAGTTTATGATTTCACGAGGGACACATATAAAAAATGATGGCATTCCACTTTAAGAGGATCAGTGACAGAGGACTTCCCGGGCACAGAGGGTGGCATAAATGCAGGAGAGGCTGAACCCCCAGAAGAGAGGAGGAGCAGCAGAATTCCCTCTGTCAAGCGAACATGGAGGAGGGACTTTGCAGGAAAAGAGGGGAGCAGGTGCAACAGGAAGAAACAGAAGGAAGGGCTCAGCTCCAAGTCATGTGCTGAGGTGCAAGTAAGGGTGTTGGTGGGGGGGGAGTGAGGTTTAAGGCTGGGGAGTGGGCAGATGCTTGGAGGGACTTTGCTGAAGCATTTGCCTTTTGTTTGGCAGTCAGGGGGGAATCCATGGCAGTGTGGGAACAAGATAAATAAGATAAGATTGAAATCAACTATAGCATTTGATATAGGAAAAAAAAAAAAAGTAAAGGTGCCAGAAACTGCCTTTCTTCACATGATGTCCCTATTCAATATATAATCTGTCTGTATGGCTGTTCTTTCTGGGTGTGTCTCACTTGGCTTTCTTGGCATCGCCTCTGTGGTTCCCTAATCTAAACTCCCTTTTTTTTTTTTCTAAATCTGTAACACTACAATGCCCTCACAATTACCCTCTCCTTCCCATAATCCATCCTGTACTTACAAAGCTTTCTAAGTCAGAAACCCCAGGAAATCTGAGCTAAATACAAGATATGAGCTCCGTGCGCATTTCTTGATGAAATGAAAATAAACGGCAATTAAAACTCACACAGGAACTTATCATTTGCAAATCATATTCATACCATTTACATTTTCTAACTGCCCCATGTTGTGTTTTGTTCACCAAGGACTAAACGTTGTGAGAAAGACAATGAACAGGTACGGTGAACAGACTGGAACAAAGGAAGAGTTAAAGATTCCAGAGAGCAGTACCAGGAGGTAAGAAGTTAAATGTGGGTATGGAAGGGGGTGCCTGAATTAGGGTTTACTATAGTTTTGAAATATTGTGAGATGTGAAATTGTGTCCCCTCAAACTTCATATATTGAAGTTCTAGCTCCTGGTACTTCAGAATGTGATCTCATTTGGAAATTGAGTAGTTGTAGATGTACTTAATTAAGCTGAGATCACACTGGGGTGGGGTTGGGTCCCTAATCCAGTATGACTGGTGTCCTTATACAAAGGGGAAACTTGGACATAGGGCCATGTAGAAAGGGACAATGATGGGAGGAGACACAGGGAAAAGATGGCCATCTACAAGCCAAGGAAGGAACCCTGAAACAGATCCCTCCCTCACATCCCTCAGAAGGAGCCAACCCTGCCATCTGAACTTCTGGCCTCCAGAATTATGAGACAATAAACGTCTGTTGTTTAAGCCACACAGTTCACGGTACGTTGTTATGACAGCCCTAGCAAACCTATGGGAGTATCAAGGAATTATGTTAGACTTTGGATAGTTGCTCCCTGTGGCTGCCTCTAGTGGTTAGTGGTGGTACTTCACTCTTCCTCCCTGGGATGCCTTTTTACATTTCTCCGGCACTACCCCCATTTCATTTGGGCTGTACCTTCCTCCTGGAGGTCAGCCCTCAGGGTACTGGCACAGTTTTCCAGTCCTGGACAGACAGTCCTTGGGAGTTAATAACTTCCCTCCCTCCCCCGAGTGGCCCTTGGCCAACGACTGAAGGGTGTGGGAATAGGAACAACCAGCTTTCTGGGCTCTGAATTGGAATCTATACTCTAAAGATCCCCTGCAGGATAAGGATGGGACTTCATCTGAGATCTCCTTGTTGTCCCGCTTCCCTCATTTCTTTACCAGATTCTCCAGGAAGTACTGCCTTCATAAATTACTTGCATTTGAATCCTCGTCTTGGGATCAACTTCTGGGACCCGCAGCCTACGACAATATTGACTGCCTCTCCAGCACCTAAAATGACTAGAGTTGGCAGTAGTAAGGCTGTGATTTCTCCACGAGTAAGGGAGGGAGGCTGGTAAATGCCAGCCATCATGATAGTTGAAAGGCAGCAAGGCCAGATGGTGTGTCCCTTAGATGACGGAGCTTTTGTACAAGAATGAAGAAGATAACACAGGGAAAGGCCAAAAACACCTAGGAGAATGTCAACACAACCTCTATATCCTTGGTACATGGGAAGTCATCTTTTATTAAGAATAGCATGAATAGGGGAGTCCAGCTGGCTGAGCCAATAGAGGGTGTGACTCTCGATCTCAGGGTTTTGAGTTCAAGCCCCACATTGGATGTAGAGATTACTTAAAAATAAAAGAAAAGAATAAAAGAAAAAAATAACATGAGCATAACCGTAAGCATGAGGCAACATAAGTCATGGCAGGTGGGTTTAATAGCTCACACACCGTGATCCTTAGCATGTTTTTTTCACATCTTCTCATTGTGTTCCAAAAGAGTTAAAGCAACACATGTAACTTGTAGCAAAGAAGTGACTTTTTCACCTGCAAATTTTGACTACATGTTAGTTAAATGTCTTGGAATGTAAAGTGATTTTTTTTTTCTTTCTTGAAAATGTCTAAATGCTGTGTTGATAAATGTCACAGAGAATAATGAATATGATGGAATGTGCCAAGGATAATGGGAGTTACCTGCCAGTTCACCTGAACCATGACTTGTCTACATTTAGCAAGAATAATGAATGTCATTTAATACAGCACCTTTGTAGAGAAGGGACTCAAAATTTTTCAAAGCAAATATTAAAATGCTGAATTATGCAATAAAGACATAGATTTAAGTAGATAATAATAGATCACACACTTACAAAAGCACACAACACAGCTGTGGGTACTTGTATTTAAATATGCATTACATTGTTATTGGGTAGAAGGATGAACATAGGAAGAGAGATCAATACGGAATGAGGAAAACAAAGATTATATAGAGAAATTAAATAGCAATTTTAATGAATAGAGCCAACACAGGAGATCGCAAAGGGCAAGAGAGCCACAGTCATATGGGACGCAGTGTAACCCACCATGAATGAGGTAGGTGACTTTAAATAAGTGAGGTAAACTCTTTGGGTTTTAATCTCTCTACATATGTAACATGAGTTACTATTGTCTGCTTTATGGGGTTTTCAAGGGGAAATAATAAGAGAATATATATTTCAGCAGGCACTTAATAAAAGATAGGTTTTAAAATATTATCCTTATTATCAATGAGATATAATAACCACAGCCACCTTCTACTCATTCATAAGTGACATGTCACTCTAAAATAGCTAACAATCTATCTCTTTCTATTCCAGAGAATATAGTCATAACTCATGTAGAGAGCTTGAGGGAAAAAACCCTGAATTTCTAACCTACCACCTTATTTTACACATAAGGCAATTGAGGTCCAATGAGGTGAAATGTTTCATTCACCATCACACATAATTGTAGCTTCTATTTTGTTCCTGGGACTCCGCCCCACACTTTGTGTGCATTACTGTATTTGATTCTTATGGTAAATTTATGGGGAGATTTTCTCATTTGTCCCTGAAGAAAGTGAGGCACACAGAGAGGAAATCATTTGCCTAAACTCACACAGCTGTCAGGTGGGTGTCACAGCTGGGTCTTCAACCTAGATCCTGATGACTCCTCAGCAGGTGCCTTCTGAGTCCTTATCTCCCCTCCTACCCTTGCACCCAGGTAGTTCTGCTGAATTTTCACAGGGGACAGAAAGCAGCTCAGGTCTTGATTTTGTTAGTATGCTTGCAAGTAAGTTGCTGGTTACTTCTGTCATTTCTCCTTCCCTAGAGATTTTCTGTATTTCCTAGGGGGTTAGAAGGTTGGGAAGCTGCTGTAAAAAGCACTGTCCTGTGTTTCGCTAGACATAGGAACTTTGGCCACGAGTCTTTTCTGACCACCTTCACTCTCCTTCAACTCTGGGTCACGGGCTTGAATCCAGGTTTTCTTCTGTGTATTTAGGCAAGTCTTGAAGACATTCTGAGACTCAGCTTCCACACATGAACAATGAGGTTGTAATAATATGGCTAATAATACCATGTCTATGCCCCTTTCTGAGGATCAAGTAATATATGTGAAAATGATTCAAAAACTGAGAAGTGCTATGTATTGTTCATTTTTATTTTTTTAATGTCAAACAGAAGGTGAGACTTATAATGAGTTTTCAGGTAATCCATATTTTATGAGTGAGTTGTGTTTGCTAGTCCACCAACCAAAGGACACAAATTCACCAAGAAAAAAAAAAAAAAAAAAAAAAGAATGACTCTGTTGAATTCTTAGAAGTTATTGTGGCTATGCAGTCTTTTAAATACAGGACAAAGGTAGAATATCAGTTGCTTTGAAATGGTGGCTCTTAAAATGATGGCTAAGGACACAGAACCCTCACATCAGGTCACCAATATGACTTTCTAAGCCAGCAAAATCTTTGGCAACAAGCAGCCTCTTCCAATAAATCAGCATGTCAAAGGAAACAATGGCCCTTCCAATGGAACAGAAAGGAAACTACTGAACTCCCCAAGGTGGACTTGGAACAGAAGTCTCCAAGACAACCTCGATATATCTCACTCCTTTCTCATTCACTGAGAACAAGTATGAGGGGTGATGGAATTCCTTCCACCAGTCAAGAGGCTCACCAATCCAGAACGACCCTCAAAGACCCAGATAAGAGAGTGAATTAATTGCCCATTGTGAATATCAGTCTCCTTTGGACAAGCAACCAGCAGTTACTCTGTGATGTGAGTAGTATGAAGAATTTTCCTTTGGACTAGAACCCCAGGAGCAACTTAAAAACCTAACAGATAATTTTAGATTCCTGAAAACAATCAAGGTAGGATGGTTTGCTACTGAAAAATCCAATGGAAACCAGATCAGCTGTGGGACATTTTCAATTTCAGAGATTTCAGAGATCAAAGGAATTTACACATCAGCCTGTCCAACCTTCTTGTTTCACCCAAGAGAAAATGTGGGTGAAAAAGAGGCAAGGTGACTTGTCTAAGGGCACACAACTAGTTATATGGCAGAACTGGGTAACAGCTGCACTCTTTACTCTTTTTTCATTGTTTTTTTCCATAACACAGCATGTCCTCTCTAATTATTAATTATGACCTGACATTCCATTGTCCATCATATATTTATTTGAGTGTTTGCTATGTGCTTAGCTATGTTTTCAAGACCAGTTATAGGGGAAAAAAATGAATGAAGTAAACAATAAGAGCCATTTATTAATGCGTACTATTTCATTTGATCCTCATGACAGCATGTGAGTCTATAGTAATCATCCCTCTTACAGATGAGGAAGCCAGAACTTGCATGTGGTCACACAGCTAATTATTAGCAAAGCTGTGATAGAAAATGAAGCTGACCTTATATTCTTGGTTTAACACCCTACACCGTGTTGCTTTTCCCAGTCCAGATCTTTCTCTCTTCAAGTCTTGTACCCCCTCACATACTTATTACCTAATCTTGTTATCAGGGAAGGACCATTATCTGAAAGCTTACAAATCCCTGATCTCCCGGGGGTGACATTCTAGAAAACAAAAACCAGAAACAAGTATGTGTGCAATATTTCTCAATTTGGGATAAGAACAAAGAGAAAATAAAGCCACAAAAAGGAGAGGTAGACTGGCTGGAGAGGAAGCTGTTTTAGGTGAGATGATCAGAGAAGGTCTCTCTGAGGGGGCATTCCTTGAGCAGAAGCTGAGTATGGCAAAGTCCAGGGATGGGGATTGGAAGTGGTCACCAAGGGAGATTTTTGGAAGGTGTCAGCGTAGTGCGGTGGTTAAGAGCACACGTTCTAATGTCAGTGTTTCTGGGATTAAATATCTACCAGATCATTTGTTGGCTGAGTTGGGCACGTTTACTTAAATCCTCTGGGCCTCAGTCCCTCTTCTCAAAAATGGAGCTAATAATAGTTCTCACTTTTAGGGTTATGTGAGGATTAATTGAAAACACTGTCTTGTACACAATAAAAAAGAAATATCAGCTATTTTCTTTTCTCTCTCTTTAGCTCTAAATAATAGGTTCATCATCCTTTAATTTCATATCATTGGCCTAGATTCTTTTTCCACACTTTAAAAAAAAAGAAAAGGACTCTTTTTTTTTTTTTACATTTTTATCTTTTCAATAAAATATTATGAGGAAGGCCAATAAAATAGATAAAAGGGAATCTGTTCTGGTTGACTCAACAGAGTGGCAGCCAGACACAGCCTGCTTGGCTCCACCCTTGCCCCCACGGTGGTCCTGAGGACGCCCTGGGGTTCACTGAACATAGTTAATAGTATCCCCACTTGACACAATGACTGGCATGAAATAGGGGCTGAACATGCAATTGTTAAAAGAATGTTGAAAACTGCAACATACAGCTCTTGGTCTCTCATTTTTTGGAGAAAAGAGATTACTAGGCCATACCACACATAGCCATCCTTCTGAGGTAGATGGGGAGGGTTGTTTATTTAGTGCAGGCTTAGTCATGAGTTCAGAACATTCTGTGGGTTTTACTGGAACTCGATATCATGGCTCATCCCTACTCAGATCACTTTGGCTAAGCCTGCCAGTGACCTCCCTTGGGGCAATGACTGGGATTCTCAGGCTCCAAGAAATGAGAGGGCTCTTGCTTCCTTTTCAGCCTCAGAGATGGGCCCTATGGTCTCTTCATTCCATAGATGAAAGAGCCCCACACAGCAGGCCTGGAAGGGGCTTTGGCAGGTGTGATCAGTGCCTCCTGAGGGAGACCTTCCCATGTTAGTAGAATCGAGAAAGCATGCTACTTTGGATGTATAGAAATATCTCCATCACCTAGAGGTCAAGTTATGTTTTTATTCCTTTTGTACATGTTACTTGCTGTGTGAATTTGGGTGTGGTTAGACCAAATACAGGTCTGCTGTTGAGGGTTTGTTGGCCTCTTGCCTGTTTACTTCAGTTCACCTCACCACAGCATTCACTAAACCCTATTTCCTTCATAGTTCCTGAAACTCATTGTTTTCAAGGAAAGACACTCATATTTATTGAAGACTCTACTATGTGCCAGCCAGAAGACAGAAACTTTTAACTACAGAAGCTTCTTTAATACTCTCAACAGGCTCATGAGAAAGAGATTACCTTCCTTCTTTAGAAAAAGAAAATGAGACCCAAAGACATTAAATAAGTCATTCAAGGTCACATAGTGAATGAATAAGAGAGAGTCATTTCAAACCAAAGTCAAAAGTAGACTCAAAAGTCTCTTTTCTTTCCACTGTGCTGTGCTCTAATGAGAAAACCCATCTAATTAAAAAAAAGTCTGGTGCACAGTTCGGTCCTCTGTGAAATAGTCACATTTTTAAGACCTGAGGTTTAGGGGGACCTGGGTGGGTCAGTGGGTTAAAGCCTCTGCCTTCGGGTCAGGTCATGACCCACAGGGTCCTGGGATAGAGCCCTGAATTGGGCTCTCTGCTCAGCAGGGAGCCTGCTTCCTCCTCTCTCTCTGCCTGCCTCTCTGCCTACTTGTGATCTCTGTCTGTCAAATAAATAAATAAAATCTTAAAAAAAAAAAAAAAAGACCTGAGGTTTACATATCCAAATGAATTTTTGGATAGAATAATTTCAGGGACAGTGTGCATGTGTTTACATGGGTGTGTGTGGCGGGGGCAGAGAACAAGGCAAACAAAATACGTAGGAAATTAAGGGTAAGATACTCAGACAAGTGCACTCCTCTTGTTGGTCCTCATTTTCCACAACTGTAACGTTTTCAGTGTTCCTTCTAGCTCTCCACATTGAGTCTCCCTTGTGTGAAGGGAAGCGCTGTTTTCTTCTTTCTGTCATTCACTTATGTTTAAAGATCTTTATTTCTCTAGAAGCCAAACCAAGTCTTACAGAAAAATCAGGTGGAACACTTGTAATATAAACCTTATAATGTAGCTTCTAGGTGTACACACTATTAGGAAAGCTGGTGGACCTGAAAGGAAGTTACTTTGTGGTGAGAAGAATTCCCTGGATGAATTTCTTCAGTGGTGGTGGGAGCTAGGATGACTCTATACCTTGGGTTATTAGCCCCTCCTGCCCTAGTGACCTAGGCACAAATGAGGGATGAGAGGTTGCCTGTGTGGATAAGAAACAACAATATGAGTGAATGAGACAAATTCACTGTGCCTCAGGAATGACATTTTGAAAGATGCTGTGGCCAGAGCCTCCTCTAGCTGAGGAGAAATTAGGCATCAAGTGCCGAGCATGGTGGAGGTTTCCAGAAAGCAGTGTTAAAAGTGTTTAACAGAGATTAAAAGTGTTTGGCAGAGATTAATGGTGAGTTAGTAAATGGAATGAGAAGGTGGTCCAAACAAATGCAAAGAGCAAAATCCAAGAAACCAGGTCTGATATTGGACCAAGGGATCTTCTTTATGAAGACTAAACAGAAGTCTGCCTGTCATGGATAGTGTGGGAAACCATGGTTTACGGTTCATACTGGGGCCAAATTAGGCCAATACATACTTATTTCTTACTTAGTGGTTTGGCAAATCTTTTTTGTAGAAACAATATTTACAGGTGGAAGAAATTGTAGAAACTACCTCTTCTAACTCATTTTATGATACAGGAACTACTTCAAAACCAACATTCTTCAAAACTTCTAAAAATGGTGAATATTTCCAGTATTCTTTAGGCTTTCCTAATCCTTTGATGTCTGCAGGATTAAAACCACAGGATGTAGGGAAAGTCAGATGGACTTGGGATGCCAGTCATGACCCTTAGTAGTTGGATGGCCTTGGGCAAAAACTAATTTTTATGAGCCTTAGTTCCTTTAAAAGAAATTGCAATTCTTTTACTTTAGAGGGCATGTGGTGAGGATTAAATAAAATGTTTGTGAACTGTTTGGCACATGACTGGCACAAAACGGTGCCCAATAAATGTTAACATCTAATACTACATTTATAATGTAAATACATCTCCTTTTGATTCTGTAAGTATCCTACAAGGCCATTATTACTAGTCCATTTTATATGTGAACAGATTGAGTCAAAGAGAATTTGAAAGAAGTTGATCATGGTAATAGCACGAGTAAGTAGAAAAGTTGGGAAATAAACCTGGGTTTCTGAAGTTGCATCTGTGTTTTCAATTAAGTCATAGTGCCTTCCACGTTAAGCGCAATTCTGCTTTCCACCAACTGGGAAGCAATATAATACAGTCCTTAAGGACATGAGATAACACAGTCCTTGCAGTACTGTGGAAATTAAGTGAGATAATAAAAACAAAATGCCTTGCACACCAGGCATATGCTGTTCACATGTACTACATTTCTGCATGTATTTCCATGAACCACCTGAACAGGGCCTGGCACCTAGCAGGTGGTCAGCAAGTGGGGCTTATTAACCAGTGGCATATACTTTGAGTTCGGGGAGCATCCCAAATAGAGTCTACTTCACTCATGAACTGCGCATACATATATGAGAGGGCATTTATCATGTCTCTTTCCCATCTCTTGTTAAAGTGAGGTGATGCTAGTTCCCTCACCTTTTTCCAGCTGCTTCTCATGTCTTCACAGCTAGGGTCACTATGGGAGAAAACCAAAGAAGAAAGTCACAGCCTTGTTCTGAGCCCTGGCTCTCCCACCCCCTTGGTCACCTAGCTTCATTTCCGTTTCCCAAACAAAACCATTTTGTGAGGCACTGCTCTGATTTCCCCTTCTGAAGAAAAGACAACTTTAAAGCAGACTTGAAGAATTTAACCTGCGTGAGGCCTACAGAGTGGAAACATTTGATGAGCCAGTAACACTTTGAGTGCAGCCTGAGCACCACAATTCTGCAATGGGAAGTGGTTTTTTAGGTCCCTTTAGAAGACCTGCCTCATTCACCTTCTGTCTTAATAAGGTATTAACCTGTGTTTAGTCCTCAACTTTTGTTGTATATCCTGAGACCTGTTACCCCAAATCACTCTTTTTCTTCCAAGTTTAAAAAAATATGACATTGTGAAATCAGTCAAGCAGAGAGAGTCAAGTATCATATGCTTTCACTTACTTGTGGAGCATAAGGAATAACATGGAGGACACAGGGAGAAGGAGATTAGAAGTGAGTTGGGGGAAATTGGAGGGGGAGATGAACCATGAGAGACTGTGGGATCTGAGAAAGAAACTGAGGGTTTTGGAGGAGAGGAAGGTGAGGGATGGGTGAGACTGGTGGTAGGTATTATGGAGGGCATGTATTGCATGGAGCCCTGGGTGTGGGGTATAAACAATGAATTTTGGAACACTGAAAAGAAATGAAATAAAATAAAATGCAAAAAAACCCATAAAACCCCAAGTTAAAATCCCCCCCCCACAACAAATGACATTCTAATCATATAAAAGTGGCATAGCAAATTACCTGCGAGTAGCAAAATTCCCAAAGGAAGTAGTAAGCTATTACCCTTGCAATTCTAGTAAACTAAGAGGAGGGTCAGAGAGCTTTATTCCATAAAGGTGTGGAGGGATGTTAGGAAATGTCTGAATCCTAAGGCCAGGCAACTCTACTTGGAAGTCCTCTAAGGCCTGGATCCCAGAGGAGACCCACATACCTTCTGTCATAGAATGAAATCCCATTGCTTCCATATTGAGAGAACTCTGCTCTCCAGAATCTGGGATAGAGAGCCCTTAAAATGTGGATAGCTAAGTTCCTTTCATTTATCCAAATGCTCATTTGGCAAATTTCCTTATACTAATCAGCATTTATTGAGGTTATTTTTCTTCTGCTTTTGTTTGTTGTTTTGTTTTTGTTACACATTGTGCTTTTTTTTTTCTTCTATGAATTATTTTAGTTCATCTGCATTACGCTTGTAAAGATAGGTACTGGTATCACCATTTTAAATGAGAAAACTGGAGCTTAGAATATTTATTACTCACTAGTACTCCTACTGGCAATTGTTCAAACTTTCCAATATTCATTCATGCTCATTACCAATTTAATAAAAAATCTAAAATCTAAGGCCATCAGGAACTCAGTCTCCTGGGTGATTTAGCTAGTTTGGTAGCTACATAGGGAGGTATACTTTGAAATTTAACTTTTAATAACCTAAAAGACAAAGTTAAGCAGTACAGCCTCACACCAAATACATATAAACATGGCTAAGATAAGCATTCCATAAAGGTATATAGGCAAAAGCTCAAAGGAAAGATGAATCTATAAATACCACCAATTAAGAAGAAATTCAAACTGGTCATGGTGGGAAATCCGTGAGCTGACATTGTGGCAACTTGTAAGTCAATACTAGATGCAGAATAGGCTCTTATGTTTGGTCACTGGGATTCAAATTCCCTGCATATGACTAGAAAGGTTGAAGCATGAGCCTGAGGACAGTACAGAGTGAAACTTTTATCTTGCAGATGTAAGGTCCTGTAAGGGGTTCCACTTACATTTACAAGGCCCCAAGTGAATAAAAAAATGTCTTCTATGAGAAATCAAAACTTAAGGCTCTACCACTTGAGGTATGGGTTCTGAATTTATAATTCCCAAGCAGAGTTGCTGGTACAAAAATTAGTTATAGATCCATGAACAAACTGGGTGTCACTATAAAAAGTATAAAACATTCCCAACTTAGCCTGCATGAGTCCAACAGAGAGGGAAACAATCTCAATGAAGATGAGCTCACAATCATCAATAAACAACCATTTGAGGAAAGATACACCATGAGGTAAGCCAGCAAACTCAGCCACTAGAGTGATACACCAATAATTCAATATAATAGAATAATCTGAAAGGATCTATAAAATAAAAATTTGAATAAAAAAAAATAAAAGGATCTATAAAATAAAATAAAAATAAGGAGAAGTGATAAGAAAGTATAACCAATATGAAAGAAGAGCATACCATGACAAAAGTAACAGGTGCATTTTATAAAATGCACACTCAAACTTGCACACAGATTTTAATATGTAGCTGTGAGGGAAAACTACTAAAGGAAAGGTGTCATAGAAAATTAAATAAAGAAGAAAAAAGAATTAGTGAATATAAATCTGAAGAAATTGCATGACATGTAGTTCAGCAAAAATAAAGATATAGAAAGCAGGAAAGAAAGATGAAAAGATATGGAAGGTAGCATAAGTTTTCCCCAACATGTATCTAGCAGGTTATCCAAAAAAAGAGAAAATAGAGGGGGATAAGTGATATTTTAAAAGATCATGCCTTAGAAGTATCCCAACTAAAAGAAGCACATGTGTCTTCAGAATAAAGAAGTGCACTGAATTCCGACAGCGATAAAAACCACAAACTTCAATTAGAAACGTAATGGAGAAATACAAACACTGAACACAGATAATTTTAAAAGGGAGCAGAGAGAAAATACAGGTACATATGAAGATACATCATGTAGACAACCTGTAGTAATATTTGCAAAGTGCAGCAGAGCTAAGTTAGAGAAATACCAAGAGCAATAAGAAACAGAGAATCATGTAGATGCATCTAAACCTGACTTGACTACAGAGGACAACAAGGTTGCAGGCAGGATGGAATTAAAATACTAGTTATCAGTACCTTGGTAGATAAGAAGGGGTGATGGGAGTTTAAGTGTGCTAAAATGCTTCTATTTGGGGAGAGATAGGCTAATGTACTGTAAACATTGACCTTGCTAAATCAGTGTCCAGTGGGATGATATTAAGGATAGTCTCTAAAGAATAGCATAGAAGTAAGAATTTTTAAATCAGTGGAGCATGAAGAGAATTGTGTCAATCTGAATGAAAGAAGGTGGGGAAGGCAGGGGAGAAGAAAAGAAAGAAAGGAAGTTAGAAAGCACAAAATAATACCAATGGGTAGAACACAGAGGCCAGGATTAAACTTAGTTACACATGGAGACTATATGAAACATCACCAGGAATGAATGGACCAGCCTGTAAGTAGTACTAGAAAAGCTGACCATCCAAATTGCATTAAGTAAGTAAAAAAATAGAGTCCTTACCTCATAACATCCACAAAAACAAATTCCAGGTGAATTAAGGACACAAAAGTGAACAACAAAACTTTAAAACTTGTAAAAGAAAATATATATTATGTTTAGTTTTCGAAAGGGAGGTTTTTTATTTTTGTTTTTGTTTTGTTTGCTCATTTGTTTGTTTTTTAATAAGGCACACAAAGACCAAACCTAAAGAAAAAGATTGATTAGTTCTGGATACCTTAAATTTCAAGGCACTTGCCCAACAAGGTGACCAACAACAAAATGAAAAGACACAGACTGGTACAAATTATTGACAAAATATGTCCTTGAGGAAAAAAAAATTGGTATAAAAAAGAAATATAGGAGAGGGAAAAGAACCTAGCTATAGAATAGGGAGATTACTTAAGCTGATATTTTATGAAAAAGGAGACAAAAAGGGGCCATCAACAATAAAATTCCATTTCACAACTTTTTGTATTAGTACAAATACTTAAAAAAAAATACCATGTGTTGGGGTGGATGTGGAGAATGGCGACTCTCATTTGTTGTCGGCAGGAATTTAGGCTGGAGTCTGGTTTGCACAGCAATTTGGCAATAGCCATATATCTGAAGAGAGCATACCAGGATTTTATGTGACTCCTCCCTCAGGCAGATCAGGAAAATTGATCTCACCCCTGGGTGTTAGGGTGGCTCAATACAAAATTCTGCGTGTTAGAAAGAGATGGGTGGAAATTCTTCTATCTGTCCATGGAACTGTTATAAGACTTAGGGAGGTCCAATTAGGCAAGGGGAGTCAGGCCTTTTATTCAATGCATTCCTCCTTGCTTTTTGGGCAGGCATCCCCACCAGCCAATGCCAGTCACCTGGGGACCACGAGAGGAGGAACTGGCCAATGATGGGGCCAATGTCAGCAGCTGGAGCCGAGAAATGGAGAGAAAACAATTCTTGGTTTTATTTTGAGTCACCACATAAAGCTTCTCCTAAAATTAGTTATCTCTGGACTTTTCAGTCATATGCACCAAAAAACTGGCCTATGCTATTGAAGTCATTTTGAGTTTTTCCCCTCTTGTAACTACTACCACAAGCACCCTGAAATGAGTAGGACCTAACTAGATTCAAGGAAAAAAGATGAACCCAAACAAGTGGGATCAAATGGATATTATGTTAAACATATATTTTGCTTTGCTTTGAGCATGTTCTCTCATACCACCCTGTACTCCCCAAGATTATCCTTTTTACGCTTAATTTTTACTCTTATTTCCTCCATAAAGTGTAGGTGCCATATCTTTCTCACTCACCACTATATACACAGAGCCCAGTTAAGTACCAGGCACACAGCAGGTGCTTAATAAATACTCATTGAATCAACGTTGAATGAAAAACATAACGTGAAGTTGGTAGGCAAGATCAAAACCAACAGTTGGCAAAATCCATACAGAGCAGCATTGACTGGATATCCTGCTGAGCTCATGGGCTGAAAGGCAGATTCTGAGAAATAGCTCTTGCTATGCTGAAAGGAACCATAGGAAAACTGAGCTTGCAAATTCATTCACACATTTTTTTATTCAGAAGGAAATGGGGATTGGGACTTACATATGTATGACTTACTCTGTGCCACAAAGTCTGCTGAAGACAACTTGTACCTTGTTTAATTCTCATGGCATCCCTCCAGGGGGAACATGTGATAGAACCTAGAACCTAGTAAGCACTCAAGTTATTGAATGGTAGTAGTTAGATAAATGAATAAATCCAAATCGTGTGTGTGTGTGTGTGTGTGTGTGTTTTGCTTTTTGTTCCGTTTTGTTTTCTTTTGTTCTGTTTTGTTTTTACTTCTCATGTTACTTACCATGAAGATCATTTGGGTGTCCCTCAGGAGCCAGCAAAGTGGAAAACAATTGCTAAAGGAATGAGCAAAATCCTGGCAGATGGCCCTCCATGGGTCTGGAACACCTTTACTGGAGCTTGACGGGCACGATGCTTCAAAAGTCCCACCTGATTCTCCTAACAAAGTTTACATCATGGAGACAATGAGGAATCCAGCTGGTGTGTGACTTCTGCTTTTTCAATAGAGAGAGTAAAGATGATATTGACAGACAAGGTGAGGACAGATATTGGAGCCAGTTAAAATATAAAATATTTAGCTAATAGCGGTTAATAAAATTAATTTGAAAGGGGTTGACCAGTTATAGCCTAGGAAGAAGGCTTTTTCCATGATCAGATACTTAAGAATCTGTCCCAGAGATTGTCAACAGGAAGGAGGAAGGGCAATTGCAGCCTGACGAGACTATGGAAGGAATGTACTAAAGTGAGTGGACTGCCGCAAGCAGTAGAGCTTAATGGGTAAGATTGCGGATGGTAGAATTAAACATCCAGGTTATTACCCTCTCTCCTCCACTTAACCTTTAAATTTAAATGACCAATCTATAAATGAAAATAATAATGAGATTTGTCTTATAGGGACAGAGAGTCAAAAGCATTGCAAATGCTTGATAAATATTACCTGATGTTATTGTTTAGGAGATCTAAGAAAGAAGATATGTCAACACAGGTGGCACGGTCTGAGGATACATAAGGAAAGAATGACATAATACAGAAAGAACTGGGGAGATACTAGGATTGGGTGGAAAAGGATCTTCTGGATGTGTGGATTTAAATTTAGCATATATTGACAGTTGCTCTGTGCTTAGCTCTGTACCAGTCTCGGTGATGCTCAGAGAGAACAGAGAGGACGTAGCTTGCAGAGACGGGTGCCCATGAGGACAAACAGAGTCAGAGTCAGACTTCAGAGTCAGACTGTCTAGTTTTGAATTTCTGTTGTGTCATTTAACAGCATCTTATTTTTCTTTCCACCATCATTGAAAAAAAGGGAATGAAACCACCTCTGGGCTCTTGAGAAACTTCAAGATAACTTAAACGAAGTGCTTACAATACTGTCTGGCAAATACTAAGAAACTTGCAGGGGTAATAATAAAAGTATGAATATAAGTAACAATAGTCATAGTAATAGCATCAACATCTGACTATCTGACTTACTACCTTAAGGTCAGGTGAGAGGCTCAGAGCAACAGGATACATTTTGCAGAAGGTAACACAGAGGTCAGAATGGAGTCATTGCTATAAACCATCTTTTCCATGGGAAGAGAATTGGCATGGAGACTGGGATTCGGGAAAAGGAGAAAAAAAAGCTTGTGCTGAGAGAAAATGGACCTACAGAAAGAAGAGAGGAAAATAATGCAGGAAAAAACAAGTGTCTAAGAACTGAGAAAAAATGTTTCTACAAAAGGGAACCTGTAGAATCTAACATCAATGGAAGGTCAAAGAACTTGAGACGTGAGACAAAATCGGGGACAAGTTTTAGGGGAGTTTGGGAGCCATGATAAGGGGGAGGGATTGGACTATCAGGGTTAGAGCAGGAAACACTGATTGGAAAGCTGAATGAGTTTAGCTTGCAAAGTGTCACACAAGTAGAAGCATCATCAGGACAAGAGGTGCCATAACTCCCCCATGCATTCAGACCTAGCTGGCATGGCACGTCAGCTGGGCCGTCTACTCAATGACCATGGGAGAGGGCTCCCTTCCCTTCCTTGGCACTGCATTGGCCTCCCAACCTCCCTTGCAGTTAGGTGTGGCCAGATGGCAGAACCGTAGCCAAAGAATGGGAGCTGAGGCCTATGCACCACTCAGGCCTGGCCCACAAGAACTTTCCCTAGACAATCCTCCTGTTCTTTCTCTGTCACCAGCTGAATGGGAGAACTCCAAGGACGCAGAAGGGGGTAGATTCATGGGCAGAAGTTGCCTTGGTTTTTGAATACCTGCATGGGGTTTGCCCTGTCCCCTCCCCACAGTGTCACCAGACCATGACATGAGTGAGAAATAAAATATTATTGTATTAGGCCGCTGATATTTAAAGTCCTTTGTCACAGTGGTTAATCTACTCTGAGTAATGCAGTTAATAACCACTCTGAACCTCCGTTTCTTCATTTGTAAAATAGGGCAAGTAATGGCTACTTACCCGACAGTCTTTCTCTTTTTCCTTGCTAATGGGACCCTAATCATGATAGGCTAATTGGAAATCTTTTGCTTTAAGAGAGTCTGGGTCCCTCCTCAGCTCTAGCCAGGGAATGGTGTGTATGTGTGCCCACACACATGCTCATACACAACACATGTGCACTGGACAACTCGAAGCCAGTGGGGGCAACCCTGCCACCCCCCTTGCCTGTGAATGACTCAGTAATGGGTATAGATCAAAAAGACATGGAGAGAAGTCCTCTGAGGAGTTTCTGGGAAATTTCCTTCATTCTTTTTTCTCTGTGTGTGAAATTTTCCTCATTCTGAAAAAAGGGCTCAGAGAGTGACGATTATTCTCCTTTTCTAATTGTGCACGTTATCATGTGAGGATTTGATGCCAGGAACTGTAACAGCCACCTTGTGCTCATTAAGAGAAAAATCTGAAAGCAAAAGCTGACAGGCTCAAGATGGCAGAATCCCAAGATTGTGGGGCCAATTCTGAAAGTGTCCTCCTACCAGAAACGTTTTAGGTGAGATAATGATATTTTCCCTTATTTATGCCATTCCTAGTTGGTTCCTTCATTACCTATGTCAAAAACATACCAACCAGTATTTTGGGTAGGACTGAAGCAGTGACGATGTAAGAATTGCAAGCCATGTTGTAGGTGAACAAGAATGTTATCATAATAACCACCATGATCGTCGCCATGGAAACATGGATCTCCTGACCTCAGCCCAATACCTGAGACATCATTGCTTCCCAGATTTCAACAACAAAAATATAAAATCTTTCAGACTGTGACAGAGTGTGCTCCAAGGGTGAGATAATGACTAGAGAAAGAGAGCCCGAGCCTTGCCTCTCTTGGAAACTGAGGCTGTGGAAGAGATTTAGTGATTGGTGGCCCTGGAATGTGTCTTTTAGATAATGAGACCTTTGAAGGGTACAGTGAAACCTTTGGATAACAGGTGTCCTATACAAATAATGGTATTACTAGCTGGATAATATTTAACAAACACTCCCTCCTTATCACAAGTAATCCAGGGCAATAGGATAGAATATTACAGTCCATAACTTGCAGCAGGTGGGGAGAGTGCGGAATCCTTATGTTATTCCTAGTAATTGATAATAGGGAGAGATGCAAGCCTCTCGCCTTTTGCTTCCCATCTTCATTCAGGTTGTTCTGAAAGACGAATGTTGCCTTAAGAAAGATAATGACTATATAAAGACTGTTTTCATCCTCCCAGAACCCAATAAAGGGAATCAAATCGGACATGCCCGATGAGGAACTAGATGAGTTCCTCATCTAGATGAGGTATTTTCCTGCTATTGAGTGACAATAAGAATGATACGAATAACAATACTAGTATCTCATGGAGGATGAGAAAAGGAGAATGGGAACTTTTTGGGGGGTCCATTAGCTCTTTATCTGTGTCTTCAGTATATAATCTCCTTAAATACAATGCTCCGTGGGAGCAGCCTCCATGATCCACACTTCAGAGATGAGGAACTGACTTTGAGATCACAAAGTCCAGATGAGGGGTGCCTGGGTGGCTCCATCTTTAAGCTGCCTTCCGATCTGGTCATGATCCCTGGATCATGGGATTGAGCCCCAGGGCTTCCTGCTCCGCGGGAAGCCTGATTCTCCCTTTCCCATTCCCCCTGCTTGTGTTCCCTCTCTCGCCGTGTCTCTCTCTGCCAAATAAATAAATAAAATCTTAAAAAAAAATACAGATGAAGGAATTAAAATCAGGTCCCCAAGTTCCAATACCATGTAGCCTGTGCCTAATAAACCACATTGCCCTTTATTTCTTTCTCTCTGTGGCAAGACTCTGAGTGGCCAGAACCCAGGACTCAGAAATGACAAACTTCCTCCCTTCTGAGGAGATACTATCTGAGGGGCGGGAAGGTACATCCAGGAGGAGCTAGGTTTGTAGGGTCAGAGAGGACCTGAGTCCAGGTTCTGACTAAGTACTATAAAAGCTTTATAATCTGGGGAAAGTGGTTCTCTCAGTGTCTGCTTCTTTAGTTTTAAAAGCAAAGAGACTCTCCTAGATTATGTCTCAGATTCATGTTATAGTGTCATAATTGCTTCTTCTGTTTTGTTCATACCAGCTGACCCTGTTTAAAAGAAGAAGAAGAAGAGGAAGAGGAGGAAGGAAAAGAGAGAAACTAACAGGGAGAAACACTCCTGGTCACCTGGGCTACTTATGTCTGTCCAATGTATGAGTTTTCCTAATCTGCATAAACACATAGATACTTACTTTCCATACATATTATATGCCACAAGCTCTCATTGTACAAACTGAACGTATTAGCCATGAGGACTTCTCCGTGCCACAAAGCCAACATCAATAGAAGAAGGCCTATAAACACTCACAAATCGAACTCATTCCAGAAGCAAGTCATTGGATGACTGGATATACGTCTGCTCTGCAGCCCCTGTTGTTCCTATGGAAGATGGATCTGCTAGGATCCCTCCTCATGCCTCAGACTGGAAACCCAGCTGATCTTCTGACGTTTTTCCTTAAAATGAGTTGGATTTCTTCCTGCATCTTCCCTTCCCTTCTTCCAGAAACATTCAGCCCCAACACTCAGGGCTAATGCAGAGCTCCTTCCTCCTCCTTAAGTGGTCCTTCTGCTGGGATCTGGACAGTATCCACCCATGTTACAAACCAGACTGCTTTGCAGGCACACATTTCTCATTTATTCTGCAGAACAATCATGTCAGACAAAAACTGACAGTCCCATTTCGCGGAGAGGGTAACAGATCCGGAGAGATCTGGTCCCACGTCAGAATGGATGGTGCTGCTGAGAAATTAACCTAATGTCCCTGCCTGCATATCTTTATGCTCTAATACATCTCTATGAATCGATGCAATGCGGTGTTCTCCTGGATGACAATCTGATTTCTACAAAGCTTTGGGTAGACTTACCTCTTTTCATGATCCATTGAATGTATTCTGCCTTGGTTTCCCCTTCTATTAAAAAGACAAAAAGTAATAAGGCTAAATTACCTATGTTTGGTCTGTTGAAGTAGTTTGAATTCTTCTGGACTGAGATGAATGCAAATTGCCTTGTTATTTCACTAATTAATAATGTCTGCTTGGAAATGCGACTATTACTGCACAATAAATGATAAGCCTTGTAATTATGGATGACAGTAATTGCTTCTTTTTTTGGCCCTTAACTGCATCCTAGTTTATCTTCCCGACTTATAGCTACCTCTGTAGGGGTTAGGAAAACATTTTTTAAGAATCGAAACAATAGGTTCCTTTCCCAGGGGTTTGGAAATTGATGAATCATCTTACTCTGCTTGCAACATTCAAACTAACTGTGTGCTTGACACACGGGCGGAAAAGTGGGCTCTTTGAAATTTGAGCCGGGTACAGATCATGTCACCTGGCTGGCGTGTGACCTGTTCCACTCGCCACCTGACCCCCTGTGCCCAACGTCACCTGGAGCCTGAAATCTGGAAGCAGAAAGTCCTTGACTGGAGTCAGCGGAGAGAAAATCATCACCTGCTTGGGCACAAACATGCCTGGGGACTGCGTCACTGTTTGTTAAGTGGGATCAGCTAATAGTTGCACAGCGGTCCTTCAAAGTCCTGCGGCGGGGCTGATGAAGTTTCTGTAAATGCACTACCTGTGCAGAGGCCTTGGACTTTGAAGCTCAAGCACTGGGAGCATTTTGAGCTTGCAACAGGCTTTCTGCTGAATTCTATTTGGTTAAACTGCAGGGAAAAGAATCGACTTCATTTCCACCACCTTTGGCTGGGTCCCTTTACTCCAGCCACACTTCTGCCTTGGGGCCTTTGTACATGCTGTTCCTTCGGCCTGGACACCTTTCCCCCTGGATAACAACCTGGCTTGCTCTGACATTTCACTTACGAATCACCTCCTTAGAGACCTTCCACACTGCTCTCTTTCTCCTCATCCCGCCTTCTATTTCTTAAGATCCCGTGATCCCAGTTTACTTACGTATTTGATCAGTAGTCTATGGTTCGTCTACTTAATCAGGACATAAGTTCTTTGAAAGGAGACGCCACATTGCTTTTGTCTAACGCTCTGTTCCAGAGCCTATAGTAGGACCTGATCTATAGTAGATCCTCAAGAAATAGCTCTTGAATAAATGAATCCATGAATGAAGGAAGGAACATTTTCCCCTCCTATTCCAGTGGAAAACTGAAACATAGAGGAAAATAAACTATTCAAGTACATTTAGTGGTGGAGTTAGTATTAAGACTTTGATTTCCTGACTCACACACCAGGATTTTTTTTTTTTCCTTCCATTTGACACTGTTCTCCAAATATTTGGCAACAAAGACATCCCTTGACTAATGATTTGTTCAGCAAACCTTAGCCACTTCATGTCTATGGCACCAACCAGAACTTCACAAGGGTAAATGCTTATTAACTAAGTTCTTACTAAGTTCATTTGTCCTACATACCGCCTTCAAAGGCAAGGGTGATTGAAAGTTACTTAAGCTATCTATTATATTTTTGAAACATTTTCAATATAAATGGTTATAAATATTTACTGTATAAGTGTAGATATACAGAATGTATAAGTAAGTATTGTAATCCCATACAAAAGTAGCCTTCTTGGTATATGTAATACATGTTTAATAATTGCAATCATGCTGTATGCAAAGTTTTCTAGTCTGTGTTTTTACATGGTTTTAGACATGTTTCCATGTCACTAAAACTAACAGTTTAGGGACTGCCCATATCCCAATATCTGGGTGTGCCTTAATTTTACTTAACCATTTTCTTATTATTGATAATTAAGGTTATTTCCATTTTTTACTTATTGGCTTTCTAGGTTTAGGTTCTCTTATATTTCTGGGTTCATTTATTGCATTAACATTTCTATACTTGTCAAAATAGTATCAGAGAATGAGTTGTGTAAGTTCTTACCAAAAACGTTACATACAATCTAAAGGAAAAAAATCCCAGGCTCCACAATCCAAGCTTCTCTTAGAATCAATCAAGGGTGAATGTTTCTTTCATCTGAGCTTCCACTCTTTGAGGCTTGGCATAGAAGGTGGGGACATGAGGACAGCAGGGCTGGACATAGTGACCAATGTGAGAACAAAGGCTTGGGTCGTGTGTTTACCTTTTTGTTCTGTGTGTGTGAGTCTGGCTTGTGCAGCATAGGGGATGAAAATCCAGACTCATGTTTGTGGCGCCTGTAGACCTCTGCATCTACCCATCAAAGGGTAGACCTCTGCCCTTTGATGATGGTGGCACGAGTTGTCCTTGGCTCTACTCAGCATGACTCAGCCCCAGAGTGAAACTTGACAGCTCAGGAGTTGGTCCTCCCTGTCAGGTCAGTGGAGAAGGGAAGAGCTCCAAAGGGTCTGTCCGTCTGAGAAAGAACTCTGTGTTCAAAGTGCGACATTCCAGTCATAATGCTGGTTAGTGTTAGCCTTGCTGTACACCGACCGTGTTTGTGAAACTCCAACTGATGCTACCTCTGCTGGTTAGCCTTGCCCCAGTAATAACTGCTGCTTTTGATTGGGCACCTCCTACGTGCCAGTGTGTCATGCCAGGCTTAGGATGTGACTACCAGATGATGATAGGCTGTCTTCTTTTACCCTAAGACCAAGTCCTGAGGGCAAGTATTATTGCTGCATTTTCCAGATAAAGACATGGAAGTTCAGAGACATTAAGGAAGCTGCTCAAAGTCACAGACTTGGGATTTCAAACTGATGACTTGACGTCAAAACCCATATATGACTGCATACCATTCGTTCTGCAGTGTAGACGTCTTTCCTTCTGCTCAGCTTCCATATTTCTTGGGACAGGTGTTATGAGATGCACTGGCTTAATTCGACAACAATCCCATTAACTGCTCATTTAATGAGTCCTAACTTTGTGCCAGGCTCTCTACTAGTTTCCACTGAGAATGAACTACACTGCCAGGAGTGTAGTTCATTCAAAGGAAGAAGAAACACAGAGAAGAAGATAGTGGGTGATTAAGCCTCCATCCTTAGGACCTAGAACACTACATTCACGATAGGAACTAGCTCATCATGGAGACTCCATAAATCTTTGTAGAAGGAAGAAAGGAGCAAAGGAAGGAACAAAGGATTAAAAGGACTTAGATCCTAGCCTGAAGGTGTGGAATCTGCTCTCAGCTTTACTTCTATTTACTGTGCAGCATTTGACATCTACACATACTTAGACTCTGACGTGCCTGCTTATGTGTAAATGTGGGGATGATGACCCTTGCCTGATTAATAGGATTCGTGTGGATCCTGTAGACCAGAGGATCAGCTATGACTATCAGAGCTACTAAAATATGTAACGTCTTAGACCAACACTTGAGCATCTTGCTCCTTATTTTCATCTTACCCTCTCAAATCCTCCCTCATGCCCTGGCATTGCCTACATGCCCAAGCCTCCTGCTGTCCTTGAATTCTCCATTGCCTTTTCCAGATCTCTCTGTGCGTCCTATTATCTGGATCTGGACTCCACTTACTTTTTCCATTTTGCTCGGTCATCTGCCATACCTTAAAGCTCGAGACCAGGCATTAGCTTTGTGTGTGTGGCCTTCAGGGTGACACAGCCTTGGTTCTGGCTCTGTGCTAAGTCAATTCTGACACACCTCCCTTTTTACTGTCATGCTTTCTATATGTACCTGTCCTCCCCACTGGGCCAGGAATTCTGTATGCACAGGGATGGTGTCACCCTCATTTTCCTAAGCTTATTGCCTAGTGTGGTACCTGGTACATAGTAGGTACTCCATATATGCCTGCCAAGTTTAACTGAATCAAGAGCCCCAGAGATGAAAAGCAGCCAATAATAACTGTATAAAATGTGGGGAAGAATCTGCATGGTCTCCAGCAATTATCAACAAATGGTAATTTTTTAAAATAATGTCTTCATGTTGGCTTTTAAAAGATATGTTTTGGGGTATTAGAATACCAGAAGCAAAGCAATAAAAAAATACAAATGCAAATTTTTATTTTTGTCTTTTCCCCACCCCACCCTACTCTCTCCTCCATACCCCTCTACTCTCCCTCCACTCTGAACTTTCCAAGAAGCCAGATTCTATTTATGTATTTAATTAACCTCTATCCCCTATGGTTTCTTTTGATGACTTTCTTTTGAAGGCTTATAACTTTGAATAGTCCTGACATGGTGACTGATGTTGGCTTAGGTAGACTGAGTTTCTGATTCTCTAGGATTCCCATTAAAGTTATGTTTCTTCATTAGGATTCCTGCTATCACCTCAGTCCCTCTACCTCTAGGTCCTGCCACCAACAAAGAAACAGAAAGGAAGAGGAAGTGGAAAGGAGGACAAAGAGAAAGAGGAAGGCTTGTGATACTTCTGAATTCTTTTTACAATTCACAACAAACTCATTTTTGTGCTTCATATCACATGTTTTTCAAGTGTCTTGTGACTTACTGCTGGATTGCTTTAATCACTTAGAGTACCAATGGATGAGCAGAGCTATGTGCCCAGACTCCTGCCAACACTAGATATTCTCATTTTACTTAAAAAAAAAGTATAAATCCCATTTCATCCTTTTATCATTACATTTATTTGAATACTCATAATGTTAAGGATTTTTCCATATCTCTCTTAGCCAATTGTATTTGCAACTTCATGAGTTGTCAGTTCACAGAATAAAATAGGTCTTAATATGAAGACCATCATATTCAGAGATCTACACTAAAGGACTTTTTAAAAGATTTTATTTATTTATTTGACAGACAGAGATCATAAATACGCAAAGAGGCAGGCAGAGAGAGGAGAAGCAGGCTCCCTGCTGAGCAGAGAGCCCGATGTGGGGCTTGGTCCCAGGACCCTGAGGCCACCCAGGTGCCCCTAAAGGATGTCTTAAAACACACCAGAGGTTCACTGTACCTGGATAAAATTATTATTCTCAGATATAAAAGAAGATGAGTCCCTATAATAAGTATCTGGGCTCTCAGAATAGAAACATGGTCATTGTACTCATACTAGGTGCCAAACCAATATGTTAGTGACCTAAAGTTACTCAAGACTTGGTCCCTCAACTCCTATGCCATGGGGTCCAGAGAATGGTCACCTGAATAAGATACACAGTGATGGGAAAGATAAGGCTCCAAAGAAGGCAATGTTTTAAGTAATGTAGGGAGAGAGGAAGAAGTGGAGAACTAATGAGGCAGAAACTTTAGGACTTGGGAGTGGAGGTTGAAGCAATGTGTTGATTTTCAGGTTTGTGAACACTTCTTCCTCCAGAAGTCCCTTTATCTCTCCCTTCCCCACATGTGTGGCAGGTAGGAGTTAATTGTTTGGAACAGGGTTTGTTCCTGTTATAATAACCCTTAGTGAAGTCGGGATTTCTTCTGGCATGAAAGCACATCAAGGTTACCAATGCAGATGATCGTCATCAACAAAAATATTTTAAAAAGAGTCTGTGGACTATGTCACCATTCTACTCTGAAGAACATGAGGTTCAGGGAACAACTGAAATTGCAAATTTGGGCCTTGGGCTTAAGAAACATCCACTTGGGAGTGAAATGGATTAAACAAAAGTGTCAATCTGGATGAATCTGGACTCTTAGGGAGAAGAGGAGTATAAAACAAGCATGATGAGGTATCCATCAAAAGGGAACTCAGGGGTGTCTGGTTGGTACAGTAGTTAAACATCCTACTCTTGGTTTGGCTCAGATCCTGATCTCAAGGTCATGGGATAGAGCCCTGCTTTGGGCTCTAGGCTCAATGTGGAGTCTGCTTGAGATTCTCTCTTCTCCTCCTCTCCCTCTCCCCTGTTTTCCCTCTCTTTCTCTCTCTTTCTCTCCCTCCCTCCCTCTCTCTCTCTCAAGTAAATAAATCTTTTTAAAAATGGCAGGGGTGGGGGACTCAGCATTGAATAAGGAAAATAAAAACATTTGCACCATCCTCTGGTGCAAATGTTTCCTATTCAATTATCAGCAAGATAAGTTTCAATTATTTTCCTAGTCACTGTTCAGCCAGATAAGTTTTTTTCAGTATGTCCTTCCTTCTGGCTATCTCATTGACTGGGTTATACACATAATTAAACAGAAAAATGGGGGAGCCTGGGTGGCTCAGTGGGTTAAGCCGCTGCCTTCGGCTCAGGTCATGATCTCAGGGTCCTGGGATCAAGTCCCGCATCGATCTCTCTGCTCAGCAGGGAGCCTGCTTTCCTCTCTCTCTCTCTCTGCCTGCCTCTCTGCCTACTTGTGATCTCTGTCTGTCAAATAAATAAATAAAATCTTTAAAAAAAAAAACCAGAAAAATGAATTGATTACAACTGTGAGAGTTGCTGCAATGTAGAAAGGCCAAGTGCCTTGGGCTCCCTCATCTAGTTAGGGAGATCAAGGAAGGTTTCCCAGAAGTGAACAGTAAGTGGAAATCTGAAAGATGGAGCATTAGAAATAATCTAGAACAGAATTTCTCTCTCCTGGCCCTATTGACATTTGGGGCCAGCTGATTCTATTCAGTGGAAAGTTGTTCTGTGCGTTATAAGATGCACAATGACATCCCTGTTCCCTACCCACTAGATATCAATAGCATGCCTACCCAGTGTGACAAGCAAAAATGTACTCAGACATTTTCAAATATCCTCTGGGGAGAAAGACTGATCTATAGGGAAATGCAGGGGGTGCGACATTCTCAAGACAGGCACACCTTATGCCACTCGAAGGCAGTAAACGTGATGACGAGCCAGGCAAGATTGCTGCGTCTGGATCATGGAACCCCAGTGGGCTGGCAGCTAGCGCTAGGTGACATAAACAAGGTAGGGGCAGACAGACTGCAAAACCTCAAGCATGTGTAAATGTTAGAGGGATGAGATGAATAACATATACAGCATTCTTGTATGACAGAAGATCCATGTAATGGACCCACACTGTTGGCAAACCATCAGCATCATTTCCATCTTGGATCACACAGTCACTATAGAATTTGTAGGTTTTATTGGCTCTTTAATATTACTGCCAATGACATTTCAATTTCAGGCTTCACTCAAGAGTTTTAAAAGAAAAAAAAAAAAACCTCCATTTGCAATCTGTTAACCTTTACAGCTACAATCTTTTTTTTTTTTTTTTTTTTGTATTTTGCCTTTTCTTCTGCATTTCTCACACATATTAAATCTGACATGATGGCCTGACGTTACTCCATCTGAGAGCCAATGTATAACCTCAAAGCCTCTCCAGACTCATATCTTATCTCTTCGGCCACCTTCCTTTCCCCGTAGATTTGCTGTTTGTATCTCCTGTCGTTCATTTGCTTGCATCTTCTTTTCATGAACTTACTGTGTATTGGCCAACGTGGCATCTTGGAGAGGGTACCCTCCAAAGAAAAGATGACACTTGTTCATGACTGAATCAAATTTACCTTGAGAGATGGCTACTCTAATTAGATTAATTAGATCTAACTAGATTACTCTTGCATAGTCCTTTTTTTTTTTTTTTGGTTTTTCTTCTTTTCATGTCCAAATTCACTCCACCTCTCCCTTGTCATTTAAGATCAATTTCTAAAAAATGGGATGCCATCCACTCTGAGGGACACCTGGGTGACTCAGTCAGTTAAGCCTCTGCCTTTAACTCAGGTCATGATCCCAGGGTACTGGGACCAAGCCCTGCATCAGGCTCCCTGCTGGGTGGGGTACTTGCTTTTCCCTCTCTTTCTGTGGCAACCCCTGCTTGTGCTTGGTCTATTAAAAAAAAATCTTTAAAAATAGAAATAAGTAAATAAATATCTACTCTGAGCCTCATTAGGGGAAGAATTCCCTCTCATTCATCTCTGTCCAAAACTCAGAGATTGCTTCCTATGAATTAAATTTGTCATTGCTAAATCTCTCTTCTCCTGTGTCACAAGGACCATACCTGCTGTGCTACAGTTGAGGTAAAGTAAGTTCTCCCTGGACTAGCAGGGATCTGATTTTGGAGTCAAATTAGGACATAAACATTCAGTTCCTCATTCTGAAGAAAATTATTTGTAAGGAGTGAAAGATACTTATAGACGCAGTTAACGAACTAAAAATCCTCTGAGGAGCCCCTGGGTGGCTCAGTCCTTAAGCTTAAGTCCTTTGGCTCAGGTCATGATCCCAGGGTCCTAGGATCGAGCCCCACATTGAGCCCCACATTGGGCTCCTTGCTCAGCGGGAAGCCTGCTTCTCCGTCTCCCACTTCCCTGGGCTTGTGTTCCGTTTCCTGCTGTGTCTCTCTCTGTCAAATAAATAAATAAAATCTTTTTTAAAATCCTCTGATTTTTATCATTTTTTAAGTAAACTCTACACTCAAGATGGGGTTTGAACTCACGACCCCAAGATCAAGGGTCAAATGCTCTATATACTGAGCCAGCCAGGTGCCCTGTAGCTTCCTCTGATCTTTAGCTAAGAAAAAACCGAAGATCCAGGGAGAAGTTTAACAATTAAATAGGTAGAGGCAAGAACTACTGGGAAACTCTGACTTTTATTAATCTAGAATTTAAGATAGCTGGATAAGAAACCCATTATCTTTTCGACATTTTCCTTTACCCAAAGGACATTTATGCCTATTGCAATCATGACAAGTGTTACAAAGCAGAGGTGTGTGGTGCCTATGAGAACGTAAAATAGGTAGGTTTGAGAACTGAAAGATCATTGGAATGGACTAGGTGAAGATGGAAAGAATATAGTCCAGTCAACAGAAATAGCATGTGCAAGAGCCCTGCGGTTGGACAGAATCTGGCATATTCCAGTAGAGGAAAGGCCACTGTGACTAAAAGGTTGAAAATAAGAGGAAGATAATGCAAAAAAATGTAACCTATGACTTTATTATAAATTCAGTGGGAAACCAAGTACTTTAAGCTTAAGAATGGTGACCTTGTTTTTTGAAGTTGAAGAAAGCCATTTCAGCAGAGTAGAAGGGATGGAAGGAATGGGTTGAACACTGAATCAAAGGGACAGAATTTAGCTGGAGATAGAAGGTTTGGTTAGAAAGAGCATAACGATGGCATGTTGTGGAAAGGTTTGCTTTACATTTGACCTGTGACAGAAAGAACATGTTAAGTGAAGAGGAAGAGTGTGCTTTCACAGGGGCCTTAGTTTTCTTCATCCATAGAGGTCAAGGAGGAGAGTAACACTGTGTGGGTTGTTTTATGTACATTTCCTGTATGTCCCACTTAATCTTTGCAAGAAGAGAAGGCTACAGAGCAGTTGATGGTTGAGCTGATATTCCCATGGAAAGATCTTTAATGTGTACTATCTTGAATCTTGAGTGGGGAGGAAAAGATGGGGAAATGGAGTAGATGGTTTTCAAAGTCCACGTATATCTTTTTGAAAGAAAAGCAAAATCCCAGAGATAGATCTGGGGGCAAATGTTTCTTCTTATTTTAACTTGCTAAAGCTTTGTCATCCTTCTTTCATTATACTCACTTTCAGCAGAGAAATTTCAAGACATTGTTTTAATCCACAGTTTAGAAGACATTATCAAAATCAAGAACTAGGCCCACTTTGTTGCAATTTTATACATGTATTTATCTTCTCTTGTCTTTGATCCCTTACTTTAACTAATTTCCAAATCATTAGGAGAAATTGCCTTTCCAACTTATTATTTGCTCACTACCACTCAGATTTTAGAGGCTCACTCATTGATTGGTCCCAGCCAATCAGCAAAAGGTTGAAGTAGGGCTATTGCTCCTGCAAGTGGATGGCTAGAGTAAGAAGAGGGGAGGTTAGCTTTGTCTGTCTCTATTGCTAACCATCATATTAAGGCTGTTTCATGTGTCTGAGCAAAAAGATGGCAAAATGGCACTTTTGAACAATTTCCTTCTTTTTTTCTGAGACTGGACATGGAGTTTCATTCACTGATTAGCTTTTACAGGATGATTAGGAACAATGATTAGTTTCCCAGACAAATTTTAATTATAGTTTTCTTTTTTTTTAATCTAATAACTTGTTCTATATTGGCTATGGGCTAAAAATATTTTCCTTAGAAACATTAGTCACTTTTCCCAGTTTCCTTTAGTAGCCATTATCTGTGATAAAATTAGTACACATACTTGCTTGTACAGTTAAATCACAGGTATTAGAATTTAATTGCTTGGTTTAATTCCTCACTACACTACTTAACTATTATTTTAAAACTAATCAAATTCCTTAAACTCCCTGAGCCTCCGTTTCCTCATCTGTAAAATGCAAATAAAGATAATTCATGTCTCATAGAATTTTGGTAATATTTGAATAAAATAAGTACCTAGAGTTTCCCTAATAATGCTAGCTATTATTACTCTTTGGTTTTGTTGTTCTTTAAAAGATTTTATTTTTAGGTAATCTCTGCACCCAACATGGGGCTCAAACTTACCACCTCAGGGTCAAGAGTTGCATGTTTTATGGGTTGAGTTAGCCAGGCACACCAATTGTTGCTCTTTGTAACACACACACACACACACACACACACACACACACATGCACATAAGTAAGTAAGCACAAAGGAATATGTATCTGGAGGTTACTTACAAAGCAATGCAGCATCCAGACACATCTAGAGAAGTGGAAGACAGCCAAGAGTAAGCTTCTGTGTTTCAGTAATTGGGGGTTTAATGAAGACCCATCATGTGACAATCACCAGTCTTACTAGTTGAATATGTCCTAACTCTTACCCTCAAGGAGTTTAAATTCTAACAGAAAAGTCAAGCCAGGAAACTCTGCAACAAGAAGTTGGAGGAAGAAGAAAAGAAGAGTAGGGGTTGGGAAGAAGAAGGGGAAGGAGAAAAGGGAGAAGAAGATGCCCAGGATGGTTGATGAGAGCAAGGAAAGGGAAAGGGATCAGTCTCTGGGGTTGGCTTTGTCTTAGAAGAAAACCCATTTTCTAGTTGTATGAAAAGTAGTGAAGAAATTCAGCTGAGTTTAATGGAAGAAACCATGATTACAAAATTTCTCCCTGCTCATATGTCGATCGTAGCAACAATTCAAACAACAATTTACACTTACTGAGCTTTCCCTGGGCACCAGACACCGTGTTACGTGCTTTGTAAGTAATAGCTTAAACTTCACAATAATACAAAAAAAGGTCCCAATATTTCCCTTTTACAGATGAGAAAATGGAAATTGTATGGCATGAAGCATACTGGGAAGGAAAGATAGTAGGTTGGTGAGGCTAGCATGTCTAAGGTGGTGTGAGGACAGCATGTCTAAGGTTCGGGAACTGGGACTTGCAAATACAAAGAAGAAGTGCAGAATGAGCTGGGATAAGTAAATGCAATACCCTCCCCCACCTTCCCCAAATTCTGGGACATGTTTAGCAGGTCCTAGAGTTCTCCCAGAACTTGGAACGGTTGTTCATGGCACGTTAAATCTATCAAATGGAGTCATTCCAGTTGTGACAACCATGATAGCACAAAGTAACACACACGATGAGAGGGGCAGGCCCAGGGGGCTGGGTAGACATGAATAAGGAGGTTTAGCCAGGCCTGAGCCATTAGAGGAGACGTCCTTAGAGAGAAGCTTGGATGTGATTTCAAGGATGAGCAGGAACTCTCCAGACAGAGAATTAGTGATGGTAAGCAGGGCATTCCAGGTGTGGGGTATGGCATTGGCAAAGGCACCATGTGAAACAGGGTTGTGTGGTGGAAGCCATAATTAGGCAGGCAAGATGAATGCTACCAAATTAACTGTTTAAACTCTACATCCACGGAAGAATCCAGAAATCCACATTCATATTCTAATTACCTATATTCTAGAAAATTCAGGCAACTGAATTCTCTGCTTTCCGAAGCTTCAGCAAATAGTAGGCAAGGAAGAGAACATGATACTGGAGACAAGTACTCTCAAAGGAAGTGGGAAAAAAACGGTAAAATCATAAAATCAGACATAAAAATCAGAAATAATAGACTGCAGCTAATAGTACACAGACAGACTCACAAACTTCAACAGAACCACTGTCTTACCTGACAGCATCATAACGAGGTGCTCCAAAGTGATCAACTGAATGTTTAAGTTTAGATGGGGTCATAAGGGTGGGGCCATCATAATGGATTAGTGACGTTGTAAGAAGAGGAAGAAACCAGAGGGCCCTCTCTCTCACTCACATGAGGACACAGCAGGAAGGCAAACATCTGCAAAGCAAGAAGAAGGCCCTTCTTTACCAGATACCTGACCTTGCTGGCACCTGATCTTGGACTTCCTAGCCTCCAGAACTGTGAGAAATAAATGTCTGCTATTGGAGCAATCCAGTTAATGATGTTGGTTGCAGTAGCTGGAGCTCAATAAAACACCTAACCCCACTTCCAATGCAAGTATGGTTTCTGAAATAGTCCCAGAGCATGGTAGACCATTCATATCTTAATGCATGCTAGTGATGGTTAACATCACTTTAGCAGGTTTGGGAGCTGAGGAAGGAGAGCCTCAGATATCTCTCAGGTTTTTGATTTGGGAGCAGGTAGAAGGTGCTCTATAAATGGAAATGTGCTGGCTTAAGTTGGAAGAACCTTCCTTACAAGATAGCCAGGCAGAGATACTCAGTGTTCCCTGGAGCATGTGAAGCTCAGGAAGAGATCTTGGGGAGGAATTTGGATTTGGGAAATAAGTAGCTGATGGCAAGTCATGGGAATAATGAGAGGGGAGAAACCCACTAAGAGGCTATAATTATCCAATGACGGGGGAGGCCAGTGTGCTAAAGAATGCCCACACCAGGCCATTAAGAAAACCCACCAGGGCAATAAGGTGGTCTTCTAGCATTTAACCTTTCCTTCCAGTACCCTGCAGCTTTGTTATGTGCTTAATGCTGGTGTCCTAAAATAAATAGATATTTTATGTTCAGAGGAGAGAGGAACTTTCACCTTATTTTAGATTCTAAAGTTCTATGAATGTAACTTAGGTCTATATTAATGTTCCAGGAGCCATAGTCTGCTGTTGACTCATTCTGAATCTTTAGTCAAACTAAAACTCCTGAGTTATATTCTCATTAACTGTTATAAAGCCAAGTTTCTGTAACTTATGCTAGTGCAGTTGGTTTTGACCTTATATATAAGTCTTGTCTGAATTAATTGTTTCATCCTTTGTTCTTTGGTGACTTAGGTCATCAGGGAAAAAAATGATGTTATATTTTATTTCTTCAATGTAAGAAGTCAGGTAAATGATTAACATATCATCTACCATATTTTTAATGAAAAACTGTAGTTTAAAGAGTCAGGTTTCAAACAGATTACAAAATATCATTCTTTCCTTAGTTCATTCTATAAATACGTGCTACCATGTTGGCTATTAACCAGGTACTAGGGGCTGAGTATTCAGGAATATAAACAGTCCAGTCTTTCTCTCATGGGGTTTATTCTCATGCGGGGAAGATAAATATTAAGCAGATGAATCAAAATATAAAAGTAAGTGCCATGAAGGAAAAGTACAGGTTTCTTTCTTTCTTTTTTAAGAATTTATTTATTTATTTGACAGAGAGAAATCACAAGTAGGCAGAGAGGCAGGCAGAGAGAGGAGGGAAGCAGGCTCCCCACTGAGCAGAGAGCCTGACATGGGGTTTGATCGCAGGACCCTGAGATCATGACCTGAGTTGAAGGCAGAGGCTTTAACCCACTGAACCACCCAGGCGCCCCAGAAAAGTACAGGTTTCTAAGAGAAAGAATGACAGGGGATCTTCATTAGATGGGTGAGTCAAGGCAGTCTTCTGAAGAAGCAGTGTTAAACTAGACCTGAACTATGAGTAGGTCTCAGCTAAATGAAGATGGAGTCGAGGGGCAAGGCTTCAAGAGAGCCTGGGGCAAATACAAGATCCAGAGGCAGGAGAGGGCTGCTGTGTCTGATGTCCCAAATGAAGGTTAAAGCAGCAAGGGGGTCACCCTTGGTGGGACCAGTAAGTAAGAGGGCAGCAAGTCATCTAGCTTGGTACATCATGTGAGGGATTGTGTTCTGTTTATTGTTTGTTTTTGTCAAATGCAATGGGAAGTCCTTGAAGGGTTTTTAGCTAGAAAGTACATTTTTTGTTTGAGAAAGATGACCCTGGGGGATCCGTTGAAAGGTCATTGCCAAGGTTCGGGTGAGTGATGCTGGCAGTTGCACTTGGATGGTGGCAGCAGAGATGGAGAGATTCTTAATAAGCTTTGACAGGATATGTTGGGGAAGGTCTAATGAATGATGGCCAGGTTTGGGACCTGTTCAGGGAGGTGAAGGGAGGTAACATTTACGAAGATAAAGAAAACACCAGTAGTGACAGATTCATAGAGGCAGGTCAAGATTTTCCAAACTCACATGTCTGTCATGAAAACATGTTAGTTGTATTATTAGTTGTACTATGTAAAGAAATTACATTTCTGGCTAGAGATACACATTTTGGAGGCCTTGACCTGAGATGAAATTTAAAGGTAATAAGTAGTGTTGTGTAGAAGACACTACAGATCATGACTTGGCTTGAGATCAATGCTTTTGGAAACACCAACATTTAGAAATGGTGTAAAAGAACATAGCCAGCCAAAGCAATAGAGAAGGAAGGAAGGAAGGGAAAGAGAGAAGGAATACCTAGACTTGTGCTTTCTTGGAACACAAGAGAAATGGGTGTCCAGAAGGAGGGTGCAATTAAATGCTAAGAGGTCAAGAAAGCTTTATGGCATTAAGTGCTTCTATGGGAAGTCTTCGTGGGTGGACGTGATTTTATTTATGTGTGGGTCCCTAGACCTTGCCTCATGTTTTCACATAGCAGACTCACAATAGGTTTTTGCCAAATCAGTGAATAGGTAAGATAGGGAAATCATAATGCCTTTCAGGATTTGTGGAATGGTTTTAAATGCATAGTTAAAACTCATAATTACACTGTGAGAGCCCTGTTTGCCAAATGAAGGATTTGCTTCCTGGAGAAATTAAGGTTCTTGGCAAAAGACAGATATCTAGTGGCATAGTATGTGGCCAAAACAACTCTATTGTTCTGTACCAATATCCCAATTCACTAAAAGTGAGGAATAAATGCAGTAACATAACTAGAAATTAACATGGGTTAGTATGTATTATATTAACATATCTTAAAAGATATATCTTGGACTGTATTTGTATATGGCTATGAGTATGTTTATGTGTGTCTGTCCACTCCAAAACTTGAAAATACAATCAAAGACATAAACCATGGGGTTGGCAATCAGCTTGCAGAGATGGCAGCCACACAGAGTAGTATAAGGGGGAATGGAATCCTAAATAGTGTAGTCTGGGTATCCAGGCAGTTGATGGAGGAGAAGAGGTTGAGGATATGAATGGACAGTCTCAGAAGGTTGATAGTGAGTTGGGTTGGAGACCAGTGTCCACCATGATGAAAGAACTGCCCATTGCTCCCACATACATTGTGCAGAGGACAGACTCAACATAGCCTTAGACTAGAAGGGACTGAGTTGCACCTCCAGGATTCTAGGCCCACTCACGCATGGGAAACAAGAGCAGGTGCAGTTCCTTCACAGACTGAGTACAATGACCCAGGGTGAAGGAATTAGTCATTCTTCACCTTCTTTTTCTCATGTTGTTCATTTGCTGTTAACAACGGTTAACGGAAGGAAGGATTGTCCCTCCCACCATGACTTCCAGTTCCCATCATATCTACAAACCCACATTAACCAGCCCTAAATGGGGAATGTGAGGCTTGCAGGACAACTAAGTTTCAGGAAGTTCTGCTTCAGTTCAATAGATTTTACCACGACTTTTGTAATCTCCTTTCTTCTGATTCCTTCTCAGCTGATTGGGGAGTAAATGAGCTCATAGAATTTCTTCTCTTTTGGACATATATTAAAAAAGAGAAGATCCTCATGATCTTCTGTATGTATGAGACAAGAGTCTATTACTTCCCAGAATTTTGATTTCTGTAAAGTTCTAACAGAGAATCACAGAATGGAACATAAAAAGTCCCTTCATGGCTCTTGGAACCTATGTTCTTGGAAGATGCACTCTGTAGCTCACTATGTTAGGTGTTTCCAAGTTCATGATTGGAAATAAAGGATCCTGTGATACTTTTGGGTAAGCAGAGATTCTTGAAATCAGCTCAGCAGGGACTATGCACTATGCACTATGGGCTCTTAATGGCTTTGAAGTGTGGATCATGTTTTCCCAAAGACATCTTTAATGACTTGAACAGTTGGATTGTGCGGTAAAAAAAAAAAAATGGGGGGGGCACTGTCATTTTTCGAGATATTATTAAAAAAAACTCAGAAAATACCACACAAGGATAAGCCGTAATGCAGACATTTCCCAACAGGTATGAAGTCCTGTGAGGGTCTCTTTATTCGAAAGGATTCCCCTGGTAAAATGTTTGGGATTCATCTTGGCTACTATGAAATCTTATTCTTGGTGTTAAGAAAATCTTACACTTTAGAAACCAGTTAAGTGTGCTTCATTCCATGCTTTCCAAATTTCTTTGCCCATAGGACTTTTGGGTTGTTCTTGGTTTCTTTCTTCAATAGGAGTCTGGTACAACTAGTGCCTGCCCTGGAAAGACTTGGGTTCAAATCCCAATTCTATTCTTTTTTTTTTTTTTTTTTTTTTTTTTTTTTTTATGGTTGCTGCCCTAGCCACTGAGAGTGGAGTGAGTTTGGGCAAGTCTCTTTAACCTCCAGAGCTCACAGAAACAGTAATGCATGCCTCAGCAATTATTTCAAAGATTAAGTTAGGTAATATACATGAAATCCAATCATTAGTATTTGGTACACAGTAGGGGACGATGAAAAATCACTTAGCTAAATCTGAATCAGACTGAATTGCTGTACTGAAGGGAATCAAAATAAAAGCAAGCCAACAAAAGGCATGTCTCATAATGATGAAGACTCCTGTGGCAGGCTTTGGAAGCATCGATGGCAGGCACACCATGATTGCATACCACTGTTTACTGTCTAAGTCTTTATAGCAGGTGCATTCAGTAGAGATGCTTAAGTAAGTAGGTACGTGTCCTTGAACACTTTCAGCCTTATTGTCAGGCTGGATTAGTAAAGCAGACTGAAAGCCAGACCTTTGCATTGAACTTCCTTGAGGAAAAGCATCCGGAATCAGAGAGCTAGAAAAGCTGTTCAAATACTTTCCCGGGAGATGCAAATCATTTCTGAATGCTGAACAGAAACATCATGACACTCCATTACAATACTGATGTCAGGCAACAACAACAACAAAAAACCATTTTGCTAAGGAAGCTCTTGTGGCCTGACAGGTTCAAGTTTAAAAGGAAGTTTAACTTCCGGCTCTCTTTCACTTTTAAAATAAGTGAAGGCATTATTTCTTAACCAGCGAGGAATTGATTTTCCATCTTCTTCTAAACAGAATCTCCTTACACTAGGGAAGTCCAAGTCAACCCTGTATTTGAAAATTAGCATATGTTTACCAGACTTCCGACCAGAATGGAAATCCCTAACTGATCTTTTAACTGCATAGCGTAATTTTGTCTTTGAAAAAGAAAAAAAAAAAAAAAAAAAAAAACCAGCTTTCTGGGAAAGGTTATCTTGTCCCAGCCTGAAACTGGAACACATTAGTCACCTACATACCATATTAAAAACTAGCAAAACAGCGGGTAAAAAAATCTCCTGGTCCATTTATTTGACTAGAAATCGCTTCCTGAGAACAGCCTGAATCAAGAGGAGGGACTGGACTCAATGAGGGAGAAACTTAGTAACAACTTTACACCTTCAGGCATTTCCAATAAGAAGGGGGTGATATTTTCTCCAGACAGGTCTGGAGTATGGAGGATATGACTCAGATTCATGAACTATCTCAGACACTTTATTTAGAGGCCGTGAATGTGAAATGCAACATTCAGCATTGTGCCAGTCCACAGCCTATATTAGATACATGATATGCACCTGAGCAGACAGCTGAACCAAGTCTGAAACAGAGCCTCCTCTACTGATGCAGTTTGAAGCCACTTTGTGATGAAAATGTGTCCAATCTATGCAGATATCTAAGCACTTTACAATAGGGGCTCATGAACTGGTTTTAGGGACAAACGGTCTTGACCTAAAACCACTGAGAAGTATCACTGCTCAAGTATCCAATTCAGACAAATGATAAACTATGACATCAGAGTGTGAGGAAGGGAAAAGAGGGCAATGAGAGTATTTATTTAGTACTTACTGTGTTGCCTAGAAGCACTGCGTTGGTTAATTTGCATGCTCGCTCTCATTAATCTCCATTACCACAGGGTGAGGTGGCAATCAACATTGTCATTTTAAAGAGAGAAAGAAAAGAAGCCATAGGCTCAATATCAGTAGGGGAAAAATTCAAATTAAGTCCTTCTGTTTGTAAAACCAGGATTTTTCTCTTCTCTCAGTTATATTTCACCTGTGTTTTATAAACCAGAGGTCTGGGTATTATTCAGTAGGATGGCATTCTTGTCAATTTCCTTGTGTCACTTCAACAGGTCTTCATTCTTCTAAGTTAAAAAAAAAAAGCATAATAGATAACACTATTGAATGACAAAAACTGCTTTGAATTTGGCAGAGATTATTTATTTTAATCTCTGTAAAAGACCTATGCCAAGTCCTAGCTTTCATCCTACAGATGGGAAAACAGAAACTCACGACACACTTTGTCCAGCATTTACATAGGTCAGAAGTGGCTAGACCAGGATTTGGGTCCAGGTAGTCTGATTCTAGATTTGCTCTCTCAGCCATTCTGCTGAAATTAAATATACCTGCATACTCTATACATCTGCTTTTTAAAATTGCTCTCGACTTGTTTATTCTCTTCAGAAATAGAACCATAAGATTGATGGGATCAGTGTGGGACCTCAGGCTTTGTCCACATACATGCTGTGGCTATCTACTTCCCAAAGAATCAGGTTTATCCTGAGAATGCAGTTGCTTTGCAGTGAGTGGCTTATTTTAGTTGTTGGACTGACATTAAGATAATGAACCTGCAAGTCGAAGCTAGTGGCTGGTGTTTTTATGTATGTGTATTGGCAGATCAACTATCAAAAAATTTCCAATATCACTTGATAGAATTGCTTGCCATAAAAGACCAGTTGGACGCCTGGTTGGCTCCTTAGATTGAACATCTGCCTTCGGCTTGGGTCATGATCCCCAGATCCTGGGATGGAGTTTCTACTGGGGAGTCAGCTTTTCCTTCTGCCCCTCACCCTGCTGCACTCACTCAAAAATATATACATAATTTTTTTAAAAAATGCAGTGGAGTGCTGTGGGTAGCTTGGATACACATTCTAATATACTAAGCTTTAACCACACTTGGGATGCTGTCTATATAGTAGGGATGGGGGTGTGCCTTCTTTAGAACTTTATAACAGAAAGTTTTAGTGACATAAATTACATGAAATACAGAGGCTTCACATTCAACTTTAAGTAAGCTGATCTCCCTTATACTGCGATATAATTATCATCACTCTTAAATATTATCAGGAACGGTTAAAGTGTTACTATAGTCTTCTTAAAATATTTCAACTCAAATCACTAGGAGACATCACGTTGACTTTAGTTGTCCCTAGAGTTTGTGTAAGAAAAACAAAGACCTGCTGTTTCTTCTTGAAGGGTTGTTGCCATTCTTGCTCCCCTGAGCACCAAAGAGAAAAATAGAGTTGTACATTTTTGTCTTCACACTTATAGCAAAACCTAGGTCTTAGTCATACAAAGAGTGATTTTGAATACTTTAACAGAACACAGAGAAAATATTCTCTCCAACATGAGTTTAGCTAATAGAAGCTCTGTTAGGTGTTTCTTACAGTTTAAAACAGTTTGTCTTTTAATATGTGGGTTTGCCTCCAGAAGGAGCCTATACCTTTTCTAACTTATTTTCTTTTGTCAAAGATTCTCAGTAATTTTCTCAGAAGGGCCACAAGGTTTTCATCCAAACTTCCCCACACAGACAACTGAGAACCCACAGCCTTGGTCTGAGGAGGGTCATCAAGGGGCCAGGCTAAGCTTGCCTGGTTGTTCCCTGGCTTTGAGGGGAAGATCTGAGGAGAAGCCAGAATCTAGGTTTGGAGTGGAAGCATGCTCAGGAAGCATGGTAAGTTCCTAAATGTCTGTCCAAAGATATGTCCTGATGAAAGAAGAAAATGCCCAATAAGGATGCTACAGCAAGGACCAGGTCAGAGACTGGACAGATGACTGAACCAGGGTTAGTGGCTGATCTGAACCAGGGTTAGTGGCTGATCTGGGGCCTTTCCAGTTAGGCCAACATATTTTAACAAGACTTGCAGGTTGGCCACAAGCTTGTGTAGACATATTCAACTGTAAACACTTCTAAATGTAATTGAACAGCAATAAGACAAGATTCTATGCTGACCTCAGAAGCTACTTCTTCACAAGTTGAATCTTCACCCAGCAATTCTCTTTCGCCAGAATGCTTTCTTCACATTTTTGTGCTGAGATGTATCGCCCTGATGATCTTGCCCTGCTCTTGAGAGTTCAACTGCGTGTCTCTCTGGTCCTTCCCACGACACCAATACAAAGAGCTCAGAAATGAAAAAGGTCATTCGTCAATGTGTACGTGGCATTATAAACATAAGACAGCGTGTGGGGAAATTTTATTTCTTAGTTATAACAGTTTGTTTTGGTGAAATTATCATAACTTTTAAATCTCTTTTATTGTGTTCCAAAATCTGAGCAATTGTTTTAATTAACGTAATTGTTTTTGTTTTTCAATTACACGTATGTTTTGCGTAAGCAACCCAGTCATTTTCTCTGCATTAAGTAACATGGTCATTTTCTCTGCACTTGGACAGGTCTGGGCCCCAAATAGACAAGAATGAGTGTGCAGCTGACTCTAACCAGTTCCCAGCATGCAACAGTACTCAGTGTGTGGGAAAACTAACCGGTTCAACCTAAGAACACAAAGATTCCTTGGAAAAATGAAATCCATAGATTATAGAAAAATTTCTCTGCAGTTCCCATTTTAGCTCCTTTCTCAAGACTTTATGCTTTTAACTTTTGTCCAGGAGCTTTAACAATTCATTTAAAAAAAAAAAAGAAGAAGAAGAAGAAGAAGAAGAAGAAGAAGGAGATCACGCTTAAGTTTCTCTACTGAAATAAGATGGGGAAATAGTTGTATTCAGCAGTAGAAGTTCTGAGATCAGAATTCATTTTCTCTAGTTACTGACTGGGTCAATGTGGAAAGGTCCCATTATCTCTCTGAATCTTTGCTACCTAACCAATCACATAAAGGCATCAATCCTTTCTTTTTCTTCACTATCCCATAAGATTGCTCCTTAGAGCAATCAAAATACTATAAAATAGTTCAGTACATTGGAAAACAAAAGGTAAATACAAGTAATATGTATTATATTTTCTCCTCTTGCTATTTCATCAAAGAAGGTAAAATCCACAATGTCCTCAAATGGCTAAAAGTTAGTTGGTAAGTCAGGATCAGGCTTGCCAGAATACAGCTCTGCAGTCTGTACACTGCACAACTAAGGCCAACAAGGTGGGGTTGAGAGGGACTGCTCTAACCTGAGGTTTACTGACACAGCCATGTACCCTGGCATGGGGCTGCTTTACTTATTTATTTTTGCTAATTAACCCAAAGGAATATTGGGGTTAACAGAAGCCTGGATGGTTCAAGAGAAATCAGGGCTCTGTAAACTAAATATATTTGTAACTAAATATATTTATAATATCATTCAACTATGCACATGTCAAAGTAAGAAGTGAGAATCAGGAAATACGGATTCTAGCCCTGGCTTTGCTGGAAATCAACATTTAAGCTGCTTCCCTAGTTACTTTGGACTTCTGCACACTCATTTGTAGAATGAAAAAGCTACTTCCATCTAATCTGGATAGTTAAATGCAAAGTATGTTTCGTCAGCACTCTGAAAAGGTAGACCTGTTCTTCACTCAGTGGATGGTCTGCCAGCATCTTATCCAGTTACTGAGGTTACTTAAAAATTCCTGACAAGCTATAATTGGTTCCTAAGAACAATAGGCCTAATATTTAAAATGGAGAAAGCTCACATAGTCAGCCCCCAGCAGGTGCCGAAGAGGGCTGGGGTTCTTTACCCAGGGCAAAAGATGCACATCTACCTTCTATCTTCTCCCTTCTCACCAAAAAATTGCTCACTGGTTATTGTGTAAAAGATAATTGATTTAATTATTTTCACCTAAACAAACAAAGCCAAACATCACACAATGGGATTAGCTGCTGGCATCTCAAAGTCCTAAAGTTCTGGGGCACCCACTTTAAATTGCACGTTAAACAGCAGGTTTACAGGACTGTGTAGAGGGTGGGTGCAGGGGACTTACAGTTCCAGTTCAGCTTCTGTGTTGTTTAGATGGGGGCTCCTTGGAGAGCTGGGGCTGGCCCCAAGTCACTCGGACCTGAGTGACAGCATCAACTGAATCAGAAACCAGGACATCTGACTTAGGTGTACCGCTTTTCCAATGATGTCACAGTTAGGCTTTGCCAGTGCATCTCCTGACATCCTTCCTCTTCCTCAGAAAACTCATGGACCTCCCATGGCTAAATCTAGAGTCTCTACGCAACTGAGAAACAGACACTGGGACACACAGCTTTGTGAATAGACAATGACTTTCCTCATTTACACCAAAGTTGTTTCTACCTCAGGGCCTCTGTGCTGTTTCCTCATCTTTGGAGTACCCTTCTCTCCACAGATTTCTAGAAGGCTCCTTCTCTTCCTTGAAACTGTTCCTCAAATGCCACCTCTTCTGAGAAGCTGATGTCTGCCATTCCATCCAAAATGCTTGACCCTGCCATTATTCTCTATGTACTGACTATGCTTCCAAAGCCCTTATCAATCCTCAATATTATACTCGTATCATTTATTTTTGTGCTTGTTAATTATTTCTTTTTTATGTTCTTGAATGTGAGTTTCAAGAAAAATAAGAACTTTTTTCTTGTATCTACCACTTCATCTGAATGGTTCCTAGAAGACTGCCTGGCACACAGTAGGTGCTCAGTGCACATTGCTGAATGGACGAATGAATGAATGAGTTCCTAAGTGAGATAATCTTCGTAGTTTCCAGATAGTTTTCCTCCTACTCTCTTTTGGTAATTGAGCTAGTTAATTTGGGTGTTTCTAGGAAATTAGATTAGCATAATTCAACCTCAGTTTGACACTCTTTAAATGTCAACTCCCTCTTTTTCTCTTAACAATAAGTCATTCTTACTCTTTTTACTTCAATTTTGCAAGTCAGTGTAGACTACCACAAGTTTCTTCTTGAATTGTAACGATAGATTCAGAGCTCAACAGGCTGTTTATGCATCGTATCTGTTTCAAATTGGTTAATTTTGAAAAGAAACCTTAAAGAAATTTCACCTAGTCTTTATTAAGTATTTCTGCTTGCTCATACTGTGTTTATATTGCTCTACTGATGAGGGTGCTCTGAACCCAGAACCACGCCTTTTTATGTCCGTGGAGGTCTCCATAAATGGTGTCATACTAATTACATTCTCTACTTTAAGCCCCAAATATTGATGGATAGTGGGCTAAGGGTCCCAGTGGAAAAGTACTGACAGGACTTCTTGCCTATTATGACATTTTTATTTAGCTCAGTCTTTATTTTCCAATCTACTTTCTTTAGAGTCACTTCACTTAAGGGCTTATTATTCATAGTGAGAACATTTTTCCCCCCTGTGGCAGAGAGAAGAGTCTAGAGATTGCATCTGATAGAAGGGCAAATTCAGAAGCAATCCAAGCCAGACTCTGGCCTCTGTGCAGAGCCAAATCCATCAAACAGAGATGATGAGACAGAAAAGCATACCCTTTAATTAGTTCCTACCCACAGAGAACAGCTTTCAAGGGAGAAGGGAATACTTGGGTCCTCTATGCAAGTGCCTTCTTGTCTGTCAGGGATTTCCTATAGTCTTCGGGAGATATTTGCTTGCAGATTAGGTCTTTCCTTATTTTAATTTAATGTAAGAGTTATGGTATGTGCTTTTTTTTTTTTAAGACCTGGTTTACTTAGCCATTCACATGGCTGAATTGCAAGTTCCTCAAAGGGCAAAAAGTATACTTAATCTATATTCAGAGTTTATATAGGACCTATAGTAGCTTCTGGCACATAGTAGGGGCTTTGTAAGTATTTGTGAATGAATGATTCAATCAATGAATGCATGAATGAGCAAATAAAGTAAACCAGTGAATTCGTTCTTCTTACTTGGTTATTTATAGCAAGGACTTCATAAAAGAATACTTTTTTGTGTAGTCACTTGGGTCTATCCCAACCCCTCGTCTCAATCTGGAGTTATTCTAGAACTCCTCATAGAATCAGTTGAGGCCTCTGTTGTGACGCATCCACTTCCGCTCAGGCCTTCTCCCATCTTGTTCTACCAGCTGGGTTTCCCATAGGGATACCCCTCTCCCCTCAACCAGGAAAACTGCATTTAAATCTCTGCTGCAGAGTCTGGTTCCAGTAAACCCAGCCTAAGGCATCATTCCGGGGCTCCGTTTTCTGTATTTAAAAAAGAAGATTCTACTTACTCTGAAGAGCTGTTGAGAAGATCACAGGGAAAATACAGAACAGAAATGCTATATTTGGCCTCCAGTGGACGTTAGCTTCTTTTCCTTCCTTTTCTTTACAACCTGGACCACACTTTAATCCTTTGCTACCACAAATAAATGGTAGGCACACAGTTGTAGCATGAATAAAACATGTAAAGATGACCATGTGTCCTTTCCCTAGCCTGCAGCATGATGACACGGATGAAAGCCAAGATGCCCAAATGCCAGGCCATCCTGTGCACACTCTGGAAAGGAAACCTCCAAGTTCAAGTCTCATGGAGTTTGCTCATAGTAAGTTTAAGCTTCTCTTTTGTATGAAAAGGAAAGAAAAGTCCAACAATCACATCAGGACATTGTGTCTCTTAGAGAGGGCTATGAGAATTTTCTCGGGGCTAGGAACTGCTTCCATCAAAAGAGAAACTGGGTCAGTTACCTGCCTCAGTCATCATCATAAAGCTCTCCTAAGAATCGTTAGGTGTTTCTTTTTACCTGCATTCTCAACTGTGACATTATGTCTGCCTCTAAAGAAAAGCCACTTGGCAGGGGTGCCAAGAGAGCCTTTCCAATTCCCTAGTATGGATTCTCCTTTGAGGGAATGCTGAAATGTTCACAGAGCTTCCCCATTGCATGGTAGGCAGCAAATTTCCAAAACGACGCTGGGCCAGGTTTGCCGTATGTACTGCATTGAATATTTAACAATGGATTGTAGGCACCATGAATCTCTATGCCATCATTTCCCTCTCTGTAATGTGGAGTTAGATACTCTTTGGTGATGAAACTGTAGAGTATTTTGTTTAAATATGGTGTAGACACAGATTCACTTACATGTACATTCCATTTTCAATGGATACTTGATGCCAAGAGAACAAAGATAAGAACAGTTGGATCCACTAGTTAGCAAGCACCATTCATGTGCCAGAGTCATACATTTGGTATTAGGTGACTATTGTAATAACGTTACATAAAAGAAAACCAACCCAAACAAGAGTCTTATAAACAACAAACATTTGTTTTCAAGTCCATCATGGGATGTGACTACCATTTGGCTGATCTAGGCTCGGCTTTGCAGGATGGTTCTGTTTTAGGCTATGGATTTGCTGGGCTGCTTTCAGTGAGTTTGCTCTGGAGCCTGGGATAAAGGGGACATGCTCCCTGAAGCAGCCCACCCCCAACAGGAAAATATGAGCCCATCCACCAATTTCTGTAGTGCTATCTGCTGTTCTCTATCATAACTCATTTGTAATACACGGCAGTTGTCTGTTTACCTACACTTCTCAGGGGTAATAGGTGTTATTCTTCCCGGGATCTGCTATATCTTAGAAATTGTCTGGCACACAAAAGGTGCTCAATAAGTGTTTTTGAGTTACCAGATGCATAAGTAAAGATCATCTACATAAACCTATACCAATACATTTGAAAAGGATTGTGCTGAGATGATGAATGGTTAAGCTACAATTTGTAACTAGGACAAGCTTGACCTGTTTGGGCGGTTGCTGAATCCTTTGAAGCTGACACATTAGAGTGCAAATGACAAATGGCCCTTCATATCAGCATGAGTGTCGTCCACTGGGCGGAATGGACCACTGACTTGACCCAGTATGTTTTCTCTTTGTATTCATTCATGGGAACCTGAGGAAATAATTGAGAGAGTTCAACACGTGTCTTGGAGCCTTGAAACGTTGTATTTGGAATTATTAGAGGGAAATTTTTTTATTATCTATGAAGTATTAAGAAAGGATTCCAGTAACTTACTGAATGACCTCCTGGAAAGCAGTTCACACACAACTCCATAAAGGCAAACAGAAGGCGTTCATGGAGAGTCTTCACATCAAAGTACCAAGAGCTAGCTTGCAGAATCCCAGCTTCCATGGGAGATGTTCAGAATGGCAATAGGAGTTGTGGGATCAAGTTGCATGTCCTTCTTAGATTTTTAGAAGTGAAGGATGCTGGGCATGCCATTTAATTCTTCTGAGTGTCAATTTTGTCATTTGTAAAAGGGGGCTAGGAACGTCTACATATTTAGTTCATCGTGCAGATGGAAATGGGACAATGTACATGCAGCACCTGATGGATTTTCCTTGTGTTGATGCAAAGCAATTTTCTTTTTAAAGTTGGAAATTGAACATAATAACGAAAAAATTTTTAAAAATTGGGATCATCTTTTTCGTGGAATTTGGAAAAACCTGTTATTCTTTCCATTTAACTTTTCTTTTGCCACTATCTTGGTATGCTGTAGAAGTGTACAATTCTTTAAGTATTTGTTTATTTATCCAAAGTCTATTTTGTAGCTGTATGACATAGATCAGTTGCATTAGACTGTTTATTAAGTGATCTGACTTCTGATCTGGCGATGGCTGGTTTCTGTGTCTCAGTTTCCTCACATGACTTAACCCTTCAGGGTTAGCTGAAGGTGTAAGCGTCTACAAATCCCACACCTTTTCATCTATCCACTTACCACTCCCCCCTTTTCCTGTTTATGCATGCATCCATCTGTAATTCCTTCATGCCTTCACAAATGGTCTTTTTACAGTACATGGATCATTTGTATTAACTTGACATTATAGGCAAACGACTAAAATTAGCCAGGACACTGCTGAAATGGATACAGTGGGGAACAATACTACTGCAGTAGATGATAGCTACACATTATTAGAGAAAAAAGTATATCATTTGGCTAAATAAAATTGAACTGGTGGCAAAGGCACATGCAACATGCTTTGTGCCATCTCCAACTCCTAAAATTCACATTAAAAAAGCAAATAAGTTAGAGGGTTATTATTTACCTCTAATCAATCAGTATAAGAATGTGTTAAATAACAAGCTCTTCTGCCACATTCAGATGTGATTTAGTTTATGAGAATCTAATCTACATAGAGAATTTTTTCAAGAACACACACATCCCATAAATTAAACCGAGGTGGTCTTAATTACTAGTTTCATTAAAGATGAGCTTTTATTTTTTCATAAAATACAGTCTTAGATCTCAGTTCATTCTACTCTGAATTCAACCTCTAAGAAGAGCTTGAGCTCCAAGCTCCCACTGTTGTGGAGTTTGAGGAATTCCCTACTGGTGATTACAACAGCCTCCTAGGTGACTTCCTGCTTTCCTAGCCATCTCTCTTCTATGTAATTTTACCATCCATTCTGGTGATCTTCGAAGATAGAAATTTTTTTGTGTTATGTTAGTCACCATAAAATACATCATTAATTTTTGATGCAGTGTTCCAAGATTCATGGGTTATATACAGCACCCAGTGCTCCATGCAATACATGCCCTCCTTAATACCCACCACCAGGCTGACCCATCCCCCCACACTCCTCCCCTCTAAAACCCTCAGTTTGTTTCTCAGAGTCCACAGTCTCATGAGTCATCTCCCCTTCCGATTTCCACTGATTCACTTTTCTTTTCCTTCTTCTAATGTCTTCCATGTTATTCCTTATGTTCCACAAGTAAGTGAAACCATATGATAATTGACTCTCTCTGCTTGACGTACTGCACCCAGCATAATCTTTTCCAGTTCCATCCATGTTGATGCAAAAGTTGGGTATTCATCCTTTCTGATGGAAGCATAGTACTCCATTGTATATATGGACCATATCTTCTTTATCCATTCGTCTGTTGAAGGGCATCTTGGCTCTTTACACAGTTTGGCTATTGTGGACATTGCTGCTATGAACATTGGGGTAAATATGGCCCTTCTTTTCACTACATTTGTATCTTTGGGGTAAATACCCAGTAGTGTAATTGAAGAGTCATAGGATAGTTCTATTTTTAATTTTTTGAGGAATCTCCACACTATTCTTCAAAGTGGCTGCACCAACTTGCATTCCCACCAACAGTGTAAAAGGGTTCCCCTTTCTCCATATCCTCTCCAACATTTTGTTGTTTCCTGCCTTGTTAATCTTTGCCATTCTAACTGGTGTAAGATGGTATCTCAATGTGGTTTTGATTTGGATTTCCCTGATGGCTAATGATGATGAACCTTTTTTTCATGTGTCTGTTAGCCATTTCTATGTCTTCATTGGAGAACTGTCTGTTCATGTCTTCTGCTCATTTTGAAGATAGAAATTTGATCCTAAGAGCAACTGGATGGTTCAGCTGGTTAAGTGTCTGCCTTTGGCTCAGCTCATGATCCCGGGGTCCTGGAATCAAATCCCGCATAGGGCTCCCTGGTTTGCAGAGAGTCTGCTTCTCTCTCCTGTTCTGCCTCTCCCCATCTGCTCCTCCTCCTTTGCCTCTTCCCTCTCTCCCATTCCCTCTTCTCTACTTGTGTTCTCTCCCTCTCTCTCTCTCAAATAAATAAATAATCTTTTAAAAAAGGGGGGGGGGCCTGGGTGGCTCAGTGGGTTAAGCCGCTGCCTTCGGCTCAGGTCATGATCTCAGGGTCCTGGGATCGAGTTCCGCATCGGGCTCTCTGCTCAGCCGGGAGCCTGCTTCCTCCTCTCTCTGCCTGCCTCTCTGCCTACTTGTGATCTCTCTCTGTCAAATAAATAAATAAAATCCTTTAAAAAAATAAAAATAAAAAAAATCATAAAAATTTAAAAAAAAGGTGGGGGGAGAAATTTGATTCTTAAATTCACTCAAAGATGTTTCATTTCCCTCAGGCTGAAGGACAAATGCCTTAGCAGAACACATGCCACTGATCTGGTCCCATTTATCCTTACTTCTCACAGCCCTACCACCTGCACCAAAATGAATTCATTAATTAAACTTGTTATTATTGCCTGAGTTTCCTTATGCTTCTGTGCCTTTCCAAAAGCTCTTTGCCCTTTAAGGAACAGCCTTTCTCCATTAAGATTGCTGAAGCCTATTTGATCATCAAATGCCTCCTCCTCCAGGAAGCCACCCTTAACTTCATCATGTGTCTACCATTCTTTTATAGGGCTCCCTTCCTTTGCTTCAAAGTCACCCTCATTAACCTTGTTCGATGCTTAACATGCTGTACTATAATTTTCTGAAAAAATGTTTCCTTCTTTCCCTATCCACTGTGACTGGTTGAATGCTAAGATCCATGGGCCTAACATAGTGCCTGGCATGTGTTAGGCATTTGTCAAGCATTTGTTGAATGAACAAACTGAATGAACTTTTTAAAGCAGCAGCAATTTGGTTGTCACACACAAATTTTCAGACAAGAAAGAGAATTACCATACAGGATGATTTGTCTGAGAGCTTTGTTTCCCCGTCATAGTATGTCAGGGATCAAAGGGGAGCATTTTCTCCTCTTCAAACTGAAAATAGCTTTGTTTTTACTGCTTTTTCGTCCCTCATATTGGAGGGAGCTTTCATGGTAGACTTTAATATGACTTGATTGTCTCTGTATTCATATCCCTTGATACCCTGCTTTTCACCACAAGTCAGCAAGATCAAAATCTGCTCCTAATTATCTTCACTACCTGCTGAAATATTTGCTGCTGGGAATGTGTCAGTTGCTCAACAATTTTGCTCGCGGACACAGCACACAGTCCCATGAGGCAGGGTGGTGATGTCCCAACTTCAAAGGGCCTCTGCCAAGCAGTGATGTATATTGTCGTTCAATTACAGCATAATTAGGGTGACATGCTATATTCTGACTTCTGCTTGTATCACAGAGAATGGATCCCAACAGTGCACGCTGTCACCCTGATGGCGGCTCCAGAGTTACACAGAGGGTGGCTCTTTGACTCCTCCAGTGTCCAGTCACGTGAAGATGGCACAGGACAGTCGCTGGGGCCAGATTTATTTTAGCAACATGTAATGAGCTGTGGCTTTGTGCAGGCCCAGAGGTAGTCTTAGGTACAGTATTTCACAGATTCCTGGTGGCAAGTGTGAATTCTTAAATCTCAGAGGGTTTAGCTAAAGCTCAGTAAGGTTATGGCATGTCCCAAATCATGAGATTTGTCATTCACAGAGTCTGTATCAATGAGCAACTTTCCTAACCTCTGAGATGCAATGTTTTCTCCTGAAAGCAAATTAATGCCTTCACTGCTGGTTTGCCATAAAAGATGCATACAAACAGATGTGTGTGCATATGTATATAAATGCATGCATGTCTGAATGTATCTATTTTTCTTTGTATATATGTATCTATATATCTCAAGTGGAGTAATTGACAGAATAGGTTCTCAGTAATTATGTTTTAATTGTTGCTATTTTGTTTTCCCTTCCAATACCTCCAAAGCTGGTGAATCGCCCAGCCTTCCAGTTTCCTTATGCTTAATGACACACAGACCTTTGTGAACTCTCTTTTCATTTGGTCAAGGAGCAAGTGGAAATATCACCAATATTTGGTAGGTCCTTAAAGTGACTGAAAAAGAGCACGTGGAGACTCCGTTTCTCTCACGTATCTCTTATTCTCACGGTAGAGGCCCCAAGAATTGTAGATTTGGGTAGGAGTTTGGAGGAGGTCATCTGGGGCTGTCTTGAACAGCTGATTTTTCTTGTCTCCCCCTGGGGGACTTGAGCTGATTCAGTACAGTCAAGAACACAGAATCAGGAGTTAGAAAAGTATGAGTTTAATTTCAAGCTCTGTCTCTTCTTTGTTGTGTCAGCTTAAGCAAGTTCCAAAACTTACCTAAACTTCAGTTTTATCATCTATAAAATGGGAATGATAAGAGCGCTTGCCTTGCCAGGCTGTTGGGAGGATCGAATGAGATAATGCAGATGGAGCTCTTGGCATTATGTCGGTCACATTCTCAGATCCAAAAAATATCATTATTATTATTAGCACAACTATTACTATAACTTCCTTTCCCTGTCTCCTCCTATTTTCTCTCTTCTCAGGCATGTACAGTCTCAACCCAACCTGAAACTCACCCCAGATGTTCAAACATTCTTGAAGGTGCTACCATGAATGGGAACAATTAAGTGGAAGTACAGGCTGTATGCAAATGAGCTCTGGAATTCACTCCACCCCCACCTTTGCCTCTCCAGCTTACGCACATTGCAAAGGCTCAAGCCACCTCAGGCAAGTGTTCTGGTAATAATAAGCACAATGAAAACTTGAACACAGTCTCTGAGCCTTTTTGGAAGCAAGGTCTCCTTGTTATGGCAATAAACTGAATTTTGGGGGTGTACAGGTTGTTATCAGGGAGCAGTATCAAACCTTCAGAATCATCAGCAAAAAACTAGGTTGAGCTGGATGGGAGAGTGCTCTGCCTATGATTCTATCACTTCCTATCTCAAAACAAATCAACAACAATACCAGAGTGGTTCCTGTACCAGTGTTTGAGTGTAGCAGTATGTCAACAGACCTGCACTATAGAATTCTGCTCGTGATGTTTCAACTACTGAGGCAGAGCTCAGTAGAGTATAGACTTACTTACATCTTGATATGCAAATTTAAACACAGGGAGGGGGCAGAAGACCAGCAATGGAAGGTAAAAGAGAAATAAGGAGGAAGTGAGGGAGGAGGGACAGACAGACAGAGATGGTTGTCACTCAAATACCTGGTATTGCAGAGCAGTTTTCTTAGTATTTGTTATCTGTTAAGAACTCTCATTTCCCCCTTATATCTACTCTACCCTTTCAGCAAAGGATATTTTTTTAAAAAATTCCAAACCCTCAATGAATTCTCATAAGTGCTATTAAAATTGAGAGAAAAAGATACCATGTTTTTAAAGAATTATAGTAGGCAATTAGACATTTGAATTGTTGGCAAGTTTTCAAATATTCCAGATTTACAGTAAAAAACCCAGTTTTCTGGAAATAAGTGATTCCAAGGGGCCAAATCTTGCTAATAACTTTGCAGTCAGTCTCTTAAATGCTAAAGATATATTTTAGTATTTGATATATTTTTCCCCTTTTATGTCTTGAGTATGTCCTGGCCTTATGAAGCTCTGATGTAGACTCTCTTAAGATAAAGTGCTGTGGCAAGAATCTTGAACTCAGATGCCAACAGAGGTTGGCCAGATAAGATGATCCAGAGAGGCACACAGGCCAGCAGAGAAGAGAGAGAGTTGTTCTATGGGAGATGCTATGGCCATTTAAGGTGGTACTTAGCTCCAGTCCATTTTTCTCATACCAAATCGGGGAGGGAGTGGTCGAGAAAGGGGTATCCTATAGACTTCACGCCATCTGGCATACAACATGTATTTTTCATTTATGTGTCTGTTTTTCTTCTTCCTTGAGGGTGAAAAACATATGTATTGAATATACTTTAAAAATCTCAGAGGAAGATAATAATATTTCACATGTCAACATGTACAATGTGGTGGATACAGATGTTTGACCTTCCTACCTTCCTTCCCTTTTCTTTCTTTATTTGGCAAATAAGTATTGGGAGTCTATAACGTGCCAGGCACTGTGTAAGTGTGGGGAATATAGCAATGAACTAGCAGGCAAAATCCCTCTTTTCTTGGTACATACATCCTATGTAGGAAGACAGGGATAGTAAACTACACATATTCATAATAAGTATATTTTTTAATATATGATAAGTATATACCTTTAAGTATGAACTGATGTAGATGTTGATTTATTTATAGTCTGTATCTTCCCAACTAGAATGTAATCATTCCATACATACGTAAGTTTGTGTGTGTGTATGTGTATATATGCTTACATATGTAAGGGTTTATATATAACTGTAATAGTTAAAAACAAAGTAAAGAAAGAGGGATATGGGGCTCCTGGATGGCTCAGTTGATTAAGCATCCGACTCTTGATTTCAGCTCAGGTTATGAACTCAGGTTTGTGGGATCAAGCCCTGCTTTGGCTCCATGCTGAGCATGGATCCTGCTTGAGATTCTTTTCTTCTCTCCCTGCTCCCCCCATCCCCCACTCATGCACTTTCTCTCTGTTTCCCTCTCTCTCCCTCTCTCCCCACTCTCTCTCTCTCCCTCTCAAAAAGAAAGAAAGAAGGATGGGTTGCACCAGGACAGCTGTGGGAGATATCATTCCTCTAGCTGGGAGGTAGGGAGAGTCTCAGGGAGAAGGGACCCTCTAACAGTAATATGATAGCTGTATATATTTGTAAGGAAAGGATGTTCCAGACAGAGGGACCTACAAATGCAAATGAGATCAAGTGTTTGGAAGAGCAGGGAGGATAGCATAGCTGGAGAAGACTGGCCAAGATGACAGTATCAGGAGAAGAGGTCAGAGAGTCAGCAGGTCCAAATCATCCGGGATTTTGGCCACTTTAGGAAGGTGAGAAGCCATTGGACGTTCCTGAGCAGAAGAGTAATAGACTCTGACTTACATCTAAAAGGATGACTCAAGATGTGTTAAGAATGGAACACAAAGGGCAGGAGTAGAAACAGGAGGAAAATTGAGAGAGATTTCAGGCAGCGAGATGACAATGAGGGTGGGTGACGGCACTGGAATGGTAAGAACTGGTCAGGTTCTAGATAGATTCTGGAGGTAAAAATTCCAAGACTAGTTGATGGGCTGCATATTAGGTGTGAAGACAGAGAGGAACAAGAGATAATGCCAAGATATTTTGCCTGAATGACAGAAGGATAAAATTGCCATGAACCATATTGTGAAAGGTGGTGATAAAAGCAGGTTAAGGAAGAGATGAGGTTAGGGGTTTGATTTTGTCCATGCTAAATCCGATATGCTATTTTAACATCCAAATGGAGATGTTACATCAGTATGTGTATATGCAAATCTGGTGTTTGGGGGATTAGGTCTGAGCTAGAAATATAGCAGAAGTAGAAATATAGCAGTATTCAGCAAGTAGAGATAATTTTAAGCTCTGCATCTAGCTAGGTCAATTGAGGAAGTTTAAATAAAGAAAAGATCGAGGGACAGAGCTTGGGGGAGCTCCAACTATTATAGGTGTTGAAGAAAAGAATAAACCAGGAAAATATGATTGAGGCAGGAGGATACCCAGGAGACAGTGTCTCCCTAGAAGACAAGTGAAGACAGTGCTTTAAGAAAGTGGGTTATTAACTGTATCAAGCAACATAGGTCAAGTAAGATGAGAGCCAAGTACAGCTATTAGATTTAGTAAACAAAGGTCATTAATGATCTTTATCAAAATTGTTTTGGTGAAGACCAGTTGGGGACAGTTCCAGAAAGAAAATGACATGAACTAAAGGTATAGGTTTCTATAAAGGGCACAAGAAAAATTATACAAATGTGGTACCAAGGGATGGAAAAATTTTATTTTACAGCACATTCACTGCTGATGGGAATGAATTAGTAGAGCTGGATTTCAGGAGAAAGGAAATTTACTGGAATGATGCCCTTGACTAGAAAAGGAGAGGAAGTCTAGGGCATAAGTGGAGGAAATGATCTTGGATTTGAGTGCAGACTGTTCTTCTACAGTAATACAAAGGATGATGGAATTTATGAGCTCAGAAACCAATAGACCAGTATAGATGATGGTACAGGTGTGAAGTCTCTTCTGATGGCTTCTACTTCCACTTAAACAAGACAAAAAGCCATTAACTGAGAGTAAGGAAGGGGTAGGGATTGGAGGTGTAAGAAGAGAGGTGGGAGAGAGTTGCCTAGGACACTGGAAGAATGGATGGACCATGGAAATGTTCATAGATCATCAGGTGGCCCTAATCATCCACTTGAAATTGTGGTCATACATGTAAAGTGAGATGAATTAATATGGTGTGTATTTTTCACAAGATATTTCAGCAGCCAGGTATAGAATTGACAGAGTGTTGAATTAAACGGAAGTTTGAGATTTTTCCATGTGAGTACAAGGAAAGAGGGGCAAAGAATAGGAGATGAGCATGAGCTTAGCGAAGAGTCATGGAATCTGAACTTCTGCAAGTGCTTCCTGAGAGTCTGGGACGCATTTTGCTGAATTTGGGGGACAGAGAGATGCACAGACATGTGGCTCACTCTAAGAGAAGGATCTCATAGTCTAATACAATGTCTCCCAAATGTCATTTAAATACCCCATCTTTTTACCATATCTTTGTACTCATATGATATGATGTGATGTACATCATATCATATCTTTGTACTCCCTATAGTATTGACTGTTTTCTTTAATTATGCACATGTTTACATATTACTGAATTTATTTGAAAAGAGATTTTTGTGTCTCAACACAATGGAAAACCAGTTTCATCTGTGAGAAATAGAAGGTAATAGTAGGTAAAGACAATGAAAAGGGCAGTATGACTGAATTTCCAAACCACTACTTTGTGTGCCACAGTCTCCAAGCCTAGATTTGCTGTCTCTTTGATAATAAAGGAGATTATCAGGTACAGGAGTTGTTAAGGGCGTACTAGCACAACATGTACAGTTTCTTCTTAAAATTCTCAGCAGGATCAAAGAGAATGAGGAGCCCTTTTTCCATTTATCCTTCCCTGTTACAAAGTACATTATGGAGTCGAGTATAAAAACCAGTACATTCTCTAATGATGTACATCCCATATTTAGAGAAATATGCAACCAGTAAGAAAACAGCTATACCAACAAGTAAGTACCATAGATATAGCCAGGGGTAAGAGACAGTCCTATCTAGGGTGTAGATTGCAAAACAATTTTAAATGAGTTTGTCACTCATTAAAAAAATAAAGTTTAGGAATCAGGAGATGGATTTAGGATGAGTGCCTATAGAATTACATCATAGTTGACTTAGAAGCTGAATCTGTAAGAGGTGAGCTCTAGAAGAAGTGAACCATATGCTGTTGGATTTCTTCATTCTCTTTGGCCACAGATAGCCATAGGATTTTCCACCACTAGGCTGGGTTTAATATTGTTCTCTTCAGTGAGGCTTGTTTTGGACATTTACTTTACCTGTCCTATTCATGTTGATTTACATTTCTGTGTTAGGGAGGTAACAAGACTAGTTAAGAGGAAGTGACCCAAGTTGGAATCCACAATGTCTAAACTACACTGAGATGGAGAGGAAGCGCAAGAATTAAGATATTTGATTGACAAATCTGTAGGGCTTAGGGATAGATGGACCAGGTGGGAGAACTTAAGAGGAGGAAGGACCCTAAGATGGCAGAGCAGTTCTCTGATATTTAAGAGTAGATGGAATGGGAAGTATGATTTAAGAAACATTTATATTGTCAAACGTTGAACCACTTTACATGGCAAGAGGTTCTTCTGGCTTACTTTCTGCTTCTTGCCTGCCTTCCGGCAGGTGAAGTTCTCAAGTTATTTAAGTTCTGTATTTATAAGGCTCATTTAAACTGTCAGTTAAATATTAAAACATAAATGAGATTGCTCCTTACTTAAATTATAGATTTGTAACAAAGACCTAGCTTGAGATTTGGTATGAGAAATCTACGACTTGGTAGTAAGCTTCATGAAGGTAGCAATAATGTCTGTTGCTCAATAAATAATTTTTGAATAAATGAAAAATTTCCAAATCTCGCAACGTTACATTTTTTCTGTTTGAACTCAATCACACCACTCTATTTTTTTTTTTTATTCTGTTAGGAAATATTTATTGAGAACTACTTTCTGCCAGGCATTATGCTAGGCACTGAGATATAGTTTACAATAAAATGAAATATTGTGTTCCCACAGATCTTTCTAGAAGGTGAGATAAAGCTTAATCAAATAACCACACAAATAAATGTAAGAGTGCAACTGTTATTGCATGCAACTAAGAGTTAGAAGTTGCCATGAGAACATGAAGACATTCATTCACTAATTCAGTAATTACTTTGGGACCTATTATGTACTGGTTATTCTCTGATAGGCACTAAGGATGCAATAGTGAACAAACTAGGTAAAGCTTTCTGCCATGAAGATGACATTCCTTTTTTTCTTTTTTAAAAGATTTTATTTACTTATTTGAGAGAGAGAGTATGTGTACTATTGGGGGAGAGAGTCAGAGGGAGAAGGAGAAGCAGACTCCCCACTGAGCAGGGAGCCCCACATGACGTGGGACTCAATCCCAGGTGCCCCATGAGGATAACATTCTAATGGAAGGGGCTAAATCATAAACCAGATCATTACGTTATTAACTGGTAAGCAGGGAAAGGAACAGGAGTGTAAAGGAGGTCATGCTTTTAGATAAGGTGCTCCTTCTAGAGGAGAAGGATTCAGGGGGAAGGTGAATTTTTAATACAAATGTGAAAGAAGAAGTGATCTATTTAACCTTTACACCTCTTCCATCTCTAAAATGAGCATAATGTTGTGCAGAAACCAGGGTTATTGTGATGATTCAATGAGGTTACATAAGGGAAAGCTTCTGTACTTGTGCCTGGAGCTCAGTTAAATGTTGGTTCCTAACTGGATGAATCTCCCTGTTCCTCGTCTTCAGACAAGGGGCTGAAATCTGGTTCATACGTGTGTATATTTGTCTTACATTGTTCCACCTAACTTTTAAAACAAATAAATCAACCTCCCCCACTCGCTCTTAATGTGATAAGTAATATTTGCTTGCAACCAATACATTTTGCACTTAGGCATGCTTCTGTGTATTCACCGCTGTCAACTTCACGGTCTTGAAGAAGTCAAGATGTGATCTTCTCTGGGTGGCGGGAGGCATTGCTTGAGATGCGTAGGAAAGCAACACGAATGAAATCTGGTGGCAGTTCCAGGTCAGGATGAAAAACATCATGAAGCACTTTCCCCTGTGTGGGTTCCAGGAGTGTCTGTATCTGGGAGCAGTGGACTGAATAGCACACTGGTTTGCCAGGTGACCTTGGTAGGATGCATAACCTCTTAGATCTCCGTTTTCTCATCTGTGCAACAAAGGGAGTGCTAACCTTCTTTGACCCCTCAGAAGTGTTAGGAGGGGGAATAAGTTAATGTTTGGAAAGGCTGTGTGACCCTTGGAGCCAAGACATTATCAAAGTGCAAAGTAAATTACAGGGACTGTTTGCTATCCCATTAGTAACTCAAACAGTACAAGGGGCTCCTCCTGTCAAGTCCTTGTAAGTCAAGCCTGTAATACACACTTGGTTTTTTTTTTGTTTTTGTTTTTGTTTGGTTTTGTTTGGTTTTGTTGTTTGTTTTGTTTTGTTTTAACCAGGACAAAAATGGAAATGAAAAAGTTGGAAACTCTTTCTCCTCAGATTCATTTTTAAAACATTCAGCCATGGAAATTCTAATGGGCACTGATAGCTTCCATCCTGTGGGAACACCCTGCCTGATCCCCTCATCAAATCCTGAGATCCTGGAAACGAGATAAATTTGGAACTTGGAACCTGGACCCAAAGCTTCAGGACTTTTATGACTCTAGCCAAGTCACTTAGCATCCCTGACACTCTCTTTCTGGGCATGTAAAATGAGACTCTTCCTCCTCTTCACCTCACCTTGTTGGTTATCATGTCTCCTTAATATAACTAAATAGCTAAGATATATAGACTGTCAACTCTTACTATGTTAAGCACTCTATTTAGACTATCTCTTTAAATCTTTACAAAAACCCTATGAAGTATGGTTGGTTGTTTTCCATAATTTGCGTATAAAAAGCTGAGGCTGTGCAGAGTTAACTTACCCATAGTTACCAAACTCAAAGGCAGGGAGGCTAGAATTCTCCACAGCTCTATCTGGTTCCAGGCCAGAAAGATGAACCTGAGTCTTCTGTGCTCTAGTCCTCTTTGTGTACACTCAATCTGGCACAAAGTAGATCAGCACTCAGTGTTACACACCTGCAGAGTGAAAATGCTTTGTGATTTTTAGAATGTTATGTAAATGATGGTATTAAGATTAATACTCATATTTTCACAGACCACATGTGTCCATCAGTCTTTTGTGCAGGACAACAAACATTGAGACCTCAGACACATCTGCCTATTTATCACTGGGAATTTGCAGTAATAAATCCTTTCTAGCTGAGATGAAAAGAGGAAGGGTTAGGACATGGTTGGACTGGGCTTATACTTGGATCTCCAAAGGTTTAATCCAGGCTTTCTCCAAACTATTAGTCTATGGTGCTAAACCAATTTTAATCATCACAATCTGCCACTTCTTTCCCAGCACAATTTCATGCTAATAAGGAATGGAGGTTTGGCACTTGTATAGTGAGAGAGGGATTGGTGGTAAAAGGTCAATGGAAATACTAGACATGTAGTTCCTGATAGACTATTTTCAGCAATGGCCAAATCTTTTAGACACTAACCATCCTCTAGCATTGAAATATTCCTCATACTCCAAGCTACACAATGTTTGACTAAGTACTTAGAATGGAAGTCTAACATGTCTACCTTTCTTAGCTGCTTAGAAGGAAAGACTAAATCTAATGACATTTATGGGAGAGAAGGAGGGACTACTATCTGAAACTAGTATTTCAATGGATTATCTTAACTTTAATAAGACAATTGTGGATTCCTCATTAACCTTTGTTAATGTTTCCTCTAAGAACTGTGTATTTTATTGGGGTGCACAGAGGTAGGACAAAGGAGTTAAAAGTGAAATCACTATGGGGCGCCTGGGTGGCTCAGTCAGTTAAGTGTCTGACTCTCGATCTTGGCTCAGGTTTTGATCTCAGAGTAGTGAGCTTGAGCCCTCCATTGGGATGCATGCTGGATGTGGAGCCTACTTATAGAACAAGTAGTACATCCACTGGAGGCCATGTTGGTCTTAACTTGGAGGCTTCTACAATATTTATGCTGTGACTCAGATGAGCAAAGTAGGAGTCTAACCCAGTCAAAACAAGTTTCACTTCACTGCAGAAACATCTCAAATACATAAAATTGGGTGTTAGGGGATTGAAAGAGATTAAAGAGGTTTTTTCCTGATTTTTTTCTCATTTCCAAGGCACCTAAATATCAGTTGTAAATGGTTTCCCAGCTTCCAAACTTAGACTTTCCCTCCTATCTTCCCTCCTATCTTATCATGTGAGTATTAAGCTCCCATAAATTCAGCAAAATTCATCCTTCCTAAGGGAAAAAAATTAAATAGTTTGCGGTAGCTTCTTCACCACTCCACTAAATGTAATAATATCTGGAATAATCTTGCAAACTGCAGAAGAGGGTGTCAAGTGCAGAAAGAGGGACACGTCCTTTATTCGAATAAAAATAAAAACAAAACTAGGAACTGGGTCACTGTCTCAACATGATGAGTATCAGTCTTCAAAGTGGGCCTGAACCTTCCTCATCCATTTTCAATGTAATTTTAATGTGACATGTTTTTATGTCATATGCTTACTTTAGAACTTTATATTTCATAAGGATGCAATCCTTCAACCCTGCCCCCAAAATTATATTCCAAAAGCCAAGTCGGACCATATATTTTCCTTATCAATGTTTTCTTATTCATTCATTCCACAAATATGTAATAAACACCCATTATTCTGACAGGTGCTAAAAATACAATAGAAAATAAAATAGAAAAAAGAAGTTCCTTCTCTCATGGAACTGTTTCCTCAGTGGAGGAAGTCAAAGATAAATAAATACACGCGTATGTCCCTAAGATGATGCCACATAGTAGAAAACACTAAGGAGAGAAAAACTCAGAGTTAGGGAAAAAAAACAAGAATATCAGTTACAGTTTGAGCTGCAAAGGGTGTCCTTTCTGAGAAGGTATTTGAGCTGAGATTTAATTGATGATTGGTGGGAAGGACACAGCCACGCGAACATACGAGGGTGATAGCAGAGGGGTGAAAGATTGCCAAGCCCCTGAGGCAAGAAGGCGTTTGACTTGTTGGAGAAACAGATCAGCAGAGTTGGAACTTCAGAACAATTGGCTAATGGTGAACTCTTCTCAGCATTTAAAACACTGCTTGATGTGACACCCCTGATGTTCCAATCACATCTCTCAACACGTTTCTTTTACCCTCCCCTCTAGTTTTGCTCAACTGCTTGGAGACTTGGCATGGCATGTACCATGCTGTTCACATCTCTATTGATTAGTACACGCTGCTCTCCCTGTCTGGAATGTGCTTCTCCATCAGGTCATCCCATGGATCTTAAACATCTTTCAAGATAAACCTTCCCTTCCATATCTATGGAATCACAGACAGGGAATGGTTAATTGCCCAAATTTTCCAGAAGTCTATCACTATCAAAATGTTTTGTCACGGTTTTTATAGCCTATATCCTAATTGAGTATATTCTTGTGCTCTACTTTGACCATTATCAGATTCAGCGTAAACTTTTAGGCTGTAGAGTCCACAAAAACATGCACCTTTTCAGCATCTGGTGCAGAAATACAGGTTATATAGGCGACCATTCAATAAATGAACCAATCATTTCTCCTTCATTCCCTTCCTTCCCTCTTCTCTCTCTTCTTCCCTCCTCCCTTTCTCCCCACCCTCCCTCCATCCTTTCTTGCTTCCCTTCCCTCCTTCCTCCCAGTTCATTTTAGCCAAATTTAGACATCATCCTTAATACCTCCCTTTCCTCATCCCCCACAGCCATGTTAGCAGAAATCATGCTTCATCCATCCACCCCTACAAACACCTATTGTTTGACATCTACTGTCCTCTACCTTCAGCAGATAAGATTTTGGCAGTCCAGTCTCCTTACTCCTGAGGCACTGAGGAATTTCTCCCCCATATTTTTACATTATTCCCTCTTCAGAGCTCACAGAGAGGTTGTCCTAGCCACCCTATCACGTGCAATATACCTCCTTGTACTCTTTATCACATCACCATTTATTTCATAAGACTTATCAAAATATTAGATTTGGGGCACCTGGGTTACTCAGTCGGTTAAGTGGCTGCCTTCAGCTCAGGTCATGATCCCACGTCAGACTCCCTGCTCAGCAGAGAGCCTATTTCTCCCTCTCCCTCTCCCTCTGTCTGCCTCTCTGCCTACTTGTGTTCTATCTGTCTTTCAAATAAATAAAATCTTTTTAAAAATATTAGATTATCTGCTTGTTTATTAGTTATTATCCACATTCCCTCACATTTCTATAGACCCATTGAGGAAAGTTTGGACCTTGCATATTTTACTCACCATTGTGTCCCAGAACTCAACATCGTATTTGGCGTATGTACCGGTTGAACAAGTAAGTGAATGAATGAACGTGTACATGAGCGTCTGTAGTATGTCAGGCTCTGTGTTAAGTAATAGGAATACACAAATATTAATTCATGGCCTTTGGCCTTGAGGCCCTTTTTCCTTCCTTGTAAATCTAGCTTTTCTTCCTTTCTTCTTCGTCATGCAGTTTTTGAAAGAATGTTGTGTAGTGCTGGGAGTTAGAACCTTGTGATAATGCCCTAGAGCAGAGGTCATAGGTCTCATCTGGAGGGGAACCAGTTGTCTGTGTCCTTAAAGGAGCTTCTTAACTTGAGTGCTTATTTTTCAGTCACTTGGTTTTGGTAATAAGATGGTGTGAACGAGTTAGATCAAATATATCCCTTAATTAGCATTCATCACAGGATACTGTGGTTAATGGCTGAAATATCCACCTTCTCTTTTAGATGCTGAGACACTCAGTGGGAAGCATCACATCCTATCTATTTCTTTCCTAGTCTTCATCTATAGCGTACCACCATAGGTATGCTAATTTTTTCCCCCTGAAACAACCACAGCAATCAATCATGGCACCTACTTCATTGTTTTTGAGAGTATGTAGGAAACTTTAGAGATTATGTGGACTTCTCTTCATATTTTGGATGAGAAAAATGATGAGAAGGATTATGTTCAAAGAAAATGGCAGAAACAAAACTGATTTGGGTCCATGGCTCTAAGCCTTTCCTCCTTTTCTGATTCAAAGTTGCAACTTTATCTGAGAGAAAAAGGACCATTCTTGGGAATCTTGCTGGGCGGAGGACCTTCTACTCTCACATGGAAAGGCAGCAAAGAGATTAAAAAAAAAAAAAAAAAAAGAGTGTTGAACTGGCATACAGAGGTGTACCCATGGCATACGCCAATCTGACAGAAAGGAAATCCTGCAAACTCTGAGACTCACTGGCAACCAGAAGCTGAGAGCTGTCAGTAAATTAATCTATTGGTAATGTTAGAGAAGAACATTCCCTTCCGCGCACTGCTCTATTTACAGTAACAATAAAGTAGTAGACCTGAGAACAACGTGGAGGCAGACAGAGTCATGATCCTTTCCCATACATAGGTCCATGAGGTTAACATTTTCAAAGAATTGGCACAGAGCATGTGATGATTAATGTTCTACATCAGCTTGACTGGGCCACAGGGTGCCTATATCTGGATGTGTCTGTGATTCTGTTTCTGGAAGAGATTCACTTTTGAATTGGTACACCGAGTAAAGCAGGGTGAAGACTGAGTAAAGCATTATGTGGGTGGGCCTCAGACTTTTGAGTGCCTGAATAAAAGAGGGGAGAACTCTCTATCTGTGTGACTGTTGAGATGAAACATGGTTCTTCTCCTGCCCTCAGACTGGAACTTTCACCATTGCTTTTCCTGGTTCTCAAGCCTCCAGACTTGGACTGGAGCTACACCATTGGTTTCCCTGGGTCTCTGGCTTGCCAATAGCTGATTGTGGGACTTCTTAGTTTTCATGCTTGTGTGAGACAATTCTTTTTTTTTTTTTTGAGACAATTCTTTACGATAAATCTTTTTATTGGTTCTGTCTCTCTGGATTACTCTAATACATAGTATTTCTAATTCTTGGATAACCAATAATAATTATAGCTGATATATGTTAACCAAAATACTCAATTAATTAGTTTTTCAGGTTCTGGAGAATATCCTTATTTAATTATCTTGATTTCCTTAAGGTACTTGAGAAAAAAAATGATAAAAAGAGAGGCCATAAATAGTCAGGAGTCCAGCATTTATTAACACCCCTTTTGGGGAGAACTGCCTTCCAACCACAGCTTGATGGTCATGGTGGTCTTAATTGTTTATATAACATCTTGGGTAAGAATTCCTCACCCAAACTTTAATGTCAGTTCTGTACAGGTCTTAATGCATTGCTGTAGTGTTTCATCAGTCAGAATTCATCAATAAGAGTTCATATTCTTAACCTTTTATCTCTGGCCTACTGATGAACTCCTGGGTTCTTTCTGAAGTCTTTTGGATGGCATAACTATGGTTTGCACAGAAAGGTCAGACTCCAGGGTTGTGGAGACCTCCTACCTGATCTTGGAGATCCTTCCTTTGCGAAAATTGTTATGTTATCTCGAACAATGTGCAGTCAAGCCCATGTTCACACATAACACAAAATGTAATCAGTAAGCAACTTCACTCTCTATTTCAGATTCTGTCTTGTTCTGGGCCCACATTTCTGTTGAAGACAGACGGAAATGACAGAGGGAACTTGGCGTTTAAATTCGCCATTCCCTTCTCACCTAAAACAGACTCTTTGTTGTTCTGTTATCTTACTCTTCTTACTCTTTGCACAAATACTCTGTGGAGTCGGAGCTCAAATTTCCTAGTAAAGGAATTTTCTCTTCTGTCAAGATGCATCCTTAGTCACATGGTGAGTTCCCACTGCCCATAGCTTATAAAAACACTTCATGTTCAAACCTCTAAGACTTACCTTTGCTATACCAAATGAAATGCTTTAATTCAGAAATCTCTTTTTGTCACACAACAAAATTGGCTTGCCTAACTTTTGTCTTCCTTTGAGCTTTACATCCTATTTGGAAGCCAAAAGTTGGATACTGGCTATTACTCCTTCTCCTTTCTACTATCCTAATCTTTCTAGGGACAAATGAAGGTCTCTAGTTGTACAGAAAGACAGGAAACACCAGGAAGAGAAAAGCCCTAACAAAATTTTCTTAAATTCTGTCAAAAGGATAAAAATTGCTTATAAAGTCACCTAATGTAAAAGTTTGTAATCCATTTCTTTTTTTTTTTAAGATTTTATTTATTTATTTGACAGGCGGAGATCACAAGTAGGCAGAGAGAGAGGGGGCAACAGGCTCACCACTGAGCAGAGAGCTCAATGTGGGGCTTGGTCCCAGGACCCTGGGATCATGACTCGAGCCAAAGACAGAGGCTTTAACCCACTGAGCCACCCAGGCTCCCCTGTAATCCATTTCATATGAACAAATCAATTATGTGACAAAACTTTCAAAATAAGATTAATTTCCATTATAAATGTTAACTCAATGCAGTTTAAATCAATTTAACATAGTCACAGTCAACAAACACTATGGAGTGTCTGTTATGTACCAGGTTTGTGCTAGGTTCTGGGAAGACTGAGTAAGGAGGTACTTTCACCTTCTTAAAACAGCTCTCATTCTATGAGTAAGACTTATAAATAAATAAATAACTTAACAAATGAACAATTCAGTAAGTTTATCTCAAAGAATATAGATAAGGCCATAGCGGATACCTCTGACTTCTATAAGAAAATACACTGTCTTGGCACAGAGAAAGGATAGCCTGAGAGGCTCAGGGATAACACTTCAAAAGAACCAATATCTGAGCTGGATCATAAAGGATGACTTATTAAGTGCACAGGAAAGGGGAATCATTCCAGGCAGAGGAGGCAGAAATCTAAAAAAATGACCAATGCATACCTAGGAAGAAGAGCCATTTGACTTGATGTAACAACATGTGTACTCACAGAAAGCAAATAATGTATTATGCGCTGGTTAAATGTTGAGTATTAGTAATTTAAAGAGCACAAAACTCAGCACCTTCTCTCAGAACACCCAGTCTGGGCACAGGAGAGGGGAGACAGGGTAAGTTATTAAGGACAGTTGAGATAACCACAGGGTCCCTGGGAAAATAAAAGAAGGGTTCTGGATTATGCATTGCATTTTCTAGGTAGACTGCGAGACGGTTCATGCTTCTAAGTCATTACTTAGAGGGTAGGTTGGAGTGAAGTGACCTTGTTAAAGAAAGTGTCGTTTAATGGAGAGCCGTCTAGCCAGAGACACTTAAGTAGGGCATTCAGGGCATGGGTTGACACAGTCCCGATCTGGCCAGCTTTTCTAATATCCAAGTTTTTGTAAGCCATCATTTCCCATCACTGTTTGCTGTCATGTTGGGTGGTTTTCTTTCTTTTTAAAGCAAAGACAGCTCAGGAAGATATATATGTGCAGCAAGCTAAAGAATTAATCAACTTTAGGAAGAAGAATCATTTATGGACATCTCATTCATTACAAAATTACTCTTTTGATGTCTGTGATTACTTAGACTTTTATAATTCCACTTTCTGTAAGGACTGCATTCAAAAATGTATGTATTGTAGACACAGATACAGAAAAATATTTAACCTCCATAAGAAAATGCACTGTAGCCAATAATAATTTATCTGTAGGACGAGAATTAGACCCTACTACTTTCCTATTTCCCAATCGAGTACTTTTTCTCCTAGTTCATACTTTAAGAAGTTCTGAAAAACAAACAAACAAACAAACAAACAAAACCTCCTGTATAAATGTTGCATATTAGGCTACTTGTATGCAAAGGAAATAAAACAATAGTTGTTATTTTATACAATGTCTATGTTACAGGTACTTACCTGTATACTTGACATATATAAAATTACTTAGTCTTAGAATTACTGTATAAGGCATAAACTACTATTATCTCCCTTTTAAAGATTCATAAACTGAAACCCAGAGAAGTGAAGACTCTTAGTTACAGATATATAGCTACTAAAATAGTCAAGCCTGGGCCACAGATTCTAAATGTTCACCTCCAAAGCACTACCCTCTGCCACCATGTTCATGATCTTGTAGCAACTGAGTATGGTATTTGGAAATTTAGGAAATAATTCTTAATAAAAGTGCTTTGGCTTATTTAGAGGTATAGAAGGACAGAGATCTCAAGGTCTCTAGAATTTGAATGTGAGGAGGCAGACTAGAGTTCAATGGAAAGCCATCATAAGAAGAAAGGAGCATACATCCCAGAGTGCTGCTGCCAAGTTCTAAACATACATACTGAGCCCTGGGTGGCTACTGAACTGGGAGTGGAGGATGAGCTTGGTGTCATAGGAATTTAGGAAGACAGGCTGTTTGAGTAGGTTCACTTTGAAACCAAGTGTGGGCTTCGTAGGATGAGGATTATTCACTACGATGGAAAAGAGAACTGATGGAAGTAAAAAAGCATGGACGTATATAAATATGAAGGTGGGATGAATTCACGGAACTAGAAGGTAAGATCATTGTATGCTTTGAGTTTTTGGAGAAACAGAGTTTCACCAAAGTCCAAGTCAATATTGTATAAATATCAACTGAGGGAGTCCTGGTATCGAGTTAGGGCCCAACTTTGAAAGGTGGGTAGAGATTCAGAGAGCTTGAGCAGGCTAATACTCTGACATTCCTTCAAAAATACATTTGTTACACATCTGTTCAGTTTATTATGAGAGATTCAACCTCAATTTTGTATACCCACTTAGCAACAAAAATGCCTTGTGCTTCAACAGTATAGACACCATTTTTTCCTGTTATTTGAACATGCTATGGAGTGTACTCTTATACCTTGTGAAGCTTGCCAAAGTCCTTTTTCAACCTTGTATAGCATTCTCAGAGAATGGTTAGAATGAACATAATTCTGCTTGGTCTTATTTTCAATGAGGTGAAATGAGTCTTTCAATAAAGTCTTTCAATAAAGACTCCTTGAGAATGGAGCTCTTAGCAAGTGCTCAGCTAGCACTCTTCTTCTTTTTTTTTAAATTAATTTATTTTTTATAAACATATAATGTATTTTTATCCCCAGGGGTACAGGTCTACACATGAATCACCAGGTTTACACACTTCACAGCACTCACCATAGTACATACCCTCCCCAATGTCCGTAACCCCACCCCCCTCTCCCAACTCCCCTCTCCCCAGCAACCCTCAGTTTGTTTTGTGAGATTAAGAATCACTTATGGTTTGTCTCCCTCCCAATCCCATCTTGTTTCATTTATTCTTTTCCTACCCCCTTAACCCTTTTATGTTGCATCTCCACTTCCTCATATCAGGGAGATCATATGATTGTTGTCTTTCTCTGATTGACTTATTTCACTAGTTCCATCCACGTCGTTGCAAATGGCAAGATTTCATTTTTTGATGGCTGCATAGTATTCCATTGTGTATATATACCACATCTTCCTTATCCATTCATCTGTTGATGGACATCTAGGTTCTTTCCATAGTTTGGCTATTGTAGACATTGCTGCTATAAACATTTGGGTGCATGTGCCCCTTTGGATCACTACGTTTGTATCTTTAAGGTAAATACCCAGTAGTGCAATTGCTGTGTCATAGGGTAGTTCTATTTTCAACTTTTTGAGGAACCTCCATGCTGTTCTCCAGAGTGGTTGCACCAGCTTGCATTCCCACCAACAGTGTAAGAGGGTTCCCCTTTCTTCGCATCCTCACCAGCATCTGTCATTTCCTGACTTGTTAATTTTAGCCATTCTGACTGGTGTGAGGTGAAATATCATTCTCAATGGAGAAAAACTGAAAGCTTTTCCACTAAGGTCAGGAACGCAAGGATGTCCTTTATCACCACTGCTATTCAACATAGTACTAGAAGTCCTAGCCTCAGCAATCAGACAACAAAAGGAAATTAAAGGCATCCAAATTGGCAAAGAAGAAGTCAAACTATCACTCTTCGCAGATGATATGATACTATGTCGAGGGCGGATGCTCCAGGGGCCCGGAGATCCGTCAACCGCAGAGCTTTGCAAAATGGCGCCTGGCGATTTGCTAGACGGTGTGTCTAGAGTGACTGATCGTAAACAGGAAGTACTACCTATTGGCTGTTGAACTATTGCTATGCTGTGGGTACTTGGTAACAAGCTTAAGATTGGTGGATGCATATCGCTGTCTATGCTGATTGGCTTAGCTCCCCTATATAAGCGATGGCCATATGAAATAAAGGGCTTTTTTTGAAACCCAACCGGACGGAGGGTCGTTATTATCGCTGCTGGACGGCGATAATACTATATGTGGAAAACCCAAAAGACTCCACTCCAAAACTGCTAGAACTTGTATAGGAATTCAGCAAAGTGTCAGGATATAAAATCAATGCACAGAAATCAGCTAGCACTCTTTTAAACAGAGGTCTCACAAAGGCAGATTCTAGTTCTGGATAGGTCCAGAAAAATCCATGTGGGTTGGGCAATTTATTTTCCTCACATGGACTCAGCTACTTTACCCATAAAGCGAAGCTGTTGAAAGAAGCTAGACAGAGAAGAACACATAATGTATGACCATTTATATCAAATCCAGAAAGGCAAATCCATGCAGATGGAAAATAGATTAGTTCTTGCAAGGGGCTGGAGAGAAGGGAGAATGAGAAGTGACTGCTCATGGGTATAGACTTACTTTTTGGGTGATAAAAATGTTCTTTAGTTAGTGGTGACAGTTGTACAACTGTGTGAATATACTAAAAACAACTAGATTGTATACATTAAAAATGGGAATGTTATGGTATGTGAATTATATTTACATGAAAAAAATATGAAGGCCTTTCCTAGTGTTGACATTTTATAAATTTTCACGAGATTTTTTTTTTTTTAATCCAAATTCAACCTGGAGCATAGCAGAAAGTAAAAACAAAAATGAAAACAAAAAAACAAAAGCCAAGAAAAAAAAAAACATTTTCTGGTTCAGTCTCCTCTTTGCTCCTGGACTGCAGACCACAATTTTTGATGCTTCATCCAATTGCTGGCTTTCTGAGCAGTGAGAACTTGATAATTATTGGCATATTTGCCAGATGGGTAACTTCAGGAACAAGGGAAGACATTCCCCTGGATGTGAGCCTTAAGAAATGAAAGATAAGTATATTTATCTCAGTGGGCTTCAGTCCCATTTCAGGGAGTAGTTTGAACTTGAATTCAAGTGATTTGGCTAAGATACAAATAGCACACATTATATGCAAATTTCCCAAGCATATGAACACAATCACATTCACAGTTGGAAGAAAGGGAAACAAAATCTATATATAACTGCACAATCACTTATTATGCTAAAAATACCCTCTTTCAAGACATCTTTTTTTCCAGTGGTTGGAAAATAACTTTGTACTATGCCCTCTGTGGCACTAATGATCAATTGTAAAATTATGGCATAAAATTTTAATCTGCTATTTTTTTTTCCCCTCTGAGCAATTGATTCTTGAAAGCAGAGGAACAGAGCCTGTCTCCCGCTTCCAAGCCTTTGAGCAAAAATGATCATTTTAAACACCTGTTTTGGTTTTAAAAATAGTAAAATTCAAGAATAGCATGGTGACTTGAGTCTCCTAGCTGTGCAGTACTTACTACAATTGTGTCTGGGGGAAACTGCCACTTAGGTGGGGGCTGGAAAGCTCTTATTTGTTGTTTTAGATCATCACGCATAGCTGGAACTGATGCAGTTCAGGGGAGAGGGAGCGTTTCCCCTTAGTGCGCGCCTTGAAGCTCTCCACCACTAGTAAGGTTCAGTGCCCAGAGAAGGAGAAAGCAAAATGAACGCCGCCAGTCTTTTTATCTCTTAACTCTCCCCACACCCATTTGGCTTTATCTTCCTTCTCTGATGATGGAGGCAATCGAAACAACTTTATGACCTATAAAGACATTTTCCATGCTGTTTTTCAAGGAATGCTGATATATATGAGATTTTGGAAATGTACATATGCTTAGGAAAATACATTTTCCTTGTCCAAAAAAAAAAAAAAAAAAAAAGAAAAGAAATTCTGTATATAATTTCCTGGGACCCTAGGACCCTAGGATCCTGTGGGAGTGTGGGTAGTAGGTGGTTGGGGTTGGGGGTTGACAACACACATTAGCATATTAAAGATCTTAAGAAGCTTACAGGGCACTGTTTTCACAAGAAATTCTGCCTGAGAAAGTAACCTAAAGTTTAAAAACCTTAAGTCTTATCCTGGCACATAATGCCTATGAAGATGCTAAAATTCATCTTTCTTACTTTATCAAGTCATACAGAATCACTTTCAGATACTGTATTGAGCTCACTTTCAACTGAATATTTTCTTTGAAACTGAAGTTTTGTCATTTGTGTCTCTTCTGAGTATTCTTATCTACTGTCCTAATTGCAGGACCATATATGAAGACATTTTCTTTTGCATAATTCAGGTTAATTATTCCTACTTAGAGCTGACACACAATCCCCAATCTCACCAATTGAACACAACAAAGTTTGTTTCCTCCTCACATTCAGTGCAATGTGGGTTGGATGCCTCTCCTCCAAGGAGTAACTTAGGGATTCAAGCTCCTTCTGTCACTTGACTCCACCAAACCTGGCGGTGTTTCACGTCCAGCATCGTGAATGGCATGAGAGGGAAAAATGAAGTTTTTACGGATTTTAGGGAGGCTATCAACCTGCTACTATGGGGGTAGGTGGAGAATGTTCCTTTTTAGGCTCTGATTTTGCTCCCTGTTGAAAGAACTCCTTTGTTCTTTGTATCCCATGGTCTACGGCTTCACGCTTGTTGGTCTTCTCTTTGTTCAGTACTCTCTTGGGGGACATCTAAAGTGGGTATTGGAGAGCACACCATTCTTAGGGGCTTTGAAACTTGACTCCTGCTAATGACTGGCTGGGGCCTCAAAGGTCCTCAGGTTTTGTTTTTGTTTTTGTTTTTAAGATTTATTTATTTATTTATTTATTTTAGAATGAGAGAGAGAGAAAGAGAACACAAGTAGGAGAGAGAATTTCAAACAGATTCTGCTCTGCAGGTAAAACCCAACATGGGGTTTGATGTTATGACCCTGAGATCACAACTGGAGGTGAAATGAAGTCTCAGTCCCTTACCTGACTGTGCCACCCACTGCCCCTACAAGTTTGCCTCAAGTCTTGAAGTCAACAGACATTTTTAATAAATTTGTGATTTCTTTGCAAAACAATTCTTTCAACAGCTTAGTAACTCCTGGTCTCTATTTCTCAGTCAGTTCTGGGTCTAGTAACCACAACCTAAATCTTTCCCTAGACAGACCTGCTTTATTTCTTTGCTTTTTCATCCCTCTCACCTCTTTCTCTTCAAAAATGCTTCACTGAGACTATTGGGATTGAATTGGGTTGATTGAGTCAGGATTGATCATTACCCTGAGCAAACATCCACCTGAGGAGTTTTTCTGAGACTGTGTATTTCAAAGTATTTAAAAATCTCCTACCTTATGTTCAGGGGGTCTTGAATCTGTTAACTTTTCCAACTCTGACAAGACCTTAAGTTTCTGGACTTTCTTCTCTTTTATTTCTACCTGCAAAGTATATAATTCTCTTGTGAGCTCATATCTTAAAATATTTTGCCAAAGTAGCCATTGGTAGCCAACACACACTACAAAGTTTCTGCTTTCCAAGCTTTTCCCTTAGAGCTGCTGGTTGACTAGGCATATAATCTGTATCCCAAATAACCACAGGATGGAGTTAAACCAATTTTTTTACAACTGTGTCATCTGAAGTGCTATCCTTCCAGTCTTCTTTGTTAGCTTCCTTGATGCCTATCTCTTAATGTTTAACCAACACCAATTTATTTTAATTCTTTGATATAGTGGCACTCCACTTCAATGACTGAACTCTGTATGAAGTTATATAACAAGCCATCCTGAAATCTCAGCGATTTAGCATACAAAAAAGTGGAATTCTTGCTAGTGTCAGAGATTGTTGTAGATGAAATAGCTTTCCTGGGTTTTCCTAAAAGAGAAGAATCCAGTATTCTTCTTTTCATATGACTCTCATCCCCACATCTTTGTTTTGGCCATATGGACAGGGAAAGAGTGTGAGTAGAGGACCTTGGGATTTTAAGGACTAGGCTTGGAAGTGGTGCATATCACTTCTGCTCATTTCAATTCGTCCAAATAGGATTCTTAAGAAATGTAATCATTCTCTATTCTTGATAAAAGAAAGGGAGAGGAGGAGCATCCTCTTGCTTGCTTTCATATTCCCAAACTCATCTGTCTCTGACTTGGATAATTTCTTGAATTGAAAATAGATGTTAAACAATGGCTAAGGTTTACATGACATTGCAGCTTACAAGGTGTTCTCACATGCATTATGTTATTGGATTCTCAAATCATCCTTATGTAATATCTATTTATATCCCTCCTTTACAGATGACAACACTGAGGCTCATGAGTCTAATCCTTTAATATTTATTAAGCTTCTACTGTATGCTAAGTTCTCTGCATGGTATTAGTGACATGAAGTTAACCCAGAAACAGTCTCTGTTCTATTGCTTCTGATCTAATGTAAGAAACAAATATTAATTGAATAAAAACATCAGTAAATTGGTATTTACAAATGAAATCAGTATTCTGTAAGATATATGATTGTGATATATATATATAAAATAACTCACTAGATAGAGTGATGAAGATATTAAAAATTGAATTATGGTGATGGTTAATACAATTATGTAAATATACTAAAAACATTAAATTGTATACTTTAAATGAGTGAATTTTATATCATTTAAATTATATCTCAGTAAAGTTGTCAAAAAACAAAAAAGAAATACATGCAGGAAGAAATACAAAATGAATTTATCCATGCCAAATAAACCATACAGATTATAAATACTTCAATCAAAAGAGTGAAAAAGTACTAGACTTTCCTCAATCAGTTTTCTTAGATCCTTTTTTCTTGATAAGTCAGGAAATGCAAAGAGATGATATTCAAAAGGAAAATCTATACCACTTTTTATTTTTAAATTTCATCCCATGCTTGGAGAAAATTATGTTAATAACATAATAGAAGCCACATTTCCCCTTGATGACTTCTTCTGAAGCAAAAACAAATATTGGTAGAATACGATGGTTACACTTTTCTTAGCAAGGCCGTAGACACTGAAAGCAACAACAAAACAAGACATACAACAACAGAGTCTAAATGAGGGACACCAGGAAAGCCTCCTAGAAGAGCTTGAAACCTGATACCTAAAAATGAATTGGAGAAAATAAGGGAAGAAGGAAGAAGAGCTCTCTGAACAGAGAGTGTGTGCATGCAAAGGAGCAATTAAAATGCCTAGAGGTGGCTTGTGTGCAGGACGGGAGAGCATAGGCAGCAATCAGGCCAAAGGGGCCACAAAGGTCTAGATTCTGTCCATCCTACAGACCAAGTTAAGATTTTTAATCTTCTACCCTGCCCGCCTACCCCAAATTGAGAAACTACTGAAGACTTTTAAAAGGGGAGAGGCAGGATTAATTTTAGGAAGAACATTTGTCCCCCTGTAGAGTCCACCTTTATAAGTTATGTAGCTAAGTTCACCTTCAAGTAGTTGAGTTGGGACGTCCAACTCAGGCTAAGGAGGCCACCAGCTGGGTCCAAAGTGTAGTCAGGACAAACCAAGTCAGTTGAGCTGGCACTTATGAAGGCCTTCGTCAGGCCTGTCCCAGCAGGTAGCTGAATATTCCTGGTGAGGCAAAAAAAAAAAAAAAAAAAAAAAAAACTATTCAGAAGCCTAGGACCACAAAGCAAGTAAAGTTTCCTTATTGTGCCAACCATGAGGATCTTTGAAAGTTGAGGCTGCTTCCCCCCAAAGGGAAAGAGTGGAAGGTCCCCAGTGTGCTTACGTGCAAGCCTTCACTCAACATGGACTGCCTGACGGCAAACTCAAGGCACAGCTCTGAGGAAGCAGCATGCTATTAGAAGCTGAGCATCAACCCACTGGAGTCTTCATCTGAATATCCTTTCCACAGCTTGTTTTCCTGTTCAGTATCAAACCAAAGCAAAAGTACCCTTTCCAAATCTGCATCTCTACTGTAGCCATGACTAAGAGGCGACCTGTTTGAAGTAGCATGACCCTATTTGTCGTTTTCAGTTGGTACCAATTCTAACTAATCAGTGCCCATGTTGTGTCAGTCAACTTTTTTTCCTTGATCCTGGCCAGTCTTCAATCTGATAGTGGTATTTTTGAATCCATCTAGCTCAGCCTGGTGTTGAAGTTGGGGCATAGATTTGTCCTTCAATCAAAGGCTGTGCCTTCTTTCGCTTTCCCTCTAAAGAGCCAACTATGTGCTGGCCGAGACCTCCTACATAGTTGGTAGGATGGGCAGAGCAATTGAAGAGGGGTGCAGAGAAGTAATGGAAATAACGTATTAGCCAAAAGCCCTGCAAAACTTTTCTGAATCGAGATTTTGTACTCAGACACACAGTGGAGGGGGTTTCCCACTTCTACCCCACCAATCCTGGGAAATTCGCCAAAGCTGCCCAGTCTTATATCTGCTTCATGACTGAGGTCTGTAAGCGTGGGGGCCATTTTTCCTTCATAGGCAGTTTGCTGAAGATGAAAAGTAAAGGGACCTTCTGCTTATAAAGATCCTTTAGATACTGAGGTTGGAACTTTTCACATATTTAATTTTCATAACACAGCTGTGTGAATATAGGATTATCCTCATTTTATAAACAAGAAACTTGACTGTCAGGGCAGTTAATTAACATAGTAAAGATCATGTAAGTGGAAAGTCACAGTGTGGGGGATTCAAATCCAGATCTTTTAACACCCAGCACATGCTCTTACTTATTCAACACTGATTCTCCTTAAATATATTCTGATAAATGAAAAACTTGAAAAACAAGTTGTATGTGACTTGGTAAGATCATAAGTCTACTAAGACTCAGAGGGTTTTAGTAAGTATCTATTGAGCTGTGTATTCTTGTATGAGCCCTTTCAAGTGCTTTGGGAGTAGGAGAAAGAAATTCCAAAATGAAGGAACAACTATCTCATTTAAACTGTAGATATTTAAGCACAAAGGAATAGGGCTGATTCATGAGCAAATATATCAGAAGTTACCAATATAAATAACAGCCAAGTCCTCATCAAACTAGTAATCTTGCTTCAGAGATGCCCACTTATCTCAGTTGTGTTGAATGGCAACAGAAAATGAGCATGGGCTTTGAAATCAAAGGCCCTCTGAGGACCCCAGCCCCACCGCTTTTCAACTGGTCAACCTCAGACAAACACAGTTCTTTTTGGATCTGAGTCTAGAGAAAGATGTGAATGCCACACTCACAGATGTACTTGATGGTAATGCCTCTGATGATTGTCTTCTACTCCTTTTTCTCTCTCTCTCCCCTTCCTGTCTCTCCTTCTTTCCTTTCTTTCAATCATGAGTATTAAAAAACCCTTTTCTTACCATATCTCCCCTGGCCTGTTTGCCATGACAGTATTGATGGCTTTTAGAGTGATTGTGGTTCTCGCTTCATGCCTCAGTGGTTTCCTCTGGCTGGAATGGCTTTCATTTCTTATTGCCTTCATGAGATCTTACTCATCTTTTGAGATCTAACAGAAGTACAACTTCTTCTTTGCCATCATTTCTATTTCTCCTTTCTCTCTTCCTCGAATAAAGTCAATTACTTCATTTTTTTTTCTCTTCACCCCAGCCATACCTTGGGTATATATCTATGGTCAAAGATTCCAGCTTTAAACTACTCAGTGCCTACATTTGATAGTTCACATTTGATCATGCCTGGTTCATCGATGGAACAGAAGTCTCCTGAGGGCATTTTATAAGGCCAAGGTACCTCACGGAAGAGACTTCAACCTCCTAAGGAAGCCAAGAAAAGAATTTTGTTTTAGCTTTGGAACAAAGAGAATAGTATGGTGTCTGCCACTAGGATTTCCCCCACATTTTCCCCACATCCCCAGCCCACCCATTCTTTGGATATAGGATTGGACTTAATTAAAGATAGATTTCATCTCCTTTGCAAGACCATGCTGATTGGTCGTGCCTGCCTGTAATAATGGGTTAAGAAGCGCTTTGCATCTGTAGCCAGGCTCAGTGAAAAGAAGTCATGATTGATTGATGATGTCTGCCAGCCTGTTGGAAAATTAAGAGTGACTACACACATGTGCACATTTACCATCCCTGGGCCAGGTGATTTCTAAGTCCACATTTAGCCCTGAAAGTTTATGAATACGATTTAATCAAATTTGACCTCTATTAATGCTTCACAAATTATTCTGAGGTCTACATTATGAAGATCAGTGTCAATGAAGTATTGATTAATGGAGATTTCTGTGTGACTGACTGTTGTATAAACCGGTTTTGTCTGTTCTTTTTCTTATGCTGCATCCACATTTAGCACTTCACAGAACAGCTTTATTAACTAAGTTATCTAACGTCATTATTTTTTACTAGGCCTGATGAAATCCCATCTGCTTCACTTTGGTTTAATTTGAAAGACACTAGGTACTGTTCAGTATGCAAAATGCTAAGGACGCACTGATGAATAACATTGCCACCTTTACTAAACACATTCCTTAGCATTTTCAGCAACACATACATGGAAACTAATGGATAGAATCTGGGGTGAGGTGTGCAATCACAGAAGTTTCCACGAAAATTGAAGACGAAGATTATCTACACCAAAGGATCTCAAGCCAGGATTCACAATAAGAGGTCAGAAGAGAAAATATTTTTCAGGAATGCTTGTTTGATATTTTAAGAAAAAAATTAAAAATTCTACACAATGATGTACCTTTTTTAACTTATAGGATTTTCTCTCTCTCTCTCTCTCTTTCTTAAAATCTTCAAGTGTGGGGGCACCTGGGTGACTCAGTCATTAAGTGTCTGACTTCAGTTCAGCTCATGATCTCAAGGTCCTGCGACTGAGCCCCATGTCAGCTACCTGCTCATCCGGGAGTCTGCTTGTCCCTCTACCCCTACCCTTCTTATTTTCTCTCTCTCTCTCTCTCAAATAAGTAAATAAAATCTTTTTTTTTTTTTAATCTTCAAATGTAATTCGTGAACAACAACAAAAATGTGCCAAGTTTCCCATATGGATTCCCAGGACCTTCATAAAACTACAGAATGTATAGACCCAACTCAAGAAGCAAGGAGGATTCTGATGAAGAAGAATTATACAGTGCATAAGGAATAAGCTGTTAGTCTTGCTTTGCAAAGGGAACTAAGGAAAACCTTTATAGCTAAGATCAGATTGAGTGGAGAGCAGGAAACGTAGTTAATCCACGGGAGGGGGGGGAGTCTGTGCCAAGGTATTACACAGAAGTATTAAGTAACATAGCTTACCCAGGAAAATGCAAATAGTTTTATACTATTGGATATGAAGTTTCAAGATAGAGCATGACATGAATAAGGCTAGAGAGAGAGGGAGGAGCCAATATGTACAATAAGTAATTCTGTTAGAAACATGACTTTCTTTCTAAATATGTATTTTTTATTAAGTGTATAATTGCTCTTTTCCTTCTTGCTTAATTACTCATTCACAGACTAAAAGGAAGACCAGGTAGAAGCATGTTTTTGTTTTTGTTTTTTGTTTTACTTCCTTCATAAACTGTACTTCAAAACCAAATCAGCCATGACAAACCTCTGCTTGGCCTTGGCTGCCTCTCAAAGACCTTCTCTCATTGCTGATCAATGGCTCTTCTGGCACTGGACCTGAGCCAGAAAGGGAAACAGGCCCCATAATGAAAGAGAAAGGCAGCAAAGGGGTGAGACCAAAACGTCCCAACCAGAGTGCAGGCCGAGGGATTCTTCTTACTAAGAAGCATCCTGCTTGTGCAAAGATCATTCACTGAATGACCCACATACATACTTTTCTGAAAGTCAGTAAGCCACCTCCTGCGTTTAACCTCTTGATCCTTTGGAGGAGACATTTATAATACAGAGCTCAGCTGTGCTACAGGAAAGCCAACTCTTCTTTGAAGCTTTGTGGACCAAAAACCTTTGATGGTGAACTCCCAGCCTCCTTTGTCACCCCCCCTTCATAGTGGCACTCTCCTTATTTACTGGTTCTGGTTCTCCCCAGAAAGAACAGGAAGAGGGCTTCACATCTGCCGACAGGAAGCAACAATATTTCTTTCCCTGAGAACCAAGAGGACTTAAGATATTCTTCATGATGTGTGTTATCTTTGAAGTCTTCCTTCCAATTTTCCTCAGATGGCATCATGATTTCTTTTGAGCTATTCTTGTATTGTAGGCAATCTCCAGATGGTTATGACAAAGAGGGTGCTAGAAGGGGTGGGAATTGTCAGTAGTCCTGTTTCTACAGTAATGAGATCTCAACATACGTGACATTTGTGAGAGCCACTGGTATTGTACCCTCATCTCTGACTTCCAGACTCTAGAACAGAGAACATGAAATCGGTGCTGTCTAAATCAGCCAACCTGGGGTCCTCTGTTATGGCAGCCCTAGAAAATGAATACAGATTTTGCTACTGGGAAGTGAAGTGCTGTTATAATAAATACCTACAAACGTGAAGTGGCTTTGGGACTGGTATAGGTGGAAGTCAGAAGAGTTTTGAGGTGCCTGCCAGAAAATCCTGGGTCTCCTGGAAGACACCATTGGTAGAAAAATGGCCCTTCAAGCTGCTCCCGGTGAGATCCCCCAGATCGAAATGAAGAACGTGTTATTGGATACTGGAGAAAGATGATGGTGTTCGAAAATGGCAAAGAACCTCGCTGAACTGTGTTCTATGTTTTATGAAACGTAGACATTGTGACATGGTAGACACTGTGAGCAAAGGACTTGGATATTTATTTAGCTAAGGCTATTTCTAAACAAAATGATGAAAGTGAGGCCAGTCTCTCCTCTATGCATCTAGTAAGATGCTAGAGGAGAGAGAGAAATGGAAGAAGGAACTGTTAAGTAAAAAGGAACTAGAATGAGAAGATTTGGAAAAATCCTAGCCTATCCCTATAGCAAGAAAGGAGAAATGGTGTTCTGGAGAGGGCACCAACTTTGTGCTGGACTATCATTTGATAGAGATTATAAGATCTGATCAGCCATCTCAGCAGAAACCTATAACAGAGTTGGGGTTATATAAGCAGAAACACTGCCAGCTGGGACTTCATAGGACACAGAGTAGACAAAGGGAAGGAAAAGAGTTAGACTTCTGAGCATCTACAGCATGGGACACTACAAGCTATGTGGCTGTGAATATGGTTTACCTTTCAAGGAAAGGGGAGAATGCCCCCAAGGGGATTCAGAGTTTGTCAAGACTGCTATGTTTTATTTCTTAAATTCCACATAAGAGTGAAATCATATGATAATTGTCTCTTTCTGATGTCACTACCAGATATTTACCCCAAAGATACAAATGTCATCTGGAGGGGCACCAGCACTCCAGAGCCCTTTCTCTAGCCTCTCCAAGGATCAACAACATTTGGTCCATCTTCTCTGCTGATGGAATCTCTCCTATCCTCTAAACCCCACAGCAAGGACAGTTTGTCACGTTATATGCTTCTATGGTATCTTTGAGATCCCCTGTGATCAGGTTCATGATACATTGTTATTATCCACATTCAGTGGTGGTCGTTCTAGGCTGGTTGAGATCCTGGAGGACTAGCAAATTAGCCCCAAATGTCTTTATTTTTCCTGTACTCAACTAACTGAGGCAGGAAAGAACCTTGTGAATTTTAGCCTGGTTTGCAGCAATGAGGGAAGAAAAAATATAAGCTGTCTGATTAAAGTAATTGGGAAGTCACCCAAATCCTATGCTCATTATCTGAGGGATATGATCTCTCACACTCAGTCTATAATTACCAGGTGAGTCTTCCTTGTGCCTCAGATTCCACATGGAGGTATGGTCAGAAGTACAAGGGAAGTGAAACCTAGGAGAAGTGGTGAAGACCCTGTCCAGGATTTCCTGGGCAAGTGAACTGAACCCCAAGAGCCAAAAGAATGTTCTCTTTTTAGAGATGTTGCCCAGAGAACATTTCCCTCAGCTCAAGGAGACACAACCCATGCTTTTTTTCCACAACAAACTGAACACATTTGCTTATAATTCCACCTTCCTTGGACTAGAACTTTTCTCTCGGTGGCCTGAAGATATAACAGGTCATTCTCTTATTCAAACAATGAAACTTCTGAGGACTTGAATGTCAAGAATCCTGCTGGGGTTAGAGCAGTAAGTGAAACAGACACTATCCTTAAACTGTGGGCATTTTATTCTTTATAAGTCATTTTATAAAGCTTTGTTTTAGTATTCTCCAAACTACCCCAGTAAGCAGATGTTGAAATTGAAGCTGAAAGAACTAGGCCTTGTTCTTGAACTAGAACTTGACCCAGGCCCTGTGTTCTTTCCATTGCCCTGCTATACCTCTGTGTAACAGAATCTCGTCCTTCCCAGGGATGCAGTCATTTTCACCTGTGCTGATGACCAAAGAGGAGGAAAGCAATTTCTACAAATGACTGAGGAGGAACTTAAGTGAAGTATTTCCAGGTCCAGCTCTGTCTCTAGCCATTAAAAAAAAAAAAAAAAAAGAGAGAGAGAGTACTAATTTATAAAATTCGATGAGGTAGAGATAACTAGAACTGAGTGTATCTGATTTTCTTTTAATTCTTGGGCACTTGAGAAAAATTTCTAGCATTTAGTTTGGGACCAGGACCCTAGCCCTGTCCAATGGACTGTGTAGGAAAGTGACAAGATATACCCTGCTTTAGTGACATCTTAAGAAGAATCAGTAGATAGGAAAGAACTTACCTTGAATACAGAATAACCGTAGAATCAGTTAATATCAGCCAAGAAAAAAATTACAGGGGTAACCAAATCTGTGAAGAACTTTAAAAATATGTATATGTGTGTGTGTGTGTGTGTGTGTGTGTGTGTGTATGCTCAGATATATATTTAAGCATAAGATCTGGATCCTTGAAATGTTCTATTCAAATAGTCCTACTGGGCTGGACTTAGCCCAAGTGAGGTTTTGATAATGGTGGAATTATTTCCAATTTTCTGAAATGTGCTCATTTAATATGGATGTTTAATTAATTCCCTCTAGTGTAAAATCAAAACATATAATATTTGGAAGTACTGTTATTACACAGAATAGTTTGGAAAACACAAGCTTTTATAAAGGAAGTACCAACTAAGTACTTTTGCCTATAGGATTTACTCATTTTGTGACCACAATATTAAATTTTAAAACTAAACATTAATTTTGAAGGATGCCTGGTGGCTGAGTTGGGCACTGACTCTTGATTTTGGCTGGGGTCATGATCTCAGGGTGGTGGGATCTTCTCAACTTGGGCTCTGAGCTCAGTGGGGAGCCTGCTGGTGATTCTCTTTCCCTTTCCGTCTCCCTATGCCCTTTCTGCTGCTTGAACTCGCTCTCTCTCTCTCTCAAATAAATTAAATAAATTTAATTTAAATAAATTACTTTTGAGATATTTATAGATTTTATACTGCTGTAAGAAATAGAGATTCCATATAACCTTTATCTAGTTACCCTCATGCTAATTGCTTGCAAAATCATGTACAATATCAAAAAATAGGTTATTGACATTGATACAGTCAAGTACAAAAGGTTTCCATCACAAAAATCCTTGCACTTTCCATTTTTTCTTTTTATAGACACACTCTCACCCCATCCTTAACCTGTGACCACCTCTAATTGATCCCATTTCTATAATTCTGGGACACCAAGCCTCATGTGAGTTTCTATTTACCCATACATTTGCATATGCTTTGCTTTCTTTCCTCCTGATGTCCCAAAGTTTCTTTTTTTTTTTAATTTTTAAAAATTATTTCTTTCATCAAAGTGAAATGGATGTTTTGATAAGTGGAGCAGAAAAATAAGTTCATGTCTGGCACATAGTAGAAGCCTAGCAAACTGTATACTGAACCGATCTAGCTGCACTGTGGGAAAGGCAAGTCTTCCTAGAACTGCTTTCCAAACAGAGGGTAATTGGTCTTGTTTCACTTCTGCTGGGATGGGAACAGTTTTTTTGTAATTTCGTTTTGATATACACAGTATTTATAATTTTGGTCAAGAGGGAGGGAAAGGAATTTTCCTCAGAAACATTTGCAGTGGCTAATCAAGAGGACGAGCGCCCAGGACTTATTTACTCTGCCTAACCCTTCCATGTCACTCAAGTATCTTAGCCCCAGATTGTGGAGAGAACCAGCAGCGAACATTATTACGTTTCCAGCATTCTACCCATTTCCCTCTTAGATAGTCACACCTGGAGGAATTGTAACTGTCTGAGGTGTCTGAGCTTAAAGGTAAACCACTTGGAGCTGATTTGTCTATGGGGATCCCATAAACAATGTGTCTTCTTTTTGTGTTTCCTTTCTGTTGAAAGAACTTCATTTAACCATTAGATCATCATGCCTAATAAAATTTTGTCTTCTCAAGTGTTACATAAATGGAATCATGCAATATGTAACATTTGGGGATTTGATTATTTTTTCTCAGCATAATTATTTCTAGGTTCATCCAGGTTGTTGTATGCTATCAATATTTCATTCATTTTCACTGCTGAGCACCATTTTATGGTATGAATGGATCAGCTTGTTTAACTACCTAGCTCTTGAAGAAGACCAGGAGTCTTTTTCCAGCCTTTGGCTATTACAAGTAAAGCTGTTATAAATATGCACACATATATTTGCATCTATATTTGTTATACTATTTGTTTATAAAGTCTCCTATATAAACCTCATAGTTCTGAAAAAATGTCCAGAAATACAATGTTAGGTTGTATAGTAGTTGCATGTTTTTGTTTGGTTTGGTTTGGTTTTGGTTTTTGGTTTTGTATTTTTTCCGACGGAAATTTTTTCTCATTGAAGTGTAATTGACACACAATGTTACATTAGTCTCAGGTCTATAACAGAGTGATTAGCCAACTCTGAATGTTATGCTGAGCTCACTGCAAGTGTAGCCACCGCTTGTCATTATTCAATGCTATTACAATACTATCGCTATATTCCCTCTGCTGTACCTTTCATCCCCACGACTTATTCATTCCAAAACTGGAAGCCTGTACCTCCCTCTCCCCTTCACCCGTTTTGCCCACCCCTCCACCCACCTTCTCCTCTAGCATTGTTATTGTATTTTTAAGTTTAAAATTTTCCATGTGTTGCTGTTGTTGTTGTTGTTGTTGTTTTAAATGTCTCCAATTTCAGTTCAGAGATGTTCTATATCATTGTCAAGGCTTTCTATTTTTCCATTTCTTATAAGCATGCTTGTAAGTGCTTGTTAAAATATTTTCATGGTAGCTGCTTTAAAATCCTTTTAAGATGATTCTAAAATCTCTGTCACATTTATTTTTGTCCTTTTTTCGTTCAGTTTGAGATCTTCCTAGTTCTTGTTGTGACAAGCGATTTCGTTACTGACCCTGGGACATTTGGAATATCATGTTATGAAACCCTGCATCTTATAAGACTCTTGTATATCAACTGGCTTCTTTTGATGACACTTCATCAGGGGAAGGAGGGATGCTGTGTCACTTCTGCCAGATGCAAATGGAGGTCCGGGTTCCCTCTTGACACCTAAGGTGGGGAGCCTTATAAATGTTGGATCGAATGGAAGCTTTTCCTCTAAGCCACCACTTGTATCTCCCTGACTGGTTGGGTCAGGATTGGCCTCTACTAACATTGCCAAGACTATGGCCTAGCTGGGAGAAGAAGTGCAGACTCCTCACTCAGCCTTCTCTGAGGTCACCCCATTGTGGAGACCAAACACCTTGCTGCCACCAGACAAAAGTGGAAATTTGGCTCTTTACTCAGCTTTGGTTGGCATGGGTCAGAATGAAGCCAGAGTTTATTGTGTGGTGTTGTTAGGCTGGGGTGGTACGGTCATTACTGAAAGGTTTTGTGTTAGTAGGCTGTTCCTTTCCTAGTCTTTCATCTTGAGAGGACAGCTACTCATCAATCTATCCATCATCTACCTATTCTGATCTGTGTCCATTGACAATTCTGGGTTCTGACTTTTCAGCTCTAAGTCTAGGTTAGGCAGAAAGGCAAATCTTCCCAGAAATGTTTTCGCACCAGTTATTTTTATTACACAGAAGGATATTAATGTTTCTTTTCTCTTGCTTGCTTTCTCCTCTTCTCTTCCCTTCCCTTGTCTCTTCTCTTCACCTTTTTTTCACGTCCCCTCTTCATTTTGGCTTTTTTCCCTCCTCCTTTCCTTCTCCCTCTTCTCTATTTCCCCTGTTCAAACTCTTCTTTAAGTTTACATTTTATATTTGCTCTCTGTGTCCATATATAATTTTATTTTAATATTCACTTTATAACAAGGGAACGAATATCTCAGTGGAAACCACAGTGGCCTTCTGGTTCTTTCTTCTTTGTCTCAATATATGTAAAACTGGGTTGTTGGTTGGGGACCCACAACCAAAATAATTTTGTTTTTACAAGCCTCTGATGGCCTGCTTTCCATTCTTTTAGATATAGTGAAAACATCTCATTTCTCCTCCAAAGTAATTCTCCAGAAACCTTCAGCTAAATAATTCTCCTGACATAAAAAGAAAATGGGATTGGGATTGATATTGAGCTGGGTTTGAATCCTGGTTCTATAATTTTTTTAGTTGTATGACTTGCAGCAAATAATCTAACATCTCCAGTTAGATTTCTCTTATGTAAATTGGAGATATCATGACATTAATGTTTCCAAATTATCAAACAAAATTCCTGGTACATAGCAAGCACTCAATCAATATTGAAGTCTGGAATTATTAATTATTGGTGCTCTTCAGCCTCTGAAGGCCAGTTTTCCACTCTAGCTATCTGATTTCTTTCCGTAGGGTTAGTATATATCTATCATTATTTTTTGTTGTTGTTATGTTATGAGTGTTATTACATAGAGCTAGCTGTCTTAGTGTTGGATGAAGAGATCTCTGAAATCATTGAAAGAATTCATTGACCATCATTATAATCATTATGATTATCTTTGTCCAACTCAGCCTCCTATTTTGTCAAAAAAAAAAATCCCTAAACAAATATTTCCTTGATTAATAAAGGAATACTTCCTAAGCATATACTCTTAACCTCTCATTTTGATGTTATGACTATCATCAGATCCAGTGTTAACTGTGGCATTTTGTTAGCATGCTTTCTTTTTTATTTGTTGATGACGGAAAGGCTGCTCAAAGAAAGTCTAGATAATGGTTGATAATGGTTGATTCGAGACAAAATCACCTCGACCCTTATCATTTCATGAGAAAAATAGCTCAAGTAGGGATTAGTTCAGAAAATTAGTTCTTGTGGTTATCTCTGGTGTCAGTTCATTCTGGATTTGATGAGTTAAGTGTAAGAAAAAAAAAACATAAAAGTCAGTTTAAAATTTCAAATACATAGAGACAAAGTTTCACTATTTAAAATCTAGCCATAGTTGGTGAAAGATAAATTCTTACCAGTTAGAAAAAGAGTCTCCAACTATGTTTCCCAACATTTTTCATAAATTACTTTTTATACTTTTATATACCTAAAACATCTTGCATTTTAAAAAAACACGGTGTAAAACTGTAATTTAAAAACCCTATTTTTCCATCTCATCCTTTCTCTATAGCCCCAAAGCAGTCATTTTCACTTATACTTGTGTTTTCTTAGGTGCTTTAACTCATATTAACTATTCTGCTTAGAAAATCATTTTCTTATTTTATCAATTTTGAATCTTTTCTATTTGTTTGTGTATTGATAAAGAGGATTTATTACACTGATAAACTTCTTTATCTGTGGCCATAATCACAATATCATAATATAGTTTGCAATTAAATTATTATTTGCCACTTTAAATGCTTCTGAATATGTATTATTCATTACTAAACCAAAAATGTGAATGATGTATATTTTTGGGTAACATTTCCTCCTGTAGTTATATTTTTGGTCACTTGAGGTTTTTTTTCCCCTCTATCAATATTCCTTCTTAAGCCATTAATAGTTATGAGGCCATGTTCATCAAATAGTCCTTCATTTCCATTTTCTTCAGACCAGTATCCCTCCAGAAAAGCTCCTTCCCACTGTCTCACTCCGGAATTGATTTTTTTTTTGGCTATCTCTGGGACTTCTTTCTATCTTTACCTTGGGTTACATCTCTGACTTTGGGATAATTTTGTGAACTTGCATGTAATGTACATAGTTTTATAAATTTTGTTTTTTTATTCTGTGATCATATTTTGATTTATCATTTTTCTGAGTGACTAATTATAGATTGAAATGATTTTTGAATATAATTTTGAAGATATTTGTCTATTATGTCCTAGCTTCTAGTTATTTTAGTAAGTCTAATTATTTGGTAAGTCTGATTCCTTCTTATTCCTGATCTAAACATGGAGAATTCTATACTATCCTGAACATTTTAGAATTTTTCTCTTCTCACTATTAGTTTGATTTTCATGAGATGTGCTTTGGTGTACATCTTCTCTCATTTTGTTCTTGGCATTCCAGAAACACATTCTTAAATTCTGAGATATTTTCTTGATTCATTTCATTTCTTTTTTTTTTTTTTAACATGGAATTTTCTTTCTCCTATTTTGTTTTTTTCTTCTCCTAAAATTCCAGTTATTTAATATTGGAGAGCTTGGGTTAATTAACCAGATTTATCTGTCCTGTCTTACTATTGTATTTTGTTTGCTCATTTTTTTGAAAGATTGTATCAACATTAATTTCTAAATATATTGATTCTTTTTAGTACCCTTTCCTTTGCTCAAGTCCAAGAATATGAGTGAAATTCACCACCACTACCTCCTTCCTTCTCTCTTCCTCTCAATCCTATCTTTCTCCAACAGGAGATGGGTAGCGTATTCTCTGGAAAAACTAAATAGCCCCTGAAAATAGACTTGCAACTATAGTTATTTAGGTATACCTCAGTGAAATAATCTGGTTTGTTCCATGCCATCTCGTTCAAAAGTTTGCTAGTTGACAAATCCAATCCCTGCACACAGAGCTTCTCATAAGCTTTCTAGCACTGCGTTCTCAAATGTCAATAGATAGCCAAGCCAATGAAGAGCCTTCCAAATTGAAACACAAAGACCAAAAGAAATAGGAAAAAAAGAAACTGGGAGGAAAGAGAGGATAGAGAGAACAGGAAAAGTAAAGTGTTTAAAAAATTTATTATTTATAGATGAGAAAAGATAATTTATCCATGGGAGAGGAACAGATGCTATATAAAAAGAATAATCAGATAATAAGAACTCTTTTAAATTAACATTTTGATGGCTAAAAACAGTCAGTGATTTTCCTCTTTATAGGTATTTGCTATTCAGTTTCTCTACTTATCTACTCCATTCAGATTCAATCTTTTTCAAATTCTCCTTCCTTCCTTCCTTCCTTCCCTCCATCTTTTCTTCCTCTCTTCCTTCTTTTTTCCATTTCTTTGTCTTTAGAGTTCATAGTTTTGTTTTGAAAAATAATGCCATGCATTTATTCATTCATAGTTAAAACTCTTCCTAAGTTGCTAAAGGAGAATCATTTTTCCTTAAAAACTGTGTGGTTTTTTTTCTCTTTTTAATTCTAAGATTTTTTTTTCTTTTTAATTCTAAGATTACCACAGTAGATATTGGGTTAAAAGGAGTAAGCTTTCACGTTCTCCATAGAGATTTGACAGAGGTCATTGATATTTTGAGTAATCCTCTCTCTAGGTTGACAATTGACTATTTTTGGATTAGAAACTCCTTTAGTATGATACCCTTCTTTGCTTGACCTAGAAACTGAAAAAATGGAATTTAAATCAGAAGAGCTTGTCAAAATCATGGCTAACATCATCATCCCCTTTTACCCCATGAAATCAATCACCAAGCAATGTTGATTTGTCTTATGTCTTGAATCTGCCTGCTTCTTACTTTCTCCACAGTCAAGAATGAATTCCAAATCACAAGATTTTTACTAAGATTTCTGTTGTAGCCATCCAAATGAATGGCTTTCCCTCTTTTCACCCATTCGCCATTTGATAGTCAGAGCCATCATTTTAAATCACTGATATTCTCTTGTCATAATCTTAGAGAAAATAAGTCACAGTTGCCCATTCCTCCTAGTATAAAGACCAAATGCTTACCATCATCCACAGGGTCCTGTGATGCTCTGACCTCAGATGAAGTCTCAACTCCATCTGTCCCCTCTAGCTCTGTTGCCCCTCTTTTAGTTCTTGCTATGTTGCAAACTTCTCCCCAGCTGAGGACCTTCACTCAGTTATTTTGCCTAGAACCACTAAATTCTCAGAAACTCTATTCCTTGCATACTGAACATTCAGGGTCATTACTTGATAGAGCAAGAGGTCAGGTCCAGGGGAAATCCTGAAACACTTGGCAGAAGTTTTTCAAACCTCTATCTTTTTCAAGTTACTGTGAGTCACTTACAAGCTCTTGGGGGCATGCATTAGCTCATCATGGGTAGTTTAATCAAATAATGGAAGTAAAGTTTTTATCACAGTGCCTGGGAAAAATACATATTCAATACATATTGGCTCCTTTCTCCTTTCCTTTTTTTTTTTGTTGAAACCCTAGTAACTATTTGTTGAAGGCATGAAAGATTGGAGAAAGTTTCATGTACAGTAAGAAACATCATGTATACATCCCTAACCAAATATACCATGTGCCCAGCAAAAAACCCTTCAGAATTTATTTATTTATTTATTTATTTATTTATTTATTTTAGAGAGACAACACATGAGTGAGGGGGGTTGTGCAGCAGTCAGGGGAGGGGGATAGAACGTCTTAAGCAGTTTCCATTTTTCCACAAGGAAAAATTGGAAGTGAAGATTTCTGAAATGTTAATTGCAAACTTAACAATATAAAGAAATAATTCCTCTGGGGTGGGGAGACATTATTTTAGAGAGGTCTCTGGTTTACTCATTTAAACTGTGCCTGGCTCAGAGAAAAATTCACCAAGAATTTTCCTCAGGTGACCCAGTTCCCAAAACAACTCATCAAACACTATTCTCACATGGGTTTTTGCATCCATAATTCTTGACCAAAAAGTAATTCTTGCTAAAAAAAACAAAAAACAAAAAACCTTTCACTTTCCTAAAGTTTCTTCTATGACATTCTCAACTATTATGGTTCACAAAGGTTTTTGTCATCCTTCACCTTCCTGTCGAGGGTGTCATAGCATCATCTTTCCCCCCAAACACTATGCTGACCATAGTGGTGAATCAATAGCATGAAATACAGACTTGGATCAATTGCTTTAGATTTGCCATACCCATTTCCAAGTTTTATGACAATCTTTACTTGATCATACAATCCAAGTTCAAAAACTCTGATTCCAGAATTTCACTGTAGATCTATTCCAAAATATCTATGATGTATATTACACATATTACTTATTACTATTGTTTTTTCCAAATGCCATCTCTCCCTGTTAGCCCTCCTCAGAGTATCAGCTTACAGGTTTTTGCAAACTGTAATGTGGCAGAAGTATATCATTGATACTGACAGGATGTTAGCACAAACCACGTATAGGCCATATCCCTTGATAATTTTGCTTTTTAATTTTTAAAGATCTACTTTAAGAAATCATACTCTTATGTAAGCATTCAATTATATTTCATACCCTGTAATCCAAATTTGATTTTAGGATTTTCAACACTACTCATCCCCAGGAAAAGGATGAAATTTTCCAGAAAAGTCTAAGAAATTTTGTTCTATTGCTCTCTTGGTTAATTTCCCATTATAGGCCATTAAGTAGGCAATGTATAGTCAGTATATAAACTGAACTTCAGTGCTTCTTTAAATTCAGTGCAACAAAGCAAAACAGTGGGTATGAGGTGTATTCCAAATTCAAACTGTGCTTTACTATTAATCACTTTAAAAATCACTAGTATTTTTTTTTCTTCTCCATTAAGTTCAAATTTCAAAAGACCTAATTATGTGAAAGGGGTAAGAAAGGTTAAAGGAAGTACACAGTGATAAAAGATAGATGATGGACTCAGGACCCTCTGGGACGGCTGCATGGCCAAACTCCTTCTTGAGCAGATGAACACCTGGACACGCAGACAGAGGGTACTTGATGACTTAAGGTCTACAATTCTCTTAGCTTAGGTAGGATCTTTACAGTTTTTCTTCTGACTACTTATTTTTCCATCTATAGAGTACCTTACCAGTCATATAACCGTTATCATATTCAGATTAGAAAAAAAAAAATCTACACTACAGGCAACAAAGATGGGAAGTATCTTGATCACTACATTCTCACTTCTCATTCTCTGTGTTTGAATAGGCCTAAAGATGCAATTCAGCAGAACAGAGAGACTGGGGAAAAACCCATTCTCAATTTAAAGCAGTATACAGCTGTAGGCGAAATTAAACTGAAACGAACAAATGGGGATTGGCAGAAAATACTATACACATCATGAAGATTACCTACCAAGCGAATGGGTGTTCTATTCAATTAAACAGCATAATTATATTCCGTGATATTTTACAGAGGAGCAGGTCCAAACAGGAAGATGTATTATTAAGGTGCTGATCTATAGTGAGGGCTAGTTACCAGATATGTCTTCCTGAGCACCAGAATCCTGCCTGAATCGCCAGAAGGTCCAGTTGGTTCAGATCTCACATCTTCAAGTTAACAAAAGTGATTTCTTAACTGAGGTCTTCATAAGGAAAAAATAATTTTTTGAAAATGGCAACCCATGTCATTTATTAAACACTTTTATGTGGCAAACATTGTTCTAGGCATTTCATGTATATAATCTCTTTTTATCCTCACCCCAGTTCTAGAAATCTAGAGGTAAGTGTTATCTCTGTTTTACAGTTGGAAAAAATGAGTCTTGGAGAAATTAAGTCATTTGTCTTACTGATTCTAAAGCCAAATTTCCTAAGTTATGCCAATGTCTGTACACTCCTCAGTTAAACACACAGCTCTAGTGCTCAGGTGCTTTGCCAAGAGAAGGCCTGGGATTAATTTATAATTCCTTATCACTCGGGAATATCAGGGAAGTGCAGCATTACTTCGGCCTAACTAAAATTTATTGCACATCTTTTTAATTAATTAATTTATTTATTTATTTATTTTCAGCATATCAGAATTCATTGTTTATGCACCACACCCAGTGCTCCATGCAGTATGTGCCCTCCATAATACCCACCACCTGGCTCCCCCAACTTCCTACCCCCACCCCTTCAAAACTCTCAGAGTGTTTTTCTTTCTTTTTTTTTTTTTTTTTCTAAGATTTTATTTATTTGACAGAGGGCAAAAGAGAGAGAGAGCAAGCACAAGTGGGGGAGGAGGGAGCAGCAGGAGGAGTGGCAGAGGGAGACAGAAGCAGGCTCCCCACCCAGCAAGGGGCCTGACATGGGGCTCTCTCCCAGGACCCTGGGGTCATGACTGGAGCCGAGGACAGATACTAATGAACTGAGCCACCCTAGTGCCCAGTTTCTTGAACATCGACTCTGTAGTAGGTTCTGAGCTTTGTACCAAGGAAAAGAAATGGATTACAGAAGACCTTCACTTTGAGGAGATCACATTAGCATCTCAAAGATGGATGTGAATATGTCAAATTTCATTCCAGTGTGGAAAATGGAATGAGAGGTGTATGACCTTCCCCTAGGACTGGCCCTGACCCTTTATCACTATTCCTGGGGCTTCATTCTTGGCCATTTCCATGCTGCAGCATCCCAGTCCTGCTAGCTGTTAATTAATTGAGCACCTTTACTGGGTGAGTGAGATACTCAAGACACAGAAATGATCAAACCAGAGATCCTTTTGAACTCAGCACTTAGACACATGACCATCTCCCTGGATCCAAGATCCACACCTGACTGGCTATTTCTTTCTCTCAGTGTTGACTCTTCATAGAGATCTCTATACCTCTATATGTTGGACTTGCTCAATCTGTTTCAGTCTTCAAAGCCATCTTCATTAATTATCATCATAGCTGCTTTGATTCCTTTTGTTCTCTTTCACAAATCTATAAAAATAATGAGGGTTCTGTACTTTTCTTGACCTACTCTGAGAAACGCCTGTTACGACCAACACCCTTTGCAGGCAGTGGGAAGTATTTTGTAAACTTCCTTCAGTTTTTGCCGAGAGGATAACTTTTACCTGAAGCAGATTTTCTCAATTCCCTTAGAAGCCCCAAGTCTGCCATCAAATGCCTCCCAGGACAGTAGTTCAAGTTAAGAATTATTTCCTGCAGTCTCCATGAGATCTTGCTAATGTACTGTTTTAGGTCCATTCATTTCTGAAATTTTGTAGCAAGTCTCTGTTTTTCTCGCTTCCTTAGTCTTTGTTAAACGCTGGTCACTTGGTTCATTTAAAAAACAAGGCAAATGTGCTTCATATTTACTAAGTAAACAAAGTAATAGAGATTATTCATTGCATCTTCCTTTTTAAAAAAGTGCTTTTCGTAAAGTGTTCCTGAAAGAGATATAGGTGCATTTTATCTCTCACTTGACATTTTGAGTTTTGACTTGGTGATCGTTTGCTACATGCTCCTGGGAAAGAGATTTTAACTCTCATCACCTCAGCCTGCCCATTTTTACAATGAGGTTTAGGTGAGGTGCTTGCTCTCTACGTTTTATTTTAGCTGTAACATTCAGTTATTTTATTGTTTGAAATCAAGGATCATTTCTTAGGAAGTCCTCCGAAAACAGAGTCTGCCTTGCACTAGTTCACAGCCAGCACAGGCTAGATACAAATAACTATGAGTTTATAGGTTTACAAGATCTTAGAGTTCAAAGAGACTGTCAAGGTCATGGAGCCCAACCCCCTCTGTTGATACCTGAATCCCTTCTACAACATCCCCACCAAGTGGCCAACCCGTCTACAGGTGAACACCTCTACCAGATCTCACCACCTCTCAAGTCAACCAGTTTTTTGCTGTGGGCTATTAGGAAGTTTTTTCTTGAGTTGTTTCAAAATATGATCCCCTGCATTTCCCATTAGGAGATCTGAATTTTACCACTTATGACTTCATTCAAAAGTGTAGTTCCTTTCACCACATAACCATCCTTTAGATATTTGAAAACGGCAACACAAATATCCTTCCTTGTCTCCAGGATCAACAATGAGTTCTTGAAAGCATTCCTGCTGTGGTAGGACTCCGAGTGTGTTCCTGATTTTGATCACTTTCCTTCTTAATTTGACCCAGATTGTCAATACCATTCTTACTGGCCTGCCAAACTGATCAAATGTCTGACATAATCTTTGATGACAGAATTTGAAAATTGACTTTTAGAAGAAAGATAATCTGGTGAGAGATTATCACTGTAACCTGAGCAAAAAGTGACAAAGCCCTCCACAAAGACAAAGGGGATTACTAATAGCAAATGGATATTTTGCATTTGTTTTAAATGCATAATCACAAGTAATATAACCATGGGACCCTTTCCATTTTAAAGTTTAAGTTACTTATACAAGACTAATATGTGATAGGCCTGAAATTCCACATCTTTCCCGTGGCTCAAATATCCAGCAGTATTCTTCAAGTGAAAGGAGAATTTCAAACATATGGTATGGGAGGGCTTCCTCTCCATAAATAAATGGATAGGACAGAAATACTTGTCCCTGGGGCACCTGGGTGGCTCAGTGGGTTTAAAGCCTCTGGCTTCGGCTCAGGTCATGATCTCAGGGTCCTGGGATCGAGCCCCATATGGGGCTTTCTGCTCAGCGGGGAGACTGCCTGTCTCTCTCTCTCTGCCTGCCTCTCTGCCTACTTCTGATCTCTCTCTGTCAATAAATAAATAAAATCTTTAAAAAAGAGAAAAAGAAATACTTGTCCTCATTGGTTTCTAAAAGGAATTGTTTTTGAAAACGCTGGTAGGGAATGGCTGCCTAGATAAGGACCACCATACAGAAATGTCAAAAAAAAAAAAAAAAAAGTGGCAAATTTTTTTTTAGATCTTCTTGTAGAAAGTACAATGAGTTCTATGTCTGTGTGGTCACCTTTCTCCTAGGATAGTTCTGTCCTTGCTGGAGGAGCCTAAGAGAACAGATTAGTCTTCCTTCAGGCCATTGGAACAATGCTCACTGGCTCCAGGAAGGTGCTGGAAATGAGTAGTCCACAGCAACCCCAATTGCTGTATAAACACATTTGCATGGATCTTTTCAGGTAGTGATTGTCTCAGTCTCAGCAGCTCCCCCCCACCTTGGAGTGTATTATAGATAGACCAGTTGTCCCTTGGATACCTCTCCCACACCAAGTACAGCAAAGCCTGCATTCTCCAGGAATGACTGCTGCTCTGTAATCAACCTTCAAAAGAACAAGGCAAATTTTCAAGAGAATCCTTGCGTTGAGGGGCAGAAAGAACAGTGTTTCAGATGCCATACACAACAGGGTTGGAAATGGGCTCCCGCACCTAACAGATACCTGATTTGTGACATGCGACTGAATCATATCTGTGAATAGCTCAGATGCTCAAAGGGGAGTATGATGTGAGCTGATGCATGTGAAGTGTTTAGAATGTTATACTGGTATAGAGTAAATGTTCAATCAATGGCAATGAAAGTCGTAAGAATTCTTACTGGCTCAGATATTTCATTTGTGGAAAAATAAAGATATCTTGGTCATGCTGGAGTAGAGTTCTGGGTGGAACCTGAGTGGGTCAGGGAGGTGGGATTGACTAGGCTTTGCAGAAAGAGGAATTCACCTAACAAAGGAATGGTGGGGAGTACGGGGTCAGCATCCCCACATGGAGAGAGGTATGCTTGGACTTGGTCTATGACTGTCCTCTAGCTTTAAACTCACCCAACTTGCCAGGGAGATTTTTGCTCAATACACTCAATGATCTGGCCAGACTTCATCAGGATAGTTCCCAAAATACTTCAAAGAAGGGAAGGCCATCTTCAGAGCAAGGCTGTAAGGACACTGGGCGATCAGAATGAGAGGATGGCAAAGCAGGAAAAGGCTCCGACAGTGGGAGCTGCTGCATGTGGGAAGTGGGCAGAGCAAAGAGTTTTCATCTTGGTTTCCTTAGCATCCCCTTGGGCCCCATAGGGTAATAAATGACGAGCTTCCTATCAGATCCCAGAACACGATCCCAGAACCCTCTCTCTGAGTGCTAGTCTGGGATTTAAATCCTCAAATGACTCTGGTCACCAACAGGTGGCATAAATTCGTGAGCCAGAACAGGCATAACACAAAGCGGGGAGGTTGCTTGGATAGGTAGCCATCAGCCCTGCTTGATTACCATTTCTTTTGAACACCTTGGGACCCAAAGGAAACCAAAAAAATTTGACCCTTAGGCTTCCCAACAGTGATCCCTTTGCAGGCCTTCTTCTTCTTCTCTGCATTCCCATCCCTAAACCCATACCCTCTTGTATTTCTGCCAAGCAGAACCATGTGATCATGTCCACCCCATAGGGAAATACAGGGAGTATGCTTTGGAGTAGGATCACCCTGGATTTAAAGTCACTTCTAGGCCATATAATGTTACTCAAGTTCTCTGAGTTTTGTTTTCTTCATAGTAACTCCTGCCTTAAAGAGTTGCCAAGATTTACAGATCACCTGCACATAGTGAACAGTCAATATGACAATTATTTCCATTTCTATTATTTCTACTTTGGTGAAAAGAACAGATAATGGGATCTAGACTTTGGTCTCTATGTTTCACTTTCCAATGATCTAACACCTCAACACATTCAAGGGCATAGACTGCATGAGTTTGCATCATTCCCAGGAGCACAACCACCACCCTCCACAACACCCCCATAAGCTGAAAGTGTCCCCTGCTCATGTCTGACCTCATGGCCTTAGGACTTGCAACAACTCCTTGGGTTAGAAATGCTGATCCTAAAGGCACCCCTCTAAAAATGTATGTAGACAAGACCATTTTAACATCCACCCTCACATTAATACAAAAGAATTTGGCTGATGCCCAGAATGAGCAAGTTTTGCAAGAAAGTGGAGGTGGGGGAGGAGGAAGGGGAAGACCCTAGTGAGGTATAAATGACAAGGAGGATGTGGTCACTGGATGTCAGGGCAGTTTTCAATCAAGAAGGGCATGAGAGAAGGAGCCCAGGTGATCCTTCCTGTGGAAGCAGGGTAGTTCTCTGTGGTGAGTCACCTGTCTGGGGTTCCCCCAAATCATAAACACCCAGTGGAAACTACACACCCTTGAATACAGAAGCTGTGTGGAAATGTGGACCCAAAGCTCCAACACCCCAGTTCTCACCTTGCTGCTGCTACTGGTTTACCTGCCATGAGATCCCAGAGGTCGTTCATGTTGGAATGCTTTTCCTCATCCGTCCACTGGAGTGGCTGTGTATTCGGGGAAGGAGGGTTATTGTCCTATTCTAGTGTGATTTTGCCCTGACAGAAGAGGAATAGAAAGTGAGACTGAGAAAGACTAACCTGTTGTCAGGGAGCCCTGACCCAGCTCTTTCCCCCTGCATGTTCTTGACCTGAGGAGCATGAGGTTGAGTAAAACACACCCCTGTTCTGGAGGTACCTGTTTTCTAATCTGGGAGGCAGCCAAGAAAATGGACCACATCCCTCGTACACTCTGGGAACATGGTGAGGTCAACACCATGGCATAGGGGAACCTCAGAGTTATGCCCTGTACATTAGGCTCAGGGCAAAGGGGAATAGAGAGACAGTTGGATGATTCCAGGGGCTACTTCCCTGCTCTGCTTTCTTCCCTTCAGGTCTTCACCTGAGCCCAGCTATGCCTGGTATCTAGGGTGGAGTTAGGCCTGCATCTTTCCCCTCTTCTTACCACCCCTCCACATAAATTTGCATCCTCCCTTGAGAAAAAAGACATCTCTAGGAAAGTAAAATGTTATTTAAGTAAGGGGAATAGGACATATTCCCCACAGTGAGAATTTAGTAAGATTCTGCAATTTCTAGAAATTTCCAAGCCAATGGGTTTTATTTCTTGTCTACTTCTTTGAAATGATCGTGATGTCAGTGATGATGACAGCACTGTTGAAGCAACACAGGTAAGTACAATAGTGATGATGATGGTGGTGGTGGGGGTGGTACAATTTCTAAAAACTAAGGTGTAGTAAGTCTTTGTGCACCAAGAGCTTTGCATGTATTATCCAAGACAATACTTTTGTTGTCATTCCACATTCACAGATGAAGACATTGACAGACAGGCTTCTTTAAGATCATCCAATTTTATAACAGGAGGGACTCTGTTCAAACCCAGGTGTTTGATTTCAGAGTCTGAGCTCTTAACTGCTCTGCCTGGCCCTGGGTGACTCCATGGTCTTATACTCTTGCTTTTCTGTGCTGGTCTTCAAGGGAGGGAGGTGAGGGGTAGCTGGAGGGTATGGGTTCTGCTGTAACAAAGGGACGCCAGAATGGAGGAACCAAGAGTGGTGCCTTTGAAGAAGAGAGCAAAACAGGCCAAATCATTGGGATCAGCTGGGAGAAAGTAATGCGTCTCTTGAGAGTAGATCTCTGACCAATGGACATGGGCAAGGAGACTTGATCTAGTTGGTGCTGCCCAGAGCATGAGGCAGCTGCTAAGATAAAGAAAGTGATCTGGATCCCTTATTGCTGTGCACTATCCCATCCATCCTCCCACAAGGGCAAAGGAGAAGGAAAGGTACACTTTGGAAGGACTCCTGGTAGTGATTGCAACCTGCTCTTTAAGGACTCCATTATCCCTCTGGTGTTTGTGGTTCCACTTCCCATTCCAGCCCCATCCACCCTCTGTAGAACTCAGTTCTCTCCAAAAACCAGTCAGTCAATTAGTCACTTTCAGTAGCGGCCAATGTTAAAAATTGCAAAGCATTTTTCCCTTCTCATGCGCCTCACAGGTGCCATGGGCCTGCAATGCAGACACAGAGTGGAAGAAGGAGCTCTAGAGGAGAAGCAGGCAGCTCTGCAAACGTCCTTCCCTTGGTCTGGCCCAGCTCTACTCCTTCTCTTGCAAGTTGCAGGGGCTATATTAGTATGACCTCCATTTCATGACAACTCTTCCAAATATTTGTTTAATGAGATTCCCGCCAATAAATGAGGTTTATCTGGAACTTGAAGATGATTGAAACAGAGAGTTTGGGGCTCTTTGGAGGCTTTTGGGTTTTTGTGAGCTGGAGTGCTATATATAGGTGCTGCTTCTAAGTTCCTATATACAGCGAAACACAGTTTCCTGCTTTCTCTGAAAAAGACGCTTGCACTCACATGCTGAGGCCCAGTCACCCAGAAATACCTACACCCGGATCAGCATGGGTTGGTCTCATGTGGGGGAGAACGGAATCCTCTTCCCTTCTAAGACCTGCCCACTCAGGCCCCCACTCTCCTCCTTGTTCAGTCTTCTTCCACAAAGTTTCTCTAAATTACTGTTTTAATGGAGGAGATACAGAGTGCTATTTGAATGGGAGGAAGACAGAACCAGTACCTGGCCCGCCCCAGAGCTCTTGCTGCCTGTTTTTCTAATGTTGAGTAACCACCCTTTCCCTGGTTCTGAATACATACCTGCAGAATGGAGACTGCTGGGCAAGCAGAGAGAGATGGAGAGAAAGAGCAGCTCACATTCTAACACTATACTCAAGCTGTGTGACCTTGGCCAAGTTCTTTTGTTTCCTCATTTGTACATGAGGTCATGGGAAGAGTAAAAAAGATATGTGGAGGGGCGCCTGGGTGGCTCAGTGGGTTAAAGCCTCTGCCTTTGGCTCAGGTCGTGATCCCAGGGTTCTGGGATCAAGCCCCGCATCAGGCTCTCTGCTCAGCAGGAAGCCTGCTTCCCCCCTCTCTCTTTCTGTCAGCCTCTCTGCCTACTTGTGATCTCTGTCTGTCAAATAAATAAATAAAATCTTTAAAAAAAATAAGATATGTGGAAATGTTAGCAGTAACCAGCTGGTGATTAAGGCCTTGGGGTTACATGAACATCTTTGAAATTATTCTACATCCTATGCACTTGGGTGCTCAGTAAATATTGCCACCAACACCAAAGGCCACACTTTTCATGCATTTTTTTTTCCAGAATGTGTGATTTGCACGGGTGATAAAGAAACTCTTAAAATAGCTGAAACGTTTATTTAAGTAGTTTTTTTTTTTTAATCAGCTATTGATAGAATTAATTTTGGTCATTTAATGGAGGTGTGATAACCAGTTTTCTCCACTGGAAAGTTAACTATCTTTCCATTTAAGACTATAAAGCAGTTTGTGGGGAAAACATTTCCAAAAATGGGAGGAACCGCTTAACTTCCAATGAGATGCACTGACGTCACTTGCGGTGTTCCCACCCAAAATACATAAAGCAAACCAAGCCACTAGGAGATGTTAGACAAACCCAAACTGAGAAGTTGTGTATAGTTAGTGGCTGGTATTCTTCAAAAGCGAGGAAGTGGTGATGCAACTTGGGGGCTTAAGTGGGTAGGAGAAGAATCCATGAAACAAGATGGGATAGGGAGGGAGACAAACCATAAGTGACTCTTAATCTCACGAAACAAACTGTGGGTTGCTGGGGGGAGGGGGGTTGGGAGTAGGGGGATAGGATTATGGACATTGGGGAGGGTATGTGCTTTTGGGTAAATTGGAAGGGGAGATGAACCATGAGAGACTATGGACTCTGAAAAACAATCTGAGGGGTTTGAAGTGGCGGGGGTGTGGGAGGTTGGGGTACCAGGTGGTGGGTATTATAGAGGCCACAGCTTGCATGGAGCACTGGGTGTGTTGAAAAAATAATGAATACTGTTTTTCTGAAAATAAATAAATTGGAAAAAAAATCAAAAAAAAAAAAAAGCGTCAGTGTTATGCAAGACAGTAAGTCTAAAGAATGGTCCCCAAATAAGGAAGACTAGAGACATGTCATGCAGATGTGATCCGTGATCCTGAATCTGATAATGGATGAGGAAAATTTGCTCTAGAAGATACAGGGATGACTGGAGACATTTGAATATGAGCCATAGAGTAATTAACAGCATTATGCCAATGTTAAATTTCCTGATTTTCATGTACCATAGTTGTGGAAGTCAACGCCCTTGCTCTGAGGAAGTATGCACTGAAGAATTTACTAGGACAGAGGCAAGATGTCTGCATCTTATTTATATAGGATCTAGATAGGGGTGAGGGAGTGGTGGAAATGATGACCCATATGGCAGATTTTAGCAATCATTCAACCAGGGTGAAGAGTATACAGTTACTTCTTTTTCGTATGATTCTTATAAACTTTCTGCAAATTTGAACCTAATAAAAAAAAGTTGAAACAATCAGATTAGAAACCAACCCTTCAGGAGAGGAAAGCTATTGAGCAGCAAAATCAAATTCCTATATTCCTTGAGAGCACAGAGGAGTTGAGTCTTGTTTCCGAGAATTCTGTCGACTGAGACCATGACATCATCACCATGATAATCCTCACAAGGAGTGCAGAATTATAGCTTCTCTGTCACAGATGGTGACACGAGGTAGGGTGAGAATTCAAAGAAAACTCAAGCATCTTATTGAAGCTCCTCCCATCAAGTCTTGAACAAAGTTGTAGAACAAGACACCATTCAAACATTCACTTATGTATCGAATCAAGATCTTTTGCACATCTGTGTTTCAGCACTCTCCTCGATTCTGGAAGAAAGGCGTGAGAAATGTCTTTCCCTTCACTCAAGCAGTTTACAGTTCTGCTGGGGGGACTGTCATGTCATCGGTAGCAATAATCCAGAGTGGCAGGGATTACAGAAGAAACAGACATAAGCTGCTACTAAGGAGGAAGGATCCAGGAGAGTAAAGAGAGTCTTCATAAGGAGATGATACGGACATGGGAGGAGTACTGTAGCAAATAGAAAAAAGTCTTTCTGATAGGCTGTATTTGCAGAAGGCAAATCACTTGTGCTGATGGAACCTAGGCTCTGTAGAGGAGTAAAAGGAGAAACTGCTGGAAGGAGCTCTGTGAAAAGAGTTTTTGTTCTTGTTTGTTTGTTTGGTTGGTTTTTCCCCTTCAAACTAGAGTTTGGATTATTTCAGTGTTCTCTTTATGACCCAAATACCAGACATCAGAGTGTGTCCCAAATCCTATAGTTGATGGTCAGTCACAATTTCCCTCTCATGTTGAAATCAATGTGCTCAAGCTACCATCTACATGCACTAAAATCTCAGCCATGATACATTGTCCTATTAGCTCTGCTTGAGTTCCTGTTGGGGAAGGTCACACACTGCCCCCATTCTTCCGTCGTTCCAAAGTCTTTTTTGGATCTTGATCTCACTAGAGTTTTTTCACCTGTGGCTCTTCTAACTTCAGTCAACCCAACTGTGAAACCTCGTCTTTTTTCCTTTTGATTCAAGATTCACAAAGGAGAAAAAAAAAAAAGTGGTTTTGGTGGTCCTATTCAGAAAACCATGGGAAATTAATCATGAGGTCTCAACTTCCCAGAGTTGTGTAGACTCACTCCTCATCAGGGTTTCTCACTGGCTGCAGTCTTCCTCATGGACTTCCTGGCTGTCCTTGAGCCAGGCCCTCACTCTCTTCACACACTCTTCTGTCTCTTCCATTTCCTGGACGCCTCTCTACATCCATTTTGGGCCAACCTGAAAAACTTCTTAGAGTTTTTCCATTTGTGCACAGAATAATTTATCTTTCACCCAAACTCTCAGCTCTGTCAGTTTTTAAAAATATAAAAAGTTATTATGGTTTTCTCTTAAACAAAGGGCCATCGATCTGGGGTTTTCAACTTTTGACAGCCAAAGAATTGGTGGAAGCTTTGGCATTACGATCTTTCCTTTTATATGATTCAATATCTGGATGTAGCTTCACTCCCGTTTGGAAGGAAGGGAACAATATAAAGATTTCTGCTTCTACCAGTGTGCCTTATTTTACCCCATGGAGGGTGAATATAGCTATAATTAATTATCTTTTTTAAAATTTTTATTATTTTCACAGCAATTCTCCCTTCTGGAGAGAAGGACTTTTGTGAGGGAAAGTTCATGAACAAATAACTCAGCTCTACTTGGACAGCTCAACTGTAGTGTATTTCATATTTCTCAAGACAGCCTATTTCATCACTGGAAAAAAGGGCAAACTCATTATCCTTGAGAATATTCACATGATTAGTATTGATGAGAATATACAGGACGTTGTTTGGCAGGAGTCAGTACAGCAGTCCATAGGTAAAATCTAGCCCTTGTCTGTTTTATAGAACCCATATTTTTAAAAACTATTCCCAAAAAATCAAAATAAGAACTCTTCTTCATGCACATGAAAATTTTATGAAATTTGAGTGCTGGTAGTCTTCACCAAGGTTTATTGGGACACAGCCACACCCGTCTGTTTACCCATCATCTATGGCTGCTTTCTCTGCAGTGGAAGAGAGAAGTAGTCGCAATAGAGACCATAAGGCCCACAGGATCTAATATAGTTACCTTCTGGCCTTTCACAGACCACTGCTTTGCACGATGCAAAATTGAAGAGTTTCTGTCTTTAAGCTTTCAAGAGCAAACATTAATTGAAAGATATTATATAATCTTCAAATCTCTCATCTCAAAATTTTTTGACTTGTGTTTCTTGAATCTCCAAGTCTATTCAGCTCCAAAGAGAATGTATGCCTATTTGTAAATGTGTATTCATAATCACAAAATTCACTTATGTGTGTGTGTGTGTGTGTGTGCATGTATGCCAATGTCCAGAGCTACACATATCCATGTAGATATGTAGATTTGTAATTTGTAGATTTGTACCAACTACTTTATTTAAATGTACAATATAGACAATTTAGATCTGTCTGAATGACAATTTTCATTGGTGATCATGGTTGGATAGAATTATTCAGTGTAATGAAAGACTAAATTTTCAAAATCATGTTGTTTTTAAATATATAATCAGATGCTTATTTTTTTTTGTGGTACATGCTGTTGCATGTCCATTTCTTAGATAATTTATTAAGTAAACAAACAGGTGTTAGTGTTTTTCTTATGAATGTGACTTCATATTTCATATGACTATTTTCATTTTAGTCTTACGATGCTGACTTTCTTACACTCACAGAAATAACAATTTCATTTCTGTGCCACCTTTAACAGACCACTTGGATCACAGATATATATGGGTGTGGTTCTCTTTATTAAGATAATGGTTTTGTCAAATGTCACAGAATTCTTTCAAGGATAGGACAAGTTTCCTGTTTCAGTAAGCTCTCCCTTTCCTATTTCAGTGAAGCCTGTCTAGCTCTGGAGAACTACTTAGAAGCCGAGTCATTTTGCAAAGAAATATAGATCTGCAACTTCCATGGGTGGGGGATAAGAGCCAAGGGTTTCCATTTCCTATCACAAGGGTAGTGGAGTCTCCCAAAGAGGGAAGTAGGAAGGGGAAGCATGGTGGAAGGAGAACCAGGCAAGGAGTAGCAAACTTGCCTCACTGCTGTTTGACTACTAACCAACACTGGGGCCTTATCAGAGATACTTAATTTCTTGGTCTGCAGTCTCCCCATTGGAAAATCAAGAAGTTGGTCAAAGTCAATAGTTTTCATGTTTTCTAAAGCAGTGATCACTTTGATGAAGTAAAATCCTATGTGCAAAACCAAAAAATGAGAGACGCAGGAATGGAACTGAGCAGGTAGAAGGGAGAAGTCACTGGGCCTTCACTCGATCCCTGGGCAGTAGATCTAGAAGCTCCTCTTCAGAGCTGAGGGCTCTCCAGCAGCTTGGCAGAATGTTCCCTGAGTTGCCTTGTTCTGCTCCAAATTACCTGTGGTTCTGTGGATAACAGATACCATGGGCATTGTTTGTATATGCCCTACTGCATTGGATTTGCTAAAAAAAAAAAAAAAAAAAAAAAGAAAGAAGGAAAAGAAAAATAAAGTGTTCTCTTAAATGATCAAGCATTCCTACCTCTGGAATATTTTCATTATTTACTATGCCAGGCGAATGCTAGGGACAGAGATGGAGGGTCCATCACCTGAACCCAGACATGGTACAAAAGAGATTCAGTGTGTTTGGGTTGTGTGATTGACTCTGCACTTTCACATCTGTCTCCCCAAGTGCTATAAAGCTGTGAAGGAAGGGTCTATACCTTAACCTTCTTTTTCCAATGCCTAGCAATAGAGAACACCCCAGAAATTTCAATAAATGAATATATAAATGAGAGGTGCTCAACTCACTATCTAGACGTCAAAATGGTGCACAAAGAGTGAAGGGTTATCTAGGAAATATGAGAGTAAAACCCGCCCACTGGACAACTGAGGACGAAAGTCAGAGAGCAGCCAGCTCCCTGAACAAAAAGTCCCATTCCTGAATTAACTCCTCTTGTCACCTTGGGTGCCCACCTATAAATCTCTGATAGAGATAAACTATACAATCTCTAAATTTCCTCTCAACACTGATACCCCATAAAGCTATGATTAAATTGATTCAGAAGATGATCCTTTTAAAGTGTTTCTCATAAATTATTCAAGTACTTACTGTGAATCTCTACTTTCTGAATCTCTCTACTGGCAAACTCCATGCATTCTCCCTAGCACAGTCCTACAGGGACCATGGGGAAACATCAAGTGACCTGAGACCACTCTTGAGACATTGTCCAGCTTCTCCACCATCCAGCAAGCCCCCCAACCCAACACCTCACTTTGTATAACTGGGTTTCTGGTTCTAGGAGGTTCAAGGACGGGGTGGGGGGGTCACACAAAGAAGTTGAAAAGACATGATGACTATGACTTTAAGTTCTTGGAGGAGCTTTCCTTTGCATGTGACATCCATGTGAGACAGGAACTGCAGAGATGGAAAACTGAAGAAACTTCTAGAATTTTATGAACGACAGTGTGCTGGATAGATGATATCAGTAGCCATTGTGACATCCATGTGAGACAGGAACTGCAGAGATGGAAAACTGAAGAAACTTCTAGAATTTTATGAAAGAAAGTGTGCTGGATAGATGATATCAGTAGCCATAACTGTTGGGGTTGTTTGGGGGCAAACAACCAAAGCTGACCCTCAAGTCACAGCATCACCAACTTCACACTATACTCCCAGGAATACAAAGAAATTAAAGGTTTCTTATTTTAGTATAACTCAGCTAAGAGAAGTTCTGAGCTCCAAATCTTATGGGTAGGAAGAAAAAAACTTGGAGCTAATGACACTTCAGCTTTGATAATACAAAGGAGATGCCTAATAGTTTTTTAAGATTTTTTTGTTTGTTTTGTTTTGTTTTGTTTTGTTTTAATTCATTTGGGAGAAGGTGAGAGAGAGAGAGAGTGAGAGCACAAGCAGGGGGTAGGGTCAGAGGGAGAGGGAAAAGCAGACTCCCTACTGAGCAGGGTGCCTAGCCAGGGACTCGATCCCAAGACCTCAAAGATCAAGACATAAGCCAAAGGCAAATGCTTAATTGACTGAGACACATAGGTGGGCTGAGATGCCTAATAGTTTAAAATAATCTTTTGGAAGTAAACTATTATTATTTCACATCTCCACCCATTCCTCTTTTTTCTTTCCAAGAGGGCACCTAGATAGATCAGAAACCCTTGTGAGATCTCAGCCTTGTGAGATCTCAACCCTAGTGAGAAGAGGGGAGCTTTGGATCCACATGTGGATTCTTGTCCTACCTTCTCGTTGTTGCTGGCTTTGAAAGAGATCATACCTCTTTACATCTGGTCATTACCTGTGCTGATGCATTCTCTGCAGAATGAATGTTCTGGCACACTTTGCTATTCTTCATTGGCCAGCATCTCAGCTGAACTTAAATCCCAGCTGAATCACTCACTTCATAACTACTCAATCTTATTCAAGTTATTTGTCCTGTCCTTAGTTTTTTCTTCTGTAAAATGGAAAGTATTTTGAGGGTTCAATGAAATAACAGGCACTCAGGGTTTGGCATATAGCAATCACTCAATAAATGTCAACTGATACTATGGAAATTGACACTAGGCAGGGCAAATAACAAATTCAGGGGCACAGCAAGATGGAACTGTATGTTAACTCTTATTATTAATCTTTTTTAAAAAAATATCTAGGTCTTCTAGCTTCAAGGTTGGTTTCAAACACATTAGGCTGAGTGACTTTTTGTGGGCTTTAGATAGCTCTAAATATTAAGCATCAGCCTAAGTGTATTGCTCAAGCTTTCCTAACATCAGGCTTTAAAACCAGTAACCAGACAGTTATTGATAAGCTATCAAGCCAATATATTTTTTGAGAAACTCAAGAAGGAAGGTACTTTCATCTTTACTCTGGCTTTCAATCACTTCCTTACAGATCTTGAGACTTGCCACTAATTTCACAGCATTCAAGTGTGAGAAAAGATCATTCCAATACTGACTGTTGAAAAAAAAAAAAAAAAAACCCTAAAGGGGCTTCTGGCTGCTAGGCCATCATACTTTCTAAATTAATCATGTCCAATATGTATACATCTGCATTGGTGGTTTCCTTGACCAATAAGTGTATATTCCCTTATGAGGAGCTTTGCAGCACTTCTGTTCACTTAGTCATTCTGTTCACAAGGATATCACATTTTTGGTTTTCAAAGATCTTGGCCTTTATTCTTATTAGACCTCTAGTCAAACAGTTCTTTCATTTCCTGTGGTTATTTCATGAACTCTAGCAGCTACTTCACAATTATAACTTTGATCTTTCAACAAACATTTGGTAGTATCTCCAGTGTGATGGGCTTTGTGTCGTGAGCTGAGAACACACACACTAAGAAGCACAACTCTTTAGACTTGTTTGACCATGGGGGGATACTGTGGTGTACTTTGTGACTTTAGAAAGTCCTTCGTTGTTGTTTGTCTCAGCCGATGGCAGAAGAGCTGCCTTCTATGCCATCTGGACCATTACACTCCAGTTACTGTCCTACTTTTCTTCTTTTCTCACCACTTTTAAAGAGCTTTCTGTGTGTGTTTCTCTATTTTCTCACCTCCCACTCCATTCTGGCTTCTGTTCCATCACTTCTTGGCAATGAGTGTCCAGAAGATCTCAGTAATATACAAATCTCCAGTTCTATGCAATCTCTGCACTCACCTTTACTTGGCTGTTGACCCCTATGTTCCTTCCTTGAATTTCCTGGTGCAATAGCCCCATTTCCACTTGCACCTTTGGTCACTACTTCTCAAACTCTCTCCTGGTTATTATTTTTCCAATAAGTAGATACCAAAGAACTCAGGGTTCCTTGTGGCTATCTTGTCACCTCAGTTGAAGACTTCTCCATAGGTCACATTTTCTGTGCCCATGGCATCACTAACATCTCAAAGGATATGACTTTTGGACTGATGCTTCTAATGTACATGATTTTTGGTTTTGTTTTTGTTTTTGTATTTTTCCCCCCAGGCTCTAGACCTCTACTTGAAAATCCAGTCACTGATTTGACATTTTAGACTAGATGTTGCACAGGTAAGTGCAACACTGTATATTCCAAACTGACCTCATAATCTTTCTCCAGAAAGTATTCTCCATGTCTAGCATTTTCTCTCAGTAAGTGACACCTCCATCTTCCCACTTACTTATATCTGTTACCTCCGTCCCCTTGAACATTTCCTTCATCCTCAGATATACATCTAATAGTATTCAAATCTAGGTGAAACTCCTTCTAAGTATTTTTTGAATCCAAGCACTTATTTACATCTACGCTGCCATAATCCTGATTCAAGCTACCATATCTTTCCCATAGGAGCTTTCCAGAATCTTCTAATAGATCTTCACCCTTCTCTTGTTCCTTTTCTTTTCAGTCTCCTGACAAGAGAGATCTTTTAAATGCTCTTCTGGCTCTATAACTACCCTCATTAAAACTCTCCAATGACATCCTATTATTCTTAGAATTTAGACCATCTTCCATGTGACCTGTAGTACTTACATGTTCTGGTCCCTCCCTAATTCTACAGCTTCAATTCATATCACCTGTCTCCTCCTTTGTGTCTTCTCACTCGTTTGGATCCTCATTCACCTACAGTACTTGAAATTAACTCCTATCTTACCATTCCACTCGACATTCTTCCTTTTAGATAACTCTTGCTCATCTGTCATGTCTTGGCCAAAATATCATTTCCTTAGTGAGGCTTCTTCCAATACTCAAACCAGGTGATATCTCTTTTATGCGCTTTCATTTTACAATATATTTTTTACAATTATAAACATATGGTAATTTGCATGATGATAGGTTTTATTCTGTTTCTCTGAGAGACTATAAGAACTCTGAAAGTAGGGAGGCTATCTATATTACACATTTTTCCATCTTCATGGCCAACACAGTGTAGTCATTTGATAATAAATGAATGAAAGAGTTGACCATACAGTTTCTGCTTAAATGCTTTAAGTTGCAAACAGAAAACTTTGCATTTTTTATAGTTACTTCACCTCTATGTCCTTCACTAGTGTGGGGTGAATAATACCTAACTGATAGTTTTTTTGTAATGGACAAAAATATTTTACATCCCATAAGATGTAAAATTCCCCAAGGAACACCTGTTCAGATCACGTCAGATATGTAAGTGAAGTATGCAAGTGGACATGGGTCAAAGTTGGTTCTGGCAGTTTGCAGCCCTCTATATGTCACTTCCTAAATGGGCAACAGTGGTTATAAAATAGGAAACCTCAAGGATGAAGGCTGGGGGAAAAATGAGAAGAGTGTTTATGGGTTAATTTCAACATGTTGCTACTTGAAGAGTAGCACATTTACTAGTGCTGTGCTCTAGGAGAAGCATGGCTGGTCTTAACTGAGTCAGGCTCAGGTAACCATTGTCTGAGGTCCAGAAATAGAATGGAATATTGGGCCTGCAGGGTAACCAGCCTGGTACTCAGCATCTTTGGTCTCTGTGGCAACATTGCTCTAGAGAGGCAAAGACAATTTCGACACCACCTTCATTTTATTAATTCACTTAAAATCGTTTTCCTTTTCAAGGACTGTGGTGAGGCCCACAAAAGAATGCTAGATCAGGCAAACCTCAGCACATCTGGTGCTCTTCCTCACACCCCCGCAGGAGGGAGGGCCAGATGCCTTTCTAGGAACCAGAATTTTCTGAGTTGTTCGGTTGTCATATTATTACTTAATGGCGGCAATAACCAAAAATAATTTGAAGAACATGGGTTATAAATAGCCACCCACCTACCTACTTAAACATAAACTGGTAAGAATCTTTCCTTCTATCAATTCTGTCCCTTTCCTCCCTTGCTTTTTAAAATGTATCGGTTTTATACATGGATGCACAAGCAAACATCATCCTCACCACCCTCCACCCCCACTCTGACTCAGTAAGCAGGTTATTCTGTTTGAATTTCATTGTGAAGGAAAGTAAGAGTCAAGAAAATGCTGTGTAGGACAGGACTTATGAGGCTTTTGAGTCAGGTGGACCTCTTTTGAATCATGACCCATCTTGTGTGCAATGTCATCTTGGACAAGTGGCTTGAGATCTTCTGGAATCAGTTCCTCTTCTGTACAAATATGGGTCAATGGTCATACCCCCATTGTTGGAAGCTGCTTTCCATCTGATCACATAGACTTGAGTAGCACAGTATCTGACACGTAAGTGCTCAGATTAACTTTCTAATTTTAATTATTATTAATATTATTCATTATATTTTGACATTGAACAATATTATTTTATTAATAATTAATGTTTAACAATAATCTAAAATATTCCTTTTTAATTAATTTTCTTTTGATAGTCCAACAGTTGTCATTAATTAATAATACCCTAGCAAAGAAAGGGATCCAATTTCTTTAAGCAGTCATATATTCTTCCAACACCATCTCTCCTCAGCTTTCTTTCCTCATATGCTCATAGTCATGAAAGACTATAGGCAGAAGTAAGTAGATGACACAAATTCTTTCTCTGGTGGGTGTCACTGGAGGACTGAGGAATGCCAGAGTCGCAGAAGAGACCCAGGCTGAGGAGAGACACAGTTTGTTTTATCAATTTATTTACTTATCTATCTATTTATTTATTTTTTTGAATGTTCATAAGAGCTTTATTCACAATAGCAAAAAACCAATTTTGTTTTTGTTTTTGTTTTGCTTTTTAAAAAATTAATGTAAAATGTATTATTTGCTTCAGGGGTACAGGTCTGTGAATCATTAGGCTTACACATTTCATAGCACTCACCATAGCACATACCTTCCTCAATGTCCATAACCCAGCCACCTTATCCCTACCCCTCCCACCCTCCAGCAACCCTCAGTTTGTTTTGTGAGATTGAGAATCTCTTAGGGTTTGTCGCCCTCCCAATCCCATCTTGTTTCCTTTATTCCCTCCCTATATCCCACAACCCCCGCCCTGCCTCTCAAATTGCTCATATGAAAGACATCACATGATAATTGTCTTTCTCTGATTGATTTGTTTCACTTAACATAATACTCTCTAGTTTCAACCACATTGTTGCAAATGGCAAGATTTCATTTTATTTTGATATATATAAAATGGGATACATACATAATACACACACACAATGGACTAACAGATATATATATATATATATATATATATATATATATATATATATATATATCTCAGAGATTGAGATTGCTGGGTGGTAGGGTAGCTCTATTTTCTACCTTTTGAGGAAACTCCATGCTGTTTTTCAGACTGGCTGCACCAGCTTGCATTTCTACCAATAGCGTAGGAGGGTTCCCCTTTCTCCACATCCTTGCCAACATCTGCTGTTTCCTGACTTGTCACTTTTAGCCATTCTGACTTGTGTGAGGTGGTATCTCACTGTAGTTTTGATTTGTATTTCCCTGATGCCTAGCAATGTTAAGCACTTTTTCATGTGTCTGTTGGCCATTTGGATGTCTTCTTTGCAGAAATGTCTGTTCATGTCTTCTGCCCATTTCTTGATTGGAGTACTCATTCTTTGGGTGTTGAGTTTGATAAGTTTCTTATAGATTTTGGATACTAGCCCTTTATCTGATGTGTCACTTACAAATATCTTCTCCCATTCTGTCAGTTGTCTTTTGGTTTTGTTGACTATTTCCTTTGCTGTGCAAAAGCTTTTAATTGTGATGAAGTCTCAGTGTTCACTTTTGCCCTTGCTTCCCTTGCCTTTGGCAATGTTTCTAGGAAGAAATTTTTTCTGCAGGTAAGGTCTAAGAGGTTGCTGTTTGTGTTCTCCTCAAGGATTTTGATGGATCCCTGTCAATTTATTTCTAACTCTGAGCTTTGATCACTCCGATTTTAACTGCATCCTTGCAGAAAATGTCACTGAACGTTTCCCACATACAAGACCCTATTTGGGGTTAAATTGTGTCTCTTCCAGATTCATATGCTGAAGTCTTAACCCAGTATCTCAGAATATCACCTTATTTGAAAATAGGGTCACTGCATATGTAATGAGTTAAGATGATTTTCAGGCACAGAGACACACATACCTGAAGAATGTCAGGTGAAGATGGAGGTAGAGATCAGGGGGTTACATCTAGAGGCTGAGGAATGCCAAAGACTACCAGAAACCCATCAGAAACTAGCAGAGAAGCATGGAACAGATTCTCCTTCACAGCCCTCAGAGAGAACCCACTTTGCCAACACCTGGATTTTGAACCTCCAGCCTCCAGGATTTATTGAGACAATACATTTTTGCTGTTTGAGCCATTTGGTTTGTTACAGCATCCCTAGCAAACTCATACAGGCTAAAGGCATTACATGTCCCAAGTACTGCCCATAAGATACATGGGATAAAGTCATACGTCCCACTTTGAAGGGGTTAAGCCTATTGAGGAATACTCACATTATACTGCCCTAGCGGCTTAACACTTTTTATTTCTGCATGGCTAGTCACAGATTTTTATTCCCTCTCATGCTCCCTGGCTACCACAATACATTATTTGAGTCTTTTATTAATACACTGACTTATAACATGTGTCTTGATCCTTTAGGATAGGGAGGTTGTATTAGTCACTCTTATTCCTATGCAAGACACTTGGGACAAGAGAATAGCCAGCAATGAAGGAAGGAAAGAAAGGCATAATAGGAGCAAGGGGCTCCTTCCTATAATGTTCTTGTGGGTGCTGACTCCACCTCTCCCTAAGTGTCTCCAAGGTGGCCTGTTACTCTCACTGTCCCCTTCTCTTAGATGTTCTGGGTTCTATAAATTTGCTTCTAATTTTGAAATAAAATTTACTTTCCTGCAACTTCTGGAACCTTGCTCTTAGTTCTTTTCTTTGGAATAATACACATTAAATTCTACTCCCTAGTCTTCCTTCCAGTCTCTCAGATAACCAAAAACTGGTAACAAGTGATCCCAGAGGCTCTCTTCTGGAGATTACACCAAGCTCCAGACTGAGATTGCTTCTGGATCCCCTCATTCTAATTCATGCTACCCATTGCATCTTCAGGGCATGTCTGTAAGGCAGGCGCTATTTCCATAGTAGAGTAAGGAACCTGGAGCTGGGGGAGGCAAAGGGATTCATCTGATGTCACACAGTTGAGAAGTGGCAAATGTGGATTCATACACTCATCGGTCTGACACTAACACCCAGGTTCTGGTTCCACAAACCTGGAAGTGAATTGTTTTCAATGGTGAGTCTGTTTTACCCTCTGGCTCTGACCTTAATTCTTGTGTCATAAAAAAGACAAAAGTTCGTGATCACATTCATAACAACGTAGGCTTTACCCTACCGAGACAAGGTCTATTCAACAAAAGCAGGCACCAGCTGCTGGCATATGGCAATGGATGCCAATATATCTGATAGTGCCAGGCAAAACAGCCTTGATTGGCAGCTGTTCCCTTGTCCAGCTGTCCAACAGATGGGGAGATGAGCAGCAGCAGGCCTAGCTGGCACCATAGAGATCTGCTTCTTTCTGATGTGATCTGAATGTCATAGCAATGAAACTGGTGAGCGATGTTGTCTCTGAAATTGAGGCAAGCCTCCACACTTATCCAAAATACCCCCCGCTCTGTTATGTAGTAGGAAAAAAAAACTGGTTTCAAGGTGAGATGTCTGGGTTTCACCCTAAATCTGTCATTGATCTGCTATGTAAACTGGGGCTAGTCACTTAGATTCTAAGGACTCAATTTTCTTATTTAAAAGAACTCTTCACATCTTTGTGTGATGATCAAATGTGTGTATGTGTTTGAAAGTTATTCAAAAGTGTTTGAAAGTTATTTAAAATGTAAAAAGTACAATAAAGTATAAACACAAGAATTTTAGGTATTTGACAGATAAGAGCAATTATCTGGGTGATGGAAGGAAAAGTGGAGCATTTGGGTAAAATTATAAAAAAGAACCCCACAAATCTAAGAGAGCAGGTCAGAGGACTCATTGTCCTGTGTAGAGATCTGTAGACCACACATCTACATTAAATAGCAGAGCTTTGAGCTTTGATGATATTGATTTGTCCCTTGTTTTGTTAGTATTTTCAGAAAGCACAGAATTTTTTTTTTTCATTTTGACTGTGGCTTGTTTTTCCTATTGTGTACCCTGACTTCAACTGTGAGATTAAAGTCCTTTTTTCATTAACTTTATAGAGAGGGGAATAGTGTCATTTCTAAGGAAAAAATAAGTTGCAAACGTATTGTGATTCAGCTATTTTAGTGGAACAATGGATTACTTCCGAAAGATTGCGGTGAATAGTTTGACTCACTAGTTTTGAAAATTGGGATGCCAATTAGTTGCCTAGTTTGTAAGCCTAAAATGATAGAGTTTGGTGGGACCCACAAAATTAATCCAAAATTCTCATTAGAAGGAGAAGAAACTCCTATTCAGAGAGACAGGATGGAAAAAGAGAACTGGCATTTGGGAATCATCTCAGACTTTACTTGCTCCCTGTGACTAAATGTGATTTGTTCATTTCTTAATTTCCTGTCAGAATTTGTCCATTTCCTCTGTGTGTGTGTGTGTGTGTGTGTGTGTGTGTGTCTGTGCCTCAGGCTCTATTTGGGCACAGCAAAAAAAAAAAAAAAAAAGAAAGAACAAAACCTTTATATTTAAAGAACAAATGTGTTGCCCTTCTGGCACAGACTTGGGGCTTTCTCAGCAACACGTTAGAGTTGGCACTGATCAGTCTGTCATGGATCAAAATGAGACATAGGGAAGTTGGGTACCTCACAGGACAAGATTCTCACTGTGGTACTTATCACCATGTGTATTTCAACTTCTCCCTGTAGATGGAGAGTTCCTTGTAGGTAGCCACAGTTTTTGTTTTACATTGTCAGATTTGTTGTTAGATTTAATTCTCACATCAGTTCAATAGATCCAATAATACTGACTCACGTCATGATGCCACAGGTCTGCTGTATTCCTTCTTTCCTGGGCATTATCCTTTCAACATTGACATTGTTCATTGTGTGCTTACCTATCCCTGTTGTCTAGAGAGTATGACTCGCCCTGTGGGCCGCAAATGAGAAAGGGATTTTCAGGAAGAAAGAAGGGAAGGATATAAGATAGGTTCCATTTCCCAAGAACTTTGGGGAAGCAGCATTAGAATACAAAAGTAACACTTATGAAAAACTCAGGAAATGTGTGTCTATCACCTGCGTAGCCCTATCACCTGTAAGACTTCAGCGGTTCTTGAATATAGTCTATGACTCTTAAGGTTAAAACGCGGAGTCATTTTTACTAGTTCCTGAATGAATAAGGATTTACTGTGCCCAGACATTTTTATATTGCTATGGAACGAAACACACCAAAACGTAGTATCTTAAAATAGCCAAATTATTCAGCTCATGATTCTGTGGCTTAGTGGAGTGGTTCTTGTATGGGTTGGTCTTGATAGTCCCAGATGGGCTTTATCAGGGGTTTGTAGGTGGCTGATAAGACACTCTGTGGCTTGAGGATCTAGGATGGCCTCACTTATAGGTCTGAAAGTTAATTAGAGCAATAGGAGTGACAGAGCCCATGTCCCTCATTATTCAGTGGGCTATTTTGGTCTTGTCCTCACAGTAGAGATTTCTAAGAGTAGAAGGAGGAAGCTGCCTATGGTGCTTCTAGAAGATCCAAGGAACCAAAGGAGTGCTCCAAGCCCCTCACATTCAGATTTTTTTTTTTTTTTTCCTGAACCACTGTCCATTGTCTGGTGTACAAAGCCCATACTCCTCATCTCGGCATTCAGTGCTCTACACACCATGGATTCCACTTTACTTTCTTATCTTCCATCCCTGCCCTCCCCCAATCTCCAAAGCACACATTTTTGTGTAGCAGAATTGCACAATTTGTAGACTCTAAATGGCACATCGCCCTTCCCTGTGGGTTTTCTCATGGCCCTCCTTGAATCCAAGCACTCTTTCCTCTTGCTGAAACTGCTGTCTTTTTAAGACCCAGCAAAAATGCAAAACCCATGCATGTCCTTTAACTTGTCTTGTAATGCTTTTCTGGTTTTCTCACGTTGGAGTCTTAGGGCATGGTTCTCACCAATCATATAGCCCTCAGTATACACCTCCTGCACAATAGACTGAAGCTCTCTTGCATGCAAAGAGAGTGTTTCCTTTTATTTTGTACCTTCTGTAGTACCTAGAATAATGTTCAAAACACACTTAGCAGAGAGGGAAAAAATGTTTGCTGTCTGATGACTTGAAATGAATTGAAAATTCAAATAACCTAAGAGGGTAATTTCTTCATGTTTTTGAAACTAAGCTTGTTTACCATGATGTATCTCTCCATGAGGGTCTTTGACTGTATTTTTAATAGCAACAAAAAAATATGACTATGAAGATAGCGTTTTCCATCCCTCCCACAAAAACAACTTCAAGGCTGTTTGTGAGAGAAGGTAGGAGGTGAAGCAAAATCATTTGCCTGGAGTTACAAAGGTGTTGTCCTGTTTCCCCGAAACCATAGACTGACTCACTCCTGTTCTTTGGGCTAGCATACCCCCATGCCCACCTCCCCTGAAGACTCCTCCTCCTCCTGAACTAATAGCAGTACTTGGTGTTTATTGATTTCCACATTTGAAAATTCTAGGGAGCCTCAGTATCATGTGAAAGATTTGGCAACTAGCTGTGCACACCCCACACACTCTTTTCAGGCACCAGCTGAAGTTATTGTTCTAACTCAGCCATTTCCTGCCTTTGGGAGTTGATAGAGGGTGAGCCTCCACATTCTTAAGACTTTCCCTTAACAGTGAAGAACTGGGACCTTGCACACATTCACATACACACTCACACACCCATACACTCAAAACTCATACACCCACATACATTCACACACACTTATTCAGTCCTCAGATTCACATTCTTACTCACACCCACACAGCGACACACACTCAGTACTCACACATTCTCACACACTCTCCCTCACACACTCATGTGCACTCACATACCCACCCACACTCAATACTCACCACATTCCCACACATTCACTTACATACTCTCAATACTCACACACTAACAACACTCACTCAGCCATTTTCACACACACACTCAACAAAAATCAGATAAGTATTTCATTTTAAATTTTTTCCTATAAGCACAGAAACTATCTTGAAATAAAATCCATGCCCCCACACACTGAAAATCACAAATCCTCATTTATTGTCACGTTTGCTTTACAGTTTTCCTTATCATGAAACAGAACAGCCAAGATAAACTTGAAGTCTTTATTTTCCTCTCCAGTCTAGTGGCTGTTCTTTCCTCCCATCACAAAATAACTATGGGGAATTTAGTGGCTCCTCTTCTAGTCCTTGTTTTGTACATTTGCTTTGTGGGTATGTGTCCATAAACATTATTTCTGAAATGTTTATATATATTATAAATGACATCCGATTATACTTAACATTCTTCAATTGATGAAGATGGTGGTGGCTCAGGTACAGTTGACATCAACTCTTGCTAATACACTTAGATTTAACTGATTCATTTCTTGTGCATAATATTCAAGTAACTCTTTTACTGGAATATACCATTCTTATATTCACTCCTACTGATACTGCATTTTGCCCAACTTTTTTGCTATTATAAACAACGTTGCCTTAAAAGAGCAAATGCTGTGCTGTGTATGGTTTTCTCTAGGGTGTGTACTTAGAAACAGGATTGTTAGGTTCTTGGTCATTTTAACTTTACTAGATATCCCCTCACATCCTCTGCCTCTTGCCTCTCTCTAACATTCTTTTCTATTGCTATGTAAGTGACAATTCTAAAGGACAAACTTGATCATGGTCCTAAAATATTTAATATCCGTTAGTCACTTCTTATAGTTAGTAGCATATGATATAAGCTCCTTACACTGACATTTAAGACCTTTTAGGATATGGTCCTGTCTACCTCTCCAGGATTATCTCAGTCACATTTTATTCTCCAGTAATATTGAAACATTTCCTACTCTAGCATGCCAGAGTAGAGTGCCATGCCTCTATCCTTTGTTTTGTTTTGTTTTTAATTAATATTATTTATTTATTTATTTGTCAGAGAACACAAGCAGGCAGAGTGACAGGCAGAGGCAGAGCTGAAGCAGACTCCCCGCTGAGCAAGGAGCCCAATGCAGGACTCGATCCTAGGATCCTGGGATCAGGACCTGAGCCAAAGGCATCAGCTTAACGGACTGAGCCACGCAGAAGTCCCATGTCTCTGTCCTTTGTATAAACTCCTTCCACTGCCTGGATTCCCTCACTTTTCCTCCTTAGCATCATTTAACCTACCAAAACTTATCACAGACCTACCTCTTATAATAATAATAATAATAATAATAATAGATAGATAGATAGATAACAATCATTGACTATTTGCCATGTGCCTTAAATCACCATTTGACAACTTCTCTCCCTGCCAAATACTATGTCCATCCTTATTTAAAGTTCATCCCAAGTAGAGTTAAATACTCCCTCCCCTGCCCCTCCAACATATATACCTGTTATGTTATTATGATTAAAAAAAAAATATATATATATATATGGATCTATAAGAAGAACAATATCTCTTATTTGGCCCACTCACTTTACTTTTATTTTCTTATTTAAAACCACTTGAAGTAAGAATTATAATCACTAGTCATCATTTTTATCTTACAAGAAATTGGAGCTCTGATAACTGAATGAATTTTTTTTTCTATGCTATGTCTTTTTTTACTGGTTTATATATCCATGACTTCACTAATTTTTTAGTAACCTGAAGAAGGAGCTACACTGTAATATTCATATATGTTCCCCCCATACTGAGCATAAGGTAAAGCTCTGTCAACTATTTGTTAAATAATTAAGTAATGTATCCTTGGTAATAAAGGATCTTTCTTTTCTGAACATCATTGTCCTCATGTAGAAGAATTTGAGATGGGTTCTGAGCTCCTCTATGGTCTTTAACACTGTGGTAAAGGCATTTTACCAAATATGAGTTAAAAGTCACCTTTTGATGTTAAAACTACTCCTTAATAACCAAATAATGAAGCCACAAGAGCTTTGCATGTTTTGTCCTGCCAGGTTCAGTAGATCTCATCTTTCCTTTCCCAAGGTTTAACAATCCCTCGAGTTCACACTGGCTTGGTTAGGTTCCAATTTTCAGAATGCATTGGTAACCCAAAGAGAGGGGGTTGAAAATCTCTGCTAGAGTTCCCTGAACCTAAATATGACACGAACTTAAAAAAAAAAAAAATGGATTGCTGTCCCTGAAGTCAACCCTGGTCTTCACACAAAGAGATACCAACTATCTTTTGTAGGAAAGACTCATTCATCTTAGTAGGGCAGAACCAAATTCCCAATATTGGGTAAGAGGGAGAGAGAAAACGTCACCAAATGTGAGTAGGACAATGGGACCAGATACCCACAGAAGAGACCAGTGGGTCAGGAGATGACTAGGAAATGACAGAACTCTAAGTATATTTATCAGTCCCCAGTGTCACACCCAGAATTCTTGGCAGAAATAGAATAGAAAAGAGAAACCTGATAACAAGCATTAAGAACAATCCCTGAAGAAACAAAAATGCATAATCTTTGACCTTATAATTTCTTCTTAATACAATTCCTTTCTAGGGAAGAAATCATAATTTAGGGTCTGCAGTCAATCAGAACACATAAGTAGAGATACCTGTGTCATATAGATTATAGATATGCCTTGTCAATTAATTTGTTGTTTTATGAATTCTTGGCAGTGTCTTTCTAAAAGCTAATATATTCAAAGAATATTTCTCAAATGGAAATGTTTTCTTACTAAAATTCTCTTGAGTTGATGGAGAATTAATGCCCAGCATGTCATCCTATATGTAGGATTAGATGCCACATTAAAGACCTGCTGAGTTCTGTGCCATGCAAGTTAGCAATGTGGGTGCTGTACATAAAAATAGCTACCTGGGCATCTGGATGGCTCAGTTCATTAAGCATCAAACTCATGATTTCAGTCCAGGTCATGATCTCAGGGTTGTGGGATCCAGCACCACATCAGGCTCCACACTCGGCACTGAATCTGCTCAAGATTCTCTTTCCCTCCCTCTGCCCTTCCCCACTTTATGTGCTTGCCCTCTCTTTCTCTCTCTGTGTCAAATAAATAAATAAATCTTTAAAAAAATAAAGTAAAAATATCTACCATTTCTTGAATATCCGTGTGATATCAGGTACTCAAGTGAGACACATTCCTACTATACATCAGACAATTAAGCAAGTCATCTCTAATCCTTACAAGAGAGGGATGAAATATACATCACGCGTCCACCCTACCTCCATTTCAAAGATGGGTGAATAGAGTGTTAATAACTTATGCAAGTCACTAAGTTAGCGGATATGATGCAGTGCCAGAACCAGACTTTGGAACTGGAGAAATCTCAAAATCACATCACCTTTTATGGGAATCTCCAACATCAGAATTAGACTCTGTGCCAATTACCAATGTGTGGTATTTTGAAAGCATCAGTAGGAAAAATTGGCATGACACAGCATACCTTCTTTTCAACCCATGTCCCTACTGGCTCTTTCTCTTTAGAGATAAGCCCCTCTGGTGTCCATTCCAGATACACATGGCATTCTAAGCTACTTTTGGAGAGTGATGTAAACACAAGGATATTTTTGGTAACTAATAGTAAAAAGTTAGGCAATGAGAAGCACAAATATAACTAAAGTGGGATGTTAATTAATAATCCAGCAGTGTTGTAAAATGACAAGGCTGGAGATATTACGTCAAGTTGTAGAAAGTAATGCAAACGCCGTTATATGTTGTTTGTTACAATATGGAAATGAGAAGGAGGAGGGGGGCAGAGAGACAGAGAGTGAGGGAGGGAGGGAAGAAGGGAGAAGGAGAGAAAAGTACATGCTTCTCTTGTCATATGGTCAAATGTGGGGTTTAAATGGTCTCTGTTTCCATTCTGGCTATGTGAAACAATACTTGAGCCAATTACTTAACCTCTAAAGGCCTCAGTCTCCTTTGGGAGAAAAGAAGAGTACATCCTCTTTGGGGCTAACTTGATAATAAATGCAGAAGACAAGCTAGTGGTGGTTAAGGGTAACTCTGGACCTAGGATTCAAAATCATTTCTTCACATATAAAATGAAGGCAACTTCATATAGTTTTTGTGGGAATCAATTCCATCCATATGTTTAAAGCTCTTGAAACAGTACTCAACAAAATGTAAGGACCCCCTGTGCTTGCTAAGTAGTAAATATAAACAATGTAGATGAAGCCCTTAGTTCAGTTTCTGGCACACTGCAAAAAGTTGCTCTAGATGTTGTTAGCCTTGATGGGAATTCGTATCGGGATGGCATCCCGTGATAGTTATGAAGAAAGACTCACCCCATTTTATTAGAACAACCAATCCATAACCGAGGCCATGACTCTTTAATCTTAAGGTGACTTGATGTCTCTCTCCAGACTTTGCTCCCTGGGGGAAGGCAGTAACTGCATATCCTAATTACCGGTATGCTGAGATTCTAAAAATCAGGGCGTATTACTTCTAATGTTATCCTTCCTTCCATCCAAGGATTAAGATTCCACTTATTCTTCCCCTCTGGTCCTTATGTTTTATATTTATAAAATGAAAAGAATATCTAACCCTTGAATATTTAATAAGACTAGAAAATTTTATCATCACAATTGAGACTTGATGTAAGACAAATACTCAGGGGTATCCTGTTTTTAATTAATCTATAAGAGCAGTGAAGAGTGTGGGTGAGTTGGAAATAAAAGTGTTTGGGCTAGCATCCTTGTTCTATTAGTTCCTACCTGTGTAGTGGTGGAAAATGTACTTCATCTCCTTGGCACCCAGTTTCCTCATCTGTAAAATTGGGGGAAAAAAACAGCCCTTAACTCAGAGAACTGTGTGAAATTAAGTGAGATAATACAGGGAAAGGCTTAGAACCATGCCTTACATACAAAAAGCACTCAAGAACTGTTAGGTATAATTCTTAGTCTAACCTAGCATCTTAAAGTTACTTTTCTTTGATGGATTAGATGTGAGCCACCATCCAAGGATGGCTACATATTTTCATCTACAAAATGAAAATATAAATGCAAAAATCCCTTCAAGTTCTCACCATGTATGCTCCTTGCTTTTATTTCACTTAGGTACCTCCAACCCCTTCCAGAAATAGGTGCTACAAAACTGGAAAAATAAAGTAAAAAACTATACTAATCTAGTACTTGTGAAGGTAGCCTAATAGAGACATGGTCACTGTACTTTAAATATTTTTTTTTTATGTGTATAAACTCTTTTTTTTTCAGGATTAAAAAAAACAAAAACTTGAAACCAGCCCAAGCTTTGCATTTCTCATTATGAGAAAAAAATTTCTTGCAGTTAAACTATATGACATTTAATGACACATGGTAAAAATTTTAGGGTAGGCCCATACTCCTCTGAGTGACTCATAATGTGTTTTCTAGAAGAAAAAAACTGTCCTGTAAACCAAGATAGGCCTTCTGAGAAAATGAGAGAACAGAGATCTCGCACTGCTTCTAGAGATGTGGAAAGCCTATTTAAGAGGACTTATTCTAAGTTGTGGTCGCCCTCTTGAGCCTCCATTCACTTTACCTTAGTCTTGTAATTTAATTGGGAAAAATGGACACATACCGTACAGAGAGAACTTCAGGGAGTTTTGTGGTAACCATTTAAGTATGGACATGTAATGGCAAAATGTTTTAGTATATTATGTTTACTTCTCACCCTTATTGGTTTTAGAACCAGGATTTTATATGTATGGTTGAAATCTCCCTACTATTCACAGTGTTGTCCTCCTCCTTCCACTTGGTCTAGTGAGGCTACGGTGTCTCCCTTGTATAGTGGAATAGAATACTTTTACTCCCTCCATGAGAATAGAAAGAGCATGGTTCCATTTTAAACATTGGCATAGTTTGCTTTTTAAGCAAATCAATTAAAAATTAAAATTTATGTTTCTGAAATTGATTTTTATTGAAATAAATACTAAGTTGAACTATTTAAGATTGCCAACAATCAACTAATTTTGACTGTAAACATAGCACCATTATTTGAGGATAGTCCACCAATTTCACTGTTCAATATTTTCACTGTTTAATATTTCCCACCAATTTCACTGTTTAATTCATTGTTTCACAACTTTTAAACTACATCCCCCCCATTGTTACACATTCAACTGATTCCAATTTTTTCATGATTATAAACTGTTACAAGATCTGTTAACAGTTTGGTCTGTCAGAGTTTCACAAATTCTGGCAAAAAATATGAGGTGCTTGCAGCAGAGGCAGAGGATTTTATTACTCATGGCACAGTGAGCTTCCTAAGGAGTAGCATATTTGCACAAATTTCCCTTGTCTCTCCATGTGAATGTCCATGTGAACAGAACTGCAGAAGCCAGGTGGGGATTATGCATACAGTGGATTTGCATCATAGCCAAGGAGCTCTGAGTTTAGGGAACCTGAATTTTTATAATGCACTGTGAGCAACCATACCTGATCTTTGATCCAGGGAGACGTTACTTTCATTATGTTGGACGGTGAACAAGCCTGCCCTCTGCAGACACTGTCTCTTTCTCCCTTGTTCATCTTACAAACATCTTTGAAAAGATAATTTGAAACCGAAGGCCAGTGCTTTGCCTGCAAAGGGCAGACACCTGAAAAAATCCATGAATATGGTTCTTGTTCTTTCTTTTATTGATGTGTTGTATCACATTGACTGATTTGCGGATGTTGAACCAACCTTGCAGCCCTGGGATAAATCCCACTTGGTCGTGGTGAATAATCCTTTTAATGTACTGTTGAATCCTATTGGCTAGTATTTTGGTGAGAATTTTTGCATCTGTGTTCATCAAGGATATTGGTCTATAGCTCTCTTTTTTGATGGGATCCTTGTCTGGTTTTGGGATCAAGGTGATGCTGGCCTCATAAAATGAGTTTGGGAGTTTTCCTTCCATTTCTATTTTTTGGAGCAGTTTCAGGAGAATAGGAATTAGTTCTTCTTTAAATGTTTGGTAGAATTCCCCCGGGAAGCCATCTGGCCCTGGGCTTTTGCTTGTTTGGAGATTTTTAATGACTGTTTCAATCTCCTTACTGGTTATGGGTCTGTTCAGGCTTTCTATTTCTTCCTGGTTAATCCAATCAAGAAATGGGTAGAGGACATGAACAGACACTTCTGCAAAGAAGACATCCAGATGGCCAACAGACACATGAAAAAGTGCTCCATATCACTCGGCATCAGGGAAATACAAATCAAAACCACAATGAGATATCACCTCACACCAGTCAGAATGGCTAAAATCAACAAGTCAGGAAATGACAGATGCTGGCGAGGATGCGGAGAAAGGGGAACCCTCCTACACTGTTGGTGGGAATGCAAGCTGGTGCAACCACTCTGGAAAACAGCATGGAGGTTCCTCAAAATGTTGAAAATAGAAGTGCCCTATGACCCAGCAATTGCACTACTGGGAATTTACCCTAAAGATACAAACGTAGTGATCCAAAGGGGCACGTGCACCCGAATGTTTATAGCAGCAATGTCCACAATAGCCAAACTATGGAAAGAACCTAGATGTCCATCAACAGATGAATGGATCAAGAAGATGTGGTATACATACACAATGGAATACTATGCAGCCATCAAAAGAAACGAAATCTTGCCATTTGCGACAACATGGATGGAACTAGAGCGTATCATCCTTAGCGAAATAAGTCAAGCGGAGAAAGACAACTATCATATGATCTCCCTGATATGAGGGAGTGGTGATGCAGCATGGGGGCTTAAGTGGGTAGGAGAAGAATCCATGAAACAAGATGGGATAGGGAGGGAGACAAACCATAAGTGACTCTTAATCTCACGAAACAAACTGTGGGTTGCTGGGGGGAGGGGGGTTGGGAGAAGGGGGGTAGGTTTATGGACATTGGGGAGAGTATGTGCTTTTGGGTAAATTGGAAGGGGAGATGAACCATGAGAGACTATGGACTCTGAAAAACAGTCTGAGGAGTTTGATGTGGTGGGGGGGTGGGAGGTTGGGGTATCAAGTGGTGGGTATTGTGGAGGGCACGGCTTGCATGGAGCACTGGGTGTGGTGAAAAAATAATGAATACTGTTTTTCTGAAAATAAATAAATTGGAAAAAAAAAATCCATGAATAATTATCTCCTGAAAATCTGCTCATCCATATGGAAGAGTTTCATTGGGACAGATATCTAAACATAAAATGACCAGGTATGTCAGATCTGTGCATCATCACTGGTTTTCAGATATTGATAAATTATTCTCCAAGGTTGTTATGCCAATTTTCACTCCCCTCATCAGTGTAAGATCTTTGCCTCTGTTTTTCTCAGTATTTTATTCTTTCCTAACTGATGGCCAGTATCTCATTTTTTTAATGTTCATTTTTCTAATTGTTAGTGATATTGAGTGTATTTTCATCTTTATTGGACATTTGGGTCTCCTCATCTGTGAATTTCTTTTTTATATGCTTTATCAGTTTTTTTTTTCTTTTCTGTTTGTAGTTTATCAATATTTTATTGACCTGGAGATGTTTTATGCACTGTACATACTGATCCTTTTCCTTTAAACATTTACAATTATCTTTTTTCTGCTAATCACTTGATTTTAGTTATATTTGTTTTGTGGCTTGTGACATATTTTATTTTTATGTAAATGAACCTATCAATCTGTTGTTTATTTATGGTTTGTGGGTTTTTTTTTAACATAACAATCTTGCCCAATGTAATAAATGTATTCTTTGTATTTTCTTCTACAGGTTTAAAAGATGCACATGTAGGTCTTTCATAAAGATGAAATTTATTTGGGGGTAACATATAAGATAGATATCTAACTTCACTCCCTAAAATATAGATAGCAACATGCCTCAGTACCATTTGTTGACAATTCCATTTTTTTTCCCACAGAATTTTTTTTAAGATTTTATTCATTTATTAGAGAGAGAGAGAGAACATTAAAAGGGAGAAGCAGGCTCCCCCAGAGCAGGGAGTCTGATGTGGGGCTTGATTCCAGGACTCTGGGATCATGACCCAAGCCAAAGGCAGGTGATTCACCGATTGAACCACCCAGGCATCCCTTTTCCCACTGATTTTTAAGGAAGTCTATCTCTCTCATATAGTGAGTGTTGGTATCCAGCAAACTAATCCAACCCAATCCTTTCAGTCTTGCTTTTCTTCAAAACTGCTTGGGGGACTCTTAAGCCTTTATAATTCCACATGCATTTGGAGTTAACCATCTTGATACCAGATGATATTTTTTAATTGGAGAATTTTTCCATACTTCTTATCAAATCTTGGACTCCCTTAGACATTAATTTCTGAGATAAGTGAGTCAAAATCCACTATGATCAAAAATGGGGCATACTGCTCAATTGCTACTTGCATTCTGAAAACTTTAGCCATATGGATCTTGAGACTATATTTTCATTTGTGAATTCATGGTTATTGTACATTCTTGGTGATTTATTTCCTTTTATCACTGAGCCATATATCCCTGTTATTTCTTCCTGTTTTTATACCTAATTTGTTTTATTCTTTGTTACTATATTCAATTACTGTCTATTATTATGTTACTGTGAAGTTTAACTTTTTCATTGCTGGTTGAGATTACTTTTTCCGTGCTTTTTATTTTTCAAATTCTCTCTTGCTGTTTAAATGTATCTTCTGTTAATAACTCAGAGTGAATTTTCTATTAAAATCCATTTTTTAACTTTGCTTTTCTATAGGTGTTTGTGATGGATTGAATTATGTTTCCCTCAAGTTCATATGTTAAATCTCTAACCTCCAAAGTGGCTACATTTGGAGACAAAACCTTTCAAGAAATAATTAAAGTTAAATGAACTCATAAGGATGGGGCCTTAATCCAATATGACTAGTGCCTAATAAGAGGAGGAAGAGTCATAAAGTAAAACCCCTGTGAGGTCAGAGAGAGAAAAATAGCTATTTACAAGACAAAAGAGAAACCCAGGAGATATCAAACCTACGAACATCTTGGTCTTTGACTTCCACATTTCAGAACTGTGAGAAATTAACTTCTGTGCTGATGGAAGCCCTAGAGAACTAAAATCGTATTTTAAGTTTATTTTATGTATCAGGGGCTTAAATAACCTCAAGAAGCACCTTGCTTTATTATCAACATTCAGAAAAATTGAGAAATGTATCAAATGAATTGCAGATGAGGTTTTAAAAATCATCTTGGTTACTCACCAAGGCCAGTGTGAAGAATCCTGTTTTGTGAAAAATAGGCACATAGACTTGCTAACATGGAATGCCATGGGTAGGCAAACTCACCATATCCCACTAAGCATAGACTGGAGCAATCGTCCCTGAATGAGGACTGCTGTGCACTGGAATACAGGCTATGAAAAGTTCTATGAAATATGAAAAGAAAAACTCTTCTCATTTTCAAACCCAGAATGTCTGCTTATTCTTTCTAAATAATAAAACCCATCCAGGTAAGTCACTCCACATAGGGGAAAACAAAAACAAAAACAAAAACAAAAAAAAAAAAAAAAGAGGAGTATAGCCAAAGAAATTACTCCTCATGAAATATTTTGGATAAAGCTGATATAAACAATTATGTATAGATTATTCAGTGAACATAATTGCTCATTTCTCTGGAACAAATGCCCAGGAATAAAATTTATGGGTCATACAGAATTTGAATATTTACTTTCCTTAAGAAAGCACCAAAGAGTTTTCTAGGTGGCTGTACCATTTTATGTTCCCATGTAATTTGTGAGTGACTTAGTTTCTCTGCATCTTCACCAGCATTTGTTGTTGTCACTATTCACTTTTTTTTTTTTTTAGCATTTTAATGGCTGGATAGAGACACATTGTTGCGATTTTAATCTGAGTTTTTCCAATGGCAAATTATATTGAACACCCTTTCATATGCTTATTTGCCATCAGTATATCCATGTCAGTAAAATGTCTTCTCATGTATTTTGTTCATTTGCTAATTGCACTGGTTGCATTTTTATTGTTGTGCTTTGATATATGTATCTTTTAGGTAAGTATATCTAAAAGATACATATATGTATATGTACATGTATATATATGTATCTATTAGATATACTTATCTAAAAGAAATATATATGTGTGTGTATATATATATATATATATGAGATATATATATAATACTATATATAATCTAGCTATTTAGTCCTATCACATATGGCTTGTAAATATTTTCCCTCATTCTGTCACTTTTCTTTCCATTTTCTTTACAGGGCCCTCTAGCAAAAGATAAGTCTTAAATAATGGTGAAGTCCAATTTATTCATTTTTAAGTAAATATTACTTTGGCGATCAAATCTAAGAACCACTTGCCTAGCATGATATCCTCATGATTCTATTCTCCTTTCTTCCAAAATTATTATTGTTATATGCTTTACATCTAAGTTGGTAGTCCATTTTGAGTTCAACATCTACAAGATTTAAGACTTAGGTAGAAGTTCATTTTTTGCCATGTGTCAATGTCCTGTTGTCACTGCAGAGTTCCTTGAGGTAGCTATCTTTCCTTGGTATTTTTGTCAAAATTCTTTTGGCTATATTTGTGTTGCTCTATATCTGAGTTCGCCATTCTCTTCCATTGATCTATATGTCTCTTCTGCCAGCTACACACATTCTTGATTTATGGCAACTCTATAAGAAGCCTTAAGATCAGGTTGATTGATTTCTTCAAGTTTATTCTTCTTTTTCAAGATTGTTTTAGCAATTTTGGTTCCTTTTTCTTTCCATATAAATTGTAGGATAATCTTGTCTCTGTCTATAAAAACTCTTACTGGGATTTTAGTAGGAATTATCTAAAACATGCATATCAATTTGGGAAGGATTGGTGTCTTTTTTACGTTGAGTCTCAGATCTTCTGGTACTGCTCCATCTGGGACATTACTGTCAGGAGGTACCAGAAGTCCAGGTTCCCCACTTGGGATTTGTTGACACCCAAAGGGAGCCTTCTTGTTGCTGTTGGACTTGTGGTAGGAAACTTAGCTTTTATGGGGTCTCCACTGATGTGGTGGGGATGATCTCATTACTACTGAGTGATTGTAAAAGTCCTAACTTCATTGGGCCTTCTCCAATGCTGCCCCAGGGAGGAGGGGAAGGGTACCTTGCTCTGCCATTGTAGAGGTGCAGGTAAAGGGGGGCCTTGTTATTGGCCAACATGGACAAGAGTTCAGGCTCCCTACTCGGCCTTCGCTAACACTACCTGCACAGGAGTGTTAGCATTTTGCCACAGCCTCATGAAGGTGGAAATCTGGGCTCTCCACTCAGATTCACTAGCTTCAGGGTGGGGGGCAATATTTTATGTTTTCCCTGGCTGGAGTAGAGTGGCTGTTATCTAAAAGTATTCTGTTTTTTTTAAGCTGCCCATTTCTTCATTCTTTGACTAGAGAGAGCAGACTTCTATTAGGGCTTATTTTTCATCTATATCTATTGGCATTTCTAATTTGTTGGGTTATCTAGCTCCAAGGCTGGAACATTGTGATCTAAAACAAACAAAGGCACTTAGGATCTATTCATTCCCAAGGCCCTGTGGTCCCTACTGGTCTGTTGTTTTTTTGTTTTTGTTTTTGTTTTTGTTTTCTTCTCTCCCACATTCAGAGTCTTTCTGTTTGTTTTATACATGCTGTCCAGGGTTTAACTGCACTTATCAGGAGTAATAGGGAAAAGTACATCTATTCCATCTTCTAGGAAATAGAAGTCCCCTTCTTGATTTTTAAAGAATCTAAAGAGTTAAAGATACACACAAGATTATCACTCAGAAAAACAGTGGAAACAACACTTTGTGTCAGTACATACAGATGTTCCCTGGCCCACACACAGCAAATTTGGGAAACAAGCTAACCTCTAGCCCTCAAAAGCAATTATCACTGGCAAACTATGTTCCCAGAACATACCATTTACCATCGCCAAAAAAGCATAGCAGAAGCTCAATGATATGTGAATGAAAGGGAAAATCTTCTTGGTAGGGTCTCACCAGAAAGCAATCAGTTGATGCCAGGCTGCTGGAATTCAAGACTTGTGAGTTCAAACTCAACTGGGAGAAATCTCCTACCTATACTTTGGCACTATACATCCACCTATTTCAGAAGGAAATCTACCTATACATGATTTCTTTCTGGAGGATACTCTGATTTCCATCCTGGAGTCCTTCCTCAGTGCTAACATACCCATGTCTTCAGCTGCCAATGACCAGCGGCTAAATCCTTCACTAAAACTATTTCTTGGCAACAGAGTTTTCTTCGCTCAAGGGCACAGCACTCCAGGGAGCCCTAGCCTGGACAATGACTGACTCATGGATGCATACAAAGTCCCAGTTTCCTGCTGCAGTTGGGGACAGCTCTGAATGGCTCGGTGCAGTCTCAAATGCAACCACATCCTGGGTCAGTTCACATGTCCCTATAAGTGGATCTCTCTCTGGATAAACATTCTCCATGCATTGTCTGTATTAAACTATTGTTTTCGGGGAAAGCAGTTCAAGGCTCTCTAATTTCCATTTCTCCCTTGAGCCTTGCATCCCTTTATTGTTCTGAATTGAGTGCAAAACAGCATCCGCATTCATTAGTGAGCAGAGAATTTTGTTCTCGTGCTTTAGTAACTCACAATGATTCAGTATCGAATTATTTTGGCTTAAGAGATCCACTTCTCCAGGAGTTTTTTTCTCTCATATGTTCTGAGTTTTTTGCTTTGTTTTGTTTTTTTATGGAAATCTAGTTCAGTCAAGCTAGAATACACCTCACTCATTTATCCTACAAATGTTTTAAAGAGTCGTTAAGTATGGACACCAGGAACAACCTTTGCAACCCACTACATATGGTGTTTGGGGGTCAAATATGTCTATCGAAGCAATATGTCAGGTACAGAGTCTGATACCAAGAAATTTTTTCAAGGAATAGAAAGCCATTTACTTTGCTTTTTCCACATCTTGTCTGTGACTACAAGAAAAACAAACTAAACTTGTCATTATTTGGTGATTGTGATTCTTGGTTACCTTTGGAAAAGAAGGTGGGTATTAAAAGAAGTACCATCTATGGCTTAGTCTCTGGGTCAGACTGTCCTGATCATCTTTTCCCAGCCAGGCTGTCCATGCCAAGAGTGAACAATTCTATTGTAAAGAGACTTGAGCTACCAGTCTCTGGAATGTCTGGAACATGTCTGGAATACCATTTTAAATACCTCTTCAGAAGGAAATGAGAAAATGTTGTTGTGGCATAATCATCAAATATCTGGGAGCTGTCATTAATGGTGAATATCCTGGTTTCTGGTGCCTTTATAAGTTGCCTCAAGCTGTCCTAAAACCTGAGAACCAGCTGAGAACCTTTGACATGAACTCAGGCTTCCACTCCAGGGCTCACCTCTAGATATTTTTATCAGAATAGGTATTCAACTAAATTTTCTGACTAAATTCAACTAAGTTTCTCCCCTTGTCCTGGACATGGAGCGTTCTTAATGGTTGGTCCCAACAGGATGGGTTGTCTGGCTGGGCATATGGACTAATACACAGTAGCAGCAGAGTGTGCAAGGTCTGTGAGAGCAAAAAGCCCAGGGGATTATGGCACCACTGAGTAACTGGAAGAGACAGATGAATCTCATCGCTCTAGTCTGGGATGAACCACAAAAGGCCATTCGATAGCAAAGTAAGCTTGCTCTTTCTAGGTGAGTCTCAAAGGCATAATAGGACACTAATTTAGTGGAATGAACACAAGCTTTGATTTAGACACACTTCAGCTTCAATCCAAAATGTGCTTTTTAGCAATTGGTTTGCAACCCTGGGAGCTTCCTGGATGAATCTGAAACAGGCCCCCACACAGGAGGAAGGGAGAGACTGATGAGAAAGATACAACACTGCAGGTGGGTAGGTGGCAGGTTTAATAAGCAAGGGGACTGACATATGAGGCTTCCCTTGGGCCCCACAAGACTTTGCTCACCCACCAGTATGCTAAAAGTTTAACCGATCTCAAGAACACCTTACTCTCTGAAGGCTACTTCCTTGTAACAGCTCCCACTGTGGAGATGGTGGACAAATGTACATTCCAGGGATGGGGAGAAGGTGAGGAGTCTCTGAGTGCCCTAGGGCCAGCAATGGTCCATCTTCCTGATGACCTCTAACACCAGCTTATTAATTTATTATCGCCTTTTCCCCTTTTTTCCTTATCTGTACCATGGGCATAATATTGCCCATTAAAGTTGTCTTTTGTTAATATTAACTGTGTAAAATACATTGAGGATGTGTTAAGCATATGGTCAAGGTCATAGCCACCAATATCTCCGCATAGCACAGTCTCTAAGAAGAGTTTTTTACGTGGACATAAGTCACGATCTCAGATTTTCCATTCAGCATCATATGACCTACAAAAATTATATAACTTCTATGAGGCTCAATTTCTCCTTCTGAAAGTAGAGATAATAGATTGTAAAATATCTGAAATGTAAGACCTGCTTAATGGATATCACTCTCCTACTGTGGGGCTCTCATGAAATTATCCAGATTTATTTTGAAACTATGTATCTTTAAAAGTCCTCTACTTTTTTGGCCTGTAGCTTTTCTCTCCTGGTTCCATCTGAGTAGTGAATGTCAGAGAATCACATTTTATTCCAGTAGGGCTATTGTCTAGAAGTCAATTGATAGCCTTGTCCACTGGGAATCCACAGTGAGGAAATTAGTAATAGTTTTGGAGGAAGGGTCTGCACATTTTGTTTTGGAGACCATTCTTCCCCGTTCTTTTCAGTAAAATACCCATGAATTTGGAGATGGCTAAATTATTGTTTTCTAAAGAACTTTGTTGCTTTAAAGTTATAGACAGTATGCATGACTCTGTGTTTGTGTGTGCATCTTTGTGCGTTATGTATGTGTGAGGACTTTGCATGTGATGATGGAGATTAGAAGAAATATGGGGACAGAACATTGTTCCCCTGGTCTACCTTCTTGACCTTCTTTCAGGTATGTGGGCTTCTGTTGACCCCAAGATGGCCCCTACAGTGTGTGAGCTGCCCAAGGAGAAAGTCCCTTTTCTCTAACCCTGTCATCTCCTATACCTCTTACTGCATTTTGCACTTAATTCTTCTCTCCACCTTATGGAGTATCAATTCCTTTCACCTCCAAGTTCTTTAAGGATCAATACAAATGCCACCTTTATCCTAATCACTTTATACTTCAGTTTCAAAAATGAAAATGCAGTCTCTAATTTGAAGTATAATTAAGTACTTACTTCATTTACTCTACCAGATTGCAAGCTTTTGAAGATAGGAACCTTGCCTGATGCAGCCCTTCATTGATCACAGAACTCAGAAAACTCAATGAAAATATAAATTAAAATACATCGAATAAAGCAATATTTCTGGGAGAGCAAGGAAAAGAAACAGCTACCCTACAATAAAACTAGAGATAGTGTTAAATCTCATGATTAACTCTGATAAAAAAAAATCTGTACCACCATGTAGAGTAACTGTTGGTTTATATCTCTCTACCTACCACTGAAAGAGGAACCTGTGTTCTTGGGGGGAGGTGGTGGTTTGTTTACCCTGCATCCCCAGGGACCATACACAGAAGGTTGCCAGTCACTATGTGTTGAATGAGTGAATGAATGTCAGTGTTGCTCCTCTCAGCCAAGACCCAGCTATAGAAGTGAGTAAGAACACTCTTTTTTTTTTTTTTTTAATGTATTTGTTTATTTCAGAGAGAGAAAGACAGAGAGGGAGCACAAGTGGTGGGACAGAGGGAGACAGAATCTCAAGCAGACTCCATGCTAAGTGTGGAAGTTATTTTGCATCTTGATCTTATGATCCTGAGATTACAACTTGAGCAGAAACCAAGAGTTGAATGCTTAACTGGCTGAGCTACCCAGGTGCCCCATAAGTAAGAACTCTCTAAATCCCAGGTAAACAGCAACATCCTATCTCCCAAGGCTTTATTAAGGCACTAAGTACTTTGTTCTTTTCCAGGAGTGACTATCTTTTCTTTTATTTTTAATTTAAATTCAATTAGCCAACATATAGTACATCATTAGTTTCAGATGTAGAGTACAGCAATTTCTCAGTTCTGTATAATGCCCAGTGTTCATCACATGATGTGCCCTCCTTAATGCCTGTCACCCAGTTACCCCATCTCCCTATCCACCTCCCTCTCCAGCAGCCCTCAGTTTGTTTTCTCTATCTTTTATAATCTTCTTCTTTTCAAAATCAGCAAGGACCAGAAAGCTAGCCAGAATTAAAATTCCAATCTTAATCCTTAAACCTCGAATCTGATTAAATCAGTGAGATACCATAAAAATCTTATGGGGATAAAAATATCTAACCTTGACTCTGTGACTTGCTGAGTGATCTTGAACAAGTCACTTTCTCTGGCTCTCTACATCTTGTTTGTAAAATAAAGTTTTTTGGCAGAAATATTAAGTTTCTTTCTGGACAGTGAAATAAGACAGTTTGCAGGGTAATTAGAGAATAATTAAGCTCTTGGGAATAAAATTATCAATAGAAAAAAATGATAAATCTTGGAAACATCTCCACTGAAAGAGTGGGTTCAGCCCATCCCTCATGAGTTCAGGAAAATGGCTTGTACATTTAGATACACTCTGACACTAATTTACGACAGTATAGAAAGATAGCATCTGTTGAAGTTTTGGGGAGAATCAAAACTGATACTCATTTTCAATGGCAAGAAAATATGATCATGGTAATTATGGTGTAATTATGATGCCCTAAATCTAATTTTAGCATCTGGGTATAAGAAAGAATGGAAAACCAATATAAAGGGAGAGAAAAGCACATCAGCTTTCCAAAGATAATGGAGCCATAAGAAATAATAAGATTGGTTTATAAAATCACAAATCATTATCCACAAATCTGATTATAACCACCCCTCAAATTTTTCTTTTGTGAGAAATATCCAATTTTCAGACCAAAAAAATGGATGAATAATTCTTTTTTTTTTTAAGATTTTATTTATTCATTTATTTGAGAGAGAGGGACTGTGGGGGGGCAGTTTGGAGATAGAGAACATATGAGTGGGGAGTGTACATGTTGATGCCCAGATATTGTTCAATTTAAAAACAAAATTTATGAGCCAAAGAATGAAACACTGCAGTTTTATACCCAAGGAAGAATAATTTCCTGATGCTCAGAACTGATAGACATGTGAATGAAAGGAGGATGTTTTGGGGAAGGAAGAGAAATAGCCAGCAGAATGGAGATTTGTATCCTTCATCCTGTACTTAGTTTTAAGTTCACCTATTAGGCCATATTCTTGGCCTCTCCTTATTGTCTGTAAATTGGAATAATAATACTTATCCACCCATAACATTATTATAAGGAATAATGATAATGTGTGTAAAGCACCCATCAATGCTAGGTAAATACTAGATGTTCTTTAATGAAATATTTGGTCTCTTCCCAATTAAGAGACTGTCTCTTGCTTTGCAGTCTTCTAACTGCCTGCATTGGAATCACTCGGTTTGCTTCTTAAAAGTGGGGATGCTTTGGGGCACCTGGGTGGTTCAGTTAGCTAAGCTTCCAACTCTTGGTTTCAGCTTAGGTCATGAGCTCAAGATCCTGGGATTGAGGGCCATGTCAGCTTCCACACTCAGCTCAGAGTCTGCTTGAGATTCTCCTTCACCTTCTGCCCCTCCCCCTCCCTGTGTGTGCTCTCTCTCTTTCTCTCTCAGGTAAGTAAATATGTTTTCAAAAAATAAATAAATTCAAAAAAGTAGGAATGCTTTAAAAAATATAGGAGTTCAACTTACCTCATTTTTCTTGGCCTCTAGACTTTCACAGGTAGCTGACCTAAGAGATGATGACCTTTTCTTACATTTTCCAGGATTAAAATCAATGTTCTTATCACCAGTATTGAAATGTTCCTGTCAATTTCTAGTCATCCTTCTGACTACCTTCTGTATTTATACAAATGTGAATGACCAGAGGCATAGATAACCTCCCACCCCATAGTTAGCATGGGAAGCCACTTTCATTCTTATTCATTACCTAGGGTGAAAGGCTCATATGAGTTTTGAGAATTCACAGTTCTTCAAGCAAAATGAAAAAACTAAGTTTAAAGATCAGATCAAGAGACTATGGAGAATTATTCATTTTTTTCTACTCTATTGCCAGCCTACTGACCTCAACGTTTGGAATCCTTAATATCTTTATTATAAATGATAATACATCCTTGTGACTAGAAAACTTTCTTTTTATAAAACCAACAAAAACCCATATATAAACTCAAATACTCATAGGTAAATTCATAAAAGCAATTGTATTTTTGCAAACTAGTTCATGAAAAATTTAAGCTCTTAATAATACTTGTAATTTAGGGTTTTTTGTTTTTTATTTTTTATTTTTTGTCTTGAGCAAGTGAGTCCATTTTGAACAAAAAAGGTGTGTTTAAGAATATCTTTTCTTTTTTTCTTCTCTTCCACCCACCCAATAGTTTGACTTGGTGGGTTTTCCTTCCTTTCACTCATCATGAGATGACCCTGTACAACAGAGCCAGAGATGTAAAACAGGGTGCTCTTTTAAATCTTACAAATTTTTTCCACATCTGCTGTTTTTCCCACTTCAAACTGATGTCTTTATCCTCAAGCATAAGTGATTGTAACATCAAAAGTTATGAAGAAAAGGCAAAGAAGTTATGTTATTTCAGGACAAAAGTGATTCTTGATTTTTAAGAAATTTTTAACATACACAAGCTTCCCAAAAGGGACATGAAATGTCATGAAGTTTCAACCCTTCTAAAATTGGATGACGTTATTTTCTTTGTGAAGTAACATCCTCAACCTCAGTGGTAAAAATTCATTTCTGGAAGTGCCATGACTCAGATACACATGCCAAGAGTCTGAAACAGGGTTTCTGGGTGTGGGGTCCATCCACAACAGACCTAATTAAAATATTCCCTCCTGTCTTCTGCTGGAAGGTCATTTGCTGGCTCCCACTCTCTGAAAAATTGGCTTTTATCTCAGTACCAAAGTATTATAGGTTCCTTTTAGATGAATATTTTCCCCAGTCCTCAACAAGCTCTGGCCTTTACTTGGGTTCCATTCAAGCCAAATTTACATTTTACTGTCAGATACTACACACAAAGAAGAATCACAAAATGATGCTTCATTAACCCATCTTCTTCCTTGAGCTATTTATGAACAATGAGATTTCAAGGCCCTGCACCATTTAGGTTCTTTTATTGCTTATGGTCTATCTCCTCTCGTTTACTTTTTCAACCACTTATTTCACTGTGCCTTCTTCATTCAGCAAATATTCACTGATTCAACTTGCAAGATTCACTATTTGGGCTCCTGAGAGTTGTGATAGTGAAGTAATGGTAATTTGGTGACGATGATGATCGTGTCAGTGACAAATATTTGGATATTACTTAAGCTGATAATGTCCCTTATATGGTTTAATTTTATCCTCATCATGCGTTGTGACTTTGTTCAGACTCATTTGCTCCATTTCACAGATAAGAAAGCTTTCTAAGTCACACCAGAATTGAGGAGAGCCAAGATTTCAGCCTCTCTCTCTTACTCCAATTACTATGTTATTTCACGGCACGTGAAGGGTTATAGTAGTAGAAAAGGGCTTGTCCCTGTCCTCAGAAAGCTTACAGCCAAATAAGTGTGGTACCCACAGAAAAGACAATGATGAAAATCAGATATATCTTAGATGTAAACAAAGATTCATTATATTCTGTTATATGTTATTTTTAATGATTACTTTTTCATCTCACACAGGTAACACTTCTCAGTATTTCTGGAAATATTTTTATTCTTGCTACAAAATCTTCATGTTTTTTGTCCTCCTCAAGTTTTTGTTTGTTTGTTTGTTTGTTTTTGAGAGAGAGCACACATGCACAGGGTGAGGAGGGGCAGAAGGAGAGGAAGAGGTAGAATCCCAAGCAGACTCCCCACTGAGCATGGAGACTGGTGTCAGGATCCATCCCAGGACCTAAGATCATGACTTGAGCTGAAGTCAAGAATCAGGCCACCTAGGTGCCCCTCTCCTCCTCATGTTTTACTTCATGACTAAAATCACTGTGCTGTATGCATCCATTTCTTGCCTCCATATGCCAGCCTTCAACATCTTCCTTTGGTACAACATTTGTACTCTATACTAGGCAATTCAACCCCTATGTCATATCATTTTTTGTGTTAATTATCACAGTGTGATAGACTGGAAATAGTAACAGCATATTACATTTTTAGCTAATTATATTCTCCATCATAGACTTGAGTTAGCCCTATGGAATAGCTTTGGTGTTCTAGGAATCAATTAATGGGTTCTTTCTTCTAGCACCATATGTAGACACAGTCCCCCACATGCAGTAGTCCAAGAATGCGCTACCAAACTATAGTTACCATCTTTGAGTCAACATCTAATTCTATCTAAGCTCTGTGATTTCAACTGTTTAATGATTTCAGTTGACCTGGGTGACTCTAACAATATCTTCAATCACAAAAGTTTCTGATTTAAGGATAATTTTAGGATGAACCTCTATCTTTCATTTCTTTGTTCCTCTGTTATAGTCTAACTGTGTGTCCCCAAAACTCACATTTGGAATCCTACCCCTCAGTGCAATGGTATTGGGAGGTGGGTCTGTGGGAGGTGGTTATGTCATAAGAGTGGAACCTTTGTGAATGGGTTTAATGTCCTCATAAAGGAGACCCCAGAGAGCTACCTAGTCCCTTGATCCATGTGAAGACACAATAAAATAATCTATGACCTAGAAGAGGGCCCTCTCCTGACCATTATGGCACCCTGATCTTGAATTTCAAGTCTCCAGAATTGGGAGAAATAAATTTCTGGCTTTTATTAGTTTCCCGGGCTGTGGTATTTTGTTATTATCAGTCTGAACAGACTAAGACAAACTCCAAAGTGGCTAAGTTACTACCAGGTACAAAATAACTGTGTAAAAGACTCTTGATGAAGAATAAAAGAAAATCAGACAAAAATAACTCTACAAATATTTATTGAATGTTAGTATATGGCAAACACTGGCTAGATTTTTGAAATATAAAGAGACTCATATAGATCATCTCTGCAAGCAAACATTAACTTCAGTAAAACTATACAGAATACATTCTCAAATCACAATGGAATTAAAACAGAAATTATTAACAAAAAGAGAACTATTAAATGCCAAGGGGATTCTGGAAAATGGTAATTACTACAGTATAGATTTTGAATATCTCAGAATCTCCAAATAAAAGAGTGCGAACAACAAGATAATAAAACCAAAACCCATGGGCAACATTTACAATGAAAGCAGTGACAAAACATTGTTACGAACCCCCAAATACCAGCAAGTGAGGAAAAATCATACAGTCTAAAGACTGCATGGCATTACCATCTACCAAGAAGCAGCAGGGGGAAACAAAGTCTTGTGTGACATCACAGAGAACAGGAAAATGCCAAAAGCCCCTGGGATGTAGCAGCTAAGACTTTGGATGGTTTCTCACATTCTGATAGTAGCTAAGTGCAGATGTCTGCTTTAAGGGGCTGCATCATTCTGGGTCTTATGAACTTTCAAAACTCACCATCCAGAACAGTTTTCCAGGATATGGCTCCACACTGAAGAGAAACTTCTAGAAGTTGAACCAAGATGGAACTGGAGAAGAATAGAGAAAGGAGAGATGGTCCACATAAAAGTAGGGCAGGGGAAAGGAGCCATGAAATCCCAGAAGGCAAACTGCCATATTTTTAACACTACCTAAAAAGGTCAAAGAGAGGGTGAACTTGAAAATACGACCTTCTAAAAATTCTTACTACCTTCTAAAAATTTATAAAAATTAATTTTGTAGAAAATTAAGCAACAGCAAAATATTGAGGGCATATCCCATGCCAAATTATTATGAGAAAAAAAGTGGAAGAACAATAGCAAAACCCCTATAGACAATAAAATTATACCACAATTGTATATCCACAAAACAATTAAAAGCTGTAGGCTTCTATTTTAAAACTAGCTAAAATACCTGAAGAAACTTATACAAAGCATTAAAAAAATAAATCAAATTTAGGAAAATTCAGACATGTGATGGATATCCTCAAGAAGAAGACTAAAAGTCTTAAAATATTAATATCAGCAATGAAGTTTAAACCAGAAGGTACACAAAAATGAATAAATGAAGTAGACATGCCCAGATGTTTTGTTATAGCTTCCCATTCCACCATTTCTTTGTACCAACATAAAATGATGAATTAACCCTGTACGGGAAGGTAGAGAACAGACCAGGCCCATGTGTTCTTATTTTTACAGAAGAACGATAACACTGCAGAGAGACGATTTCTTAGAAGTCATATGGACACCACTTTTACAGATGTTTGTCCAGTCCTTGCTCACTATTGTTTGTTTGAGGCAGAAGGAAAAGAATGAAATTTTAAGCAATATCAAGTTTCCCTCTGTAAATTCTTGCCTAGTTGCTCTGAGTGCTATCACAATAGGGCAAGTGATTAGGAACTTAGATTTGAAGACCCAACAAAGCATGATTCTTATGACTTGTGTGAACATGGGCACATGGCTGGCACTTGGTAATTTCATATTCTATGTGGGAATATCATCATTGGTCTCATAGCATAGTTCTAAATGTTAAAGGAGGAGGTAGACAAATATTTAGCAAAGTACTTGGCCTCTGCTAAGTGGTTAATAAATGTTAACTATGCTTATTATTACGTTTTAATATATAAAAAACCCTCAACTGGGTATCTGGCAAGCAGAGAAATTTGCTGTGTCCAGGGCATTGTGTTAGAAGAACACAAGGAAAGATTACTATAATGAATGTATAAATGCATTTTTTATTAATAGATTCCTTGTCGTTTTGACAAAGATCTTACTAAAAACAAGTGGAGATTTGGGTTTGGTGTAGTCTGCTTCCATTCTAGCATGTTATCTATCCATCTTGGCCTTGTTCTTTCTGTAAAATAGGAATAGTGGTAGTTATTTCACTGGGGTGTTGCAAGACCCTACGTCTGAGGAATGCTTCAGCAAGGGATGGAAAATATGATAACATGAAGCTTTAAGACAGAAAGGAAGCCTTGGGGCACCTGAGTGGCACAGTCAGTTGAGCTCCAGACTCTTGGTTTCAGCTCAGATTGTGATCCCCGGTTGGTGATCTGGGAGTTGTGCGATCCAGCCCCAGTTCAGACTTGGCACTGAGCGTGGAGTCTGCTTAAGATTTTCTCTTTCCCTCTGCCCCTCCTACTCATGCTCTCCCTCTCTCTCAAATAAATAAATATTAAAAGAGAGAACAAGAGAGAAAGGAAGCCTCAGTAGGAAAGACAGGGCTCCATGGTACAGGGTCGCCTTTGAATCGTATTGACAAAGAATCTTAAGCTTGAAAAGAAAAATTGGAATGACACTCCTCCTCACTGCTGAACTTTGTTTATACCCTTAAGAAAAGCTCAAATATATTGCATTTTTAATATATAAAGATGATGTGTATATACAATCATACATTTGGTATATACCATATAAACTATGACATACAAACATAGAATATATAATAGAAAATTATGTATCATATGTAAAATGTTAAGTATATAATCTATATAAATTTTATGCATAACTTGGCCACTTTTGCTACTAGATCCTCAAGTCTTTGACGCAAGGGCTATTTTGTTCCTTTTATATTCTTTGGGGTGCTCTGTAAATGTGTACTGATGAATGAATGAAGGAAGGAATAGGCAGAAGCTGGGATTACACATTTATGTTACCATTGCAGTCCACAAAGAACTCAAGAATCAGGGTTGATGACAGTGCTCGGGCCCTGGAGTAGAATTTATTTGCAGCTTAATAAACTTTACACAAGCAATTAACCTCCCCTGTTCTCCATTTTCTCCTCTATAAAACTGGGTTATTACTAAAAATTCTTCTTAACATAGTTTGGGGTTCAATTAGAATATGTTAAATATTAGATATCTGAAGCATTATGCAAATGTGAGGCATCATTATCATAATTATTATAACAATGTTGTTTTTATTCTTAGTTGCTATATCTTGAGTCCTCTATTGCTCTGCAGACATCCCTTTTCCTATCTTTCCCAGGGTACTGGTATACCAGGATGCATCTTTAGAAAAGAGAAATATGTTTGTTCTGAAGAAACAGAACTTTCTACCTTGGCATTTTCAGAAAAGCCAAACATGCACAGCCACTTAATGCCTTCATCAGCAGCTTCCACACTTGTGGTAGAGTTTGCTGTGTGTCTCCCAATATCCTTTTGTTCTTTATTAACGCAACTTCTGAATTTTAGCTGGGCACATGTCTACTCAGAGTAAAGGCTGCCTTTTTTAGCCTCTTTGCAGCTATGATTATATGCCTATGCCTACACCTTGGTGCATACTCTGTAAATGGAAATGAGTCTACAATTTTTAGGAAATGTTCTTAAAGGTGTACCTTCTTCTTCCTTCCTTCTGCCTGGAATGCAAAAATAATGCTTGTACTTGAGCAGCCATCTTTTTTTTTTTTTTTCTTTAAGATTTTATTTATTTATTTGACAGAGAGAAATCACAAGTAGATGGAGAGGCAGGCAGAGAGAGAGAGAGAGGGAAGCAAGCTCCCCGCCGAGCAGAGAGCCCAACGCGGGACTCGATCCCAGGACCCTGAGATCATGACCTGAGCCAAAGGCAGCGGCTTAACCCACTGAGCCACCCAGGCGCCCCTTGAGCAGCCATCTTGAGCCAGAAGATAAAAACCATGAGCCAACAATGTTGAAGACACAGAGTAGACAGATATGGGGTCCCTGACACTGAAGAGCTCCATACCATCTGAATCTGAACCTACCAAAGAAAGTACACAGAACAGCAATTGCCTAAGCACTATTCTAGCTCCCCACCTCCTTTGCATTATGATCTGGAATGTCGCGTCCTAATCTACTGCTCATACCAGAAATCTGCTGAATGTCTGTTCCAGGCTTGATACCATGGAGTCCAGGTTAATTTTTGCAGTGAGGCTTATAAACAAATTCTGAAAGTAGCCTTTTTGGTTAGAGAATACAAAAACCCTGGTAGAGCTACCTCAACAAGGAAAGTTGCTTTCTTAAAATCCCTTCATCTCACGAAACAAACTGTGGGTTGCTGGGGGGAGGGGGGTTGGGAGAAGGGGGGTAGCAATATGGACATTGGGGAGGGTATGTGCTTTTGGGTAAATTGGAAGGGGTGGTGAACCATGAGAGACTATGGGCTCTGAAAAACAATCTGAGGGGAGTGAAGTGGTGGAGGGGTGGGAGGTTGGGGTACCAGGTGGTGGGTATTATAGAGGGCACGGCTTGCATGGAGCACTGGGTGTGGTGAAAAAATAATGAATACTGTTTTTCTGAAAATAAATAAATTGGAAAAAAAAAAAAGCAGCAAAAAAAAAAAAAAAAATCCCTTCTTTGGTAATCTACATTGCTGTCAGGGAGAATGGCCACAGGGGAAATGTTAAACACGGATGGAATCTTTTGGATTTCAGGGAGTAGTGAAGCCAGCTGATGTGAGAGTCATTCAGGGCAACCAGAGAGCCCTGGGGTAAGCCCTGTAAAAACTGGAGGTACCAGCACTGGTCCAGGAAGCATGGCTCACTCTACTTGGACCCACAAAGTAGAGAGAAGATTATGGTCCATGGGATAGTAATTCCAATTTGAGGAAAGTCTAGATGGGGAGCATCCCATGCTGCTTTCCTCCTCTAGCTGCCAATACAAAACACTCACAGAATGACCGCTCAGGAAAGATTGCTTGCTTTTAGTGGAACAAATTAATCTTAGTTCCTGTTCTGCTGCTAATTGGGCAAGTCATTTGACCTTTCTAGGTCTCAGCCTTCCAATCCCTAAAGCAGGGGTGATATTAACATTTATTTCCAGGATAGTATTAGTATGAAATTAGATACTGCATTAAAAATTTTTTAGAAACTCTAAATTCTATATAAATTAAATGGTTTTTTTAAAAGAAAATTTTCTCTACATTATTGCCATTAAAACACAAAAAAATATTAAGATTTTTGTGTCTATAAAGCAGTATTCATTTCCTCACTGTGCAATAGTTATCATTCATTCAATTTCAAGAGACAGGAAACCTACAAATTTAAGTTAAAAAGACTATGTATTAAAAGGATACAGAGGGATTATGGAATTCAATCTCAGAGATGTATCTGGAAAGAGGAATGTGGATGTTGAAAAGACCCTCTTTCTCTCCTCTTCCTTTTCTTTTTGTTTGTTTCATTTTTTTTCTCTCTCTCTTCAAACTTCTTTCTTCTACTTCTCTGGTCTACATGGTGGGACACATAGCTGACCCAGTGGTTTCCAATTTTACATTTTATATTTTACAATCTAAGATATATGAAGTTTAATTTCAAAATTTAATTGAAGGGGATTAAATGACTCATTTTGGAACAGTGCCGCTCCTAAACAAATCAACTGTGGATAGAGGCTAGGCTCTTGTAAACCACTGTCTTCATTACAACCATGTCAATATTGTCAAGTGAATGGCCATTCCCAGAAGAAGAGGGGCCTTTGTACTATGTTGGTAAAATAATAAGACTCAGTATATATTCTTTTTTTTTTTCTGTATAATGAAATGGTCAATCTTAATGGCATAATTGTACCTATCCCTTGGGACTCAATATACTTATATTTTTTAATTGTTAACTATATTTAATTATCATATGAATCCTTAAAACAATGCTAAAAACTATTTTTAAAAGTATTTTTATTAATGTTTAATTCTTATAAAATAAATTTAATCACTTTAAAGTGAAATAACCCAGTGACATTTAGTACTTTCACGACATGTGCTGCGACTGCCACATCTGTCTGGTTCCAAAACATTTTGATCACTCCAGAATAAACCCCCTTACCCATTAAGCAGTTAAGCACCATTACTTCCTCCTCTAGATTCCTGGTAGCCACTGATTCACATTCCATTTCTATAGATTTTTCTATATAATAGATGGTAGATAGATAGATGGATAGATAGATAGATAGATAGATAGATAGATAGATAGATGAATGATTGGGTCATCTGGAAATAGAGATAGTTTTACTTTACATTGTAATTTCATTGGCTTATTGATCTGTTTTTTTTCCTGAGTACCATATTTAAAATCTATAAATCTTATCTTCCTTCTTAGATGAAGGTCTAGGTCTCTATGTGAGAACTTTAGGAGTATCTTCTCACCTTGGCAGCCATTGTTTTTCTCACACACATACATGAGGACAGACACACGGACACACATACACACATACATACACATCACTCACTGTAGTTTCCTGGACACTATTATTTTAGTGGTTATTGAGCATTTCAGGGATCATAAGTGGTGACAATATTTATAAAAAGTATAGCTACAAACTTTGATAAGAAGTATAAAATTAAGGGGTGCCTAGGTGACTTAGTTGGTTAAACATCTGTGTTCAGTCCAGGTCATGATCTCAGGGTCCTGGGTTTAAGCCTAGTGTCAGGTTCCCTGCTCAGTGAGAAGTCTGCTTCTCCCTCTGCTCCTCCCCCTGCCCTGCTCATGCTCTCTCTTTCTCTTTCAATCTCTCTCTCACATAAATAAATAAAATCTTTTTTTAAGGAAAAGAACTATAAAATTAATAAGTAAGCTACAATGCAATAATATTTTTTCCCAATTTATTTATTTTCAGAAAAACAGTATTCATTATTTTTTCACCACACCCAGTGCTCCATGCAAGCTGTGCCCTCTATAATACCCACCACCTGGTACCCCAACCTCCCACCCCCCCCCACTTCAAACCCCTCAGACTGTTTTTCAGAGTCCATAGTCTGTCATGGTTCACCTCCCCTTCCAATTTACCCAAATTCCCTACTCCTCTCTAACGCCCCTTGTCCTCCATGCTATTGGTTATGCTCCACAAATGAGTGAAACCATATGATAATTGACTCTCTCTTACAATGCAATAATATTAATGAAGAGTCCTTAGACTTGCAAGATAAGAAAGGGGGTTTTTGCCTCTCTCTTTCCCTTCTAATTTCCTGTGTCACTCATGTCCACTGTTTTTATTTCCTCTTTCATCACTTTGATCAGAGGAAGTGGTCAGAACTATACCAGAAGGGTCAAGAAGGTATATCAATTTTTTTCTTTATCTCTTCAACCTTAATCTGTCTCTTATACTCTTGATTCCCTCATAAAACAAAAAGTTAAGTAAGTGCATGACCAAATTTACTAATCATTTTAGTTGTTAAGGAAACTTGCAAAATAAAGAGTAGACCACCAAAAATGAAGTCTGGGAGAGGAAGGAGAATATGTGATATTAGCGGTCCTTGAAAGCATAAACAAGAGGCCTCTTGGATGTCAGAAGGATTTCTTTAGAGTTGGAATCCCTCCTTTGCTGTGTATTACATTGCAAAATGCACTGAGTTTCACAATCCCTGTGTGGTTTGCTGTGAAGTCACTGGTGGCCTCTCTACTTCCCAAATCACTTCCCAGTGAACACTTTGATCCTCTGTGATATCAGTCTCTTGAGCCACTAATTGCTTCCAAGTGAATTTTGGCTTGCCAAGAGTCTGGGTGGCGTCTCCCATCTGACAGAATTCTTTGCACATACATATTTGTTTGCCTCCAAATTCCTCTGAATACTTTACCAGTAGAAATTCTTATTATACAATAAAGTTACAAGATGTAAAATTGTCTTTAAAACTAGTTACCTGGGATCTTCCGTGGCACACACAATAGCTAACTCCCAGGAAAACACGCTAAAGTCACAAAGCTCTACAACTCTGTTTTACATCTTGAGGGAAATTTTCCTCTACCTGTATGGATTTTAAGGTAACGGTATGAGAAGAAATGTGAAAGATTTGAGAACCATTTGAAGAAAGTAGTTACATAAGTTCCAGGCTTCCCAACTCTCTAGAGTTTAAATTCTCCATTAACTAGTCATCTTCCTTATCTCTACATTCTATCAGTGACCATTCTATTAACTGTTTTTCCCAAGTACTTATCCAGTAGGTTGTATTTTCTCCTCCGCACTCCCTCCACCCTGCCCTCCCCAATGTCATTGTTCTAGCATTGACCCACTTTGGTCGCCCCTAGAATCGTACATATTTTCTCATTTTTTAATCATTTTTCTACTCCCATTTTCAGGCATTAGTTTTTTAATTTGCTAAATGAGCATACTAATGCTCATCTCTTGTGGTTTTGTAAGGATTAAATAATATTTGTGAAATCCCTAATGAATTCCCTGGCACATAGTCACCACTCAATAAATGCTGCTTTCCTTCCTTGATCTTCAGGATCACTTCCCTGTGTTAGTCAGAGTTGCTGCCTTTTTTTTTTTTTTTTTGAGTCTGTCATTTATAGGTCTCTGCCAGTCTCATCCGTCCATCCATCCATCCGTCAAGAGTTGTCTTTCAAAGGTAAAATTTGGTTATCTCTCTACCATCCTTAAAGAAAGCCAGTGGTTATTATTCTTACTCAAGAGAGGAAATTCGAACTACCTGGCATGGCAGGCCTTCATGATCTGACTCTAATGTATGTTCCTACTCTCCTATGATAAGACTTTCCATACCATCTCCATCCTGGCCACCTCAAATTAGATTTCAATAGTGGACATTCTCAGTTCTCTGTACCTTTGCATAGGTTGTTCCATCTATCTACAATGAGCTCTAGTTCACCACTATCTTGAGCTGATCCTTCTGTTGAAGAAAATCTCTTCTTAACTTTGGTGCTTGGCAAATTTATTCATTCTTTAGGCCCTGCTTCAAGTTCACATTTCTTCCTATGTCATTTCAGAGCTCTTGGTCCTTGACAACTGCTCACAGAGCTGCCAGTGTTTGTCATTACTATGATACTTAACACACTGATTTATCACTACTGGTTTGCATTCTGAGTTCCCAACCAGGTTCTGAGGTCCTAGAGAACCAACAATTCATTTTACTCATATTATTTCTCCATCGCTTAGATTTTTGTGTGACACATGGTAATGATCCCCAAATACATATTGAACAAATATATATATATATATATATATATATATATATATATATTTTTATTTTACATTATACTTATCTACTCAGTCAATATAATTGAGTGCATACCATATGTCAGGCACTAGGCTAAGCTCTATCAAAGAGCTTAAAAAATAGATTTTAAAAAAATACAGAGACCTCCTCTCAGGAAATTTAAAGTCTGGTTAGGAATATAACAAACATTTCAGATACCTAGAACCAAGAATGTGTAGTGTCAAACTACTTCCAGAAAGAGAAAGGTAAAGTTCTCCAAATGATGAAGCAGACATACTGAATAATGTTTACAGATCAACCATCCAGTAGTGCTGAGTCCCAACAAACTTGCCATTCAATCTATTACTACATTTTAAACTAATGATATTCTACTGGTTTGGGGGTCTACACTTAGGATATCTTGGCAATAATCCACAGAAAGGTAATAGGAAAATTCTGTTTCTGTCCTAGACAAAGGACAATACCTCATTCATCTTGTTTTCCTTTTGGACTCACTATGGTCTGGCCCATTGTGGTTACTTAAAGTTGGTTAAAATAGCTTAGATTGCTAACTTAATGAGGTAATTGTGGAGCTCCAGTACAAATAATGTAAAGGTAATTGAAATTGCTTTGCATTAATAACTTTGTCCAAATTTTAAAGGAAAAAACTTAGAGTTCAAGCCTTCATTTATTCATTCATTTAATCATTTTTATCATCCAATCATTACTGTATTATTTGTATTAATAGAACAAATACCATGAGCTGAGTGACCTAAACAACAGAAATTTCTTTTTCACAGTTCTAGAGGCAAAGAAGTCCAAGATCAGGATATCAGCATTGTTGGGTTTGATGTGGACCTTTTTTGCTGGTTTGCTGTCTTCTTACTGTGTCCTTTCATGGTGGGGAGAGAGAGAGAGAGATGAAGGTTTAATTCTTATGACCTAATTACTATCTGAAGACCCCATATCCAAATACCATCACTTTAAGAATTAGGGTTTCAACATATGAATATTGGGAGGAACATATTCAATCCATAGCAATCTATATTATTTATTCAGGCATTAAGTCAATAAATGTTAATTAAACTAGCTCTTCCTATTCCTAGTGTTTATAACTTTTTTTTTTAAGATTTTATTTATTTATTTGACAGAGAGAGATCACAAGCAGGCAGATAGGCAGGAAGAGAGAGAGAGAAGGAAGCAGGCTCCCGGCTGAGCAGAGAGCCTGATGCGGGGCCCGATCCCAGGACCCCGCGATCATGACCCGAGCCGAAGGCAGCGGCCCAACCCACCGAGCCACCCAGGTGCCCCTATTCCTAGTGTTTAATAACCATCTTGTTCTTGTGTGATACTTTTCATTCCCCAACTAAATTTTAAGCTGCCTTAGGACAAGGACCTAGTCTCTGTCTTATAGTGAGCTGAGTAGACATTCCATGCTAGAAATTTACTTGATAACTTCCCACTTTCCTCTTAACTATGACAGCAGCTCAAGCTACAAACATAGACTTAAAATGGATTCCTATTTATAAAAATCAGAATTGATCAGACAGACTGGTTTCTGTTTCATCTCCATGGAAACTTTTATTTTTCCTGGCTGTAGATGAGGAAGCGCCATGGTGGGGGATGACATAACCTTGGAACAGCTCTCTTTTCAGGTTGGAGCACTTACTCAGAAAACTCTGGCATGTGTTCTGAAGTCCCCAGCACTGGGAATGTTAGGAAACTCATAAATACAGATTTTGAGAAGCCAGAAGATTAAATAAATGTCAGCTCTGCAAGGCCATGCTCTTTCAGCAGAAGAGAAACACAATGTAAACAAAGAGCTTGAAGGTGAAATGAAATTTTAGAACAGAAAAAGAATACAAAGGATGGATTCATAGCAAATTTGGGTGGGGGAGGAGAAGAAAAGCAAAGATGCAAGGCACCAAACAACTGAAAGGCTGAAGAAACAAAAGTCAATAGATCACTTAAACACTGTGAGTCATTTGCTTGATTCAAGGGAGCCAATGACAGAGGATTCAATCCAATTTCATAAACATTTATTAATGGTGGGAGTGGATGTAGGAAGAATAGATGGGAGAGGTGATTAGAATGGAGATTGGGCTCCAGGTTGTGAAAATGGGAAGGCTGGAGAAAAATCAGTGCTGTGCAGTCTACATTGTACCAATCTTTTTATACATTTAGTAAAAATCTCTGAAGGACGTAGCACTATTCTTATTTGATAGATGAGGAAACCAAGACTTGAGGACTAAGCAACTTTTCCAGTCATATAGTCAGTAAAAGTCAGAATGTATTTCCAAATTTAAGTGTGTCTGAATCCAAAATCTATATCCTATGCCCAACCCCATTTTATCACCATGCTTCACTCAGTGCATTGTGATAGACTAGGAAAGTGGGAATAAAATTAAGAATACAAAGCAAGTTTTAACTTTTTTTAAGAAATGTTCTGGGCTACTAAGAAAAGAAATGAATGTACACAATGAGTCAAATCATGATAGAATGAAGTATGTGCTTGGGTAGATATAAACAATGCACTCAGGATCATAGATAGAAGAGCATTTCATTGAGATTCTTATAAGGAACAGTAACTGTTATCTAGGAATATTGATATTTATGCACCTGAATGAAAAGATCTTGGATCAAGTTTAATAAGTGGAGAATTAAGGGAAGACTATTATACATGAGAAGGGGGGAAGTGCTTATCATGCACGCAGTATGGAAATAAGCTTGGAAAAATCGCTTCCCATCAGACCATGGAAATCCTTGAATATAAGCCTAGGCCGTTTGGATTCCATACTCTATGAAATGGGGGTCAACAGAAGAAATTTGAGGAAAAGTGAGGGGTGGTCTGTTGCACAAATGTCTAGGGCAAAACCCTGCCCCAAGAACAGCCAATATCTTAGTTTAAGATTGAGGAACTATAGAATGGCCTCTGCTTCCAAATTCCTATTCCTTCCACATCTTTCCCTGGAACTTTCTTGTTTTGTATTTGCCTGTAACAAGTAACCTAACAATATAAACTAGAGCTTTAATTATCATCATTTCCCACCCCTTACAACCCAGAAGGAGTGCATAAGACTTCACATCTCTGCTTACCTAGGATGAATAATATTTAGATAACAAGTACAGGCTGAAACAAGAAGAGGTCTCTGGAAGAGTGATAAAAGGTAGAAAGGAACTACAGTGTACTGGGTTCAGAATCATAATTTCAGACCCTAGGAACTCTTGAAGGGGTCAAGATAGGGAGCTCGATTCTAGAAAAACTGGGATGCCAGGCAAGTATTTAGGTATGAGAATTGGTTATAAATGCAGATCTTGAAGCCAGAGATTAGGACCCAGGGCACAACTTGAAATAGAATCCATAGTTTGACCCTAAAGAATTACCCAAATTTAACTCTGTAAGAAAAAAGAGTATCTCCAGTTTTAGAGTCAGACAACTAGGGAAGCAAAAAATTAAGCAAATCCTTGCAATGCAAAGAGGCACCAAAGATTATTATAAAATAATAAGCCTGGAAAATCAAAAACAAGAATATAAAGAATGAGAAGAAATTCTGAGAAAAATCCCCTTGCGCTCCACTACTTGTCTTCGAGCTCTTTCTGGAAAAGTTAAGAATCTACGGGGGCACCTGGGTGGCTCAGTGGGTTGAGGCCTCTGCCTTTGGCTTAGGTCACGATCTCAGGGTCCTGGGATCGAGCCCCATATCGGGCTCTCTGCTCAACAGGGAGCCTGCTTCCCCCTTTCTCTCTGCTGGCCTTTCTGCCTACTTGTGCTCTCTCTCTCTGTCAAATAAATTAAAAAAAAAAAAAATTAAAAAAAAAAATAGAATCTACGGAGTCCCTAGATTTGAGAAAAAGCAATCATGAGTCAAAAAGTCAAAAAGGGAACCATACACGTTGCTGGATAGGATCTCAAAGTTTGGAACCAAGGACGAGACTTGTTCCCAGAGTTGCTTTATTCATAGATAGATAGATAGAGATATATATAGATATATAGATATGGATCTATAGATATATAATGCCTCACTGACTTTCTTTACAGTGGAAAAGAAAAGTAGAACATTTGGTAGCAGATAGATGCAGGCTTGATTACCAGCTTTGCCTGTTACTTCATTTGTTTTGTTGATCTAATTCCTTAATGTGTAAAATGGGAATAAAAAAATACTTATCTCATAAACTGGTTGAGAGAATTCTAATGAAATAGTTTACCTGAAATCCACATGCTAACAGAGATAAACAGACTGCAACAAGCAGTCTCTACAATACCCACCTGTGGGTGTTCATGCTCTTGTATAATCCTCTCCCTTAGTTGTGGAATGGTTTAGCAACTTGTTTTCATCAGTAGAATTTGCAAAGGCATGGAATATCATTTCCTTGACTAGGTTTCATAAAATTATGATTTCTATTTTGCTAACAGACTCTCTCCCTTGATGACCTTGATGAAGTTAACTACCAAAATGGAGAGGTCCATTTGGCAAAAAACAAACTCCTGCCAATAACCCACAAGGAATTTAGTCCACTAATGTAACAACATGCAAGGAATTGAATTCTGCCAATAACTGACAAGCTTGGAAGAAGATCTGGTTTTTCCCTGGTTAAGTCTTCAGATGAGAACCAGTCCTGACCAATACCTTGACTGTAATCTGTGATCGCTAATGTTGTATGTCCACTATGGTACCCAGTTGTTTAATCAAACACCAGTCTAGAGGTTTTTTGTGGGCAATTTTTAGATGGGATTAACGTTAAAATGGGTAGACTTTTAATATTTAAAAGAATATAATTTGAATAAATATGTTACCTTCCATAATGTGGGTGGGCCTCATTCAATCAAATGACTTAACTGAGCAAAGACTAACATCCCCCAAGGAAAATGGAATTCTCCACAAGACTGCAACATAGAAACCTTGGTTGATTCTGGAGTCTATTGTACTACTGAATTTGGATGCAAGACTGCAACTCTTGCACGAATTTCCTGCCTGCCAGATTTCAGACTTGTCAACCTTCAGAATTGCATGAGACAAGTCCTTAGCATAAATCCCTCTCTTCCTCCTTCCCTATTTCTCTCTAAATATGAGAGGCCTTGAGACAGAAAAGCCAGCTAAGTTTACCTGAATTCCTGACCCATAAAAATGATTAAATAATAAATATGTGTTGTTTTAAGCCTTTGTGTTTGTGGTAATTTGTTATGTAGCATCTGTGTATTGAGAGATTTTTAAATCTTGATTCACAACACATATCCATGTCCAGTGGGAAATCCTATGCCCTGCCAAAGCTTTGTGTGACTTCTGGGTTGTGGCATATTTACATTCTCCTACTTCCTATTGACTATGAGTTCTTGTTTCCATCAAACTCTGCTCATGCTCATTTCATCTCTTCTATTCTACCTGTTTCAAAATAAGTAAGTATGAAACATACACCTTTTTTTTTTTTGGTTTATTCTCAAAATCATTCATACTAGGTATTAGTGTGCATCCTTATAAAAAATTTTGGGAATATAATGGCTTATATGACAGCAATTTAAATAACATAACTTTAGCAGTCAGAGATTTTAATCTGTATTTTTAAATAGCAGCTTCATTTTGCTCTGCCATCTTGAATTTCCTTTCACCCACTTTTCTCTGTAGGCTTCAAATTTCTGTGAGGTTATTTAGGACCTCCATTTCCGTTTCTCGAGCACTAATTTCATGCTCCTCTATCTTGCAGGGTTTGATCTGTTTTGAGGCATTTACCTTGTCCATCCAAAGTGATCCATCAAGGTATTTCCTTAAACAAAGGGTTTCATTCCTAAGAGAAACTCTAACTTCAGTAGTTAAAATAGTTTCTTTACTTTGCTACACATCTGAAGTTCCCAGAAGAGTCACACAGAAAAAGTAAATATTTGACAGATCTGGTGTTCCTTTCTTTTTTCTCTCTCTTACTATTAATCTGCTAACTCCCAAGCATTTATGATGCAGATGAGGCCAGACCAAAGTTGTTAGGAACCTGGTGCCTCACAAGGTTTACCAACATGGAGAATATTATCTAAAGCAGTGCTTTTCAAACTGTGTATCATAAAGGTTCTTTTTTTTTTTCCATTAAGAAAATGCCCAATACATTGTAATTGATGGATATATTTGAAAAATCTAATAAAAATAAATGTTAGACTAAAGATCTTGAGCTTTGTCCTCTGAACTTTGAGGAGCCATTGAAAAGTTTTCATTTGAAGAAACACACAATCAACCAGAGCTTTGGAGAAATCGTTCTGGCAGCACAGTAAAAGATGCATGATGTATCTTAAGGTCCCTCGGGAGCTAGATAGTTGTCCAGAATGGAGAGGAAGAGAAGGTAGAGTATGGTGATATTTAGAAAGTACACCTTGCAGGATTCATCCTCATTGGAAGAAGGAGGAATACATGATTGAAAGAAACCACTGAAGGCAGAGGTCAGGATTCTAGGCCATGATGCCCTGCCTCTGCCCAAGATAAAATTGCCCAAACTCTCTCTTCAGTTGCTGCTGGAGTCTCCTAAGCAGTCTCTCTTCTTTTATTTCTAACTCTTCCCAACAATTTATTTATACTTCAGACATAATTCTGATTACATTATTATCCTACTTAAAATCTTCAGTGCTCCCCACTGCCTTCAAGTAAAAGAAAAACACTTCCATGACTTACAAGACCTTATGGCGATGTCTGCTTGTTTGTCTAGCCTTACCACATCACAGTTTGCTCATCAAATAAGAAAATACTTAAAACTATTTTTAAAACTAATGCCATGACTTTCTCCCATCCAAGTACTAACCAGGCCCAACCCTGCTTAGCTTCCGAGATCAGACGAGATCAGGTGCGTTCAGGGTGGTATGGCCGTAGACATGCCATGACTTTCTAAAAGACTGAACACCCCCATCAATCTCTGCTGCTTCTCCAAATTCCATTTTAAAAGACAGTGAAAAAAAATTTTGTAAGGCATAAATTCACAAAGGTGAAAGGAGGAGAGGCAACAACAATATTAGCAGGAAGATATAGCAACAATATTGTGCAGTACTGAAACCCAAACTAGTTGTTTGGTACCATGAAACTCCAGAAAGTTTCAGAGGTACAAAAGATCAGATACTTCTGAAAGTGGTTTCACAATGATTGCCTTGGGGCACCCGAGTGGCTTAGTATGTTAAGCATCTGACTTTGACTCAGGTCATGATCCCAGGGTTCTGGAATTGAGTCCCAGGTTGGGCTCCCTGCTTAGCAGGAAGTCTGCTTCTCTCTCTCCTTTTGCCCCTCCCTTGCCCCCTGTTCATGCCCTCTCTGTTTTTATCTCAAAAAAATAAAATCTTTTTTTTTTTTTTAAGAATGATTGCCTAAAAACGGAATTAGAAAAAGCCAGATCTGTAGATATAGTCTTCTTTCTCACATAATAAGCAACATCCCCTTTTCTAGTTCATAGAAGAATGGAGGTTTATTCTCTAGAGAGGCTGAGCCCGAAGGACAGCTGTAAGCTGATGTTAGAGAATAAAACAGAAGACAAATTTATATATCTTACAATGATATTCTCTTCCTTCATGAAGCAACAAATTGATAGGAAACAGGCTTTAACCTTCAAGGAAGAGTTGGTGGATTCCTGTATGGGGTATCTGACTAGCCAAAGGGAAAGGAAGTACAAATAATGGCATGTGGGAATCCCTCAATACAGTGAACAATTCACATTTTCCTATAGGAAGCCTACCAGTTGACAAGGCTGACCTATGCATGGTGAATTTAAAACAGCTTTTAATTTTTGATACATATGTATGAACAAACAGAAATGGAAAGATAATAAGACATTTGAAAATCAATCAATATAATATATCATATTAGCAGAATAAAGGAGGAAAACCACATCTCAGGAAATGAAAAAGATGCATTCATGAACAAATTCTCTGAAAACTATGTGCACAAAAAATCCTACAGCTAACATTATATATTATGGTGTTACTGAATGCTTCTCTGGAAGAATGAGAGTAAGAAAAAGATGTCCACTCTCATCACTTCTATTCAACAATAAACAAGATGCTAGTCATTATAATGCATGTAAAGGAAACAAATTACATATAGACTGAAAAGGAAAAGATAAAAGTTCTTATTCACAGATAATGTTATCATGTACACTAAAAATCTGAGGACTCTACAAAAAGCTTTATGAACTAATAACAGTTTTAAGGTTATACAACAAAAAATCAGTATATAAAAAGCAATGCCATATTTATACTAGTAATAAGGAATTGGGAAAGATAATAATTTTTTTACAACAGCATCAAAAAGCACAGGATACTTAAGAATAAGTTTTACAAAATAGATGCAATACCTATACACTAAAAGCTATAAAACAGTGCCAGGAAAACAAAAAAGAAAGTAAATGGAGCATAGCTATACCATGCTCATGGATTGGAATACTTAATATTAGAATACTTAATAGAATTTTTTAAAAGATTTATTTATATTTATTTATTTATTTATTAGATAGAGAGAGAGCACAATAGGCAGGATGGCAGGCAGAGAGAGATGCAGAAACAGACTCCCCATGGAGCAGGGAGCCTGATGCAGGGCTCCATCCCAGGACCCTGCGATCATGACCTGAACTGAAGGCAGACACTTAACTGACTGAACAACCCAGGTGTCCCAAGATGTTAATGCTTTTTCAGGTTAACATATAGATTCAATGTAATGCCAATAATAATCTTAGCAGTTTATTTTTAAATAAGACTTGACAAGCAGATTTAAAAATTAATATTGAAAATCAGAAGATTTAAAATATCTAAAACACAAATTTTAAAAAGAGCAACATCAGAAGACTTACCTGTTTTACTCACTCTAAAGTGTCAATAATCAAAAACAGTATGGTATTTGTATAAGAATAGATATATACATCAATAAAACAAAATAGAAAATACAGAAACAGATTCCCACACATATGGTCAATTGGTTTTACAAAATTCACAAGTAACTAAATATGGGAAATATAATATTTTCAACCAATTGTAGTGGAAAAACTGAGGGTTTTGGAGGGGATGTGGGTGGGGGGTTTGGTGAGCCTGGTGGTGGGTATTAAGGAGGGCATGTATTGCATGGAGCACTGGATGTAGTGCATAAACAATGAATTTTGGAACACATGCACACACACACACACACAATTAAATTAAAAAAAAACTAGATAGCTATAGAAAAAAAAATACTTGGCTTGTACCTATGTATACTATACATAAAAATTAACTCAAAATGGGTAATAGACTTCCAGGCAAACTAAAATTATAGAACTTGTAATGTAAAACATAGGAGAAAACATTCACAAACTTGGAATAAGCCAAGGTTTCTTGGACCTGACCCCAAAATAACTAACCGCAAAGGAAAAATAAGTAATAAATTGGACTTCATTAGAATTACAAATGTCTGTCCTTTGAAAGAAACCATTAAGGAACTGAAAAAATAAACCGCTGTCTGGGGGAAAATTTTCCCGGTGCCTATATCTAATGAAACATTTGTATCAAGAATATATAAATAACCCTTACAACTCAATTATAAAAAGTCTAACTATCCTAAGTACTAATATATGGACGTAGGAATGATCAATAAGCATATCCAAAAATGCTCAGAATTGCTGGTCATCAGGGAAATGGAAGTTAAAATCCCAAAAAGACACTACTGAGCATCCACTTGAAAGGCTAGACTTAAAAGACTGACAATACTAAGTATTGGTGAAGATGTAGAGCATTTAAAACTCTAGGAGTATGAAATAGTACCACTATTCTAAAATGATTTTGGCAGTTTCTCATAAAGTCAAACATATACTTAAATATGACCTAGCTATTCCATTTCTAGGTATTTACCTAAGAGAAATAAAAACATGTATTCACACAAAGTAATGTCCATGAGTGTTAATAGCAGCTTTATTATAATAGCCCTAACTGGAAACAACCCAAATGTCATCAGTTCATGAATAGATAAACCAACTAATTGTATATCCTTACAATTAAAGCTGTTTAGCAATAGAAAAGGATAATGAGTAATACACACAAACAATCTGGATAAATCTCAAAAATGTCATGCTGAATGACAGAAACCAGACATAAGAAAACATACTGTATGTGTCCATTTATATGCAATTCTAGAATAAGAAAAACTAATCTATAATGATGGAACAGCACTTGCATGGGGCCAATAATAGAAGAGAGTTGATTGCAAAGGGGAATGAAGGAATTTCTAGAGATGATATAAATGTTCTATATTTTGATTGGAGTGGTTTCATAGATGTATATATTGGTCAAAGCTCATTGAATTTTATACTCAAAATGTGAAGTATATCTTGATATAAAGTATATCTTGATAAAATTTATGTTCATCTTTTTTTTAAAGGAAGGATGTTATGAAAGAAAAAATTCAGGAGAATTTGCCAGACATGCAGGATATGTGTTTTCAGATACTTAGTACTATCAATTAATATTTTTAATTTGCTTGATCACAGAAGCAAATGTAATATATGTAATGCCTTTAGCACAGTACATGGAAGATGCTTAATTAACTGTTTATAGAGCAAATGTCTTGACGTGTCCATTAATCGCCACTTGTCATGACTTTATAGATGCTTAAATTGAGAAAAGGGAATTAATAAACTATAAAAGTGCAATCTCCCCTTCTTCTAAGGAGACATGTCTCTTGACCTAGAGTGAAGCCTGAATAAAGGATCCCACTGGAAATTCTAGGGGAGTTGCCCAGGCAGCAAATAAGCTACTACCACAAGGAGCCCCAAGGCTCAAAGAGGAGAAAATGCAGGTAGTTAACAAGGTAAAATCTAGCAAACAATGTGGGACTAAGGAACAGAGAAATAGCCTACTTAATTTAATGCAAAGCAACTTCCTGAAAGGAAGCTCAGAGTTTGGTCAAATGCCCTATAAGGCTGATGTCAGTGATCTGAATCACAGATAGGAGAGAGGCCTGGGCCTGAGCCATTTAACATATCCATCCTCTTTTGAAGACCTGAAAGAGCGTTCTAAAGCTTCCTGGTCAACTACTATTTAATAATTGAGGAAATGAAGCCCCAGAGAAAGGAAATGACCTTCTCATTGGTGCATAGGCATGGTCGCCAGACCACCTACATTTTCATTACCTTTCATGACCAAAGAGCACAAACAAAAAATCTTTCAAATCAAACCAGTGAATTTGCCTTTAGCCTGTCATTCCATATGGCTGTATTTGCTTGTTCAGTGCAAAGGAAAATCAAACCATTTCAGAGCTACATCCGTAGAGTCCTAAAATAGACAATTTCTGATCAGTTCAGTTTATGCCATGAATCCTATTCTTTTGACTTTTCTCCACTTTGAACTGAATTGTGGCTCCTCTAGAGGAATGAGGGCATGAATTCCTGGGCTAAATATAAAAAGAAAGCCTTTCAGTACCTGAGGCAATTTCAACCAGTCTCTGGCCCCCCAGGTTATTGCAGTGGCATTTTGTTCATCAGAGGGTAGTGTCTCCTGGCACTGAGCTGAGCCTGAATTGGCTTGAGTTGGTTTCCAGCTCATACTAGTTGCAGCTGTGGTTTATAGGATCCCACTCTACTCCCATTATTGAACTACATTCTTGTTTTGTGCTTATAGATGTCATCTGACTGTTTATAGGATGTTGATGTAATTAAAACGTAATTCTTGTATTTTACAACAAACGTTATATACTTATTTATAATCTCCAATGAACATGCTCAGTTCTTCATACACCCTATCATACCACACATCTAATATAGGTGTTACAGGCGGCTGAGGGGCTCCTAGGACAATAATTGCATCCTTTCCTTAAATTACACTAATGACTACTCAAGTGATACTTTGAGGACTAATACTTTTAGTTCTTTGATGTAAATGTAAGAACCAGATATTGCTACAATGGATGACCACTAAGGCACCACAGTAAATTAAAAAATAGCTCTGTACTAAGAATCAGGAGGTGTCTGAAGGAGACTGGAATAGGTGACAAATGATCCACGGTCAGCAGGAAAAGAACAAAGCACCTTTCTAAGTTTGTTCAGGCTACTAAAACAAAATAGCACAGATTGGGTAGTTTATGAACAAAAAATATTTATTTCTTACAGTTCTGGAGGCAGAACGTCTGAAATCAAAGTACTAGCGTTACAGGATTTCTTCTTCCTTGGGTGCCTATAGTTCTTGGTCACACCACTTTGAAGCATGAAGAGGTAGACCAGCCAGAGTGGTGGGCAGCAAAGCAAGGTTTACTGAGTGATAGTAAAGTTTATTGAATGATAGAGTACAAAGCTCCCAAAGAGGGAGGGGACCCAAGAGAGTTTCCACCAGAATTTGTAAATCTTGGGTTTTTATGAGCCTGTTGGCAGGCTGTTTTCATCAGATTAACTCTCCTTGTGCGTGTCCTTCAATGAGGTTTTTGTCTTCTATCTTTCACCTGGGAAAGGGTGGAGGGCTTCTTCCAAGGTGTTATAAAATCCTTTTAAGGGTGTTTCCTCCTCATGTGAGGGCCCCTTATCCCTAGCCGCCTTTCTTCCAACTATCCTTCATCACTACCCTGGTCAAGTGAGAGCCATCTTCCGCGGTACGGATGCAAAGTTGTATCTTGCAGAAGGGGCAGAGAACAGCCTTTGTCTTTTTTTAATAAGAACACTAATCCCATTGTAGGGGCTCCTCTCTCCTGACCTAAGTGCTTCCCAAAGGCTCTACCTCCTAAGACTATCATATTGGGTGTTAAGATTTCAATATATGAATGGGGAGGGGGAAGCACAAACATTAAGATCATAGCAGCAACGATGGTTTATTGAGTACTGATTATATGTTTGACTCTTATTATATCCAATTATAAACTTCAAGTAACATAAGGACAGCTTTATATCTGTTTTATTTACTTGTATACCGATACTCATCACAGTACCTGACACATCTTAGTTGTGCAACAAACAATTTTAAAATGAATGAATGAATGTAATTTTTTTTAAGATTTTATTTATTTATTTGACAGACAGAGATCACAAGTAGGCAGAGAGGCAGGCAGAGAGAGAGGAAGGGAAGCAGTCTCCCTGCTGAGCAGAGAGCCTGATGTCGGGCTCGATCCCAGGACCCTGGGATCATGACCTGAGTGGAAGGCAGAGGCTTTAACCCACTGAGCCACCCAGGCACCCCTGAATGTAATATTTTTAATTTTCTTTTTCAGATCGGGAAATGAGGCTTAAAAATGTTAAGTAACTTGCTCAAAATCATACAGCTGTTGTGCAGAAAAGCTTAGGATCAAATTATGAATGGTCTCTTTGATTCCTAAGTGTATACTCTTCACTACACGATGAGATTTTCAGTCAACCAATGGGTTATTATTTAGGTCTTAGTTTAGAGGAAGTTTGGTAAGACAGAACTGTAGTGTTAAGGAACAGAACTAATCTGAGATATGATTTAAAAGTTGACTCAAGTAGCCCTTTAAAGGACATTGGTGTTCAGTTGTGGAAGGAGACTATCATATTAAACTAGGCAAGAGGTAATAATGTCTTGGGCTAGGTGCTTATGTTGAGCATGGAGGAGAACAGACAACTCAGGTGAGTTGTGAGGTCAATCAGGAAGGCTTACTGATGAACTATAGGTAAGAAAGAACAGAAGAACCTGGTATTATTTCAGGTTTTGGCTTCAAAACTGAATGAATGGGTACTGTTCTCTGAGTTGTGAAAGTCTGATAGAAGAACAGTTTTCCAAAGTAGAGAATCAAGAGTTTTGTTTTGAACATGTAATCTTTGATATGCATGTTAGATAATGTTAGGTAGAGATGTGGAGGGGGCTGCTAGATACATGAGACTAGATTTAAGGAAAAAGGTAAGACTAGAAGACATACATTTAGGCGTCTTTGACATTTATAGAGTGTTTATGCTCTGGGACCCTAACTGTAAATGCCTCGAGAAAACTGCTACGTGATAGTTAGACAACCACAACATACTTGACAAGAACACTCAAAGTGTTCTCAAAGTGTGCCCTCAAAGTGACTCGGTCTGATGACTGCTTCCCAGGTTTGGCAGCAGGGTTGAAAGCAAAAACAGTCTTTACTGAGAATTCCTTCTGGCACAATATCAGATTTAAAAAATAGCAGAGTAGACTCAGCTGCAGACTTAGACAGAACGAGAGTAGACTCTACCACTACAAGGCTTAGAGAAATTACAATGGGCTTTTGGGTTAGTAAAAACATAATAACCGTATCAAAAGTTCAGATATGTGCAGGCTGGATATGATGAGTTATTTCTTTCCTTCTTTCTTTTTTCTTTTGCTCTTTCTTTCTTTTTCTTTTTCTTTTTTTTTTTTTCCTATCCCAGAAAAGAAAACAAACGTCAATACGCCACACCCTGGAGATCTGGTGTATTGAAGCTTCTGAATTGCATTCAGTTCCCACTGGAGAACTAACTGTATCACACTGCATGATTCATCCACTGTCTGCCTTCCCCATATACTCTGGACTCCTTGAGGGCAGAAATAAACTCCTCTTTACCATATCCCCAGCCTTGTAAAGTCTCTGGAGAATTACATGGACTCATTGTGAGTTGATGAACCCAATGAGTACTTGAGAAGGTTAATGTTCAAAATATCTAATAGGAAAATATGATACAAAATAAAAATAATTATTCAATGAAATTCTATTTATAGAAACAGCAATGAGTCCTCATATTGGTAACTTTTTGAGATATATTGACCCCTATTTTTCTTGCCACTAATTTTTACCTCAATTTCCTTTCTATAAGAACAAAAGATTTTATATGTACCACTCAAGCTCAGGGTGTTTAGTTTCTTCAAAACTAAACCCATGGAGCACTGCCCTCAGGCTAACCATTTAGACAAGTCAGCCACTGGCTGTGACTAAATCTGGCCGTTCCTTTTGACCTCTTTCTTTAGAGTACAAGAGCAGAAGAGGACATTCTCTCTCCCAGGTCAGGGATTGCTTATTTTAGGCCCAGGTAATTGACATGTCATTCAGGAGAAAACCCCAATAGATGAAGGTAATTTTCTAGACATACAAATAAATGAGGTCAATAAATAACTTCAAAAATTATAAGAAAATTTTCCAAAGTGCTTTATATCTTAACCTTTAGTTCATATATTTTTAATTTAGGCCACTCATAAATATCTATTTGCTGTATGCTTATTTATTTTTTTGCCTGGACCTCAATCAAATGTGAACCTTATAAGGCCAGAGACCTATCAGAGACCAGTCAGAGCTACTTAATAGACCCGTCCACTATTGTACACTCAGAGCCTAGCACATATTTGTTGAATGTATGAATTACCTTCAGTCTTTCTAATAATCTTAAAAGTTGGATGGTATTATCTTTTTTTAGGGACAATTGAGTTTTAGAGAAGTGACATCTCTAAAGTGGCGAAACTGAGATATAACATTAAATTCTGTATTTTTTTTTTAACCCCAGTGTACCTGTTTAAACATATTGTACCACTTTGTCAAAGATTGGTTAATATTCAGTGTTAGCAATTTTCTATATGTCTGGCTGCTTTTCTAAGGTGATTAACCATGCAAACTTAAAAAAAAAAAAGACATGCTTATTCTTTTAACGTACAAGACTTCAGGGACTGAGGAGGGAAATCAAACAACTGGTAGATAGTGGAAGATATAAAAGGTGATATTGAAACAAGGGATATTGGAAGAAAAATAGGAGGATAAATGACTACAGATAACTAACCAAAAGACATATATGAAATTTCTTGAAATTTATAGCTAGTTTTTCTTGATCAGTAGATCAGTCTCTAAAAAGAAATTCTAGGCCTATATTCTTGTAGCAATTTAGTCATAGACAAGAATGGTTTTTAAAAAGAGGATATTAGGGGCACCTGGGTGGCTCAGTGGGTTAAGCTGCTGCCTTCGGCTCAGGTCATGATCTCAGGGTCCTGGGATTGAGCCCCGCATCAGACTCTCTGCTCAGCAGGGAGCCTGCTTCCTCTCTCTCTCTGCCTGCCTCTCTCCCTGCTTGTGATCTCTCTCTGTCAAATAAATAAATAAAATCTTAAAAAAAAAAAAGGAGGATATTAAATACTAAAACTCATTTCTAATAGAGGTATGTTCCAAAAACAAAATTAGGAGATATGTCTTTTGTTCAAGTTTGTCAAGACTTGGGGTAGTGATGCCATGAACAGTGCATGTCTATACTGAAGGGGGGACCTTGCTCAGATGTGCACTCTAGAATATATGCCATCTGCTACATGACTATAAACACACCCTTTTTAATGTCTTGATTGTTGGATCAGGGAAAGCAAGACAAGAAAAATCACAGCTGAATGGGTCTGCCTCCCTCAGCACAGAGGTGGACAGGCAAAGGTGTGGGGTATATATAAGAACACAGAGACCCAGCACATGATAAAATTTCATTATACTCTTCTCTCTACTTCTTGGTATGTTTGAAATTATTCTCAGTAAAAAGAAAATAAAAATGTAGATATTTATAAGAAAAATAAATAAATAAATAAATATACTGAATATGAAAAAATACTATAGAAATTACATCCATGCCTATTAAGAACAGAAAACTTCAATGAATTAAAAGCAGATTTTATATGCATGAAGTAATGTGATGGTGCTGAAGAAAAGGATTTTTCTGAAAAGAATAGACCAGGGGCGCCTCGGTGGCTCAGTGGTTTAGGCCTCTGCCTTCAGCTCGGATCATGGTCTCGGCGTCCTGGGATCAAGCCCCGCATCGGGCTCTCTGCTCAGTGGAGAGCCTGCTTCCCCCCCTCTCTCTGCCTGCCTCTCTGCCTACTTGTAATCTCTGTCTATCAAATAAATAAATAAAAATCTTAAAAAAAAAAAAGAATAGACCAATGTTTTCTTATAACTATTTAATTTAAAGCCAAGATGCTGATGGTGCATTTTGTTTTTATTTATTGTCAGCAAATAGGTTGATGTAATTGTTCCAGATTAAGAAATGCTGGAATGTCCAGCTAAAAGGTGACCCCTTGGCCAATCTCCTGAGACATATTCAGGTTTTATGATCTTTGAGGTTTACAATTCTTATATTTTCTTTGGGGGGTCCCTGGATGCCTGAGTCAATTAAACAGCTGACTCTAAATTTCAGCTCAGGTAATGATCTCAGGGTCCTGGGATCAAACCCACTGTACGACTCCACGCTCAGTGGGGAGTCTGCTTGAGGATCCTCTTTCTCCCTCTTCCTCTGTTTCCTCCCCCAAAACAAATAAGTTTTAAAAAAAATTCTTTGATATTGTGATTTGGGATCTTGTAGTTGGTAGAAAAGCTTCTGGTTCAAAAGGGAAATCAAAACGGTAGACATTAAAACAAAATGTGAGACAGTAACTAATGACACTTCTATTCTCCTTTTCTCCTCATTAACCAAGAACAATAAGGTCCTGATTTCATCACGTAAGTTATGGACAGGAAGTAATCATGGAAGGAAGATAGAAAAATGAGGATATTCCTCACTACATGGGAAGGACACATCTCCCTAACAAGATGTGCCTCCTAGAACTGTATTGGATCAGGAGGCAACCTGGATATGAAGAGCAAAAGAAGTAATTCCAAGGACCTAACCACCTAAAATAAAATTCATTTTCATTGATGTGACTGTTTAGATACTGTTCTAAGAATTCAAGTGTGAGTGGGTTTTTAAATGGTCAGAATTCACTGCCAAGGCAATAAGATAGACTTTTTTCTTTTCAATAAAGAGGTGCTACAAAGCCTTTTGCAGTATGTGTAGACATAGCTAATAAATCATTGTAAGTCCGTTTAAAAGAAGGTTTTAAAAGCACACCACTAAGGAGACTAGTTGGTTACTTTAGTAATAAACCAGAAGATGAAAGTTGGTGTCTTTCATTAAGGGAGGGGCATTATAGATGGAAATGAATCATTGGATTTAAGAACTAATGAGCAGCTAGCAGGAATGGTCCATCTACAGAGGATGAAGAAAAAGGAAGAATCAAGGATGGAAAGGGGACATTTGGTTTAGGCACTGAGATGGAACAAGGTAGATGAAATGAATAGAACACTATTTGCTGAGACAAGAAAGAAGAGGCAGAAGGGGAGGATAAGATGTTTTGGAATTATGAAAGATAAAGAGATGAATTAACCAGATCTATGGACACGCCTTTATTAAGTGGCACCTCTTTCAAAAACAGGGAAATAGCCTGTCTATGGTATATACTTCAATTATCCTTAGAAGCATGCCTTTCTCGTATCATCATTGACATTAAACTTGGATTTGAAAAGCAAGGAATGTTAGAAACATTTTTAAGTCTTTAAATTGTGAAGAACTATGTTATATCTTGCAACCTCTATTATCTCACGATATCATACTAAAACTACAAGATGAATAGTCATATCCTCAAAGATATCCTTAATATCATATCCTTAAAGATGATGTATGGAAAACCTTACACTCTTCTCAGGTCATAGAGTTTGCTGTCATTTGAGGTATTAACACATGAAAGAGTAATAAGACATGTGGTATTCTATTCAAGGGGGATACGCCAAAACAAATGAGTTCAAATTTTGGGTAGACAGCTTGGGCATAATATGAAAGAGCAGTATAATAGTTAGAGCTATCTAATAATGGTTATGGTTTTCAGAGAATCACAAGACAACATGAATAATTCCTAGGGTTGCTATAAATAAACTTTCTTCTTGGGGGGGAAGACAGGATTAGATTATCTCCGGATCTAGAGAGAATATTCTAGTAGTCATACCTAATTCCGTCACATATTTACTATGTGGAGAAAACTACATATTTACTATGGGGGAAAACTTTCCACAAACTATTTTATTAGCCCCCTGAAAATCCCATTTATGTTATTACTATATACTAAAGGAAATCCAGGCACAGATAAACAAGGCAAATTGTTCAAATTGTCACATAGCTCTTAGTTTTGGAGGCAGAAATTCAACTGAGTTTGTCTTAACAGAAGAGTTTCTCAGCCTTGACACTATTAAAGCTTTGATTTGGATAATTCCTTGTTGTGGGAGCTGCATGGTACGTCATAAAATATTTAATAACACCCCTGACCTCTACCCACCAAAGGCCAGTAGGACCTCTGTCCCCAAGCTGTGACAACCAAAAATATCATAGACACTATCAACTGTTCCTTGGGGACAAAAATGCCCCAAATTGATTGAAAACCACTAACTTACCAAAATATTTTTGTGCCTCCATCCAATGCTCACTTCTGCTCCTTAAACCCAACCATAGGCCTCTATAAATTCCATGCTGTAGAATTTCCTTCTCCTTTTTATTAAACATTTCTTTCTGTGATATAAAAAGCCTGCACTAGTTCCATAATTTGGAACCTTTTGATTTATTCGTCAAAAAAGTAGGAAGCTCTCAATATCCTGGAAAAAATGAGTTGAAGAAATTCCACAAATTAGTGCTGTTATTATTGTTGCTGATCATTATTCATTAACTTCATTCTATTGTCATTTTTTGCTCTAATGTAGACATGAATAGACAGGACTTAATTTTACAGTAATACCACCATTGTCAGCACGATTTGGGCTCACTGGAGATCAGTGCAATTCTGAGCTTGGCTGTTCATTTGAAGGCTATGTCACCTAAGACCAACAATAAACGGTTATCCTTGTCTATCCATATTTGGCTGCAAAATTTTTGTTCCATTATCAGTTAATGTCTGCCTTTGTCCAGATAGCTATCTAGGATAATGCTAGAACTATTTTAATCTCATAAAAATTAACAAAAAGAGCCAAAGAATTAGCTGAGAGTGATGAGGTCATACTATGGAATGAAAAATATAATTTGTTAAACAATCAATTAAAGACAATGCTATTTGTGCAACAATCTAACAATATGAAATAATGGAATGCTGGTGTTAACTTGTGTTTTCTCCTGACACAATAGTTTCTAAATATTTGGCCAAGGCAGGTTAAAGGGGATGTTTCTGGTTATTTATTAAATCTGCTTTTTGGGGGAGTGGGAGGACTGAATTCCAAGACAACTATTTTTGGTCCTTTGAAATACAATTTATAGACATCTTTTTAAGAATGAAGATTTGAGTGGAGTAAGATTCAAGGGACACTAAATTGGGGAAATGAGACCACATAGTGTCAAAGGCTTATTGCTAACAATTTTCCACATGGGCCTCTTTCTCAATAGGAAGTCTTATATACTCTTATGGTCAAAGTGATCACAGTGAGAGGAGACTCCCCAGCAGGGACGCACTGGTGATCACAATCTACTTCACACTGACTGTGGCAAGTCATTCTGAGCTATGCATTCAAAGCTGTAGCAGCACTAATCAGTTCTTATTCAAACATCCTCATGATTTTCAATCACTAATCCAGCATTCATTTAGGGCCCATGGTGTCCTGAGCATTTTTCCAAGAGATGAGAAGTTACAGATCAATATTCCATAGTCCCTGACTTCAAAGGACATTCAGTCTGATGGGAAAAAACTGAAAGGAAACAAACAACTAACGTCCTGTGCCCAAGGGGATAGCGGAGGTAAGGGTGGAATGCCGAGGGGCCCCGAGGAGGACGATCTTTCACAAACCGTGAGAAGATGCTCTGGGAAGTTTGGAGGAGTCTGAACAGAGTCTAGAGGGTGAATGGGATTTGGCTAAAGAAGGGAAGGCAGATAATCCCAAAGGGAGTAACAAGTAAAGGTCTAGAATGTAATGACAGCATGGTGCAGTGAGAGAACCATGAGTATCACTGGATTAAAGAATGGTGGTCGTTGGAGAGGTCTGGGGACCTTCAAAATATAACTGATAACCCCTCAATTTTTTTTAATTTAATTAGCTTGGAGTGAAGCATGGATATCCCAGAAAATAAATTCACACGTTCTAGAATGGCAGAGTACTAACTACTTAAACTATGGTGGGTTATAAAACATTGTTGAAATTTGTAAAAGGAAAGAAATTAAGAGCTATACCACATACCAACAGAAAAGTTCAATAATATTCAATCATTTAGTCAGTTCAGTTAAAAAATAACTAAAGAGAGCCTCAGTGGTCTGGTCACTCCTCTAGGCTCTGAAGATACTGCAGTAAACAAAATAACCAAATTCCTTCCTCTAGGGTAGAGTATGTCTTAGAGGGGACTCAAAAAATACACGAATAGTAAATATGTAATATGTCAAATAGTGTAAAGCATCTTGAAAAAAAATAAAGAAGGAATAAGGGAAAAGATAATGCCTAGGGAAGTATTTCAGGCAAGAATACCAGAAATGGCCTGGGATGAGGACTTTTAGGTTAAGACTTAATGAGGTGAAGGAGACATAGGAGAAAGGACAACTCCTCACTCAAGAAACCTAAATGCAAAGACCCTAAGGTTAGCACATTCAAGAAAGAACAAGAAGGCTAATGTGACTCTATAGAGTAAGCAAGAGAAAAGTAGGAGAAGATAGGGTTGGCTTTAAGATGAATGACCTTGTAGGTATGATAAGGGATGAACTTTATTCTAAGTATGATGGGAAGATGAAAAACAGGTTAAAATTTTAATTGCACCACTTAATTTATTGTATAAAGAATAGAAGAGATTTTATCAGGTAAGAGTGGAAAAAGAAAGGCTGGTTAGAAAAACTATTGCTTTGGTCCAGGCAAAAGACAATGGATTGTAGAGTACACTGGGACATAGCATAGGAGGTGGAGAGGAAAGATCAGTCTTGGGTTATACTTAATGGTAGAGACAACAGGTTTAACTATTTCATAATGAATTTGAAAATAATATAGGAGGACATTATCAATGTGGAGATGTGGATGAAGAGTTAGGTCTGGAAAAAATTAATATTTAATACTTGCAAGACATCCAGGTGAACATACCAAGTGTTGGAAGTTGGATATTTAAGTGTGAATTCAGAGGAAGATCAGGGCTGGAGAAACAAATTTGAGAGTTATCAATTTATAGCCCCTGCTTAAAAATCATGAACCTTAATCAAGAGGAGGTCTGTAAACTGGGTTCTGGAATTCTTGGCTGTCTACTTAGAAATTGAAGCTCTAATCCACAGTGTGACAGGATTTCAGCTTGTGAGATCCACTTTTTAAAAAAAAAAATTTTATTTATTTATTTGACAGACAGAGATCACAAGTAGGCAGAGAAGCAGACAGAGAGAGAGGAGGAAGCAGGATCCCTGCTGAGTAGAGAGCCCAATGCAGGGCTCCATCCCAGGACTCTGGGATCAACTTTTCATCTTTTGAAGTGTGAAACGGTAAGATATTGAATTTGTATTGTTTTAAGGCACTAAATTTGTGGTAATTTGTTTCAGCAGAAATAGGGAACTAATATAACTATGCTGGAAAAAGAGGCAAGTATGTGATTATAATCATGGAACATGGAATAAATGGTATATGAAGGGTCATGGGACCAGGAAAGGACCAATGACAGAAAAGAGTGAGAGATAGGATCCCACCTACCATGCTTTAGAGTCCTCAGTGAGGTGAAAGTGTTTCTGGAAAAGTGGCACCAGAAGGAACTGGAAAGACAGGAGGTACTGGTCAGGGAAGAAGAAGCATGAAGCTGAGATTCTCTTTTGGGGGGAGGAGCATTATTAGTAATGACCAGGTCTAAGCAAGGACCCTGGGGTTGGGTAAGTTGAAATGAGTGAATAAGTGTGGAGAATGAGATCATGAAAAGAAGACAGGGCAGAGCCACCAACATGAATATGAAATTCACCAATGAGGATGACAATAGCAGTCATAGACAGAAAAGCTCTGGGGCAGATGCTAAGAGTCCATAAGTGAGGAGGAAGAACCCAGGAGTTCTGTATTTGAGGTATAAAGTAACAGCTAAAGTAGTCTGATAGTATCTTTTTCAAATGACATGGGTCTTTTAGAGAGAAAGGAGGGTAAATAGTTGAGAAATGGCAGTAATAAGACATCTATCCCATGTATAGATCCACTAAATATGTGGAAAGTAAAATTGCCTCCAATTGATAGAGCTTCAGAGGAAGCAATAGTCTCAGATTTAATGTTAATGACAGACAGTTCTTGAATGCATTGTGGAAAGGTTTGGGGAATCAGGGATGGTGTGAGATTGGGTCAGATTACAGAAAACATATCCTTATAGGGTTGAGGGCCAGGAAACAAGGTATGGGTTCTTTCCAAATTAGTCTAGTTCAATCAATTTCCCATTAATATGTTTTCAAAGATTTGACAAAATATTACTTACAAGTCATATGGAAGAATAGTTGTCCAAGAATAGCTAAGAAAATTCTGCTAAAGAACAAGAATGTTATCTTTGCCTTAGAAGGTATAAAGACTTATTTTTAATCTGCATTAATTTAAACAGCGTAAGATTGATCAATGGAAACAAATATACTCCCAGAGACAGACCCTTGCATATAGGGCAATTTTTGAGGTGACATTATATATTACTGGGAAAATGAACTTCTCAAAAATCAAATGGGGAAGTGACTATTCCATATGTAAAACAAAATTAATCCCCATCAGGGAAATACAAATCAAAACCACAATGAGATATCTCCTCACACCCTTTAGAATGGCTAAACCTAACTCAGGAAACAACAGATTTCAGCAAGGATGTGGAGAAAAGGGAACTTTCTTACACTGTTGGTGGGAATGCAAACTGGTGCAGCCACTCTGGAAAACAGTATAGAGTTTCCTCAAAAAGTTAAAAATAGAGCTACCCTATGACCCAGCAATTGCACTACTAGGTATTTATCCAAAGGACAAAAACATTGAGAATTGAAGGTGCATCTGCACCCCAGAGTTTATAGCAGCAATATCCACAATAGCTAAAATATGGAAAGACGCTAGATGTCCATCAACAATCAACAGATGAAGATGTGGTACGTGTGTGTATATAAAATGAACATTATTCAGACATCAAAATGAGTGAAATCTTACCATTCACAATGATATAGATAGAACTAGAGGGTAGTCTGCTAAGTGAAATAAGTCAGGCAGAGTAAGATAAATATCAGATGATTTCAATCATAGGTGGAATTTAAGAAAAAAAAAAGAGGAACATAAGAGAAGGGAAGGAAAAATAAAATAGGATAAAAACAGTGAGGTATGCAAACCATAAGAAATGCTGAACTCTGGGAAAAAAACCGAGGCTTGCTGGAGGGGAGGCGGGGGCTGGATAGAGTGATGGGTATTAAGGAGGGTACTTGTAATAAGCACTGGGTATGAAATTCAATCTAGTTAGCACATAGCCCATTATTAGTTTACTAATAATTTAAATAGAACTTAATCAAAAATTTAAAAAAAAATCCTGAACTCATGTCATAATGAAAAGTATTCTAGGTGGTTTGAAAGTTGAAGACCCGAATGACAGGACTTCAAAACAATTTGAAAAAATATATATATGTATAAATATGTGTGTGCATGTATTTTATTGTTAGGAGGTAATTCTTAAACAAGACATAATATCTGGCCTTTTCTTGTTCTTGTTTTTGTTTTTTTTTAAGATTTTATTTATTTATTTGAGAGGGAGAGAGAGAGGGAGGATGTGAGAAGTGGAGAGGGACGGAAGGAGAGGAAGAAGCAGATGCACCACTGACCAGGGAGCCTGATGTGGAACTTGATCTTAGGAAACTGAGTCAAACTCAGACACTTAACTGACTGAGCCACCCAGGTGTGCAGTATCAGTCCTTTTCAATGAGATAGTGCTATTCAGCAGATAGATAATGGTGCAATTTTCTGGTTGACCAAAACCCTGGGTCCTTGACAAAGAAATATCTATGTACCTGACAGAATGCAGCAAATCATTTCCCCACCTTCTTTTAACTAGAAGATCTATTCCATTTCACCTAGCAACAAATGCAACAGCCACATGATAGGACTTTTAGTTGAATTGCTGAAGTACTGTAGCAAGTGACGTTCTCTTTCAAATTCTTGCAAGAGTTTAAGGGTCCTGATGTTCTGGGGTTTTGTCTTATGTATCATCAGAATGATTTAAGGAGAAGGCAGAGGAAAATATGTCCAGGCCTCGTATCAGTGATATTATTTTAGAGTGGAGATTTCCCGAACTGAATATCAGGACAATCTGGGAATACCTAGATGAATTAGGGGACTTTGGGTGGAATAAAGATACTCGAGACTCGTCTATTTTGAAAGGAGGAAACACTGGTGAGGGGCTGGCCCTCACATATGACTCATTGCCTCCCTCAGCCTCAGCTAATTAAGTGACAATATTTCTTGCTTTACCTGTCACATAAGGTTGTTGGGGGAGGTGAAATCACTTTGAAAAACATCTCTTAAAATATAATTATTACTTGCAAAACACGCACCAGGCACTAGGGGAGAAACCAAGATGAATAAAACCCACTCTATTCTCAACAGGCATCCAGTTGGGAATCCAGGCCTGGAAAGTATTGCCAGGTAGCTTCATGTGAAATAAGAAACAGAAAAACAATGTCATTAGGGTAACAAAACCAGAAGCTCTTTTTAAACCACAAGTGTTTTCCAAATTAAGAGACAGTTACGGTAATCATAACAATCTTACTTATGTCAAGTAGCCGGGCTTGGGGAATCTGTAGCCTCTTTCTCTATTCTAAAATGTCAAAAGTCAGTTTTCTTGACAGGTTCAATTATCTATGTCCAATACCTTAGGACAAATCAGACTTCTTGCCCAATAAAGCAACTTGCTAAGGCTCCATGAAGAAAAAGATGCTGAGCTGCCCACATCTTGGTCAAATAGACCAACTTTTCCTTTTGAAATATTGCACTGCAAGAGACAATGATCCCACTTGATTGAAAACAGATTTCCAGATTTACAAGGTCAAAACAATAATTTATAAAAAGCCTCAGTCATTCTATTGAAACCACTGAAGTTGAAATGAAAATACCATGTCTGTGTGCTTCAGACATGTTTCTTACTCAGCAGAGTCTCACCCCCTTCCACTTGGGCCAAAAGGACAATCTGTTCCCAACAGCCTGAGAAGTTTTTTTTTGTCATTTTGCAAACTTGCAAAAAGGGGGGAAAAAAAGACACTGAGTATTTGGCTTTGTGAGAAAAGATTGTGGTGAAAATTTTCACACGTTTTCCTCTCCTTGCATAAATTTTCAGTGTTGCGCTCTTCCAGGGGTGTGGGAATTTGAGCTGAAATGCTCTGATTCTATATTGGCTTGGTAATTCAAACCAGATTACCTACCTTCATTTGGCTTTAGTTTGTCATAGACACAACATGTCTATACAACACTGTTTCAGGTACTACTGCCGAAATAGATTCTTGACTGCCAATCACACCTTCCCCATATAACTGCTAACCTTTTAAAGGGAAATATATTATAGTTAATGCTTATGTTGGTTTCTCTCACTCTGCTTTCCAGAGCATCAGGTATTTAATAAATGCAATTGACTGACAGGCAGAAACTTTGATTTGCTCAGTATTGGTCAGATCAGCAGGGAACATCACCTAGTTAAATAGCCAGGCTGGTCTGCTCTATGACAGACTGACCTCTAAACTCCATGTGGCAGATGAGAAAACTAAGGCTTTGAGAAGTCTGTAGTCTTGGCCAATAAATAATCATCTAGTTTGAGGCAGAGAATCTAGTTTCCTTCCCTGGTCCTCTTTCTTCCCTTTAATTATCCTTACTGATCATATACTTCAGCAAGGACAAACATACTGCTTGAACCCATGGACCAGTGTGATTCACATCCCTGGCTTTTTCTTTTGCGGTCTTTGCTCTTCTTCAGCACATAGCTCCTGTACAAGTCACAAGGAAACTAATCATGCTCTGCCTTTGACATCTTTTCTATTGTAACCTTGATGTTACCTAATGACTTTTTGAGTTTTTAATACTTGTCTACTTTTCCGAAGATGGGAATTATATCTTTTTGTTTATCCTGTATAATCTTGCAAAGTGCCTGGCATACCATAAATATTCAGAAGTCTTTATTCCTTGATAATGTAGTCCTTTTCCCATGAATCTGTGCTGAAACATGAATATCCAGATTTAAGATGGACCTTTGATATAGTGCTATGGAGAACAAACAGGAGGCTCAAAGGAACTGAGTGGCTTTCCACAGTTCCTTCCACCATGGATGACAGATAAGGACCAGAATTGCTTCCTCTGCTCATCAACCTGATGTTTTTTCTATTACCTTCCTTCTTTTCTTTCTTTCTTTCTTTCTTTGACAGACAGAAATTTCAAGTAGGCAGAGATGCAAAGTGGCAGGGGAAGGGGGAAGCAGGCTCCCTGCTGAGCAGAGAGCCCAATGCGGGGCTCTATCCCAAGACCCTGATCATGACCTGAGCTTTAACTCAGTCAGTTAAACCACAGTCAGGCTTAAACCACAAAGCCACCCAGGTGATCCTCTATTACTTTCTAATGCCTGTGCTGTGATTTAACCCACGAAGTGTAAAGAATACTTAGGATTCTCTAGACTCAGACTCTGTACCTTCTGTCTTACTAAGGAAATGTAAGAGTTTTGGGTGTTTTTTTAAAGATTTATTTGTTTATTTGTGAGAGAGAAAGAGTGTGTGTATGTGTGTGCACACACCCATGCACATGCACAGAGTGGTAAGGACAGAGGGAGAGAATCTCAAGCAGATTCCTTACTGAGGACAGAGGCCAATGAGAGGCTTAATCCCATGACCCTGAGATCATGACCTGAGTTGAAATCAAGAGTCGGAGGATCAACTGATTAAGCCACCCAGGTGCCCCAAAGAGATTTTTTTTAAATATTATTTATTTATTTATTTGACAGAGAGAGAGATCACAAATAGGCAGAGAGGCAGGCAGAGAGAGAGAGGAGGAAGCAGGCTCCCTGCTGAGCAGGGAGCCCGATGCGGGACTCGATCCCAGGACCCTGAGATCATGACCCGAGCCGAAGGCAGTGGCTTAACCCACTGAGCCAAAGAGATTTTTGATCAACAAACTGATCATCAGAAATCTAGTTCTGACTGCACGCATCACATTATTGGCTAAAGGAAGCTGTCTGTGTCCCAAGACAGCTTCTCGTGTGAGGATGCTGGTACTCTTGGCTGCCTGGATGCTGAGAGACCACTGATGGGCTCAGATAGGGGCTCATCAGTGACTTATGAAACTATCTGACAAAGCCTTCATCCTCCTCTTTAGTAACTCTGGCTCCTAACACTACCATAACCAAGAGAGACAAGAGGAGATAGGACAGTCAGAGGTGGGGAATTGGCAGCCCATGGGCCATATGGAAATATTTGGGGATTAGGAACAGTGCCACATGTGCTCAGCTTATTTTGGGTGAGACATTTATCCCCCTGCAGTGAAGAGGAAATCATTCACAGTGACTCACTTGGAAGGAGGCAAGCATGGCCTGAATCAAACCAGTTCCATCTCCATCACTGTCTGGAAATGGGCAGCCATGACCAGACATTACTAATTCACCACAGAGTACATGTCAGGTACCATTTTCTGTAATAAAGCTGCTTCGGATGGGTGGGAGAGAAGAGATGCTACCCTGAGTCAATAAAGAACAAAGTACTCTCTCGCCCATAGTAATTGACTGTCTGTTGTGAGCTAGGTGCAATGCATATTTGTTTTATTTATTCCTTACAAGGATCCTATGAGGTAGGTGTTGTTCTCATGTTACAGATGGGAAGCATGAAGCTCATCAAAATCAGCACCTACATCGAAGGTTAAAAACAAGGAATGACAAAAGTGAGATGTGAGCTCAGATCTGTTTCTCAGGTTGAAAGCTTATGCTCCTTCCATTCTGTTGAAGATGTGTGTCAGTCACTAAAGATGTTTTCAGTCAGAAAAGTGGAACCACTAGATAGTGTAAATATGTCCATAATAAGGGCTCTGACCTTGTCCAGTTGTGGAGCAGGTACAAGAATCTCTGCAAGGCTATTGTCTTTGTATCTAACCCTAGACTTTGACACCCACAAGGCAGATATTGGAGAGGGGAAATGAAGATGAAGTGGGAGAGAGCAAGGGCAATCTGGAAGCCAGAAACACTAGTTGAAATCAAGAGATTCAACTCTCAAGAGAGAGACTAAAAGAGCTCTCATTGCCTCTGACCTTGGTGGTGCAGATGTCCTGCAGAAAATGCTAGCACCTTTCATTACAGAGCTAAACACACACAAACCTGGTCCAGGAGATGGATAAGCTTGGTAGGAACCAAGGGAAGCCATAGTAGTTGTAGTTGTCAGTCCAACATTGCCTCATGCCGACAAGGTGAGCCATTAAGTAAGGGACATCCTGTATAATCTGTAATATGGTGCCAGCACCCTTCAAATCTTGTGCAGGAATCTTTGTTGGGCCCCCACTAACCAGAAATCTTCTGGAAAAAGAATTTTTGGGAAACTTAGTTTAGCCTAGCCAAGTTAATACATTATAAAGCCACCAAAACTTTTTTTTTTCTTTCTTTTTTTTTTTTTTTTTTTTTTGTGGTGACAGAGCTCTGGTCTGGTTTTAAATATCTTAACCAGACCACACTGGAATTCAGTAAACTTGACCTCCTGGTGGCCCTTCCTGGATCCTAAAATAGGTCCTGTGTCCTTTTGTTTTGTGTTATAACCTGTGTCTTTGCTTTCTAATCCTGTTTCCAGTGTCCCTGGCTCCCATCTACTATCTAGAACATCACACCTAAACTACCCAGTGTTCCTCTGGTACTAATCTAGTTTCTTCTGCTGAGTCTCCATTTGCTCTTGCCTCTTGCATGACAGCTGCTTTGGGCCATTACTGTTACTGTTGTTATTGTTATTTTTATTGTTAGAGGGCTCTGGTTCCCTTGAGACATTTATGACCAACTTCATATTATGCTGTTTGCTTTCTCTTCCCTTTCCACCAAAGAGAGAAGCCCTGCAAGGAGCAGAATGTAATGTCACTCCAGGGGACCAATTTATATAGAGGAGTACAAATCCCACTTGTACCTCACACGGGAACGAGTTTAAGATACGGCTTTTATAAACAGACGCTTGGATCTCAGTGAGGGGATTTGAAAAGTCAAACATGCTGGGGCCATGACTATAAAAGTAAAATTACAAGGCTCAGGAACCTTTCCAGAGACAGGCTTATTTCAAACACTGCTATCTCGTAGGTGTTATTCTTAGCAGAACACGGGTTCATGTTGGCTTTCATTTTGACATCCAGCTGGGGTGAGAGTCACGCAGTAGCTTCATCAGACTGCAGAGGAATTCATTACAGCGCACTCCCGGATTTTCCTTGAGTCTTATCGTGGCCTGTGAACCCTTCCCCTTCCTCCCCCTACAGAACCATCAGCCTTTCCCTGTGCATTTGTTTATTCAACCAGTACAAATGGATCAGGTGCTTACACTGTGCCAGGTACTGTGCCAGGTCCCCCAAATACAAAGACAGATAAGATGGAGCCCCCACCCTAAGAGTTATAAATAAGAGAGAGAGAGAAGATAGTCTAACACACTTAATAATGTCTATGGATGCTATTCCAGCAGTCTGGGTGAGGGAGCAAGGGTACAAAGAGCAGGAAGAGAGCTATACCCCAGGGGGATAAAGAGGATGCAGTCAAACCCTCACCGAGGAGATAGAAGTTAGACAAATATTGAACGATTGACACCTTTATGAATCAGACACGTCTCTAGTCCATGTTCTTTTGGTTGGAGATTCCACGCTCTGTCCTCAACTCTCAGATATGTGGAGCTGAGACACACGCATGTTTTCACACTGGCCTCCCCTCATCCTCTGCTGTTCTTCTGTCTGAACTTCATGAGCTATCTGAGAGGCCATGCAGCAAGATGCCTGTATTCAAATCCCAACTCTGTCAACTATGACCATGTCTACTTGAGAAAGTGATTTGACTTTTGTGCCTTTATTTCTTCAGATGAGAAATGAGGCTAATAATAGCACCCACCTTCTAGGGTTGTTGAGAGGATTAATGGAATTATATAGAAGCATTTAGAATATTGTTGACATGGGGGGGGGCACTATAGAAATGTTTATCATTAATAAGACATTTTCTTCTTTAATTAGATGTAGAGAGAAGGCAATGTTTTAAAAATTCCTCTTTCTATAATTCTTCAAAGACTGGACAATTTCTAAGAAGCAGCATGACTCTGGACATGTCACTTAATCTCTTGAGCCTCAGTTTACCCATTTATGTAAAATTTAAATTTAAAGATTACTTATTAGGTGTCAGGCATTCCTTTAACCCTTCACAAATACCATTCCATTTTATCCTAAGGATAGCTCAGTGAGGTAGATTTGCTTGCTTTTTATTTGCAAATGAAGGAAATGATATATGGGTGCCTGTCTCCAGAGACCATGAGCTCAACGCCTCAACCAAACCCTGAGAGTGCTATAATTCTTATCCTACTTGGGGGCTGTGAACAAAATGATTTATATTTACCAGCTCATTCAGTTCTCAGAACAACAGCCTCCCCTCTCCGAGTTGTTGTTATTTTTGTCCCATCTTATAGACACGCAAACTAAGAGAGGTTAAGCAGCATGTTCTGCTGGAACAGAATTAAAAACCATATCTCCCTATGACCCTGCAATTGCACTACTGGGTATTTACCCCAAAGATACAGATTTACTGAAAAGAAGGGCCATCTGTACCCCAATGTTTATAGCAGCAATGGCCACGGTCGCCAAACTGTAACAAGAACCAAGATGCCCTTCAACGGACGAATGGATAAGGAAGATGTGGTCCATATACACTATGGAGTATTATGCCTCCATCAGAAAGGATGAATACCCAACTTTTGTAGCAACATGGATGGGACTGGAAGAGATTATGCTGAGTGAAATAAGTCAAGCAGAGAGAGTCAATTATCATATGGTTTCACTTACTTGTGGAGCATAACAAATAGCAAGGAGGACACGGGGAGATAGAGAGGAGAAGGGAGTTGGGGGAAATTGGAAGGGAAGGAGAACCAAGAGAGACTATGGACTCTGAAAAACAATCTGAGGGGTTTGAAGTGGTGGGGGGTGGTGGGAGGTTGGGGTACCAGGTGGTGGGTATTAGAGAGGGCACGGATTGCATGGAGCACTGGGTGTGGTGCAAGAATAATTAATACTGTTATGCTGAAAATTAATTAATTAATTAATTAATTAAAACAACAACATATCTGCACCCAGTTCTATGTGAGTCCAATCCTGGAGTCTTTACCTGCTGAGTTATGCTATTTCTCACTAGGCAGGGGAAGAGTAGGGGAGTGATCACAGACATACATATCTATTAATAATTCTGCAAATAATCCCAGGAAATTTAGATTCTCTGAAGGCCATGGAGGCCCCCAAAAGACTGCTCCCATTCTCTCTTTTATACAACTCTAACCAAACGTTAAACTTGACTCCATTGATTTTGCTAGGAAAGCACTTTTTCAAAGTTCACCTATCTTCTCCCACAGATGTTGATGCAAGTCCTGTGGCCCCCATCACCCTAGTCCTTCCTGAATACTGGTCTTTCACTAATCTGTCCAGGTTTAGAGCCCTTGGCCTTGGTGAATTCTATGTTTCCTTCTAGATATGAATTTCAGTCTCTTAGACTATGGGAACCTTCCAAATCGAATGCAATAATTCACTACCTTAGCTTTTCCATTTTTATACCCAAAGGTGACATCTTTCCTATGTATTTTTTATCTTACTCAAGAGTTAGCAGACTATACCTCCCAGGCCAAATCTGGCCTGCTGCCTGAATTTTAATAAATAAAGTTTTATTGGTGGTCACAGCTGTACTCCTTTATTTCACGTATTACCTATAGCTGTTCTCATACTCCTGTTTGCAAACCAGCCCCTGGGTGGGGTTCAGAAATGTTATCTCACCTCACTTGCCCTGGAATTTGGGATGTAATGTGGTAAAGTGGTTAAAACCCTAAGATCTGGAAGCAGACCGTTTTGAATTAAAACCACAAAACAATACTTGGCCAACTGTGTAATCATGGTGCTATCCCAGAGGCGACTTGCCCTTTGCAGAGGGAAACCTGAAGGAGACAGCATGGGGGTAACGATAATGTCAGTGACTGAGGCAGACGTGCATGCCAGAGAAGGACAGACACGGAGCAATGACTGTGGAGCCTCCTGCATAAAAGGTCTCCCATTCGTGTTAACTGTTATTACGTTGAAATTGAATTCTTGCGGAAACCATTCTTAAACCCTCCTCTTCTTTATTACCAGCCCCTTCTCCCCTCTTACCCCCGTGATACCTTGCCTCCTGCCATCCAGAACCCCTTCTCCCCTCTTACCCCCTTGATATCTTGCCTCCTGCCACCCAGTGCATTCTGTGAGATGGTGAGTTTCACTCCTGAAGCACAACCGGTGGTTTGATTCCCAGCTTAAGAACTTTTAACAGGACTTCACTTCTGGGAGAAGAACGTGCAAATTCCTGAGTGCTTATTCCTCTAATACATAGAAAATCCCAGTGGGCTCCCCATGCTCTACTTTCTCCCATGCACAGCCCCCACACTCAAGCTGTGCAAAGGACTCCCCACTTCAGTCCTGCCTCTGTCCCTGGCTCAACCCATCTTCTCTGCCTGGGGTGCCAGCTTACCTCCCCTTTTCGGACTTTGAAATCTTACCCGCTCAGGCTGGTCCCAATACTAGTTACATATGGAGGAAAGCAGGGGACTGGTGCTTGAAATTCAGGAAAAACTGAGTTTGCAGGCAGTTGGTGTTTAATAAATGCTTCCTTCATAAAATTAGTTATGGGAAAAAAAAAAAAACACCCATAACTAAGGGCCTCAGAATTCCCTGGGAATCTCCTCCTAGGTGAAAGCCGTCATTGCCCTGTTTCCCACAAAATTTTCATGATTCCATCAAGTGGATACTGCCTTCTCTTCTTTCCAGAAACTCTTTCCATTACCTGACCCCCATTCCTCCCCCAAAGTCCTGCACTGCTGTATGGAAGGCGCTGCTCCGGCTGCAGGATGCTGGGGGCGGGTAGTATGTTTCTTGCAGCAAAGACAAAGAATAAATTGTTGACTGCCTCTCCTCGGAAAAAGATGATGCAAGATGGGCCTGTGTGCTTAGCGGATGGGCATCTGGACAAACGAAGGAGGATAATCATCTTTTGTTCGAAAATGAAAATAGGGGGAATGGGTCAAAAAGTGCAGAGACCCCACCCTCCTTGTCTGTGTCTTGAACCTCCCTCCTCTTTGACTTATCACAGAAAGGTCTGCACTTTGGAGCTAGTAAATCTGCTTGGCAGGTAATCGCTACCCATCCACCAGCTGCTGCCTTGGCAAAAGACGCATAGCCATCACTATGGCAACGCAGAGGCAGGCAACCAGCGAGCAGGCCTGGCTCAGGGCCAAGGTAATCCGATGGCACTGGGCTTTGTTAATAGAAAGAGCAAAGCAGGCCAGAGCCGCTTGCCTCTGCCTCTGCCTCTGCCAGTAAAGGCTGGACGGGAAAGGAGTGCAGGGCTAATTAACTGGCCTGACCAGCTGTTGGCTGCTGCTTGCCAAATCCGACAAGTGGCCCTGGGCTTTCTCTATCCCTAACCCTTGTCATCTTCCAGGGAGGCTGGCCCTGGGGGAACAAGAGACTTTTCTCGGTGATGTCATCCGAGTATTTGTAGAACTTCCTCTTTGTGGGAAAGTTCTCTGGCAAAGTATAAAGGGATTTAACTTCCCTCGGAAGACCCCTTGGCCTTTTGAATTTTGAAGGAAGATTTTTCTAGATGAGAAACGAGGTGGGATGATGAGGGGGATGGGTTATCCAAATTTGAGGTTACGCATCAGGTGCCTAATCCGAAGCAACTCTTAGGGAGGAACATTAACAATGCACAATCCCTCATCAGCTGGGACAAGGCAAGGACCGTCTTCAATTAGGAAGAGTGGATTACCTTGGAAAGACCATTTGTGAAGGAAAGGTAGTTAATATATTGAGTATCGAGCATATAACAGAACACTCATGTATACAAAATGCCTGCAAAGTAGGGTCTATGATCATGACTGTTCAGAAGAAGAAAGTGAATGAGAAAGGAGCTTTCCAAGCTCACATAGCTGAACATGGCTGAGCTGAGCTTATAGCTTAGACTGGTCCCAAGTGCACCTTCCTTCTTTCAGACCCCATTAAACTGACCACCACTACACTCACAGCATTACGATGTCCTGAAGAATATCTGGCTTTTTAAGAATAAATAATCCTAGCAAAGGATTTTTAAAAAATTATCGATACATGCAAGTGAGACTTTGCGTGACCTCTAAGAAAAAAACCATCCCTACACTGAGTGCCTGTGTACTAGGCATTTTATGTATGTTATTATTATGCTCCAAAATAAGGATTCTAACCTGATTTATGAATGAAGCAAATATGGCTGAGAGAGCCAAGGGGCAGCAAGTGAAAAAAAAAAAAAAATGCATGATTAACAGGGTTGATCAGACTGGAAAATCTGGGACACTTAGCAGCTATATATGGCTACAACCTTGAAGTTTAACAAGCAAGTACCTGGGGTAAGGCTAGTAGGGAAGCGCAGGGTTCCTGTGACTGACAGATAGAAGGAGGACTTGAGGGAAGGCAGTGGAAAGTCTGAAACACACTGGTGTTTTGCCCCAGAAGTTCTGTCTATATCCAGAAAACTTGCAGGACCGATCTCTGTGAAGTTGGCTATTATTTTCCCAAATAGAAATTTGGGAAAATAATAATAATAAAATAATAATTTCCAGTGGGAAAGAAGTCCGGGAAGAGTGAGAAAAAAGGTCATGACCAAGGAGGAGTGATATTCTAGTCCTTTCATGGCTTCTATTTGAAGCATTCACAGGCAGAACCAAGGAACATCAGCTGAGGAATGGGAGGGGAAACTCATTCTATCTACATCACGCCAATCATTCTGTCTCCCTCATTTCAATTAAGGCTGTGCTCTCCCTGAGAGGCAGATGTTATAACCCCCAGGGCACAAGATACACTGAGTTGTAGGAAATGGTGAATGGATTTCCTTGAGGAGGAAGAACTGGTCACCCTAGTCATTGTTCTTTCCAGTTTTCCAGGAGAGAACCTAGAGGTCCAGGAGAGCACCTAGAAGTCCATGCTCAGGAATGTGGCCCAGTGAAACTGAATATGAGTTAACCTGGGCATGGGAAGCCAGAAGTCAAGAATAAACAGTGGCACAAGAAAGGATGTTGGGCGGTAAAGAGAAGAATCCAAATCCCTGTTCGGTTCTAGGCAAGAATGGGTTTAGAAACTGAGGATAACACTGAATTGGAAACAGGGTAAATGTAGAGATGCAACAAGAGACAACAGACAAGACCATAAATAAACGTGTTGTGGAGTATATATTAAAGATAAGACTCTTATGGACTGGCACAGTCCAAGAGAGCATATAGGGGGAAGGACTTGAGCAACATCCAGACTCAGGTTTGACTGGTCAGCTTTGCTTCTTTAACCCTTAGGTGGCATTTCCCAAATGTCTGGATTCACATATATAACTTCACAGGATCCTCCCAGTAACCCTATGAAATAAGTCATGTTATTTGTATCTATTTAAAGGTAAGAAACTGAGCCAAAGGGAGGTCAAGCAACTTGTCCCAGACCCTTGCATTGTCTATTGTCATGTAACAAATTACCCCAAAATTTAGAGACTTAAAACAACATATATTTATCATCTCACATTTCCTATGGGTAAAGAGTCAGGACATGGTTTATTTGGGCCTTCTGCTTCATAGTTTTTTATAAGGCTATAATCAAGTTATCCTCTATGAAAGGGATCTCATCTGAAGGCTTGACAGGGGAAGAATGTGTGTCCAAGTTAACTCATGTGACTGTTGGCAGAATTTGGCTCCTCATGGGGTATTGGACTGGAGGCCTCAGCTCTTCACTGCCTGTTGGCCAGAAGTCACTCTTAGTTCCTTGCCACAAGGGCCTCTCCCACAATGGAACTTGCTTCATCAAAACCAATAAAATCTGCTAGGAAGATGGAAATGACAACTTTTGTAACCTAATCACCAAAATGACAACTATAAAATGTTGCCATATTCTATGGGTTAGAAAAAAGTTATTCAATGGGAGAGGATTACACAAGTCTATGAATACCAAGAGCAGCGATTAACTAGAATTTTCGTAGAGGCTGCCTATTCGAATACCCCAGATATCAAACAGGAAAGCTAAAATTTGAACCTATGGTATTCTGTTTCCAGAGTCCATGTTCCTATCCATCAGGCTAGATAGATACCCAGCCATGTGACCTTGGGCTAAATACTTTATCTCTTTAGATCTTCATTGTCTTTTTCTATAGAAATATAGATATTTGATAATATCTAAAATAAATTTGATAATATTTGCATTCAAATTTTATAGTTGGGATCAAATATAATACATATAAAATTCCCAACATTCACATTGTTTAGTGTCCCAAAAGCATTTTAAAGGAAAAAAGCATTCAAATAAACTGAAGGGTATTTAATATAGATACTGCTGTTTAACCAGAGTAATCCAGTATAACTTGTGCAGGGGACTAGAGAGCTACCATTGACAGGGACTATACTGATCTGCTTAGAAGACCCACTAAATCCTAGTCTTTCCATTCCTCCAATTGTAGTGGGGTTGAAGCTTCTTCACATAGAACTGTCTCTAGGACTGAGATAGATTAAAGGCTTAGGTGTGACCATTAGTAGAAAATCAAAGCAAACCCTGGAATATTCCAGAATACCCTTTCTAATAAACATTCTTACCTTTCCTTCCACTTCCTGACAAAGTTGAGGAAGCTAATGCACACTCTTGCCTGCCTTCTGACATATTTTAAACCTGTTTCCCTATAGCATTACTGGGGCCCATACCCTTCCTGGGTAGATGTCCTACAAAAAACTTGGTTCATGCTGCCCCTTGCCACTCTGTTGTAGGATTGTGTTTTGTTGTTTCCCTAGAGTGAAAAGAATGTAAGGCACAAGTTGGTTTTTAACACATTTCTGTTGCCCTAAGTGTCCTCATTCTTCTGTTAAAGAGAAAGAGAAGAAGAAAACCTCTAGGCTAGAGAATAATATTCTATGAGCATCTTACACTAGACTAGTTGATCTTACTTTTACTACTCTTGCTTTTAAGGGACTCATAGAACTCCCTCAGTCAGGATCTGTCTAGCCTTTTTTTTTTTTTTTTTTTTTTTTTTTAATGTTACGTCAGTCACCATACATAACCCAGTGATGGATATTAAGGAGAGCACGTATTGCAAGGAGCATTGTGTGTTACATAGCTCACATTCTGTTCCATGAGCAGCGCCCCCCGCCCCCAAACATACACAAATCCAGGTGACAAAAACTGAGGAATACTGCTTTTGGTCACTGCATTGGGAACTGGAACAGCAGAATTAAAAATGAAGGAATGTAACTACATGGCTCTATAGGGTTTGTTATAGCTTAACTTCTGTCTCATGCCTACCAGAAGCAAGAGACCTGGATTCCAGTCCTGCTTCTTAAACCATCTGTAGCTCACTATATGGCTTTGAGTAAAACCTTTTCCCTCAGCAGGAATCAATTCCCTCATCTATTAAATGGAAAGCTTTAATCATACTCTCTAAGTGTCCTGGGATTGGATTGTGTGATCACTTCTTTCTTTACATCTGTCATTGAGTTTTCTGTGTAAAATGTAACTTGAGGAAAACTCTGTGAATCTGCATTCCAAGCTATCCTAAATATGGAAAAGCAAAGCCATTTCCTGTTAAGTTTCCTTGGAAGCATAAAAAAGCAGAGATTGTGACTTCTCAGCTAAGTACATTTTTTCCCCAGACCTACTTGAGGGAGGATGGGATGGGAACACTGTGTCAGACAAAATCAAAACGTACCACACAAGTGGAGCCCTCGGCTAATCCAAACAAAATGATGGGGGTGGATGGTCAAAGCCTGAACAATTTTAATGCAGGCATGAAGATAGGCCACACAGTTAGATCAGAATTTAAATAACCTCACTTCACATGTTCCATTTTAAATCTCCCCTCACAAGCATTCAAAAAAACTTCCAAATGTTTCATTTTGGGAAGCAGATGCCCCTGAAAATGAAGACCATTCCCCTATTGTCTTCTCCTTTCTCCCTTCCCCAGAGTTAACTGCTTTCTGTCCAGAGCTGGGAATTTTGACAGCTGGTGCTTCCTCTCTGCAGAGAGGAAGAGCGGCTCACCATTTTGGCCGGCCTCTCTCATGACATGAGCTTAAGTAAGTAACGTGTTTATGGCTTGGGCTGCGCCAGACAGTCCCAAATACAGACCAGGAGATTCAGATGTTTGTCAGCAGTTACATGAGGCACCATCCAGTCAGCCAAAACTCATTGAGCATTCTTTTTTTTTTTTTTTTTAAGATTTTGTTTATTTATTTGACAGAGAGAGATCACAAGTAAGCAGAGAGGCAGGCAGAGAGAGAGAGAGGAGGAAGCAGGCTCCCCACTGAGCAGAGAGCCCGATGTGGGGCTCAATCCCAGGACTCTGGGATCATGACCTGAGCTGAAGGCAGAGGCTTTAACCCACTGAGCCACCGAGACGCCCCATCATTGAGCATCTTCTTGATGCTAGGTACCTGCAATAAAGTGGTGAGCAAAACAATATAGTCCCTGCTTTCATGGAATTTAGATGTGTTTTAGAGCAAAGATTTAAAGCACTGGTGAGGAAAACATAGATTGCTCCTGGAAAAACAATGCCAATTCATTGGTTCAAAAAGGTAAGGTGGGATCAAGTGGACCCTGAGTATGAAGCTTAGAAGGGAGTAGCTTGATGCGAGGCAGAAAGCTGTCTAGAACCAAGTTAGGGAAGAATATTGGAGGACCACTTCTCATGGGGCAAGCTTAGTGGTGAAAATCAGACTGAATAGCTTTGAAGGACTAAATTGAATAGAAGAATGGACAGCCTATGAAGCCCTCCTCCTTGCCTGTTTTTTTTTTTTTATTTATTCTGCCCACCCAGATTTTTTTTTTTACTTCTAAATTACATATTTTTAATTTTTTTTATTTTTATATACTCATATTTATCTTCCTTCTTTTCTTTCTGTAATTATGCTCTGTGGCCATACTTTCACAGGTAGGGTAACTCTAGGAATAATTTCTTTTTTTTTTTTTAATATTTTATTCATTTATTTGACAGACAGAGATCACAAGTAGGCAGAGAGGCAGGCAGAGAGAGAGAGGAGGAAGCAGGTTCCCCGCCAAGCAGGGAGCCCAATGCGGGACTCGATCCCAGGACCCCGAGATCATGACCTGAGCTGAAGGCAGCAGCTTAACCCACTGAGCCACCCAGGCGCCCCTCTAGGAATAATTTCTTGAAGGATTTCTGCCAATAAGAATATAACTACAGGAGAGTGAATAAGATAAAGGATGACTTGGAAATTATTGCTATTTCAAAAAACATGGTTGGAGACAAAGATGGTACATGGGGAAAAGAAAAGGTCTGAGGATTTGGAGTTGGTGGTGAAGCATGTCAGCTGCCTCCAAAAAGCTGATGGAATGAAATGTGAATAAGGGATTAGTCAGATGAGGATGAATGGTGAGGAATTAGAAGGAGAAATATATTGATTCAAACTGAGGTAGAATGTATATATAGAAAGAGTTATGCAATACTGCCATAAGTTGACTTAAGAAGTATTATACTTAAACATAAACATAGATGAGAAGCAATGTGACCCACAACCCCTGCATTGGGCACCGTGATGGGCCATCCACATCTTCCAACAATGGAGACTTGTTCCCAACTATAAGTCCTTCCAAAGACTGCCTTAGTTCTAGAGACCACCTCAGAGAACCTTCCCAGGACAACCCAGGCTCAATGACTGATTGATATTGTGACTTAAAGGCCTGACCCAATTTGAACTAACTCTGGAGGGCCAGTCTAGCTTCAGCCCTTCCTACAGGGTTAGCTAAGGATTTTGAGATTGCATTGTGGCTCAACTACTTCCCTTCCCAATCCTACTTTTTCCTCTTCCCATCAACAGGTATTGATTCTAATGGCTTGACTTAAAATACCCTGCATGTTTACCTTAACTTTATCTCACAGACTGTTTCCCAGGAAACACAATATATAACAACACTTAATATATCAAAGTATAAGACATTTTCTTTTTCAGTTATTACAATTGTTTGAACATGATTGAGAAATTAAGGACTTTCATTTTATTTTCTCCTATCACTCTTTAAGGGTTATGTCCCTTCCTCCTCTCTGTCTTTTCTCTCATTTTAATTTTCTCCTTTCTCTTTTCCCTCCTGTCATTGTCTTTTTCTGAGTTGATTCAGGACAACTGGAACAAGATTGAACATGAGACATATTATCTCAGGATTCTGAGAATGAGCTCCACCCCCCCACCCAAAAAAAAAAAAAAAAAAAGATTTTCAGGACCACGGGCAGCAACATATATGCCACCCTTCCCACCCCCAATATTTTTATTCACTCGATAGCTATGCCAAGCAGACTTAGAAAACTCTCTGTCTGTGATGATATTGCTGATGTAGCTCCTGCATTAGGGTAGGTAGATTAGTCTTCTGAGTTGAATCTTAATCATAAACTTGAAGAGTTTATGATTCTGGGTTTGACTTTCTCATGTATTCTGCAGCCCTTTCCTTAGCAGCCTGCCCAAGTATTAGAGTTGTATATTAATAAAACTGGGCCCATCAGTGTCTCTGTTGGACAAATCATACTGAATCATTGCAGACCATTTATGATCCTTTTGGCACATGGTTCTCTGGTTTGTCTAACCAATAAAGACAACCGAAGAGTAAATTATACCTTTACATACATCACATGTAGCAACTAAGTTTCTTACTTTGACTAATGTTGAAATGTAATATTTGCTCTACTCCAATAATCTTCTATGAAACATATTTGGAACTTCTTTTCCCCAATACATCTTTTTTTTTTTTTTTTTTTTTTTTTTTTTTTTTTTTTTTTTTTTTTTTTTTTTCTTTTTTTTTTTTTTTTTTTTTTTTTTTTTTTCCCCAATTTATTTATTTTCAGAAAAACAGTATTCATTATTTTTTCACCACACCCAGTGCTCCATGCAAGCTGTGCCCTCTATAATACCCACCACCTGGTACCCCAACCTCCCACCCCCCCGCCACTTCAAACCCCTCAGACTGTTTTTCAGAGTCCATAGTCTCTCATGGTTCACCTCCCCTTCCAATTTACCCAAATTCCCTACTCCTCTCTAACGCCCCATGTCCTCCATGCTATTGGTTATGCTCCACAAATGAATGAAACCATATGATAATTGACTCTCTCTGCTTGACTGATTTCACTCAGCATAATCTCTTCCAATACATCTTTAAAGCAAATAATGGCTTTGGACTTAAAATTTCAACACCGTAACTATTTGTAGAAAAACTCCCATCATCTTTGCCTATATTTAAGTAAAATATATGATAGAAAAGAGAGAGGGGACCTTTAAAAACTACTAGTCTGTAAGTTTCTTGAAGGCAGAGATCTTAAGCTTCTTGATCACCACTGTATGGTTATAGTAACAAGAAAAAAATGAGTTTTAAAACAATAATAAAATTTTAAAAGTTAAGTTGGACCAAGTTAAATAAAAGGCTCTAATTGTGGGAAATAAAGCAACAATGCTTATTTTAAGGGAAGATTTTTTTTTCTGCTCAGAGGGAACAAAAATCAGTTCTGTGCTTTTGACATGAAGATAGAGTTTCAATGCATTGCAAACTCAGAGTAAAGAACACAAGAACTCTGCATTCCAAAAGGAACTTCTGTTGATAAAGTGTTGCCTCCAGCTTCCCAGAGGAGATATTACTTCTGCCAGGGGACTGGAAACTGTCCTGGAGGGGAATTAATGTTAACTTGATGTACTATCCTAAGTAATTCTCTGTTCATATGGGTTGAGAAATGGTTGGGTGACCTGCCTTGAGTAGGACAATCCCTGTTGTCCCAATGCCTGAGGTGAAGACCCTAAAAATAGTCAAGCCATTGCAAATAGTCTCTGCTTTAAGACCACCATTAACAATAATAACAGCAAAATAATAAGAAGAAAATAAGAATTATAATAGTGGCTTCTATATAAGGGTCAATATTATATACTAAGGACAACTATGAGCATTTTGCAATATTTAATTCTCCTACCAACTCCTGCAAGGTATTATTATCCTCCTTTTCCAAATATGAAAATTCATACTAGAACCAATTGAGTTACTTGTTCAAAGCCAAGAAGTAAAAAACAAACAAACAGCAACAGAAAAAGTTTGTTGAATCAATGTATATTAACGTCAGTGAACTGCATAGAAAGTTGTCTAAAAATTAATTCTTCAGATAAATGTCTGATATGGCATAAATTTTTTAGAAATTGAAACAATAGTTTGAGTTTTCGAGACATGTTAAACAATGGTCTAAAAATCTGAAAATCTAGTATCTAGCTCCTCTTTTGTCATTAATAGTGGGAAAAATGTGGTGGAATTTCTTATTTCTCGGTCTCACTATAAAGTCCTCTATAAGGGTTTTTTTGATATTTTAAAAAATAATAGCGTCTCAACATCACTGTAAGACAAGAAATAGTGAACAAACTTCCTAAGTAAAATAAAAAGAAAATTCTTCATCATGGTTTGTTCAAAACCAGCATGATAAAAATGGACTTATAAAAATGTGCTTCAGGTACATTCTTTGACTGTGTTTATTTTCTACCTGGATAAAATGAACTGAAAATTCTCCACACCACCCTGATCTTCTTGGCCCTCATGTCCTTGTGCAGACAGAGACATAAATGGGATTCCCATCTTTGTGACTGAGAAGCACTGGACTCAATTTCCAAGAGCTGGATTGGCTGTGGGGTGATGGGCAAATGTTTTCACTTCTGTGGGCTCAGGTTCCTCCTTTTGAATGAGGCAACAGGAATCCATATAGTCCCTAAGGCTTCTTTCAGCCATAAACTCTGTGATTCTGAGTCATAATAGACATTATTATCAACTCTTCAAGAATATGTTTCTTTGGTCATTCTCTAGAAACTTCTTATATCATTGAGAATGCAGTCAGAGCAAACTAATATACTAATTAATGCATTTTTTTTTAGTAAGTCTCTTTTGAATGCCTGCTATGTGCAACGTATTGTGGTAAGTAGGCTCAAGGGTTAACACCACACAAATAACAAAAACTCCCACCCTAATGAAGACTTATTTCTATTAGAAGGAGATGGGCAATGGGGTAAGGAAATAAGTAAAATAAAAACTGTGCCAAATAATGAAACGTGAAAAAAAGTAGGGAAATAAGGTGAGCAGTATGGAACTAAGGATGGACTCCTATTTTAAATGGAGTGGTCACAGAAGATTTCACTGAGCGGCCCTGGGTGAGAGATGGTAGAGCCAATGGAGAGAATGAACTACACACAGATAACTTGAGAAAAGACCTTGCCAAGCAGGTGTACATTGCAAGTGTTCTGGGACAGAAGCAGCTTGGTGAGGTCAAGGAAAGCAAGACCATGGTGCCTACAGCCATCTGAGCAATGGATAACATGATCTGATTTAAGTGAGGCTCTAGCTGCTCCAATGAAAAGGGATGGAATAAAAGTAGTGTAAAAGCAAGATGGCCAAAGGAAACAGTCAAGAAAACAAAGAGACAACCCATGGAATGAGAGAAGATATTTGCAAATGACAGTACAGACAAAAGGTTGATATCCAAGATCTATAAAGAACTCCTCAAACTCAACACACACAAAACAGACAATCATATCAAAAATGGGCAGAAGATATGAACAGACACTTCTCCAATCAAGACATACAAATGGCTATCAGACACATGAAAAAATGTTCATCATCACTAGCCATCAGGGAGATTCAAATTAAAACCACATTGAGATATCACCTTACACCCATTAGAATGGCCAAAATTAGCAAGACAGGAAACAACATGTGTTGGAGAGGATGTGGAGAACCCTCTTACACTGTTGGTGGGAATGCAAGTTGGTGCAGCCACTTTGGAGAACAGTGTGGAGATTCCTCAAGAAATGAAAAATAGAACTTCCCTATGACCCTGCAATTGCACTACTGGGTATTTACCCCAAAGATACAGATTTACTGAAAAGAAGGGCCATCTGTACCCCAATGTTTATAGCAGCAATGGCCACGGTCGCCAAACTGTAACAAGAACCAAGATGCCCTTCGACGGATGAATGGATAAGGAAGATGTGGTCCATATACACTATGGAGTATTATGCCTCCATCAGAAAGGATGAATACCCAACTTTTGTAGCAACATGAACGGTACTGGAAGAGATTATGCTGAGTGAAATAAGTCAAGCAGAGAGAGTCAATTATCCTATGGTTTCACTTATTTGTGGAGCATAACAAATAGCATGGAGGACACGGGGAGATAGAGAGGAGAAGTGAGTTGGGGGAAATTGGAAGGGGAGGTGAACCATGAGAGACTATGGACTCTGAAAAACAATCTGAGGGTTTTGAAGGGGTGGGGGGTGGGAGGTCGGCGTACCAGGTGGTGGGTATTATAGAGGGCACGGATTGCATGGAGCACTGAGTGTGGTGCAAAAATAATGAATACTGTTATGCTGAAAATAAATAAAAAATAAATTAAAAAAATTTAAAAAAAGAAACTACATAGAAATGTGAGTAAAACATTTTGATAGAAACAGAAAAAAAACAAAAAACAAAAAAAACAAAAAACTAATGATGTACTATATGTTGGCTAATTGAATTTAAGTAAATAAGAAATAAAGATATATATATATAAAACTAAAAAAAAAAAAAAAAAGGCAAGATGGCCGTGTTAACATGGACTGCAGTGTGGAGGTGACTGCCTCATAGATAGTGGGCTTGGGTGCTCTCCCTCAAAGGTAAGTCTGCAGAGTTTATTCTTAGGTATGAGACAAACACTTCCTGTACCTCTCCAGGTAAGTACCTCTCCAGATAGGGTTTGATCATGGCTTATTGAAAAATATGTGGGATTTTAAAAACAGTATGAGATAAAATGTAAGTTTTTCATAAATTCCTCCTTAGCTCCAGAGCAGAGGAAGTCTAATACCATGTTAAGTCATATACCACAAACAAGAAGTTAATACGACTACTTTACAAAAGACCCTTAAATCTTCAGGGGCAAAAAAGCCTGATTTTTTAAAAATGGAGAAAACCACAAGCAGGCAAATCACAGAAAATCTATAAAAATAGTCTTTAAATAAAGGACCAGATGTTCAATCTCACTCATAATAAGCACTAAGATACCATTTTCACCTACCAGATTGGCAAAAAAATCAAAAATTTAACAATATATTTTACTGGCAAGGCTGTTGGGAAACAGAAACTCATTCATTTCAGGTAGGAATGCAAACTCATACAAACATTTTAGAAAGAAATTTGGCAATAGTGCACAAAACTACATTTTTTCATATCTTTGATTCATCAAACTTGCTTTTAGGAATTCATCATAAAACTACACTTCTAATAGGAAAATGTGTATCCAAAGAGCTTTCCTTGAAACATTGTTTATAACCACAAAATACTGGAAACCCTCTGAATGCCCAGTATCATGGAGAGCAACTGGATAAACTTCAGTACATCCACCCAATGAAGTCCTCTACACTTGTAAAAAGAATAAAGAAAATGTTTCTACATTGAGATAATTCATTGTATGCCACCCTTCTTGTAAGAAAAGAAAGAGATAGAGGAAAATAAACATGCACCTACTCAAATATACAGAAGAAGTACAAGAAGGATAAACCAGAAACCAATAAGATTGGTACGCACATGGAGTAAGTAGAGACAGGGTAGAGAGAGAGAGTGGGCAGGAATATGGAGTAACGGTGGGAGATACAGCCTCTGAATACATCTTTCTATAAGATACTTTAAGAGCTTTTGACTCCTAAAACAATGATAATGTTTATATACTCAAAAATATGTCTAAGTGATTAAAAATCAGGCTGTGAAGAAAACCCAACAGAAAGTGAACAGTAACAAATGAACCTAACTGTATCACAACAGAACAGCATCACCACACTGTTGTATGTGGGGAAGAGAAAAACTAACCTAAGTGACTTTGAAAATAGTATTTTGACTGTATATTCTAAGGACAAGAAGAACCCCGAACAAAGGTTATTTATATATTATAGTAATACTACCATTGTATATTAGTGTTTACTAGTATATATATTATTAGCAGTAAATTGCTTTTCCCAAAACACAGGTTAACAATACTGAAATGTTATGGGCATCCTAAGACCAACCAAATAGGTAAATATATTGTGGATAATGAGAGGACCAGATTTCTCGCCGTCAGAGAAAGAATTTATAAGTATGGAAAGGAATATGGCAAAAATAAACCCTGTGGTGTTGAATTAGAATAAAAAAAGATCAGTATGACCTCATAATTGTTAATATATACACAGGTAGTGATACAAACAGATATAAATATGTGTGCAGATGTGGTTTTATACCTAAGGTCTTCCTCCCATCACCGAGTGAGCCTGGTACAAATGGCACCTTGACAGCAGTTAGCACAACTAGCCTCCACATACTGGTTTCCAAAGAACATTATCTAACAAAAATAGCCAGAGCTCCTTGGAGAAATGGCTGACCGTGGAGCTGAGATGAGGGAAGAACAAGATGGAGCTCATTAGCCAACTGTCTGTAGCTTAAAATTGGACATGGATATTAACATGATGGAAATCTGAAAACAAACAAAAATCACAATTCTTTCCTTTTCCTTTCTTTTTTTCTTTTCTCTTCTTTTCTTTTCTTTTCATTTCATTACCTTCCTTCCTTCCAGTTTACCAGCATATTTTGTGGTACCAGAGTAAGCATATGCTTTATGAGTTATGGTATCATTTTGAAAGAATACAGGAGCCAGTTTGAAGGTCCCAGTTGTCCAATCAGGATCAATAGGTGTAATAAAATAAATACTGACAGTACTGGGTTGTAACTCTCGTAGACTAAACATCCATGAGTTCATACAGATACAAATTTTTTTAAAAGAACGAAGAAATAAATGAGGGAGAAGTGAAAAATCACCCTTGCAGCAGAATTTTAATTAATAAAAGCAGAAGAAATAATAGACATAGAAAATCACCGTTTAGGGAACACTGCAGTAATAATTGTTGAAGGGAAGATTCATGAAGTTAATAAAATTAATTGGGGAAAGTATGATGAGAAACAGGTTATTTGTATACTCTCATGATAGCTTCCCAGAAAGTAGTTACAAAATACAAAGGGGGAAATTGTTAACTTTATAGAGAAGAAATCTGGCAGATACAATCTCATGCAAGTGTTCTTATTAAATTACCATTTATAATAAGACAGCGACATTATGCATCTCCTTGGTGATGGTATTTTTACCAAGCATGCATACCCAAATTTAATCATGGGGAAAAATCAAACTGACCTAAATTGAGGGATGCTCTACAAAATAACCAGGACTCTTCTAAAGTGTCAAGTCATGAACGACAAAGACCAGACTGAAAGAGTAATAAGAAGACATGACATCCAAAGGCAATATGGAATCTGGAGGATCCTGGACTGTAAAAGGACATTAGTGGAACAATTGGTAACATTTGCATAAGGTCTATGATCAGATAATGTTATTGTCCCCGCATTAACTTCCTGGTTGGATCATTTTATCATATTTATATAGGAAATTAACATTTGGAGAAGATAGGTGAAGGGTCTATAGGAACTCTGCAACATTTTTTATGTCTAAAATTATTTTTAAAGTAAAAGTTTGAATTTAAAAATATATTTATTTATTTATTTGTTTGTTTGTTTGTTTAACACACTGAGAGAGAGAGCACAAGAGGGGAAGGGAGAAGCAGGCTTCCCACCAAGCAGGAGCCCAACGCAAGGCTCAACCCCAGGACCCCAGGATCATCATATGACCTGAGCCAAAGGCAGACACTTAACCAACTGAGCCACCGAGGCACTCCAAAAGTTAGAAATTTAAAATAAAGTGAAATTAATGTAAAAATAAAGCTATTAATATTCTCCCCCCTCCAAATATCTTCTTGTAGAGCACCCTTTAGATAACTCTGTTATCAGTTTGGCATATTTTAAAGTGTACAATTCAGTGACTATGAGTAAGTGCATATGTTTTTTATCATGTTTTGTTGCATCTAAAGTTCAGAATGTTTATTTTACCCACTGTGAAATCCTCAACACCCCCCAAAATTACTCTTTTGCACATATCATCTCTCAATACACAATATCTCAATATCCACCCATTAAATCAATTAACAGCAAACATGGGTTTATATCCTAATCCTGCCACTTGCTAGCTATGTGATTTTTCAAAGATTGTTTAACTTCCCTGAGTCTTGGTTTGTCATCAGGAAAATAGGAAGATCTTTGCCCAGCTTACAAGGTCACTGCAAGGTATAATGTGGCTCATGTAGCAGGGTGCCTGGTCCACAGTAAACGTTCCATCAGTACTGATTCTCCTATCTTCTCCCATCAAAACCTTTCTAGTAATTTCAAAGAAATCATATTAGATCCACATCCAGAATCCTGTTCCTATTTTTGTCATTTTGACCTCTGAGTTTGAGTCCACCAAGCTACTTTTAAAATAGCAACTTCTCTGCTTTAGAAAGGTTCTCATGAATCTCCTATCTCTCACTTAGATTTATTTTTACTTCCCCATCTCACAGGCTAAACGGGCTCAGTAACCCTTAGATATAGCAGTATTATGGCTGGGTAGGTTATGCCTTGCTAAACACTTTATATCTGAGACAGTGTAGAGGGAATTGGGGGATAGGGCAGAGACCCATCATGTAGCAGGACCTTCCCTTGGACTGAGCCAGGTGACTCAGGATTGTACTTTCCATGAATCCTGGGAGGTAGGAATGACATCCATTTGAGGAAACTCAAGAAACTGAAGGTCAAGTAGGTCAGCTCTCCTGGCAGCTTCCCATAAGACTAGAAGACAAAGTCAATAAATTGGTAATATAAAAACAAAAACACAGAAAATTCAACAAACTGGAAGCACTTGAATAGAAAAAAAAGTTATCTATCACAGCCTGTATTCTTCATATCAATAAAGGCAGGAAACTTGGGGTTTTCCTCCCCCCCCACACTCTACTTTTGCATATACCTGCATGTCTCCTCTTTGTCTACTGGAACTTTATTATGGTCCTACTGTGTGCCTAGGGGAGAACTATGTTACAAATATAGTAATGATTCCCTCCATTTGATGCACCAGAGCAGAACCCTTGTTGGGCTGCTTTCAATTCCGGCACTATGTGTAAAATATTTTTTAAAAATGACTTAAAAAAATGTAGTCCCCTCCTTCATCCTCCATTTTGTTTCTCTTTATTCTCATTGATGTACTCACTCCACTTAGGACTCACCTCCTAAAGGGCGAGCAGAGAGGGTTTGGGCCAGAGAGCCAAGGCTGAAGATCTGGATCTTGTAACTTGAGGAGGGGTAGTGGCTTCTCCGTGCAGAAGCTATTCCCTTCCTTTGTCTTTCTCCGTGCTCACTCCACATTTGCTGTTACTGGTCTGTGGCTGCTTTTCCTACTGCTCACCTTGAACATACACTTGCTATTTATAGTCCTCTTTTTACAGTGCAAATGCCCCTTTCCATATACTAAGTCATTCCATGTGCACTGGCAGCCCATGAATTAATTATTATGAACTACATTTTATAGGTGAACATGGAGCCTCAGAAGGGTGATTATTTGTTTCAAGATCAGTGGTTCTTGAGTGGACAGTCAAGACTTGAACTTGAAATTACTGCTCTTTTGAACATACTCTGGGCCTCTGAACATCACTACCTCACAAGCAACCTAGAGCAGACATCCTAAACTCTTTAAACATCAGCTCTGGCCCTAGAAAGCACATGAGCTTTCAACACCAAGAGCTTTGTCCCTCTCTGATAGGCCTGTAGGTTTCAACCTACAGAAAAGTTGAAGGTAAGATAAAGGTTTTAATAATTGTTGTCACTATGTCTCCAGTTGTTGGCCTCTTGGATTTAAAAGTAGCTTCATGTTTTTGTTTTGGCCTTTACTCAGCTCTACTCTCTCCCTTTCTTACAAGAGGAAAGATGAAAAAGTAGTTCAAGGAAGATAGTTTCAAGTGCCATCCATTCCTTTCCCACTCTCTCCAAGGAGAGGATAGAGGAAAAGTGCCAGGGAAGGGGGGAGGACAAGAGACTGTATTGAAGAGGAAGCACTAAGTGTGAAGGTACTCACATTAGGTACTTAATACTCAAAGAGTATAAAGGGCAAATCTGCTATCATTGCCCTGGAAACCTTTGGGGGGAAAGGCAGTTCAGCTCTTGAGATAACTATTCATGCTTTAGGTAATTCCCCCAGCACTAAATAATTAGTTCTAATGAATTTTCCAGTGGATTTTTTTTTTCCCCCAGCAGTGAAGGAAACAAGGGATTGGGTCATAGAGAAAAATCTGAGGAGAAGTTAAAAAGAGGGTTATTTAAAGAACTGACACTGGAGAAGTTGCAACTTCACTGTGCACTCCAGCATTCGGAGACAGGGTGGCCTTTTGGTGTGGCTGCTCTGCCACCCAGCTCTATGGTATGCAGATGTCCCTGAGACTCTGAATATGAAGAAAGATATACTTTATTGAACCCATCCTCATTTCACCTGAAAGCTTGGCCATCAATTCACTGTTTGAAGAGTTAACTAGAATAACAATTGCAATGGAACCCATAGAGAAGATATTATTTGGAATAACAGATTATAATGAATAATCCAGCCTTTGTCATCACAACCCTTGGGAGCACTGTGCACATTGGCTTTTGCTTATCCTGGAAATAATGATTTTTATTTAGTGGTCTTGTTTGAGAAAGCAAATTGTCCACATAGCATTTTGAGTTGGGCTGATTGGCCTCATGGTTATCTTTTGAAGCAGGATAGCTTATGTGGCCTCTGGGTCAGGTGATTGGCGGTTCTGCATAGAGCTTCTGTGTATAAACAGAAGAGCCACTGGAAAGCCCATTATGTTTCCCTGGGCTATCATGCTCAGTGGGCGATCAGTCAGCCCTATGCCTGTGAAGATGTTGCAGCTACTGCCAGTCACTAAGGGCTGGAGAAATGAGACTGGTGGTACCTATGAGACTGGCCAACTTCTTCAATTCAGCTCTTGATTTTTGTCTTCAGTCCTCAATTAGTGAAAGTGTGTCCCTGGAGAAGGTATAAATCAGCCTCACAGATGAATGCAGCACAGAGGCGTGGGAACACAAAGAAAGCAGACTGGAAGCATGTTAGCATCAGAGTGAATAAGGACCAGGCTTAGTCCCCTTGTACTTCCTTATAAGGGTATAGCTGGTCTTGGGAATTACTGTAAAGTTCAGTTCAGTTTAGCTCAACAGATATTTACTGAGGTTTGTTATCTACTGGGATCCAACTGGGATCTGGCAGTAATAGCATGAAAACAGATAATGATTAGTAAGTATTTAACACTTTCTTCTTCCTAGACAACGCTAAGAACATTAAATGTGCTGTCTCACTTAATCCTTACAAGAATCCTGTAAAACATATACTATTAATAACCGAGGAGATCAGGGATTAGAATGAGCAAGGTTTTGTCCATGGGCATCTACCTCAAAAAAAGTGAGATTAGGATTCCAACTTTCTTAACATTGCACATGTTGGTTGTGGCACATGGCTAACTGTTTACCAACATCCATTTCTACATCTTCCTGAGCCTTTTTTTTGCAATGTGGTCTAGCTATATGTGTCTTCTAGCTAGTAGATTGTAAATAGAAATGATGTGTACCTAAAATGGAGGCTTTAAAGAAGACGTGTGTTTCCTCCAGGAATTTTTTCTCATTCCATAGTATGAATGCCAATCAAAAATAGTGCTGTGGGATAGTAGGTCACAAGACAGAAAGGAGCTAGGTCCCCAAATCGCTGCACAGAGGAAATGCACATGCCAACCAGGAACATTTACTTTAGACTGTTACGTGACCAAGAAAGAATTTTACCCTAATTATTGCTCTGCATATATATTTTTTTTCCTCAGAATGCTTTCTCTACCAAATCTCTCAACACTGGGGGAGAAACTGATTTTTAAAAAGAAATACTTGAGGAAATAAGAATGTTGATCTTGGATAACAGGAAAAGAGCTAGGGCAACATGGTTATTATTTTCAAATGAAGGGTTACAAGTATAAGATTCATTAGCCTTAGTTTCTGTGTCCTGAAGAAGTAAAATTGGGACTAATGGAAAAAGATTGAGAGAGTCAAGTTTTTAGTTCATTATATAAAAGTCTTCTCTATTTGGTAAAAGTCCACAAAGATGAAAAAGGTATCTTCAGGAAATAATGAGTTCCTTATCACCAGGTTTTTTTAAGAGGTAATGAATGAGGTTAGACAGTCATTTAGTACAAATATTGGAGAGCAAATGTAGGCAGTGGGTGGGAAGTTCCAGATTAGTGTATCCTCTAATCAAAAGACCCTGTAATTTTAGGATCATTTGATTTTGTGATTCTTTGAATCAAATTCTATGATTCCATGCTCCTAAATCTCCAGGTTGCTTCCTGAAGCAATGGCTCAATTTATGTGTCTGCTACAGAAAAAGACGAGTATCATGGCTAGATTTCTCCATTTGACGACTGCTTTGGTTTGAATGAGAGTTGATACCATTACAGAGATTCTGCCAAGTGTGAGGACTAAGGAAATCATCGAGGACAGTGACCCATTTTGCTGACCCAGATACACAGCCTGTTTATGTGTAATTAAAATGAAAACCTAAGAAAAAAACATGACTGATCAAAAAAGAGAAACATTGTCAGAATAAGAGCAGAGCTAAAGAAGTTCCTTGTGAAACATCAAGTTCACTTTTTAAGAGGTATTTATTAATTTCATTCAAGATGTTTTCCTGACCTAAATAGTTCATCTTCCAAGATTTTCAAACAACATCTGCTTTGTTTGCTTCATTTAAGATTCATTTCATTAAACACCTGAACCTATGTTTTCATGAAGCTTTACTTCCTAGCAGATAGTACAGTTATTCATAACATTTTCTTACATATTCTAGATTGTTCTTTCCCCCTCCCATCCTCATTTTGCCTCTTTCTCATTCTCTCTCTTTCTCTTTCTCTCTTACTAAGCCATGGGTTGATTCTCCAGATTCCAGAACTAGAACACTTAAAGCACTGTATCCAAAATAGCTTGGAGCCAGAGGGTGAGTATGACAACAAATGATAAATTTAGGTATTCATCCCAAAGGTCCAGAGGGACGGAGTGAAATAAAAACTGATCATGAGGGGAAAGAAAGAATTACAAAGGGATTTTAAAAAGGATCTTACAAAAATAGAGCCACCTTATGACCCAGCAATTGCACTACTGGGTATTTACCCTAAAGATACAAACGTAGTGATCCGAAGGGGCACGTGCACCCGAATGTTTATAGCAGCAATGTCCACAATAGCCAAACTATGGAAAGAACCTAGATGTCCATCAACAGATGAATGGATAAAGAAGATGTGGTGTATATATACAATGGAATACTATGCAGCCATCAAAAGAAATGAAATCTTGCCATTTGCGATGGCATGGACGGAACTAGAGGGTATTATGCTTACAGCAATAAGTCAATTGGAGAAAGACAACTATCATGTGATCTCCCTGATATGAGGAAGTGGAGATGCAATGTGGGGGGCTTGGGAGGTAGGAAAAGAATAAATGAAACAAGATGGGCTCTGGAGGGAGACAAACCATAAGAGACTCTTTTTTTTTTTTTAAAGATTTTATTTATTTATTTTTGACAGACAGAGATCACAAGTAGGCAGAGAGGCAGGCAGAGAGGGAGAGGGAGAAGCAGGCTCCCGGCTAAGCAGAGAGCCCTATGTGGGGCTTGATCCCAGAACCCTGAGATCATGACCTGAGCCAAAGGCAGAGGCTTTAGCCCACTGAGCCACCCAGGTGCCCCCATAAGAGACTCTTAATGTCTCAAAACAAACTGAGGGTGACCAGGGTAAGGGGGGTCGGGAGAGGGTGGTGGGGTTATGAACATTGGGGAGGGTATGTGCTATGGTGAGTGCTGGGAAGTGTGTGAACCTGGTGATTAACAGACCTATACCCCTGGGGCTAATAATACATTATATGTTTATAAAAAATAAAAAATAAATAAAATAAAAAATAAAAAAGGATCCTACTAATTACTATGAGAGACATAGAGTTTCTGATTGTCTTTATTGGCCTTTAACTGCTTGAGTAATGTATGAGTGAGTCAGCATTGGTAAAAAGTTGATTCATTATTCATTGATTCATTCATTTAACAGGTATTTATTGAACACCTAGGGATATAATTATAAGCAGAGACATAACCATGACATCCCTGCCTTCATGGGGTTTACATTCAGGGAGGGGGATTGTGAAGGATGAGTGACAGTAAAAGAATGCATTCCAATGGAGGTCAGGTCTTTGAAGGCAGTAGATGTGAAGGTGTTAGGGAATGACTGTGTGATTAGGGGTGTTCTACCTAGAAAGGAGGATCAGTGGTGGAGACACTTGAGCTGAGCCCTCCAAGATTAGAAGGAACCAGATACACAAAGAACAAGGGTAAAAGCACTCTAGTCAAAGAGAAGTGCAATTGCAGGTCTTTTAGGCAGAAATGAAGAGGGGCCATTACCCAAAGAAAACTGACAACACGTGAGCAAGGGGAGTTGGCACCAACAGAAATTAGAGAAGCAGAATGGGACAGTTTACTTATGGCCTGGCCAAGCATGGCCAAGCATGGTAAAAATTGTACTAAGATATCCCCTTTCACTTTTTTTTCTCTTTCCTCATATTATTTGGTGTTGTCCAAGGTTAAACTTTTGTATTTGGCTCTTACTTACTCTTTACTTTCTCTTTCTCATCTCTCCTGTCCACATCTCCTTTTTTGACAGAGATTTGCTCTAATTTCTTTCCCTCTCTACTCCCCCAAATGTTACTAATCAGTTACTCTCGAGAGTGATACCTGGAACACATTCCTCTTCCTCTGGTGATTGTGGATTCCACCTATAATAGCATCCCCCTGACTCTACTAGGGAGTTCCCCTTTATCTCTGCATCCTGAACTCTAACCCTTCCTCTGAGTCTCAAGTGAAATGAATCCTTGTACCCTTAGTGAGGCAGTTAATCATCCATGACATTTTCCATTCGAGTTCTGATATCTCTCTCTCTCTCTCTCTCTCTCTCACACACACACACACACACACACACACACACACACACCTTGGGCACCTTAATGCCTATTATTAATTGCTCACAACTGTCCTTTAAAGTAACTATTATCATTCCTATTTTTACAAGTACAAAAATGCCCAGATGCTTTCTCAACATTACACAGACAGGAAGTCACAGAACTGAGCATGAATCCAGGAGTTTTTACTTTTTTTGATGCTCTCTCAAGTTCATACTTAAATTTTATATAGCTATTCAACACCTAACTTATATTTTGCTAGTTTTCCTGTTTTGGTGATAAATCTTCAGAGTGGGGACTGTCCATCTACCATTTTTCTTTCTCGCTTCTATGCTTTCTCATGAATCATTGATTCCCTTCTTGGTTTATGCTTGGTTTTCCTGTAACTCTGAAGTTCTTCAAGCTCACAAAGAAACATTTAGTGCATCTTTCTCTGCACTCCATACAAGTCTTCTGACTACTTTATCACATTATGATGACCATTTGCTTATCTCTCTTCCTCTTCTAGTTGGTCGCTAGCCTGTGTTATTCAACAGTTGCCACTCACCATGTGTGGCTCTCAGCACTTGCAAAATGGTTAGTATGGCTAAGGAACTGAAGTTACTTTTATTGAAATTTCTTGGTAAACTTCCATTTAAAAATTAAAGCGGCATAAAGTTGTTTTCCTTTAAATACAACTTTATTACATTGGTATAAAAAATTTCACTCCATAACTATTGAAAATTAAACATCTGAAATGAGATGTACTCTACATATAAAATATATATGGATTTCACAAATTTACTAAGGAGAAAAGAAATGCAAGCTATCTTATTAATAATTCATTGTATTGATGATACGTGGACATGATCATATTTTCAGACATACTGAGCTAAATATATTATAAAAACTTATTTCACTTATTTCTTTGACTTTTTAAAAATTAATTTATTTGACACAGAGAGAGAGAGATCACAAGTAGGAAGAAAGGCAGACAGAGAAAGAAGGAAAAGCAGGCTCCCCAGTGAATAGAGAGCCTGACATGGGGCTCAAGACCCTGATATCATGACCTGAGCTGAAGGCAGATACTTAACCAACTGAGCCATACAGGTGCCCCTTTCTTTGACTTTTTTAAATGTGTCTACTAGAAAATTTAGAATAACATATATGACTCATACCTTATTTCTGTTGAACACTGATGTTGTCGGAACTTCAAAGATAGGGATGATGTTCTGTTGATCTTTTTTTAATTTGCTGTTTATATTTGTAATCTCCGACTCTGGCATGTGCCAGGTGCATAATAGGTGCTCAAAATAAGTGGTATGAATGAATGAGTCAATGAATGAATAACTTTTCCTCATCTTTTAGTATTTTGTATGCCCCTTGACATGTAGGAGGAAGTCAATAAACATTAGGTTTTCAGTTGGTCTATTGATCACAGGTGTAGGTAAGAACATTTTATCCAAAAGAAAGCACAAATTTTATCACTTTCCTCTGGTCACCATTTGTGACTTCCAGGTCTTTTTTGAAAGGAACATAAATATAATCTCAGAAAAAATAAAAGATAAGAAAAACCCATAAACTGCTACAATAAAAATGATTAGAATTTTTTTGCCTTTATTATTAAAACACAAGATAAGGCTTTAAGGAACTTACCACCTGCCCTCTTTATCTGATTTCAACATGCACATTTCTTCTACTTTATATATCTTACAATTAAGCTGTCTCCTACAAATGAAGAATATGTTAAATGCAGCAACATTTCCTTATTTTTGTCCACGAATAGTTTTTATTAAATCAAACTGGGTTCTTTATATCAATAGCAGCTAAGAATCATGCAACAAGGGTAAGGTCAATGGAGATTCAAGACCAATACATTTGATAAACATAGTAGAATATTTATGATATAGCACTTCTTTCAAAGGAGATGTTCTTTCAGGATCCCTCCAGGATTTGTTTGTGATGAACAGGTCTATATAAAAGCAGATTAATGGGATCCAAAGCAGATCAAGGGAAAGTGGAATGAAAGCTTAAGGAGACCTGGGCTGCTTTCATTGGAGGAGGCTCCTAAGAAGTGATGCAGTTGCTTAGAAACACTTTTGTTATATTTCCAGTGGGTAAAATCCAACTCAGAGAAAGTTTTTTCCTGATCTGATTTTTACCTCCTTCTTTATCTTCATCTCCTACCACATTCCCTAAGACTCTACGTTCAAACATATCCTATTACTCATACTCTTCAAATACATGTGATGACTTCAACTGTTACGTCTTTGACCATCTTTCCCTTTCCCAAAGGGCCTTTCTTTTGGTTGGGCAGTTAGAAAATCACTGTTCTTGTTTGAGATGAAGTTCAAGATTTACTTCCTTTATGGGAACTTCTCTGAGCTCTCAGACCTGGCCCATTTTGAATATAATTCTATAAAAGAGTCCATAAGTCATTCTTTTCCACATCTGTCTGACCAAAAATTTTTTGAGTTTCGTGACCATGGAACCTTACATTATTCAACTTGATTTCTCTAAGGAAGTTGTTCCCAAGACTGGCTTCACAATAGAATCACCTAAAAACCTTAACACAACAAAAAAACAAAAACTATGCCTGAGACCCACCTGAAACTGGATATTAAATCAGACTCTCTCGGAGTAGGGCCAAAGAATCAGTACTTTTTAAGCTATCTGGTGATTCCAATAGGTACTTGGCTTGAGAAGCAGTCCTCTATAGCACAGGGCAGGAGTTCATGCAAGTTCACAGATTTGAATTGAATTTAAGATTATAGGAAGCCATAGTAAGTTGCAGTGGAGATTCGGAATAAAACAAGCCATCTCAACATTACACTGAAAAGTCTTCTTGTATGTACTAAGGCAGAAACTAAAACAAAAAGAATTATAAATATTCCACTCTATACTGTAAGAACTGAGATCACCTACTCTCTTAACAACTGTCAAATAGGCAATACAGTTATATTAACTATAGTAGCTATGCTGTGCATTATATCTCAATGACTTATTTATTTTATAACTGAAAGCTTCTACTTTTAACCCTTTTTATCCACCTTCTACCTCCCACTTCTGGCCAACACCAAAAAAAAAAAAAAAAGTAACTATTTAGGTTACAAGTGTTTAACTACACTTAATGTGGTAATCATTTCATAATATATCCAAATATTGAACATCATAGTTTTTTAAAATTAATTAACTTATTTATTTATTTGCCACCCACCTCCCCTCCTGCAACCCTCAGTTTCCTATAGTTAAGGGTCTATGACAGTTTATCTCCCTCTATGTTTTTATCTTATTTTATTTTTCCTTCCCTTCCTCTATGTTCATCTGTTTGGTTTCTTAAATTCCACATATAAGTGAAATCAATCACTTATTGGTCTCTCTGACTGACTTATTTCACTTAGCATAACACACTCTAGTTCCTACCTCATTGTAAATGGCAAGATTTCATTCTTTTTTTTTAATATCTTTTCAGTGTACCAGAATTTATTGTTTATGTACCGTACACTGTGTTCCATGCAATACATGCCCTCCATAATACCCACTATCAGGTTCACCCAGCCCCCCACTCCCTGCCCCTTCAGTACCCTCAGATTGTTTCTCAGAGGCTCGTCTCCCCATCCAATTTCCCCAAACTCCCTTCTCCTCTCCATCTTCCCATATCCTTCATATTATTTCATATGCTCCACAAATAAGTGAAACCAGAGGATAATTGACTCTCTCTGCTTGACTTATTTCACTCAGCATAATCTCTTCCAGTCCCGTCCATGTTGCTACAAAAGTTGGGTATTCATCCTTTCTGATGGAGGCATAATACTCCATAGTGTATATGGACCACATCTTCCTTATCCATTCGTCCGTTGAAGGGCATCTTGGTTCTTTCCATAGTTTGGTGACCGTGGCCATTGCTGCTATAAACATTGGGGTACAGATGGCCCTTCTTTTCACGACATCTGTATCCTTGGGATGCAGTCGAGTTTGATTTTTGATCCACTCTGACAATTGCTGTCTTTTAATTGGTACATTTGGAGCCCTGATGTTCAGATGATTATTGATAAACTATATTTCTTACTGTTTTATATTTGCTGCCTGTTCTTTGTTCTTATTATGAAACATTTTTAAAGCCACCTCCAGAATATCAAAAATTATACTGATAATATCAAATGATGTCAAATATATGGAGAAACTGGAATTTTGGGACACTAAGAGTGAGATTATAAATTCTGTAACGACTTTGAAAATATACTGACCAATATCTATAAAATGTAAACATGCATATTCCCTATGTCCCAGCAATTAAACTCTTTGGTGAGAAATCTATCTGTATCTGTATCCATATCATTTCTATCTCAAGTAGTTATTTACACAAAAATAGACTCATTTCTGCCAAAGAATTCTTGTACATGATCTCTTCCAGTCCCATCCATGTTGATACAAAAGTTGGGTATTCATCCTTTCTGATGGAGGCATAATACTCCACAGTGTATATGGACCACATCTTCCTTATCCATTTGTCCATTGAAGGACATCTTGGTTCTTTCCACAGTTTGGTGACTGTGACCATTGCTGCTATGAACATTGGGGTAGAGATGGCCCTTCTTTTCACCACATCTGTATCTTTGGGGTAAATACTCAGTAGTGCAATTGCAGGGTAATAGGGAAGCTCTATTTTTAATTTCATAAGGGATCTCCACACTGTTTCCAAAAGTGGCTGCACCAACTTGCATTCCCACCAACAGTGTAAGAGGGTTCCCCTTTCTCCACATCCTCTCCAAAACACGTTATTTACTGTCTTGTTAATTTTGGCCATTCTAACTGGTGTAAGGTGGTATCTCAATGTGGTTTTGATTTGAATCTCCCTGATGACTAACAATGATGAACATATTTTCATGTGTCTCATAGCTATTTGTATTTCTTCGTTGGAGAAGTGTCTGTTCATGTCTTCTGCCCATTTTTTGACGTGATTATCTGTTTTGTGTGTGTTGATTGAGGAGTTCCTTATAGATCCTGTATATCAGCCATTTGTCTGTAGTGTCATTTGTGAATATCTTCTCCCATTCTGTGAGTTGCCTCTTTGTTTTGTTGATTGTTTCCTTTGCTGTGCAGAAGCTTTTGATCTCAGTGAAGTCCCAAAAGTTCATTTTCACTTTTGTTTTCTTTGCCTTTGGAGACATATCTTGAAAGAAGTTGCTGTGGCTGATATCGAAGAGGTTATTGCCTATGTTCGCCTCTAGGATTCTGATGGATTCCTGTCTCATGTTGAGGTCTTTTATCCATTTCGAGTTTATCTTTGCATATGATGTAAAAGAATGGTTGAGTTTCGTTCTTCTACACATAGCTGTCCAATTTTCCCAGCACCATTTATTGAAGAGACTGTCTTTTTTTCACTGTATATTTTTCCTGCTTTGTCAAAGATTATTTGACCATAGAGTTGAGGGTCCATATCTGGGCTCTTTACTCTGTTCCACTGGTCTATATGTCTGTTTTTATGCCAGTACCATGCTGTCCTGGTGATCACAGCTTTGTAGTAAAGCTTGAAATCAGGCAACGTGATGCCCCCAGTTTTGTTTTTCTTTTTCAACATTTCCTTAGCAATTCAGGGTCTCTTCTGATTCCATACAAATTTTATATGGTTTGCCCCAGCTCTTTGAGAAATACCAGTGGAATTTTGATTGGAATGGCATTGGAAGTATAGATTACTCTAGGCAGTATAGACATTTTAACAATGTTTATTTTTCTGATCCATGAGTGTGGAATGCTCTTCCATCTTTTTGTGTCTTCTTCAGTTTCTTTCATGAATGTTCTGTAGTTCCTCGAGTACAGATCCTTTACCTCTTTGATTAGGTTTATTCCCTTATTCCCAGGTATCTTATGGTCCTTCATGCTATAGTAAATGGAATTGATTCTCTAATTTCCCTTTCTGTATTTTCATTTTTAGTGTATAAGAAAGCAACTGATTTTTGTACATTGACTTTGTATCCTGCCACATTACTGAATTGCTGTATGAGTTTTAGTAGTTTGGGCATGGAGTCTTTGGGGTTTTCCATGTAAAGTATCATGTAATCTGTGAAGAGAGAGAGTTTGACTTCTTCTTTGCCAATTCAAATACCTTTTATTTCTCTTTGTTGTCTGATTGCTATTGCTAGGACTTCTACTATTAAGTTGAACAAGAGTGGTGAGAGTGGGCATACTTGTCGTGTTCCTGATCTCAAGGGGAAGGCTGTCAGCTTTTTCCCATTGAGGACAATATTTGCAGTGGGTTTTTCATAGATAGATTTTATGAAGTTGAGGAGTGTTCCCTCTATCCCTATACTTTGAGACGTTTTAATCAGGAACGGATGCTGTATCTTGTCAAATGCTTTTTCTGCATCAATTGAGAGGACCATATGGTTCATCTCTCTTATTGATTTGTTCTATAACATTGATCAATATTCGAATGTTGAACCGTCCTTGCAGTGCAGGGATGAATCCCACCTGGTCATGGTGGATAATCTTTTTAATATGCTATTGTGTCCTATTAGCTAGGATCTTGTTGAGAATCCTAGCATCCATATTCATCAAGGATATTGGTCTGAAATTCTCCTTTTTGGTGGGGTCTTTGCCTGGTTTGGGGATCAGGGTAATGTTGGCTTCATAAAAAGAGTCTGGAAGTTTTCCTTCTGCTTCAATTTTTTGAAACAGCTTCAAGAGAATAGGTGTTATTTCTTCTTTGAAAGTTTGGTAGAATTCCCCAGGGAATCCATCAGGTCCTGGGCTCTTTTTTTTTTTTTTTTTTTAGGTTTTTGGTCACTGCTTCAATCCCATTACTAGATATTGTTCTATTCAGGTTGTCAATTTCTTCCTGGTTCAATTTTGGAAGTTTATAGTTTTCCGGGAATGCATCCATTTCATCTAAGTTGCTTAACTTATTGGCATATAACTGTTGATAATAATTTCTGATGATTGTTTCTATTTCCTTAGTGTTAGTTGTGATCTCTCCCTTTTCATTCATAATTTTATTTATTTGGTCCTTCTCTCTTTTCTTCTGGATTAGTTTGGCCAGTGTTTTATTGATCTTATTGATTCTCACAAAAACCAGCTTCTAGTTCTTTGATGCATTCTACTGTATCTCTAATTTCTATCTCATTGATCTCTACCCTAGTCTTGATTATTTCCCGTCTTGTGTGTGGAGTTGGCTTAATTTGTTGTTGATTTTCCAGTTCTTTAAGATGTAAAGACAGCTGGTGTATTCTGGATTTTTCAATTTTTTTTTAGGGAGAATCGGATGGCTATGTATTTCCCCCTTAGGACTATCTTTGCTATAGCCCATAGGTTTTGTACTGATGTGTCTTCCTTCTCATTGATGTCCATGAATTGTTTAAGTTTTTCTTTGACTTTATGGTTGATTCAAGCATTCTTAAGAAGAGTGGTCTTTAGCTTCCAGGTCTTTGAATTCCTTCCAAACTTTTCCTTGTGGTTGAGTTCCAGTTTCAAAGCACTGTGATCTGAGAATATGCAGGGAATAATCTCAATCTTTTGGTATCCGTTGAGCCCTGAAATGTGACCCAGTATGTGGTCTATTCTGGAGAAGGTTCCATGTGCACTCAAGAAGAATGAGTCTTCTGTTGTTTTAGGGTGGAATGGTCTGTATATATCTATGAGGTCCATCTTGTCCAATGTGTCATTCAATGCTTTTGTTTCTTTATTGATTTTCTGCTTCAATGATCTGTCTATTACTGAGAGTGGTGTGTTAGGATCTCCTACTATTAATTTATTCATATCAATATGACTCTTTTCCTCAATTAACAGTATTCTTATGTAATTGGCTGCTCCCATATTGGGGACATAAATATTTATAATTGTTAGATCTTCTTGGTGGATAGTCCCTTTGAGAATTATATAGTGTCCTTCTGTATCTCTGATTACAGTCTTTAGTTTAATATCTAATTTGAACATCATGTTTTACACCTGAAATTAATGTAATGTCATATGTCAAGTATAACTCAATTTTAAAAAAGAGAAAAATTAAGAACTGAGATCATAGAACTGAAAACATTTTACTCATCTGTGAAGTAAAAGGAATGTACTATTTGGTCTTAGAATCTTTTCCAAGTCTAAGCAAATAATAATACCAGAATTATAACACTAGACAGAAAGCCTCTTACTGACACCCTAGGACTTTTATTTTACAAATGATGGGATAATTTTATGTATATAATGCTTTATAATTTCCAAACCACTTTCATAAGCATTATTTCAGAAAACTCGATTGGGTAGAGTTGCATATCCTTATTTGGGAGATCAGAAAGCTGAAACTTGTAGGTATTAGGGATGGACCCAAGATCATGAAAAAAATCATCTTTTATCTCCCATGTCATTTGTATGTCTCAGAAGAAGAGGAAGAGAAAGCTGAGGAAGCTCTTAAGAGCTTTTGATAATAGAAATATGAGGGCATTTATTTTTTATTTTTACTGGGCATAGAATCAGAAAAGTGGATGTGATTCATTATCAGCACATTGATGTATTTGCAACTTCCATTCTCTTGTTCTCTATAATATTGTCCTCCCTCATCCATATCCCCTTTTCTACCCCATTCACATCACCAAGGTCTAGTCATGGCTCTCTTATTTCCTTATTCCTACCTTTTATCAGGACTCTCTAATAAGGACCTCCACATAGAGAGTAATTTGTAAGTAACACACATGCTTATTTTCCCATGTTGCTCAGGGAGCCAAGCAACAATATCTGCAGTAGGCATTGTCATTGTTAACACAATTTTCTACATTGGGAACATAAGACCAGAAAATGAATTGTCTCAAGTGCAGTCAAACAACTGGATTATTGCAGAGATAGGACTCTAACTTATGTCTCTGGTTAGAAGTTTGAAATCTCATTTTCTCTCCATCATGCTATCCTGCCCCATGGGAGTCATTTGCACTATGTGGTAAGGTATCTATCTGGCAGAAAGGAGATTTTGGACCAGATATAGGCAATGGAACTAGATCATAGATCTCAAGGATTTGTAAGGTAGTATGGAGCATTTTGACATGTAGGTAACTGACATTATCATTTGGCTTATGTAATAGATTATTTTAACATTTACAAATATTCACTTCCTTCCCCTTGTGGAAGGAAAATATTTCCCACTCCACTAATACCTAACTTGGCCATTTGATTTCCTTTGGCCATTATAATGCAAATGGATGTTGCATCCAAATTTTCAATATGACTGCTGCTGTGTTTGACTTTAGGCCTTCAGCTGCTAGCATGGCATGGAGCAGATGTGGTCTGTGCCTCAATCACGACCCCAAAGTGAGAGACACACAGAACACAAGCAAGCAGAGTTCAAGCAATAACTGGCATGCAATCTGATTAAAAACAAAAACAAAAAAACTTGTTATAAGCTGCTGAGATTTGAGGATTGTTGTTAAACAGCAAAACTGACTCATACAGCCAACTTCTCATAGACCATGCAGGTCTTCAAGCTGTATCACACATGTATCAAACATAAGATACTTTTAAATACCAAAGTAGTATGTGACTTTGGGGAAGAGAGGTAACCACTCTGCTCTCCCACTGGAAATGTTAAACTATTTAGTTATGGGGTGAGACTTAGGAATGAAAAGTTAAAATTGGACATATCTTCTAGTTCTTAACAAACGTTAATTAAGACTCCTTGGCTACAAACTTAGCATTGTGAAATGTGAAGACTGCATGGGAATGATAAATTTTAAAACATTACCATTATGACCAGAGCATTTTGAGGCCAAACCTAGTAGAGGATTAAAATTTCCTTTTAAATCATTCTAAATTTTAAAACTATATCATTAGCACAGAATTATCCATATGCTTTTCTCAACTGTTTAATTACAGAGGAGGCAGTTAAGCAGATCAAGAGACTCTATTAACAGACAAACCCAAAAACAAATATGATGAAATGTAATTACAGGGAGTAAATGATCTGGAGTTTCTCAGAGCCTCCCAAAACTCAAGGAAGGTTCTAAACATGATTTATGCCACAGCAAAGTGAACTGGTACTTAGTACTCCCCGTAGTGGAGAAAGAAAGCAGATTTGGATAAAGTAACTATTTATTGAATGATATACTTGAAAGTCAAAAACTTAGGATTTATCCAATTGAAAATTACATTTTTGAAGACTCCATTTTGATATGAATATGAACTCCTAAGATAGTATTAATTCCAGAGTTTTTTGGCAAAGACAAAGTATTTTTTAAGAAGTTAAAAGCTATATGTTTTCATCCTATAATCAGAAGACATTGTGATTTTCTTGCTTTGTTTTTAACACAGTAATGAAGTGTATAGGCAACAGGTGGGGCAGGAGGATCACAAGATTAAGAAAAACCTGTGGGGTTCAGAAGAAGCTTCTCATTTTAGAGTCACCTTTTGACAGGCCCTAGAACATACAACTGGGTAGAATACATTACTGGTCTGATTCATTTGGCCAGTTTGCTCTGTTCCTTTATTTCAGTAGGTAACGAACAAATATAAGTATGTATGTATATTGTTAGGTCTTCCAGACTACACAGATCTAAAATGATGAAAAGAAGAACAAACAGATAGATTACTGCTTGAATAAAGCACTAAGAAACCGGTGTGTATCATTTATGTTCATTGTGTGTATATCTATCTATGTATCCAAGCATACACTTGAAGGTGGATTACCAAAAACAATGAGTGCTAATGGTACTAATGTCAATGAGATCATCGAAGCTTCAGTGTAAGATATTGTGTTCTGAAAAGCTGAGCTTCAGTTGTTTTCACACATCGGTTTTAAATGTAAAAATGTAAGGTCACAATATAAATGATCATAGGATATTAAAATTGGAAAAACCACTAATTTTCCTAATTCAGCTTTTTACTTAAGAAGCCTTTGCAATTTATCCTTTGGAAAACAGCACTTTGTTCCTGAGTTAAGTAATATGTTTGGCCCCTTCAAAAGCAGCCCTTTCATTGTAGGACATCAGCAAGTTTTCTTTCACGGTGAGCCAAATCTATGTCTTTGTAAACCCCACCCAGTAGTGTGGTTCCCTATTGAAAAGTTACTCAATTTTCTTTTCTTCATATTTTATACAATGAACACCACTATGGCTTCCCTTAATTCTTTGCTCCAAGATAAACTTCTATACTTCTTTTGACAATTCCTCAAATCTTCTTTATCATAAGAATAATTTTTTAAGAAAAATATTTTCATAAAATAACTGATTACTTTATAACATGCTTTGTGAGTTTACATTGGTGAAATTAAGCTTTTCTATAAAGCAAAATAATAGCAAGTTTATAATTTGTTCAAAACACTTTCTTCATACTAATTTATGAAATTTGCAAATCTTTATGAGGCTGTGCCCTATTCTTAAATTCTCCTTACTTTTTAATTGTGGATGATGTTATTCCTCTCAGAATTGTGCACTCTTAGGGCATCTTGTGTATACATTATCACAGTCTGGGGCAGCAAGCAGAACCAACATAGATTTTTTAAAAGGTAAAAATTTAAAATAGAAATAGTTATTTCTAAATGTTCTGAAAAAAATCTGAGGAGCATGCTGAACGCTGAAGTAACCTATTATGGTATTCTACACTGAAGAAGGTGGGGGAGATAGGAGCAGACTGTAACTAAGTTCAAGAACAAACTGCCACGCCCTGAGCATTTGGTGACCAGAAAGCCAGCTGCCACGGATCCTGGAGCTGAGAGTTTTTCCCACTGCTTCCACCACCCACTGCATCTCAAAACCATAAACTTGGAAAATGGACACTGATTCCTCCACTCCTTCCATTGCCAGAGAGAAACTTTCCAGAGGAAGATAACCTCTGCTATGGTTTGCTTTCCCAAATTTGCCTGAGGGGATTGAATAAGTGAGACTTAACTTGCATCTGGATTCTGAGCCCCAAGAGCCTCTGGGAAAAGGTAGCGTATAGCCTTCTGTGCTCAGCAGTACAGGCAATGCACTAAGAGATGGTGGGCATGGGTGATAAGTATCAACTGGGCATATCCTGAGAAGTACCTAAACATGGGGTCATGCTGAAAGAAAGAAAACCAACATCGATTGAATACTAAATGTCCTAGAGACATTAAGTCGCTCACTGTTTAGATGCACATTCACTAATTCATTGAAATCCTGTTGTGAGATATTATCGTCATTTCGCAGAATAAAAAACAGGCTCAAAGAGTAAGTGTTTTGTTCAGGTCTCCCCAGCTGTTAAATGCCAATCCATATTTACATCATTCCTCTATCTTCTAGTTCAAGAGTATTTGTCCTTGGGGTGCCTGGGTGGCTCAGTGGGTTAAAGCCTCTGCCTTCAGCTCAGGTCATGATCCCAGGGTCCTGGGATCGAGCCCCACATCAGGCTGTCTGCTCTGCGGGGAGCCTGCTTCCTCCTTTATCTCTGCCTGCCTCTCTGCCTACTTGTGATCTCAGTCTGTCAAGTAAATAAATAAAAATCTTTAAAAAAAATTTGTCCTCTGCTATGCTTTTTCTTTTAAGAAAGAAGTTACTTGGAATATGGTAAAGCATCCCTTTCCATCACTGGGTAGTTTGGGCTGTCATAAAAAGTTCTTCATTATTACTGACTCTAAATCTCATTTTTCTGTACTCTACTTCTTGGGATCAGATTCAGTGATTCTGGTGTACCTTTTACAGAGCAACACTGTGTGTGGGTTTGTGCTTTATCAATTTTATTGTTTCTTTTTCCTTCCTTTTTTGGATCTTGTTCCAGCCTACTTTGATCTAGGATCACAATTAATGCTATAAATAAACGAACCCCCACCAAAGTTTCTAGCTCAAGTCCATGTTTATGAGTCAACATTTTATTATGAAGTGTGGTTGCTCTTAAGTTACCCAAGCCAAGCAAGGCAAATGTATGAGGGAATTTGGGGAGACAATGGGTATAAAACAAACCATTGATTTCTTTTATAAGTTCTTCAGAGAAGATGTATTGTATCTATTAGGGGTTATAGCCCATTGCACTGTAAGCTTCTCCAGGAGAGGGGAAAACACACATACACACACATGCGCATGCATACACACACACACACACACACACACACACACACACACACAGTGATTTGTTCCCTGGAGAGAAATATAACCACCAGTGACTGGTGGAATGAGCCACGTGGATTGCAAGCTTTTTCTCCTTGCAATTACAGTGCAACAAATGCTCTAAGCTAATAAGCAGACAAATGACTGTTGCAATCTGCTTCAGCAGCCCACATTTCAGAGGGACTATTTAAAGCTCTGGGTCTTTTCTAAGCAAATTCTTTTGAACTTGAGTCCTAAGCATGAAGCTATTAACAGTCTCCTCAGATAAATAAGATCCTGATGTGATGGTAATGCCATCACCACGATATATTTATCTTTCAATTTTCCTAGACCATTTCAGGCAATAAACCTATAGAGCAATCCCATTATTGCTTATGTGCAATAGGCTAGCTTAAGTTCTTTACATGCTTGTCACCAACAAAAAGTTACTACTCCATTGTTTTGCACTAGAAAATGTTATTTTTCCTATATAGCGGGAAAGGAAAGAACAGAGATGAAAAGAGCTCTTGAGTTTGTAGAAGAAAAGTTTTGCAAACCAATCTGTATGGCTGTTAATAACCCACTTAGATTATCCTCTATGGACCATTACAGGTATACAGATGCATTATATATCTCAGCAAAATTAAAAATAAAAGTAACTAAAATCTATGCTGCCTTATACCAAGAGAGACATGCTTGCATAGAGAAGCAAAAGTTCATTAGAATCCATGATTTTTTCCAAAGGAAGATATGGGTGTCACAAGCTACATCTACATGGGTTCTTATTTTACTGAGGACTTTCGTGATCCCAGAATCCTGGGAATTTTTCTTGGGTTAAGTGAAAAATTAATGTTAAGGGTGCGAGAGAACATGGGTGTGTGTGTGCATATGCATGCCCATCTACATGCATGGAGGGTCAAAGAGTGTCCAAGAATGGAACTTCAGCAGAAGGTGAAGCTGGTAAGTAACACCTCTAGGAGAAGGCAGCTCAAGGGACCCTAAACCTGATCCAATCTTCTTCAGTGAAAGAATGAATTTGGATAATAAGAAAGGACTTCCACATCCCATGAGCCAGGGGACTTTTGCACCCTGTCTCTGGTGCCTAATCTCTGAGAAGAAGCCTTGACATTGGCCAGATTTGCCCCCCAGGGTCCTTGGATGATGCCTAAATATGCTCCATTCCATTGCTCAAGCCCACTCTTGAGGCATGGGAGGAGAGGCATCCAGGGTAATATTGGGTTGGATCTCATATTACTCCAGAGTTTTCAATTACCACTTGAAATCCACTTTTGTTCTGTAAAACATGCCTCCCTATGTGTTTCTGTTATACACTTGGATTGAGCAATTGCAGCTGAGGTAAGGGAGAAGCTTCTGGGGGTAAAAAAGGAGAGGGGTTAATCATTAGGGGTTTTCAGAAGTGAACTGCATAAACACATTTGGGCTACCTTAAGTGAAGAGAATTTTGTTTAAAAAAAGATAGCATAACTTTCTGAAAGAAAAGAAAAACTGCAGAATCAAAAGGGAGAAGCACCAGGGTAAGTTTGAGGACCAAGTTAGAAGGATTTTCAGAGTGCCATGGAATGGATGAATCTACAGAGGGAGTTCCATCTTTATGCCACTCCATTTGAGGAGAAAGCACTTTTAAATGGCCTAGGTTGGGCCCCTGACCCACCATTTTTCTGGAAGGAGCCAGGGTAATTTAATTGAAAGTCTCTCCATGATACTGCAGCATAGATTAATGCCCTAAGCTATATAGAGTGTATTTAACAAGCAAAAAAAGAGAACAGTTACTGGGCTGGAACAGACAACACACCATGACCATGAAAGGGATGCAAGAGATTGTTCTTGGTAAAAAAAATGAAGAGGGAGAATAAAAACAATACCATAAAAACAAAAGGACAAGACAAAGCATAAAAAGGGAAGCTCAAGAAGTCAAAAAGGAATAATGGAAAAGAGATGTGAGAAGAGAATAGAAAACAGGAGATGCTGTTGAAAAGAAAAACATTTAACCGAATCCTTAATCAATGCTTGGCATCAATATTATTAATTTTGTTTTGACCAAAGAAACTGAGGCTTGGTCAGCTGGAGTAACAGGCTATTGGGCACAGAGAATAGCTGCCAGAGTTGATTCAAAACCAGCAGTCCTTCCATTGCAGAATTTTCCCTGCAATCATCCTTTTATTCAGAAACCCTGAAAGAGATCTTCTCCAGACTCCAAAATGTTTTGATGATCAAATGGAGTTACCCATTTTTCTTAGTTATTGTGCACTTACTGGAAGTCAGGCCACCCTGGCCAAAAACCAACTCAATTCAATTCTGTGTTAATTGATGAACATGGTGCTGGTGAATTCCAGAGGCAGGGAAGAACCAGGAAGAACTAAAAGGAATCAATGCAGTAGAATTAGAAGACTAGGTTCTTTGGGTGGCAGCCAATAGAAACTAGTCCTGGCTAACTTCAGTCCATTTATAGCCCTGAATGGCTATACATCAGAGGTTAAATCACATGCATGCCATAGTTCAGGTTTGGAACCACTAACGTAACTAAGACATGCTTAATGTGCAAATGGTAGAATGCTAGACGGGGTCATTAGATATTGGATGAAAAAATCAGAGACGCTAAAACTTCAATACTCTTCAACAAATGGGCCAAATGTAACAAGTAAGCCTGGAGGGGAGCCAGCAGTCAAGCCTCGCAATGAGATTTTCCAGTTGAGGATCTCAGAAGATCGAATGCCCGCATGCACCAACAGAGTATTTTGTTATCATAGAACCAACATAAAGTTAACATTCCATTAAGGAAATCAAATGTCCACAATCAAGGAAGAGAGAATCAGGATTTATTGGATACCACTTATACACTTGAAAGTGTTCTATTAATTCACCATAGTGAAGTCCCCTAGAATGTTTTAAACAGTAACGTTCTACCAATGCCAAAGCAGTTCACCTCCTTAAAACATGATTTCTGACCAAGTACCTGGAATGGGATGAGTTCTCAATTAGAAAGAGCAGCATAGAACAACCTACCATGAGTGTAAATTCAACCCTAAGGAAATGGAATTGCCTGTATTTTTCCAGAGGCTGCATGCCCATAATATGATTGAAGCTAGCTCTCACTATGGAGATTCAGCCCATTTCCTGCCAGTGTTGAGGGCTAACTCACATTTATTTAGAATAAAAAGAAACCCCATTTTTGTTGAGGACGTAGAGGATCAGGGAAGAGAGGTTGCTTCCTGACCACTGTTGAAGCAGAGGCTAGAATCTGGATGGGACTTGAAATTTAATGCTCTTTCCATTTCTTGGCTCTTTTAGCAACATCCTTCCTCCTTAATGTACAGCCAGCTCCCTTGTTACTGCTTTCTCTGAATACAGACCAACATATGTATGTGACTGGCTTCATAGATTAACCAAACAGAAGTCAGTACAGCAGATTTCTTGGTTAAGGCACTTTCTGCATTTGATCAGACTATACTAAATGCAGATTTTCTATAAGTGCCCAGGGCTTCAAATAAATCTAATTATATCTGATGGAATATAGGTAGTTCATCTAATGAAAAGCAGGCAGGGGAACTAATGGAAATCAGGAAGCCATTCTAAACGAAATGAATTGGTTTTGTTTCCTTTGGATTTGGATTTCAGTAACTAGTGGTAGTATTGGAAAGCCACCTTGATCTCTGTAAGGCTGCTTCCTGCTGTAAAGCAATAACTAGCCCCACCATGCATGCCACCCCTCCCCCATTCACCTGCCAGGATATCTCTCAATAGCCAATGTACCTCGGAAGTGTTACTACTCCAGGGAAGTCTCACAGTCCTCTTCAAGCAGGATAGGACATTATTTCAGTCTTTCCTATTTTCATTCAAAGCATTTATCTTTATCTTTTTAAAAAAGATTTTATTTATTCATTTGATAGAGAAAGAAAGGGAGAATGGGCACAAGCAGGGGGAGAGGCAGAGGGCAAGGGAGAAGCAGGCTCCCCACTGAGTCTGACATGGGACTTGATCTCAGGACCTGGAAATCATGACCTGAGCCAGAGGCAGACCCTTAACCATGTGAGCAACCCAGGCACCCCTCAAAACATTTATCTTAGTTTGATTTTTATACAATGGCTCTATTTCGTAATTAATGCTTCATATCTGTTTCCCTGAGTTTATGGAATGAGGGAGGGGGAAAACTGTGTTTCTCTCTCTCTTTTGCAAATGACAATTCTCCATCACCTAGCCCAGTTCCAGGTAAAATACTGATTATCAATAAATCTGTGGACTGAGTGAATGAATAATTGAATAAATTAATATGTATGCTTGGACATTTTTTCTTTTAGGCAATAGAAAGTTATGTCTCACAGCAAATTCACTGCACTGAATTTTTAAATTTTAAAGAGAAGCTAATTCATTTTGTTTATACCATGAAGAGGTGAGCAAAGTCATTGTAGATAGATAGATCAAGTCAAGAAATTTTTAGAGGGGCGCCTGGGTGGCTCAGTGGGTTAAAGCCTCTGCCTTCGGTGCAGGTCATGATCCCAGGGTTCTGGGCTCAGGTCATGATCCCAGGGTCCCCCACATCGGGCTCTCTGCTCTGTAGGGAACCTGCTTCCTCCTCTCTCTCTGCCTGCCTCTCTGCCTACTTGTGATCTCTGTCTGTCAAATAAATAAATAAAATATTTTAAAAAATAAATAAAATTAAAAAAAGAAAGAAATTTTTAGAAAGCTGTACAATTTTTAATTCTATGTATCTATCATCAGAGCTTGCATTTGTAGATGAGGGATATTGATAAGTTATTTCAAAAAGATACATTTATTCAGCCAGGTCATTCAACATTTATTTTGTTCTGAGTGGTGTCAGGTCCAATATTGTGTGTCAAGTATACCAAAATAGAAAGACATGTTTTCCACCCTAGAGAGTTCACAGTTTGCTCTTGCTATTGATAAGTGATCAATAATTATGAGAGTGTTTGATGCAGATACTATAGAGGTTTACACTGCAGTTAAGGTAGGGTAGAAGAAAAATGTGTTGAGGAGCTACCAATTCATCCAGACATGTCAGACATTTTTAGGAACAGATGATACTTAAGAGGTGTCTTGAAATACAAAGAATAATTGCTCAAGAAATTGAGGAAGGAAAGGTTTCCTAGGCATGATGAAAGGTATAGAGGGCAGGGAAACTTGGGAGAACCCTGAGATCTGTTAGTACTGTTGTTGTTGGTATGGATTACTTCCAAGGAAGTGTGTGATGTGGAGAGAGAAAAGAGAGCAAAGGGAACCAGATCTGACAGACATCAGAGGGCCAAGATGATGATGATACTTAATATATACACTCCTCTGGGTCTGGGGCTTGCTCTGTTCTATTAGTTTTCCCCAGTATTCAGCAGAGAAGACAGCAGGAGGGCACAAGTGCCTGCTGAGCAAAGTAGTCATAATAAAATTAGTCCTAATGACGAGTCCCATTTATTGAGCACCTACAATATGGGCAATATCCAATCTAATTCTCCCAATAGCTGCAAGGTGTTTACTAGGTATTCTGTTTTACCTAAACAGAAACTAGGACACTGATTAATTATGTAAGATTCTCAAGGTCACATAGTGAGTTAGGGGCAGGGTTAGAATCAAATCTCAGTTCTAGAATGATTCCAAAGTTCATGCTCCTTTTGCTGTTCCCCCAATGGTGATGACTCAGTGTTACACTAAAGATGGTTCTGATTACTCTCATCTAAATCTGAGTACATATTTGTTTCATGTAATCATTCTACACAGAGGTTCTTTCCAGCACAAAAGAGAAGTACCATTTGAAAACACACAGAAATAGTTGCTTTGTTGAGGATTAAGTTACAAGATCACCTGATTTTTTTTTTAAATTCACTTTTTCAGTGTTCAAAGATTCATTGTTTATGCACCACACCCAGTGCTTAATGCAATACGTGCCCTCCTTAATACCCACCACCAGGCTCACCCATCCCCCAACCCCCCTCCCCTCCAAAGCCCTCAGTTTGTTTCTCAGATCCCACAGTCTCTCATGGTTTATCTCCCCCTCCAAATTCCCCCAGCTCACTTTTCCTCTCCATCTCCCAATGTCCTCCATGTTATTCCTTATGCTCCACAAATAAGTGAAACCATATGATAATTGACTCTCTCTGCTTGACTTATTTCACTCAGCATAATCTCCTCCAGTCCCGTCTATGTTGATACAAAAGTTGGGTATTCATCCTTTCTGATGGAAGCATAATACTCCATTGTATGTATGGACCATATCTTTCTTATCCATTCATTCATTGAAGGGCATCTTGGTTCTTTCCACAGTTTGGCGATTGTGGCCATTGCTGCTATGAACATTGGGGTACAGATGACACTTCTTTTCACTACATCTGTATCTTTGGGGTAAATACCCAAAAGTGCAATTGCAGGATCATAGGGTAGGTGTATTTTCAATTTCTTAAGGAATCTCCACACTGTTTTCCAAAGTGGCTGCATCAACTTGCATTCTCACCAATAGTGTAAGAGGTTTTCCCTTTCTCCACATCTTTAACAAGATTACCTGATTTAAAAAAAAAAAAAAAAAAAAAAGATGTTCAGATTTTTCTCTTCCCAAACGGGACCAAACAATATAAATAATTCATGGAAGATGTAGAGTACAATATCTTCCTAACCTGACCTAATATCTTCCAAGTTGACCCTCTCTCTTTCTAAACTGGTTCCGTTTCTCATGTTAAACTTATTTGGCACATATAGCAAAGGCCAAGAATAAAACTTACAGTATTTAGAGCTAAGGAAAGACTCGATGTCTTCTACAAAAGAAGGCTTGCTGACAGGGCAAACAAATACATTGAACTTTACTTAGATTGCTTCATTGTCACTTTTGATCTTATTTTCATTTATGACCCTGTGTGCAAGCTCAGCAAACTGATGCAAAATACAATGTACTAACATACTTATTGAATCTTTGGGAGCAAGAATTATATCACAGTTGGTAAAGTTTGTTAAACTTCAGGCTCCAGAAATATTCAACCAGTAATTTTTGTTTTGTTTTCTTTATGTGATCTTATTTTCTCATTTATGCTTTTAAACTCTGAATTCATAGACCTCAATGGGGGTTAGGTCCAGCAAACCTGAGCAGTTTTTTCATGTTGCTTATCCATTAACATACTGAAAGCATATCACGGTTGTCCTCCACTCCAGAACTGACAGCTTAATGCACAAAGATAGTACCAAACGTGGACTTGTGGCTATTTCAGAATTGGGAGCACCAAATCAAATCATCTGGGCAAATATTTGCAACTGATTGGTGACATGTATGAAACAATGATGATGGCAAAAAGCAGAAAAAGTCAAGCTTCTTTTCCTCAAAGGGTTTTCAGATAGAACTAACCTTCTATAAGACAGTATTCATTCAACAAAAGCTTACTGTGTGAAACACAGTATGAAACTCTTTGCTTTGAGTTAGTATAGACATTTCTTTGAGTTTGGCCAGTGGCTATACCATAATTTTGCTTCATATTAGGTGGGTGATTTAGACAACTTTCCTAACCTCTCTGGATATCTTTTGTCATAATTGGAGATTTTAACTGTCTGTACTTCATGAACTGACGTCATAAGCTAAAGCTTCTGAAGTACTGATCACACACAATAAGAATTTCATAGCTCAGTTCTTGTGGCTGTTGCAGTTCATCCTCTGATTAAGATTGTGATGTGTCATTGGCTAAAGGGTCAGAAGATGTATCCTGTTAGCACTCCTCTGTACTCAAAAACTCTATGACTTTAAAAATTCATATAGTAATCATCTTGACTCAGTCAGAACCCAAATTCTTATATGACCAGTTAGTGAGTTTGGGGAACTGAAACCACATTTTGCTTCCTCCAATGGATGTGTTGGCATATGTTGATTTGCATGTAAGCGGAAGAGTCTCGTGAGGACGGGGATATGGAATAATGGCTTGAACTATATTCAACTTTGGTGGCTCAAACACATAAATATGTCTGATCATGTCAAAATCATGGCTAAAAGGGCAAGGAAGCCAGATCATAAAAGAAAGGTAGCCCAATAGATTTTTATCAAGTAATTAACAGGGCTTGTGGATTGTAGAAGAGCAAAGTAGGGGTGTAATACAGGGACCAGTGAAATAGGTCGCACATGAATATGGATTGACCCAGCTATTCTAGTGGTGTTTGCAAGTAGTCACAAAACCAGGTGTGATAGTTAATTTTATGTGTCAACCTGGCTGGGCCATCGGATGCCCAGATGAAATATTATTTCTAAGTGTGTCTGTGAGGGTGCTTCCAAACGAGTTGAGCACTTGAATCAGGAGACTTAGTAGATTGGCTTCCCTAATGTGGACAGGCACATTCAAACTATGAAGGTCCGAATAAAACAGAAGATTAAGGAAGGGGGAATTTGCACATCCCTTTTTCCTGCATCCTATTTGAGCTGAACATCTCCTCTCATCTTCTTCTACCCTCAGAGTGGGATTTGTACCATTGGTTTCACTGGTTCTCACCCCTTTGCACTTGGACTCCAAGTTTGACTTGCCTCAGTCGCCAGCCTGCAGATGGTAAATTGTTGGACTCCTTCAGCCCCCCATAATCATGTGAGCCAATTCCTCATAATAAACAAATATATGTATGTGTGTGTTGGTTCTGTTTTTCTGAAGACCCCTGACTAATACACAGCATATGCCACTAAATACAGTAATACTTGTGTAGCACACATACAATGAATGTAAGAGAAGGTGGGAACTTGTCCCTCCCCACTTTGCAAGATGGCTAAGTAGTCAATGGGAGGCATAGATGCTAGGGCAAAATCAGTCTGTCCTGGCTTGGGTGAGATTCTCTGCAGACCAGCTGATGCTTTCCCCAGCCAAGTAGTCCTCACAGGGCAGAGGATGACAGAGGGCCTACACCAAGGATCTGAGAGGTGAAGGCAATGCTGTGCCCTAGAAGCCAGCAGAGGGTAGCAGCCCACACTTCACATTTTGATGCTGGAACCAAATGCATCTAGTTGGAAGAAAAGGGCCACCATTGTACCATTCTGGAACAAAAACTAATTAACCAACCATAATTATAGCATCTATGATTTATTGAGCATGTGCTGTGTGACAAATACCTTGTCAGACCCTCTATACAAAGCATCGCTAATTCTCACAACTAACAATACAGATGAAGAAACCAAACTTAGAGAGAAGACATAATTCCATATCTATCTTCAGAATCTAAGACTCTAATACTGATCCAGCCATGTCCCAAGCTCTCACCCTTTCCACTATGATACAGCAGCTGGCAGATGATAAAGTGTTGCTTTGGAAAACACCTCAGGCATCACAGACATTTCCTGGCCACCATAGTTACCCCATGATCCAATTCTATGGTCCAATTCCATGGTCCAGAGGAATTACTGCCACATGCTTACAAGGAAGCAATGCCATTTGAGTCCATAAGATCATCTGATGCTGGAGAGTCTGTTTGCCTTGGCCTGTAACACTGGCAATGAAACAGTGGTCTGAATAAATAAATGACTGATACAGCTTGTTTGAATAGGAGGGGGATGTGACTTATAGGCCAGAATCCCCACTAAATCAACCAACCACACAGCAAGCCCTTCATGTTAATCATGACTAAATGGGAGTCCTGTTCATCTAATACAGATTTAGAGATATATGAATTAGAAGCAGGCTGGTTGTATTCAAAAATAATTAATGAATGAGAAAATGGGCTATTTTTCTCCATCTAGTAGAGCACCCCTGTCACTTCCTAGATGGTATAGTGATTATAAACATCCCAGAAAAAAAAATACTTGGACTCCTAGTTTGGACAAATCAAGAAGGCTAAGAAGTGGTAAAGCTGGAATCAGAATGCCAAACCCTGTCCTTATTTCACTACACTGCTACATAGTAGCAGGTAGTAATATAATGAAAATAAAGAGAAGATGAGAAGGAGAAGGGGGAGGAAGACAGGAAGGAATAAAAGGAAGTAGGGAGGGGAAAGAAGCTACTTATGATAAATATTATATGAGCCCTTACACACACCCTGGGCTAAGCCCTTTGTACATATGGTCCCATTTTATCCTCACAGGACTGCTGAAAGTAATCATTTTTATTCCCATTCAGTGGATAAGGATCTTGATTCTGGGAGGTTATGTGATTTCTCCAAAGTCACTCAGCAAGTAAGTAGAAGATCCAGGATTTGAAACCAGAATATGCTGAACTCTGGATTCGAACACTAAACTCATCAAAGCATTACTCTAAAAGATCATAGCCACTGCCGTGCATTGTGGCACAATCTAGTGGGAAAGGCTGTCACTCCATTACATTCCAAAAGTGTGTCCCTGGAAAATATTTTTAGCTTCTCAGGACAGATTTTTCACCTACAAAATGGGAATAAAGCACATGAGGTTTGTTGTGCATCTCTGTATCACATGGGGTTGTTGGTAACAACAGTTATGTTACATGAGTGTAAGGCAACTTCATTATTATTATATTGATAGTAGTGGTGTTACCCTTATTCTTATTTCTACAGGTCTCCTGCTGAATCAAGCAGGAGTTCTACAGCAGTGTAAAAATATGCCTCTTACCTTCTTCTTCTCAGGGAACTAGAACACTACTGCCAGTTAGCATGTCTTAGTTAGGTAGTTGAGCAGTGTGGTGCTGTCACAAGATACGTTTACATGCTGCTCACACTCGGAGAAGGCTCATGGGCTGGCACTGAGCGGTCTTTCCCATCCCGAGTCACATAACGCTGTATTTATTCTTTTTTTTTAAATTTTGTTTTATTTTATTTTTTTCAATGTTCCAAAATTCATTGTTTATGCACCACACCCAGTGCTCAATGCAATACGTGCCCTCCATAATACCCACCACCAGAATCACCCAACCTCCCACCCACCTTCCCCCCAAAAACCCTGTTTGTTTCTCAGATCCCACAGTCTCTC